>NW_026126418.1:46205000-48867500 GCF_943737965.1 Phodopus roborovskii
GCACAGGCTGAAAGTCACATGGCTGAATTTCATGGAATTCATCTCTGCACTAAGGAATTCCATATACTAAGTTAAAGTCCAGTTGCTCAAATCAGTTAATAATGGTTTCAATAAAAATCTTTTTTGTTTGCTGACTGCAACCCCAGTGGACAACTGGTTTCTATCAAGTCTCAGGATAAGTTTCAATACTAAGAGGGACTTTGAAAAAACTTTAAAAGACAATGCCTATCAAAGGAAGCTACTTGTGGCTCCTGGGTGAGCTTTGGCCACTGGAAACCTGAAAGGTTGGGAATGCATACTCTGTACCAAAACACCAGAGATTACATTTTAGCCTCTTCAGTTTACTGAAAAGTTACTGGAGCAGTTTGTCAGTGCTCAGAACATGTCACTAGCATGAAAGAAATGCTAACCTTTATGTGAAAGTAATCTACCACAAGCAGAAAGGTTTTATTGGGCAAATGCAGACTCTTTAAAGTACAGCTAATATTTTGTTTCTTGTCAAAGTTATTTGCCTATTTCACTATTGGGTTCCCACAGACAATGTCTAGGAGGTACCCCCATTGTTTTAGGAAACAGGTTTACAATTTCAGTTCTCAGCATTTCAGTTCACATACCTCTGGTCTTATTTGTCCGTTTCTACTTCAGTTTGGCTAATTGTGTCCACGGCAATCAATACTAGACCTTCACATCAAAGAAAACATAAGTACTTCTGACACCTTAAACAGCAGCATCTCAGCTCTGTCTCTAGCACCTATTGTATCTATTAGACCATGATAGGAGAAAGAAATGTGAAAACAAAAGAAAGACTGCACCAGCCCCAACAACTGCAGATTTCCTTCATGGAAACAGTCCCACAGGAGTGGAGATTTTGCATGCACACCTAGGTACAATGGGGTTGAGGATTTCACTGGACTGAAAAGAGAACTGTGTCGAGGTGGAAAGTTCAATCTGTAGATCTGTTTCCTGAAGTCTCAGGACAGTTGAGTTTCTCTTCAGGAGTTCCTCAGCTCATGGCTTGTGGTAATGTCCTTACCAACATGTTGACTCTCATGAATTCTTTAACATTCCTAGTTCTTTATTTTAGGCCATTAACCCTTCCGTGCCCCTCTTTCATCTTAACTTGTTCTGATTCCCTCATGTCGTGACTATACCACTTGCTGTCATTTTGTTAGAGCAAAGAAAATCAACCACTTCTTAATTTCAAATAAATATTTTAGTGAATTGGATAAAAAATTCTTTCCTCCTTAGAAATCCTGTGGAATGTCTGGACTTTTTCTCATTTCTTCCCACACTTAAACTTATATTCCCCCCCAAGACAATATAGATCTCACTTACCATACTTTATGGTTTAATAAACCAACTTCAAAATTTCAAATCCTTACCATTTTGATCATCGAACTTCTTGAAATGTTCTATTCACTCCTCAGTGCACCATAGGCTGAATTTTTCTCCTTAGTCAAATGACACCCTTCTTCCTCAGACCACTAGTTTTATGATGTCAGCCTTGACCTAAATACTCAATGCAATTGACAATGTTTTGTGTCTTAAATTCTACCTGATGGCAACTTGGACACAGCTCCTCTTCCCATCAGTATTTCTTTCTTCATCTGCCCTCCTATCTTTCCACTGTTCAGTTTTACCCTCTTTCCTCTTACTTTACCTACCCTCAAGCATTTAGTCTCACTTATTTCTTTGAATGGCATTTCTTCATATGTGCTAAGAATTGTCATATGTTTGCTTTGGTTTTTCTTGAAAACATCTATTAAATGCTTAGTGAACATTTAAATGTTTGCTCTTCTTCCTTACTTTGGGGCTTACTATTCCACTTCCCTGATTCTCAAGTTACAGTATTTACTAGAATCAGCCTAAACTCATCTTGTAAAACATCTAATTCTTTTTTTTTTAATTAATTTATTTATTTATTTTATAACCTGACTTCAATTTTTCCTCCCTCTTCTCTTCCTAGTCTGTTCTATCACTTTTCCTCTGCTAGGCTTCTCCCACCTTCCAATTCACTCCTCCTCTGTTTCTGTTCAGGAATGGGCAGGCTTCCCATGGGTATCGACAAAGCATGGCATATCAAGTTGCTGTAAGACTAAGCACCTCCCCTTGAATTAAGGCTGAGCAAGGCAATCCAGTATGAGGAATAGGCTCTCAAAAGCCAGCCAAAGCATTAAGGACAGCTCCTACTGTTCCCACAAGTAGACCCAGCAAACAACTGTCACATATATGGAGGGCCTAGGTCTGCCCCATGCAGGCTCCCTGGCTATAGGTCCAGAGTCTGTGAGCTCCTATGAGCCAAGGTTAATTGCTTCTGTGGGTTTTTGTGATGTCCTTGGCCCCTCTGGTCCCTACAATCCTTCCTCCCTCTCTTCAGCAGGATTCCTGGAGCTCTGTTTAATGCTTGGCTATGAGTTTGCCTCTATTTCTATCAGTTACTGGATGAAGCCTCTTTGATGACAATTGGAGTAGTTATTGTTCTACGAGCATAGCAGAATATTGTTAGGCATCTTAATGTTGACTTTTTTTTTCCCCCCAAATCGTGTTTGGTCCTATCCTAGGTCTCTGGACCATCCATCCTCTGGATTCTAGCACTCTAGGTAGTGTTACAAGTGGTCTCACTCTGAGGCTGGACCAGTCATAAGTTTCTACTCCCACAATTTCTGCATCATCCTTACCCCAGCACATCCCATAGGCAAGACAGACTGTAACTCAAAGGCTGTGTGGCTGGTTGTATCCAAATCCCTCCACTGGAAGACTTGCATGGTAACAGGAGATGGCAAGAAACACTTAATTTTTTTCCATGTCCCTATTTTCTCTGTAACTTGAACCTGACTCTGACCTTGTATACCCCAATTGGAAATGAATGCTATCACCTACTCATCTCTTGGGCCAGAATGAGAGTCATCCTAAAACTGGCTTCTTTGCCAGACATCATGTTGACATGTCCTTTCCTTTCTTCCTTCTACATCTCTAAGCTGTCATTAGTAATTTCAGGTTCCCTATTATGTGATTTGAGCTTGCAAATATCTTGTTTTAAACAATTATTCTCTAGAGGGTGATACTGTTTTGGAACCTTGAGAAGGTAGATCCCAGTAGGCAAAAGTAGACCACTTACAGTGGGCCTTGAAAGGTTAAATTCTAGGCTCTAAGCCCTGGTTGTGGTCTTACCTGTCTTTGCTTCCATATCTATAATAATGTGTATAGTCCTGCCACCATGAACTTCACCTTGCCTTTTCTATTATGATAAACAAAGTCTTCAGAATCATTAGTAAAAATAAATCTTTCTTCATTTAAATTCTCTAAGTTGCTTCTTTTGTTAGATTTTGGCTTTTGAAGCAGAGGTTCTTGTATTCCAGTCTGGTCTCAAACTCACTATTTAGGACCCAGAACAACTTTAGATTTCTGATTCTCCTGTCTCCACCTCCCAAGTTCTAGGATGATTGTTGTCTACCACCATGCCTAGCATATGCGGTACTAGGCCTCAAACTCGATGTTTTGAGCATGAAAGAAGGGCACTATACCAATTGAGCTACTTACCTATTCCCTTAAATTCCT
Source organism: Phodopus roborovskii (assembly GCF_943737965.1). Lineage (NCBI taxonomy): Eukaryota > Metazoa > Chordata > Mammalia > Rodentia > Cricetidae > Phodopus > Phodopus roborovskii. Next base: position 46,208,559 of record NW_026126418.1, read on the forward strand.
TGCACACTGTTATTTCTTTCAACTCAAGTTGCTGCCATAGTTTCTTCTAATTATGTCACTTCTAATGACCTACATTTCAGTCTTCTGCTATTAAAGCTTTCTCTGACTGGTTAGATCAAGATGAAATACATAAAAATAACATGGAAAAGCTTCCAATATTTGTACTTCCTTCTCATTTTTGGGTCTCTCTGATCCCCCCACCAAGGTACATCAGCTGTATGCTGTCCTTTCTTTGTCTGTGTTGTATTGAGTCTCCACCATGAATTTCTCCTTTCTCTGTCAGGAAAGCTCTTGCTGATCTTTCCATGTTCCTTCTGTGTTTTGTCTTTTCAGGGCCTTGTGTTTGCTACTGAGACTCTGTGTAGTTCTCTTTAGAGAACTATGTAGATATCTCATTTATATGTGGACTCCTAGTTTCTTAGGAATGTGAATTGAAGGTTGTTTGTCAGTCATAGAATTTCAAATGATGCAGAATGCTCAATTAATATTTGTGGACTATGCAGGTGGATAAAATTATAAACATCAGGTGAGCATCATGCCACTCATCCTTTTAAATGTCAGTTTTGGAATCATGTAATTCTTAAGGGAGTTTTGTTCCTAATACTAAGGCATCAAATATTAATAGATTTACATTGCATATCCAGCCATCTCTGCTTTCTAGAGCTCATATATTTTATGTAGTGATGCAACATTTTCCAGTAATTCCACTGAAAATATGTACAGAAAAACAACAAGTAAATTCCCACAGAGAACAACAGAATCCTATTAGAAATCAACATAAATTGGAGTTGAAAAAATCCGGACCTGAAAATTTTGCTGAACAATTTGGTCCTGTTAGCATACTGCCTGCTTCCTTAAAAAATGTAAGGCCTAAGATAAATAGCTCACAATTCACATAGAGTAGGCAATCATCTCCTAAAGGTTGACCTGATGATTTCTTGGTTTAAACTTCTTCATTCATTCCAGTCAACAGGGCTTGCTCATGAAAACTTCATCAAGCACATTCAAATGTACAAATCATCTGCAGTGTGCTCTTTAGCCATACTTTCACAGGCAAGCTCTAATGAAAGAACAGAATTTTAGTGTGCCTCCACCCCAGGGAGAGTAGATCTCATGAGCCAAGGCAGGCTACAAACACCCTTCTTGTTCACAGAATGATACTGGCACCCATCTGCTCCAGTACATTAATATTTCCATTCCAACTTTGTGGGCAGCGGCAAGCTTGCTGCTCTGTGTGGACATAGATCTCGGTATTTTATAGTTTGTTCGGATATATATTCCAGCACTTTTTAGAAGACTAAAAAAAAAAAGAAAACCACCACCAAACCCAACTTGAGCTAATAAATAAATGACTGCAGTCCCTAATGACTGAGCTTCAAGGGAGATCTTAATTAAGTGAGCCAATTATTATATTGCCATGTATTTTTTATTCCTTCCTGTTAAATCATGCATTTGGTGTTATATAGAAGCTTTATGCTTATTAAAAAATAACCAGTATGTATGAGCTTATGAAACTTCACTCAGATTTTTAAGAAGCAAATGAAAACCTTCAAATCTAACTGGTGCCATATGGTATACTCAGAAACACTTCTGAAAGGAAAGTTAAACCTTGAATATATTAATGATTTTACTGAAAGGGGAAAAAGCCTCTTTTCCATCTTTGCATCTGAAAAGACTTTTGAATCAGGCATTAGGAACACATTTCTATAGAAGAAACTGAATTCAGTAACATACATCTAATATTATGCTTATAAATAGTACATGGTTTTGAATAACACAAAAGCTTAACATTCTGTCTTAAAACTGATCTAGAGGCTTAAAAAAATCTACAGCTTATTTCTACTTGCGTTTCTTCATTGTGTCTTACAAATTTTTTCACCTCACCTTTATTCAAAGACAAGAACCCAACTAACCGGCTGCACTGTATATGTATTTATATGACTTTGGAAGTACAAATTTCCATTGACTTGCCACTCATTGGATTTGCCTCCTCATAAAGTGTCTTATACATAATTTATACTAATATGTAAATCATCTACTAAGATCCTGGTTATTTGGTTTTCTTTTTTTCAAAATGCAAATGCAAACCTTGCAGAAAAACAAACAAAAAGCAAAAATTTATTGCACTAATAGAGAATATCTCTGGGTTGGATGGTCAACAGTAAGAAGCCTTAGTGCTCACTGAAACCAGAAGTGTTTTCACTTTATGTACTGAAGAGTAAGCTTGTGAATCTCTTACATGAATACCATCTCTACTGGTACATGTGCTTTTTTACTTCTTAAAGTAGCAATTAATCACTGCCCACTTAATAAGACAGCACCATTTTGTGCTATTAAAGCTAAGGACATTATTTCTGGCAGGATCTTCTTCCCTGGCCTGTTGTGAGATATAAGGATTTTCTGTGCTACACCTTCATGGTGGGGCAGAATGAGACACTCCTTCTTTGGCAGACATCTAGAACTTTCTAGGTGATAATAAGCCAGGATAGCATTGAGTAATATATTTAATTTGGATGTAAACAAAATTATTCCTTATCAACAAGAAGCAGAACAGTATTTAGTTGATTTAGTTAACACTTAATAATATGCATGAGTTCCAGAATGAGTCTTTATATTTTTAACATATGAATAGTTTAATACATCTGAAAAAGAATAAAGATTGGTAATTGATAAAATATGAAGTGTCAAATAAATTAATATGGTAACTTTTATAAGTACAAAAGAGTCTTAATAATCATTGCAGTCATTTTGAAGGAATGATTGACATTAAAATTATATATCTAAAGTGAGAATGTAGTTTGAACATTTTGGTATAAACTAAAATTGGATGTGGCTATAAAAAGTAAAAATTATTGAGTATTTAGCCACCTGGTGACTGACAGAGTTTTCTCATGAGAGCATAAACAGAGATATCTGCAGGTGGATCTTTTCTCCTGGTGATGATCTATAATCTCATTGTTTGGAATTATGACTCTAACTCACACATTGCAAAAAAATACCCAAATACATACATAGCTATGAAGAAAAGCAAAAATACATTACCAATAGCCAAAAGCTCAGAATTTTGGGTAGACAGCAAGTTAGAAGTCCCACATAGGCAGAGACCATGAGGTATGAGAAGACCAAGGCTACAGTGCTTGTCAAGATTCCCCAAGGTATCATCCAATCTCACCGAATAAACAATCAGCAGAATAAGAACATCCATCAAGAATAAGGATTCTCATGCAAAGTAGAGATGGGTGAGAACATTATGGGGAAAGAAACTGGGTCTCAGATGAGGTTATATAAAGTAATGGGAAAACAAACAAGCAGGGCCCACCAAGAATGTTATAGTATTGAAAAAAAAACTATTTAACATTTTGGAGTGGTGGTATCTTTGATTATAAAGAAGGTACAGTTCACCATTACTAAACAGATTCCCCAGGAACATGGAGTTCCCACTCAGAATCCAAGGAAAAGGTGAGGCTCTTTATATGGCAGCTCATAATGAGTTATGTGTGCAGAAGAGTTGCAACTGTTCAAATTTCCACTTGTTTCTAATTTGAACATACATTCAATATTCAGTTGACTGTCCAGTCCTACATAGGTATATTGGGTGGTAAGTTCAAAATTGGTTAATCTATATTAATGCCTAATCTTTTGCATGCTAAAGAATAAGACTGCCTCAGAAAGCTGAGCCCTAAATAAAATATATGTACTATATTGCTTCTTCTTAGGGCTCATAGAGGGTCAGAAGCTTATGAGAGCAAGAAGCAGTAGATAACTACCAGGAAATGGGGTCTTCTGGACACAGCAGGGAAATATACATATAAGCTCACAGTGTGTCTTACAGTGTGCACAAGGCTTGTGTTAAATCCCAGCACTGAAAGGAGGGACTGGGTATGAAGTCTCATCCATAGCTGAGGAGCTATTGGCATTTTTTAGCTACTGAGAAAGAGAAATTTAGTTTTTTCTAAGAATGTAGCTCCTTGTAGGTCAACCATACTCCATGGAAGACCATACAGTCAAGACAACTTGCTCAAGTCAAATTTGTCTTGTTGTTGGGGAATGGGGATACAAACTTGGGGGACCTGACTGTGGTCAAAACAGTTATATGAAATTCTCATAGAACTAATAAAATTACAAAAATTTTAAAAAACAGAATTAGTCATATTTCATCCTCAAGACAGTTTTTGCCATGTTACAAAATGCACAGTATACTGGTTAGTTTTTAAAGCAACCAAAATCTCTCATTTTTAATCATGTTTTTAAAATATCATTTTGTTAACATATAATGTATTTTCTAATTTTAAAATTGTCTTGTTATATTTCTAAATTTAAAAAAAATGCATTCTACCTTTGTCAAGAGCCAGATATCTCAAATGTTTTCATGATATCATGTGCTCTTCATACTCACGGATTTTAATGACTGCACAGCATTAAAATTTGACTGAGTTGTTTTCTCTCTTTTAAAAGTAAAATACTTTTCTGCTATTTGTGTGTATGATACATTTAGGCTTTGCAGTAATAAGAATATAGCATATTTTAAAAATAAAATTTGGGGGTCAAAGTTATAAGCTGTATCTTTAACTCAGAAAGAGAGGCAAAGGGGAAGTGTTTAGTGAAATGTTACAGCTTTCCTTTGTTTTCTGTCTCATGATTTTAGTTGTCATGGACCTCCTTCACTTTGTCCATTCTATTTACATAGCTTCTGCAAGTACATATGCATATATGAGGAAAGATATTTTCCTATATAAATAGTATATTATCTATAGTATTGTTTCATAATATATTTATATATTTCACAGGAAGTCTTATTTTTTAGCTGAAAGTTTTTGTTTTATATTTTCACAATTGTAAAGTATCTCACATTTCATCAACTAATCATCTAAATATTAATATTTCAATTTTGATGTACTATATATGAAGTAAAATTTCAGACATCTATGTAGTTCCTGCAATTATGATACTTCCTTCTTCTCTTTTGGAAAATAAGACCTTTTTTAATTACTTGCAATTTAAAACATTAATGTAAAGTTATTTTTGAAAATTAATTTCCAGCAATATATTATTACTGGGAGATTGAGAATGCATCATACAAAGAAATAAGTCATAAATCAAGTAACATGCTGATTTTTTTTCCAGAGTAGTATATTTGGTTGCAAAGGGTGAGATTACTTTCTACCAATTATGACAACTGGTATTGGATTCTTATTATTAATGGGTTCTATTTATTGTGTATAGAAACAAGCAACATGGCTTCCAGGAAAATGTTTTTGAAAGAACGGTGAGAGAAAGTCTGTGCTGGTAGAGAAGGGTTATTTATATTGAGACCCACTCGGAGAAAGTAACCAATGCAGATGCCCCTATGTCTGCCTTCAATTAGATTAGAGGGATGGAAACAGCTTAGCAGTGTGTTTTCACCAGTGTGAATGGAAAGGACAAAGGGTAAAGGGTAATTAGCACCTGACCTGAAAGAGCTCATAAGAGAAGGCAATTCCAGTAAAAGTTTCTCTTTGGCTGTTTCAATAGTGTATGTGTGTGAAGTAGTGTGTGTTCATCAGTAGTAAAAGTCTCTTGATGGGAACAGCTCATGGCAGGGTCACAAACTCATGCACATTAAAGAAGCAGCCCTGGCTGGTAAGTGTGAGAGAGCATGCACCATCCAAGTATACAAGTGTGACTTGGGTCTTATTTATTTATTTATTTATTTATTTATTTATTTACATTTAGAAACAATCTTATTTTACATAGCAGTCTCCCCCACTGCTCCCTCTCCCTTCCATCCTCCCATGCCCCACAACCTACCTCCCAACCAACCCCCCACTCACTCACCAAGGTTACTGAGGCCTTCCAGAGGGATAATCAAACTGTGTCACATCATTTGGGGGAGGGCCTAAGTCCTCCACATATCTGGATTGAAATAGTAGTATCCATCCATAAGGAATGGGCTCCCAAAGTCCATTTGTGTGCTAAGGATAAATACTGGTTCCACTGTTAGAGGTCCCCATAGACTGCCAAGTCTCCTAACTGGCACCCACTATTTGGGGTGATGTTAGAAGGTAAACTGAAGGTTGTTATATTACCTGAGATTTTATGAAATCTAGGAATATCCATTTAAAATCTGATTTGGTATATATACTTTTTAATGTTCACAACAACAACTATATGAAAAGAGTAGTTTTTCTTTTTTTAACTAATTTTTTTTATTTAAATTAAAAACAATCTTATTTTACACAGCAATCTCAGTAGAAATATTTCTAAGTTTTAATTTTCTGCCCAGTTATTTGGCCAACTATGCAATTCCAAGATCTTCAAACTCTACTAAAATAAAATAGGTTAAGTTCAATAACAGTCCTTCATTCTCTCATTCAAAAAGAATTTTTGAGAGAATATTATTATAAAATGCATGCCCTGTCATGAATGCCAAAATAACAGAGCTAAAGGAGTAGATTCTCTTTTCCCAGTAGTAGTCTAAGCACAAGCAGCACATACCCGAAAAGTTACCTCTGCCTCCCACAATGTACAACCGCTTCCATATCATGGCCATTGTGCCTGCTCCAGATCCTGCCCTCAAGTTACCATCTTGCTAGGCAATGGGAATAGAGGAAGAGAAGTCAGGCCTGTCCATGTCTCTTTTCATTCACTTTCACAATATCACCCAGAAGCTTGAATTACTTTTCATCTGGTTCACCAAACAGTCACATAACCATCTCTAACAACCAGAAAGCTGAAGAATCTAGTTCAATATTTTCTATCTGGTGACCTCATGTCTATATATAGTTTCCCAGATATTAATATGTACATGTTTATAGAGTTGTTTCAATGAAGAAACATTTAGTCATATCTAAATACTACTAAATAATTTTACTAAACTAGAAGGTGAGTGTCTCCCCCCCAAATAAAAAATTCTCACCATAAACAGTTTAAAATGCAGTAGAAAATGGACACTTAAGAAGGAATGGTAATCAAGAAAAGGGAACAGTATAATCAAAACTACAAGTGTTGGGAAATGTGACACTTTCATTGATGCTGGAAGTTCACCTAAGAACCTGATTGGCCTCATCATAATGAGACTCTCAACTGGGAGAATGCTGGGGAGAAGAGAGAGCTGCTGAAGTTGGCCTCAACCCCTGGAGCCATGCTAATTTCAGGGAATTTGGACAGACTGAGAAGTTAGGCTTATCTATCATAGCAAACCACTTCATGAGTAGGGCTGCAGACTGAGAAAAAGCCTGCCAGCAAACCACCCCCAAAAATGCTGCCTTTTCTACAGAATCATCCAACTAGATCATCAAGTCCCCACAATAAAAACCACTAGCTCCCATCGTCCCCAAAACAAAGGCAACACTCAGTATTTTAACAAATCAATGGGGACAAAGGCCAAACGTAAAGGCTATGTAACCACCTTGACATGACATTCATGATTCTTAACTTCTGGACTTTAGTATTAATTGGTAGGAGATTATTTTTCTTTGTTTTCTCTTCATTTGTCACTCAGCTCCTTCTACCTGCCTTGCTGTATATAAGGCCAGGGTTTTCTCAAAACTCCCGCTTACAGTCTTTCTTTCAGGAAATCTAAGAACAACTCCTGTTTGGACTCCACACTCTGAAGCCATTCTCTTCTCTAGCCTTGCTTCCATTTTACTCAAGTCATATGCATTCTAACAGAAGAAAGGAGAGTACCAATAGAACAGAGACCACTCAAGCATCACAGTAGCATGAAGTATGTCAGACAACTTGGGTAGGATGGTAACTGTGGAATGGAAAGAAATAAATGTGAACACAAGGGAAGAAATGTAAGTTAGCGATCTACTCCACTGATTAAGTGTCTGACTAAAGATGCTTTCTTTTTTTCTATTGTATAATTTTAGCTTCTTTGTCAAAAATCAGGTGTTCATAGGTGCGTGGGTTAATATCAAGGTTTTTAATTCAACTCCATTTGTCTTCCTGTCTATTTTTGTGCCAATATCAAGCTGTTTTCAAGACTATAGCTCTATAATAAAGCTTGAAGGCAGGGATGGTAATGCCTCCAAAAATTCCTTTATTGCTCTGGATTGTTTTGGCTGTCCTGGATCTTTGCTTTTTCATATAAAGTTCAGTATTGTTCTTTTAAGGTCTGTGAAGAATTGTGCTGGGATTTTGACTTGGAATTGCATTGAATCTGCAGATTGCTTTTGGCAAGATTGCCATTTTTACTATGTTGACCCTGCCTATCCAAGAGCATGGGAGACCTTTCCATTTTCTGGTATCTTCTTTAATTTCTTTCTTTGAAGACTCAAAGTTCTTATTGTATAGGACCTTCACTTGTTTGGTTAGCATTACCCCAAGATACTTTACATTGTTTGTGGCTATTGTAAAGGGTGATGCTACTCTAATTTCTTTCTCAGCCCCTTTTTCTTCTATTTATAGTAGGTCTACTGATTTTTTCTGAGTTAATTTTGTATCCTGTCACATTGCTGAATGTGTTTATCAGCTGTAGGAGTTACCTGATAGAGTTTTTTTTGGGTCACTTATGTAAACTATCATATCATCTGCAAACAGTGAAAGTTTGACTTCTTCCTTTCCAATTTGTATCCCCTTGATCTCCTTTTGTTTTCTTATTGTTCTAGCTAGAACCTCAAGTACAATATTGAAGAGATACGGAGGGAGTGGACAGCCTTGTCTTGTTCCTGATTTTAGAGGAATGGCATCAAGTTTCCCTCTATTTAGTTTGATGTTGGCTGCTGGTTTACTGAATATTGCTTTTCTTATGTTTAGGTATGTTCCTGTTATACCTCATCTCTCCAAGGCCTTTATTATGAAGGGGTGTTGGATTTTGTCAAAGGCTTTTTCATCATCTAGTGAAATGATCATGTGGTTTTTCTTTTTTAGTTTGTTTAGATGGTAGATTACTTTGATGGATTTTTGTTGATCAAATGGTGCTGGCATAACTGGATGCTGACTTGTAAAGACTGCAGATAGATCTATATCTATCACCATGTTCAAAACTTAAGTTCAAATGGATCAAAGACCTTAAAACAAACCCAGAAATACTGAACTTCTTAGAAGAAAAAGTGGAAGGTACCCTTCAACAAATTGGTACAGAAAACTGCTTCTTGAACAAAAGACTAGGAGCACAGACACTGAGATTGACAATTAATAAATGGGACCTCCTGAAATTGAAAAGCTTCTGTAAGGCAAAGGACATTGTCAACAAGACAAAATAGCAGACCACAGAATGGGAAAAGTTATTCACCAACCCTACTTCTGACAGAGGGCTGATTTCCAAAATATACAAAGAACTCAATAAGCTAGTTACTAAAACACGAAATAATCCAAATAAAAGAGAATTCTCAATAGAGGAATCTAAAATGGTTGAAAGACACTTAAGAAAATGCACAACATCCTTAGCCATTGGGGAAATGCAAATCAAAACAACTCTGAGATACCATCTTACTCCTGTCAGAATGGCTAAAATCAAAACCACCAAGAGAGTTTATGCTGGAGAGGATGTGAAGAAAGGGTAACACTCCTCCACTGTTGGTGGGAGTCCAAACTTACATAGTCACTTTGGAAATCCACATGGTAGTTCCTTAGGACAATGGGAATCAGTCTACCTTAATATCCAGTAATTACACTCTTAGGCATATACCCAAAAGATACACATTCATACAAGGACATCTGTTCAACTATGTTCATAGCAATATTATTTGTAGTAGCCAGAACCTGGGAGCATCCTAAATGCCCCTCGACTGAAGAGTGAATGAAGAAAATGTGGTACATTTACACAATGGAGTACTACTCAGCAGAAATCAAAACAAAACAGTGGAATCTTGAAATTCACAGCAGGCAAATGGATGTAACTAGAAGAAACCATCCTGAGTGAGGTAACCCAGTCACAAAAAGACAAACACAAGCCTTCATCTAGTAGCTGATGGAGACATGAGCAGACACCCACAGCTAAAAACTGAGCAGAACTCCTGGAATCCAGGTCCAGAGAGGGAGGAGTGATGAGCAAACACGTCAAGATCAGGCTGCAGAAACCCACAAAACAGTTCACCTGAATAAGGGGGAGCTCATGGATTCCAGTCTGATAGCTGGAAAACCAGCATAGGACTGACTCAGATTCCCTGGATTTTGATGTCTCTAGTAATGGATCAATATTTATCCCTAGTATATACATGGACTTTGGGAGCTCATTCCACTTAGAATGATACTCCCTCCGCCTAGACACATGTGGAAGGGCCTAGGCTCTGACCCAAATGATATGGCAGTCTTGAAGACTCCCCATGGAAGGCCTCACTCTCCTTAGGGAGCAGAAAGGGATGGGATGGGGGTTGGTGGGGTGAATAGGAGGGTTCAGGAACTGAGATTGACATGTAAAACAAGCTTGTTTCAAATTTAAATAAAAACAAAATTGTTAAAAAAAAAAAGTGTCCTACTGATGGTGGAGAATAAGCAATGGAAAGATTATGACAATAGAGTTTTCATCATGGTAGCTGAATAAGCTAAGGCTGGCTCATTAAGCAAACAAAACTCAGTAAGACAATTGATAAGGTTGAGACATTTAGTTTGTGGTAATGAGGAATCCTTTAGTAATAAGATGCATATTGTGTTTTTCTGTTAATAGCTTCATTGTATAATTAACATCACTAGAACTATGTTACTAAAATTTTGTTAGAATGAGAAAGTTAATGTTAGGAGTTTTTCTCACTTGAAAATAAATTCATATAGATATTGTAGGAATGCTTAAATAATTGTAGCAGCAATAAAAAATAAATTCAGACTTAGGCAAGGAAAGGTTTATATTCAAAAATTGTATTGGCTCTGTGTGGTGGCAATGCCTTTAACCCCTGCACCTGAGAGGAGGAGGGGGGTGGATCTCTCTGAGTTCAAGGCTGGCATGGTCTATAGAGAGAGTTCCAAGATGATTAGGACCTGTATATTATCTCCTTTTTTGCTTATTTCCTTTCCATACAAACCCCGAGTATTGAATATGTCCCTGTAGATCACACTATCCTTGTTTAATTCCCCCAAAATTATTGGAATTGAATGTGTAGTTGTTTTTGTATATTGATTAGGGTTACTTTGCTCAGATAGCACTAGGGATACAGCCCAATGCAATGAGTACAAGGGTATAAGAATTAGTTAATGAGCTCCATGCACAGTCCTATGGAATAAACACCTCAACCCTACAACCCAGTCCAACTTGGACATTGCAAATACTTCCATTTTAGAGTACAATATGCAATATATGTACTAATATGCAAATGGGAATTCACAGAATTCCATTCCTAAGCTAACTATGACAGTGACTAAGGAATCTGAAAGTAGGAGAAATAGTCTTCTCTAAGATGATCCCCGCATCAGTATGATACCACTTGGTCAGTCCTGAAATCAAACACATAAAAACAAATTTCATTCAAATACTTGTACATGGATTAATGTGTTTGTGTTTATGTACATATGTTTACATATAACAATAACAAAAAAGTAGAGGTCATACATTTAATAGGGACTAAGGAAAGGCATGGGAGGCTTCAGGAATGAAAGTGAAGTGAATAATTTCATTTTAATTTGTATTTAAAGAAAAAGAAAAGAAAGGAAAAACAATCGAAATAGCAACCTAATCCTAATGTGTCCCAATGTACAAATACAAGAAGTACACAAAAAAATCAAGGAAATATAGCTCCTACAAATACAAAAATTATTAATTCCACAATGAATGACCCCAATGAGAGTGAATTAAATGAAATGCTAAACAAAGAATTCAAAAGAATGCTTAAATGTTCAACTAAATCAAATAGGGAATGAATAATTTACTTCAAAGAGAAAAGAAACAGCTAATTGAATTAAAGATGTCAATAAAAATATAAAAGAAAAGCTAAATAAGTAAAAAATGTTCAAAGGTTGAAAATTTGAAAAATAAAAAGTGCCGTATATTAAATTTCTTTAAAAAAAAATCTTTGGTAAGTCTCATTAGTAGAATAGTTGGTAGGCAGATTATCAGGGCTTGAATACAAGTTAGATGAACTGAAACACTCAGATAATGATGAAGATAAAATGCAGTACAAACAGAATATGAAATTTGTAGCACATCACTAAAAGACAAAAATTTATGAATTGGTGCCATGAAAGGTGGAAGAAATTGAAGCCAAAGGCATAAAAAAATATGTTAAATAAAAATTACTGAAGAAATTTCCCCAAATCTTCGAAAAGAAAGGAGTGTTTACATCCAGATTTGGGAGGCATTTAAAATGCTGAGCAGATAAGAACCCTGCCCACCCCAAATAACAATCTTTCTGTGTCTTCTTATAAGTAAACACTAAGGATACATAATGAAGAAAGAATATGGAAAATTTCAAGAATCACAAAGCCATATAAAAGGCACATCTCTCAGAATGACAACAGATTTCTCAAGGGAAACTAAAAGCTAGGAGTGCATAGAAATGTATTTTCATCTTTGAAAGGTGTAACTACAAACTTAAAGCAATATATCCAATAAAGCTAAAGTATGCTTGATGGTTGAAATAGAGGAAAAGCATACTTTCTTTGATAAAAAGAAACTACAAGAATTCCTGACCAATTAGCCAACACTAATAGAAGATCCTTGAAGGAATCTCATGCACTGACAAAAAATATGAACATATCCATGAAACCATGGAGAAAATAAAATCAAACACACTGAAGCAAAATTTAAGCAAATAAGGATCAGGAAAGTACTAAACACTCCAAAACAACAAAATGGAATGTTTTAATATGTATTTTTTAAATAATGCTGAATGTTAATGGATTCAATTATACAACTGAAAGACACAGGCTAGAAGATTTAATTACCATAACAGGATGCATCCACTTGTTGCCTACAAGAAGTGTATCTCACTGACAAAGACAAACACACTGTTTTGTGAAAGGATAGAAAAGGGTATTCTAATTAAATGGTCCAAACAAGCAAACAAGTGTGACAACACTAATACTACCACTAATCTGACAATATAAACTTCAGACTAAAATCATTTAGAAGAGATGAAGCAATTCACTTAATGTTGATTAAGGGAATAATCCACCAAGACTATAATTCAATTCTACGTATGCATGCACTGGAGATCAGCATGCTTAATTTTATGAAACAAACACTATGGGTTTTAAAGGTATAGACTGACATTAACACATTAATGGGTGAATTTAATACTCAACTTTATTCAATACATAGGTATTCTAGAAAAAAAATCACCAAAGCTGATAACTTTAAAGATCAAGTGGACTTAACAGTCATCCATAGAATATTCCACCAAAATGTTGCAGAATGCACAACACTCTTAACAAATTGTGTTAGTTAGGTTTTTATTGACGTATAAATTCCATAACCAAAAATAGCTTTGGAGATAAGGTTTTATTTCATGTTGCATTTCCAAGTAACAGTCTATCACTGAGAAGAAGTCAGGAACCTGGAGGCAGAGACTGGAGTAGAGAGCACTGAGGAGTGCTGCTTATAGGGTTGCTATCTGTGTTTTGCTCAGTTTGATTTCTTACAGTAAACTACGGTGTACATTTTCTAGACCCACTGCTGTCAACACTTACACTTGGTCTCCCATCCCTCTGGGACTTCACTCCAGGACTTCACTCACTCCAGGCTTTCTCTACTCCCTACACAATACTATGTGTGAAGAAGGAATATCAATACAAAGGATTGTTGCAGTAGGAAAAGGATGTGTTGTAATATTGTAAGAGATTATTAATTGTGTTCCAGCCAGAAGATATGCAAGTGTCTTAATGGTGAGGTTAAAAAGAAATGCCTTGTTTGTTTGTTTGTTTTGTTTGTTATAGGGAAGGTGCTTGTGGACTAGCTGAGCCTAGTGTGGAGAGCGGAATGATGGGTATAGAAAGACACAGATGCACTTTTGACCAAGGAATTTTTTTTTCCAGATAGTCACTCATTCTTAGCCATGACTGTTAGAGTTCAGGATCAAAGTTCCGAATCTCAAGGTTAAACCCAAGTTCAGAGTCCTGATTTAGGAAAAGGAGCTTGGCTACTGTTTGATCAAAGTCTAGTGAGTAGGTAGTTTGTCAAGACTGGTCAGTGGAACAAAACAGTTTCATGGCTGATGAAAAAGTGAGTAAGACTCTGAGAAATTCTTGCCTGTCTCTGCTGTGTGTAAACAAGGGTTCCTTCAGGATCTATGTTAGATGCAGAAGACTGCTTTTTCTATGGAAAGCCATTTCTTCAGACACTGAAGTGCAGTGCAGTTTCCTGACTCTTGATTTTCCAAGAGTTCAGAGCCCAAACAAAATCTACCATTGCCGACTCATTGTCAGGCACTTCAACCTGACAGCTCTTTTTAAAGCAGGAACTAGTTTAAAGCTTTAAAATATATAAATATATGTTTTAAAAGTCAGTAGTTGTTTTAGAAAATGAGTATATCTGCTGAAGAGGCACAAAATTCTAATTTATTTCTCTTAAGTAATAGGGATGCTGAACAAACACACTTGATAATGAAAGAAATTATTCCTGTGTAATGAAAGAAAGCTTGGTTATCATGTGAGTTCTCTAGAAGTTTATATAGACTATCAATACTAGGATACCTTTTCTCCCCTTTACCTGCCTATTTTGTTGAGCTTCTCTGAATACACTCCTACTCTTCCTTCCTTGTATGTTTGTATTTGCTATTGTGATCCTAAGTACTCTGTTTAATAATGCCAAGAGGACCATTTTCCATAGAATATTATCATAATGTGCTAGGCTGTGAACATGTTATTTAGATGGGGGAAGGGAGATTCCCTTGTATATCACACAGAAGTTGGCCTGTGCACTCAATAAAAGCTCATTACAGAAAGATTATAAACGTATAACAATACATTTTAAGTGAGATGCAATGATCCATGAAATTGGTGTGGCTAATTAGCAGATCAAATCTCCGTAAGAACCGGATGTCTTTAATATCCTGCAGTTGCTTAATTCTATAGGTATTTTACTACCCACAAATGCTTAGTAAAATTAAATAATAGTTATAAATGTTCAGTGGGATTAAAGCAACTGTAAAATGAAACCAAACAAAATGAGTTTATTTTGTTAATAGAATAAAGAAAATCCCAGTGTTAATATAACATTACACAGACTCTAGAGCAAACATCCTCTGAATCCCAGCCTCATTTCACATGTAATTAACCTTTCTCAATCAAGCTAAGCATCCTTTATACCTCCTTCCCAACTGCAACTGCTGCACGTCCATCCACATTCCTTTTCCACGTAGGTAAAAGCCAGGCATCAAGTCAGACTAGTAATATTGCCTCACATGATACTTCCAGAGCAATATCATCCCAAGGATACTTAGAAAAGTAACCAATTCTCCCAGTTATGGGAATGTATTACAAGTCTGTTTTGTTTTTGTTTTTTTTAAGGAAGTGGGCAGCATTTAATAGTAAAGGAATATGTGTTTAAATAGTTCTCAATTGTATAACATGACATACTGTACTTTGTTTATTTAAGTCATTTAGTCACTGCCTACTCTCTTGCAAATGCTAGAAATTTGGGAAGGATTTCCTTTGGGAAGGATTTTCTACTCTGTCTACAAAGAAGGAGTATACTATGTGGGCTTGGGTCAGTCAGCTCTTTTGATCTCCTTGGCATCAGTGACTAGAAAGTAGGTTCAAGATCCCAATAGGAATGATAAGAAAGCCAAGGGAGTGAGCTACTTGAAAAGCATGAACCTGAGAGAGTGTGGGGTAGAGCTGACATCCCAGGAGAGGCACATCTGGAGAACAAAGCCAGCACACAGAAGAGAGTCTAGCCAGGGTGGGCAGAAGCAGCTACTTTCCTGTCTTTGAGCCTGTGTTGCACCATCTCTAAAGCCAGCATTGCCTTGATACTTCACATTTATATAAGCCAAGAAATTATCTTCTCTGAACCTTCTTTTGATGAGCATTATATAACAGTTCCAAACAATGCAGGATCAAACCACTATGTTAAAACTAATATCATTAAGACCATGGACTGAGGAACTAGAAACCTGAATCTTGATTTCTGTTCAGCTTTTCACTTCTTAGACTGCCTTTCACAAATAACTTGTGCTGAGGACAGGTTCCTTTCAGTTGTTAGAAATTTTAGTGCAAGCATTAAATGGATTACTAATGGATTGTACATCCAAGACACACTAATAATAAATGATATTTATTTATTTTTATAACAATAATTTAGCTGAATATTTTTAAAGCTCAAATCTAGACAAACAGTTTTGTTTTAGCTACACTGAATCTTAGTCAAGGTAGTGAGTTGACCTGTGTCAATCATTGTTCTAGTTAATCAATGTGCTGGATTCTGCTGTATGGTAGTCAAAAAGAGGGAACAATTCTGCTGTTTATAGGTCACAGGCTTCAAGCTGGCTTCTCATTTTTTACTAGTTTATGTAAAGAGAAGAAATGAAGGAGTTAAGTGGAAATGAAGTGAGGTAACTCAGCCCTGATTAGATCAGTAGAACTTGTGGAAAGCTTTAACAGAAAAGTAGCTCTAAAGGTCTATTCAAAGCATCCAATAGAGTAATATGTTTTAAACACAGTTCTACTCAACTCATTAATAAATAATAAAATTGGAGATTATAGAAGTTAGCATCAGGATGTGCTTCTTTAAGATTCAGAAAATTAACAAGAACCATAATAGTGCAGGGCATCTGGGCTACAGTCCTATGCATAATGAAGCCAGACACAACTTGGCATCTATGGATCAAAGGGAACTTAAAATGTTGCCATCCAGAGGAAGCATCAGACACAGCTTGTGAAGTCCCCCACTACTGCTATATCCCACAGGGATTCTATCATATCATGCTGGGCCTGGAAGGGATAAGAGACTGATGTTCCCAATAGAGTGAGCAATGCAAAGAACTGGGTGAGCACTGCTTACACCCCACCCTATACCTTGTCCCTAGCTTTAGCAGAGCTGTAGCCCTTCATTGTCCTGTCAGCATTAGGGTAAGAAGTCAAAGAGATGTAGTGAGGAAACTTCAATTCACTAGGACACATTAAGAGAAGGGGAAAACAGAAACAAATTTAATCCTTTTAGTCTTCTATCATAGTACATCTACAACAAGGGGATTTAACTTTTGAAACAATCTGATTTGGATTGATATAAGTCAGCCCAGATTGATCATCTTTCTCAGGAGGAAGACGATGAGTGAAGAAAGTGACTTCAGATTTTTTAGAGGATTTGCAAGGAACCGGTGCCTTTTTGTTGTTTCTTCTGGATACTGACAGGAAGTTGATACTTGATTGCCATTGAGAGCAAGGAAAATAGAGAAGTTGCCTTGCAGACTTAGAGGATTTTATAGTGTCATAGACAGAAACCAGGGGGAGCAAACAGTTGTGGATTGAATCAGGGAACAGAAGCCATGTGGTACATAACAGACTCCAGGAAGAGCACTGTCCCACAATTAACTCTGGCCCAAACAAAAGATTTCTACCCTACTCCCAGCAAAGCACTGAACCATGTCCCTCTGGAAGCTGAGAAGGAAATACTGGGCTTCTATCCAACCATTCATTGTTTGTCTCTTATCATCCTCCTCCAAAGCTGTCTGGATGAATGAAGAAAATGTTCAGAAACAGTATCTGATTTCTAGTCTTGGGAACCCCTTCTCCTTACAGTCATTGCTACTTCAGTAACTTAGTTCTCTTCTTTTGCTTTGGCTAGTTACTTACCCAGATAACAAGTATTTACACCTGCCTCACAATTTTTAAAGAATAAATTCTACTTGGTGGGCCAATCAGTGTGATTTTTCTGTCTCCTGATTAAACCCAAACTATTAAAACATTTTTAAAACTGAATACTAAAAAAATTCAACCATGCTCCATTGGAATAAAAATATAAAGGTAACAGTAGACAACCCATTCCTCTGACTTTTACAAACTTTCTGCATATTTTCTATGGTTTTCCCTGAGCATATGAGTGAGTACATACCATGTTCCTCTTTTTGTGATTGGCTTGCCTCATTCAGGATGGTTTCTTCAAGTTCCATCCACTTGCCTGTGAATTTCAAGATTCCATTGTTTTTTTCCTCAGAGTAGTATTTCATTGTGTAAATGTACCACATCTTTTTTACACAGTCTTAAGTTGAGGGGCATCTAGGTTGCTTCCAGGTTCTCCCAATTACAAATAATGCTGCTATGAACATAGTGAAACAGGTGTCTTTGTTGCAGGGATGTGGATCTTTTGTGTTTATGACTAAGAGTGGTATTGCCGGGCCCTGTTGTAGACTCATTCCAGTTTTCCTGAAGAACTGCCATACTGATCTCCAAAATGGTTATACATGTTTGAACTCCCACCTGCAGTGGAGTAATGATCCCCTTTCTTCATATCCTCTCCAGCATAAACTGTCTTTGGTGTTTTTCATTTTAGCCATTCTTACAGGAGTAAGATGGTATCTCAGAGTTGCCTGATGGCTAAGGATGTTGAGCACTTTCTTAAGTGTACTTCAGCCATTTTGGATTCCTCTGAGTTAGGAAATGAATAGACAGAGAACAAGAAAAGAGATATCACAATAGAGGTAGCCATTATAGGTTTGAAGAGAAAACTGACACTAAAGAAATGTACAGAGTCCTACAAGACTGACCCCAACTAACAATCTGAGCAATAGTGGAGAGGCTACCTTAAATGCCCTTCCCTGATAATGAGATTGATGACTAACTTATATGTCATCATAGAGCCCTCATCTAGTAGCTGATGAAAACAGAAGCAGATACTCACAGATAAACACTGAGCTGAAATCCTGGGATCCAGTTGCAGAGAGGGAGAAGTGATGAGCAAAGAGGTCAAGACTAGACTACAGAAACCCACATAGACAGCTGACTTGAGCAAGAGGGAGCTCATGGACCACAGACTGATAGCTGGGAAACCAGTATTGGATGGACTCAGACCCCCTGAATTGGGGTCTCAGTTAGAAGGCTTGGGCAGTCTAAGGGACCTCAGACAGTGGAATCAGAATGTATCCCTGGTGCATGAAAAGACTTTGGGAGCACATTCCCCATGGGGGATACTCCTTTAACCTAGAGACAGGAGGGAGGGCCTAGGCCCTACTCCAAATGACTTGACAGATTTTGATGATCTCTCCTGGAAGGCCTCACCCTATGGAGTGGGTGAGGAATGGGATGGGAGGGGTTGTAGGGGGGCATGGGAGGATGGAAGGGAGAGGGAACTGGGATCGATAT
This sequence comes from Phodopus roborovskii, assembly GCF_943737965.1. NCBI lineage: Eukaryota > Metazoa > Chordata > Mammalia > Rodentia > Cricetidae > Phodopus > Phodopus roborovskii. The sequence goes on from NW_026126418.1 coordinate 46,227,711, forward strand.
GTAAAATAAGAAAAAGTAATTTAAAAAAAGTAAAAGAGTCAAGGACAAGTTACTGGGGAAAAGGATTTCTATTTTTGTTTCCACAGAAAATGAAAAGCTGTGGATTCCTTCCAGACTAATGTGGTTTGATCAAGCCAGACCGCCTAAACAGAGTACCAGGTGATCCTACATTCAAAACAGCTGGACAAAGCAGCCTTGCAGACTACAGCCAGGATTTCTGCATCTTCATAGAATCCCGCATGACAGCGCCCCTTACCAGCAGGAAGTAGTTTGGAAAGAACAATGCCGAAATTCCCAAATATTGTCTATAAATATTTGTTTTCATTTAAATGGACTTGGTTATAAAATAAATAAATAAATAAAAGAAAAGAGATACCATAATAGATGATAGATGGGACCATTATAAGTTTTAATAGAAATCAGCTAAACACTGAGCTGAACTCCTAGAATCTAGATGCAGAGAGTGAGGAGTGATGAGCAAAGGGGTCAAGACCAGTCTGGAGAAACCCACAGAAACAGCTGACCTGAGCAAGGGGGAGCTCATGGACTCCAGTCTGATAGCTGGGAAACCAGCAGAGGACTGACCCAGACCCAGTTAGAAGGACTAGGAAATCTATGGGGCCTCTAGTAGGGTATGCATATTTATTCCTAGTATACAAATGGACTTTGGGAGCCCACTCCACACAAAGAGATACTCTCTCAGCTTAGACACATGGGGGAGGACCTAGGCCCTGCTCCAAATGATATGACAGACTTTGAAGATCCTCCATGGAAGGCCTCACCCTCCCTGGGGAGCAGAAAGGGGATGGGATAGGGGTTGGGGAGGACAAAAGAGGAGGGGAGGGTGAAGGATCTGGGATTGACATTTAAAAAAGCTTGTCTTAAATTTAAATAAAAAATAAAAAGAAAACATTAGCAATAATTACTAGAAATAAGAAATGACAGTTTCCATGTTCTACTTGTATACCAACAGTGTGGAAAGTCATTTGCCAAACATTTTTTTTTTTTTTGTTTTTTGTTTTTTTGTATTTCCTTGGTAATAGAATAATGCATAGATGTTCCCATAGATTTTTATTCAATTGAAATTGGATGCCAATCTCATTTGCATTTAAATGGTATAATAAAATGAGAATTCAGAGAATGCAGTCAGAGGAGAGGTGACAGGTAGACATTTACAGTAGAGATGACAAAAGAACCAGGAAACAGTTATCCTTTAAAATGGTCATGAAGTTGGAACCTTAAGCAATCAAATATTCAAGTTGTTGTCTACTGAAAGATCCGAGGAGGGCATGAACCATCACGCCCCGACTCAAGAAAGGCGTCCCCCTCCCCCAAAATCACTCACAAGAAGTGGTCTTGATGCAAAAGCATGAGGTCTTTTATATTCCAGTGCACTGGGGTCCGCAGCCATACTCCACGTGGGGTAGAGGACTGGGAACCCTGGGTACAGGGTTCAGGCAGCTTTTATAGCGTTACAACAAAGCCCATGCATTACAAACCAATCATCTCATAGCATCCAGTGTGGACCAATTAATTTGAACTATTCAAGCCCGCATTTTGCGAAGGAAGTCTGCTTTTGCTTGGTCTTTTGGGTAGTGTGGCACGGCTCATTTTCTGTTCTCATTCACTCACAGGTGCTGTCCATAAACTGCCCTGTGGTAAAACAGTCAAGAATGACCTTTTGCCTACTCACTGCTAGGGGGCAGAGTCTAGGGAAAATTAGGCTAAATTTTTCCATCCTTACACTACCACTTTACAACAATTGGAAATTGCAAGATCATCCAAACACCTCTCTCTGTTGTCTGAGCTCAGTTTGGACAGTCAGTAATTGCTCTTGTTTCCCTGTTTGTCTTAGCTTTCCAGTGTCCCACTGATGCATTGATTCTGCCCCACAGGCCACTAAGTTTACTTCACAGTGAGGCCATGCTGGGAGCAGGGCTTTGTTTCCTCCACTAACCAGCACAGAGATGTTTTCCTGGAAAGTCAGGTTTCTGGGTGGCTTCACCTTTCCTGTGGCAGTCGTTAATTATCCAATGAGAAGTTTTATGTTTCTAGAAGAATTGCCTTCAATCCACAGAGTCCCTGCAATGCTCTTGTGAACCAGACTTGAAAACAAGCTTTGTCACACAGCAGGGTCTGTCTGAATGTTCCTCAAAAATAGAAAACCTTATAAAAGACTAGCCATAACTGGTGAAAGACAAGAAAGTATTAGAATTATTCATCATCTGTTCTCTCCCCTTTAAATTAAGGGTGACCTTGCTATCGAAGTCTACTGCAAGCCTTCGTTCCCCTAATATTTTAGAATTTGAGTAAAACAGAATTTTTTCCATGTTTATGTCACATTTGAAGAAGTGTAAATGTAGACAGTTTTGTAAAGCACTGAGCATCAATTCTAACACTGTCCATGTCTGGTCAAAAGCAGAAAAGGAAGTGCTTATCTTTTGAGGAATTGTATCCATGATTTATTAGCTATTTCAGTCATGTTAAAATTCTGTCTTATTTTGTATTACTCTTCTTTCAGGTCCCTTTAGAAGACATATCTAATAGAATTTTAAGTTGAAAGGGACCATTCCTGTATCCACATGTAGTACAACTCATATTAAGGAATGAGAATTTCTAAGAGGGTTGTGTAAGTCTACAGCTAGCATTTCCAGCATTTATTTTTACACAAATTCATTTTAAAAGATAGGGTCCAATAGCAAATTATTAGAAGTCTCTAGATAACTTACCGTCATTTTCTTTCTAGTTTGTGTGGCAGTTCTGTAAGATGGGAAGACCTTAGAAAAAGGAAGCTTGGCTTCCTATTTCTCAGCTTCAAATGTGGTAGTCTCCAAAGAACTCTAAGGCTTTCCTCAGGCAACATTGAAGCTCTTTGTACCTGGCCAGATGTAGTCTTTGGCACATCCCCTTATATTAAGACTCAATGAGGCAACCCAGTAGGAGGAAAAGTATCCCAAAAACAGGCAAAAGAGTCAGAGATATCCCCACTCACTTTGTTAATAATACTACGGAACTTCCAAGATACACAACCATAGCATATATCAAAGGACATAGGTCAGACCCATATAGGATTCCTGATTGTCAATTCAGTCTCTGTGAGGCCCTCTGAGCCCTAATTAGATGGTTCTGTGGGTTTTCTTATCTCTTGACCCCTCTGGCTTCTACAATCCTTCCTCACTTCTTCCAAAGGATTCCCCAAACTCTGCCTAATGACTTACTGTGGGTCTCTGCATCTGCACCCATCAGTTGCTGGATGAAGCCTTTTTAATGATCATTATGTTAGTCACAGGTCTGGTTACAGAAGATAGCCAGTTCAGGTTCTCTATCCCTCATTACTAGGAGTCTTCACTAGGACCACTCTCGTGGATTCCTGAAAGTTTCAGACAACTCTTAAATTGATGAGCTGTATTTATCTTTACATAAAGAATCATACTGAAATGGAATCTTTTTCTATACTTGGTACTCCAAAGCAAACCTCTTTGCCTTAAAAAATCAGAGATTTGCATCAGTATTTTAGTGATTATAGACTATCCCAATGATTGACTCTTGTGATTTCAGGAATCTAACAATTATCACTTTTTATTGTCATAACTAAGAGACAACCACACTGTGACCAAAAGAAACTTAAGAAGAAAGGAGTTTTTTCATGTTACATTCTTAGACACAGTCCATCCCATGGAAAGAAGTCAAGATAGAAAATCAAGCAAAAGTAGAGTCAGGAACCATGGAGAAAAGCTGCTTAGCCATTTTCTATTCCATGGCTTACAAATTTGTTTTATTATACCACGTAGGGCAACCTGTCCAAGAGTTAGTTGCACTGCTCACAATGATCTGTGCCCTCACACAACAATCATTAAGAAAATGCTGGCCTACCACATTCCCACAGAACAGACTAATAAAGGTAATTCCTCAATTGAAATTCCCCCTTCTTGGATGTCTCTGGTTTGTGTTACTGACAAAAATTAGCCAGCATTAAACCTATTTGCTAATCTTTTACTCTGCAACCAAAATTCTTAGGTGTGAAATTTACAACTTAAAAGAGATGTACGATTTCAGCTATTTATTAAATATTTCTTATAGAAATTCATTGAAACTTAACAAATTCTTGAGAGGTGACTACACATAAAAAGCATTTAAATATTTTCAGGTTCCTGTTCCATGATTCTCAGATTTTTACCATATGTCTCATGGTCACATCTCTGATTACGTGGTTTCACTGACTGGGTTAACTAACAATTTGAAATATCATCTGCATCTACTGATTTCATCCTCTTTATATAGACCTGATGTTGACCTCCACACTGAAATAATTCTCAATATTTTTTATTCTTATTTTAATGAGAGTTTTCATTGTTTTGTTTTAAAATCATTAATAGCTGCTATGTTGTTACCCATTGTATTTCTGTTGTACAATCATCAATATTTTCCCTGCTGAGCTTGAATATAATGAATTATTAGTTTCTTAATATTGATCCACTGTATATATCCATCTTAGTAAATACTAGATATCCATTCTCCATTATGCTGATAAATTTGTCTATAAATACATGGGTTTTTTTTTTGAAAATTTGATGAAAAAGACTTAATTGCACTTAGTTTTTATTTTCCAGACTAAATTTTTCACACTGAATTTTGAAATTTATTGACTTTATGAGATAACTTTGGGGATATTTGTGACCCATGAAAGAAACAGTTAAAATTTCTACTAATTAAAATAGTTTTAATGTGTGATGAGTAGGATAAAAATTAAGAAGACCAGTGACAAGATTAGGACAGACATTTACAATTCACTCTAGATATTTCTGCTAAGATTTTCTGATTTTGAAACTCTTTAAAAAAAACTGAATTATTTTTCTCACATCCAGTAATACTTAATCTGTAGATTTCCTATGATTAAAAGGCTACCACTAGATAATATTTCTATTTGAATCCTATCATATTTCTCATTTCTTTGTATCTGATTTCAATACAGAAACCAGTATGACTTGTGGAAATGTTTCATGTACCTGCCAAGTATTGCAATTCCTCAAATACTTGAAATAAAACTAAAAATGAGTGAATCAAGCCAACAAACAAAACATTACATAGGAGGTTTAATAAAGACATTAGGTGTCAAGATTCTGGGTGGAAATGAAAAGAATACAGATCAAGTAAGGAAGTTCCTGATGTGGAAATTTATCTAGTCTGAACATGGAGGCTATATTGCATCAATATTTAAGTTCCTGGCTTGGGGACATTGGACCAGGAACTGGGGCACTGTCATGAGATGATGGACTTAAGGCTTGCCATGAAGAATAAAATCTATTACATGGGCGATTCAATTGAAGAGATGATTAAATGATAAGCCAAAGAAAATTACTATTGTCAGCTATAAAATAATCTTAGGTCTACCTAAGCAGGCACCTGTGGCAGTAACCTCACACCTGGGTGTGTATATCTATGCCTTATCCTGAGCTGGCACAAAGATGAAGCTCTCCAGCAAAAATTGCTGTGTTGGCTGGAAAATATGTATTTTTAAGTCATCTTGTATTCTAATGTGTAATCAGGTTTGTGGGTTGATATTAGGGGGTCTTAAAATGTAGACTTGAAGAGAAACAAGAACTTCCAGAAACAAAAGTCATTTAAATAAACTGGAAAAGGGATGTTACTCTATAGAAATATGGCATGACAAATTTTAAACATAAACATTCAAATGGGTAAAGTTACTTCTTTTGGATAACTTTAAAGTTTTCTTTTTTTTTCTTTTAGAAGTTCAGAAATAATTCATTGAAATAAGTTTTAATGAGCAATAGAAAATTTTTTCTTAATCAATTCTAGTAATAATTACATCCTCTAATTTTCGCATAAAATATTTTTTTAACTTTTTTTTTATTTTATATAACCAAGTCCATTTAAATGAAAACAAACATTTATAGACAATATTTGGGAATTTGGGTGTCGTTCTTTCCAAACTACTTCCTGCTGGTAAGGAGCACTGTCATAGGGGATTCTAAAAAGATGCAGAAATCCTGGCTGTAGTCTGCAAGGCTGCTTTGTCCAGCTGTTTTGAATGTAGGATCACATGGTACTCTGTTTCGGCGGTCTGGCTTGATCAAACCACATTAGTCTGGAAGGAATCCACAGCTTTTCATTTTCTGTGGAAACAAAAATAGAAATTCTTTTCCCCAGTAACTTGTTCTCGAACTTAAATTTTGGAGTCAAAGCATCTTTTTATTTAATTTATTATTTTACAGGTCGATCCCAGCAGTGGAGGAGTGTTCCCATTTCTCCACATCCTCTCCAACATGAAACATCATTGGTGTTTCTAATTTTAGCCATTCTGGCAAGAGTAAGATGGTATCTCAAAGTTGTTTTGATTTGCATTTCCCTGATAGCTAAGGATGTGGAGCATTTTTTAAGTGTCTTTCAGCCTTTTTGATTTCCTCTATTGAGAATTCTTTCTCAGTTCTGTACCCCATTTTTTAATAAGGTTATTTGGTGTTTTGTTGACTAGCTTCTTGAGTTCTTTGTATATTTTGGAGATCAGCCCTTTGTCAGATACAGGATTGGTGAAAATCTTTTCCCAGTCTGTGGGCTGCCATTTGGTATTGTCCACAGTGTCCTTTGCCTTGCAGAAGCTTCTAAGTTTGAAGAGGTCCCATTTATTAATTGTTTCTTTCAGTGTCTGTGCCCCTGGAGTTATGTTCAAGAAGCGGTCTCCTATACCAATTTGTTCAAGGGTACCTCCTACTTTCTCTTCTAAGAGGTTCAATGTGGCTGGATTGATGTTGAGGTCTTTGATCCATTTGGACTTGAGCTTTGTGCATGGCAACAGATATGGCAACAGATATCTGCAGTCTTCTACACAACAACATCCAACTGTCTGTTTTTGAGCCAATACCAGGCTGTTTTCAGAATTATAGCTCTGTAGTAGAGCTTAAAGTCAGTGATGGTTTTGCCTCCTGAAGTTCTTTTATTGTATAGGGTTGTTTTGGCTATCCTGGGTCTTTTGTTTTTCCATATAAAGTTGATTATTATCCTTTCAAGGTCAGTGAAGAATTGTGGTGGGATTTTAATGGGCATTACATTGAATATGTAGATTGCTTTTGGCAAGATTGCCATTTATACTATGTTTATCCTACCTATCCAAGAGCATGGGAGATCTTTCCATTTTCTGGTATCTTCTTTAATTTCTTTCTTTAGAGCCACAAAGTTCTTGTTATATAGGTCTTTCACTTGTTTGGTAAGCGTGACCCCAAGATACTTTATGTTGCTTGTGGCTATTGTAAAGGGTGATGTTTCTCTGATTTCTTTCTCTGTCTTTTTGTCGTCTGAAAAAAGTAGGGCTACTGATTTTTTTTTTTTTAGTACATCTTGTATCCTGCTAGTTTACTGAAGGTGTTTATCAGCTGTAGGAGTTCCCTGGTAGAGTTTATTGGGTCACTTATGTAAACTATCATATCATCTGCAAATAGAGACAGTTTGACTTCTTCCTTTCCAATTTGGATGCCCTTTGATCTCCTTTTGTTGTCTTACAGCATTAGCTAGAACTTCTAGTACAATATTGAAGAGCTATGGAGAGAGAAGGCAGCCATGTCTTGTTCCTGATTTTAGAGGAATTGGCTTAAGTTTCTCTCCATTCAGTTTGATATTGGCAGTTGGTTTGCTGTATCTTGCTCTTATTATGTTTAGGTATGTTCCTGTTATCCCTGACCTCTCTAATACCTTTATTATGAAAGGGTGTTGAATTATGTCGATGGCTTTTTTCCACATCTAGGGAGATAATCATATGGTTTTTCTTTTTCAGTTTGTTTATATGGTGGATCATGTTGATAGATTTTCGTATGTTAAACCATCCGTGCATTCCAGGTATGAAGCCTACTTGATCATGGTGGATGATTTCTCTGATGTATTCTTGAATTCGGTTTGCCAGTATTTTATTGAGTATTTTTGCATAGATGTTCATCAGGGATATTGGTCTATAGTTTTCTTTCTTAGTTGTGTCTTTGTGAGGTTTGGGTACCAAGGTTATTGTGGCCTCATAAAAAGAGTTTGACAATGAACCTTCTGTTTCTATCTTGTGGAACAGTTTGAGGAGTAGTGGTATTAGTTCTTCCTTGAATTTCTGGTAGAATTCTGCATTGAATCCATCTGGCCCTGGATTTTTTTTGGTTGGAAGGCTTTCGATGACTGCTTCTATTTCATTGCGGGTTATAGGTCTATTTAAGTTGCTTGTCTGTTCTTGATTTAATTTTGGTAAGTGACAGTTATCCAGAAATTCGTCCATTTCCTCTGAATTTTCAAATTTTGTGGAATACAGATTTTCAAAGTATGACCTGAAAATTGTCTGGATTTCCTTTGTGTCTGTTTTTATGTTCCCCATTTCGTTTCTGATTTTGTTAATTTGCATGTTCTCTCTGTGCTTTTTTGTTAATTTGGATAAAGTTTTGTCTATCTTGTTGATTTTCTCAAAAAAACCAACTCTTCGATGCATTGATTTTTTGTATTGTTTCCCTGGTTTCTATTTTGTTCATTTCAGCCCTCATGTTGATTATTTCCTGGCGTCTACTCCTATGGGGTGAGTTTGCTTCTCTCTGTTCTAAGTCTTTCAGTTGTGCTGTTAATTCTCTTATGTGACTATCCTCTGTTTTCTTCATATGGGCACTTAGTGCAATGAACTTCCCTTGTAGCACTGCTTTCAAGGTGTCCCATAAATTCGGGTATGTTGTGTCCTTATTCATGTTGAATATTAGAAAGTCCTTAATTTCTTTCTTTATTTCTTCTTTGACCCAGGAGTGGTGCAATTGCACATTGTTCAGTTTCCTTGAGTTTGTAGGTTTTCTGCTATTTGTGTTGTTGTTGAATTCCAATTTTAAAGCATGGTGGTCTGATAAGATACAGGGGACTATTCCTATTCTCTTGTATCTGTTGAGGTTTGTTATGCCACCTAGTATGTGGTCGATTTTAGAGAAGGTTCCATGTGGAGCAGAGAAGAAGGTATATTCTTTTGTCTTTGGATGGAATGTTCTATAGATGTCTATTAACCCCAGTTGAGACATAACTTTTGTTAGTTCTTTAGTTTCTTTGTTGAGTTTCTGATTTGTGGTCCTATCTAGTGTTGAGAGTGGTGTATTGAAGTCTCCCAGTATAAGTGTGTGAGGTTTTATATGAGCTTTGAGTTTTAGTAGTGTTTCTTTTTTATGAATGTGGGTGCCTTTGTATTAGGGGCATTGACGTTCAGAACTGAGACTTTTTGTTGATGGATTTCTCCTGCGATGAATACAAAATGACCGTCTTCATCTCTTTTGACTAATTTTGGTTTGAAGTCTAACTTGTTAGATATTAGGATAGCTATACCTGCTTGCTTCTTGATTCCATTTGATTGGAAAATCTTTTCCAAACCCTTTACCCTGATGTGTTTCTTATATGCAGCAGAAGGATGGATTCTGTCTTTGTATCCATTCTGTTAGCCTGTGTCTTTTTATAGGTAAGTTAAGACCATTAATGTTGAGGGTGAGTAAGGACCATTGATTGTTGATGCTTGTTTGATTTAGTTTTGTTTTTGGCAGTGGTATTGTGAATATAATTGTTCTGCTTCACCCTAGGTTTCTGGTGTAGTTGGATTATCTGTTGCTTACATTTTTTGTGGGTGTAGTTACCTTCCTTGGGTGGAGTTTTCCTTCCAATACTTTCTGTAGGGCTGGATTTGTAGATACGTATTGGGAAAATCTGGTTTTGTCATTAAATATCTTGTTTTCTCCATCTATAGTGATTGAGAGCTTTGCTGGATAGAGTAGCATAGGCTGGCATCAGTGTTCTCTTAATACATGTAGAACATCTATCCAGGACCTTCTGGCCTTGAGGGTTTCCATGGAGAAGTCAAGTGTAATTTTGATAGGTCTGCCTTTATATGTTACCTGTCCTTTTTCCTTCACTTCTCTTAATATTCTTTCTTTATTCTGTATGCTAGGTGCTTGATTATTATATGTCCAAGGGTCTTTTTTCTTTGGTCCAGCCTATTTGGGGTTCGGTATACTTCCATGGGCATGTCTTCTTCAGATTTGGAAAGTTTTCCTCAATGATTTTGTTGAATATGTTTTTGGCACCTTTGAGCTGGGCTTCCTCACTTACCTCTATGCCTATTATTCTTAGGTTTGGCCTTTTCATGGAGTCCCACATTTCCTGGGTGTTTTGTGTTAAGGATTTGTTGGATTTATGATTTTCTTTGGTTGATGAATCTATTTCTTCTAGTTTATCTTCTGCACCTGAGATTCTCTCTTCAATCTCTTGAATTCTGTTGGTTATACTTGTGTCTGTAGTTCCTGATTTTTTGCCCAGTTTTTCTATTTCCAGCATTTCTTCGGTTTGTGTTGCCTTTATTTTCTCTATTTCAGTTTTCATGTCTTGAACCGTTTCCTTCACCTGCTTAATTGTTTTTACTTGGCTTTCTGTACTTTCTTTACTTTCCTTAAGGAATTTGTTTATTTCTTCCACTTTTTTGTTTGTTTTTTCGTCCATTTCTTTAAGGGATTTTCTCCCATCTTCTTTGAGGGCCTTTATCATTCTTATGAAAGTAATTTTTAAGTTATTCCCTTCTGCTTCCTCTGCTTTGTTGTTGTGTTCCATTCTAGTTGGTGTAGATTCCCTAGATTCTGGTGGTGTCATGCTTGTCTTTCTGTTGTTAGGTGTTTTCTTGTATTGCCATCTTCCCATAGTTTCTTCCAGTAGGTGTTGGTGGTGTCTCTTCCCTCTCTCTATGGTACTTCCCCGATGGGCTTATGTGGATCTGAGATTCAATATCTGTAGCTCTGGGTGGTCCAAGCTCTCTAGGAGGTTTCTCCTCAGACAGGGACCCAGGGATGGGGTCAGGGCTGAGGATCCAGTAGAAGATGCCACTAGCCAATGGCTCTAGCCAATGGCTGGCCGAAAAGGACAAAGGCTGAGCTGAAACTTGGGTAGTTTTTGCAGGATAGTCTGATCTCACTAGAAACTGGGACTCTCCAGTTGAGGCCTCTTTCTTTAGCAGAGGCCCTATTTTGGGGGTCAAGGATCTTGCCAGGGGGGAACTCAGAGTGGACCAGCAGAGATAGGCGGATCTCTGGGAGGGGCCCGGGACTCCAGCAGAGGACTGGAGGTGGGGTCACAGAGCAAGCAGGTGGAAATTACAGGTGGCCCCACGTGTATAGGCAGGTCTCCTTTGTTCAGAGTTGCTCCGAGAAGTCTCTGAAGTAGGGTGGGTTGTTGGCTCCACCCTCTGTCCCTGTGCTCAACCAGAGCGGCAGAACAGTGGGCAGGGAGGGCACATGGTAGGAGGGACAGGCTCGTGTTGAACTTTAAAGTTTTCAAAAATTATTTTCGTCTTAAACTACTTCATCTAAGAATGTATTTGATTTTGATGAGGCAGATTGAAGCTCCTTAGATTATACTTTAAGAGCATGAGTGAGAACAGCTTTAGTGATATCTTGTAAATTATTGGCCCTTGGGAAAACAAAACTAGAAATTAACTCTTGCTGAAACTACTATAATGCAAATCAAATATCAGTACAAAGAGAATCACCATAATTTGATCTGATGTGCTTAAAAAATAGTCTTTTAGTTTTGACCTGTATGTACCACTGTGCTGCCAAAAACAAAGGGTAAGCATTTTCAAGTATGAAAAAAATACAGCACTTTTCTATGTACTAGATTAGATTGATGTTTAATGACATAACAAGTCTAGTTGAATGAAAAAGTGGTCCAGAAAATTTCTGTTTTCATAATGGACTTCTTATTAACTCAACTGTTCCTTAGCACTATCCATGTATTCCAGCAGCTCTGAAATTAATTCTGAGGGTAACCTTGTAAAAAAATTTAAAAGCCTCACTAGCTTTAAAGATACAACATACTAAGGGAAGAGAATTGCTCAAGATGATTCTTGGCCCAAGTTTTTCTTTCTTAGCTGGAGAATATCAGCCGATTTATATCACAGTTTATGTTTTAGAAGAAATTTTATGCTATCTAATTATGAAAACTTGGGTGATATAAATAACACGTTCAGCTAGAAATAAAGTAAAGCAAACTCAATGAATAGTCTCTGAGATGATCTGACAAAGGATGCTGTATATTTCATTCTCATGACAGGATTTGTAATTAAGTATTGTCCCTTTTTCTGGCAGGAGAAAGAACATAGGATTTTCTTCTTGGGAGGTCTCATGATAATGTATAGATAGAAATACTTGAGGATTATCTATCCCACCCTATAATATAGAAATCACCTGTGGGATTCACTATGAATTTTGGAAGGTAGCTAGATAGATAGACTTATGGGTGGATCTATAAAACACACACACACACACACACACACACACACACACACACACACACACACAGGAAAAACGAACCAGTTAAAATGGCTGAGAAATTTTATTTCATCCCAGCCATCTCTTTTTTGGACCAAAGGGTTTGTTTAGTTTTCACTGGCCTTGTTGACAGTACAAAGATCTTATCTGATACCAGGTCTCCCAGTAAGTAGTATCTTCCTCCCACACTGTATTTTCCTCATTGACTGAAGTTACGTAAAGATTGATTTTCAAAAGCCATGATATGAAAGTAACATTAAGAGTTTCTTTCATGTTGCCAAGTTGAAAAGGAGATGTTCTCAGAGGTGTGTGATGACTCGTGGAAGGAAACAGAGGCACATCTGAGATGTGACTAACCCTGAAGGCAGAACTCAGCAGTGCTGCTATTGCCTAGAGGACTATGATCAGACTCTAACAGCTTTACTCACATCCTGAGTCTTGTTGGAGATAGAGATGAATAATTTTCAGAAACAAGCCTTCAATCTTTGCTCCACATCCAACTGTTGTTTTCTTACATCAACTTCCTTTCTCACCCTTAGTATTTGCCTATGTTTGTTTAAGTAATAATAATAAAAATAATAGGTCTTTGCCTATGTTTGTTTAAATAATAATAATAAATAACACCAATAATAAACACATGCAACAAACTTTATTAATGTTTAAGAGCTCTGAGTAGTACACATCAACCTAGGAAATCATTGTAGTTCTTATTTGTTTGATGTTGGAACTTACATGATTCATTTTAACATCCTTCAGGTCCTAAGAAAAAGGAACTCTGATAATCTGTGTCTGACTCAGAGAAAAAGCAGTTGATCAGTCACATAATGACATTTTTCACTTTTTGGTGGTGTATACCAAAGACGAGGAACAACAAATATATTTTAACTTACTCAACTTATTTTAACTTCAAGTGGTTATATAACATAATTTTTGATGAAGTATTTATATGTTATTCAGGCTTGTCTTCTACACAAAGTATGTTTTATACAGGTTAAAAAAAATGCAAGCTTGGGGGTTGGAGATATGGATTGTTTGGCAGAACACTTGCCTGGCATGTATGAGGCACTGGATTCAACACTATTGCAACTAAAACAATACGTAAATACAAGTTTTTCAGCCAAAATTAAGAGTTACCAGATCAAAATCTATTGTATTTATTACTAATTTTTTTTGGCTCAGTAGATCATTCACTATTAGTTACATTAGATATGTGTTGTTAAGCCAAATGACAAAATTTCTACATTGCAAGGTGTTTGGTACTTTCTGTGGAGAAAGACAAAATAAATAGAAGTCACTAAAAAGCAAAGAGTTGTTTAATTGATATAATTTGCATCAAACATAACCAGCATAGTTCATTTTATAGAAAAACCGTTCCTGCTTTTCTTTTTCTATTTCCCTGTAGTTGCTTTCCCACAATTAGAAATACCAATGTAGATGAATTATAACACCCTTTTATTTAGAGGAAATAAACTGTAAACTTGGCAATCAACTGCAGCTGGATTTTTGAAATGTATTATCTAATATTATTTTTCTTTTTAATTTTTCTTATTTTACATATCAATCCCAGTTCCCTCTCCATCCCTCCCTCTCTTCCATCCTCTCATGCCCCCCACCAACAACCTCCCAACCCATCCCCCCACACTCCACATGTAGGGTAATACCTTCCTGGAGGGGTCAAAAGAATCTGTAAAGTCATTTGGCATAGGGACTAGGCCCTCCCTCCTGCCTCTACTTTAAGAGACTATCCCTCCATGGGGAACTTACTCCCAAAGCCCTTTTGTGCACCAAGAATACATCCTGGTTCCACTGTCAGAGGTCCCTTAGAATGCCCAGGCCTTCAAACTGAAACCCTTGTTCAGGGAGTCTTGAGTCCCTCCCATGCTGGATTCTCAACTATCAGTCTGGGGGCCCACTAGCTCCTCCTTGTTCAGGTCAGCTATCTCTGTGGGTTTTTGTAGCCTGGTCTTGTCCTCCCTCTCTGCATCTGGATTCCAGTTTGGCTCAGTGTTTAGCTGTGGGTGTCTACTTCTGTTTCTACCAGCGACTAGATGAGGGCTCTATGATGGTGGAAAAGTTAGTCATCAATCCCATTATCAGGGAAGGGCATTTATGGTAGCCTTTCCACTGTTGCTCAAATTGTTAGCTGGGGTCAGTTTTATAGGTTATGGACATTTCTCTAGAGTCAGTTTTCTCTTGAAACCTATGGCTCCCTCTTTTATGGTCTCTCTCTCTCTTTTTCTCTCTTTTCCTCCCTCTTCCTCCCTCTCTTTTTCTCCCTCTGCCTCCCTGCCTCTCTCTTTCCCTCTCTCTTGTCTATTCTTTCCATGACTCAATTTTCCTAGTCCCATATGCTTTTCACTCCTCTCTTTTTCTTTCTCCTAGTCTCCTCTCCACTCACTGCCCCCACTCCCAATATGCTCAGGAGATCTTGTTCCTTTCCCCTTCTGTGAAGGACCTAGTATGAATCTCTTAGAATCCTCCTTGTATCCTAGTTTCTATGGCAGTGTGAATTATAGGCTGGTGATTTTTTTGCTCTGTGACTAAAATCCATATATGAGTGAGTACATACCATGTTCCTCTCTTTGTAACTGTGTTACCTCATTCAGGATGGATTCTTCAAGTTCCATCTACTTGCCTGCGAAATTCAAGATTTCATTGCTTTTCTGCAGAGTAGTATTCCATTGTGCAGATGTGCTACATCTTCTTTATTCCGTCTTCAGTTGAGGGCCATATAGGTTGCTTCCAGGTTCTTGATATTACAAATAATGCTGCTGCAAACATAGTTGAACAGATGTCTTTGTTGCATGGATGTAGATCATTTGGGTATATGCCTAAGAGTGGGATTGCTGTACCCTGTGGTAGACCGATTCCTATTTTCCTGAGGAACCCCCCATACAAATCTCCAAAATGGCTGTACCAGTTTGGACTCCCACCAGCAGTGGAGGAATGTTCCCCTTTCTCCACATCCTCTCCAGCATGAGTTTTCATTGGTATTTCTAATTTTAGCCATTCTGGCAGGAGTAAGATAGTATTTCAGAGTTGTTTTGATTTGCATTTCCCTGATAGCTATGGATGTTGAGCACTTTCTTAAGTGTCTTTCAGCCTTTTTGATTTCTTCTATTGAGATTTCTCTCTTCAGTTCTGTACCCCATTTTTTAATAGGGTTATTTGGTGTTTTTTGACTATTTCTTGAATTCTTTGTATATTTTGGAGATCAGTCCTCTGTCAGATGTAGGATTGGTGAAAATAGTGAAAATATTTTCCCAGTCTGTGGGCTGCTGTTTGGTCTTGTCAACTGTGTCCTTTGCCTTACAGTATCTTCTGCATTTGAGGAGGTCCCATTAATAAATTGTCTATCTCAGTGTTTGTGCTACTGGAGTTATATTCAGGAAGTGGTCTCCTATACCAGTTTGTTCAAGGGTACCTCCTACTTTCTCTTCTAAGAGGTTCAGTGTGGTTGTATTTATGTTGAGGTTTTTTATCCATTTGGATTTGAGTTTTGTGGGTGGCGATAGACATGAGTCTATCTGCAGTCTTCTACACACCATCATCCAGTCTTGCCAGCACTATTTGTTGAAGATGCTTTCCTTGCCCCATTGTATAATTTTATCTGGTTTGTCAAAATTCAGGTGTTCCTAAGTGTGTTGTATCAGGATTTTCGATTCGATTCCATTGGTCTACCTGTCTATTGTTGTGCCAATACCAGGCTATTTTCAGAACTATAGCTCTATAGTAGAGCTTAAAGTCGGTGATGATGATGCCTCCTGAAGTTCCTTTATTGTACATGGTTGTTTTGGCTATCCTGGGTCTTTTGTTTTTCCATATAAAGTTGATTATTATCCTTGAAAAGGCACTGAAGAATTGTGCTGGGATTTTAATGGTGACTGAATTGAATCTGTAGATTACTTTTGGCAAAATTGCAATTTTTACTATGTTTATCCTACCTACTTAAGAACATGGGAGATCTTTCCATTTTCTGGTATCTTCTTTAATATCTTTCTTTAAAGAGACAATGTTCTTGTTATATAGGTCTTTCACTTGTTTGGTAAGTGTTACCCTAAGATACTTTATGTTGTTTTTGGCTATTGTAAAGGGTGATGTTTGTCTGATTTCTTTCTCAGTCTCTTTGTCGTCTGTGTATACTAGGGCTACTGATTTTTTTTTTTAAGTTTATCTTGTATCCTGCTAGTTTTCTGAAGGTATATCAAAGTTCCCTGGTAGAGTTTTTTGGGTCACTTATGTAAACTGTCATATCTTCTGCAAATATTGACAGTTTGACTTCTTTCTTCCCAATTTGTATCCCCTTGATCTCCCTTTATTGTCTTAGATTTTTCTTCATTGATTCATCCCTGCAACCCCGGCATGAAGCCTACTTGGTCTTGGTGGATGATTTCTCTGATGTGTTCTTGGATTCGATTTGCCAGTATTTTATTGAGTATTTTTACATCAGTGTTTGTGAGGGATATGGGTCCATAGCTCTCTTCCTTAGTTGTGTCTTTGTGAGGCTTGGGTACCAAGATAATTGTGGCCTCATAAAAAGAGTTTGGTAGTGAACCTTCTGCTTCTATTGTGTGGAAAAATTTGAGGAGTATTGGTATTAGCTCTTCCTTTAATTTCTGGTAGAATTCTGCAATGAAGCCAGCTGGCCCTGGGCTTATTTTGGTTGGCAGGCTTTTGATGACTGCCTCTATTTCATTAGGGGTTACAGATCTATTTAAATTGCTTATCTCGTCTTGATTTAATTTTGATAAGTGATACTTATCCAGAAATTTGTCTATTTCCTTTGATTTTTCAAATTTTGTGTAGTACACATTTTCAAAGTACGACCTGAAAATTGGATGTTCTCTGTGTCTGTTGTTATGTCCCCCTTTTCATTTCTGATTTTGTTAATTCGCATGTTCTCTCTCTGCTTTTTCGTTAGTTTGGATAAAGGTTTGTCTATCTTGTTGATTTTCTCAAAAAACCAACTCTTTGTTGAATTTTTTTTTTTTTATTGTTTTCCTGGTTTCTACTTTATTGTTTTCAGCCTTAACTCCTCCAGGGTAAGTTTGCTTCTTTTTGTCTAAGGCTTTCAATTGTGACTATCTTCCATTTTCTTTACATGGGCACTTAGTGCAATGAACTCCCCTCATAGCCACTGCTTTCAAGGTGTCCCATAAGTTCGTATGTTGTGTCCTCATTCTTGTTGAATTCTAGGAAGTCCTTAATTTCTTTCTTTATTTCTTCTTTGACCCAGGTGTGGTGCAATTGCACATTGTTCAGTTTCCATGAGTTTGTAGGGTTTCCACGATTTGTGTTGCTGTTGAATTCCAATTTTGCTGAAGCATGGTGGTCTGAAATAACACAGGGGACTATTCCATTTTTTTGGTTTTTTTTTTTTTTTTTTTTTTTTTTTTTTTTTTTATCTGTTGAAGTTTGTTAAGTTGCTGAGTATGTGGTTGATTTTTAGAGAAGATTCCACGTGAAGCATAGAGAAGATATATTCTTTTGTGTTTGGTTGGAATGTTTATAGATGTCTGTTAAACCCAATTGAGACATAACTTCTGTTAGTTCTATTCTTTGTTAAGTTTCTGTCTGGCGGTCGGTCTAGTGCTGAGAGTGGGGTGTTGAATTCTCCCACTATGAATGTGTGAGGTTTTATGTGAACTTTGAGTTTTAGTAGCTTTTCTTAAATTTATGAATGTTGATGCCCTTTTATTGGGAGCATAGATGTCCAGAATTGAGACTTTGTGCTGATGGATTTCTCCTGTGGGGAATACAAAATGACTGGCTTCAACTCTCTCTCTTTTTTTTTTTTTTCCATCTACCTGGGATTGCAGGCATGCAGCACCACACCTGGCTTTTAACTCACCGTCGGGTCTTCACTCTCCGAAACACTCTCGGGAGCACATTTTAGTTTTACTCTGTTGATTAAGTTTCCCATTCTCTTTTTTTGTTTTAAATAGATCTCTTTGTCACCACATATTCAGCTATTTATTCATAACACAATCAATTATATAAATTATTGTAATTGACCAGTGCTTATTGTCTTTTTTTATATATATAATTTTTTATTTAATTTTATATAACACAGTCCAATTAAATGAAAACAAACATTTATACACAATATTTGGGAATTTGGGCGTCGTTCTTTCCAAACTACTTCCTGCTGGTAAGAGACGCTGTCTTGGGGGATTCGAAGAAGATTCAGATATCCTAGCTGTAGTCTGTAGGGCTGTTTTGTCCAGCTGTTTTGAATGTAGAATCAGCTTGTACTCTGTTTCAGGCGGTCTGGCGTGATCACACCACATTAGTCTGGAAGGAATCCACATCTTTTCATTTTCTGTGGAAACAAAAATAGAAATCCTTTTCCCCAGTAACTTGTTCTTCAACTTAAATTTTGGAGTCAAAGCGTTTTTTTTTTTTTTTTTTTTTTTTTTTTTTTTTTTAATTTACTATTTTACATGTCGATCCCAGTTCCCTCTCCCTCCCACCCCTCCAGCTCTCCCTCCCTCCTTCCCTCACTTTTGCCCTCTCTGCCCTCTCCCATGCACTCTAAACACCCTCCCCTCCCAACCCCCGACCACAATTCCATATGTAGGGGAATGCCATCCAGTTGGGGTCATGTAGATATGACAGGTCCTGTGAAGTAGGGACTAGGGCTTCTCTCCTGTCTCTAGAATAAGGCAGTTATCCCTCCATGGGGGATATGTTTGCAAAGTCATTTTGTGCACCAGGGATACATCCTGGCTCCACTGTCTGAGGTCTCTTAGACTGCTCAGACCTTCTGGCTGAGACCCATATTCAGGGGGGGTCGAGTCAGTCCCCTGCTGGCTTCCCAGCTATCAGTCTAGTGGCCCTTAGCTCCTCTTTGTTCAGGTAAGCTGTCTCTATGTGCTTCTACCACATGGTCTTGTCCTCTCCATCTGCTTCTGGGTTCTAGTTCGACTCAGTGTTTATGTATGGGTGTTTGCTCCTATTTTCAACAGACATTAGTTGAGGGCTCCATGGAGAAGTTAGTTGTTGATCTCACTCTCCGGGAAGGGCATTTATGATAGCCTTTCCACAGAAGCTGAAATTGTTAGTTGGGAGCAGTCTTGTAGTTCCCTCGACCTTTCTTTGTGTTCAAATTTATCTTCAAACCAATATTGGCTCCCTCTTTTATGTTCTCTCTCTCTCTCTCTCTCTCTCTCTCTGTCTCTCTCTCTCTGTCTCTCTGTCTCTCTCTCTCTTTCCTATCTTCCATTCCTAACCAGGCTCAATCCTCCTGGCCACACATGCCTTCCTCTCCTCCCCCTCATTTTCTCCTACTTCTCTCTCCATTAGCTGTCCTCCCCCACTTTACCTGAGCTCTGGGGGACTTGTCCCTTCCCAATTCTGTGAGGGACTTTATATGAATCTCTTAGAATACACCTTGTATCCTAGTTCCTCTGGTGATGTGAATTATAGGCTGGTGATCATTTGATCTAGTTCTAAAATCCATATATGAGTGACTACATACTGTGTTCCTCTTTTTGTGACTGGGTTACCTCATTCAGGATGGTTTCTTCAAGTGCCATCCACTTGCCTGCGAATTTCAAGATACCATTATTTTTTTCTGCAGAGTAGTATTCCACTGTGTAGATGTGCCACATCTTCATTAACCATTCTTCAATTGAGGGGCATCTAGGTTGCTTCCAGGTTCTTGCTATTACAATTAGTGCTGCTATAAACATAGTTGAACAGATGTCTTTGTTGCATGGATGGCAATCCTTTGGGTATATGCCTAAGATGGAGATTGCCGGGAACTGTGGTAAACTAATTCCCATTTTCCTGAGGAAACGCCATACTGATCTCCAAAATGGCTGTATGAGTTTGCACTCCCACCAGCAGTGGAGGAGTGTTCCACTTTCTCCACATCCTCTCCAACATAAGTCATCACTGGTGTTTCTAAATTTAGCCATTCTGGCAAGAGTAAGATGGTACTCAAAGTTGTTTTGATTTGCATTTCCCTGATAGCTAAGGATGTGGAGCATTTTCTTAAGTGTCTTTCAGCCTTTTTGATTTCCTCCATTGAGAATTCTTTCTTCAGTTCTGTACCCCATTTTTTAATAGGGTTATTCGGTGTTTTGTTGACTAGTTTCCCGAGTTCTTTGTGTATTTTGGAGATCAGACCTTTGTCAGATATAGGATTGGTGAAAATCTTTTCCCAGTCTGTGGGCTGCTGTTTGGTCTTGTCCACAGTGTCCTTAGCCTTGCAGAAGCTTCTAAGTTTGAAGAGGTCCCCTTTATTAATTGTTTCTTTCAGTGTCTGTGCCCCTGGAGTTATGTTCAAGAAGCAGTCTCCTATACCAATTTGTTCAAGGGTACTTCCTACTTTCTCTTCTAAGAGGTTCAATGTGGCTGGATTGATGTTGAGGTCTTTGATCCATTTGGACTTGAGTTTTGTGCATGGCGACAGACATGGGTCTATCTGCAGTGTTCTACATACATCATCCAATTGTGCCAGCACCATTTGTTGAAGATGCTGTCTTTGCCCCATTGTATAATTTTAGCTGTTTTGTCGAAAATCAGGTGTTCATAGGTGCGTGGGTTAATATCAGGATTTTCAATTCGATTCCATTGGTCTACCTGTCTATTTTTATGCCAATACCAGGCTGTTTTCAGAACTATATCTCTGTAGTAGAGCTTAAAATCAGGAATGGTGATGCCTCCTGACGTTCTTTTATTGTATAGGGTTGTTTTGGCTATCCTGGGTCTTTTGTTTTTCCATATAAAGTTGATTGTTACCCTATCAAGGTCGGTGAAGAATTGTGGTGGGATTTTAATGGGGATTGCATTGAATCTGTAGATTGCTTTTGGTAAGATTGCCATTTTTACTATGTTTATCCTGCCTTTCCAAGAGCGTGGGAGATCTTTCCATTTTCTAGTATCTTCTTTAATTTCTTTCTTTAGAGTCACAAAGTTCTTATTATATAGGTCTTTCACTTGTTTGGTAAGCGTTACACCAAGATACTTTATGTTGCTTGTGGCTATTGTAAAGGGTGATGTTTCTCTGATTTCTTTCTCTGCCTCTTTGTCTTCTGAAAAAAGTAGGGCTACTGATTTTTTTTTAGTTTATCTTGTATCCTGCTAGTTTGCTGAAGGTGTTTATCAGCTGTAGGAGTTCCCTGGTAGAGTTTATTGGGTCGCTTATGTAAACTATCATATCATCTGCAAATAGAGACAGTTTGACTTCTTCCTTTCCAATTTGGATCCACTTGATCTCCTTTTGTTGTCTTATAGCATTAGCTAGAACTTCTAGTATGATATTGAAGAGATATAGAGAGAGAGGTCAGCCTTGTCTTGTTCCTGATTTTAGAGGAATTGGCTTAAGTTTCTCTCCATTCAGTTTGATGTTAGCAGTTGGTTTGCTGTATATTGCTCTTATTATGTTTAGGTAGGTTCCTGTTATCCCTGACCTCTCTAATACCTTTATCATGATAGGGTGTTGAATTTTGTCGAAGGCTTTTTCCGCATCTAGGGAGATAATCATATGGTTTTTCTTTTTCAGTTTGTTTATATGGTGGATCACGTTGATAGATTTTCATATGTTAAACCATCCCTGCAATCCAGGGATGAAGCCTACTTGAGCATGGTGGATGATTTCTCTGATGTATTCTTGAATTCGGTTTGCCAGTATTTTATTGAGTATTTTTGCATAGATGTTCATCAGGGATATTGGTCTGTAGTTTTCTTTCTTAGTTGTGTCTTTGTGAGGTTTGGGTACCAAAGTTATTGTGGCCTCATAAAAAGAGTTTGGCAATAAACCTTCTGTTTCTATCTTGTGCAACAGTTTGAGGAGTAGTGGTATTAGTTCTTCCTTGAATGTCTGGTAGAATTCTGCACTGAATCCATCTGGCCCTGGACTTTTTTTGGTTGGAAGGCTTTCGATGACTGCTTCTATTTCATTGCGGGTTATAGGTCTATTTAAGTTGTTTGTCTGTTCTTGGTTTAATTTTGGTAAGTGATAGTTATCCAGAAACTTGTCCATTTCCTTTGAATTTTCAATTTTTGTGGAATACAGATTTTCAAAGTATGACCTGAAAATTGTCTGGATTTCTGTTCTTATGTTCTGTTTTTATGTTCCTCATTTCGTTTCTGATTTTGTTAATTTGAATGTTCTGTCTCTGCTTTTTCGTTAATTTGGATAATGGTTTGTCTATCTTGTTGATTTTCTCAAAAAAACCAACTCTTTGTTGCACTGATTTTTTGTATTGTTTTCCTGGTTTCTATTTTGTTCATTTCAGCCCTCAAGTTGATTATTTCCTGGTGTCTACTCCTGCGGGGTGAATTCGCTTCTCTCTGTTCTAAGGTTTTCAGTTGGGCTGTTAATTATTTTATGTGAGTATCCTCTGTTTTCTTCATATGGGCACTTAGTGCAATGAACTTCCCTCGTATCACTGCTTTGAAGGTGTCCCATAAGTTCAGGTATGGTGTATCCTCATTCTCGTTGAATATTGGAAAGTCTTTAATTTCTTTCTTTATTTCTTCTTTGACCCAGGAGTGGTGCAATTGCACATTGTTCAGTTTCTATGAGTTTGCAGGTTTTCTGCTATTTGTGTTGTTGTTGAATTCCAATTTTAAAGCATGGTGGTCTGATAAGATACAGGGGACTATTCCTATTCTCTTGTATCTGTTGAGGTTTGTTATGTCTCCTAGTATGTGGTCGATTTTAGAGAAGGTTCCATGTGGAGCAGAGAAGAAGGTATATTCTTTTGTCTTTGGATGGAATGTTCTATAGATGTCTGTTAACCCCAGTTGAGACATAACTTCTGTTAGTTCTTTAGTTTCTTTGTTGAGTTTCTGATTTGTGGTCCTGTCTAGTGTTGAGAGTGGTGTATTGAAGTCTCCAAGTATAAGTGTGTGAGGTTTTATATGAGCTTTGAGTTTTAGTAGTGTTTCTTTTACGAATGTGGGTGACTTTGTATTAGGGGCATAGATGTTCAGAATTGAGATTTTGTGTTGACGGATTTCTCCTGAGATGAATATGAAATGACCGTCTTCATCTCTTTTGACTAATTTTGGTTTGAAGTCTAACTTGTTAGATATTAGTATAGCTACGCATGCTTGCTTCTTATTTCCATTTGATTGGAAAATCTTTTCCCAACCCTTTACCCTGAGGTAATGTCTATCTTTGGAGCTAAGATGTGTTTCTTGTATGCAGCAGAAGGATGGATTCTGTCTTCGTATCCATTCTGTTAGCCTGTGTCTTTTTATAGGTGAGTTAAGACCATTAATGTTGAGGGTGAGTAAGGTCCATTGATTGTTGATGCTTGTTTGATTTAGGTTTGTTGTTGGCAGTGGTATTGTGAATATATTTGTTTTGCTTCACCCTAGGTTTCTGGTGTAGTTGGATTGATTATATCTGTATGCTAGGTGTTTTGATTATTATATGTCGATGGGTCTTTTTTTTTTTTTTTTTTTTTTTTTTTTTTTTTTTGGTCCAGCCTATTTGGGGTTAGGTATGCTTCTTGTATTTTCATGGGCATGTCCTTCTTCAGATTTGGAAAGTTTTCCTCGATGATTTTGTTGAATATGTTTTCAGCACCTTTGAGCTGGGCTTCCTCACCTTCGTCTATGCCTATTATTCTTAGGTTTGGCCTTTTCATGGTGTGCCACATTTCCTGGATGTTTTGTGTTAAGGATTTGTTGGATTTGTGATTTTCTTTGGTCGATGAATCTATTTCTTATAGTTTATCTTCTGCGCCTGAGATTCTCTCTTCCATCTCTTGAATTCTATTGGTTATGCTTGTGTCTGTGGTTTCCGATTTTTTGCCCAGCTTTTCAATTTCCAGCCTTCCTTCCATTTGTGTTGCCTTTATTTTCTCAATTTCATTTTTCAAGTCTTGAACCATTTCCTTCACCTGGTTAATTGTTTTTTCTTTGGTTTCTGTACTTTCCTTAAGGAATTTGTTCATTTCTTCCAATTTTTGTTTGTTTTTTCCTCCATTTCTTTAAGGGATTTTCTCACATCTTCTTTGAGGGCCTCTATCATTTTTATGATGGTGATTTGTAAGTCGTACCCTTCTGCTTCCTCTGCTTTGTTGTTGTGTTCCATTCTAGTTGGTGTAGATTCCCTAGATTCTGGTGGTGTCATGTTTGTCTTTCTGTTGTTAGGTGTTCTCTTGTATTGCCTTCTTCCCATAGTTTCTTCCAGTAGGTGTTGGTGGTGTCTCTTCCCTCTCTCTATGGTACTTCCCCAATGGGCTTATGTGGATCTGAGATTCAATATCTGTAGCTCTGTGTGGTCCAAGCTCTCTAGGAGGTTTCTCAGCAGACAGGGATCCAGGGATGGGGTCAAGGATGAGAATCCAGAAGAAGATGCCAGCAGGTACTCACAGTGGTCCTCTGGCCAATAGCTCTGGCCAATAGCTCTGGCCAATAGCTGGCAGAAGAGGACGAGGGCTGAGCTTGAACTTGTTAAGGCTTTGCAGGGTAGTGGGATCTCACTGGAAACTGGCGCTCTCCCGCTGAGACCTCGTTCTTTGGTAGGGGCCCGGATTTTGGGGTCAAGGATCTTGCCCACAGGAACTCTGAGTGGACCCTCAGAGATAGGCAGATCTCTGGGAGGGACCCGGGACTCCAGCAGAGGACTGGAGGCGGGGTCAGAGACCAAGCAGGTGGAAATTACAGGTGGTCCTGAGTGGATAGTCAGGTCTCCTTTGTTTGGAGTTGCTCTGAGAAGTCTCTGAAGTAGGGTGGACTGTTGGCTCCACCCTCTGTCCCAGTGCTCAACCAGAGAGGCAGGACTGTAGGTGGGGTATGGCACAGGGTAGGGGGGGTGTAGGCTGGAGGTGGGGATGGGTGGGGGTGTATCAGAGCTCCAAGGGTGCTCTCGATGGGGACCAGAGACAGTCTTCATCTCTTTTAATTGATTTTGGTTTGAAGTCTAACTTGTTAGATATTAGGATAGCTATACCTGCTTGCTTCTTGGGTCCATTTGATTGGGAGATCTTTTCCCAACCCTTTACCCTGATGTAATGTCTTTCTTTGAAAGTTAAATGTGTTTCTGTCTTGGTATCCTTTCTGTTAGCCTGTGTGATAGGTGAGTTAAGACCATTAACGTTGAGGGAGAGTAAGGACCATTGATTGTTAATGCTTGCTTGTTTTAGATTTAGGTGGTGGTGGTATTGTTAATATATTTGCCCTTCTTTACCCTTGGGTTCTGGTGAAGTAGGATTATCTATTGCATATGACTTTGTGAGCGTAGTTAACTTCCTTGGGTTGGAGTTTTCCTTAGAGAACTTTATGTAGGGCTGGATTTGTAGATAGGTATTGTGAAAATCTGGCTTTGTCATTAAATATCTTGTTTCTCCATTTATAGTGATTGAGAGTTTTGCTGGGTATAGTAGCCTGGGCATGCATCCGTGGACTCTTAGTACTTGTAGAACATTTGTCCAGAACCTTCTGGCCTTGAGTGTTTCTATGGAGAAGTCCAGTGAAATTTTGATAGATCTGCCTTTATATGTTACATGGCCTTTTTCCTAGACTGCTCTTAATATTCTTTCTTTATTCTGAGTGTTAGGTGTTTTAATTATTATGTGTCGAGGGGGGCCTTTTGGGGGGCAGTCTATATGGTGTTCGGTATGCTTCTTGTACTTTCATGGGCATGTCCTTTTCTTTAATGATTTTGTTGAATATGCTTTCTGCACCTTTGAGCTGGGCTTCTTCCCCTTCTTCTATGCCTATTATTCTTAGGTTTTGCCTTTTCATGGTGTCCCACATTTCCTATATGTTTTGTGTTAAGAATTTGTTGGATTTATAATTTTCTTAGGTTGGTGAATCTATTTCCTCTAGTTTATCATCCGTGCCTGAGATTCTTTCTTCCATCTCTTGTATTCTGTTGATTATGCTTGTGTCTGTAGTTCCCAATCATTTGCCCAGGTTTTCTATTTCCAGCATTCCTTCAGTTTGTGATTTCTTTATTGTCTCTATTTCAGTTTTCAAGTCTTTAACTGTTTCCTTCACGTGCTTAATTGTTTTTTCTTGGCTTTCCTTACTTTCTTTAAGAGATTTGTTCATTTCTTCCAATATTTTGTTTGTTTTTTCTTCCATTTCTTTAAGAAATTTTCTCACATTGTTGAGGACCACTATCATTTTTATGAAGATTTTTTAAGTCGTTTACTTCTGCCTCATGTGTTCTGGTCTAGTTGGTGTAGAGTCTGAAGATTCTGGTGGTATCATGCTTGTAATTCTATTGTTAGGCATTTTCTTGTATTGCTGTCTTCACCTTGCTTCTTCCAGTGGGTGCAGGTGGGGTCTCTGTCTCTCTATGCTACTTTCCCAGTGGGCTTAATTGAGTCAGGAGTTCGATGTCTATAGCTCTGCGTGGTTCAAACTCTCTATGAGGTCTCTCCTCTGTCAGGGGCCTGGCAATGGGGGTCAAAGCTCAGACAGGTGTAGACTCAGAGTGGACCCACTTGAATAGGCACGTTTCTGGCAGACACCCTCAAAGATCAGGCAGGTAGTGACTCAGGGTGGTCGTGCATGGATAGGCGGCTCTAGTGTGGTCAGAGTAGATAAAGGGAGTTTCCTGGAGGTGGCAGGATTGTTGGACCCACTCTCTGTTCCAATGCTCAGCCAGAGCAGTGGGGCAGTGAACTAGGTAGGGCATAGGCTGGCAGGAGGGCAGGTTCTAGGTGGTGGGGTTTGTGGATTAGAGTACTAGAAGTGTTCTCACTGGGAATAAGATATAGGGGGGAGCAAGATTCGGGGCTAAACCAGGGAGTTTCCAGGGAAGGTTGTGGGGGGTATTTGACCTGAACTGGTCCCAGACTTACCTCCAGCAGATGCCCCGGAGATGGGGGTTAAATATCAGGCAGGCCAGGATTCAGTGTGGTCTCAAGTAGATAGGTGGATCTCCTGCAGAGGCCTGGCAGAGGAGGACAAAGATCAGGCTGGCAGGGACTCAGGGTGGTCCCATATAGGTAGGCAGGTCTAGTATGCTCAGAGCTCTGATATTTTTTTCAGCCTATTATAACTGATAACTTAAATAACTCCATGTTCATTTTCTTGGGAGGGGATTAGAGATAAAAAGAATATCCTTGTCTGATTTATTTGATTTAGGAACTGAGGTTCTTAGCATGATGGAAAGGATTTTGAAGAAATGAAAGTGTTTGAAAGAATATGACCATTTATAAGAAATATTTCTTGGCCCACTCAAGCTCAGTGGAGCAGGTATCAAGCTTGGGAGAATCAAGACAACATTGGATGCTCAGTAGGATTCCTCATAGTAGAAACTACTATTTTCTTTTGCTGGCTTGTGAGGGAGAATCAGAACCCCAGAAGTGCTTAGAAACCTAAGAATTGACAGAAGTATACTTTGGTCCTCTACTGGAATCAGAAAAGAAGCAAGGTGCACATATACAGTTAGTCATATGACAACTCAGGCAGATCCATGGATTCCTTGTCCATACTGTCACAAGGTCTATGGAGTTGCTTAGTGCACTGGGCAGAATATTAATGTAGTATGAGGGCTCATGGCTAACAAAAGAATAAGATAACAAGAACCTTCAAAATTATTGAAAGGTGAATGGAGTAATGGTTTTCTGTGTGAGTACCAGTAGAATTTATGGATACCTAAGACCAGATACAAACTTCTTGATATCATCACACTATGATTGATCTCAGTAGCATGTATATGAAGCTAGTCCTAACAGGAGCCTAAAGTAAATGTGAATATGTCCTATAAGCATCTAAGTATTTATTTTTGTTGTGGATGATAGGTTAAGGTAAAATCTAATAAGGGAAAGAGTAATTTTTCATTAATATGAATTACGGCAGACTTTTTAGTCTATACTCCAATCCTATATATGATATATCCTCTTACACTTATATAAATCTCATGATAAGAGGGAGTCAAGTAACATTATCCAGGGAAATAATGTTATGTAGCAGTTAGGAAGGTGGCTTTCATTTGCCAGCCAGATAAAATTTGACTCTGAGCTTGTCATCTGATACTCAAAAAATTGTAATGAATAATGTGATGTGGTAGAGAGTAATACCCATCTGTTAAAAAAATATATCATTTTATATCAGAGTTCATGTAGCTAATATGTTTGATGCAAAAATTTTTGTTTACATAAGAACTAGTGTGATTGTTTCAGTTTTTATTTTACAATTCAGAAAAGTTTTAGAATAAAATTAAGATAATTAATGATTATCCCAGGCAGACAGGCTTTGGGATGTCTTACAGTTGCCTTAACTCTGTATTTCCTAAAGCACAAAGACTATATCTATTTTGATCACTTACATTATCTGCTGTCATCTACCTGATCGTGAATATAACTTTGTCTTGCTGAAATGTTCTTCCTATGCATGATGTTGAATGGGCCCACCCTAGCTTCTGGGAGACCCCACCTTAGCCAAATCATATACTCTCTTTGAGTCTTGAGTTACACTGACATTTTATCAATTGTCCCTTTGGTAACTCTGATTCTATTGTGTATTATATACCTCATTCTACGTCTCCAGTGACATTGGCAATGTTGCTTTCCCAAAACACAACACAGTCTTCATCTCCTGGTTAACTGATTTTTGTTTGTTTGTTTTGCTAAACCCCATCATCCTTCTGGTCCTCAGCTTCACCTCCTATAGAACACCAGAATTAATGCTCATTTCTCCTCTCTTAGCTTCTAGGAGTATTATTAAAATTTCTTATAATATGAACATTTCTACACAGATGGAAATACTTCAATAGTTTATCCTTTTTAGCAATCAAGCCAAAGAAACTGCAGCCATCAAACTCTGCTGCAATCCCCTTTATTGAATATGATAACATTACTGGGTAGCTCTCAGTGTTCTCATGGGAGTTGATGCATGAAAATGCCATTTTGAATAACAATAATGTCAAAAACATAACTCTGGAAAGGTCCATCTTAGTTATAAAATTCAAGCAGAGGATTGATACATTATCTTTTAAGAATTCCAAAATGCTTTGTGATTTTGCACTGTATAATATCTCTGAAAAGATAGAAGAAGCAAGTATTCAGTTTAAGTACACAAGTGTAATCTGATCCCAGGGCACTACTTCTGAACTCATGCTTGTTTTAGGTAAAGGTCACCAAGAAATGCTCCTTCTGAAACTTCAGGTGTTAGAAGAAAATGCAGCAATATTGGGGTGAGTGACCTTTGTGCTGACCACTCTGTCAAGAATCCATAAACATGGGCACATGAGGAGAGACTTCTGTATTCACACATTTCAAGAACAGAATTCAGTGTTTGGAATTATTGTCAGTTGTATTTTATTTGACATCTGCAGGCTCCAAGACATCAATATTTAAAACCCTTGATATCATGTTGCCTTGGTAGTAAGAACACTGTCCTCCCTTCCTTTCAGCCTCAGGTAGACTTGAAAGGCAATGGTCCCACACACCAATGTGGTTGCATTCTTGCTTACTCACTCCTCACTACCCTTTATTTTGTGCTGCTGTTTATCAGGGAATACCATTTGAAAGTTAATAATAACATAATTTAGAGTAATAATTACATTGTTCTCAATAGCTGTGGGAAAACACTGGGTTGAATAATGAGATAAAGATGAGTATCTCAGTCTTAACAGGACATTAATCAACATATTAGCTGTGTGGGCAAACTGATTTGAGGCTGTTATAGTTTAATTTGTTTGTCTCAAAATCATTATTTGTAGTGTATTGCAAAATGTGTTTTAAAATATGTGTTCAACTGATTATAATCATTAGATTGCAACAGAATAAATGCTATTCCTTATCATGTCATGAGTTATCACTTTTTTATAGTGCACAGTATAAAATTGATATTCCAGAAACTTTGACATTTTACAGCTATGTTCAGATACAGTTGAACTAGGTATATGACCTCTCAACCTAAATTCTGTTATAGTACAGAACTGTATATTTTCATAATCCTGAATGTCAATATGTATTTATAACTCATTGTTGCTTTAAAATATTTCACAATGAATGTTAAAATGTTTAAATGCCATTGCAATTCCAATAAATAATAATAATTTCCAAACTAATGAGCCTTTGACCAGTTGGAGATGACAGAAATTCAATTCTAAACAGTAGCTCTTCACATATCAGAGTTTAGGTATTTGTACACTAAAAGCCATGCAAAGCATTTGGCTATACTTCTTAAATACATTTTAAGAATCACTCTTGACAGCCCTTCAAGCATACATATTTCTCAACTTCCCAGTCTAGGCACAGATACAGGGAAAGTAAGTGTGTGTATGTATGTGTGTGTGTGTGTGTGTGTTTGTGTGTGTGTTAAATCTATCTACATATATATCTATAGTTGTTTTACTTATTACATAGAGGCATAATGTCAATTTCAAGCCTAACTTTTTGGAGTAGTTTTGATTTAGTAGTACAGTAGATTTCTACACAAGGACAGAATTATTTTAAGGAAAACGATGCAATGAGGAAGAGAAAGAGCAGACTGACAAAAAAATGATGAAGATAAATACAGGGGAAAAGAAAAAAGAGAAAGAATAACAGGAAAAAGAAAATGAAGGCAAGGAAAGAGAGTGAACAGAGATTTTGAGTTTGAGGTTTCATTTGTGGGGAAGTTATATAAGAATTTGAGAACACTAAGAAACTCAGAAGAACTTAATTGAAGGAAAAGTATCACTGAGAGAAGTTGAAAGAAAACAGTGAGCCAGGGCATATAGAGACAAGGCAAGTGGAGACTTACTCTTGGAGGTATTTATTATTTTCTTCATTCACTCACTCATACAGTACTGCTTTTATGAGCTTATTATTTCTATGTATTATTTTGTTCCCAAAGGCTTTCTCCTTTTCATCTTATGTGCAGCTATTCAATCTCACAGGATTTTCTTCACAATGTTGTCTGGCCCCTTTGCTTTATTATTATTTTTTTTGGTAGTAGATAATGCATTTAGATACTGCTGGAGGCCATGTTGATGCCCATGATCCATGCTGCCTCTGTCATCCATGTTGACATCCATGAGCAGGGTTGATCCCAGGCAGCCCAATGATAGCCATGGTCAAAGACTGCTGCTGGAGGAGGCCATATTGATGTCCATAATCCATACTGCCACTGGAAACAATGTTGAGGTCTGTATGCTACTGTAGGACATATGGTGTCTGTGATCTGTGATGTCACTGGAAACCATGTGGAAGTCCATGATCTGTGCTGCTGCTGGCTGCCATGGGCAAGGAAGCTTCTTTTACAGTGCTATTGATGACTATAGTCTCATACATGAGAATAAGAGACATTGAAGGCTTCTGAAACAACCTCTCTCCTTCAACCCTCCAAAGATAAAAACAGTCCAGACAGGAAAATATTGAAGAGAGTCCATAGAGCTGTGATAAAGATGCTGAAGTATAGCTCTTCACAGTTGATGGCTTCTGGCAAAGGTCAGGTGGGGAAAGGTCAGGAGTCTGATCATGTTCCAATGGATATAAATGAACAACACAACTTGGACATGGTGTACTTTCCTCTTTTTGTAGGGGGATGTAAAAGTGGGAGGGTGGACCTGGGAGGAATGGGAAGCAAATGTGATCAAGGTGTGATGTATGAAATTCCAAAATAATTAATAAAGATATTATGTTATGGGGGAAAGACACACCCATAACATTGCTTAGTACATGGTCAATATTAACAACTACACTTACTCTCCATGACTTTCCAGCAGATGTCAATGCATCTCCACACTATCATCTTGTGTCTGGCCCAGCATGGCACTTTGAAGACATATACTTTTTCTTCAAAATTCTTATGGGTAAAATCTGATATTCATCTCTTAATGTGAAATGAGTGAAAACAATACCAAATCCCAGGGGTTGCTCTTGGATTTGGAGAAGCAGAAGTGAACAAATCAGAATAACAGCCTATGGAGTAGTAGATTTTGTTGATCCCTCCTGGAAGTCATCACCTTCCCTGTGGAGTGGGGGGGGATGGGATGGGAGGGGGGTCAGGCAAATGGAAAGGAGGGAGAGAAACTGGGATAGATATGTAAAAAAGAAAAAATAATTTTAAAAAGAGGAAAAAACCAAACCAACCAAACAAAAAAGAATAACATCCTATGGACACTTATGGGAAATATGCATAGAAGTAAGTGTGCAAAATTTGAGAAATCAATTTCTAAAGAACATCTTTTGCATTATGAATAAAGGGTTTTCAAGTAAGTGAACTTGGATTGGGGATATGAGGAAATGAAAGATTAGAGCAGAAGGAAAAAGGAAGACGGAGAGACCCAGGAGACCCAGGATCAGCAGTATCAGGAGAGAGAGAGAAAGAGAGAGACCATAAATGAGGGAGCCATTAAAGGTTAAAGAGAAAACTGAACCTAGAGAAATGTCCAGAGACCTACAAGACTGACCCCAACTAACAATTTGAGCAACAGTGGAAAGGCTACCATAAATGCCCTTCCCTGATAATGAGATTGATGACTAACTTATCCACCATCATGTAGCCCTCATCTACTAGCTGATGGAAACAGAAGCAAACACTACAACTAAACACTGAGCCGAACTGGAATCCAGATGCAGAGAGGGAAGACAAAACCAGGCTACAGAAACCCAGAGAGACAGCTGACCTGAACAGGGAGGAGCAAATGGGTCCCCAGACTGATAGCTGGGAAACCAGCATTAGACTGACTCAGACCCCCTGAACATGGGTCTCAGTTAGAAGGCCTGGGCAGTCTAAAGGACCCCTGACAGTGGAACCAGGATGTATGCCTAGTGCACAAAAGGACTTTGGGAGCACATTCCTCATGGAGGGATACTCTCTTAACCTAGAAGCAGGAGGGAGGGCCTAGTCTCTACTCCAAATGACTTGACAGATTTTGTTGACCCCTCCTGGAAGGCATCACCCTCCCTGTGAAGTGTCGGGGTGGGGGTGGGGATGGGAGGAAGGGAGAGGGAACTGGAATAAGAGCAAAAAAAAAAAAAATTAAAATAAAAAAGAAAAGAAAGAAAAGAAAATCCTGCCAGTCAGAACTATTTGGCTTGCCCCAGAGTCTATCTTGAGTGAAAATTAAGTTTTTGTTTTGTTGAGATTGAGCTGGTGGGGGGGCTCTTTGTTGGATTAGCTAATGTTGACTAATCGAATTAAAATTCTACCTATTTTCTTATTTGGAATAAACAACAATGTGAAACATTATCTGTGTCTCCCCTAGTTCCTAGTTCCGCCCTTTCTGCATTTACATATGTCACATCTTTCAACCTCTACCAGACACACTGAGCTTTCACAGTCTTTCACACTGTGGCATTTTCCACCATAAATAATGGTTGAATAAATGAGTGATGGGGAAGTAGAATGTGTTTCATAAGATTTAAAGTTAAATGCATTTGTTTTTGTAGAAAGATGTGTTCAGGCACTGAGAAACTCTGACGGGCATGCTTCATACACAATGATATAAAACTACACTCACTCAGAGTCAGGTGCTACTTTCTTTTTTGTTTGTTTGTTTTGTTTCTTGGCAATTCACAGTGCTGTATTTCTTCAACTGGCAATGTCTCTAAACAATGCACACCTTTGTTGGAGACCTTTGAGTTGACATTTGCCTTTGCCCAAATATGCCACGGAGAACACGGGACAATGTTTTCAAAAGAAATTCTGTTTTTCACATATGTAAAAAACATAGCAATCAATGGGAATGTGTTGACAATGAAGATACAATTAACTAGGATGCCAAAACAGGAGCTTTGGGGTCAAGGAGCTTTTCCAGGAACTGATTAAAATATTTTAGCCATGTTATATGTGCTTTCGTGTAACTGAAGATGGACAAGTTAGGATTTCAAAATGTGTGATCTTTCCATCTGTAATACTTTCCTCTATAGAATAGTGCACATAGGAACTAGAGACACAGCTTGGTAGTACGGCACTTGCCTAGTGTGCATGAGGCCCTAGATTTACCCTAGCACTGCAAAGAACAAAAATAAAAATAATGCAAAATAAAAATAATAAAAGAATTACAAGTTACCAAAGACTAGAAAATGATATTTCCATGCTTGTTTAGTTTTCATTTCCCTTTAGTTTCATACTAAATATTTGCTTCAAATGGCCCCCAGGATGCGCCAAAATTGTAAGGAATTATGAGTGATAAAACACATGTCCCAACCCATGCTCAAATTGTAGAGTGGCCAACTTTCATCCATTTCTGTTTCTACTTTTTTTTCTATCTCCTATCCTCTTTTTCTCTGTTTCTTCACTTTTTTTTTTCTATTTCTTTTTTCATTTTCTTAATCACCAACACACTTGGTTGTGATACTTATCCTGAGGAGTAAAAATTTATATTCACCCCAAAGAGAGAAAGAGAGCAACCTCAGATGGAGTAATTGATCTCACCCAAACCCAGTTCACTGAGTTTACTAGGGTTACTTACACTCAGGTAGTTGTGTCTCTGAGAGGTGCCCCGATCCAGCACAGGTGAAGACCCACCAGGCTATAGCACTGGAGTTACCTGCACTCCTTGGAGGCAGATCACTACCAGCCTGGTAGAATCCCCCTTCTCCCCAGAAATTCTTAATAGCAGCTCTGAGTAGAGGTAGTTGTTGAGTTCTGTGAACTCCCTTGTGAGTTTCATGGCCTTGCTGATCCTCCATCAGAACTGTCCTAGTCAATATTGCATTAGCCATGCCACCCCTATTCTCACAAGTGGATTTCAAGTGCTTCTGGTTTCTAATACTTTTTACCAGGCTTTCAATTACACTTAGCTGAATGAATACATGCCAGGCACCAGCTCATGTTGGTTTAATGAGTATTCTCTTCCATTAGCCTGCAAGTTTATACTCACTCTGGGCATGCTGTCATTAACCCTTTCTTCGGGCCAAATTCCCCAGGCAAACTAGACTAAAGTAACAACATTTACATTTAAATTAAATGTATTAAAAGTATTTTGATACCTTCCATATTAAACTACTCAGACATTTAGCAACTTATTTGCTAAATCTATAATTTATTTGCTGAAGGATATTTGTATGTATACCTAGAGTTGGATGGTTTATATAGCCAAAATGCACATTTCATTGTACTTTGTAATTTATTAAATCCATTTGATATCTTTGCTTTGAAATAAAAAGGTTTCCAGACTGAATGAATGATGTACAATATCAGGAGTTGTAACTCTTATTAATTAAGTACTTAGCCATGCTAATGTCAAAAACCAGACTACTAGATGTCCAAGCAAGACTTCTGCCACACTTGCTATGCTCTACAAAGCTGCCTGTGGTTATATATCTTACAATATGAACATGATGTTCAGAAGCTGACAGAGTGACTATGGGTAGATGCACAGGGAGGAAAAATTCAAACACCTGACATTAGAATCAAAATTTAAAGTAGACACACATGTTAAGAAGCAATCACCCTCATAACATTTATACTCACTTAAATATGTACATTTCTTTCCTGTAGACAATGTATAGATGTGTGTGCTTTTAAAGGCACGATAGAAACTGTATTGTGTTCTAAAATGATGAGCATATGTTACTCATTCAAAATAAAGGACTTCATCATGACATTTTCACACCACACGTGATGACAGTATATTTCAATCATATTCACCATACTTCTTCCTGCCTTGTTCCTTCCACTCACCCACGGTCTCATCAGTCTACCGTGCTAATCTAATGTACTGTTTTACTGAGGTTTGTAGAGTATCTGATTTTGGGGTTCTCATTGCTAATTTGGCTTTTGTTGCTGTTGTTTCCATTCCTTTCCAAATCTCTCATTTTTCTTGCAAGTGTCCAACTTATTCGCTAAATTTTGAGCATGTTAATGTGATTACTCTTAGTCTAAGCCTGCTTCAGGTTTGTTTCTAATTTGTTTGTTGCAATGAGGTTATTTTTCCTTGTTTCTATGTTTCTGTGCTTCTGATGAAATAAAAGTAAATGATATATATGCACAGATGCATGCATTCCAATCAGCTTTCAGTTGTCTTTTTGAATTTGGGCAAAACCCAGGAGGTTTCTTTAACACATTTCCTACCCCTTAACACACCATATTCTGCCTTATCCTGAGAATGTCTGGATTTTGGTGGGCCAGACAGGGTTATGTCCCCTCCCTACTGCTGTGCCTACCCAGCTCTGTTTGCAGATTCACAGAAACAATTGATGCAAGTGCTGTGACAATTTCATGCTGTATTGGACCTTCCTAACATTGAGTTTGGGATATATATTTTCCATATAAAGAAGTTTTCAGGTGAATTTTCTGGAAAATTTCAGGTATATGGCTGAGGTATATTCTTGTTTCTCTACTCGCCCAAGCTTCAACTAAATTCCAGGTGGAAGGGGATGTTTGCATTCTCAAGTCCCCCAAAGGTCCCTGACTTTCTATCTTGCCTCATCATATATGTCAGGGAATATGAAAAACACATCAATGAAACACGAGACATTAACAGAGAGTTACAGAGACGAATTCACATTAGACACCTGAGTGTCATTGACAAGGTTTAGGACAAAACTTTGAATGTGTAACTCATGCAAATCAGGAGCGATGCAAGTATGTGAAAATGGTAGAACCATGAGTTAAATAACAATGACAGCTAAGGGCCCATGAACTTCTCTAGCAATTATAGTGTATGTTGGTATATCTGTGTGACAAGACAGGTGATTTCATTATTTTAGTTATGAAAGACTAAATATTCTAATAAAGCTTAAAAACGTTCTTATTAAAATTGTGTGACTTAACTTCCAATCTTTTATAGTAAACTGAGAACTATTAAAAAATATAATATTGCAGGTGAAATCATGAGAGTTTTTCCAAAAGCAAATCAGCAAAATTATCTTCCAATTGTGTTTTATGTCTAGTAATTCAAAACTCACAGCAAGATAAGATTCTTTGGTTTAACTCATTTGAGCAAATATATCTAAAGTTTTGAAGCAAAGGAAAAATGAGGCCATTTTTTGCCTGCTAAATGTGCATTACTTTATAATAATATAGAAGTGGGAAAGGATTTAGAGCCTGTATTGCACCATCTTCAAATATAGGAACTTTACATAAGAATAGCCCAAAAGGAAAAGAACATCTCCTGTGAAAAATACTAAAATCCATGCTATAAGCACTGAAGTATACACGCAATATGAAACACCTGCTGGTTTCTATGAATGCTTCCATTTGATCTGTATATGACCCTTGCAAATGTCTCTAGAACCTTTTACAGTTTTTATTTCATTATTTTAGTTTGTCCTTTGACAATTTCCCCCATAAATTTAATGTATTTTCAGCCTAAACACCTCCCAATCCTTTCCATCCCCTGTTTCTCCTACTGAATCTGTCTAACAAGTTCATCTCCTATTTTCATGTATTTGTTGTTGATGCGGTCACCTACGGAGTTCAATGCCTAAGCATAGGTGGGCACAAACTCTTTTTCCTTCTGAATTATTTGGCTATTTCCACGATAGTTTGCGATTTACTTTGTATATTTGGAAGCCCTGCACTTCTAAAAACAGAAATGCTCGTGGTTATGTCATTCTCAGGTTCTGTTTGGTTAACTGTAATTCTAATGGGATAAGAGAAACACAATACATCATCCACTAGTATGAACAAATATGGTTAAGTATTAGTAAAATCAAGATGAATTTGAATTTATCATTAAAGTTAACCCCATTATTATTACCAAAGAACAGACAGGGCATTTGGCTTATTTTTTCATTAAAATAAAAACTAAACCTTATAGAAGTTAAGCAAACTAAAATTCAGAAGATTGCACTTCAGATTCCACTATGCTTTATGTCTTTTTCCACATGTAAAGTGACTTACGCTTAAAATAGATTGTCACTAGCATCAAGAACTAATCACAGCTCAAGAACTTAGTTACCAAAACACCAAATAACCCAATTAAAAAGTGGGGGTACAGAACAAAATAGAGAATTCTCAATGGAGTAATCTACAACGGCTGAAAGACACTTAAGAAAATGTTCAGCATCCTTAGCCATCAGGAAAATGCAAATCAATACAACTCTGAGAGATCATCTTACTCCTATCAGAATGGATAAAATGAAAAACACCAAAGATAGTTTATGCTAGAGAGGATGTGGAGAAAGGGGAACACTCCTCCACTGGTGGTGGGAGTGCAAACTCATATAGCCACTTTGGAAATCAATATGGCAGTTCTTCGGGAAAATGGGAATCAGTCTACCACAGATCGAGCAATTCCACTCTTAGTGATATACCCAAAAGATACACATTTAAACAAAAAAGACATTTGTTCAACTATGTTCATAGCAGCATTATTTGTAATAGCCAGAACCTGGAAACAACCTGAATGTCTCTCAACTGAAGAATGGATGGGGAAAAATGTGGTACATCAGGAAAACAAAACAAAAAAACAAAACAAAAAAAAAACACAAACAAACAAAAAACAATGGAGTTTTGACATTCCCAGGCAAATGGATGGAACTAGAAGAAACAATTCTGAGTGAGGTAGCCTAGTCACAAAAAGAGAAATATGGACTTTACTCATTCATATATGGATTTTAGACATAGAGAAAAGGATTACCAGCCTGTAATCCTCACTGCCAGAAAAGCTAGGAAACAAGGAGAG
The DNA here is from genome assembly GCF_943737965.1 of Phodopus roborovskii. Taxonomy (NCBI): domain Eukaryota; kingdom Metazoa; phylum Chordata; class Mammalia; order Rodentia; family Cricetidae; genus Phodopus; species Phodopus roborovskii. The sequence continues at coordinate 46,266,522 of NW_026126418.1, forward strand.
CCCTAAGAGAGATACACATGGTCCTCTGGAGAAGGAGAACTGGACAAGCTCTCCTGAGCAAATTGGGAGTGTGGAGGTAGGGGAGAGGGAGTTAGGAGAAGGAGAAGGGGAGAAGAGGAGGGGAAAGGAGAGCATGAGAAAGCAGGAAGATTGAGTCTGGGGAAGAATAGAGGAGAGCAAGAAAAGAGATATCATAATAGAGGGAACCATTATAGGTTTAAAGAGAAATCTGGCACTAAGGAAATGTTCAGAGACCTACAAGAATGACCCCAACTAACAATCTGAGCCATAGTGGAGAAGCTACCTTAAATGTCCTTCCGCAATAATGAGATTGATTACTACCTTATAAGCCATGCTAGAGCCTTCATCCAGTAACTGGTGGAATCAGAAGACACCCACAGCTAAACACTGAGCCAAACTCCTGGAATCCAGATGCAGAGAGGCAGGAGTGATGAGCAAAGGGGTCAAGTCTAGGCTGGAGAAACCTACAAAAACAGCTGATCTGAACAAGGGGGATTTCATGGATCTCAGTCTGAAAGCTGGGAAACCACCATAGGACAGACCCAGACCCTCTGAATGTGGGTGTTAGTTAGGAGGACTGGGCAGTCTATGGGGCCTCTGGTAGTGGATCAGAATTTATCCCTAGAATAAGAATGGACTTTTGGAGCCCATTTCACATAGATAGGTACTCAGCCTAGCCTAGACACATGGGGGTGGGCCCAGGCCCTGCTCCAAATGATATGACAGACTTTGAAGATTCTGCATGGAAGGCCTCACCCTCCCTGGGGAGCAGAAAGGGGGTGGGATGGGTCTCAAGAAAAGGGGAGAGGATGAGGGAACTTTGGTTGACATGAAAAACTAGTTTGTTTCAAATTTAAATTTAAAATTTTAAAAAAAAAGAATTATCAAAAAAAAAAAAAAAAAAAGAATCACAGAAAGGTCATGAACAGTCTTTTGCTGTCAAGTTTCACAATACACACTAAAAAAGTAAAACTCCACACAGCCAGACATAAGGTAAGTAAGCAAGGGTAGGTTAAAAGAAACAGTGATTGAGGGTTCTGAGCTAAGAGAATATAGTGCCAAGAACTCACACATAGACAGATAGGAGCTGATGAATTCTCCCAATTTAGAATAAGAAGATCTTACTGCATAGACAGGATATTCAGTAGAGACGACAGAAATTTCTCACATTAGCAACGGAACTAAACCACGTGAAGTTCTCTTAATCGTTTTTGAAAAGGCCATTTGTCGGGGCTGGGTACTCTGAGATCAGGTGTTCTTTGCATTTTAAGTGGTTTTGTTAAAGTAAACAAGGGCTATGGGTAGCACTGGAGAGGGGAATAACAGCATACAAGCGATATAAAAGAGATGAGAAAAATGGAGAGTGGTGTTAACTGGAGGGTGGGGAGAAAGGTCAATACCAAAGAAGAGATAAGGAATAGGGAAAAATGACACTAAGGTTTGACTATCTTCCCCTGGCTCTGTAAGCTAAAATAAACCCTATATCCCTTATGTTGCTTTTTTTTTTTCAGGCATTTTTATCACAGCAGCAGGGAAAGAAAATTAAAACATACTATGGCCAAATAAGATTTATCCCAAAGGGAGTATTACTTGACTAAGGAAATCAGTTTCGTGATCAATGTTAATAGATTATATTGCTGAATATATTGATATCCTCAATGAAAACAATGAACATAAGGTAGCATTCATGATTATTTAAAAACAACAACAAAAAAAACCAACTCAGTAAAAGTAGCTAAAAATAAAGTATCTAAGCACTGTTAAAATCATCTTCTACTAAGTCAAAGCCATCCATTCTTTATCCACATGCTATCATACTTAAAAAAGCAAGCCTATTCTTAGTACTAATAAAATATATAAAATATTCAGACATGACACAAGAGAAAAAGTACATGCAGTGCCAAAAAAATTGAACATGGTGATGAGAAAGTAAATATCTAAATAAATTGAGACAATATATATTCATGGGTTGGAAACTCAGTATTGTTAAAATGACAATTCTCCTTATGCTCTTTTAATGAATATTTTATATTAAAATAAATCTAAGCAGGTCTTTTTTTCTTTCCCTTTTGGAAAATTAAATCTAATGTATATAAGAATGTAAAATACCTAGAACAGATGTGATGGGTTTTATGTGTCAATTTCATGGTAATAAATTCCCAGTTATTCACTCAAACATTCAATGTTATTGTGAACATATTTTATAAAAGTGATCACAGCCAATAATCACTTGATTATAAGTAAAGATCATCTAAGTTAATCTGAACAGGCTTGATTCAATCTGTTGTAAGACCTTAAAATCATAATTGAAAAATAGTAGGATACAAAGTCAACATTCAAAAAATCAGATATTCTGGCTACCCAAAGCATACTTACCAAGAATGACCAAGAAAAGGAGCCCATTATCAGAAGCTTCAAAAACAATGACTACCTGGAAACAAACCTAATCAAGAGAGCAGAAGACAAGGAAATTTGAAACACAAAACAAGTAATTGAAGGCACAAGAAATTTGAAAATTGTCTCATGCTCAAAGAGTGGCAGAATCAACACTGTTGAAATTGACTATATTACTATTAATGATCTTCATATTTAATCAACATTCATGAAAATTCCAGTTGCATTCTTCACATATCTGGAGGAAACAATCCTAAAACATATTAAAGCACAAAAAGCAAAATAATACCAAATAGCCAAAGTTGTAGACAGAAAGAACTATGATAATGCCTGTTTTTAAGTTATGCAACAGAAATATGGCAACAAAAATGGCATGGTACTGTCATAAAAGAAAGCATGCATCTGTGTTAAGGAGAACAGAAGAGCCAGAAATAAATCCAAGCAACTAAAATCACATATTATTTTAACCAAAGTTTGAGAAAAGGTATCAATCATCTTTCACACACTAAAAATAATCATTTCAAAATGGCATGCTTATAAGCATCAAATGACAAGGAATAATAGAAAGGTTCAATAACTTCAAAAGAAAAAAATGAGTGGACAAAAACATGTGCCTTCTATGGAGAATTTTCAATAGAAACAAAAGGAGTCTAGAAGACTGATGATAAGGAAATAAGAAGTTATTACATCTACACATCCGGGATGGGGTGGTGATGGAGAATAATAAATGATGAAACAGAAAGAATGTGTTAATGTGCTAATGTGAGGGATTTTCTCAATAACTAATGTAGTTCTTGCTTAATTAGTCTGAGCTTGCTTAGCAAGTTCAAAAGAATATCAAATTAACCAAAAGTTCATCAGAAAGTTCATGGTAAGTCACCTTGACCTACTTCTTATTACAATAAAGAGCTCAGATCCAGGAAGATGAGTGCTTGGATCTCTGAGATTAAGTATACTACAAATGGGGGAGGCCTGAAACAAAGGTGAATTCTTAGGGTATCAATTTATATGTCATTTCATCACAAATTTACACACCATTGTACTAATGTTCATTAGCATATCTGATAGACTTTTCAATGTGTTACTTTTTAAGAATAAGACAAAACTACTGTGGGGGGAATGGAGAAATCCTTAAGTGAATGTGTAAAGAATGGATGTTGTCCTAAATTAATGTTTATTGTTGACATGGCAGGGCCATGCCAAGAGCCCAATGTCTCACCCATGAGAATGGCAAAGTCTTTCTCTGGTCCAGGAATGAGTACTCATGAATTTTTGAACAGTGTGCACATAACCTAGCAAGTGAAACTTCTTCTTCCTGATGTTTATACCTGGGATGACTCACCTAGAAACAATAAGCTGAGTAAAGAGATGGGGTACAGAGTGGTAGAAACTTTGCCAACTACATATTTGATGGGAAATAAATATCTAAACTCTATACACAATTTTAAAAATTAAACACCAAAACAAATGTCCACTCAATTAATGAGCTTCTAAAATGAACAATGGCACTGAAAAAAGTACAATTGTTCAATAATTTTTTTTAAATATCCAACACCCTTAACCATCAGAGAAATACAAATAAAACTGCTTAGTACATCATCCAATACAGAGTGGAGGCATCAAAATAAAAATGTTGGGAAGATTGTGGGTAAAGAGAGTCCTTGACATTGCTGGGGCAATGTAAACTAATGCAACAAGAGTGTTTCCTAAAAATGAAAATTAGAACTACCATATGGCCCAGCTATCTAGTTCCTGGATATTGACTTGAAGGCATTTAACTCATTGTACCACAAAGATACTTGTCCATCCATAGTTATTGATGCACTATACATAGCTTTCTTATACACCCCAAGACGGCCTGCCCAGATTCAGCACTGCTTACAATGGGCTGGGAGTCTTTCTATGCCAATCATCAACCCAGAAATATGACACTTTTTCAAGTATTTCCATTTTCTCTTATCCATAGTTTCTGTCAAGTTGTCAACAACAAACAAAAAAACCTACAAACAAACAAACAAAATACTAACCAAGATGCACTTCAAAAAAAAAATTGATGGAAGATATTGACAAACAATATGCCTCATAAAGATCTTCTTGCAGAAAAAATGTAAAACTCTCTTATAACATTCAATTAAATGGGTGCTGGAGATGTAGCTCAAGGTAGACCACATGTTTGGTGTCTACATGCAAGATTCACTTTCTCTGATAGAAAAAGTAGAAGGTGTATTGTATGAATACAAATGCCACAAAATCACTGGAATGCTGTTCAGAATTACTAATTATTTAAATAAATACTAGCTAAATCCACAGGAGTACCACTACATAGCCATTATTCTCCCCCCCCCTGAAAAATAAACTAGACTTAGGAGAATAAATGACAGGTCCATAAAGTATTGGAGGTACAAGCACAAGGATCTAAGTTAGTATCTCCAGTACCAATGTAAAATCAGCCAAGTATGGTGTCTCCAGCAACTCCAACACTGGAAGAAGGGGCAGGAGGATCCACAGCAGGTGTAGTTGGCCAGTAGGTTTAGTCAATCACTGATCACTGGGTTTAATGAGAGACCCTACCTCAAAAACTAATTTTGACAGTGGAAGGGAAGGACAGTTGGTGTTATTATGGTCTTTATACACACACGAGCATACACACACACACACACACACACACACACACACACACACACACGTGCACATGCACATAAACACATATATTCATCACACAAAACAAACACACAGACACTAAAAGGAAAATAAGTTAACAATAACAAATGATAGTAAGTACCCAAACCGAAATCCTCAAGGCTGCTAAAAGGAATATTTGATAGCACAATCACTAGACAGCTCTGCCAGTTTCTGAATAGTATATCTTCTCTGTGTTTCGCCATTCCTACTCTGAATCTACCCAAAAGAACTGAAGACAAAGACAGAATTTTCTCAATGGTTCAGAGAAGCGTTGTTCATCACAGCAATATGGTTTATATATAACTTTAAAATATAATTTTATATGTCTATGAACACTTTATTTCTTAACTCATTGCTTAATTTTAGTTTTTGAAAATTATCACATTTATTTATTTATTTATTTACTTATTTATGGACACACACATGTCACAGCACACAAGTGGAAATAGGAGGGCAACTTGCAAGACACATTTCCCTCCCTAACCATGTAGTGTAGGTTCTAGGGATCTAAGCTCAAGGCAAGAGCCTTTATCTCCTAAGTGATCTTGTCACCCCTTATTGCTGTATTTTGACTCATCTAACAATTATTTCAAAACAAAACTCTGACTTGATGTTTTTCTTACTAATAAAGTATTACATATTGATGCCTTTCTTTACTGGTTATATAAATTCATACATAGCAACTTCTAACTGCACGTTGAAATACTTTATTAATAGTAATTTCAAAAAACTCAATATAATTATACATGGTGTCAAGGTACTCTGCTATTTTTATTTCTAATTTTCTTTCTTTTCTGCTAAGAAGTTAATTGATATTTTTCTTATGCATTGCATAAAATTTAAAATAACACTCTCGTTTTTAACTATTCACCTTTTAAAAGACATTAGTACCTTTTAACAAATTGCATGGCTATCTATGCCGAGCATTGCTTTTTGCTTTTTTTTTTGTTTGTTTGTTTGTTTGTTTTTTGTTTGTTTTTTTTTACATACAACTTTGTTGGGTTATTTCCCACTATTTTATAGTACTTACTCCTGATGTGGAAATGTGAGTCCATTATTAGACATCACACATCAATTTATATTTTAGAACTGCCTTAAAATGGTTCCACGTGTTAGTTTCACAGTTGTTCCTTGCATTCCTAGAGATGTGTTTTATTACCACTTAAATTATTAGAATTAATGATATAAACACACTCTCCCTCTTGCTACTGTTATAATCAGCTAAGATGAAGTCTCTAACTCTTATCTTCATCACATACCTGCAGGGCAATCACTACTGATAGAAACTGAGGCATGGGGTAGTTAAGTAAATTTGCCAGGCTTCCCTAGTCAGTAAAAAGAGATTTCAGTGTAAATAGTAAAATCATGAGCTTAATTTTAATATTATTACAAAAACCACATTTATAAACTCCCATTATAAATGCTGCCATGCACTTCATACCTTTACATTTCTGTAGTATGTTAGGCTATAGCTTTGATTCTTATAGATACTTCCATTTCTTCCTCTACATCTTTCATTTATTTGTGTTATCTGTTCTCTACTGAGTAAGAAACTTTAACCTTGTTTTTTTCTTCATCATGAGTCTCTTTATATCTGAAGAAGCAATATATAAATACTCAGAGTTTAATCCTACTGTATACTTCTTGAGTCCATTATTCAACATACTCTGATATCAATCAATGTTTAGATCTATCTAATAAATAATGTTTTATGGCAGAGCATTCTGTTTCCCCATATAATGTTAATTTAGTCTGACATATATAGAGAATACAATCAATTATATTAAAATTACTTTTATATGTAAAGATTTGCCAAAATCTTTAAATTCACATGGTAAAGGAAGTCCAATTAATAAAAAAAGCACTTATCAACTTTACCTTTTAAAACTCTGTGTGATAATTTACATATATCTAGTAGTCAAATGAAGCTAGAGAGCAATCTACATATAGACATCTGCTCTTGAGACCCTGGTTATTGTAGCACTTTATTAATAGAATAATTTGAGGGCTTCTTTTTATACAAATTGCGGCATCAAGTCACAATAAATATCTCTATCAAGCAATTAGAAGTATGACTACATAAGAGATTCTCTAAGCAGCTAAGACAGTGATGGGAAGAAATCCGTCTTGTGTGATTTTGATGTGTGACAAATCCAGGAACTGACAGAAGCGTGTAAATCATGTGTACTATCATGCCTTGTCTGAATGTCTCTATAGCATATACGAGTTGAAGGATTAAGTGTGAGAATAGCTTTCAGAGCTGAGTTGGAGCTGGGGGCTGTCGACACTGATTAAGACGCTGACAGAGTGCACAAAAAAAGCCATTTGTTGGCATGACATATTAGATGGATAAAGAATTGGTCCTTGTCTACTCAGTTCAGCTCTCTTTCAAACTGACTTTGAAATCGGCTGTCGTGTTTCCACAGGCAAACAGTACATTGATTTTTAATATAAGCCTATGCAAAATATGCTTCAATGAAAAGTTTTTAAAGAGGCTTTTGTATAGCATTAGTAAGCACAATAAACCATTGTACATTAATAGGAACCACTTCGAATAGCCACATTTTCAAACAGCAACTTCCATTAAAAGGCAAATTTTGTTTCCAATCATGACTAAACTGGGCTGTGAGGTTTGCTTTTATTTGGCACTGGAAAATAAATTATGGAAAATTGGAGCCAACAATGTATTCTGATTATACCTAAAGTATACAATATTCTCTGAATGTGACAAACCATGTTTATCCCACTAGGGAGAGTGCAGGAGGGGGGAAGAGATTCCCTGTGATTTATTGGCATATGCAGTACTGCTAAGTAGCCATTTTATTATTCTGCCTTGACAATGACATACTTTATTTCACTTCTATGAATTAAGATTTCCATATGCAAAATATTGCCTAAATGTATATTGACCCTGAGAAATGAAAGTTATTTGGGGGATGTAGTAAAGATAGTTGAGTCCATCAATAATTATATTCCTCTTGTTACTCTTCTAAATCACATATTTTGAAAATTACCTCTGACTCACACACTAGAAATGGTCTGTTTCCCACTTTCTTTATTTTAAAAATGATAGCACATAAGAGATTTCATTCCCAGGAAGTCAAATTCTCCAGCTGAAAACAAATGCAGATTATTCACACACATATATGTTTATTCCACTATGCTCCTAATCTAACAATAGTGTTAGTAAAGGCAGCCCCAGCCATGCTGTGTGACTATTGCTCCATTGGAAAATAGACTTTCAAAGGAATCATGCACTGCATTGAGGTGTGCATGGCAAAGAATTGTCGATGCCAACAAGACAAACTTCCCCAACGATAAAAGAAAGTCTGAAGATAATTAATAGTCTTTTCCTGGTCACATGAGATAAATTAGAACTACAAGACCATAGAGCTAGAAAGATGGCTCAGTGATTAAAAACACATATTACTTTTGAAAAAAATTGAAGTTCAACTCCTAGCATCCATGTTTGCTTCTCACAATCATCAGACTAAGCCCAGGTCTGTAGGATCTGATACCTCTAGTCTCCATGATCACACACACACACACACACACACACACACAAAACTAATCTTTTTAAAAGGGTTAGGAGTAACAATATGTGGAGGAAAAGATTACCTCACTCAGTATATGAAACTCAGTTCAGCAGGAGGTTTGCAAAACTAGAAGTGCAACAAATTAATAATTTAGCATTTAAGTGTAGGAAAGAAAATATCTTTAGTTAATATTTTTGTTTCCTGAGTATGAACTGTGTATTGTGAAGTAAGGAGAAAAATGTAATTACATTGGTGCCATTGAGAACCTGAGAATGAATACAGTTGCCCGAGGAAGCCAGTGGTGGCTGCATCTCTGAGCTATAATTACAGGACATGGTGAGTTCCCCAGTGTGGGTGCTGGGAACTTAACTCAGATCTGCTGCAAAAGCAAGTGTTCTTAATCACAAGATCCTTAGAGTGCTTTCTCATTATTTATTCTCTCAAAATCTACACCAATTCGTATAGAATTTATGTATATCTGTATCATGGGCAGAAGGCACATAGTTACTCCCTGTCATTCTGACATACCAAAGAAAACAGATTCCCAGTTCAAGATTACTTAGGGAATGACTTTCAGATGTTGTCAATGTTTTTCCACATAAAGTTGATTATTATCCTTTCATGGCAGTGAAGAATTATGCTGGGATTTTAATGGGGATTGCATTGAATCTGTAGATTGCTTTTGGTAAGATTGCCATTTTACTATCCTATCCAAGAGCATGGGAGATCTTTACATTTTCTGGTATCTAATTTCTTTCTTTAAAGACACAAAGTTCTTATTATATAGGTCTTTCACTTGTTTGGTAAGCATTGCCCCAAGATACTTTATGTTGTTTGTGGCTATTGTAAAGGGTGATGTTTCTCTGATTTTTTTCTCAGCCCCTTTGTCCTTTGAATAAAGTAGGGCTACTGATTTTTTTTTTTTTTTTGAGTTTATCTTGTATCTTGCTAGTTTGCTGAAGGTGTTTATCTGCTGTAGGCAAATGCAAATCAAAACAACTTTGAGATACCATCTTACTCCTGCCAGAATGGCTAAAATGAGAAATACCAATGAGGACTTATGCTGGAGAGGATGTGGAGAAAGGAGAACACTCCTCCACTGCTGGTGGGAGTGCAAACTTGTACAGCCATTTTGGAGATTAGTATGGAAGTTCCTCAGGAAAATGGGAATCAGTCTACCACAAGACCTCGCAATCCCCCTCTTAGGCATATACACAAATGATCCACATCCATACAACAAACACATGTCCTCAACTATATCATAGCAACATTATTTGTAATAGCAAGAACCTGGAAGCAACCTAGATGTCGCTCAACTGAAGAATGGATGAAGAAGATGTGGCACATTTACACAATGGAATACTACTCTGTGGGAAAAGGCAATGGAACTTTGAAATTCGCAGGCACGTGGATGGCACTTGAAGAAACCATCCTGAATGAGGTAACCCAGTCACAAAAAGAGGAACATTGTATGTACTCACTCATATATGGATTTTAGACCTAGAGCAAAGAATCAACAGTCTATAATTCACACTGCCAGAGAAACTAGGATACAAGGAGGAGTCTAGGAGATTCATATAAGGTCCCTCAGAGAAGGGGAAAGGGACAAGATCTCCAGAGCATATGGAGAGTGGCGGGGGCAGTGAGTGAAGAGGGAACTAGGAGAAAGAGAAAGGGAGGAGAGGAAAGCATGTGGGACTAGGAAGATTGAGTCATGGAAGGAATAGAAGAGAGAAAAGAGAGAAACAGAAAGAGAGAGAGAGAGAGAGAGAGAGAGAGAGAGAGAGAGAGAGAGAGAGACCATAAAAGAGGGAGCCATTACAGATTTGAACAGAAAACTGAACCTAGAGAAATGTCCAGAGACCTACAAGACTGACTCCAACTAACAATTTGAGAAACAGTGGAAAGGCTACCATAAATGCCCTTCCCTGATAATGAGATGGACTTATCCACTATCATGGAGCCCTCTTCTACTAGATGATGGAAACAGAAGCACACACCCATAACTAAACACTGAGCTGAACTGGAATCCAGATGCAGAGAAGGAAGACAAGACCAGGCTGCAGAAACACATAGAGACAGCTGACCTGAACAAGGAGGAGCAAATGGGTCCTCCAGACTGATAACTGGGAATCCAGCATGGGACTGACTCAGACCCCCTGAACATGGGTCTCAGCTAGAAGGCTTGAACAGTCTAAGGGACCTCAGACAGTAAAACCAGGATGTATTCCTGGTGTGCAAAAGGACTTTGGCGGCACATCCCCCATGGAGGGATACTCCCTTAACCTAGTGATAGGAGAGAGTCCTAGTCCCTACTCCAAATGACTTGACAGATTTAGATGACCCCTCCTGGAGGGCATCACCCTCCATGTGGAATGGAGGAGGGGTGGGAGGGGAGAGTGGTCAGGGGCATGAGAAGGTGTGAGAATGGGAAAGAGGAAGGGAGGGAGGAAGACAAGGAGGGAGGGAGTGAGGGAGGGGAAACTGGGATCTATATGTAAAATAAAAATAAATAAAGTATATATAAAAAATGATGTTGTCAACGGTCCTGATTGAAACAGCTTAGCATTGTAAATGGGTAATACAGTGAATAAAAATGCATGTCAAAGATTTAAGTTAATTGGGCAATAACAATAAAGAACAATGCTGTCATCTTCTGTTAAACAGTGTAAAATAAAATATGAAATCAAACATCTTTTATGGTTTTTCTATACACTCTTAACCTCAGAGTAAATACATACTTAATGAGGGAAAGTTTCCTTCTCCATTTTTTCTCATGCAGGACATTGGAGCCAGGGTTTCTTTGCATTGTTGAGAAAACATTGCATACTTTGCTGCAGTTCTGGCCCAGAAAGTTCCTCTTTATTGAAGTATAACATCCAATGGTTGAAGGGAAGCAATAATGAAACATTTTCACAACAATATAGATTACTGCATAGTAGATGATGAGGGACTGAAGAGATTGCTCAGCAGTTAAGGGCACTGTATCTTCCTCCAGAGGATCTGCTTTTGATTCCCAGCATCTATATGGCAACTCCTAGCTTTCTAACTCCAGTTTCAGCAGATGTTACTCCCACCTCTGCAACTATCAAAATTGCATGGCACATAGATATTTTTGGGCAGAGCACATAATACACATAAAATCAAATAATATAAAAATAAATGACTTAAATAGTCATATTGTAAGTATTTTTAAGTTTTGAAACCAGTAGGATTTTGGCAACAATGCTTCTGTGGTGAATTAATTTCACTGTTTTCAAAGAACTTTTTCTTTTTACAAGAATAGGTTTGCATCATGGGTTTATTGGTGTGTGATAAAGACAAGGATCAGCAATAGCTTCTATCATCACAGAAAGAGATTACAAGGTTGTCAGGCCCACAGAGATAGCTCTGTTCCATCTTGACTTAAGGTCAGAGAGTTCAAACCCACTATTGCTTTTTCAAGGTTAAACAACAGAATTTTTAGCCTGAGGTATGGCTAAACTAATGGATATTTACCTTGCATCAGGATATTTGGTCTAAGAAGCAACAAATGGCTGCCTTATTTTAACAAAGGAATATTTAGCCTAAAGTGTACCTATTGTCTATCTTGACTTGATAACAGGATACTTCAGAGTGTGTTTACTTTATGTTTTGGGTATTAAGAAGGTCTCTTTGACTTCCTCAACTTTCGATTGTGGTATATAAAGAGTGTATGTAATAAAATTGGGGATTCTATCACAGTATTCACTACAGCACAATATTCACTAGTATTCCCAATTTTATCCTGTGTCTTTGTCCTTTTTTTTAGCATCTATAATTTTTCTACCTGCCATTTCTTAACCCACAAGCTTCCCTCCAAACAAGGACCAAATGTATAAGCCAGGCAGGACTAGCTGTCTGTCCTCCAGGACATGGGACACTACACAAGATGATATTCCTTCCATATAGTCTAACAGTAAATAACATAATTTATGAGGTATTTCTATTGTGATTCTCCTCCCTTCTTAATCTTCCTCCCCCATTTTCTCTCCCTCTCATACACACACAATATGCCTAAATCTGATCAAGTGTCTCTATATAAATAGCATAGGAATAGAAGTATATGATCCAATTACATAAAAATGGACAATATCTTTGCAGGTCATGAATAAAAAATACATTTTACATATTTATGCATGAATATGTCTGTGTGTATTTATATATGCATGCACATACATGAAACAGAAAAGGAAGCAAATATGATTGGTTTTAAGATACTAATATGTTTTTTATAATTTTAAAGTAAATTATGGTATTCATATACAATTATTATAAATTAATAGTTACATGTGAAGCTACAGGTCATCTGGGAACATGTATTTCAAAATGATCTAGAAAGGAAAGTGATGTGAGTTATTACACTAGGTTCATTATGGTGGTTTTTTTAAAAATCCATATAGAGGTTTCCCATGACAAAATACTGTTAAGACACAACAGAAAAATTATACTTTATTATTTGTATATTTCAGCTTTTAATCTGGAAGACTTTTTGATAATTTTTGTACTTTATAGTTTGCTTCTTATGTTATCTTTTGATATTTTCCACTACCAATTCATATTCTTTCTCTTTAATCCTTTGATTTTCATCATATATATTTCATTATACCCAAAGAGAATGGCATCATCTTAAATTGAAGTTATTTTTCTTTTTTTTAATTTTTTTATAAACAAGTCCATTTAAATGAAAACAAATATTTATAGACAATATTTGGGAATTTCGGCATTGTTCTTTCCAAACTACTTCCTGCTGGTAAGGGGCGCTGTCATGGGGGATTCTAATAAGATGCAAAAATCCTTGCTGTAGTCTGCAAGGCTGCTTTGTCCAGCTGTTTTGAATGTAGGATCACCTGGTACTCTGTTTCAGGCAGTCTGGCTTGATCAAACCACGTTAGTCTGGAAGGAATCCACAGCTTTTCATTTTCTGAGTTATTTTTCATAGTTATTGCTCTAACATGTTCATCATCTCAGCACTGTTCTGTGAAACTAATGTCCTGACCTGAATTCTGGATTCTAGTCCCATCTACTGAGATAAGATGGACACTTTATATATACATTGTGTGGTTATTATCCCATAGTACTTTATACTATGAGAATTTCATATTCTTAGAAATGTATAAATTTCAATATATTAGGAATGGAACATATTCATTTTACTATGCTGGTTAATTAACACATGACTTTATAATTTATAGTCATTGGCAGTGGAAATGTACCAATAAGAAATTTTTCATCTTAATACATTATGTAGCACAGAGAAACTCCCAGTAACAAGGAAGCAACAAAATTAAATTTGAGAGTTTATGTAAATGTTAAGACCTTTCAAATTGTACTTCATTCCAACATATACTCAGCAACTATGAATGTATAATTGAAAACATCTGAATTTTGAAATATGAATTATTACTTGATTATTTTATTAATAATTTCATTTAAATTATCTGAAAAGCCATATACTTCTTTAAAATATAAACTTCTCAAGACTTGTAACTTTTTTCCAAATTTCAGTGAAATATACACTTAGTTTTATAACTAATACATTTGCTACTATAATTACAAGGACTATTCATGTGTGTGTGTCTATGTGTGTCTGTTTACTTGTGGGTACATGTCTGCATGTGAGTACACATGCGCGTGTGTGCGTGTGTGCGTGTGTGTGTGTGTGTGTGTGTGTATAGAATTATATTGTAAAACAGGGTCCTTCACTAATGTGGAGCCTGCTGATTAGGCTAAACTGGCTAGCCATCAAGTCACAGTGATATGCTTGTGCCTGGTTTTGGGGGCACTCTGAAGCTCAAATCCTGTCCTCATTTATACTGAACTACCTCCCCCCACTGCACAGCTAGAGTTCTACAGTGAGTATTAACCATGTTGTCATTACTTTCCAAACATCCAACTTGTTTTTAATGTGCAAAGCAATCTTGGAAAACTGAGGATTTGAGAGGACTGCTAATATTCTCAGTTTCCAATCTTGGAAGGAATTAAGTTTCTAGCAGCTCATATCTGAGTCTCTAAACCTCCCTTTGTTTCAGCACACACATCAGGTAAAATGTCTGATGCCACACACTGGAAACATAACCTCTATGGAGAACAACCCTTCCAGATTAATGTCAATGCACTGCTCTTTTAGTCTAAGAATCTATCATCTGCATGTGCATGGTGTATCATTAAGGAGAAAGCAACCAGGTAAAAAAACAGAATGAGTCCAACTCTCTGGAATGTACTGAAAATGTTAATATGATATTCTCAGTAAAAAGGGATCAGTTTGAAGTGACCTAGCATATGATTTGAAAGCACATGAAGGCTAAATTAATCTGACTCCAGAAGCTATAAACATACAAACAATATAAAGTCAAGAATGATGTGTCATCTAAATATTAGGAATAAATCAATCAGAGTTGATTTTATTTAGATGAGGTAAAGAATTTATCTTTGTAATCCATCCCTGCCCATTTTCATAGAACATACTGACATGTAGAATTACCACAGAAAGTCTCTTTAAAAAATTGTTTATAACATGAAATAGAAATATACCCCTATGCTTCGTGATATTCCATGAAAGAGAAGATCCTAGTAGTTGACACTCTTTTCAATATTTAATATTTGGATTTGATTCTCTTCTCTGAAAAAAAAATAGTTGTAGTGATATCTGCCGACTCTGTTGAACATTACAAGTTTTGTATAAGCATACCAGGTAAGTTGGAGCTTTCTGGGCCAAAACTACATACCTCACAGCCATTCATCCACCAGATCACTACACTACACTCCTTCCTAAGGAGATTGGTGCACATTTCTATGACCATCTTTTTCAGAATACCCTGGCCTGAATCTCTTTCTTTGTGGGTCTCAGGATTTTTCTAGCTTTGCCAAGCTTTCTCTACCCAGTCCATCAGTTCATCCAAGGTTCCTGCCCTGCACCATCCCATCTCTTGGGGCTCTGTTTGGATTCTTCCTCCAAAACCCTTTGGTAGACCATTAGCATTTGTTTATGTCCATAAGAAAATTTCTATTCAAGAGTTTAAACCTATTCTATCTTTTTCCGGTATGGCAAGAGTTGAGGTGACATTTTGAGATTTGGTTCATTTTCTCTCCTTCGGAAAGTTGGAGTTAGTTTTCTACTTTAATGAGTTTACTTAGAAAATCCCAACCAGTTTTCAAATAGGGAGAGAATAGTTTCTGAGTTTTAATGGGAAACTGATTGCAGAAATATAAAATTGTGCATTAGGAAACATAGGTTCTTACATATGACTTGGTAGACTAGAACATTAATTATGGATAATTTTTCCCATGACCATTTGTCCCAGGGCAGCAGGGGTAACACTTAATCTCCTTAGTGAAGTGCTCTTTCCAGGTTTCGATCCCAGCTGTTCACAGCGCATTTGTGGCAGTCCAATTTTCCCTGCTTTCTCCAAAATCTTATATGCCCATTTGAACAGATCTTCAGTTTTGCCATTAAAGTGGTTAATAATACAACATATAATTCAATTTCTATATGAATTTCCAGTCACCAAGATGGCCAAAATAAACTGTTTGCCTGATTTCAGAGAACAGGAAACATCACAATTAGTACATTAACTACAACCCAGGTTAGAAGCGGGAGGAAAGAAGGGGAGAGCAAAGAAAGATATCTTAGTAGACGGAGCCATTATGGGGTTAAGGAGAAAGCTGACAATAGAGAAACTCTCAGAAATCAACAAAGATGACCCCAGCTAAGACTTCTAGCAATAATGGAGAGGATATCTGAATGGGCTTTAATCAGATTAGTGATTACCCTAATTGTCATCATAGAACCTACATCCAGTAACAGATGGAAGCAGATTCAGTGACCCACAGCCAAGCACTGGATTGAGCTCTTGGAGTTCAGTTTAAGAGAGGAAGGAGGGATCTTATGAACAAGGGGGTTGTTCCAAGAGCATGATGGAGAAAACCACTGAGACAGCTGACCTAAGCTAGTGGAAGCTTATGAACTATGGACTGACAGCTGGGGAATCTGCATGGGACCAAAGTAGGTCCTCTCAATGTAGACGACAGCTATGTGACTTGATCTGTTGGGGTTCGGCGGGGGGGGGCAGGGGCTGGCCCCCCATGTACCTATCCCAGGTACATGAACTGACTTTTTTGGAGCCCATTCCCTTTGGTGGGATACTTTGATGAGCCTTGATACAGGGGGGAAGGGTTTGGTTCTGTCTCAACTTGGTATGCCAGACTTTGCTGACTCCCCAAGTAAGGCCTTACCACAACTGAGAAGTAGATGGGATATGGGAAGGGTGAGAAGTTGACATCTGGTCTGTGGACCTACAATGCTGTCCACACCCCTTTGGGTGTGGTTTCAGGTGGATGGAAGTGAACAGAGAGGACCTTGAGGCTTGGTTTTCCTTTGAGTTCTTTCTGGTGGGTCAGGGGATCCAGTAGGAAGATCAGGGAAATGCTCCAAGTGGTTCTTTGCATTTTTCTGTGTAATTGTTCCCCAATAAATACCCATTTATCATTTATCTTGGTTCTAGTGATATAATTACATCCTTGCCTTCAGGAAGTGGGAGGAGGAGGAAGGTAAAATGGGGCTGGCATGAGAAATGAAAAATACATTCTTAGGAAAGGAAAAAAGCATTGCTTCAGCCTGGTGTGGTGTTGCATGCCTTTAATTCTGGCACACAGGAGACAAAGACAGATCTCTGAGTTTGAAGCCAGCCTATCCTTCAGGTGGGGAAAAAGACATTTACTATTCTTTATTTTACTTTTGTTTTTCATTTTTTGAGATAAGTTTCTTTGTGTAATGATCCTGGCTGTCCTGGAATTCACTCTATAGACCAGGTTAGCCTCAAACGCAGAGAACCACCTGCTTCTGCTGCCTGGGTATTGGGAATAAAGGTGTTGGACACCACTACCTGGCTATTTTACCTTTTATGTTAAAATATTTTTGTTGAATTTTATTTTTATTGCTGCAATTTTTGTTTGCAAAAGTTCAACTACATCTCTCCTGACCTTTAGAGAATATGGTGTCCTATGCTTGTGTAGGTAGAGTGTACTCACCAGAAAATTGACAATATTATTAAAGCTTTGCCAAAATTGGGGCAAATATGTAAAAAGCTAGTGATATTATTTTCTCATAGAAACTTTCCTCAATATAATACAGACTTGAGAGAGAAAGAGGAGAGAGAAACAAAGAAAGAAGTATGTTTCCTAAGGGGGAAATGGTCTCAAGGACAAACAGGCTTAGACATTGAAAGAGTAAGTTCAAGCTTCCTGTCACATGTGCACATGAAACATTCAAAACTTGGGCCCAATCAAGGTAAATGTGCAGAACTGGATAAAACATGTCCTTCATATGAGCCCAGCTCCTGTGTCCCTACCATTGAACTTCCCAAGCTGAGCTGATTTGCTTTTTACCTCTATATCACAAGCCACAACCTTGTCCACTATTGATGTCAGAGTATCTATGACAGCTTTCAGCTTAGAGTGACTGTTCATTCTTTATCAAGTGAAAGAAGTTGTATCAATTAAAAAGTAAAAAGATTATGCATGCCCTTTCTGTGGTTATGTAGATTCTTCCTGGATACTTTCAGATTTAAAAAGCAGCAACAAATACAACCAAAATATAGAATTTAAGAAACATATTTTGAAACAGGGTCTCATAACATAACTCACCCTAACCTGGTACTTATAATTATTCTACCCCAAATGCCTACATTCTAAAATTAAAAGGGTGAATCCTTATGACCAGCATAGTGAGGCAAATGGTCACGGTATAGAGTGTTTATGACTAATTTTCCTATCTATCAAGTCACATTCAAGAGCCTGTGTTTTCCTAATGTATAATTTCCTAGGTCTGCATTCATTTTCCCATGAAAACTCAGGAACTCTTCCTTCTTTGTGCTTAGTTGAAAAGTACTTGGGATTGTCTTTGATCAAGTTCATAAAATTGTGTGATTCTCATGCTACCTGTGAAGCAAAAACACAACTGTCATCACTACTCTGTTTATCTATCACCAAAGTATACAGGATAAAGAGAGAATCAAAGATGTTTTTCAGCATTCCCAGAAATGTATTTCTGCATTATCAAATGGCTAAAATAGCAACAAATAGATGCTTTCTAAATTAATTTTAAATGAAAAGATAATATCAAAAGAGAATTCCATACCAGAGATCATAGTCAGAATGCCCTGGCATCAAGTGTCTCAAGACTAAACCAAGGACAGATTAAAGACCCTTCTGAGTCATCACTCAGTGACAAATCCATTTCATTGCATTTTTTTCTTCCAAGAGCATTGATGAATAGAATGCTACTGTACAGAGCCCAATTTTAGAACTACAAGATTGAAAGGTCATTCAGTCCTCCTTAAAATGACCTGACAGTTTCTTCTTTGCAATGCAGGATATGGAGCTCTCTCCAAGTTTCTTGGTATTAAATGTTTTGTTCAGATTTCTACTGAAACTGATTTCATTGCATTTGGCTCCCTGTTTCATTTTAGGTTCAAAAGACTTCATAGTTAGTACCCTATGTGACGTATCTCCTCAGCACCACTACATCAATAAAGCATCTTACTACTCCACCCTTTGGTTACCTGTCCAAATTCTAGCTCTTCCTGCAGGCAAGCCCACATCATGGCCTTCAGCCTGTCTTTCCTTCTTGAACTCTTCCCTTACATACCCATTGAGGCTTTTACTCTCTCTTCCTACAAAGAACTTCAGGAGTCCTCCCTTCTTAGCTTGGTATCAGAAACTCCCTCATCTGCCCTGTTTCCAGAGTAATTCCTTCTGGGAATATGTATGGAAAGTCACTTGTTTAATGCCTGAAAATGTACTATTTTTTCCTATTCTTGAACAATTACATTATATTCTGTAGTTATTGTACTTATATTTGTATTCTGGCAATAATTTAGCTAATAGGAAAGCTACTTTTTGTTTTGTTTTGTTTTGTTTTTGCAGGTATTTTTCACCTTTCTGCCAGCTTTTAAGACTCACTTTATAACAGTTTTCTGGAATTTTGTTACACAAATGTAGACAGGTTTATATTTCTGCCTTACATGAGACCATGCACAATCCCCCCCCCACCCCCGATTTCTCTAAGAAACTCCCATGGCATGCTGAACATCTCTTCCTCACCATTATTTCATTCTCTCTGGGATTTATTCTTAGACAGATCTTGAGGGCTCTCAGTCCCCTTCCTTGAGCTCTGTCTCAATACTTTTAGTCTCTATCTCTCCATGTCACACTGGATTAAATAAATCTTTGATGTCTTCTGAATCATAAATTTTCTTTTCCCTTGTAGGGATTTTTTAAATCATTCTTTCTAAATATATTATCAATTCCAATTTGTACTGTTGTGGTCCCCATTATTGCCTTTAAATTTTTATAAAAATAAGTCCTTCTATTGCTTGATTTTTGTATGATTGCTTTTATTTTAGAATTTAAAATTCTTATTTTAACACACATTTAGTCTTTTATTCATGAATCCTCAATATATCTGTCTTACTTAGAATATTCCTCAGATTGTTTGATTATTTTTATTGTGTCTACATTGAATTCATTTCTCAGTAACCAATTTTGTATTAGTTGTCAATAACCATTTATAGTCTTTGACTGTGAATTTTTCCTTCTCTTCCCTCTCAATATCTTCTCCAGTATCTTTCAGTCTTTTCACTCTGTTTTTTCTCTAGAGCTCTGAGTTGAATACATACTGTTTTCCAGTGGGGTCTGCTGCTCAGAATAGCATCTGAGTTTGAAGTAGACTAGTCCCATGCTGCACAAAAAGCGTGAATATTTCCAACTCAAATACTTGATATATTGGATGTCTTGATCCAAACTTTAATTTGAGGCTAAGTTTTTATGGGAGACTTCATAGCCAAACCATTAGCATACCAGCCTCCAACATTCAGGCCTAACATTAGCACTATTCTGTGGGGTAAATATGTTTCAGTGAAAGAATCTATTATATACAGAGGGAAATGCATACTGGTTAGCAGCAAGGCAATAAAGGGAGAGAGCCTTGTAAGTAGGTTCTTATTCTAAGCCTCCACCATTTGAATTCTGTGCATCAGACTACTGCTTGTGTCTCTTAGTGACATTTTTGAGTCCATGTCAACACTGGTTTTGGCTCAAGCTTCACAATAAAGTCATCTAGTAATCGTTGAAAAATCTGTTGCCAAAGATACTTTCCCACAGATTCTGGTTTAATTCTCCTACTGTAAGATCTACTCATGTTATTTTAGTTTCAATTTATTTTTAACTGACACATAGGAATACACACACAAGTTTTACATATTTATGAAGTCTAGGTGTCTTACAATATCTCAATTCACATATACATTGTGTAATTATACATTGTGTATTAATAAATAAGAATAAAATATCAGTCTCCATTATTTATTATGTTTCATGGTGAATGGATTCAAAACTCAAGCTATAATTAGATAAGAATAATGTGTTCTTCCATTTTTGTGACATCCTTTGGTTTGTGACCCTTCTTCACTGTTCAGATTTTGCAGTGTCACATATGTGAACTTCTCCCTCTGACATTCTGACTTTTTTTATAAATAAAAAAAAAATCTAATTAAAATACAATTATATCGCTGGGCATTGGTGGCACACACCTTTAGTCCCAGCACTCAGGAAGCTGACGCAGGCAGATCTCTGTGAGTTCAAGGCCAGCCTGGTCTACAGAGCTATTTCCAAAGCTATACAGAGAAACCCTGTCTTGAAAACAAAAACAAACAAACAAAACACAATAATATCATTCCCCCTCTTTCTTTTCCTCCCTCCAATCTCTCCCAAGCCCCCTCCCTCCAATCCTTTCTGTGTCTCCCTCCTCCAGCAACTTCCATGCCCTTCTCATTTTCTTTTAAATCAATGGCCACTTTTTCTTGATTATTATCATTTTACACACATACTCACATGTATTATGTATATTATGTGGGTATGTAGGTATGTATGTGTGTTCATATATATATATATATATATATATATATATATATATATATATATATATTTCAAAAAAGGAAGATGATAGAGAACCTAAAAGAGGAAATGAGAAAATCCTTTTTAAAAAAAGGGAAGAAAAGACAGACCAAAAATTGCAAGAAACAAATCAAACAGTGCAAGCTTTGAAAGCTGAAATAGAGACAAAAAGAGAAAGAAAGAAAGAAAGAAAGAAAGAAAGAAAGAAAGAAAGAAAGGAAGGAAGAAAGGAAGGAAGGAAGAGGAAATAAAACATAGTCTGGGGAAATGCTGTAAATAGAAAACCTGGGTAAATAATCAGGAACTACAGATATGAGCATAACCAACAGAATACAAGCGATGGAATAAAGGAAGGGGGGATAGAAAGAAGGACTGATGAGGAGAGAAGTTATTGACCTCAAGGGTTTACTTAATACCGAACTTGGATCAGATGCTGGCACCCTGCACCAGTAGCCGCTTGTGTGGGCACCAGCTGCCAGGCAGGGGAGCTCACATGGAGAAGAACTGTATCAGAGTCCTCACTCTGTCTGGAACACTCTATTTCCTCCTGCATGTTTGCTTGTTTGTCTCCCCTCTCCCCAACCGCCCTATGCTCATTTTCATAACATATATATTTCTAGTGGCGCTTCAAAAATAAACAGGCTACCTGTATCATGGGGTAATAGCATAGTCCTCTTTTGAGTCTACCTATGACACGAGTTCTAAATATAGATCTGTGGAGTGAAGTGGATGAGAATATCTGGTGTAAGGACCTGAATCCTATCACATTCTCTTGAATTCAGGAATGAGAAGGGCTTCCACACTATGTCTGCCCTGAAGACAAACACCATAAAGCATTTGCTTAATGATTTAGTTGTTTCCTCCTTGGAGGTAAACAGTTGCTGCAATTGACCTTTTCTAAGGATTTTAACTTATTCCTTGGTTTTCATCCCTAAACATCAAAGAAGCTTTCTCTAATAGGATAAACTCTGGGCCCAGCCTTTCCAAGTGATTCCATTGATAGATAACTAGCTTCCAACTTCTTCACAACTCTTGTGCATTCTTTTCAGCAGCTTCCTAATTCCTTTGACTTATCCATATAGAAGGGATCTATTCCTACAAGAGGAATTCCAGAGAAAAAGCAGAGGAAGCATGCTTTCATTCAGTTATTGTAAACTACAAGTTTATCAATATGACTAAAAGCCAATAATGAAAGAAGCCAAAGTTAAAAACTACCTCAGTGAATCTACTTAATTATGTAGCTGTTTATTGGCTCCCTTATTAACAACAGTTCTAACCTAGCAAAATCATTGTCTTTGTCTCATTGTTTCCTGACTGAAGAATGGATGCAACATGTCTGAACATGTGGGGCTTGGCTTGAACACATTCTGACCCTGCACAGAACCAATTAAAAAAGCTAAGTGAAGCAACAAACAACTAGGTAAGGTAGGTGAGGCCCAACATCAGAATGTTATAAATGATATTTTTCAGTAGCAGTAATGACTGTCTGAATATCTGCCTAATCTCTGTTACTTGTCTCATCTGCAACCAGTGGCATTAATGTTGAGTTGTCTCATAGACCTCTACAAGGACACAATGACCAACGACCACAATGACTTTACCTATTCTAACTTTGCTCCTCAGTAGAGTATATTTTCAAACACACATGACTGGAAAGAGCAAAGAATTTTCTGAATCAGAAAATTTGTGCCTCGTTTTATACCAGGTATATATGTAATCTTAAACAAATTATGTAGCATCTCTCATAGAATTTTTTTCCATGCATAGAATGTCTTTCATGGGGTTCTAATGAAAAGTTGAAGTACATTGAAGACTTCAAAATTGTTACATGATATAATAAATAATATCAGTGTCGTGTTGTAATCATTGAAGGAAATGGAATGATATGAGATTGTTCTCTTCTTGGAAATACAGCTATGAATCCTATTAAGTACATATACGTAATGTTTAAAGGAGCAGTTTCACTAAAAACATAATCCTTTCAAATTATATTTACAAAGTAACTTATTTGGCCTTCATATTTTTGCAATACATGTTCATTTTCAAAGGTATGGAAAAGTGGATTCCAAAAGAAGCTGTAGTTATTGACCCTTTGTAAAAATGCTTGTCCATCAAATCTTTGACTTTCCTTTTTCCCTAGTGTATTGAAATCTATCTTTATACATGCATGTCCTTCTACATAGCATCAAAGTTTTATTTCATATTTGTATATGTACATATATGCATATGTTAATAGATGACTTCACAGGTTAATATATAGGAAACAGCTCTCGGGTTTTTAAAATACAGAATAACAAACATAGGGAAATCGCTGTACCTACTAGTCTCCCACTTCCTGAGCACAGAACTCCAACCTTGTGAGTAAATCACAAAACAAGGATGTCTTACTTATCCAACTCTCACCCAGCCAGCCTCACTGTTGCTTCTGCTAGCTTTTTGGAGAAAGGTAGTACTATTCAGGGATTATGTACCTAAGCCACATCTCAGGACTCAAACACACTGCCCTGCATCCATCCTTCAGACAAGCAGCTTCTATATCATTGTCCTCTCAGGAAACCTGTGGTTGGACTGTTTGTTGCTTTTGATGTTGTTTTCCTTTTTTTGATCTCCTGCATGATTCTCCCAAGATAATCATTTCCCCCTTAGCAATTGCTCCCATTCGAGAACACACAGAGAAACAATGACCTCAATTATGTCTCATAAGCATTCATGAGACACCTGTAATAAAGAATGAAGTGGGGTCTCAAATTGTGAAGTGAAATTAGACACTATCACCAGCCAGCTCCACGCACCTGAGAGCCCTTGAATGTGCCCAGGAGTCCCCTTCAGAAGCCCCACAACAGGCTCCACCCACATCCTCATCCTCCTCTAATTAAACTTGCTATTCTCAAGCACGAGCTTTTCAAAAAATAGTCCTTTTCAATTTTATTATTTTTCTCTGCTGTTTGATTACTAGTTTGAAAACAGCCAATAATTTTAATACATTTCCTTTGAAAATGTAAGACAGGATTTTCAATAACATTTTGAGTGGTAGTAGGAGGGGTAAAATGGACAGATCCTATATAGTCACCATTACACAGTTGCTAGAGGAAAATATGTGTCACCTTCCAGACATATGTCTTTAAAAACGCCTCACAAAAAGCTCATTCTGTGATTGTGCACATGCTTCCTTTGAAAACTACCGAGACTCTGTTGTATGAGGCATCAGAAGGACTAAGAGACTGCATGAGAACATGCAAATTCTTCACCAGTCCAAACAATTTTGCAGTGTCTTCTCTCAAAAGTTCATGTGTTTTTATTTACCTGCTACAACTCTTATCCAAACTGGGCACTTAGCCCAGAAGACCAAATTAATACTAATGAAGATATTAGAAAGAAACAATAATGACTCTAATACAGCATAAATACATACAGGTACAGCAAACATCCAGCTGCTTATGAAATGTCTGATAGTATTTCAAAAATCAGAAAGCTGAAACTTTGCAAAGAAATGAGACAGTATTTCATAGAATACTAATAAGAAACTGTGTGACTCTTGTAAGGAACCTGTGACAGCAACCTTTAATAATATCCTGAGTCCTCTTGTTTTACCTGCCAGAGTCCGAACGAACTATATATATTTATATATATATGAAAGGAAAAAGAAAGTGAAAAATGCTTTTTTAGATTTTTGCCACTAGTATGAGCACTATGTGACTGACTGATTAAATGATAGCAGTAATGCCCATTTATGTCATTTTGCATTCATTTTAGTCCAGAAAAAAATAAATGCTAGAACCATCATTATTTATAACTTGAGTATCATGCTGGAAAATGTCACTTGAATCTTGCTTGAATTATATTTCCTATGTGAAAATGAAATAGCCACACAAGTTACTCTGCATCCACAGTGCATGTCTCTCCATGCTGGCACTCACAGAGACAGGGAGCAAAAAAAATGCCTGTCTTTCCATATGTAAAAAATAAGCAACCATACCAATTTTTGTTTTGTTTTGTGCTAGAATAAATTTCTTTCCTTCTCCCACACCCCAATTATGCTGCTGGCCTCAAAGGTCAATGAAGACATTCATGCAGAAAGACATAGATGACTACAGGGAACCAGTTTTTTCGTACTGTAATAAGGGCCTGAATATTTTGGCCAAGAGAAATTTGCACAAGGACATATTCTTCTACCAGTAATAGTAAGCAAATTCCTTGGGTTCAGAGGGGAATTCAGTGGGAATACGCTCTAACAGAACGATGCTGTCTAGCAAGGCTTACCTGGAATGCTGTTTGTGTTTGGTGGCAGACCTATACAATTGCTTTTGCCACCTATGTGCCCCTCAAATACTGCCACTAGGAGATTAGATTCCTTCCCTTCAGGTATGAATCCTGTAGAGGCTGGGAGATGCAATATGGGGAGGTGCCCCTGGATATGGGAGAGATAAATGTCAGTGTGTTCATGACTGAACAGGAACATTAACAGATAGTTTTATTTGTCACTGTGAGGCATAGAGGTAGTTATTGTAGAAGGAGTTTAGAACACAAAAGAGCTTTAGTCTTAAGAGATATGATCCCACATAAAATATTCTTCTGTTATGATTATATTGCAGTTTGTATTCACTCTCAAAGGGATGAACAGAAAGGTCCACTTTCGGTTTCAATTCTTAAAGTGTTCTCTATGCAGCTTAAAGCTCTGTGTACTAGTAGGAAGTGTTGATGGGCTAAGCTTGGGGCACTTTTTAAAAAAACTTATATGGTCTCAAGAAAACAGGAGATGTGAAAGAACACACATACAAAAATAGACCTGGAGCAGGCTTCAGTCCACCTGTACCTTCAACATCCCTCCCCTCCCAAGGTTATCTCATGAGCCAGTAACTTGACAGGATCTACCAGTAACCATAGGGCCCCTATCTATCTCATTGGGTTTCCATAAAGGTAAAATAAGGTGCCCTATATGAACAAACTTTTCTCAGTAAGAGCCTCAGATAACTTAAGGCTCTTACTTTCCAGTCCAAATTAACTGGAAAGGACATCAACAATGTTTCTCAGAAATTTTATATAGAACTATTCACTGTTACTGTAGAGAATCAAACATTTGTGGGTTTTCTTTTTTCTTTTTCGTTTTTTTTTTTTTTTTTTTTTTTTTTTTTTGCAAATAAGTCTTGTAAAGAAATTTTGAGCTAAACATCATTAAACTTCAATTCTTTTCAAATCCTTCTTTGACTATGATGCTACACAGTGACCCACTTTCTAAATAACAGGAATGAAAAGAAGATGAAAAAAAAAAGCTTACAAATACAAATTGAGCTACATATCATATTTCAATGACTTAGTTTACAGTTAGATTGTCACTTGCAGAACAGTGTTGCCATCTTAACTGACCTTTTATTTAGTGAGGATTAAACAAAACAAAACAAACAAACAAAAAAAAAAAAAAAAAACAGTGGGACTCGATGTTCACGCCTCTTTTGTGAAGTAAATGTTATCCCAAACTGTTAAGCAAAGATAATAAACTTACTTTGCCCTGGTACCTAAAAGAACCTTGGTCTTTAAAAGACAAGTGGATACTTTTCTTCAAAAACATAAGCATGGAGGACAGCGAAGGTCACATGTTTACTGGTAGCAGGAATGGTGATTATTGTCATAGGGGAAGGAATAACACCTGTCTTACTGGCTCAGCCCATCCACCTTTGCTCTGGATATCTCTAGATACGTAAAGCTTTCATTAGAAACTTCCCACCATAATGATTTGGCAAGGGAAGGACTCTAACTTACAAGAGAAAGGAGATCAGAAATGGTGACAAGGCTGAAATCAGTCTAATTGAAGGAGTAGGACAGGCGCCATCCACAGGAATAAAAGTAATCTCCCTTTGTTGATGTAATCAAACCCCTTTCCTTCCTTGTCCTAAATCAGCACAAAGTCCTTAGAACCAGAAACACAGAGTGCAGCGCTCTCAGAAGGTTCTATTGAATGACCTCAGCTCTCACTGCAAACAGATTTCCTTCATATTGAAAGCGCAGGGGCCTTGGAAAAGAATTAGCTCTTGTTTTATTTGGTCACATTCTGAGTCCTGCATGATTCTGATTTTATTGGAGAAGGTTTGAAGCAAACAAGGATGAATTAAGAAGTAAATAATCCCCACTGTGTCGTGAAAAGGGATCACAGAAAGACTGAGTCTAGAGGTTTCTTTGTTAGCATATCCGGTCGTCCATCTGTTGGGGAGATTGTGGTCAGTCTTCTGGACACAAAAGCACTCACCTTACCGCTCTGTTTCTGTTCTGTGTTAGTTTGTGTCGTTTTTTCTTCCTGTGGAAAATTTCTGTGTCCTGAAGAAATGCTTTCACCTGAGAGTGAGGTAACCACTCTGTGCGGTGTTTAACCAAAAGAGGGCAATGTTGCTGTGCAGAACGGCCTAGCTCTGCTCTAACAGGATCCCCAGAACGGTAAATAATCGCCTCTGTCTGTTCCCTTTCACCGCATAACAAGTTTGCACATGTCTGTGCGCTTTGTAGTTAATCAGGACTTTGTAACTATCTGTCCTACCTATTAACGGCATCCACTCCCAAATTGTTTAAAGGGTAATGCCTTTCACTCCATGCGTGACTGGCACACACGGGCAAAATGCTGTCTCTGTAATTCTGCTCTTTTCTCTTTGCCATTGGTGGGCAAGAGGAAAAACAGCCTGCTTTATGAAATGTTGAAAGGCATTTCTTACTATTCCCCTATTCCCAAACATTCGGTCAGTATAGCGTCTATTCGCGCTCTCCACGGGCAACCAAACGGAAAAGCTAACCTGGGAACATGGATTTGTTTTCAGGGAACTTACTCGAAAATTAGCCATCCATCTTTTAGCGGAGACCAAAACCAGGATGCTGATGATAACTGGGAAACCAGAAGACGGTTTCTTTTGTGGAGAGTCGGCTGGTTTTGTTCAACCCACTGTGAATTCGGGCCTTTATGGAAAAACTTGTTTTCCTCAGAGAAAGGCTAAATTAGTATTTTACCTTTTCTTTAAAAAAAGATAGCACGTTTTAAAACTCGATAGCGTATGCTTAGTGTTTTAATGATGCCTGTCTTGCCACTTCCTTAAAGAACTGTGACCTAATTGTTTCCTGGAAAGTACAATTTAGATCTTCAATGGAAGGTTTGTTTGGAGAGCAGAATTCCTGGGATGTTTTTGTCAAAGCGGAAACACTCCCTGTAAAAGTGCTTTTGCTCTCTGGAGTCTTTGGCAAGTCCGGACTTCATTGCCACCAGAGCAACCTGCTCTGGCATTTAGCACATCTCCTGGCTCATTTCCCTACAAATACATGTGTATTCCTAGGTGCCTGTGTGTGTGTGTGTGTGTGTGTGTGTGTGTGTGTGTGTGTGTGCCCGTGTGTGTGCACAGTGAAGCGCTACTGTCGCTTTTATTTTTATTAGTTCTGATTCATGTTTAAAGTTTATTAAAGAGTGCAGGCAGTAGACATTTTTCTTGAGCATTAAACGACAGTAATTTCATTTTTTTTTTAAGAAAGCCGTAACTAGTCATTTTATCAGAACCAGCAATCTAAAAATGCAAAACGGACGATCACTAAAACTAGGCATGCATTAAGCAAAACAGAACTAGGTTCAAAGTGGTAAATTCTTGAAGAAAGTGCAGGTCTTAGAAAAGTCCAATAATCTGTTTCAGTTTCTAAAGTGCCTCATGTTCTTATATTTAACTGGGCTTCAAAGATTTAAGTAAAATCTACCATCCTTGGGACATCAATAAAACCCGAAGCAAGCCCTGGCTGCTGTAGGCGCTTCCAGGAAATCCTTATTTAACGTTGACTTAGTTTACAGTGGGCCCTGCTTTTTCATTTCCTCTGAGTTGAAGCCCGCCATCTCATTTCTGCTTCTTTCTCCTACAACAGTCAGTATATGTACATGAGACAGGCTACGTTATTAAAAGAATAATAACCATCTTGCAGCTTTCTGAACCCAAGATTGTATTTTCTTTCTCAAATATTCATTAAAAAATAGAGATTGTATTTTATTGAAAGTGCTCTTTAATGAATAGTATTCCTGTTTGCGTACATGAAGGAGCTTCCCGGGCCATTCCCTGACAGTAATTGTGGTCTGAATTGAGAACACACAGGAACGGAGTGCAGTTAATGGCCACCCTGTGGATTGAGTGCCCCACTTTTGTCATATCTGCCTACGTTTTAAAATGCAGAAATTAAGCCAGGAAAGAGTTAATTATGTTCTCGTATCAGGAAACCCTCAATGAGCATCAGAGAGAGGAAGGCTTTGTCTTTGATGCAAAACAGAAATTTCAAATACCCTGGCAGATGACAGTATATAAATAGTAACTGGGCATGGTGCATGCCTCTGTGTGTGTGTGTGTGTGTGTGTGTGTGTGTGTGTGTGTGTGTGTGTGTGTGTGTGTTGTAATGTGAGAATAGGAAACCTCCCAGTAAGTCAGAGCACAATGTTAAAGAGACTAAATGAGTTTTAAGTCAGGGGCACCTTTTAATTTCCAGAATTTGAATGGATAAACAAAACTCTTTTTTTTTTTCCAATCAAACAATACCCTAGTATTTATCTACTCTAGCTTCATCTTTTCTCACTTGATAATTTACCAGCATATAGAAATGAAGCTGCCCCTGAAGTAACATGATTTCTTTTTGTAAAGATATTTGGATACAAAAGGTCCAGACAGAATAGGCATGGTCATAAGTGGATGTAATAATATAAGCAAGATCAAGTTTGCAAAGAACAATTAGATTTTGGTATTTTGTAAGATGTGAGAGCATACAAAGCTATGTTACTAAACCACTTGACTTGTTAGAGATGGAAGAATAATTACAAATACCCATGCAACAATACACACAGGCATGCATGCACTAACACATACTCAATACTCTCTGCAATCTGATAATATCCATTTCACAGTGACTTTGCTTTAAAAAAAAAAAGTTAGTATAAATAAGAATGAATACTCAGGACTTGCAAAAGGGAGGCTAATATTTTATTCTAAAACATTTTCTTGGAAATAAAATATTTTAAAGGTAGGGAATTTGATAAAAATATATTTTAGCGAATTTTTAGAGTTCAACTCAAAAGTCCATCAAATGATTGGTGTTGCTCTATTGTCACTCCAGGTAGTCTAAAGACACTTACACATGAAGCCCTGCTTTCCGACTATGGTTCACATCTTACATGGTGGTCTGGGATTTGTGTGTTAGTCGCTGTTGCTGGCTTATGTAACACTGTAGTGGTTCTGTGGTATATTTTTCAAATACCAGAAACAAGAATCCTGACAGTGTGACAATACTTTGCATATTTAGCTAAAAACTTTAACACATATCCAAATAGTTGTTTGATGGTTTCTTCCTTTCAGCTTACTGAATTTCTTTTGATAATGGACCAGTTAAATTGGAGCATCACATTCCTAGGTAGTGTGATCAGCTCAGAAAGGGATCTCAGCAATGACAACAGTCTCTCTGAGCAGCACAGGCAAACCCCATATCCATGTTTGAACTGACAAGATTTTTTTTTCTTAATGGACATTTTTTTTATCCAAATGAAAAGATTTCTGCTTAATGTTCCCCAGTTTCTCAAGTTTCTCTTCCTATAGCACTATGTATTTTATTTCAGAAATGTGACCTAAACATGTAAGCAAGCCGATACTTTGAAATCAACACAGCATTCAGTCAGTGTAGAATTAATTAGATTATACGCTCATACATCACCTGCACGATGTCCAGCTGAATCTTCTCCATAGGGTTGAAAGTGCAGGACAAAGAATATCACATTATCATGTTCACGTCAGTCATGCTGAAGAGTTGGAAAGTCTTATTTGGATCTTTCACTGATCAAGTGTCATGCACAAGTTATACTGGCACTGGAAGACGAAAGAAAAGGGTCACAAAGATAACCTCACTGATTTGCCATTTAGCAATGAAATTATTGCTTCCCAAAGGTACAGGCGTGCATAGCACCAAAGTGGATTGCAGTACCAGGGACGCTTTATCAGGACATTGTTATGAGTTAGATGACAGGTGAATATTAAAAAATAGAGTTGTAGTTGATTTCAGAAGCTGCGGAACACCACATATCCATGCTGACATCTCCATGTTTAATCCATGGAGGAAACATTGGCATTTCTTTATGTATTAACATGTGGAAGACACTAGTCCGTTTTTAGACCAATATCACTTGGAACGTTCAGAATTAGTAGTAAGACACAACCTAAAGATGTGTGTCCCTTAGTATGAATTAGCAAGTAAAACTGCACTAAGATGACAAAATATGAAAGGAAAATAGCTGTACCTATTTATAGATGTGTGTTTGCAAATGTACACACAAAGAAAATTGTATTTCAGTTTAGCTGCTTCCACCATTAATACTTATATTTGAAGCCATTCACACATAGCTTATAATAGCTATTGCAATGAAAATATAAGATAGAGTATTCCAAATTGAGGGAAGATATAGAGTATTTCAAAGTAAGGTAACATAATTATTTTGAAAATCTATAGATATTTTTGAATAGTGTGTAACTACAAACTCTTAACAATATTCCCAAATCATTATCCAACCCAATTGGGTTCTCATTCCTGGCTAATAAAAGTCAGTTACGGCAGTCTATTCTTTGCTATTATCTTAAAGTTTTTATTCTGAAATGAATACATAAAAGTGGAAAGGAAAAGAATTAATTTAAAATTTTATGTAAAATATATTAACATGAAAAAAATATATTAACATGTTGTAATTACGAAGTGTTTTATATACCCACTTATTATAGTAGAGCAAACATTGGCTATCACTAAAGTATATCTATGCATCATAACAAAAGGTGTTAGCTAGCAGTAAATAAATATAAATTAATCCATTGGCCAATCATACTTTAGTATTTCTGTTCCTCTTTGGTACCTACTCTTTCGTGAATATGAATTTAAAGTCCTTCTGATTAGAATATTTGTGTTTGAACAATAACATCATTTTTGCAACCAGAGTAAGATGCCACTGTCTTAAGTCCTCAGACATCAGATGTCTTATTTCCACATTCACAGTTACCGACAGATTCAATTTCCAAGATTCTGAATGCATATCCCAAGGAAACATGAAGACACAATGCTAAATTATTGGTCATTAAAAACATTGCTATAAGCCAGAATGACATTTATGAGTTTCCAGAATATGAACATAGCAATACTGGGCATCACAGAATCACATGATGATAAAAGTATACAGGCCTACAGATTTCTTTATTGTCAGCTTTGCAAGGATGAACATAGAACTGTGGCTCCTGTTAGTTCCATTTATTGGCTGTTGTGGCAGCTTCCTGGCTCATCTGTATCTCAGCTCCAGA
This sequence comes from Phodopus roborovskii, assembly GCF_943737965.1. Classification (NCBI taxonomy): domain Eukaryota; kingdom Metazoa; phylum Chordata; class Mammalia; order Rodentia; family Cricetidae; genus Phodopus; species Phodopus roborovskii. Next base: position 46,299,448 of record NW_026126418.1, read on the forward strand.
CAATTCAAAAGCTGAAATTTGAGTCCTTTGTTGTTTAGTCATGCAGGTATCAAAGTATAAATATAATACCTATAAATGTTTCACAGAAGGGGAATGGTCAAGAAATCTTGAACATAAATGAAGATCAAGGTTATGTTCTAACCTTGGTGAGTCATTTAGAGTGACAGTCACTTTCCTGAGACTGCAAACAAACCCTATATAAAGCTTGTGTGTCAATCATTGTGTCACTTCTAGATGAAGGGTAACAGTAACAACCTCTTCACTAAGTGAAAATAAGCACTATATCTGTGGATATAAATAACAACTTTTGGAACAAACCAAACAAACCTGTGCTTCTTTGTTTTTCATCTAAATGACATGTCTTTGCCCTTTACTATGTAGAGCCATGTATATCACCTGTGACACCTGGTCTGGTAAAAAACTCACTCCTTTCATTGCCAAATGATTGCTCATTAAAACATTTCTGTATCCTACCAAGGACAGTCAAAGATGAACAATACAGAAACAAGTACTCACAGGAAGTACTGTATAAGCTAAATACACGGAGGCTTGATTTTCAGGTTATGTGAAGCCTGCTGAGCTCTTCCTGCCAGAGCAGTACCTGGGGATGTTGGGTTTTCAAAAGAAAAGATTAACCCAGACAAGTAATGATAACCTTTCTTTTCCCAAGGATTTCCATCAGTTATATGGGCTATTTAATGTTCCAGTGTGCATATATATATATATATATATATATATATATATATATATATAAATTATGTATTATAATGTCAGACTAACATCATATACTTGCATGAGGAATAAACTAATTGATAGGAATAGATGTACAAGACAGTGACTAGTGTGTGGTAAATACTCAAAAATATCAGTAGAGTTGTTATGAAGTTTGTGCATTTCTGGTGGCTTCTATAATATAGTAGCCCATACCAAATAGCTAAAAGAAACAAAAATAATAGTGTATTACTATCTCACAGCTCTGAAGTCACAGGGCTTCCCTTGTCTGTTGCTACACTCTGATGTTTTGCAGACATGATCGAATGATTGACATTTCTCAGCCTGTAGATGCATCATCACTGTCATCCTTACCTCCATTTTTTGTTGTTGTTTGGTTTCTCGAGGCAGGGTTTCTCTGTATTGCTTTGTAGCCTGTCCTGGAACCACTCTATAGACGAGGCTGGATTCAAAACTCATGGAGATCTACCCACTTCTGCCTCCCGAGTTCTGGGATTAAAGGCATGTGCCACCAATGCTTGGTGACTTCCATTCTTATCCCCTCTTTCCCATTCTCTTGTCAACTATCCTTCTCTCTGAGGATTTCTCATTCTTGCCTTTATTTCATCTCATCTCTGCGCATACACTAAGTACAACTCTCTCCTGAATCATCCAGGCTTACCTTGTGGTCTTTTCAAACAGTCTGCAGGAGTCACACACTGATCACTCTAATGACCAAATAAGATAGTATCAAGGACCTGCCTACAATGCTTGTTAGCTTTTAATTAGGATCAAATTCCAAATGAGTATCCAATCTGTCATCTCAGATCTGTTTATTCTAGCTGGCTCTACTCCTGATGTACCCAAATGTTTATGCTTTTAGAGGTAAAGCTTAGCAAACCACTCACCACCAAACCTTCCATAAGTAACCTACCTCCATGCCAGCTAAGGCTAAATGAAATGCCACTGCTAAAAGGCTCCATAGATTTTCATGTGAAATCACTTCGCACATCATACTTAACTGCCTGGTTCCAATCACACTGCAAACTTGTGAGGAAAGGACTTGTGTTACCACACCCCCAAGGTTAGCACCATTATTCTTTCAAACAACAAATATTCAAAACCTGCATCATTCTGCCACTGACTGATTTGCACTTTTGGAATACAGTGATAGCCAAGAAAAACCTTTTTTCTGGTACTATAAAACCTATGCTATGTGAGGAAATTATTAAATCAAAGAAGTAATTAAAATACAGTCCAGCACATCTTGATAAGGGTAGAACAGATTTCTCTTGACTCAAAGAGGCAGATGAGGGGGTAAGAGGGGGCGCTGAATAATACTCTGAATTGCCCTAGTGAAAAGTATCAAGTGTAGAGAGCTCCGTGAAAGACAGACTGCAGATTTGGTCACCGTGGCGAGAAGGATAACAAAAGGAAAGAAGCAAGAAGCTGAGAATGAGATGTTTTTAATTTTCAGAAAAACTATCAAAGAGTGCTCAATATTAGAATGACTGGTAGATCTATATGTTTTAAAGGTCATTGGGGCAATTATCTAAAAAAGTGAATGAAATGGGAAAAAATTCTAGCTGGGGTTCCAGCTGCTGTCCATGGAAAAGGAAATAGAGGCCTGGACTCAGACGTGAACATATGACAGGGGAGAATCTAGGCAGTCTGGATGAACGGGTAGGAGGGACAGAGAGAACGTGGTAATGGTGGAAGAGGGGACTTGGAAATGACAAGATTTCTGTGTGGTGATACATTGTTTACCATCTAATAAAGCTTGCTTAGTGACCAGAATTCAAAGCCAGCCACAGCCACAGGGGCCAAGCAGTGGTGGCACACACCTTTAATCCCAGGACTCAGGAGACAGAGACAGATGAGTCTCAGTTCAAGGCCACCTAGAGCTACATGAGAGTTAATCAGTCTAAAAGAGACATGGAGTTTATGCCTTTAATCCCAGCACTAGAGAGGTATACAAAACAGGGTCTTTTTTTTCTATTTTTTTAATTTAAATTAGAAACAAGCTTGTTTTATATGTCAATCCCAGTTTCCTCTCCCTCCCTTCCTCCCCTGTCTCCCACCTACACCCTATCCATTCCCTTTCTGCTTCCCAGGGTGGGTGAGGTCTTCCATGGAAAGTCTTCAAAGTCTGTCATACCATTTGGAGCACGGCCTAGGCCCTCCCCGTGTGTCTAGGCTGAGAGAGTATCCCTCCATGTGGAATGGGCATGTCCATTCCTACACTAGGTATAAATACTGATCCACTACCAGAGGCCCCAAAGACTGCCCAGTCCTCCTAACTAATACCCACGTTCAGGGGGTCTGGATCAGTCCTATGCTAGTTTCTCAGCTATCAGCTATCTCTACAGGTTTCTGTAGCCTGGTCTTAACCCCTTTGCTCATCACTCCTCCCTCTCTGCAACTTGATTCCAGGAGTTCAGCTCAGTGTTTAGTTGTGGATTTCTGCTTCTGCTTCCCTCAGCAACTGGATAAAGGCTCTAGGATGGCATATAAGGTAGTCATCAATCTCATTATCAGGGAAGGGCATTTAAGGTAGCCTCTCCACTATTGCTTAGATTGTTAGTTGGGGTCAGGTCTCTGGACATTTCCCTAGTGGCAGGTTTCTTGTTAAACCTGTAATGGCTCCCTCTATTATAGTATCTCTTCTTTCCCTGTCTCCATCTTCCTGCTCCCTCATGTCCTCTCCCCTCCTTTTCTCCCATAAGCAGGATCTTAGACCTGTCAATTAGTCTCCAATCACTTTGAGGACTGGATTGCCCCTGCCTTGATAGAGGTAAGAGCTCTCTGGTGGCTTGGCTGTTTTGCTTCTCTGATCATCAGCTTGAGTCCCAATATATGTCTCTAGATTTATATTGTTCATGCTACATTTCTGTACTGAATGCATTTGGTTGACATTCAGTAAAATAAAGGTTTTTTTTAAAACAAGGTTCATGTTTTGGACATGGGAAAGGGTACAGTTTAAAGTCTGATGGAGCATCGGGACAATGCCCACGGGGAAGTCTGCCAGAGGATAAGTGCAGAGGCAGCTGGCTTGTGGGCCTAGTGCTCCAGGAAATAAATCTTGACTGAAGACTGTGCCATGTCTTCTTATTCATTCTGCTATACAGGTTCTGATTATGAGCTGCATATTAAAATCACCTAGGGATCATTTAAAGGGAGAAAGAAAGAAAACTATGCCTGATACTCATTCCCAGAGATTCTGCTTTAATTGGTCCTGGGCTTAGTAATTTTTAAAAAGCTCCCCAGGGAATTCAATATGAAGATCAGATTTAAAAGTACCACTATTCATACAAATAAATAAATAAGAATAACTCCCTGTTCTTAGGGAGTGTGTCAGGGGAGGAGGACATTCTAAACAATTAACACAATTTACCCATGACCACCAATTTGTACATCAATTTGATGAGGCTAAAAGAAGCCCATACTATAGGTAAAACGTTTCTGCATTGTCTGAGAAGAGATTTCAGTAGGAATGATTATTTGACTTTTACGCACTGGGTAGAGGTCCCATGTGTGATGTGTTTGGCCATCCCCCAAGCCATAGAAGACCTGAGTAGAACACAATGGCAAAAGATTGAATCCACATCCTCACTTTGAGCTTAGACACCATCATCTCTTAGCCTCAGTCACTGGTGCTCCTTGCTCTCAGAATTTGTGACTCAGACCAGAACTTACCATCAGCATATTGCCTCCATCCATTCTGAGAATTCCCATATCAGACTGGATTATAACATCAGCTATCCTGGGACTCTGACATATAGTCCAGGGATTTCTCATCTTCTATAACTCTCTGAGTTAATTCCAATAGGGTTTGTGTGTGTGTGTGTGTGTGTGTGTGTGTGTGTGTGTGTGTGTGTGTGTAATGTATGTTAAATACACATATATTAACTATGCATAGGGAAACACTGGTCTGTTCCTCTGTAAATCCCTGAGTAATAATATTTTTGTTTTAACTTCATCTCCTGCCATTTCAGACATTACATTACAATCCTCACTAGCTTCCTTTTCTCTCAAGTCAACAAAGCAGGGACATCCTTCCTTGTATACTTTCCTTCCTTTTGCTGAAATCCTCTTTCTGGCCATAGTCAAAGTCCAACTCATACTACCAGTTCTCTGGAACCTTGCCCAACCCCCTTCTGGATGCAGAATTAATCTCTCACACTTATCACATCATATCATAATTATTTGATTGCATTTTAACTGGATCATTAGAAAGACAGCATTGTGTATTCTTGGAAATGTCAATGAAAGAAGGAAAAATGAAGAGCATAATTACGAGGTTGTTTTCTTCACTTAAAAAAAGGCAACTTACATTTGCATAGCATTTTAATAGATATTTCATTTAATCCTATAACAACCTTGTGGATTTGGCAGGAAATGCTATTTTTCCATCAATATCAGTGATATAAAGTATTCTCACCACAAATAAATAAGTGCATAAAGCAATGCAAATGCTAATTAGCTTGATCTAGCCATTCTATAATGTATTCCTATTTTAAAGTATCATGATGCATGCCATAATATATACAATGCTTTTCAGTTTAAAAAATACCCCTTTAGTATGAATAACTTGAACAATACCCTTAAATCCTTTTTTTCACTCTAAAAATAATACCTTTCAAATAGGTTTATCATTGTTTTTTCTTAAACATTTTACAAACATAAAATTTAAGTTTTTTTTTTTAGCAGAGTTTTAACTTGAAAAATATTTGTTTAGATTCCGTGTGGTTCCCCTAAATCCTAGACACACCTTTGCAAATGGCCCTGTTACTAAACTTTCTTTAAGCTATCATAATTTGATCAACTGCTGGAAGTTGACTGACAAGAGTCCCAAGTTTATCCAGCATCAGCCAGGAGAGTTCAAGGCAGACAGTATTAATTACTTAAAGAAGGTGTGATGTTAATATGCTATGCACATTTGCTAATCTTTAATCTTCTAATTGATGGTGACTCTTGGTTAAAAAAAAAAAAAGTACCTTTGGGCAGTCACTGGATATTTTTATGAAATAAATCCACATGATTAATCAAATGCTTTGTCATAAACACACTATATTTGTGCTTATTTAACCTCCAGCCTGCTTTAAGAGGTTTAGATACACTGTCTTTATTACCTGGTCTTAGTAAAGAAATCTCATAACACTTGAAAAAACTCCATCTGGATCTTTCATAACGAACTCCAAAATACTAAATAAAGGATATCAATAGAAACTAAAAAATTATTTATGCTCTATTGCAACTTTTTCATATACTAAGTGTTAGTTATCCCATCAATGGAAAACATTTATATTACACTTGGAAATAATTTATTCATCAGTAAGTGTTCCTTGATGCAACTGTTACCACCATAATAAAATATAGTTGAAATTAAAGGAGACATGGCTTCTGACCTTCTAGACCATAGATTAAAAAGTAAACCTGTATACTGTGCTAACATTTTTAAACATTCTGAATAATTCCATGACATAGATATGATATATAGAGAGGTGTATGTATATATATATATATACATAAATATATATACATATATATATATATATATATATATATTTTCAGTGCTGTAAATGAGGCAATAGTTAAGCAATTGACTTCACAAATAGTTGCTTCAACATATGATATTCCCTTTTGTATTTACATAAGCAGAACACTGATGGGAGATGTTATTCTGTAAATATGTTTCTTGTATTAGTTAAAGCACTGTTGGCCAATAGGAAAGCAAGATAGGCAGGATTAGGAGACAAGGAGGATTCAAGGAAGTAGAAGGGAGGAGTCAACATGGAGAGACTTGAGAGAACAGAGGTCTAGGCCCTCTCTCCAGTAAGATGAGACCACGTGGAAATACTTCGATTAATAGAAATGGATTAATATTTAAGACAGGGCTAGCCAATAAGAAACTAGTAACTGACCAACAACATTATATCTAATACAGAGTCTCTGTGTGTTAATTGGGGCTGATGCGGAGGTGGGCCCAGATCAGTGGGAAAAACCTGCTCTTAACATAACTCATTGGTAAAGATCACAAGCTTTGGAATTAGACATATCCCCTTCTAATCTAGACTAAATCTAATACCTTAAATAAAATGGTAATCCAGCATCTCAAACCTATTTTTCCCTTAATAAAAGAGGAATATTAATACTCCTCACTATGGGATGTATAAATTTATTCACATAGCCTGGAGAACAAGTGAGCAATATACGTTAACTAGTAGTAGTGGTGTTTTCACTAAGACAACATCTTAAGCATAACATTAGTAATAATTTAAAGAAATATTCCCACTAAACAAATTTTTGCACCAAGATTAATTCTAACTAAGATTTTCTTAAATAAGAAGCAAAGGAAAACATTTCAAAGTTTTAAATTTGTAGCTTATTTATTTCTATGTATTCAGTAGACACAATGAAAATATTTTAAAAAGAATTATAGCTCCCAAGATAGGTGATATAAGAAGAGGTTTATGGTAAACTTATTTTAGTCACCATCCCTTAATCCACCATTTCTCACTGCTCTGTGAAGGCTACTGACTTGCATATGAAATATCTTGAACACTTATGGTAATAACTTGCCAGCTAAAAGACCAATAGTTAACTTAATGACTACTAGGAATACACTGTATTTGCTCCCAAATGTGTTTGTTTGCAGTTTGTACTGAGATAATTACATCATTTCATAAGGTAAGGTAATGAAATCAGCACAGAAAGACAGAACACTTTGAAAATGGTAGAAGGACTTTATCAGAGTTGAGTTTTTTAATGGCATATTTGTGCTGCAACATTTAGTTAAAATATAGTTTTAAAATATCAGAAAGATGCAGAAGGATTCTGCATGTGACTTGACCCACATGTTCTCCATTTAACATAAAGAGGCTATGATGTCTGGTAATGCCAGTGTCATTGGCAACAGTCCCAGAATAGAGAAACAAGAAGCTGTCTAAAAAATTTACTAAGAAAATAATAACTGTTACTTAGTATCAATTACTTCATAAACTAGACGTTCTCAACCTTCCTAATGCTACAGCTTTCTAAAACAGTTCCTCATGTGGTGACCCGCAACAATAAAATTATTTTTGTAATTTTATTACTCTTCTGAATTGTCATATAAATATCTTTGTTTCCAATGGTCTCAGGTAATGTCTATGAAAGGGTCATTTGACATCCCCCGCCCAGAGATCACTATCCACAGGTTAAGAACCACTGTCATAAATCATCTTCTGCAATAGGCTAAAAGGCAAAAATATACCTAATCAGTCAAATTGTGTGAAAAGATTCTAAGTAAGGATATTCAAAGTTTGTGGTGGCCAATGTTAATCATATTTAACAGAGACGTATAGGGAGACATAAGCATAGAAACTGACAAGTAAAACAAGTGAATATACAGAACCCAAGGTTCTAGGGTTGAAAAATGTTTCACACCGACATCAATTGTATCAATCGTCTATCGTTTGCTGCAGCCCCAGGAAGAAGCTGGGTATTGGCAGTGGAATGTTGAACATGTGTACAGAAAACAAGTAAGTGGTATAGTTATTTGCTTCCTTTGGAAGCCTTTGGATTAAGGAATTAGACATTGTTGTTTGGGATATTATTTTAAATAGGGTTATTGTCACTCAGACTTTGCTCCACTTTTAATGCTGAATCCCGTGCTTGTGAGTATGGTAGTGTCTGGAAGCCAAGATCCCTTCGTGCCATTCTGAGCTGGTAGAAGCTGCCCCTCTAGCATTAGACATGTAGCATTTGAACTGCAACCTTTGTCATTTTCCACTTGTATCCCTTTCAAAAATTACTTATAATTCTTAATTTTTACTTCCTTTATCTATGAAAACAGAGAATCTTATAACCAGTTCATCAAATTGCTATGAGTTTTGAATGAAATACACAAAGTTAGTGTAGATGCATTTGCATAAAATTGCCTTAAATAGAATAAATAAGTTCTTTAGTGCATCCTATGCAAGGCTTTATAATAATAATTCTATCTGTTTATAATTTGCTTATTCACTCGTAAAGAAATCAAATATAAACTTAGATCCAAAAATCAAATAAAAGCAGTAGAATTCATTGCAGCTTCAGGGAAAAAAAAAAAGATTTACAATTGGTGCTTTCTCCTTGAGAGCATTATGTTATGCTTTAGTGCTTCTTGATTGTGGTGCCTAGCTGCTGGTCATATTCATCTTCATGGCCTTTTTTTGTATAAACTTTTGAGTACAGGATCACAATGGCCCCTCCTATCTGTTTTGGATGTACATTATTTGTATACTGGATACATCTCTTATAGGAATAACAGTGACCTCAATGCACCCAAAGTCTGGATTTCAGCAAGCAAGCAAGTTTAGAACCTTGTGCAAGATCAAGCAGCTCCCTAAAATTTCAACATCAGATTACACAGATCCTATGTCAGCAAAGAAAAACCCAGAGACCATTTACAAGCAGTTTTGTGGCAGCATACATGCTTGGATAGAGTCAGGTGAAGTCTTCCAAAAGGCAAAGGCTTGTGGGACTGTGAGACCACATGATTGAAGACTAGCCAGTTTGCTTCAACAGTTGAACAGAAGGATAACCTGTTGTGTAAAAAAAAAAAAAAAAAAAAAAAAAAAAAAGCTAAAGAAGTAATGCATTAAATTAACACTCATAGCTAGCGCTTGGATCTAAATCATGCCATTAATTAGTATTGACTGTCTTGATTAGTGAGCTTTGGTGGTTCTGATGATACCAGTAAGGAGGTCCATTCCTTCTCTTAAATAACAGCTGCTGGGTAACAGTTTTGTACAAAATATCCTCTTGCTTGTTGTGTGAGTGTTTAGTCCTCAAAAAGCCCTCTGAGTCTAAGCAAACCTCATGATTTTAACCTATATCTGAGGTCCCTAGTATTCATGTAGGAGATATTCTCCAGTGTAAAAATTGTACACATCCAAAGCAAATAGGAGGAGGTGGTGTGATCCTATACTTAGAAGCATATTCTGAACAGGCTGTGAAAATATCAAGTCCTGTAACTAGATAGCATGTCCAAGAAACACTAAAGCCTAAGATGCTGCTCCAAAGACTATTATGACACTTGTAAAGCATGTTTTCTGAAGGAATTGTGGATTCTACTACATGGCTTCATTCGTTTTAAATGGGAAGACTCAATGTGAATGGATTCATTGGCTAGAACTAGAAGATATGACAATGAAATTTTCCAAAAGTCCAGGAGGTACAGAGAAAAGAAAGACCATGGAGCTTAACATACAGATGTCAAAGTTAAATGCATATTAAACCATTTTATACTTTCCTTGGTTGCAACACAAGGTAGTTACTCATAAGTCTATTTGTATGTATTGTTTAACCAATCATATTTCTCTACTTCTATCTATCTCTCCCTCTCTTTCTGTTTCATTTCTTCCCCCTCTGCCTTCCTACCTCCACTATAAACAATATCGATGTTTATTTGTTCCTAAATTAGTCTTGCTTGAATTGGTTCCCATTGGTCTCCAGTACAGAATTAGAGTTGGCTATTGTATGCATATTTTATTCATCTCCTCTGGCTTACTAATAAAATCTTGACTTACAGAAATTCATTTAGTCAAAAGATATGTCCCATGCTCCATTTTAACTTGGCTGGGTGATGTGATTCAAGCAAAGGTGATATAAAAGTAAATAAATCTTCTACAGATTGCTATATCAATAACTTTTCTTTCTCTTTGACACCTGGAATGAAGATATGAATGCTGTGCCCAGGCAACCTCATAAAAAAACCACAAAAATTGTTAGTTACATTAAAGGTAATTGTTATACAAACAAAATGCAAAAACCCTAATGTTGTATTATTTCTGCAGAACTGCTATGAGGCAATCTTGATTGCCACTATTTCTCACATTCATGGGAAAACGATCTCTATTTTTCAAAAGTAACATGGCCAAACTTCATAACTACCATAAAATATGATCCCTAGTTGTTCTACTTGTCCATGATATATAGGCAGGGCTTCATTACAAAATAGTTGAGTTTTGACCCTGAACTACACCCCTATGTGAAGGCAATGATAACAAATTCACTAGACCCAAGATAAAGTATAAATGGGAGTTTTATTACAACAACTTACCCAGATAATAATAAAGGGCTAAAGGGCATTTCTCTGCCCTTCTGATCCAATCCACAATGAGAGAGAGAGAGGGTACCTCTCACAAGGTCCTCTGAAGCCACTTCCAAATGGGTGTAGCCACTAACACAAATACACTGACAAGAATAGATAGAGCTACAATTCCTCTTTTAGTTTAAAGGAGAAGCAAAAACTATGTACAATGATAACAAATGTCGAGTATATTCCAGGAAAAGGAAAGAAAAACATACACAAATTAAAACCTACAACCAGCAAGACCAACATTGAGCAAAAGACACATGCTACACCTATGACTTCTGTTTTTTTTTTTAATTTTTATTATTTTTTTTTTAAATTTTACAGGTGGATCCCAGTTCCAACTAGCTCCCTCCTTCCCTTTTTCCTTTCCTCCCTCCCTCCTTCTTACCCTCTTTTCCCTCTCACATTCACCCTGACCACTCTCCCCTCCCATCCCCCCACCCCCATTCTGAATGTAGGGCTATGCTATCCAGGTGGGGTCATGTAAATCTGTCAAGACATTTGAAGTAGGAACTACTTCTCCTCTCTCTGTGTTAAGGGAGTATCCCTACATGGGGGATGTATCCGCAAGGTCCTTTTGTGCACCAGGAATACATCCTGGTTCCACTGTCTGAGGTCCCTTAGACTGCTCAGTCCTTTTGGCTGAGACCCATATTCAGGGGGTCTGAGTCAGTCCCATGCTGGATTCCCAGCTATCAGTCTGGGGGGCCGTTAGTTCCTCCTTGTTCAGGTCATCTGTCTCTATGTGTTTCTGCAGCCTGATGCCTACAGTTTTTTTTTTTTTTTTTTTTTTTTTTTTTTTTTTTTACTAGCTGCCTTCTTCTTCTCTTCTAGAGCTGACTTTGATGGTTATTTATGTCCAGATTTCTTATTTATGTCTCAATATCACCATCAGAATAGCCATACTTCTTCATTGTCCTTCCCTTAGCAGCCTAGCCTACCACTTCCAGTTTATGGCATTGGTATTTTTATGCTCCATATTCTTCATGTGAGTCTGAACTTCCTTTTGCAATTTGAAGTATCCCCCAGAACATGTGAGATCCCATTCCATCTTTTCCAAGTCTTCTCAGACCTATTACAGTATCAAAAACAACTCTTTCACAGACAAAGGTATAGTGCAAATGGACTTTTGATATCCACAAGTACACTTTTGACCTGACACACAAGCTCTGGCCTCAACTGAAACTGGCATTCAAGTGTTTCTCCAACTTCTACCTTATAATCATTTAACTCAGTCAAGTCTGTACTGTTTCATGCATTCCACACTTTCCTTCTGAGTTTCAGATGCCTTTGTCTCTGCCTTCAAGTATATCCAAATCCATGCACTTTTCACTCTTTTAACTTAGTTTCATGGTCAAGCTATTATCACCTAGACTGCTACAATATGTTACTGAAATGTCCTATTGCTTCTTTTGCTCTCCCAGTCTATTCATAACACAACCACCAGAATGTTCTTTGGCAAATGTAATGGTCATGTCACTCAAGTAGCTTTGCACCCCACAAACCAGCCCAAAGTATGCTGGTAGCTTACAAGTTCTCCAGATGAGCAGCTGCTGTCGTCTTTCTGACTTCATCCCCATGTGTTCTTTTGTTCATGCACCTTTCTGATTTCATCATTATTCTTCAAACATGGGTAAGTAAGCCTGGGCTTGGGTATTTTCTTCATCACTTCCCTCATATGTTCTCATTGCTTATACCCCACATCCACCATGTCTTAACAAATGTCATTGCTCTGAAGAGTCTTGGAATGTCTTTTTAATATTAAAAAATATCCGCTGGCCATTATATGTTGTTTCAAGCACTCTTATTAGTCTTACAGTTTATCACTTGAGGTTTGAGAATGTAACTTTTTATGTTCATTACCCCCAACATGAATGAAAGCATTGTCATAACAGGGGTTTGGAACTTTGTTTTGCTTTATTTTGACCCTTCTCTTCTCAGCACAAGACAATGTCTAGCACATAGTTTATACTCAAAAGACTTTGCTATTGAATGAGGACTTTGTTTTTATTGTTGAAGTATCAATAGTCTCTTAATAGCCTGCTTCTGGAAGGTCAATGAATGGTAAATGCTTATATTATACAAATATGCAAGCGTGTATTTTATATTCATACTTCAAAGTTTAGCTGCATAACGTGAGGTTATTATTCCATTCTCTGTAGGCAACTCTTGCTGCTAAGAATTGTGTAGCTGATAATTGTCTTTCTGTTAGGCATATCCTCCCTCTTTTCTCCATGCACTCATTTAAAACTTTTTCTTTATTCATGATGTTTTACACATTCAATCAATGTTTCATAGTATTTAAAAATGACCTTTTGATTTTTTTAATTGATAGCTTTAATTTTTTAAATTACAGCATATTCTCACTCTTTCTGTCTTTACTTGTTATTTCTCCATTGTTCTTCTATCACTATGGATCTTGTTATAAATGGTATTGATATTTTTCATGTCTTTAATCTAATTCCTTACTTTAATGCTGAACAATTTTTTTGTCTACCTTCCAGTATAGCCCTTTTAGAGTCTTTTCTTTTTTCTGCTTTGTTCTTTTTCATATATACCCTTTTCTATTACTATCTACTAGGTTCACTTTCCTAGCTTTCTAAATGTACTCTTTGCTGTGCTTTCAACGTGCTATGGTAGCCATTTCCCTTCTGTGTGCTCATTGCTCTTCCCTTTATTCTAATTTGTTTGGGCAATTGGAGTTCTACATATTACTTTAGCACTTTCTTTTTATTATTATTATTATTATTATTATTATTTCTTATTTTACATATCAATTCTAGTTCCCTCTCTCCCATGCCCCAGACCCCCTCCCATTCCATCCCTTACCCCCACTCCACAGGGAGGGTGATGCCTTCCAGGAGGGATCAACAAAATCTGTCAAGTCACACACATGCACACACACACACACACACACACACACACATAATTTTACCTTCATGTGCTCTCCAATTTTTTTGGAACAATTAGTGCTACCTGTTGGGGTGTTAACTCATCTTGTTGTCTTGATCTGTGTGAGTGACCAATGCTTTAGTGAGCGCATGCGTGTGATGGCTATGCCATACCCAGAAAACAGTATTTTATGGCAATCTTCACTTCCTTTGGTGCTAATCCCCTTCCACAACATTTCTTAAGCATTGGAGGGTAGGTGTGGTCCATCCTCATCACTTTGATGAATTATGAGTTACTAAATTAACTACTGCCCACTGTAGAATGAGGCATCTCAACCAAGATGAGTATTTTTAGTGCATGAACTCATAAACCACCTGCACTGAAAATGTCTTCAACTGTATTTTTACACTCAAGCCAAATTCTAACCCTGCTTCCAATTCTTCTCTTTTTCCTGTTTTCTTCTCTCAGTATCCCTGCTGTTTACTTTGCTAAATGACCCTTCCTTGTTGTAGCATGGTACTCAAACCCTAGGAATGCTTTTATACATGTTTTGTCATTTTTGTCACAAAACATACCTTGTTCTAACTAACCAGAAGTAGTGACAATAGCATGAACTTGTTATGGCAACCGTATTTCTGTCATTGAGAACTATTTAAATATTTTGTCCACAAATGTATAGGGTCTTATTATTTCTCAATATTGTGATTTAGTCCTATAAGCAATAGGAATATGATTAATTATTTCAATTTATACATCTAAGAATACTTCTACTAATAAACTCTCTGAAACCAATTAACCTATTTCATCTACTTTTTCCTCTCTCATGAATGTCTTTTTTGTGCCAGTTTAATACTAACTGCATGGATGTAAACTGAATATAGAATAGATTCATGACTAAATAAGATAATATGGTCTCAGTCCATTGGGTAGAATTATTTAATGTAGTTATGTCTGGGGTTCTTTAAAGTCTGTTCCATAGATATTTTCTACTAGGATTTGTGGAGGATAATAACAGTGATATTTTGATTTTTACTTTTACCATCTAAAGTGTGCAAAAACTCATTACAATGTAAAGACACATTTGAAAGCATCATATATAAATATTTCATGTTTTCATCAGAAACAACTTTTCTCCTTAACTTCTTTTTACAATTTGTGTTTTTGCAGAATCTCTGATTATTTTAATCAAGCATATTTCCCCCATTATGCTAAATTCTTCCTTTTTCCTATTTTATTTTTCTCTATGACAATCTCTCCAAAATTTATTTGAACACCCTGTTACAGTTTTATTTCTTTTCTTTTCTTTTCTTTTTTTTTTTTTTTTTTTTTTTTTTTTTTTTTTGCCCTAATGACGTTTCTTGGTTGCTAAATGAGGCAAATTTATGTCTTTTCGTGTTTCGTTCTCACATTTTATGTAGCTTTCCTATCAGTGTGCTAGCCATGGAGTTAAGTGGAAAGATGAGAGTTAGATTTTAATAACAGTTGTTCAACCTCCAAAAGATCAAAGTTTCAACAGGAGCTACACTCTCTCTAAGACATCTAAGTTACTTCATTTCTCTTATTAGTAATATTTTTAGTACCTATTTTACACTTTGGTGTAATTGATCTCTTTACACTATCTGCAAATCTTAAAAAATCATGAAAATAAGGAAACACAAAGATGCCTTAGGAGCTCTCATGTTTAAGGCCACAGATTAAATATTTTTCAGAGGATAGGGTATGATCAGGTGAAGAGGATATGTGACTAAGATAATTGGATAGTTATTTTAATCTTTAAAATACTCTGCTTTAAGTTTCCTTGTCATTTCTCCTTGAAGCTTGCCTGAGACCATAGCAGTTACCATTTGTTCAGTTAAAATTTAGTAAAAGGATACAATGTCTATGTTATTTTCCCAAATGTTTACTATGTGCATTTCTTGTTTGCTTTTTGATTGGCTGTTCTTGATGACCCCAAATCTTAATTTAATGTGAAATTTGGTGGGAAGCATATTTTATAAACCATAATCAAAAATTACTGTAGGTCCTTTGTGTCTTTTTTTCTAGCAAGTTTTGGTTTCCCAGAGTTGTATTTCATGTTTTGGCAACATAGTGCATATAATCATCAGCGGTATCCACATAGTTTTTCTACTTGTAGAAATTAAGAGTCTTAAGTTCCCTTATAACATGATTTTAAGGGATACAGAGATGCCTCAGTGGTGAAGAGTGCTTGCTGCTCATATAGAGGACTTGAGTTAAGTGCTAGGCACCCACAATGGAAGATTTATAACCACCTGTAACTCCAGTTCCAAGAGATTCAGCTCCCTCTTCTGGCCGTGGCTGGTATCTGCACACAGACACACACATAAACAAAACTTAAATGTTAAGGAAACATGACATTTGTGGAAATAAATTGTTATATTTGTTTCTGTATGTCTGCATGCTTCCTCAGCATGTCTTAAAAGGCCTTTGATTTGGGTGGTTTCCCAGTTGCATTTGATAAGGATCTTTTAACAAGACAAGAGTTTAGCATCATGGGAGAAATGTTCAAAATTTTAAAAAGTTATTTTTATGATTAGCCATTGATTGTGATTGCCATCCTCAAATTTTCCTGTTCTGGACTCTACACTCTGCCTACTCCAAGTGGATGACCACCACATTACACATCTCTGTCTCTACACACCCACAGAAGAAAAAATAATACCCATTTTGGCAACAACAAAAATGTCAGATAACTCAATGCCTTTCTATTTTAGTACCATTCTATGTAAATATGATACATGTTCCCAGAACATTCCATAATCTTTAACCTTCTTATTTAAATGTTTTTAATGCCTCTGACTTATCTCCCTGCACCCCGGAGTTCTTTACCTGCCCTTATAACATAATGGGAGGAGGGAAAGAGAGTAGCATGGTGTAGAAGAAAAGTATATCTTGAAAAAGTATGTGTTCTGTAGGAGTCCGTTCTGGTTACAAGCTTGGTCTTCAGAAGAGCACTGTTGGATGATGGTAGAACCTCTAAGAGGTTAATTTGGTTTAAAATCAAAAAAAGAAATGTTCTCATTGTGGGGCATGAGGTAGTTTGTGTGTGACACTTTGGTCCTCTGAGAAGATCATTAGATCTGGCCCACTGTGGCATCTTTGCCGCACTAACTCTTTCACAGTATTCTGCCATCATCACTTGTGGTCCTCCATAAGGTCTAAACCAACATAAGCACTATGTTCCTAAACTCCAGAACTATGGCTATTCCTTAGGACAAGGTGGCTGTCTCAAAAATCACAGAAATGTGTTACAGTGACAAAGGGCTGGCAAAGCAGCACCTTACATCACTGACAAGTATCACTTCATGCAACACTGCTTCTTTTACCATTCGCATGGGAAACTTCCCCCAAACTATCACACACTGCCTAGTCTTTGAAAAATAATGTACACCTGATATAATTTAATCTTCCCTCATCATTGGTGTGAATTTCAAGAATAACACTGCTGGAAACTGATGAGAGATGTCATTCTGTAAATATGTTTCTCATACTGGTTAATGAATAAAGCATTGTTGGCCAAGAGGAAAGCAAGATAGGTGGGACTGGGAGACTAAGGAGGATTCGAGGAAGTAGTAGGGAGGAGTCAGCATGTAGAGATTGGAGAGAACAGAGGTCTGGGCCCACTCTCTGGTAAGATAAGACACGTGGAAATACTTAGAATAATAGAAATAGGTTAATAATTAAGACAGAGATACCCAATAAGAAAAAGTGACTTATATCAAATACAGTGTAGTAATTGGGACTGGCACCACAGTGGGTCCAGACCAGCGGCAGGGAAAAACAACTCATAACAATATGGTGCCTCAACGTGGCTAATAAGAACTTCCACTTAAAATTTAACAAAAGCTTTAAAAAGGAATTTAAAAACAAAAGAACAAAGACAAGCAAGACTTCTTGCTAACAACATTTTTCTGGGTTGGACTCTGTTTTGTGTGAGACAAGCAAAGATTTGCACGGCTCCTTTAAGGGAGATTTCCTGACTCAGCAGAAGCGGCAAAACACTGCACGGCTTTGAAGAAGCACTGCTAACAATTTATTGGTGTGTACGAGAGCTGGCAATGGCAGTGACCACACCTCCAAGAGGGCAACACGCTGCTGGATGGCAGCATAGACCAAGACAGTGAGCACAGCTCTCAGTGCTGGTTGTAAAATAGCTGCTGCCATCTTGGATAAGACCAAGGCTAACACAGCTATGACTTTCATTTTAGCAATGTTGTTGTTTACCAGATAAAGACTTGTGGCCAGAAAAAGATAAAGATTTAAAGTAAAGACAGATTCACATTAAGAAAAAGTACTAAAGGTCTACAGTATGTTTTAAAATATACATAGGCTTGGGAGAGAAAAAGAATAAAATGTATTTAAAAACAAAGAGAGCAGCTGAGTGTGGTGGCACATGCCTTTAATCCCAGCACTTGGAAGACAGAGGCAAGCAGATCTCTGCGATTTTAAAGTAAACCTGGTATGCAGAGTGAATTCCAGGACAGATAAGAGTTACACAGAGAAACCCTGTCTCAAAACATGAAAAAAAAAAAAAAAGTAAAAGAAACAGAGTAATAAAAAAGCCACTTAATGATGGAGAGAATCTGGATACTGTACAGTATATTGTCTTTGTATAATTTGCCTGCTGAGGAAATAACAATAACTGTTAAAACAAATGCTGCTGGATTAATCCAATTTATATATTTTAAAAATACATTGACTCCAAAATTTAAGTCCAAGGATAAGTTACTGGAGAAAAGGATTTCTAATTTTGTTTCCACAGAAAATGAAAAGCTGTGGATTCCTTCCAGACTAATGTGGTTTGATCAAGCCAGACCGCCTGATGCAGTATCCTAGGTGATCCAACATTCAAAACAGCTTGGACAAAGCAGCCTTGCAGACTACAGCCAGGATTTCTGCATCTTCTTAGGATCCCCATGACAGCGTCTCCTACCAGCAGGAAGTAGTTTGGAAAGAATGACGTCCAAATTCCCAAATATTGTTTATAAATGTCTGTTTTCATCTATATGGGGTTGGTTATAATGGTTAATGATTACAACCAATATCTTTAAAGGTAAAAAGGGGATTGTGGTATAGAAATTGATACTTTGTTATGGAAGGATTTTCATTTATTGATACAAATTTAAGATCAATCTTGTGATAAGTATATTTCTCCTTTTGTTTAGGTATTGTGTTTATATAGCACATTTAGAAATGTAATGTATAATGTAGTACAGATTATAGATAATTACCTATGATAGTCAAAGCTTAGAGTTAAGTTAGTTAGGTTTTTTTCAAGATACACAGAGATGTATTTGAGATAGATAGGCATTCTTCAAACCTTTCAAAGACCTACAGAATATGGCATTTAAAATGATTTAGGGTTTTTCTTGACAGTGAGACATAAATGTTCCTGGCATACCACCTGCATCAGAAAGGAAGATGGATATCAAAGAAATGCATTATGAAGTTTATTTCCAATATGGCAAGACTAGCCATTTAGACAATACTGCTCTTGTTTGGACTGTTTGATTTTATGCTGTATAAACTGGACATGCAAGACCCACAGGAAAGTGACTGCTAATACAAGATGGACATTGATACAGAGTTCCTACTTCATGAAAGAGTCTGCGAGACAATATGCAGGACACAGAAAAAAAAATGACTGACAAACTTCCACTATAGATGAACAGTTTAAAGTTTCGTGCTTTGCTGAGGAGTCTTCCAGACACACTATGGCCTATGGGTTAAAAATGAAACATTACAGAAGAACTTCAGGTGACTGACCAGGCAGTGAATTGTCTCTGTCATTTCTAGAGTTTATATACTATCCTTCTGTGGTCTTTGAAGGAGTTTAAGACAGATAGTTAGGTTATAGCTTTCCTTAGTTAGGATTACAGATAAGTTACATGTAAGACTTTCGACTCACAAAGATAGGATAGATGATAGGATATTTTCTTTAAATCTTGCTAAATGTTAATGAACTAAATATTGTTAGCTGTGATTCTTACTTGATAAGTGTTGTGTTATATGTTTTGCTTTGTTAAGGTTAAAACCCTTCTTTTCTATTTAGACAGAAAAGAGGAGATGATGGGAGATGTCATTCTGTAAATATATTTCTCATACTGGTTAATGAATAAAGCACTGTTGGCCAAGAGGAAAGCAAGATAGGTGGGAATAGGACACAAGGAGGATTTGAGGAAGTAGTAGGGAAGAGTCAGCATGTAGAGACTGGGGAGAACAGAGGTCCAGGCCCCCTCTCCGGTAAGATGAGACTATGTGGAAATACTTAGAATAATAGAAATGGGTTAATAATTAAGACTGAGCTAGCTGATAAGAAACTAGTACCTGGCCAATAGCATTATATCAAATACAGAGTCTGTGTGTGTTCATTGGTCTGGCACCCACTCTGGACCCAAGCCGGTGGGGGGAAAATCTACTCCTAACAGGAAACAAAAATTTTCTTAGATTTGTGAGTTATTTATATTCTAATACCTCTTGTGTGTCTTTCACAAGCTGCTGTGGTACTTTCATCCATTTTCTTAATAATTTAGTCATTTTCTGTAACGAGTAAGGTTTTTCTGCCTGCCGCCTGGTCTTGTCCCACTGCTGCACCAGCCCCAATTAACACACAGAGACTCTGTATTTGATATAATGCTATTGGCCTGGTACTAGTTCTTATTGGCTAGCTCTGTCTTAAGTATTAACCCATTTCTGCTTATCTATGTATTTTCACGTGGTCTTCTCTTACCAGGGAGCCGGCCAGCATTCTGCTTTCTCCAGACTCTCCATCTTGACTCCTCCTTCCTACTTCCTCCAACTCCTTGTCTCCTAGTTCTGCCTATCTTGCTTTACTATTGGCCAACAGTGCTTTATTCATTAACCAGTTGAGAAACATATTTACAGAATCGTATCTCCCATCAATTTTCCCTTTTCTTCCCTTCAGAGTTCTGTCTCTTTTTCATTAGGTTTCTGTACTCTCAATACAGTTCTCTCTTATTCCTATTTTTGCTATGGAATATTTCTGCCTCCCACACTGCTTGCAGGTTATAATGAAGCAGATTACAATACTTATTTTTGTGTGTTCATGTATGTGTGTGTGCATGTATGTGTTAAAGCGAGATCCCACTATTGCCCAGGCAGCTCTTGAACTGATATCCCTCCTGTTTCAATCTCCTGATTACCATGTGTTACATGGCTTGCCACCACACTTGACATTTGTTGTTTATTTTGTTATATCTAACACTTTCCATTCCTGTTGTTTTTTCCTATCAATATTGTTCTACTTGATAATTTTAGTCCTTTTTTTTTTGTTTTGTTTTGTTTTGAGACAGGGTTTCTCTGTATAGCTTTGTAGCTTCTCCTGGCACTTGCTGTGTAGATCAGGCTGAACTTGAACTCAAATAGATCCATCTGCCTCTGCCCCTCAAATGCTGGGATTAAAGGCCTGTACCACCACTCTTTTAAAATGAAATTTTTAGCAGTTTGCCCTCTTTGGGATTTCCTGGCTTGGCAGCTGCAGGCATGTCAAGTCACTTCCAGTGGATCAAGCCATTTAGAACCTTCTGACATCATAGTCCTAGACTCTCCTCAATCCACTGGAAGAGGGATTCTGTCTGAGTTGCCTGCACCCATTGTGAGACCCATCAGAGTATGGACCTGCTTACACCCAATGGAAGAAAACCTTAGATCCATGCCTACCAGGAGAGAAAGAGACCCCAACTATACCCACTGGAAGAAGAGATGGGAAAACAGCAATATAAGAACACATTCAACAACAGAAAAACCAATATGACACCACCAGAATCTAGGGACTCTAAACCACCAAGACCCAAACATGCCAACACAGATGAAGCAGAAAAGATGGACTCTAAAAACAACTTCATGAAGATGTTAGAGATCCTAAAAGAAGAAACGAAAAAACACTTTAAAGAATGGAAGAAAAGACAAACCAAAAATTGTAAGAAACAATTCAAAAGGTACAAGGTTTGAAAGCTGAAATAGAGATAATAAAAAAGCACAGTCTGAGGGACTGATGGAATTAGAAAAGCTGGGTAAATGTTCAGGAACTACAGATGCAAACATAACCAACAGAATATAAGAGATGGAAGTGAGAAGCTCAGGTATCGAAGATACACTAAGAGAAATAGATTCATTGACCAAAGAAAATCTTAAGTCCAACAAATCCCTAACACAAAATATTAAGGAAATATGGGAAAATAGGAAAAGGTCAAATCTAAGAATAATAGGTGCAGAAGAATGTAAAGAAACCCAACTCAAAGGTACAAAAAAACTATATTCTACAAAATCATAGAAGAAAACTTTCCCAACATAAACAAAGACATGCCAATGAAAGTACAAGAAGCTTACCAAACACCAAATAGAGTAGTAAGGTAGAAAAAAAAAAGTTCCCTTGCCACATACTAAACAAAACATCAAACATACAGAATAAAGAAAGAATATTAAGAACAGTGAAGGAAAAGGACCAAATAACATATAAAGGCAAACCTACCAGAATTACACCTGACTTCTCCATGGAAACTGAAAGCCAGAACCCTAACACACCACAGATGCCAGCCCAGACTACTATACCCAGAAAAGCTATCAATCACTATAGATGGAGAAAATAAGATATTCGATGACAAAACCAGATTCAAACAATACATATCCATTAATTCAGCCCTACAGGAAATACTGGGGAAAAACTACATTGTAAGGAGGTTTACCATACTCACAAAAACATAGGCAATAGATAATCCACCTTTACCAAAAGCCAAGAGCAAAATCAGGTAAGTCTACACACAGTACCGCCACTTCCAACAAATCCAAAACAAACTAGAATTATGAATCAATGGTCTTTAATTTCCTCAATATTAATGGTCTTAACTTGCCTAAACACAGGCTAGCAGACTGGATATGAAGACAGAATCAATCCTTCTGCGGCATACAAGAAATGTACCTCAACTTCAAAAACAGATGTTAGCTAAGAGTAAGAGTTGGGAAAAAATTTCCAATCAAATGGACCCAACAAACAAGCTGGTTTAGCATCCTAATATCTAACAAAATAGATTTCAATCTAAAATCAATCAAAAGCCATGAAGAAGATCATTTCATATTCATCACAGGAAAAAACTATCAGGATGAAGTCCCAATTCTATCTATGTCCCAAATACAAAGGCACCCACATTCGTAAAAGAAATATAACTAATTTCAAATCACACACAAAACCTCACACACTAATAGTGGGAGGCTTAAACAACCAACTCTTTTTGTTTTTTTAGAATATGCCTTTTTATTCTCTTTCTTCATACACATAATATATGAAATAATGTCATGTGCTTTCTCATAGTATATTGCAACAGTATAGTTTTTATCATTATTTTAATTTTATATGTTGATCCCAGTTCCCTCTCCCTCCCTCTCTCCCTCCCTCCCTTTTACCCTCTCTCCCCCTCACATGCACCCTGACCACCCTCCCATCCCCCACCCCATTTCCATGTGTAGGACAATGCCATCCAGGTGCGGTCATGTAAATCTGTCAAGTCATTTGAAGTAGGGATACTTCTCCTCTCTCTGTGTTAAGGGAGTATCCCTCCATGGGGGATGTGTACACAAGGTCCTTTTGTGTACCAGGAATACATCCTGGTTCCACTGTCTGAGGTCCCTTAGACTGCTCAGTCTTTCTAACTGAGACCCATATTCAGGGGGTCTGAGTCAGTCCCATGCTGGATTCCCAGCTATCAGTCTGAGGGGCCGTTAGTTCCTCCTTGTTCAGGTCAGGCTGTCTCTATGTGTGTCTGCAACCTGGTCTTGTCCTCTTCATCTGCATCTGGATTCTAGTTCGACTCAGTGTTTAGTTATGGGTGTTTGCTTCTGTTTCCAACAGGTACTAGAGGGCTCCGTGATGGTGGATAATTTAGTTGTTGATCTCACTATCCTGGAAAGAATATTTATTTATTTGAGCCTTTCCACTGTTGCTCAAATTGTTAGTTGGCAGCATTCTTGTAGGTCTCTAGACATTTCTGGAGGTTCAGTTTTCTCTTCAAACCAATAATGGCTCCCTCTTTAATGTTCTCTCTCTCTTTCTCTCTCTCTCTTTCTCTCTCTTCTGGCTTCTATTCCTACCCTGGCTCAATCTCCCCAGTAGTACGTGCTTTCTTCTCCTCTTCTTCTCTTTCTTCTACTTCTCTCTCCATTCACTGCCCCTACCACTTCCCATGTAGTCTGGGGGACTTGTCCCTTCCCCTTTCTGTGAGGGACTTTATATGAATCTCTTAGAACACACCTTGTATCCTAGTTCCTCTGATGGTGTGAATTATAGGCTGGTGATCCTTTGCTCTAGGTCTAAAATCCATATATGAGCAAGTACATATCATGTTCCTCTTTTTCTGACTGGGTTACCTCCTTCAGGATGGTTTCTTCAAGTGCCATCCACTTGCCTGCAAATTTCAAGATTCCATTATTTTTTTCTGCAGGGTAGTATTCCATTGTGTAGACATGCCACATCTTCTTTATTCATTCTTCAGTTGAGGGGCATCTAGGTTGCTTCCAGGTTCTTGCTATTACAAATAATGCTTCTATGACCATAGTTGAGCACATGTCTTTGTTGCATGGATGTGCATCATTTGGGTATATGCTTAAGAGGGGGACTGCCAGGTCCTGTGGTAAACTAATTCCCATTTTCCTGAGGAACCGCCATACTGATCTACAAAATGGCTGTATGAGTTTGCACTCCTACCAGCAGTGGAGAAGTGTTTCCCTTTCTCCACATCCTTTCCAACATAAGTTGTCATTGGTGTTTCTAATTTTAGCCATTCTGGAATCAACCTACTCTTACAACTAGACAGGACCACCAGACAGAAACTTAACAATAAACAAAAGAACTAACAGAAGTTATGAACCAAATGGGTTTAACAGACATCTATAGAACATTCCATCCAAAAACAAAAGAATATACCTTCTTATCAGCACCACATGGAACCTTCTCTAAAATCGACCACATACTTGGAAAGATAGTAAACCTCTATAGCTACCAAAAAAAAAAAATGGAATAAACTCCTGTATCTTATCAGACCATCATGCTTTAAAGTTAGAATTCAACACAAATTACAGAAACCCATTGAAAATGAACAATGCACAATTGTACCATTCCTGGGTCAAGGAAGAAATGAAAAAATTTAAAAACTTTCTAGAATTCAATGACAATGAAGACACAACATACTGAAACTTTGAAAGCAGCACTAAGAGGTAAGTTCATAGCACTAAGAGTCCACATTAAGAAACTGTAGACTCCTACATTAGAGAATCAACAGCACAACAGAAAACTCTAGAATAAAAAGAAGCATAGTAGCCCCAAGGGAATAGACTCCAAGAAATAATCAAATTGAGGGCTGAAAACAATAAAGTACAAACAAAGAAAACAATACAAAGAATCAATGAGACAAAGAGTTGTTTCTTTGAGAAAATAAAAAAATAGACACGCCTTTATCCAAAGTAACCAAAAGGTAGAGAGATAATGTGCAAATTAGCAAAGTCAGAAATGAAAAGAAGTACATAACAATGGACACTGAGGAAATACAGAGAATCAAGAATCTTCAGATCATAATTTGAAAATCTCTACTCCACAAAATTTGAAAATTTAAACCCTATGGACCATTTTATGGATACACATCACTAATCAAAATTAAATCAAGAATAAATAAACAACAATTTGAATAGATCTATAACCCATAATAAATATAAGCAGTCATCAAAAGTCTCCCAAAAAAAAAAAAAAAAAAAAAAAAGGCCAGGGGCCATAGGGGTTTATTGAATAATTCTACCAGAAATTCAAAGAACACTTAATACCAACACTCTTCAAAGTGTTCCACACAACAGAAGCAGGTACATTACCAAACTCTATGAGGCTACAATTACCTTGTTACACAAACCACAAGAAGACACAACTAAGAAAGATAACTATAGACCAATATCCTTCATGAATTTTGATGTAAGGTACTCAATAAAATACTGGCAAATTGAATCCAAGAACAATTCAGAGTAATCATCCATCATGACCAAGTATGCTTCATCCCTGGGTTGCAGGGATGGTTCAACTTACAAAAATCTATCAATGTAATCCACCATATAAACAAACTGTAAAAGAAAAGCCATGTGATCCTCTCACTAGATGCTGAAAAAGACTTTGATAAAATCCAACATCCCTTCATGATAAAGGTCATAGAGAGATCAGGAATAACAGGAACATACCTAAACATAGTAAAATCAATATACAGTAAACTGACAGCCAACATCAAGCTAAATGGAAAGAAACTCAATGCAATTCCTCTAAAATCAGGAACAAGACAAGGCTGTCCAATCTCCATATCTCTTCAATGTTGTACTTGAAGTTCTTGCTAGAGCAATAAGACAACAACAGGAGATCAAGAATAAAAACTGGAAAGGAGGAAGTTAAAGTTTTATGATTTCAGATGATATGATAGTTTACATAAGTGACTTGCAAAACTCTACTAGGGAACTCCTACAGCTGATAAACACCTTCAGCAAAATGACAGGATACAAGATTAACTCAAAAAGTCAGTAGCTCTACTATGTATGGACCATAACTGGGCTGAAAAAAAATCAAAGAAATATCACCCTTTAAAATAGCTACAAATAACATAAATATATATTAGGCAATGCTAACCAAACAAGTGAAAGACATGTATACCAAAAACTTTATGTCTTTAAAGAAAGAAAGTAAAGAATATACCAGAAAATGGAAAGATCTCCCATGTTCTTGGATAGGATCAACATAGTAAAAATGTCAATCTTGCCAAAAGAAATCTATAGATTCAGTGCAATCCCCATCAAAATCCCAGCACTATTCCTCAAAGAAGAACAATGCTGAACTTTATATGGAAAAACAAAGGACTCAGGATAACCAAAACCACACAGAAAATTAAAGAAGTTTCAGAGGCATTACCATCCCTACCCTCAAGCTCTATTATAAATAGAGGTATAATCATGAAAATAGATTGGTATTGGCGTAAAAGTAGACAGGTAGACCAATGGAATCAAATTAAAACCCTGATATTAACCCACACACCTAAGAACAACTGATTTTTGACAAAGAAGCTAAAATTATACAATGGAAAAAAGGAAACATCTTCAACAAACGGTGTTGGCATAACTGGATGCTGGTGTATAGAAGACTACAGATAAATCCTATGTCTATCATCATGCACAAAACTTAAATGGATCAAAGACCTCTACATAAATCTAGCCACAGTGAACCTCTTAGAAGAGAAACTGGGAGGTACCCTTGAATGATTTGATACAGGAGATAGCTTCCTGAACATAACACAAGTAGCACAGACACTGAGATCGACAATTAATAAATTGGACCTTCTAAAACAGAGAAGCTTCTGTATGGCAAGAGACACAGTCAACAAGACAAAACAGCAGCCCACAGAATGGGAAAATATCTTCACAAACCCCACATCTGACAGAGGGTTGATCTCCAAAATATACAAAGAAATCAAGAAGCTAGTTACTAAAACACCAAATAATCTAATTAAAAAGTGGAGTATAGAACTAAATAGAGAATTCTCAATAAAGTAATCTAAACTGGCTGAAAGACACTTAAGAGAGTGATCAACATCCTTAGCCATCAGGGAAATCAAATCAAAACATCTCTGAGATACCATCTTACTCCTTTCAGAATGGCTAAAATCAAAAACACCAAAGACAGTTTATGCTGGACAGGACAAAGAGGAACACTCCTCCAATGCTGGTGGGAGTGCAAACTCATACAGCCACCTTGGAAATCAGTATGGTGGTTCCTCAAGAAAACAGAGATCAGTCTACCACAAGATTCAGCAATTCCACTCTTAGGCATATACCCAAATGATCCACATTGATGCAACAAATAACATCAGTTCAACTATGTTGGTAGCAGCATTATTTGTAATAGCAAGAATCTGGAAGCAACCTAGATGCCCCTCAACTGAAGAATGGATGGAGAAAATGTGGAACATTTACACAAGGGAGTATTTATTCATAGTGAATCAAAGAATTTTTAACATATATAAATTGGATTAATTTACTAGCATTGATAATCAAGTGTATTGTAGCAATTATTCCTTCTTTAGTAACTGAGCAATTTAAAGACATCATCGCATAATCGCATACAGTATCCAGATTCTTTGTGTGCTTTCCATCTTCATGTGGCCTTTTTATTACTCTGTTTCTTCTACTTTTATTTTTTATTTATTGAGACAGGTTTTCTCTGTGTAAGTTTGCCCTGGAATTTGAAATAACATAGATCTGCTTCCCTCTGCCTCCTGAGTGCTGGAATTAAAGGCATGTTATCACCAATGTCCCAGCTACTCTCTTTTTATTTTTAGTTTTTTTTTTTTAATCAGCTGTTCATACACACCATTGAATTGTTAGCAGCGCTTTTTAAAAGCCCTGTGTATTTTTTTTTCCACTATGCTGAGTCAGGAAACCTCCCTTAAAGGAGCCACTCAAGTCTCTGCTTGTCTCTAGCAAAACAGAGCTCAACAGAGAAAAATGAGAAAAATTAAGAAGCCTTGCTTGTCTCTGTTCTTTTGCTTGTTAAAAAAAAAAAAAAAAAAAAAAAAACCTTTCTTAAGCTTTTAAGTTTTAAGTGGAAGTTCTCATGCCACACGTTGGGCGCCATTTTGTTACGAGCAGGTTTTCCTGCTGGGGGGCAGAAAAGGGATGGGATAGGTGGTTGGTGGGGGGGGGCAGGGGAGGAGAGGACAGAGAGGGAACTGGGCTTGACATGTTAAAAAAAAAAACTTATTTCAAATTAAATAAAAAATAGAGAAAATAAAATCTGCCAAGTCATTTGCAGTAGGGACTAGGCCCTCCCTCCTGCCTCTAGGTTAAGGGAGTATCTCTCCATGGTGAATGTGCCCCCAAAGTCCTTTTGTGCACCAGGGATACATCCTTTGTTGATCCCTCCTGGAAGGCATCACCCTCCCTGTGGAGTGGGGGGGGGGTTGGGTTGGGATGGTCAGTGGGCATGGAAGGGAGGGAGACAGGGAGAAAGGAAGGGAGGGAGGGAGAAAGGGAGGAAGAGAGAGGGGACTGGGATAAATATGTAAAATAAAAAATAATAAAACAAAAGAAATAAAATCCAATGTTTAGTTAATTTATAGTCAATGTAAATATCAGTGTATTATGTTTATTCTTATTTTCCATCAATTTTGCAATTAACTGCTTGGTTTTATATAATCTTGTTTCATTCTTTTTATTTGTTGCTCTACTTTTCTATTTCCCTTCATTTATGAAATATTATTTTAAAATAATCTAAGATTATTATAATGGCAAACTTATGTATTTGATACATTTAAGTGCCACAAGAATAGATAATATTGCTGTTTCCAAAAATGCTAATACTTCAGCATTTGTACTTATTTTTCTAAATTTTTATGTTAGCAGCATGTGTTTTAATTCTACCTATATTAGATTCCTTGGGAATTATCATTCTTGATCTGTATAACAAAAGGTCTTTACTCAGTTATGACCCTCTCACTGCTCTGTACTTTTCCTTACACTGTCCTGATTTTGTTGATGGTAGGTATCCACTGGCTCACATTCCATGCTGCTTCCTTGTTTTCCCTTATTTCATTTCTGCTAAGTCAACTATCCTTCTCACTGATGCTCTATTAAAGACAATGTGGGTTTTTTTTCCTTCTGACTGATTTTATTATATTGTCTTTAGTTTTCAGCTATCTTGCTCTATGTGCCCCATGTATTTGTTTTACTTGATTGTATTTTTGGAATTTCTTTAATCTATGGGAAAATGCATTTTGTCAATTGCAAAAATATTCCACACTACTCCACTTCATCCAGCTCCCACCATAGGCAGGTAAGACTTCACTCACCCTGATCCTCAGCCCTACACACCTTCTCCTCCACCATCCAGCTTCTGTGGTAAGCAGTCCCTCAAACACTAGTCCCAAACTAGCACTCATATTTAATCAACTAACTTTAAATGTATAAAGTGAAAAAAATCCAATTTTTGTCTTCTCAGAAACTTATTTATTCTATCATAATGAATCCCAACCTCAAGCCTCTTCTACAAAATGGTAATAACTATGTCCAAATACTTTTTTTAATGACAAAGAGAGAGATGACAAAATGATGAAACTCAATATGAGATGTGAGAACAGAATTCACTAAAGAGTCAGAGTAACTTTTAAAAGGACAAACTGAAATGATATTGGGAATAAACCAAAGAAAAACCTCAGTGGAAAGCCTCACTAGTAGAATGGGTCGTGTAGAAAACAGTATTGGGGCTTAAAGACAAAGCAGGAGAATTGGATCATTCCTTCCAAGTCAGTGATAAAGTCAAAAACAGTTTGGAACACCTGGAAAATAACTAACCTTTTGCTGATGGGCAAAGAATGAGAAGGATAAAGAGATGGAGAAATTGTGTGGAGACAATAGCAAGGCTACAGGACGTTTTCTGCAAAATTAGAGAAATTATTCCATGCCATTTAGTAATTTTTATAAAACATTTCTGCATCATTCTTTCTTTATATTGTTTCTATGATTCCAATAACATGTATGTTACATTCCATTCTATCCTACAAAGAATGATACTGCTCCCTGATTAGTTACAGTACATAGCAAAGAAGAATTAAGAAAGCACTGTAAATCAGAGGTCATGGAGTTAAGAACACTGATAGCCTCCTGAGAGTCCATGAATTCATACACTTGTTTGAAAACACGGATTCTCAGGGAGTATGACATCTATAGCAACTTTTTTGCACAGTATATTCATATGCTTTATGAAGACAATAAGCTTAAAATACAAGGTTAAAAGTTTCTACCATTCACTTTTGTATCTTCCTCAATCAAGGAAAAATTACTTTTTTAGAGGCATCGAAGGATTTCAAAATAATCTTTTCTTTTGATGCATAATATAATTTTAAAAAATATACTAAAAAACTTAACCAAATCTACATTTGGATTCTGGTTCCAGTATTAATGAGTATATGTCCTAGAATGCATTAAATAATATCTCTGTAAATGTTTACACCCAATTAAAAGAGGAATAGTAATAGACAGTTTTATTTTAAAGTGTGTGTGTGTGTGTGTGTGTGTCTGTCTGTCTGTCTGTCTGTCCCTGTGTGAGTATGTTCTTGTGAATGTAGGTGTCCACAGAGGAAAGAAGAGTCTGTCAAATACCCTGGAGCTAGAGTCACAGGCCATGTGACATGAGTGCTAGGCACCAAAGTTGTGTCCTCTACAGGAGCAGTATACTCTCTTAACTTCTGACTTGTTGAATACAGCACTCAACAATGTAGATTATATCAATGTTTCATGATGAACAAAAGAAGTGTGTTTGGAACAAAATAGGCATTTGAAATGACAACTCTTCTTAGCAAAGAACTAATTATTATTGTTACCCTTTCAATAATTGATTAATTAGTGCTAGATACTTTAAAATAATATAATTTGGTGTGTTGTATCATAAACCCCTTACTAAAACCATATAACAATGATGTAGTGGGAACTGAATGACCAGAATGACTTCATCCATTTCTCTATGAAACTCCTTAACTCTCTGAGCTCATTTTATAGAAGAGGAACCAAAGGCTGGTATTTCAAATATTATTTCTTGTATTTACTCATCGGGAAATGACTGAGCCCAAATAAGTTTGGTAATTTAGCACTTATTTAATATGTAAAATAACCTACATTTGCTATGTCCATCACAATAGAATTTGCAATCTCAGCTGAATAGATTATTTGTTAAATAAAGAGACAAGAAATGTGAGGTGATTGGTTTTGTTCCAACTGAACCTAAAAATGTTTATTTATTTTTAGATGCTGAATTTATTTAAATTCCTTAATAAACTCATTCTATCAAAATAAGGAAACATAACTAATTCCAAAGTCAGATAAAGATATTTACTCCCAGATGTGCATTAAGCATCCACTGGTGGTACTTAACGATCAAAATATACCATATACCACATGAAAAAAATTAATCAAAATCTAAAAACTGCCTTTAAAAATTTTAAGTTTATAGTATATTAATTCCACATTTGATATTCTTCTGCTGTCATCACGAAATGCTCACCTGTACTTCACCTTTTAGTGCCAATGAGAGCATTGGTTTATATTGTGTAGAACTACACAGCTCTTATCCTGACATTAACTCATACTGTATCATGTTATTTATAGGGAATCCTCCCTTGCATTATGATGTATGCACTGTTTCTGTGACTGAATAATCTAATGGCCATATTCTAAAAAGGATTGATAGTGTCTTTGCATTTATATTTATTAAAATATTTATATTATTATATTATATTATATTAAAATATTTATAAAATATATGTTTATATTAAATAAAATTTAAAATGTATTGATATTAAATAAACTATTAAACACACAGCAAAATCAGAGTTATGAAATTAGACCTAGCCAACAGCAAATAGAAACTGTCAACTAATGCTGTGGGCAGGCAACTGTATACACAACCACCTATTCAGTCTTCACTTCTAAACCCATGACTTTTTACCTTAACCTCCAATGGAAAAAAAGCAACAAAATCTGGGGAAAGCTGCTTGAAATCAAGACCAGCTCACAGTTTAAAGGTATATATATATATATATATATGTTCAAAATGCAATGATAGCTTATCTGTTGATGTCTTCTTCCCACAATGAGATGTGCTGCATGTGAGCTGTCAACTCTTTAAAGGAGTGTACAGATGATTCAACTGGTCATTTCTCTATACCTCCACCTTGTATTTGTAGCACTCTATGCTGACTCAAAGTGTCCTTTTCACAAATTCTCTCTTCCGTCACTTGCACACTTGGGCAGCAGCCTTTGCCATAAAGCGGCTTTAGGAAACTCAGACCGGCACAACAAAAAGAGTGCAGTCTAGCCACTGTCTCCAGGCTCAGATTTTGAGCATATGAACTTTGTCCTGATGTTCTTAGGGTTCCCCACCTTCTTCCAGCTACCATTTCTAATTAGGTTTCCCAAAGGAAATAGAAGATGGATTATATTTTAATATCCAGAGGCTAAAATTAGTTTATATTTTACCAAGTTAGCACTTCTAAGCAGTTGATTTACTTTTGAAGCTGCAAAATCTGTGAGATCGTAATTAATCATACGTTGGTCATTTTCTTTCAAAAATGTTCAGTTTGGTTGTCTGCATCATAATAGGAGAAAACACGTAATTTATGCAGTTTAGAAATTATAGCCTTGTATTTAACTGTGTTGTAATATATTTTCTCACACGCTCATTGTTCTTAACACTATAAAAGAATGTCATCTCCCTGGGATTTATTTAAGCAAAACCTTTAGAGTGAGACCTCAAGCAAAACAGCAATCCCTTGGAATTGTGCTTGCTTTTCTGCTTTGTTTTCTTTTTTCTTCCTTAAATGGTACTTTTAGCATTTGTTTTAACCTCATGTAATTTTCACAGCAACTTTTAAGAATTGATTTTTAGATAGAGGCGCACCCTCTTTGCTTTGTTCTTAGAGTAAGAATGCTTCCTCTTTGAAGATCTCATGTTCATCACACATGGAAAAGCATTCTGCTAATATTCACAGAACACACAAAGCAACTCCCCCGCGGAAATGTGATAATTTAAAGACACCATAAATTCAAGGAATAAATGGATCTTAATTCACTGACTTAAAAAAAAGGCGCATATTTGAAAATCAAAAAGAGTACATATTTTAAGCAGTTTTCCCAACTAACCTTTGCCAGAAAATTAACCCCCAAATTGTTCAACATCCCTGAATAGTGTATCACAATGCTGCCAGCATACTGATCACTCACTATGTCTGAGACAAATCAATTAGCCCGCCAATTGTATTCATTAGAATTCATTCATATCTCTATAAAAAGTTAATTAAAAGTAAGGGTGAAGAGAAAATCACATCTAACATTCTTATTAAATGCAAACCACCAAAGTAATTTCAAATTTTAAATAACAATCATTACCTAGACTCTCCCTCCAAAAAGTACAGTATACCTGAGAATCGGTATCAGGATTCTCTGATTAAGATTTCCAAATTAAGGTGTATGTCCCATCAACACTGCTATTAATCTTTTATCATTTTAAATATTACCCTATTTTCTTGCCGACTACACTTCCCTGACAGAGATGTCTCCTCTAACCATCCATTCAGCCATCAGCACAGGTGAGCTTTGAAATTAGCATTGTGGCCCCTTTCTTGAGAATTGAGTAAAACGTAGCTTCTAAAGATGAATGAGAGCACAGAGGAATGTCTCAGTCATAGCCAAATGAAATCATCTCTATGACGAACCATTGCTTAGAGAAACCAGGTGACAAAATAGAACCCAGGCAACAAACAGAGGTTTTCCTCTCCCTGAAAGAGTCTCTGTTCCTGGTATACTATCTGAGTGCCTCTGGTAGAGCTGTTAAAAAGCAAAAAAAGGTGAACACGAAACACTCTGATTATAGCATGAAGCTCTTGCTCAGCCTCTCAATTTCATCCATATTGGGCAAGATATCCGGTCCTTTTGTTTCCAGAATACCAAAAAGAGAGCCTATGTGAAGGCAGAAGAATCTTCCTGACAAGCCACGGAAAGCCTTCAACTCATTTCATATTCAGTTCTTGGCACTGAGGTCTGGGTGGAGGTGGGCAGGTCCACCCTGCCTTTCAGTCTCATTAATCATTTGGCTTTCCCTGGCTGCTCACTGCATCTTCTGGAGGAACCCTTCTCTTTATTCATTCAGACAACCCTTTGGATTAAACAGAGCCAGCTAAATGTCAAAGCAAATCTGAGTCTTGATGCAGATAATCATTTCAATAATATTTCTCCATTTGTGCCCAAACACCAGGGGAATACAGCTTTTCTGCTGTCAGGTACGGTAAGACTGCAGTTGGTGTAAATGCTTGACACTGAGCCAGATGGCTTAGCCGTGCCTCAAACATATGTTCAACAAGCAGGCTTGCACACATTGGAAT
This sequence comes from Phodopus roborovskii, assembly GCF_943737965.1. NCBI lineage: Eukaryota > Metazoa > Chordata > Mammalia > Rodentia > Cricetidae > Phodopus > Phodopus roborovskii. Next base: position 46,334,149 of record NW_026126418.1, read on the forward strand.
TTTATTATTTTGAACTGGTGAGGCTTGCATATTTATTTACTTGACCCCCTTTGGTGTCACTTTGGTATTAAAACAATCAGTTGTAAAGCTTCTCCAAGCAATAGGGTAGGGCTATCTTATAAACTACTTGTCAGTTTCACATCAGCACCCGCAGTGAAGTATTCCTTGTCTCACAGTCTCCCCTTGATAATTTAAAGAAAAAGGTGGTAAGGTGTGTGTGACCAAGGAAAGAGGGAAATGGGATTTGAAGGAGAGAATACTGGACTACCCTATAGATGAATGTGCCCTTTTCTAACCAACTTTTTATATGACCTGAGGACAAGTAATTTTCTCAATTATTACCATGTATATTTCACTCAGAAAATCTTGTCTGGATATTACCAAAATCAACCATTAAAATATACAACTACATGTGCCCTTCAAAATATCACAGGTAAATCTATCTACCTATATCTATTTTTCCATCTGGATATAAATATATACATTTGGATGAATGTTTTTGCAGTACATGTTAATGAATATATATATGTATATATATATATATTTCTATATTTGCATGCCTATGTATCCAACATATGACGTATATGATTATATATTCTGAGTGTATTCCATTAACATATGCATATGTGTATATGCATGCTTATGTGTAAGTTAAAAGGAAAACATGTGCCTTCCGCTAGCTTTATCAAGAAGCATTTGCATTGTTAAAATATTAATCATGCTGCTAATACATTCTTCAAAATACAACTTAAGTAATTTTACTGCTCAGTGGAAATCATGTTTGTATAACAGCCAATTACACATTAGTTAATATGTTCCAATTCAGTATTTTAAAAATGTCAGAGAAAGCTGGCATGGTGGTTCAGTGGGTAAAGGAAACTGCAACACAAACCTGATGACCTGAGCTCCATTCTACCCACAGTAGAAGGAGATAACTGATTCCCATGGGTTGTCTAATAAGCTCCATTTATGTACCATGACACACAAGCACCCACACTCACACACACACAATAATAAGTAAAAGTCAATTAAATATAAGAGCCAGAGCAATGCTAATATGATAAACATATTATCATATTAACAAATGCTAAGAGCAATGAAAATATGTTAAAAGGTTCCTGTGCATAGTTTGCACTTGATGGAAATGAATTTTCACCTAGGAGGATATAGTGTCTTAGAATTCAATAAGTACACTAGAGTTAGAATAAAGACATTAGTGAAAAGAGATACCTTGCCTAAGTCAACATTAAATGAGCGTAACTTATCAAAAACACTAAGGAGAGTAATATCTTGTGTATGTGTTACATGTCTTACTTTTACACCAAAGTAAATCTTTGCTAGTAAGGTGGCTATGTCAGAGGTGGCTGCTGGGAGATTCAAGTCTACAAGACCTATGATGCTGATGGTACAGTGGTTTTCAACATTGTTAGACCCAGATGTTTTCATTTAACAGTAAGTGTCTTGTCCCTATTGATGCCCTTAATTGAAACTCACACAAAATTAAACTAATTAAACTTACCTACACATATAATTTGTTTTTAAATTTTTTCACACAAAATATTTTGATCATATTCTTTCCCTTTCCCCAGCACCTCCAATATCCTCCCCACCTCCCTACTCACCCAATGTTCTTCTTAATCTTTCAATAAAAAAAAAACACAAATAAAAAAAACCCTCCAAATATTCAAACTTAACAAAAAAATCAATAAAACAAAATACCAAATGAAAACTAAACCTACTTTTAGTAGTGCCAGGTATGGCTTCCATCATATGGAGTGGGCCACAAGTCCAATTAAAATTAAATTGGTTACTCTCATAATATTTGTACCATGATTGCACCTGTGTATCTCACAGGTGTGTCTCTTTTATAGAGCACAGATTTTGCAGTTTGGTGAAACTGATGATTACTTTTCTCCTCTAATAGCCTTCAAAGTACCTCCCAGCCCCATGGATACTAGTTAATAGAGGTGAAACTTCTAGCTGAACTGTAACTCTCCATGTTCAATGAGTAAGTTGTACCTTCAGCACAAAGCTTGCCTTACCGACAGATTATGAGAGGGAACCATTAGCCTTGGCAATAGACACTGATTAGGTGTAAGCAGCATCTATGGAACACCTTTGGCCAATGACTCAAGATGTAACCCATTCCTGGCACTGACGGTGTTACTGGGTAACAGGACATCTCTAGTTGGAGCATTCTCTCCCCCATCACATGGAGCATCCATTTCAATTCCTTTCACAAATGTTCATATTTTAGGAAAGTTCTACAGAAGTTCACATATGGCCTTTAGTGTTCTATAATCTACCCTTTGCCTGCCCTCCTATACCCCTCACCATTTAATCTTTCTATTCTACCTTCCCCTTTATCTCTTTATAGCATTATACTCTATTTCCATTTCTATGAAAACTGTCTCCTCTCTTCTGGTCCCTTAATAGCTACCTAACCTCTATAGTTATTCAAATTGAAACACACATACCTAAAGCTTAAAAGGTAGTATCCACATATAAGAGAAAACATGCAATTTTTGTCTTTGTAGACCCAAGTGCCTACAATATAAGTGTTTTTCTGTCATTTGTATTTCATCTTTTGAGAATTCTCTATTTAGTTTTATAACCCATTTTAAACTGTTACCCTTTTCTTGATGTTCAAGTTTTGTTTTTATTGTCGCTGTTTATATATTCTAGATATTCTCTAACAAATATAAAATTGCTAAACTTTTTTCCATTCTGTAGAACCAAATTATCTCCCTTGGGATGATTGTTTATAGCTCCATCCATTTTCCTGAAATTCGCGTAATTTCATTTTTCTTAAGAGCTGAATATTATTCCATTGTATAAATGTACTACATTTTCATCATCAATTTATTTGTTGGTGGATATCTACACTGCTTGAAATGTCTGACTATAGACCAGAATAGAACAGAAATGAACATGGATGAGCAAATATCTCTATAGTAAAATATAGAATGCTTTGGGTATATGACTGAGTGGTATAACTGTATCTTATGTCAACCTTCAGCTTTTTTTGGGAGACATCCACACTTATTTATAGACAAGTTGTACAAGTGTCTAGTTCTATTGCCTATGAATAAATCTTCCTCTATGTCCTCATATTTGCCAAAGTGTGATGTCTTTCATTTTATTGATCTTAGCCATTCTGACTGGGGCTGAATTCTCAAAGTAGTTCTGATTTGCATTTCCATGATGGTTAAGGACACTGAATATTTTTAAGTATTTTTCAGCCATTTGTATCTATTTCCATTTTTCTACATGCAGCTATCCAGTCTGACAAGCACCATTTGTTGAAAATTATACATGCTCCTACATATATAATTTTAAAACATCAGCTCAATATATTGATTATGACAAAAAATACATAAAAGAAAGCAGTTAATGGAATTGTTACATATGCACTCACAGGTATTCCAGTATTTTAAAGACTTGAAAATAACTGTATTAAGTGATATGGTGAACTAGTTAGATACTTACCTTCTTAAGAAAAATAATGGCAATCTTACCAAAAGCAATCTACAGATTCAATGCAATCCCCATTAAAATCCCACCACAATTCTTCACCAACCTTGAAAGGATTATAATCAACTTTATATGGAAAAACAAAAGACCCAGGATAGCCAAAACATCCCTATACAATAAAAGAACTTCAGGAAGCATCACCATTCCTGACTTTAAGCTCTACTACAGAGCTATAGTTCTGAAAACAGCCTGGTATTGGCATAAAAATAGACAGGTAGACCAATGGAATCGAATTGAAAATCCTGATATTAATCCATGCACCTATGAACACCTGATTTTCGACAAAACAGCTAAAATTATACAATGGGGCAAAGACAGCATCTTCAACAAATGGTGCTGGCACAATTGGATGAGGATGTGTAGAACACTGCAGATAGACCCATGTCTGTCGCCATGCACAAAACTCAAGTCCAAATGGATCAAAGACCTCAACATCAATCCAGCCACATTGAACCTCTTAGAAGAGAAAGTAGGAGGTACCCTTGAACAAATTGGTATAGGAGACCGCTTCTTGAACATAACTCCAGGGGCACAGACACTGAAAGAAACAATTAATAAATGGGACCTCTTCAAACTTAGAAGGCAAAGGACACTGTGGACAAGACCAAACGGCAGCCCACAGACTGGGAAAAGATTTTCACCAATCCTATATCTGACAAAGGTCTGATCTCCAAAATACACAAAGAACTCAAGAAGCTAGTCAACGAAACACCAAATAACCCTATTAAAAAATGGGGTACAGAACTGAAGAAAGAATTCCCAATGGAGGAAATCAAAAAGGCTGAAAGACACTTAAGAAAATGCTCCACATCCTTAGCTATCAGGGAAATGCAAATCAAAACAACTTTGAGTACCATCTTACTCTTGCCAGAATGGCTAAAATTAGAAACACCAGTGATGACTTATGTTGGAGAGGATGTGGAGAAAGTGGAACACTCCTCCACTGCTGGTGGGAGTGCAAACTCATACAGCCATTTTGGAGATCAGTATGGCGGTTCCTCAGGAAAATGGGAATTAGTTTACCACAGGACCCGGCAATCCCCCTCTTAGGCATATATCCAAATGATCTACATCCATGCAACAAAGACATCTGTTCAACTATGTTCATAGCAGCACTATTTGTAATAGCAAGAACCTGGAAGCAACCTAGATGCCCCTCAATTGAAGAATGGTTAATGAAGATGTGGCACATCTACACAATGGAATACTACTCTGCAGAAAAAAATAATGGTATCTTGAAATTCGCAGACAAGTGGATGGCACTTGAAGAAACCATCCTGAATGAGGTAATCCAGTCACAAAAAGAGAAACACAGTATGTACTCACTCATATATGGATTTTAGAACTAGATCAAATGATCACCAGCCTATAATTCACATCACCAGAGGAACTAGGATACAAGGTGTATTCTAAGAGATTCATATAAAGTCCCTCACAGAACTGGGAAGGGACAAGTCCTCCAGAGCTCAGGTGAAGTGGGGGAAGACAGCGAATGGAGAGAGAAGTAGGAGAAAATGAGGGGGAGGAAAGGAAAACCTGTGCGACCAGGAAGATTGAGCCTGGTTAGGAAGAGAAGATAGGAAAGAGAGAGAGAGACAGAGAGAGAGAACATAAAAGAGGGAGCCAATATTGGTTTGAAGATAAAATTGAACACAAAGAAATGTCGAGAGAACTATGAGACTGCTCCCAACTAACAATCTCAGCTTCCGTGGAAAGGCTATCATAAATGCTCTTCCCGGAGAGTGAGATCAACAACTAACTTCTCCATGGAGCCCTCAACTAATGCCTGTTGAAAATAGGAGCAAACACCCATACATAAACAATGAGTCGAACTAGAACCCAGAAGCAGATGGAGAGGACAAGACCATGCTGCAGAAGCACATAGAGACAGCTTACCTGAACAAGGAGGAGCTAACGGGCCACTAGACTGATAGCTGGGAAGCCAGCATGGGACTGACTTGGGCCCCCCTGAATATGGGTCTCAACCAGAAGGACTGAGCAGTCTAAGGGACCTCAGACAGTGGAGCCAGGATGTATCCCTGGTGCACAAAAGGACTTTGTGAACATATCCCCCATGGAGGGATAACTGCCTTAATCTAGAGACAGGAGAGAAGCCCTAGTTCCTACTTCACAGGGCCTGTCAGATCTACATGACCCCAACTGGATGGCATTCCCCTACACATGGAATTGGGGTGGGGGATGGGAGGGGAGGGTGTTTAGAGTGCATGTGAGAGGGCAGAGAGGGTAAAAGAGAGGGAAGGAGGGAGGAAGGGCTGGAGGGGAGGGAGGGAGGGAGGGTTGGGGAGGAGGGAGGGAGGGAGGGAGGGAGGGAGAGGGAACTGGGATCAACATGTAAAACAATAAATTAAATTTAAAAAATGCTTTGACTCCAAAATTTAAGTTGAAGGACAAGTTACTGGGGAAAAGGATTTCTATTTTTATTTCCACAGAAAATGAAAAGATGTGGATTCCTTCCAGACTAATCAGGTTTGATCATGCCAGACCGCCTGAAACAGAGTACAAGCTAATCCTACATTCAAAACAGCTGGACAAACAGCCCTACAGACTACAGCCAGAATATCTGAATCTTCTTCAAATCCCCCCATGACAGCGCCCCTTACCAGGAGGAAGTAGCTTGGAAAGAATGACGCCCAAATTCCCAAATATCGTGTTTTAATATTTGTTTTCATTTAATTGGACTTTGTTATATAAAAGAAAAGAAAAGAAAAGAAAAGAAAAGAAAAGAAAAGAAAAATACTATTAAACAACATACTATGTGTCCATGACTCAGAGACAAATGAGGATGTCGCTAATGAGATACAGGGCTTTCTAAAATGATGCTCAAATTCCAAGCATTGAAGTTTTTACCTTTTTTTAAAATTTAAATTTGAAACAATCTTGTTTTACATGTCAATCCCAATTCTCTCTTCCTCCCCTTCTCCCCTGCCCTTCCCCAAACCACTATCCCATACCCTTTTTGCTTCCTAGGGAGTGTGAGGCCTTCCATGGGGCATCTTCAAAGTCTGTGATATCATTTGGAGCAGGGCTTAGGTCCTCCCCCATGTGTCTAGGCTGAGATACTATCCCTCTATGTGGAATGGGCTCCCAACGTCCATTTGTACACTGGGGATAAATACTAATCCACACTACCAGAGACCCCATAGATTTCCCAGTCCTAAACAACACCCAGCATAGGACTGACCCAGACCTCCTGAATATGGGTGTCAGTTAGGAGGCCAATCATTGAATTTTTATGATTTCAGTTACTTATATGTAGTGGATATTTAAGCAATTTAAAAAATTTTTACAAACAAAATGATTCTAATACTTTGTTTACTGTGGAAAAGGAAGAAGATATTAGGTTCATAATATTATCAAGATTTATATCTCTTTCTACTACCTATAATGATATTTAAAGGCCCTGTAGCATTTGCAAAAACCCTCCATTTAGAGAATGCCCTTTACAGTATAGGATGCCTAATGTTCTGTCTCCTGGCCAATAAATACCTGCTTCTCCTCAAGAATTGCAACAACTCACAATGCTTCTACAATTTTCATACTTCATTTTCCTTTCTGTTTTAAATCTGTGTAGCTCTTGGCTGGCTGCTACTTCTCTATAGTTCACATTGACCATGAAGTTTTAACAATTCTCACCTCAGACTCCTCAATGCTAAGATTAGTGAACTCATCTCCCACCTGGCTTTTGACAGATTTTATAATGTTCTACACTAGAATTATCATCAAAGAATATTATACATGGGATTTCCTTCAACATGACAGCAAAGGTGAAATGCCAATCAATATCAAATCAAAAAATTCATAAATGAAGATATACTTTAGAATAAATTCTTAATTTTACATATTACATATCTTGGAATTTATATTCTTCATATACCTATAGAGAATAATTAATTTTAAAATGATAAGCTTTAGATTGTGTCTTTGCAAACAGGTAACAACATAATTTCAAAATCATAAATCCTAAACTAACATAATATAAAATATAGTTTAATTTAAAATGTAATTCATGTTATATTTCATATTGGTTTAATTATATTTTATAAAAACCCGCTACTTCAAAACAACACTAATTTTTTTTGCATAAGAAACATGTTCTTCTTATGTAGATATAGGTATTAGGTAAATGCTATTTACTCATAATATTGAGTTTACATGAGATTTTTGTGTCAGCCTAGGGAAACAGTACAACTGCCTTTGAAAATGAAATATAAAACCTACACAATTACATCTTTATGTTAGCCTGTGACTTGCTGCAATGAGATTAATCATTGTAGACTTTCTAAAGTCTTCATTACAGCTATGCTGAGAATTTCTGTTTTATAAGATCTATTCCCATCAGAGGCTTTTAAATGTATTAATTCAGTTTTGTGCCGGTAACCCTGTCTTACAGGGTTATCAGAGAACATCTTATTAGATACATACCTCTGATAAATCATAATAATACAATAAAACATGTATATGTAAACACACGCAAATGTACATATGCATTTTACATATTTTGTTCACCCCCTTTTTTGGACTGCCTAAATTTCAGCTGAAGGCTCCTTTCCACAGTTAACACAAAGACGTTGTCTGCCTCTTAGCCTCTCCAATGTTGCATATCTACTGTCTAAGTAAGTTCTCTGCCATGTGTGAGACACAGACACAACTGACCATTGTTCTGTCCTGATGGCTCTATACTGAAGTCTGGTGTCTTTCTCTTTTGAAAATGACTTCATGTCGCTCAGACAGTTTGAAGACTCCAACACACAAGAAAAAGTACACAAAACAAAAGCATTTACAATACAGTGTTATGTCAAAGGTTCAACAAGCAACTTCCTAACCAAATTAACAATAAAATAGCTGTGATTTGGAATAGGAACAAGTTGCAGAAAGTCTTTAATATCCAATGGTACTTCAGTGTAGATGACTCTTTCCTAGAAGGTCTTCTGTACTCAGGAAACTTGATTTTCTCAACCAAAATGCCTGTCCATATGTGAACACATACTCGTTGTCAGTTGGGGGCAGGAAGAAGAGGAGGGAAGAGTCCAGTATTTCAGGCTTTGTTGAGAGTGGTGTATATAAGTGTGTGAGGTTTTATATGAGCTTTGAGTTTTAGTAGTGTTTCTTTTACAAATATGGGTGCCTTTGTATTTGGGGCATAGATGTTCAGAATTGAGACTTTGTGTTATCTCCATCTATAGTGATTGACAGTTTTGCTGGGTATAGTAGCCTGGGCTGGTATCCATGGACTCTTAGTACTTGTAGAACATCTATCCATGATCTTCTGTCCTTGAGGTTTTCCATGGAGAAGTCAGGTGTAATTTTGATAGGTCTGCCTTTATATGTTACCTTTCCTTTTTTCCTTTGCTGTTCTTAATATTCTTTCTTTATTCTGTATGTTCGGTTTTTTTGATTATTATATGTCGAGGGGTCTTTTTTCTTTGGTCCAGCCTATTTGGGGTTCGGTATGCTTCTTGTATTTCCATGGGCATGCCCCTCTTCAGATTGGGAAAGTTTTCCTAGATGATTTTGTTGAATATGTTTTCGGCATCTTTGAGCTGGACTTCCTCACCTTCCTCTATGCCTATTATTCTTAAGCTTGGCCTTTTCACAGTGTCCCACTATTCCTGGATGTTTTGTGTTAAGGATTTGTTGGATTTACAATTTTCTTTGGTCAATGAATCTATTTCCTCTAGTTTATCTTCCACGTTTGAGATTCTTTCTTCCATTTCTTGAATTCTGTTTGTTATGCTTATGTCTGTAGTTCCCAATCGTTTCCCCTGTTTTTCTATTTCCAGCATTCCTTCAGTTTGTGTTGTATTTATTTTCTCTATTTCCAGTCTTGAACCATTTCCTTCACCTGCTTAATTGTTTTTTTCTTGGCTTTTTGTAATTTCTTTACTTTCCTTAAGAAATGTGTTCATTTCTTCCAATTTTTTGTTTTTTCTTCCATTTCTTTAAGGGCCTCTATCATTTTTATGATGATATTTTTTAAGTGTTCCCTTCTGCTTCATCTGCTCTGTTGTGTTCCGGTCTAGTTTGTGTAGATTCTCTAGTTTCTGGTGATGTCGTGCTTGTCTTTCTGTTGTTAGGTGTTTTCTTGTATTGCCGTCTTCCCATAGCTTCTTCCAGTAAGTGTTGGTGGAGTCTCTCCCTGTCTCTATGGTAATATCCTGTTGGGATTAGGTGGGTCAGAGGTTCGATGTCTGTATCTCTGGGTTGTCCAAGCTCTCTAGGAGGTCTCTCCACAGGTAGGGGCCCAGTGATGGGGGTTAGTGATCAGGCTCCAGCAGAAGATTGGCAATGTGGATCAAAGATCCCCAAGGCTGGGACTCAGGATGATCCTATAGGCAGATCTAGCCTGGGCCTGGCACTGTCCAGCTGAGGCCTCTTTAGCAGAGGCCCTGCGATAGGGGTCAAGGATCCTGCTGGCAGGAACTCAGTGGTCCACCAGAGATAGGCAAATCTCTGGGAGAGGCCCGGAACTCCAGTAGAGGACCAGCAGTGGGATCAGAGACCAGGCAGGTGGAAATCACGGGTGGTCCATCATTGATAGGCAGGTCTCATGTGTTCAGAGCCTCTTCAGGAAGTTCCCAGAAGGTGTCTGGATTGTTGGCTCCACCCTCTGTCCCAGTGCTCAACCAGAGTGTTGGGATCAGTGGGCATGGTAGGGCACAGGGTAGGGGTAGGGCAGGCTCTCGGTGGGGGTGGGTGGTGTTGTATCAGAGCTCCAAGAGCGCTCTTGATGGGGACAGGACACAGGGGCAGGGGGATCTGGGGCCAATCCAGGGAATTCCCCGGGAAGGGTGTAGTCCACCCAAATTGGTCCCAGACTCATCTCTAGCCAAGGCTGGCAATGGGGGACAAAGGCTGGGCTGATACTCTGTGTGCCTACTTCTTATGGCATTATGATAATGTTTGAAAAGTGTTCATCAGCTGTTATTTAAATCCTAAGTCGGTATACTATAAAATATTTTTGTGCAAAAATAATTTCCAAATTAATCGAGGACATGGAAAGTTACTCTATGACAAATAAGTTCTGCCTTTGAACCACCAATTATTGTTATTTTAATTCAGAAACACATTCCTTAGGTTCATTGATAAATACAACCATGCATTTTAAAAGGCTGTTATGTGAATGTAAGTTCTCTATTATCTGAATTGAACACTAATTCCTGATAAATGGAAATGTATTAATGGAAGAGAATAAAATATTTTTAAAATAAAAGTATATTACCAAATAGTATAAATAAAAACTTCTGTAATGTGTATAATGTGTATTTTTTCTTAAGTGTTGTATTTAGTCGTTCATAATTTCTCTGTTACATAAATATGTTGTTCTCCCCATCCACCCAGCAACTGCCTATATAGTTGTCAGGAAAAAAATAAATTGAGTCAGAAAATTGAATAAAGACCAGAGAATAAGTCATCCTCCTGAAATGCAAAAGGCAACCTTTCTCAATGACTCCAGACAAGATGTTTAATGATCCATCTTTATCATAGCTTCCTCTCAGCTTCTTTACTAGTGTTTGGGATCCATTTTAACACCCTGACATGTACCTTTTCCACCTGGGTGTCCTCTCTATCTCTTTCTTCCTCTCTCTCACTGACCATGTTTCTCCACCATATGTTTTCTTCATTTTGCCATCACTAATCCCATCCACATAGACATGCACATTTGAATCTGTACCTACCATTCCATGAACAGACAAAAAGTATGGACAACATGCCTACCTTTATTTTTATTTGGCAGCCCTTATGGATTTTATTCAATAGCATCTGAAACATGAGAGATTAAACAGTAATCCATGGGTACAGTTTTTTCTTTTTTTGAAGAGAGAGAGAGAATTTGCTTGCCTTTAATGGCTCTAATCATAGTGTTATCATGGTATTTTTAAAGCAAGCATTTGTCACTTTAGAAAAATGTTAAAATTCTTCAACCAACATATATGAACTCACAGTGGTTATTAAAACATGTACAAGATCTAAGCAAGCTCAAGTCACACAAAGTTCTATCATGGGAAAGAGGCTGTGGGCACAAAGTCTAACCCCTGGCTTTAGAACTATTGACATTTGATTGCTGCTGGGAGAAGAAAAGTCAGTTTTCTTTAATGGTATGTCACCTGTTATATTGCAGGGAAGGCACTGCATACTGGACTGAATGGATGAGAGAGAGAAAGATAAGTGATAGAACAAAGTTAAGTGGCTGGAAAAGGAGGAAGATCTGATAGAAGTTGAGGGAGGTGTGAACATAAAATACATTTTATGAACTTCTCAAAAATTAATGAAAACAATTTTAAGACAAACAAATGCACAAAAACACTTCAGCCCTTCAAAAGGGATTTTTATTTTGTGTAAAACTCTTGTAACTATGGCTGGGTCTGGGTCTCTGGGCTAGCATTCTACAGACAGTACTTGCCTGAAACATCTCACCCCAAAATAGCCTGTGGGATAATTGTAGCAAGTAAGTCTCAATGTGTTACACTATAGTTTTTTCTACCTTGCATCTATTTATTTAGACATGACAGAAGCTTATGTTTCTGAGATACTGAGCATGAATCCACTGAGTCGACGCCACACAGTAGGCAGAGAGAGTGATGGGAGGCATTGTGGTCTGTGGAGAAAGATTGTAAGAGAAGACTCATTCCTGTTAGGGATGCTGCTCTTGGTTCCAGGTACTCCTTCAGAATATATTTCAGCTTTCCATTACTACAACAAATAACTTGAGATGACCAATTAGTAAAGAGAAAAGGGATTTCTGAGGTTCTCAACCACAACTGGTTTTCCTTTCTGCTCTGGTGCCTTGGACAAGATAACTGAACATGACAAGGCAAACTGCTTGCCTCGTGATCAGGAAGAGAATAAGAATAGGAGGAATAAGGCTCTCATAGTCCATATCAGACAACAGAAGAATCTGGCTTTTGGTGTTGGTGAAGAATGGAAATAGTAGCCATAATAGTATGGGTGAACTCACAATGTAGATGAACTCACCAGTAAGACATTAAGGCAAATAGGCAGAAATGTAGAAGTTCTTCCATTAGACCTCTGCATATCAAGTTCATCACCAGATGGGGATGCAGTTAGGATGAGTCTTTCTACTACAGTTAACCTAATAAGAAAATCTCTCCAAGGCTTACCCAGAAGCTGGTCCCTCAGTTGATACAGATCCAATGAGGCTGACAGACAAGATTAACCATGAGCGTATGTTTCAAATTTTCTCTCCAAGTCATCTCTGATCCTTTACAGTGATTGTAGGTCAACTTTCTTTTTGTTCCCTCTGTAAACACCGTTCATCTCCTTTATCTACTGTTCCTTCTCTATTTGGTGGAGATATATTACATTTTCTTCTGCAAAGCTGTTTGTTAATGTTGTTACCTGGAATATTCATTGATAGTTTTACATTGAAATTTTCATTTAAATATATTTAAATCTTGAAGACAAAGGTAGTCAGCTCCAAACATGAGCAGACTTTCCCTGGCAACCCACCAAGCACTATATATGCCTGGCAGCAGGTAGCCTTACATGAATCCTCACCCCTCCTGACTGCTTTACATCCAATGCTCCTGTCTCACCCCAACTCTATAGGGACCACCTGCTTCAGCCTTCCCCTCTTCTCTGCCCTCATCTCCAGAAGATTTCCAAAAGATTACACAGAATTTCTCCTCCAATCTTCCTCCCCATCCATCCTGTTACCTCGGCCTCCAAAGCCAGAGGCATTCCCCCAAAAAATACCTTCAGCAAAGCCTGCCATAAAACCTAGTGGGTGAGTTGCAGATCTTCACAGTTCCTCTTCTCCAAAATCAATACCCCACTTCCATCCCAGCTCTGTAGCAGATTACTGGCAGTGTCCTCTTTTCACTAGCTGACCCCATTCCTAGCAATCTAATAATGTCCTGGTAGAACACATTATTTCCCTCCCTCCTGTGAACCCCCTCAGCCCTCTTAGCCCATCTACATTCTTAAGTGCCAGCTAAAATACCAAGAACACATTTTACGTGGAATCTTCAATGGCTATACTTAGCAGGATCCCAGAAGAATTCCCTACCAAGCGAAACACAGCCACCTCAAGCCTTTAAGAACCAGAGAGAACAACAGAAACCAAGGAACAAAACACCCACCAATGAAGACAAGACCTGAATTACACCTAGAATTATATCCATCCAAAAGCCATGTGCCTAGATGCCAGTGAAAAATATAATAAATAACAATCAGAACAATATGTCTCCACTAGAATTCAGCAACCTTACCACAATAGGCCCTGAGAATTGCAGCAAAGCTTAAGCAAAAGAAAAGGACCTTAAAATAGCCTTTAAGAATATAATAGAGCTCCCTAGACAGGAAATGAATAAGTTCCCTAAATTAATATATGAAGGGGAAAAAACAGTGAAAGGAAATGAACAAAATAATTCAAGATCTGAAAGTAGAAACAGAAGCAATAAAGAAAACCCAATGTGAGGGAAATCTGAAAATGTAAGATTTGGACACTCAGACAGGAAATTTGGAGGAAAACCTCACCAACAGAATACAACAGATGGAAGAAAAAATCTCAGGCATTGAAGACAAGATAAAAAAAAATGGATATCTCAGTCAAAGAAAATGTTATATCTAAAAAGCTGACACAAAATATCCAGGAAATTTGGGATATTATGAAAAGACTAAACCTATGAAAAATAGGAATTGAAGAAGGAGAATAATCACAACTCAAAGGCACAGAAAATATTTTTAACAAAAGCATAGAAGAAATTGTCCTAACCTAAAGAAGGAGATACCTATCAAGGTACAAAAGGCTTACAGGACAGCAAATAGACTGGACCAGAAAAGAGAGTCCCCTCCACATATAATAATCAAAACACTAAAATAAAACAAAGAAAGAATATTAAAAGTTGCAAGTGTAAAGGGCCAAGTAACATAGATAAAGCAATACCTATTAGAATAACACCTGAATTTTTAATGGAAATTCCAAAATCCAGTATGGCCTCAACGGATGTTCTACGATTCTAACAGACCACAGATGCTCAAACTATAATAAACAGAAAAACTTCCAATCACAGTAGATAGAGAACATGAGATATTCGATGAAAAAAACAAAAGAAAACCAAATTAATCAATATCTGTCTACAAATCTAGTCCACCTGAAGGTGCTAGAATGAAAATTTCTACATTTAAAAAAAAAAAAAAGATTAATCACACCCAAGAAAACACAAGGAATAAATAATCGTAGACATACTCTAAATGACTTGACAGATTTAGATGACCCCTCCTGGAGGTCATCACCCTACATGTGGAGTGGGGGGGGGATGAGAGGGGAGGGTGGTCGGGAGGCATGAGAAGGTGGGAGAGAGGGAAAGTGTAGTGAGATAGTCTTTCTGTAGCACTGACCACGCCCATTGGGGGGTGGAGCGATGGGCGGAGGTGACCTGAGGAAGGAGATCGGAGGGTGCCAGGAAGGCGCTCTTTCTTTTCTGGCGTGACTCGGACAGGAGAGGATCGGGTTGAATTTCCTGGTGTTCATCTGTCTAGGTTGTAAGTTATTTCTCCCTGAATAAACATCTATTCAGCCTATTTGTTTATCCTGATCCTTATTTACCGCAATATCTGGTGTCAGAAGTGGGATTTACCTGGGTTTTGCCCCCCAGGCAGCAGAAACCGCCCCCCTCCCCCACCTTCCCCAACAGGCAGGGTTTAACCAGATGGACTCACCACAGCTTTGGGACATTTGCCTCTTCCTTACTGCAAAGGAGATCTTTGCCGCTAAAGCAGACCTGAGAAGGCACTTACCGCTTAACATTTTTTGCCCATTTCCGTCTTGTGTTACAAGTAACTCCAAAAGTCCCCTTTTAACAAAATTCTGCTTGCCATAGTTTGTTAAGAACTTTTTACAGGAACCGGGATCAGACGAGCCTCGGCGGCTAGGCGCTATTTGGTGACACACCTCCAGGCGTAGCTACCACAAGCTGAGATATACAACTAAAAGCATCAAAGTTCCAGGACAGCAGAATTACACCTAAGGTAATTGTAACATCCTTTGCAATTTAAGCTGATATAAAATCTGAGATAAATTGTTCCATAACTATGGCAGATAATTTTACTATGCAGAACTTTAGGAATTATTTTACTTCATATGTAGAAGGGATTTTAGCAGAAGAAACTTATGACTGGACCAATATATACTTTTATTTTGTAGTAGCAATGGGTTTCATCATTCACATCATCGTTTCCACTTGACTCAACCTTATGCATCTAAACTACAAACATCACCCTAAAACCGGTTTGAGACTGTTTTGCTCGAGACAACTCATGACTAGCTAGCTGTAATGGTGCACCTTTTTATTACACCCTGGCCAGTTTTAAATACAACTACAGTCAACAATTTTCTGCCACACAGTGACTAACTACATATATCACAGCCAGTTCTGTTGAGAAATTTGGTTGCTAAAAATTTTCTTCCTACAGGATCCATTGGAGCAATCATCATCCCATTTCAGCAGGAAGTAATCTTAATATGACTATGCCCCCTTTCCCTACCCTTGGAATTTTGGGATAATAGTCATCGTCTTTGGGTTGGTTTTAGTTATTTGGGATTGGGTGATGCTTACACTCGGGTTTATCTTTTAGACAAGAATAGGGAATGGTTGGTAAAGGTATGGTTTAGATGGAATATAGGTAGATTAGCCTATTTTCTTGAAAATTTGAGTAAGAATGAGATAGTATTTTACAGCTTACATTGTTGTGTATTCTTATGTGGTAAGCTATGTAAAATTAAGTTTATATTTTGTTATATTGTGTTAAATGTTTCCACTTATAATATTTTATGCACATTATTTTTTACCATATTCTATGTATGTATACTTTTCCTGTATTCAAGACATTTTGTATATTGATACAATTTGGAATATTTATCTTGCTGCCCTTTATAGTTCTACCTCTTGTCTTGACACTTATACTCTACCTCTATTTTAGGGATTTACATGTAGGTATATGTAAATAGTTATATTGTTTAAGTATTTGTTCCTGCTTTACTCAGGAAAGTTTTAATCAGTCTTTATAGCTAAGTTCCCGAGTATTACAGATTATCTTCACTCACATTTCCTGTACCTATGAGATTAGTCAGATATAGATGCTTAATCTTCAATCACTTCATAGACATGCAGAACATGGCATTTAAATGTTTTAATATTAGTACTCCATTGACATGAGACACTGTTGCTCCTGACAGCACCGTACACTTTCCCGAAAATACGTTGGACACTGTTGTTGCTCCTGTTGGAGTTCAATCTCACCTCAGCTAATGGCCTGTTGGGCATAGAATTGCCCCCACCTTGACCACTGATTTGGACATGCAGTCCTATGTGCTTACAGGAGACAAATATAGAAGACTGCTTGACCTTGCCAAGTCAGGGTAAGACAGCCATTCTATTTCCCTGCTGTTGTTGTGGTCTGTCAAGTTCTCTTGGCCTTAGCCAAATCTGGGTGTACCAACGTCGCTGTGAGACCGAGGGTGACTGTTCAGGTGGCTTGATGTTTCTGTCCTTGCTACACCTTTTGGAAGTTGTCCATCCGCATTTCCTGTCTACTCTAGTATTGTTAATTTCCTTCTCAGGTCTTGATGAGGTTGAAGATTAAACTATCACAACTATTATTCTCTCTTCCTAGTTAGATATATTAGGTACTAGACTTACGTTTTCCACCTTAGGACAACTCTATTGTAAACTCCATTTTGCCCTCACCCTAGGACTAGATATGTAGGTCATTTTGTTCTCGATTTTCCTTTTCTTAGAGCACACTTGTTATTCACTGTTTTGTATATAGTTTTGTATTAAGCCTAAATCTTTTATTTAGACTAAAAGGGGAATTGTAGTGAGATAGTCCTTCTGTGGCACTGACCACGCCCATTGGGGGGTGGGGTGGAGCGATGGGCGGAGGTGACCTGAGGAAGGAGATCGGAGGGGGCCAGGAAGGCGCGCTCTTTCTTTTCTGGCGTGACTCGGACAGGAGAGGATCGGGTTGAATTTCCTGGTGTTCATCTGTCTAGGTTGTAAGTTATTTCTCCCTGAATAAACATCTATTCGGCCTATTTGTTTATCCTGATCCTTATTTACCGCAATAGGAAAGAGTGATAAAGGGAGGGAGGGAAAGGGAACTGGGATTGATAATATATATATATATATATATATATATATATATATATATATATACATATACACACACACACACACACACACAGAGAGAGAGAGAGAGAGTAGCTGTGTGTGGTGGCACAGACCTCTAATTCCAGCACTCAGGATACAGAGGCAAGCAGATCTCTGTGATTTAATGTAAACCTGGTATACAAAGTTAATTCTAAGTCAGATAAAAGTTACACAGAGAAACCCTGTCTCAAAAAATGAAAAAAAAAATAGAAGTAGAAGAAATAGAGTAATAAAAAAGCCACATAAAGATGGAAAGCACAAAAAGAGTCTGGATACTATATGCTGTTCTGTTGTCTTTAAATTGTTTAACTGCTGAGGAAATAACTGTTAAAAGAAATACCGCTGGATTAATTCAATATATATATTTTAAAAATGCTTTGACTCCAAAATTTAAGTCCAAGGACAGGTTACTGGGGAAAAGGATTTCTATTTTTGTTTCCACAGAAAATAAAAAGCTGTAGATTCCTTCCAGACTAACATGGTTTGATCAAGCAAGACCACCTGAAACAGTGTAAGGTGATCCAACATTCAAAACAGTTGGGACAAGACAGCCTTGCAGACTACACCCAATATTTCTGAGTCTTCTTAGCATCCCCATGACAGCACCTCCTACCATCAGGAAGCAGTTTGGAAAGAACGACGCCCAAATTCCCAAATATTGTCTATAAATGTTTGTTTTCATTAATATGGAGTTGGTTATAAATGGTTAATGACTACAACCAATCTCTTTAAAGGTAAAAAGGGGATTATCGCATAGATATGTATACTTTATTTTGGAATGGATTTTCATTTATTGATAAAATTTAAGGTCAATTTTGTGATATGTATATTTCTCCTCTTGTTTAGGTATTGTGTTTATGTTGATCATTTAGAAATGTAATGTATAATTTAGTATAGATTATAGATAATTACCTATGGTAATCAAAACTTAGAGTGAAGTTAGGTTTTCAAGATATACAGAGATGTATTTGAGATGGATAGGCATTCTTCAAACCTTTCAAAGACATACAGAATATGGCATTTAAAATGGTTTAGGATTTTACTTAACAATGAGGCATAACTGCTCCGGGCAACACCACCTGCATCAGAAAGGAAGATGGACGTCGAAGAAACGCATTATGAAGTGTGCTTTAAATATGGCAAGACTAGCCATTTGGGTAAGATACTGCTCTTGTCTGGACTGTTTGACTTTATGCTGTATAAACTAACTGGACAAGCAGGACCCACAGAAAAGTGACTGTTGAAACAAGATAAACATTGCTACAGAGTTCCTGCTTCATGGAAGAGTCTGCCAGACATTTCTCAGGACACAGAGAAGTGTCTGACAAAGTAACTGACAAGCTGCCAATACAGGTGGACAGTTTAAAGTTTCCTGCTTTGCTGAGCAGTCTGCCAGATACACTATGGCATATAGGCTGAAGACAGAACTTTGGGTGACTGACCAGGCAGTGAGTTGTCTCTGTCATTTCTAGAGTTTATATATTATCCTTCTGTGGTCTTTGATGGAGTTGAAGACAGGTAGTTATGGTTATTGTTAAGTTACATATAGGAATTTAGATTCACAAAGATAGGATAGATGATGGAATATTTTCCTTAAATCATGCTAAATGATAATGGACTAAATATTGTTAACTGTGGTTCTTGTTTGATAACTGTTTTGTTATATATTTTACTATGTTAGGATTAAAACCCTTCTTTTTATTTTAGATAGAAAAGAGGAGATGATGGGAAATGTCATTCTGTAAATATGTTTCTCGTATTGGTTAATGAATAAAGCATTGTTGGCCAATAGGAGAGCAAAGTAGGCAGAACTAAGGGACTAGTAAGAGAGAGGAAGTAGTAGGGAGGAGATTAGAGTAGAACATTGGCCCCTCTCTCTGGTAAGATGAGACCAAGTGGAAATACTTAGATTAGTAAAAATGGGTTAATATTTAAGACAAAGCTAGCTAATAAGAAATATAAGTAAGAGGCTAACAGTATTATATAAAAATAAATAAATATAAAAAGAGAAACACACAGGAAACACTCACAATCACACCACCATCACCAACAATAACAGACAGACAGAAAGGCGAAATACCAGGAATTAACAAACACTTCTCTCAATGACAATGGCCTCAATTCCCCAATGAAAAAAACACAGAATAACAGACTTGATTTAAGAAAAAAATCTATCCTTCTGCTGTATCACAAACACATTATATTTTTTATTTTTTATAAATGATCCCTTTTATTATAAGTAATGTACTAGCCTGGCTTTGCACTACAAGCCCTCAGTCAAGATATAATCAAATAACTATGGCTGCAGCTTCTTCTGCACAATCCTTAATTCAGACATAGACACAGAGCTGGGTGAGTGGGAGGGAAAAGGGTGTCAGCAAGTGCCTGACCCAGTCCTGGCCCTTCATCTATGCAACAAAGGGCAAGATCTTAAAAGAAACATTAGTAAAGCTTAAACCACATATTGACACTCTCACACCGATAGTGGGAGACTTTAATACCCCACTCTCACTGATAGACAGGTCATACAAAGACTAAATAGAGAAATGATGAAGCTAACTGAAATTATAAACCAAATGGACCTAACAGATATTTATAGAACATTTTGTCCAAACACAAAAGGAAATGCATGCTTCTCTACACCTCTTGGAACTTTCTCCAAAATTATCAACATATTGGAACACAGAACAAGTATCAACAGATACAAGAAAAATGGAAATAACTCCTTGGATTCTATCAGATACCACAGATTAAAAGGTGGTTATCAATAACAGAAACAACAGGAAGCCTATAAACTGAAAACAATCCTGTACTGGATGAAAAAATGAGTCAAGACAAAAATGAAGAAATTCGTGTTTCTCAGATTGAATGAAAATGAATATACTATGTACCCAAATTTATGGGACACAATGAGGGTGTTTTTAAGAGGCAAGTTCATACCACTAAGTGCCTATACCCAAAACAAAATGTTGGTGAGAGCTCATATTAGTAGCATAACACCACACCAACACACCTGAAAGCTGTAAGAAAGAAAAAGAAGAAGAAAGGAAGGAAGGAGAAGTAAAAAAAAAATCATACCCCAAAGAAGTAGACAACATAAAACATTCAAACTCAAGGGTGAAATCAATAAAAACAAACAAACAAATGAACAAAAAATACCAAGAATCAATGAAACAAAGAGTTGGATCTTTGAGAAAATGAGTAAGATTGAGCAACCTTTACCAAAATTAACCAAAAGGCAACAGGAAAATATCTAAACTAACAAAATTATGGACCAAAATTAACCAAAAGGCAACAGGAAAATATCTAAATTAACAAAATTATGGATGAATGGAAGGATATAACCACAGACACCAATAAATTCAGGAATTAAAGGACATACTTTAAAACCTGTACTCCAACAAACTGGAAAATTGAAAGAAATGAATTTTTAGATACACACTACTTACCAAAGTTAAATAAAGATCAGATAAGCAATTCAAACAGTTCTGTAACCATTAGTGAAATAGAAGCAGTAATTAAAAGTCTACTAACCATAAAAATTCCAGGGCCATATGGTTTATTACAGAATTCTACCAGACTCACAAAGAAGAGCTAATGGCAATGCTCCTCAATGTAGTCAACAAAATATAACCGGAAGGAGCATTGCCCAATTGTTTTCATGAGACCACAGTTCCCCTAATACCCAAACCACATAAAGACCTCAAAAAGGAAGAATTACAGACCAATTTCCCTTATGAACATAGAATAAAAGTTCTCAATAAAATACTTGCAAACCAAATCTAAAAACATATCAAAAAGATCATCCACCATGATCAAGTTGGCTTTATCTCAGAGATGCAGGGATGATTCAACATATATAAATTGATAAAGATAATCCACCATATAAACAAGCTGAAAGACAAAACCTGCATGATCATCTTATTAGATGCAGGAAAATCTTTTGACAAAATCCAGTAACCTTCCATGATCAAAATCCTGGGAAAATTAGGGATACAAGGGACATACGCCAACATAATATAGGAAATTTACAGCAAATCTATAGCCAGCATCAACTTAAATGGAGCCACTAAATCCACTAAAATCAGAAACAAGAAAATGTTGTGCATTCCCTCTGTATCTGTTCAATATAGTTCTTGAAGTCTTAGCTAGAATGATAAGACAACTGAATGAGAACAAGGGGATAGAAACAGGAAGGGATGAAAAAGTATCATTACTAATAGATGACATGATAGTATACATAATTGACCCTAAAATTTTACCAGGGAACCTGACAGCTAACAAATATTTTCTGCAAAGCAGTTGAAAACAAAACTGGTGCTACAAAGTTGGTGACTTTCCTGACATAGGGACTAAGAAAGAATGCAAACAACACATTTCACAATTGCCTCAAAATATTAAAATATTGTGGTGTAACTCCACCAAGCAAGTGAAATACTTACATGATTAAAAAGAAAAACAAAAGAAAAACAAAAAAAATTTTAAGGCATTGAATAAAGAAACTGAAGATGGTATCAGAAGATTGAAAGATATCCCATGATCATAGATCAATAAGATTAACATAGTAAAATTGGCCATCTTACCAAAAGCACTCTACAGATTTAATTCAATCCCCACCAAAATTCCAATACAATTCTCAAAAGAAATTGAGGAAAAAAAATTTCATTGTCATATAGAAACACAAAACCCAGGATATCTAAAACAATCACAAATAATAAAAGAAATTCTGGAGATATAACCATTCCTATCCTCATACTGGGATGTAGTCATAAAAACATCATGGTATTGGCACAAAAACAGACATGTTGATCAGTGGAATCAAACTGAAGATCCAGAAATAAATTTTGATGAAGAAACCAGAAATGCACACTGGAAAAAGATGGAGTCTTCAACAAATGGTGCTAGTCAAACTGGATGATTGCTTGTAGAACAATCCATACATATCACCCTGCATAAAACTCAACTCTACATGAATTAAAGACCTCAACATAAAGCCAGGTACATTGAATCTGATGAAAGCAACAAGGGGGAATAGCCTGAACTCATTCACACAGGAGATAGCTTTCTGAACAGAATATGGATAGTGTAGACACTATGATCAACAATTAATAAACAGTACTTTGTGAAGTGGCAAAGCTTTTGTATGGACAAGAATAGCATCTTTTAGGCAGAATGGCAACCTACAGAATGGGAAAAGATTTTTACCAACTACACATCCAGTAGAGGGTTAATATTCAAAACATATAAAGAACTTAGGAACTAGTTCTTTAAAAAAAAAAAAAACCAAATAATGCATTTTTAAAAATGGAGTACAAATCTAAACAGAGAATTCTAAATAAAGGAAACTCAAATGACTAAGAAAAACTTAAAGAAGTGTTCAACATACTTAGTTACCAGGGAAATGCATATCAAGACTATTTTGAGATTTCACCCTACATCTTGGGAGGGGAGATGGGAAAGAACTGTGAGGAATAGAGGGAGGGAAAACTGTAATCAAGATATATTATGTGAGGGAAGAAAAAAAAACTATTTTCAACCGAATTGGGAAAAAAAGAAATCAGGGATAGTATTTGTGCATCCTGTTTATCCACATAAATTTACCTTCTTAGTAACTGATCAGCAAATACATCTTAAAATAGTTATGTGATATTGACATAGCAAAAGACTTTGTTGAAATGATATCAATTTGTTGAGATTTTCCATAAAACAAGTATATCCAGTATTTTTGTTTCAAATTATATTTTTACATATACTATTACATCAATCTCTATTTCACACATGTAAATTTAATGAATAGTCTTTAGGCATTATATATATAAATGTGTACTAAATGTAGGTATTTGTATATTAATACTATATATTATATTATTTATAAAAAGTGTATATTTGCATATTAAGATTTTAAGAAAATTCAGTGGAAAACTTCTATTTAAATACAATAAAATTTTAAAGTTTTATTTCAACCTATTTATGGAAACATTATATATAACTAATCAAATCAAGGTAATGAGAAAAATCAAATAAAATTATACACCACATTTATACCAAAAATATTTGATGTTGATGTCTGAGGGCCATGCTATTATGGGGGTCCACACAAATATAGTGACCTGTGCTGTTACCTGAAACCAAGCCCATGCTGTGGATAAGGACCATGTCTAGGTCCATGGGATTTATATTGATGTCTGTGGTTCATGGTGCCACCAAAGGCCACATGGACACCTAGAGTCTCGGCCTCATACTGTGGCCATGCTGGTGTCCAAAGGTCATGCTGCCCCCAGGGTCATACTGATCTGAGTGGTCTGTGCTGTCACCTGGGGCCATGGTTACATCTAGCTCAAGCTGCTGCTAAAGGCCATGTCTGGGTCCATGTTACTGCTGCAGATAGGATCAGTGATGATGTCCATGGACTGTGTTGCCACAAAGGGTCATAGGAACTAGGTACGTTGAAATCCGAGGGTCATACTGAGCCAACACTGCCCCATACTAGCCCTGGGATAGCTGGCCCTGCCCCTGGCTGGACAGTGCAGCAGGAAAGTTGGCCCCATTCCCCTTGGGGAGACCTGGCCCCTGCACTCAGGACAGATGGCTCCACCCCTCACCACAGAAATGGGAGGGCTGGATCAGATGACATAGGTCTAGAAGTGTTGGGTCTGCCCCTTGCCTGAAGGGGCAGTACAAATGGCCCAGACAGACCAGCTCAGCTATCACCCAGACTCACATCCTGGGCCTTTGGTTGACACACCCTAATATCTACTGCATCTATGACCAGCTGAAGTGGGTGAAGGAACTGGCCCTGTGTAACAATGCCCATTGTATTTCCATGACCCGGTGCAACAGCATTATGTCCAAAGGGAGTTCAATGAGAATCCAGTGGTGACGATATGACAAGAGGTCTTGAGCTAGACCAATGAATCAATGCAATGAATATTTGGTGGGTGGGGCTGATTGAACAAAAGCATATATTGTATGACATACCTACATTTGAATGTGCAAGTGCTCACATGTGTGTGCATGTGGAAGCTAAAGGTAGGTACCAATTTATTCAGCATTAGATAGAGCTTCAGCATTAGATAGAGTTTTTTGACAATCTGTTACTGCACTTGGGGATCATCTATTCAACTACACCAACTGGCCAGAAAGCATCAGTATTTTCCTGTTCCTGCCTCTCCAGTGTGGAAATTATGCTGCTGCCAGTCCTGTTTTTTTTTTTTTTTTTTAATGTGGATGACGATAGTTCAGATCCTCATGCTGTGCCATATACTTTACCAAATGAGCCATATCCCCAGCCAAACCATTTGCTTCTGGCTTGCTTGGTCCTTGATGTCTCAGTCTTCATTGTTTTATACAGAAAATGTTTACAAATAAATAAAAATACAAATTGTACTATCTCGATTATATATGTTACAGATAGCCTCAGTTCAAACAGTAAAGAATCCTGGCTATATTTTTTTATCCTAACTTCTTGTTTAGGAAAGATATATGTGCTATATTTAAAGATCAAATCACAGTTCTTGTTTGGATAAAATGAAATATTTGTAAGTAATTGGGGTTCAGCATGAGTTCACTGGCTTATCCAATTTAACCTTACTTAAATTCTCCATCTGGAATATAAAGTACATATGAGGAAGCTGAAAGTTTCAAATCTCTTTAAAATCTGAGAAACCAACCTCATATAACTATAACTACAATTGACTTAAACGGAGAAGTGTCTAGAGCAGTCTGAGGGAGATGACCTGACTTGGATCTATGGACCCAGATACAACTCTTTTCCTGTACCATTCTAGATGATCACAGTCAGGAACTTATCATGTGAAACTGTCTATAAGGCCAAGATGTGGTAAACATGAAATCCTAGAATGTAATGAGAAGCCAGTTTAAACAGTACATAATCTTGGAGTTTATGACAGCATTCTTTTTTTTTTCCTCCTCCCGTCCTTCTCTGTTTCCGTCTTTAGAAGACCCAGAAGCCACGTTGTAAACTGTGGTAGAAAAAAACAGAGAGAGAAGAGATTTGAGCTTATCTCTGGGATATCAGTAATTTATCTGAGTTACTCTAGCTAAGAATGGCAAAACTTTGTTCTTATTTGAGTTGGGCACTGAATGTCCAGTCACCATCCCAAGTTGTCCTGTGAGTGAGTGATGGGAGATGTCATTCTGTAAATATGTTTCTCTAATTGGTACATGAATAAAGCACTGTTGGCCAACAGGAAAGCAAGATAGGCAGAACTAAAAGACAAGGAGGATTTGAGGAGGAGGGAGAAGGAGATTCAACATGTAGGACTGAAAGAGCACAACTCCGGATCCCCTCTCTGGTAAGATAAGACCACATGGAAATAATTTGATTAATAGAAGTGGATTAATATTTAAGACAGAGCTAGCCAATAAGAAACACTAGTAACTGGTCAACGGCTTTATATGTAATACAGCATCTCTGTGTGTTGTTGGGGCGTGGCTTTGGGACTAGGCCAGTGGGAAAACCTGTTTGTAACAAGTGAGAGTACACACCAAACCTACCATACCTAAGTACTGTGAACATTATGGAGTCTTTGTTCTGAAAGTTAGAGTGAAGACCAAGCTTATCATATCTAGGAACATGATTGTTATAGAGTCTCCAGATATTCATTCAATGGCAGTAGAAAAATATTTTCCTAAGGTATATTTTTAATAGAAAGTTGAATAGAAGAATAGCATGAATTTTGATCATCTAATCACACCACCTCAACACAGCAGGAATGTAAGCTTTGTGTAGTTCTCAGTATCCACTCATATAAGGTAAAAGTGAATATATTGCCTTCAGAATTAAATATCTTACTTTATGAAAATCCCTTTTATGAGGAATGAGAAATGGGGTGAAATCACATTTGACAAAACTAGTTAAATGCTAACAGAAAACCATAGTCAATGTAACCTGCTCATCCTCCACTCCAAATCAAACACATAATACAGAGGTAAACAGCCAGAATGAAGTGAGAGAAAAATCACATCATGATTTTATTAAGATGGTTCATGAAAAGATAGTTTAAATACAAGCAGAACAACAAAAAAATCTGTTTATATAATTTCTATTAGATACTACAGAAGTTTTATAGACATTGTGTGTCTCATTTTAACATAGAACATTCTATATCTTACATAAAAAAAATATTGTCTCTCAG
Source organism: Phodopus roborovskii (assembly GCF_943737965.1). Classification (NCBI taxonomy): domain Eukaryota; kingdom Metazoa; phylum Chordata; class Mammalia; order Rodentia; family Cricetidae; genus Phodopus; species Phodopus roborovskii. The sequence goes on from NW_026126418.1 coordinate 46,361,033, forward strand.
AGAACTGAGACCATTTAAGGCTGCAGACAGCATCAGACCTACAGGTAAGATCCATATGAATGAGTGAATTAGAAACATAGTATTTTCCATTATTAATTTACTAGCCTATACTGTTTGAGAAATCCTAGGTGACATAGTCAGAAAGTGGATATATTACATATGACAAAACAAAAATTCATTACCTTCAGTTATTCTTTTATCTTTGGTTTCAATCTCCAACACTGAAAAGAATAAGAATAAGGAGGAGGAGAAGAAAAGTGAGAGGCTGGAGAGGTAACTCAGTTAGTAGAATACTTGTCAAACACTCACGAACTCTGGAAAACTAACTGGTGGATGGGGAGCTTATAATCACAGCTCATAAGTGGGGGCAGGAGGACCAAGAGTCACCCTCCAACACACTGCAAGTTCCAAGCCAGCCTGAGCTACATGAGATCCCATTTCAAAAAAAATCAATTTTCCTCAATATTATAACAAAGTAGTCACTTACGTGTCTTCTTCTAGAAGGAACTTTAGGTATAGGTAGTGATCTACATTTTCTCCAAAAGTTTATTCACTTTGTACCATCATTTTTCCCCTCTCACTAATTCAAAACAAACACATAATATATACAGAATGTGAGTATATAATACATACATACACATATATTTCTTCACTGGTTTCCAGGCTCTGAATTTCATTATGTTAGCATCAGCCTGTGTTGACGACCACACCTTTTTAGTTTGATAAGATTCTATCTGCCCCCACAGGCACTATGGAAGTGAGAATCATCTTGAGGTTTTTATACTTTGTAAATCGTCATGAGAGGTTATGTATTCTGCCTATACTTGACCTATTTGTGTTCAGGAATTTGTTGAAGATATATGAATGTTCTGTGTGGACACATTAAAGAGTTTTTCAAAACACAAATCAAATCACCATTGTTCTCAATTTCCCATATCCACTTTGCAGTCTACCATCTCCAGTTTTTCATTTGGCTTTAGTCGTGTCTGCTTTAATAGGGAGTGTTTTCCACATCTACAACTCACGGCTGTAAGAAATGATCTTTATTCTTCCCTAACTGAAATTAATTTTGCTCTCAAGTCCCCACATCCCCTGATACTGAAAACTTTCCAATTTATGTTCTTCCAGGTGAAACACAGACTCCCTGGAATAAGTATTAGGAAAAATTATTTCTCTGTCCACCCATTTTTTCCTGTCTCTTCTTTTGCCGTGGGAGGAGGGGTATTCAGGGGGCTAATGTGAGCTGTCAGAGACTTAGATATGATTATAGCCTAGTGTCCAGGACCAAGGCTGAACTTTCCATATCCCCATGTTCAGTGTCCATCACTGAGGCTGGCAAGTTCTTCCCTTCAATACTGGATGACAAGTCAAAGTCATTCTGGCTGGCAGACATTTTTCTTGCAGTGTCTCTTATAATCTCGTCTAGCATGTTGCTCTAAGCAAATCTGAAGCTGTGAGGTAAAACCAGAGACTGGGGATTCTGTACAGATTGCCCACACCTATTTATAGGATTCTCAGACTATGTCTTTTGCTCTGGTGTCACAGTGGGAGGGAGGAGGCCACACTGTTGCGGTTTCAGAGTTCCCCTAAAAAAGGCAATGTTTTCTACCATACTGTCCTGTTGCTTTTGTCTCAGTTTATATTTGAATCCTTAGCAGCAGTTGCTAGAACAACTGTAAAAGCATCAAATATTTGAGCTTAATACACTTACTTATGCAGTGCCTGCCCGCACGCCTCCTCGAGCTTGTATGTGCTGGTGCACATGTGGGTTGTAGGAGTCAGTTCTCACCTCTTACCATGTAGGTCTCAGGGATCCAACTCGAATCACCAGGCTTAATAGCAAGCACCTTTGCCTGCTGAGCCATCTTGCTGACCCGCATCATGTATTTATATGAATCTTTTGGCTTATGGATTAAGTTCTAAGATCTTTTTGTCCAGCTTTTTAAATAAGATAAGCAAAACTGTGTTTTAAGTAACAACATCCCAGCTTCCTGCTCCTTGGGAAGCCCCATAGTGCTTACTCCAGACGACTTAGAAAGGCACCATCTCTTTTGATGATTTACATACGCCTACTTAGCAACTCTACTACTCATCAAAAAGTGGTGATTTTTTTCCCCCATCTATCTTAAAATCTGGTGTGTTGGCTTGTTTATTGCCAAACTTTAATTCTACGTGATGAACTTTCAAACGTGATTTTAACCTGTTGTGAATAAAAGCAAACAAAAAGCTCACAAACTACAGTTCTGCCAACTTCCTGGTTTTGTCCTCCCAGAAGTTCTGCTGAGCCCTACAGTCTTCTGTAAATATGTCAACTGAGACATTTTAATCTCTGATAATTGACACCTTTCAAATACAATTTGCCCTGCTTGGTGTCTTCTCTTCCACCAATTTTCCCAAATGAAAACCACCATGTGAACTTTCAAGGAAGGGATGGACTTTACATAACACACTAAGATAAACCACGTTGCTTTACTATCTCCAAATCTAAACCTTTTACATTTATTCTATTGCTGTGTTAGTGCACACACCTGGATTTTCAGTGGTGGCTATTTTATGTTTTCAAGAACATTTGGTAAAATAAATGTCCTCTCCTGCTCCATTTCACATGCATTTGCTAAATTGCCATTGTTCTCTACTCAACTCTCTTTGCTTGTGTTATCTCTGCCTTGTTTTATAATATACCTATTCTTCTTAATTTAGGGGCATTTTTACACATCAGTCTTGTGTCTGTCTGGAAATGACTTATTAATAGCATCAAGATTTATATTCTTAGTATTCTCATTTGCCAGTTTGGTTTTTGTGTTAGAGTTTCTTTGATGTTTTTGGTGCTTCTTACCTACAAGTAACTTATATATAATTTATTTGTCTTTTGTTTTATAAAATACATGTAGCCATTTGGGAAATTTTATTTATGGCTCTTAACATACCTATAAGTGTAATTATAATCAATAATAACACATAAAATGGAGAATGTAATTAATTTTACTCTCATATACTTCTGAGTCTTTTAGAATTTTCCTAAATTTTTAAATAAGAGCTGATAGAAACTTAAAATATGTGGACATCTATTTCATATGAGGCAGGCAGTGTACTCACTGAACTTTCTGACATTGTCTTTGATTATCTACAAACATATATACCAGCTTGCAATAGAGAATGGGAGGCTGGCCATATTGCTTCTGCTAATAACTCTGTGACTTCTATAAAAAGAAAATGAGTCTTCTTGCTACAGAGGTGAAAACCCACACTTCCAAGGGGAACAGGGCCTCTACTCTTGCAAGGTTTCTGCTCAACTGGTACAACTGCATTAGACTTTTGGACTTTGTATCTACATGTGCAAGATGCTCCTTCAACTTTTTCCAAGAAAAAAAAGAACATATCTGGGACTTCAGCAAAGAAATCTACACTTTACATAGATCCATTACCATGACAGTAAAACCCTGTCCCTTTTACCTAAACTGCTGAACAGAAATCAGCTTTGAGGGCAATAATCCAATCCAATATCAGCAGTTTCCCTTTGAAGAGAATTGTCACTTTGTGTCAATTGTAGGAATTTGTGTCAATTTCTGTAATCAGTTCATATTTGCCCTGTAATACATCATTTTGTTCATGTCTCAAACAATGGAAGATGTACCTAAAAATTTATTGAATATGACAGTTCCATTCCCTCGTGCAGATGAACATGAAAGGCAAAGGTTAATATTTTAGGTACAACAAAAGCACCTAACTTACATTGCCCAAAACTTCAGTGTTCAAGTTTTACTTGGTATCATTATCATTGACTAAAATAAAGTGAGCTAGAATTAGCTGATCCTTAAATCCTTTATCTTCATACTTATCTTTGGTTTAAAGGTCCTTTAACCATAAGATGTTTGTTCATCTTTTAGTTATGACACAGAAATAAATACTATGAGTACTTGTCATCTAAGCACAGTGTTCTCACTGGGTGATGGCTCTCCTGTAGTCTACATATAAATTATTAATCCACTTGCTTTTCTGAGAGCAGAGGAGTCTGCATCACATCACTGAATGCCTTTCCACTCTCAGGGGGAGGGGTCCTGAAAGCAGACTCCTTCCCCAGAAAATGTCCTCTCTGTCACTAGGTGGACATCTTATTTGGTGTCATAATTTAAACAGCCGAAATGATGTTCAGCTCATTTTCCAAGGTCAGTTTTTTCTCTGAAAATTAATATGTACTCCAAATTGAGAAACTTGAGAGCATCTATCCATCTTAAAAATGCTTCTGCCCCCCAAATCTAAGACTTTCCTAGCATCCACATTTGTTTTTCTCTAAAACGGAACCATAGAAAATTTAGCACACCACACTGTGTCAGTAATACAAGGATTAATACTCAATATATGGAGAATATATGAAGGAATATGTCTTTTACGACATTTCTTTTTATGAGTGAGAAGGGACCTAATAAATTACTTTATTAAATCTCTTCTCACGAGTGAAGATAAATGTCATCAAGGGCTTAAGGTCTCATGCATTACATATAATGTACAGTTCTGTCGATCTTCTATATTTCTATATTTTGTCAAAATCATCCAATGGACTTTATTTCACCATCAAATAACTTTTTTCTTTCTTTAAAATAAAAGAATGAAATAATGTATTGAGAAGAAAATGTCTGGTTTCATTTAGTTTCTTTCTCAAATTGGTATATGTGCTGCTAGGTTACTCTGTTCTTATACTCTACTTCGCATAATTTCCCATCTCCAAATGAAGATCACTGTATGAATGATTTTTTTTTATATTTAGGAGTAGAGATGTTTTAGACTCTTTCCTCACTGCTCCTTCTGTATTTTTGGTGTTTGTCTGACATGCTATGACTTGCAGAAGTTTATTCTTCCTCATACAGCATTTTAGTAATCTTCATCAAACACTCTACTATATGTGAAAAACTCAAAGGTTCCATCTGTTGAGATGTAACAAAGCGGTAGAGCACTTGTCTAGCATGTACAAGGCTCTCTGTTCAATCCCCAGCATCACAACATAAACATTGCTTTTAAAAAATCAAAATTACCATTCTGTTACTCTCAAACTACAAAACTTAGTAAGCTCTCAACTCTACAGCTTCTGTCTTTTCATTATCATCCCTACTCTTTCCATTTTTAAATGCTTTCACTAAACTTCATAATCTTTCAACTAGACAATTTTTATAGTACACTAACATAATGGCTTTAAAACATTTTTCCTATCATTATGAAGAAATATATTTAGATTATGGCTACTAGAGACATATATAATTAAAATCAAATGTAAGCTGGTAAAATAAAAGTTTCAAAAACTACCCTGAAAATATGCACAATGACATTCTCTATTCTCCTCTATTCTATTAAAGGAAAATTAACTTTACAACTTTGGTTAGGGTTTGCTGTCTACAATTGAAAAACACTGCTATGTCCAGCTAATGAATTTCCCACACTGACAGCAAACCATTTGTGTCTGACCTAGTGAAATGCATAACTTCTCTTCCAGCCTTTCTTTGAGCTACTGGGTTCTGATTTAACTTATTAGTATAGCTACAGTCAGGAGTCTTCCTGTGTATAGGCTACAAGCCTACAGATCAGTTTATTCCATATTATAGCTGTACATGTCTCTCACATATGCTTCTGAGACTGCCTCCTTTAATTCTTTGCATTTTCTATCCCTCTAGACTTTGCTCAAAAATTCCTCTACCCTTACAGAAATAATTTTATAATTCATCCCCCAAAAGAGCTACTCTTGTTTTGTGCCTCCATTGCACTTTTATAAACCTAAACAGAGATAACATTTAACACACTCCCATAGGGGCCCTTACCTTGCATGCATAGCCTTCCAAACATGGTCTAACCTTAGCAAGGTTATTGTTACCTGGTGGCTGAATCTCTTCAAATTTTTTATTTCTTGGTGTGTTTCCTATTAATTTTTACACTGTCATTCTTCAGACAGGTTGCCCTAAGATTCTTCATTACACAGGAAAAGAAGCTTCATTTTCATCTAGAAAGTACTTAATGATTTGGCACTTGGGTTCCAGCACAAACAACTAGATGATTAAAACACTTAAACTAAATGTGTGACACAAACTTTTTCACGTGCTGGACAGAAGAAAAGGAGGGAGTATAGTGCCTGGTGGAAAGGGAAGAGGGAGAAGCTTGTTCTCTAGCTTTCTGGAGAAGGAATCTTTCTGCCAAAGAGAGGGAATAGACAAAACACCTTCAAGAAATTCATCTGCAAAGTAGAAAAATGAACAAACAAACAAAACAAATGAACCCCCCCCAAAAAATGCACTGGGGAAGAGGGGGTTGTTTAGATTAGAGAAATCTTCCCATCCATCTAGGGGCTACTAAGTCACAGGCTGAATTATATCAGGTGAAACTACCTAGGCTAGAGAAGACCAAGGGACCCAAAACTGGGAGAACAATCGCCATAGCTCATTCAGGTCAGTGGCATGCAAGTCTTATCCACTCCTGGCCTAGATCTTCGTGCAATCATAGAGAATCTAGAAGGGTCACACTTTAGAAGCAGTTATATGAACTCCAGGGTTTAAGCTCTTTTAAATATAGCCTGGCAAAGCTTAAGACAAACCAAAAAAAAAAAAAGAAAGAAAGAAAGAAAGAAAGGAAGAAAGAAAGAAAGAAAGAAAGAAAGAACAAAAGAACAAGAGAACCTTAAAATGCTTCATGGAAGATACTGATTAATCTTCTTTTAAAAAAGTTTTTAAAAAATCTAAAATATTCAACTGTGTGCTCTATAATACATGAAGCTCATAAAATGTAACATAATACAAATATGACTACACAAATAATCAGAACAGAGATGCCAAATTTAGCAAGCATGCTTTAAGATTTAAAGGAAAGCATAAACTTAATGAATATGGTATTACATAGAATAATTTTAAAAGAACAAATGTAATTTCTAGGCTGAACCATGCATCTGAAATAAAAAGTAAGTAATAGACTTATTAGCACATTAAAGCCTCTAGAAGAACACAAATCAGTGAACTAAATGTATTAACATAAAAATATTCAAACTGAGTCTCCAAAAGCATTTGAACTTGTATCACCTGTAGATGGTACTAAGTGACTTAACATATGATGTATGTATTCACAATAAAATAAAGAAGGAAAATAAAGAAAGCACAAAACAAGATTTATGGAAAAATAATAACCAACATACCTAAACTTCATGAAATTCATTACCACAGAGATTCAAAGAAAGCCACGGCAAAGAACATCACAATCAAGTTCTGATAGATCAAGTACAGAAGAAAGGCTTTAAAGGACCAAGGATCTGACTCATGTTCTACATACAATGAAACAAACACAAGATTGGCTGCAGACTTCTCATCAAGAGCACAGCCAAAATCAACAAAGTGTTGTATTTAACGTGAAAAAAAGTCAACATACAATTCTAGATAGGTTGGGTGGATATTTGTAGGTTAAATAACACTGCAAAGATGAGCAAAAAGCTAAGATAATTCACACAGACTAGCACAAGAGATGCTTAAAGAAAAACAAAACTAAATGTTTAAAAAGTAGTCAAGCTGAAAGCAAATGCATGATGATTGCATACTTAAAGAAAAACGCCTCAAAGTCAGGTATATTTGAGTAAATATGAAAGAAGTTTTCTTGCCTTTAAATTTCATTTAAAAGCCAATTAGTGGTTTTAAAACATTGTACAAGTTAGTACGTGTGTGCAGAGGAAAATACATGACAAAATAACATCAAAGAAAGAAGAAAATGTAATGTGCTGAGTCATTCTCACTAAATATGAAATGTGACTATCTCACAAGATGTCAGTGAATGAATATTCCCACCAGTGGTTGGACAATCGTGACTTACAGCCCACTTCTGTTCTGTCCTGCTTTTGTGAGTTCTATGAGCTAGGAGATTTTGTTTTTACTTTTAAATGTCATTTTTAAAAAGATGTGATAGACCTAATATAACCTAAAAAGTGAAAAGAAAAATATTTCTTGGACACCATTAGAGTGATGTTGTATATGGAAAAGGCATACATCAATATAAAGTACAACATGAAAAGTACCACATACATTTAAAAGAATAAAAGGAGAACAAAAACAATGGCCTAGATGCAAAAAGAGAAAAAAAAATCCGAATACGGATGATTTCATTGAATATGAATGATCTAAATACTCTACATGAAAAGCAGACTGTCACTGTAAGACCCAGTCACAGGCTGTGTACAAACACTGCCTGAAATACATAAATGCTTATATACAAGACTAAAAGGATAAAACATGACATGCTAAAAAAAACATTGGTTTATATGTAAATAGCTTCAAGGAAATTTTCACATCTAACAGTGCTTCCCTCCAAGATGCAAATGGTCATCTGACAAAAAGCCCAACAACAGGTATGAGAAGTTCCCTTTTGAGATTTTGGTCAGGATTATCATGACAATCCTAAAATATTGTCTTATATTGCTACCACCTTGGGTTGCTTTCCAGATAAATCTTTATTGCTAAAGACACCATGCATTTCAGACACCAGACACAGAGATCCATGAGCTGGAACAAACCTGAATGTCTTCTCCCTGATGGCTAGCTTTCATGCCACAGGGTGCCATGCATCCTTCCAAAGGAGATAAGCAACCAAGAGTACTACCCAGTTATGCCACCTAGAAACCACATGGAAAACGAGCATGGAATGATAATCCTTAAGGTGAAGTAGTAACACTCATACTGCAGCAGGAACAGACTTGAAGCCCTCTCATGTCTTCTTCTAGTAACTTACTACCTAGGGCTAATGAATGCATTATATGAGGAGAACCTACACCTAACCACTACTTACTAAACCTGATGACATTCCAAATATATTTGCCTTATAATCCCAGATAGGCCTCATCTCCTACTAAGGAAATTTCTCTTTCAATAGAGAAAGACCATTAGAAAAAACCAAGCCAAACCAATCAAACAAACAAAAAACATAAGCAATCAAAAAGCAGAGTTTTGGAGGATCATTTTGGAAGAGTGGGTGCAAAGATTGCAAATAATAGAGGAACAGGAATTATTTCTTTGAGGTGGTATCAAAAGCCACACCCTTAAATCTTACCAACATGACCACTAAACATGACCTGAACAAGGACTACACTAATGGACATGCTAACATAGATAGGGAAATCTCATAAGGCATCAACCCTACATAAAGAACTACAGAAAACTAAGGATTGCTGAGGGTGAGAGAAATAGTCTTCCCCAGGAAGATCACACCAACTGGTTATCCAAACAAAATTTTATAGATAGATAGATGGATGGATGAATGGATGGATGGATGGATGGATGGATGGATAGATAGATAAGATACTTAGATATATTTGTTTAATTTTTAATGTTCCTTTAATTTAAAAAAAAGGTCATGAATTGAAAGAGCAAGGAAAAGTATATGGGAGGTTTTGAATAAAGGAAATGGATTTTATTATCAATTAAAAAGGAAAAGAAACAACAAAACTAATGTTAAGAGGCAAAATAGTGTAAATCAGAGTGTGGATTCAGAGTGCAGATGCCATTTAAATAAACACAACAGTAACTACCAGATGTGTGGGCTAATTATTTTACCACTGTGTCTCTACTTCCTCATTTGTAAAATAAAGGATAATATTTTTAAAAGAAATCATTAGTATCAACACTGTAGGATGTTTATATCAATAACTGCAAATATTTTTTAAAAAAACTATAAATTTATTCCCTTTAAAGGAAATACATTATTTCATAATGAAAAGACAGTTAACAAGATAAAAAATGCTAAATTTATATGTTATTAAAGGAAAGAGCTAGATAACACAGGAAGAATGTTTTAAATCCTAAATATTGTTGAAGATTTCAAAACTCCTTTTTATCAATTCATATATCTAAGAGACAGAAAACTCACTTAGTGTGTAGATGATCTGAACTACACCACCAATAACTTTGGCTATAGGAATCATGTCACCTAAACAGAGAAACTACATATCACTCTTAAGTGCACAGTGAACTTTTATTATAATAAATATATTAGTATATAAACAATTTGCATCAAATTTAGAGGACATGAAGAAAATACCTAATCTAGAAATGTAATAATATAGTTTTAAGTGATGCTGTTGTGAAATGCTGAAATATTAGAAAATATTTTGAAGCAGATGTAAAGGACAACACAACATACTTCTAACCAAGACAATGTTTTTTGTGAAATACATAATATGACATGTTTATATTTAAAGAGAATAACATTCTAAAAGTCATTACCTGTGCAAGGAAAAGAAAAAAAGTAAGAGCAAAGAAGAAAGATGATGGGAAATGATGATAAATGACTGTGTTCAAATTTATATGTCTTAAAATCATTTGAGCAGGATAACTGATACCTGGGTTAAAAGATAATTGGATACCAATCCCCCAAAATAGCTTAGGATATATTTGAGGCATCACTACATGGTACATGATTTTATAATCCAAACACAAAATCTTGAGGCTTTTATACTTTTTGCAAACCAATTACATTTTACCCACCATAGTGAAAGTTTATCCTGGAGGGCAAGAGAAAATACTTGTTATAATGAAAGGGATGACATTACAGATTTGAAACTCTTGGTGATAAGTTTAATTAAATGTTAAAAATATGTTGGGAGGACTTGAACAGCCCTAATTTCAAAAATAAATATACTATGTTCATGAACTGGAAGATGGGAAATTGTCAAAGTGTTCATCCTCCTCCCCCAGATTAATTTACAGGACTTTGACACTCAAATCAAAATTCTAAAAGTGTTAGTTCTGGAAATTAAGAAGATTTTTCTATTGATAAGATTGACATCTCTAAAACTACAGTAATAAAGACACTGTGTAATTAATGGCATTACATATATACAGACAAATTAAGAGAAATAAAAAGTCCCCTTAGTCAATTGTTTTTCAGCAAGGATATCAAATCCGCCAATGAGAAAGTTTCTAAGTTTCTAAAAAACACTGCAGGAGCACTAAATGTTCATGTGTGTGTGGGGAGGCGTGCATGTGTATATGTTCATGTGTGCATGCATTTAGACACCAGAAGCAGACACTAAAGGACTCTCTTAGTCATTCTCCACCTTATTTTTGAAGCAAGGTCCCACATGGATACTGAAGCTCACTGGTTTGACAAGACTGTCTGGACAGTGAGGTTCAGGGATCTTCCTATTTCTCTACCCTCCACCCCCAGTGCTGGAGTCACAGACATAAACTGTTGTGTGCACCTTCTTGTGTGGGTGTTGGAGTCCTCACACTATTACAGCTAGCACTTCAGTGGATGAGTCACCTCACAGCCTCAGATAAACATTCTCAAATTCAAAACGTTCCCATCTCACACCACCTACATAACTTCATTTGAAACAGGCCCAAAACTAAATCACTATAAAGCTTATGAGGAAAATAAAGCACAACTTCCTGATTTAGTGGTAGTCAACAATGTCATAGAATACTTCCAAATAAACCCTAAAGGAAAAAAAAAATATGAACCAAGACTTAAGAACCTTTCATTTTGAAAGACAGAAAGCCAATGACACACTAGAATAAATTATTTGTATTGCATGGCATGACAGAGGACTTGGAACTGAGATTGTATGAGAACTGTAACTCTGCTGAAGAAAGAAAACAAGCTGCAAAGATTGGTGGAAAACATCGGTTTCAGAGAAAGGTCCTAAACAGCTAGTAAAGTCATGAAGAAATGGTTGTCTTCACTAGTCATGGGGGAAACACACATTACAATTAAATTAAGCAACAGGGCAGTTTACTCAAGGGTTGAAATTTAAATGATTGACTAGTTTAAAAATTTGGAGCAACTAAAACTTGCATGCAGTACTTATAGGAATGTAAAATGGCACAGTCACTTTGAAGTCATTTTTGTCAAGTTAAATTTGCATTTATCATCATGTAGTATTTTCGCTCCTAAGTATTTATTCCTAAGAGAAATGAAACATATGTCTACATAAAGACTGGTTTAAAAAATTCACAGCAGCTTGATTCATTATAGTCCAAACCTAGAGACAATCCAAGTGTCTATCCACAGTTTGTATGTGGATAAACAAACTGTGTGCTAGCCTTACAGTGAAGAACCACTCAGTAGTAAAACAGAATAAACTACTGAAATGAAATATAGATGAGTCTCAGAAACATTATACTGAGCAGCGAAGGCCAGATACAGAAGGGGGCACACTGTGTGAATCCACATAGACAGAATACTATAGCCAGAAGGGAAAACAAAGGTTACCAGGACTGGATATTGGCACTGGGAGAATATAACAAAGTTACCTTTCTTAGATGGCGAAAGCATCCTGTGCCATGACTAGAGCTCAATTTGTACAGATGGTTAAATTTGTCAAAGTCATCAGTTTGGAAAATTTAAAAATGAGAGCACTTTGTTGTATATGAATTACACTTCAAATAATTTAAAATGATAGAAGATACCTAAAGATACCATCAGAGTTTGGTGTCCTGTCTCCTACTTGAAAACACTAGCGGTATAGTTGAACATTCTCAGTATTTGGCAGACAGTATGCAAACAGTAAATGTTAGATGAATAAAATACACAAACATCTGAATAGGTAAGTAAATGATACTGAATGTTGTCAGAAAACATGTAAGCCATTTAAAAGTTAAAACAGTGCCAGTGAAATGTCTCAGAGTATAAAGGTATTTGTCACCCTATGATGCATGTCCTTGATTAAAGGAACCCATGTAAAGGTGAAAAGAGAAAAAATAACTCTACCAAATTGTCCTCTGACCTCTGCACATCACATGCATTGCAGTAAACACATACACTCACACACTCATACACACACACACAAACACACACACATGCGCGCGTCACAATCACACAGTGATAATAGATTTTGTTTTATTTTTATTTTTTTCCAGACAAGGTCTCTTTGTGTAGCCCTGGCTATTCTGGAACTCACTCTGTAGACCAGTCTGGCCTTGAACTCACAGAGATCTTCCTTCATCTACCTCCTGAGTGCTCGAATTAAAGGCATGTGGCAGCACCACATGGTTGATAATAGATTTTTAAGAGAAAATATATTGATGACATTCTAGAACAACTCGCTATGTGAATGTTTTAAGAACCTACCATGACATGATTCCTGATAATCCATCAGAAGTGTAAGGCCAACATCAACTATATAGTTAGTTCAAACCCAGCCTGAGCTATATTGGGTCCTGCCACCAAAAACAAAACAAACAAACAAAAAAAAAGAATAACAACCAAAAACAAAAAAATATTTTGGGACAGGAGGAATGGCTTCCCTAAGATTCAAAATTTCCATTTTCAAATACAGATATATCTGTATGTGGATTAAAAAAATAAAACCACTAACACCAGCCAATAACAACACTTCAATTGTATTTAAATTTCCATGAAGTAGATATCAGAATAGAAAAAGGGTTTGACCTCCTGATGTGGGAAAGAGAGAAGAAAGGGACTCTATGAGGGGTTCTGCTGGAGAACATTAGTGTGGGTAGTGGCCTTGGGTGATTTAAAATATGTCAAGGAGTTCTCTGTGTTTGTATAGGCAGTGATGAGCTGGAAGGAACAGAAGTGATATCAAGAGGAAATGAAATGGGAAATATCTTTGATCCTTTTTTATTTCTCCCCCAGAGAAAGCTATAGACTGAGTCAGTCTGTCTCTTGGAACATTCCAGAAGATGATTCTCTGGGACAATGGCCAACACAAGAACCATCTGTTTGGGAAGTTAGAATGTAAAGCTTCTCAAACTCTTCTTTCCTTTCTCCTCAAACGCCAGTTCCAAACTGGCACATGCTGTGGTGACACCTCCATGAGTTTCAGTTAAATTGATAATAAACTTCATGTGGACTTAATTGACATTAAAAAGTAAAATAAGTACACATTTTAGAAAGTATTTCTTTTCTTCCAAAATGCCCATATCAATTGGAAAGCACAAAGATGGGAGATAGAAATCAGTTAAATCTTTGGATGGAGTGTCTGAGAAAATGCACCAAATAACACTTCAAATTCTTCCCCCAAGGCATCATAAAGCTGCATCCTTAAGCAGAGTGGCAGTTGAGCAGGGCCATGGACCAGTTCTAGAAAATTAGTTTTGTGTTCCTGGCTTAGAAAAGGCAGTGAAGGTCCTTTCACAATTCTTTCTTCTACCCTTCTCTAATTCAAACTCATGAGAGATCCACCTGCCTCTGCCTTCTGAGTGCTGGGATTAAAAGAGTATCCACCACATCTGGCTTATTTTATTATTTTTTTTATTCAACAAATATATACAAATTGTGAGAAGAAAGAGCTGTGTTTTAATGGAAGCAGAAGGGAGGAATGGAAAAGGAAGTAATAAAACATGTGACACGAAAACAGAAGAGGGGGATACCTGTGGAGGAGACCAGCAAAAGCAAAGTAGAGATGACTGAGGGGGATGTCCTTCTGTATGTTGTGAATAAATGTTTCTCTTATTAGCTGATGAATAAAGCTGTTTCTGCCAATGGACAGGCAGGAGGTATCCAGGCAAGAAGTATAGACAGGGCTACCAGACTAGGAGAAGTCTGAGAAGAGGAACAGATAGAGTGAGTTGCTAGAGAGACACCATGTAGCTACTGGGAAGTTAGGAAGCCCAGGCATTCTCTGGTATGTCAAGATCACATGGAGATACACAGATTAATAGAAATGGGTTAATAATTAAGAAAGAGCTAGCCAATAGGAAGCCTGAGCAATTGGGCAAGCAGTCTATAATTAACATAAGCTTCTGTGTGTTTATTTTGTACTGAACTGCTGTGGGACTGGGCAGGACAGAAACTTCCATCAACTGAAAGAAAGGTTATAATCCAATACAGTTGTTTTTCATAAACAAAACAGACCAGTATGCTAATGAGATTTTAGATGGCACGTGGATTAAAAACAACTGTTAAAATTAGGAGTTTTTTTATGTTCCTAAACATATGTTACATAAGCTACAGATAACCATTTAGCACCCACAACTTTCAGGAAATCTTGAAATTCCAGAGACAGAATAAAGTGAAAGTGCCCACAGTGTCCATCAGGTCCCCATACCTTTCTGTCTAGAATATCACTCAGCACAGGCTCTTCCATATTTTCTATAATGTAAGATGGAATTGAAGTTTCTGACATGTCTTGAGTTCTTCCCTTTGGCCAACATAAACCCATCTTGCTGGAACTGAGTTTACCTGCTACAGCTTGATCATGTGTCACCAGGAAGAACAATGACCTGTCAGTCATCCATGCAGTAACCATCGCCATCCTGGCACAGCACCTGGCTCACATTTACTCTCTCTATGGTTATAACCTTTTAACTTTACCTTGATGGTCTCATCTTTCAGCAAGTTCATCATTTTGTTGATTATCTATACATTCTCTCCAAACTCCATATCTTCTGTCACTTTTGTTTCTCACATTGGAACAGGCCTTGATGATCGGAGTTCCTGCCATGGTAAAATATTCTGGGAGGATACTTACAAATAAAGATCAAAAGTCAGGCTCTCCTAAAACCTGAACTAACACTCAATCCCCACTGCTTCCTCGTCCTCTGTCTTTATACAATTAAGATGAAATGTAGATTTTCCAATGGAAGATTTTAATGTGAGAAATGTTAGACTGTATGCCTCCCTTTACTGTCTCTGACAAGAACAACATGATCTCTGTCACCAGCCTTTGAACATTTACAATTGTGCAGCCATAGACATTGGAGCATCTCCTATCCCATGTCACTATGGGATTCTCCTGGACTCTAGAGCTTGCCACGTTGCTTTTATTTTTATTTTTTATATCCAGTTCTTCTTTTAAACTTCCTCCATACTAGTTAGGGTTCCTTCCAGTGCTGACAAAAATCATCTCAAATTATTAATGATGAAAAAAGAGGTCTATGTTGTTTATTCTATAGATTTCCAAGCTTAATATAAACACTATTATACTATATGTAGTTGTCTGAAAAATTTATATTTGCAAAATATAAAAAAATGTTTTAGATGCATGTACTTGTTGATCATTTCCTTGCTTTTGGTGAATTTACATGTCAATAAACAATTTGAATATTTCTGTATTGTGCTGCTAATTTAGATAAACTTATCATGGTTACTTTTTAAATGTTCTTTGTGCATATTAAATGTATGTAGGATGGGTTTCATAAGTACATGATCGTACAAGTCTACCGTAAGCTTTGAGTATGCCTTCTCCTGCTCCTCCTTTTCTGCCTTTAGTCATTCCTTTCACAGTTGTGCATCTACTTTCATGTCATGTGCACATACATATATGCTGTTCCCATGTAAAATTCAAGATCCACAAATGATCATCTCTGTGGATGTCTTTATTGGCATATTTTATGAGGAATAGTCATAGGAAAATTGTTACTGAGCTATTAAATGTGTACTTTATAGTACTAGAGATCAGAGCATCTGTTATATTCTCAATTCTAGAATTTTATCTAATGCCAGGTGGTGGTGATTCATGCCTTTAATCTCAGGAGCAGGGTGGCAGAGGTAGGCAGAACTCTAAGTTCCATACCAGCCTGGTCTACAGAGGGAGTTCCAATACAGCTCCAAAACTACACAGAAAAAACCCTGTCTTAAAAACCAAACCTAAAATTAAGTTAAAAAGTAAAATACCTGTCATATATTGAAAAAAATTATTCAACTATCCAAAGATTTGACTTTTTACTTTCTCTTCAGAAAACAAAATTTCTTGATGTAACAAATTTCTTCATTTATCTCACTCAGAATATTTTAGTTTCACAAACTTCTTACCTAACCCAATCGTAGAAGCATATCCAGAGTACCTTCATTTAAAAGTTTTGGTGTTACGATTGAAATTTTAATTTTTCTGACACTGATATACACATGTTATGAGCTAGAAGCCAAGTCTCCCTTCTACACATGGATAAGCCATTTTCTCCTTACTACACAGCAGTTGATGTCTCCCAATGACAATTGTTTTTCATGTGGTTTAAATGTTATTAAATTTGTTCCCAAAATGTTTGGGGGACTCTTGTTCTTGAAAGTAACTGTGTTTAGGAGTTCCAGAAGATGTAAACTGTGTGGCAAGGCAGTTTGATTGCTATCTCAGTGGTCCTTAGATTAACATAATTCTGGAGTAATTCCAGTTAGCTTTTACAAGCTCATGTTACAAAAATAGTGGTATCTAGTCATAGCTCTCACTAGCTTTTCTAAAATTGGAGGGTCACACACTCACACACAGTGAGAGAGAGGGGGGTGGAGAGGATAAAGATTGCCATAGAGTTTAGAAGCCAGACCAAGTGAGTTTATAGATGCTTGTCCTTTTAGTCTTTGGATAGCAATTTGTTTGTCAAATAAAAATGTTCAGTCCTCCAAAGCCTTATGTTTAGCCAAAGGGAAGTACAGCTCTCACTCTTCACTATAGAAGCTTTGTTGTAGCAGACAAAAAACCATGACAAAAATCCACAACTAGTCAAACTCAACATAAAAACATCTGTAGAGTGCCTGTTAGCAATTTATATGTCTATAATATAACCTATACACCTAAAGTTCATGGAAAGTCTTGGAAGATGGGGTGGAAGGATTGTAAGTGACTGAGGACAAGAACATTGCTGTGAGATCATGTCTTCCATGTATGACAGTGAGGTGCTCCAACACAATCTTAAAAATATGATCTCCTAAATAAGACTGATACAGTAGCAACACTAGTTGGCATTCCAGCATGGATGAAGGAATTTCACAAAGACCCACACCTAGATGAAAAGCTATAGGCAGTTAATGACTGCCGAGAAAGGAAGAATCACTTTGTCTTCTCCAGAGAAGATCCCCTGTGTAGGTTACCCAATACCAAATAGTCAGTCCTAAACACATACACATAAGTATATGTGCAACACTGATTAGACTCAGCATGTGTGTGTGTAGGGGGGATGTAGAGGTGATAATAATTAAAGGAGATGTCCTTAATGTGAAAGGGATATGGGGAACACAGAAGGAATTGGAGCCTGAAGTGTATGGGGTAGAAATGGTGTAAGTACAAAGTCATGTATGAAATTCTTAAAAAGGGGGTAGGAGGGGTTGTTCAGTTTCTACCTTGTCTGTGCTAGTCCTGTAATTTTTTTTTTTTTTGTCCTTTAAAATTGGAGAAAAATTTTTGGTTCCCATGAAGAGAAGTTCTGTTACACCCATTTTCAATTTATCTATGAGAAACAGTTTTTGAAGTGTATTAGATCATCATTCATGTATTTCAAAATGCAAGTCTATGTTTTCATAGCCATGACTGCTGTCTGACAAATATTTTGCCATCTCTCCATACACACCCTCTAGGACTAGAATGGTACTTTCTCTAAACTGCTTCTCAGGGAGGTCAAGTTTCATCACATGACTTGCTTTGAGGTATTAATTAGGGGAGGGAAGCAAGAGAAGTCATTGCCCCATCCCACATGTCCTCCTCCCTCCCTGGTTTTATTGGCTCACATACTGTAATAAAACGTATATCTGCCTCCATCATTGAACACAATCTCCTTCTACATATAGGGTTTTCAAACTATCCTAATTAACTAGCTTTCCCTGGGGGCCCCTTTCCTTCTTTGGTTAGAATCCTGTCAAAGATGAGTCTTAGGCTTAATTTGCTGCTTAAGCAGCCTTTTTCTAGCAACACTCTTCCAAAATAGACTATAGGGGCAGACCAATGACATGGGTCATATGAAATCGGTCAGATGACCTTCCTTAGCAGAATCTATCTGGATACCATTTTGGTGGCAGAGATATTTTTTCCTCTTCTTCCTTTCCTGTCTGAGTCATTCACTGGTTAACTCTTTCATAAAGGACATTTTTTTTGTTTTGTTTTGCTTTGTTTTGTTTTTTATATAGGAGCGAACTACATTTTATAAGTGATAAAAGTTAGATCTGTGCTGGGATAGCATTGTTTCTAGGGCAACCACAGATTTCTAGGTTCCATTAACATGAAGAATCAATAGTCTGAAATCAGGGTTGGAAATCCTTAGGCCAGGTTACATCACTCTGTTTGTTAGGTGACATATAATACAAGCCCCTGAGATATTTTAATGTGACCATAGGCATCATTAAGCTTACTTCTTTTATAGTATAGTACACCATCTATCATCCTACATCAATTACTATTTATATATACAAAACAGTATTGACATACAATGTGACTGAGAAGTGAGCCATTTTGTAATAAGTCACTGAAAATTTGGAATTGTTTGGTACAGCAGATAACTTAACCCTTCTTGGCTAGTACCAACTTTGCTTTTCACCTCAATGACTATTTTGGCCACCGCTTCTAAGTGGCAGATTTTGAAAAGCTTATTCTGGGGGTGAGAAGGGGACACATTCTTGTGCCTGACTATGGTTTCAGTTTCAGACCACTGCAATAGAGCAAATTCTCAATTAGGCAAACCACACTTTTTGTATGAAAGATATGTTTATATTATATTGTTCTTGACTACATAAGAACATAATACCCAAAACAATGTGCATATCATCATTTAAATATTTTGTTGCTAAAAGTTTCATGATTATCTGAGCCATGAGGAAAAAAAATCAACAGCACAAATGGACTTGCTGAACACAGAGCTATCACAAACCTTCAGTATATAAATCATAGGCTCTTCAATATATGTTTAAAGAGAAATACAGACAATGTATAGTGCATTACATTTATACATTATGACATTATTTTATTGTACACACACAACAATACCAACATAATCCAGACAAGTCTAGTATTTTTTAAAATTCATATAACCCATTAATTTTGAGCAGAGATTACTATCTACTTGGACATCCCATATGACAAGATTTGCATTTTAAAATATTAAACCTTCTACTGGGATGACCCTAGGCATCCTGAAGGTTAATCATCAGAATGCCACATTCAGAGGACCTGATGGCTGTCATTAGGATAAGATACTGTCGGTCATCTAGGGAAAAAAATTAACTTGAAAAGTGAGATAATAAAAATTTGACCCAAATGTTGAATGAAAACTTCACACCCAGAACAGAAGACCCTACAGAAAAAGTAATTTAGAGTTGAGCACTGGGTTCTAAGGGTTACCACCTTTACTCTAACTAGCTCTCTTTTTTAAGTGCAGTAAATCAAAATTTTAAAAGTTATGTCATTACCAAACCAAATCCCATCAGTTTTATTCTTTTGCTTTTGTTCCTACTTTTTTGCAACAGACTTTCTTGTTCCTGAGGTTGACTTAGAACTGCTATATAACCCAGGTTCTCCTCTAACTCTTGATCCTCCTGCTTCTGACCCCCAAGTGCTTGGATTACCGCCATGTGCTACTGTGACCAAGTGTACCAGTATTCATTGTTAAATGAAAATTTCAGGATAGTGATTCCTTCTTTTTCTATCCCTGCTTCTCATTCACACTTCGCCCATTCTATATACCATGATTTTAAAATGTATTCCAAATCTGAGTGTTTCGGCAAACTACACAACACTGATCTATCACATCTCATCAAGGTTACAACAGTCCTTTCCTGCCATTCTTGCTATGGCTTGATTCTGGTTTTATTGTGTCTCTTAAGGGGTCATGTGTTACAGGGCTGGTTTGTGATATGGTGATATCAGGATACAGTGTGGACCTTTAAGAAGCAGAGAATATTGGGGCATCTTTATGTCATAGGCACCCTGTCTTCCCATGGGATTGTTACAGTCTACAATGGTCTATAAGTTAGTTCCCTTAGAACCAGTTTTAAAAAGCCCAAGTCTAACACCTGAAGAGCTGCTGGCTTTCTGTCTGACATTGTGATCCGTTCCTCTTATACACATTCGCAACACTATGCTGGAGTGATGCCTTTGAGCTTCCGAAATAAGGTAGGTAGGTAGGGGTGTGTGTGTGTGTGTGTGTGTGTGTGTGTGTGTGTGTGTGTGTGTGTGTGTGTGTGTTCACCCATGTCTGCGCATATAGAAGCCAGAAGTCATCATCAAGTGTCTTTTTTTTTTATCACTTTCTACTTTATATTTTGAGACAAGGTCTCTCCCTGAACCTTGGGGTCAGCATTGGGCACACTAGCTGGCCCAGAAGCCTTTGGAATCCATTTAACTCTTTCCCCAGATCACTGTTATTATAGACCCACTACATGGGTACTGGAGATCTAAAAGCATACTTCACACTCTACGCATTAATACATCTCTCCAGCCTGAACTTCCGTTTATAATGTTAGGCTCAGCATTTGCTTATTATTTCTGTATTTATTGTTATTGTATATGTGTGATGTATGAGTGTTGGTGAATAGGTGCCATAATGACTGTGGTTCTGTTTCTACTCTGGGCTCTGGGACTCAAACTCAGGTTTGGACAGCTAGCACCCTTATCCACTCAGCTATCTGACAAGAGGGATAAAAATTGGTCAGGCAGGGCAGGGGTCCCAGAGTAGCAGTTCTGAGAATGTGGTCACTGGAGGCCAGGAATGACAGAAGAGTTTTCTTTCCTATTTTTTATTGTCTTCTAAATGTGTATCTTTGCATGCAGGCTACATGACAGCATGTGACTGAAACAGAGAAGGGGTGCCTAAACACTTCATGGCTGGCCCAACTGAACTAAGCTCATCCCCTCCATTTACTTCATGCTAACTCCAAGACTACCAGACAGCCAGATCAATGATGCCCTATTTCCTGTGGCCCTTCATATGCAGCAACTCTGTTATCTGTTTATTTTTCTTCTTCCTTCCTTCATAGGCTTCCATGTGAGAATATGCAATAAATTTCTCTCTAAGATTTCCCTTCTATGGTCTACAAATTTCATTCTGTGAATTCAAGAGACAAAACCCCAAAAGCCACTGGCTTGGTATTGGTGGCTCTCAAGTTTTGCAGGACTCTAGTCCTCTAGGCAAAGTTCACCAAAAGCCAAGAAAGACTCTGTCATTTCATTTTCAAAGTCAATCCAGTATTCATGCATCATCTTTATTCCACTATAGTAATAAAGTAAACTAATACAAAGCTAATCACAACATTTTCTATGGAAACATAAAATGTCCCAAGGACACTCTCAATCATCAATACTAAATGATAAAAAACTGAAGTTTGATTACAACTAATGAAACACAACAAAGTTTATACAAGTCTGATAGGCAACAACAATAAAAATAATAACACACAGAGTCCTGTTGGAAGATAAAAATACAAAGCAAATATCTGTGAAACAAAATTCTTGCCTTCTTCTGAGACACTATCTTTAATCTTAAACTCAGCTTTAGCAATACATTTGCAGCTAGGCTGCTAAGCAAAGGCTACCAAAATCATTAATCAGTTGCAGAGTCTGATCAGGTACAGGGATGTGTTCACTTCACCAGCAGCTGAATCAACTGATTACAGTCACTGTTAACATCCCACAATGAAGCTTTGCACGCCATCCACTTTATTCACAAATGTAGGTAGTGCTGGCACTTCCTAGTGCTTGCCCTGAATTACAAACTGCTTAAAGATTGTAAGGGCCCCAATCTTTACTTGTTAGAAAATTACTGATGTCCCAGTAGAGCTGTGCAGCTACAGAGTCTTCATAAACACTACCTCTGCTTTACATTTCTTTCTTTGCTTTTTGTTCATGGGTTAAAAGTACTTTAACAAACACAGAATCAGACAATCCTGGCAAGCAATTGAACTGAGGATAAAAATAGGCCTCTGTAGTATGGGTCCACATTTCTTAATAGAACCCAACTTTAACAGTATTGGGGGTTTCTTCTTACATAAAGCAAAGATTGAAAAGGCAGAATACTGGCTTTTGCATCTCTTTTCATGGCACTATCCTGTTTACACCAATTTCATAGGTAAGAATACTGAAAGCTGTTTTTTGTAAATTATTTAACTTTACAACATCTCCATAGGATTAGTTCACCACGTTTGTTCTACAAATTCAAATGAGGATTTTGCTTCTCAAAAAAGTTCAGTAGCTTGTCGCACCATCATGACTTCATGGCTTCTCACCACCTTTCTATGTTAGGGCACTGGTAGTATGCTTGGTAGGTCTCATTCCCACCTCAATGTGCTTGCATACACATGCACGCGCGCACGCGCACACACACACACACACACACACACACACACACACACACACACACACACACACACACACACACACATTCTTTCCCAGGAACTGTGGTATCCTAGGTTATCAAACGTTTAACTCACTTCCTGCACAGAAAAAAGGTCAGTTTAGGGAAATCTGCCCCTTGCCACATTGGAAGAGCCTTGGGAAATTAGAATTTTCAGTGACCTTTAGGAGAACAGGAATCTGCAAGACAAAAGTCAAGGCCTGCAAGCCAACTTGCCAAACGTGCTCCCGGAAGTGCCCCTGACCCACAGCCATCAGTTTTACAGAGGCCCACTTTGCCTTAATATCTTCCCTGGGCACCATCTGAGACTCCCATTCTTGGATCCGAGAGGAACCAGGTACCAGCCAGCCAGAGAAAAATCTTGCAGAGGGATTAAAAAGTACCTGTTCATAGCCTGAAAGTTTGTAAAGAAAGTACCGAACACAGACTTCCCATCACATCAAGAGGAAAATTTATGCATCGCCTTTGAGTTCAACTTCTCCATTAAAGCTTTTTCCCTATAATCTAGGGAGTTCTTATCTTGGTGACTTATGGTGTTATGGAGGGGCTCATGCATGGAAAATGTCAATAGAAATAGTAACTCTGGAAGGGAAGGGCCTCCTAATTAGTCCCCATTTAGATTTTATGATGGCTTTGAGATCTGCTCATCCTGACAGTGCGCACTGTGGTTACATATTGTTCTAGCCTGAGGGAACCATAGGAAAATCTAGATTTATTGTACCTATCATACCAGCATATTTCATTTGCCATTATGAGCAGCCATCTCGCAATGATGCAGGAGTATTTATTACAGATTAAATTGTAGGACCTGGATGGTTTAGTGAGGTTCTTGAGGTATCATTTATGTCATTAACTGGCTCATTATCAGATCTGTGAATCTCTATTCTTTACTGAGCCTTGCATTTGGGCACGGAGGCGTCCAGACTGGAGCAGCTTCCGGGCTGTATTTTGATCTGGCAGGCATGAAGTTTGAACACAGACAAAGCAAATCGCTTGCATCAGCCCTGTCTTGTTGTTTCACCTGATTGCCTGCAAGGTCCTGGCAAATTCCTCTTTAGTGCGGTTTGCTGGGGGTCAGGGCAGCCGGGCTCACTCTGGCAGGCAGCTCCTTTGGTTCAGGTGCTCCTGTGGCTGGGGTGGTTGAGGGAGGGAGAAAAGCTGGAGCCCAGGGATCCCGGGATTTACTTTCAGAGGTGGCTAACGCTAATTAGGTTAGAAGTGCCTGGCTGCCTTCTAAAGATGCAGCCTCCAGTTTTTCTTCTGTCATAAATAACCCCACGTTTGAAAAAAGCAGGAAGGGAGAGAAGGATGTGTGAAATTTAATTGTGATTATTTAAGAAGTTAGCTGTTCTTCCGTGTTGATTATTTGCAGCAAGGGTTGTGCTGTCACATCTCCTGCCTCTGGGACTGCATTTTCACTCTACCTGGAAAGCTGGGCGAAGAGGAGTCCGATGAGCGATCAGGATAGACATTTTATGAAAGATAGTAGAATAGTCTTGTTGAAGACAGGCTGGAGGAACATTTTCAAGAAAGACTCAAGAACACAGTGTTTACCCCTAGCCTCTCTGCATGGGTCTCAGGCTTGTATTTGCATTGGCTGTTTGATTCCAAGTGGGGGGCTTTTGTTGGCGGTATTTACCCTATTTACTCTCATATATTGCTTTTTCATAAATCCCAGAGAATGGCATTTAAGTTGCTGTGTTCTTTGGTATTACAATACTCTCTGGTGTAGGCACAAAAGTACCTATAGAAATGCTGGACTCAAATTCACAGGTTATCTGGGGAAGAAATGCCTGGTGATTTAATTGTTGAACATAATTAATTCATGGCATAGACAATAGTTCCTGGGAAAAGCTCCTTTTCACGAAGGAAAGTCGCAGGTAGACGCTGTTGTGTATTCTTTAACCAGTATTTAATATGATATTATACATCTAGATCAGAGACAACAGAATTCTTGCTCATTAATAATTGCATAGACGAACCTTTACAAAATAGTTTTCTTTTTACATTTATAGTGTTAAATGAAGTAATTTTGGTATTAACTACCAGCAGCAGAAAATGTACAAACTGTCTCACATGCACAACTATACCTCTCATAAAGTCAGTCAAATAAAAAATGTCCTGGTTGAATAAAATGGGCAGTATGGGCTGGGCAGGCATTTCTTGTCCCAAGTTGAATTTGCAATGGTGTGGCACTAGGAATACTGACAGTCCTAACGGAGTGCGCAGCTGCCTTGTCTTCTATCACTTTTACCAAAGGGGGCTGTCCCATGTTTCTCAGTTTTACTTGTTGCTTGTACCTTAGAGTTAATGAAGCAATGTAGAAAGGTCAGAAGGAAACATTTTTACTTTTTGCTGCTTAGAAGAATAATTGAGAGCTTTGATGGCAATGTTGTTGCCTCTGTTGTTAGGCTGCCCAGCTCCTTCCAGAGCCTGACACTTCCACTAAGCAAGACTTGGTAACAAGGCTTCTCTATAATTTCTAATTTGCCCTTTGTGAGCTGCATTGTCTCTCACACATTGTTTCGAATCACATTGCATTTTTTTTTTTTAGCCTGACTCTAGCTTTTGTTTGGTACATCTTATTTTTATCAAAGTTTAAATAAATTTAAATTATCCTTAACTTGTCTCTAACAGGGACTGTAAGATCATAGAACTTTTGCAGAAAGAAAAAAAAAAATCATAGGAACATATTAAGGTCTTCATTCCTTTCCTTACCCCCCCCCCAGCTAAATCCTTAAATTAAACATTATTTGTAAGCAGAATTTAAGTAGCACTTGCAAAATTTCTTTACCTATTTGTGTTTGTGTTTGTTCTGGTGTGTTAAAAACTCATTAATTCTCAAGTCCACATTTTAATAATGGTGGAGAACTAAAATAAAACATAGAGAATTGCCCTTAGAATAATGTGACCATTCAGGTATATGAATCATTTTTCCTCACCAGTTAACGACATCATTTTTTTAAAGAAAGCAAATCTAAATACTGCCCATCTTTATACAAGTGCTGTACTTAAAGGAACAATCTATAAGCACCAGGCTTACAGTGTTGTTTGTGCTGGTCCCCTGAGAAGCAGATAATTACATACATGTGTGTATATATGTATGTATTTGTGCTCCACAATACCTGAGTGGTTAGCCAATTAAGCAGAACTTAGCACTAAATGAGTCATCTCTTATATTTGCTGTATACTGCAGGCACTCTTGAATAAATAAGATCTGTGCTGCTATAAATAGGCTCCTTGAAAGAGGAGTTTTCTCTGTGGTTTCTTTGTAATGGTCCTCTCCCAGTCTCACTGCTCGGGTTTTTTGCATTATAGTCTTAATATTGAGCCTGCTCATTAATCTCCGTCCTTTTTTGAGGTTAGTCTAGGCTGTTCTCGTAGCTGTAGCACTCATTGGGTTGCCGTAGGAACAAGAGAGCCGAGTAAATATGCTTATGGAAAAGAAATGACTACTAATTAAATGTGAATAGCATTTATAAATTGCCTAGTTCTCACAAAATGCAGAACATAATGTGCTTTGATGTACTTCATTAGTAAAAGGCACCTATATTTTAAAAATATATACTAGCAGAGAAAACCAAATTTTAATGCAAAAGTGATCTTTCTGTGCTTTCGTTTTCCCACTGACTATAAATCCTGTAATTTAATGCAGATATCCTTTTTTACTGCATTTACATGGCAGAAAAGGACATTTGGTTGGCCTGTGAAACTGCTGCAAACCTTCGCTATTCTCTAACCAAAGTATAATTCCTTTTTTTTTTTTTTTTTTTTTTTTTTTTTTTTTTGTTCAGAGCACTGCTTTTTTTATTAAATTTTAGACAATAAGGAAAGGATTTCACTATCCAGTTCGAACCCAGGCAAGCAGTATTTTCACATTACACGGTACTGTGGGTCTTTGCCTGCCTTGCCTATAAAATCAGGACTTCGTTGCGAACTGCAGAGCCAGGTTTCTTTCGGTCACTGGGCAGCTTTACTTGTGCTTTGTTGGAACAAAAAGTACCCCTCGCCCTTTCAGAGACAGAAAGGCCCCAACTTCATTGTTGCTCTGTGTCACAACAGAAAACTCATCGGGTCCACGCGCCATTCTACAGTGGGAGGGTGAAGTTACCTTCTGGGACGTTTTGCTGGACATTTGGAATTTACTTATTTCCAAACAGCTGGTGGAGGAAATAGCTCACAGTACCGTGCATGAAATCTTTCTATCACAAGTCTGTAATCCTGGACAGGACAGGCCATAGCTTTGTCAACTCGGTAGGTTTCAGAAGAGTGCTACTGCAGTTTGATGATTGCTTTCCAAAGATCTTTTTTTCTAGAAAAGACCCAAATTACTGGCTGTGAAAACAACAAAGAAAAATAAAAACCACCTGAGTTGGGTTACATATATATATATATATATATATACATATATATATATATATATATAAATAATTATGAACAATCCACTTTACATTTCTCTTTGTTTCTATAATAGATGCGCATATGCATGTAACTCGGCTTGCCTTTAAGTCCCTCTCTTTCTGAAAATCTTAACAAATGATCCTCTATTCAGATGAGAATCACGGGCAACTGGACCGGAGGCCAACTGGTAGAGTCATTTCCGGGCACTTGTGGTGTCTGGGCATGCGCAGTTGACCCGGGCAGCAGTAGTTTGGTGACTTGTTCTGTGGGTGTGATTAACAGGACTTTCTTTTGGTTGATTTTTTTCAGCAAAGCATTTGTTGCCAAGCTATATGCCAAGTAGAGAGTAGCGAAGAGGTGATTGTTCCCTAAAGTTGCTAAGTTCTGACTTTTTATGTCTGTTCTAGGAAAGGAGACAAGTGAGTCGGGCGATGCTTAGCATTTAATGGATATTAGGTTCGTGCTATCCCTAATGAATGTGATTATTCTATAGTGTTTTGAGGGATTTAATTTAAAGTAGCATGGATCTAATAATGTCTGATGAATAAAATTAAATCACGGGTATTTTGTAGGCTTTCATAAGTGCATATAGAATTTAATTGAAAAATAAACTTCAAAATTATTGATCTTTAAAACTTGATTCTCAACTTTCTGAATTACAATTCGTTTTATAAGTGCTATAGGAAAAAGCTTTTTAAATTAACTTACATTATTATTATTTCAATGAATGAGAAAGACTTTATGAAAAACAGTGGGAGAAGTGAGCATTAGTTACCTATAGAGAGCAATGCAAACTGCTTTATAACCATCTCCTCTTTAATTCTTACGAAACCCCACAAGAGTGCAAATACCCCCACTTTTATATGAAGAACGTGAATTTAGAGAAATACACTACTTTTTCTGAAACTATGATAACAAAGCCAAGACTCAAATCATAGCCAAATTCCATTGCTTCAATGGAAGCACTTCCTATTTTTAATCTCAATTTTTTTTCTTGTGTGATATTTTACTGCAACAAGCTACTTTGCGATATCACTGATAGTTAATGACTACTTTATTCTTCTTTGCCAAGGAGTAGTGTCCATGGTTTGATTCACTTTGATGTTTGGACCTCAACCTTGGAAAACTAGTAACCTTGCAAATCCTCAAAAGCTGTCTTATGATTGCTTGGGCTCATTCTGCATTTCGGTCCCATTTTCATTTCTTCAGCAAACTAGAAACCTAGTGCTACTCACCTAGAATTCACATCTCTTAAAGATGCTAAAGTTATCTTACTTGATAGCATTTCAAGAGATAAAAATATTCATGTAAAGGTTGTGTTTGCACCAAAAGATGGATTTTTACATTAAAAATAAAATAAAACATTGATTCTTAAACCCATATAAGGATTAAATTATTGATGTAGATTAAGAACAAACATCAACAAACATTCATAGTTTTATTGCTTCTGAGGTTCCTTTACTCACTGAGAAAATCAAGTTAATCTCCTAGAAATGCCTTATGCTGAGTTCCTTCACATTTATGAAGTCAAAGCTTCAGATACTTTGGGAGTTGTAGTGTTTCTTATCTCTAAGCCCCACAAAGTACCATAAGTAGATTGTGCTCTTGCTTGTCTTCTTTGCCTGGTTATCCCAGACTCTCATCAGAAGAATAGCATTTCAAGACTGACTTGTAGCCAACTCAAGACTCTAAACAGGAGAAGTCATTTTAGAGTGCATTTCTGTTCTGAAATTTTCAGAGACATTTTTACTAAGCTCTATAAATTGCATTTTAAATTTTTCCTATATTAAATAAAACTGTTAAGTATTTGTGTCTGGCAACTATGCTTCATTCACTGGATACTTGATCTCAATAAACCAATAGGAGAACACATATAGTATTGCCATAAAGACACAGGTATTAACCTCACAGCATCCTAGCCATAACAGTAGGTAAATTACACTGTCTCTTCACATTCATTTCCTCCATCTTAAAGATGAATGTTTAACTCTCTTCTGATTAACATTCCATGTTCTATGAGAATCATGAGAC
The DNA here is from genome assembly GCF_943737965.1 of Phodopus roborovskii. Lineage (NCBI taxonomy): Eukaryota > Metazoa > Chordata > Mammalia > Rodentia > Cricetidae > Phodopus > Phodopus roborovskii. Next base: position 46,390,486 of record NW_026126418.1, read on the forward strand.
AGACATAGTGGATGTGAAAGATGAGAGAATTCTGAAGCAATATATAATTAAATATGCCTTATAAGTTATATTTTATCTTTTTTTCTCTCAGAACACTAGACCTTGCTCTGCCATGTTCTTATTTTCAAAGAATATTCCTATTAATGAAAGATAAGCATTTTTAAAATCCAAACACAATATTCTTATTTTATAAGGACAAAACTATACCAATGTATTCTGCACAGTTTTCTTAACATACTCTGTATGTTTTCAATAAATCACATGCATATTTAAAGAAAGATAAATTACACACAATGCATGTGGCAACTTGGCATTGTGTTATTGGTAGTTTAAATGCTAATTAATGGATATACTTATTGCATTAAATAATGGATACATTATTGTGCTCATAACAACCTATGATTATTTCTTTTTTGTGGATTCTGGGATTGAACTCATAGCTAACTTCAAATCTATCATTCTTAATCATAACTCATATTGTCTTAAGTTAGAAAATGGAGCTGGGTTATTAATGTTGTATTTGATATTTTTCTTGTTACTGTTGCAAAATCTGTGACAAAAGCAACCTAGGAAAATAAAGACTCATTTCAGCTCACAGATTGAGGTACAGTTCATCATGGTGGGGAAGGAAAGTCAGCAAGAATTTGAAGCAACTGCTCACTTTGCATCCACAGTCAGGAAGCAGACAGTGATGAACATCAGTGCTCAGCTTTGTTCTCCTTTTAATTCATTCCTGGCCTCCAGGCTATGAAACACACTACCCAGAGTGAGCAGGGGTTTCCCATCTTATGAATACAACCTATAATCTCCCTCACAGACGTGTGCAAAGGTTTGTCTTCTTGATGATTCTAGACCCTGTCAAATTGACAGCCAATAATGGCATTTCTAATTACTTTTAAGGCTTACTAATATATAATCTTATTTCAGTTTTCTAGTGAAACAACTAAGATTTCCTTTTGGCTTTTACTTCCTAAATCATTGAAATGTTTTGAAGCATGCTGATTGCTATCATAAACATATTATATAAATATACACAGATGAAGGAAGTGTGTGTGTGTGTGTGTGTGTGTGTGTGTGTGTGTGTTTGTGTGTGTGTGTGTGTGTGTGTGTGTGTGTGTGTGTGTGTGTTTCAGAAGGGAAAAATATGACCCAAATTTTCAAAATTGTAAGTTGGTTTTGAGTGGCAAAGTTTTGTTGGTTGTGTTTCAGTGTTTATAGTTCATAAAATTAGATGCAGAGGTTAAGAATATAAATCATGCATTTTATGTATGTGTGTGAGTACCTGTGTGTATTTATGTGTGCCTAAGGAGGTCAGAAAATGCTGTTGAATCCCCAGGCACTGGAGTTCCAGGGGTGCTGGGAACAAAGTGAGCCATCTCTCTAACCCTGAAATTTACAACCTGACTCTTGTGCCACTGATGTATCATGTTTGACTTCATATGTTTGTGTTTCTTAAAATACCTGGAAATTGCCTTACAAGAGCATGCCCTATAAGTTCACTTACAGCCAGTCTTTTGCCTCTGTAAGTTCTGCATCCTGAGACTCAGCCAACGTCAGACCAAAAGTACACAGGAGACTGTCTCTTAAGAACACTGCAGATTCTTTGCACCATTCTTTCTTAAGTAATCCACTCTAACAACTGTTGACTGGAATTTATATTGTGTAGGGCATTTTATTTCATCTGGAGTTATTTGCAGTTTCTAAAGCCATTTTATATGAGGAACTCAGGCATCTGAAGATTGTTGGTGGCTCTGATGGATGACTGTGTTTCTTTTTCAGAATGTACCTGGTTCTGTTCTAAAATTAACAGGTAGTAATAAATGCTGCAACTGAACTAATCCCAGAAAGCTCTCCTCAAATAACATCTGCCTCAACCAAGGTGCTATGGGACATTTGTACTCTGGGAAGATGTAGTGCTGTGATTGGTGTAATTAAAAGCCAAATGGTCAATAGCTAGGCAGGAAAGTATAGGTGGGACTTCCAGTCAGAGACAGAACTCTAGGAAGAAGAAAGAGTTGCCAACCAGATGTGGAGGAAGCAGGATGGGAATTACAGAGATGAGGTAACAACCCTGTAGAAGAACATAGATTAAAAAAATACGGGTTAATTTGAGTTATAAGAACTAGTTAGGTACAAACCTAAGACAAGACAAGCTTTCATAATTAACAACAAGTCTGCATGTGCTTGTTTGCAAGCTGGAGGTCACAGAGAAAAAGGAGCTTCCCAGTGTATGAGACTCTTGAATACACATTTGCCATGACAATTAAACTTGAAATGAACTGTTTCTTTTTTAAAGAAAAACCTAGTTAAATATGTGTATATCTACATTCATTTGTGCCAGACAAATAATTTAAATTTAAAAATATTTGTGTGTGTGTGTGTGAGTGTGTGTGTGTGTATGTGTGTGTGTGTGTATGTGTATGTGTATGTGTATCAGCCACAGTGTATGTGTGTCTTGGTCAAAGACAACTTTGTAGGACCGTTTTGGTTCCTTCCGACTCGGATTCCAGGGAGAGATCAAACTCCTCTCATCAGGTTTTCATGTCAAATACCTTATCCATCTAGCTATCTTGCAGCTGCCTAAATTAAAATAAATAAATAACATGAGGGAGACCAGACAGAAGGGACTGAAGCAATTGAAGCTGAGTTATTAGAAGTAAATTTTATAGAAAAATTCTTTACTGGAGTTTAAATTTCCCCTTACTAGCAAGGAATCCTTATAGACACTTCTAACCAGAGAAATGTATGATTGCAGCTTTGTTTCAGAAAGATAATAGTATTTATAGCACAGAGAATGGATAATAAATAACATATCAGAAAAACAAGGCAATTGTACTTAAGTTAGTTTTAAAATTCCAAAAAATTTTTAAATGAACTTTTTAGTGTTTGGTATCACTTTCCCTGAAGTTTAGTCTTTCACCAACCAAGTGGCACTGGAAGCAGGCTCAAGGTAGAGCTGGATGCTGTTGTAATTATAAGTAGTATGATGCTATACCCTGTAGAAGACAAGTGCTAAGAAAATGCTTTCCTTTAGAATGTTTTTCCTTCACCTTTGGTTTCGTTGGACAGATGTTTCATACATTAGATTGTAATGGTTCGTAGTAAGTAGAACCACCAGCAGGTGACAAGGACAGCTGATGTTCACTTTTGCTAACTTAAGTTTAACACATTACTTTTTGGGTTTACGGTACTTGGAAGGAGGGGGTTCCAGGTACTTGAAACCCACAGTCTGATTTCAGGTACTAGCCCCCAAGCTTTTGTTAAATGCAGCTCCTGGTTCATTTTACCTGAGATTCCTTCTGAAGATGCTGGGATTCTGTGAAGTGCCAGTGTGCTGCTAATCCTAACTGCCCCAGCTTGACAAGCAAGCACCTGCTGATGCTTGGAAAATTCAAGGAAATGTATGATTTTCACTATATTTTAAAACTTCTTTTTATTTACTCACTTACCAAATCATAGAATGTTATAGTCAACATGGGAATCTGAGAATTTAATAACAACCATGTCCATATGTGCGTGAGAAGCATAGATCTTATAGGAAGTCCCCAATGAAGAATTATTAATCTAGAAGTCCAGAGCCCAGGACATCAACTGAACCACTTGTTACTTATAGATTAATGTGTCTTAAAGTTCAGCATTTCTGCAGTACCCTCTTTCTTCTTCCTGCTATGAATTCTCATTCTCCCACTCCCTCCATTAGTGTAATTAAGTAGGTAAGATCGGACAGGCCTACAACAAGAGCCTATTCTCGGCTCACCAGGCATCACCTGGGAAATGTCTAGAAATGCAGAATACTTGGACCTGTTTCACATGAACTGAATATGTATCTACCTTTTTAAAATGCTCAGTCGGGGTATCAGATCCTTGTCTGCCTTAGTTTTCTTTCTATTGGTGTAATAAACACCATGACCACAAGCAAGTTGGGAAGGAAAGAGTTTATTTGCCTTAAAGATAATAGTCCATGACTAAGGGAAGCCAAGGCAGGAACTCAAGGAAGGAACCTGGAGGAAGGAACTAAAGCAGGGACTGTGGGGGAATAGTACCTACTGTCTTGTTCTATTGTTTGTTTGTTTTTGTTTTTGTTTTGTTGTTGTTGTTGGTTTTGGTTTTTTTCTTTTTGTTTTTTTCCAGACAGGTTTTCTCTGTAGTTTTGGAAGCTGTCCTGAAACTAGCTCTTGTAGACCAGGCAGGTCTTGAGATCTCAGAGATTTGCCTGCCTCTGCCTCCCAAGTGCTGGGACTAAAGGCATGTGCCACCACCACCGGACTCATTTTTGACATTTTATATAACCCAGGATCAACTTCTCAAGGGAACACTACCCATAGTGGGCAAGGCCTTCCTATAATAGTCATTAATCAAGAAAATGTAGGTCAGGTAAGGTGTCATGTGCCTTTAATCTCAGTACTAAATAGAAGAAGGTGAATCTCTGAGTTTGAGAATATCTGTGTCTTCACATCTGAGTTCCAAATCAGCCTAGGCTATGTAGTGTGACCTTGTATTTAAAAAGATATGAAATCAAAACTAATTTCTAGGAGCTAAAAAGATGGCTCAGTGGTTCAGAGCATTGGCTTCTCTTACAGAAGACCCCTGATTCAATTCCCAGTGTCTACATGGGACTATACAACAATCTGTAATTCTAATTCCCGGGGATCACCTGCCCTTTTCTAGCCTCTGAGAACATTAGACACATATGGAGTACAGAACATACATGCAAGCAAAACACTCATACACATAAAGCAATTATTAAAAATTAAGAAAACACCCCAAGACTTGTCTAAAAGCAAATCTGATAGAAATATTTTCTCAGTTAATGTTCCCTTTTCCTAGATAACCATAGTTTGGGTCAAGATGACAAAGATAGATAGATGATAGATAGATAGATAGACAGACAGACAGAAAGACAAGACAGACAGACAGACAGACAGACAGAACTTTAACCAGCATATTACTGGAAGACCAATCTTTGAATTGCAAGCTTCTGGATAAAGATCTCATGAAATACTTAAGTTCACCTCTAATGGATTTAACTTAAAGCAACTGTAAATGGACTGTGTCTAGCCTTGTCGTCTGTTAAGGGTTCTACTTCCTGTAAACAATTACAATCTAAGTAGTCCACATTGTCACACTTCAGTGTCAGGAGGACATTATGATTATATCTATCATGGCATCCCTCACAATGAAGCCTGGATTAGACAAATAACATCCCCGACTTCTGAGATGAGCCTTGTTAGTAGAGACCTTCCTTATAAATCCACAGAAAGCATGTGTTCTTTGCACTAACAAAGTATCTGAAACATAGTAGACAACAATAAGAATATCATTTTAATTGAACAATATGTTCAGGGATGTGCCTAGTGTTTTTTGTAATACCTTTGGTCATGTGAGAACTCTATTTTTGCTTTGTTCATTGGTTCTAACAACTAAAAACTTCTAAAAACAATTGAAATTTTTTTAACGAAAGAATTCTTTATACTACCAGTCATGAAATTGACGGTAGTCACCACAGTACTTTGGGTAAAAAGTAAGGCAAAAAATTAAGTTATATGAAATGGCAACCACCAGAAAATCAAGGCTTTGTTTTAAATTGATGGTAGAGAATCATGAACCTCATTATGCCATTCTCTAAGGAGGACTATTTCCTCTAGCATGTAGGAGAATATCTCTTGTTGCTGACTACTATGGCCCACTTGATTCTGTTGATCCTTTTCCTTACACCCATTCAGCTTCTGGAGACACTTAAAACCCAATATACTCCTCTCAGTCTACACTCATTTCAAGGGTGTTATTTACACAACCCTTTGATTTTACTTACAAATTCATCCTCCCTACTTTCAAATGTACCCAAACTTCTTCAACTGGATTCTAAATGTATAGACCCAGATACTTATTCAGCATCTCAAGATGTCCTCAGCTCAGCTGTTCTCAAGCCATGTTTACCTCTCTCTCCCCTCTAGCTTTTCTTCTTTTACAGGCCCCCTCCATGTAGGAAAACTGTGACTGTTCGGGTTTCTCAGGTCTACACCTTGGAGTCATCCTTAGCATTTTTTTCTTTTTATTACACCCGACATGCATTTTTCCATCATGTGTTTTCATATCTATCTTCCAAATGCCTTATACACCAACCATTTTTTAGATCATTTTATAACCATCATCAGTTTTCCATTGCTCTGGCTTTTTTCTTCTTTCCCATTTCTCTTGTTTACCCCTCGTTTTGTTATGAAGCCTCATGTCTACAACCTTTTTTTCCAGATATTATGTTTTAACACATTACTTTGTTTCCTCTCAGTTGTACCACTGAAGAATCTCATCTCCTAGACAACTGCCCCATAATCTCATGTCTATGTCATATCAGAGTATAGTGTTTAGGTACCTGAACCAAATGTATTCACAAGTAAGATATACATTCACCAACCTTTATGTTTATTTCATGTACTCCAAACAACATTTTAAAATATGAGCCTACTTCAGCTCTTGTTTTCTCATCACTTTGCTCATAACCATCAAATATTTGCCTGGAAAACTTAAAAATCTCCAGCAGAACAAACAACAAAGTGCATTGAGGAAACTTGTGATTCTTCCTATCCAGTATGCCATCTAACATTAACCTTAGTTTGCCTGAAGATGCCAGCTACCCACAGCTGGAATTCTCTGCCTTTCCTGTAAGTCTGATGCTCCCTAACCTCCATTACGTGTATGTTTGTGTGTCCCAATCCTAACAGCCTTCCCTGATCATCTTATTTAAATGTGTAGCTTTCTTTCTAGGGTACTGCCTAGCCTAATTTCCTGTCTTATGTTTGTGCATGGCAATATTTACTACCATGTTTTGTACATATGCATTTGTTTATGCCCTGTTTCTTCCCACTAGAATGGAGGTTCCATAATGGGGAGGTATGTCTGTTTCACTCACCTCTGTGTCTACCGTGTGTCATATACTCCATAAATATTTTCAATGAATGACTGACTGCATTAATGAATAAAGCCATATGCTACATGACAAAATGCATAAACATATATATGGATATCCTCTCTCAACCTGCTTCTTTCCTTACACTCCACATCACAGATTCCACAAAGAGATACAAAAATGTGAGCAATAATTAACATGCCTGAACTTTGCAGCCGACATTATGGCTTTGGATTTTCTATACCCTGCTCATCTCTTGGAAAAGAAAATTCTGCTGTTTTAGATTTCAATGATGATAGTTTCTTCCTTTTTCTAAAATTGTCTCTCTTCTTTCCTACCCCCTCTACTCCTTTCTGTTTGTGAAGTCTTTCTTTCCCAGGTATTATAATTTAACGTATTACGTTGGTTCCTCTCAGTCATACAACTGAAGGATACTCTAGTATAAGAGACTGAAGCAAGGTAGAGAAATATGTTGGCTTGTTTGGGGTCCACCTAGATATATAAATGTCTACGGTTTCATTTTTATTTTTCTTGTTAAGGTGGAATAAAACTATCTCCATGTAAAATTTTCATTAATTCTACCATATGCCTTTATATGTTAGTGGTGATTAGGGGATTTTTTTTTTTTTAAAAAAAAAGCTAGATTGGGTTAACTACAAGAAGCACTGATATTGCTGCTTTCCATGAAACTGGCAGTTCTGAAAATCACTGTTTACTAGGTGTTATGGGTCAATGAAGGAGCTAAGAGTTGATCTGACCTTCAATTAAAGAATCATACTTAAATTTATGCAAAAATCTTCTATGGACTCACCCCACTCTGCATTTCTTAAGTGTGTGATTAACAGCCATGCGCAATTAGCAGAATAAAAATCATGATAATAAGCTTGGTCTACCCCACGATATCTACTCTGCTCTGACACACCTCTTATTAGAGCACAGATCTAATATTTACATTTTCATTGTTTACTTAAGGGTTTATATAATTCACCAGTTAATAACTTAGAAATGTGGCTTCAAAATTATTCTCCCTACAAGGAGATCATGAAAGGAAAGAACAACCTTTTAGGGCCAGTTAATTATCAGATCAAATTAAAATATTTATTAAAGTTGCATAATATAAATTTAATAGCAAATCACTAGAATACGATAGGTTTTTTTTTCCTTGTAATGATGGAAAACCTACTTTTCTAACTCTCCTTTAAGGTTATATCTGCTACAAGGGATTGATATGTGTAATTACAATATCATGAATACTTAAATTTCTCTCATGCTGAGAAAGCCCTGAAAAGACTGCAGCTTGCACACTGATTCTGATATCTGACCTTTCTACTGGAAAACAAAATCATGTTGCCCTAGACTGATCTGTTGCTTTCATTCTACACTACCTGACAAAAAGCTGAATGTATCTGAGACATGGCCATTTGCAGTTTGCACAAAACCAACCACAAAGCTGTCTGAGGCTTGGAGGCAATGCATTCCTGACTGTGGGGCCAAATGCTGGAGCTTCTTTAGCAGACGTTAGGGGCTCACCTTGTCACATGTTTTTCTAGATCATGTCCCTTTAAGTTTTCCCAAATGTAAGTATAATCTTAAATTTAAAAAAATAAGATTTTGACACATTAGTGAATAAGCATTTTGAATAGTAATGGATGTAGTAATTCCACTAAATTTAATTCCTTCAATTTATAAGATTGGGTAAGTTGTAAGGCAATATAGAACAGAATTGTATAAATGTCTATATCATTATCAACAATAAGCTTTCTTACATAACTTAAGTACATATTATCAACTTATATGCCCATCAAAATATGGGAAAATGGCACTAAAGGAGTTGTTTTGTTATTTATGCTGTTGTGATGGTTCATAATAACAATCAACTCAGCAGATGAGCTTCTGGGCTTTCCTGCAAAGGAACCTAGATGGGTTAGCTGTAGTATAAAGACCCCACCTTAAATGAGAGGGACACAATTCCATGGGTTGGGGTCTTGAGCTGAATACAAAGGAGAAAGCTAGATAAACAGTAGCAATCCCCCCTCTGTCTGAGTCTTTCTTCATCTCTCTCTTTCTGTGTCTCTCTCTGAATCTCTATCTCTGTCTCTCTTTAGCCCTGACTCTCCCTCTCCTCGTCTTTCTCCCTTTTTTCACCTTCTCAGCTTTGCCTTCCTTTGCTTCTGGACTGTGACTACAATATTACCAGCCTTCCTAAGCTCCTGATACAAGCTATTTTTTATGCTATAATGGACTTTGCATTTGAACTGCAAGCAAACACAAAATCCTTCCCTCCTTAACCCATCTCTTGCCAAGGCATTTTCTCACACAGTAAGAGTAACTAATACAGAAAGCCTTTGCTATTTAACAATGTATGTGGTCTCAGCATTTAAGGTTCTGCACCCATCCACCCACAAACACACACACATAAAGCCTCATTGTACACACCTTTTCAAGTTACCTCATCCCATGCCATACCACAGCAGAGCAGCACAAGAAGTAAGGTGAGTGCAAAACTGAGGAGTTTTAATGTCCCTTGCAAGTGATTCTTCGTATCCAGTATGCCATCTAACATTCACCTTAGTTTGCTTCCATTTTTACAATATAGTTTTTTCTGTGAGTAGCAATAACAGAAATAATGACAATGACAAGTAATGGCAAAGGTATGACACAATGATAAGAGACAGAGCCCAAGTGGTGTACCAATATCCTAGAGACCTTAGGCTTGACAGATGTTCACATTTAATGGCCATTTGCAGTCATGGCTTCCAAATCCTCTGCAGAGTGTTGAGGAAAACTGGAGCAGGGAATGCAGTGTGGAGTTTCTGACATCTATATTCATCACCTAAGAGAGAACGAATTTGTTACAATAATCTGAATGGTCATGGCAGTAAAACTGTGAGCTGATGAAGACCAACTTTCTCCAGTGTCTCTTCCCCTATACTTGTAACTTTTCCCCATCTCTGGATCTTGTCATTCATTTTGGCCCCAGCCAATAAAACCCCCAATCCCCATCCCATCTTGTCTGTTGATCACTTTTCATTTCATTCATCTCATCTTTCCTACCATCTGGCTGTTCAGGGACTTTTGCTTCATACCTCTTGTTTAGACTCCTAAAACAGCCCAGCTTCCCTTTTTCAGGCAGATTCCCACTTCTCATTCATTCTTGAACACAAGAGATGGCTAGAAAGCCTTCCTTATACAACTTTGAGGGCTCTGCATTGATCAAAAACTCAATACAAATTTTCACCTCTCTAACTTACCAAATTTATCAACTGACCTTTCCAGTCTCAATTTGTACCCATACCCACACACACTGATCATCCTTTTCATCAATTTGTATTCCGGGAACAGAATTAATATATTTCTACCTGTAATCCTTTGCTCATGTAATTCCACCCTTCTGGAAAGCCCCCTTTCTCTCTTTCCTCTCACAATTTTCTGTACATTCCTTGGGACTAGCCACCCCAAGAAGCTTTTCCAATCCTTCCAAATGAAGTCAATTATTCCATAGCAAATACTTAGTATAGTTGATTGACCCTGGCTGTGATCATACTCTCTTTGTTTTGCATTCATTTTTATTCATAGATCTTAAGTTTATTAATATCAAGCACTCCACCTAAGGCCCCACAGTATAAAATACAGCTTCCTAAATAGAATATGTGCTTTATAAATATTAGTGACACTATTTGAAAACTCTCATCAAGGCACAGTTCCCAGATCAATACTTCCAAGTTAGGCATTGCACAGCTTCTCCCCGGTATCAGTGACATCTGACCAATGAGTCTGACTGCAATCCATGAGTTAGATGCAACTAATTAGATAATTCATTGCTTAACAATTTTTTAATTGGCAAAATATTTACCTCTAAAGAAAGTTTGTATTCTGTTTGTACTACATGTGATTATATAAAAATGACTATAAAATGAAATATTGCTTCAGCAATTCTCCCATTCTATGTTTTTGGCTGATACCTTATAAGCTGAACCAAAGTCTCCCGCATAGGGGAAATCTAGCCTCATAGTATAGAGCTGATGCTACAATTTAGAACACACTTTAGTTCACTTTTGCATACACTTGAGCAGATATAGTTGTGCTAACACTGTGACTTTAGAGAAAGAAAATACAAAAATATCTGCCATGTAGAAAAGGCACTGTGACCTCCTAGACAAGGGCAACTCTAGGCCAAACATCTAGGGGAACACCTTTTCTAACATTCCAAGAATTTTCATTTGACTGAAGGTCAACTTAGAAAGCCTTGAACTTTTCCTGATTGTTGGGAGAAATTGATGTAGCATGCAAGCTGTTCTAGAGTAGTCACTGCATGCAGGTGGAACTCTGCCTTAGAAGCAGAGTCACCCACTGCCCAAAGGTATATGCTATACATCAGTTCTGTTTAAATTATTTTGTCAAATGATCCAAGCAGAAGTCATTTGAGAAGGAGGAACCTCAACTAAGAAAATATCTCCTTCAGATTGGAAGCAAGTTTGTGGGGCATTTTCTTGATTAATGATTGATGTAGGAGGGCCCATTACACTGTGGGTGGCTCCACCCTAGGTAGATGATCCTGGAAGGATAAGAAAGGTAGCAATCCTGGAGAGTGTGACTGTAAGCATCATTTCTCTATTGTTACTGCTTGGGGTCTTATCTTCAGGTCCTTTCTCTGGTTGAGTAGGAACTTGGCTTCCTTCAGTAATAGATTGTGACCAGAGCATTTCAAGCAAACAAATCCTTTCTTCTCCAAGTCATTTTTAGTGATGGTCTTTATCACAGCAACTTTATAGTTAAGTTTATAGAAGCTTTACTAGAATACCCTCATAAGTACATGTAAATCTCATTACAGTAAAAAGAAATTTAACAATTACACATTTGTTGTGGTATATAAGATAATGAAAATGGCTCACACGGGACACCTGTGAATTTCGGGTTCATTCTTGGAAACTGGTGGAAACTTGTTCCTGTCTACTGTATAAACATTTTAAAACATGCTGCATATAAAAGTAGAATGCAAATTCTATCCATTTTATTTAAAAATAACTTTACATGATGCTTTTCTCTTCCTATCAATTTAATTTGCATTGTACATGTGAATCTTTAATTTTTCACCATCAGTAGAAAATATTCAATTTAAAATAATCTTTTGCCATTGAGGAATACATTTTCTTTTGTTTTGGCAACTGTTCTCAACAGTTAGTGAAAACAACAAACTGTCTTGAAACCATATATCACTGCCGTGCTTGGCTTGTTTAAGGATCAGTGGAACTTGATTAAAAATTTCCTTTGGAATTACCAATTCAGATGAATTATGCACATTTGAAATGCATGGTAAATATTTCACTATAAAATAAAGAATTATTTCAAATTGCATTTCTCTAATTAAACTCCCTGTTGTATGTTTTATTCAGATGTGTATACAATGCCATTTGTATAGAATGCTAAGCAAAAAGTAACAGTTAATTTGGGGGTTACTGCAGTAAAAGTATGTTATCTTTTATATATATCACAACATTACTTATTATCAGCTTCACACACAGCATTTTGCCCTTGATTTACACAAACAACTGTAAATGTTTTATATATTTGTAAGGAGGTGAATGATATTAGACCATCAATCCATGGGGACTGCAAATCAGGAGGAGAAAAAAAAAAAAAGGCTATTACATTTCAGAAGCTGTTAAATCAGTTGTGCCCCCTGGCTGATTTTGTCAGCTATATTTGCTGTGGGTAAAACCGTTGATGCCTGGAATACTGGAGGGGCCCTGAGAGTCCTGGAGAGTAAATAGCAGCCGAGTTGTAAACTACACCACACATCTCACACTTACCGCACAAGCCCGGCTTACACTTTCCTCCGAATAAATCCAGCAGCTTTAAAAAGAGCAAGAGAGAAATAAAGAAAAAGGGAGGGGGAAACAAGGCAAAACTCGAGCCTTCTGTCACTGCCTCCAGCTTCAGCCCCTCAGCAGCCTGCCAACAGGACACTGTTCTGCCAGTTGTAAATTTTAATTGGCCATCTGGGGAAAGCAGAAACCACTGACTAGAGATTAATCAGCAAATTAACCCAGGCATAATACACATTTCCCAGTGGACACAAAGCTGCTCTAGGCTTGAGCAGAGCAGGCTGGGATGCTGGAGAACCTGTGTAGAATGCTGTTATTGCTTACTGCATTGCGTAGAACATCTTACCAGCATCCTGAAATTCCCTTCTCTGTGACCTTGGCAGTGCCCCTGATTTGTATGGAAGCTGCAAAGAGCTCCCCAGCCTGGCTTCTCACCACCCGGCTTCTCATCCCCACCCCACCCCCGTGTGTGAAGAACGAAACACATATGGCTCAGGTACTGTGATTTTGAGGAAAGTGTTGATGAATCAGTGAAAGTGACAACTTTTCTCTGGTGGGCTATTTGCTCCGATTTGCTAAAGTACCTACATGAAGAAACAAGAGTCTACCCGATGTTTACGATTTTGTGAATCGCTGGAGAAGAGCATTCGCGTAGCCGGTTTCTTGTGCTCCATTGAATACCTTCTTGTGGAGCCTGTACCGGGAAGGAAGGGTTTGTAAATTAAAAAAAAAAAAAAAAAAAGTCTCCCTCTTTGAATCTAACTCATAGAAAATAATTTAAGCCAAATGTTCATTTATACACAATATGGGACCTCAGCTCTTCAAAAAATAAAAAAAAAAAAAAAAACAAAAAACAAAAAACAAAAAAACAGTCTGCTAATTAGCTTAGGAATGCTTCGTAAGCTAACAGTAAAGAAATGATATTACAATGACAAACTCCAAAAAATACAGGTAGAGCTGGTAGGACTTGGGGTGGTGGTTTTAAAGTAGAATGAAGAGAAAATAAAGGACTTACACTGCCGCAGCTTTTGAAGTGACAAAATGGGAAGGGTGTGTATTATTCATCTTCGGAAGGGTATTGAAAACACAGAACACTGGCCATATAACACACACTGAATGAACTTGCTGGAGGGAAACCAAGGTGATGTGGCCAGGACAGACTTTGAAGAGCATAGACTTTCCACCTTGCTGATACTTCTTCTTCCAAATTTACCAATAATTTAGGACTGCTGCATCGAAAAGGGACTCAACATTTTCTGGTGAAAGTGGGGGTGTCCAAACTTAATATCAGCAGCTACTATCACATCAAACAGGCCTACTCTTGCCTTTTCCATCCACACAAAGTCCATGCTGAATGAACCATAGGCCACATAATAAGACTTAGACACTCAAGAGACACTATGCCATATATGGATGAGGGAGCTATGACATCAAAATAACTTTGACCATTTATTTCTCTGGAAATATGGAACCTTGACAGACTGGGCTACTAAAATGTACAGCATGGAGGCTGTGGTACAGAAAAGGACAAGACAGAATGGCAGTGATTTGAGATTGTGGGGACATTTGGAAATAATCTGAGATTGTGTACAAATCCAGGGAGAATCTAAGATTTTTTTCTAGTCCAGGAAGGATTCAGATTGTATGCAAGTCTGGGGAAAATCTTAGATTGTGTGTAAGTCCGGGAAGCCAGTATGTTGAAGACAAGAGCAAATCTGAGCATGATGACACTGGAAAAACAGGGCTAGTTAACCCATGGCTCTAGAGCAGCGTTTTTACCCTATTCCCATCTTGCCCACTTCTGCTTTTTCTCCTGACATTTGATTTTATAAGTTTTGAACAAACCATGTTGTAACCAAAAGAACCTTGACCAGAACAACCATAAATGGCAACAGCACCATCATACACCAATGCCCTGAGAAAAGAAATAAAAATAGTAAATTTTTCTCTACCCCCTCAGAATCAGAGTACAGGCTTTGGGTGTTCTGGTCATTTTCAGGAATTCAGGTTAGAATGGGCTATTTAATAAGGCTCTGCTCCACTGCTAAATCATGCACACCCATTTCACATACTTCTGGCAAAGGAGACAGACTGCTTCCTTTCACATCCAGGTATGGATACTTGCCCCTTTATTACATTATCAAACAATACTGCCTGCCAAATCTCATACACTTAAACTAAAATGGCTTCTAGGCAAGCACTGGATTGTCTGTGACATTAAATCAGTCAATACACAACAGACCACAACAGTAAAATAGAGGTCTCCAGCTTCAGGTGGGGATCAGATGGGGACACCTTCCCTCAAACATCCAGTTTAACTCCAAATAAAAGGTTCAGAAAAGGCTTTAGTTTAACAGTGTATTAAATCATCCAGCATGTTATGTGGTGGTTTACATGAGCAACAGAGGCATGGGAAGAGAAGAAACGGCAGATCTGAATTGATCAGTAAGTGCAGTAACTAACAAGCAAAATATTTAGCCTATTTAGTCCTTGGAATATTAAAAACAAACAAATAAAACAGCTGGTCTCTGCTATTCCTGCCCAACTCCATCACTTCAGCTGTACCCTCTGCTCCCAAGGCAACAAACCCTAAACCCAATGGTTACTGCACAATGTAGTCATATGTCCAGTGAGATTTGGTTAGTGGATTTCTTTATCTCCCCTGGGAGGGATATGATCCAAAGGTTATCACAGGTTCAAATAAACTCAGTACTATGTGGGTGGTCTCCTCTGAATTATTCAAAGCCTCACTCTCTTGCTTTAACTCAACATTCCTATTTCAAGTTTCCATGTTATCTTAACTTGTACATTATACACATAGAATACTTTGCAGGTAGATCATCTAGTGTCATGCTTATCTTGTCACACCTACCTGCCCATATCTTTCAATGTGTCCTACATTTGAAAAAAAAATGAGAAAAGAGTAGAGGAAAATATTTGAGTGCATTTACAAAGATGTCTTTAAAATATTTTCTATTTTATGTTATCTTTATACCTAAAAATAAAAATTTCCTAGATACAATTTTACACACTGTTGCTACAAGGTAGAGATGAAGGCAAGAAAGCTGAGATGCCCAGCAATCAGAGAAACAATGTAAAATTGAGCCATGACAGCACCCTTTAAATGATGAAAAGGGATTTGGCTTACTACAAGCTAATTATCAAGATCCTCCACACTCAGCTTCTTCTCCCTTCCTCTTTCTCATTTCCCACATACCCTGTCCTCCAGCTGGATCAAAACTTTTCTTCTTTTGAAAGCACCATGGGTTTGCATGTCCAAGAGTTTTGTTTATACTGCTCCTTATGGTTCCCCATTCTTCCTTTAAAAAAAAATTAGTAAGATCCCTCTTTCCTCTCTTCAACTAAGCTCCAGGAGATGGGCTGTGGATTACTGCATCTGCTTCCATCAGTTAGTTACTGGATGAAGATTCTATCACAACGACTTGCACAGTCACTAATCTGATTATAGGAGAAGGCCAGTGCAGGTGCCCTCTCCACTATTGCTAAGAGTCTTAGCTGGTGCGTGAACTGTTTTTTTTTTTTTTTTTTTTTTTTTTTTTTTTTTGAGCCCAGTCCCTATGATAGGATACCTCACTCAGCCTTGATACAGTAGGGAGGGATGTGGTCCTGCCTCAACTTGGTGTGCCAGATTTTGTTGACTTCCCAAGGAAGGGGGAGTGGATAGGAGGTGAGATGGGGGGTGTAAGAGGGCAGGAGAAGGGGAGGGAGAGAGAACTGGAGTTGGTATCTAAAATGAAAAAAAAAATTAAGTAAAACTTTTTTAAAACTAATGGATGTACGTATTGGGCACCCACAGAGACAGGAAGAGAATGTCATATGCCCTGGAACAAGGTGTAATAGGTAGCTGTGAGCCACCTGGTATAGATGCTGGAAACTCAACACAAGTCTTCTAAAAAGCAATTGCATTTTAATTTCATCTTTACCAGAAAGAAATTATGACTCATTTTCAAGATCTTAATCATAAAGTGCTTTGGCACAAGATGCTTTGGCAAGCTTTTTCTGACTTCTCCAATAGGATTACTTTTCTTCTCCCTAGCACCTTGCCCCATTCAAATACTTTAAGTCTTGTAACATTATGTTCAAATTCATCCATTCACATATGTTTCCTTAACAAGGATATAAATTCACAGAAGCACACGATCTCATATGTCATATGATATATGAAATAGATCTCATATGTCATATGATATATGAAATAGATCTCATATGTCATATGATATATGAAATAGAGGATTTGTATATCATATATACAACACAATCCTTCCTATATGTAGTGAATGAGGATAATGGATTCTTTGACAGAGTGATAATTCAAGGAATATGAGCCAAAAAAAAAATCTCTGGGTTGTAAGGAGTAAGGTTTTCCCTGCCGGCCTGAACCCACCACGGTGCCAGCCCCAATTATCACACACCGAAACTCTGTATTTGATATAATGCTGTTGGCCAGTTACTTGTTTCTTATCAGCTAGCTCTGTCTTAAGTATTAACCCATTTCTATTAATCTAAGTATTTCCACGTGGTCTCTTCTTACCGGAGAGTGAGGCCGGGGTCTGCTCTCCCCCCGTCTCTCCATGTTGACTCCTCTCTACTACTTCCTCCAATCCTCCTTGTCTTGTAGTCCCACCTATCTTGCTTTCCTATTGGCCAACAGTGCTTTATTCATTAACCAGTATGAGAAACATATTTACAAAATAACATCTCCCACCATCTCCTCTTTTCTGTCTAAAATAAAAAGAAGGGTTCTAACCTTAACATAGCAAAATATACCACACAATAGTTATCAAATAAGAATCACAGTTAACACTATTTAGTCCATTAACATTTAGCAAGATTTCAAGAAAATATTCCATCATCTATCCTATCTTTGTGAGTCTAAAGTCCTATATGTAACTTATCTTTAATCCTAACTAAGGAAAACTATAACCATAACTATTTGTCTTCAACTCCATCAAAGACCAAAGAAGGATAATATATAAATGACAGAGACAACTCACCCCGTCTCTCCATGTTGACTCCTCCCTACTACTTCCTTGAATCCTCCTTGTCTCCTAGTCCCGCCTATCTTGCTTTCCTATTGGCCAAGAGTGCTTTATTCATTAACCAGTATGAGAAACATATTAACAAAATGACATCTCCCATCACTGGGTGAATTTAGGGTTCATGTTTTTCTTGATGCCAATCAGTATTGTGAATTTTAGAAAATAATTAAGATGGCCTTTATTTTTTTTATATCTTTTGTGATTTAACAATTTTTGGTTAAATAATGTGAGTATGGCTAAATATGTAATTAAATATTGTCTTGTTTTACACAATTTCAATTTGTCAGCCTTACTGAGAATAATATGAATACAATTAAATATACTGACTTTGATGAGTTTTATAAATGTGTCCATCTTCAGGCTTCCACAACTTCTCAATCTGGCATATTATTGCCATCCCAAAAGCTTCATTACATTCCATGTAATCAGTTCACTCTACTCCCCACTCTATTGTCATAAGCAAGCACTGGTCTAATTTATAGAACTATAGATTACTTTGTCTGTTCTAAGACTTGATATAATTTAAATTAAAAATGTGCACCTTGTTGTGTCTGGGTGTTTTGTCCAATATGTTATATATAGCAAGATATCATTTTATTGATAAACAATATTCTAATTCATGAACATTAAAAAAATCTGCTTCTTCACTCATATGTTCATATGAAATAACTTGAAATGTCATTTAAATTTTCTCTCATTTCT
The DNA here is from genome assembly GCF_943737965.1 of Phodopus roborovskii. Taxonomy (NCBI): domain Eukaryota; kingdom Metazoa; phylum Chordata; class Mammalia; order Rodentia; family Cricetidae; genus Phodopus; species Phodopus roborovskii. Next base: position 46,408,977 of record NW_026126418.1, read on the forward strand.
GTTTTTGGTTGTGAGCCTAGCCTTTAATGGCTGAGCCATCTCTCCAGCCCTTGTCTCTCATTTCTATGTTTTTACATTTAATGTTTTTACAATATAGGACTTAATGAAGGGCCAACCTCAAACCCACTATGTAGCTGTGTATAGTATTGAATTGATTCCCAAACTACGTGCTTCTACTTCTAAAATGCTGAAATTGTAGGTATGTGCCACCATGCCTAGCTGCTATGATAGTTTATAACAGTAAAGCATAGACTATAATGAGACTAGAAATATAATGTAGCCAGGGAATAGTAAGAGATTAGTTAAAATAAAAGGATAATTTTGTTTTCTACTCTATTGTTTTTCAGGGGTTAGCTCAGTTGATTAAGGTTTTCTGTTTATGAAGACTTGAGTTTGGATCATCTATTAATTACTTTTCTGTTGTTGTGATAAAACACAACCAAGGACATTTATAGAAGGAAGAGTTTTTTTGGCTTTGAGATTTAAGAGGGAGAGTCCAGGATGGTCAGAGGCATGACAACAAGCAGCTTCAGGCATAGCAGTCAGAGCAGAAAGCTAGGAAAGCACATCATAATTGTAAGCATGAACATGAAGCAGCAAAAACGGTGAAAATGAGTAAATCTATGAATCCTCTAAGACCAACCATAGCTACACATTCCCTCCCACAAGGCTATCCCTCCTAAAGGTTCCATAACATCCCCAAAACAACACCACCAACTGGATTCTAGGCCTTCAAATACATGAGCCCAGAAGAGATATCCCCATTCAAACCACCACAGCACTCATGTAACACGCTGGGAATGGAGATTCAATTATTTACAACTAGCACAGGAAAAGAGGATCCTGAAACATGACTCAATCAACCTATCTGAATGAGAAAGTTCCAAATTCAATATAAGACTAAGTCTAAAAAACATAAGTTGTTGATGGCCAGAAAAAATAGCATGGCATAAGAACATTTGCTGCTCTTTCAGAAAACCTGAGTTTGGTCACCTGTACCCAAAACAGTTCACAACCACCTGTAAGTCCCACTCCAGGGGATCTGATGCCCTCTTTTATCCTCACTGGACATCCACACACAGGCACACATATGCTTATAAATAAAAATAAATCTTTAAAAATTATAAAGAAGACACTTGTTATCAAGTTCCAGTTACCACATGACCTGTGAATACAGAAATGCTTTTTTTTGGTTGTTGTAATCTAATTTTTGTACTCTCAGATCTACCTCTAAAAGTGATTCTTAGTCCAATAATCACTCCAAATAGAAACTAAAATAATTTGTCACCCTCATTTTCCTTCTCATCAACATAATGCAAATGCTTATCTGTTTGCTTTATCTGCTGTAGAGTTTTCCACTAATAGGATGAAGTCATCCCTTGCTGACCACCTGCATTCACACCCTTTTCCTACACAGTATGTAACACTAAACAGTATCATAAAGCACGGAAATGGATCTTCCAATAACAGATCTCAGAGCTCAACCCACTTCCCCCAGAAGACACATCTTGGCTGAGACATTAGCCACCCCAAGATACCAATTGGGGAGCTCAAGGTTTTTCAAAAGCCTGCAAATTCACAGCTATGAAGACAAAGAACCTGGTTTCCAAAAAAAAAGAAAAAAAAAAAAAAAAAAAAAAAAGGAAAACCACTTAAAGTGTTTGCAGCTCCCTTCAGCACCTAACCCATAGCCACCCTGGACTCAGCACCAATGTGAACTTGAGGAAACAGAAGAGTCTTCAGCTTCAAAAGCCTTTTGCCTGTCAGAAGCCAATGTCCAATGTCTGAGGGTTCAGAAGGTGTTCATGCATATTACTTTTGCACTTAGGATTTTTTAAATTTTATTTTGACCTTTGTGTTTTCTTCTTTTATCATATGCTTATTTTATTTTCCTAAGCACTCAATAGTTTTTTATTTTATATTTTATTTGTGTAATTTTGTGTGTGACTTTTCCTTTATTGTCCAGTTTATTTTCACTCCCTTTTCCTAACATTACTCTCCTGTGTTGTTTTTTTTTTTTTAAGCTAGATTCATCTTTTCTTTTACCCCTTTTCTGCCCTTATTTGTCAGTTAAGATTTCTACTTTTACACTAAGTAATTTTTAACTTTGTAGCTTGCTGTATGTTATTTTTGCCAATTCCTTTTCTATGGTTATTGGCTTTACTTGACTTAAAGCATATTTTTCTTCTGGCTTGTTTTAGTGTTGTCAATATTACAGTAATTTATTTCCTACTTTCTGAATGGTACTGGAGGCTGAGCTTTCAAGTGAGAACTGCTCACTGAGGAAGCTCCCAAATAAAACTAGAAGACACATCCATCCCAACAGATGCATAAACCACAACATAGAAGCATAGCAAACATGGAGAGGCAAGGCACCATGACTACTCTAGAGGATGACAACTCCAAAGTTACTAAATCCAAACATGTTAGCATGGCTAAAATGCCAGATGAAGAACTCAAATTTCGATTAAAAATTAATCAATAACTTCAAAGCAGATGCAAAAAAAAACAAGAAAAAACAAAAAACAAACAAAACAAAAAAAGAAAGCAAAAGCAAAAACAACAACAAAACCCAAAAAACATAAAACAAACAAGCAGATGAGTGAAGAAACTAATCCAAGATCTAGAGAAAAAAAAAAAAAAAAACACAAACATAGGTGAGAAAATTCTGAAGGAAAAAGTGGAAACTATAAACTTTAAATGGCATTAGGATGTTTTCTCATTGGGTACACAAGTACCCAATTGTTACACAAGTATGAAGATGTAAATAAGGTCACGCAGTATGTTTTTTTGATTGAGAATGTCCCCGTTAAGCTAGTAAGTTTGAGTGCTTGTTTCCCAGTTAGTGGAACAGTTTGGGAAGGATTAGAAAAATTAGGAAGTGTGGCTTTGTTTGAGGAGGTGTGTCACTAGGGGCCATCTTGGAGGCCTCAAAAGCACACTCCATTCCCACTTAGTGTTCTCTCTCTCTCTCTCTCTCTCTCTCTCTCTCTCTCTCTCTCTCTCTCTCTCGTGTGTGTGTGTGTGTGTGTGTGTGTGTGTGTGTGTGTGTGTGTGTGTAAGGGTTCAAACAAGCAGAAAGTCTTTATTAGCTGACTAGCAAATACAATGGGTTTTCAGAACCATAGTACAGTCCCAAGACTTTCTCTGGGTGAGTTAGGCACAAAAAACACATCCTGAACTGCTGAACCTCAGTCAGCAATTACAATTATCCAGAAGTGAAACTATAGAAGCCAAAAAGCAAGGTTAATACATTTAGGGATTGTCTCAGAACTATGGACTTTGATTAACTAAGTCTTCATTCTCATTTTGACAGGTATTGCTGTCTATGTACATGGGACATCTCTTGTTCTAAAGTCTTGGAGGCCTGTTACACTGTGGAAGAAGGGGCTGAAAGGGAATTGGAGGAGAAAAATGTAAGAAAGTAATGAGGGGGGGTATACAAAGTGTCATGTTTTCACTCATGTGGAATCAAGATTTAACTATTTCTGAAAGCATAGAGTACTAGTTGTGCATGGGGAGTGGATCATCAGGAAGGAGATAAGAGTGTCTAGACCAAGTAGTGGAGATATATGAGTAATCTATGAAAGTATCATAATGAAAGCCAAAATTTAGTATGTCGACCATACAGAAAAAACCCTATTGGGCATCTTAGGTTTAATAATTGTAATTGTTAATCCCTATTGTCAGATTGTCTAGATCTGGAATCAGCTGAGAGACAAGTCTCTGGGAACATCTGTGAGGGATTTTCTTTTGCAGTTACAGAGGAAAATCCACTGTAAATATGGGCAATGCCTTCCAGTGATAGCCAAAGTCAAGGAAGTCTAAGCAAACTGGCTGGCCTTCACTTCTGATTACCAAGTTCATCTATCCTGTTCATAAGTTCATCTGTCCTGTTACTACAATGACTGCATCCTTATTCTCTCACATCAGAGCCCAAATTTTTCAGCCTTCTGAAATGGATTGAAGACCAGCAGCTATCCAGTAACCCTACTGGCCTTCAGTGCCTGCCTAGGCACTGGGGCGGCTGAGACATCCAGCTTCATGGACTCAGCAACTATGAGGCCCTGCCTCTCTAGTGTGAATACAGCCATTGCTGGAAATCTAGACTATATTATATAAACCAATATACTAAATCCCTCTATCATTCTGTTTCTCCAGAGAACTGTAACTAATAAGGCTCTATGCTCCTTCTCCTGCATTCTGTTATTTAATGTGCAAAAGTAATTTTCACTTGAAGTATAGTATTTGTAATTCATACAATTTGTGTTGGTTTCTCATTTTTTTCTACTTCTCTTCAGCTTGGTAATATCATTTATACAATGTTAAAGAAAGCTTTTCTTTTAAGTTGTTCATAATACTATCTTTTAGTTATTTGTCTTATCATCCAATGTTTGAGGTATTTCTGGCTTCAGCTGTGTTATTCAGCTGCCTTTAGGACTTTTAATTATTTCCCGGACAAGGTAGATAGAATTCCTTCAGCTAAGAGTTTATTGTCATTATCTGAAGAATGTTTCTTGTTGTAAGTAAATCAATTAGCTGCTGGTTACCAAAGAATTGCACAAATTTTTGCTGTAGTATTTTGTTAAAGAAAGTCTATACAAAACTCAAATTATTTCCTGTGTGCCTGTAATTTGTTAATATATATCCTCTAAATGTTGTCTCTCTATAGGTGCTTGATGGCTTTGACAAATCAGAGTTAGACTTCCCCAATGTGTGAATAAGGAAGGTTTTGTAATCCTGAAGTACATTTAAGGAGGATTTTTATTGTTAGCATAATATTTAGATTCATTATATTTTATTGTGTATAATATACTCTGATCATATTTAACCCATATTACTCTCTTTAATACAGCAGCAGGAGTATCTTACCAGTGACTACTACACTGAAGGTAATAAAATTATACCAAGTTGTAAAGTTACCCAATCTCATAGTTCAAAAGTTCTCTTCTTTAACAGAAAGATAATAAAGAACACTTATTACATGAATCAAGTAAGTTAATGTAGAAACCTACTTATAGCATCACCTTACTCATGATGATCAATATATTACTACTGCTTGTAAGTATTTATTGGCTGTATTATTTATTGACTAGCAACAAGGGAAGACTTTTGGGCCACTAGAGCTGAAGTTATCCTTTCTCTTCTCCCTCTTTTTTAAACATTAGTGCACAGTGATTCTATAAAAACCTGGAATTTGTTGTGACATTTTTGCATATACGCATAACATTCTTTAGTCTATCAACCTTCCTATTACCCTTCCTTTTTCCCTTCCTCATTTTTCCTAATCATCTTCCACCTGTTTCATAGTCTCACCGATAGTTTTATGTCTATTTGTTCTGAATTCTGTATATAAGAGAAAACCTGTGATACTTGGTTTTTGAAACATTTTTATTAAATTTTGTTATAAATTAAAATATAATTACATCATCCCCCCTTATCTTCCCTCTAGCCAGCATTTCCCATGTATCTCTCTTTTGTTCCCTCTAAAAAGTATGGCTTCCTTTTCTTTATATATATATCAATTATAATATGTACATACATACATATATCGTCTTGTCTTAGTTTGGGATTCTATTAATGTGACAAAACATCATGACTGAAAAAGGAAGTTTGTGGAGGAAAGGTTTTATTTGGCTTACACTTCAGTGTTGCTGTCCATCTTTGAAGGAAGTCAAGACAGGAAGTCAAGCAGTGTGGGATCATGGAGGCCATGAAGGGATGCTGTTTACTGACTTGATCACAGTTTCAGAGGTTCAGTTTATTATCATCATGATGGGGAATATGGTGGCATACAGGCAGACATAGTTCTGGAGGAGTAGCTGGGAGCCCTACATCTTGCAAGCAATAGAAAGACAACTGAGATACTCAGTGGTTTTCTGAGCATATGAGACCTCAAAGCCCACCTCCACAGTGACATACTTCCACCAATAAGGCCATACCCAAATCCAACAAAGTCACACATCCTAATAGTGCCACTTCTGATGAAATTATAGGGACCAATTACATTCAAACTACCACAAGTGAATGTGTGTGTGTGTATTTGTATATAGATACATATATAAATGCATATGCCTAGGTTTGTAAATATAATTCTATCAGTTCCTTTAGTATTGCTCATATGTATATGATTTCAGAGTTGGCTACTTGGTATTATTAGCTTACTAATTAGGGGCCTTGTCTCTGGGGAAGATTATTTCTCTTGCTCTCAACATTCTTTAGTATACTTTGCTTTTTGAGTTTGGCTTATTTCACTTAACATAATGATCTCTATTTCGATCAATATGCTTGCAAATGTCATCATTTCATTTTTCTTTATGGCTGACTAATACTCAGTTATGTATACTGACTTCATGTTCTTTTCCATTCACACATTGACAGGCACGTAGGTTGATTTCATAACTTGCTGATTGTAAACAGTGTCTCAGTAAACATAATGAACAGTGGTGTGCTTATTTAAATTCTTTCCATTGTACAGTCCAGGAGTAGTAGAAAGAAATGATATGGTAGCTGTATGTTTATTTTATTTTATTTTTGAGCAATCACCAAATAATTCCCAAGGTAGTTGGATAAATTTCCATTTCCATCAGCATGACAAATGCCTTTTGTTTTTAATACCTAGATAAGTCTAACAAGATTATCTTTCCTGCCTATGAAACCTCATGTGGATTCCTGGAGATATCTGAATTTCGGTGTAGTCATGTTCCTCCAATCATTTCTTAATTAATGATGTATGCAGATATGAGTTTTCCTAAAAATCTGCCTTGTGAGCACAGAGAGAGAGAGAGAGAGAGAGAGATCATGAACACTAAGTGAAAGAGAGGAGAGATCATGGACACTAAATGGAGAGAGAAAGTGGAATGGCTCATTTAGTAAAAGTACTTGCTAACAATCCTGATAACCTGAATTCTATCCTCGGAACCTATATGGTGGAAGGAGACAACTCCTGAAAATTATTCTCTGGCCTCTACATATACTATGTGGCATGCACACTTATACACACACAGACACACAAACACACACAGAGTACATGCACACACACATGGATACACGTGCACACACACACACACAAATATTATTATTTAATTAAATATAAGAAAGAGAGCAAACGTTGAACATATGCTTTTTCCTTCATTTTTCATGCCTTTGTGTATATAGCAATCTCTCCAAAATATTTGGGGGAATGGAGAAAACCTACAAGATAGAAATACAAGCAGGTGAAATCCTGGCCTCTGCCAAAGAAGGAGGTCTCAGCTGGAGAGCACCAGTTTCCAGTGAGATCCCACTATCCTGCAAAGCCTTCTCAAGTTCCAGTTCAGCCCTCCTCCTCTTCCGCCGGCTATTGGCCAGAGATGAGTCTGGGCCCAATTGGGGCTGCCTGTCCCCTACAACCTCTTTTCCCCCCTCCCCCGCCCGAACTCCCTGGGTTGGCCCCTGATCCTGCTACTCCTGTCTCCAGTCCCCATCAAGAGCACCCTTGGAGCTCTGATACACCCCCACCCATCCCCACTGCCAGACTACCCCCCTACCCTGTGCCCTACCCCACCCACCGTTCTGCTGCTCTGTTTGAGCACTGGGACAGAGGATGGAGCCAACAGTCCACCCTACTTCGGAGACTTCTCTGAGCAACTCCGAACAAAGGAGACCTGACTATCCAGGTGGGACCACCTGTAATTTCCACCTGCTTGGTCTCTGACCCCGCCTCCAGTCCTCTGCTGGAGTCCCAGGCCCCTCCCAGAGATCCGCCTATCTCTGCAGGTCCACTCAGAGTTCCTGCAGGCAAGATCCTTGACCCCCAAATCCTGGCCTCTGAGAAAGAATGAGGTCTCAGCTGGAGAGCGCCAGTTTCCACTGAGATCCCACTATCCTGCAAAACCTTCTCAAGTTCAAGCTCAGCCCTTGCCCTCTTCTGCCAGCTATTGGCCAGAGCTATTGGCCAGAGCTATTGGCCAGAGGACCACTATGAGTACCTGCTGGCATCTTCTTCTGAATCCTCATCCTTGACCCCATCCCTGGATCCCTATCTGCGGAGAAACCTCCTAGAGAGCTTGGACCACCCAGAGATACAGACATCGAACCTCTGACCCACCTAAGCCCAACAGGATATTACCATAGAGACAGGGAGAGACTCCACCAACACCTACTGGAAGAAGCTATGGGAAGAAGGCAATACCTCAGGGACAGAACCCCCCTCACCTTGGGCTCTTCTGATCATACATACAGGGAGATTTCTCCACATTTTCTAAGAAAAATCATATTCAACCATTCTTAATTGCATCTGAATCTCAACACAAACTGAAAAGTATTTCTCTCCCATGAAAACATGACTACTTTGTTTCACTACAAAACTGGATATCATGCAATATGGCTAATTCCTTTATTATCCCTCAGATCTTATAAATTATCACTTCCAATTCTCTACCTATATTCTCCCAAATGCGACAAAGCTGTGATTTCTTACCGAGAGGCAACTTCTACAATAGGCAACACATGTGCTTGAGTCAAACGTGAGTTACATAGTCAAATGTTTATCATTAGGCAAATAAAAATATAATGGATAATTATCTTGCTACCCTATTAGCAGCATTAAGAGAAACAGCATATATGAAAGTTTTGCAGGAAATGTCAGTGCTAAAAGCTATGGAATTAAAAGTGATATGTCATTTAAGTATTTCAGATAGAGTCTGGACTACAGATAAGCATAAAAGAAATCTAACTTTCCAAGATGAAACCATTTGAAAAGGAACATCATAAAAATCAGGGATTAGATGAAAATGTATCATAATTTTAATCATACTGCTTTCAATGTCAATTAAAATTATGTTCTTGTTTATACTGCTCTTTTATTATACAGAAAAGTACATCATTAGCAGTTCTGAGGAAGGCAATTAGTCCACTTTCCCCTCTAAATTAATACATTCTTTCATTGGTGGGGCTCAGTCATGATTGGTCAAAAGGGTGGAATAGTTATTCCCAGTTTGCTGCTTGCAATGTTGCTGTATATGCAGTAAGCACTTTTACCATTCTGCTAAAAGGTGCTACACTATGTCATCAAAAAATAAACCATCAACTACAATAGTAAAGCTGGGGGTGAGATTGTTCATTAAAGCAAGGGGCAGTGTGCCACCTTCTTCATGTCTTAGAATGGATTGAGTCAACAAAATATTCATTCTTCCCATGGCAGAAAATTCTAAACACATGATCCTTGGCAAAGAAAGATATCCTTTGTTTTGCAACAACTTCAAAAGAAAACCTAGCCCTAAACAACTTACACCTTTTCTCTACCATCTGATGTCCAGTGGGTGGTCAACTTTTTCTTATAGCCTCTGATTCCTTCTCACTGACAATGTGAAGTTCCCAATCCAGAGCTACTCATGGAAGGAGGACCATTCACAGAGGTCTAAGACACCCAGAAGCCATACCCCAGGCTTCCTTGTAGTAAAAGGCAGAGCCCCAGAAAGTGATTTTATTCTTAGGTCTTTGAAAGAGTCTGCTATTGAAGGTTCCTTCCTCTGTTCTCTCAGCCCTTGCCAGGGCTACTTTTTTATCTCTGTGATATCTTCCCACCAAAATTCCCTCCTTCCCTCAGGATTTTCCCATTAGCTCCAATTTCTTCTTTCATGGACCTTTACTGTTGTCAAACATTTTTCTTCTGAATCACTATAGGCCAAGTTTATTTGTGTAGCATAATCTATACCAATTATTTTAACAGAAAAATCATTGCGTAAAACTTTTAAACTGTGTGTTAGTGATTTAAAATGTAAAACATGGACACATTATGTAGGGAAACAGGTTGATGTCTGAGGTATGCTTAGAGGACAGTTCAAGGAGTTGGAACTCAAATGTCCTGGGAGCACTGATACTCAGAAGTGATGTTAAAGACCATGAAGGGGAAATCCCACATGACTAAGACTCAATTCCATGAGAATGAAGTATAATCAGACAAATTAGTATAGCATGGGGACCTGTAAACTGCAATCAGCTGGTATTCAAGTCTTTTAGATTTTTCTCTAGGTCCGCTTTTAGAAAATCGTAGTGAGGGTCAACTGACAAAGCGTAAATGAGCCTCCATATCAATAAATGTGAGAATAATAGTATCAGTCTGAAGCAGAGACAATAGCCTGATAAGCACTATAGCCCAAACTTTCCCTGCTCTGCTCATATCCCTCATGTCATATCAGCCACTATATTCTCTGACTTCAATGACTAAATTCTTTGTAAACCGAACTCTCCTTTCAAACCATCTTAATACAAATAGATATAATATAAATAGATATGACTTAATACAAATAAGTCATAAGTATTTATATTTATTTTGAAGAACTCATCATTACAGCCACTGAGGTTGGATATATTGATAGCTTCATTTCCATAATCGAGCAATCATCATACCACTACTGAAATCCCCAGAAATTGTTTTTTAAGAAAATTGCCTTATTTATACTTTGGGCTAGACTTGGAGAAAAAAAAAAAAGAACTCCTAGTTTTTCTCCTTACACAATGCCCAATATGATTAATCCTGAAAATCAAGAATGAACTGTTTCTGAAGAAATACCTGTCTTATACCTAGGACCTACAAGGTCCTTTACTGTGAGAAAATACACAAGGAGCTTATATATTGTTTGAGAGGAGACATCAATTTTCTGCAGAGGTTAATTTTTGTCAGCTCATGTTCAAAAGTGATGTAAATAGATATGAAATTACATTTTTATTTAAATTGAAGAAATTTGGTACAAATCCTTATTGATATAGCAACTGACTTACCCTGACATTCTGGTGGTATAGCCTTATTTAATTTTCCTAGACTTTTCTTCAAAGTTCACTACATAGAGAGATGAAGTCTTCATAACACCGGATGTTCAAATCAGGTGCTAAGTCTCCCATTCCTTCAGAAGAGGCAGTGATAATCACATCCAGTGTTATCTGTTCACATGAACACTTTATCTTCTCTGATTCAATTTAATCTCCAGACAGAAGTAATCTTTCTGCTTTGGTCTTGCTCTGAGAATGTAGTTGAAGACTCCAGCTTGCAGTTTCCTTCTACTGAATGTTGTCTTGGAAGATCTGGGGGTTTATGAGACTCTGAATTATGGTATAAGTGAGACTTGGCATTTAATTGGCAACTTGTAAGCTAGTAAATGTTGCTACATGAATGAAGGCTATAAATTGTATGTGCCATTGTGTGGACCAATGAATGTGCCACTGTAAACATTTAATACACTGCCTTGATACCGAAGAAACACAAAACTTAAAATGTCTTTTAAAATCCACAAATGTTTTTAATCCCTCTGATTATGGAATTTTTAAAATTCATATCAGATAATTTGATGAGATCCATCCCTACTTTTAATAAAGTTATACATTTTGTATAAAAATATTTAAGAATAAAATATGCCTTGTTCAACTTGTATGTATTTAGGTTTCCTTTGATTTTATTACATAAAATAAATCAAGATAAATCATAAATGCATGTTCACTTAAACACCTTCAGTGGACTCTCAGGATAGTAGATTTGAGAATGAAGACAGGAACATGGGGAACCAAAGCCAATAAGGGCTTCTTTTAGGATGAGTTGCATGAGTTAAAACTGTGACATAGATTTGGCTACATAGCAAGGAACAACACTGCCCAAACTGTAAACTTTGATGTGTGGGCAATTATGAATGAAAGGATCTGCAGTTGAGAAATTTTCTAAGGAACTATTATTTTTTCCATTTCTCTTCTAAAATAAAACAACCTTAAGTGAGACTTGCTTTAAAAACAAAACAAAAAACTATTAATACTGAGCACATGTTTCTTCAGCACATCTGCAACTGGATAAAATGAAAAAAAGAAGGATGGAAAGTGCATTTACAAAATCATTAGCCAGATGGATCTGGTGGCAAATGCTGTAATCCCATCATGTTGTGAAGTAGAAGCAGGGAGACCAAGGTCATCTTTGGCTTTTTACCATGTATGAGATTAGAAAACAACAACAAAAACCACACACTTAATCTCTCTTAGCACTATTTATATATGTACTAAAAAGCACATGGACGCAAGCATTCAAAATATAAAGGTGGGGAAAAAGAGAAATTAGAAAGCAAATGATCAACAAGATCAATGTGATCAGTTTCAATAAGTGGGGCAGAATAAGAAGCCAATCAAAATGAGAACAAACTACAAGGACTGTTTCACCAACTAAGCAAATAAAACTCAATAGCTTGGCTGGTTGTTTGGTTAGTTGGTTCAGTTTCTGAAATAAGGTTTCCTTATGTAGCCCAGGCTGACCTCAAACTCAGGATCATCCTGCTTCAGTTACCTGAGTCTTCAGTTTATAGGCACATGACACTATCCCAAACCAATTCTTCTTTTTTGTTTTGTTTTGTTTTGCTTTGGTCTTTGGTTTTTTGAGTCAGGGTTTCTATCGCAATTTAATAAGTATCTGGATAAACAATTAGGCCGAACAGATGTTTATTCAGGGAGAAATAACTCACAACATAGACAGGTGAACACAAGAAGGTTCCTGCTTAAGAGAGTGTTCCCCCGCTCCTCCTCAGACCTAGTTCCCCAGGTCCCTTCCATCCTTGGCTCCACCCTCCCCAATGGGCGTGGTCAGTGCCACAGAAGGAGACAGAGTGAATATCCCACTACAATTCCTCTTTTAGTCTAAAGAAAAGATTTAGGTTTTATACAAAACTATATACAAAACAGTGAATAACAAGTGTGCTCTAAGAAAAGGAAAATTGAGAAAAAATGACCTACATATCTAGTCCTAAGGTGAAGGCATAACAGAGTTTACAATAGAGTTGTCCTAAGCTGGAAAACTTAAGTCTAGTACCTAATATATCTAACTAGGAAGAGAGAATAATAGTTGTGATAGTTTAATCTCCAACCTCATCAAGACCTGAAGTAACAATACTAGGGTAGACAGGAAGTGTGGATGGGCAACTTCCAAAAGGGGCAGCGAGGACAGAAACAGCAGACTACCTGGACAGTCACTCAAGGTCTCACAGCAACATTAGTACACCCAGTTTTAGCTAAGGCCAAGAGTATTTGACAGACCACAACAACAGCAGGGAGGTAGAAAGGCTGTCTTACCCTGACTTGGCAAGGTTCAGCAGTCTTCTATATTTGTCTCCTGCAAGCACATAGGACCTCATGTCCAAATCAGTGGTCAAGGTGGGGGCAGTCCTTTGTCCAAGATGCCATTAGCCAAAGTGAGGATGAACTCCAGAAGGAGCAAAAACAGTGTCCAAAATATTTTCGGGAAAGTGCACAGTGCTGTCAGGAGCAATAGTGTCTCATGTCAATGGAGTATTAATATTAAAATATTTAAATGCCATGTTTTGCATGTCTATGAAGTGATTGAAGATTAAGCATCTATGTCTGACTAATCTCATAATTAAAGGAAACATGGGTGAAGATAATCTGTAATACTCAGGAATTTAGTTTAAAAAAACTGATTAAAACTTCCTTGAGTAAAGCAAGGATTAATACCTAAACTATATATATGTATATATATCCCTAAAATAGAGGTAGAATAGAAATGTCTAGACCAGAGGTAGAACTATAAAGGGCAGCATGATGAATATCCCCAAATGTATCAATATACAAAATGTCTTGAATACAAGAAAAGTATACATATATAGAATATGGCAAGAATAAATGTGCATAAATTGTATCAATATACAAAATGTCTTGAACATAAGTAAAAGTATACATACATAGAATATGGTAAGAATAATGTGCATAAAACATCATAAGTGGAAAGATTTCACACAATATAACAAAATATATACAATTCTTCCAGGAAGGGAATATAAACTTAATTTTACATAGCTTACCACAAATAAGAATATATAACAATGTAAGCTGTAAAGTACTATTATCTCACTCTTACTTAAAAATTCACAAGAAGATAGGCTAATCTACCTATATCCCATCTAAACCATATCTTTCCCAACCATACCCTATTCCTGTCTAAAAGATAAACCCGAGTCTAAGTATCACCTTCCATACCCAACCCTAAGTAAATAAACCAACCCAAAGAAGATGAATATTATCCCCAAATTCCAAGAGTAGGGAAAGGGGCGTTGTTATCTTAAGGTTACTTCCTGCTGAAAAGGGATGATGATTGCTCCATGGGATCCTGTAGGAAGAAAATTTTTAGCAACCAAATTTCTCAACAGAACTGGCTGTGACATATGTAGCTAGACACTGTGTGGCAGAAAATGCTTGAATGTAGTTCTATTTGAAACTCTGGCCAGGGTGTAATAAGAAGGTGCACCATTACAGCTAGCTAGTCATGAGCTGTCTCGAGCAAAACAGCCTTAAACCAGTTTTAGGGTGATGTTTGTAATTCAGATGCATCAGGTTGAGTTAAGTGGAAATGATGATGTGGGGCCCCATCTTCTTTCTGGAGAGTTCAAAGATTGCTGTTAGCAATTGTTATTATTTCTTGTGGAAAACTTAACCATCAATATTAAAGTAAAATTTTTCAAGTTTTAAGGTATGCATTAGGGAAAGGCAACAATAAGCATTAAAATGTATATGAGAAAATTAGGATTTCAGAGAGAAAATTGCATATAAGCGAATGAGTCCCCAGATTTTGTTTTCTTCTGCCTTGCACCAATTGGCTTCTTGATTTAAGGCAGAAACTGTGAATTTAATCTTAATAACATGCTTGAATTTAGAGAAGGAAAGCCAAATCCAACTCAAAGCCAGTGTTGGTTTACATGAATTGGGACTACCTCTGTATTGCTTTGGAGCCTGTTGTAGAACTAGCTCTATAGACCAGGCTGTCCTTGAACTCACAAAGGTCCACCTGCCTATGCCTCCCGAGTGCTAGGATTAAAGGAGTGTGCTACCAATGCCCAGCTCCAACTGGGCATTCAGTCTGGAGGAAAGCAATGCACATTACTTTCAAAGAAATTTCTTAGGGCTTGGCCCATTTTATCCCCTACTAAGGGTAAATGGTAGATATTCATAGAGTTTGGGAAAATAATAATGACTAACTGCACAGCTAGTCAAACATCCTTGAAAAATGTGCTCCCCAAAGACCCCAGTAGTAAAACTGGGGAACCAGCCTTGAACTGAACCAAGCCTTCTGAATGTGGGTGTCAGTTAGGCGGTCTGGGCAGCCTATGAGACCTCTGACAGTGGAACCAGTATTTATCCCAAGAGCTCAAATGTACTTTGGGAGCGCATTCCCCATGGAGGGATACTCTCTCAGCTTAGACACACAGGAGAGGGCCAAATGATATAAAAGACTTGATGATCCCCCATGGAAGGCCTCACCCTTTCTGGGGAGTGAGTGGAGGGTAGGATGTGGTGGTAGGGGGCAATGGGGAGATGGAAGGGAGAGGGAACTAGATTGATACGTAAAATAAGATTGTTTCTAAATTAAAGAAAAAGAAAAATGTGCTCCCAATGAATCTCAAGCCAGACAGTCAGACACAGTTTTACTACTGGTGTCAAAGATGGCACTGATAGAGAAAAGATGGACTCTCTAAGTGGCACTGTCCTTATGAGTATTGTTTACATAGCCACTGTCTCCTTCCCTCAAAGATAGCAATAACAAGGGTGTTCTATAAAAGCAAGACTATTCACATAATATTCAACATTGCCTACCCACGATCATAATGCATTTTCTAAGTGATTTATAATAAAGTAAACAGTCTGAGTTTAAAAATATGATTACTGGGTCTCCGGTCCCCATCAAGAGCACCCTTGGCTCTGATACACCCCCACCCATCCCCACCTCCAGCCTACCCCCCCTACCCTGTGCCCTACCCCACCTACGGTCCTGCCGCTCTGCTTGAGCACTGGGACAGAGGGTGGAGCCAACAGTCCACCCTACTTCGGAGACTTCTCTGAGCAACTCCGAACAAAGGAGACCTGACTATCCACACGGACTACCTGTAATTTCCACCTGCTTGGTCTCTGACCCAGCCTCCAGTCCTCTGCTGGAGTCCCAGGCCCCTCCCAGAGATCCGCCTATCTCTGCAGGTCCACTCAGAGTTCCTGCAGGCAAGATCCTTGACCCACAAATCCGGGCCTCTGCCAAAGAACGAGGTCTCAGCTGGAGAGCACCAGTTTCCAGTGAGATCTCACTACCCTGCAAAACCTTCTCAAGTTCAAGCTCAGCCCTCGTCCTCTTCTGCTGGCTATTGGCCAGAGCTATTGGCCAGAGCTATTGACCAGAGGACCACTGTGACTACCTGCTTACATCTTCTTCTGGATCCTCATCCTTGACCCCATCCCTGGATCCCTATCTGCGGAGAAACCTCCTAGAGGGCTTGGACCACACAGAGCTACAGATATTGAATCTCAGATCCACATAAGCCCATCGGGGAAGGACCAAAGAGAGGGGGAAGAGACAACACCAACACCTACTGGAAGAAACTATGGGAAGAAGGCAATACAAGAGAACACCTAACAACCGAAAGACAAACATGACACCACCAGAATCTAGGGAATCTACACCAACTAGAATGGAACACAACAACAAAGCAGAGGAAGCAGAAGAGTACGACTTAAAAATCACCATCAGAAAAATGATAGAGGCGCTCAAAGGAGATGTGAGAAAATCCCTTAAAGAAATGGAGGAAAAAACAAACAAAAAAGTGGAAGAAATGAAAAAAATTCCTTAAGGAATTTCCTTTCCTTAAGAAAGCCAAGAAAAAACAATTAACCAGGTGAAGGAAACGGTTCAAGACTTGAAAACTGAAATTGAGAAAATAAAGGCAACACAAATGGAAGGAAGGCTGGACATTGAAAAGCTGGGCAAAAAATCGGAAACCACGGACACAAGAATAACAAATAGAATTCAAGAGATGGAAGACAGAATCTCAGGTGCAGAAGATAAACTAGAAGAAATAGATTCATCGACCAAAGAAAATCACAAATCCAACAAATCCTTAACACAAAACATCCAGGAAATGTGGGACACCGTGAAAAGGCCAAACCTAAGAATAATAGACGAAGGTGAGGAAACCCAGCTCAAAGGTGCTGAAAACATATTCAACAAAATCATCGAGGAAAACTTTCCAAATCTGAAGAAGGACATGCCCATGAAAGTACAAGAAGCATACCGAACCCCAAATAGGCTGGACCAAAGAAAAAAGACCCCTCAACATATAATAATCAAAACACCTAGCATACAGAATAAAGAAAGAATATTAAGAGCAGCGAAGGAAAAAGGACAGGTAACATATAAAGGCAGACCTATCAAAATTACACCTGACTTCTCCATGGAAACCCTCAAGGCCAGAAGGTCCTGGATAGATGTTCTAAAAGTATTAAGAGAACACGGATGCCAGCCTAGGCTACTATATCCAGCAAAACTCTCAATCAATGTAGATGGAGAGAACAAGATATTTAATGACAAACCAGATTTTCCCAATATGTATCTACAAATCAGCAATACAGAAAGTATTGGAAGGAAAACACCAACCCAAGGAAGGTAACTATGCCTACAAAAATGTAGGCAACAGATAATCCAACTACACCAGAAACCTAGGGTGAAGCAGAACAAATATATTCACAATACCACTGCCAACAACAAACCTAAATCAAACAAGCATCAACAATCAATGGACCTTACTCACCCTCAACATTAATGGTCTTAACTCACCTATAAAAAGACACAGGCTAACAGAATGGATACGAAGACAGAATCCATCCTTCTGCTGCATACAAGAAACACATCTTAGCTCCAAAGATATACATTACCTCAGGGTAAAGGGTTGGGAAAATGTTTTCCAATCAAATGGAAATAAGAAGCAAGCAGGCATAGCTATCCTAATATCTAAAAAGTTAGACTTCAAACCAAAATTAGTCAAAAGAAATGAAGACGATCATTTCATATTCATCTCAGGAGAAATCCATCAACACAAAGTCTCAATTCTGGACATCTATGCCCCTAATACAAAGTCACCCACATTCGTAAAAGAAACACTACTAAAACTCAAAGCTCATATACAACCTCACACACTTATAGTGGGAGACTTCAATACACCACTCTCAACACTAGACAGGACCACAAATCAGAGACTCAACAAAGAAACAAAAGAATTAACAGAAGTTATGTCTCAACTGGGGTTAACAGACATCTATAGAACATTCCATCCAAAGACAAAAGAATATACCTTCTTCTCTGCTCCACATGGAACCTTCTCTAAAATCGACCACATGCTAGGAGACATAACAAACCTCAACAGATACAAGAGAATAGGAATAGTCCCCTGTATCTTAACGGACCACCATGCTTTAAAATTGGAATTCAACAACAATACAAATAGCAGAAAACCTGCAAACTCATGGAAACTTAACAATGTGCAATTGTACCACTCCTGGGTCAAAGAAGAAATAAAGAAAGAATTTAAAGACTTTATAATATTCAACGAGAATGAGGATACAACATACCTGAACTTATGGGACACCTTGAAAGCAGTGCTACGAGGGAAGTTCATTGCACTAAGTGCCCATATGAAGAAAACAGAGGATAGTCACATAAAAGAATTAACAGCCCAACTAAAAACCTTAGAACAGAGAGAAGCGAATTCACCCCGCAGGAGTAGACGCCAGGAAATAATCAACTTGAGGGCTGAAATCAACAAAATAGAAACCAGGAAAACAATACAAAAAAATCAATGCAACAAAGAGTTGGTTTTTTTGAGAAAATCAACAAGATAGACAAACCTTTATCCAAACTAACCAAAAAGCAGAGAGAGAACATGCAAATTAACAAAATCAGAAACAAAATTGGGGAACATAACAACAGACACAGAGGAAATCCAGACAATTTTCAGGTCATACTTTGAAAATCTGTATTTCACAAAAATTGAAAATTCAAAGGAAATGGACAAGTTTCTGGATAACTATCACTTACCAAAATTAAATCAAGAACAGACGAACAACTTAAATAGACCTATAACCCTCAATGAAATAGAAGCAGTCATCAAAAGCCTTCCAACCAAAAAAAGTCCAGGGCCAGATGGATTCAGTGCAGAATTCTACCAGACATTCAAGGAAGAACTAATACCACTACTCCTCAAACTGTTGCACAAGATAGAAACAGAAGGTTTATTGCCAAACTCTTTTATGAGGCCACAATAACTTTGGTACCCAAACCTCACAAAGACACAACTAAGAAAGAAAACTATAGACCAATATCCCTGATGAACATCGATGCAAAAATACTCAATAAAATACTGGCAAACCGAATTCAAGAATACATCAGAGAAATCATCCACCATGATCAAGTAGGCTTCATCCCTGGATTGCAGGGATAGTTTAACATACGAAAATCTATCAACGTGATCCACCATATAAACAAAAAGAAAAAGAAAAACCATATGATTATCTTCCTAGATGCAGAAAAAGCCTTCAACAAAATTCAACACCCTTTCATGATAAATGTATTAGAGAGGTCAGAGATAACAGGAACATACCTAAACATAATAAGAGCAATATACAGCAAACCATCTGCCAAAATCAACCTGAATGGAGAGAAACTTAAGCCAATTCCTCTAAAATCAGGAATAAGACAAGCCTGTCCTCTCTCTCCATATTTCTTCAATATCGTACTAGAAGTTCTAGCTAATGCTATAAGACAAAAAAAGGAGATCAAGGGCATCCAAATTGGAAAGGAAGAAGTCAAACTGTCTCTATTTGCAGATGATATGATAGTTTACATAAGCGACCCAATAAACTCTACCAGGGAAATCCTACAGCTGATAAACACCTTCAGCAAAACTAGCAGGATACAAGATAAACTCAAAAAAATCAGTAGCCCTATTTTTTTCAGACGACAAAGAGGCAGAGAAAGAAATCAGAGAAACATCACTCTTTACAATAGCCACAAGCAACATAAAGTATCTTGGTGTAACGCTTAACAAACAAGTAAAAGACCTATATAACAAGAACTTTGTGACTCTAAAGAAAGAAATTAAAGAAGATACCAGAAAATGGAAAGATCTCCCATGCTCTTGGTTAGGTAGGATAAACATAGTAAAAATGGCAATCTTACCAAAAGCAATCTACAGATTCAATGCAATCCCCATTAAAATCCCACCACAATTCTTCACCGACCTTGAAAGGATAATAATCAACTTTATATGGAAAAACAAAAGACCCAGGATAGCCAAAACAACCCTATACAATAAAAGAACATCAGGAGGCTTCACCATTCCTGACTTTAAGCTCTACTACAGAGCTATAGTTCTGAAAACAGCCTGGTATTGGCATAAAAATAGACAGGTAGACCAATGGAATCGAATTGAAAATCCTGATATTAATCCACGCACCTATGAACACCTGATTTTCGACAAAACAGCTAAAATTATACAATGGGGCAAAGACAGTATCTGGCAATTGGATGAGGGTGTGTAGAAGACTGCAGATAGACCCATGTCTGTCGCCATGCACAAAACTCAAGTCCAAATGGATCAAAGACCTCAACATCAATCCAGCCACATTGAACCTCTTAGAAGAGAAAGTAGGAGGTACCCTTGAACAAATTGGTATAGGAGACCGTTTCTTGAACATAACTCCAGGGGCACAGACACTGAAAGAAACAATTAATAAATGGGACCTCTTCAAACTTAGAAGCTTCTGTAAGGCAAAGGACACAGTGGACAAGACCAAACGGCAGCCCACTGACTGGGAAAAGATTTTCACTAATCCTATATCCGACAAAGGGCTCATCTCCAAAATACACAACGAACTCGGGAAACTAGTCAACAAAATACCAAATAACCCTTTAAAAAATGGGGTACAGAACTGAAGAAAGAATTCTCAATGGAGGAAATCAAAAAGGCTGAAAGACACTTAAGAAAATGCTCCACATCCACATCCTTAGTTATCAGGGAAATGCAAATCAAAACAACTTTGAGATACCATCTTACCCCTGCCAGAATGGCTAAAATTAGAAACACCAGTGATGACTTATGTTGGAGAGGATGTGGAGAAAGTGGAACACTCCTCCACTGCTGGTGGGAGTGCAAACTCATACAGGCATTTTGGAGATCAGTATGGCGTTTCCTCAGGAAAATGGGAATTAGTTTACCACAGGACCCGGCAATCCCCCTCTTAGGCATATACCCAAAGGATTCACATCCATGCAACAAAGACATCTGTTCAACTATGTTCATAGCAGCACTATTTGTAATAGCAAGAACCTGGAAGCAACCTAGATGCCCCTCAATTGAAGAATGGTTAATGAAGATGTGGCACATCTACACAATGGAATACTACTCTGCAGAAAAAAATAATGGTATCTTGAAATTCGCAGGCAAGTGGATGGCACTTGAAGAAACCATCCTGAATGAGGTAACCCAGTTACAAAAAGAGGAACACAGTATGTACTCACTCATATATGGATTTTAGACCTAGATCAAATGATCACCAGCCTATAATTCACATCACCAGAGGAACTAGGATACAAGGTGTATTCTAAGACATTCCTATAAAGTCCCTCACAGAACTGGGAAGGGACAAGTCCCCCAGAGCTCAGGTGAAGTGGGGGAGGACAGCGAATGGAGAGAGAAGTAGGAGAAAATGAGGTGGAGGAGAGGAAGGCATGTGCGACCAGGAGGATTGAGCCTGGTTAGGAATGGAAGATAGGAAAGAGAGAGAGAGAGAGAGAAACAGAGACAGAGAGAGAGAACATAAAAGAGGGAGCCAATATTGGTTTGAAGATAAATTTGAACACAAAGAAAGGTCGAGAGAACTACAAGACTGCTCCCAACTAACAATCTCAGCTTCCGTGGAAAGGCTATCATAAATGCCCTTCCCAGAGAGTGAGATCAACAACTAACTTCTCCATGGAGCCCTCAACTAATGCCTGTTGAAAATAGGAGCAAACACCCATACATACACAATGAGTCGAACTAGAACCCAGAAGCAGATGGAGAGGACAAGACCATGCGGTAGAAGCACATAGAGACAGCTTACCTGAACAAGGAGGAGCTAAGGGCCACTAGACTGATAGCTGGGAAGCCAGCAGGGGACTGACTCGGGCCCCCTGAATATGGTTCTCAGCCAGAAGGTCTGAGCAGTCTAAGAGACCTCAGACAGTGGAGCCAGGATGTATCCCTGGTGCACAAAAGGACTTTGCAAACATATCCCCCATGGAGGGATAACTGCCTTATTCTAGAGACAGGAGAGAAGCCCTAGTCCCTACTTCACAGGATCTGTCACATCTACATGACCCCAACTGGATGGCATTCCCCTACATATGGAATTGGGGTGGGGGGATGGGAGGGGAGGGTGTTTAGAGTGCATGTGAGAGGGCAGAGAGGGTAAAAGGGAGGGAAGGAGGGAGGAATTAAAAAAAAAAAATGCTTTGACTCCAAAATTTAAGTTGAAGGACAAGTTTATTTTACTTTTTTCATTTAAATTTGAAACAAGCTTGTTTTACATGTCAATCCCAGTTCCCTCTACCTCCCCTCCTCCCTTGCCCCCAAGGACCCCCTATCTCATCCATTTTCTTCTCCCCAGGGAAGCTGAGGCATTTCATGGGGGATCTTCAAAGTCTGTCATATGATTAGGAGCAGGGCCTAGGACCTTCCCTGTGTGTCTAGTCTGAGAGAGTATCCCTCTATGTGGAATGGGCTCCCAAAGTCCATTTGTACACTAGGGATAAATACTGATCCAATACCAGATGCCCCTATCATAGACTACCTAGGCCTCCTAACTGACACCCACATTCAGGGGCTATGGGTCCATGCTATGCTGGTTCCCAGCTATCAATCTGGGGTCCATCAGCTCCCCTTTGTTCAGATCAGCTGTTTCTGTGGGCTTTCCTACCTGGTCTTGACCCCTTTGCTCATTACTCCTCTCTCTTTCTCTCTATCTGCAACTTGATTCTAGGAGTTGGGCTCAGTGTTCAGCTGTGGGTGTATGCTTCTGCTTCCACTAGCTACTGGATAAAGGCTCTAGGATGGCGTATAAGGCATTCATCAATCTCATTATCTGGGAAGGGTATTTAAGGTAGTTTCTCCACTACTGCTTACATTGTTAGCTAAATTCGTCCTTGTAGATCTCTGAACATTTCCCTAGTGCCAGATTTCTCTTTAAACCTATAATGGCTCCCTCTATTATGGTATCCCTTTTCTAGCTCTCCTCTATTCTTCCCTTGACTCAATCTTCCTGTTCCTCATGTCTCCCTCTCCCCACCTCTTCTTCTCTTTCTCCTAACTCTCTCCCTGCCCCTCCATGCTTCCAATTTCCTAGGAGAACTTGTCCCTTTTGTGAGGGAAAATGTATGTCTCTCTTAGGGTCCTCCTTCTTTCCTAGCTTTTCTAGTGGTGTGGGTTGTAGGCTGCTAATCCACTGCTCTATCTCTAAAATACATATATGAGTAAGTACATACAATGTTTGCCTTTTTGTAACTGAGTTACCTCACTCAGTATGGTTTCTTTAGTTCCCTCCATTTGCCAGTGAATTTCATGATTCCATTGTATTTTTTCCTCTGAATAGTATGCCATTTTGTAAATGTACCACATTTTCTTTATCCATTCTCCAGTTGAGGGGCATCTAGGTTGCTTCCAGGTTCGGGTCCCTTATGTAAACTATCATATCATCTGCAAATAGTGCAAGTTGGGCTTCTTCTTTTCCAATTTATCCCTTTCATCTCTTTTGTTGTCTTTTTGTTCCAGCTAGAACTTCAAGTACAATATTGAAGAGGTATGGAAAGATTGGACAGCCTTGTTTCATTCTTGTTATTAAAGGAGTCACATTTAGTTTCTCTCCATTTAGTTTGATACTCGCTGTTTGTTTTCTGTATATTGCTTTTTATTATGTTTAGGTATGTTCCTGTTATCCCCAGTCTCTCCAACACATTTATCATGAAGGGGTGTTGGATTTTGTCAAAGGCTTTTTCAGCATCTAGTGAGATAATCATATGGTTTTTCTTTTTTAGTTTGTTTATATGGTGGATTACATTGATAGATTTTTGTAAGTTGAACCATCTCTACATCCCAGGGATGAAGCCTACTTGGTCATGGTGGATTATTTCTCTGATGTGTTCTTGGATTCAATGTGCCAGTATTTTAATATCAATATTCATGATGGATATTGGTCCGTAGTTATCTTTCTTAGTTGTGTCTTTGTGTGGCTTGTGTACCAAGGCAACTGTAGCCTTGTAAAAAAAATTGGCAATGAATCTTCTACTTCTACCTTGTGGAGCACTTTGAGAAGTATTGATGTTAGCTGCCCAAGCAGGCAACTGAATTGGCAGTATCAGCTATGTGGTTCCGACTTTAGAGTCATGAGGGAAACAGAGGTGAGGGCTGTGGAATCTTCCTCCACAGCTGAGGAAAACTGCTAAGACCAGACATATGACGTGAAAGTTCCTGCATAGAGATCATGGGAAGTCATTGCATGAAGTTATGAAAGCAACGCCTATAGATTGCATTGGTGACCCCAGGATGGTGGAGGTGCCAGAGTTGTTGGATGTCTGCTAGCAAGTGTTGAATACAGGGAGTAAAACCAGCCTAATACAGAGGTGTGTGTTGCATTCAGCAAAACTAAAAGAGCAGAGACATCTAGGATCTTTGACATCAGACATGGAACTCCAGGATGGCCTATTTCAGACTTCTTTAGCCCTGTGTTTCCTCACTATGGTCCGATTACATCCTTTTGGAATGGTAATGTATATTCTGTGTCACTCTATGTTGTAACTATGTAAATTGTTTGTTTGGTTGGTTGGTTGGTTGGTTTGGTTTCTATTTTGTAGGGGATTAAGAGATGGTCTTGAGTTTCAGCAGAACCTTTGGACTTTTATACAGTATTGAGACTGTGAAAGACAGTGGGAATTTTTGAAGTTTGACTAAATGGAATGTGGTGGTTTGAGGAGAATTCTTTCTATAGGCTCATTTGCTTGAATACTTGGTTGCCAGTTGGTAGATCTGTTGGGGAAAGTTTGAGTGTGGCCTTGTTGGAAGAGATAAATCACTAGGGAATGGGCTTTTGTGATTCAAAAATCCTCTCCATTCTGTCGCTCTGCCTCATATTTAGGGATTAAGATGTGAACACTCAGCTAGTGTTCCAGCACCATGCCTGCCTGCTGCTATATTCCCAACTGTGATGGGAGAACCTCAGGAACTCTGAGCTCAAATTCAATGCTTTCTTTCATAAGTTGCTGTAGTCATAGTTTCTATCGTAGCAATAAAAAAGTAATTAAGACACCCATCATTTATTCACTGTATAATATTGGAACATACTTAAAATTGTTAATTTTTACAGTTGCTTTGGCTTCTGGCTTGTAATTAGACATGAAGAAAGCCAGTAAAACAGCATAACTGCTGTTACTTGAAATTGAGACACCCACTAGAATTTTTAACCATGACATTAACCGTAGAAGGAATTAGAGGAAAAATACATTATATTCTACATTTGTTTGTATATTGGACATGTTGAAGGACAGAAGGAAAATATTTCAAAACTGATTCTAATGGTTTCTCCTGGGAAATTTACAGATTAGATGACATTGTTATTTTCATTTATTTTAGTTTGAATCATCTACATACTAGCAAATGTGCTAAAGATTAAAAAAATCCTTCACATAATCTTTTAAACAAATTAATACCAGGCAAACATCTTTTTGTTTGTTTGTTTGTTTCTTGTCTGATGTTCTGATATCAAAAATCCATAAATAGGAGAGGTGAGTTAACCAATTCAACTACCTGAGAAGTCTATTAGACAAGCTTTAGTCAAACATAGCATAAAATACTGTTTCATTTCCCATCAACACCAGTTAAGTACTCTGGGAAGAACACATCTTTTTCTTGTTCTTTTCTTGGATTCAACATCCAGTGCACACTACTGTAAAACTCCTCTCCCACATCTGTGTCTAGTCTACTTACTTCTTGTATTACTAGCCTGGCTCCAGACAAATGAAGGTAGATGTTTGTGCCACTGGAAGTTTACTAACAATCTTACAGAGACTCCTGTGACCTCTATTCTGCCAGGACATATGAAACTGTTCTCTAAGAGACCCCAGGTAAAAGGACATTTCTGTGTTATTTTTATCTCTAAGCCATGTCTCCCTAATAATAAACTTCCCTGTGGCCTTCTCTTCAGAGAACATCACCAAGTTCACGGAGCAGCAAACTCCTGTGTAGAGACTTTTGCCAATCATGGGGGGACCTCTTTTTCCAAAATAATAATTCCTTTAGCTTTTCCTTCAGAGTGTGGTTTAGAAAAATCATGTGACCCGGGTTTTTCTTTGCCTCTTCCTTAGTTCAGTCTTTTGGTTATTGCTTAGATGCTTCTGACGTTGTTGGGCTTCTGTGTGTTGAATGCGGACAGCAAAACAAGCCCACAGAACTCTTAATAATAATTCCTAGGGAGTAGTTTAGCCCTTACTGTTGTCATTCTTTGACACTGAACGCAATGCATTCCTTTGTCCTTTGCTCAACCTAAGTTCACCATTTAAGGCACTAAAAAATCCAACTCATACTAACTACACAAACTAAAATTCTGAGGTATTTCTAAATGGTGCCACTGAAACAAACCTACTCCAAAGTAAGTGAGTGACTGACTGCACTGGTTAAAATGTCATTCAGAGTAAAACTACAATGCTGTCATCAGTCTATCTTGGATCCCATGTTTTCTCATACACATCACCACTATTGCTTTTTTGCAGAAGCCAGTGCATAGTGCATGTTAGATTAGCCAGTTCCATTCTTCACAAAATGAAAATAGTAAGATCTTGAGAAGAGATGAAAAGGTTTGCAAAGAGGTAAACTCTAGACACAGTTTGCTGTGTGAAATATAATTACCAAGGATCAGATCTTAAAGAGACCATCTAGCTGATAGATAGCCAGGATCAGAACTACAATGAGTTGCTGTCAATCTCTAGCTACAATCTATCTTTAGTAGATTTGTCCCTTCTCTTTCTCTTTCTGTATCTTTCTCTCTTCACTGCCTTCTTTCCTTCCTTTCTTCTTTTCTTTCTGTCTCTGTCTGTCTGTCTCTGTCTCTCTCTGTGTTTCTCTATTAATCTCTTTGAGACAGTGATTCACTATGTAACCCTGGCTATCCAGAACTTGCTATGTCGGCAAGGCTGATCTCCAACTTAAATATTCACCTTCCTCTTCCTCCCAAGTGCTGGGATTAAAGATACACAACCACTACATGCAGCAAGCAGCATTTTGTTCCTTTCCTACAATGACAACCAAAATTTAAAAGAGTAAAAAGTACTTCTCTAGTGGAGTTGTTTCTAATTGTTCTTTTTCAGACTGTTGGTTCTCACACCTTTCTGTTCAACCCTTCTCCATTTTCTGTGGTTCTAAAGCAAATGGGGCATCTTTGTAAACTGATTATAAGTCTTATTTGGGAAATAAAGTTCCAAAATATTGAGGTGGAAATAGATGGTCTTAGCTGTGTGGTACTTTCATTTTGTTTGAGTAGTGGTTACTGCTAGCTGGATATCCTGGCAGTGACTCATTGTTCTCCAAGTAGCCAGTGTCTGGCTTGATGCGCACGAGCTGATAAAAAAGCTCCCATGCCAAGCTCTGCTTTCCTCCCATGTGCACCTTCACAAAAGTCTGATCATGGATCGAAAATAATTATATTTTGTTCAGTAATCAAACTCAATCAAAGGAATTCTATGTGAACTACTTTTATTTCTAACCACAAGAAATGTGTGTCATATCTCTATGAATTTGCATATTTTTCCATAAACCTAAAACCAATCAATTTTGAAGAGTTATGATAATATAAAGAATCTGAGGCAATTACAGTCTTTTAAACAGGGATTTTAAATGCATTTCACTGCTGGTATTCATGTAGTAAAATAGTCAAAACTTCTTTAACCCTTTTCGTGACATCTCAATTACATTGTAATGATTGAGGCTCGGGACATTTCTTAGGATTAATGACTGGCTGGGAAAGTAGATGGCCTGAGGTGAAGCCAAGGGCCATTAATTCCCTCTGGTCATTAATCCCCCAGGAAATGCCTCAGGCTTGGCTTCATATTAGCATTACAGGCTACAAATACATAGTTGGATTTCCTGATTGGTTTTAAAGTAGTTTATTAAGATGTCATATTTTAATTTCTGCCCTGTGTACCCAATATTTCCAAATTTCCATATCTGAGTATTCATCCTACAATGTTGATTTCAATGACATAATAAAAATGGTTTCCTGGTTCATATTATACATTTTCTTTGAAACAGTCAAAATATATTAAAGTTGTTTTCACCACTAAGATCCTAAATGTCCATTTGTCCTTGGAATGTTATTTGCTAGTAAAAATGCTGACTAGTGGCACTTTATTCATGTATGTATTTTATTTGATTGCACGTGAACTCAAAAGATACTGTAAATTACCTTTTAATTTTTACCTGATATATTGCATATAATTTTATCTCAATAATTCCATATAAATTACCCACAATTTTAGCTTTTGTTTAGAAAATAAACAAAAGTTGATCGTAAAAATATTCATGAGAATTGTCTGCAAGTTGTCCATCATCCACCTCTGTAGACCTTCATCATTGTCTTTAGTGGCCCATCTTTTCAAAAAGTTTGAACAAAAATATTCCTGCTGAACTGAGCTTTGGGGTTTCATCTGCATAAGATGTGAAAGGTTCATTTTGTTTTGTTTTTATTAATCCATTGGAATTTAACTAGAAATATGTTAGATGTCATTTATCACTCCTCGTTTGCAGGCTAGGAGAGAATTTCTTTGAAATAACTGGGATTAAACAAAGAAGTCCACCTCATTATTAGCTTGTACATGTGAGGAAAACCGCAGGGGATTATATTTTACCTGTTTAGCTTCTTGCAAGCTCAAAACAGAGAATTTGCTGGCTAGTTCTGGTGCAGTTCATAAAGTACATGTCCTGTGTGCAGTCTTCTCTTCCCTATAATTTTGTCTTCTGTCCTAGCTATTTTCTAGAACTTACAATCAAGTTCAAAACATACACCTTTGCCAGCTCCTGCTAGCCCTGTTTGGAGGATGTGAAGCACTTGTTTATTGAAGTATTAGCTTTCCTGGGCCACATGTTTTCCCTTCTTCTCCAATCAATGTTCAACTCTATTTATCCTTGACACGGAGTTGTCTCCTCGCAGTATAATGTGAGCTATTCTACCTCCACCAGAATGTTTATTCCTGAAGGATTCGTCATTCCACAGAGTTGAAACTAACTTCTAGGGTTCTTGATCAATCAGTTTTGAACATATGTGGTCTTGTTTCCTTATCCACATTACATTTAACCTTGAAATGTAGTACTCATATAAATCGTTACTTCTGTTTCTTCTCATGTAAATTTCAATTAACTAAGGTTTTCTTTCCAGGAATATTTACCTTACCTGGAAACTTAGAAAGGTTATAGTTAACCTGGTAACACCTAACAACACAGCAAGTGTAAATAGTTGCTTTTTATATTATGCTTTTTTAAAGACCACAATTTTAAAAAGTTAGGTAGGAGACTATCAGATACTACCCTCTCAAATAACAACCTTTCTGGGCAGTTTGCAGAATCAGGCAGAGCAAAGGAACATTTCAATGTTAAAGAAAACTATTTGTTTTTCTGTCTGCCTGTCTGTTTCCGTTAGGCTCTATAGATTTGATGATTGCTATGAAGCCTTTGAGATCTGTGTGAGAACAGCAATGCAGGGTTGTTGGTCCGAGCCACAAAATGACAACATGAGGTCCATATTCTGCCCTCAGATCAATGTGTGTGTCCCTGAAGCACATGGTATATGCTGTGTCTGTCTGGCAGAAACATTTGTGCTTAAAATACAGCCTGACAGTTCCCTGCCATCTTGCAAAACAGTGTGGCTTATTTAGAACAAATCTGTTATGACTGACCACAGAAGATGCATGTGTGTTTCTGAGCCTCTCCTATGAATAGGCAAAAGGACCATCTGTGCACGTGGCATTTACACATCTTTGAGCAAAGTTAGCATTCCACCCCCCAGTAAAATCCATCTCTCAGGGATTCTGGGTTTGTGATGCTTCCTGCAGAATGGAGGAGGAAAACAAATGCACTTCAGTAAAACAGAAGTGTCTTTTTTTTTTTCATCTGTCATAGACACAGTTTGATAGTATCCGTATTTCATTTTCACTTCAGAATATCACAAGAGAGAAATGGCAGGAAGCAAGTTGCTTCAACATGGTTGTGAAAGGGAGTTGTTATATTTGGTTGCTCTCTGTGGCACATCTCTGTGAAATTTATATATATATATGTATATATATATATATATATATACATATATATATATAATCCTGGTAGTAGGGAAAATAATCTTATTCTTCATTCTTCCCTAGGAGTTATTTAATATATTATATAATGATCATAATGATACTCACTTCTGCCTGTCTTAAAATTTATTTGACTCATACTTAAGATAAAACAGTTACCTTAGTATATTCCCATTATTTTCTGTTTTTGAGGGGCAATAATGGGGTTTATACTGAAAGCCTGATGCATGCTAAGTAAGAACTCTGCCACTGAGATATATCCCCAAGTCCCTGATATGGTTTTAATTATGCATTTTATTATACAATGTAGAAAACATAAATTAAGACAGATAATTATTTTCTAACTGAAAGTTATCACATGTACCCAATTCATTCTCATACTGGGGAATTTAATGCACTCAAGGCTCACAGAAATAAAATATTCCTTAGAGACCAGGTCAACTATGGGTGGTACCATCCCTAGGCTAGTAGACCTAGACTGTATAAGAGGGAATTATATTTGATCCTGAGAGCAAGCCAGGAAGCAGCACTTGTCTGTCTCTGATTCAAGTTCCCATCGTGTTTGAGTTCCTTGCCTAACTTCCCTCGTTGATATACTGCCCTGTAAGATGAAATAAATCCTTCCCTCCCCAAGTCTCTTTTGGACAGTGCCTTATTACAGACAGCAACAGAGAAGCAAACTAGAGCACTACCAAAATGTTCATCAGGAAAACAGAAAAAGTTTCACTGTACTCAGTATTACATGCAAGAAAAAAAGTTTGCATTAGGAAACACTGAAGAGGTGATTTTTTTTACTCGAACTCAGGGTATAAAATGTGTCATACACCCTCCTCTAGAGTTAAAAACTACTCTTTACTGTTTGCTGGATGTCACAAGAATTTAATTGAAACAGCTTAAAACTAGTCACAGCCACACACAAACCCTTCTGGCTGCTATGGTCAACCTGGAAGCGGCTACTCACTGACTGAATCTCTAGGCAAGAGATCTCCAACACTCCTGTACTGCCAGGGGCAGCCCTAAGCTCTTTTCCTGTCTTCTGCCCCATGTTGGTTTCTGGTAGCGGACCATGCATCTATGCACCATGTTGCCCTATTTTTGACAGAGCCACCACAGCTTCTTCATGAGTACCCTCAGCATCTGCTTCTTAATGTTTGAGAAAATAGCAATATGAACTTCCCAGGGTTCAGTGATGTGAATTTGTAAATATTTCCATCGGTCCTCTTAGAGGACAGCCAGAACACAGGAATGCAGTGGCAGGTGATGCCTTGTATTTTGAACTTGTCCTCTGTGTCTGTGATTAGCCATTCCTGGGACACTGTTAAGTGAGGTGTCTCCCAAACTGGTGGTAAAGCTGTGTTTGTTACTGAGGCTACTGTATTCCACATGGCTCCATAGCTTCATTTTCTCTAGTCAGCCAGCATCCCCATTTCAATGGACTAGTGGATCCAAGTGATATCTACATGTTCTCCCAACTACTGTTGAGCATTTTGACTTAAATATGACCTCATCTCTCCTTTTGCTTATCTGGGGCCTCTTAAGCTAACTCCTATAAAACAAATTGCACAAAGGCTACCCATTCAGCTGACCTTCTGGATCATAGGCAATGTGATTCCATTTTGCACAATTTCCAATCCAGGGAGGATCTCAAAGATTTCCTCCTTTGCATCCACACAGAAGCATCACCATATTGGGAGTCAGAAATAGTGCTGATAGAGTTAGCAGCCCTATACATCAACTTCTAATCCACCTGGGAAGTTCTGTTTGGTTTGAACATCTGGATATATATGAGCCTTCATTTTCTCTGTCATTGTTTAAGTGCCAGTTTTACCTTCTCTTCTGATTTGAGTTCAACTAAAGCCTCACACTCTGCCTGCCTTCTCTACTGGTAAATGAAATAGACAGAGATGCAATGTCACCAACCAAATAACTAGGAAGTTCTTTATTTTCTCAGTTCAGAAGGACGAGGATAGTCACAGAGTTTGTCCTAAAAGCCTTTGCCTCTTAGTGAACAAAACATCATGAACACTTGTATGCCAAAGAAGAGCATAGGCACAGGAGTCTGTGGTTTAATAACCATGGATACGTAAGTGAGAAAATTCGTAGTATTTGAGGAACTGTCTACTGAGAGGACTGATTTCTGTTTTCATCAAACAAGCCTGGCTGACAGCCAGACATCCCCAGTTCCACATGACATGAAGAGGGCAGATTGTCTTGGTTATTTAGTGACAAAACACTGTGACAAAGGCAATTTATAAAGGAAAATATTTATTTGAGGACTTGCTTACAATTTCAGAGGGTAAGTCTGTGACCTTCGCGGTAAAGGACATGACAGCAGACAAGGCAGGCACAGTGCTGGAGCAGAAGCTGGAAACTAGCTCTGATTCACAATCACAAGCCAGAGAGAGAAGAAGAGGAAGACTTACTAAGAATGGCATGAGCTTTTGAAACCTCAACGCCCATCCATAAGGACATGCTTTCTCTAACAAGGCCACTATTCCTAATAATTCCCAAAGAGTTCCGTTTGGGTATGAATACTAGCGGATGAAGGCCATTTTCATCCAAACCACCACACAGATATACTTTGTTCTTGTTCTGAACTTCAGGTTCTGTGACTCCATGCTTCTACTCTCACATCCAGCACCTTGTGAAGCCTTTGGAGTACTTAGATGAGGATTAAGCCAGTAAGTAATTTTAAGTGTATCCTAAAACCTTTGAGTAGTCCCTTGAGTATTTCCTCAATTCAGCAGAAGAGTCAAATGATCCAAATTTTTTGCACATATGATAAAGCCCAAGTGCATTTTAGGTGAATTTACATTCCTTCCTAGGGCAGCAAGCAATCAAGGTAATAATTCAAGGGCCTAAATCAGAACCCCCTTTTCATATACATACAGGGCAAATCTAAGAGTGATTTTACATTTTTAAATGGTTAAGGGGATAAAAAAATTAAAAGAAGAATACTATTTTGTGACACATGAAAACTATATGAAATTCAAATTTTAGTGTCCATAAATAAAGTTTTATTGGAACACAGCCATGCTCATTCATTTACATACTGTCTATGGTGCTCTTCAGTAAACGGCACAGTTGAGTGATTGTGACAGAGACCGTATGGGCTGCAAAGCCTAAAATATTTACTCTCTGGCCCCTCACTGAAAAAAAAGTGCTGACCTATAGGCTCTAAAATCAGACTGTATTCAAATCTTTCCTTGCCATTTTTAGTAACTGTGGTCTCCTGGAAAATGTGCTTTGTCTTTCCCTGCATCCTCTGCATCAACTGTAAAACAAGATGAAGCAGCATCCCATCTGAACAAAGTACATAGTGAAGGGGAGTTGCTTCTCTATCCTTTTCTGAAATCTGACTTTATTTGTGTAAAATATGAAATAATTGTGTGAGTATAGGATTTCTACCTAAGGAAAGAGTCTGATGGCAGGTATCTTGAGTTCTCCCATTGCATGCCATGTAGAATTTTATATTAATAGGAAGTATTCAAGGGCATTCCACATAATATATAGGAACATATATGACACCATCCCCTCATCCAGAAGCTGTTACTCTACTGGGGAAGCAAATTGCAAACACATTTAACAGAAGTATCATTAGAAATATTTCTCCCACACAAAGAAATATTTTTTAAAAAATTTAAAAATGCAGAGTTTTCCCTATTTCAATCGCAACTCAACACACATTAAGAATGATTGTGTGTGGTAGAAGTACCAAGATGAACTCATCTAGATGACCTGCTAGCCTTCCCCTTAGCAGCAGGCTTGCCACCTTAAACCCATTGTTCATTAGTCCTACCTATGAAGAAGAACAATGGCTGAATGATGAACTGTAAGTTAGCTGCTTTATTTTCTTATGCCAGTGATTATAAATACCCAAGAAATTTCCCCAAGGCATTCTACATGGAAGATATGAACTGTACAGCTCTCAAGGTGTCTTGTTTGAATGTTGTCAGATACAGACTTTCTTAGCAAGAACATATGACCATTACATGAACTCAATAGCTCATTATCTGTATCACTCGTATGAATGTCTACTAAAAAGTCAATACTCCATTGGAACCTGTGTTCTTGGAGCTCCAAAGAGATGCTAGGTGATTGCTCTAGGTTTTTCTCTCCTAGTCTTCCTGCCAAAAATTGAAAACTAATCTTCCTCTTTTCATCAAGATACTTTATTATTCACAAACTTTGCCTCTGTGCAAACCCCTTAGATCCTTCCATGACGTGAACCATTTTTCTCTCTTGTTTTCTCATTACTCCATATCCATTCTCTCCATCTTAAACTCTTTGTCTATTGCAATTTGACTCTTATCCATTTCTGAATCAAATAAGAACAAAGACTATGTCAAAAAGAAATTAAAATCTAAGAAAAACTTAGTTTTAATTTCTAACAATATAAGCAAAACAAAGTTAGGAGTTTGTTCATTCACTTTTATATAGTTTAACCTATCTGCAGCTGATGCACAGCTCTCTAACACCCATGCCTGAGTCTTAGATGCTTCTGGCAAAACCCTACTCCTCAAACTGATTTTGGTATGTCAAAAATATCAGTAAAGCATCCTTTTCATCCCTTGATGAACTTATTAGCCACTAAGATATGGAGCTATTCACTATTATATTCCAAAGCTTCATTGTGGTACAGTATTTAATTTGTTGAAGATCTTCAATGGTCAAATTCTAATGGCTTCTTAGGGAGCAGGGCCGTGACTAGTGGTCACATCAGCATTTCTGAGAGAAAGCAATCCATATGATTTTCCTTACCTTAATATTTTCCTCACTTTTCTTAAAATTTTATTTAATCAAACATTTATTTTCTACCTAATTTTTACCAGGCAAGTACTGTGCTGTTCTGTGATAATAATTTTAAAAAACCCAAAACTTTTATTTAAATATAGTATTTAAATAAAGTGGTAGTAGGGATATCAATATTTCCTCTCTCACTTTTCAGTTAAATAGTGTTTAAACATTGATAATAATACTAAACAGTGCCTTCTACTAAATTTTTAAGTTATATATTATTTCGCTAAACATCTGAAGATCAGGGCCCAGTCTCTCATCTTTGACACATCTATAGTTCTTAGGCAGTACTTTTGTGCATAGTCAGTATTAGACATAAAAACTTAAGTACTTATACAACTGGCCAATGTGTGTGGGGGGTGGGTAACACATTGAGTAACAAACTTTATGTTATCCTTGCATACTGCCAGCAACCACTTCGTAACTAATGGCCACATATAGCTAAGCCTATGCTTATTATTTAAGTTTTCTGTCTTGTTGTTATCATTTAAAAATAACTTTGCCTTCAAAATCCAAGATCCCCATGCCTGGATTAGCCTTATCAATAGATGAATTATTGCCTGAACTATGCAGTTTATAACCCTCTGTCCATGCAGCCACAAGCTGGATTCTGTTAACTCATTCCAGAGGAGTGTCCAAAGCTTCAGCATTGTGGACATGCCTTATGTATATCCTAATTGATACACTGCATAACTCTATCATATCGATCTGCCTCTTGTGGCTATTATGATGGAGTCAAATCTTACTGCATTTCCAAGATTAAGATTGTATATAGCCCTATCAAGTTTCTAGCTAATACTTCCAATGATGTTTGATCTAATGCATTTTCCCTTTCTTTTTAAGTCTTACATGCTTAAAAGAGAAATAAAATGTCTAGGGAGCAAATTCTTAAGTAAATGAGGGCCCTTATCAGAAATAAAAACAATTGTGTCTTTCAAGTGGATGCACTTCTGGGGAGCATCATAATTCATTTCTTTAAAAGAATCATTTTATGTTCCTTTGTGCTGGCATTTACAAGGACATTAGATGTAGATGGGAATTTGCATATAAGCCAAAAATTAACACAAATCTAAGATTGTTTCATTATTAATTTTAATGAACTGTAGAAAATTCATAATTTGAAGGAAAATTCTTGAAATTATAGAAATTACTCAACTGACTTAAAATAAGAGCTCTCTCTATACTCTGGAAGATTGGAAGTGACTTGAGGAGAGTTTTTTATTTCCAGATATCTAGCTAAAAATATATTTATACCCTAGCAATAAATATAATTTATACCAAAAAATTGTCCTTCCTCTTTGAAAAATTTAACCCCTTTACCTATGCTCATAATATCCTTCTCTTTCCTTGTTCCCCGCCTTGAGATTTTCTACCTCTTCCTTGTCTTTCAACTCTCCTTGTCCAAGGAAACCCTCTGGTTTTGCTTACAGTCTTATGTAGAGCTTTCATTATATAAAGTTCCTTTGACTTTATGGCCTATCCCAGTGAGTCCTATTTCTTAACTCTGTTTAACTGCTAGATTCTAATGTAAACTGATATGACTGTCTTCACTCTTATTCACCTGTAATCTTAATCCATCTTTGACTGTGTTCCCAAAATTAAGCAGTTGAAGATTCACAATCTTGTTCTCTCTCTCTCTCTCTCTCTCTCTCTCTCTCTATATATATATATATATATATATATATATATATATGTATATATATATATGTATGTATGTATGTATATGTATGTATGTATATATATACACATATATACATACATATATATATACATATATATATGTAAATTTGAAACAAACTTGCTTTACATATCAATCCCAGTTCCTGCACCCTCCTGTCCTCCACTGTTCAAATGCAAGCCCATTGTCACACTGTGTTTCTCCCCTCTTTTCTGGAATTTCTGCTTTCATCCCTTTAGTATACACTCTAATATTTCTTGCTTATTGACTTTTAACTCCTCCCATATCTTAGAGCAATATGAGTACCCTTTTTAAAAGTGAAATCAAGCTGGTAGTTATTTTCTCATTTTACTTCAAAAACCTGAACAGTATTTGATAGAATTTTTGTCTTTTTCGGTCCCAAGAAGTTTCTATGGATTTTAGCCCTCACAGAAGAGATTCAGATAAAGACAAAAGGCAGAATAAGACCTGACCAGAAGGACATGGAGCACCTTGGAGCCTCTAGAAGCAGATGGGGATGGTTCTTCTATGATTCCAGCAGTCCTGTCCCCTCTCTAGAAAAACAAGATGAAGTAAGGTAGAGAGTCTAGGAGCATCTGTACTATGAGTGCCAGGGCTCAGGGAAATCATCACATATTCAAGACAGAGCACTGAAAGAACAAACAGGTTCCCACACACTCACAACCTAGTGTCACCCCAGTGATCCAGGCCCACGTAAGTTCAAGGGTCTTTTATAACCATGTAGGAAGGAACATCCAATAATAACTGCAGTTGAATTTTCAGCAAGACAGGTAAGAAATCAGAGCAGATTAAATTTCATTTAGAGATAAATATATTTAATCTTAGGGCAAAATTAAGGCTCAGAATTTATGTTTCCTGCCTCAACCTCACTGAGTTTCAGTTCTGATCACAGAATCTACATTTTTCTCTGGAATGCTGCAAGATAAATCAATTTATTTTATTACAGGGATACATTTTAGGTTATAAATAGCACTGCAAAGAACATGCCTGTGACAATGTCTTTCTCTTAGATTATTTCCACAAGATAAATTTCTAGAATCAGGCTCATTGGGTCAGATTCAGAGTCAAGACGTAGAACTTCAATAGAGGACATGCTGAGACAGATCATTTGTTGGATTTGAAAATCTACTTAGGAATATTTTAGGATGGAACTCTGTATTGCCCTTTCTTCTGGATTTATTCTTACACTGTCTCAAACACATCAGCCAATCTTATTCCTTCAAATCTGTATGATGTTAATTCCAGATTTCTTCACTTATCGATGCTCTTAGGGAGTGAGAAAAAAATGAATCTACACATTGCAAGATATTGCACAGCATCCCTGGTTCCTTTCTGATCATAGAAAAAAAACATCACTCATCCTCCCTACAGTAAGCCTGATAAGTTGAGTTTGCTCCCTGGATCCCATATGATGAAAGAAGAGAACTGATGTCCACCAATAGTCCTTTGACCTCCACATTCTCAGCATAGGTAAACACACACACACACACAATACATATATATATGTATATACATATATATATGCATATATAATTTAAATTAAGACATTACCAAATTCCCCTGTGATATGAGGAATTGTACTCCATTA
Organism: Phodopus roborovskii; assembly: GCF_943737965.1. Classification (NCBI taxonomy): domain Eukaryota; kingdom Metazoa; phylum Chordata; class Mammalia; order Rodentia; family Cricetidae; genus Phodopus; species Phodopus roborovskii. Next base: position 46,447,263 of record NW_026126418.1, read on the forward strand.
GATTATAAGTTTCTTGGCATTGTACCCATTTTCACACAAAAGCCATTTGGGCAAAACTATTCTATTTTCTTTCTTTTAAGATATGTACTTTTGATGTAGCGTGAAAAGCTCAGACATAAAACTTGAGTTTTAATAGCCTTGGACTAGAACTGATGTGATATCTATCCCTATCTTGATCCATATCATATCTCATTAGAAAGCTACTCTATCCATTATCTCATTTTTCACTCTGTCTCATAAAGGCAAGGATGAGTGGTTAATTAAAACATCACTTGTTCTTTATTGGCATGGTCTCAAAAGTCAAATGTGGCAACCTTGTCCAAAGAAAGCTGACTTGTCAGTTATCTGCCTCACCTATCTTTCTTCCTTTGCTTTACTCATACAAGACTGCTTGTAGCCTGTGAGACTGCTTAAAGTGGTCATTTTGTTAGGTGTGCTAGGGAGCAAACATGAGTTGTATGGTTCAGTCACTGGCCAGAGGAACAGGCGTAAGATGACAATTCAACATGATAGTGAGTGAGCAAGAACAAACAATGGTGCAAGTTAGTTAAGGTACAGAATCCAATTAGCAGAAGAGATGGGTAGTTAGGAAATATCTTCTGTGATTTAAAAGGCTGATGTTAGGAACCATGATATCCCTTTCATACATCTAAAACCACATAAACAAGTTCATAGTAATGAAAGTCCCTGTATCTAGAATGAATCCAGACACAAAACATATGTGACTCTGTCTATTAATTTAAATTCTGACTCCATGAGAACCAGTCATTTCTCTGCATTACTTTCCATACATACACAACTAAACTAGGGACTGGAATGACAGTTCAACTGCCAAGAGCACTGGCTTCTCTTCCAGAGGACCTAGGTTTGATTCCCAGCTCACAACCATATGCAACTCCAGTTCCAGCAGGATTTGATGCCCTCTTCTGACCTCAAAGGTCATTTGTTGCAGGCACATGGTGCACAGACATAAGGCAGACAATGTACACACACACACACACACACACACACACACACACACACACACTCACTCACTCAAACTAAGTTCTCTAGGAACTGCAGGAAACACCCTTACAAACATAAGCCATCAGGACTCCTGGACTGCAAACTCGTCTCCACTGTGCTGATACATGAGACTCAGCTTGAATACCCTTTTGTCCCTCACAAAGGACAGCATGAAAACTCACCCCAATTATCATAAGAGAAAGGAAAGCACCTAAAATGAAGCAGCCCATAAATAGAGCAGCTTAAATGCTAACCAGCTTCGTGGCGCTTGTTGGAGATGAATGACTATTTTCAGATTGTATTTAAGCCATTTATATTAAAATGCTAGATCAGTGCAAAATAACAGAGTTGCCGTAAGCTGCCACACAGCTGCTCACTTCCCTGTCAGAAGCTGCTTCTTCCCCAGGGTAATCTGGTGCGAGGAACCTTAAAGAATACCAGTGAAGGAAAAACAAAAGAGAATATTGGTGGATGTCTGAAGGAAAAGACCATGAATGCTCCTCACAGATACAGACTCATACGCACATGGGTGACTGAGGAAAACATGTAAGGCAGCATAAAAGCTGGTGTAAGAGCTGGTGGGTCAAATATTTGGTTAGTAACTGTGAAGGTCTTAAAAATAATTTATTGAATATTTAGCAATAATAATGGTTTAATGCCTAGCATTGCCAATAAAATTTTGAATAAGAGTGACTTATGTACAAAACTTAATTTTACTTCTCTTAAAATTATATCTGAACACCTTGTTACTCATATTTAGAATTCAAGTTGTATCCCACATGTTTATTACATGGAATACAATGCAATGTTTCCCTAGGAGATAATCCATAATGTTTTTCATGTGCATACTATTGTAGCTACCCAGTGTGGGGTATCTTTCTGTCTCCTAAACTCAACGTGACCTGAATTCCTTTCCCAATTCTATGGTAAATGCATTCACCAAATTACACAGGGACAAGGCCTTGGCTGACTTTAAGTTTTCATAGTCAGTGAGTTTTGTGTTGCTTACTTTTCATTTAAAGCACCCTGCTCCGTTCTGTTCCTGCTGGTCCCTTTCTTCTACAGAACACTCTACGTGTTGTGTGGTGTAATTAAAGTCTGCAAGCTTGGTTTCTAGTCTCTAGCAATGAAACCTGAGAAGTCTCTAGGCTTGATGTTTAACCTCCCAAAGAAAAAAGACAGTACCAGAACTATGTGTTATCAACAGCTTGTCATGGCAGATCAGAAAATCTTAAAGTATTTAGAATGGTCTTCCTACCAGAATTTTCTACAATTTAAAAAAGAATAAACTAAAAAGTATCAAATACTGTAAACAGCAAGGATAGATGTTTTGTCAAACCTTTTTCTGTGGGAGAGAAAGTGTGTCCACTTTTGTCCATGTATGTGCAAGAAAGGGAGAGACAGAGAGATTGTAATCTCTTACTGAAGCCAATAGTTTTATAAAAATATGAAAACTGCTGCAAAACTTATTACAAAGCCTGTCCATTTATAAATTATATGACTTTTTTTCTTGACTCCGTTTCAAACACATAGATCATGCCCATAGCTTTCTTACTTTTCTTGCCAGATTCTCTTCCCCTTCCATTCATTATAGATGCTCTACCACGTTTATCTCAGGGTCCTTCTGAGTTGTATTTCTCCATTACACTGATTCTGTTTGGAAGAAATCCCCATATTTATTTTTATTTATTATTGTTCTCATTATTATTATTATTATTATTATTATTATTATTATATATGTGTGCATAATGTGAGAGACAGGGATGCAAGGTATGACTGGGGGTGGTCAGAGTGCAACTTTGTGGCGTCTGTTCTCTTTCCTCCTTTATATACATTTGGAAGTTGAAACTCAGGTCACCAAGCTTGTGTGCTAAGTATCTTACTGTGTTGAATGATCTTGCTGGACCAGAGACAGTCATTTAATTTATGATGAGATTTCCACCATTCTATCATATTCTTATAATCTAATCCTTTCCTTTCAGTCTTCCACAACCTCTGAATTCCAAGCAAAAGTATCTACTTATCACATCTGAATGTTTTTTTTCCACTACTGTCCCTAAAATTTGGTCTATATATTTATGACCCCTTTCTTATTATCTTAATTTATTTTTCAAGAATTTTTTTCAATATCAACTTAAGCCTATTAATATTTTTGCCAAATTATTTTGATACACTTAATTTAAACAGAACTGCAAGTTTCAACATATTGAATATTCTTACATATAAGTAATATAATTTTTTCATGCTATACTTAATAAATGTTTATTGTAACACATATTTATTTAATTTAATGATGAATTGGTTCTTATTTTGGTTTAATAGGAGTCAGTGATGTTAAGTTCAATTATTTAAGCTAAATTCTAAGGTTAAGGTATTTTTTTAACTAATTAGAAATGATGGGTTAAAGTAATAAACAAAAGTTATAGAAATCAGGAAGAGCCCTGGGTGTGAAATCCTAAGAATTGGGATTCAATTTTACTAGTTATTATGGAAAGAAAAATAAATTGAGAGACTGGAAAACCTGATAAAGAGACAGCTGACCATCACTGGCCTTACCAGATGCTATCCCAACCTGATTCCTTCGGTTTGATTATTCAAACTCTTTTCTTTTTCCTCCAATACATTGCAAACATATATCTGAGTCTGCATCAGTGTCACTGAATATTCATTGCTAAATTGATGGCAAGCTTGCCCCACACTAGACAGCAGAGGGAAGACCATGACAAAGGGGGTATGGAGGCTCACAGTCAGGAGCAGATCCCTTTACCACCTGGACCAGAAAAAGCTTTAAAATTAAATAAACAAAAAAGATGGGAGCCAAGACTTTGTTCTTGTTGATAATAAAAGCATGGCTGGGTGTGTTAGCATACACTATAATCCCAGCACTCAGGAGGCTGAAGCAGGAGGAGCACAAGTTTGAAGCCAGCCTGGGCAACATAGCAAGACCCTGTCACACACAAACAAGCAAGTACAAGCTAGTTAACAGTAGTTCCCTTTGGAGTGAGATTGAGACACATTTATTTTTCCAGCCTTCTCTAGAGCTATTACTTATCCCTCATTATTTAAAATAGTCACAGAGAAAATGAAAGAACACTGACTATGGCATTATTTCTACCATCTACATGCAGGAAGACCATCTTGGAAGACTTTCCAACTTTTGTTTCTTATGGTCATAAATCCATTATCATTTTACTGCATAAAAATAACATATAAATGTTATAGACCATAAAGTTTTGAAGTGTGGTTGTAAATTATGTAAGCATATCTGTACATATACATATTCATGCTGTGATGCATTCGAATGATGAAAAATACTCTTTGCTCCATTGCTGTGGGCTTCTTTTCCAAAACACATTCTGAAGATGTCAGCATTGTTTCCTCTCTGTGCAGATGACTAATGTGAGGAGGTAACTTTGGAAATTACATTGCTATGTAATCATCCATATTGCGATTGTGGATAAAATTGATTAGAATAATATTGAAACTCCCCCAAGGGACTCTACAATTATAAGTCAAGTCTCAAATGGAAAAGGTTTTTTTGAAAAGTTGGCAGATGTCTTAATGAATATGAAGCATTATAGTAATATATTAGGGCAATTTGTTCATTATTGACAAGCAGATCACTAAACTATATAAATTACTGGATGAGACAGGCAGAATTACTTTTCTTTCAGTGAATGGTTAATTAAATATTATTTTTAAATGTTCATTTGTTTAACTTTTTGATATGCATATCAGTAGACAAACGGCTGCCCTTTACTTAGATCTGCAAGTTGCCTTTGAATGTGGCAAATCCAAATATTTGTATTTATATCAAATAGGAGCCAAATTCAACCATAAGATTGACAACTACTATTCAGGCCAACAGTAGAACTTATCAAAACAACAGGATTTCATATTTCCCTTAATAAACCCATTTACTTGGCATTTCTGCTTCCCTTTTCTCCTGTTTTGTTTTTAGACGGCCTTTCCTGAAAGAACCGCATTGAAATAAATCACTAAGAAGCAGCTAGAGCTGTTTAACAAATAAGGTAATTATATGACCCCATTCCACCATGCCAGGGGTTTGTAAATGATTTAAAAGTTTGTTTCTGCATTTGTTTCTAAGGGCCTGACCAAGCACAGGAGCTCTGTGTACATCAGCAACTAGGACAAATTTATTCTAATAGATTTTTACTCTAGGAACAAGACTCTTTCTGTTTCAGATTGCACATGAATATTAAATAAACTACCTGCTGGCAACTACACAATATTTTAGTCTCTAATTTTAAAAGTACACTGTATTTTAATACCTATTTTTAAACAGATATCAATTTTTATGGAGCAGTACATGAGTTGTTGATGGATAAATCACCCAAGCATGGTTAAAGAGAACCTAATCTCCAGCTGGTACCAAATCCATTTAATTGTATCTCCTGACCTCACCTCACCTGAGCTGCATTAAAATCATAATACAGTTCAAGTGTAAAAATGATATACTGTTTGTTCGCCCTGTTTATAGAGGGGCAAACATACAGTTAAATTCATATGTTTAAAATTAGTGTGGCCATTTGAAAAGGTTGAGTTAGATCAAACTGCATCTCAGCGTTTTCTCTGCCCTTTTTCTACTAAAATGACTATAGCCAGATGCGTGAAGCTGTTAAGGAAGTTGTAGAAGCTGTTCCTGGTACCGAGAAGATTGCTGCCCTCCATCAAACAATGAGGCTCTCAAGCATCATGTAATAATGGATCAGTACAGTTTAAAATGTATTCTGGTGGCAATAGGCATGGACTTTTGCATGGTCTAAATCTTTTATCAATGTGGTAATATTGGGAATGGCCTAAGTAGTAGCCCTTGAGTTTATCTCTGGTAGTGGGAAATACCCTTGCAGCAATCTTATTTTCATAAATTATAGTACTTAGATGTTTCTCTTGTAAGAGCTCAGATTTGGGTTGCTTTTTTTTTTTCTATGTTGCTGCCTAAGCCAGTAACAACATGATCTTATACTGTTTCCCAAAGCTGAATTGAAAATAGCCATTGCTTTAAGAGTTGATGTGAAGAAATAATTGCCCTGTCCCCACTAAAAGTAATACCTACTGCAAGTTTTCCACACATCAGGTGGACTTGTTACTCCTTCCAACTCCTTCCCGTATAAACTGGAGGGTGTATGTCCCTAGGAGTGAGGATCAAATCTCTGTCTCCTTCTGAAAGGAAGCAAATTTCAAGTAGTAAGTATAAAACGAATCCACGAGCACACCAATGAATTCATTATTTACAAATTTCTCCATCAACATATCTCTTTAGATGCAAAGCCATAATTTAGAGATACATCTCATTCTAAAGTTCATGCTTTGCAATGCTATGATGATAGACCAGTGACAGCATATGTTAGTCAGTGTTTTCCAAAGAAATCATAAGCATGTGCATACAGACCATTTACTAAGAGAACTGGCCCACAGCAACTGCCCCACAGCAGAGTATCTGGATGTAAGAGCATCAGAGATGTCAACAGTGAGGCTCAGTTCAAGTCAATGAGTCTTATATCCTGGGAAACACCAATGCAAGTCATGAACTCCAAAGCCAGAGAAATTCTGACATGAAAGGGCAAGAGAAGATAGGTATTGCAGAGGAGAGATTTTGCCTTCTCTTAGCTGTTTTATTTCATCCATATCTCAGCTTACTGGATGACTCTCACCCTCATTGGATAAAGGCTGATCATCTGTCCTAGGTCTCCTGATTAAAATGTCTATCCCTTCCAGAAATATCCTTATAAATATTCCTAGAAATACTACTTCATCACCTACCCACTATTTTTTAATACTGCCAAATTGATGCTCAAAATTAACCACCAAAAGTTTATTGTTTCTCAAAATGGCACGCACGTACACACACACACACACACACACACACACACACACACACACACACACACACCTTTAAATCATGCTAAATTTCCAAATAAGATAAAACACCATGGTTGTACCTAACAGATAAACTACACTGTATACAATCAAAGCCACATTAATCCTTTCCCCTAGAAGAGGGCATAATGCTCCATGAAACGTGATTGTTCTCCAAATATCCTAGACCTTGTATATCTGGTGCTTAAAGATAAGGGTATGAGAGGAACCAAAACACATAGTTGCTTGCTCTGCGGATATTCACATTTCAGCAAAATAGGGAGTGGGGAAACTACAGCAGTATAGCACTTGTTTCTCTGACTGCCATGTAATTGGAGCTGGTATTTATTACTGACACCTGTGGTGCATCCTACACTCCCTTTGCTTTCAACAAGGACCTCAGCTTGTTACTGTCATGTTCTCTACCTGGCAAGTTTCCCTGCTAAAGTATCTGGACCATCTGATGTCTTACCAGGGTTGTATTAAAATAGTTGCTCATCAATCACAGGACTGGATAACACTAGAAGCCACCTTCAAGGACCCCCCCCCCCTGTATTCCACATGTACTATTCCTTGTCTCAATGGTAGAGCCATCTAATAGTCAGGGACCATCACTCTCAACATTATCACTTCCTTAGTCTTTTGACTCAGGGGTTCTAAGTGACTGAGAAGGGGTCCAAGTTTCCAACTGTATAGAATTATTTTTGGATTGCCTTGTGGAAGCATTACTCCCTGTGGAACTAAGGCCTATATAACATTAAATCATGAGAACAAAAATATAAAGTTAACTAATGGGCCAGAAGGATTACAGATGAGTGGTGTCATCCTAATTTATTTTTCTTGATTCTCAGACCCATCAATTTTGTTTGATTTTGTTCCAGTTTTATCTTGCTGGGAAGAGCACACTAGAGACACTGGCCTCTTTGCTCAATTGTGCATCATATTCATATGCAGAAGTTTCCCTTAGCAATCTGACAAAAGAAAAACAAAATATGACTCTACCTGAGACATGACAAAAACAAAAATTATCATGCCCTGTGCCCTTCCAAAGGTCTATCTACCTTCCCCATTTTTTTAAATCAATTCTCCAATTATGTCTCTTCTACTCCACTGAATCTCCAGTAAAACCATTAGCTAACACCCACAAATCAATGTAAAAATTTCTCCTTTAAATCAAAGTCTATAACCAAGTTAATTAATTACCTTACGTTTTACTCACTGAGATCTTGAGATCTTTGTTTTTCACTGTTCCTCAAGGATGTCCAAGAAATAGAATACAGGGCTGTAACTGTCCACTTTTTAATTATGCCTCCTTATCATGCAGACAGATCTGTGAAAAGGCCCTGGTTTTCTTTTCATCAGTCAGATGAAAAATAGAAGCCATAGGTAGGTACAGGCTGAAGGAGAAAAGGCAGTAGATACACAGTAAAAAACTACAAAAACTATAGGCATCCCTACTACTTCTTTCTGTATTTCTGTAACATACATACATAAATTTGTATATATTTTTACATGGTTCTCCTATTTGATGATGGAGTACTGCTGAGTAAGCCCAAATATATGAGGGTGTATATTGTTAGGTACATTCAAATGTCAACATCTTCTGGAAACACTCATCACCATGAAATAATGCTTTACCTGCTATATGCATGTCCCTTAGTCTAGTCAAATTAACTTAAAAATTAAAAACTGAACTCTGATGTGTACCAGAACATCTTCATGGACCCTGTAAGCTCTCCTTATCTTCACTTCTGAAAGGACATCCTAACTGAGTTTCACTCTGGAATGGAAACTGCCCATCCATCTGTACCCAATCCACAACTTGTTTTCTGTTTTGACAATTCCATCTCCTTGGTCAATCTGTAGCCTCATAATCCATTTAGGATTACTCATCCATTTAGGAATACTCATAAGCTTTGTCTTATAAGATGCTTTACAATCTTTCTCCTCACTACAGCTCAGCTCCCCTCTTCTAATACCTCTTTTTATCCTTCTTTCCACTCTTGATGAAGGTCTGGTAGATTCTAAAATATGTTAACTCCTTTTGGTATTCAGGGTTTTTTTTTTCACCATTCACCAGAGATATACCAACCAATGTACCTTTAGCACATTGATTCCTACTCATTCTTGAGAAGAAAATCCAAATTGTTAGCCATGTCTTCAGAGGTAAGTCCACCAAAGAACACACACACACACACACACACACTTAAAGCCAAAAAAAAAAAGTCTGTATTGCCACCTGGCAGATGTGTGCGGATCTTGCCCAAATCATGTAGTCCCCAGCCTCACCATTCTATGTCTTTTATGCACAAAACACACACGCTGGTTGACACACTTTGATTAGCAAACGCAGTTAACAAGAAGCAAAATCACAGAAGCCAAAAAAAAAAAGCAAGATTAGTATATTTAGGGACTTTCCTGGATTTTGGATCCATGTGATGGATCTTTGAAGGATTAGATCTTTGTCCATCTTTTTTGAAAAATGTTGTGGTCTACATGCTGCATTGCAAGGTCAAGTTGTAAGATCACAATGGTACCCCCAACATGCTGTCAGTTGTGTGAAGGTCTGAAAGTCTATTACAAATAAGCTCTGTAGTAGAGGGCTCACCTGGCATGTGCAAAGCTCAGGTTTCTGTTTCAAAAAATTAAAATTAACTTCAAATACTTCTTCCTCCATGATCATCCCTAATTCCTCTTCTATGAGCCATGCCTTGTGCTTAAGCCATACACTTGAATAGTTTTCCCATTGAAACTTGCACTGGATGTTTGCTTCTCTGTCTTCTTTTGTAGATTGTATATTTAATGAGACAAGCATTAAATCTTTTTATATAGATGTATATTATTAGTGCTTATACAATGCCAGACTTCTTAGAGGAAAACAAACAAATGTATGATCAGGTTAGAATATAACTCAGAGGTAGACTGATTACATGTTAAAGCACCTGAGTTTGTTGCCCAATTCTGAAAAGAAAAAAAAAAAGATGATATATGATCAAATACAGAAACGTACCAAAGAAAGAGAAAGGGACAAGAAAAGGGGGTAGAATTGAGTGAGAGAGGGAAACAGAAAATAAACGAGGGGTTGGGGAAATAGAAAAATAAGAACCAAGTTCAGAGCCCCAAAGCCTATGTGAAAACCAGTCCTAGGTCTGTGTGTCAGTGCTTGGGGGCAGAGAGAGGTGAATCCAGAGGTGGCTTGCTATCCAACAAGCCTACCCAACTCCAGGTTTAAAAATAAAATAAAATAAAATAAAATAAATAAGGCAGGGAAAAATGGAGAAAGATACCTAAAATTGACCTCTGACCTAAATATATGTACCTATAGAAAGTATGCCCATGCACATATACAAATACACTGTACACTCACTAAAACATTTTAAAGAATAAAGAAAAGAAATGAAACACTGTGATCAAGAACCTCCAAATTGTTGTTCTGTACCTTTGGGGACACTGTGCATTCATTGTTGCAAACCATAGACTATGGAGACTCTGGATGTAAAGCACCCCTTCAAATAATTCTGAGGGACTCTATTAAAATCACTATAGAGCAACAAGATTTTCAGCTGTTTTATACACTGTGAGTTTGAGGTCAGCTTATGCTCTGAGGTGAGCTTCCAGGTCAGACTTAGCTGCAGCTTCACTGCATTTTAACCAATTTAATAACACTGAAAACAACAACAACAACAAACATAGCTACTATAACTGTTAACAACATAATTTAAGAAGGTAAATGCTGCATCACAATATTCAAGGTAAGTTGTAAAGAAGTTGGGAAAATGCCCCAAATTCTATTGCTAATTTTTGTAATTTGTCATTTTTTGTCAAGATCTTGTGTTAGCAATCATTTCTAGGGCATCTTAAAAGTGTTTGAAAGGATTGAATAGACCATATCTGACCCATGTTGTGGAATGTATGTAAATGTGCATTAGTAGTTATAATAGGCAACAAATGAGTGTGCACATGATGAGCCAGGCAAGTACAAAAATTATTCACATCTTTATTCCACTTAATATTAAAGGAAGAGAGAGAGAGAGAGAGAGAGAGAGAGAGAGAGAAGGAAGGAAGGATGGAGGGAAGAAGGGAGGGAGGGAACAAGATTTTCTCATTATTGATATGATAATGAATTTTTAAACAAAGACATCCACAGCCAGTGCCAGCAGTCCTCTATCCAGTGCTGCAGCTTGTATTTGCTCAAAGCTCATAGAGGATGGCAGGCTGAGATAGGAAAGGGAAATCCACCACCTCTGAAAAATGCCACCCTATAGAATAGCACTCTTACCTGAATTACCTACAGATGTCCCCCCAAAAGAAAAGTGAGAGTCAAAAAGCCCGGGTATTGGAATGCACAAAGAGAATAGTCTTTTTAGACTTTTAGGGAGTAGTGAATGTTAATGTGATTGGGTATAGAGATACAATGATGTGTTTTCTGCCTTTTCTTTCCTGTCAATAGGAGAGCAGTCATGTCTTATTACAGTCCATTCATTACAGAAAAGAAATCATCTTCTACATTTTCTAGTAGAATCAAGAAATACTTCAGGGTAAATGTGTGATAAACCAATATTTGGAGGAATTCTTTTGAGCCCTGGTTTGTAGTGTTTACCAGTTTCTTTGGTATAAAGACTACTTACATGGTCACTGCAACATACTGTCACTGAGGGAGAAGATGCTAACAAAAGACTTCTGCTAATTAAGTACACATGAAGACTCCAGAACATGATATGGTGGCCCCTGTAGAAAACCTGCACTTACTAAACACATAAGAAAAAGGGCTGAAGAGATAGTCAGTCAGGAAAGTGATTCTTGCTATGTAAATGTGAGGATATGAGTTTGATCCTGTTTTACATGCAACGAGGAGATGGATTTACTGGTTATCCAGCTTAGCATAAGTGATGAGTTACATCTCATTCAGAAACCCTCTCTCAAAATCTCAAAAACATGGTGGATGGTGCCTAATGACTGGCCCCAAAGATTATCCTTTGGCATTAGCACGCAAACATACAAACACACAAAACTATGAAGGAAAACATGAGTGAATCTTGATGGGGGTCTCTGCTTATCATTCCTTGGCATTAAGGAACTCAAGGCGGTTTTATTTTCTGTTACACTTTCAGAAACCCTGGGCAGCCCACCCACAAAACCATGTGGGTTGTTTACTCTCTTTAATTGTCTAGATCCCATAATACTTCATAATCTCTTGGAGACAAGAGATGATTTCATATTGTCTAGCCTGAGACTAAACCAAAATTATTACAAAAGTTTTGCTGTTGGGGAAAAAAATAAATGACTAAAAGATTCTGTTCCAGTACAAGCAATGATATCTATTTCTTTATTAGCAACCACAGGTCATGAGTTTAAATTTGGATTTTAGTCTTAAGGCAGAATTTGCCTGCTTTGTTGACTTACAGTTAATCCATAACATTACCCTTTAACATAGTTATTTTGTAGTTGGTGATTAAGTTCTGTGTACTTGTAATTAGGGAGTAATTAATTTTCCATACTTAAAAGCATAATGAAATTTCACGTGAAATGAAAAGTAACTACAGAATTATCATTTGTATTTACTTAGCAGCTTGCTTCATCATACAACAAATACAAAGTGCTTGAAGTTCATCCTCACCAAGGCCTTGAGAATGGGGTGCAAGAGCAAGGCACAGACAGACAAGTTGGCACACAAATAAGCACTGATGACTTAACTGAGAGTCTGTTACATGTACTTACAGACATATCTTATCAGTTATTGCAGATATTCTGGATGATAAAAGACGAATAACTTATTCAACAATTTTCACATAAGTAGTCTTATTAAAATGAAGACAGGAAAGAGGAGATTATCGAGAATATATAGACGACTGCATATATATATATATATATATATGCCCACAGAAAGGTTTTAGTAGGTTTTGATTATTCTTTTAAAAAATGAAAGAAAAGGAGGAAACTTTCTATTTCTGTAATGTTTAGAACATCTGCCAAGCAGGAGACTTGCCAATAATAAGGACGTTTAGTTTCTCTCTCTTTATTGCTACCAGTGTTTTCAGAGACTAATGCAAGCCTTTGTCATTCCTGAAAGGGACAACACGCCTAGAGGATGGTATGATAGTGACGAAGGATGGTATGATAGTGACGAAGGACAGAAGCAAGAAGCATAGCTTCAAATGCTGATGAGGAAGGCAATTCAGAGCATGAGCTTCCTTGTGATATTTTACACATTAGGGAAAAAACAATACCTGTTTTCACCTTCTTTAACAATTGCCCCATTTCTTCCTCAGCATGCATAATTATATAAATGCCATTATTGCTTTATTTTCCATTTCCAAAAAATATTATTTAAATAAAACTATACTGACCTTTAACTACAGGTATAAGCACAAAGTATTATTGCCATTTTCTGAAATCCTAAACCGAGATGCTAGCTAAGCAGATTTGGTTTCTTCAGAGGACTCACAGTATATCCATCCATAGTATACTAGTAAATAAATGTTTTCTTTTTATTAAAAAGTAAAATTGGATTGGACTTCTAATCTAAGATGGGTTTTGCCACTTTAGCAATAAGTAATCCTTATACTTCTGAGCATTTAGGTGAAGAGGGATTTTTTCCCAGTATTACATCATCACTTGCAACACTCTCTAATACTGTTTTTAAATAATGATTTGAGGCAAGCAAGAGGGCTATGCCAATAAATGCATTTTCTATGAAGCCAGGTGAAAGGAGTTCAATCCCCAGAACAAATGTGGGAGAAGGAGAGAATTGATTCCCTAAATGCTGTCCCTGACTTCCACATGCTTGACATTGCACACATACAGGTGGTAGGTAGATAGATAATAGATAGAGAGCTAGATAGTAGATAGATAGATAGATAGATAGATAGATAGATAGATAGATGATAGATAGATAGACGATTGATATATAGGTAGAGATAGATGGATAGATGGATAGATTATGTGATTGGTTGGTAGCTAGATAAGATAGATGATTGATAGATACATGATAGGTGCTAATAGATTGATGATATATAGATATAGATAGAGAGGGCAGATAGATTATGGAAGGGTAATATGATTCATCTGTAGATAGATAAGATAGATGATAGATATATGATAGGTGATGATGGATAGATGACACAGATGATAGATGATGGTGATGATAGGTAGATGATAAATGATATACAGATAATACGAAGCAAAGAAATAAAGTCTCAAAAAATATCCTGACCTTTGAAAACTACTTCCTTCTTCAGTGAAGCTTCATTTACTTTTAGCTATAAAGAATGATATTCAACTATGGAAATTTCTGCTACACCTTTAATACTTAACTTATGTAAGAAGGACAAATTAACTGCATCCTTCCTGAGATCAGGGAATTGTTAATGAAATATAATATGTCCCAGTCTATGATTACTCTGGTCAAACAGGATATTCATCCTGCACCAGTCACATTTGATCCTGAGAGTTAAGGCCAATCCAAAATGGGAACCCTGAATTCCTGTGTGGTATGAAGCTCATCTTTGATACAATATGAAAGAAGTCTTCAAAGGGAAACCTCTGCCTCCAACAGTGGATAACATATGCATTCCTTCTGTGCACCATGCCTACATGTTTTGTGCCAGGTTAATATCTAAGGTTGTTCGCCAAAGGTTATTGGGATACATACTCCTGATTAACAAACATGCCTTGAGCCTCAATGTCAAGGAGCACTTGATGGGAGATGTCATTCTGTATATATGTTTGTCATACTGGTTAATGAATAAAGCCAATGGGAAAGCTAGATAGGCGGAACTAGGAGACAAGGAGGAAAGAGGAAGTAGTAAGGAGGAGTCAGCATGGAGAGGCAGGGGAGACGAGACGCCTGCCCTACTCCCCTGTAAGGTGAAACCACGTGGAAATACATAGAAATGGGTTAATAATTAAGACAGAGTTAGCCGATAAGAAACAAGTAACTGGCCAACAGCATTATATCAAATACAGAATCTGTGTGTGTTAATTGGGGCTGGCGCAGTGGTGGGACAAGACCAGCGGCGGGAGGAAAAACCTTACTCCTTACAAGCACTTATTAAAAATCATAATGGTAACAGCTGCTCCTAAAATTATCAGCTGGGCAGGGACATTAGCTTCAGGATTCTCAGCCTATAAAAGGACCAGTCAAGCTGAAACTCTGTAGAGAAAATAGTTGTTATTGATTGTTGTCAACTCCAAGTACAAGATGGAGAAGCTACTGGAAGCTTATGTATCAAAATTGCCAAGCTTGGACTATTAGAAAAGATTTCACATGCTAGCTTGGCTTTCATGAACCTCCGTAAAACTCCACATTTCAAGTTTTATATAAACCACCTCTAATTACATTTGTATTCTAGCCATCCTGGTAAGGCCACTTTGTTGAAAAGTGCTCATTTTGTTTTTCCGTTTCTTTAAGTACCTTCCTTGAAGCAAACTATAAGATGAGATTTACATGCATGAACTTTGGTGGTCTCCATGGAGCTCTTCTTGGAAGCAATGAAAAAGGGTCAGACAGAGGGGAAAGCTGAATGGTGAAGTAGATGCAGCAGATACCTCAGTCAAAGTCATCAGGAGCTCCAGAGATGGCCTGGCCTCCAGTTGTCTCACACTGAGTACAGTTTTCTACTGTCACATTAACCAAACATAAGGTACAGGTTGACATGGCCTTGGGTGACACAGATCCATCTGGCTAAGGGCAATTACTAGACATGGGCTCAGCTGTGAATTTCAGCAACCAATTCTCCTGCAGCCCAGGCTGTGTCTGTGACCTGCAGGAGGAGAGTGCTGGCACACCAGCACTCACTGTACCACTCTTACCTGGAAAACCATTTTGATCTCCCTTCTTCCTTGCTACAGGATTTTAATTATCTTTATGCTACAGGTCAAGTGCCAACTGATTTTGCTCTTTGTGATTCTAGACTAAAAAGTTTCCATCCTATAAACTCTTGCCATATTTAAGATTTTCACACATCCCTGATTCCAAGCACTGTATTGGCAATAGAGGTTGAAACCCTGCTTCCTTCCACATAGGCAGTATTTCTTCCTTCAAGAACTAATAAACAAAGAGTGTTTATTTCAGATTAAAACAATCAAAGATGGGTGTCTGGCACCTGGGGCACAGTTATACAAACAACAAGAAATAAAGGCAGTAATATCCTTGAGTGTGGTCTCATACATTTTTATATTTTCACCAATCTGATCTAAGCATTCAAGGAAACATATTTTTACACTGGTCATATGACCCTTGACATTTGAGTAATACCATTTCTGGAGTTAGTGTGACATTGAGTGTTACAATGAGGCTGCCCTTGTCCCAACTGTTGTAAGAGTCTTGATGCACTCCTGGCTCCCCATCAGAAAAGCAATGGGGGTGTTCAGAAGGTCTTCCTCTAAAATAGAGTATGGAGTTCAAATTGGGCATGATGGAACACACATTTAATCCCAATATTCAGGAAGAAAGAAGGCAGATCTCTGAGTTCGAGACTAGCCTACTGGTCTACATAGAAAGTTTCAGTCTAGCTAGAGATACATAGTGAGACTCTACTTCTGAGGGGAGGGGAGGGATGGATACGTCTTCGAATGTGTTATAGACGTCCATGAGAAGGTGAGGAGAAACCATGAAAAGACAACTTGTGAGCTTTCTTGAGCAGCTCTCTGCTGCATGGTTAGGTTTTCATGGTATGGGGTGGGGTGTAATGAGATAATTCAAGTGCTAAAATCCACACATGGATTTACTGTGAACTCATTTTTAAAATCTCAGATTTGCCTACCAGTCATCACATAATGCAGCAGAGACTGTCTGATCTTACATCTTCGTTGCCCACACAAGTATAATATCCCTAGAGGTAAAGATCATATTAACCCCTCAAAATATTTAATGATTACTTTAAACACTAATAGTTATAGGTTTCTTTATATTTTTGATTGATTATTTATACAATCACCAAACTGGTCTTAGCAAACAGTCATAAGGCAATGCATTCCTAAGTAGTCATCACCCCACAATTACTATTTTTCTCCTTTAGCTTTTCTTTTTTTGTTGTTTTGATGACTTTACATTCCATTGCTCAGCTTGTAAATGGCTTATTTCTGTTTTCATGTCTTCCTAATACTGGCCATTACTTCCTTGTCATTCTAACCATTACTGCATCAAAATGGGATCAAGGAATTCTCAAATGCTGATAGCAATTATTTACTGAGGGATTTAACAGATATAAAATACAGTTAGGAAAGTGAATCAAACCCAAGCCCTAGCATAAGCTACTTTTTAATCTTCTTGTCTTAGGCCTGTGGATTTCTGGTTTTTCTTTTTTAAGTTTTGGCAATAAAGTTGAATATTTTCAAAATTAGATGGTACTGCCTGAAATATTTTCAAACAGTAAGTCTGGAAAACAAGAGGTCATGTTACCGATTAGTGTAAAAGAATGGTATAAGATTATCCATGAGATTGTAGGTTGTTTGACTATTTAACTGGATTTTTCTTACTCTTCTTTCACAAATATAGAAAATTCTCACTATACAAAGTCTGCTCAATCTAAACTTCAAAAATGACCTCCAACATACATACTTTGTTCAAGATGTGGGAACCATTTACTGAATTTTAACTGGGCCAAAGAGACATATGTGTATGCATATCCATGATATTCTCATAAATACATAATATGTTACATATACAAATGTTTTATACTTTTTTCATAATGAACAATATGTAGACAAACACAGAGACGAAGACAAGTGCAAACATAAATAGGAGCAGCTTTGAACCAGTCTATGAGGAAATGGGCAGTGTCCTTAGAGGACAATAATTTTCCCAGTAATAAAATTTTCTGCTTGTAATTTTCCCCCTGCACTGAAATGAGAGTTTTAGATTTGAAAGCCCAATTATTTCATCTTCACATTACCTTTTTTTCTTTTTAATGAAGACAGAGGATAAGAAATCAGCAGGAATAATAAAAAACCTTAAACCAGGTGTGATGCATAGACCTTTAACCCAGCACTGGAGGCAGGGGCAAGTAGATTTCTATGAGTTCCAGGCCTGCTTGGTCTACATAGAGCATACTAGGCTAGCCAGGGCTATACAGAGAGATCCTGTTACAAGTAGAAAGAAAGAAACAGAGAGGGGGAGGGAGAAGGGAGGGAGGGAAAGAGAAAAGGAGGGAGGGAGGGCAAAAGGAAGGAAGGAAGGAAAAGGAGAAAGAGAGGGGAAAAGAGAGTGAGGGGAGAGGGAAAGAGAGAGATAGAAAACTTCAAAAAATAGTGTCTCGCAGTGAGAAAAAAAAAAAAACAAGAACCAACCTTTAAAAAAAAAAAAAAAAAAAACTTGCATTGTCTTACATTAACTTTAACTTTTCCCTAAACTGCCAACTGATGGCAAGCATTATAAAACATCTCATGAGAGAATGGTATATTCCCTGATGCCCAAGAAGCATCTCCATTATCAGTTATTCTCCAGCTAAATTCTATCTTGAACCCAGAAGAAAAGACTGTTTCTGCAAAGCTCTTTCCAGGCCTACTACTACTTAATAAAATTGAGAGGGTCAAAGTGCAAGCAGTAATTGCTTTGGGCACTTTAGAGAACCATTTTCTTTCCATACCTATTATTTTCTCTAAAGTGTTCTTCCATTGCATCTTTACCCATCGTGCTTTGTACTGTAGACTAACATGTTGGGGGTTCCTCTACCTGCTAAATGCCTTTGAGTTTGAAACCCAATAAAGTAACCAGTGTAAATATGTTCTTCGTGATGCATCCCTGATAAAAAGAGAAAAGACAGTGAGTAGGGGAAAAGTGTATGGCATCTGTGGTATAGTCACAGCAAAATTGAGATTTAGGGATACACTCATGAGACAACGTATTTGGAAAAATACTCAGAAGATGCATGAAAGTCTTTGGTAACTCTGAGATCATTGTCTCACGTTCCTGTGAAATAATGTCTTTATGAAAAGTATATTTTCATCACTAAGGCTTGGGCTCCAGAGATAGACTGTATAAATGGCCCACCTTTTCAAAGCTACTGCATTATTCTCTGGCGGTTTCCAATCATCATCCTGATAATACTCCCATCTCCTGAATTTCTTGCCTAATTTCTTCTTTTCATGTTTCCTAAAGAATTAATTTCTTTCCTTGACTTTGCTATTAATCTAGGCCCAGGACTGGATATGTCTCTACTCACCTTCACTATTTTGGAAGAGTTGTCTTCAGTGGTTTGCCCCATCCACTGCCTCAGTATCATAGAAAATCAAAAGGAGGATGTTCTGAGATAAATTCCAGACAGACTTTCCTCCAGGGAAGCCACCATCTAATTTGTATGAACATTGTGCATTTTTCCTACTGTGTTAAGGAATCTTTCTCCAATTTCCTCTCTATCTCCACTACTATCGCAAATAACAGCTTTTGTTATAATATGAATATGTAATTATACCTTGAAGCTTTTTCCACAATCATGAGCCATGTTAAAACAACAACAACAAAACCTACTCAAGCTTTTAGAATGAGGGGTAATTTCTGAAGTTATTTGAGAACTTGGGAGATAAGGATATAATTCAGTCTGGACTTACTAATTTAGCCATGTGGCACATTTTCCTGTTGCAATAACAAAGAACATGGTGTCTCTTTCATTCCTATAGCCCTTTTATTCCAAGATCATAAATATGCTACAACTATTAATTAATTAAGTGTTCCAGCCTTCCCAGTGAAGTAGGTGAGTTTCCTGCCTCCAACTGTGGCCAGCGCTCAGGGATGGCTGAATCTTGCCTAATGTAGCTAATCAGGCACTGTTATACCACTAGGGACAATTTCTGATCCCAGCTGGAGATCAACTTGTGCCTGAAGAAATGGGACTTGATAGCCCTTCAAGTTTTCATTCTACCTTCTGTCCCTGCTGTTGACACTCTTAGTGTTATCTATATCTAGTTCTTTTTGGTCTATTACAAAACTGTTGATCCACAGGGCATCCAGGGTCTGAGAAAAATGACATTCAAAAAGCACATTGTCTAAAACAAACAAACAAACAAACATATCTGTGTATCCTTCATCTTTAGCATGAGCTTCCATCTGAAACAACTAATTGGTATTGTATTCATCCCTCAGAGGAGGCTGACTCCATCCACACCCCCAACTCTTAATTTTGTCAAATCAGAGGGTATACAAAAACATATCATTCACATAGGACTCTCCTGTAGGGGGCAGGGCTGGATCTACCCCTAGGTGGGAACAGCTCATGGAAGCAGAAAATGGTGCTCAGGGATTCTATCAATGAGAGTGAAGGAGTAGGCACTGGGCTGGGCCCCCATGTGTACTCATGATTCGATGATCCCACTAATGATAAAGGGAAAAGCAGGTTTGCTTGCTTACCAACAGGCACAGATAAGGAAAAAAGGAAAGAAAGTGTAGGGCTGGAAATCAATCAGCAAGCATCAAAAAGTAAGTTGTTATTATAATCAACATTCTGAACAAAATTCTTAGATCATACAAAGATGTAGGGTATTTAACTTTATGAAAGAATTATGTGTGGAAGAGGAAAGTTTGCAGATATGAGAGGAATAAATATTCAAGTATCTGATACTTATTAATAGAATGTAATGTTTTGGAGGGTTTGTGGTATTCAGAAATAAAAACACCTGCCTAAACTCTATGAGCTTTGTGGTTTGTTTGTTGCGCTGTGTTTTGAGATGGGGACTCACTTTGTTCCTCAGGATGCTCTCAGATTTCTTTTCCCATAGTCTCCAGATTATCTAGGACTCTAGGCACATGGGATCCTGGCTGCTTCTAATGTCTTCCTCTAATACATGTTGTTAAATCACAGTGAGAATCTTACCCAGATGTCATGGACCTGCTATTTTGCCCTTATCCTAAAAACATAACCACCATGTAAATTCCCCCTCAATATTACACCTGAAGTAGCCCTGGGAGTCCAGTGAGAACTGGTTTCTGACCACTCAGGTGCATTGAAACTGGTGGGAAATGAAGGATCTAACCCAGGGTACCATAGGCAATATCACAAATTCCAGTACAGCATTCATTCAGCTGATGGAAATGCTTCTTCCCAATCTATTTGCCATAATTTCAAGAACCTTATTTTCAAGAGTTTTCCCTCCATAAAGTTATATATGTGTAGATAGATGATAGGTAGATATATATAGATAGACGACTAATAGATTAGACAGATGATAGATGATAGAGATAGACAAATAGGTGATAGATACATATCTATTAGCTTTCTGACTTATTCTTGGCAGTTTCATACACAAATGCCATGTATTGTGATCATACTAACTTCCCATCACCCTCTTTTATTACCTGTACCCCTGCTCTGCTCACCCTTTCTTTCCAACTTGTCATCATCCTTCTTCCATATCTGTGACTGTGTCTGTGTGTGTATGTGCGCGCGCGTGTGTGTGTGTGTGTGTGTGTGTCCGTGTATGTGTGTGTGTGTGTCTATGTGTGAGTCTATGTGTACGTGTGTGTGGTGTGTGTGTGTCTGTTTATGTGTGTGAGTGTATGTGGTGTGTGTGTGTGGTATGTCTGTGTATATGTGTGAGTGTGAGGTGTGCCTGTACATGTGAGTGTGTCTGTGTGTGTATACATATGTGTATGTATGTATCTGTGTATGTGTGTGTGGTGTGTCTATGTATGCGTGTGAGTATGTGTGTCTGTGTGTGTGTGTGTGTGTATATGTGTGTGGTATGTCTGTATATCATGTGTGTGTATGTGAGTATGTGTATGTGTGTGTGTGTATGTGTGTGAGTATGTGTGTGTGTATGTCTGTGTGTGTCTGTATGTGTGTGGTGTGTCTGTGTATTGTGTGTGAGTGTGGGGGGGGTGTCTGTGTATGTGTGTGTGTATCTGTGTATATGTGTGATTGTATATGAACATGACTTGTGCAGGCAACAGCCATGTCATATTCACAGGGCTCTTTCATAGCTCTCCTCCCCATCTTTAAACTCCTATTCCACCTTCCTTCCCCTGATTCCTTGTCTGTTCTATATTTGGTCCTGTGATGTAACTTACTGTGGGAATAGTTTTGACATGTATCCTTTAAAACTAAGTTCGAAGAAAGTTTTTGAGTGAACTCATCTTCTCCCAACACATAGTCAATGAACAAGGCATATTTCTCAAAATCTAGAATCTCTGTTTTCTTATGTTGTGACAAGAGCACTAATAGAACTCTGAGCTCTAGTAAAATAAAATGCACAGAGAAGCAGCAAGCCTTCTGGGGACTAGTTAAGAAGCTATTTTCAGTACTCTTCTTGGTTTTTCCTTGCTAAACAAACAAACAAACAAAGGCTTTATATTCTAAAGCCCCATGTTTCTCCTCTTTTCTCCTTGGTCTAAAATTGTTTGCACAAAATGACCAGAGAACTGCTAAACATAAAACTTTAATTTTCTTTATATCATTAAGCACATTTGCAATCTGATTTATTTTCACTCATTCAACAACAATTTATTGGACATATGTTTTAGGCTCCTTCAAAAGTGGCTGCATAGTAACCACCCCTATAGAACAGCTTAGGGGAAAGTCTGAACATTCATTCTTCATATCATTTTGTGTCTCCTAAGTTTCTCAAAACGAAGAAGTAAGTGGAGAAGCTCCTGCGAAAAAATGTATTCATTTTTTATTCCAAGTATCACACTCCACACTGTGCTCAGAAGGTAGCAGGATGCTTCTTAGTTAAAATTTGTTCAATTCATGCAGGAGTTATTAATTTCCATCAGACAGCAGGTTTTCACTAAATCAAAATACTTCATTCCACAGTCCATCCTTACTCAGCTTACTCTGAGGATCTAAGGTTATGAATTTGTTTTTCTGAGTGTTTATGTAACCTTTTTACTATATTCCTTTAGGCTGTGAGAAAACCTCAGTAGAGGTTTGTCCATTGCTAATGGCAAGGAAAACAGGAGTTGGCTTTAGGCATAGTTATAAAATAAATGCTATTATTCTTTTCCAAGAAGAAAAATAGCCATGAGAAAAATCAGTTCCCTAAATAGAATGTGTTGGGATATTTTTAAATTCATGACTGATTCTAGCACCAGACTAGGATTATGACTTTGGACATCTTTAAAAACTACTAAAGTTCAGTGGATAAAAGCAATGGCTACTTTTTTGAGAGGACGAGGGTTCTAGTCCCAGTAAGCCCATCAAAGCTTACTACCCTATGTCACTCCAGTTCCAAGGGATCCTCTTCTGGAATCCATGAGCACCAGACACACACATGGTACACAGACATATATGCAGGCAAGACACCAACATATGTAATTTTTTTAAATTTAAATGGAAAAAATGATTTTTTAAAAAGAAAAAGATTGAAGAGAGGGAGGGAGGAAGGAATATAAGAGCAAGGGAGGTCAATATTATAACGGAGAAATCTACAGAAATGGCTGAACCAAGCTCATGGAAACTCACGAACTCTACACCTACAGCTGTGAAGACTCCAGGGGACTGAACTAGACCCTCCATATGTGGGAGACAGTTGTGAAGCTTGAATTTTCTGAGAGGCCCCTGGAAGTAGGACCATGATACAAACCTGATACATGAGCTAGCTTGTTGGAGCCCATTCCTTACAGTGGGAAGCCATGTTCAGTCTTAATGCGTGAGAGAGGGGTTTGGCACTGCCCCAACCTATTGTGTCAGACTTCATTGACTTCTCATGGGAGCCCTCCCAAAGAGGAGGAGTGGACTGAGTGGTGGGCTGGGGTTGGCGAGGCGAGGAGAGGCAGGAGGAGATATGAGTGAGAGAACTGTGGCTGGATGTAAAATGAAATTTAAAAGAATAAATTATAAAAAACATGTGCACTAAAAAATGAATGAAGCCCAAATTATGGGTATAGAAGAACATTGAAGCAAACAGACCTCATAAATGCCTAGATTCTAACACAGAGCACATCTCAAGATTAGCCACTTGTAATCGTTTTCAAGCATGTGTTTCCTCAGGTGTTGGTTTATCTGGCATACACTTCATAACAAGCCACTCACAGGACCATGGGCTTGCAAATGTTAAAAAGGAGCTACCCCTAAAATGTTGATTCTTCCAAATAGCACGTTTGCAGAGAGACTTGGCCTGAGTGAACTTGCATTTCCCTCCTCTTGTCACAGAAATGGTCCAGTGATCAAGTTTGCCCTCATTAAACTCAAGAATGAACTTTGGCATAGTAGATAGCCACAGAAGGGTATTTTCATGTATTGCACTCTGCTGAAAGGTCCTAGAACATTATTTTGACATGCTTTAAATGTTATGAGATTTAAGTGATTGGTCAGTTTTGTGAATTCTTATTGAAACTCTCAGCAATATGTCAGAAAGGGATATAATTGTCAAAATACATAGCATACGAAACATTTCAAAGTTGAGTTCTTAAGCTGCCTTTAACGACCTGTGTTGCAATTTAAAATTTCTGTCCCTCATTTCAAGGTTAGAAAGTCTGAGTAGAATAGGAAACGATGCAATATGACATAATTCCAGAAAAATAAAAATCACTGAAGAAATGAAACTGGTTTGGTATTTCAACCAGTGATGAAGTTGTATCTCTTCCTGCAGGTTTTTCAAAGTCTACAATCCTACTTAGTAACAGATTCTATGTTTAAAATAGTAAAAATATCTACTATCCATTTTAAAAATAAAGACAGCAGCACTGATGGGCTGGTGGGAGACTATGTTCCTTTGTGGATGGGAGCTTGAAACAGAGTTGGACACAAATTTATTAATTTATTTATTATAACAGGCTGTGAGTGGAATCACCTTTTAAATTCCATCAACTATCAAATCGACTTTCTGAGTTTTATTGTTGTTGTTGTCTTAAGATTTGGCTATATAGCAGAAAAGCTTGTGTTTCCTGAAGATAATAAGACTCACTTCCTATCTGGTTAAATATCCAGCTATCAAATTCAATCTTCTAATATGAAAATTTAGTCTCAATCATTTTCCATTCATAGAGCATTTATAAAAAAAAGTATTCATTTTTACAAATCTGGAAGGAATGAAGTCAAAGCTTTAAATTGTTAATATAGACCAAAAATGTACACAACCACAATGTATGCCCCTTGCCATTCACAAAACATATGCTAATTGGAAGTAAATATCATCCGTCTATGACTGGATTTGCAAATTCTACACTGTCTATAAGTAACAAAAAGTATGCTTCCTTTCTCTATCACAGAACAGGAAGGTTTAAAAAAATCACCATTGCTTCTGTGGATACATTAATCAATACCTTATTTTTTATTAAAAATAAGTTATGTTTTAGTTACTCTTACATCAATGACAAGAAATGTAGATAAAAAATGGAGATAAGCTTCTCAATAGATTTTATGCCATAAAAGACAACAGTTATTTAAATCATACAAACAACATTTACCTGTTTTAATTATTTACTGCCTCCTAAGTTCATCAAGTTGACCTGTCAAATAAAAAGGGTGTTTGTGAATACTTGGAATTGTTTTTACACAGAGGTACAAAGCTTTAAGAAATTAAATAACTTTTTAAAATTGTTGAGGTCTTGGTGTCTTAATATTAGCTACAGTTGATGGTATTGGCTCTCACTGAATGTCACCATGTCTGTATGTAAGATAAGATGACACTAGGTCTAATGGTACTCTCTTTCTGTGTTTCTTTTCCTCACATCTGGTCGCCAAAGAGTCGTTCCGTCACCCTGCAGCCTGCTAATGAGATCCCCCATTTAATTAATACCATAAGAATTTTAATTCTGACTGAATCAATTTAACGTGATGTGATTTTGTCAGCTCTCTTCCCCAAGTAAAAAGTGAGCCTGATGCTTATTACATACATCATTTCACGGGCCCTGCATTCCCTGCTGACTTAAACAAATTCTAATTAAGACTAATTAAAGCATCATTTATGAAAGCGCTTGTGATAGCTATGCAAACATTCTGGGTGGGTATGCTTTGCATAATAATTATCCTAGTTAATATTAAGGCTAGGTCTTGGCAATTAGGTCTTTGAAACAGAGTTATTCTGAATTTAGCCCTTTTCAGTGTGAGCAATTAATTTTTTTAAAAAGTGCTAAATTTATGTAGTGGCTTCATTAACAAAATAAATTTAGAAGTAGTAGTATTGTTTGCATTTTTTAAACTAAGCATAATTCTTTATCCAGGAGACAGTTATTAAAATAAAGGGATGCAATTCTTTGAACTGGTAAGTTTATTATAGCCGCCTGAGAAAAGGGCTCTGGAAGTTGCAGGCAGGTTTCTAAATGAACCTCACTAGTGGAAAGCACGGCTCTTAATGACAAAGCTATCCTCAAGGAATGTGGACATCTGGGACAGTATGTTATTTTAAAACCCTGACTTTAAAGATGTTTCTGAAAACTGATGCATACTCAAAGTGTAATATAAGCAGATTAAACTCTTGGGGTTTTTAATGACGTCATAGGTCTAATATGCTTGGAAATGCTTCCTTACACCTGCTGAGTTTAGTGAAATAAAAAATTCAACAGTATTCATAGTTTGCTTCACCTTTGTTTTTAAAGTCTCTATTAT
Organism: Phodopus roborovskii; assembly: GCF_943737965.1. Lineage (NCBI taxonomy): Eukaryota > Metazoa > Chordata > Mammalia > Rodentia > Cricetidae > Phodopus > Phodopus roborovskii. Next base: position 46,473,629 of record NW_026126418.1, read on the forward strand.
ACTGTCAGTATTCATTGTGCTGCAAAATTGAAAGGTATTAAAATACTGTAGGAACTGCTTGCCTTTCAGACCCCTGTATACTTTTTCCATGACTTTATGGCATGGACAAGTGAAGTCAGGGCTTTCAAGAGATGAAAAGGAAAATGTAAGTCCTTTGTTAAATGGGTAACAGTAATTGATAATAGATAACACAAAAAATAAAGGAGAAGAGGAGGAGTAGGGGGAGGAGAGAGAGAAGGGGGAGAAGAGAAGGAAGCAGCTGCTTTCTCCTCCTCCATCTTTACAAAGTAAGCGCGAATGCAGGAAAGTTGAAATAAATTGGCCTGCCTGTGCTAAGTGTACAGATTTTACCCAGCACTCTTGAAAATCAGTAAACAGTTCTGCACAAAGTTCTCTGGGTACATTGAGCATCACTAAATTCAAGGAAAGATATTTTCATGTTTTTTCATGTAGACGAGCATAGCACCTTTACAAACTTCTCTCTCACACAGCCACAGATTTAGAGTCTATATTACCCCTCATAAGAGCCCTACAATGCAATAGAGAGTGTAAATGACAGACCGAATAGTCTCTGATGATTTTGTGTGACACACTTGATTGTATAATGTTCATGAACTGATTAAACAGCATCACCTTTTCAAAAAGTTTCATCGACAATGTGATGATCCTCATTCTGCATCTTCGAGTACAGCACAGGAATGCCAAGGGCAGCTGCACCTGCTGAAGGAGCCATGGGCTTTAACATCTTTATCAGCTGGCAATACTCTGGGTGGGCTCATTAAGTCAGCAAAGGACCCGAACTGAGAAGGCTGTTAATTTAGAACTTTGAGAAACTGTCCAAAATGTATCCAATTGTGTAGAACTAAGGGGGACACTTCCACAGCCACAAATTATGAAAAGCAAACTGACTGAAAGAATGTGCTGTTAAAGGGTATGTGTGAAGGCAGAGAAACTAAAGAAATGGCTCCTCGATTTAAGTTCACATGACCTGAATTCTATTTCCACTGCCCAGAAGGATCACTCACAATTGCCTGTAATGCCAGCTCTTGGGGCTCCAACGCCCCCTTCTGGCCTCCTTCGGCACCTGCACACATTTACATATATCTGTGCATATGCACACACAATTTTAAATAAAGTAAAATAAATAAATGAATGAATAAATGAAAGTTCTTCAAAGAGTTGAACTTAATAAAAGTTTTCTTTTGATCAATTGGTTTAGATTTGCCTAAATCCAGCATGGCCCTGAGACAGAACACTATCATATATGAATCAAGAAACAACCCTCCTGCAGACAGAAATATATGCTGTTGTAACTAAAAGAGGAAAGAGAGGGGAACAGGACCTGTGAGGAGAGGCAGTTTAGGATAATATTTCATTCCACAGAACAACAACAACAACAAAACAAAAAATCATTGAGTGTTTTTTTTTTCTCAAAGCTCTCTGTAATTGTTTAGAGATCATTTAGAAAGAACAAATGACAAACCAGTGACTTCTGAAAACAGTGCAGAAAATTAAGGAAACATCTGAACTCCATAAATGACTTGGTGATGTGCACGTGGGCACAGTAACGAGTGGCAGGGAGAGGAAGTTCTAGTGAGAGGTGAAGACATTCCTCATCGATACTGAGCCTCTGAAGGGCACGTATGAATGTAGAAGGGATTGGATTCAGTTATCTTACATGAGCGGTGGCAGTCAGCTGCTCTCCTCAGCTGCTTAAAAGAGGAAAACTTTGTGTGAACAAATCCCCCGAAGAAATTGAAACAAAACAAAAACAAAAGAACACAACGGCACAAAGCCAGACCTGTGAAGGACTTTACAACTCCATTTGCTACCTTCTAGCATGACGAGTTTTAGCTAAAAGTGAGCAATTTGTGGCTTTCAGGACATCTTTTTACAGCACTGTATCACCTGTGAAAGCAAACTTTCTATTCCTTATCTCATTATGTCTGTTCTTCGATTCTTTTATCATCTACCAGCTTGTTGGTCTCCCTATGGTTTTCTTCTTCTCCCAGAGAATACAAGAGAATATTCTGTGGAAATGGTGCTCTGTGGTGAAGCAGGCTAAGGAACTCTCACAAAGATCTGGCACTCAAAGTTGGGCATGCATCAGAACCACACAAAGATAATTGAAGCACAACTTGCTGGCACCACACAGAATTTAGACCCCTTGTCTCTAAGGCAGAGCCAAAACTTGTTATCACGTTTTCAGGTGATTCTGAAGCTTCTGGTTCTAGACCATAATCTTGAAAATAACTTATTTTCCAAAAGTTCAAAGTCCTCAAAATCTGACTGCCAAAGAAAACCACTGATGTCATTACTAATTGAGACAACTGAAGACTTTCTATAAAATAACACTAATATTTGCACCTCTAAAAATCCAGTAAACATCTTTATAGCTGCAGTTGCTCGTTTGAATGGTGTGTTATAATTATTATTCCTCATCCAGGGGTATATTAAAGGCTTTAACTATCACTCCTGAATGGTACCCATCAAGTGCCCATTTATCTCCAATGCCTCACTAAATCCAATTCTGATGAGATTATGAAGAGTTTACAGAAGTCAGGCAGTGGTGGCACATGCCTTTAATTGCAGCCCTTGGGAAGCAGAGACAAGAGGATCTCTGGGAGTTCGAGGCCAGCCTGGTCTACAGAGGAAGTTCCATGACAGACTCCAAAACTACAGAGAAAAAAAAACCTGTCTTGAAAAGACAACAACAACAACAAAAAAATCCAAACAAACAAAAAGAGTTTATGGCTTCCCTAATATGTATATATGTATTTATGTTTGTATATATTACATAATATATATTATGTAATATATAATATATATCAAGAGCAGTTGGGGAAGGGTTGAATGAACTTGAGCCATAACAAGCATAATTAGAAATCACCAACAGTTGCTTATTTTAAAAATGTCAAAATGCTGAGTAAAGATGTCATATGATACTCTGTTGACATATGATTCTCTGATCTTTAAATTGTAAGAACAGTGAGATTGTCTACAAAATGGATGAACAAATCCACACTTCAGTTCAGCCAATTTGGATACCAGTACCTCTATTGTTCATGTGGTCAAAAAATAAATGAGGGATTCAACACACATATAGGATAAAAGTAACTTTTCAGTGATGGGTGCTTTCGAAGCAGTGGTTAATAATACTAAATCTGCTGGCTCCCATGGCTCTCATCCCTTCTGTGTGAAGTGGGTGGTGAAAGCAGTTGAAAACCCTCCATGTTTAGAGGCAGAAGCTCCATTAAAACTCTACAGGTGTAGGTTTTAATAACCTTAAACATAGACCACAAATATAAAAATAAGTGATTAATAGCACTGGATAGTTGTAGTATATGTGCTTACAATGTGTGGTGATTTAAACAAATTTTAGATTTGGGAAACATTAAGTTAAAGATAACTGAACTCCCTATAGAAAGAAGAAATGGCAATTCCATATCAGTAGCCTATCCAGTGCCACCCTGTGGTACCAATACCACAGAAGACCAAGGGTCAGAGGTCAGTGAACATCTTGCATGAGACCATACACATTAGGTTAAGGTCCAGTTTATCTGAAACCAAGTTGTGATTTCTTTTCAGGGTCATTTCTCTGCCTCTAGTTTAAACTATTAAGAAGACTAAAAACTAGGCCATGCATAGTAATGTCATCTCTTCCAGGGTCCTGCCTTGTCTTGGCACTAGCTTGCAAACACACTTCTTGTCTTGCTCTGACTAAAAACTTTGGGCACTGCTGGATGAGATCCAGCTGATGTGGTTGAGTTTGGGTTTGCCCCCATAACACAGAAGGGATTGGCAGTTGTGGCAGGGTAAGAGAAAGAGAGAGAGAGAGAGAGAGAGAGAGAGAGAGAGAGAGAGAGAGAGAGAGAGAGAGAGAGAAGCTTTCAATACCACTGTGTCTCCTTGAAGCTCTAAGAAACTGTGAGTGACAAGAGGCTCAGGAAGAGAATTTTCATGTGTTTTCCTTTCAAGCACATGAGGTTTGTATGGATTTAACTTGTTCAATCGAAAAGCTTATAAAGAAAATGAGGTTTCAAGATCTATACTCTCTAGTGACTAATAACTGAAAGTGACAACTGGGGTCTAAGTGGATGTGAGCAAGTCAGGTGGGGATTTAGTTCACCCCCCCCACACACACACACAAAGGGAAGGTCTATATCAGCTGTTTGTTCAAATAACAGTTCAGCCTCAGAGTGTAATACAAGGTATTTGAGTAAAATAAAAAGTAAACCCCCTCCATGAAGCAGCAAGATCAGGAAAGAATGGCTCAGAATGGAATGCATTAAAAGCTGGTGGAAGACAGGCATGCCATAGCCCGCCTCACCCAACAGAAACTGATACCATTTGGATGTGGCTCCTGCGTGCTCTTTCTTCATCAGAGAAGCAAAGGCAAAAACTGGCAAGCATAATTCACTCCAACTCATGTGTGTGTTAACTTTGGTGCTAAATAAAGGGGGAGGTTAGGTGGGATTTGAGGGAGGGAGGAGGGGCTTTTTAAATGAGTTTAGGGATTATCTGTGAGTTTCATTTAATCATTCTCTATAAGGCCCTCAAAATAATTGGAAAGTGGAAGTTAGCTTTATTTGCTCATAAGAATATATGAAATTCAGTCTCACCTGCCACTTGTACTTCCAATGTATAAATAGTGCAGATGGAAATGATATTGTTTAATTAGTGAATATTCAACAGGGCAAACCAAAAATCAAAATATAAATATGCATTGTATAAATAGAGAAATTTAGAAATCCATGTTAATTGTATCTAGTTAATTTTTAACAGCTTCGTGGTATATTAGCTTTCTGGGATGTACTCTGTGCCTTCCTGTATTACTCTGTTGACAGGCAGCTGGTGCAGTAATAAACCTGCTATTCCCAGATCTGCCAAGGGCTCAGAGAGAGATGAGTACAAGACAGATATCTACCCACTCACCATTTAACGTGTACCGTTTCCTACTGAACATGCAGATGGCATGGCGGCCCCAGATTTCATTTGAGTTAATCTAATCCCTCCACTGCTCCCACTAGAAAGGAGGGCATTAGCAGCCATATGTCAACCAGATTTGTCAGATTATTCATTACAATTAATTGCTGTTCTCACTTAAGGCCTTTAAGGCTGTGAATTGCTCTGAATTCTATTGCAAACACAAAATTATGAGTAAAAGACTTTAGCCCTGTCATTCAAATTTCACGCTGACCTTTATCGGCTTTTGGCTTTTCCATGGGTGCCGGGCTGAAAGCTTTCTAATTGGTGCTCCATTTTCTTCCTCACTACAGGTAAGCTGTCGGCCTAGGCAATAAGTATGACCAGAAAGACCAGAGGAAAAACTCTTAGGTCCCAGCAGACAGTATTTAACTGCCAACTAATAATACATTAGGAGGGTAATGAAACGAGCTAGATGTCATAATGACCCAGTATACTAATTAAGCCTCTAAATACTGCAGGTTTTTAAGACATTTTCTGTCTTAGAAAGGCTTATTTTTGGAACCAAATTTCTTTTTTACATTGTTTCATTATTCAAACTCTTTTGTAAGTTATTACGGATGATCATTAGAAATTAACCAAATTAATACCCACACCTTCCTATTGAGGGCAAGTCTGACTTCAGGCTCCAGTGTGCTAGACTCCTCTCTTGTCATTACAATGGATTCTTGAACCAAGTAAATTTTAAGACTTCTTTGCTCTACCAAACTTGTTGTTCAATTTATTTTGTTTCCTGCTAGTTGAGAACATTATCTGCAGTTAGAATCACGTGGTTTTCCACTCTTCTTTCATTTTCTATGGACAGTTTAGTCTGCTCGGTTATGGGGGAGTCCTCTGTTAAACTTAACCAAAGTAGTGGAGAGATGGAATTAGTACTGTTTGATTAGCTGATCATCAGAGGACCCTTGATTGCCAAGGAGTGTCTGTCATGGAGCTTATTAAGCCTCAGTGGGGCTGCCTTGATTAATACTTTGTTTGCAACTTCAAGCCAGTGATTTTTTTTTTCAGATGTTCACAATCTTGACATGGTAGTTTTATTAGGGAGCTCCTAAGTAGAAGTTGACACTTAAAATTTCTTCTATGATTTCCATTTTTTCCATGTAAAGCCTTGGGTTGTACTATCGAAGGGATGAGGTAGAAGGAAAGAAGTCAATGTTGAGTTATGTGTGTCTGTTTGGCTTTTTTTTTTCTTTTTTTCAGATTGTGATAAAGGTTCTACTGAGAGTCGGAAGAAATTCTTACCACTCAATAGCCAGAAAAGTGATATTTAAAGAAAATGTTAGCATGTTTATCAATCTAAAATAGAAATGATACAGGCAAAGGAGATACCTCAAATGATAAAACAGTTATCACATAAACAAGAATCTAGTTGGATCCCCAGAACACACACACATTAAAACAAAAACAAAACAAAACAAAAAAAAAAAAAAAAAAAAAAAAAAAAAAAAGCTAGGCACATTGGATTACATTTGTATTCCCAGCCCTGGAGAGGTAGAGATAAGCAGATGTCTGGGGCTCACTGGCCAATCAGCCTAACCTACTTGGCATATTCCCAACCAAGGAGAGATCCTGTCTCAAGACAAGATGGATGGGGCCTGATGTTGACCTCTACCCTCCACATAGACATTGATGCACCCACATACCCAGGAAGTCATGGATACACACATACCTATGAAATTAAAAATAAAATTAGAATAGAAAATGAATGCTTGTCTTTGTCCATTTGGTCTGCTACAAACTGTGTGGCTTAAAAACCAGTGTATGCCTCACAGTTCAGAAGTATGGGAAGTCCAATATCAAAGTTCTAGCAAGGGTCCTACTCCAGTTGTCTTTTCATTTTTTGTTCACACAATGGGTAGGACCTGCTCTGTAAGAGGCTAATTCTAGCCCAAGGGCTTTACTCCTTGAGCACAATCACCTGCCAGAGCCACCACCACCACCTCTTAACGTCATCACCTCAGAGACTCCAAATTCAGCATACAAAAGGGGACTGCATAAGCAATTAATTTATTGCATCACTATTTATAAGTTAATAAGGAAAACTTTAGCGGTCCCATTGTGTTGATACTTATGCAGGTTATTTACTGCTCTTTTAATATAAAGCAGGATTTTTCACCTCCTAGAAAAACAGAACTATATCCACTAAAGCTATAATTGATGTATTTTCTCTCTAATTAAGCAAGGATTGAGTTTGCATTTTCTTTCTAATCTTTCACTTCATTTTGCAAAGAAGGACATCTTGCCTATAAATGCTGTCTTTCCTCAATTTCGAAAGGCATGGAAAGGCTTTCGTTTATGTAAGATGGCTACCATGGCATGGTTAGAGATGTCTTCTTAGCAATGAAAAATAATATGAATTCCCAAATGTTTAATATATGTAAATAACATACATATGGTAGAAAAATTCAGAGACGGATTGTATTGGTCTATTTTCACATTGTTCATAAGAATTTGTAAGGATAATAACAGAGTATTGGTATTGTGTTTATCCCAAAATTATCTTTATAATAGTTTCCTGTCTGTATTGGGAGAACAAATTATATTATAGCTATTTTCTTTTAGGGCAATGTAGAAACCTTTTGATTATACCTTATGTAATAATGGAATTTCAACATACCTAGTTCTGGTATATAGTTGCAGAATTAGTGTACTACCTAGTGCTTAATGGATACATAATAATAATTTGTTGAATAATTAAAATACTAATCACAATGTCAAACTTAAAATTTTCATAAGTATTTTTGTCCCAAAATTTAAAAAAAGTATCAGGTAGAGGCTGTGAGAAAGCACAGTGTCAACTATCCTATTAAATTGACTTGTCTTGTTTTCCATGTGTTTTTTCTCAACCTATTTTGTTCCTTTTAAAAGCATATCTGAGATAAAGCAAAATTTTAGGAATTTGAGCAACATCCATTCACCTAAGTACATATTTCTCAAAACTGTACCAAATAAATTTTTGTTAACTAAAATAAAGATGTTGTAATAATTTGAATATTTATATGACTTCCAATTTGCTGAAATTATATAAGTGGTGTTTTTTAAGCATAGTAGAGTTTTGGTTGTTTTAAATGTGTATAACGCTTATATATTTTCATTCTTCATTAAACTTTAGGAGATACTTAAGTATTTTCCTAAGTATAGTTCATCTTATTTAGGGTACTTTAGTTGAAAAGGTTGTACTAGTGACAGCAAACAGATAATCTGTCACAACAAAAAGTTTTTCTTAAAGTGTCTAAAACATAAATGCTAAGCCTCAGCCAGTGAGCACAAAATATACATTTCTCAAATAGTATATTTATAAAATATACTATTGAAAATGTATTTTATTTAAAATATTCCAGAAATATATTGAAAAAATAATGAAAGTAGACTAAATATTAGAATCCACATTATACAATTTCTGCACATAACTACATATGAGAAAATACTAGGATTATACACAAACACACACACACACAGAATCGGCAATGTTAAGATCCATACTAAAACGTTTAACTTAGCCTTCTCAGAAAAAGATAACTTTTTTCTTCAAATGTACTAGTTCATAGAAGAAAAACCATAAGCAATATAGTTTAGAATTGGTTTAATAGCAAAACTTAAAGAGAATGAGGTCTCAGTTTTGGTCCTGGTTATTACATAACTGCTGTGTAAATGTGCTGATTAAAAGGATGAGGCATGGAGAGGAGGGCTGTATGTTTAAATAGCAAAGAAGATTTTTATCCCAAGTATCATTTACCTGGGGACTTTATATCTTTACTTTCCCTTATGTCATTTTCATGCTATAGAAATTCTGAGTAGGGTTGGAGAGCAAGTTTCATGTTATAGCAAAACATTTATGCCAAAGAGAGAAGCATTGCACAAGGTAGGATAGCTTTATTCAGCCACTTCCCTAAGTCCTTAGATTTTTCAACATTACAAGGAGATATTCCCATATCCCTTCTCTAGAATTAAGCCATATCCTTTGATCAGTTTCCAGTGCACAGTATTTACATAGATGTATTTTAAAAAAACATTGTTTTTTAAAACATTTAACAAGATTTCAAAAAATATTAGGCCCTATTCCAAGACCAATTTGTTTCAGTTTGGCGAATAATTTCAAACACTGAGAAAGTAAAATTTTAAATAGACCTGGCACCAAAAGTTCAGTTGAAAGAAGAATATTCCAAATGTAGATTTTTATCAGGATTTTAAAATTCAAATTATTTTATAAAACATACTACTGAAGAATGTATTTTGATTTAAAACATACCCCAAACATATAGAAAAATAACAAAAACAGACTAAAAATTAGAATACACATTGCACGATTTCTACGTATAACTACATATGAAAAAATACTGGAGCTACACACACACACACACACACACACACACACTTTAACAGAATTTTATTTTAAAAGTTTTAGCTTTTCCAAGTTTCCAGGTATTTTCTAGATATATTTCCCATAGTGTAAATTATTCCCTCTGTGGGAGAAAAAAGAGCTGTAGAAACTGGGCATGATGTCACATGCTTGTGATCCCAGAACTTTGGAGGTTATAGCAGAGGGATTTGAAACTCTGGGCCAGTATAGGATATATAGTGAGATCCTGGTCTTTAAAAAGCTTTTTAAGCTAAACATCTGGAGAAAATGTGATGTGACCTACTTAGATGAGCAACTGAAGGTGGCTCTAACATAGCAGGGGGGACACTGGGTTTGTCTACGGAATGAGATGGATTATTAGGTGCACTATGGTATTCCGGGAACACAGATTGGTCTAAGGAGACACACAATGTGGCCTTGGACAGTAAATACAGAGGGGGATTTTCCATCAGAGTCATGCTGAGGGATGAATCTGATTTGCATATTGGAGGGCAGAGGTAAGAGTTCAGTCACCACTCCTAAGAAGGAAGCTCACATGGCCACAGCAATTTGGGTCAGGTTCTCTTCTTGGCTCCCTGTGAAGCTAACTGGAGGCAGGGGAATTATTATGTCTTCTCCAAAAACCTCTGAGTGATAACTCATGCCTATAATCCCAGCACCAAGAAAAATGATACAAGAGTATTGCCACAAGTCCAAAGCTACCCTGGACCATGTAATGGGTTCCAGGCCAACCTGGATTATACAGTGAGGCCTTATCTTGACTTTTTTTAATTAATAAAAACTAAAGGTATCTTTGAAAGGGTCTCTGACCTGATAATGATAAGAAAGACATGGCAAGGGCATTTCAGAATCACAGCCAACAGAATTTACCTGTCACAGTGTACAGAAATCGGAGGGTGTACAGGTTGAGAATACTGTTTGCTTTAAGGTTTTGGTGACAGGCAGGCCATCCATGGGCAGAGGCTGTTTGCAGACCAATAGTTAAAACCTCATATTAAGCTCTCATATAATGCAAGGGTCCTCAGTAAACTGCTCAAGCCTCTGCTCAAGGCAGAGAGAAAAAATGAACCTAAAGACAGATTTCAGAAGCGTTCCTTATTTAAAAGGCTGAAGGAAAAAGTTAAACCCTTAAGAAGGCAGAGAAAGGGTTTTAACACAGCCAAGAATGTATTTTCTGTGAAATACATTTAGAAATTTAGAAACTATTTCCAAAGGAAATCAGCAAGGCACTGATATTCAGAAGGACTGAGGAAAGAGGCCTGCCTTCCATCCTGGACAGTTGCCTCCACACTAAATGTAGAAGCTATTCTTGGGGCAACTGTTCCCCTTGCATTCAAGTTTTCCCTAATACAATGGAAGAGGGCAGAAAATGTAGGGGAAAAAGTCTTCTCTGAGATCTCCTTCACTGAGAAATATTGGATTTCATACTTAGAAAGACCTTCAAGGTCTTTAGCATGACCTTCTCACTTAATAGACAAAAAAAAAATGAGGCTATCACCAGTTTATCTGTCAATTAATTTTATATTTGAAGAGAATTAGTACAGAGGAATTTGAATGTTCCCTACAGAGTGAATTGGTAGTGTGTAGGGTGATGGTGATGGATCAGCCAAGTACCTGATCTGCTCATTATACTCTGTATATACTTGTGTGCATATAAATATATGCAAATACTGTCCACCTTTAAAATTCAGACAAACAAATAAATAAGCCACTGATGGGGGAAATGTCCTTCTGTGTATATGTTTCTCTTATTGTTTGATGAATAAAATACTGTTTGGCCAATAGAGACAGGAAGATAAGCAGGACTAGGAGACAAGGAGAGTTCTGGGAGAAGTAGGCAACGAGACGGCAAAAAAAAAAAAAAAAAAAAAAAAAAAAATGCCATGTAGCTGCCAAAGGAGTAACAGGTCTAGCCATTTTCTGGTAAACCAAGACCATGTGGAAATACTTTAATTAATAGAAATGTGTTAACAATTAAGACAGAGCTTACAAATAGGAAGCCCTAGCCATCAGCCAACAGTTTAATAATTATAAGTCACTCTGTGCTCATTTGGGGCTGAAGCAGTGGGACCTGGCAGGACAAAGAAACTCCAGCAACAACCCACCCTGATTACTCACATAGTAATGAGCAGACTTGTTTCTAGATTGCATCGCACTTAGATAAAAATGTGAAAGAGTATCTTTCTGTCCCTCAAACTCTCAGTGTCACGTCTCAACTCAGGCCTTGCAACACTGGCATACCACACAGAAGACCTAGGCCCTGCTCTGTTCCCATGCCCAGCAATGCCCCAGGGAACTTTTAGGTTTCCTCATGTCCTCTTGGAATTACTGTAGACTAGAAGGTGCAATTTCATGACTTTTTGATATTTAGGGAGAAAAAGATACCTTTTGTTGAATTTTCTCCTCTAATCTTCAAGTTTAAAAAAAAATCTTTTTAAAATTTGGCTGTATTATGGGATGGGAGGGTGGTCAGGAAGCATGGGAGGGCGGGAAAGAAGTAGGGAGGGAGGGAGGAAGGGAGAGGAAACTGGGATCAATATGCAAAATAAGAAAAATTTTTAAAAAGTTGGCTTTTTTTCTGGTTTTCTGGAATGTTCCTAATGAAACAGACTTTAAAAAACCATGGTCTCTTCCTCCTCCATCTCATGTAGAGGAGGCTTTGTTATGATGCCAATGAAGATGCAGAACCCTTCAAGAATCTGGCAGAGAGCCTGGTAGTATGTGTGTGTGTGTGTGTGTGTGTGTGTGTGTGTGTGTGTGTGTGTATCAGAGAGAGATTGAGGCAGGGGTGGGGGTGGAGGCTGATAGGAGCTGTTTTTTTCTCCAGAGTCTCAGAGGTAGAGAGGTAGTACTCAGGTCACCAGACTTGTATGCAGAGGCCTAAACACTTGTAAGCACCCACACTTTCTTATGCGCCAAGTTCACCCAATATGGAATAAAACCAGGCTTGGGTTGGAGAAGCCACAGCAAGACTGAGGCAGTGACAATTTTATTGAGAGAAGTCAGACTTTTTATACCTTTATCAGAAACAAAATACTATAGCTATTTCCACGTTCAGTATAATTGTAGTTGTCAGAATACAATGATGTTTGCAAGCTATACAGGGAACACAAATTTAATGTCTAAAACCAATTGTTCTGTCAAGCTTCCATGCTTCCTTGACTTCTAAGGGAACATACAGAGAAGCACAATGTGGCCTGAATGCATCACTGACTGAGGGAGTGCATTGGTCTCCCAGGAACTAGAAGGGACATTGTGCCCCAGGAGCCATGGACTCTACCCTGAAAAACCTGTGACTCATTCCCTTCAAGGCAACAAGGCCAAGCCAACTCCATGGTTCCCTTTAATGGATAAACTGTCTTGTCAGCCCACCCTAAGAATTTTGTTGTCATAATTACATATTATGATTCTTTAGAGAGCCCTTCAAATTCTCTAAGATCCCTCAAACCAAAATCAAGCCTTGCTGCTACTATATCCTCAAAACTTCCAAAATTGTTAATATTGAAAATAATGTTTGTAAAAGGTGATTTATATGATCTAGGGAAATGTCCAGAGATATACTAAGATGACCCCTACTAAGAATCTAAGCGGCAATGGAGAGGCTACCTTAAATGTCCTTCCCCTATAATGAGATTAATGTCTACCTTAATTGCCATTATAGAGCCTTCATCCAGTAGCTGATGGAAACATAAGCAGATACCCACAGCTAAACACTGAGCTGAACTCCTAGAATCCAGTTGTAGAGCGGGAGGAGTGATGAGCAAAGGGATGAAGACCATGCTGGGGAAACCCACAAAAACAGCTGACCTGAACAAAGGGGAGCTCATGGACCCCAGACTGGCAGCTTAGATACCAGCATAGGACAGAAGCAGGCCCTCTGCACATGGGTGTCAGTTAGGAGGCCTAGGCAGCCTATGGGAACCTTGGTAATGGAACAACATTTATACCTAGTGTACGAATGGACTTTGGGAGCCCATTCCCCATAGAGGGATACTCTTTCATCCTAAACACAGATGGGAGGGCCTAGGTCTTGCCTCAAATGATGCGGCAGACTTTGATGATCCCCCATAGAAGGCCTCATCCTTTCTATGGAGCAGAAGAGGGATGGAATGGGTGTCAGTGAGGGGCATGGGAGAATGGGTGGGAGAGGGAACTGAGATTGATATATAAAATAAGGTTGTTTCTAATTCAAATTTTAAAAAAGGAAAAAGAAAGAAAGTAATATTTGAAACGTAATAACCACTCCAGTTTGAAAGAAATCAAGCAATTGAGAATAGTTCATAGCAAAATATACCTCTGTATGTACCTCTCGGACTCCAAAGGGTACCAGAGTGATATTTATTCACATGCAAATAGGTTCTTACTATATGTTAATTTCTGAGGCCTTTTGTCAAATGCAGAGTAACTTCTCTCACCAAAAGTAAATAAAATAAATACATTTAAAAACAGAATTTCTGGTCACTCTTCTTCCAACCCAAAGCACTTCACCTCTGGGGAGCATGATTCCTCTGTCCTCTGAACAAGCTTGAAAAACAACATAGTAACAGCAGTAAAGAGGACTACAGTGGAAACAAAGCCTTACATGACTTTTTCAGTGTTTAAGAACTTTGTCACAGAAAAATCTACCAAGTAAGACAACACAGTATTCATCAACATAAAATGAACTGCCACTTTGAAGACTAGGGAGAGTTATCTCTGCTGAGAGCTTTAGAAGGACTGTGCAAGGTGAGTTAAGACGCTGCCTCTGGCCAGCCGATCCCTTGTGTCCACCAAGGAAAAAGCAATAACTATTTCAGAGACACTGGCATTTAGCTCTCAGAAGTTAGGTGACTGCTCTTAGATGTTAAAATTGGTGGAAACAGAGTTTAGAGTGTGAGTTCCTTTTTCTTAAAGTATGAAATTGTTACACACAAACACGTACATACACACCTTGAAATGGCTTAAAGTCTAAAAGGACATACAAAACAGAGGAAATGCCCTCCGTGTGTCCCTATCTCACCCATCTTCCTTCTAATTAGCCCTTGAATTTTACTCCCTTGAGTTTTAAATAATTGGAATCACTTCTTAATGGTACGAAACCTCAAAGCAACAGCTTGGTTACAGCCTTTCTATATATTAAACCACCTGACCATCTCTTAGAAAGTATGCAACATGGCCTTCTTTTTCAATACGATTACAAAATGCCAGTTTCTTGTCATGTCATTTGCTGGGTTCTTTGGCTGTTCTTTGGTAATCATAAACTTTGTTTATTTCTTTACTAATTCAGTAAACATGTATTTAGTACCTTGCTTCTAGACACTGCAGAAAAACTAAGATTACAGAGACAAATAGTACCTGAATTTGTTTTCAAAAGAAATGGGTGCAAAACCCAAGGACCATGCTGGCAGCCTCAGATATGGTATCCTTCAATGTAACTAAACATTTAGAATACTAAAAAACTAAAATTTATAATTACATGGTTTTTATTCTCATAGTGGTACCATCCAGGCAAGGGCATAGATCACTGATTTTGGTGCATTCATATGTCAAAAAAAGGCAAGAAAAAGATTCAGTGTTTTACTGCTTAGTCATTTATTTTCCTTTTTATGTGTTATTAAACTAATACCTCAGTGGTAAGTCCCTTTTCTCCTACAGAGTAGATTCTGGCAGCTAACACTCATGCTTCTTATTATGGTTTATTTAGAAGTTGCTCATCAAAGTCTGTGCAATGTAAATCCTTAACTAGAAAGCCACATTTCTATAGCCATGTGAGAAAAGCTTGATTTCCTTACTAATTAGTCTTCATAGCCTTAGTCAAGAAATGATGGTTTTAATGCAATGATGCCTAAACAAGAACTGGGGCCAATTGACTTGGGGATATTTTTCATAGTGTCCTGTTGGGGCCACAAGTCTGGAACTTCAGTTCCCATTGCTTTCCTTTCTTCTTTGTCAGTCCTCACATCAAAAATTATACCTTGGAAATTAAACCTGGTAATCACAGCCTCTAATTACCTAACACCTAATCCTTATTGTTCCTTTATTTGAAACATTATTGAGTTTGAATGAAATTTCTAGCACATGGGAGAAACAGTTATCTTTGCCTGGATTCTAAGCTACCATGAAGAGAAAAGAAACCAAACAGAAGGGCTCATCCATCTATTTTGAAAATGCCTGGTCTGGGGAGAATGCTTTCTTTCTGTTTGTTTGACTCCATGGCCTTACTCCTAGTTTCATCAAACTAGACTTCATATACTTTGTGATCCATCCGAGTGCAGCCTGTCATGGTTACCAATGGCTGATATTATTAAATATACAAAATCATCTTACCAGATGATAGAAGGAGCTGCAGTGTCTAAAAATTTCATATATCTAACGTGTTGTATAAACAGCCTAAATCCCTATACATTTTATAACTTCAGCAGTCTAAAGGTTAAAGCCTGTCAGTTGAATTTCACGAATTCCGGGAAGAAATGAGGAAGTAGCCCCAACTCTTCATTGTGTACCAGTGATCAAACATCTCCTCATTACACTTCAATATTGTTGCCTGGAAAGGTCACCATTGCTGAACATAATCACACAAAATCAAAACTGCAAACTTTATATATCATGGAGGTAGTAAATAGCTTGGAGGTTTATTTCCTAGTGCCTGAACAACAGTCTGAACCCATTTATAAATTTCTGGGAACTGTGGCATGAACCAAACATATTCTCAGTGTGTAACAATAACTTCAATTAAATCAATTTCTTGTAAAGTTTTTTTTTCCAGTTTTTTTAAAGATGGAAAATATAACTTCCCTACAGACAAAACAGAAATCATTAGGTCTTTTTAAAAATGAACTTCCCTTCTCTATCTTCCTCTAAAAATAAATGTGATAACCATTTTTAAAGCACCTTCAGGAAGGATATCCAAAAACCTAACTTAGAGTGTCATGAAGTCATTTAGTAAAGGCCTGGTATGCCCAATAAATCACAAATGCTCCTGCCTTCTCCCTTCATTGATTTTTTGTGCAGTGTTTGGACAGCCTGCCACCTTATAAGATGTATAGAGCCAAAGTTGAAGGCTGGCCTTGTCCATGCCAACATCAGCTGTTGCCTGCTGCCATTCTGGCCAAAACACCTATGCTTACTTTTTTTAACCGTACTTTTCAACCCTTTATTTATTCTCTACTCAAAGTCAGAACTACCTCTTGAGCATGTATTATCTCTCCTTTCCACAGAAAGGCTGCAAATTCTCCACCACCAACTTCTCCAGACAAAATTCTAGCCATTCACATGGTGGACAAAGCCCAGAAGAAAATGACGCTGTTTCCTGAACTTACTTGTCTTGAACCTGACAAGGGTCTTGGGTGCCTACAGATTTGTGCTCTTACCCATTACCCAGTGCAGGTGAATCTTGCTTTTACCTTCTTACCTTTCCCAGAATGTTCTCTGGAAACATGTATCCACCCAAACTAGTTACTTCCTGCTCATGCCAAGAACCTCCATCTCCTTCCATTATTTGTATCATAGAACTCACAGGCTGAATACTGAGGCTATATGCATAGTGAGATAAGAAGAGCACAGAAGAACAAATACTGCTCAAATCTACAACAAATCAAATACATAAAACATAGAAAGTCAGTTGCCAAGAATTAGGGAGAAAGCAGGAGGATAGTACTGAATGGGTCTAGAGTTGCAATTTTGCAAATTTACTTACCATAATGAGCTATTAAATCAAAAGCATTAAATGACAAGTCATATGATGTACATCTTTTATCATAGTGAAATAATAGTGATAAGCCAGAAAAGCACTTTCTAGTCTTGCCCCCTGTGCTTTATGGCCTAAATAAGAACACTTCATGATATAACTGATCCTCATCATTTTCCTACACTTCTTGACAAAACATCTGTGAAACCAGACTACCATGCTCACTCACATGTTTTTGAAAGGAAAACTGTAAAATGAAAATGCTTCACAAGCACAAGGACCTGAGTTTGGATTCTCACTCCCATGTGAAAAGTGGTGTGTAGCCTGCAGTACTAGTCTTGGGGAGGCAGAGCCTAGAGGGTCCTTAGAGCTTGTTGAGCAGCCAGACAACATGCTCTCAGTCAGTGGTTCTCAACCTTCTTAATGCTGGGACTCTTTAATACAGTTCCTTATGCTGTGGTCACCCCAATCATAAAATTATTTCCATTGCTACTTCAGAACTATAATTTTGCTACTGCATAATATAAACATCTGTGTTTTCTGAACCTCTTAGGTGACCCCTGTGACAGGGTCATTTGACCCACAAAGAAGTCTCAACTCATAGGTTGAGAACCACTGCTCTAGGCTCAATGAGAGATCCTGTGTCAAAAAAGATGTAGGTGGCACAAGCTTGAGGAAGAGACCTGAGGCTGACCTGTGGCTTCTCCATGCATGTACACATACACACACACACACACACACACACACACACACACACACACACACACGAATTCATATACTATATATACCTTAAAATGCTGTTGCCCTTGGTCATATGCCCTGGTTAAACTTGGCATTGGTGTATGTTCTGATGTGTGCATGTCAGTGAAAAAAAAAATGGTCAAACATGTACGCATTGAAAGATATTCTCCTTAGCTCATTCAAGTGCCCCCCAGATCCCTTCAAAATACCCCCATTCCAACTTTATGATTTTTCTGCATATTTTCTTTGGGGCTTTTGTTTGTTTGTCCACTATGTCCCACTGGTGAGCACACAGGTATAGATATCATGTTCTGGGTCACAGGCAACCATCAGTTGTCACAGCCCTAAAGGAAAATGATTCTTCTCCCTTTTCCTTAGCTGCTATCAGTTTCCACATCTCAGTTAGAGGTAGGGTGTCCCTCCCCATCCACACTGTGACTTTGACTTGCTTGATCACATCCGGGGCTTTAGCAAGTATCCGCAGCCACTATGAGTTCTTGAGTACAGTAGTCATATCATGTCCAGAAGACAGAGCTCCTCTCTCTCTTCAGGTTCCCATGCTCTCTCACCTTCTCTTCCACAACATGCCCTGAGACTTGAAAGGATGCTAACTCCTTTCATTATAACATTATATGATCACTTGAGAGAAACCCAATGCACTGTATACATGTATGTAATTGACATTGGACAACTTTATAGCCCTTTCATTAAAACAGTAGATGGTCACTTAAGGGAAATCTAATGCATGGTATGCATGTGTGAAATTGCCATGGAACAAATTTAATCAATTTTTAAAATGAAAAAAAAAAAAGAAAGAGAATTCTAAAAATGCATTTCTGAGCACAGCCTGCCTTTTGTCTCCTGGTTCTTAGAGCATACGTGTGCTCACATGTATACATGTGCTTTATTTTTTGATTCTTCGGTGGATATAAACCTGTGCCTGTAACTACATTACTCCATTCCAAAGAACTTGGGTTCTCACCCTTTGTTGACCTCACATTGTCAATAGTGATTCAAGCATGAATATTTTCTGAGATAAGAATTTCCCTGGGGCTCTCAAACTGACACATTTCTCACATATGGCTTTTGCTGTCTGTGGTACATCGTGGGTCTGTGCATGTTGTAGCTTCCTGATCATTGTGGGAATGTATTTGTGGGAATGAGGGACTTTCATATGAGGGCAGATGAGGGTTTCTTGTAACTTAACTTTTTTGTGCACCAGATCTGTTCAACATAATAGACTTAAAGCTGGACCATTACACTTCCCACAGCTGCTGAACAGTATTTCATGGCATTATGTAGTTTAATGTGTCTTCTCTTATTTATGTTTGTTTGGGGAATTTGTAAAATGCTTTTTGATCTGCAATAAGATGGGTTTCTTTATATTGCAAAATAATAGCACTACATGCTGCCAGAACTTCTTAGCCTTTGTTCATTTTATCCATTTTATTATACCCAAATGGTGGCCAATAAATATGTCAACATGCTCTCATGTAAAACTTGCCAAGCTTCTGAGGCATGACTCCCCATCATTGGATAGAAATCTGAAAACAAATTTCTCCCTGAAAAGAAATGAATGATAGGTTTGAATATTTAAACCAGAAAGGAAATGGTAGCAACAATTTTCTTAAGTGGCCACATTTAAACAAGGAACTTTTTTTTTCTACTTTAGGATCATTAAGAAAACTCAACTCAAGTGGAAATAGGAAAAGTACTGCCAGTTGCAAGAAAACATGGCTTCTGAGTAATCTCCCAGAGGCTAAAGCCCTGTACATCCGTCTTTCATGTGTTTAAGTTACCAAAAGAAAGTGATAACATAGCATTAGTAATCACTCTAATGTTGCACTATCCAAAGATAGGCTAGAGGTTACACATTCAATAAAATCACACTGTGTACATTTCAAGCCAATATATGACTAGCAGCTTCCATATTGGGGCTCATGAAGGACATTTTCCTCAATGAGGAAAGCTCAGCTGGGTAGCAATACACCAAAGCATCATGTACACATATTGCCATCAGTTTTAGCCTTGAAAATGTGCTCCAGCATCAACCTGCTAAATGCCACTTGTCTCAACCTGCACCTGTCCAATCTTACAAAGAACTTTGAGAAATCTCTAATTTGTGCTAAATAATTCATAAGAAACTCCCTTGTGAAATCCAAGAGTTACTTTTACAGATTAAGGATTCCAAATCACCTCTTAAAAACTGCCTAATAATCTATTTTTGAACAATTGTTACCCAACTTGCATCTTGTTTTTTTCTCTATTCTAATTAGCTGAGGGAGGAAACAAAAAGCATGTTTCCTATTAAATATTTGGAAGTTTGAATACTAATATATCTGCTACTAAGGAGCTGAAATGTGCACCAGTTAATCCATACCATGTCTTAATTATCTGAGGGTTGGCTACCTTCCTTGACCAGAAAACAATTCACCTTTTGAAAACTAGCTGCAGCATGGCTTTCCTCCATAGAGAAAGCAACTGGACTTTTATTAATCCAAAATAAAAAGGTGATGTGTCAGGAAGTATAGCTAATGGCAATGCAGGGACACTAAAAAAGCCAAAAGGGAAATGAGATTTTCTGAGAGCATTTAGGGGAAGCTGCTAATCTATCACCCAAAGAAACACTCTTTTTCCTGCACACCTTCACATGACACCAGTCATGACTCCCAGCCTCCTTCTCTCCTCTGGTCCATTCTAGGGTTCTTGCAGACACTTGACCAACCAGCAATCACTTCTGACTTGTCAGGGGAGTATATGTGGACGCCAATGTGGCAAGGGTGCCTGTTTCAAACCTATGTCAGTGCAGTGAGGGCATTTGGGGT
The DNA here is from genome assembly GCF_943737965.1 of Phodopus roborovskii. NCBI lineage: Eukaryota > Metazoa > Chordata > Mammalia > Rodentia > Cricetidae > Phodopus > Phodopus roborovskii. The sequence goes on from NW_026126418.1 coordinate 46,494,207, forward strand.
ACATTTTTGGTCCTCTTCAAAGGTTTCTTTTCTTTCTTTCATTTGTTTTTATTTTTGAATTAGCATACAACTCTTTGGTCTAATTGTGGTAGTTTTCAAAAGAAAAGAAAAAAGGTTTTTGTTTTGTTCCTCTTTCCCGCTCTTCCCCTGGTCTTCTCTCTTCTAGATTCCAGCTTTCATGTCACTTGTGTCCGTTGCTGTGCCATCCCACCCCTCCCCCTCAAGACCTCTTGCTTCCTCTCCTGGTTTCCTATCCAGGTTCATAGCCTATACCGACTTTCACACCCCTTTATTGACTTACTCACAAGCGTTAAAAGTTAGGGTCTCTATGATTTCTATAAAAATATTTTCTGCTTCATGTATTGAAATACATGAAAACCTATAGCATTTTTCCAAGATGTGAAATTTTCTTTGAGAGTTGTTTAAAAGCATAAAACATTAAGCATACATACCCTTACGTTGTTTCTGTCATATGATCATGCATTTTAATTGTTTAATAACCACTCTTAAATACAAATCCAATTTCCATTTTGGCAGATAGCTCACTCATATTTCGAAATTGCTGCTTCTGGTCTACTTCCATGTCAGCAGTTACTCCCTCTTATTTTCTGAACGTTAGTAGTAAATCAACAACAAATGAAAATTTGGCCACCACCTGCCAGAATTTTCATTGTGCAATACAAGGTTTCAAGAAAGATGGGAAAATCCTGGCTAATAAGATTATCGCCATCCTTATTTACTTATTTTTTATATGCATGTATCTAAATCTGTCCCTTTCTTCACTGAGCAGAAGATCGTAATCATTGCTAAAGTCTCAGGTTTTTGCTTCTCTGCACAAAAGTGAAGTCAGTGGTGTGTGCAGCTGAATGCATTCCAGACAGCAGTAGCATACCATTAGCATACAACGATAGCAAGGAGAAACATGGGCAAACAAAAATTCAGCATACAAATGAAGAAAGGCAAGAGTTCTCCATGGAAGGGAAACTGTTTAAAATGGGTATACTTCCATTATCATAGGAGAACCTGAGTTTTCAAAATCTAAAAGTTTTAGGAAACTGGTGCCTGAAAAAATAGATGTCATCCCTAAGTCACACTTTATAACTTCCTCGGACTCTGACCTTCAGCACTCAACTGACCAAGGCCAAAATTCCCTTTTTCCTCAGCAGTAAGAAAAGAACCCAATGAAACCTACAGAGTTAGTATTATAAATAAGCCTGTAAAACATAAACGCGCGCGCGCGCGTGTGTGTGTGTGTGTGTGTGTGTGTGTGTGTGTGTGTGTGTGTGTGTGTCTATGCCTGTGTCCATATGTTGAAGGCAGTTTCTCAGCAGCCAAGGCAGAACTACTTTTTGTTTAATGAGACTTGCTCTTCCTGTGGCAACTGACTGAGACTCCATCTTTTCCAGATGGAATAATCTTGTATCTTGTGTTTCTCCAATGTCCAGAAGTCTAATTCTCATCTGTATCCAGTAAACAGAGATGGGCACTTTTAGGAAGGAGCTATCACTCACATTCCATTGGCTAAAATGAAGTCACAGGTCCACACACAACCTCAAGGCAGGCTGGAAAATGTTGGCAAGCAGTATATCCCAGTGGAGGAGGTAACATATTTATAGTGAACAACTAAAGCATAATATATCTGAATTTTCTATACTGCATTTCTAGGACAATTTTTTCCTAGCATTTTCTTCAGCATGGGAACCCATAGTTTTCCACTGAAAGATACACCTGTAGGAAATCAAGTATGAGTCATGCTACTTACAGCTCCTTTAGAACCATAACAAGTCTTGACACTCTGTGATTCAAAGGTCCATGCCACTGTTCTTAGAACTGTAAACATTACATGCTTGACAGAGTATACCCAGTTATGTTTTAACAAATTACAAAAAGAAAGATCTATTGATTCATAACCACTGGTGTTTTTTAAATATCACTTATATAGGATTACTTTCATTAATAATATGAAAGAAGGAAATAGAATTTGTTTTTGAAATTTGTTTATGAGTTATTTATCTGTACTTCTAAAAAAATAAACAAGTACTTCTAAAAAAATAAACAAAGACTAGAAAAATATCTATCGTGTCACACAAAAACCATAAAAGAAAGCTTCTCTTCAAATGTCATATGCAGTTCATGATGAAATTTTAACCTGAAACTAGAAATTAGTAATATTTTCTCAGTATGAACATGATCCATTTTAATCAACCGTAGAAGTGTTTATGAAGTTGGGATGCTTTTATTCTTCTGCATTCCCCTTTAGCTAATTAGACTTTATTTCTGAATCCACGATGTGAGCTCTGAACATTCCAAACTCTTCATGAAATATATTTAAAGAACAGATTGAGGTTTCATTATTTATAACTCAGTCAAGATACCCAACTGACTAAATTGTAGACCTGCTGATACAGTGGCTTTTCTTACCACTCTTCAAGTTGCTGCTACTGGTTTCTAATTTATGTGAAAATTGAATTTTACTAATGCGTATAGTAAGCTTTTTTCCCTCTCTCCCCTTTAGCAATTTCTATACAGTACAGCTTAAAGTACTTTTCCCCCTTATCTTACAAAAAGATGATTCACCAAATAGATTTGTTCATTTTCTTTGTTTTTCATGTTACTCTTCAGGTATCCCATCTAGAGATGGGAACCACCACCTCCTACCAAGAACTAAATATTCATGAGGAGGAAAAGATTCCTGTGTGCTGACCAGGTTTAATTCTGTGGAGGACAATGCATTTGACAAATCAAGACTTCAGCATTCCATTTGCAATATTAGTTCCAACTTTCTAGGTGTAGCAATCTGTCTCATGGCATCCACCTACACTATCTAGCAGGAATAAAAAATAATTTTCTAGCTGGGTGTTGGTGATGCATGCCTTTAATTTACAGAGCTAGTTCCAGGAGAGGCTTCAAAGCAAAACAGAGAAACCCTGTCTCGAAAAAACAATGTGTGTATGTGTGTATGTGTGTGTGTGTGTGTATGTGTGTTTGTGTGTATGTATATATTATATTATATATTATATATATTTTTTCTAAGATAGAATTATCTAATTTCTTTATGCCTTCATATTTTCTTTTTGTTTTTTTTTTCTTGTGTGTATGTTGGGTGCGTGTGTGTGTGTGTGTGTGTGTGTGTGTGTGTGTGTGTGTGTGTGTGTACTTGTGCAGCAATGCATACATGTGCAGAGACCAGGGTATGATGCCTGACATCCTGATCTATCACTCTCAACACTGTCTCTACCCTCCTGTGGATTAAGCTGTTACAGGTGCCTTTGCTTTCCACATGGATATGGGGACTGGACTTTGGTCCTCATGTTTATACAACAGATTTCTTACCACTGAGGAATCTCTCCAGCTAGTAGTTTGGTTTTAGAGACACAGTGTCACTATGTAGCCAAGGCTGACCTCAAACTAACAACACTACTGTTTTAACCTCTAACACAGTGCAATCGTTACAGATTGTGCCATTGTACCTACCTCTGCCTTTTTCATTTTTGCAAGTATTTATTACCTTAGGGCCTGGGAATAAAAGAAAAAAGTAAGTAATTCTAGAAAAAGTGGCCACTTTAGCAGCTAAAACAGTAGTATAAAGACCCTTCTGTGTCCTCAGAATCTTGCGAAATACTGCAGTCATAGATGGGATACTTAAAGTGATGAAAAGCCTCAAAACATATCAGAAATCCTTTCCAAGGTGTCACTCGTACTGAATAACAATTTTGTAGGACTGTAGGCGAGTTTGAATTGTATTTACTTGGCAACTATTGAATTCTGTTGGTGTTTAAATAGACTGCCCTGACCATATTCTCTTACATATTCACTAAGAAATGTTAACAGAAATTCTAGTAAACATGGAAGTCATTTATGGGCCTGGGCCACCTACCTAACAGAAATATGAATCTTTTAGATAGTGTTAAACATTGTAAGTGCATATTTGTTATATTTCAGCCACTGTAAATTTCAGGCTTGTTTGTGATTGTTGTCTAACCTGTTCTAATACAACTTTCAAACTTCTTCCCCTTACATCTTTGCTTCTGTATCATCCTTGCTCAAGCCACCCCAAGCAGCTTGTGGAAAAGAGACTGAACATCAGTCTTAAAGGGGAAGGCCATTCTCATTTGGTCATTGAGACTCTTCAAAGAGCTGCACACACTTCTTTCAACTTCCTCGGTCAAACCTCCTGAGCTGCAGTCTGGTTCATGCAATCACCAGATCCTCTAGTCAGTGAGGGTCACACTTTTCTGCCATGCTATAGCTTATTCCAAGATAGGGGGACACCTAGAAGTACAGTTGCTTTTCCTTAGTGACTTGACTATACTTAAAGTCCACATTTTTGCTGTCCTATACAGTCCTGTGTGGGCCTGTAATGCTGCCATGACAAAATCTCGACAGTACCAGCTTTAAAATTAGGTAAACAATTTTGTTCTTTGATGAACTAGTGACAGGAAGGCACCTATAAGGGCAAGGAGCTGTTTGAGGGACAACAGTCAGTGCAGTTTCAATAAACACACTATTATTTTTTTCTGCATAGTAGTATTCCATTGTGTAGATCACACCAGACCGCCTGAAACAGAGTATAAGGTGATCCTACATTCAAAACAGCTGGACAAAGCAGCCCTACAGACTACAGCCAGGATTTCTGAATCTTCTTCGAATCCCCCATGACAGCGCCCCTTACCAGCAGGAAGTAGTTTGGAAAGAACGACGCCCAAATTCCCAAATATTGTGTATAAATGTTTGTTTTCATTTAATTGGACTTTGTTATATAAAATAAAATAATAAAATAAAAAAAATAAACACACTAAATCAAAACACCTACTCTTTGTCTTCCTTGGCCTTCTTAGCAGGATATGTATTCAGCTATATAATGTTATTTTATCATACAAATCATATAAGTTCACTCTCAAAATGAAATAATTTGCCTTTTCTTAAACAACCATTACCAAGTAAGAAATTGGTTTCTGACTGTTCATATTCTTCTGGGCCTAACTCTGTCTACCAAATGTAGTGTTATGCTCTGTGGTATTTCTTACAATGTTTAGTCACTTAACTTGTGGGCTGTACTGACTGTGGTGTAGAATCTTGGATGGTTCTGTCATTGGAAATCTACATATGGTCTTTCTGTGCTTTCTTAAAGCATGGATATAGGACAAATCACCACACACTCCAAGAGAAAATCAAGTAAAAACTGCTTTCTAACTGTGCCTTGGAAGGCAAGCAACATTACTTCTGCTACAGTCTATTAAACAGACATTACAAATTCTTCAGAAGAGGAATTAGACTCTACCACTTAATGGGAAATCTGACCACAAAATTGGAAGCCTCTCAAAACCATCAAAGCCTTCCCAAAGCATTTGTATTGCTGCTTCATGCAAAATACACTCACTCTTCAACACTACCCCAAATTGTCATCTTTTATGACAATGAGGCTCATTTGGTCTACAACCTCAGACTCTAAACAGATTCTAAAAGAGGGGACCCTCTTTTGTTTGTGGCCCATTAATGCATCTCCCCTTACATAGTTCCTTTTTCTGAAGACCCAGAATCTAAACAGAAAAGTTATCTGCCCCCCCCCAGACATCTCAATGCCGGTGGGAGACCATGGATAGCATCACTTTGATAAACTCCTGTGTTCAAAAAAGCAACAATCAGGAGTAACCAGAAGTCTCTATCACCAGCAGTTCTGAAATCCAGTAAAGCAATAGTTTCCAAATCCTCAGATCCTGCTTGGTTTTTAAATGGGGCACCATTCTTACAGCTCTTGGTTGACTCTCTGACCTTTGGGTTCAATCTCTGTTCTTCTTCACAGTAGTTCAGCAATCCAAAGTCCTCCATTTTGTTTGGGAACAAACACTGGCCTGTAACTGGGGGCTTTTCTGTCTTGTCCTGTCCCACAGCCATTTCCAAATAATCACTCATAGACTTAATATTAATTATAAGCAGTTAGCTGATGACTTATACTTACTACTAGCTAGCTCTTATATCTAAATCAACCCATTCCTGTTAATCTGTGTAATGCCATGTGGCCCATGGCTTACAGTTGGTATTCTGGTATGTTGCTCCTTGGTCAGCTGGGGGCATCTCTCAGACTCTGCCCTTCTCCTGTATCTCTGCTTGTATTTCCTGCCTAACTCTACTTTGGCCTTACCATAAGCCAAAGCAGCTTCATTTACCAATGAAAGCAACACATGTTCACAGAGTACAGAAAGACATGCCACAACACTCACCCTTTTAGTTCAAGTAGTGGGTATTTCTACCAAATAACAAAAGTGTTTCTTAAACTCTTTTTGAGCCTTTTTGGGTCTTTCTAGATTCATTCTTTTCAATAAAATTGTACTTACAAGCCTTATGGAGATAAGCTTGCACCTGAATTGGGCCAGCCTCATGGTTTTGTGAGATTGCACGTTTACTGTGCATAGAAAATCTTTTTTACATACTGAGAATCTGTACACTGTGTCAGTGAGGTTACTAGAGAGATTTTTATTTGCTTAAGGTGCCAACCTAAATCCTTTAGTAGTTTTATCAAAGGGTTTTAAACTCATGCTTTTGGCCTAATCTTTAGTCCATATTATCAAGACAGAAGCCTAGATATCATATCCTCCTGTTTGCTTTTAAATGCAGTGTGCCTTGTCATTTGAAAAAAAAAAAAAACAGGGGAGGGTGTTTTTGTTTTAAAATTTACCAAATTCTGTCTGTAGCCATACATTCTCTCTTCCATTTATCTTCTCTCTTTCTCCCTCCCTAGCTAAATTGAAAAACAAGTAAGCAAAAGCTAGGAAATACCTTCAACACCATGTGTACAATGATCCTTACCTAAACCATCTGTTTAAGTTTGTTTCTTCTTTTCTGAGTGACAGGTAACTCTACTGCCACAAAGCAGGAACCTATTTTCCTAATGTGCAAAAGCTCTCCTGATACACTATTAAGTGTTTACGAACACCCTTTCATTGCCTTTGGTCTTCTTCAGACAGTATTTCTGAGATGTTCTAACTGTTCATAAGAATTCTCTTGCTGGTCTTCCCACATCTTGTGACAGCATCACTACCACATACTTTTAAAGTTTCTATAATGAAAGATCTTTCCTTCCAAATACAAAATCATGTGTGAATATACATACATATGGATATATATATATATATATATATATATTGTCTGTGTGTACAAATGTGTCTGTATATATGTATGTATATGTATATATAGTCATTATATACATGACATTCACATATAGATGAAGTAATAGCAAGTAATCAAAAAAATATAATAGTATAAACCGATAATTATAAGGAATATAGATGCTATTATAATTTAGTTTCTAAGTCAAAGATATTAACCTATAATTACCAACAATCTAAGATAGAAAATATATCTTGCTGGGGGGCAAGAAAGCCAAAATTACCAATATCACTAATTAAAGAAGGGCAACCACTTATCTCTAGAACATTAAAAGAATAAAAAAGAAATATTAAGAGTAAATGTAAACTTAGAAATTAATAACAAGATTAAATGAGTACATTTCTTGAAAAACATGTTGTGCCAAGGCTTTCCACAAACATAAACAGACTGCAAGAGTTTCCTTTTATCTATTTAGTAAGTAGTTTCACTGGCTAATCTATCAAACATTTATGAGAATAATACCACTTCCCTATAATCTCTTAAGGAAACTGAAACTAAAAGAGAATATCTCTTAACTTATTCTATACTTCAAAGGCTGAGGTGAGGCAGCAAACTTAAGACAAGTCTGGAATAGATAGTTAATTCCAGGCCAGCCTGTGCTTCAGACTGAGACCACCATCTCATAAAGACAAAACTTAGTTATTTTGGGAGATCAATAATACGTTAATATTAAAATTAAACAAAATAATATGAAAAAAGGAAAATTATAAACCATTATCTCTCATAAACATACTTACCAAAACTCTCAAATTGAATCCATCCAACATACATAAAAGGTATACATAACAATCCTAATACTTACAAATAACTGGTTGAACATTTCAAAACCAGCTGATACAATCTATTATATCAGCAGACTGAAAAAAAAATCTGTGAACATGTCAACAAATAGAGAAGAAATATTTCACAATATCTAATAGATTCATAATGAAATAACTCAAAAATCTTGAAGAGGAAAACAATCTTGACATGAGAAAAGTATCTATAAAAATATCCACAGCTCACATCCAACTTAACTGAAAACTACATTTGTCCCTACATGACCAACATCACATTAGATATCTTAAATCATGAAATAAGAAAATGAAACAAAAACTATAAAAATTGAAATGCAAAATGAAACTGTCTTTGCAGATGATATGATAGCCTATATAAGAATAAACTGTACAGAATGAAAAACTCTCTTGGAACTAATAATCAATTGATACAAGGTTACAGAATACAAGGCTAATAATATACAAAGGTCAATTACTTTCTTATAAATCAGTAATGAACAATTGGAAGAACCTGAAATTAAAACACACCAATATTTACATTTGTACTCTCCAAAATGAAATATATACTTACAAATTATACCTATTACAAAGTATGTTCCACACCCACATTAGAAGAGCCACAGACTCTGATGGGGGGGAAAATCAAATATTTAAATAAATAGAAAGATGATCATGGATAAGATAATTCAAAGTCATTAAAGTCAAAGATTTCTAACTCAACAAGTAGGTTCGGTGTAATCACAAAGTTCCAGATAGTTATTTAATGGATATTGGCAAACTTTTGTACATTTTATGTCAAAAGGCAAAGGTTACAGAATCATTGACATAATGTAGAAGGAAATGCAGTCCAAGTAGTTGATACTACCCAACTCTAAAGCTTCCTAGAGAACTACTGTACCCAATATAATATTGATTAAAAAAATGGTCAAATTAAAGGTTAGTGGAGAACCCAGTGTGCATATATATATCTATATGCACACAAATACCAAATAATCTTTGGTGAAGGAACAGTCAGTAGAAAAAGACGTGTCTCTTCTACAGATTGTACTGGACTTCCACATTCAAGAAAGTGATTCTGGATAGGAACTTTAGTGCTTTCACAAAGAAGGACTCACAACTCTAACTGCAAAAGCAAAGGAAAACTAAATCCAAAACCACAAAACTTCTAGATACAGGGAAAAGTCTAAGTGACCTTGAGTTTGCTATAACATTTCAGAAATAATAGCAAAAACATGATGCATGGGAGAGAGAAAATTGATTAGTTGGACTTCACTAAAATTAAAGACTTTGGCCTTGCCAAAGACTTGTTTAAAGAATGAAAAGACAAGGCACAGACTGGGAGAAAAATTTTGCAAAACACATATCTGATAAAGGATTTAGAATCAAAATATCCAAAGAATGCTTAAAACTGAACAATAAGCAAACAATCCAATTAAAAACTGGGCAAAGGATCTGAACAGACACCTCATCAAAGATATACAGATGGTAAATAAGCATATGAAAATATGTTCAACAGTACATATCAGTACAAAACTGCAAATTAAAACAACAATAAGATGCTACTACATGTATTTTTAAATGTACAAGGACTTGTTTTAATCAGATATGTTAAGACATTCAGGCATGGAAATGACTACCACAAAAGAGGCTGTTTTTATGCTCTTAGATCTTAGAAGCAGTAGGCACATGGCATGCACACACACTATGCCTAGCCACATGGGGGACACCAGGTCAGCAAGGAACAGAGGAAACAAGGAATGCATATGCAAAAACACTGACTGTGACCTCAACACAAAGAAGCAGACACTGCAGGGCAATCAGGGTTAAAACTGACATGTGGATAACAGCTATAGTGGGCTCTGGGGAACAGGGGTTAGCTGAGTTAGCTCATACCTGGCATTGGGTAGCTTGGGGAAAAAGAATATTGACGTTCAGTGAAAATATTCTATAAAGAAAATGTTCAAAAGCCAGGGAATGGTGACGACCACCTTTAATACTAGCACCCAAGAAGCAGAGGGATGCCATTTTCCATGAGATTGAGGCTAGCCTAATCTACAAAGAAAATTCTAGGACAACCAGAATTATACAGAGAAACCCTGTCTCAAAAGAAAGAAAGAAAGAAAGAAGGAAGGAAGGAAGGAAGGAAGGAAGGAAGGAAGGAAGGAAGGAAAGAGAATAGAAGAAAAGACAGGGAGGGAGGGAGGAAGAGAGGGAGGGAAGGAGGAGGGAGGGAGGGAGGAGGGAGGGGAAGTGTTTAGAACTTGTCAGTTTGGGATTGGTTGTTGTGCCCAGCACAGGCTCACTCAGGAGACAGTTGTTAGATGTCTTTACATTTTTAGCCATCAAGGACCTGAATGTCAAAACAACTCCAAATTACAGAAAAGAAAAAAAAAATGATACAAGACACATAAGAATAACCAAAGTAAATGCTGGCAAGTAAAAGATTACTTTATTTGTTGGAGGATCACAAGGTTTGCAGGCACTTTGGAGGAGAATGTGGCAGGTGCTTGAAAATCTGAACATAGGTTCATCCTATTGACTCAAATGAGTTGGATGTTTATATACATACAAGTTCTTCCACATGAATATCTATGTAGCAATGTTTGGCAAAAGTTTGAAGCAAACAAGATGTCTTTCAAAGACTAACTTAATTAAATAAATTGTGGTATATCCATAAATTGGAATATTATTATTCAATGATAAAAATACCTGCTGTGGGGCCACAAAAGAAAATATAGAGGGGACCTTTAAATGTATTTTCCTAAGTGACAGAAGCTATTCTGGAAAGGCTACTTCGTATATGATTGCACTAAATGACTTTCCAAAAGAGGCAAAACTATACACAGTAAATAGTCAATGGTTTCCAGACATTTGGAGATGGACAGTAAAGGAATAAAAATGTGGGACATATGTATTTCTAATGCAACAATATTCTCAATAGCATGATAGACATATTGTTGTGCATATGTCAAAATTAATGGAATTATACAAAATTAAGGGTAAGTCCCAATGTAAATAATGGCACATTAACAATAATGTATCAATATAGATTCAATAAATGTGACAAATATACCACATTAATACCAGATGTCAATAATAAGGAAAACTATATTGAAAGAGACACTGTTTATAAGTCTACTATATTTCCCTTGTTCCTTTGTAATTTTTTTTGAGGGGGCAAGGGTTCAAGACTGGGCTCCTCTGTGTAATCCTTTGCTGTCCTGGAACTTGATCTACAGATCCGGACTGACCTCATATTCAGAGATTTGCCTTTGGAATTCTGGAATTAAAGGTGTGTGCCGCCATGCCCAGCCACTTCATGTTTTCAATCAAAGAATAACTTGAATCAACCCCAGTCCACCATAAATTATATAGTCAAGATTTTCAGTTGTGGTGAACCTGCAAGAGTTAGCATATCTACATGCAACAGATGAGCCTTGCCCTGGGAAAGTCACCTACTTTGTCATAGTGTCTCTGCCACTAGATAATTAACTCTTCAGACTTGCTGGATTATTTTTGTCTGTACTTTGCATTGCTCAGAGCTGGATACAATGGCATGTACTTGTAGTCTTAGGTATTCAGAAGGCATCCAGTACCTCAAGGCCAGCCTAGACAACGTACAACAACACCATCAAAAGAAGAGAAAAGGAATATTTTTAAAGACATCAAACAAAAGCATCATACAGAGCTGACAGAAAGTTCATATTCCAAGTAGTCAGGAGACAATAGTAAATCAATAAGGATTAAAAAATATGAAAAGAGAAAGATAAACAAGAAACAGAGAAAAGAATCCCAAAAGGCCAATCTATATTGAGCACAACTGCAGTACTCGGAACAAAATGAACTTTGTTTTCCTTGTCCAGACTATGCAGATTAGATTATTTCAATGGCAGGATATTGTGGAGCATTGAGTACTTTCATATACTGTGTGTAGTCATTTGCATTTGAGCATTGTGAGATGAGGTTCATTAGAGCTTGTGTGCATCATTCAACATATCAACTACATCCCTTGAAGACAGCCAAGGGAAATTCTTGAACAGGTACAAAATGAGATGCCCGCAAGAGGATTTGTGACAACAAAGAGTTGGTGATATTAAAAATAAGGAATTAACTAAGAATAAATAATAAAATGTGTACAGTGGAATGTGACAAAGGGTTCTCAATGAGTAAAGAGATGTATTGTAAATAGGAATAAAACCCCCAGAATAACAATGAATGAGAAAAAACTATAAATGTTAAAAAAAAAAAAAAGGAAAGTGTTTAAGATAAAATTGCCTGAAAAAAATGGATATAACTGATAAACAAGTTTGGAGGAAGCCGAATCCTCTAAGATGAAAAAAAAAAGGGGATATTTACTTGTTAAAATGAAAATAGAGTACACTGGGAAATGTGAAGCTGAGTAGACCAGGACAATTTGTTTCCTTGTATGCTTTTCTGTGCATTTGATGTACTTCACTTTAATTAGTGATCAGATAATAACTCAGCTCCTCATTGTTTATCTTAAAGATGATAAAGAGACAGCAAGTGAAGGACGGTCGTTGGGACAGTAAGCCCATAATAGTATAATGAGCTCAGTGGGCTCTGCTCAGTAGACAGTGATGAGAGCTGTGCTGTCACAAACACACGGCAGAAGCAATGTTCCCTAAAATTAGCAGCAGTGACAGGGTCAGAAGCCCTTAGACCCTAAATGTCCCCAGCAAGAAAAGCTGTCCCAAATCACCACTTGTGATGTTCTGATGGGGATGGGGGCCTTCTCCCCATAAGGATTCCCTCTGTTCTCACAAAACACTGTCAACTGAGCCTTCACCACTAACAAAGCCCAAGAGGAGCCAGAAGGCTTTGTCTTTGCCTACCCTTCCGACACTGATGCTGTCTCTCCGTTGTGAAATGAACCCCTGTGCCGCACATCTACACTGTGCTGGTAGGGAAGTAAGCGGAGGGTGTTCTCTGTAATTATGAAAGGGAGCGAGGACATTGCAATGGGGAAAGCTTGCACAAATACAAATTGATTTAGGAAGCAAACGTAATGGACACAGTTCAGGGTTGAGAGATTAAGATTTACAGGGTATTTGACTCCTCTCCAAAGAGATAACCCATTTGTGTCTAAAGGGAAAGGAAGGATGTCTTACTTGGGAGTTGGAGACCAAGCTGAAATAGAAAGTAAGACAAGAGTGAGAACTTGAAGAAAGAACTGGCTTCCAAATTGGCCCACCTGAATAAAGTCACTGAAAATGTGAGGGGAAGGGAGGCTGAAAACAGAGCCTGAAATGGAGGCCTGACTTCAGTTACTACATCTGGGCAATTCGTCATGCCATCTCTAAAATGAGGACTGGAGCTAGATCTGTCTCTTGAGGGCAGCCCTTAACACTTGCACTGGAATGATGTAGGAAGAGGAAGAACAGATAGCAACTCCTAGACCAGACTAAGGTACACAAAGCCAGAGTAAAATGATGCTTTTTATCATCTTCTATGCAAACCTGAGTATGCAATTTAGACCCAATACTGAGAATATTGAATCTTTTTCTGTTTTATTTTAGTGTATGTGTATGTGTGTGTGTGTGTGCAGGAACAGCAGAAGCTGGAGTTTATACAGTTATGAGCTGCTGCTATGTAGCTGCTGGAAACCATACACAGATCTGTGTGAGAGTAGTAAGCATTGTCTCCAGCCACATGTACAAAAGCTTAAATGCCCTGGCTCTGTCAGTCTTTGGTCGTGGAACATGATTCCTTTTGACAACCAGTGGCATTTTCTGAAATGAGTAAGAGAATGAATGAGAGAACTAATTTGCTTTCTAGAGTTTTTGATATAATTTTTCTAAAGAATGTCATATATGGTCTCTGCTTGAGTAAAAAGCTGTCTGTTGTTACTGGTATAGAAAGCACTCTAAAATATCTATGATGATGTTGATGAGTACAAGGACAAATGAATACTTCTTAACATATGGGAACAGAACCATGTAGTTTCCTGGAGAGGAACAAGATGGAGATTATGACAATAGTTCTAGAGAAAGGGAAGGTATGATCATCCTAGGAAATAGCTAGCATTAACATCCTCCGTGTACTCCCTTCCTTGTTCATCTGAAATATTTCACTGTTGATTCTAGTTTGGTTTCTATAAATTTGCTTTCTACTCCTTTTCTTTCTTCAAATATTTGCTCAATCCTCTAAATGCCAGGACTTCTACTTCATGCATGGAATGCTAAGATTATAAAACACACTGCTGCTGTCTTGAAGAACCCCCGATGGGGACACGTACAGTATACTCTATGGCAGCACTCTGGGGTCGAAGACAGACATGAATAAAGTAATAATACCATAGAAAGGGAGTCACTTGCTCTCATTTGGAGGAATGGAGAGCCTTTTCACCAACCAGACTCTGCTGGACCTGAGACATGCTAAAGGAAAAGGGTAAAGTGGAGAAGTCGAGGCACCTGAGGAATATCTGGGACTCGTAGAGACCTAATCAAAGACACAAAGTTCATAGTGGCACTTTCTGCCTCAGAAATGATACACTGTTCTTTGGTTTAGGGAAAAAGTGGAATATGGGTTTAGATAGTAAATCTGGACTCAGAAAGATCATACAGGCTGGGGACGTATACATGAGGATGTATATATGTACCTGGGTTGTATACACAAGATTCTAGGTTTCATGCCCAGCAGTAGACTCTTCAGAAGAGAAGAGGAAAGGCTAGAAAGAGGTGCTTGCCATAATTTTTAATTCAGTGCCATGGCATTGGTGTGGTGTTGGTAACATGTCCTGCCCTTTGAAAAAGAACACTCTCTGGAACAAATACAAAAAGCAGAGAGAACGATAGAAACACAAAGTCGATGATACCATTCATGAGACCAATAGAGGAATCTAGGTCACTCGCAGCAGCAAATGAGCACCTGGAGTGATGCAAAGAGAGATTGGAGACTATTCCAGAAGCAGAACTCATAGGGCTTACAAATGATCAGTAGTGAGGGAGGAAGTGGAGGAGCTAGAGACTGTCAAAGATGTGTCTGTGCTTTCAAGGTTTCTCTGTCAAGAGGGCCGAAACACACTAGACACACTGACTAAGATGGTGCCGTAGAGTGTGGTGGTTGAATGAGCGCTGCCATGAGGAACATGACTGACGCAGGGATCTGTGGAGAATGGAACTGTGGACTTGACCATATAGACTTAAGAGAGATACACATAGAATTAAAACCTGAAATCTTCATGATACAGAAAATCACCATGTGGGAGTCAGAATGAGACTGATTACCAGACATGAGGCTAGAAACATCCATATAAATCCCATGTGTCCCTAAACATGATGATAGATACATTATGATGGAACAAGAGAGGGGAAAACATGTCTAGTCACCATGGCTAAAAGCACTGCAGTGATAAAAAAAAAAAAAAAAAAAAAAAAAAAACAGAACATTTATACATCTACTAAATCACCAGTTCTTTCTTTTTTCTTTTTTTCTTTCTTTTTTTTTTTTTTTTTTTTTTTTGTATTGATTATTTGGGATCTCACACCATGTGCCCTGATCACACTTACTTCCAAGTTTTCCCATACCCACCCTGCTTCCCTTGTAAACTCCCCCACAAAGAAAAAACTCAGTCTATTTTGTGTTATTCATATGTTCACTGGGGCATGATTAAATACCTAGTGGCCAGACCCCACACACACACACACACACATACTAAGGGAAGGTGAGTCCATCTCTGCCTGCATCCACCCCAGAAGTCATCAGATGAGGTAGAAGCTAGTTCTCCCTCACCCACATCACTAGTTCTTAAAGATAGCAATTGATGGTAACATTTTTTTTCTTTAAAATGGGCCATACCAGATGCATAATATACTGACAAGATATATGTTATCAAAGTATGAAATACCCATCTAATGAATGGTATTGATACTATTCAATTCACAATAAAAGAAAGAGAAACAGGTGACATTTGGGTTAATGTAAAAATAGAAACACTATAACATTTTAGGAGCACTGATTAAATCTTATGTAAGTTTTTTACAATTTGAAAGAAAACATCATATAAAGAGGAAAATACCAAGAAATAAAAGCAATTCATATCTTACTATTCTTTCAGAATCGTTAATTATTTTACTGCTGAAATGGATAGAGTTGGGAGGAGGACACAATGGTTCAGTGAAAAGCTTCATATGGAAAACAACTTTCTTATTTCGGTGTATACATAATTGTTAGGCAAAATTCTAAGTATGTTTTCCAGGACTCAAATTTTCTGATTATTAAGTATTGATCTATATTCTACTATGCAGACAAAACTTTGGTTACTAATCAGTTGATTTTTAAGAGATTATGTAAAATTATTGGGTAAGAACAAGATAATCATATGACCCTTTTACAAAGAGAACAAGGTTGGTTGTGGTGACATAGGCCAGTAATTCCAGCACCTGGGATCCTGAGGCAGGATCAAGGCAAGCTTGGAGATAGCCTGGGCTACATTCACAGATGCCTTCTTTAGAAATGTCTAAACAAAAACAGAAAACCAGAAGAGAATATGGAAGACTTGAAACCAAAGGAAAACTTGAGCTGTCATTGTTAACTATGAAAACAGCAGGAGCCACAAGATGAGGAAGGGAAACAACCTCCAAGATGAGAATAGTCTGTCCAGTCCTGCCATAGTGAGGAAACAGGAAACTTATACCATCTCTACACACATGGTTCTGGATTTTGCCTACCACCAGGATCATCAGTCAGTTGACTCATCCCCAAAGGCTTTAGCAAAGGAATATCCCTCTCACCATCTTGATTTTGTCATGCAAATTAGGCAATAGAAACTCAACTGGACCATACTTTGTCTGGATTTCTTTGCTAAAAAACTAGGAGATAGCAAATATTATTTCTGTTAGGCCACTAATTTGTTGTAATTTGCTGCAGTAGCAATGGAAAACTATGAGCAATATGAAAGACCTTTTGCCTACCTTCTCATTGAGAACAAAGCTGGAACTTTATTCTCCCAGATAATATTTCTTATTCTCCTTGCCTTTTAATCATTTAGTTCAGAAAACCCAGGACAGGGGCAACTAACAGATGGGAGAAAGGATCATGTGTTGTTTAAGTAAATGAGAAAGAAACATAACTTACTATGGAAATTTTGTGTATGATGTCACATTGTCATTTCAAGAGATTCAGAAAGCCTGAAGTCCATTAGGAAAAAAATAATACAAATCTTTTCATGAGGAGTGTATGAAATAAAACAACACCATGAAATTCAAACTACTGAACACAGTGGACAAGACCAAACAGCAGCCCACAGACTGGGAAAAGATTTTCACCAATCCTATATCCGACAAAGGGCTCATCTCCAAAATACACAAAGAACTCAAGAAACTAGGCAACAAAACACCAAATAACCCTACTTAAAAAAATGGGGTATAGAACTGAAGAAAGAATTCTCAATAGAGGAAATCAAAAAGGCTGAAAGACACTTAAGAAAGTGCTCAATATCCTTAGCTATCAGGGAAATGCAAATCAAAACAACTCTGAGATACCATCTTACTCCTGCCAGAATGGCTAAAATTAGAAACACCAAAGAAGACTCATGCTGAAGAGGATGTGGAGAAAGGGGAACACTCCTCCACTGCTGGTGGGAGTGCAAACTCATACAGCCATTTTGGAGATCAGTATGGTGGTTCCTCAGGAAAATGGGAATTAGTTTACCACAGGACCGGGCAATCCCCCTCTTAGGCATATACCCAAATGATCCACATCCATGCAACAAAGAAATCTGTTCAACTATGTTCATAGTAGCACTATTTGTAATAGCAAGAAACTGGAAGCAACCTAGATGCCCTCAATTGAAGAATGGATAAAGATGTGGCACATCTACACAATGGAATACTACTCTGCAGAAAAAAATAATGGTATCTTGAAATTCGCAGGCAAGTGGACTGATGCAGGCCCCACTGAATATGAGTCTCAGCCAGAAGGACTGAGCAGTCTAAGGGACCTCAGACAGTGGAGCCAGGATGTATCCCTGGTGCACAAAAGGACCTTGCGAACACATCCCCCATGGAGGGATAACTGCCTTAACTAGAGACAAGAGAGAAGCTCTAGTCCCTACTTCATATGACCTGTCAGATCTACATGACCCCAACTGGATGGCATTCCCCTACATATGCAATTGGGGTGGGAGGAGGGGAGGGTGGTTAGGGTGCATGTGAGAGGGCAGAGAGGGTAAAAGTGAGGAAGGGAGGGAGGGAAAGAGGGAGAGGGAACTGGGATCCACATGTAAAATGATAAATTAAATACAAAAAAAAAAAAAAAAGAACCTCTAAGATTTGCAGGGCTATTGGATAGAAATACAAACTCTCTAGCTCCCCCAGCTATCACTGGATGTGGTCTTGTTTATTTAAAGTGTGGAACTAAAAGCTGCCCTGTGTCTTGATGAGATTTTTATTAATACTGTCTTGCTAAAACCACAGTTCTAGCTCCCTTCTGAACATCATGAACACAGGCTTTCTCTTGCAGGAGGCTTTGTGTGTACATGTGTAGGCCCAAGTCACTGACTTCAAAACACAGACTGAACATTTCCTGTAAGATACCCAGGCCATTTAAAAGCCTATCCAAAAAGATACTGAAAGTTGCCCCCACAAGTTGTATAGTCTTTAGCGAAGATGACGAAATACACTCAGAAATAAATGGCTTCATTCAAACGACAACTTAAAAACACCAGATTGATCCATGAGTTTTAAATGGTTTCCAACAGCAGCTGACAGTGGCATCCCGTGGAGTTCAAAGGATGCTGTTGTCTTTTTTGAAACCAGCCTTTCAAACACAGCCATCATTTAAAGGACTCCAGAGAGCCCATCTCTTTCTCTCCATTTGTTTGACTCCATTCTCTCCTTAAAATTTCCCTATGTACTTAATCAACTCAGTCATTTGTTATATGACTGAACACTATAAGCATACACTAATTCTCCTAGCTTCCCTAAAGTACCAAATATCATAATAATAAATTATAAATTCATCTTTTCCTTTTGGATCATTTTAATTTAGACTATTGCATTTCCCCACTGCAGGCAAGAAGTGTCTTAAAGAATGAGTATCACACTTCACACAATCGCCTGTTTTTTCACTTCATTGTAAATAATTTAATAAGATTCTGTTGAAACTTACTAACATGTACCATGTTCTGTACTTGGCACTGGAAATAAATAGATAAATAAAATGTAGTCCTTGCTCAAGAAAAGTTCATAATCTGCTAAATAACTAACCACACACACACACACACACACACACACACACACACACACACACACATACACATACTGCCATGAGCTAATAAACTCAAAGCTATTTCTACAAGTAAGGCTAAATTCACTGTGGTCTGATTTCTCAATAAATTATTACCTAATCTTTTCCCTACTCTTGAATGGGATTATTTTTACCATTTATTATTTATCAGTTGATCTCTGAAGAAGGACTAAATCAATGTATTTTGTTGCTGTCTTCTTAAAGGCAATCATATTTCTTGGAACTGAAATGTACCAAGGCCTTCACCATTGGAATAATTAAACAATCATTGTGGAGAATTTCCAGGAAGTTGAAATAAGTAGCAGTAAAGACTACTAGGCTAAGTGGAACTAAATGTAAAAGTAAGTTTGAAAAATATTCCTCATGATTGCATATACAGCATTCTGATGTGAGAATTTATTAATGTCTCAGTTATTCTAAAAGGGAGTCAGAGAAAGCACCACTGAACACAGAATTATTATGTACTGGTCACTTGCTCTGAGAGTTTGAGGACTTTCCAAACATGCAATTTTTAAATGAATAATTTGATACAGTTCCATAAAAAGATGGGGATCTAACACCCCAGATCTGAAAGCAGAAGAGATGAAAACTCTAGTCTTTCTCTGAATATGAAATTCCTTGTTTCTGACAGATACAAAGATAATGCCATACATAATTATCATCTTTTATTCAAAAAATACCAAAAACCACTGAAATTCCCATCTTCTTTCTTGGTACAAAAGTTTTATACGAATAGTGAATAGTGTTGGGTGATTCATGCTTTTACATAATTATTGCTACATTTTTTTATAACCTAATAAAGTGCTTTATTTCAATAAAACACTAAGCAGACCATATATGATTGTTAGGTTCCATATCAATTGTCCCTCATTAATGTTGCAGAAAAGCAATTAGCATTTTGAGGCAAACAAGGTGTACTTAGTTAGTGGGACATGACCCTGCTGTCACTAAATTATATCTATGATTAATGATCTTCTCCAGTTTAAAGTTTGAATCACAATAAATAGATTACAAGTGAACGCTGGGGGAGGCATAGAAGAATAAGGGAAAGATGCATCTTAAGACTTGAATCAAACATGATATTGTTCAATATTGAATTCAGCTCATGGTACAGTTGACATCAAGGTTGATGCTCAAATTCCAAGACACATAAAAATAACCCAGGAAGCTTTTCATAAACCCTAGTGTTTGGATCCAACTCATACTAATTAAATTCTCTAGAGGTGAGACCTGGGAGCTATGGGATTTTCAAAGAATAAATGCCATAATACCCACATTTTAGAAATATTGGATTCATTAAAAAAAATATAGAGAAGATTTTCTATATCACACTGCCACAGTGAAAATATTTTCCCATTGCATACTAGTTCACATCAAATAGGTAAGTTTATGCATTAGGTCTTGTATATTTAGTTCATCACTGGAAATTGTGTTCTGTGGGAAAAAATGCTTATTTCACTTTGCAACCCCATGATAATTACAGAAAAATCATAGGAAGTTGAAGCCTCCAAAATTAGAACTATTTAAGAACTGCAGAACCAGTGTAAGGATTTTTGCCCTGTGGGTGTGTCTGCACACACACACTCATGCCTCTTGTACACTATGGCTTTCTTTTAATTAATTCTGATTTGGGAGCCATACAACCTGATAATAAGTTTGAAAGAACCTTTGAAAAGAAGACCTAAAAGAGAAGAAGGAACAAAGAGAAAGGGGGAAAGAAAGAAGAGAGTAAAACACAGAGGAGAGAAACTAGAAAAGTTGAGATGAGAGAGAAGAGAGGGGGAGTGAAAAGAAAACTGAGATGGTACCAAATATGATTTACTCTTCTCTTTTACCCGTACCTCTCCCAACCATGAATTTTGGCTATTTCTGCCATTTGCTCTCCATTTAACAAGCATCCCACCCATATCTAAAGTTGGTGGATTGCCCTTGTACTCAATGAAAGTTACACACACACACACACACACGCACACACACACACACACACACACACACACACACGATAAACTAGATTCATGAGCAACTTTTAAAAATTTTATCTGTACGGGTGTTTTGCCTGCATGTGTCTGTGCACCATGCGTATGGTATGCCAGAGAAAGGCAATGAATCCCCTGAAATTGGAGTTACAGTTATGAACTACACTGAAGATGCTGGGAATTGAACCTTGTCCTCTGGAAAGGAAGTCAGTGCTGTTCATCACTCATCCATCTCTAACCCCAACATATGTAATTTTTAGTAAAATATCTGAGTAATATTTTTGACCCACCATGTTTCCTATTCCATGTTAGAGATCTGAAGTTAAATTTCCAACATGTCAAAAAAAAAAAGTCGTGTTGGAGATGACAGGAGAGGGGACACACTGGCTAAAATCATAATACAGCTCTTGCAGAGGATAAGGGTTCAGTTGCTAACACCCACATTGGCCATGTCACAACTGTCCATAACTCCAACCCCAGAGGATCTGGAGTCATCTTTTGACCTCATCAAGCTCCTGAACTCTCATGTACAAAGGCACATTCAAATGAAGGCATTTACACATCATTTAAAGTTTCTCAAAACTTTGTTTTATTTTGTGTGCCTGGCCTCCCCACTCAGCTCCTGCAGCAGTAATACTCAGCACAACAAGGCTTGTGGGATCCAGCCCGTACAATCACTTCAGTTACAAACTGCAGATCAGGCGGGAACTGAAACACCGACTACAAAGTAAGAGTCTTTTGGTATGAGGATGCCAAATTCCCAAGCCAGATAGTCTACTGGTGACCAGTATTAGGTCCAGAAGAAAGGGGTGGGATACGATCAGGCTTTTTAAACCTGAGTTGTGGCGACTGGCAAGATTTTTGTCAGTGGCATGTGACATGGTCTCGAAGAGAAATCAGAATATGTTGACCCTAATACAAGAAAGATGGTGTGCACTGGCTCTCTGAAGCCTAGTATAATTCCTACACACCTTGTTTACATCACTGGTAAGTTTGAGGAAGGTTCATTAGAAAAAAGAAAGGTCATTGAGCCCATCTAAGCCCCTTACCTGAGCTGTTAGCTGCCACACAGATCAGGGCCATCCTTACCAAGATTTTACAGTGGTTACGTGTGGCCAAAGAAAGTAAACTCCTTGGAGAGATTTGGGGGTGAGATATTGGAGCAAACAGAATATCATCAGAAAAACAAACCCAGGAGAAAGGCAAGACAGCATTCCCACCCAGACAAAGGAGACTCCAACAAAGCACTAAGAAGCATCTGAACCATGAAAGCCATTGGTCACCTTCTGAGGAGCCTGAGTGAGAGATGCCCTGACAAAGATGGATGACCACACAGCACAGTGCAGGAACAGAGACCTACATAATCCATACCAGAAGAAAGAGGGTTGAGGGTGAACTTGCCTTCTTTTCATTAAAAAAAAAATTAGTAATTTTTAAAAATTTAAATTCTGAACATAAGTGCAGATCATAAGCTAGAATTTGCATTTATATTATAAAAAGGCACAGGTTTTCTTAGAGTGTTAACCCCCTCCCCTTTTGTTAAGAAAACAACTTTATAAGAATAACAGAAAAAAAGGAAAAGTATTTCGGGCTCGGTAACAAGACTACCTGCTGGCAGTCGTGCTTACCTCTCACCTCACATTTCATTCAAAACTTAAAAGTAGATTGGATATCTAAATTTGAGACTTAAATGTTTGAAATTCTTCAAAGAAAATATAGTGAAAAATCTCCAGACTCCCAAACCCCAGGCAACCAAAGAAATGAAGAAATTGAGCTTTTCTAGTATTCAAAAAGTGTGTACATCAAAAAAAAAAAAAAAAAAAAAAAAAACCACTCCCAGACAGTGCAAACATAACCTGAAGACCAGGAGAAAAGGTTTTCTGAGTGGCTGATAATGGTGAAATACCATTCCTTAATTGTGAGAACCTTAGGGAGAGATAAACAGCTCTGACCACTATCGACGTTTAATAAGGATCAGGAGAAACAAATAGGCCGAATAGATGTTTATTCTGGGAGAAATAACTCACAACACAGACAGATGAACATCAGCAGTTTCCTGGTCCCAAGGATGCCTCTGGATGCCTCCCTGTGCTACAAGCAAGAAAGATCTCTGAGCCCACTCCTCAGCCTTAGTTCCACCAGGTCATGTCCTGCCCTGTCTCCTCCCCCAATGGGCGTGGTCTATGCCACAGGTGCGGACAAGGTGAATATCTCACTACAATTCCCCTTTAAGTCTAAAGAAAAGATTTGGGCTAGATACAAAAACTATATACAAAACAGTGAATAACAAGTGTGCTCTAAGAAAAGGAAAATTGAGAACATACAAACTTAAGACCTAACTATCTAGTACTAGGGTGAAGTCGAAATGGGGTTTACAATAGAGTTTCCTAAGCTGGAAAGTTTAAGTCTAGTACCTAATATATCTAACTAGGAAGAGAGAATAATAGTTGTGATAATTTAATCTTCAACCTCATCAAAGACCTGAGAAGGAAAATAATAATACTAGGGTAGACAGGAAGTGTGGATGGGCAACTTCCAAATGGTACAGCTAGGACAGAAACAGCATGCTACCTGAATAGTCACCCAAAGTCTCACAGCAACGTTGGTACAGCCAGTTTTGGCTAAGGCCTAGAGTACCTGACAGACCACAACGAAGCAGGGAGGTAAAAAGGCTGTCTTATCCTGACTTGGCAAGGTTCAGCAGTCTTCTATATTTGTCTCCTGCAAGCACATAGGACCACACATCCAAATCAGTGGTCGAGGTGAAGGCAGTTCTTTGCCCAAGAGGCCGTAGCTGAAGCAAGGATGGACTCCAGAAGGAGCGACAACAGTGTCCAACATTTTTCAGGAAGGTGCATGATGCTGTCAGGAGCAATAGTGTCTCATGTCAACAGAGTACTAATATTAAAACATTTAAATGCCATGTTCTGCAGGTTTATGAAGTCTTTGAAGATTAAGCATCTATTTCTGACTAATCTCACAGGTATAGGAAACATGGGTGAAGATAATCTGTAATACTCAGGAACCTAGCTATAACACTGCTTGAAACTTCCCTGAGTAAAGCAGGGACAAATACCTAAGCAATATAACTATATACGTATATATAAATGTAAATCCCTAAAGCAGAGGTAGAGTAGATATGTCTAGACCAGAGGTAGAACTATAAAGTGCAGCATGATAAAAGTATCCTAAATTGTATCAATATTCTAAATTGTCTTGAACATAAGTAAAAATATACATACATAGAATATGGTAAGGATATTGTGCAAAAACATCATAACAAGAGATGTTACAATATGACAAAATATACAGTTTATATACAATTCTGGGAAGGGAATAAATTTAATTTTACATAGGTTACCACATATAAGAATCTATAACCATGTAAGCTGTATGATACTAATATACTAAATATTACTATACTATATACTAAAATAATTCACAAGAAGATAGGCTAATCTACCCATATCCCATCTAAACCATACCTTTCCCAACCATACCCTATCCGTGTCTAAAAGAGATACCCGAATCTAAGAAGATGAATATTATCCCTAAATGCCTGGAGTAGGGAAAGAGGATGTTGTTATCTTAAGATTACTTCCTGCTGAACTGGGATGATGATTGCTCCATGGAATCCTGTAGGAAGAAATTTTTTAGCAACAAAATTTCAACAGGAATGGCTGTGACACGTGTGGCTAGTCACTGTGTGGCAGGAAATGCTTGACTGGAGTTCTATCTGAAATTCTGGCCAGGTTGTAATAAGTAGGTGTACCATAACAGCTAGCTAGTCAGGAGTTGTCTCAAGCAAAACAGTCTCAAACCGGTTTTAGGATGATATTTGTAGTCCAGATGCATCAGGTTAAGTCAAGTGGAAATGATGACGTGGGGCCCCATCTTCTTTCCAGAGAATTCAAGGATTGCTGTTAGGAATTGTTATTATTCCTTGTGGAAAACTTAAACATCAATATCAAAGTAAAATTTTCAAGTTTTAAGGTATGAAGACTACCAGCTGAAGCAGCCCTCTTCCATGTCACACACCTGCCTTCTATGACCTGACTGACATGTGCTTCCTAATGGATCCTAGTTTGTTCTGCTAACCTCGCTAATTCTCTCTGTTAACGGAGGGTGCTGACTTCAGTTCAACATCAGCATGTTCTACTAGGTTAATTCGTGGGACTCTGAATCGATGCCTTTCCTGATTTGTCCAGCTTATTCCATGTCTTCTGTCTTCTCTTACATGTGAAGTGTGGTTTAGAACTGTTTTATGAATGAATTGACGACTTGATTGTAGGTAAAGAAGTCTTGGTTCAGAGAACCAGTCTTTGTGTATATAAAATACTCACACCTTTGGAACAGAAATTAAAAATAATTGATAATCAGATTGGTTTTATGTTTTAAAAAAAGAGAAAGAAAAAAGCACTTTTGCTATTGTTTTTGAGACTGAGTCTTACCATGTAGACAAGGTCGTCCACAAAGTAGCAGTAACCATCCTGTCTCTGCCCCCTAAATGCAGATTTGATGGCAAGAGTGTGCTCCCAAGCCTGGACAATGCCTTTATTTGGCAATAATGCTTTATAGTTATTACTCAGAAAAAGAATAGGGCCTTCACTTAATTTACTTTAACAACAAACAACAAAAATACTTGGCCATGTAATTAGTTAATACATTACAGAATACTTTTATGTAGAGGAAGGACATTTAATTGAGTCTTATGCACCTTGGGAATGTATTAACATTGGAAATTATGGGATGAAAGTGTGGGCATATTGGAAAGGTAAATATAATAATGATATGTGTTATATAAATATGTGAGTAAATATGTAGGTAGAAATAAGATTTGGAAATGGTTGCACTGGTGCATTTTCTTATCAGTTATAACTTTTTTTTTTAGATTCTTAACTTACTGCCAAATTTTGTGCTTCGTTGGAGAGAGCTTCATATGATTTTTTGTATGTTTATTTATGGTATTTTTTTCACTAAAAATGCATCATTACCTTAGCAGCTGCCACACCACATGGAGTAGCATGTGTGCTTTTTAGAAGCCATCCACTACACCTTCCCCCAGAATCCCAGAGCCAATCTGCTATGGGAAATCACATTTCACCATCAAGATAGCACACAATTCAGATATTTTTGCAGGTTTTTTTCCAATAATAATTTTCTATACCATTTCTTCTCTGCTAAATTTTCTATTTAAAAATACTATTTCAAAAAAAAGGATAATATATACATATACATGTTAATTCAGAGTGAAAGAAAGCTTAAAATGTATTCTCTCCTGTGCTAGGGGCCATTTTGGAAGAAGCTTGGGACTGAGTCAACTTACAATAAAACACGAGGATGGAAAAAAATGTAGAAATGGGTAATGGCATGTTTTTCATGAATGAGCCTGCCCTTCTATTACATAGTTAGGGATTTTTCACTCTCCCTTTCCTTCTTTCTTTCCTCCTTTCTTTCTTTCCTTCTGCTTTTCTTTGTATTGTGTATGTGCATGAGTGTGTGTTCATGTATTTGTATAAAAGTACATGGATGGGTATGAGTGTGTATGTGTGCATCTGTGCATGTGTTTTCAGTGTGTGTGTGTGTGTGTGTGTATGTGTATGTGTGTGTGTGTTCTGTGTGTGTGTAGTGTGTATGTGTTTTGAATTAGAAGTCCACAGAAGTGGCTCCGGCTCCCTTCCATCTTGACTTAAGGTCAGAGATTTCAAACCTATTCTTGCTCCTTCAAGGTTAAACAACAGGATGCTTGTCCTAAGGTGTGGCTACTGGATATCTTGCCTAAACAACAGGATGTTTGATTTAGGGTGTGGTTACTTGATGTTTGGGGTATTAAGGAGGTAATTACATTTGTTTGTTCTTTGTGTCATGTTAAGGAAGTCAATTGACCTCCCCTTTTGATTGATGTATATAAGAACTTTGAGTAATGAACACAGTATTGGATACTCTCCCAATGCTATCTTTTGTTTTCTTGTCTATTTCTTTCCTCAGTCCTCACTCCTCCTTTCAAACACGGACCAGACATTCTGAGTTTGTATCTGTGTATTTTGAGTGTGTGTGTGTGTGTGTGTGTGTGTGTGTGTGTGTGTGTGTGCATCTGTGTGTGTTTTGAGTGTGTGTGTGTGTGCATCTGTGTGTGTTTTGAGTGTGTGTGTGTGTGTGCATCTGTGTGTGTTTTGAGTGTGTGTGTGTGTGCATCTGTGTGTGTTTTGAGTGTGTGTGTGTGTGCATCTGTGTGTGTTTTGAGTGTGTGTGTGTGTGTGTGTGTGTGTGTGTGTGTGTGTGTGTTTGAAGGGAGAGGGGAATAGAAAGGAGTTATATCAAGTATACTTTGTCTTCTGCCAAGGAACTCCTGCTTCTATCCCCATTTGTATTAATTTTCTGACATTCTACCTCAGTCCCCAAGCCTTTAATATATAAGCACAGTTTTAAGACTTTTGTCACATTTTCTAAACTGCTTTTGGACATCTTCAAAGCTACTGCTCAGGTCAGGAACAGAGAACAGAAAACACCCATCTACAGAATCATCCATAAACTAATGCACTATGCATTTTGTAATTTTGTTAAACTTTTATGAAGTTGTTTCTGCTTTTACGTAATTATTTGAGCTAGTGTTTCATGTGGCCTAGTATTAATCTCAAACTAGCTATATGGCTGAGGGTGATTTTAAACTTCTGACCATCTAGCTTCTGAATCACAAGTGCTTGTGCTCACAGGTATGATCCACCACACCTGGTACGGGGGATTGAAATTAGGGCTTTATGCATGCCAGGCAAACACTCTACTAACTGGACTACATCTTCAGTTCTGACACATATTTTATTGGTATATAGTCATTGTATATAATGATAATTTTTCATAAAGAGATTTACATATTAGTATATCACATGCTTTGATTATATTCACCCAAGCCCCTCTTTCTCTCTTCTCCTTTCTACTATGTCACTCTGTTTTACCCAGTCTCATATCTACTTTCATGTAATGTATAAATGTCATATATGTATACGTCATATGTCATAGATAAATACATATATTTTATGTATCTATATAAAATCTACAATCTAGAAATTAGAAAACATGTATTTGCCCTCTAGTCTGACACATTCCACTTAACTCAGTGATCTCTAGGCGCATTAATTTTTTGACAAATTCCATTATTACATTCTTCTTTACAGCTGAATAAAACATCACCATGTATGTGCCGCATTTTCTTTGCCACCCATATACATAACCTGATCCTAGTCTTTGGATATTGGGAGTAGTGACGAAATAAATATAAATGTGCAAACATCTCTGTAGGATTTTTGGAATTTGTTAAGATTTTTTTTTATTTATGAGAATGTGTCTATGTCTGTGTGCGTATGTCACACATGTGCCACAGAGGCCAGAAAAGAATATCAAGTTCCCTGAACTTATAGGCAGTTGTGAGATACCTGATAAGGGTTTTGGGAACTAAACTAAGGTCATCTAGAAGAGCAACAAGTGCTCTTAAACATTGAGCCATTCCCAGTCTCTCTGGTGAATTTTAAATTAATTATTCAGTTTGTTTTTAAGTCATGCTGACTTTTCAGTTAAGTGCATATTTATTCCCTCAAACACATTAATTGAAAAAATAAAATTTTTTACAAGTTCCCCAGCCAGTGTAATTCCCATGATTTGTAATTTTGAGGCTATATCTATAATGTTCATGGAAAGGGAGCAAAGATACAAATTTTGAAGGAAAAATATAAAGTAAATATCAAAATTCAAAAACCCATCTACATATGATAATTTTTAATTAAGAAAATCAGTATCTGAAAGTAATGTATTTTAGGTAACAGTAAATATTTAATACACAGTGTTCATTACTATACTCACTGGTTGTTAAGAATCAGCGCTGTGCAATTTGATCCTGACACCACTTGTATGCGCTTCAGACTCCTCAGTAGTAAAATGTGCACAATGAATTACTTCCTGGTCAACAGTTTCATGAACTAAGCAACAGACAATAAGTGAATGAAGGCTGGGTTGATGGGTAGTAAGAAAAATGTCAACTGATGCTTGGTTCTTTAACAATTTTAACTCTTCCAGAACTATTTTTATGTCCAAATCCCTGGTGTGATGGTACTAGGAATCCAAGCACGATGATAACTCTGGGGAGGTAATGAATTGTAGACAAGGTCATGAGTTTGGAAGATCTGCAACAGGAGTGATATGCCTATAAGTAAAACACCAGAGAGGAGGGGAGGAGAGTGAAAAGGAAAGGAGAAAACTGAGGGGAGGGGACCGGAGAGAAGTAACACAGGGGAGGAGGGAAAGAAGGAAGGGGGAGGGAGGGAGGGAAGGAGCGAAGGAGGGAGGGAGGGAGGAAGGGAGGGAGGGAGGGAGGGAGGGAGGGAGGGAAGAATGGAGGGAGGGAGGGAGAGAAAGAGGAAGAGAAGGACCCATATCCACCCTTCCCGTGGACAGCACAACAGCAACTTTTTAGGGTAGAATGGAATCCAGAAGCCAGCTGCTCTGCACTGACCTCAGACTTCCTCCACACAGAACTGTTCAGCATGGAGTTGCGTTTCTAAGGCATCTGATCTCTGGCATGTTGTCTTTCAGATAGTCAGTGGGATGTTCTGGTTTGAGGAATTAGGGAAGGATGGTTTGGCTAAAGTAGGCTAAATCCACCCCGCTTTACCTACTTGTGTCAAAAGGGAAAATGAGTTCAGAAGTTGCCCATTGACTTTTTAAGGGAAACATAAAAATCCAGATTAAACACAAAGTCTAAATTTTGCAAAATGACCATCAATTCAGTTTGCTCCATTTTGTTTAAAGAACCATTCATACAAGTGTATGGTAGTACAGCCTATACTCCTAGTACTCAGGAGGCTGAGTCAGGAGGATGCAAAGGTGCAGGCCAATGTGAACACATAGTAAGGTCCTATCTGAAAAACCAAAGACAACAGGAACAGGAATAAAAGCATCATCTAAATCTGTGGAGCTAATCTGGCTCATGGACTGTGTGTGCAAGCACTAATGCTCATACTGGATGATAACAAGAAGCTCTATGCATGCTGGTCAGTGTGAATGGCAAAGGGCAAAAGTGGATGGGCTGTGTTGGTTTAGTGTTTAAAACAAAAGAGTAGTAAAATCACAGCCTTGAGCAGGACTGAGGACTTCACATAGATCTGGCTCAGTTAAAAACAAACAGAGTGAGCTGACCTGACCACCATATGGGTCCCAGCAAGAGCCAGACTTTCTCCCCACAGATGACCCTCTCACCCTTCAAGAGATCTCATCAGGGCTAAGCAACTGGTTTTGTTGCCAGGGCTTATAGCCTCGGTGCACTCCACCAGATCACCACCAGTCTGACTTTGGTCCTGCCTGGCTCTTCACAAAGCTTACCAAGGGGGAAATGGAATTCAAGTGAGAGCTGGAGCTGAGAAATTGGAAGTGTATCTCAGCTTAGTCTGTGCTCCAGGAGGTAACAAGGGCCAAAAGGCTAGGGAAGCTGTGGGCAGAGGTGCCAGAGACACAGCCTGGCAAGAGCCAAGGCACAGACAGCAAGAGTAACCCCAGCTGTGGTTGTGTGCCACAGGGCAAGCTGTTTGAATCAGATGGATAAACTCTGTGCCCACAGCTGCTGTCACCAGGTCTTGTTTTTATGGTCCGGCTCTTTGTTCCAGTGTCTCAGTGTGGCCTTTCCCTTTTTAGTAGAAAGCATCACCTGCTTTTTTAAAATGTTGTTTTATTATTTATGTGTATGAGAGCTTTGGCTGTGTGTGTGTGTGTGTGTGTGTGTGTGTGTGTGTGTGTGTGTGTGTGTGTGTGCGAGCACCATATGCATATATGCATGCCTGGTGACCTCCAAGGCCAGAAGAGAATCCTGGACCTCCTGGGAGTTGCAGACAGTGTGAGGCACCATGTGGGAGCTGGGAATCAAAGCCGGGTATTACACTGTACCCTTAACTGCTCAGCAGCCACCAGGTCCCCAGCCTTTTGATTTATCCTGTTTTGTTTTTAAATTCTGTACCATGAGAATGACTTTACTCTTGCTAGATAGTTATAAATTTTAAAGGAAACACTGTAGATAAAGCTGATTATAGAGTCATTAGTCAAGAATGGATGTTCATGTGTTCCTTTCCAGGGCCAAGCTGAGGCAGAGACCAAGTGTTGTGCTCTAGAACCTGGCTGCACACTTACTTCTGCCGCCTTGGTCATGAACCCTCCCCAAATCCCAGGCTTCCCACTGAATGTCCTATATGCTAAGGGGGTTGTTGGATACAAACATTAGCTGCAAGAACTCTTCAAATGGGAAAAAAAAAGAACTCTTCAAATGAAAATGGTTATCAAGTCTCCGGAAGATTTTCTCATGGGCCCACTGTTCATTCAAATGATGTTTCTTTCCATTCCATTGTGCACTGGTGAATTTCCAGGATGCTATATTTAAATTAGACCAAAAAAAAAAAAAACCTACACACACTTAATAAAGATTCCTGTTGTCAGAAGAAAGTTCCAATGAAATCCTATAAATTCACAGATAGTAAAGCAGATCTGCTCTTTTAGAATCATCTATGAACATCTGTAAGTTGCAAAAATTGAACTCAAAAGCAGTTGTTAAAATAATTAACACTAGCTGTATCTCCACTAAAACAACAGTGGACTAGAAGTGGGAAGTCTTTGTTTTTGTCAACTGTGTGACAAATATGTGGATTCTGTGATATGACATACAAAAGACCACCTTTTGCTAACCATTCATCCACCATCTATCTCATCATTGAGCCACAAATGCATCCTGTGAGGGTCTGAATAAGAATGGCCCCCAGAACCTGTTTGGATGACAGCTGTACAGCTTGGTCTTTTGTGGGGCCCCTGAAGGTGGGACCAGGATCTTTCCCTGATGCATGAGCTGACTCTTTGGAGCTTATTCCCTATGGTGGGATGCCTTGTTCAGCCTTGGGGCAGGTGGGGAGGGGCTTGGTCCTGCCTAAGCTTGATGTACCAGGCTTTGTTGATTCCCATAGGAGGTCTTACCCCATCTAAGCAGTGACTATGGACTGGGGGTGGGAGAAGCAGGAGGAGAGGAGGGAGGGGAAACTGTGGTTGGTATAAAAAAATAAATAAAAGAAATTATGAAAAAAATGCACCAGATGCTCACATATTTGCATACTTAGTCCCCAGTTGGTGAACTGCTTGGAAGGGTTCGTTGTTGTTGCTGTAAGGGAGGTATTTCTGGAAGTGGACTTTGAGATTTCAAAAGCCTTTGGCAGCCCCAGTGCCTCTCTGCTTTCTGAGAATCAGGATGTAAAGCTCTCAGCTGTAATGCCTACCTGTGTGTGTGTGCTGCCATGATGATAGAATACTCACCTTCTGAAACTATAAATAAGTCCCAGTTAATTTGTTACAGTTGCCTTGGTCATGGTGTCTCCTCACAGAAAGAGAATTGTGACTAAGACACACCCTAAGCCAACACAAAAATACATCCTTCTTGGCTCTCTCTGGCCATCATTAACAGTCATATCACTGTTTTAATAATAGCAGAACACCCAAATATGTATTGAGAATCTCTTGATTTCCCCTAAACTATTCGTAGTCGATGGCTGACAAGTTGCTGTGTGTTTCAGAGATTCAGGGTCCTGAAAATTTGCTTCTATTCAATTCCTTGGCACACATGTAAATAATTCAAGTTTATGTATATATATAATGCATGTATGCATGTATACATGTTTGCATATGGATATAAACATATGTGTACATACACATGTATGCATGCATATCCATTATGCACAGTCTATTGAAATCCAAGTTGATTTTTGTGTCCTGTGTAATAACTGCCAAAAAGCAAAAGAAATGGTCTCAAAGCAGCAGGAGGACAAGAAACGGCACACGTAGAGTAATAATTTATCAGGTTGAGCTGTGGCCAGAATGTTGGTGTCCAATGTCTTGATCTTATTATTTATCGCACAGCATGACCAGAAAACCAAGGGGGTGCAAGAAAGGGAGGAAATTAATGGCCTCCTAGGGAGACAGACAAAGCCAGTCCTTGACTGAACTGTCTGTGATTGTCCACTGTACTGTGCACCTGTGCCCTCTCCCACCCCTTTTCAACCTCCTTGGTCTTGAGGGTTGAACAATGCTCATCTTGGAAGCAATATCCAAATTGAGATCAGAAGAAACATAAAAGCTAAATTTATCCCAACACTTTCTTCATTCCAAGCTCCTACCTACTTTCCTGTGACGCACAAATGTCATTTTCGATAAGGGAAGAAAAGCTATTTTCAATAATGGAAAATGGATTTCCCTGCCTAGCAGTATCAGGACAACTGCATCCCACAGAAGTATCGCGTATGGAACCACAGGCAGGAAGGCAGATGTCATTGTGTCCTCACAAATGTGCTTATTTTTCACAGAGATTTCTCAGCAAAGGAAGAAAACAGGAGCAGGGTAAGACGGCTGCTGCCTGGTTGGGAGCAATTGCACGGTCTCCAAGAAGAGCTGGCTTTCCTTGGGAAACAGAGGCAAATGACTGCCCATGGAATCATTTCTATGACTCTAAATTGCATTCTAATTTCTATCAGGCAAGATTTAAAAAATTAAAAAGAATTCTAGCTCAAGAGAAACATGCCCAAATAATTACAGAGTTACTGCCTTCCTTTGACTTGGGATGACTGCTGTTTGGCTTTAAAGTTAGTCATCAAATCACATTCTTTTTTCTTTTGAATCAGGGTTTCTTTGTGTACCCAGGGTGACCTTGAACTATATCTTCCTGGCCCAGACTTCCAAGCAGTACCACACACCATCAGCTGATTCTTGCACCATACTCCTCCATCTAGCCCAAACAAGTAAACACAGTCATCAGTCAACAATATGTGAAAACACTGTATTCAGACATGAGCCTTCCTAACCCAAATCTGGAAGTCTTGAAACAGGGAAACAAGAAATAATACATTTCTGAAAATATTACTATGAATGTTAACACCAGCCAGTGTGAAGAAATAAGGAAGTTAACATTTATGCCCCAGCAGACTTTACTTGCATGTTTATAGGAAGAAAGAATGTGACTTTTCATGTCAAATGTACTCATACAAATTGAGATATTGACACACATCCTCACATTCAGTTTATTGACCAAAATATACTAATATTGCTGAGGGTTGTTGAGACTAGTAAATGAATTAATAAGTATAATTAATGTCAGTCATATTATAAGCATTATGGTATTATTATTATTACTATTATGAGGACCAATGTTAATTATTTTAACCGATGATATCTATATTCCATTATTGATTTCATTTTATTGTAATTATACAACTAATATTATAACTAATATTTTTCTCGCACTTTAAATATTTAGTCTGACTCTGCAACATTTTTCAAACAGAACTACTACAATATTCTTTTCTTTCAGAAAAATATCAAGAAATAAAAAACTAAATATGATGAATGAGAAAGAACTTTTATAGTGCTGCATATCAAAGAAGGCTGGATTATTCTAATAGACATAATAATTAGTGCTCCAAAGCCTGTAGTTTTTCTCTAAGAGGCAGAGTAGAAAGAGAATGAAATAGTCAATGACGTATAAAAAGAAAATCTCTACTCTTGGTTACACCTTATTCAACCTATTTCTTTCAGCCATGCTTGACAACACACAGGTGACCTAGAGGCTGGCAGGGGAACATGTTTCTGTTCCTCTGAGACAGGATGAAGGCAACAGGCTGTGAGCAGCTCCCAGGTCCTCAGAGAACAGCTTCACACCTCAGACTGTGTTCTCCATGTAGATAAATGAGAGGATGAGAAACCAGGGAGCAAAAGTGATGGCAACCCCAAATGAAAAGAGTCCCTGTGCTGTCTGACCCAGAAGCTTTCCATGCCGAGGTCTCACAGATACACTCCCTGACTGGGCACCTAATTAAATTCTTTAGATGAAAGTTACTTAGTGTGGTGAAAGGGCTTTACTATAACATTTCTTCTAATTTGCAAATGAAGGATCTAAGACATGGAGTGGTTAGAGTACCCACCTAAAGTTACATGGCCTAGACCACCAAAGACTTACACACACACACACACACACACACACACACACACACACACACACGTGTATAAATATTTTTGTGTTTTTTGCCTGCTTGTTTCTAGGGTTGAACCTAGGAACCTTGTTTGCTTGACAGGTATGACTCTACCACTTAGCTATGTCTTCAAGATCCCTTTTTACTTTTTAGTTTGAGAAAGGGTCTCAACAAGTTTCCAAGGCTATCTTTAAACTCATTCTATATTTAAACTTATTGCTACCCTAGAACCTTGGCCACCCAAATAGCTGAGATTTGCCAGATCCCCATTAGTTACTCTTCTATGCCATACATCTATGCTTGGGGATACACAAAGCAACCTGGAGGCTGGTGGTGACACATTTCTGTTTCTCTAAGAATCAGTGAATGAATGAAACAGGCTGTGACCAGGCCCCCAAGTCTCAGACAGCAACGGCACACTTCAGAGTGTTCTTGGATTCTTAACTCCAGCCCTTCTTCTCAATTGGGAAGAGACATTTCCAAGCAGCTGCTGATAATGATGAGAAACTAAGTTGAAAACAAATGCAAGCTTGCAGAGGAGGTACATCAAACTGATGCCCATGAACCGAACACAAATCAGGCACATAGGAAGAGCCTGAGTGAACAGAAACGCCAAGTCTGGTCAGAGCACCAGGCCAGATATGCAGAACTGAACAAAGCTTATCGTCAAGAGAAAAGCATCTAACTTTCCAGACCAGGATTTGTGAAGCTAAGAGCTTCACAACCCACAAAGCTCAGATTAAACCAAATACCATGTTACAAGACTCTTGAGACAGAAGATTCTAGTAAAATATGCCTTATTTCCCATAGGAGAATTTAAAACTATTTTTAAATGAATTGGAAAGCTAGAGATGTATTTAAAAATAAAGGATTAATTGACAATGATTTACATAACTTTGTGTATTTCCACAATTCTATAGAAAACTTCTCAAAATTTGTCCTAGTTTTCTTCTATATTGTTTTGAATTCTCATTAAAGCAGGGAAGAAAATGGAAGAAATCTCTGTAGTATAGCTTCTTTGCAATTTAAATTAGACAAAACTAGAGAAGGAAAGTCTATTTTATCATTTGTAAAGAAATACCCCAATTCTAGTATTAATCAATGATCCATTTTGTCAAACAAACTTGAAGGTGCCAGTTGACTCTGTGGAGTGCATTATCAAGTCACATGACAATATAGATAAGGGCTTTAGAATGATGTACCAAATGAACAGACCATTACACAGACCTATCTTCAGTATCAAGACAATGACAGTGGTGATGAGAAAGAAAGGATGTGGTTCTAGAGCTTGAAATGTCTCTTCCCAAATACATCCTCTGACAAGAAACATGATACAGGCCCTATAAAAGCCAGAGACCAAGTCCAAACAACAAGCCACTGGGAACTGTTTTCCAGAGGAGATTCCCTGGGTGCTAGTCCCCTCTTCAAAACCCAATCCCAAGTTGAAAAGGTTACCTGCATTTTAAACAATCTAGTTAACTGTCCACCAGGGTCAGGGGCCAAGGGAGCCACAACATCCTACCAAGAAAATAATCTGAAATTCAATAACAACTTAATACTTCATATTAGGAGCAAATGATTCGTCATTTTTAAATATTTAGCTGACAGATTGTTTATCTTCAATCACAGATCTGTATCTGCTGTTTAGTTCATAGAACTAAAAATATTCACTTCTTTGGCACATTCTGGTGAAATTATTGGCAGAAATTTCAAATGAGGTAGAAATCTTATGTTTTGAATGGGAAGGTAGGCTGAGTTGTTTGGGGGCTCGTTCTTCTTGGGTTGAGAGAGACTGTTGTTATTGTTTCTTCATTATGAGGAGTTCCTAAAGACTCTAGAAGAAAGTAAAATGTAGACACAGAGAGCAGAAGAAAGCTAATGATTGCCAGCTGATTGGGTCATAGTATGAACCTGGAAGTAATGCCTTTAAAGCAACAGGTAAACCAGGAGTTCCATTAGCCATTCCTTATACTATTTTTAAAGGTTATGAAGATTTTGAAAAGGCTTGGTATTTTTCAGTGGCTTCCATACATTCCAAACATATTGAAGCCCACACTAAGGGTTCATACGCTATGCCTCTTAGTCTGTCTTCTTCAAGAGAAAGACAACTTCTGGCTCTCTGTTAAGCAGGAACTTCACTCACAACAACCAGTCATGGGTAAACTAGAGGTCCTGATGTCCAGGAAGCAGAGAGAGAAGGTACCTGAGAAGTTCTTTGGTTGAATTCTAGAATAATGGAACAGCAGAGCCAGAGAATATGTCTGCATCTATACGTTAGTGCTATCAAACATATATATATATATATATATACATACATACATACATACATATATATATATATATATATATATATATATATATATATATAATCCAGTTCCTCTACTTTGGGTTGACACTGAGTGGGGTTGTCTGATAGGATATAATGTTAAGGCACATGTTGGCTTTATTATTCTTATAGCCTCATGCATGCTGTTTACAAAGCACTTACCCATCCTAGTAGCAGCTGTTACTCTCGATTTTTATTGCTTCCTGAGGACCCCTATGTCTATTACAGGAAATACTGTAAGGGATCTTGGCATCCTTACAAAATATATATATATGTATGTATATATATATATATATATATATATATATAATCAGTAAAATGGTAGGTATTGGGGATGGAGAGATGGTTCAGAAGTTAAGCACACTGACTGCTCTACCAGAGGTACTGGGTTCAATTCCCAGCAACCACATGATGGCTCACAACCATCTGTAATGAGATCTGGTGCCCTCTTCAGGCCTGCAGACAGAACACTGTATACATAAAAAATAAATAAATACATAAATAAGTAAATAAATCTTTGCTTTAAAAAATGGCAGGTATTGTGGAAAATAAAAGTGGCATCAAGTCCTTGAACTAACCATATTTAAATTGGTGTTTTGTTTTGTTTTGTTTTAACTATAGAGCTCCTGAGAGCCTTTATGCTCAAAGCTAACCACATGAGAAGACCTCTGAGGGAGGCTGCTCATGGTGAGTTGCTACAACTGCTTAATAGTTCTGAACTCACAGACTAAATACCTACACAGCATGTTCACTATGAAAGACCCATACCTCATCCCTCTTCTCCACTGAGCTTTCACTTAGGGTCTTGTTGACTGGTGAGACACCATTTACTCCCCAAAGCTAATTAACACTTAGTGGCAGCCAGTGAATGGCCCATGAGTTCATCTTCCATTTTCAGTAGCCAATCCAGAGCCTCCAATGCCTTTCTTACAGCAGACTCTCACACTCAGATCAAAATTCCTTGTCCTCATCACTATAGGATCCATAACAGACAACATGAGATGGGACCTACACTGTAGAACCCACTAAAATGATTCAAACTAGCCAACCCAAAGCCCATTATCTCTGCCTTACCCATCTTATACCCATAGGAAGCACATGCTGCTTCAGTCCTCCTAAACCCTGTCCTATATGACTGTCCCTGGTGCCTGCCTCATTGCCCTGAGTCCCTGAAGCAGTGTCTCTGTGTCTCCTCTTGAAAACTATGAATGACAACTGTTTACAGTGGCAGTTGTTTCTGTTGGCCTTATCACCGTATCTGAAAAACAGATTTTTAAATCATGACAAAGTGTGGCATCTGGGGCTGTCTACAAATGCTCAGAAATAACAGAAATATCTGTTTCTGCA
Organism: Phodopus roborovskii; assembly: GCF_943737965.1. Lineage (NCBI taxonomy): Eukaryota > Metazoa > Chordata > Mammalia > Rodentia > Cricetidae > Phodopus > Phodopus roborovskii. Next base: position 46,533,100 of record NW_026126418.1, read on the forward strand.
GTGTAGTGGTGGAGGTACCTCTTACTGTCACATCAGGAGATAAGAAAATGTGTACCACACCACAGTTTAGCAACAGTGTGTGAGGGGTGCTCAGTGTCCTTATTTAGAAAATAAGGACTTTGATGTCAGTGCCAGGGGGTCTAGGCTGACACCTGGGGCCAGGTTGCTGTCCTAGGGCCATACTGCCACTGGGGCCATGTCAATCTGAGTGGCCTACACTGCCACTTGGGGCCAGGGTGACATCCAAGCCTGGGCTGCTGTTGAGGACCATGTCTGAGTCTCTGATCCTACCACAGCCAGGGTCTGTGCTGTCATCTGTGGCCCATGTTTCCACAAAAGGCCACACAGATGTCTGGGGTCTACTCCACAACCTGTGGCCGTGTTGGTGTCCAAGGGACATGTTGCCATTGGGCCCACACTATCTGAGTGACCTGCACTGCCACTGGGGACACAGGCCAGAGCTGTTGCTGACAGCCATGTCTGGATCCATGTTTCCAATGCAGCTGGGGTCTGTGTTGATGCCCATGGCCTGTGTTAGGACAGGGGCCATAGGAACCATGCTTGTTGAAATTTGAAGGTTGTGCAGAGCTAGAATAGCTGACCCAGCCCCTTGCTGGGCACTTCACAGGAAAGCCAGTCCTGCCTCTCATGGGGGGGGCTGCCCAGAACCCCTGGGACTTGAGAGAAATGGCCCCACACTCAAGTGGGAGACCTGGCCCTGTTGGCATGGGTCTAAGAGAACAGGCTCTGCACTTCACCGGAGTGAAGCAATCCCAGTGGCCTGGACTGACCAGCTCACCTACCACCCAGACCCACATCCTGCACTTTTGTTTGCCCCAATCTAACATCCACCCCACCTGTGACCTAATGGGGTGTATGTAAGAACTGGTCCTACAGAATGATAGTCACAGGATCCCCATGACTCAGGGTAACAGCAGGGTATCAGAGAGGAATTTTGATGAGGGTCCAGCAATGACGATGTGCCAGAGGCCTTGAACCAAACATATGACTCATTGCAATGAACCTTTGTGGATTGGGGCTGATTGGACAAAAGGGTATACTGTGTGACATAGTGCATTTCCCAATGTACTAGGAAGAATGAAGAAGTATGGGAGATACAGAAAAGACTAAGAAGCAAAGTGGTTTCTTTCCTTTATTTTAAATTAATTTGTGGAGGGGGAGGTTCTTCAGAGGTGAGGGGTGGATATGGAGTGACTAGGAGGTGAGCGGGATTGGGGTGCATAATGTGAAATTCCTAAAGAATCAATAAAGAATTGTGATATGCATACATCATATATATATGAGCTTTGAACTAATCACCTTAAATTTTTCTAAATATATAATAAGATTCTGTATATTTGTATTTACATAATATTATTAATTAAATATTTGTAGTTAGTATAGCTCCACCAATCTAAACAATAATGAAAATATTCCCATGGCTACTTCCAGTTTTGCCACTAACTTCAATTTTCCCTGTGGCAAAGACTGGATCTTCCTAGGTTTTCTTATCCTGATCCCTGTTGTATCTAATATTAGGAGTCTAAACACAGCTATTGGCTGAACCAAATTAAAGTGAGTTTAGTACTGAAGAAACAGGGCATAAAATTATGAGAACCAGCATTTTAACTGTAGGCATGAATAACCCAAGCCTTTCTCTCTTAGTAAGTGAATGGCTATTTGGGAAATGAAAGACTTGGACATCTTTCACAAGAAATACTCTCAACAGCTCAGAGAAGGCAAATGAAGAGCCCTTGGGAATTTTCACTTCTGGTTCTTGGTGTTTGTTTTTTTAACATAAGTGGTTATCAGTTTACAGTATTATTTCATAGACTGGCTCAAATTTTTTTCATCTACTAAAAAGCAACAATGGGCATTTTTAATTTTATAGAAAAATGAAAAAAATATATTAATCTGCAGCCATACCAAAAAGGCAAACAAAAAGAGCAGGTTTTAATTAAATCCAAGGGATAGAAGTCTTAGCACATTTTTTTTTTCATTTCTTTCTTCACGCCTCTCCCAGACACTAACTGAATGCTGCATTGTAGCTTTTCCTTTCCTGATTTACATTTATCTCTCTTCAGAAAGGAGAATATTAAAAGTCACAATAATATATATTTTAGAGGAAATTTTTAATTACTAATTCATAAAAAGTAATATTCACACACAAAGCATGTTACATGATTTAAATTAAAACACTAAGTTGAATTTGCTCTGAGTAATTTTAATACCAGGTAATATAAGGAAGGGGCTACATGGATGTATTCAGTGTCCTGTAAGAGAAACTGTAAGTTTCAACCTGTGAATGGATTTCAGAATTTGGGTTACGAGTCCAATACAATCCATATTCAAGGAATGACTACTCTGTAGGAAGGTCTGTGTAATGGAATTGTTTCCTACTCTTCTTGATCTGGCCAAACAAAAACCTGGGGGTACTTAGAACCCCTGGTTTTTTGTTGGTGGTGGTAGTGTTGTTTTTTGTTGTTGTTGTTTTGTTTTGTTTTTATTCTTGGGGGTGGAAGCTATTGAAATAAAAGGTCAATATTCCGTTTTTTTAAAAAAAAAAACTTAATAATAAGCACACCACAAAAGGCAGAAGGTCAATATTCAGTTAAAAAAATTTAATAATAAGCACACCACAAAAGGCAGGAATTCTCTGCGTCTTCCTCAGCCATGCAGCTCAGTCAACTTAGTCTATAGGAAAGCTTCAGTACAACAACATTGAGTCTGCTACAAGCAAAGTAGCAACAGCAGAATCAAGGTCTTCAGAAAACCTTCATTGCAACACTGTGTCTGCTATAAGCTACAAGCAGAGCAGCAACTAAAAGTGTTGCCCAAATGAGTCATATTGCAATGGCTGAAAATTACATACAACCAACAAAAATAAGTATGTTATCACATGGCAGAAGAATTTCTAAACAATCCAGGGAAATAATGGTCTCTCTGATTGCAATCACATCATTAGCAAGACTGTTTTACATTATTAAGTGGGACAAATGGATTTTTCCTAATTTACCCAATACTTCAGCCAGAATGAAATTTCCATAGATTCTATTTCTCTTTTTCTAATTCAGTACAGGAAACTCTGTGCATATAACATACAAGTATGCTGAAACAAACAAACACAAAACAAAATGCACTCTTTTTAATACATGTTGAAAAATCTCACAGAAAATATACATTCCTTATTTTGTTTGTATACAAAATTGCAGGTGACTCCTGTACAATTTAAAATATCTTAAAACAAGCTGGGCTGTGGTGGTGCATGCCTTTAATCCTGGCACTCAGGAGGCAGAGGCAGGCAGATCTCTGTGAGTTTGAGGCCAGCCTGGTCTACAGAACAAGTACAAGACTAAGCTTCAAAGCTACCCAGAGAAGCACTGTTTTGAAAAAAAAAAAAATCTTAAAACAAAGAATGTCATTATTGAAGTCTGTGCTTAAAGGGAAAAATTATACTTATTTAAGAAGACTTGACATTAAAAGGAAGCCTATGTGAGGTGAAAAGTGTATAATTCTATTCCACTACATCTCATAGTGCTTTAACTCATTTCTCTTTAAAGTCCTCATACTTGGGGTTGGAATAATGGCTTAGTGGTTAAGAGTGCTTGCTGCTGTTCCAGAGGACCTGAGTTGATTCCCAGCACTCACGCTGGGCAATTCACAGATGGAGATAACTCCATCTCCAGAAGATCTCTAAGTCCCTCTTCTGGCCTTCAAGGGTATATTCATTCACAAGCACATACCCCTACACATACCAATAACAATATTAATAATAATAATAATAATAATAATAATAATAATAATAATAATAATACAATCTTTAAGTCCTGGTATTCAACCCAAGTGTGAGGATGGCTAGTAAGCTCCCAGCTTTAGTGAGTTCCAAGTTCTCTCTTATCTTCACAAACAGAACCATCTGTTCGTGATGGAACAGACTTTCCCTAGTCAATCTCGTGAAGATACACTCAGACAGTCTCTCATGACAGTACCAGATCTATCACTTCTCAGTAATGCTACTATTTTACTGCCAGTACCATGAATCATACATGATCAATACTATGCTGTAGAACAATTCTAAGAACTCCCTGTAACTTTTTTCACCCAACCATTAATGACTTACCCTAAGTTGAGGTGCACACATCATATAGTATTCTGTAAGAAAATAATGTTTACCAGCAGTCAATTCACAACAGGAATGGTGAGAATACAAAGCCAACATAACCCCATTTTCTTCATTTGCAATATAATATTTTAATAATTCTTTAAGAAATCCATGCAAGGTATTTTGATCATGTTCACCTCCTACCTTTCAGGCCCACCTTTCGTCTCTTTACTTATTCCAACTTTATATATTTTTATTTTATATATATTTTTTAATTACCCACCAAATGCAATTTGTGCAGGGGATTCCAGGGGACATCCACTGGAATATGGTTGCACTTCCAGGGGCCACACTATTAAAGAAAACTGATTCTTCCTACCATGGAAACAAGCAACATTTGGTAGCTCCTCAGTTGAGGGTGGGGGCTTGTGAGCCCTTTCCCAGCCCACAATAGAATATTGGCTGGCTTGATCTTGTACAGATCCTGTGCAGGTGACCACAGCTGATGTGAGTATTTGCGTACAGCAGTGCTGACCGGTCCAGAAGATATGATTTAGCCCCATTGATCCTCCCTGATCTCTGACTCTTACATCTCCTCCCTTCTTCCACAGTGGTTCTCCTGAGCTTTGTGGGAGGTGGGTATGATGCAGATGTACAATTTGTGACTGAGTACTCTACTGATGCTTATTCTCTCCTCTTTGACCAGTTGTTTCTGCATTAGTAACCAATGTTTTCTTTACCTAATAAATAGTACTCAAAAGAATTTGTGAACTGATGCATTTATTTTTTAAGATTTATTTATTTGCATGTGTGTTTGCCTACTTGTATTTATGTGAACCATGCATATGCAGGAGCTTGTGGAGCCTCAAAAAGGGCATTGGATCCCTGGCACTGGAGTTATCGATGATTATGAGCTGTCATGTGGATGCTGAGAACTGGATCAAGGTCCTCTGCAAAAGCAATCAGTGCTGTTAACCAATGTTAACCAAAGCCAACTTCTCAGCCCATAAATTGATATCTTTCTTCTGGAGCTCAAATAAGTTGCAAGAATCACAACAATACTTCTGACACAGGGAGTTACTCCAGAAGAAATAATGCAATACATGGGAAAATTAAATGATGACGATGTTTTTCATAGCATTATTTTTAGCTATGAGTAAAACAGGAGAAAGACTGAATGCTTCAGTTCATTCATTTGGTGTAAGAATTCAATCGAAAGATATAGAAAATGCACATAGCATGTGACTGAAGAGAATAATAGCATGTCTCTATCCTTGCCCACATGGGTATGAAAAAGCTTAAAAGGGAATATATAAAAATATTTTATATGGCAATAGCTTTTCCTGTAGTTTTGCCTTAATAGAATTACTTCTTTATTTGGTAAATTGTAACTTCAAAATAGATGACTATTATAAATTCAGTTAAAGAAATTACATCATGCTTAAACTGTAGCCTAAAGCAAGCTTATTGCCAACAACTACCAAGTAGCTAACTTTTCCAAAACAGTTATAACAAGCCCTCATCTAGTATTACTGAAGTGTAGTTGAAAATCTCTTAAAAGACCCTACTGGCTTGCCTTTCTTACCAATCATTTAATGAGAGTGGTGGAGGCTTCTTTATAAGGTAATGCAAAGATCCTCCCTGGCCTTCATTTGCTCTCTGACTCCCAGCCAGGAGAGTACAGCTTCGATCATTGTGAATCACCTTCCAGGCCACTGATGAAAAGTCAGTGTGAAATACTACTGCTGTAAACCATATCACAGAGCTAGTGGGGATATTTAAATCACACTACACCAAAGGAAGGGTGACTTGGAGAAGAATGGAGCTATAATGTCGTGTTTCAACTGACATCAGGATCATGTGAGGAAGAGATTTGTGGCCTTTGCTTCAGAGTGGCTCTCTAAGAGCCCTAGGGATGAGAAACTTAGAGACAAATGGCAAGTTTGTAGGTAAGAAGACATGAGCTGTGTAAGGATTTCATATTCCATTACAGGGAAACTGCTTCCGGTAAACATGCATGGTGCTCAGAGTATCCCCATGGGCAGACACCTTGTATGAGGTGCAGGTCAGAGCACTGTTGAGCAGGGAGAGCCTAAACTGACAACCATTCTGAAGACTAAGGTGACCAGGAGACCTGGATGTTTTCTCTGTTGTCTAGACCTTGTCCCATCCTTCCAGGTCTTTCTATTATTTGAGCTGTTTAAACTTTGGGGGAAATCACCTGGTATTTCTCGGTTTCTTCCCCTTCTATTGGACATCAAAGACAAAAATGTGTAAGATCATGTAATCCAAGGTACTCTGGATCTCTTATCTGATTTTGTAAAGTCATAAGCATTCTAGGCCATTCTCTTCCTTCAGAGCACTGACTGCCACCAACTTGTAACTTGTCTTGAGGCTGCTTTCTACTGTCCTCTCAATGTATTTTCTGGGTCCTTCCTCCCAATTTTATCAGAAAATTGTTGTCAAGGTAGTGCCCACAGGATATGATTTATACTAAATGAATACTCAGTGAATAAAACAGTAAATGAGTCATTTCATTGTCTCATGCATCGATTATTGAAAGACGAAAACAGAGGAATCACCACTTAAACACTGAACCTTCTGGGTGTGCCTGGGAAATTACACTGAGCTCCCCAAGAAGTAGATTCTGTGGCACATTAGTGTGGAGAAAGAGTAGCAATCCTTGTTTTCCAGATGAACAACTGTGGGCAAAATATAGGAAGTGGTATGTGGTAGAGAGAATGGGGTAGTACGTAGTCCCTGCAGAGGACAGTTGTCTGCAAGGAGAAGACTCAGAATGGGGAAGATGCTCTCAGCTTGCTCTGAAGGAGGACAAGGGACATTTATATCCACTTTCTCATCACTGCACATAGGCTAACACTGGGTGCAGGCTGCCCAAAGGGCCCCAACCTTAGACAAGGACCCGCAAGTACAGTTCCTAAATAGGGCTAGCAGTTAAGTAACTTCACTAAGAAAAATATACTTGAGCTGAGAGAATAAATGATTTGGTGCTGAGATCTTGATAGTCCATGCCAGGGAAGCCTAGCAGCCATGGGATCATCACCTACACTGATTGTCCTATAGAACTTAGCTGTGTATTAATGTGTTCAGGAAGTCTAGCCCCTCTATTCAGACAAGAATCTGGTGAGATATGAATGTGGTTGTCTCCAAATGGTAACTGATGGATGGGTTTTGAAACATACAGAGGGTATCGCCTAGGAACCTCAAGACCCAGGGAAAGGAAATGTGAAAATCCAGGGCTACTGAGGAAGATTCATTCATAGCCTTCCAATTACAGATCAGATAAGTACCCAGGGTGCCCTGTTCATTCTCATTGTTGTCATCTCCTTCTATTTACTCATTTTCCGTCCTGATCATGCACTTTTACACATGAATAGATACTAAATCCGGTATTTGTATAAAGCACATTTTTATAAGCTGACAGCAGCTTTAATATTTACTCACTGTTATGGACTGAATATTTGTGACCCTGTCTGCAAAATTCAAATATTGAACTCCTAACCTGTTGCCAAGACTGGAGTTTGGCTTGATTCTTTTCTTGTTAAAGGAAAAAGTTCAGCCAAGAGAGCTTGTTTAAGCATAAATTTATTTAGCAAAGCAAAGCAAAGTGAGAGAATACTCTAGACAGCTTGGAGCAAGCTGGCTCAAGGAATGGGCAATTTTGAGTCTGCTATTTGTAAGGGTGTTTCATGAATATTTAAAAGAGGGTAGTATACTGATGAGGTCACCCCTTTTCCCTCCCAAATCAGAACTCACTTAAGCCAGATCTCCCTCTTAAGATATTTTCCCCATATTCCTCATACAAAGCCCAAGGGGGAACAAAACCACAATGAAATGGTATCGTAATTAGGTCCATGTCTTTTGAGGACCTAAATGCTTGGTTAGTACACATGTGTAGCAATTGTAAAAGTGTCCTGGTACCTTCATCTCTTTTTCTAAATTATTTAATCAATTGTACTTTGTGTGTGTGTGTGTGCATACACATGATATGAGTGTGCATATTTGTATGTGTATGTGCATTCATGTATATGAGTGCAGACAAGTATGAGCCAACAAGTGTGCATGGAGCTCAGAGGACAATGTAGGTGCCAACCTTCACCTACAGTCTCATTTGTAACATGTCCTCTTTGTCGTTTTTCTACTGAACATGCCAGGATAGCCCATGTGGTGATATTTTGTTTATGTTCTTACAAATAAAGCTTACCTGGAAATCAGAGTGAGGAGCTAGCCACTAGTTTAACCATAGAGGCCAGGCAGTGGTGGCATATACCTTTTTCCCCAGACATGGGATCTCATGCCTTTGATTCCAGAACTTGGGAAGTGGAAGCAGGAAGATCAGGAATTCAAAACCACACTGAGCTACATGAGAATTAACCAGTCTAAAAGAGAAACAGAGCTCACACCTTTGATCCCAACACTATGGAGGAAGAGACAGAAAGTGGCATGGCTGGGCAGAGAGAGGAATATAAGGCAGGAGGGGACAGGAGCTCACCCCTTTTCCATCTGAGGATTTCATAGAGGTAGGAACTTTAGTGATTGGCTCCTTTACTCCTTTGATCTTTCAGCATTTACCCCAGATTTTTTATTATTAAGACAAATTAAAATTTGGGCTACAAGCTCAGAACTGTAACTTCAAAGATCTTTAACCCAAAAGGGGCATTTGACTGTCAGATCTCCTACCAGAATACAGCTGCAGTTTTCTTGGTTACCCCACATCCAACTCCCTACCTACCTTGCTCAAGTGCAATTATATTTGGAGATAGGTTTCAAGGAGGTTGAGGTCCCATGATGAAACTGATGTAAATATAAGTCAAAATAAATGCTACCACAGTGAATCTTCTGCCTTGGGCGTGGGAGCAAGAATAATGAGAAATGAGCATTTGTTGTTTATGCTACCCCAACTGTGATCTTTCCTTACAATGGCATGTGATAAGTGTGTTAAGTGCCAACTTAACAGAAACCAGACTCCCTGAAGGGATGGGGCTCTAAGCATGCTGTGGGGAGTAGCCCTGATTACATTAATTACTATAGAAAAGCCCATGCTGACAGTGAGTTGGACCATTCCCCACATAGGGGACCCTGAACTACATCAAATGGAGGATATGAGCTGAGCAAGAGCATTTATGTCTGCTTCTTTATGACAGATGCAAAGTAAAGAGCTCTTTGAAGCTCTGGCCAAGTGGACTTCTCCACCATGACGGACTATAGCCTGGAGCTGTGAGCCAAAACAGACCCTTTCTCCCTTAAAATGTGTTGGTCATGGTGCCTTGTCACAGTGGCAAGAAAAGAAAATTTGGTACATCCAGACTAAAATGAAAAATAAAACTATAAACACCAAAGTCCTTTCTATTTAGACCTAGCATCTTCATCAGATGACACCATTTCATTTTCTATTCTGATATCTAGATAAAGTCTTCTTAAACATTTCTACCTTCAGCCTCTTCACATCTCAGAATATTTTTAACTACACCTGAATATATAAGTGTATAAAATGAGTACACAAATCAAGCATTTACTGAAAGTAAACCCCAAAGAAATTTTTTTTAAAACAGTTACTCACGGTGCATATAATATCACCATTTAAAGGAGAAAGTAAATATGTGAGAAAGTAAACTAATGAGATGGGTTTCTTGGTTTATTTTGACATAAAGAATTAAATCCTGGTTGTATACTTGATATGGAAGGACATATAATATCTCCAACATTTTACAGAGTCAACCAACATCTCCACTTTATAATCATCAGTCCTGAGCACACCATTTGTATAAATGTGTGATATGAAATAACAGAAGCACCTTTAGACCCTTTTCAGAAATTGCTGGAAATGCAGCAGTAATCTCAAGCCAAAATATATTTTGTGATTTTGTGTGTTAGACTCAAGGCAGCAATTCACTTTATTTTTCTGTTTACTTTTTTGTTTTTGGTTTTTTTTTTTTTTTTTTTTTGGTTTTTGTTTTTGTTTTTTTGTTTGTTTGTTTTTGATAATTTTTTTCATCTAAATTTGAAACAAGCTTGTTTTACATGTCAGTTCCAGTTCCCACACCCTGCTGTGTAAGGAGTAAGGTTTTTTCCTCCTGCCACTGCTCTGATCCCACCGCTGAGCCAGCCCCAATTAACACACCAAGACTCTGTATTTGATATAATTCTGTTGGCCCGTTACTAGTTTCTTATCAGCTAGCTCTGTCTTAATTATTAACCCATTCCTATTAATGTGTATTTCCACATGGTCTCATCTTACCGAGAGCCGGTGTCATGCTCTCTCCAGACTCTCCATGTTGACTCATCCTTACTCCTTCCTCTTTCCTCCTTGTCTCCTAGTCCCTCCTATATTCCTTTCCTATTGGCCAACAGTGTTTTATTCATTAACCAGTATGAGAAACATATTTACAGAATGACATCTCCCATCATCTCCCCTTATCTGTCTAAATAAAAAGGGTTTTAATCTTAACATAGCAAAATATATAACACAACAGTTATCAAGTAAGAATCACAGTTAACAATATTTAGTCCATTAACATTTAGTAAGATTTGAAGAAAATATTCCATCATCTATTCTATCTTTTTTAGTCTAAATAGCTATTCGTAACTTATCTTTAATCCTAACTAAGGAAAACTATAACCATAACTACTTGCCTTCAACTCCTTCAAAGACCACAGAAGGATAATATATAAACTCTAGAAATGACAAAGACAACTCACTGCCTGGTCAGTCACCTGACGTTTTTCTGTAATCTTCCATCTTCAGCCCATAGGCCATAGTGTGTCTCTTCAGCAAAGCAGGAAACTTTAAACTGTCTTCTTATATTGGCAGTTTGTCAATCACTTTTCTTTGTATCCCGCAGACTGTCTGGTAGACATTTTTATGAAGTAGGAACTCTGTAACAATGTCCATTTTGCATCAGCAGTCAAGTTTCTGTGGGTCCTGCATGTCCAGTTTATACAACCTAAAGTCAAATAGTCCAGACAAGGACAGTATCTTGCCAAGATGGCTAGTTTTGCCATATTGAAAGCAAACTCCATACGTGTTTCTTTGATGTCCATCTTCCTTTCTGACATAGGTGGTGTTGCCAGGAGCATTTATATCTCACTGTTAAGAAAAACCCTAAGCATTTTTAAATGCCATATTCTGTAGTTCTTGAAAGGTTTGAATAATGCCTATTCATCTCAAATACATTTCTGTATAACTAGAAAACCTAGCTAACTTAACTATAAGTTTTGACTATTATAGGTAAATATCTATAATCAGTACTAATTTATACATTACATTTCTAAATGAGCTATATAAACACAATGCCTAAACAAGAGAAATATACATATCACAAAATTGACCTTAAATTTGATCAATACATACAAATTCATTCCAATATAAAGTATTTATATCTATATCATACCGGGCAGTGGGGCCAGCGTCTGGTCTCCCCAGTCTCTCCATCTTAACTCGACCTTATTCCTTCCTCTTTCCTCCTTGTCTCCTAGTCCCTCCTATCTTCCTTTCCTATTGGCCAATAGTGCTTTATTCATTAACCAGTATGAGAAACATATTTACAGAATGACATCTCCCATCACTGCTGTCCTCTCCTGTTCCCAGCATGAACCCCCATTCCAGCCCCTTTCTAAAGCTCCCCAGGGAGCAAACTTCCATGAGGAGTCCTCAAAGTCTGTCATACCATTTGGAGGAGGGTCTAGGCCCTCCCCCCATGTGTCTAGGATAAGGGAGTATCCCTCTATGTGGAATGGGCTCCCAAAGTCCATTTGTAAACTAGGGATAAATACTTAACCACCACCAGAGGCCCCATAGACTGTCCAGGCCTCCTAACTAACTCCAACATTCGGGGAGTCTGGGTCAGTCCTATGCTGGTTTCCCAGCTGTTAGACTAGAGTCCACCAGCTCCCCCTTGCTCAGGTCAGCAGTTTCTATGGGTTTTTCCAGCCTGGTCTTGACCCCTTTGCTCATCACTCCTCTCTGCAACTGGATTCCAGGAATTCTGCTCAGTGTTAACTGTGGGTGTCTGCTTCTTATTCCATCACCTACTAGATGAAGATTCTAGGATGTTGTTTAAGGTAGTCATCAATGTCATTATCAGGGAAGGGCATTTAAGGAAGCCTCTCCACTATTGCTTAGATTGTTAGTTGAGATCATCCTTGTAGATCTCTGGCCATTTCCCTAGTGCCAGATTTATCCTAAAACCTATAATGGCTCCCTCTATTGTGTTATCTCTTTTCTTGCTCTCTTCTATTCTTTCCCTGACTCAATCTTCCTGCTCCCTCATGCCCATCTCTACCCTCCTCTTCCACCTAACTCCCTCTCCCCCCCCCCATGCTCCTAATTTGCTTGGGAGGTCTTGTCTCTTTCTCCTTCTCCAGGGGACCATGTATGTCTCTCTGAGGGGCTTCCTTGTATTCTAGCTTTTCTGGAGGTGTGAATTGTAGGCTGGTAATCCTTTGCTCTGTGTCTAAAATCCATATGAGTGAGTACATCCATTTGTCTGTTAATTTCAAAATTCCTTTTTTTTTTTTTTTTTTTTTTTTTTTTTTGCACTGAGTACTACTCCATTGTGTAAATGTGCCACATTTCCCCCATCCATTCTTCAGTTGAGGGGCATTTAGGTTGTTTCCATGTCCTAGCAATTACAAATAATGCTGCTATGAATACAGTTCAACAAATGTCTTTGTTGTATGAATGTGCATCTTTTGGATATATGCCTAAGACTGGAATTACTGGATCTTGAGTTAGACTGATTCCCAACTTCGGGAGAAAAAACCATTCTGTTTTCCAAAGTGGTTGTACAAGTGTGCATTCCCACCAGCAGTAGAGGATTGTTCTCCATTCTCCACATTGTCTCCAGCATAAACTGTCTTTGGTGCTTTTGATTTTAGCCATTCTGACAAGAGTAACATGGTATCTCAGAGTTGTTTTGATTTACATTTCACTGATGGCTAAGGATATTGAGCACTTTCTTAAGTGTTTTTCAGCCATTTTATATTCCTCTATTGAGATTTATCTATTTAGTTCTGTACCCCAGCTTTTAATTGGATTATTTGGTGTTTTGGTAACTAGCTTCTTGAGTTCTTTGCATATTTTTAACATCAGCTCTCTGTCAGATGTGGGGTTGGTGAAGATCTTTTCCCAATCTGTGTGCTGCTGTTTTTTCTTGTTGACTGTCCTTTGCCTTACAGAAGCTTTTCAATTTCAGGAGGTCCCATTATTAATTGTTGATCTCAGTGTCTGTGATACTTGTGTTATGTTCAGGAAGCTGTCTCCAATACTTCCCACTTTCTCTTCTAAGAGGTTCAGTGTGGATAGATTTATGTTGAGGTCTTTGATCCATTTGGACTTAAATTTTGTGCATGGTGACAGACATGGATCTATCTGCAGTCTTTTACACACCAGCATCCAGTTATGCTAACCCCATTTGCTGCAGATGCTTTCTTTTTCCACTGTAAAATTTTAGCTTCTTTGTCAAAAATCAGATGTTCATATGTGTGGGTTAATATCATGGTTTTGAATTTGATTGCATTGGTCTTCCTATTTTTGCACCAATTCCAAGCTCTTTTCAGGACAATAGCTCTATAATATAGCTTGAAGTCAGGGTTGGTGATGCCTCCAGAAGTTCCTTTATTGTACATGGCTCTTTTGACTATCCTGGGTCATTTGTTTTTCCATACAAAGCTGAGTATTGTTCTTTCAACATGTGAAGAATTGTGTTGGGATTATGATGCAGATTGCATTGAATCTGTAAATTGCTTTTACCAAGATTGCCAATTTTACTCTGTTGATCCTACCTATCCAAGAGCATGGTAGATCTTTCCACCTTCTGATATCTTCTTTAATTTCTTTCTTTAAAGAGTCAACGTTCTTATTATATAGGACGTTCACTTGTTTGGTTAGCATTACCATAAGATATTTTATGTTGTTTGTAGCTATTGTAAAAGGTGATGTTTCTCTGATTTCTTTCTCATCCCCTTTATTATCCATATATAGTAGGGATACTGATTTTTTTCTGAGTTAATCTTCTATCCTACCACTTTGCTGAAGGTGTTTATCTGCTGTAGGAGTTCCTTGGTAGAGTTTTTTGGATCACTAATGTAAACTATCGTATCATCTGCAAATAGTGAAAGTTTGACTTCTCCCTTTCCAATTTGTATCCCCGTAATCTTTTCTTCAAGTACAATATTGAAGAGATATGGAGGGAGTGGAAAGCTTCATCTTGTTCTTGATTTTAGGGGTATCACATTGAGTTTCTTTTAATTTACTTAGATGTTGGCAGTTGGTTTGCTGTATATTGCTTTTATTATGTTTAGGTAGGCTCCTGTTATCTCTCTAAGACATTTTTCCTGAAGGGGTGTTGGATTTTGGCAAAGGCTTTGTCAGCATCTAGTGAGATGATCATATTTTTTTCAGCTTGTTTATATGGTGGAGTATATTGATGGCTTTTCATATGAACCATCCCTGTATCCCTGGGATGAAGCCTACTTGGTCATGGTGGATGAGTTCCCTGATGTTTGTGCTCGTGGATTTGATTTGCCAGTATTTTATTGAGTATTTTTGCATCAATGTTCATGAGGGATATTGGTCTGTAGTTCTCTTTCTTAGTTGTGTCTTTGTGTGACTTGGGTACTAAGGTAATTGTAGCCTCGTAAAAAGAGTTTGGCAATGACCTTTCTGTTTCTATTGTGTAGAACACTTTGAGGAGTATTAGTATCAGCTGGTCTTTGAATTTCTGGTAGAATTCTGCACTGACATCATTTGTCCCTGGGCTTTGTTTGGTTGGGAGACTTTGATGACTGCTTCTATTTCATAAGGGGTTATAAGTCTTTTTAAATTATTTATCTGTTCTTGATTTAATATTGGTAAGTGATATATATCCAGAAAATTGGCCATTTCCATTAAATTTTTGAATTTTGTGAAGTACAGTTTTTCAAAATATGACCTGAAGAGTCTCAGGATTTCTTCAGTGTCTGTTATGTCTTTTTTCATTTCTGATTTTGTTAATTCTCTGCCTTTTGGAAAAAGGTTTATCTATCTTGTTGATTTTCTCAAAGAACCAACTCTCTGTTACATTGATTCTTTGTAATGTTTTCCTAGTTTCTACTTTATTGATTTCAGCCCTCAATTTGATTATTTCCTGGGGTCTACTCCTCCCTGGTGAATTTGCTTCATTTTGTTCTAGAGCTTTCAGTTATGATGTTAGCTATCTAATGTGACTCTTCTCCAGTTTCTTCATGTGGGCACTTAATGCTATGAACTTTCCTTTTAGTGCTGCTTTTAAAGTTTGAGTATGTTGTGTCTTCATTCTCATTGAATTCTAGGAAGTCTCTAATTTCTTTTTTTATTTCTTCTTTGACCAAGGAATGGTGCAATTGCGCATTGTTCAATATCCATGAGATATAGGGTTTCTGTAATTTGTGTTGTTGTTGAATTCTAACTTTAATGCATGGCGGTCTGATAAGATACAGGGGGTTATTACAATCTTTTTTGTACCTATTGAGGTTTCTATATTGCCAAGTATGTGATCAATTTTAGAGAATGTTCTATGTGGCGCCAAGAAGAAGGTATATTCTTTTGTGTTTGGATAGGATGTTCTGTAGATGTCTGTTACACCCATTTGGGTCATAACTTCTGTTTGTTCTTTTGTTTCATTGTTAAGTTTCTGTCTAGTGGTCCTATCCTAGTGGTGATAATGAGGTGTTGAAATCTCCCACTATAAGTATGTGAGGTTTTATGTGTGATTTGAGTTTCAGTAATGTTTCTTTTATGAATGTGGATGCCTTTGTATTTGGGGCATAGACGTTCAGAATTCAGACTTTTTACTGATGGATTTCTCCTATGATGAGTAAGAAATGTCCTTCTTCATTTCTTTTGATTTATTTTAAAGTCTAATTTGTTAGATGTTATTATTGCTACACCTGCTTGTTTCTTGGGTCTATTTGATTGGAAAATCTTTTTCTAACACTTAACTCTGAGGTAATGACTGTCTTTGGAGTTGAGGTGTGATTCTTGTATGTATCAAAAGGATGGATTCTGTGTCCATATCTATTCTGTTAGCCTGTGTCTTTTTATAGGCAAGTTAAGACCATTAATATTGATGGATATTAATGACCATTGACAACTCTTCTTTGTTTTGGATTTGGTGGTGGTGGTATTATGTATGGATTCTTTTGGCTATTTGTAAAGTGGAATTATCTATTGCCTATGTTTTTGTGGGTGTAGTTGGCTTCCTTGGGTGGAGTAGTTCTTCCAGAACTTTCTGTAGGGCTGGGTAGTTGATAAGTATTGTTTAAACCTGGTTTTGTCATGGAATATCTTAGCTTCTCCATCTATAGTGATTGAAAGCTTTGTTGGGTATGGCAGTCTGAACTGGCATCCGTGCTCTCTTAGTGTTGGTAGACTATCTACCCAGGACTTTCTGGCCTTCAGCATTTTCATGGAGAAGTCAGCTGTAATTCTGATAGGTTTGCCTTTATATGTTACTTGGCCTTTTTTCCTTTACTGCTCTTAATATTCTTTTTTTATTCTTTATGTTTTGATTATTATGTGGCAAGGGGACTTATTTTGTGGTCCTCTCTATTTGGTGTTCTGTAAAGCTTCTTGTACTTTCATTGGCATATCTTTCTTTAGGTTGGGAAAGTTTACTTCTATGAATATATTTTCTGCATCTTTCAGTTGGGTTTCTTCACCTTCTTCTATACCTGTTATTCTTAGGTTTGGCTTTTTCACAGTGTCCCTATTTCCTGGATATTTTGTGTTAGGGATTTGTTGGACTTAAGATTTTCTTTGGTCGATGAATCTATTTCTCCTAGTGTATCTTCAATGCTTGAGATTCTCTCTTCCCTCTCTTGTATTCTGGTGGTTATGCTTGCATCTGCAGTTCCTGATCATTTACCCATCTTTTATATTTCCAGAATTCCCTCACACTGTGTTTTTTTAATTGTCTCTATTTCAGCTTTCAAACCTTGCTCTGTTTCAGATGTTTCTTGCAATTTTGGGTTTGTCTTTTCTTCTGTTTTTTTAAAGGATTTTCTCATTTCCTCTTTTAGGTTCTCTGTCATCTTCATAAAGTTGTTTTTATGGTCGTTTTCTGCTTTATCTGTGTTGGGATATTCAGATCTTGCTGGTGTGGATTCCCTGGACTCTGGGAGCATCATATTGACCTTTCTGTTATTAACTATGTTCTTATACTATGGTCTATCCATCCCTTCTTCCAGTGGGTACTGGTGGGGTCTCTCCTTCTTCTGGTGGGTACTGGACCAGGGTTCTCTTCCTGTGGATACAAGCAGGTCCAATACTTCAATGGCTCTCCTCTTCCAGTGGGACTAGGGCACTGGCAGACTCTGGATAGACTGGTCTTCTGGGACCCAGTCACAGTCCCCAATCCTCAGGTGGCTCAGAGCAGGGCACTGAAAGGCAGGCTCCTTTTGTGGGTGGAATTGGGCATGCTGGCAGACTCTGGACAGGACAATACACCTGGGTGAGCTCCCCTGACCATGTGCAGGCCCCAGGACTCAGAAGGCTCTGAGCAGGGCCCTGGAAGGCACTACTCACTTTCAAAATCAAGCATTCTAACACAATAAAATCCTCACTTGGTTTATGAGGAATAATGGAAGGGAAATATCAAGCCTTTGTTTTCTCTTACAAAAGTGTTATGTTTAAAAGAATAAATGTACTATAAAACAAACAAACCTGCAATGTAATGCAATGGAGAATCCAAGCTGCCACGGAGTGTTAAAGGCATCCATTGATATTGTGCTGCACAACAGCACTTGCAGTACAAAGTGTTCATATCACGTGTTCAGAACCAAGGCTTCAGTGAGGTCCCTCAACAAGTACTTCCAGGAACAGCTCAGATTCATTACACATATGACTTTGATTGCTGTATGTTCAGCAGCCTTTCACATGTTAGAAACTTCTCACTATTGCCAACTGTTTCAGAATCCTCTACACCATTATGTGTATGGTGTATGGTTATGATATGCGCTGTTCCTTCCTAGCTGCATCCATAGACATCTTGGTAGGCTTGTCTTCAGTGATTCATTAGCTTTTAATGTGAGGAGAGTAGATTGTGGAGATTCTCTTTTACTTTGACAAGAACCCACAGTAAAATCTTTTTAGCAAATGAATCTTACCTTCTAACATGTGACTTTGGTGTTTTAGGGAGTGCACTGAGCTGCTACCATGGAAACCCAAAGGTCTACAACTTGTACCAACAAAACCTAAAATCATTTTAAAACAAACAAACAAAAAAGATTTTATTTTATTTTTAATTACATTGTGTATTGCTATGTGTAAGTATGTGGTTCAGAGTGTAGGTGTCTACAGAGGCCAGAAAAGGGTGATGGATCTTCTAGAGCTGAAGTTACAAAGTAGTTATAAACTGCCTCGTACAAGTATTAGAAACCAATCTCAGGTCCTCTAAGGTCAGCAAGTGCTCTTAACCACTGAGCCATCTCCCCCACCCCAGACATGAAATTCTTCTTAGGTACTTTGTAGTCTGCATCACTGAAAGGCACTGACTTTCTCTTGATTTGTTCAGATAACATACACACACACACACACACACACACTCACACATACACACACACACACATACATACATACATATACACATACACACAGTCATACATACATATATACACACAGACACACACTCACACAAACACACTGACACACACATATACACACTGATACACACATATGCACACACAAATGCACACACACACACACACACACACACACACTCATACATTGACTTCTATCATTTGTTCTGAAAAGCCTGAACCCAATTAAGAGATTAATCAATGCTCTCTTTTCCAAACCACACAGCACTTCTTTGCAGGTAATATTTAGTAAGAAAGCCAACCTTCATGTTCTCTAATTTCCAAAGCCCCCAATTTTTTATATTAGAAAAAATAAATAAAGAACATCTTTAGTCTCTGTCAGCTCCAGTTCCTCACCTGCAACACCTGTGAGTTCTTTGTGAATTCTGGTATATAGTTAATTCATCCAGGGCAGTGCTTTTCAAAGATGACTGCATATTAAGAGTCCTTTGGGGAAGTGTTTTTAATAATGCCTGGGGCCTCACCTTAGACCAATTAAATTAGAATCCCTGGGAGTATTTTTCAGAACTTCTCCTACAGTTGTAATGTGCGGCCAGGGTTGAGAACTGGTGATCTGGGTTTGATTTAGATGTTACATGTTCTTTGCTCTCCATTTCCTTTCTGGGAGTATCTGCATCTCTAGTCTCCACTTTCTCATTGAAAAACCTTTTCTGTCACTCCTAGGCCAAAGGAAAATCTGAGTTCAGCAATTTTATTCCCTGCCACTTGTTAAGCTAACCCTAAATATCAGCTATGTTTAATTGCCATTGTCACTTGAAGCTCTGCTTTAACTATTAGAATTTCTCTCAAGGCTCAGTTAGACAAAATAATTTGAACAGACACTCTTCAGGGGATGGGGGCTTAGGGGATGTCTAGTAGCTAGAACCCAGAGCCTTGCATATGCTAAGAACAATCACTGGCAGTAAGCTACCCTTTGCTAAAACGTTTTGACTTCCTTGTTTGTTCTTTTTTGCCTTACCTGTTCACTCTTGGTTATGCTTGCACCCCACACTTGGCGAGAACCCCACTTTGTTCCAAAGTTACTGATCTGAAAATTTTCAATGAAAATTTTGGCCTTTTTTACAATGTCTTATACCTTTCACTTTTGCATTCAGAGTTTTCTAGCATTGTATCAATATCCTATGCAACGGATGTCATTCTGGATTCCATTCATCCTCTTTAAGAATATCTCAGCATGTCTTACACTGTTGGGAGATTCTCTATGATGTTTTGGAATTCTGAGTTCCATTCACGTATGTGCTTGACTCCCATAGTCCTTTGTTTGGTGTTCCATCTGGGCAATATTCTGCTTTCTCCTCGAATCCCACTTGCAATCATTTTTTACTCAACTAAATATATCATGCTGAAAAAGACTCCATCCTTTCTCTGGAATCTTTCAGTCTGGAAATTTAAGCAATGGTCCAGAAATACTAGCCTCTTCTTGGCATCATTTGGCTAGTCAGCAACTCTCACAGCACTCCTGCTTTTCATTGTATTTATTGTATTACTACTGTGTGTGCTATACATGTGGATGCGTATGTGTGTCACAGAATCAAGAGGACAGCCTTTGAGAGTTCCACCATAGGCTCCAGGGATCAAACGGAGGCTATCAGGTTTGTGTATCCGGTACTTTTCCCAACTGTGTCATCTCATCACACTCCTTTTCATGTAAGAAATAACTGCCTGGTGGTGGTGGTGGCTCAGACCTTTAATCCCAGCACTCAGGGGGCAGAGACAGGCAGATCTCTGGGAAGCCAGCCTAGTCTACAGCATGAGATCCAGGACAACCAGGCCTGTTTGTTTCACAGAGAAACCCTGCCTCAAAAACAAACAAACAAAAAAAAAAGAAAGAAAGGAAGGAAGGAAGGAAGGAAGGAAGGAAGGAAGGAAGAAAGAAAGAAAGAACCAAAAGTCCTTCCAATTTGCACCAACTTAAAAGCCTATAGTCTTTAGAAACCCACCCAATGCTTGCTGCAGCTTTCACAGTGACTCCCCTGGAAAGAGCAGAATTAAGGTTGGTTAAATGGGTTTTGGCAGATGTTCTTTGGGAAGTACATATTCAGGAAACACAGGGCACCATTTTCATACTGGTTTTATTTCTTGGTGTTTCCCCAATACTTTTTCTTGAAAGTTCAGAGGAGTTTGCTTGGTAGGTGTGAACCTTGTGGACCCAGAGGAACTTTTGTTGCTGCTTTAGTAAGGTGCGCTCCTCCCTCATGTGCCCTGCTACCCCCATCACACACACACACACACACACACACACACACACACACACACACACACAGAGAGAGAGAGAGAGAGAGAGAGAGAGAGAGAGAAATACATATGCATGCCCTACTACCTCCCAACACACACACGTAAATGCACACAGATACACACATGTGCACATACACATACATACACACTCACTCACACATACTGTTGACTCCCTGAAACCCAAGAACTTTTAGATACCTAGCACTATTCTGAGTTAGCCATTGTCACTGATGAATGTCTGTAGTGTTGGAATAGGGAAAGAGCCCCAAGTTCACCACACCAAGTATTCAAGTACTCACCAGCCTGTCAACCTGAAGAGAACAACTCCAATATCATTAAGCCTGTCTCAAAATTTAGAAACTGGACAGGGGTGAAGCTGAACTAGCCTGGGCTTTGGGGAATTAATTGTTTAATCTTCAGGGTGGGGTGTCTCAAACCATTTTTAAAAGCCTGAAGTAAAAAGGTGATTACCAGGGTAGGGAATCCCTGAGGCTACTTACCTGCTGACAAAGACTCATTTGAATTGCACACAGCACAGTTACAGTTCTCCCAATTTAAAATATGCAGAGATGACTTGGGACCTCACTAAAACAACAAGATTATTTATTACCCCATTTCCCGTAAAAAAAAAATTAAAATCCAAGCAATTTACCAGTTACCACTTTGATTGGAGATTAAAGAGTAGAGTTATCCAATCATTACATTCCGTACCTCTCACGGTTTATCTATTGTCAACTTGAGGCCATGAATCACTTGGGAGATGGACTTTCTGAACATATCTGTGGAAGGTTATCATGGTTAGGTTAACTGGCGTGGGCAGACCTGTCCACTGTGATGGTGTCATCCCTGGGATGGGATCTTCAGTTGTACAAGAAGGAGAATGTGAGCTCAGCACAGCATCCATCACTCTCTTCTGCTTCACTGTGAAGATTCCTGCAGCTGTGACTTCCCCCACAGTGAAAGACTATAACCTCGAAAAAGAATGAATTTCCCTTCATTCTTAGGGTGTTTTCCCCAGGAATATTCTATCACAGTGACAGCAATGTAACTACCATAGTGCCTTACCAACACTGATGAATTCTGAAGTTCTTGCACTCTCTTCAGGAAAATACAGTACACACAGCTAGCTCTGCACCCACAGTCCAGGTCTGAGTGATATGGGGAGAACTACAGAACTTCTCTGTCTTCATATCTCAAGTGAATGTGTTCATCACAATAACCACCTGAAGGACTGTCACCAAGAGTAAATATCTGATTTGGCTCAAGTGCCTGTGGGTATGCAAGTGTGTTTGTTCAGGGTTACATGTGCTCCTGTGTGGGAGGGAGGTTGGAGGTGTGAGTGTGTAGGACAACCTCATCTGCCCTCAGTTGCTGCCCGTTTTGTTTTGTTGAGACATAGGCTAGGCTGTCCAGCAAGCCCCAGGGCTCCACCTATCTGCCTTCCCAGTGCTAGTGTTAAAAGCAGGTTCTACTACTTCTTTGTTTGTTTTATATGAGCACTGGGAGATAGAACTTAGTCTTTCACACTTACAAAGTAAGCATTTTACTAACTGAGTTACCTCCCCAGCCCAAAGCTGAGTATTTCTTTATGAGCCTTTGCTTGCCCATCTGTAAAATGGGAGTATTATGATTCAGTCTACCCAAGGGGATTACCAAAGCAGGAAGAACTAGTTCATTGCTACCCACAGACTTTTAGAAGAAAGATGCACCAAGAAGAGTGATTTTGATATTTAGTATGTTAATAGAACTTTCATCACCATCTTAGAAGGTTGGTTTTATTTATGTACACAATTAGTGAGATAGCATGTGGAATAGAGTGGGCAGTGCTAAAACACAGGCCATTTCTCTGAGTGAAAAAAAGCGTCATAACTCACAGGAGATGGACTGAGATGTGAAGGTCACTCACTTATTCACAGGAATAAATTATATTATACCATCAAGTAAGTTTCTTCAGCTAGTCATAAAGAAGAATACGGCTAAGTAATTTACTCGCAAATGATGGTTATAAACCACTCACATGCTAACAAATCACATTACACCAGACAAACCACATAGTCTTGCTTACACAGCTACTGGCTCCATGGGTGTGGGGAGGAGAGGCCCTGGCCACATTGTCCACATCTTAGTTCTCAAAAAAGATCACACCCAGTAAGGGCTTAAGAAAACTGATACTTCAGGCTAAGCCCACCCTTCTCTGCTTCCATATTAAACATGGAGATTCCCACCTCCAAATCTGAGTGATCACATGAGGACTGGTGTATTATTGGTCTGGGCACTGGGAAGCAATGCTTCAAGCAGTCTGATAAACAACCCATGTAGGAAATAGATCTCAACAGATGACAGGATCTTTGATTTGGGAAACAGAACATACAACAACAAAAATAGGTCATTGCCTTAGTTCATTTGTGTAGCTATAGCAAAACACCAGAGACCAGGTAGATTCTAAAATACACATTTTTATTTCTCATAGTTCTACTGGCTTGGAATTCCATAATTAAGGTGTCCATGTATAGTCTGGTTAAGGCTTTCAGCTATACTTGCCATGAAAGGGCAAAAGGGAAGCTAGCTGCTAGCTCAGTCTGACCTGAAGCCTGTCTTACAAATGTCTCACTTCTGTTCATAAAGAAGTATGTAGTGAAATAGTCCTTCTGTAGCACTGACCACGCCCATTGGGGGGTGGAGCCATGGGCGGAAGTGACCTGTGGAAGGAGGTCGGAGGGGGCCAGGAAAGCGCTCTTTTTCTGGCGTGACTCAGACAGGAGAGGATCGGGTTGAATTTCCTGGAGTTCATCTGTCTAGGTTGTAAGTTATTTCTCCCTGAATAAACATCTATTCGGCCTATTTGTTTATCCTGATCCTTATTTACCGCAATAGAAGTAAGCTTTTCAGCTTACACAGATCATAAACACTGTCATCTGCTGTTAATTCTGCAGACCTGAATTTTGGAGGAGACACAGTGAATCAGATCCAAATAACATTTATCATTTGCTCTCAGATTAAAATGACACAATTCCAAAGGTATCAAAAAAGTCCAGTATGCAGCCTATGAGCTATCTCATCGAACCTCATTCCCCCCACCCCAGCGATTTCAGGAGAAAAAGAAATATTATCCCCCATTTTATAGACCAAGGAGCTAAACCTAGAGAGGTTAATCAACTTGCCTAAGATTGCACAACTCAATAAGTGGCAGTGAAGATCTTAAAGCCAGGTTTGACTATCTCCAAGGTCCACAGACTTTCTAAAAACAGGTATGCTTCTCTAAGAAGCCTGTGATGACAAATACTGTTTTTCAAGGATGCCAACTTTGAGCAGGTTATGATATGAGTTTTCGGCACAAAGAGAGTAATGGTGGCCCATTAATAGTTGGAGAACATGGCCGTGTGCTAATTGCTTGTCCCCCTCACTTAGCCTGATCTTCTAATGGGACAGATAAGGGACTCAAGAACTTGAGGACTAAGTCACTTCTCAAGGTCCCAAGGCATGAGGCAGCACAGTTGAGGTTACCAATTACAATAGACATATGAGCAGGAATCTCTTCCATCAGCCAGTGCTTCTGGGTGATAAGAAATGAGATGATCTGCACACTGCCAACCATACTCTGTGCCTGGTGGTCACTTCCACCCACTCACCAAGTCAGCATATTGTCCATCACCAAGACATGAAGGCTGTAATGGAATTCTTAATTGGTCTAGATAATAAAAACCCAGATATAGAGGAAAAGGCTGAGAGATCAGTTAGCAGAAGGAACAAGCCACGGCCACACCTTACCTCCTTAGTGTCTCAGCAGACAAGAGTGATTTCCTGTTTCTCCCTGCTTATATCCTGTTTCTGCCCAGCTGCTTTATTTCCTGTCTCTCTGTATAGACCTCCCAGATCTCTATGGTTAGCTAGTGCAGAACTCCATTCTCTGACCCCCACCCCAGACAAGCTTTATTTGTACATGCAAATAAAGAAGGAAGTCTTATGTCACTATTAGTATTCTAATAGATTTTTCTTGGCTCTTGGTATGTCTCCATTATCAGGTGTCTAAATACAGAGGTGCAGAGAGAAAAAGTGAATCACCACACTCATATTCATTCCTCCCTCCCTGCAGCACTGTCAACAGTCTGGAGTCTTTATTTATATTATATACTTTTCTGGGCATGTAGACACAGCATAGTTGACCATGTTCAAGTACAGTTTGGGGCTGATTTCAAGTGCATCTCTATGCAGAAATTGCACTAAAGCACATATGTGTGTTATTAATTCACTGCATCAGGCCTTTCAGAGACCTAACCTGTAAACCCCGGGGACAGAGTGTGTGTTTTTGAGTATTTAACAACTTACAATTTCATCCTGCTCTGTCTTACATTTCTATACAAGAAATACATTCTGTTCTTCCAGGACTATGTCTGGGTCCCCAGCTTTGTGGACACATTAACGTAGGGAACTGACTCTAATACTTGTGATATGACACAAGTCTGTCTTAGTTTTAACAGTTGTTGAACCTCAGGGGTATCTACTTATTTTAAACATTTCTTTCTAACAATATGAATGCCAGTTCTTCTTCTGAAATGCTAATTATAATCAAACTCATTGTCTGAAATGGCTGAGGTAATTACATGTATATATAAATACACACAAACACACACCAATTACTGTTTATATATGTCATTGATTGATTTTCTTCTCTGCACACATCCATAAGTGTTCACTTATTTTTACAATTTGACAGGATAGGACAAGGAATGGAGGGGTGGCCGTGGCTTCCTTTTCCCCATGATGAGATTTGGAGAGTCCCAGTTTCTAATTTATGACATACTCCAATAGGCTTTGCTTCTTGTCCACAGTGCTGCCTATCTGGCCCCAAAAGGTGGTATTGTCATGATTGATGAAGTATTCTCCAAGATCCTTTAAGACAAACTCTCGTCAGTGTGTACACCTAGAAAGTTCCATGTTAGGAGCTTGTCCTAATTTATCATGAGGTTACTCAATATACAGGTCAGACAGGACTTTGGATTTGCTCTGGGTTTTCATTTTTTTTTTTATTTTGAGATAAGGTCTCATGTCACCCAGACTGGCCTTAAACTACAAGGCTGGACTTGTATGCCCCACAACTCCTGAGATTATGGGCATCTACCATCATGCTTAGCTAGAGCAATTTATTTTAATATTTGAAGAAATGATTAACTGATTCAAAAAAATTGTCCTTTAGAACAGAAGCTTTCAAATATTTTCCTCTAGTATTGCCAATTTAATGTCATTTAATTATACACAACATAGAACATTTATGATATATAATATAGTTCCATATGATTAATTGCAAAAGATGCTATTTCTGGCATGTTATAAATATTGATAGTATAGAAATAAAATGTTGCACAATTCTTTGAGTGTGTTTAATGTAATAAAAACACTGTAATAATTTGAGATCCATGTTATCCATTTTTAAAAAAAGAGAAACTTTGTAATTCCTTTTTCATTCTTGAAATCGTATTTTTATTCTGCTTCCTGAGCTGAATGTGATATTTTTATTCAGCATTCCCATAGAATGTCACATCATGAATACAACTAAAATTTTCTTCTGGTTTTAGTTGTTACTTTATCATTTAATAAACAACTTAGCGAAAAATGGAAACATAATTATTAGAAGTGTTAATCTTAAGAAACAAAATTTTAGTGCAAATATCTCTCTTCGTCATTTGTTTTTAGGGTGCCTCTGTCAAATTAATTCTCTAATTGCCTCTGTTTTGGTATGAGAGGATCTGTACTTAGGACTGGGATGTTCCAGATGGTGTCAAGCTTTCCTGTGGAGAGTATAAGAAAGGAAAAAAGCATCATGGGTTAGAGCAAATCAGACCAGCAAGGCTCTGGGCAGATGTAAAGTAAACATTAAGAACTGAAAACTGATCCTGTTGAAATATTTACATTCAGGGCCCCACCCTCAGAACTTCTTTTACACCTTTAGGTGATGACCACTGCTTCAAAATACTGTTGGTCCTTCTCCAGAAAATTTTCTCCCCAGTGCTGACCAAAATGCTTTATGATCAGATGTTATCTTTTTTAATTACTCATTTAAATTTTTGAAGTTATTATATCATTTCTCTCTACCTTTTCATTCTTCCAAAACTTCCCATGCAACCCTTCCATTTTTCTCCTTCAAATTCATGGACTCTTTTGCTTCAATTGTTGTGACATATATGTGTCTGGGCACCATATGTTATGAGTAGGGTTTTCCTGCCAGTCTGTTCCCACCGCCACGCCAGCCCCAATTAACACACAGAGACTCTGTATTAGATATAATTCTGTTGGCCTGTTACTTGATTCTTATCGGCTAGCTCTGTCTTAAGTATTAACCCATTTCTATTAATCTAAGTAATTTCACGTTGTCTCATCTTACCAGAGAGTAGGGCTGGCTTTCGCTCTCTCCAATCTCTACATGCTGACTCCTCCCTACTACGTCCTCGAATCCTCCTTGTCTCCTACTCCCACCTATCTTGCTTTCCTATTGGCCAACAGTGATTTATTCATTAACCAGTATGAGAAACATATTTACAGAATGACATCTCCCATCATCTGTGTACATATATATATATATATATAATTTTAGAAATAAATATATGTTTGTAATGTATATATAAATATAATATATATATATTTATAAATATATAAATACTTCCTAATGAGTTTGTATAATATTATGTATATTTTTGTGTTTTCAGTGCTGACCATTTGGTATTGGACAACGTAATTCATTAACTATTTCACAAATCATATGCCTAATTCATATTGCTATTCTCTGAGGAAAACAATTCTCCTGCTCTCAGCATTCAGATGAAGTCTCACAATGTGGTCTAAGAAGGACCTGAACAGAGACAACATCAATAGACTTACTAACATGGATGTGGGAAATTTGCAAGGCCTTGCAAGGTCTCCCAAAGCCTCAACACTAAATGAACAAATATAGGCAACTATTTTATCTTATAGGTGTGCATATACCTGAATTAGACTGCCCACATTATCCCACACTATTAATATCAGGCCATGCACCTTGTGGAAAATTAAATGGTTGATCTGTGACTATTTCAGAGATAATGCCATCATTTGAAAACGTACCATCATAGTAATGAACACAGTCAAAAAGAAAGTCACACTAGCAAAAATCAAGATGAGAAAGAATACTTCTGATTTGTGAAAACATGAAAGAAGAAACAGGTGGGTATGTAATATATTTAGAATTACTTGTCTGGTCTGACTGTTGGATGCACATCATATATTCACACATACACACACATGCACACAAACACACACACACACACACACACACACACACACACACACACACACATGCCTTAAGTTGGGTAGCTCAGTGCCAAGCAAAGTGGAGAAGTTGGAAAATAACAGGGCAGAGATTACAGCCAGGTTTCAGGTGGGGGAGGGACAAGCAGTTACTACAGAATAATGGGTTTTAAATTGGAGTTCTTTACTTAAAACCCCCAGGAAATAAAACAGGCCAAAAAGAGGAAGTGAGTGAGAGGGAGAAAATTGCACAAGGGTTATATTACTTTAAAAGACAATCAAGTTTCTCTTTCAAAAATTGCTGCATTTTTTGGAAGATGTCTCTGACAATGGATGTCATCACTTAAGGGCCATTGCTCAATAAAAGAGTACTCAGAAATTCTGAGTTTTATGGCACTTAAAATGTTTTGGCCAGTTTGCAAGAAAATGGCCCAGTTTTGATCAATTTGCTTGAAGGAACTAAAAATTCAGAAATGTAAATGAAGAAATTAAACAACTAGTTCTTAGTTGGTGTTTTCGTTTTCTTCCTAATAGGAATACATTTTTAAAACATTGTTTTGAAAAAATAGATTAAAATATATTGATTTCAAATCTTGAAAACAGTCACTTTTTTGTTTGTTTTGTGTTCAAAAAGGGTATAGAAAATAGAAACAACTGTGTCATCAGGGCCAGTGTCTTACTATTTCATTTTTATACATTCACTAATATAGAATCCTCTTCAGCTAAAATCATGGTGTGGACTCATGTTTCTCGGTGTCAATTAGAAAGGAATAATACGTATCCTGGTTAGTTGTTGGTTGGTTAGTTTTGTCTACTTGTCATAAGCCACAATCATCTGGGAAGAAGAAACATCATTGAGAGAATCCCCCCATTAGACTGGCATGTAAGTATGTGGGGCATTTTCTTCATTTATAATTGATGTAGCAAGTCCCCGCCCACTGTGGGCAGTGCCCCACCCACACCCACACCCCCAGGCAGGTCCGTCCTGAGATGTATAGAACAAGCAAACTGAGAAAGTCAGGAGTAGCAAGCCAGTAAGCTGAGTTCCCCCATTGGCTTCTGCCTTAGCTTCTGTCCATGATGGACTGTAATCAGTAATCCATACAAACCCTTTTCTCCTTGGGTTACTTTTGGTCATTGCCTTGATCGGGGCAATAGAAAGCAAACAAAGACACTGTGTTTAAATTGTTCTGCATGGATTAAACAGGTATTACATTAATAAGAATCTAAACTCATCCATTGTGTTCCATTCATAATAATTATAGAAAAGATATTGGATATATAACACCTTTCACATTGCTTCTTAACTAGGTATGTAAAGGCTTCCTTTTTAAACATTATTTCATGAATCAAATTCCTAATTTATTAATAAATTATATTTTCCTATCATCACTAGCTTATTTAGTCTACTATAGCTGTAACCACTCAAAGAAGTCATATTAAAGCAACTGACATACTAAAATAAATGAACTACATTTCAATTGGGAGATTATTTTTTTCCTATGGTCATTATACTATTTATTCTATGGCTGTGAAGTTTGCATTAAGTTTGAAAAACTGCAGCAGACAGTAGAAGTAAGTTTCCTGTGAATTCACACTTACAGTTCTTATAGAATAAAAACAAGAAATGGAGTTAAGTCAGAGGAAGCAGAATGGTAGCAGCAAAGTGTGACTGGTGAAACCCAAGCTCCAGGCAGCTTCAGGATAATTTAATCCATGATATGTATGCTCCCTGGGGAGCCAAACTTGCACTGTGTGAGTGATACTGGCAAACTGAAAGAGACTGAGGCGATGTAAAAAGAAGGAGGATCCAGAAGAATTGTGAAGCGGCCCCTCATGAAATACAACAACAATGAAAGAACTTGACAGTTATTTTAGTAGATACTCAAAGTAGGATAGAAATTAAACTCAAACCACTTAACTTGGTTTGTGCTTCATTAAATATTTTTTGTTTGTTTTTCAGAGATAACCCATGAGTAGTATTAAAAGCTTTTGGTGGCTGCTTTTTCTGAACTGAAATGATTGGCATTTGAGGGCAGCTTATAATAGACATATACTGGGATCATTATTTAACTCTCATTGTCTCATTTGATCCTCACGACAACTTGTACTGGGAGAGAGTATTACTGTCTTTATTGTTATTATTATTTGGCTTCTTGAAACATGGTCAAATGTAACACAATCTGGCCTTGAACAGACAATCTCATGCCTCAGCATCCTGAGCGTTGAGATCAGGTCTTCACTACACTCTATTATTCCCATTTCACAGTGATGCACCAAGACTTAAAAGTGTTAATGGAGCAGTAGCATAATTCTGTGAGTGTTTACCACACAAGCCTGATAAACCTCATTCCATGCCCTGAATACACAAAAAGGCTGGATGAAGTAGCACAAGCACACATTCATGATCCCAGCACCTCCATCACCAGATGGGAGGCAGACACAGGAGAATCACCTAGAAAACCTTGGGCAAGCTAAACTAGAGTAAACATCGTAGCAGAAACAAGAGCCTTTACCTCAACAAAATGTAGAGAATCCTCTGAAAGTTGTCCTGTCTCACACATACCTGACATTTGTACATGTATGTCTACATACACAGAAACACACTGGATCAATTTATAAAGACGCAGGTTAAAGTTTGTTAATAACGTCGTCATGTAGCAAAAAGCAGTGAAGGCAGAACTGGAGGCTTTTAACTCTCTAGACAATGGATACTGCTAGACTCATGGAGTCCAAATGTGCCTTAAAAATGCAAGGAAATTTTCATTCACTAGTGACTGACAATTCCCTGACTCCAGGTACAAACTTCTCATTAAACAAATGCACATGAAACATACCTGCAAACAGTATTCTATGGTTTCCTCCATTCATAAGCACCTAAGATTTTTAACTTTGATAAAAGTCATGTGAGATTAGGTTATAGTTCCTAAGTCTGCTAAACAGGCATTTTCACATAAGTCTATATCAAGTCTAGATATACCTATATTTAAATAGACACACATGGACATTCTGTAAAATCAGACACATGTAAAATTTACATCTGCCAGTGAGCAGATGAATTAATATGATTCAAATTAAATTATAAAAGCCTGATAGGATTTTTGAAATAGATCATCAAAACAGTAAAATTTTTTCCAAGTGAATAAAGAAGAAGAGCCTACTTGCTTGATCAAATGTTTAAATGTTATAAAGTTTAATTAATGGCCACACCGATGAAAAAGACAGAGAGATGTCACTTACCCATGTTTACTAATATCAGATAAAGGAAGTACACCAAAAAGAGGCCCAAAATATCCACTAAAAGATAAAGAAGGGGGAAAACAAAACAGAATATTTGTACAAAATAAAATTAACAACTGAACTATTGATTAATGAAGATATAGACAGTTCAGAGAGTTCAGGAAGTATCAGGGTAGTGACTCTAAACTTTAGAGTATAAAGTATGATCAACATACTTTACACTTTTAATTGGGGAATCTAGTTCTCTTTTTTCTTTGTAACTGTGGTGGTTTGAATAAAAACAGCACCCCATATGCTCATAGGAAATAGCACTATTAGAAGGTGTGGCCTTCTTGAAATTAGTGTGACTTTGCTGGAAGAAATGCAACACTAGGGAATGGGCTTTGAGGCCTCAGAAACTCAAGCTAGATCTAGTGTGACATCCACTTCCTGCTACCTGCATTTCAAGATATAGAACTCTCAGATAGTATGTCTGCTTGCATGCCACTATGCTTCCTGCCTATGATAATGAACTAAACCTCAATTAAATATTTTCCTTTACGAGAGTTGTTGTGGTCATGATGTCTCTTCACAGATAAAACCCTAAGACAAGAACTATTTATTCATTGTTGCTCTCAGTGTCTGTGCTACTGCTATTATATTTAGGAATTATTCTCCTATGCCAATGATGTTCATCGTGGCTCCTTTTGGAGGTCCTTGCTCCATTTGGACTTGAGTTTTGTGCATGGCGATAGATATGATCTATTTGCATTCTTCTACATGTTGACATCCAGCCATGTTAGTACCATTTGCTGAAGATGCCTTCTTAAATGGCAGCTTACAGAATGTGAGAAGGTCTTTACCAACCCCACATCTGACAGACGACTGATCTCCAAAGCATACAAAGAACTCAAGAAACTAGACACCAAAAAAAAAAAAAAAAAAAAAAAAAAAAACCAAATAATCCAATTAAAAAAGGGGTACAGATCTAAACAGAACTCTCAAAGGAATAATCTCAAATTGCCATAAGACATTTAAGGAAATGTTCAACATTGTTAGTCATCAGAGAAATGCAAATAAAAGCAACTCTGAGATACCATCTTACACCTATCAGAATGACCAAGATCAAAAACTCTGATGACAACTTATGCTGGAGAGGATATGGAGAAAGGGGAACACTCCTCCATTGATGGTGAGAATGAAAACTTGTACAGCTGATTCAGAAATCAGCATGGTAGTTTCTTAGAAAATTGGGAATCCATCTATCTCAAGACCAATCAATATCACTTTTGGGCACATACCCAAAGGATGCACACTTGTACCACAAGGACACTTGCTCAACTATGTTCATAGCAGCATTATTTATAATAGCTAGAACCTGGAAACAACCTAGAAGTCCCTCAACCAAAGAATGAATAAGTAAAATGTGGTACATTTACACAATGGAGTAAATGTACTCAGCAGTAAAATAAATAATGACACTTTGCAATTTCAGGCAAATGGATGGAACTCGAAAAAACTATGCTGAATGAGGTAACCCAGACCCAAAAAGACAAATATAATAGGTACTCACTCATAAGTGGATATTAGACATAAAGCAAAGGACAACCCCAGAGAACCTAGATAACAAAGAGGACCTGCCTAGAAGAAAAAAAAGACAAGATCTCCTGAGTATATGGGAGCACGGGGGATAGGAGGAGGATGAAAGGGGAGAAGGGAGGAAGGAAGGAGGGTAGGAAAAATGTATAGCTCCACAAAAAAAGACAATAGCTAAATTCTTACCTAGGATAATATTCTGCATAAATCCTGTATTCACTAAAGTATGTTGACAGTTTGTATAAGAATTAAGAAGTATTACCTTGAGAGTATTGCAAAACACTTGTGCTAGAATGTATGTGCCCATTGCCTTTCACACCTTCTAAGTCAGGGGTCATAGTCACTATTTTCCTCAAGAAAAGTCTGCCCAGGGTTGAGTTGGGATGTCAGGAGAACAGTTAGCCACACATTCTGCAAGGTTTTACCCTCCTGAAGGTAGTAACCTTCCCTGCTTTAGCTACAAACAAATTAAGGCTAGGATATGGGTACTCATCTTACAGTCTGATCAGATAAGCGCAAGTCTTTAAAATATCAGGCTTTAGACTTAATAGGAGTATTTTCCCTACAAAGAAATACTGACAGTTTTGAGTTTATAGTAGTTCAATTTATGATTACTTTATTTCAGGATGGTTGGTGCCTGTATCTTTGTTGTTATTTGTTTTGTTTTTGTTTGTTGTTGTTTTGTTTTGTTTTGATTTGGTTTTGTTTTTGTTTTTGGGGGGTTTTTTTGGTTTGGTTTGGTTGTTTTGGTTTTTCCTTTGTTTTGTTTTGTTTGGTTGTTTGTTTTTTTGGGGGTTTTTTGTTTTTTTTTTTGTTGTTGTTGCTGTTTTGGGTTTTTTTTTTGTTTGTTTGTTTTTTGTTTTTTTTTTTTTGTTTTTTTTTTTTTGAGACAGAGTTTCTCTGTATAGTACTGGCTGCCCTAGAACTTGCTCTGTAGCTGGCCTTAAACTCACAGAGATTCCCCTGCTTCTGTCTTCTGAGTGCTGCCTGGCCAGTCTTTTCTATTGCTGTGATAAAACACCATGCATGACAAGATGATTCATAAAAGAAAGCATATAATTGGGGACTGTCTTAGTTTCCATTGCTTCAATAAAATACTGTCACCAAAATATAAGTTGGGGAGGAAAAAGTTTATTTAGCTCAAACTTCCTGATCATAATCAGAACAGGAACTCAAGCAGGCCTAGAACCTGGAGGCAAGAGCTGATGCAGAGGCCATGGAGGGGAACTGCTTATTGGCTTGCTTTACATGGCTTGCTCAGTCTGCTTTCTTAATAGAACCTAGGACTCCTAGGCCAGGGATGGCACCACCCACCATGGGCTGGGTCCTCCCCGATTGACCACTAATTAAGAAAATGTCTTACAGCTGGATCTCATGGTGACATTTCCTCAACTGAGGCTCCTTCCTGTCTGATGACTCTAGCTTGTGTGAAGTTGACACACAAAACCAGCCAGTACAGGGGCTTACTGTTTCAAGAGAGTGGTTCACGCCCATTAATATTGTAGGCCTGCCTGCCACAGACAGGCAGCTTTGGCCCTGGAGCAGTAGCTGACTTCTCACATATTGAGACCCAAGCACAAGGCAGTGAGGACTAACTGTGAATGATGTGGGCTTTTAAAATCCTGTCACCAAGACATACCTTCTCCAACATGGCCACATCCCCTAATCCTTTTCAAACAGTTCCACAAAACTGAGGGCCAAGCATTCATATATATGGATTTCTGGGGATCATTCTCATCCAACCCACCACAGTACCAAAGTAGTTTGTATTCTGTAGAAACTCAAGTTCAAATTTTGAATTTTGATACTTTCCAAATTTACATACATGGAATGGTCCTCCAGCTCTCAGTTTAGTGGTTCCCTATGTTACTGTTGTGTAGCAACAGTTGCTCTGAACTGAAACTGTATCCTAGAGGGAAGCTCCTTAATATTTAAGAAGTAAATGGCACTGCCAAAACTCAGGAAGTAATTAACCAGATCACAAATGTTAGGAAGTTCCTAAAACTTAAAAGATTTAGAAGGCTCCTACTCAAGGTTATATAAGCAGTAACTTCTAGGGACTAGAAACTTTCCAAATGACCCAGCAGCTTGCAAATTGTGCACCAAGTCCAAAGATGAAGCTTTGAGAGTTGTTACCAAGGCTAGTTAGTCTCTTCAGTCATGTAGCTGTTTTTGTCTATGTTCCTGCAAGTAACCCACAACTTGTTCTCTTGTAAGCAATTCCAGTAAACTCACAGATTTACTATAGGTGCTCCATATGGGATGAATAGACATTATTACATGTCTCCCCAGATAAAGACACACAATAGTTGTTCAGTAAGGTTAGGCCAACCGTATTCATATGCAGTGATACTTTGTTTGTGATATAACAAATAAAGCTTGCCTGAAGATCAGAGTACAAAGCTAGCCACAGCCATAGAATCTATGCAGTGGTGGTACATATGTTTAACCCCAGCATGCAGGAGACAGAAGCAGATGGATTTCTGTGAGTTCAAGGCCACCCTGGGCTACAAGAGAGTGAATCAATCTAAAAGAAAAGCAGAGCTCACACTTTTAATCTCAGCACTAGGGAGGTGGAGACAGGTGTGATAATGGCTCCGAGGAGAGAGGAATATAAGGCAGGAGGAGGCAGGAACTCATTGCAGTCTGACATTGCAGTCAGACAAATGCAGTCTGGAGATGCAGTTTGAAGACAGGATCATCCAGAGCTTTGGTAGAGGTGAGAACTCTCTAGTGGCTGGCTTCTTTGTTTCTCTGATCTTCAGCTATATATAACCCCAATGTCTGTCTCTGGACTTTTATTATTCATGCTACATGCATGCTATTTTTGATGTGCTTTTGAGCATGTAACCCCCAAATAAGTCGAGGTACACCAATATTCCCCCCTTCCCTGCTGAAGTAGCTTTTCAAAGTAATTGTCATTGGCAATAAATGTTACTTAGATTTTTTTTCTGTATTAGAGAAGAATTTATTTTAGCTAAATTTTCATGCCTATCACATCCCTCACAGAAACTTCCCTAAATTAAGCTGGTAATTTTAATCTTGGTTTCTTAACATAGAGAGCATATGTTATAAATATATTTCTTCAACTCAACTTACCATCTTTATAAATTATATTTTCTACTTACTGGCATGATGTTAATTTTTTATTATGAAAAATTCAAACATATGGAAAAGATGTGAGAATTGTATAATGAACGTGCATACATCCATAATGTAGTTCACAGTAGATGTTTAAATTACTAGTACTCTGTTTTTCTTTTATTTATTTATTTATTTAATGTGCATGGATTCTTTGCCTGCATAAATGTATGCATTCCCTGTGTCCATGGAATTCAGAAGAATCTGTTGACGTCCCTCGCACTGACATTACAGGTGACGTGAGCCACAACGTGTGTGGGTGCTGGGAGCTGAACTGAGATTCTCTGTAAGAGCAACCAGTGCTATGAACCACTGAGCCATTTCTCCAGCTCCTAATCTGCTTTTCTTGTTGACATATGTTGTATTGTCACCCCCCTATGAACTAGTTAGTGTACCCCACAACTGGGCTGTACAAGATAGTGTTTATCCTGCAAAGACATATCTGAGACTTTCTGTTAAAGTACTGTTTTAGCTAGACATGGTGGCACATGATTATAATCCTAGTATTCAGGAGGCTCTCGAGATGGTCATTAGTTGAAGACTAACCTGAACTGTACACCAAGACCCTGTCCCAACAAACACACCCTAACTTTTATACATCATTAAGTTTTGAAGTCAGAAATTGATAAGCTAGTCATGGTGGTAGGCATGTGTAATCCAGTTGAGAGAGTCACGTGTTCAAGACCATCTTCAACTATATAGTGAATTAGGCACTTTGGCTACATGAAACCTGTTTCAAAACAAAGCAAAAGGAATAAAAAGAGAGAGGGCAGGAACAGAGAGATGTGAGGACTGAGTGATAGTTCTCATCAGAAGTAGCAATAAGGAGAATATTATGATTATTTGCTTTTTTGTTAAATATCATTATAAGCTTACAGATTTTAAAATATTAAATTACTCAAATCAGTTATAGTTATTATTACTTTAAGGCTCTGGTTTTTCAGTTAAGCAATAATGGCCCACTCATCTTCTTCAGCCTTGTTTGTCTGTTTTTCTTAGGCTAAGGCATGATTTGCCAGAGAGAGCTATAGTCACAAGGAAGAGGAAATTAGGCATGTGGTAAAGACTTACAGGTGGAGTGATATCAAACACAGCCACATTTACCAAACAGATGGCAAGGAGAGAAAGCTGAGGCGAAACCAGAAGGGAAATATGAAGCTTTATTTTGACATGCTGCTGTCATTTTTAGATACAAAGAATGATTTTTAATGGCTACCTATAATTATTTTGTTCTGTTACCCATTCACTTGTAAAAGGCTGCCTTGAGCTCAACTCTTATCCATGTTTCTATCTGGATAAAGGAAGAACTATAATCATTCTCAGAAGCTTTATGGTTTCATAAAGCAAAGTGACTTGCAGTAGAAATACAACTCAAAATAACGGTAAATATCTCCCAATAAATACAAGGTCATTCTAAGTCTACTCCTAAGTGAAGCAAATATATAGTATATTTCTGTCCGCACTAAGGACTTTATGTATGTTTACTTTCATATCCTTTACCACAATGACTGGTTTCCAGTAAGTGGGCCAGAGGAAATCAAACTACTAGGTCATTTGTCCTGGCAGTAGTAAAGAGATAGATATTTTTAGTGTAGACAAATGTAAGCTATCTGCACAATCCAAATAAATTATACAATAAAAATTGACAAGTAAATTCCAGTAATCTTTAAACTAAGCACTTAAATGCTATAAGCCTTAAAAGGAAACTAGGAACAGTTGCTAATGCTTATTAAATTTGCTTTGATTATTTGTATTTCTTTTCTGGGGTATATGATGCTGCCCTTACAATGTCAACCGAGTACAACAAATGATTGGTAGAACGTCAATGTACTTAAGTGAGATTGAGACAAAGTCAGCCTATAAGGAGGGAAGGATGTCATGGGTATACCTAAAGATGGAAGGAATAGATCCCAAAAAGCACTGGCCTCCCTGTTTCTGGAGATGTGTGTTTGAGACTTAGAGGGAACGCTTGCATTCATTATTAACAGCAATAGCAAATCATTTTAAAAGTGTCAGCACATTGTATCACCACATTCTGTTCCTAACATTTATAAACACAGTCTCTAAATTACAAATAATTTACTCCACATCAAATGAAGCTTAACAAAACAAATAAAAACAAAAAAATATTTATAGTTCATTTCTTGACTTTCAAACTGCTTTTAAACAGCACATGGGTATAAGCGGATTGACTGAATAAAATGTATTGGCTGATTTATACATTTAATAAGCTTCTTGATAGAAATAGGGGAACTGTAGAGAATGAGGAAAAGAAAGGCAAAAAAAAAAAAAAGTGCCACCCACCTGCCAAAGGTCAATAAGAAGGGCTGTGCTCTATAACTTTTCCTCAGTGACATCTTACTAAAGTTCACCGCTACTTTGTTATTACAGCATATTGGTCCTTCTAAGAACACTAACCGTGAGAAATAAATGAATATGGCTTCAGATGCTATTGATGGCAGTGGGAGACCAGGTTTAATTCACTCTTGCGAAGTCTTTCTGAATTGTGTCACTTGTAGAATTTGTACTTGACTTTTGGAAACATAAAATGTCCTTGCTGGTGAAAGCTAATTAAGAAATCTGGCCCTCTGTGACTGAGCTCATTTTGTTCAGGTTGACTGCATGCTCAAGTCTGACTCAAGATGATCACGCAGTGTACAGCATGCTCAACTGTTTCAGCTGAATTACAGAAATTGCCCAGCTCAGTGCTGTCCACAAGAGTAGCATCATTTGAAAACCATTAAACAAGACCTCTACCAAACCACTACTCCAGGCTTGAAAGCAGCTACAAGTGTGAATAGTTCTGCTTTGGAATGAACGCACAGCAAAACACAGGATACCATTAGCAAATAAAGGAAAGCTGTACTCCCCATTCACAATGAGGATGAATCTCACAGATATCATGTTAAATGAAAGAAGCCAAACACAAAAAGTAAGAGCTCGGACTTCTACTTGTATGAATTTCATAAACAAGCAAATCTAATCTTCAGTGACAAGAGTCAAAAACTATTGTTAGTCTGAGCAGTGGGAACCTTCAAGGACTCAGAAAACCTTCCATAGGTGATTGGAGGTGCTATCAAGCCTGAAGAGGTGATTTGACAGAGATCTTGTTTAATGGTTTACAAATTATTCCACTTTTGCTTAATTGCCTAGGGTGTTACATAGGTATAAAATCCACTGAGGCAGGAATTGTACATTTTACCAGGCCTCGGGAATTCACCATTAAGCAACCCTGCACTCTGTGCTTTTTGATCCCCAGATGCTACTGTAGACTTAGCAGATTCATGCATGGGCAACTGAGAAAGAGTCCTAGCTGTCATACCTCTAATATTCAGGAACTGAGAAAAAGAAAGAGATGAACAATGCAAACATAGATACATAAAGTACTCTCTCGGATGGCGCTAATTACTGTGCATTTATGGTGAGGGGCACTTTAGACTGAGAAGTCTGAAGCCATGATGTTTGATTTGTAACCTGAATGAAGAGGCAACACCAGCCATACAGAAAGCCAGAAACACAGAGAACCATGTAGATAGTACAAGCCAAAACCCTGGAGGAAGGGAAAGCGTGATATGTTTCATACTAAGGAGACTAGTATTTCCTGCCCTCAGGAAACCAGTGGAGACACTACATGGGAAAGTAAAGGATACAGTATTGAAGCCCTTTGAAAGATCAACATCTGGATTTAAAATAAAACAAGCTGGCATAATTGTCATCCAATAGCCTTTATCCAGTAGCTGATGGAAGCAGAAGCAGACACCCAAAACTAAGCACTGAGCCATACTCCTGGAATCCAGTTGTTGAGAGGGAGGGGGATGAATCATGACCATGCTAGAGAAACGTACATAAACAGCTGACCCGACCTAGTGGGAGCATATGGACTCTAGTCGTAAAGCTGGGGAATCAGTATTGGACTGAAACAAGCCCTCTGAACGTAGGTTCCTGAGCTGTCTATAGGACCCCTAGCTAACAGTGGAACCAGTATTTAACCCTAGTGCACAAATGGACTTTGGGAGCCCATTCCCTATGGAGGGTTATTCTCTCAGCCCAGATACACAGAGGAATACCTAGGCCCTTCCCCAAATTATCTGACAGACCCCCATGGAAGGTCTCACTATCCTTGAGAAGTGGGCAGGGGGTGGGTTGGGGGAGGATTGAGGGTTATGGAAGAATTGGAGGAAGAGGGAATGGGGGAATTGATATGTAAAATAAGATTGTTTCTAAATAAAATATATATTTTAAAAAAATCCAGAGTTAATCAAAACACAAAACCATCCTTGGTTAGTCAAATCAAAACAGACTTATCCAAGGCTAACCAAATATTTCTTAAATCAAATTAATAAATTTTTATGGTCAGCACTTGGAAGGCAGAGGCAGGCAGATCTCTATGAATTTGAGACCAGCCTGGTCTACAAAGTTACTCAGAGAAACCCTGTCTCAAAAAAAAAAACATAAAAACAAACAAAACAAAACCAGCAAGTTGCTAGAAGGTTATAAGGGTGGGTATGGTTCAGATGAAGAGGCATTAGATAGCATGTTTCCTATCTTACAAGACAGATAGGATACATGGATTAGAATATGAAGAGGAAGGTAGTGGAATTTAAGGAATCAGCTTGGTTTTAGCCTTGGAGAAACAGTAGGAGGAAGGAAGGATGGTTCTAAGCACCAAGTTGTAGGGCATCTGAAGGATTGACAGATTTGGGGGCAAAGAAAATCATTTGGGGCAGGCTGAGTTCAAGCTTCCTTTAAAAGCCCTTTCACCAATGAACACTTGAGTTTACCAGATGAAACTGTGATGACTTGATGAAAGGTCAAAACCATCATTCAGGTGGGTAAGCGTTTGGAGCTTACACCTGGAGATGGGCTGGGTTAACTGTAGAGTTAGCTTTCAAGAGAAAACAGAAGTATATACAGACAGACGACACACACATACACACACAAGGCAGTGGTAACTGAACCCCAGGGCTTCATACACACCAGAGGGTACTCCACCACTGAGCTACAATGCTAGGCCAGAAAGGAAAATTTTTCAGAACTTTGAAAATGGAGGTATTTCTAACATAATGTTGTTGAGTTCCTTAGAAAGGGTGATTGAATGGTACTATATCTGCACATCATTGCCCATTATCTTATCATTTATGGCAATGCACTACATGTTTTGGCAGATAGCTAAGTGTAAAGTTCTGAAATATTTGAAATCTAGAAGTAGTGATGGTAAATTAACTGTTGGTAGAAGCACCTGTTAACTGATAATACGTTTTTAAAAGGCCAGGAAGCTGCTACAAATTCAAATTTAAATATGAGGGCCTTTTGGCAAGGTATTCTCACTTCCACTAATATTTGCACAAATGGTTATTTTAGAATTCATTGGGAAAGAGTTGTAATATACATAACTAAAATACTGATTAAATTATTTCTTAAACAGAATAATATAAAGCTATTAAAATAAGTGACATCTAAGTTTACTAACATTTATAGGCATACTTACAAACATATAGCATATAGGTATGTGAATATGTGGGGTAGGAGAAATTAGTCTGATCTCATTTTAAATGATAAAAATAAAAGTTTGGAAGATCAAATTCTGGTGGGTTTTTTTTTTTTTCTAACTTGAATGATTGACTTTTCCACATTTTTTAGTTTTTTTGTAATAATCATGCACTATCTTTGTAACAGAAATAAACTATAAGATATACTTCAAGGTTCTCTAATACAGAACTTGTTTGAAGTACATGAAAGAAACAGCCTTTTGGAGTTAGGAAAGCAGGTAGGAAAAAAATAGGATCCAATGGAGTTTTAAAGAAACTGTAGCTTTTGAAAAAGAAGAAGTTGGGGTGAAGCAGGAGAGGTTTGTTTGAGT
The DNA here is from genome assembly GCF_943737965.1 of Phodopus roborovskii. Classification (NCBI taxonomy): domain Eukaryota; kingdom Metazoa; phylum Chordata; class Mammalia; order Rodentia; family Cricetidae; genus Phodopus; species Phodopus roborovskii. The sequence continues at coordinate 46,575,168 of NW_026126418.1, forward strand.
ATAAGTTTGGAACTGGATCTAGAAGAATTGTAGGCAAGCTGTCTGCTTACCCATGTTCTCCCTTTCTTCTCCAATATTATTTTCTCTAATCAGACTACTGTTACACAGAAACATTACAGGACACAACAGTTTCTCTCAAATATTCAATCCCCGTGAGATGACTGTTTAATGTCTCCCTCCTCTCGTGTGTGTGTGTGTGTGTGTGTTTGTGTGTGTGTGTGTGTAGGGGACTGTGAGAATGGGGGTGGATGTGGGTACAGATGCACATGCTCATACCATACGTGCATGTGCATGCATTCATATACATGAATGAGCCTGTGTGTGGAGGTCAGAAATTGACATCTGGTTTCTTGCCTCCATCACTCTCCATTTTTGTTTTGGATACAGAATCTCTCATTAAACCCAGGGCTCACTAGTTCCTCAGGCTAGCAATCTCTAGGGACCTTCTTGTCTCTGTCTCCCCAGCACTGGGATTACAAACATGTGCTGCTATGCTCTGCTTTTAAAAACAAGGTTCAGGGGACCCAAACTCAAGTCTTCATATTTGTATGGTAATTACTTTAGTGACTAAGCCATCCCTCAGCTCCTAGTTTTTAGAAATTATTTTCTACAGGATTGTAAAGGTACATTAGAAAAATGTTAACAAAATACACACGAATTCCTCACATAATAAAGGTTATTTTCAAGAAACAAAATATAAGAATATACCAGTTCTCCCAAAGCTATTGTATACATTTCATGCAACTGTATTGAGAATCTCAAGAAAGCTTCTTTTCACTAAGTTGCTTTCAGAAGAGTAGATCTGTGTGAATAATTAGAGCCAATTGTAAATGATTTTTAGATAATAAACATACTATACAGTGATTATGTTCAAGAGTATTTCCCTGACTCGGGAATGAATAATACATTACTGGAATGAGAGGGTGAAGAAATAAATCCCAATATACTTCATTTGTATTTCATTTCAGCATGAAAAATGTGTTGTACCTTAATAAATGGTACTATCACAACTAGCTTTTCACCTGTAAAAAGAAAAAGAGACTTGGATCCTTCCCTTACCACATGCACAAAAATAAGGTCCAGATGGGCTGAATGCTTAAATGAAGAGCAAGAAAACTAACAAGTTTAAATAAAGTTAGTATATATGTATTAGTTAATGATTGAAGAGTTTTTACAACAAAATGAGAGATCTATGACCTGTAGAAGATCTGTTTAACTGAATAAAATTAAAATAGACTACAGTGCATTAGTGGATAGATGCCTTACACCCATGAATGAGTATATGGGCAGCACAATTTGGACTTGGTGGGTCTCATAGGTGGCTTTAGCTGTCAAATTGATATACCTGGAATGAGGGAGGCTCAAAATTGTCTTTATCAAATACTCTGTGGCCATGTCTGTTTGGGGATTTTCTTGATAGCTGGCTGATATAAAAGTACACAGGCCAAGGTAGACGGTGCAATTTCTAGGCAGCTGGACCTGGGCTGAATAATAATAATAATAATAATAATAATAATAATAATAATAATAATAATAGTAGCTGAAAATGAGTCTCAAGTAAGCCAGTATGCAAGGTTTCTCCATGGTCTCTGCTTCAAGATCCTTTCTTGAGTTCTTGCACTGGCTTCCCTCAATGATGTAGAATAACCTATAAAATGAAATAAAGTTTCCCTCCTAATTTGTTTTCGGTCATGGTGCTGTTTATCACAGTAACAGAAAGCAGTGGGTTATTTAAAAAGAACAAAAAGGTTGTGAAGTTGGGAGGAGTGGGGAAATGATACAATTGAGGAGGAGTTAGGAGGAGGAGCACATTGTGAATGTGATTAAAATACAGTCTTAGTCCTGTTGTATTGCTGTGAAGAGTTACCATGGCCGATACAACACTTATAAGAAGCAGGCTTGCTTACAGTTTCAGAGGCTTAGTCTATTCTTATCATGCAGGGAACATAGCAGCAGGCAGGTGAGGTGCTTGAGAGTAGCTTAGAGTTCAATAGCCAATCCACAGGCAGCAGAAAGAGGAAGAGCCCCGAGCATGGCTTGCACTTTTGAAACCTTAAAGCCTACCCCTAGTGACACACTTCTTCCTACAGGGCCAAATCTCCTTTTCCTAGTAATCCTTCTCAAATAGTACCACTCCTTGAAGACTAAGCATTCAAATATATTTATGGGTGTATAGGGGTCATTTTTATTCAAACCATCACACAGGATGAAATTCTCAAATAATAAAATATATTTTTAAAAGAAGCTGAGAACAAACTGAGAAAGTATATTATAAAATATCATTAATATAGCCAAAACACAACAGTTGGATGTTTTAAGAAGGAAATCTGTCATAAATTCATATTTAAAGAACCAGAAAGTCCCAATAAAAATACAGGATGAGGGAAAAGCATGACAGGTGTGGTAATTCATACTTTTAAACTCAGTACTTGGGAGATAGACAGATGGATCTCTGTATGCTCAAGGTCATCCTGATCTACATAATAGTAAGAGCCTATCTCAACAGAGAGAGGGAGGAAAAAAAAAAGAGAAAGAAAAAAAGAAAAGCAATTCAAGCCGAAGCAAATCTAAATAGCCAATGATTATATGAAAACTGCTTTAATAAACAAGCTCAGAGGGCCAAATCAGGTACTATTTGACTTATGTTACAGAGTATTAAAAAATGCCTCCTGAAAAATAGATTGCTATAGGAGCATTATTGTACTAGATATGAAAGGACAGAGTTAGTAAAAATATAAAACATGTGTACTCGTGATAAGAACAATGTATATGATATATAAATCAGTAAAAATATACAATAGAAAGGTGATACATTGGAAAGATGGTCACCAGACTATTGTGTTTGTCGCTAGACAATGGGATCTTATCAGACTTTATTATTCTTACAGTTTTTTAAAATTTTGTAATAGTACATAAATAGCATAACAACTGAATCAAATTGCTTTTTCAAATCAAGATACTATTCCTTTCTCCTTTTCTCCCTACATTCATTTGTAATTCTAGTCTTTTATTTTCCTGGGATTGAGGGAGGCTTAGAAATAACAAACATGTCCAAAGAAGAAAGAGGGTAGTTAGACATCACTGAATGAGATTCAGATAAAATGACATAATACTCTACTCCCCAAGTTTCCATTTCATCTTTTCTCATTTGTATCTTAGAATATTTTAGCGACCTTTGACATTTGGTGAAACAAAAGCCTGCAGTCACTTTTGCACCCCTTTGCATTTTCAGAGAACATTCTGGTATTACAGCCTCTTACCTGTCCTCGCTTGCTATCACTGAGTTCAGGACAAGACAATAAAATTGGGGGTGAGGGCAGGTTCTTTACCTCTTTTTTTTTTTTTTTCTTTTGAGGACTCACCCCCTACACTACCCCTAGCTCTACTCTTTACTCCAGGATCATCCCCAAGACAAAATCTGAATCTACATCATCTACCCTGCTTGTTTAGATGCTTATAAAGACTAGTTGTAATTAGGCACAATGTGGGCAACAATATGAGCCTGTGTTGCTAATACCAAGTGGGATGCACAGCATCAAGAAACAAGAAGTGCCTTTTATTCCCATTTATGTTACCAAGAAGAAAAACAGACATAGAACCAGTGTCAAGTTACGTTTTTTTAAGGCAATAAAAGTGTTTTGAATTCCTAGACATCCTACGAGTTTCAGTTTTATAAAATGTGCCATCTATTTTCTTTCTTTTCCTTTGAATCTTCTAGTGTCACACATCGAGCCTGGCTCATTCCCTTGTCTGGAGGCCAGCGAGGCTTCCGAGCATATGCGTGTGCAGGAGGAGGGGTGCTTGCCTTCTTTCCAACCTTGCCCCCGCAGTCTCCACATCATGGGAAAGCTGGGAAACAGAAACACTATACAGAGCCGGCAGAACCTCCTGTGTACAAATTCCAAAGGGAGTAGACTTCTGGTGGGGGGTTGGAAGCATGCACTTTCCTTTAGGAAAGTGTTCCCAGGGCAAATCCCTGTCTCCATGGATACCTTTCACTATGCCCAGAATGTGACCCCCGGGTCTTTCTTCCCATTGCTGAACAGAAAAGAAGCCCGTGCACATAGCAGCCAAGATTGTACTTGGAAAGATGCTGCACAGGCACCTGCTGCTTTAGGATGCAACTCGACTTTGTTTAAGTTCATTGCACATTTCCTGAGCAACCCCAAATTGAGGCTCTTGACTTGGGGTAGCTGGATAATCCTTGACCAAGAAAACATGGTTTCTTATCAGGATAGGCTATAATTAGACCTGATAATTACTACAATAGAAGCAAAATCAAGGTTTGGTAGATTATGTATAAGGAAGAACAATTTAGAAGGTAGGAGAAAGAGACTTCAGAGTGAGAGTTAATATTTGAGATGAGATTTAAAATATACAAATTTATATAACATACACAAAAGGAACTGCTTAAGTTGCAAGAATATTGTGTAATGGCGAGCAGGAAGTAGTGTCACCTCGATGCGTGGTGACTCTGTCACTGTAGTGAAAAGCAATTGTGGGTGACTGGACTCACAGTCAGACAGCAAACTGAAAGCTGTCACCTCATCTTGTTTTTAAAAAAAAAAAAAAAAAAAAAAAATCCTGCAGGCTTTGGACAATGTGAAAAGCTTAAGTAGTTACTCAGAGGGATAGCCATTCTGAGGGAAGCTGGCCAGAGCAACTATTGTGGTAAGGTATGTGGTGGTGTATTGCAAGTGTTAGAGAATAGTTACATACCCGGAAGATTTCTGTCAGATGGAGATGGCAGAAGCTAGATAAACCCAGGGAAATATTTACACAAAGAATGGATTTAACACACCAACAGACTAATTATACTGGGTGCAAAGGGGTGGAAGTAGAAAGTAATTTTATACCCTTTATTGAACTGTTGGAGTTTGAAAAATATTGCAAAGATTTCAATGTATGACAGTACAATTTACTCTGCTTCTGTCTTGAGGATCTAGGAAACTACTATAGAGAGAATAATTTTGAGGATTTGGTCAGATTTTATCAACTCTTTAGTTGATGCAAATATATGTATAATTTGGGGGTTATCTGTGTGGGTTCGATTTGGTTGTTTTTTGTTTTTTGGTTTTTTTTTTTTTTTTGTTTATATGTTTGTTTTATTTTGTCAACATGACAAGGGAAGAGGGAACCTCAATTAAGAAAACGTCTCCATGAGATTGGCCTGTGAGGGATTTTCTTGATTATGGTGGTTTGAAGAGATGGCCCTCCTAGGCCCAAATATCTGACTGTTTTGTTTTGTCATCAGGGATGATGACGATTTTGGAAGGATTAGGAGGTGTGGTCTTGTTGAAGTTGGTGTTATTGAGGGTGGGTTTATTTACTTTTGTTTCCCTGAGGGAATGGGATGGTCAAGACATGGTTTCTTTATGCACCTCTGGCTGTCCTGGAACTCACTCTGTAGACCAGGCTGGCCTCAAACTCAAGAGATCCCCCTGCCTCTGCCTCTCAAGTGCTCAGATTAAAGGTGTGCACCACCACTGCCTAGCTGAGGGTAGGCTTTGAGGCTTCAAAAATCCATTCCAGTCCTAGTGTTGTTCTCGTGGCTTGTGGATTAGAATGTTGCTCGCGTTTACTCATCCAGCAATGTGCATGCCACCATGCTCCCCACCATGCAAGAAACCTCCAAAACTGTAAGGAAGCCTGACTTTTTGACTGATGTGGGATGATTGGCCCACTATAGGCAACGCTACCCCTGGGAGGGTGGTCCTGGGTAATATAAGGAAACAGAGAGCCATGGAGAGCAATCTAGTAAGCAGCATTCCTTCATGGTCTCTGCTTCATTTCCTGCCTCCAGGTTTCTGCCCTGACTTCATGATGGACTATGATTGGGATATGTAAAACAAGCATTTTCTCCCGGAATTTTATTTGGTCATAGTGTTTATTACATCAAAAAGCAAATTAAGAAAGGGTGAGAAAACAGGACAAAGACACCCGAAGAAACAGCTTTGGCAACAGCACTGTGTTGAGAAGCTAATTAGCCAACTAACCAGACCAGACAAAAACACATTTTGTCCCTTGACCACTTTATATGTTTCATACAAAGAAGGCATTGAGGTAAAATTACATACAATTCAAAACACTGGCCATAGATATCCCTAAGAGATGATAAAATTAGGCCATAGCCATCACATTTCTGCTATAACCAAGCAAGTTCTTTTGAAAGAGGATTGTTTTTTGGTATTAAGGTCACAACAGTCTGTCCTTTTTCATTTGTTTGACAACTTGATCCTTCTGTTTTCACTACTGTAAGAATACCATAGACCATACTTCAGTGCCTGTGATGGATGACACAGGCTCAGGGCCTCCATCAGCTACTCTTCCCTCCCTACCTCCCAAAGAGCAAAAGAGGCAAGAGACCACACCAAACCTAACTTTGTCACTGGGCATATTTGTGATGAAGGTCCTCAATCTCCTCTTTGTACCTCATGTTCTTCACATCTTATAACAGTGACAGTTAAAATATATATATATTTATAAATATATTTACATATATATGTACATATATACATATATAAATATATACATATTTATATATGTAAATACGTAAATATATTTATAAATACATATATATTTATAAAGAGGGGAAGGATGGCCCCAACTAACAATCTAAGCAATAGTGGAGAGACTACCTAAAATGCCCTTCCCCATAATGAGATTAACGACTACCTTAAATGCCATCCTAGAGCCTTCACCCAGTAGCTGATAGAAGCAGAAGCAGACATTCACAGATAAGCACTGAGCCTCGCTCCTGGAATCCAGTTGCAGAGGAAGGAGTGATGAGCAAAGGGGTCAAGACCATGCTGGGGAAAACCCACAGAAAGAGGTGACCCCAGCAAGTAGGAGTTCACAGACCCTAGTGTGACAGCTGAGGAACCATCATAAGAACAAACCAGGCCCCCTGAATGTGAGTGACAGTTGGAAGGCCTGGGCAGTCTATAAGGCCTCTGGCAGTGGAACCAGTATTTACCCCTAGTTCATGAATGGGCTTTGGGAGCCCATTCCCTTGGAGGGATACTCTCTCAGTCTAGATACAAAGAGGAGGGCCTAGGTCCTGCCCCAAATGATGTGACAGACTCTGGTGATTCCCCCATGAGAGGCCTCACCCTCCTCAGGAAGTGAATGGGGGTTGAGATGGGGAGGGGTGAGGGAACTGGGATTGGTACATAAGATTGTTTTTAATTTAAATAAAACTAAAGCAAATACATACAAATATATATAAAGATTAAATAAACTGATACATATAAGCCCTTAGACAAGTGCTGCAATGGACGATGTCATGTATAGCAACTGACTGAATTCTAATCTTCCTTCCTTGATCAGTTGCCACAAAGTGTCCAGCAGGACTTTGTAAAGTTGAGATAATTGAAGAATAAACTACTAGCAATAGTTATTTCTAAAAAGAAGGAAGAGGAAGGAGGAAAATCCAGGGCCTCATACTTGCTAATCAAGAATGTTACCACTGCTCCTGGCATAGGTTTTCATTTGTTTATTTTGTTCTTTATGACTTGGAATTTTTTCTTTTAAAAATATTTTATTGTGATACTTTGTATGTGCCCATGAAAGCACATATCTAACAGAGAGTAGAAGAGAGTATCAGATCTCCTAGATCTCTAGCTCAGGCAACCATGAGTTGCCTTGTGTGGGTTCTCTACATGTAGTATGCACTATAATGTGCTGAGCCATCACTCTAGCTCCAACTGCCCCTTGGCATTTTTCATTCTAATCATTGGTGTCTGGTTTCTGCAGTCCCCACCCCACCCCCACGTCATAGACCTACCCTCCTCAGGGACAGAAATACATTACACAGAGAAGCCAAGGTAAAGCAGGCCCATCCTTAGTCCAGTTTGCAGGCCCTCACAGGGGAGGTGAGTGCATTAAGAGATAAGCCAACTAGTTTCTTCCCATTTATATAACCCTTTAGAAAATGAGAAGTTAAATCATGCTCAAGGGTACTGAAAACAAAATCATAAGAAGTGGTGACAGGTACACAGAACAGAAATTATAAAGAACATAATGCTTGGGGGAAATATTACTTAATTTTACCCAAGCAGGAGAAAAAAAAAGGAAGAATATATTATTCTCAAACAAAATCTCCTCTCTCTCTCTCTCTCTCTCACACACACACACACACACACACACACAAATTCTCATTCATCTCTAACTTTAAATATTTCACGTATTTGGTCTCAAAATATGAGCCGCCTAAATAAAATCATCAGCCCTTAAAAATCCTTGAAATAATTAGGTTGCAAATTCTGGAGCCCTTTAATATGGCTGCAGTTTTGTGACTATCTGTGCATCCCATGTATGGCCCTATTAAATGTACCAGGCGCCAATGTTGCCGGCTGTCAAGAAGCAAAATGAAAAATAGTTTTAATAGCTGCTCTTTGACCTGTTTTATATTTTATGTCAATTATAACAGCACACAACCATGCATAATTATGAAGCATAGATGCATTAAAATGTACACATAATTTGTGTTCTTATGGCAACCACTGCATTAGGCTCTAGAAAACAAACCTATTGTTATAAGTCATTTGCACATTAATATATTAGTATTAAATATCAAAGACAGATTTGTCTGTCCATCTGTTTTGAGTCATTGTAAGTAAATATATCTTTTTGGAGGGGTGGACAAAAATTTCTACATAAATGCACTGTAGGTGCCATCTGTACCATATATTATAATACAGAGCTATGCACCATCGTGCATAGCAACTCAAGCAAAGACAGTGCCATGTGATTGTCATTTGAATGTCATTTTTAAAAAATGATCTGGTATATGGACATAAGGAGGAATTTTTTTTCCTGGCACTGCCATGAAAATTTCTTCATTTGACTATCCTGTGGTTTTTGGATTTTTTTTTTCTTAAAAGTTTATAGTTCCCAAGGATAAAGGAAAATAATTACTATGATACTGAGTAGTGAACGACAACAACAAAAAAATCTTCTTGCTTTATATACAGGGAGAATTGACTTAAGATATCATATTGTCTAATAGTTACCCTGAGAAGCAAATGGCAAATGACCTGCCCCCACTGCTCATCTTTATGACCCAACAGAGCTAACAAGTACTAGGGAACTATAATTTTTACTTTTTGACACTCTCACAATTGTATGGGGAAAGGATAAGAGACCAATGCCAAACAAGAAAGCTTAATCCTTGGTGGGCAGGATTGTGCAGGAAGCAAGCCACCTCTGAACTGTCCCTCCAAGCCTCTTTCCTTACTTCTGAGACACTGACTATCCCTCCAACTTCAATGCTTGCAAAAGCTGGCCTGAAAAAGGAGAAATAAGGAAATCAGTCTGAGAGTCAGGGAACCTAGGGAGTCACTGGCTGTTCTCCTAAAACTTGGCCTTGAATGCATGACAGTCCTCTAGCCTCAGCAACCAGGGGCTGTCATACCTGGCTTGGAGTTAATTTTTAACACTCCTATCTGAAGCCTGATCTAAGGTGTTTCAGTCTTTGTTTCTCTCGTTGACTTCGACTAAGTGTGGATATTAAACATCTTTATGCAGTTTCCAACTTACTGGACACCAAGTTCAGAGGCATTTTGCTAGGTGATTTCAAGTTACAGTTCATTCATCCATGTATTTAAAGATGCTATTTCTGTTGAAAGGTATTGTCCAGATTTTTTAAAGCTTTTGATGTTGTGGATTTCTGAGAAGTTTCTCTAGGGGCACTAAAAATCTGTCTCTAAGTGCAGTGTTTCAGTCAACTAATCATATAACACTAAAGCAGTGGGAAGAAAATTGGAACAACTGATTTCAAAAAACTTTAAATCAAAACAAAAAAACTTGTGACATTGCTTAAGGAGATACTCCCCACCACCCCACCACACTCAGCACAGACAGGAATCCCTCCTTGACCCCAGATTAGACACAAACCACACCTGCCACGTGCCTGCGTGGCCAGAGTACCAAGCTTGGCAGAGGGTGTCAGGATTGAAACACTTAACAGTCCACCACGAGAAGTGATGAAGAAGCTGCTGCCATTTCTTACAGAGAGTAATGGGCTTATATACCCAAGCCAGCAGGTGGGCTAAGCACAGGAGGAAGTCATGCACCACCCACACCGGGGGTCAAGGCACAGGTACTGCACACCAGGAAGTTCTACAACTATGTGGGGAGAAGAAAGCTATAAGGGACAAGTACTTAAATTTCCCAACAACACCCAAACACCTGTTTTCACAGAGACCCTTTAGGAAGCAAGGAAAGAAAAGTTAAAGTGGTTGCTTTCTGACGCAGACAGAATTGCAGGTGTCATGTTTAAGAGGAGGGAAAAGGGAGGTCTGTGTTAGAATGGGCTAGGGTGTTCTGATATCTTTTGGGCATGTTGGTTAGGTAAAGCAATGGGGATTGTGATGGCTGGGCTTTAATACACTCGGTAGGCAGAGGCAGGAGAATCTTGAGCATCAGGACATTTTTAGGCTGCACACTGACTTGCTAGCTTCAAAGAAAATAAATGTAGTGCAGTATAGAAATAAATACTGTTGTGCACAAATACATACCCCAGATAAAGAGAAATGACTTTCAGAAAAGAAAAATACTGATGGTAGAAAACAGAAACAATGAGAGAACACACTTGGTGGATGATGAAGCCATGAATCTGGGCAACTGAGTAAGAGAGTTCAGTGACTCTGAGGCCCAAAGCTCCAAAGAGCTGGGAAAATTCAGATAATGGGTTTATAGGTAACTGAAATTCAGCTTCTTGGGCCACTATGAGTATTTAGGAGACCAGAATTAGAGTCCCAGTGGCACTAACAAAGGACTAGGGGTGAAAGGTGAAGAACATCACACAGGTAGGTCAGACAGACACACATATTCCCCTGGGAGAGAACTATGAAATGTTGGGAGATTGAAAATTCATGGAAAATGGCAATGATGGCTCAGAAGGCACAGGTGTTATGGTCAATCTTGCCAGCCTGGGTTTGACTCCAGAGCCCACATGGTAGATAAAGAGAACTGATTGCCACAAGTTGTCCTCAGACCACCACAGGTGAACTGCGGCGTGCTCTCATCCCTTACACACAAATAAATATGTGTGGTAGTGTCTGGAAATTTACAAATGCTTAGGAGATAAATTATCTAATCCTGTCTTCTGATGGAAAGAACTCAGCCTATCATAGCTTACTCACTTCATTCGGACACTATCTCCTCAAAGCCATCTTCACAATCCAGTTTTTAGCTCACAGGGACTGGGCAACTATGATTTACTCACACCATCCACTAAGGTGGGAGTTTTAAGCTTTTAAAAACTGTCACTACTGACTCATATAAACCATTTCAATCCTTACAGGAATTGTCTTGCCGTCTATTGTGCCAGGATATAGCATGTGCCAATTCGACAAAACAAGTCACTAGCTTCCAAGGCTGCTTCATTTTCTACACCTAATTATCCAATCTAACTAAAATTAACTTTTCAAAATAACATTCTTTAACATGCTAGCTATAATGCTAACTACAAAGAAACTTCTATACATTTTGGTGGGTGTTTCAGACCAAACTGTTTAAATTGATAGGCCATCTTTGCCATTCATTATATTTAATAATTTTGACTTTTTTTCTTAACATAGTTTTTTTTTCAGTATTTTATTCATCTATTGCCATTTCTACCTTTGGTCACCAAGAAACAGGACAAAGCAACTTCAGTTTAAATACAAAATCCTCAGTCACAAACTCTTGTCCAAATGCTACATTCTTAACCTCTAATTGTCCTTTAATTCTAAAGAACTTTAATAAGATTTTTTTTTATTTCAAAAAATTTATTGAGACCAGGCAGAGGTAGGAGTATCTCTGAATTCAAGGCCAGGCAGAGCAACACAAACTCTACCTTAAAAAATACACAAATACTCACGCGTATGTATGGACACACACGCACACACCCCTCTTGCTGATTGAACTTACCGATTCAATGGCCTTCCAGTGCTCAACTTCAGGTTGAGACTAGGAGCTCCTATGGACAGGCCCACTCTTCCCACATGCAGCATACAGGGACACTTCTTAGTCCTTTGAGCTTGAAGTAGGAGCATGGCACAGTATTGTAAAGCATATCCTAACTTCATTAAAAACTACTTACCATACAATTTCAGCTGGACTAAAACGCAGCAAGTAAGATTTAGGGAAAAGATAATACTCCCCTTATAAGTATCCTTTACAAATTTTGTGAAGTACCAAGAATTTTTTCTTATTTGACAAAGAATATTTTTTTTTTTTTGGTATATGAGTGTTCTTGCCTCAATGTTCATATCCATGCCCGGTGCCCACAGAGGCCAGAAGAAGGTATCATACCCCTTGGACTGACAGTTGTGAGCCACCACATGGATGCTGAGACTATAACCCAGGTCCTCTGGAAGAGCACAACCAATGATCTGAACAGCCGAGTCATTTCTCTAGACCAACAAAGAAGAAATCTTTACAAAATTACATGTAATTTGGTCCAAATATTTGGATCTTTGTTATAGAAACAATGCATGCATTGGTGTCTTTTAAACTTGTATACACACTTGTGTTTTGCTTGAATGTATGTATGCATACCACATGCATATAGGACCCACAAAGGCCAGAAGAGGGTGTTTGAACTCTGGGACTGTACCATGTGGGTGCTGGGAACCAAACCTGAGTTTTCTCCAAGAGCAGCCAATGCTCTTTAACCACAAAGCCGTCTTCCCGAGTCCTGATGTGAATGTTTTACTTGTGGAAGTACCTGTGTGAAATAGAATTTCCTCAACAAAAGTCTGGGGCCCATGCATACAGTTCAGCTGAATGAAGTATTTTCAACAGCTTTATCTACTTCTTAAAGATGAGAAGCTTAGAGCCACTGGTCTAAGCAGCCCTATCTGATTCCTAAGTGAAAACATTTTTGGAAGCTGTAGTTAGAGTCTTCTAACATAGACCATTCAAACAGAACTGTTGACTCTAAGTATTGAAAGAAGGGAGTGAGTTTTTTACTGGCCAGGTCTTCCACCCAGCTGTCCAGCTTGGAAAAAGAAGATATAGTCTTGAGTAAATTGGAGAAATTGCTCTCTGGTTAGGTACTGTTGTAGTTTTCTAGACACAGAAATTTCCAGGGTTGATTAAAAAACAATTTGATCCTGATAAACTGGAATATGCAGAAAAGGTATTAATCCCTCATCAAATCGTTGCATTTCTGAAGCCTGTCAGGTAAGGGAAATGGGGTAGGCTTGTGTTAGACACATGCTAAAAGTCTGCCTATTCAACAGCTAACTGGACAAGTCTGATGAGTCAAGTGTGAGCTTTTGTTACCACTTAATTGGGGGAGGGGGGTGACTTTCATAATACTTTGGCACTCTGCTTGGGTTGGAACCTAAAAGGAGCTGGTGACACCTCAGCACTGTCCTAGCCAGCAGACTGATCAACGAGAAAAGTGGCAGCCACTTTAAGGCCAGACCAGGCTGGGCCAGTCATTATACACACCACTGGCATTTGAGAGCTATGGCTATGGGCTGCGGGAAGATTTCTTTAGCTTGGCGGCTGGCCTGCAAGCTACTGCGGGAATCCTTTCCCCCTAATCCATACTGCTCAATTGTCAGGGAAGCTTGTAAACAGGAGCCTCCATCAGCTACTTCGAAGTGGTTTGAACAAACTAACACCGTAACAAGAGTGTTTATGGAGAAAGGCTTCAGCACCGAAGCGGAAAGGGCTTAGCACTGATCAGACCCCCTCTCCCACCTTTATTCTTCACCGTTCACATTGAAATGCAAATATCAGCGCAGGGTTTCCACTGGCGTGCCACTCACAAATTGAAAAGCAGTTTTTATCTATGCAAATGTAAGCATGGTAATTGAAGTTAATCAATCAATGCTAGCTTTCACTAAAACCTTGAACATGATTGAATAAAGTAATTATCATTCAGCAGAAAATGATGAAGTTGTAGACAGCATGAACCTTATTAAAGGAGGATTTTGAGTCACAATGGCTTAATTTAGCTAACAGCCCAGCCTTAGCCCAAGTAACACACTACTCTTGCTGCCTAAAATTGTTTGAAGACGAAGCAACAACAACAATAACGAGAGTGGGGGAGGCAGGTGGCAGTAAGAGTATGGGAAGAGATCTTATTTTCATACAGCTTAGATTCATTAAAAAAAAAATACCTGGAATTCCATGAGGAGGAAGCCATAATTGATACCAAAAAGAAAATAAGAAAAAAAAAAAAAAGACCTGAATGACATCAGCAAAGATTGCTATGACATTTTTGACATGCCCGACAGCACAACAAACTCCCAATTTAACACAAATGCGATTCTGAGAACTTTTTATGAAACAACATAAAATCAGAAAATATTTTTCCTCTTGTAATCTGTTGGTATCTTATAAATCAAGCAGTGAATTCCTAAAAACATATGAAACATATTTGTATCTTTTTTTATTCCAGGACTTTCAATAATCAAATGTATACTGCATATTTCAGTCTTTCAAATGTCCCATTTTTCTGAAGTTATACATATAAATGTATATGTATTTATCTACACATGTATTCAATTATGTGCCTTGATTTATAAACAACAGTCTACCAGCGGGTACCTCAATATTAATTCTAAGGTGATTTTTTTCAATGTCCTTAATACTCACCTATTTTCACTGACGATTTAAATGTTTTGAGACACCTCCCCCTCTGCAAACCAAAACTATTTTATTTAAGGCAGTCCATTACCACTGACAGAAAGAAATAAAAAAAGTCATTTCAGGTGGCATAGAGAAGGCAATCCCTCTCTGGGAAATGTAATCAACAGTTAGTGTGAAACATAATGTAAACTGATTATGGAAAGAGGCACCATTTAGATTTTTCCAATGTATTTTTGAAAAACAAGGTTAACTAGCAATATTTAGATGAGAGAACCCAGCAGGATATGGTGACTCTTAAGAACCTACAGTAATTCTATTGGATTCAATTAGACTGAAAAAAAATTCAAGGTCTGTAATCCTGCTAATATTAGTGTACACCCTTAGGGAAGTCACACCCTCCCTCTCCTCCATTTTCCTTGGTGCATTTTACAGTTAGTGTATTTGAATAACAATTTGTTGGATTAGAGCCACATTCCCAACTGCAAAGTACAGGGGAAAAAAAAAAGACATATGTGTCTGTGTTTATATGTGTTTATTTCCATAGGTACTTAATCATACATTGTCTCAACCCACCCAAGTTTCTGAAAGCTTCAGTAAGTTCAGGTCTCAACTCCTGTATTATGAACTTAGTCAACAGGCAACAGAAAAAGTCTCCATTTGAAAGCAAGGTGGAGTATGATAAAAGCAGCTAAGGTTTCTCTGGTTGCTTTCCTTCTGAATAGAACACTTCTCTCTCTTACTATTTAAGAACAAGCCATGTCCATGTTTAGTATCTTCTGAGTCATCCACAAAGCACTTAAGCATCAGGGCAACTGTAGCAAAGTGACATTACAATGCTCCATAAAAATAGTTAAATAGAATCAAAATGTCATTCTTATTTGGGTAATAATGTGCATGAAAAATATGCTATTGTTTACCTTAAATGCCCTAACTGCAGCAAATTAGTCATTTCTGACCTTTTATGATTATTTCCTACTGCAGGACCAACCCAAGACATGAGTGAATATATCTCACTTTTCATTTTTGCTCAGATATAAAACTAATAATAGCAAGAAAGATCATAGTATAGAGTGAAGCTCTTTATTCCTGATCTGTCATTTTTTACAACAGCCTAGAGTCATCATATTTTGGTCTGTTTTAAGATAAAAAAAAATCCTAAGCAATAATCCAAATTACCAATATAGTAACAAAAGATCCAAAATAAAGAGAATGCTTGTTTTATTTTCCTTAGGCTTAATATAGAGTAATAAAAGCATCCACATGGTATCAGGAAGCCTGACTCCATGAAATGCCATCCAAATTTCTGGGAAATGAGGATATATTAAGTGTGGAGGGGTTCTAGACAGCTATAATTGTGTGTGTATGTGGGTATATACATGTGGTTTTTCCCTAGCTGTGAACTGTGACAGCTGCTAGTTTTAACTGCTAAAGGAATTGAGACAATATAAAGTTTTGCTAAGGGACAGTTCTCTACCCTTCCTTCCTTGCAAACTCAAAAGGAACTCTGGAAACTCCAATGTACGTAAATTAAAATTGACTGGGAGCAAGTCAACATTTCACATTTTTGTTCCAAGATATGTTTCATGGCCAAGCCACCCCTGCTGAGGGTTTCCTATTAATTGAGCTCTTGGTCCAATAGTGGGCTCTCTGACTCTTAGCCTTCACTTGTCTACCATAGCTGTGATGGTTAAAAGCTTCTCCGGTTTGTCACAGAGTTTAATATGCACCCTACATAATTATGCAGGATTCACTGTGCTATCAAACTGCAATTCAAATTAGTTCAGGATTAAAGGCACAGAACAGTACTGCTTCCTTAATTGCATTGTACTGTGCTGATCACATTCAAATACCCATTACTCATTCCCTCTGTGGAGCAATAAGTCAGGGGGATTAATATTCAGGCAGGTGACAGGGCCAAGCCATTAAAAGGCAGTTATGCAGAAAGCGTGGCTGGTTTTATTCACGTTAATGAAATCAGTGAAATGAAACTGTAATAGATTTATCAAAGCTCAGATGGATTTGCTGTAAATCAGTTTGATTCAAGCAATCAAACTGGACAATAGAGATAGTTTTCAGCCCTAGCAATGGGTGTCAGAAAGCAGCATGTGAGAAGCACTGATACTCTTCACGTATGGACTGGATGGCCACCTCGTGCGCAGGCCTATTCCCAAACCAGTGCTGCTAATTTTTTTTTGTCTTTTGAACTAGGTGCCAGTGGCTGATAAAACATACAGCATATCATCTTAATACAGCACTTACACTGTTTTTAGTCCTCATTTTTAAGTACCTTAGAACATCAATTCTTTACAATTGCTGGCAAGGAAGGGAAAAAAAAAAAAAATGGAAAGTTCCACAGAGCACAAATTAGCATTTGCTGTCTCTTCACTGTCCAGAACAGGAGTGCAACTTTGGCCAGGGCAGCAGAATACAATTAACACAAATGTCTCCTACACCTGAACACGTGCAAAGGGCAAGCAGGTCACATCACCATTTCCAAGACTGATGGGCTGGCACGGGAGCCCTGAAAAGCTGAAAATTTACTTTTGTTCTGGGTCTAATGAAATAATTTGGTATCCATTAGAGGGCAGCATAAGAACAAAAACTCGACCCAGCAAGGGAGACCTCCCTTGCAGACAGACACTGGAAACTTTTCCAATGCAGTCACATTTCCAAACCTAGAGCAGTGAATGGCGAAAGCTAAGTCCTTGAGAAGGGGATGCACCAACTATTATGGAAATGGAACACCAGCCAATAGCACACAGCAGTTTCACTTTCTTGATCTCAGTGCATACATTAATGCCCCCCACCCCCATCCCCTCACCCCCTACTCTGCCAACATGCACATACCTCACCTCACAGTCCTTTAGGACTGAAGGAGAAATGCTCCAGACTTGAGCTCAATGGCCTTCTCAGTATTTTGTGCACTGCTTTTGTCATTGAGATTGCAAGGAATTGGGAAATAGTAGAGTCAGGTTTTTGTTTTCATAAAAAGTACATCATGGCGAGTAGGTTATATGACCACTACTAGAGTAGTTGGTCTAATTTTTAATTATTAGAAACAAATTGTTCAAGAACTAGAGCCAATTTTTAATGATCCAAAACAGAAGTAAATGTTCTGGTCTATTAGCATCCTATATGGAATAAATCAGTATTAAAGCTAATTAACCCTTTTCAAAGGTGTTTTGTCTTGGTTTTTATTTAATGGTTCAGTGCTGCTTGCAATATGGATCAAGCTGGAGGAACTCCATTGAAAAGATAGCCCATTTTGATAGAGAGCAACAACTCACCAGGACACACGTCTTTACCAGGATAAACCTGACTTTTCAGAGTCTGCAAAGAACTGACCATGGCTCCTTAAAATCCTGACCATGACACAGCAGTTAAGAGTAAGAGCCAAATCCATCCTCTCAGCAACGCTATGATTTGGTAGTTGATGTCATGTATTGCTTTTCAAAATTATCTTTAGAAATTTCAGGCTCTTTACTCTTAAGGATACTTCTTGCTGGGGACAAGGGGAGGATTCCTGCCAAAGTTATTTCACTCTAGGTCATATGTGAAATACAAACCCAAGATTTGGCCTTTTTGGAAGAAGCTATGATTTTTTAATAGTGTTCAAACACATAGGGCCAAGCACCTACCTCTCAGGACATAAATGACTACTTTGACATATGAAACCAATGAAAATTATATACATTATTTAAAGAACTCAATACCCATCTCGCTTTTTGATACGAGCAATCACAGTGCATATTTTAATATCAAGGCTATTTTTTGACTTATAAAATAGATGATATATTTTGTACATGAATTAAGTTCTTCACGGTAGCAGAGAAATTAATTTGCAATGTTATGAAATTTTGATTAGCCCGCTGTAAGACCAGAGATGTTTACCTCACATGTCTACAGTCTGACTCTGAGTCTCGTACACAGATAATGAAATGAACCAGAGTAGTAGGGTGGGGGAGAGGAAGGGTAATTTATGAAAACATGGTACACCATAATTTTGCCATTTTTCTGCAATAAGGATGGCAAATGATTCATGGGGTAAAATGAAATATTTCTCACTGTCATTTCAATGGATCTAAGATTTACAGCTTCTTAACTTGGATAGGAAAAACTCGTATGCATAAAAATGAATTGTAAATCAATTAATGATGGGAACAAAAAAAAAAAAAAGGATAGTGAAGCAATGGTGAGAAAACCTAACAAGCAACATATAAAGGGGAGTGGCTGTTTACTCTAACCCTTGGAGGAAGGGGCTAGTAAGGGCAGAAGACCTCTATTAAAAGAGGGCACTGAGGTCAGGTGAAAGAATAGTGTTATGTTAATTGAGTTTATTACGTTTAGATTATTTAGACAAACAAAATCAAGTAAGTCTAAATTGGAGTTAAAGAAAAGGCTAATAAAAATTAGATGTGGTTGTATAGAATATGCTAAAAGCTAACAAAGAATGATGAGTGTGAGGGCTAAAGGCAGGTGTGCGTGTATGATTTCCCACTTTCCCACTCTTCGTTAACAATGAAAGGAAGCTAACAGCTGTTGATGAAGAGGCAAGGTGCCTATTGCCCCCACAGTAGCCATTTATCTGGAAGATGAGTGCAGGCATGGCTTGTTTAAGACACATGACAGTGGTTCTGCAAGGCTCAGAAGATTGTAGAACAAACCAGCTGGACCATGAGCCACACCCTAACATCCGAGGCACATTCTACGCATTTCAAATGTTCCCTGATTCTACTGAAATACAATACAGTACCTTCCTAAAGAAGGCATCGCACAACCCTCTCTTGGGTTGTGCAACTACAATGTGAACACTTCTAGTGGTAATGTATACTAAGCAAATGATTCAATGCCTCATGTAGAGAACACAGGTGGTCCTAATGACTCTGCTATGCAGTATTTTTCTTAGATCACATCAGTTCCTGAGCAGGTATTTAGAGATGGAAGGACAGCAGCTGACTTTGCACTGCACCTCTCAGCATAGGGATGTCCTTCGGGAATGTCCCTGGCATCACTGAGTCTTACACACATCATGTTCTATGCCTGCATTTCACAAGTTAGGTAGCTAATTAGAGACCTAGAATACAAAGTACAGGCATAAAAGGCTCATCATTTCTGCCTCCCATACGGAACTTGTCTCATTACGAGGGTGCCAGATCAATTTAAAACTCTTGTTGCTTCTTTCCTTCCTAAGTCAAATGTCATCAGATGGGATCTGACACCAGTGCCAATGTGCTGTTGACAAAAATCACAAAATATTGAGGCCAGTATCATGCTTCCTTTTCTTAAGTGACCATCAATTTTACATATTTTTTGAAAACTAGGAGCAATATTTTGACAAATTTTATTTAAGTGTTATCAAATTGCATGGGCTGGATCAATGGGAAATGTTTTAAACTGTGATGTCATTTTCCCAGACGCTGAACAAATGGCTTATTGTTGCAAGTCTGTGTGGGAGGTAGCCTTCGCTTGGGACACAGTTTTGAAGGACTACAAGAAACCCACAAAGTCTCTGCGCATACTCAACCTGGAGGCAGCACTTCTAAGCACCCAAATGGCAAACGCACATGTGCATATTAAAACCTATAAAATAACATGGGCAGTATAAAATTGGGCCAGTGTTAAACTGGTAACAGCTCTACTGACTTACTGACAATGAAAATATATAGCATTTTTTTTCTGTCAGAGCATTTATCAACGCTTGGCAACCCTGCACTAACTTGACATGTAAGATGATCAAAATGGATTATGTAATCTTTCCCATTCATTTCTATTGATTTTAGTTATGATAAAATTCATCAGCATGCCTGGAAACGTGGAGGCTGAAAGGATCTGGTCTACAAAAAAAAAAAAAAGAAAGAGGAAAGGAATTCTATTGAGTTGTAATGGGATAAATGTTGACTAGGGTCATGTAAAATTAAAAGCAACAAACTAATATCTAATTTTGTTAGCCTCATAAAACAATATCTGTCTAGACAGACACTTCATTTGAGATAAAATTATAAAATTCCAGTGTAAAAGAATTAATGTGAGTCATTTAAAATACAGTTTCTGAAAATATTTTCAAACTTTTAAAAACTTCAACAATAATTAAAGTTATTTGTCTAACCACAAGCAACACAGAAATGCCAGCAAACAGGCCATTTTAATCAGCTTTATTGATTCATGCTTTTGGCTCTTACTCAGTTAAAAACAAGGCACATTAAATACATCTTCTTATGGCTCTATAAATGCATGCGGTTCATTCTGTATATCAAAAGTAATAAATAATGGTGATAAAATACCGAGACAGTTATAAAAATGACAACCCAGCCTCAAACAGAGCATTTAACAGTGCAGTCTAGAACGATAACCCAAACACAATACACGGAAGTGTGGCAGCGTGAAAACATGCAGTAAGTATGGAACTAAGACCCAATATCCTTTTAGAACATAGTAGGGCTTCTTAACTCCCTAGAGTAAAAAGCAGTGAAAGTGACATCAATATGTGATTACATTCATATGCAAAAGACCTTTTTACAAATGCATAAGAAAGAGGGGAAGGAAAACAATCAGTGACAAACCCTATGTTGCAGTTCATTCAAATCAGAATGAACATTTTTGCTGTACACATTTTGAAACAGACAAAAATCAAGCCACAAACTAAGGCAGAATACAAAGCATGCACTTGATAGCAGAAATCTGAAGTTCCACTCAATATAAACATATTGGACACAAGAATATGCAGCATGATGGATATGAGGCAGACAACCTTAGCTAAACAAGTAATCCAGCATTATCACTGTTATTACGGCTGAGGCGGAGGCTAGTTAAAGGAGTATACAGCCCTCCAGCACAGATGTGATTCCTTCACCTGAATCCCCTCAGAGGCTCTTGAAATAAATCACTTGATAATAAAAGGCAATCCCCGCACACTCACTCCCACACCCGAACAGAGTCAACAAATACCAGGTTATATGAAAAGGAAAAAATGTTTTATTCTCTGAGTGACTTTTAAAGGGGCTTGCTCCCCTATTTCCTTTGTCCTTCGCTTAAATTGTATTTCAAAACAAAACAAAACAAATAAAAAAAAAAAAACAAAAAACAAAAAACAAAACAGGCTGTTTAGGTTTAGTGAGGACCTCATATGAAAATGCTGGGGAAAGCATTTCACTCCAGAAAGGAGTCTGTGGGATTGGTGAAGGAGCGAGTCTTAGAACGAGCAGATTTTTAAGCCAAAGCAGATATGCTCAAATGAAGAAAAGCACACTTCTCTTTGTCCTTAAAGGAACTTCATTCATAGCAAAGCATGAACAAACAAAACCTGCTTTCCAAACAGATCGGTCTGAGCGAGTCACACTCTAACCCCAGTCCCTACCCTAAGGAGAACCGGAGGGGGATACAAACCATCTTTATCTTGATCTAACTAGAAAGAAAAAAGAGAAAAAGAAAGAGGAGGGGAGTACAGATGTAGAATGTTGTGATATATCATTTGGGATGTCTTAAAGGACAGCATTCCTGACGACGACTTAACTGTCACTAGGTATAAAGTGAATTTTATTGTCATGTTAGAAAAACACTCAACTGCAAAGCCATGTGCTGTCATTTATTATTAAAGGTAATAATAATAAAGAACAGTGTAAAAGCTATTCACACTTGGAAAAAAATTTTCAGTGACACCCATTGTGACATCACTTCCGTGTGTCAGGTGACCCTGAAGAAGTGGAAGTATCTAAACTTTGTTTAATAAAATGAGTTGATCTGTCTTTCCCTGAAGGTTCTGCACATTTGGGGGTTCGAGCTTAGGTAACTGAACTTCCCAGTTTACACTATGATATTCAGACTCATAACCCGTCCTGAATAAGGCAAAAAGCCATAGTGTTGGCATAAGCAGAAACAGTAGTACAAAGGTGCTTTAGGTACCAGTTGACAAAGCTAGGACACAGTCTGCCACAAAGCCTGCTGGGAGAGAAGGATGAAGAGCTACCTTTTCGATGATGCACAGAAAACCCATCACTGACAGCTTCAGAAAAGGAAGCAAAATTAATAAATATTATAATGCCAACAGGATATAATAGAAGCATCTTCCAACTGGCATCTGTAGTCAGTGCATTGTATGTTGAGCTCAATGCATATTCAGTTTTGGTGGGTGGGTGTGTGTGTGTGTGTGTGTGGTCTTTCTCTGAATTATTTTATTGTATTTTTTATTTTTGTAGAATGAAATTTTCCCATTGAGTAATCAAAGAGAAAGGCTTTTGGCAAGCAGACTGTCCTTGGATATTAAAGTGGTATGCCTCATTTTAGCTTTATAATTAAAGTTAACTAAAGCATGCCCAATTTTGTTTTATTGTCTCTTCGCAAATACCACCACTACTGCCCACCCCAACAAGAACAGGCCTGACAACACCACACGCTGCAAGATTCAGGACTTGTGGGATTGAAAATTGTGTTTTATCATTACTCCCATAAGGGATGGAAAGATTTGGTCTCATCCCATTATATCCAACTTGCCACTCAAATGCTGGTTTTAAAGTAAAAAAAGCAAGGATTTTTCTGGCAACTATAATAGTCAAAGAAAGCCAGCAGTGTCTGGGGAAAAAAATGAACTGTTGAGAAGCAACTATCACTGTACCTCCCGGCAAATGTCAATGCTGTCTTTATCTTACTCCTGTGATTCTGGAAGCTTTCAGAGTTTTTCTTTTAGAAATGTAACCAAATCTCAACCAGATCTAAACTTTGTCTTCCCTCTCCAGATTATCCAGTGTTATTCCAGACAATAAAAAAAAAAAAAAAAAATGTGCAGTGTTATTTGGAAGGGGAGGTAGCAAGAAAGCGCTGGGAAGTCTCCCAAAACCTGACCATGTCAATAGGTCAAACACTTTTCTAAGAAGGAAAAAATGATGCTGTCTACAAGTTCGAGCTCTGGAGCTCTGGGTGCCCACGTTTGCTAGCTTCTTTCCAATCTTGCCAGGTCTGCCTCTACAACTGATTCGAATGGATGACTGGAAAGGCAGAATGTCAAGTCTGACAGGTTAAAAAAAAAATGGATATAAAACATTAAATCAATGTGCACTAAAAATGAGAAAAACACTTTTTAGAAGCTAGACTGAATGGCAAGTACAAATAAAGAACTGGCAAATTAAGTTGGCAAATATGCCAATTATCTTAAAAGTTTTGGAATGTTTTCCAGTGGTTTTTTTTCTTTCTTTGTTTCTTTTTTTTTTTTTTTTCCCAAACGAACTACCATAGCCACTACTTTAGAGTGAATGAAGTCAATTTGCTGGTACACGGTGCTGGCTGTCTTATGCTTGTGGATTTACTGGTCACACTCACAATCCTCCACAACTACGATCCACAGGAATTGGAACTCTTCGGTCCAAGTTCTCTTCGGCAGTTTTCATCAGGATGGCAAGCCGGCTTCCAGACACCCTTCCTTTCTGAATTGCACTCATCAACTTTAAAAGAAAATATGGAAGACACTCAGCAAGCAGGCCAGCTTACCCTACTCCACTCCCCTCTTAGTATGCACTCATTTCCACAGTGCCAGGCAGAGGCAATATGAAGCTCTTCATCAGATGCAGAGCACATGCTCAACGTTTTGAAAAGAGGTGAGGGAAGACCTGTTTTACTCTGCTGACAAATGAACACCTTTGTCCGTAATGTGCTATTTGGGTCACTTTTTTTACTTATTTTATTTTACATGTTTTTGGTTTTTCAAAACAGGGTTTCTCTGTGGCTTTGGAGGCTGTCCTGGAACTGGCTCTTGGAAACCAGGCTGGTCTCGAATTCACAGAGATCCGCCTGCCTCTGCCTCCTGAGTGCTGGGACTAAAGGTGTGAGCCACCACCGCCCAGCTGGGTAATTTTTTAAAAAGTTAACATCAAATATTGGGTCTTGGATTCTATTTTTAAATCCTAAAAAAGAATCTCAAGGATAGAACAAAAACAAACCATGACTTCCTGCATTTAATTATGAATTTTCAGTGTTACTGTACTTGAGGACTTCTAGTCTTTTAAATTCAATTCCTTAGTCTTTTTAAACAAATTTATTTATGAGTCACTGAAAATGGACTGAGAGATATGCCCTAAGAATGAAAGTACTCCACCACATAGATTTTTAGCTAAGTCATTTTTAACCAATGGATAAAATCAGAATTAGTTCTAAGACTGCATGTAGTTTCTGCCTGGAAACACCTGAAAATTCTCAGTGGAAGGCTTGCCCCCTCATTCACATCAATGTGGAAGTATTGTTTTTCTTAATCTAATTTCTCATATATATATATATATACAATAGAATTATTATATTTAAAAAGATATGTATGAAAATAGTTAAAATATTTTAGAGACTATGGAGATACATTTAGAAAACTGTGCCCCACAGGGGGTGCTGGGCATCTGCCCAGGGGCTGGATCTAAATATCCTAACCCTATTAAAAGCTGCTTCACAAGTGACTGCTTATGAGAGGTCAACTCCTACATGCACAAGTATTATGAAACATGGACCAGAAACAATATCCTGCAACAGGCAGTCTCCATAGTGACCCTCCCATTCTGATGACTGCAAATGCACACCCATATCCACAAGCAGACCCTTAACCAGTCTGTCAATATTCAGGACAGGACAATATTTCATCTAACAGTCAAATGTAGAAACACATTTTACATCTGAGAAATATTTTACCGGAGGAATGCTGACTTGTTCTGTCTTTAGAAGACAGAACAACTTTACATTTATTGTTTTCTGATTCTGGGAGACCCTTGTAATTCATCAGAGGAAACAACTGTCAGACACGGGCATCTCTCTCGGCCACGAGTAGTGTTTCTTGTACCAACCTCAACACTAAGTATTACATGTATCTGAAAAACACACTACAAGAAAAAATAATATCTAGATGCGACTAGAATTCATGAGAAAAAGTTTTATAACTTGGAAGTTATGCTGTTTACCTTACTGAAGGCATGAATGGTTGCTTTCATTTAGAACTGGACAGGAAATACTCAATGATTTAAAAACTCTACAAGAAAACCTGTAGGTGGTTTAAATTATTTCCTATGTATTTAGCTCTACTATACTCAAGAAAATTTCTTAAGACCCAACTCACACAGCACATCCATTAAATTAGATTCTTATTGTTTCTAAACTCTGGGGTGTCCAAATCTAAATGCTGTTGTTTATTTACAACAAGAAGGAAAGGAAGCATAAGCTATTTCTTTGAAGAAGAGTTTTCTAAAATTCTGAGACAATATTCCCCAGCAAAACAAAAAGAGGCATTAGATATTTTCTAATTCCTAACCATAAATCTCAAATTCAATTTAAAATCTGCATTTAGTGAAAGAGTTAGTTAAAGAACGAAGCATTCTTTTTGTAATGCTGGACACAGCCTGTGAAATTTTTCTGCATTTAGATTCAACAATGCTCTTATCTGCAGCTCATCTCTAGAGAGACAATTACCATTTCCTTTGCCTTGATCTTGTTTGTTTAACTTGACACAGTGAAGAAAGGGCTGACATTGACCAAAATCCCAGCATTAATTTATTTCATGTTCAGCATTCATCATTGCCATGGTGCAAGCAAGACCTGGCATTCATTTGAAAGACCTGCCCAAGAAACAGTACAGAAAACAACCTGGCTGCCTGGAAACCAAAGCATTCTTCAAATGATCAGAGTCCTATGGACAGCTAGGGATAAAGTATTGAATTTCTTTCCTTTACAGAATTAGTAAGGGGTAATGTAGAGCATCTAGTGTGAAGTGACAGTAACAAAATGTGTTTTCTTCACAGTTATAATGATTGAACAGTTGAAACTTTGGTTACTTAAGCATCAGAAATAGAAATGTCTACATTTGCCATCTTGACCCCAGAGTATGAATTTCTTCTCATTTGCTTTTCTGCTTCTTTAACATGTAAGGATTGAGTACATATATTCTTAAGTGAATATGATTCTTTAATGAATAAAACTATAGGTTATAATATCTCCCATTTAAAAAAATAACAATGACTTTCAATACCAGAAATAGTATGTTGCCTCTCAGTGTAGCAATGGTCTAGCAATTGCATTCCATGATACCATGCTTTAAAAAGAACACTTCTTGTGCAATTCTGCAAGCCACAATTAACTTGGATTAAATCTATATTAGCCAGTAAAGCTGATACCTCTTACAAAGAGAATGAAAATGAACAGACATAAACAGCCTTGTCCTCGAGGGCAGACAGACCAACTGACTGTTGCTGGCTCAAGCTATACTTTAAGAATGAAGTGACTAGTGAGTGAGTAGTTTGAAGAATTTCATTCTTAGGATAGTGACAAGCAAAAGCAAACACAAATACATCTGTCTCATCACAACTCACCTGCAGAAATTCATTGAGTTCAACTTGTCCATTTTTGTTCAAATCGACTTCACTGAGAATTTCATGTAATGTATTTTCATCTATTTGCACATTGATATTCTAGACAGAAGAGCACAGAGTGGGATTTAGCTAAAAATAACATGTAGCCTTCTTCCAATGTAAAGACTAGACTATCCAAAAGTTTAAAAATATGATGTAAAAAATGCTAATAAATATTACCGTTGTATACTTCTATATCTGAAGGTGATAATGAAAAAAAAAAGTGTATTACCTCTAGTACACGCTGAACATCAACAATGGTAATAAAGCCCTTTTCATCTGCATCAAACTTATGAAATCTCTTCGTGTACCTGCAACACAAAGTTGAATCATGGCAACAGACTTACATAAAAGAGGGAGGAGAAAGAGGAAAAGGACATGGAAGAGACCCAGAGGAAGAGCTATTAGAAGTACCTGTCAATGTCTGAAGGCAGCAGGCTAATTTCAGTACGGTCTGTGAGTTGTTCTGAGCGAGATTTATAGCCCATTTCATAGTACAGAAACTTTGTGGCTGTTTCAAGTTCTTCCTGAAAAAGAAGACAAATACACAAAGTTGACAGATTTATAGGAGCTACTGATATTTCCCCTCTTTATTTTTTATCACCAGAAACTGGTTATCGCTGAACCAGAACCCAGTTTTAGTGTAGTGTTACCACTCCTTAAGTTGTGCAACTTAAGACACAGTCTAATATGCTCTGTTACAGAACATTGCTGTAACCTTACACATCCCGCATGTCCACCTGCATTTGCCTGATGCTTCCCTGCCCTCTGGTTCCAGGGACCATCTGGTGGGCCTTGGGCTCAGTTCATCTTTTCTTAAATGTCATAGAGCATGTCGTATCCTGTGCTTGACTGTTTCTCCACAATATAAGGATTCCTAGTCTACACGTTATAGTACTGCTGTTTTGTTTTTACCAGAGTGTACTCTTGCTTGCTATTGACTATCAGATTCTACAAATTCCTAAAGCTTGATGACACAGAAAGCAAATAAGAGTAAACTATATAGGACCTGAATATCTACTCTATCATGACTTGCAGCGCCTGTGTGGAAGTTCTGTCAGGGGCCTGATACTACAGAGTCAGCATGAAAATGGATATCCTTCACCACTGCACAAGCACTGCCGTTAGCTTCTATTTTGTCACTCTCCCATCTAACTACCTCAGGTGACTAAAGTATTATAGAGTATACTATTTGCATGTGTCTTGTCTCACATGTATAAATGTGCATGCGTGCGTACACACACACACACACACACACACACACACACACACACACACACACACACACACATCCCCTGTGTATATATTTCTTAATCCCATTTTTATCAGCTTCAGCCATGTGGCTTACTTTGGTCAATAGGACATAAATGGATATAAGATATTCCACTTTTGACTGATAGCTTAAAAAGAGACGTCTTACCTTTCTGTCTCTCGTTCCTGTTCCCTGAGAATAAACATGGCTTAAACAGACACAAGCTAATTTAGACATGAAGGAGAGACATCAAATGATGACTGGGCTGGATATGGTGGCACACACCTTTTGTGCCAGTGTTAGACGGGGCAGAGGCAGGCAAATCTCTGTGAGTTTGGTTTAGAAATGGAGATCCAGGATAACAAGGGCTACATCGAGAGAACATGTCACAAAAACAAGTAAGATCTAGGGCTATGATATGCCACTGAGATGGATTTTAAGATTTATTTTAATCATGTTGATATGTGTGAGGGGCATGTGGGTATGTGAAGGTGTATGTGCATGTGTGGGGTGCCCATGGTGTCCAGAAGAGGGCATCAGATTCCATGGGGCTGGAGTTATTACACAAATTGTGAACTGCCCTGTTGGGGTGTGGGGATGTTCTGCAAGAGCTCCAAAGCCCTCTTAATAGCCAAGTCATCTCTACAGCTTAAACCACTAAAATGTTGTCATGCACTATCACCTGAAAAGAAGCAAATATATATCTTAAATTCCCCAACTTCACATTAAAAAAATGTTACAAACTCAGTAGGCCCCAAATAGCAAATGTGAAACTGAAATTACCATGAAGTGAGGCACATGGAAACTAAACCACTGAGCAAGCCATGGCAGCAGAAAGGCTTGGAGCTGTTTTCTTAGGAAGACAAACTGTTTCTGAGATTATTCCTTTCTACCTCCTTCCTCTTCAGAAACAGATTCAGCAAAGGAAATAAAACATCATGCATGCTATAATGCCGAACTTAAAAACTAAAAATGTACCAACATCAACATCTGTGTGGTTAAATAAAATATGAAGTCTCTATCTCCAATGGCATTCTACACTGGCAGACTTCTCTCTTCACACAAGAAAATTCACCAGTCATGGTTTTAAAATAGATTTCCTTGTCTGATCAATTGTTCCTAGCCACTTAATATAAACTATTCTACAATTCATGTTCTTGGACATGCTGCCTCTGAGCCTTCCCTCCAATGACAATCTCTTACTCAATTCATATTCCTTTACTGCTAGTGAAGTTTATGTACACTTGGCCAAATAATCATGATACTTCAAAGAACAATGAAATCCTCCAGATTACAATGTAGCTCCCTAACTTTGTGTTTCTATTATAGATTGCGCAAACAAGGCAAGGTGGCCATCTAAATCACACTGCAACTTGGGATATGATTTTACTAAGTGGCTTTACATGAAAACCACAATATCTACCTCTTTCCAGACAGCATTTCCCTAAATATGTTCTGCATGATTCCTATGCCCTTTCCTGCTCAGCCCTCCCGAAAAGCAAGCTTAGTTTGAGGTCTCCAAGGAAGTGTCTCTGTTGGAACTGACAAAACACATAGCATGTAAAAAGCTCCAAGTCATCTGAACTAAAACTTTTTTTTTACTTATTTAATGAAAAAACTCCCCTGCTTGACCATGCAATCATCTTTTAACACACATCAATTAATTCACACCCAGGAGTACACAGGTTGGCGATGGCACTTCCCTTCATGTCCTTTCCTATTCCCTCCATCACTACCCAACTCACCAGACCGTGCTGTCCTGCCTATTCTATTATTTCGCAGTTAGTTGGCTTTCAGTCTCAAAGAACAATGTCTGTAAGTATATTTGTAAGCTTTGAAAATATACCAACATTTCTGACATGTGTTGCATCCATGCAGTTTGAGTTCAAGGTCCTTGAAACTATGAGCTATTTATTATTCCCCTAAACTATTTGGCACCATGTTCAGTATACGGGTCACTCATTAAGTATTGACCGTAGAAACAACACAATTCATCTAAGCAGAGTTATTTATCACCCTGTTCCTCTTTCGCTTTTGCAGGTTAAATAATCCCAATGCTTTTAACCTTTTCTCAGAAGTACAACTTTCTAACCTTTTAATTCTTTTTTTTTTTTTTTTTTCCCCTCCATCTCTTCTGTGCTCTCCAGACTGTCCACTGTTCTCGTTAAGCTCCTGTGCCTCGGAAACTGAATATCTTTAGTTGTTTAGCTTTTGTTACTTTAAGGAGATTAGGAGTATTCCTAAGAATTTCTGTCTACTCATAAAGTTTGGAATAAAGTAAAAAAATCAGTTTACTTGGCAATGTTAAGCACAACTGGTTTTTAGAATTCTCTTTTTCCTACCTCCTAGTACAAAATATGCTCCTATCTAATCATTGCAACTATAATTTTTTAAGAACATATCCCTGGTTCTTCTATACAGAAAAAAAAATGATAAGCAGTAATATTCTTCTGTTGTGTCCATGAAGAACTAAGATTAAAAAACTGGAAGAGTTATAAGCCAGTAGAGAGGCAGCAGGAGGGGGTCAGGGGACAGGTTGTGAACCCACCTCTACAATTTACTGCTTACAGAAACTGGGTCTGCTTCCTCAACTATAAAATTAGGGTGAAGGCCACCCCTTTGCAGCTGGGCATGACAGTACATGCCTGTAATCCCAGCTCTTAGACATTGAGGCAATAGAATCATGAGTCCCAGGCTTGCCTGGGCTACCCAGTGGACTCCAAAGACAGGCTACTCTTCACACAGACACAATGAGGACATGGAGGCACCAACCTGAGACTTCTACCATCAATTCACTTCAAAACATGACCTTAGAGTCACTACAGTAGAATTTTAAAGACAAGGCACTACTGTGCCTTTGAAAAATGCAATTAAGTCAAACTTCTAAAGCTACCCTTTCAACCACATTTCCCAGCACCTTTAGGAATCTACATCATACTCTGAACACTTGAAGGTTAGACCACATGCCCAATCCTGTGTGAACCATCAGCACATGACAAGATGTGCAATAATGCTTAGTCACTACATACGTGAATATGCCAAGGAGCCTTCAGTCCGTGAACAATAAAAGGTGGTTAGATCTGTGGTGCCTTGACCTTGGCTTCATGTTAGAAAGTGAAGAAATGAATTTGAGAAATAAATGTGTGCTATTTGAAGCACCCACTGACAGTATTTCTATTACAATAGTCCTAACATACTGCTGCTTTCTAAGTCACAGTTACCTTAGGCCTCTTACAACTCCCCCAACATTAGCAGCTGTTTTTTTCTATCTGTCCTATAGCCTTCCATATTGCTCCAGTTTCTATACTTTGAAGTGTTCCTACGCTAATCTCAGGGCCACTTTCCTCACCTACCAGCATTAAGTCTTTCATGATCATATCTAATATAGCAAAAGCCAATTTAAAAATGTACATCCAGCTAAGACCTTACCATATCCAATGGTAAGTCTGGGTTATATTCTGACAAAATGCTCCAAAATTGTTAAGATGGGAACACTAGCTTACTTAGAGAGAAACCAGTACAATGATCATGAGTCACACCAGCAGCCTATATTTAGGTGACAATAATGAAAGGCAATAAGAAAGGGTGAGACTCAACCATGATTTGAAGATGATGATAGTAAGATTGTCTGAGTGCCTTTAGATGGGATATGGGTAAGACAAAGTATGATGTTAAAATTTCGACCTGAGCAACTGAAGGGCAATGAGTTGTTATGGTATGAAGAAGGCTCTAGGGACAGGACTTGAAGGAGCTAAGAAGTGACTCAAAAGAAATCTTCCTCCTGGGTACAGAAAAGTAGTTCAAGCCAGGCATCACTGATACACCTACTATCCCAAAACCTCAGAGGTAAAAGCAGGATGCAGACTTCAAAACCAGCCTGGACCACACTGCCAACTTTCTCCCAACAAACAATTCAAAAGGGGGAGTTGAATCAGCTGTGCCAAACGCAAGCAACTACCTGGCCAAATACAGTGAGCTACAAGAGCTGACACATGGATTGTGTCACAAAGTGTGGACATCCTTGGTGAGTTTGCCCAGGATTAATCAGGGACATATCACAAAAAGTTTCACAGATTCAGTTAAAGAAAGAATAGGACCCAATAAATGAAGATGTTTTTACAATGTTTGTAAATAATTTGTGTAACCCTCTGCACATGAAAATAGTTTGCCCTAATTAAAGAAGGAGGAGGAGAATGATGGAGGAGGAAGGAAAACGAAGAAGATAATGATGATTTTCTGTGTATTACCACAAGCCCAGGTGTGGGGTGTGTGTGTGGGTGTGTGGGTGTGGGTGTGTGTGTGTGTGTGTGTGTGTGTGTTTATGCCCTCATGGATATACAAGCATCATTGGAATTTTTTTAATTTGAAAATTAATATATCAAATGATACTTTAGTTTTTCTTCATATTGTAAAGGCCTCTCATCTTTTAAAATACTAAGTGATACATCAAATAATAAGATCATGATTGTCAGGCAGGGAAACCACTATTTTTATCAAAGGATTACCAAGAATAGAAACTCCACTGATGGTATTCTAAAAGTGTCTTCAATGAGACCAAAATAGAGCTGCACCCAACCATTGTGTTTGTATCTCTCTTTCTCATGAATTATGATCAGGGAGTTAAAAGTGTTCTCTAGATTTCTGTAACAGTGAAATTACCATAAGAATATTAGGTATGTATAATACAGCAGTGAGCAAGAAACCTAAAACTACAATCAAACTTTACAAACATACCAAGCTGTTACACGTTTATAAGCAGAACTATAGTTATAAAGGCTTTTTTATACAATACCTGTTTCTTGGTGTCACTCCAGTTCAATTCTCTGCCCATTAATTCAACAATCCTGGGCAGGGCTTCTTCTGCAGCCTGGACATTGAGAAAGGCCAGGCGGGTGCGACGTGAAATCATGTCAACAGCGGTGCAGGCATATTCCTTAATTCCATATTTCACCTAAATTAAAGAAAAATTGCTAGTTTGACTCTTTCCTTTAAAATAGCAAATGTTTACATTTAAAAAGGTGCTTGAAGAAAAGCTGATATTTCTCCAGCTGCTCTGCTTCTCTGTCCACACAGACATCCTTGTGGCCCAGCACAGGCCCTCCCTCTGTCTACCACAGTGGGGGTGGGAAATGGGGTAAGCTGGGTAAGAATGAATGCCTTCTTCCTAAGTAAAATGAGGCACAGACATGCAAACAGCATCACCTCTCACCATCCACAGGAATCTTTCTTTGCTAATG
This sequence comes from Phodopus roborovskii, assembly GCF_943737965.1. Lineage (NCBI taxonomy): Eukaryota > Metazoa > Chordata > Mammalia > Rodentia > Cricetidae > Phodopus > Phodopus roborovskii. The sequence continues at coordinate 46,608,614 of NW_026126418.1, forward strand.
CATAATGGAAGCGTTCATTTACATGTTTGAATATGCAAAGCACGTGGACAGAAAAGTCAGCTTCAACTCCTTAGGCTGTATTTTCTGCCTTAGAGACCAACAAGTGGAGCTTACTGGACACTAAGATTTAAGGCACAATGAATTTCAGATATACAAAGCATGGTCTCTGGTTTCATGGTATGAGAAAGCAAGCCGAGAAATAAGACAAATTTCTGAGAAACTATCAAAGCAGGAGGACAAAAGGAACCAGTGAAGACAGAAGGGATATGGACATAAAGAGCTACAGATTCTGGCACGTGAAACCAAATTTACAGACTCCTGCTTCTCTGAACAAACTCTGGAATTCACACTCATACTATTACCACTGTCAACATTACTATTAAACATTTGTGACAGCTGGAAACTCTACTCCAGACCTGTGTGCTTTAAAACTTAGCAGTGTATAATGTTAAAAGTACAACGAACAGACAAATGGCAAAGTACAGATACAAAACAAGGGAAATTCCTGTGACCACCACATACCTCTGCTTCGATGTACGGAAATTCTGACACAAGACGAACTCCAACAATGGGCCACCGCTTTCCAGTCACACTTGCCATTTTGGCGACCTCAAAAGCCTTGTCACCATAGGTGGTGGCAAGATGTTGTGCCACCTATAGAAATAAAACTGCATTAGACAGGTATTCAGAGTGTCATTCCTTTAAAGTGCAAAATAAAAAACAGCACAACATTCTCATGCTGTTTTCTCAAGGCCTGTAACTAATAGTCCTAAGGAAGTATTAGGTTTGGACTGTGGGAGGAAATCATTGGGTTTGAATGCTTAGGCCAGCGCTGACTCAGCACTCCTGCAGTACCAGATCTGTGATGGATGAAGCTTCAGCTTCACTTTGGCCCTTCTGAAGAACAGCCCTTCTTACACTCACAATGCAAAGAAGTTGGGGAAATCTGTATGATAGAAGCAAACCAAATAAATTGCAAATTGCAAAGAGAAACTAAATGTGTGCCACTTTTTAGGCAACTATAATAAAGTTGGATCATCTTTTCCTGTTTTCTTTTGCAGACATAAGAGTAGTAAGCATGGCAAAAGGTCACTCTAAATCAGAGAGGCCACACCATAGCTGCTGAATGTGATCTTGACACCATCAAAGCAAGGTAGTGTGGCAATGTACACAAACCTCACTCTCAAGCCCGTAGTCCTGGACAAGCCTGATGTAGAGTGTGGGGCTCCAATCTTTGCCTCCTTGAAGGAACAGCCCCACTGTCCTACTAGGACCTGCATTCAAGTTGTGAACTTTGATAGCTGCATTCACGGTGTCTTCTGCCATAGAACGATATGTCGTCCACTTCCCACCTACAAAGAAATTGTTACACTATTAAGTTGACATTCTGAATTTGCCTTATAATTAACCATTTGCCAATAATAACAGTAGTCGCCTTTGGGCAGGAAATTTGGCAAATGAGGTTCTACCAGGAATCATAAAAACCAAGTACTTGTTCATTAGAGCAAAAAGGGACAATTCAATGAATGAGGTTGCTTCCCTGCCCCCATACCTGCTATTGTGATGAGGCCACTCTCACTGACATCAACAACATGATTTCGGGAGATAGACTGAGTGTCTGCAGACTTAGGATCGATAACAAGGGGACGAATACCGCTCCATGCTGCCAGGACATCCCCTCTTCTCACTGGTAGAAATCAAAAAGCATTTTAACAAAAATATGAATGCACAGGAAAGCACTCAGCAGGGGTTTTGAGCCACAGGTGAGACCAGAGAAAGTAACCTGAACTGGGTAGGAATTCTGAGACACAAAGATAACTTGCTTGAATGAGCAAAGGACATGAAGACCACAAACAACGGTGGCAAAGAATAACCCACAGAAACCAGTGCCTCCAAACCCAAAACACATCTGCTGTACTGTCTGAAACAGAGGAACCTGAGATATTCAAGGAGTTCACTCATGAAGGATGGTGGAGTAACTAATCTCACCTCCATCCTTACTCCTGGGACTGGTCCTTAGACTCATCATCAAGAAGAAAGAGTTCACAATCAGGAGAGTTCTTTATACTTGGTATCTTAGCATTTGGCTGTTTAGCTTGAAATTTTTATTACAAACATGTCATCATTTTGAGAGGGAGTGGGTGAGGCACATAGGAGTTCAAGGGGGAATGGTGTAGAATAATGTACCGATTATACTTATGTATAAAATTCTCAGAAAATATGATCAAAGCAAAAAAAGGAGATAATACAGATTAAAAAATAAAATGAAAAAAATTATCAAATGGATTTTGGATTAAATTATTCAGAAAGATATATTTTAAGGACAATAAAATTTTTACTTAAACTATGAAGTATTCTGTATGGTCTATAGGATTTTCACATTACTAAGCCAAAGTAAGGTCAAGTCATCTATGTATGTATGTATGTATGTATGTATGTATGTATGTATGTATCTATCTATCTATCTATCTATCTATCTATCTATCTATCTGATATCCACCTATCTATCTACCTATCCTTTATCTGCCCACTTCCTCCCATACTTCACACAATGATTTTTATGGATTACTCAAAATGTTATTTGCACAAAAAGTTTGTTGTCTATAGCCCACTACCACTCAAACTCAGCAATGATGGCTCAAGCTCCTGGCTGCAGCTGTTTGTATGCTCTGTCCAGGGAGTACAGAACAACTAAATGTAGAAACTTTAATTCTAACTCTCAAGGAAAAGCAACTATGACAGACTTCTCCCTTGATAATCTATTTAACCAATATGTAAACCTTGCACAATTGTGAAACAAACCCAAATTAAAGTTCACTCAAGGAGGAGATTCTAAGGGAGATGATGACAGTCAGGATAACAAGTCACCATCATGTATGTCTTCTCATCATCCCAAGCTTTACAGCCATGCTATAACCAGGATGGAAACAGTCCTGGGGATGGACGTGAAGGTGGTAGAGCAAAGAGAATGAACGTCCACCTAAGCCATTGCCCAGTCACTAAACACTCCTGCCTTCTCATATCTGAATCCCTGCTTTATTGGATAATGAGTTGTAACCTCCTCCCCCCAACCCAGTGTCTCCATTAAACTGAGCATGTCCTTCTCTACAATATTTAAATGCTCTAGACTCCAAGGAGCAGGACAGTTCTACAGACTGTTTTTGCAGTGTGGGTTAAAGTCTGCACTGTCCAATTCACTAGCCAACTGCTGCAGCGGGCAGCAACTAACCCTTGGAAATGTGATTTAGACAACCAAGGAAGTGAAATGCAATTAATTTAGATAGCTCACATACATGTCCCTAAAAACTCCCTAGAACATAAGCAGGCTGATCCCATTTGATCATGAGATGGCTGGTCACATTAAGATCACCACCTTGCCCTCATCTCTAAAGCACAGATACTGACTGACATTTGAGTAGCTTGATTTGCTCAGAAGGACAAAATAAAATAAAATAAATTGTGCTTTCATACCTATATACCTAATGCTACTAGCCTTCATGGGCCTAATTTTACATTCCAAACAATACCACTTTCTTATTAACCTCATGAGATCAAAGAAATGAAAAATATTTATACTCAACTCTATGGTGGTTTGAAAGAAAATAGTCCTCAAAGAAAGTGACACTATTAGAAGGTGTGGCTTTGCTCAAGCTATAGTCAGTGTGACTGACACAAGTTGCTTCTGCTCCCAGTGGATCAAGATGTAGAATTCTCATCTCCTCCAGCATCATGTCCGACTGCCTACATGCCACCCACCATGATGATAATGGATTAGTCTGAAACTGTAAGACTGTCCCAATTAGATGTTTTCCTTTGAGCAGAGCATTGGTGGCACACACCTTTAATCCTAGCTCTGGGAAGGCAAAGGCAGGTGAGTCTCAATGAGTTTCAGGCCAGCCTGGTCTACATAGAGAGTTCCAGGACAGCCAGAGCTACACAGACAAGCACTGTCTCAAAAAATCCAAAAAGAAAATTTTCCTTTATAAGAGTTGCTGTGGTCATGGTGTCTCTACACAGCAATTGAAACCCAAAATAAGACACTTCCTTTCAAATTATAATTCTGAAACTGGTACTATTATATACATCTGTAGCCTAGAGTAGATAGTGACCAAAAACTACCTAGTGTCTATAGGGAAGTCTGTGAAAAAAATAGCAAATTGGAGCTTTTGTGTCTTGGAACTGAGCCTCATCCCACTCATACTGCTAAGCAAGAATCCATTAACTCTTTTGTCTTTTTCTTATCGTGTTACTTGTCTTGTCTTTAGCAGTGGAAATTCTAAGATCTCTCAATATTCTAAATGTTGTGTCAAGTGAAAGGCCATGTACAATTATCAATATTTGCTGGAATACTAAATAGGTTCTGAGCAACCCAGAGTGGTATCTCAAGTACAGAATCCCTGTATTTGGGTGGTTGATACAGAACTAAACTTTGAGTTCAAGACTAGCCTGGGCTACAAAATGAGACCCTGGCTAAAACGTAATGAATAAATAACTGGGAACAGTGGTATACACTTTTAAACCCAGCACTCAGGAGACAGAAGCAGGCAGATCTCTGAATTGGAAATCAACCTAGTCTATATAGAAAGTTCCAGGACAGTCAGTGCTACATAATGAAACTCTAGCAAATTCATTTCCAGTATGTCACTTGGTTCAGTTTACTCTATGATTGGAAGAATAAAATAGAAATAGCAAAGGTGAACAGAACATCACAGCTCCTTGAAAAAATAACTCAATGTGATTGTTTCAGATTACAATTCTTTTCCTCTTACAACCTTAGCAAGACAAGTGTTTGTTTTAAAATTAACAGAAAACAAAGGCCACAGGAAGTGACAATTAAGCCTAAACACGTGATTCTGCATGGCTTTAGTTATTTAGGTGAGCATTTCGGGATGTTTTTTCTCATGCTTGCATGTGAAAATATCTAAATGAATACAGGTAAACAGTGTCAGAAATCAATACTTCTCTACCACCGTGTTTAACCTGCTGGAATGAAGTGTTAATCACAGAAATAAAATACCATATTACATTTATAAACTAATGAAACTAGAAAAAGCAAGACGCGTGACTCTAATTAAACAGCTGGAAGACAGCCAAGCCTGTGTAAGTTGATAACCCGAGTACAATCTCTGGCAGGGAAAAGGCAGGTCTGCAGTGAGTTGATATGGCCAGCTCGGCTGTTAATTGAATAACAGGCAATCTATAAACACGACTAATTGCACATGTGCAAGCCCATGTGCAAGTGCAGAGACTGCCTGGAGAAGCACCCTGAGCACTGTGCGCCTGGGGAAGTGACCAGTGAGTCCTCTGTCTCTCGCAGTCCGCTGCAGTTGTAGCTTGATTCCCCCACCACGGCATCCCTCTGTTTAAACTCTGCACAGTAACTTAATGATACGTTTTTCAAAAGCTCATTTTTCTTCCTAACTCAACACGGAACTGTAGAACTACCAGTTACCCATTTCAACAAAGAACAAACAAGTAATCTAGAAATTTCAGCCTGTCAATGGAAAGCTTTCTAAATTGTAAAAGAAGACATGGGCTTATTCCCCACAGGTGAAACGCTCTATAGAACTTTCCCCAGGCATCCCACAGAAGAGCACCAGCCGCTTTGCAGCTCAGAGTGTTACGATTTGACACTTTTCTTCTCCCTCTCTCCCTTAAGGACTGAGCCATTTGAAGAGACTCAGAAACTGTATCAGAACTTACTTATCCACTTAATAAAACCTTTTCATATGATTATATCAGTCTCAATGAATGGAAAAGACTTTAAAACTACAGCTTTTGGCTACCAATATGGCTCAGAGGATAAAGCCAATTGCTGTGCAAGCTGGGGAAAATGAGTTTGGTCCCTACATCCCACATAAAGGGAGACAGGGAGACCGAATTTGACCAAGTGGCCCTTTGCCTTCCATACTTGTGCCTACCTACACACACACACACACCATCCTAAAGGTTTCTGATAGCTTCCTTGAAATGAACAGAGAAACAATACACTCTGTACTGGACCCTGTATCATATTTTATAATCCAGAACCACTAGCCAAAGTACTGTACAGTATTTAGATGGTCACATCAAAGCCAGACTTAGTTAAGACTCATCATGCCCCAATACTACAAGCTAGGAGAAAAAGAAAACACTGTATCCCAGCTTCATCTACTGCAGGAATCACATCGCTTAGAAGCAATGAGGGAAAGACTGACAACATGCTTGCACAGCTGTGTGTCAAAACACATACAATATTCAATGACAGCAGAGCTGGGAAAGACAGCCAGAAGAAGTGAACATATTAAAAAGTGACTGAAGAGTGGCAACACTTGCTTCTTTCACATTTCCTTGGTACCTAAGAGGCTACTGGATTCCACCAGAATACCTAGAGAAAGCCCACGATTATGAAAGTCTTCAACATAAGATGCAGTGAGCTTCAGCTAACTGTTCCCCTTTATGAAGTCTAAGTGAAATTCCTCAAATATTCTGAGTTCAGTCAGCTAGAAATGAGAATGCAAAGAAATTATAAAGGTCTATTTAAGCAGAAAGGTTGCACACAGCTGACAAAGCTGTCACTTCTTAAGACACTATACCCAATGGACACACATATTCATCAAGATTGTCCCCAAGTCACTAAGCGAAGAGCTGCTCAGTAGTATTCACCCACTTTTGTAAACTTCAGAATTAAGAAGAAATGGTCTTTGTTAGTTTCTCTACTTTCCTGATAACCACAGGACAAGGGATTTGAAGGGAGCTCTAGAAACCAAGTGGGAATGTCCAAGTCTTTCTCTATTTATAGGCAGAGCAAAAGTGCCACCACCTCTGTTAGGTGGCAAAGCTCCTATCAAGAGCAAATTTTCACATTCATCCTTGACACAATGGCTTTCCAGGACTCACTGCTGTCTCCAGCACATCCAGTCTGTTAGCACAATAAGCAGCCGCATTTCTCAGCCTTACTACATTTCCATGGGAAGGCCTAAGAAAGTGTCCATACTCATCTCCACTCTTGAATTTATTCTATGCCTTGTTCCCACAATCCTAGAGCGCATCAAGAGTAATCCTACTCTTGACAAACTTTGTATACAAGTAAATACAAAGAGGACTCATTATTATAGTGAAACACAATCATAGCCAGACATATAAGCTCAATCCAGACCTACAATGGACAAGCAAACTATCAAGTTTAAATTACAAGGAGGCTTAAAAAACGTAAATAGAGATGTTAAACAAAGCACGGCTGCCTTCCATGCTAATAAGTGTGGAACATAGAGACTGGTTGTGAAAACTGATTTTATTTATTTAATAAGTGTATGCTATTGTTGCAAATATCCAAAGAGATTCTATTCACAGTAGAATTATATCCATTACTTTAAATTTGAACTAATACTATGCAGACAAATCAATTAAACTAAGACAGTAATCTGAACCATTCTCTAACACTCTTTGTTTTGTTGGAAAATACATGATCACACAATGGAACAGTCTTATAGGGAAGAAAGATTTGTAAATGCTAGTGTGCTGCATCCAGACAAAAATAGTATAATTCCTCCACTGAAGATGACATTGTAAGACTGTTCATATAAATAGATGAAGACTCTTTTTATAAATCATAGGAAGATGAGAAAAGTAATATCACCACCAAATCTTGAGCTTCCTGTCTGAGGTGCAGGAAATCAGTGACTGGGTCTGGGAGACCCCAAATATGGAGAGGTTCTTTGCAGCTTGGAGGCTACAACCAATAGTTATGTGGGTATCACTACCACAGAATGAGAACATTGAACTAAATGGTGAATGCTATGGAGATCACTGAGATTACCATGAGAGGGGGAAAAAAGGAAAGAAAAGGAAAATTGAAAGACACATGAACACACAAAGAAATCATAAAGTAACTTTAGTTCTGAAGGCTGAGCTCTACCACAAGAAGAGCGCCCTGCCTGACATGGTTTACATATGAAAGGCAGGAGAAGGTGAGAAAGTGATAGGTCCTTCTGTTCAGGTCCTAGGGAGAAATCAAACAAGAAATCAAACACACACAACACACCACAGCATAGAAGAAGATGGTCAGTAAATCTGCTTTGTTGTCAAGGGTATTGCCAGAAAACCCACTAAGTATGAAAGATTCAGTGGTTCAATGTGCTTATGTTCAAGATGGCCTGGGAAATGCATACTGAGCCAAGAGATACCTGTTCCCTAGAAAAACTAAGTGTGAAAAAGACTCACTCAAGCTTACTATACACACACACACACACACACACACACACACACACACACATACCTTGGGGTGTCATTACCACAGGCACAGCCACTGAAGTGAACCTGGCCAGATCGACCCTTATGAGACGAGGGAAGGTTTGGGGGGAAAGTATGCCCCCCAATAGTCCTGAAAATGTGGATACATAGAACATGGTCTTTTTGACTTAACAACTAATTAATGCAATCAATTACTATCATTACAGAAAACTACAAACCAGTCAGGAAATCCATCAATCCTGTAATGTCTTCAATCAAAAAGAACTATTTATTAAATTGTAAAATAATACCCCTGAAACCACCAATAGCTAATTAAAGTACTTTTGCTCAAAACAATCATGAGTAGTAAAATAACAATTAGCTAACAAGTTTTGTAGATGAGGACACCCTTCCAATGGGGAGCTCCAAGAACACATCTTAGACTAGTGCTAGAATATATGGTCACGATATGCTAACAGTATGACTACTGCCCCAAAAGACAGGTGATTTCTGAAGTATTTATGCCAAGATGTGATTGATGGTAGAAAGGACATCTCATAAGAAGTCATCACTAAAACAAAGGGACAAGGGCTTAAACGTATATGGCCTAACTTGTTAAGGATAAATAGTACAACCAGTAGACCACAGAATACATGGAAAGAGAGGGTTTAGATACAAACAAAGAGGTCATTTAAGGGTCAATCTAAGTATGAAATGACACAACTGAACCAGGCATGATGGCATACTCCTAGAATTCCAATAGGACTGGGAGAGGAGGGTTGCCATGAGTTCAAGGCATGCCTAGACTATATATAATAATACTCTCTGTCTGGAAGTAGGGGGAGGCTCAGGTATAAAACCTGGCAACATCCAGAAATAAAATGGGAAGAGGGGTGCATAGTATTCTGGGTATACTAGCAGGTTTTACGTCAAGTTGACACAAGCTAGAGTCATCTGAGAGAAGGGAACCTCAAATGAAAAATGTTCCTATAAGACTGGGCTATAGGCAAGCCTGTAGAGCATTTCCTTAGTTAATGATTGTTGGAGGAAGAAGGGAGGGAACGAAGGAGAGGAGAGGGGAGGGGAGAAAAAGAGAGTGGAAGGGAAGGGTTTAAGGATTATATTATGCAAAGTTTTGGGATATTTGAAGCTGAAGGCAAGAAAGGCTTGGGAAAGTCTGGTAGATAACAAAGAGGGAAGAAACAGGGCAGAAATATTTATATTACCTTCAACATCACAACTCAGGTAGTTCCGCACTTCATTCAAGATGAAATTGATGTCTTCTTCCGAAGGAATAGGATGGGGTGTGATGTCTGTTGGTGAATCAGTAGTGCCAGCAATAGTCATCTTCTCCCAAGGCAAGAAGAAAATAACTCTGCCATCACTGGTGGCAGGATCAAGAAGTCCCATACTCTCAGGGCTGGAGTAAAAAGAAACATTTCTTTTCTGCTTGGCATTAATGTACAAGTAAGCAAATCAGAAAGATATGAGCTACTATTATTCTACCCTAATCCATAGAAATTCCTAAAATTTTTAAAAATGGTTAAAAAAAAAAAAATAAGGTGCTGAGAGAATGTGGTAATATTATCCTGCAACCCTCCCAATCCAACAATGCAAGGCTAATTAATTGTCTTTCAGTTGTTTTGGTTTTTATACTTTGGACTATTCACATTAGATAATGTCAATGGAATAAACGCCTGTAATTTCTTTTATTATGGCCAATTAACAATGACTCTTCAACCTTTCTTGGAGTCTATGAAAAGTATTTTCCTGGGACATTTGACATTTTGCACAACCCACAGTAGAAAACCTGAGAAGTATATAAGAAAGTAAAGCCAAACTGTCTAGAAACTAAAATGGAATCACAAAGTCCTTTGTTTAGTTAAATGAACTTGTGCCACTTTGTCAAATATGAGATTTCTTATCTTATTTCAAAGTGACAGGAGTGTCAACAAGTGCAGGAAGAAGAAGAGAGGTTGGTCTTTTGTACGCTTTTGCTTACTTGCTAAATAGAAATATTACTGGATTGGCCAAATGGAGTGGATAGGTTAGCAATGAGAATCTTTCAAACAGAGGACACTAATGTATTGTGTCAAGCCCCTCACACTGATGCAAAAAAATATTTCTAAATCTTAGCCAGGAATTTTCACTAACACACTGTACAATTTAAAACCAAAACCACAAATACACTCGAAAGAACAGGCAATTGCAAACAAACATACATTAATAAAACCCACATATGGGGTTAGAGAGATGACAATAGCCCCTCTTCCAGATGAGGAGGATTCAATTCCCAGCACCTACGTGACACCATATGTAATACCGCCTTGGACACCAGCATGCTCAAGGTGCAAAGACATACATGCAGAGAAAATATCCCCCCACATAAAATAAATAAATTAAATTCAAAAATAAAATCCTTAGATTGCTGGCTAAAAACAATTGTTTGAATGTACACTTTCAAGAAAACATAAGTTTTTAAAGAAATGGAAAGGACCAGAAAAAGTGTCATATTTAAGTCAAGTAACAGAAATCTTTACATAGCTGTCACATTTGACTGGATTCTCACAGAGAGATATGTTGTTAAAGGTGTTAAAGGTACGTTCTGCAATGAAATTTCTTAAGGGGGAAAAAAGCCATATTTGATTTAAGCGATTTTCAAGAAATCCTTACACAAATATATTTTAAGAGCATGTAGTAGACTTGCGTTTACTACATTCTTAAACCATTTCAAAGATTTATACAAATGGGTAAGGAGATAAGAGGCTAACAACTATTTAAAAGAAAACCAAAAATATTTTACATAAAACAGAAATCTTTGATCAACTTCAGTAGTGCCTCTTCTTTATGTAAACTACAAGAAAGAAGTCTTTCCCTGCAAGGCTGCCAGCCCTGCATAGCACTGTATTCTAAAGTCAAAGAGGCCAGGAAAGAACACTCTTCATTCAAAATCCAGCCTTTCCTTACAGTTCCCACCAACATCCAGGGTCCCAGATGGGAAGTGAATTTCACTCTGACATGCTGACAGTGTCCAATATTGTTTGGATCTCTACAAAGGACTAAACTTTATTTGCCTTTGAAATTACAATTTCTAGTCAGTCTCATGTCTTATAAAATCTGGGAGTGGGAGCTCCAAATTGATGCCCCCTTAGAATTTTTAAAACCAGTCACTTTAGATTGGGCATTAACTTCAAATACCAAGCTTTGGTTTGATAAATGGCTTTCTGTTGGAACAAAATATTTTCATGTTGACATAATTTATACACACCATCTCCCAGACTGGAAAACTCATGACAGGTTTCAAATAATACAGACATAAGCTAAGCAAAAGATTCTAATATTGAGTAACCTAGGTAGGAAGTATAGTCAGAAAAGTGCGACTACTGAGACCCTCAGAAACTTTGACTGCAATAAAAGCCATTTAAAGGGTGAAGGTGACAGTTACCAGGCGACACGTACCTGAAACCTGTAGAGAATGGGCTGCTTAAGTGAAGACATATGTGTCAAGCATAAAATTAACAAGCACAGAGGGAAGACAGAACTACCAACAAATGGTATAAAATTTTAAAAATCCACTTGGAATTGTCTTTCATCAGTTCTAAATTGCCTAATTCATAGTCTCCCTCGAGAAAAAGTTTGTTTTCTTATGAAAGATTAGTTCTGCAAGGTCATCCTAAAGAGTCAGTGCTGGTGACAGTCAGTACAACATGAGAAGCGCACGGCTCTTTTCAGTCTGTATGATTCATTTGGCATCGGCAGGGGAAGCTTGCTAATTTATGTGTGTGTCTAGGATTAAAGGTAATGAACATTTTTCTCATGCAGACCATTGCTTTCCTGAAGAACCCTTAGTTAAACTGAAATCAATTTATTGTTAACCACTTGGCAATCAGTGTTAGAGCTAACAGTATGTACACACATTACAGGAAAAAAATTGACCTCTTGTCATTAGTAAAAAGCAGGCTGGAAGGGAGAAGTGATTACGTTCACGTACTGCCGTCAATTGGAGTACTAGTGTTGCCTCTGGAAGAAACCACAATTCTGAGGAAAAATCTACATTGGTTTTTAAGAGTAGATTTACAAAAATGATTTCTGTATATTGAGTTTTCTGAAGTTAAGATGAGTCTTCTGGAGCTGGAGGAATGGTTCAGTGGTTAGGAACACTCGGCACTGGACCATCTAAGCAGCTTCGTTGGGGGTGGGGGCTCACAACCTATAGCTCTATGTCCAGGGTGTCTAATCCCTTTGGCTTCTGCAGACACCTGCACCCATGCATAATTACATACTGCCACACTGTCTCTGTCTCTCTCTCTCTGTCTCTCTCTCTCTCACACACACACACACATACACACACACAGCTGAAATAATAAAAACTAAAACACCTGGGCTGGGAAGATGGCCCAATGGTTAAAACCACTGGCTGGTCTTCAAGGGGAACCAGGTTTGATTTCTAGTACCCACATGACATCCTGAATCCATCAGTAACTCTAAGACCAGGGAATCCAACACCTTCTTTTAGACTCCACACCCTAAACATATATGTGGTGCAGAGACATAAAAGCAGGCAAACACCAATACAGACAAAACAAAATAAATCTCTGAAAAATAATAGTAACCACATGTGCAATGTTAATTAGGATTATATCAAATTTTACTATTCTATAAAGATACTTCTGAAAATGACCCAAAAAGAAAGAAAGAGGGCATACAAGTTTAACTCTTTATCTACTAGACTACACTCAAAAAAGAAAAAAACAAATCTGTGGCTACTAAAGTCACCAAGTTTCTACACTAATCAGACATAAGGATATAGCAGTTAACAAAACAGATGAAGCTGAGTGTGGCAACTGATGCCTGTAATCCCAATTCTTAGAAGACTGAGTCAAGAAAGAAGAACGTAGGAATTTGAGGCCATTCTGGACAACAGATTAGATGCTGTCTCAGAATGGATCCTTGCCAAACTTTGTGCAAGTTACATGCTGTGGCAATACAGAATCAGTAGTTCACAGTAGCTTCGTCAGAGGCCCACGCTGACAGCAAGAGAAAACAGTAACCAACACAGGAAGTTCAATGCCAGTATAGTGACTTTCTCTCCTTATCTCATCACTCTACAAGAGCATGGTGATTACTTTTCCAAAAATGGGGAAACTAGGACTCAGAAAATAAGGTTTGCTTCAAAAGATACAAGTGTCAGAATCAACCTAAGAACCTCTGTGGATGAGTGATACTCACAAGGGCTACAGAACAGAAAGCCTGCAATCCCAGCACTCAGAAGCTGAGGCAGCAGGATCCAGAGTGAGAAGCCAGCCTGGATTACAGAAAGACAAAGAGGAAAGAAGGAAAAAGATATAGAAAAAGCTCAGCAGTTAAGGTAAAAGCTGCATCTGTGTTTTCATCATTTAAACAGGCTATATATGGTGTTTCCTACATGTCTACTTCACAATATATTTAAAACCTTTAAAGAACACTTTTATCCAAAAATCATACAATCTAGAGATTAATGTTCAATGTATTTCTGATCTTTATGAAGAAAATTTGTAGATATGTATTTCTTAGATCTTACTGCACAATCTCTAGATGTGTATTTTGAAGTGACATGGTACCATTAGCCTACTAAAGTTATTTAAAGCTACAGTTTTACTGGCATATAATACTCTTTTGTGTAAGTAAGGCACAATTTATTTCTCCAATGTGGAACTGAAGTATTTTTTAATCTTTCTCAATAATGTCAAAATCAACAACTTTGTACACAGGACATTTCATGAAGAATTACTAGTTACTAGATGATCTGGACTCTTAGCAATCTTAAAGACTTTTTCCCATAGATATCATATATATATGATGTGTGTGTGTGTGTGTGTGTGTGTGGTTTATTTATTATGTATTCAATGTTCTGCCTGTATAAATGCCTGTAGGCCAGAGGAGGACACCACATCTCATTACGGATGGTTGTAAGCCACCATGTAGTTGCTGGGAATTGAACTCAAGACCTCTGGAAGAGCAACCAATGATCTTAACCTCTGAGCCATCTCTAAAGTCCCTGAGATATCTTATATATTAATGGTAACTAATAACTGTAATTTAGATGGAGAATAGAGAACACAGTTAACCTACTTAAATACAGACAGGTGATATCTGACAAAAATACACATCAAAGACAAGACAGCCTCTTCCACAAATAGTAAAACTAGACATATACAAAACACCTTCAGATAGGTCGAATATTTTAATGGAAGACATGAAACTCTGAAGCTATGGGAGGAAAATTAAGAAAAATACTTCAAGATACAGACACAGGCAAGGATATTCTGAATAGGACTCCAGTTGCTCAGTAAATAATGCCAACAACTGGCAAATGGCATTTCATGAAATTGAAAACTGTAAAGGAGACAGGTAATCAAGTGAAGAGTATACAGAATGGAACAAAGTTCCTAAAATATACAAAGACCTCAAAAAATATAAATAAGCAAACAAGGGGCAGGTAAAGTTATCTGCTAGCAAGCCTGACGACTTGAGTTTAAACAACTGGATCTATATAGAAGCCAAGAACTGACTCACACATGTTGTCCTCTGATCTCTACACACATGCTATGGCATGCATGCATGCAAACCTGCACATGATCACACCTGTGTGCGCGCACACACACACACACACACACAAATACAATAAAATGTTTTAAAAATAAATCAAGCAAGCCAGTCAATAAGTTGATTGGGCAAATGAGATGGAAACTTTTCAAAAAGTGAAAAACAAATGGCCAATAAATGTATGAAAAAAATTCATTGTCACTAATCATCGATCAGAATTGCAGTTAAAATAACAATAAATGCTGGCAGGCATATGTACAAAAGAAGATCCCTACCCACTGCTAGAAGGAGTGTAAACTAGTCCAGCCATTGTAGAAATCAGCATAGAGGTTGTGAGAAAAATTAAAAGGAAAAACTAAAAGCAGAAACAGATCTACCATATAACCCAACTATATATACCAGCCTTGGATATTTAAAAAGACTTCAAGGCAGCATGTGACAGATCCTTACATATCAATGTCACTGTCACTCTATTCTCAATAGTTAAGAAACCAACCTAGATGTCCCAACAACAAAGAAAATTTGGTATATATACACAATGGGGTTCCTTTCATCCTAAAGAAAGGTACAGTCATGAGTTTATGGGAAGATGAATGAGACTGGATGGAATCACATTAAACCAGCTACACCAGTCTCCGGAGCACAAATACAATGTATTTTTTTCATGTGCTTCTATATTTTTATAGATTCCTAAAATCATGTATGTATATACACCATAAAGAGCATAATGAAGACATTTAGTGTGTTGTGAGCCTCTTTCCCAGGTGATGGGTGTTAAACTGAATGCTATTACCTATAGTACCCAGGCATCACAATGTGGACGCCCGCGCTGGGCTGGCAGATGGCAGCAGCATTGTTATCATCCATTTTGCGTACGGCGTCTGTGAAAGGCCCGGTGGCATTGATAACACATTTGGCTCTCACATCAAACTCCTGCCCTGTGAAGAAAAGCAGCATCAATTACATACTCCGTTTGTTCTCTGCTCACCAATGCTGGATTATTAGTCATCTATTAACTTAACCTATGGCGAAGCAGAGTGCACACCACACTAAGTGACACGAACATCCAGAGTTATTGAAGGAGCCAAACAAAAGGCTCATTTCTGAGTAAATTTACCCAAAATGAGACCACATTAAAGGGAAAAAAGCAAACCACCTTTTCATTGTGGAAGGTGGGAACACAGCCCAGTAGTAGAGCTCTTGCCTGGTATTTGAAAAGCAGGGTTCAAGTCCCAGCACTGGAAAACAAAAATCATATAAAGTGCCTTTGATCAAAGTACTAAAAGAAAATAGGATGAGTAAATGGTCTGTCCTTAAAATACAAGAGCAAAAGAGAAAGAAGAGGAAAGGAAGGGAGTGAGAGATGGGACAATGAAAGAAAACAGCGGACAAGCTCAGGGGATTAAGACACCTGACACCAAGCCTGACAACCTCAGTTCCATTCTGACAGCCCACATGGTGGAAGAAGAAAACTGACTCCAAACTTGTCCTCTGACCTCCACATTCAAGCTATGGCATGCCATATGAGTGTGCACACACACGGAGAGAAAGCAAAAGACACTAAATTACATTTTTTGTTTCGAATAGGAAAAAAAAATGCTTAGCTACATTACATTGAATGTGTGTGCGTGCGCGTGTGCGTGTATGTATATGTGTATATATCTCACAAGTGTTTATTTTGCTCACGAAATGATGCAATTTTGCAGCTGCCTACCCAGTGATAGCATTGTGGCAAGAATGGAAGTCTTATTGAGTTATAAGTGATTGACTCAAAGGACGTGTAAATGCCCCACCTGCGCCACCTAAGTGATGCACAAAGACTTGGCACATTGGTTTAATTCTATTAATCACATGTTTCTGTGAGGGAAATGAAATGCATTCACAGCTCTGAGAGTTCTATGGGCATTTACTATTATCCTTATCATTAGTGTTACTATTTAACACAAAAGGGAAAAATTGGCAAGTCCCACAAGGGAAAATTTTCATGTTAAACCAGGTACTGTTGACAATAAAGAATATAATTAATATGACTGAAGTCTGCCTTCACTGAAAGAAAAGTGACATAAAAATCCTAATTCAGTCATTATACAAGCACAGCAAAATGCTAAGAAATGCCTCCCTTGTGGACCCTGGCATACCTGTGAGGACATCCTTGCACCGTGCACCACTCACACGCTCTTTCCCAGTTTCGGGGTCTGTCTTCTTGAGCAAGCTTACCACCTCCATGTAATTGGCTGTGGCAGCCCCATACCTGGCAGCAGTAAGGGCGATGGCGAGGTTCATCCGTGCATCGTTGTGTTGTCCTGCAGCAGAGAGAAGCACAAGGGGAGGGACAGGAGTCACCTCGAGCCACAGACTGGTGGCACAGAAGTGTGTCACAACAGATATGTCACATCTGCCCCTGTCACCTGGAATCTACATGATGGCTGGGCAGCTCTACAGGGCACCATCTGGAAATATGTGGTCTTCCTTGGGTGACATTTACCTGCTTCTCCAGCAAGTGCATTTTGTGTAAGATTAAAATGATGGGATCCATCCCTTCCTACAGAGCTGACATCAATTATCTGAAAGTTCCTAACTTATTTCTCAAACAGTAATTATTCCCTCCATGTGGGAACATATGTATGTGTCAGACTTTTTCTAATACAGAAAAGCCATAAACATGGAAGCGAAGCAATTCAAAACCTTGGAATATCTGACACCCCAACTGGTGTTGATGAACAATTTTTATGAGTGCATGCCTATCTAATATTCAAAATCAAGACTTGCTTTTCCATAGAGAATCTCAGAATTCCATAAAAGGATTTCTCTTGCTTTGAATTTTGATCAGGGCTCCTTAAAAATGTAACATTTTTTAATAGCACATAAAAGGGAAGAAATTAAGCAAGGCAAAATTTAATTACAGAACAATTCCTACCTATGTTGTTAGAGATTTATTGCTGAAAAATCCTAGTTAAAGAAAACTAAGGGGGAGGAGAAAGGGGGAGAGATGATTAATCACTTTAAAATACTGGCATCACTGGAGACTTTTCCTATTTATTATTGCCAGTGGAGTTAACGCTGACCAGGAAGAATTACTCTACATTGCAGGGCCAGGTTCTCTGTGCCCTGAATAATTAATTATCCGGGTCTAGATGTATTGAATCAGAGTTCAAATTCCCACACATCGGGATCAGTTCTATCAAGATAATACAGGGATGAATCTGTAATGGATATTGTTGTTGATTTATGCTGCCAGCATACCAAACATGTAGTATAAATGGTTTATGTAAAGTTTCTTCCTTGTGATTCAGTCTGGGAGCCTTGCACGAGTCATCTGTTCCCAGGAAAAGGGCAAAGTTATAAAGAGAGAATCGATGACTGAAGATCTTACTGCCCCTCCCCACAAACATCTTATTCGAAAACTGCCTGAAAAAACCTCTCCTTCCAAGTCCATGCACTATAAGGGAGAATAGCATTAATTCTTGATGTGCAAAATGTTTTTGTTTTGAAATAGCTTTATCCAAAATTGGGTCATTTATTACCCTTAAAATATTACACTGGATTTACTGTATCAAAAATTTACAGACTAAAGAAAATGTGACAACAGCAGAAGGGAGGAAGGAAGCTGGAAATCAAGCAGATTGTATTGGCTTCAACTCAGCAAGACCCTAAAGTGACTTAAAACAATCAAGTTTAAGAAGCCAACTTTCATTAATGCAAGTTCTTTAAACCCAGAATAAGCTGTGCAAGGTTAGATGGATACACACAACCCAAGAAATGAAGTACCGCCTCACTACACTGTTGCTTTCTCTCTGGGGTAAGGAGATGACAAGAATGCTGAGTGTGGTTACTCACACCTTTAATCCCAACAAACAGGAGGCAGCGGCAGGTGGATATCTGTGAGTTTGAGGCCAGCCTGGTCTACATAGTGAGTTCCAAGACAGGGCTACATAGAGACTACCTTGGAAGGAAGAAAGGAAGGAAGGAAGGGTGGGAAGGAAGGAAGAAGGAAGGAAGGAAGGAAGGAAGGAAGGAAGGAAGGAAGGAAGGAAGGAAGGAAGGAAGGAAACCTTTCTGATGATTTAAGTATATCAATGGGCTGACTCTCTGGCACAGGTATGCATTTGGTAGCACAAAAAAGCCAACCATTTGCTGGCACTATAGACATGTCACAAAAGAACTCATTGGCTCAACCACTTTTTGCCTTAGCATGGGAAGTGCCAAGTGGGTGGACTACTTACTGTCAACCCTACATGAAGGCACTGTGACAGACAGAATTTCCCAGTTACTGCACAGTAGATCAGACAGCTGCACTGGCAGCTTGTTTTCCCGAGTTCTAACTAAAAAATGTGACTTCATTTCCTTCCATGTCTTTTTCAGCCCTGACCTCCACACCCAACTTACAGGCACCATCTCTTTTCCCATTTCTACCTCCCTCCAGCTGCTGAGATTTATACTTTGCTTGCCTGCTATTTTCTTTCAAACTCTGAGATAATTGCCCCTGGCCTTAAAGACAGCATCAAAATAATGCATCCCTGAATTTCAGTCTCAAATCAACAACAATCATCACCAGCTCCAAGCTAATTTTGTTTGATAGCATCCATTTTTCCTTCTTTACTTCATTTTAAAGTACAAAGAGTGTGTTACCCAAGCATTGCTTCCAGTGGGGTACAATGTAAACATCAAGTGCTGTTTCTTCTGCACCAAGAAATGCCTCCTTAATTAGTTTCTAAGGTCCAATGTAACTCAGGGTATAGATATTCAGCAACTGAAAGCAGTTGAAAGGGTGGAAATATACCCCCTTGCTCCAAATCTTCCACAGCCCTCCATAGCTGCCTTGATTCAGGATTGTCATTTAGTGATGGAATCCTTCAGGATACAATGCTGGATCACCACAGTTCCACCCTTATAATCTCGAATTGTCCAGGACTTCTTGTCTTTGGCCTGCTTATTATCCTTCTGGTTGGGTACCATTCTGGAAACTACAGGAAACTACCAATTCCTGTATACCCTCAAGAGCAAACTGTGTGCTCTTTCTCTCTGTCCAGCATTATGTCTTACATGTACCTTTTCCATAGTCTGATGCTATATTCATGCATATCTCATTCACCTTTTTTTGGGGGGGGGGAGTGTCCGAGACAGAGTCTTACTGTGTAGCTCTGGCTGTCCTGGAACTCACTCTGTAGATCGGGGTAGTTCCAAACTCACAGAGATCCGTCTGCCTCTGCCTCCCGAGTTGTGGTGTTAAAGGTGTGCATCACCATGGCTCAGCTAACTCTTAGGACAAAATAGCATGCCTTTCTTATGAGCTGAGCACTGAGACAAATGAAGGAAATATAATGATGAAGACAGAAGGCAGACTGCCCAGCTGGAACTGACACTCCATTGCAAGGACTATATCATGCCCCTGCTGCAGAGCACAGCAGGAGGCCCATGTTTATCCCTCCCCCTTCCCACTCTCAGAACAAAACAAATATCCAATAAATGTTGTCAAATTTTTAGAAGCCAGTAAGTTATAGCTAGACATTTGAGGGCAGTAGAAAAGCCAGCAATATAAAAAATCTAAAAGTAACCCCAAACTATGTAAGCTGAATAAATAGGCAGCAAAGGAGCAATGCTTCTGAGTGTGTCCCTAAGGACTTGCTCTGTGGAGAAGCACTCATAGCTATGATTAGCTCCTAAAAGCTAAAGAGCAAGGAATTGACTTCTCCCTTAACCCTGGGGGACTCCTGTCCCCACCCAGAAACACTGTGTCCAGGCATCTCCTTCATCACTCTCCTCTGCAACACAGAGCAAAGCTCCTGTATTCACTTCAACCTGCCCTTCACCCCAGAGACACAGATGCCTGCAGGGAGCACTTCTTGAGGTGTGATACATTTTCAACTAAATCACCCCACTCTGTTTCCTGACATTGTGAAAAAGTATCTCTGTGTGTCCTGTAATTTTATTTCTACATAAAGAAGGTTTTGACAATGCTTCCTATCATGAGGCCAGGATGGGATAGCCTGAAATGCCCATCCAATTGATCTGCTCATGAAGTTTAGATTTTTCCACCCCATTTCCTGAGAACCAGGCAACATCTCCTGTTTCACTCAGCAGCATTACCTTGGCACCCACACAAGGGCCCAGACGGCAACTGCGCAAATCTGTTTCCTGCTCTGTTCTCGTTTGCACTTGAAATCTTACATATGTGCACACACTAAGCTTACAACCCAACCCGAAGGACAGAAGCACCAAAGGGGGGTGGGCTGTCCAAAACAGAGTACGAGATGTACCCACCAAAACAAATACAGGTTGCTGGGATAGATTTTGTTTGAACTCCCAGTGGCCTTGTCCATGGAAGAGTAAAAAGTCTTGTATCAGAAACACATGTGAGCATGTATATTTTAGGGAGAATATTCTAAACAGCAGGCCTTGCACAGAAACTCTTTTACAAACACTAATCTGGCAACTACTTTAAAGGACAAATAGCTGAGAAAGAAAGAAGGGGGAACAGAACGAGAGGAGGAAGGGAAGGACAGAAAGTGAACGAGGGAGGAAAGGGAAGAAATCACTGAATACATAAAGAATATGAAGGATAGTTAAATATGAAAATATAAAAAAGACAGCAAATTAGCTGGTAAAATCCCATGATGATATGATGATCCCCTATAACCCCTTTAGGACAGGACACTTTTAAATGATCCTTGGCTGTGTAAAGATCTAAGCATAAACAGACATCCCTAACTCCCATCTACCTACTAGGACAGAAAGTCTAACTCTTAACAATTTATTAAAATAACACCTGTCGTGATTTCTTCACCAAACTGTCATATTGCAATTAAGAGAATTTCCTTCCATCATCCTATGCCCTGACCTGAGTCTGACACAATCATTTTGATGAGCAATGGGGGTCAGATGCCTGCCAGAGAGAATCTTCTCCAAAAGCCTTAGCCCCATTTCCAACAAAATCTTCACCACATGCTTCATTGTCTCAGGCTGCCAGTGTCACCGTGACCTCTCTAGCAGCTTCCCCTTCCCAGCTGGGCTGATGTACAAAAGTCAAGCTAATCTAACGTAGCCATTACATTTAAAACTTCCCTTTCGAGAGGAAGAGTACAGGAAACTGAGCGAAATTGGTGTTTGTACACCAAAGCGTGGCAATTCTTAACTTCTGCTTTAAATACCTGCGATGAGCACAGTTTAAAAAGAAAAGTGGAAACGAGAGCCGTTTCATGGAGAATTCCAACAACACAATTTCCAAGATCATTTACTGAAAGTGCTTATGGTGTCAGGACTGGTGGGGTCAGGGTACATGGAGGGAACGATGCATATTACAGGGTACAGCATGGAGCAATGCTGGAGTTGGAACTTCTGGGCTGCAGTTTTTGAGGGTATCACTCATCTGGCTGCAGGAATGTAGGTAAGGCCATGCACGTGTGTGTTACGTATGTCCTTTACAGAGGCTGGCTACTTCTAAAATTATACAGCTCATGTGATGGCCTGTTCCTCTCAAGGTGATACCAAGCCAGGCATGGGGGCACATTCCTTTAATCCTGTATGTGGGAGGCAGAGGCAGATGAGTATCTGTGAGGCCAGCCAGGTAGATATAGGGAGCTTCAGGCTGGGCAAGGAGACAACCTATAATGAGCCTGTTTCAAGAAAAGAAAAGGTGGGGAAAAGAAAAAAGCAGGGGGGGGGAGGGGGTGCTTCACCAAGGAAATCAGAAAAAGGGGGGGGAGAAAAAAGAAAGAAATCTTTCTTCTTCACTGATCTGGAATTATATTCCATTTGTGTAAATTGTGTATTACAGATACTGTCCCTCTCTTATCACCTTCTTGTAGGCATGACTTTTGTCATAAGTCTTCAGTATCCCCTTTCACTCTTACTCTGAACTCCACAATAGGAAATGGCTTAGTCAATGGAATACTAGAATACTAGTAGCCATAGCAAAAGTAGAGCTTCGAAGGACTTGTGCCCGTACTGTGTGCCAGTGTTGCGAAGAGGAAGGTCATTCTCCCATGAGCAGGACCCAGAGGGAGATGCCAACTGTGACTGGACTCAAAGAGGTTCCAGCCCAGGCTATATCAGCTCTGTCACTCAGTCAACACCTCACAAACAGGTTCAAGTTAGCAGGGAACAGAGAATCAACCCAGACAAGAACAGAGAAGCCACACAGATAAACACCATTGCATGAGCAATGAGCCTTTAGCAATTAACTAAAGCAATTAAGGAAGGGACTAGAGAGATGGCTCAGTGTTTATGAGGTGGTTAGAGAACCCAGGTTTAATTCCCAGAATCCTTATGGGATCTGACACCCTCTTCTGGTCTCAATGGACACTGCACCATTGTGATACATACACACACATGCAGAAATATCCTCAAACACATAAAAACAGATTTTTTTTTAAAAAAAAACTAATTAAGGAAGATCACTTATGACTTTCCATCATTGCCAACTCAAAGTGACATCCAAAGCTTATACAAAAGCACGATGTACTAGAAATACAGGTCTGGTATTAAGTATGACTGAAATATGTAAGGTAGTGCCTACAAAATGAGTTTTCTCTTACTGAGACCACAAAGTATTTACTATACTTATATACATTTTCCAAAAATTAAGTCTTTTTTTAAAAATCATCCAGGGTTGATGTACATTTTTCCAGAAAATGTCTTCTAATATAGATTATAGTCTTCTAATATAAAGTAGAGAAAATCAAAGGCATAATATTCCAAGTTGATGAATTGGAGTAATTTGCTGTCACTTATCCATACTCTAGTTCTCAAGAAGGGACACCTGTTAGCACTGAACATGTAATCATTTTTATTATTTAATACAAAGGTACAATTAAATGCAGGCACAGGATGTGACCCGCATCACAATTCTGCCTGGCCTTTCTCTTCACAATATCTTTTTCATTATTTGAGGCCTTTTGTTCCTTCATGTTTCTTTTGTCTCACCCTAAGTTCTCGAATAAGCTATTTACAGTCTGAATAATTAGCAATCAGGGTGGATCTGTGGTCTCTGGCCCCATGTAAAGGAAACATTGTCAAATGCCTTAACATGACATACTGAAGTAAGGAAAGTTTCTATACCCCCCAGGACTTTTCCTTTCTTGAAAAAAGTTTTAAATGAATCTAATGAGGAGTGAGTTTTCTACTTCTCAGACACTTAGGAATCTAACTAGAGTAACAAAAATGAAACTTCATTTCAAATGCAAACAACAGAATGCTTTGGGTATTCATTAGCTATTTTCGTACAAAAATGTTCTATACATTAGTTTACAATGAACACTTTCTCTGCCTGCCTACTTGAGGACAGACAATCCATTCTCTTTAGCACAAGACAAGAGTAGTTCTTTCTAAATTTTGTTTCCTTCCTTCTTTCTTCTCATTACTTTTTATGGGAGAGCAAAAGTGAAAAGACCAATGTGACAAAAATTAGGTGAAATGAAGTTGGATAGTCAAAAGGCAGGAGACAATAAATTATACAATTACGAAGCCTCACAGCCCAGGCTTATTCTTTCTGGTTCACAAAATGCATTAACTCACTGGTGAGCCTTCTTGGAAGGCCGAGTTCTGATGAAGAAGATACACCTTCATTGAGATATACCTTCACTGAGCTGCTGTCCAGATGGCCAGGCTGTAGACAACACAGATTCATCACCCAAGAAAACAGAGCTGAAGATTTTTGAGATTCATTCCTTCTGTGAATATTTATTCGACAGTTACTACCTCTGTGCTGAGTACCACAGTATCATTTGTGGAAAAAGAAATCAGAACTGTCGGGTTGATCCAATTGCTCTGGACTGTGAGTTATGGAAATGAATTCACTGGTCCTTGACAGTCATGTGCTCCCAGTCTCCTCCTGTCACAGCAAACTTTCTTGTTCCTCTGAAGTTTTCTATAAATGCTATCAAACCCAATGCTGCAGACAGATCAATTCCTCTCTCCTCTTTCTACAGGCCAACTCTGGACCTCACTGTGGCAGAGTGAGGCTGAAGCCCCTGACAAAGGAAACTCCAGTGCACTAGCACAATTAAGGGCATTCACCCTTCCCAGGTGTAATCAGTTTTCTAAAAATTGCATCAGAAAACTCACTTACAGTAAAAGGTATGTCCTAAACCCCTTGTGCAATACTTATGGCTTCCATATTTTCCCTTATCTGATCCAAAGCCCCTTCAGAGCTACCAGTATTATCTAATTTATCAGGAGAGGAAAGAGAGATGGGGAGATGACTCAGTGGTTAAAGTCCTAACAATATAACCATGAGGTCCAGATGCCCAGCACCTATGTAAATACTGGGTGGGCTTGACAGACTAATATAAGTACAGGGCAGGTAGTGACAGGGGGTCCATGGAACAAGATAGCTGGTTAACTACCTCAACCAAAGAATTCTTTGTTGAAGTGAGACCCTGAACATACAAAAGTTGGAGAAAGATCAAGGAAGATACCCAGAGTTACTCGTACATGCTGACATGTGTGCCATGCACACAGAACACACATATAAAAGAGAAGTAAAGAAAGGAGTTTTTTTGGTAGTCCTTTGAGATGTACATCCACAGCCAGTGCTATACAGTGAGATGCTATCTCAAAACAATTATGGTTACTGTCAAAAACACTTTAAAAAAAAAAAAAAACTTTTAAGGTATTTTTCAATTCTACATGGCCCAGGAGGTAAAGGTACTTGCTGCCAACCTAAAGACCTGAGTTCAGTCCCTGTGGCCCCCATGATGGAAAGCATGTGTTCCATGTCATGTGTGTATCCACATACAAATAGTTTCACTGGTCATCAGTCTGGCAAATGTTCTCGCCTTCAAACGTGCAACAACCCAGCTCTGTCTGAATCTCTGAACTTCCCTTCCGTCATTAGTTTTTTTTTTTTCTTTACTCTCCTTTCACTATGATTGGCAAGTAGTTTTTTTTTTTTTTAAATTAACAGGAAGGCTCAAGAATGGGTTTGAACCCAGAGGAAAATGATAGCGACATAGTGACAGAACAGAAGATTGCTTCAAAATACTGAATTTAATCAAATCTTCATCTGGGGCACTTCACTTTCTATAAAAAAGAAAGAGAGAAATAAAGAAAGAAAGCAGGGAACTCTGTCAGTTTATAGAGGAAATTAATACTAGCTATAAAACAGGGTATCCTGGGCAGGTGCTGTTGGCACACACCATTAGTCCCAACACTCAGGAGGCAGAGGCAGGTAGATCTCTGAGAGTTAGAAGCCAGCCTGGTCTACACAGCCAGTTAGTTCTAGAACAGGCACCAAAGCAATACAGAGAACCCCTGTCTTTAAAAACCAAAAACAAACAATATAACAACAACAAAAAAAATAGTATCCAGGGCAAAAAAGGTAAAGCTAAGTTACAGTTTCTTAAACAGCCATTAGCATCAGGCAGCTGCCTGATACTTGCTGTGGCCGCTTGGCTAGCTTCCTAGGGTCTACCTGGTTCCCTGTCTCGTCTAGTAGACTTGCCAAGAGGCTTCCTTCTCACAAAAACAAAGGTCGGCCTCCAGTCTTCTGAATTCAAAGCCGATCTGGGCTACACATTGAGAAAAGTCCAGAAATATTAGAAAAAAGGCTAGGCATTGTGGAGCACACCTTTAATACCAGCACTTGGGAGACAAAGGCGGGTAGATGGCTGTGAGTTTCAGGCCAACCTGGTCTACATGGAGGTCTAAGATATCTAGGGCTATGTAGAGAGAACCTGTCTCAAAGGACCACCAAAAAGGAGGAATAGGAAGAAGAGGAGGAAGGGGAGGAGTAGAAGAAGGCAGAGGGAGAGGGATGAGAAAATAAGCCCTTTTTCTCTTAATGCCTTCTGCATGCCACTAAACTGAGAAGTGCCATGTTTTGTGCCTGAACTTCCTTATCACGTCTGCCACAGGGTAGGCCCAAATGATTCATCTGACTTTTCTTAAAGATTTTATTGTCAAATTTAACATAAATGAATAAATATATATATATATATATATATATATATATATATATATAGAGAGAGAGAGAGAGAGAGAGAGAGGAATACACACACACACACACACACACACACACACACACACACACACACACAAAACACACACAAATGGGAATTCCTTTTAGTTAAACCACCTTTTATCACAGGAGAGGCCAACATAAATGAACTCCCTGACTAACGCATACCCATCCTCTTTATTTGTCTGAATACTTTTTTTATAAAATGCAAGAAAAGCCAACCCCAGGGGTGACTCAGCATGTGACCTACATAATAAACACATGGAACCCCTCACTATGGACCAGCCAGGGAATTCTAACGGCAAGCAGCCTTCTGAGAACCTTTATCTGTTTTGTCCCCGAGACACTTTCTTATCAGATTTCTCTCTGTAATCACAGAAGATTCCACCCCTTATCAAGTTGTTATCAAATCATTCTGACCAGGGCTAAGGGTCCAGATTATCTGAAAAGCCTGTTTACCCAGAGCTGACACCCACCAGGGAGAGCAGGCCTGAAAACTGGCCACGCCTGGCCGGGACCCTGCCTACACCAGTTCATATACTTTTCTTGGTCTATTTTTTTCATCTGTAGAATACAGCTAAGAGCAACTTCTATGTCCATCTATAAGGCATCTGAAATGACCAAATTCAGAACACATGAAAAAACCTGTAAGTATGAAACTACCATGGTCAACAAAGATTACCATCTATTAAATTGATCTTAGCTCTCCTTTTACATAATGTTCAAATGAAAAACATTCTGCCTCCACCTCCCAAGTGCTAGGACTATAGATGTGTGTGACCAATAAATAAGTTTATGGAGTGCTGAGATGAACCCAGATGTTTGTGTATGTCCGGTAAAAAACAAATCAACAACAAAAAAATAAACCCTACCATCTCAGCTACATCCCAGCTCTCTGTCTGAAATTTTACTGTCAAAATTCTGATCTTAATTTGATTATTGCCATAAGTTTGATTTATGAACTTCTGAGCAGCAACCTGAATCATTGGTTTCATGGGATGCTTAGCATCTCAGCAGAAAGAATAAGGGGAAGAACTCTACACTCAGCACTACTCAGGAATTTATCCCTGGTTAGGGCAACAATGCCTGACAAGCAGGGAGGTGTTTCCTATTTGTTTGGTTTAAGTAATCAATTTACAGACTGTGAGTTGTTTGAACACCAATCAACTGAAAAATTAGGTATCCTGGGCCTTTACCAATACTCATGCTCAGGCAAAAACACTGCAGGGATGAAAATATTGTAATTTCACTCCCTGCTGATAACATAATATCTGAATTGTCTTCCAGACAAAAAGACACAATGTTATATGCAACAGTTAACAAGGAAAGGGTATCAATATCGTAACTATACACATCAAATAATATGCCAACACCATAACTATATATTAAAACAAATATGCTGATGAAAATAATGTAAATGTGTAAAATGGAACTTCCCCCTTTGGGATAACAGGAGGGAGGAAATAGCTACATATGTAATCAATATCCCCCTGGACTAAAGGAAAACATTTCCAATATTCTACAACTTGGAATTTACACTCAATAATTATGTGAGTTTACAAATGAAATAACTCAATAAATAAGCTGCTATTTTTTCAAATAACTATTACATAAATTACAATAAAACAATACCAGAAACAGCTCTTGTTTAAACTGGTAGCACAAGTCTATAACCCTAGTTCTAGTAGCTAAGAGAGCAGAATTGGAAATTTCAGACTAGCAGAGGCTACCTAGCAAAACCTTGTCTCAAAAAAATGAAAAACTCCAAAATAGCTCTTTCAATAAAAAAAGGGAGTTCAGTGCATGTTTAAAATGTTCCCTTATCTATGAAGTAGCAATATGTAATAAGACTCATTCATGTATGTATGTATGTATATACCCAAAACTAGCACCTTATACTTCTAATCATTATAATTAAAAAAAAAAAAAGTACAAATTTAGATGTTATACAAGTCCACATCAAGTTAAAAATATATCATTAGTTTCACTCTCAACTTTGAAATACAAAGCTGGGACATATCACTCTTACCAATGTTTTCACTTTCATTTTATAATAAGTTAAAAAAAAAAAAATCAAATACTGTGTTTCTGAGTGCCCAGGTCCCTGGCAATTCTCAAGGTCTCTCTAGAAATGCGGGGTATTGTAAAAGAACAATCTCATTAGTTCCTAAGACAGTCAAGGTGACCTTGCCCTGTTGTCATTCTTGCCATCCTTCAACCTGAAGGTTCGGCTCCACAGCCAACCTTCAGCACACCTGCTAGTTCACAAGGAGCCCCCATCTACCCAGAGATACCATATGCCCACAGACTGTTGTTTGCCTTCAGATCACAGGAGACTGACTAGTACTCCCTACAGCTACAGTCCAGTACACCATAAATACCTATGTCTGTCTCCCTGCCTTGATTCCCTCCATGTTTCTGCAGACTAGAACCCTCCCCTAGCTCATTTGCCTAGAGCCTGAACATCCTGCCCGGTCTTTCTCCCAAAGACTGGCATCTCACCAATTGAAAGGATTACTCAGTGTATCTTACAAAAACCCTCTCCTCCTGAAGAAAGCTGCACACCATCATGCATTTGATTCCACTGAAAAAAAAAAAAAAAAATACCCTGGCCAGAGCCATACACTGATAACGAGCAAGGTGGACATGAAATTACAGGTGGCTGTCACTCAAGGCTCCTTACTATGGAAGGCTGCTCAGAGCCAGAAGGACATTAAAACCATCTGATAATTCACTTCTCCAACTCTACCAACCTGCCATAAGAGTCCTGTCTTCAAATGTCAAAATGTGTCCATATTTTAAGGGAAAAAAAAAAAAAAAAAAAAAAAAAAAAAAACGTTCTCATGGAATTTGAGAGGTGGTCTCACGGTCAAGAGTGCTAGCTACTCTTGCAGAAGACCCAAGTTTGGTTCTCAGCACCCACATCAGGTGGCTCACAATCACCTATAAGCCAATAGAATTCTAGTGGATCTGATTCTTCTGGTTTCTACAGGCACCCACCCACACACCAGGTACATACTCAGACACACACACACACACACACACACATATAAATAAAGATAAAATGAAATAAGTGTTTAAAAGAAGAACCTTGTTGGTTTACATTGCCAAGGCTTAGTGCTGCCCCAAACAGCTACATCAGTGGATTCTGTGAATTCCTCATCATCGACAGGTAATATGAAAAGAGTGCCTTATCTATTCTTTGTCAGCAACATAGCTCAGTTTACAGGTTGAAAGGTCAACTTACTTTGTGTACTCTTAATTCATCTGGTCTCACATAAAGTTTATATGTCAAAATGTTGAATTCTAATTAAAAACCTAAGCCTAACAATCAAGACTCAAACAGACGATACTAAGACTATTCACCTTAAGGAGGGAGCAAAATTATAATATATTACTCCATTAAAATGCAACTTAAAATACAGCATATTAGTCTTCAACAAACTTCTGAGGAGCACTGCACAAAGATGTGTTTGTGAAATACTCTCGACAGCACTTTGATGTGACCGTATGTTCATTAAAAGGAAGTAGTACTACTTACATACATAAGGTACATAATGAATTCAGTATGTGTCTAGAGTTGGCTAATGCCACTAAAGCACAAGCCAAAATCACAGACTATAAATCAAAATGCAATTTGTCAAAGTTAGAGCTTAATATGATACAGGTTAAAAATAAATAAATAAACTACCAGTGTCATGATATGAGATCTGTGAGGAGAGCTGAACCCAAACTTCGACCAGGTTGCAACTGACATGCCTTTGTTCTATCTATAGCTTTGGCTATTCCTCTCCTTCTTCCACCTGGGTAAGTACAAAATTAGCGTGCACCAGGCATTCTTCACTCTCCAGGGGCTTTATATCACTAATATGCTCTAAAGACTACAATTCCTTCCAAAATGCTGACATAAACCAGTTGGGCAATCACAGATTGTTTTTTTCCTTATTGAAGTTTTAAAGATCTAGATTATTCTTAAAACAGAACTTAGAAACACTTGGCATTGCTTTATTCATTCATACTCATACTGAGACCAGAAAGAGCTGACGTACAAATAAAGAGGCAAACCACAGAGACAACTACCAATAAAACAAGAAAACCCAAGTAGTGGACATTGGGAGTTGTGAAGGACATGGAAGCAAAGAGTTGCACACTAGACCATGACTTACTCCTCCTTGTCCCATTCTCTTCAGTTCTCTTTCTAAACTAGGGTTCCTTCACAGCAGCACCAGTCTCTTCAGAGATACTAGTACCCCCAAACATATTTCCTACATGCCTGTCAAACACTGCTTTTATTCACTGGATCCCCATTGGCAACACAATTCAAATGAAATACCTTCTCTATGATCCAGGCCCTCTCTGCTACTCCATTCCTCTGCTCACCATCTTTTCAAATGCCACACTGCTGTTTTTTAGATGTGCCAACGTGTTCCTTTTCACACCCACCCCCCAACTGCCTTGACTTGGTCTTAAAATTCAACAAACTACTGCACACTTAGGGAAGCTTTTCTAGACACCTCACCTACCATGGCATATCTTGGGTGCTACTGTGTTGAGCTCATATTCTTTTCTACAGCTTCTCTTTGCCAGAAAGTAGAGACTATGAAGCATTTTGTTATTTGGCCCAGCACCTATAACATTGTTGGGTTGACTGACCATGCTGGTATGCAACTACTGAATAGAAATACTATAACTAAGTATTTTAGGAAGAAATAAAATTGAAAGATAAGGTTATTGTTCAGTAGATAACTTACCTAGCATGCTTGAGGCCTTGGAGTTGATTCCAGTACCAAACATAAATAAAATTGATAGTCGCATAAGAAAGCTAAGAATATCATATCTAGGGAATATGAACTACACAGTATTTCATGTTATTATGCAAAATGTGGTCCCAATATTCCAAAATGATACAATAAAGCCAATATTGAAGAGCAGAGCACAGAATTAAACAAGAGATAACCTTGGAAAATACTAATAATGGCTACACTAACCTTATAAAATTATTTGATATGTCTATAGACTTTGAGTCTGGTTGTGATGGTCTTTTGTTTGGTTTTTCTTTTTGTTCTGTGATTTATATATATTTTTAGCAAGACTTTTACAATGAAAACAATTTAGGTAAGAAAAATATTGTATCGATACTCCCTTTGGAATTCACAAAGATGTATCAATGATACAATATAAACTAGACACAAGGGACAAACACATGTCAGAATCACATGTCAACATTCAATCAACTTCTTCCCAAGAATCACATCAGAAAGTTTAGCGGTAGTCACATGAAAATGAGTTCTCTATCTCCACGCTTCCCATGAACTTCGGAAAAGCTGGGGCACTAGGGGTAGAAACATCTAACCTGTGGCACAGATGACAAGGACTGAATGGGCACAATGAGGCACGGGCTGGTTATTAGCCCTGCAATGTAGAGAGCTGCAGTTACAGCAGCAGAAACACAAGGCTAAAAGTCAAATGTTGCTTTGAAGGCAGTCATCATTTCTCTAGAGCCTACTCATCTCCTGCATCACTGGGGGAGGGAAACTCAGCCACCCTTTGCATGACTTCCTTTAAACAGAGAACAATGCAATTGCACAAAGTGCTCTTTGGGATACGATGATACAGAATTTTCTAGGAGATGCCCTCTCTGCTCTGGACTCAAACGATTCTGAAAGCACTGTGAGTGAGGTTACAGCTTCCTGGCCTCCTGTTCACGCAGTGTTCCTTCCATTTGTCCTTTAGTCCCTGGAAATTTCCCTTCTGCAGAAGGTTGAGGATCAACTTGAAAATTCGAGGCAATAGTGTCCAGAGGCCTTTCAGGGGGACAGATTCTCAGCCTGCTACAAAAGCACTGTAGCTCTGTGGACCCTAAGTCAGTTCCTAAAGCCTGGCTCTGTGAGTTCCTGGACAGGACATGAATCCTCTACCAAACACAGGTCACAGATTCAAATAGGAGTTACTTCTTTCCCAAACCTTTTCCTTACTTACTACTCAGGGGTCTTGTTTGCTGCAGTTGGTTATATACACAATTTCCAACTTGATTTCATGTAGTTTGTGGAAAGCACTGTTCAGGGCAAAGCCTAAGCTAGAGAATAATCTCAAGTAAGACCTGCTAGGGTCAAATAATCATCCCATCCCTGAGTCTTGAAAACTTGGGTGTAGTATTTACAAAACTCATGGGGAACATGCCAGTATCTGAAGAGAACTAACATGGGTCCATAGTTGAAAATGTACAGGAAAAAGTGTTTCCCCAAAAAGGGCAGAGCAGAACAGCTGAGGAGGAGGAAGATGACCTCACAGACTCATAGATGACCCTGGGCACAGAGGCCCTTCAGCTACAACCTGGGTGTGGGGAAGAGCCAGTGGAACTGAGAGCCACAGAAACAAAAAGGGGAAAAGATAAGTCTAAATTAAAATTTACGGGGTAAATTAATTCTGTTCACATTTGGGTGGGGTAGAAAGCAGACAGGGCCAAGGTTAAATTAAACAGCAAATTAAAATAATTAGACTTTAGTGAGTGAGGTGTTTAATTGCATCTAGATATTTATATTACTTTAAATATTACTCTAAATTGTATATGTATTTCATTATGCTTGTCTTAATGTTTATGCTTAGCTTTTTTTTAATGATGTCTTCTACTACTCTAAAATTTGACATAATTGAGTGAAAATTTTACTTTTGTTTATATTCAAAAAGCACGGTGATATAAATTTTACCCAAAGGTATGATGAGAAAAACTACACTAGAAAATTTCTTAAATATTGCTCTTACTTTACACACTAGACATATATATTTCATATAACTAGCATGTTTGTTATGTGTACAGTCATGCCTATGAACTTGCTTTACATAATATATTTCATATAACTAGCATGTTTGTATGTATACAGTCATTTCTATGAACTTGCTTTACACAATATATATATATTTCATATAACTAGCATATTTGTTATGTGTGCAATCATGTTTAGTGAACAAGGCTGAGTTTTTAAAAGTAGATGGTATGTGATTCATATTTTCTGTGAGTAGTCTACCAAGCATTTTACTAATGTAAAGTATGATATGAGTAAGTACTACAAGCAATAATGAAACCACTTTGAAATTCGATATCTGGAAATAATAATCTTGTCAGCTCTAGAGAGTCTGTCATGGTATCACTTATATTCGCAAGGACTATGTCCCTGTGACTCTTTCACTACTTTATTTCAGACTTCCTTTTACTCATTATTATTCTTGTGGGGTAACGCAGATGTATGCTACACTTTCAGTACAGAGGTTAGAACACAACTTTGTGGAGCCAGCTCTCTCTCTTTCTACTAGTACCAACATTAAAAGTGGTCAAAATTTGAACACCTACCAATGCCATCAATAGGCAAGTAGGCATTAAACTGTACAATGAAGGTTAAAAAAAAAAAAAAATCAGTTCCTAAAAGACCAATCCTTACAGTTTCCTGATGATCAATCATCATAGTATTTTACCTTCTATGTGTGGCCTTAAATTTCAATGTCAAATCTTCCTCTCTTCCCTTCTTTCTAAATGTGCCTGTACTGTAGTATTTCTGAAGTAGTACTTTGAGATGAACACAGCTGGAAATTTGCACTAAGTTTCAAAATGCAGCACTCTGAGCATGGCCTGTAACCTGATCATGCATTTTTCCCAAGGTCTCTAAAACATAAGAGAAAAGACCCCTGAATCTTCAAATCTTAACCTCAAACTACAATTAATTAGCTTCATCTCTAAAAAATTTTAAATGCCCTATTATATGATCCATATCAAAATGAGATTTCTTTCCAAGAAGTATGTAATTTTATGTATTAGTATAAGACCAGCCCATCTATTTAAAGACCTATAATTAATGTGAGCATTGGGTCTGACTACAGAGATTGGCACTTGGTGCAACCAGATAATATGAATGGGGTTTTAGCAAATTTAAACAAATCAGAGCATATTTTATATAACGATAATAATAGCGCTTTAGACTCAAAGACTAATTTTAAGTTTTCCATACAGATAAAGCTGGTGGATATGCCATTTTTATGGCATTCAAAGAAGGGAAACGAGATTTATTTTCATTTATCAAATGAAAAATAACTCCACAGTGTGGTTTACTGATCCTTATATAGAACTGTGTACACTTTGATACAAACAACATGGTTATTGTGTGTGGTGTGCATGTGCATAGTTGCCTGTGCAAGTACAGTCATCTGTGGACTCATACGTTCCCCATACGTTTCTTTCTTGGAGAAATGGCTACTTCTAAAGATGACTAATCTTGTAAAGATACCTGTCAACAGGCTCTGTGACCTAAGTTCAAACCACCCAATCCTCATGGTGAAAGGAGAGAACTCACTCATTCCTGCAAGCTGTCTTATGGCCTCCATATGCCAATATGGCATGTATCCATACACAACAAATAAATAAATAAAATGCTTTATTTTTATTTTTTATAAAAAGGGGAGCATAGTAAAGTTTCATGGTAAGCCTCAAATAACTTCATCTGGAGGAAAACACACACATCATGACAGAACACTACAGAAATCAAAAGTGCTCAGGAGGCACTTAAGGAAGTTACAGTCATCGTTACCAATGGGTAGAATCTGCAAATATTCATATCCAAATGAGTTCATGTTGATAGTCTTTAAAACAATTTCACTACATCTATAAAAATGATGGAAAACTACTTTGCTATTACTTTTGAAAAATAATAAATAAAAGGAAAGAAACAATGTAGCATACCTTTATGTAAGGTTTCTAAAAGCAAATGGTTGAAACAGGAAAATTATAATTAACTAAGTTGATAAATAAGGAAGAAGAGACTTAGAAAAGAACCATTTTAAATCCCCCAAGCTCTAAGGGAATATTGTGATAAGCTGAGCAATGGTAACTGAAGAAGGGTAAGGTCCAAAAGCTGTGTAGCAGACATTCACATCCCCTCCTAGAGCATTTCTGGCAAAGCAGTTTGATTGTGCCTCCTTAAAAGTTGTCAGCAAAGCCACTCTGCCTCCTAATTTTCTTCCTCTTATTGTCCTGACTCTTAAATCTGGCTGCCTCTGGGACTCAATTTAATTAGCACAGTGTAAAAGTGGCACTGTGTGGTTCCAAGGCAACGGTCAAGAGAAGTCTCATGTTTCTGCTTTGGTCCCTTACTGTGTTCTTTGTGGTAAGCCAGCTATCAATTGAGATGTCTGACTATCCTGTGAGGAAATCCATGCTAGCCATACGATGAGAAATATGAAAAACGAGGAGGAGGAGAATACAAATGAGTGTTCAAAGGAGGAAAGTGGAGCCAGCCAACGCCACAGCTACTGTAGCCTTCCTCCCCAGGCCCCAAACTGATCTGTAAAGACACCTTTGAGAGTCCCCAACCTCAGCATCTAACTATCATACTGTGAATTCCAGATCAGGTGAACCACAAGACTGCACCCAAGTGTTTTCCAGGCTATGAATGACAACTGTGTTGTCAAGTGACTGACTCTGGATGCCATCTCCTATCCAGCAACCAGTCCTTGGTGCAAGAAATGCAGGGGACTTGTTAAAGAAAACTATGAAGATGAAAAAAAAAAAAAAAAAAGATGGAGAAATCTAGTGATTTAAAACAAACAAACAAAAATGCAGACTAGGAGTGATGGTACAGACTTTACTAGGAGCAGAAAGCAGATGATTCACAGTGAATTTGAGGCCATCAGGGTTACATAGTGAGACCCTGTTAAAATAAAAATTTGAAAAAATAAAACAAGCAGGCTGTGGAAGGAGGTTAGATGGCTCAGTGCTGGTACTAGATGCCAAGCCTAGCCACTTGAATTCAATATATTTTAAACTTAATTTTACTTTATGTATATGAGTGTTTTGTCTGTGTGCATATGTCTGTGTATGGTGTGTGTGTGTGTGTGGGTGTGTGGGTGTGTGTGTGTGTGTGTGTGTGTGTGTGTGCACCACATGTTTGCCTTTTGCCCATAGTGGTCAGGAGAGGATGTCAGACACCCTGGAACTGAAGTTACAGATGGTTGTGCATCACCATATGGGTTCTGGGAACCAAACCCAGGTCCTCTGCAAGAACAAGTGCTCTTAATCACTGACCCATTTATTTTAGCTATATGTATCTAGAGTATGAATTTTAACTAATATTTTGTCTTTGCTTGTTGGCAGCAACAAGCTGCCTTTAAAATAGGGAGGCCCTTTCTTTGTAGCACAGGTTGACCCCAAACATAATTCTCAGGACTGAGGCTCAGGGTACTGAAATTGCAAGCACACAGAGCATGCCAGGCTCTTTTTAGAATTTTCCCGTTTATTTAGAGATGCAGCTTATGAAGCCCAAGTCTTTATACATTTGATGCAATTCCTCTGCTACTGAACTACATACATTCATTTTGTGCTTTGTTTTGTATTATGAATGAAAATAAATGTTGTCCATGATGGCTTCTTATATCAACTCTTAGCCTTCATCTCCTGAGCACTGAGATTACTGACATGCCCCCACTTTCCCTGGGAAATTTTGTCAGATTTATAAATTGAATTCTCATTCAAGTGTCTATTAAAAATATGTGGCTACAAAGGATATGTGACCTGGTCTACTCACTCTGTAGACTTTGCTGGCTTCGAAACCACAGAAATCCACCTGCCTCTACCTCTGCCTCTGGAGTGCTGGGATTAAAGACATATGCCACAACAGCCCAGTGGGTTTAACATTTGTTAAGTGAGTACTGGAGAGAAGCAAACAAACACAGAAGAAGTCTGGAGAGGTTAGCTGGCAAATTTTGAAAGCAGCAGTTATATTATTCTCATGTCTTTTCTACAGATAATAAAAACATGTTTTGTTGCACACACACACACACACACACACATATATATTAAAAAATGTTGCTGTGCATAGTGGCACATCCCTTTAAGTCGGCATTTGGGAGGCAGAGGCAGGCAGATCTCAGAGTTTGCAGCCAGCCTGGTCTACAGAGTGAGTTCCAGGACAAGCAGGGCTAAATAGAGAAATCCTGTCTCAAAGACTTGGAGGAAAAAAAAAAAAAAAAAGGAAAGACGGAAGAAATAAGGGAGGGAGGGAGGGAGGAAGAAGGAAGGAAGGTCATTATTTTGTGTACATGGGTGTTTTGCCTGCATATGGATGTGCACTGACGCATGCAGTGCCTCTGGATGTCAGAAGAGGGCTCAAATAACCTGGGAGTGGAGTCAGTAACAGTTGTGAGCAGACATGTGAGTGGGTGCTTGGGATGGAGTTCAGTACCTTTGAAAAAGTAGTCTTTGCTTCAATGCCTCATTATGTTTTAAGTGTGTGACAAATTCAAAAAGTAACTGTGGTTTGAATGTGAAATGATCCCCATGGGCTCCTGTATTTGAACAGTTATTCCCAGCAGGTGCTGCTTAGACAGGTTACAGACCCTTTAGGAGAGTCTCACTGCTGGGAAGTAGGCCACTGAGGATGAGCCTTGGGGTTTTACAGCCCATCCCCCACTTCACATTTATGCTCTGTGATTAGCCAATTTCCTGCCCCCACCACCAATACTTTCTTTACCTACCATGTATTTCTGGCTAAGATAGACACCGGTAGACTGTAAGCCAAAGTGAACCTTATCTTCCTTACAGTTACTTTTGTGAGGTGCTTTATCACAGCAGTGAGAAATGAAACACAACTTCAATGATGGGTACAAGTCATGATAGTATAATCTTCATTCTGTAATGTTATTTCAACTAACTAAATACCTCACAACTTTGTGCATCCAAAACATTGACCCAAATATTTCCTACATTCTCCCTTCCTTCCTGAGAAATATGGACCCTAAGATCCTAGGCCAGCTTACATACCTAGGGTTAAGCTGGCTAAAATGACTTACTTATGAAAATCACTTAGAAAACACAGCTAAAACACTGTCAGTCATAAGGACGAAGAGTCTGGCAAAATATCTGCCTCATGTAGTGATGTTCTCAAAACCCATAGGTTCATAATTTTATGCTGTTGACCGATCCGATGACTAGAAATAGGTTCCATATTTAGTTTGGGAAGGATAAGCAAACTGAGAGGTCAAATGCACAGACTTTTAATATAACAGCTTTTGCCTCTGACCCCTTCCCCTCCAGGGGCCATTGAAAAAGAGTGGAAGAGGAGAAGAGCTTGCTCCTGGCCCCACCAGATCTTTCTGCCAGGCCACTTCATACATACCCTAACACCAGTGAGTCTCCAGCAGTTTTTGGACTTTTATATACATGGTACAAAATAGATAACTGTCATCTCAGTGTGTTACACCTGATCAGGTCTACTTCTGCCTACTTAAAAAAAAAAAAAAACTGTAAATAACTGTAAGAAAATGAAAGCCTAGTGTTTAATACATGCTTGCCAAGTGAGCAATAAACAATTTGCCAAATTTCCTGGGGGCCCTGGTGCTCCGCCTCATCATCAGGAAGCTGAAGCATATGCTGGATGTTAGCCTGGGTGGACATAGTGTGTCCTATTTATTCAAGGGTTTCTTTGATGCCACAGTTTATAAGTTTTGTTTCTTAGGGGTATATGTCAAATTTCATTTAGCATTAGTTGGTATCCAGATACACTGAATGGCAAAAAGGCAGCATTTGAGGGCAAAAAGAAAAAAAAAAATGCCTGCTATATGAGCAATGATGTCAGCTTCATTTATGTAACCCACAGAAAACAAGAAGAGAAGTGTAACAGGAAAGAGGACAGTAGGAAATCCAGATTAACAGCTACGCAGGTTCATTTAGGAGTGTAGACTTGTATATGGGCAAAATAAGAAAACCAATATGCTTTAAACTGATGTGTAAAAGACATAATTTTAAAGAAAATTCTTTGAAAACTAATCATTTATCTCTTACTTGAAACATGCTCATAGACACAATGTTTTCCTCTAAAAAGGTTAGGCAAATGTTTCTGGAAAAATCCTAAAACTTTAAATACATAAGCAGATGCTTGATCAATTAATACTTGCTCCAGAACATTTTCAATGAAATCTAGAAATGTGGTAGGGTAACCACAGAACCAACTCAAATATAACAATACTTGAAAAATGACTTGTCTATAAAGTTTTCTCCATTTGTTTGCTTATTTAAACCTCAAAATATAGCCTATAAAGTAGGTATCATGCCCTAGCTTTTTTGTTGTTGTTGTTTTTGGTTTTTTTCTGAGACAGGGTTTCCCTGTGTAGCCCTGGCTGTCCTGGAACTCACTCAGTATACCAGGCTGGTCTCCAACTCACAGAGATCTACCTGCCTCTGCCTCCTGTGTGCTGTAACTAAAGCGTGTGCCACCACTGCCCAGCCCAGTACTATAGCCTAAATTCAAGGATATACAGTGTGTGGTCCACAATACAGTAAATCTGTAAAGCAGCTCTCCAGGGTAACATTAACCACACTGCATCATGCTGATAAGACCCACCCACATTGTTCAGTTCATAGTTCATTCACTTTCAATCCTTGTTTAATTCTAATATGTAAAATGAAATAAATCATTCATTTGTGATTTGATGAATATTCCCATTTTTTCAATAAGACATGGCAATTTGAAGAGCCTTCTATATGTATGTATCTTCGGTGGACATACGTAAGAATGTTCTGGGTCATGTGCGATAACAGTGTCTAGATCTAGTTCACACTGTGCATCCATCTGCTCTGCAAAAGGTTTCTAATAACTTTTACAGGACATTGAATGATTATTTTACAAAATTTAAAAATCAAAATGAAATAGTATTTTAATTAAAAATGTCTATGTGCTAAGACATTTAAAAAGAGAAGGATCCATAGTCTAAGAAACAGGAAGAATGATAGTGTATAGAATAGTCACAAACAGCTTCGGTATTGGTGGTATTCTGGGCTGTACACCTGGCTGTAAAGTCCAGAACTGTATTATGCTCTATATTATACATATATGATATGTATACCCCATTCTATGTGTTAATATTTATATAATTTAAACTCTACATAATAAGAATCTGAAAACAGTAAGAACTGTGGAGATTATATACAAAATAGAATTTTTTCATTTAAGAGATTGTATTAAAAAATAGTGTTCACAAGGTTTTATTGTATTGTGCTAAACTTTGACAATTTTGAATCCCCAAAATAATATCCCTCTCTACAAGATGAGACTGGTGCATTCTGGGAAGTATGGCCATAGACAATATACCTCTTATCAATAGCTTGGTTTCTTTTCAGTTGTCTCAACCAATGAAAGCTGAGAGACCTTGAAAAATGAAGGACAACTGTTAATGTTCACCTTCCAAAACATTTTTCTCTTGATAACCATTTATCTTGAAAACATTTAAATAAGCAAGATTTTAAAAAAAAAATAAAATGATTACTTCCCCAGTGACAGAAAAATGAATATTTGAGTACCTCAAAAATGAAGCTATTATCAGTACACAGCCTCAATCATCATGGTTATTTCTAAACCACACACACAGACCATTGTACTCACATGCTATACATTTGAATCACAAAAGCAGAAATTTCTAAACAGTAAAAATCTAAGGAGTTACAGTGGGTTCTTCCTAAAACACAGTAGATGAGTCTCTACCACTCAATCTGGAAGACAACATTCAAATTAAGGAGCCTCGTTAAACAGCAAAGGCAGTCGGGTGTTGGTGGCAGGCGGAGCTCTGTGAGTTCAAAGCCAGCCTGGTCAACAGAGCTATTTCCAGGACTGGCTCCAAAGCCACAGAGAAAGCTTGCCTCAAAAAACCAAAAACAAACAAACAAACAAAACTGCAAAGGCATCCAAAACTTGGGAACAGGCAGTGGGCGTTGTTCATAAATCTATGATGTTCCACTATCTAGTCAACTTATTTCCATTACTATTGAAAAGTCAGTGTGTCTCTGTGCGTTAAAGTGGGTGACACCCAATAAGCTCTGTCTCTTTGTTTATAGGTATCATACCCTTGACACCATTTTGATTTCATTTGTGTTCCAGGAACTCAGTGGGGGAGGAGAGGAATGCAAGGAAGGAAGGAGGGAAGGAGGGAGGGAGGGAAGAAGAAAGGAAGGAAGGAAGGAAGGAAGGAAGGAAGGAAGGAAGGAAGGAAGGAAGGAAGGGGCCACAAAAGAAAAGAAAAATCACCTTTTGGGTATTGAGTAATTGGTTTTCCTTTAAGCTTTAAATAGATAAACAGCTTAAGAGACTTGTCTTTAACTTGGGCTTTCTTTTATTAGAGTGTACAGTGTTGGTACATGCCTAAAGGAGTAATAGGCTGATCTTAACAAAGAGGCTACATTCTACAGTCTGCCTTTTGCCAGAGGCATCATTTCCCCAAAGCACACAGCTAACTGCAATCTCCTGCTGTACCTGTAACAATTTAATTGTATACGTCAGCCTAGTCAAGCATCTTCAGCTCATGACTGGGAGACATGAAATTCATTGTCATTATTGTCCCTGTCATTTTGGATCATTATATCCTGCTGCAGAATTTTCCCCACTTGAGTGCATTTTTACCTCCAGGAGCCAGGGATTATAGCTGAGGTTGGGGTGGGGGCAGGACCATGAACTGCATTTACCTCAGGGGAGCCAGAGATTAAATTGGCTTTGCTCTCTCTCTCACCAGCTGAATGTATCTTTGTATGCTGTGAGTTTTAAACTGGAATAAAAATGAATATTCTAGTGAACGATAGGCTCTAATTCCCCCCTTGAAACATGGATGTGACCTGACTTTTATTTACACTGGGAAAGCCAAAACAATTTCTTCGGGTTGCTATTTTCATATGTGCATAAGGTACACTTATGAGCATTGTTAGGTGTTCAATAACTGACATCTTTCTCTGTTAGCATCTTGACTGGCAGAGAGAAAAATTTTAAGGCCATAACTTTGTTCCCCAATTTCATTTTACAGAGCTTTAATGGAGTTATTTAATGGCTTTAAATATTTAATGATTTTTAATTATATCTCATTTTCTGTGCACAGAATTGGGATGGGAAAAGTCCAACCAGACTGGCATCAGGAATCCACTCTGGGAACTAGAATTCTTATTTTTAAGGCATGGCGTTAGATGTGGAGGCACATGCATTTAATCCCAGCACAGCAGTGGCAAAGACAGGCAGATCTCAGTGAGTTCCAAGCCAGCCAGAGCTATACAGTAAGAACTGGCCTCAAAACACATACACACAGAGAAGGCAAGGTCTCATCTAACCCAGGCTGGCCTAGAACTGAGTATGCAGCTGAATATGATCTTGAACTCCTGTTCCTGCTGTCTCCATCTCCCATGTTCTGGAATTATCAGGAAGCCACACCACTGGGAAAAAACGAGAAAACTGACCTAGTGCTGACAGAAGAGGTAGTCGGTTCTTCAGGACCAGGCTACACCCCAGCAGCAATCACCTTATCTAACTGACTTGCCCAGCACATAAACCTTCATCACCTTCCCGCCTTCTTAGAGAATGGTCACCACACTTTCTACCCGGGAACTCCTAGTGCACACAGCCTAGCCAGGATCTAATTCCCTACTAGTTAAGGACTAGGCACACAGAAGCCACAAGCCATGGTTCAGAGAGACAGCCAGGGAATGAATGACATATTTTCGATACAGGATATAAGAAATCGTAACTGGAGGGAAAATCTGCTATGTGACTTGTATCCTTTCATCTCATATGGATTTTACTGAGAAACTTGACATTTATTCTGTCTGCATTTAAAAAGATAGCAGTTATTCCTCCATATGTATCAGTTTGTCTTTTAACAGTTAACAGTGAAATACCACAGTGGGTCATACTTATGCCATACATAAAAATGCCCGTAAGATTACATCGGGAAGTGTGGAGGGGCACACTGGCAGAACCAGCACTGAGGAGGCCAGGATGTCAAGGACCACATACTAAGGGCATGTCTCTGAAAACAAGCACAAGCAAGCAAAACACAAGTAAGTTTATTCTACTACTGGTAGGAGCTCTTTAAGAAATTTGTTTTTGCTTTGACCATATGCAGTACCTATCAGAATTTATCTAGGACAAACTATGGCTCTAAGTAATTAAAAACTTTTGAGCCAGCTATAGTGGAGCACACCTTTAATCCCAGTGCTCGAGCAGCAGAGGCAGGTGCATTCCTGTAAGTTCGACGAGCCTGGTCTACAGAGTGAGTTCCAGGACAGCCAAGGCTATACTGAGAAACCCTGTCTCCAAAAAAAGAAGAAGAAGAAGAAAATCTCTTTCTCTTGATATTTGTACAATATGTACTTCTAAACCTTAAAGCTCTAACAGTTCAGTGGTGAACAAACCTTAAAGGCTAGACCAATTTCATGACAATGCTGACTATTCTAGGCCACTATGTTTCCAAGACATCATAGTCACTGTGGCTGATGTAACTCTATAATGTATTATTAATGAGAGTTTATAGTCAGTACAACTGTGACATATTTCAAATTTTCATTTTATGAATATGCATGACCTTTTCATTAGGATCAAGAGTCTCTTTACATAAGAATTACAGAAACTGTTTCTGTTTATTTTAAAATAGGTAAGTATATATGAATGAAAGTATTCCTTTTAAAGTTACTTCAAGTCTGGATTCATTGTGAGATACATCAGGTTATCTTACAGTCTTGTAATGTTTCTTCACTTTTCTCTTTGCAT
Organism: Phodopus roborovskii; assembly: GCF_943737965.1. Lineage (NCBI taxonomy): Eukaryota > Metazoa > Chordata > Mammalia > Rodentia > Cricetidae > Phodopus > Phodopus roborovskii. Next base: position 46,652,924 of record NW_026126418.1, read on the forward strand.
GTGTCTGGCACATACATCTGTGCAAAGAGACAAGAGAAGACATCAGTGTCTTTCTCAGTTGCCTTTACCTTAGTCCCTTGAGACAGGATCTCTCATTGAGCCTGGAGCTTGACAGGTTTTTGTTTATTTTTTCTTGTTGTTCTCCTTCTTTTCTGGGGGGTAGTGGAGGGTGGGGGGCTAAGCTGGCTGGCCAGGAAAGCCCTATCAATCCTGTTTCTGCCCACACCCACTCCTGGCATCACAGGTACACAAAGCCATGCCTAGCTTTTTACTTGTGTGCTTAGAGAGCTCAGGTTTTAATGCTTGTGAAGCATTAGCCAATGAGCCATGTGCATAAGCCCACATAATGGCTACTCATGAACAAGAGATTATTTCATCTCAGTAACAAAACTTTTGTAAAGTATACACACAAATTTGTTATGGTTCAACTATCAATTTCTCTCCAAAATGCTTTGAGACAAAGTTTAGAGCTTTCTCTCTTGCCTCTGAGAATGTCATTTGGTGCACTGAATTCCTTTGTCTTGGTGTTTCTTTCCTCCTTATTTTTACAGGGACACAATACTGGATAAAACAGAAATTGTCAGCATCTGTGAGTATACTTTGAGAACAAACAATTCTACCCCTCCATATTTTTGTTTTGCCTCACTTTAAACATTACATATTGCACCCTGAATAATTTCAGAGCAAAGTGAAAAGGCAAATATTTGACTTCAAATGACCAGAATCATAAGATTGTATAATTTCAAAACATCAAGTTGCAATTATTTTAAAAGGGTTTTCAATAATTTTTTGCTCAACTTCTATGTTTATAGCCTCTAATCAACTATAAAGATCAACTCATTCTGAATTAAAGGAACCTTTCCTCTTAATTCTTTACAACAAAACACAGATTTGCTCTGGATGTGACACAGCAAGGAATCTATAGTTCATAATTAAACCAAACTAAGACAGATATGACACTGATGTTCTTCAGTGGGTGAATTCCAGTATGCACAGTCAAACACAGTACAAATTTGAAAAGATCTATGTGGGAGGAGGAAGTAAGAGAAGGACAAGGCTATGAGCATTTCCACATGAGTATGCTATTTGCAGAATGCCTACTCCTCCTGGACCAGAAGCCTCTTTACAGTAATCACCCAATAAACTACAATGGGTTAACATTAAAGGTCTGTTGCACAGAAAGCAGATTCATGGTGAAGGTTGTCCTTTAACATGTAGGTTCCATCAAGGGCACCAAAAAAAGTAGTTAAGTGGCCCCCCCTGTGGTGTCTCCGATGCTGAAATGCCTTACAAACTGCTAATTTTCTAGCTTTTAATGTTTGTCTAAGACCCTTAACATTTTTCTAATATTGTCCCTCCTGGGACATTTTCTTAAGTTTGGTCCCTATTGTCCCCACTGCACATATACATTCTGCATTTATACATAAAAGCCTGTCAGTCAGCTGAATTGATTCAGAAAGGTAACATTGAAACAATGTTTAAAAAAAAAAAAAAAAGGAGGGGAGGGAAACAGAAAAGAAGACAAGGAAAGGTGGCCTTAAAGGGAGATATAGTATCACATAATACAAAATATATGCATCAAATATTCTAAAACATCACAGCAACAACAAAAACCCATTTCTTTGTGTAAGAATTTTTGTGCCTAACACCAAATATAAAGACCACATAACAGGAGGGACCACTGAGACTTAGCACCTAAGGTGTCTTTGTGTCACAAAATCTGACCCTTTTCAACATGTACCATCACCTGTGTCCAGCTAGTTTCATATACATGAATGCTCTTACATTATTTTCTAGTCCTGTACATGCTTTAAATGATCAATAAAGATCCATAAATGGCTGTGTTTTGTATTGTCACTGTTGGTTGTGGTCCATCCAGAAATATATTTTTTCGTTTCCTCAAGCAAAAATGTACAAATATAATGTATACATACATCCACAAAAGAACTCACACAAACACGCAACAAACGTAAAGTCAGGTCAGAAAACATCTACCAGCAAGCAAATAAGTAATAAAACACGAAAGTTTGGTTTAACAGATAGGCTGTTTGTTCATCTATCCTCAACCATAAATTATATTTTCAAGAATGATGTGTTCTATGCATAACAGCAACACGTCAATTTCAGCCCAAGGGGCATTTTTCTCTAGGTTTATAACCCCTTGAAAATAGAGGTTTCATCTAGAAAATCTAACAGATCCTCAGCTGCTTTCAACATTATAATATATTCATAAGGCAAGTATTCACTGGCAAACATATAACAAATTGAATGGTATGAGGGTGGGGTGAAATGCATAGCTATGAGAAATGGGCCACACCAATCATGAGACACTGGTAGAAGTAAAAGAGGAGAAAGAATATATAACACAAATAGCCAGCTGTGGTGGCTCACACCCGTAATCCCAGCACTTTAGAGGCTGAGGCAGGAGAACTGCCACAAATGTGAACCCAGACTAGTCTATATCAGTGAGCTCCAGGCCAGCCTGGTCTAGAATGTCTTTAAAAATTAAAAATAAAAAATACTTTAATTAAATAAAACAAAGGTTATTAGAGAAGCAAAGCACTGTGGGTAGTTTTTCAGCCAGTACTTTAAATTAAAAAATAAAAGGGTATGTGGGTACACTTGTTTATTGCATAAGAAGCAAACCTCTTTCATTGCAGTGTACTATAAGGGTCAGTGCACTTTCAGGATCATAACTGGACAGAAAAATATCTTGTACAAAGAAAAGAAATATGACATACCATCATAGTAGACAATAGCTCCTACCAGCTTGTCCTTCTGGAGCATGGGGAAATGCTCCAGGGCCCTGGATTTGCTGAGGACATAACTGCTCTTCAGGCAATTGCTTCCTGCAACCAGATCATACAGCTTGATTCCCACCCAGTAATAAGGTAACTGCCACCACCTACAGCACAAGCAGGGAGAGAGGGGATTTTTTTTTTTAGAAACATAGTATAACATTATCAATTGTCACCTTAAATTACAAGAGAAGCCATTTAGGAAAAGCAAAGTTATACCTAGAAGTCGGGGGGGGGGGGGCGCGGGGGAAGAGCCTGCCTGCACAGCTGCTTATGACAGTGGCTCAGCTGTCACAAAGAAGACAACAAACAAGAGTTTATGATCGTCTCCACGGCTGGTCCCTGCTGCATCTTAGAATTCTTCAGGATGCATTCAAAATAAATAGCCATGCCTGGTACTCACAGGTCTACAGATGGATTCAACCAATGTAGGTTGGAGGCCTTGGTTAAAACGTAAACTACACCCAGGTTGAAGAAGCCCTCAGCAATCTGTAACTACATATGGGTTAGATGACCAAATCTGTTTCAAGCCCTATACCACCTGTGTGGCTAAAGAACTACATAATCCACCCTTTCATGTTACTGGGCCTGCCTCCCACTTAGGGCAACTTCACACACAGTTCTAACATTAGGGGAATGAGTCTGATCATGTATAATCACACCTCCCGGATGACTTCCATTTATGTTAACTTGAACAATAAAAATGACCCAATATAGCTGGGGGTTTGGGTTACTACACACTAATTTCAGATTTTGAGTCAGTATAATTAGGAGGGGGTCTCCATTTCACACTGCACATGACCTCATTCTAATGCCTCAATGTAAACACAGCTGTTCACCTACATTCTCTGAAAACTTGAATAAGAGTCCATTAATTATAAACAGAGAACTCAACCTTCTTCGACTTCAAACTCCAGCCCTTAGACATATGTCCACAGAGAGTATTTAAGAATATCTATATTTCTAAATACTAAGGGATTTGAAATGGATTAAAGAGCAGGACCAATTAAAACCACATTAAGAAATACACAGGAAATGACTGTTTCCATGAGAGCTATGTTGTCCTGTTGACCTCAGAAAAGCACATAGCCCACAGATGATAGCAAAGGCTTACTTGTAAATTGGAAGCATTATAGGCAATGGAGCTGATAAATGGGGAGCGATTTCTAGTAAGTTGGCACGTTCGTGGAGGGCTTCTTTCACCATCCTATACTGAAAATCAAAACAGAGAAAATTAGTTTGGCAGTAACAGATCATAATATTTTCAAATGGCAAATAGACACCCTGCCAACTGATTGATATACAGAACCTTCCACCTCTGAGCGAGGAGAGCTCCCTCCTAATCAAATCTCTAATAATACATCATGCTGTCAACCTCAAAGATTTTTTAGAAACCTTAACTGTATTTGCATAGGAGAAAAACATGCTGTCAGAGTTCCCAGGTGTAAGATATTTTCCTGACTTGAGTTACAAGATTATTGTAACCATTTATCTTGCTTTCTCTGGATTGTCCCCTTTCTCAGTTCCCCAGAATGTTTTCTCCAGGTAAGAGATAACAGATTGCTCAAATTCATGGAAAGTTCTCCTGCCTTTCCTAAGCCCAGCAAAGATGATATGCAGCCCTGGACAGCTATTTTACAGATGGTAACGAAGGCTTTGTCTTCACTCCTGTAGCCCTCATTATGCCTGCCTAAAGAGGAGCATTATTATTATAATATGAATTTTACACATGACAATAAGGCTGTAGATGTTGACAAAATAAGCCGGGACACATCTGAAATCAGTGGATCATGAATCCTATGCTGTTTTCTCTGCATCCATCATAGATGCTGAAGTGAGACATAAGAAAAGGGGACAGATTCAAAGCTGACTTGTCAGGCGAGAAAGGGGGCCAGACTCAAAACTTGACAATGGCAAGTCCTTGCTGCTGTGTTTTCCTCGTATGAAAAGCAGATATGGAGGGAAGCTGATTTTTTTCACCCCTCTGGGAAATGTCATTTTCCACACTGCCTTGGCAGTTTTCAAATGATGGCAGACTGGACACAATAAAGTGTGACACACGAAAAGCGTGACTCAGATCATTTTTTTTTCCCCCCTGAAGAATATGTCAGTGACAATATGAGTGCATGATTGCAGCTGCAGTTAAGAGATCAATTTGGCACTCAGTCTGCATTACAACACAGCTCCCCTGAAACTGCTCAGAAGTAGCAATTTGGTGGCCATTGGCAAAAACCCAATCACAATTGTTAAAACACAACACATCCAAAAGTGACTCTGTAAATCTGCTACTTTGACATGCTTGTTCAGAAAAAGCCCCTGATTACCCATAAACATAATACCACACAGAATGAACTGGCACACCTCTCCTAAAAGATACTCCAGCAGCATACACTAAACAGGTATTTTGAACAGGAAGCAATGTTTATAAAGGCATTTAAAAAAAAAATCCTGATTTAATTGGGTAGAAAAAGCATAGTGGCAGTTTTTGTTTAACAGGCAGCATACACAATTACCTGCTCAACATCCAACTTCATGATAGCCTTCTGGAGATATCGCACACCACCATGGATCAATTTAGTACTTCTGCTGCTGGTCCCCGATGAGAAGTCATCTCTCTCTACAAGGGCTGTTTTCAGTCCTGTGTAACCAGAAAACCAAATTAACTTGTTAAATTACACAATTTGTATGTAATTCATTAAAGGCACTTCTCCAGGGTAGAGACAATCACTGGAAAAATTAGTCTGAACATGGATAAATTTGTATTCAAAGTGCAGTACACTGTCTATATTATAATGAAGAGATTTTAGGCTCTTCCTGAGGGAAAAGTCAAGCCAGAACTAGAAGCATATTAAACTGTGAATGAATCACATCTAGAAAACATTACAGTACAATTTCATGGCAGCGAGATTCTCTGGTGTATTTAGGGGATCAAAGGGGGGGGGGCTGGCAACATCTTTTCCCACAGGGCATTCAATGGGTGTTTTCACACAGCCCTCAGCAGGCATGCCTGCTCCTCCCTATTGAATGCAAACTGCTTCACCCCTGCTCTGTGCTATTGTACTGCTTTCACCAAAACTAACCCAAGACTCCTGTGTGTTGGCTCCTACTTGCCTGAGGTGGTGATATAATGGATAAGGAATAGGGGACACAGGCAGGTGGAGATTTCTACATAATAAAACAAGGTTCACTGGGTAAAGTGCTTGCCACACAAGTGTGTAAGCACGAGGACCTGAGTTCAAATACCAAAATGCACAAAAATATGTACAAGGTACATATTTACACATCTGTAATCCCAGCACTCTTACAAAGAGACAGGAGAATCCCTAGAAACTCACGAGCCAGATAGCCTGCTGTATGCAGTGGTAAGCAACAAAAGAGACCCCAACCTCACAAGATTGTATCCTGAATCCACACACATGAATGAACACACACACACACACACACACACACACACACACACACACACACACACACACGAAGATTTAAAAATCAAAGAGCTTCTACTGTTGAATTTACAGTGTAATTCAAAGCATTGTCTTATGATATACTATTTTAGGATTAAAAAGAAACACAATTGAGAACAAATGAACTGGTGCAGAGTACACATGTAAAAAAGAAAACTCTCCTGGGACTGAAAATGTGGCTCAGTAGTTAGAAGCACTTCCTACTATTGCAGAGGACTTGAATTCAATTCCCAGCACCCAAATCAGATGGCTCAAAACTGGCTGTAACTCCAGCTCCTTAGGATATAATGTCATCTTCTGGTCTCTGCAGAAATATGCGCTAACATGTGTGTACATTCATGCTTGTGCACATGCATACACACTTTTTAAAAGATGATATCCTTGCTAGGATAAGGTTAAACAAAGATGGGTACATTCTAAAATTCATCCCATCCCCATCCCCTTTATGTAAAGAATGCTACCAATCTCTTAGGGGTAAAAATGTCTTTTCTTGCAGAGGCATCCCTGCCTTTTCAAGACTGCAAATGATACTCAATGTTACAAGTATCAGACACTAGGGGAGTTCTTAAAATTCACAAGGCCTGTGGTATACATCCATGGACACCGTTGGGAATGCCTGAGGGCTGGCTACTCCCTTAGGCAATGGGTAATGTCATGTAATCCAATTACAATGATAATATGAGGCAGAAGCAATTTGGAGCCACAAAGCTAGGACAGGAGAAAGTGCATATATCTGCTTCAAAGACATTTAGTATCAAAGGTTGCTTTTATAACTTCTAACAGTTTGAATGGTAATGCCATCTTAAAACCAGAACAATTCCCTTAACTTAAAAGGAGAAAATATTTGGAAACATTGAAGATTGAAAAATAGAGATAAGCCAAGCTGTGGTGGTGCATGCCACCCAGCACTCAAGAAGCAGAGGCAGGCAGATCTCTGTGAGTTTGAGACCAGCCTGTTCTACAGAGCAAGTCCCAAGACAGCCAGAGCTACACAAAAAAAAAAAAAAAAAAAAAAAAAAAAAAAAAATCCTGTCTCTAGAGAGAGAAGGTGGAAGGAGAGGAGAGGAGGGAGGAAGAGTGGGTGATGGGAGGGAGGGGAGGGAGAAGAGGGAGGGAGGCAGGCAGGCAGGCAGTTTTGATTCAAGATCAATGTCCTAACTAGTAAAAACAACTGAAATTATAAGTACTATGGATCTATGGATCCACAACACCATTTTTAGGCATATATGTCAGAAAAAGTTCTGCAACATTCTAAATTATTAAAACATTGCTCATGCTTAATTTATTCTGGATGTGCCTCAGACTTAGATAGCAAGATAGTACATATTTTAAAAGGATTGGGAGTCCAAGTACAGACACTGAATATAAGTGGGGCGCAGGCCAGCTGTCAAGTGGCTCTGCTCAGGCAAACAAATGAAGAACTATAGAGGCTTACCATGGCCTCCTTCAGAAACCAGAATTCTCCATCTTACTCCACATTCCAACCTGAATTAAGGGCAAGAACTCAGAACTGCACACACTCAAAATCACATTCGTCAACCTCTTCTGCACATACTCTACCACCTTCACTAAGTCCAACAGAGTTCTTTAAGTATTCTAAATTAGTGCATCTTTTTTCTTCAGTTGAAGATCAGACGAGGGAGTTGACTTTCACATGATATTTAGAAGCAGCATTATTTAAAACATGCCTCTCTTTAAACCCTAGCATCACAGTTATTGCATCAAGAAAGTGAGTCTGAGGGTATCCAACCTCTGCTTCCTGTTCCAGCAGCCCAAAATGCCCTCCAGACAGTGATTCCAGACCTGCCAGACTTAAGTGTGAGCTAGGTACATCCCCTCTCCCGAACAAAAGAACAGCAACCTTGAAGGCATGTGAGTGAGTCACTCAGAGCCACAGATCCAACAGAGGCCCACTGTGACCCCTAGCCTTCCCAAAAGACATGATACAGTTATTTTTGTTAAAGGCACTAAAAATCTGTGAAGGGATTTACCTATAACAAAAATTCCTGTACAAGAAATAGTGATGTCCATTTAAGCCTCTTTCTCTTCACATTTTACTTATTTTAGAGAGAGAGTGTGTGTGTTCCTGAGTTTTATGTGCACCCCGTGAGAGCAGTACCATAAAAGGTCAAAAGAGACAGCTGATCCCTAGGTTTTGAGCCATGTGTGGGTATCAGGAACTAAACCTAAGCAGTAAACATTCTTAATTGCTGAGCCAGCTCTCTAGAAACCTCCAATTTAGTTTTTAATTATTTCTGGGCAAGCAGCCTTCAGCAAAGTCTGAGTTCACAGAGCCTTGCCCAAGATGGGTGAGTGAAAGAGGAGACCCTATTGTAGGCAGAGGCCATCGTAAAAAGGCCAGCTGAAGTTATTAAAATCACCTGTAGTTCCTCTCTGGACCTTGATACTAGAGAATTGTGAGTTCTATACTAGCCTGAGATGTATAGTGAAACCACGGAAGAGGAGAGGCAATGATGAGAAGGATGAAGGCAAGGGTGGGTGACTGGCAAATGTCTGTGAGTGCCTTGTCACAGGCAGCTTGTCACCGTGGACTGGAGAGGGGGTATGTGAGAATCTCATGAGAGGAGGTGACAGCACACTGGGCATATGAATCCTGTCCTGAAGGCCACTGATGGCCACAACAGCAATTACTGGATACCCTCAAGAGGAAAATGCTTCCAAGAAGACATCCACAGGTCTAAGGCCAATCTTAACATGCTTCACTAAGACAATATGCATCAGGGCCTACAAGCACTCTAACTCTACTCTATTCAGTTCTGTGCATCCATTTCCGGGAACCAGGGCTTTTGGGGAAAGTACTATTTTGCCATATGTCAAGGGGACCGCTGAAGTATTTAAGCTGAGAAACCCAATTGATAGGGGTTCTAGAACAATGTCTTTGGGTGAAGGGTGGTGATGGGGCTGGAGAGTTGATGATAACAGTCCCTAAGCTCACAGTGTAACCAGATCAATCAAGAATTCTACTCAGGAGGCAGCTCTCTGTGACTCTGCTGATTTTGTTGTTCTGGGACTTAGCAAATCACCTCAGACAGATGTCCCAGGATACTTAATGTCAAGCTCTTGGTGCCTGCCTTTTCCTGTAGTGGGTATTTTAGAAGTTATTCATATGTATTTATGTGAGAAACCACAGTGAGTAACAACGAAATTTAAAACAAGCCTCTCAGTCACACGAAGCCCTCCACTGTTGTCCCATTTCCTCTTGTCAAATTACCACACCTCTCTTCCCAGAATTTCTGAAGAGAATGAGATTGCTTTTCTCAAAGCAAACAAGAACTGTAGTCTCCCAGATGATTGCCAAATCGGTGTATTAAATCACCATGTAATCTAAAAGTTGTTTAAACTACTAAAAAAAAAATCAGAATCTTCACATTGTCAGCTACTCCCATCCATCAAGTGTTCTGAATCTCTCGATTTTGCTGGATGGGAAGCAGAAAGTAACACAAAGTCAAAGCATGATCAGATGTCTCAATTGATTCTATGACTTCCTTATTTGATTACTTAACTAAAATTGTGAGGCTTTAGATGTTTATGGTGTGTGGTGGGGTGTTGGTTTGGGGGTATAAGACCTCACAATCATCTCAGGCTCCCCTGTAACTCATTGTGGAGCCCACTGTGTACCTGTCTGGACACACCACCTGCACCAGTCTCCCCAAGGCTGGGATTACAAGTTTGCATCACTGGGTTGTGATTGTTTTGTTTTCTTAGTATAATGTTCCCACACTCCGAGATGGCTGGTTTTAAACAAAAAGCTTTGCTGCCTAATTTAAGGATAAGGAAAGGAAGTAAGAGAGGGGTCCCTTTATCCTCTTAGAAGAACTGAGTGGTATTTTTGATGTGACACTAGGTTCTTGGGCTTTGCATTCCTAGGTAATGCAGGTTTGGAGATCAAAAGCAGAGTTTCCAAGATGCAAACTATCTCTTGCTGAGGGCTGCAGAGGCTGGGGAGGCTGTCCTTCTGGGAAGACAGACAAATCCCCACACCCCAGGCCTGTAATTAAGTGAAAGTTCTTAACTTTTAGATTTATGTAATGTGTCTGCGTGCTTTGCCTGCATGTATGTATAGGCAACATATGCATGTCTGGTGATACAGAAGTCAATAGACTTGGTCAGATTCCCAGGAACTCCAGCTACAGGTGATTAGTAGCTGCCATGTGGGTTTTAGGCATCAAAGTTGGGTCCTCTTGAAAAACAGCCAGTGCTCTTAACACTGAGTCTTCTCTCCAGTCACTTAGTTCAAGATTTTTATGAGAAAAACTTTTGCCCTCTCCCTTTCACTCCTGCCTTTCTTACCTTCTGCTAGGTTCGTTATTTGTGTATTTATTAATGAAAAGCAATAAGCCTACCCACTGTTGAGGAGAATCAAAATAATGCCGGATGCTAGCTAGCCAGCATCAGTTTATTTGAGGGTCTTAGTGTTAATTTTAGGGAGTAGTACAGGAATTTCACAGCAGTGAGAAAGTAATAAAATCATGAGTAAAATCTCAGGCAGAAAGATGAGCTGTAGAAAATGTGGTCAAACAAACTCTACTTTCACTCATCTTTAGCCCCATGTGTCAGCACACTGAAAACATCCCTCCCAGGTAGGGTGAGGGACAAGCACTAAACACAATCTCTCTCAGTTCTGTCTCTTCTGGCCAAAGTGACACTATGTAACTATTTCCAACTAAATCAACTCATGGATCGAGAGAGTTGGATGAATGCAGGGGAATAATTACAACCTAAAGGGTGAAATGACGCGACATTTAACTCTCACAACATGAACAGAACAGAAGTATATGTTAATACCTTTTACTGATTATCTTATTATGCATGAAAACATGCTCAATATAATAAATGCAGAAATGCACAGAGAACAAAATAAAACTCTCCTGTAATTACACTACTCAGAGATAACCACATTTGACATTTGGGCACTTAAACATTCACATTTGTTGTACATGTACACAATGATATATGTACAGTTCCACAAAAAAAGGGACAATATTTAAAGTTTTTTCATTTACCACTGTTTATTGTAAACACTTTGTACATCTGCATATAATGTATATAATTTCATTTTTAAAGCCTTTTAAAGTATTACACTAAACATTTACTGTGATTTATTTATTCAGCTCCTTGTTTCTGAAAATCTGTTTTATTTTCTTTTCTCGTTCTTTCAAATTTTACTGCACAATTATATTTTCTTTTAAACTCCCTGTATCTGTAATTATTTCATCAGGATAAAATTTCAGAAATGTGACTGTTTGAGTTTGCTACATGGAAAGCAGGAGTCATCACTATGAAATAATCAGAGGCACCAAGGCAATAATAGAAGTCAAAAAGCTAAGTTCCTTAGAACTGTATGCACAGGCACCAAATCTGCACACTTCGAGGGAAAAGAGAGACTGTCTTTCTTTAGAAAACTTTGGGCACCTGTCTGTTTCTGAGAGCCAATGCTGTTACTAATACAGAAGGACTACCCCAAAGGTCAAATGTTCAAACAGAGGACACCTTCCTCTAGGATGATACCTGTGAGGTGCTAGCAGGAACTCTGGCAAAGCAAGGTCAGCATCCAATGCTTTGCCTGGCATTTTCTGACAGTGTATGCTAGCTTTGTACAGATGTGCAAAATATTAGATATTGATTATTTTAGTTTTCTCTAACTATGCTCAAATTAGGAAATAATACATAACCATTAACTTTGAGTATATCCTTAACATATTTTGTTATTTAAATATACATTCAATTGTAAAGTCACAAAATTGTAATTATAACATAATAATATAGTTTCAAGATGTAAGAGAGGTACTACCATAATTCCTTCTTTTCACCTTGTTATTATAAAAATCGGCAATGCTAAATGGGGGAGGGGTATCAGTCAGTGTAAGATAAAATGATAAAAATAATATAATAGTCAATGGCAATTGAGGTCAATTATTTAAAATGTTTTGCATGTGTTACTATATAATCTTTCCGAGCTTGTACTCATTTGCACTGTGTGTGTGTGTGTGTGTGTGTGTGTGTATAACTAAGTTATTCTTCCATAATATTTTTTCCTACTTATAACACATATTGGCTATTTTCTCCGCAATTACTGATTTTTATAACTGACTAAAATCCCTATTTGTAAAGCCATTCCCCTATTAATATCTTGCTATCAGAAATAATGTTATAAAATTCTGAGGGCCACGGAGGCATGTCAGGATGTAAAAGTGCTAACCATACAAGCCTGAGGACCCACGTTTACCCACATAAAAAGCTGGATGTGATGATGGGAATCTGTAACCCCTGCACTCCTACTGTGGCCACACATTCACATGCATGCATACACACACACACACACACACACACGCACGCACACACGTGGTGAGTACACACAAACACACATACATTAGCTTTCAAATAACAAAAATGTAGTTAATACGGCCATTGCACACACATCTTTGAACAACTCCTACTTTCTTTATTCAAACAAAACTATTTAAAAAGACATGGTTGATTCAAAATGAAGATAAACACTCCATGGCCCAATAGTGCAGCAGACTAGAACGTTTAGGTCAAACACCTCTTGGTGGGCTCAGTATCTGGAATACATTCCTAAAGGATAAGGAATGTAATGATTCTCTATGAGGACACAAAGAAGTCAGACGATCCCCTGAAACCTGAGAATGAAGAAGCATTCTGCACAGGAAGTTGTCAAGCTACCTACTCCTGACCACTGTCTAGGGCTGAGGACTATCTGCTGGGTCACAGCCAGATGCAGGAACATAAATGCAGCCCAAAGCACACCACCAGAGCCACGGTTTCAGCTGGTTCAGCAGATGGTCAATATCAACACAAAGCAGAAGATCCAGGGACAGGAAAAGTTCCAGATGATCTTAAAGACAGTAACAGCTAAATCTGGACATGGAAGAGAATATTTCACGATAGATTCAGGGGAAAGAGTGATTCCATCAGGCTCCAAAACACAGTCCCATCCAGTAGTCACACAGCCCTGATTGACTGAAACAGGTCACAGAACAAAACCAAGTTACAAATCTGAGAAAGGAATGAATGGGTAAGAAGGAAGGGTTGACTACAGTGGGAGATGAGAGAAGATGAGCAGAGATAAGATATAATGCATTACATACATGAATTAAATTGTCAAAGAACTAAGCTCATTAACAAAAGAAACAAAATCAGTCTAATACCATAAACAGAAAGGAGGAAGAGAAGCAAAATGAAAAGGTCAAATGCAGTCATAGCGATGACTCAGCAGTTAAGAGCACTTGCTGTTCTTCTAGAGGACACAAGTTCAATTCCCAGCACCCACATGGCAACTAACAGCGATCTCCAGTGCCAGAGGATCTGACACCCGCTTCTGACCTCTGCAGGCAAAACACCCACACACATAAAATAAAATATGAACGTTTTAAAGATTAAATAAATAAATACATACTGTTTATAACACACGAAAATCAAACCTTAAAAATATCTGAAATTTAAACTTGATGTGGGTGCAGGCCTGTAATGCCTGAATTCAGGGAGTAGAGGCAAGAGGATCAGAAGTTCAAAAGGACTCTCTGCTATCTAGCTAGTTTGAAGTCCGTCTGGACTATACGAATCCCTATCACAATCAAGCACACTACTTAAAACAAACCCTGTTTGGTATAAACAAGCATTTTCCAAGTTTCTTATGGTTTTACTTTTTTTTTTTTTTTTTCCTACAGATGAAAATTTTTGTTGTTTTGTTTTGTTTGCAGCAGTGAAGGCTCAAACCCAGAACCTTTCACATATAAAGAAATGCTCCAGGACAATATACACGGCTCCATAGAGACCCTGTCTCAAACAAATAAAAAACAAAACCCCAAAAAGTTAAATATCCAAAATCATCTCAGAGCTGCAACTTTACCCCACTACCAGGGTCTAGGAAGCAATGAGCTTGCTTTCTGCAGTTTCACTCCCTTGAAATGCAGCTTCCCCCACTGTACTAGTTTAATTTCTATTGCTGCAATGAAAAACCAACCAAAACCAACTCGGAGGAGCAAAGGGTTTGCTTTATTTGTGAATTAATATGCATCATGTGTGTGTGGGAGCCCATGAAGGACAAAGGGCATCAGATCCTTTGGAGCCATCATTCATTCTGACACTGGGAATCGAACCTGGGTCCTCTCAAACAGCAGTGAGTGCTCCTAACTGCTGACCCACCTCCCATCTTCCCAGCCCCTAGCATTCAGGTTTTTTAAACATGTCTCAGAACCTTGAGTTTGTGATCCTTCCATCACCAGTCATGACCCACCATCCCTGACTCTAATACACACTTTCAAACAAGTGTGTATTACTAAACATGCTTTCAACCTCATAAACACTTCCCCAGCCATAGTCTTCTCTGCAATTTAAACAAAAGCATAACGTTTTGTAAATAAGATTGTAAACCAAAAATGTCCCTAGGGGTTCCACATGTACACAGGTAAAGACACATAAAAAGAGACAAAGAAGTGAAGAAAACAGCTTCAACAGTCCTGAGGGAGAGACTACAATAGTCAAAGTCTCCTTGCTTCTTTCTGTTTCCTTGGAAGCAAAGCCCCCACCATGAAGTCTGGAGGCTCCCAACTTCAGCCCAGAAACTAGCCACAGATGTGGGGATCAGTGAAGCCATTACTATTGATCACAGACCTACAGGAGAAGGTGAGCCAAACTGTGCATGTTATGTTTATGAAATAATATTCCCAAATGAGAATCAATTCCTGAGAAAATGCAGATGAGGAGGATGTAAATAAATGATCATTATAAACACTCCCCAACTACTCCTCCACAGCCTTTGTTGATGCATTACCGAAATAACACTTGGGCATAGGATTTTATCTAAAAGCTTGTGTAAACATTTCTACACAAGCCCTTTCACATCTAGTGGTTTCCCCCCAAAACTTTGATGCCCTGAAAAATCTAATTATTACTGGTAACTTTAAAAGATCACAGTAATTTATTTTTGTCAAATGTGACTAAAGATTAATGGATACAATCAGGAATAATTTGGTAAAAACATATCAAACACAGAGAAAGCAAAATTTGTTGTTAAGTGAAGCATCAAATATAATAAAAGAGCAAATTCCATGAATGAACAGCAGCAACGCGCAATTCATTAACCAAAGGCCCGTGGTTATTTCACACTTCAGAGGGCCACTGATATAATCAGAAACCACAGTAAGGGGACAAATACAGACTACCTTCAGGGCCTCCTTATATGTTTTAATTATAAACACTATGCCCATCCCTCTGCAAATCATAAACTTTGAAAAGACAGCCAGGTGGTGTTCAATATGTCACAAAATGTTAAATGTGTATCATTTTCTTAGATGTGACTAACTATAAGACTCTCATCATCCTTGTGGTCATCATCATCATTATCATCATCACTATCACTACCCACAATGCACCATCACTACCCACAATGCACCATCACTACCCACAATGCACCATCACTACCCACAATTCCCTGATCACTACTGAATACCTACTCCACTGCTCAAAAGAAAAAATGCATTAGTTCATATCTTACTAGCTCTCATTTGCTCAGAGCTTGTTCAGTACTTAACTCATAATGGTAGTGTTTTGAATAAGAAAGAAAAAAAAAAAAAAAAAAAAAAAAGCCTATATAGGCTTGAGGTGCAGTTTTGCAGTTTAGGAAGCCTGAGGCACCAGTATCCAGGACACACACCAAAAACACAAAAATAGCCAGGCATGCTGTCACATGCCTGAAATCCAAGGCTAAGTCAAGAGCACCTAAAATTTGAGGCAGCTCATGTCTCAAAAACAAGTATTTAGAAAGTGACTGAGAAAGACATCCATCATCAACGTCTGTCCTTCTGTCCACTCAAAAAGACCACATACAAATATATAAACAAACATATAACACACATACAAATCATACACAAATTACATATAAACAACACACAAAAAAACATACACAAATGTACACACATACATACAACACACTCACAAAAAGTAGCAAACAAAAACTTCATTCACTTAGTAAAAATACATAAAATAGCATTCTCCATTAACCAGAATGAACACAGCATTCATAAACCTACTAAACACACTGTTATTGAAGGAAGCATTCTATAGGAGAACAACAGAAATAGAAAAAATACACAAGACAGAACAAGGGTGACACTTTTCAAAAAAAAAGAAAAGTAAGAAGCCTGTGGTGACTGTTTCATTCCATTCCTTCATGTTCTTCCCACCACCCTGGGTCTTAAGCTCCTCCTACCTGCCACCCTGCCTTCTTCAGCTCTAGACCTGTCTTTAAACAGTTTCCTCTGCTTCTGTATATCCTTCCTCCTTGCCTCCATTTATTATTGATAATAGGTCAATTTCCAATTCTGGGTTCTAATCTACTTTCTGTGTCTGGGTTCTGTTTTCTCAGCAATACTAGGTGTGCACATGCACATTCATATTCTCTCCCTCACCTCTTTCTCCCCCTCCTTCTTCTCCCTTCCTCCCTGAGCCCTGCTTTCTCTCCCTCTACTTCCCTCCTCTCCCCCAGGGATAACAATCTCTATTCCAACTTTGACAAAGCAACCCCTTTCTCTGTTACCTCCTCTAAGGCGGCCATGTGTGTTTCCCTATTTCTTTCTCTAGAGGTGGTGGTGTTTGTTCGGCCCTGAAGCTCCTTCCTCCCACACATAAGTGGAGCATTGCACTCCGATTCTACATCAGTTCTCAGTGCAGGGCCCCTTTCTTCTGTTTTAGAATCTTTACCTGTCTGTCCCAGGGAAACAAAAGTCACCTTCTGTGTAAACTAGGGCACACCTGTAACAGCCCTCATCTTCCCCCAGGACGGTACTGCACCCTCTCTTCTTCTATGACTGGCATATTAAACTGCAGTCCTGCATTGAACTGTTCCTCCTGTCTTCACCCAACAAAAACAGAAAAGAGGAAAAGTCCTTCAACAAATGGCCTTCTTCTCAAGCCCACTTCACCATGACATTTGTCTCCACATCTCTGGAGAGTCTGTGAACATCTCTGAGCCTTCCAAATTACCACCCCTTTTTTCATCTCCAGCATCTCAAGAGGCCTGCTCGGGAAAGTCAAGGCCTTCACCTGGCACACTCTCCTGTGTCTCAACTCTTCCCTCCCAATCTTCCTTGCTGGCCTCTCTGCTCCAAGTTAAAGCACCTGTTGTCCTCACATGCACTGATACCATGAAATTCTACCAGGGCATCTCTTCAGTCCAGGTCTTTCTCAGTAAGTCATAGTTGCCTATTAAACTGTTATACATGTCAGTAGCTTTGCAGCCCCTGATCACTCTACATCCATGGAGGAGAGACAGACAGGGAGAAAGGAGAAAGAGGAAGGGAGGGGGAGAGGGACAGAATATACCTATGTACCTATGTCTATATGCTTCTGAACACATTGAAAGGTATACATTCTCTATAATGTGACCGATACACAAAAGCCCCCTAAAGGCTCAAACTATAGATCATCTTTGTATTCTGTTGTAGTATCTGGTATATACTACTATGCATGCAGTAAGTATCCCAAATACTTTCAAAATTAAAAGAATGATTTTTTTAAATAAGTAAAGGAAATGACTGGGATAGGAAGAAAAATAAGTTTTCTGACTCTCTCCTACTAGAAAGGATTCTCTTTGGCACGGAAAATTATCACCTAGAAGATATTAATATTTTTGAGTAGAGTAGTCCCAAGCACAACATCCCATAAAGATAGAAATATATCCTCTTTCCACTCTCTCTCCCAGGCTGGCCAGAAAGCTAAGCAAAAGCTGCCTTGTGATGACTGTAAAGCGTTCTTCCCACCTGCTTGAGCATTCTTGAGTATCATCTCCCTCAAATTATACACGACTGGAGACAGGAAATTTGATGAAAACTGGGGTCAATGTGGTAACAGGATAGACTCTAGGATGTCAATATTTTAAATTTACCATGACTCAGAATAAACAGAAAAATACTTAGGTTACAAGGTTTACATGAATGAATTTTCAGGAATATAGAGTTTTGTTTTCAAACAAATCTGCTGAAGTTAAGTATGTATTTATAGTTATATTTCATTTTAAAACTGTCTCAAGTGCCGCCTAGATTTTGAAAATTGCAAGTTTTCACTAAGGATGGAAAAATAAGGGAACACCAAGAGTGAATTCATGAGTGAATACTGTCTTCATTTCCAATGAAGATGACTCACCTCTGGTGACAGCATCTAGAGCACAGCCACTTCCTGTGGCTCCTCCTCCAATAACAAGGATGTCAAACTCAGATGTGTTCTGCAAAGTCATGAGCTGAGCTTCTCTGGAAGGAGGCTCCCTGTTCACAGGCTCTGTGAGGCACTCCGCGGCTTCCACATAAGCCAGGCTCACCTGAGGGGAAGTGGACAGGTTCTAGTCACACGTCTGGAATGCTAATTTAGCAAAGCATAATGTGAAGAAATCCATAATGGAGATGTAGGCAAGAAGAGCTAGTCCGTGGTCCACAAGCAGTAACAGGAGCAGCTACGTTGGAGTGGGCCCTCCCACTCCCATAGGTCTCAGCTATTCACCCACAGAAGACCTGGTTTCAAATTCAATATCTCAAATGTTTGCTTGAATTTATATATAGCAAAGTTTAATTATTCCTAGCACTAGGTAGCAATCTCCAAATGTTTTACCTAAACCGGTCTGAGGAATCAGAAGGAAGCACCATCAAACCATTCAAGTAAGTTTTAAAAGTATAGAGATCACTTGAAAGGGGAAAATAAGCACTTTACAACTTTCTTAAAAACATATATTTCATATTCAATTCTCATGACAAAAGCATACCCTAGATTTTGTGATTTGTTGGTTTAAATCAGCACAATCAAAAAGTCTGCTCAGCAGAAGTTAATATCTTGTTTAGATAAATTTATGTTCAATAGGAATATTTTTCAAAGATTTTAGTAAGAGGCTTCCCCATCAAATATTCACATATAAAGGTTAAGATTTTCAGTGTTTACAGTACATTATTTAGATTTTTTAAAAATAATAATCCTCCTAAATTCCTTGGTTCTTTAATAACTCATCATCAGCCCAAACCAAAAATATTAAAAATACTTGTCCTTTTTGTGTGTGTTTATTTTTGCAAAGTGTTTTCCTAGTAAGCATAACACTCTTCAATCCATACTCAGGACAACCACAAGCAAAAAGGATTGGGCCACTGTGCTGATCCACATCTACAGTTCCAGAGACAAAGGCAGGGAGCCATCCTAAGGTCCATAGTTGAGTCCCAGACCCAGCCTATGGTATATGAGGACAACTTGTTAAAAAGAAATACATACATACATACATACATACATACACACACACACACACACACACACACACACACACACACACACACACACAAAGTAAGAGAGTGCCAGAACCAGAAGTAAAGTTAAAACACACAGAAAAATGGGTATTTGGATTTTTTCCCCCTCACACTACTGTGTGGATTCACTCATGCAGAGTTAATTGACCCACGTTGCTGCTTTTGTTATACAAAGATTTCTTCTATTTCCCTCTCTCCCATCAGGATCAGCACAGTGAAGGCTCTTTCCCACTCTATGCTAAGTCACCTAAGAAGCTCAGAATGACCAAAACCAAGCTTGCATAAGAAAAGGAGCTCTCCTGTGACTTGACAGATTTTGATGATCCCTCCTGGAAGGCATCACCCTCCCTGTGGAGGGGGGGTAGCATGGGAGGGGAGTTAGGGGGATATGAGAGGTAGAGGAAACTTGGATAAGTAAAATAAGAAAAAATAATAAATATATTTAAAAGAAGAAGAGGAGGAGCTCTCAGGTCTTCCAGACAGGGTCTTTCCATGTATCTACAAGATGGCTTGAGATTCTACATGCAGCCCAGACTGGCCTAAGGACTGGGCTTACAGTGTTCACCAGCATATCCAGCTGTGGTTACTGTTCTTACATGGAGATTGGAAGTGCTCACTCAAGGTAAGGATTTTTTTTTTAAAAAAATTCAGATAAACCAAACTATTCCCTATGACTGGTTAATTATCATCAAGCAGTTGTGTTTCTATGAAAATAAAGCCAGAAGTCTAGAGAGCATTGGGAAAACCCTGTGTTAGGCCACAATGACCCAGCTTAAGTCTCTGAACCCCTTGTCTTGGAAGTCTGACAAGTTGAGTGTGATCCCTAGGATACTCATATTAGGGGAGAGCAGGCTTCAAAAACTGTCCTTTGACCACCATACTTACAACATGGTACATTCATTTTTAAATTACTAATTCAAGTGCCCAAATTAAAAACATCCCATTCTGCATGTGACTCCTCCATTCATGTAATAATAACTGTCTCCTCATGTAACAAGCCAAATAAAAGAGACCGCTATGTTCTATGTAGGACTGGACTTTTGTAGCTACTGTCTTTGTCTTCTTCACCTAATGAGAAGAAACACAGAACACAGAGAGAGAGATGGTATATAAGTACATAGCACATTTGTAGAAAAAGCAAATGCCAAAATGGGGGAGGGGGGGCGACTTGACCACTGTGGGGAGGGAGCGAGGACTGTGCCATGACAGATGGGAAAGACTTGGACATGGGACTGACAAGTGACTAAACCGCCAGAGCATTTTCACACATCAACAGAATTGCTGACATTTTCTGCCTGGTAAGTTTTCTAGAAGTAGTTGAGAAATAAGTTTAAAGACCATATTATGGTATAGTTCATTAGAACTTGTTAATTCTAAAAACTCCCCATACCATTCTAATCATGAAGATTGAACAGGGGCTTCTCAGCAGGTGAGGGAGACATGAGCAGCATCAGGCATACCCATTGGCTTCATGCTTCTGTCAGCTTCCTGACTCTTTGTGGGAATGGTCTTAGCCTGTCCTATCTTAATATTTTAAAAAATCTCTTTCATCTTTATGTGGTGGTTACATGTCTGTGATCTCAGTGCCAAGGATGCAGGGAGGCAGGAGAATTACAAGTTCAAGGCCAGCATGGATTACAGGGCATGACCTCGTCCAAAACAACAACAGCATTCCCATGTATGGAATATATATATATGTTCCCAACATCTCCTATGTTTCCCACATTTATCCTAAAAATCCATAAAAGATCCAAAAGTCTCTGAACTACCCAAGACAACTATTTTTCTCCTGTTCTTTGTACCTCTCTTTCTTGGCTTCCTTTGGATACCACTCAACTGGCCAACCATAATGAGTGACATGCCTCTAAGGTGTGTCCTGTTCATTCTTCTCAGATGGCTAGGAACTCTCTAGACAATCTCACATGCTCCATATCATCCAGTACTCTTCAGGCCACAATGATTTCTAACTTGGGAAATCCCAGATATCAAACTGGTTAATTAGCACTTATAGTTGGATGTCACATGTGTGTCTCAATATTAGTCTCATGGCTTTATCTCCCCAAACTATTTTTTTATCTGCCAGCAATCAGCATCCTTAGTAATTACCCATATGAAATGAAAGCCTGTGTCTACCTGGTTAGCAGTGGTTTACACTGGCTTTATTTGTAAAGCAAGTGGGGGTGGGGGTGAGAGGGTGTGGAACCTCAAAGTCCTTCACCTGGTGTCTTACTTTTCCATTTGCTGTGATAAAATACTCAGACATAACTTAAAGAAGGGTTTATTTTGGCCCACAATTTGAAGGAACAATCTATCATGTTAGGAAGCCTAAGCAGCAGGAGCATGAAGTAGCCAGCTCAATAGCATCCAACCTCCAGAAAGCTGAGTGATGAATGCCTGTGCTCAGATCTCACACCTCTGCTAACCTAATCAAGATAATCGCCCACTGGCATGCCCAGAAAACCATCGCTGAGGGATGTGAAACCTATCTACTTGACAACTGAGATTAACCACCATATCTGGCCAGTGTCTGAATTGTTGTACACCTCTGCAAATGAAGAGTAATCAGTGATTTTACAAAGAACCAGTGATGAAAAGAATACATGAACCTCAAATGCATTCTGCTAAGTCAATGCCCTGCAAATTAAATAAGTCTGAGCCCACATTCTTCTGGGGCACAGGAACACCTAATCAGCATGCATGAGTGCCATGACTGGAATGCAGAATGGTCACCACACCACTCTGGCCTACAGGCCTGAAAATGCTGACTTGCTTTAACCCACACAGACAAACCAACTGATCTCAGTGCTAAGCAAAAGAAGCCAGACTTGGGGTGGGGTAGGAGGCACGATGACACCCTTTACACTTAACACTTGGAAGGCAAAGGCAGACAGATCTCTGAGTTCGAGGCCAGCCTGGTCTGCAGAGTGAGTTCCTGGACAGCCAAGGCTACACAAAGAGCCCTGTCTCAGATGAGGAGAAGAAGCAAGACTCAGAAATCCTGTACTAGATGATTGTGATCATCCTATATAAACAATGATCAGCAAAAAAACAAAGCATGGGATCAGAAAACAGGTCGGTAATTCCAGGTCCTGGAGAAAGACTGACTTGCAGAGGGCATGAGGGACATGTTAAGGATGACAGACATGTCCTGTAACTAAACGGTGGTCAAGATCACCACATAACTGAGTGTTATAAAGAGTTGATTTCACTACATTTTAAGCTGATCTCCCCAAATTATATCTCAATAAAAAATTAAATTAAAAACAATAGCCAACTGTGGATACAGACCGCACTTAGGTACTAGGCAGTTTTATAAGGTGTGTGCTTCTTTTCTGCTCATTGAATCTTCATAGTAAACCTACACCAGGTATATTAATATGGGAGAGTGGGGGTGCTGGTTGTTGCAGAAGTTGTACTGAGGAATTCCTCCAATTTAAATATATACATTTCACACAGTACTAATGAGGGTGATTTATTTAATTTCTGACAGTACTTCAAAACATTTTATTTTTGTTTATTTCTTTCAAAAAAAAAAAAAAGCTGGAAAGTGTTGCAACTGAGAAGCTAAGCACCACGCTTATTTTAGAGGCAGTAAACACAGCCTAAGGCCCTACTTAGAATTATGACAGGAGAAAGACTCATTTTGGCTTTGTATGGCTTTGAGTAACAAAAACACATCTGCACTCTACCTTCTCTAGAATATGTTGATTTCAGGGAAATAAAGATGGAGGGAGATAATAAAGCAGTGGTACTAAGTAATGACACACTTTAAGAAAAGGGCCTTTGTACTCTACTCCTCCCAGATCTGCCCTTTTCTGGGTCTCCCTTTTCCAAGCCTGACAGTCTGATAAGACGGGGATCTGGGAGGTGAGCTCTGCTGATGGATAGATCCAAAATGTCCTAACTCCAATGCTCATGTCCTGCAGGTGCTGAACTCAGCACCACTCAGTCAACAAATGACTGTCTGGAGAATTCCCTCATACATTCTATAGATTAGGAGACAAAAGGCTACAGAGGCAATTCTAATATTACCTACAAGGGTGTTTAAGGCAGAGAAAAGGCTAAAAGGGCTGTGTGAATGTACATGCTTGTGTGCGTGCGTGCGTGTGAAGTTAAATCAGCAGAGTGATCACCTGGCATGCACAAAACCCTTGGGTATAGGGTTCAATCTCTAATACTACATCGTAGAAGTCGGGTAGCACTTGCTTGTAATCCTAACATCAATTGCAAGAGAATCAACAGTTTAAAGTCATACTCAGCTACATAAAAGAGTTCAGAACCAGCTTAGCTATACAGGGAGGGAGGGGAGGTGGGAAAGAGAGGGGGAGGAGGAAGGAAGAGAGGGAGGGACAGAGGAAGGAAGGCAGAAAAGAGGGAGAGAGGGGAGGGAGTGAGGGGAGGGAGGGGAGGGAGGGAAGGAGGGAGAAAGGGAGGGGAGAGAGGGAGGGAGGGAGGGAGCTGTCAGTCACAGAAGGCATCTCATATCCTGGCCAAGCTTCCCTAGAAAGGCCAGCTAAATCAAGTCAGGAGTAGTAGGCATCAGCTGGGTGAGACTAGGAAAGGAAGCAGGAACAGCATGTGTTAAGTCTAGAATAGACATGTCTGCTCTTGCCTGTCACACTACTCCCTTAAAATCTGCTCGGTGTCACACAAATCTCGAGGTTCCTAACAGAGTATAAGGAACACAGTAGCAACAGCTATGGCCTGGAAATAGGGTGGGACCTGGAAACCCCAGGGTACTCCCTCACTGGTGTGTCACACTTTCACTTTACCAGCCTGTCCACTAGAGGCAATTGAGTTTGCTTCCCTAGGCCTAAACCCAGAACAAAGCCAGCACTGCGAAATTCTGGATCATCTACCTAACCTCACCACTAAAACCAAAGAAAGGCCTATGGTCCTATCTGCTGGGAAGACAGAAGGACAGAAAGTCCAAGGTCCCATGGACAGCTTAGCGAGGACCCGTCTTAAAAAGTGAGGTGGAGCTGTAACGCAGTGGTAAAAGTCTTGGCTAGCATGTATAACACCCTAGGTTCAACACCCAGTACTACAAGGAAAATACATTTCTCCAGCATTGTGACAGAAACTTGCATGGGGCTTGCAGAGATTGATCAGTAGTTAAGAGCATATAATGATCTTGCAAAGGACACAAATTTGATTCTCAGCACTAACATTAGGTGGCTCAAACCTCCGTGTAATTCCAGCTCCAGGGGATTCAGTCTGCTTCTGTGTTAGGAATAATGAATAATGGGTTGGGACCCCGAAGGTGACAAGTCCCTGGTCTGGTACTGAGACTTTGAGGATACTGATCCGGGGAGGGTGATGGACTGTGGGAGGAAGGGAAAACAGAGACCTGTAGACTTGACTCACATTCAAAGTTTTATTGAAGGGGAGGTAAGAAAATAAGGTAAAGAGACACTGAGAGAAGACAGAAGGGAAGAGGGAAATAGGAAAAGTCCTGTCTGCCCCAGGGGAATAATGGGAAAGACAGCATAAGTGGGCAGGGATCTTTCTTTCAAGGGGGCCTTTGCACCTGCATGCAGACTACGTAGCCATGGAACCCTGGGCTGACCAGGGTACTGCCTGAGTGCATTCTTGCAGGTGACAGGGGCAGGCAAGCATAATGCCTGAATCCTTACACTCTGGCTGCACTTATGTGCACATAGACATATACATACACTTGATTACAAAAAGATATTTTAAAACAGAGAGAGACCTACATCTACATAGACTTGGAAGTCAAGTTCATAATCTAAAGTCACCAAAAGAGCATTTCCCCTGAAGAAGATTTCGAATGAGATCAGTTTCACTATGTCTGAGAATTATTAGACTTGCAAATTTAAAAAAAAAAAAATCCTAGACATTTGCAACTTCGGGTGAGACCGAAAACAAGATCTAATAATTAGTGTCTATTTCTGAAAGAAGTGCATATTTAAAGACCACCGGCAATTAACAGCCAGGTTGTCCTGTAATCATGTATAAGAAATAATTGGAGTATAAAGTAGGTTTCGTGCAAATCACTTTAGACTGCAACAATCACTCTCACTCGCCCATATTATTCCATTCAATCAATGGACTCAGACTGAAGAGAAACTGCTTCCTGTTTTCCTGTCACTGAAAAAAGACTAATACATCTATGTGTTCCTGGAGGCAAAAAGTGACAACCATCTTCATTGGGTTTATCTTCAAATGTCTGAATGATCATCAACTCATGGATCCTCTTGTGACTAAATCAATGGGCTGCCTTGTATTTATGTCACAGTAAGCAACATGTTTCCAGTGTAAACAAATTTATGAGGACCTTGTGCTTACTATAGCCAATTAATAGAAGGTAACTCTCATTTTCCCAGAAAACCAGTCATGTCCATTGCTATACTTTAAATGTCCCCACAGGTTAATGTGTTTGAACACATAGACACCAGTTGGTGGTGCTGTTTTGGTCCTGTGGTTCTTGGTTCAAAGTGGCTTGATGACCAGAAGCTCCCACCACCTGGGATCAGAAGTAGCTAACTGCCTTGGCCACCACCCCTTTCCCATCATAATTGACTGTAAGCCAAAGGGAATTCTTCCCTTAAGTTGCTTCTGTCAAATAATCTTGTCACAATGATGAGAGCTGACACTATGCCCTTTTTCTAGGCACTGAGAATGGACCTCTCATACATCCTGAAGTTTCTGTAGAGCTGATCCACGGCCCTGATTCCTCTGAGATGTGCAGAGTCCTGTGCAATCAGAATACACCCACACAATCAATTATTAACCTTCAGACAGGAAGGGAGTAGAGTTTCCTGTAAATCCATTCTCCCTACAACTATCATCTTCTCCCGTAGTACAATTTAAGCAATGGAATATTAGAATCAAGAGAAACTGCTGGAAAATGGGAAAAGTGTTAGCTTGTCTGAACTTCAAGTAAGTTAACACCAAGAGTGGCCAGGAAATCTAAGGTTCTGAGGTCTTTCAATATTTAATATGTTTTCTTCATTTTAATTAAATTTATTATTATTATTATTTATTATTTTTATTATTGTGCATGCACGTCTATACATGTGATAGCATAGTATGCAAGTGGAGGCCAGAGGACAGACAACCTTCAGTCATTATCTCCTTCCTCTATGGGTGCCAGACCTGAAGTCATCAGAAAGGTTACTTAATGAGCCATCTCACTAACCCCAAATAAATTTATATGTATGTATGTATGTATGTTTGGAAGGTCCCAGCATAACAGTACTCCCAAAATCTACTGCCTTGCCTTGAATAAGAGTATCTAGACTGAAGATATGGTTCAGTGGTGCAGAGCATTTGCCACTTGCAGAGGATGTGGAGTCCCAGCACCCACATGGCTACTCAACACTGCCTGTATGTCCAGCTCCAGGGGATCTGATCCCCTCTCCTGGCCTGCTTGTGCACCAGGGATGCACAAGAGTACACATGCATACATGCAGGCACTCACAATGGAGGGTCTAGAGAGCAAATCTGGGGTTGAAGAAGATGGAAAGGAAAGGAAAAAGAACTCTTGATTGTCCAGCAGCTGCTAGCCCACCCCAACCTCCAAACAGCATCTTATAAATACAGAAGAGACATCTTTTTACATACTTCTTTTCCTTTCTTCTTTTTTCTTCTTCTTTTCTTAAATGCAAACTGGGAATGGTAGCACATGGATCCCTGTGAGTTCTAGGCAAACTTGATCTACAAAGTGAGTTACAGGATAGCCAAGGCACAGAGAAACCCTGTCTCTAAAAAACAAAAACAAAACCCACAAAAAAATGTGGTCATGGAGACTGAACACAATGTTCAAGCACGTTAGCAAAGTTCTTTAACACAGAACTGCACCCCTTGCCCCAGAAGGTATTCTTTTTGTTTGCTCCTTTGTTTTGTTTTTCCAGACAGGGTTTCTCTATGTGTAGTCCAGATGTCCTGGAACTCACTTTGTAGACCAGGCTGACCTTGAACTCATGGAGATCTGCCTGCCTCTGCCTCCCAACTGCTGAAATTAAAGACTTGCACCTCCACCCCACCCCACCCCACCCCACCCCACCCCACCCCACCCCACCCCAGCTCCCAGGAGGTATTCTTTGACCTAAGAAACTAAATTTATTCCTTGAGCATTCGGTTAAGAGACTTGGAACCTGATCCATTTTGACTCCAAACTGAATGTCCTCAGCTGTGCTAGGTTATCTTTGCTCCCAAGGTCAGCCAACCACCTTGTCAGAGGGAATGCAGAACTTTTTTGTTTGTTTGTTTGTGGTTTTGTTGTTGTTTGCTTGCTTTTGTTTTGAGACAGAGTCTCTATTGCATCAGATCTGCCTGCTTATGCCTCCTAAGAGCTGGGACTTGAAGGTGTGTACCAGAAAGACTTGGTGCCTTCAACAGTGCAGAAATTACAGTGTAATTAATGGAAAGTCTAGAAATCCTAGCGCTCATCTGCATAGCCTGCAGCCAGCCATGCTGTGCAGTCACAGAGAAGACCCAGATGTCTATGAAGCAGCACTTGGCCTTAAAACTCTCCATACGGCATTGACCTGGGACTGAAACAGGGCTCACAGGTCCCCCTATCCCTCGCAGAGGAGTAATACTATACTGACCATTAAGTCAAAGGACCAGCCTACTACACTTGAGCCTTATGCTCAATAGTTCCTGCAAACTCTCCGTCTCTGTGGATAATTTACCAAATATAAGTAAGATGTGTAGAAGCACCTCTCTCATCTATGCATGTTATGACACCATTAGACCAAATAAGCTTTTGTTGGAAATTCTCAGATTTCAAAATAAGGAAAAATTGACAATACCTAACTTAAAAGTACTTTTTTTTTTTCTAAATTTAGGAGGGAAAAAGAGGGGGGAGAGGGGAGAAACCACCTAAAGAAAGCTTTCCAAACACAAATATGAACTTCAAACTGAAAGGATGGGGAAAAAAGACAGAAGCAAGAGGGCTCTCCCGGGGCATTTATAGAAAGTTTCCTCTGTCCCACAATATCCCTAAAAAGTTTCTTTAAAGGGCCTTCAAATGAATAAATAGTTGAAAATGAAATGCAAAGTCAAATCAAAGTGAATGTCAATGCTGCTCAGTTAGCAACAGCCTAGCAGCTCACCAGCTGTCAGCGCTAATCCTAGCTCAGCCGTTGACTCACGGGGTGACCTATAGAAGTACAGTTAACCTCGCTGATTCTGTATGCCAGCAACAAAATAGCATCCCAAACTCCTCGAAGGCCCGACACTAGTTAGAACCACAAGTTGTTGCCGTGGCCCCACTTTGAGGGCTAAGTGTTAAATAAAACCCAGAATTAGAGTGAAGCTGATAGGGTGCTCTTCAGAGAACATTCTCAGCTCTGTCTGCATAATTTCAGTGCTTTGATGAAGCATGTCTCATAAGAATCAGTTAACCATACAGAGTGGTTAAGAATAGTCTCAACTGGCCTTATCTAAAATACAGCCTGTTCTGAATCCTCATCAAGCTTTAGATACCAGGCACATTCCCAACACACTTAGTTGTATTTCTAGAAAAACAGCCTTTCCAGGAATCTATGCACAGGGATCTAAATAAGAGAAGCAAATGAATGATGAATGTCTTTGGTAAAAACCCTAACAATAAAATTCTTATCATAAGAAACAGCTCATTAGTCAGCTAGACTAAAAACGACATTCGGGACACATGTAGTGGCTGGATGCTTAACAACATGATTTTCTTCTTCCAGAGAAGTGGGATTGCAGGCAGCAAAGGCCTACAGGTAACAAGTTCCTGAACCATCATAGGAAGAACTAACTAGATCCCTCACCTTCCCATACTGAATAGTAAGGACAGTAAGAAACCTTTCTATGAGCATGAGTTTTGGAGCTTGCTTGCTAGAGTGATTGGCTTGCAGATTCTGGCAATTCACTCGGGATTAATACAAACTGAAAGATGGCAGGAGAAACAATTCAGCAATTAAGAGCACATGCTGCTCTTGCAGAGGCCCTGGATTCGGTTCTTAGCACCCACATCACCACTTACAACCATCTGTAACTCAAACAGAGATCCACTTGCCTGTGCCTCGCAAATTCTGCAATTAAAGGTGTGCACCTTTAATATCAACTGCCCACCTTCTTCTGCCTAAGAAATCCAGGTGATGTCCAAATGAAGGCATCCAATAATGAGAAGGGAAAAAAGTTACTACATGTGAATCTAAAGACCTACTGTGTGCCAGACTGATGGCCTTTTCAGCCAGATTGTCTGAGAGTTTGGAGAGGGGGAACCTGGGAAGAATTCTTACTTTTTGTTTTATGAAAAATCAAAATCTCAAAACTTTCATACCTCATACCTTAGGCACTCCAACAAGTTCACCAAAACCCTACTCACTTGAAAGGTAAACTAACACAGGAAGCCACTACCAGTCTTGGTATTGCTCTGCCTGTAAATCCAGTGCTAGGAAAGCTGGGGCACAAAGATTACATATTCCAAACCAGACTAGGCTACAGGGTGAGACCCAGTTTCAAAAGAAAAGAAAAAATTAAACACTCATTTTGACTAGAGTTGGTTTTTTTTTTTTTTTTTTTTGCTTCTCTAATCTTGTCTTTTTCTACTGGAGGGGGGGGGAACCTTTGTGTCCATTCTACAATAAGAAAGCACTGCTTTCTCATAACTTTATACATAGCGAGCTCGAGCACACTGAAACAGAAAGACTGAAATATAAGTTAAAACAGTGCTCTCTCAGCATCCTTGTGGGCTTTAATTACCCACACATCCCTTTTCTCTTCAGTCTTGTAAGGAATAAACTAGTGCCATACTTATTGTTACAGGGAGAAAAATGAGGTCAAAATTCAGGAAAACTGTCTACAAACCCTAAACTGCTGAAACAGACGTTGTGGGGGCTGAATGCAGGCTGCAGGAATTACTGGACAGATCAGCATGCTTCAGGAGGAAAACTCCTCAGCAGAAGTTTGCTCCCTGCTTCGTCTGCAACCACTCCAAGCTACACAGACTTTCATTCCCAAAGCCCACCCCCCTTGCTTCATATTTGATTGATTTGGGGGGGGGGGGGAAGAAAGAAAGGAATCAACCAATTTCACCTCAGAATGAGTTCACAAAGTCCACTTCAACTCCAGAGTGGGTAATGGAAAGAACAAACTACCACGTTACCAAAGAATGGCTCCTCACAGCTAAACAGACCTGTTAGATCAACCACAGGTCGGTTACAGAGAAGATCTCATTGTCACAGCAGTTTTTCCAGCTAATACGTTAATAGGTGTGGAACTAATGATGAGTTTTTTTTTTTTTTTTTCCCCTCTCGGAAGGAAGAAGGAAGGAAGGAAGAAGGGGAAGACAGCCAAGAAAAAAGCCTTTGTACTAACATGAAAAGATACTGGCTTCTAGTATCTCCTCTTTCAGCCTACTCTGCTCCATTCTCCACGGCCACCACCATTCTTCCTAGCTACCTGAGAAATGCTCCTACAGTCCCAACTGTAATATTGCCACTTCTGTTCCTAATAAATCTACTCTGGAAATGCTTCACAGTTCCCCTCTTCCCTACACTCCACTCTGCGAGCCGTTTAGGATTAGAAACAGGAGGCTCTCCCAGAAGAGGCCACTTGCTTTGTCTCCACGGTTGGACTAGATATGAATGTCACATAAGGCCCTTCGAACTAGACGTTTATCACTAAATAATAAATCACCATCAACTTGGTCCGGACAAATTACACACCCACAGAATGTAAGGTAGAATGCTGGTCTAGAATGTGTGAGGCTGAGATTAACCGCCAAGTAGACCAATAACAACAACAAAGACTAAATTTAAAAAAGAGAAAAGAGAGGCAAAATTTAAATAGAGCTCAGGTGGGTGGATACTACCAGCAGCTGAGGAGGATATAGCAAGTTCAAGTTCGGCTTAAGCAATTTAACAAGAAGGTATTTCTAAATGGAAAGTAAAATAGAAGCTGGGGGTGCAGCTCAGTGGTAGAGTACCTACCTAGCATGTGTGAGGCTCTAGATAGATCTGTACTGAAAAAGAAAGACAGTAGAGAAGGGAAGGTGTACTGCCCTGCCCCATGATCTTTCATTATTATTAGTAGTAGTTGTTGTTGTTGTTGTTATTTGTGTGAGTATATCTTGCATGTGAATATATGCACATGAGAGCAGGTGACTACAGAGGCCAGAAGAGGTATCAGATCCTCTGGAAGAAGCTAGAGTTACAGATAGACAGAATTGATCCAGCTGACACAGATGCCTGGAATCAAACACAGATCCTCTAGAAGAGCAGCAAGTGTTCTTAACCATGGAGCCATCTCTCCAGCCCCTGCCCATGATCTTTTAAGAGACTTATAGTGAGAGTTTGATCTCTTAGTTGGAGAGATGATCCCATCAGAGGAATGGTCATGACCAACCTTTACTGCCTACGGGGAGCTGCCTCCTGTTTCACTGCATCATCAGTATGATTTAATAGGGGTAGGAAGCTGAGAATGTAGCTTCCTCTATGGAGCATTAGCCTAGCATGTTTGATCCTCTGCACTGAAAAATAAAGGGACAGGAAGATGACAGGGACAGAAAGAGAAAAATGAAAAGGCACCTCAAAGACTGTTCTGAAAGCAGTAGATAGAAGAGGGAAGGGGGCTGAGAATATGGATATATTTGCCATAAATCCTTTGCCTTCGAGTCAAAAAGAGTCAAAAGTAATCAGCCAACGTTCATCCCCTTTTCTCCAAGCAACTAAAGATGTAGGCTCTCCCAGCTTCCAATGACCCAACACATCTACTGAAAATCATAGTCCTGGCCCGGCGGTGGTGATG
This sequence comes from Phodopus roborovskii, assembly GCF_943737965.1. NCBI lineage: Eukaryota > Metazoa > Chordata > Mammalia > Rodentia > Cricetidae > Phodopus > Phodopus roborovskii. The sequence goes on from NW_026126418.1 coordinate 46,685,255, forward strand.
CTCACCTTTAATCCCAGTAGGGAGGCAGAGACAGGAAGATCTCTGTGAGTTCGAGGCCAGTCTAGTCTACAGAGTGAGTTTCAGGACAGGCTCCAAAGCTATAAAGAAACTGTTTCCAAACAACAAAAAAGAAAGTCATAGTCCTGTCCTAAGCTGTGAACTCATATTCCATCATTACTTCTAAAACTGACCTGTCTGCCTCAAAAAGTGTGTGAGTTATTTCCTAAATTTCACTTGAGTGAATACTATCCCTGAAAGTTTTGACATACATAAGTAGAGCCACCACAGTGCCAATGAGATGGCTCAGCTAGCAAACACCAAACCTGACAACCTGAGTTCAGTCCCAGGAAGGAAAAACCTGCCTCCTACAGGTTGTCCTATGATATCCACATTTGTGTAATAGCACATGCTTGCACATTCATGTGCATAAATATACACAAGAACAAATAATAAATGTAAAAGGGGGGGCCATATTGTGAAGTGAATCACTCGCACCATCTCTTACTCCACCTGTATCTAGAAATAACAGTCCAGCCACTTCCTGAGACAAGTAATTGACTTGAGGACAAATAAAACCACATCTTGTTCAGTTTCATTGTTTTCTCTTTAATAAGCTTTCTACAGTCTAAATAGCCATTTTCCTCATATTTGTCCTTACAAATACAAGCTGATTTGACTAATTTAAAAGGTTTTGTGAACTGGTCAGAACCTTGTCCCACAGAGATAACACCAAGCACTTTTTAACAATTTACCAGCTTTTCAGAGTCTACCCATTTATATTCCACTCAGTACCCTGCCTGTTCTTTGAGACAAAAGCTTTTTTCTGGGAATGACCAGGGTGCATTCACAAGACAGGACCAGGGAGACAGAATTGAGTGATAGAGCCAAAAGGGCTGAACTTAATGCCATGGATGGTATCCCAGGATATCACTATGTCAAGTTTTTTCAACACTAACTTATTCTTTTTCTCCCTGAGACAGGGTTTCACTATGTAGCTCTGGCTCTCCTGGAACTCACTATGTAGATCAAGCTTGCCTTGAACTCATAAACTCATAGAGATCCACCACCTACCTCAGCCTCCCAAGGGCTGGGATTAAAGGTGTGCTTCACCACACCTGGCCTTTTGGCTTATACTTAAAACACTGCAGCTTTCCAGTTTGAACTATCTCAGGAAATTAGGCCTAGGTAAGGGGGAACAGCAGATGAACACATCTATACAAGGAGGCAATACTTCCCACAACACTCATCAGAAAAATAAAGCACACAAGAGTCTTACAAAAATGTAGCCAATTCACAAGTCTCAAGGGGGCAAACCATTCTTTTTTTTTTTTTTTTTTTTTTTTTTTTTCCCTTACCTCTTGAAGTCGGTCACCACCACCACACCCCCACACACACACATCCAGTGTCTGTGACTAACATATACTACGTAGGAGAAGAGAAATGTATTACAGGGGGCCTGTGGTCATTTTATGTCATCAACTAAAATAAACTGTATCCTCTCTCAGGAATTTGTTTGTCTATCTTTCCCAAACCCCTATGGCTACAGAACATTTGTCTACCCTCTCAAATATAAGCTCAAGGTAGCATCTTAAAGGGACAAGAATCACTAAAAAGGCTATTGGGTTTCCTATGAGACTCACTGACCAGAATATGCCTGTGGTGTTTCCCCCACCCTCCAACTGACTGGTTAGTTTAAAATTATAAATGACTTCAAGTTGCTGGTATCCATTTCACTGGGCTATTAGGGTAGTCAGGGTGCCTAACTTAAGGAGATAAAGTAACAAATGTTCTAGAAATCAGCAGGCCCTTGTGATGCTTTAACTTCCTAAACTGCAGCCCTAGCTCAGCTGCTCGGGAGTACTATTACAAATGTATTCTGTGAGACCAATTATTTAAAACATAAACTTAAAAAGATGGAACAGCTAAGATAACATTAACCCATAAACTTCATAGTAAAACATGCTTACTATGGTTAAAAGACATAAGCCACATACGAATTTAGCAACACCTATTAGATATCATGACCTTTAGGACTGGCATTTCCCAGTTTCGGTTCAAATAACACGGGAGTGGGGAGAAGGCGAGGGACGAAATCTAATCCCTAATGGCCACGTACATCCCGGACTTCTGAAATTAGCCTCCATAGAAGCAGCATCTTTCACATTTACTCTCAAGAAACCATGCAAGTTTTTATAAGAAAGTGTATCAAGTACAATCAACAGATAAGAGACTCAACAGCACGACAATTAATATGGGCAACACACACAGTAGGAAGCCCAGTGCCCATGGCTCCCAATGAAAAGAAAGGGTGACACAATCTAATAGCTCTCCTCTCTAGGAAGAAATACATTTTTTTAAAAAAATGAGCTTCAGGGCCTGGGCAGGCACAGTGGCTCAGCCTGTAATCCCTACCTGATTTTATTTCTTTTTGGTTTCTTTTTTCTTTCAAGACAGAGTCTCACTATGGCTGTCCTGGAACTCACTATGTAGATCATCAGGCTGGCTTTCAACTTTCAGAGACCTGCCTGGCTCTGCCTCCTGAGTGCTGATATTTCTGTCCTCAGGAATACGAAGCCAAGCATGAGCTGTCTGAGTTCCAGGACAGACAGGCTTACAGAGTAAAACCCTATCTGTCTGAGAAAACAAAAAACAACAACAAAAAAACTTGAGGAGTTTATTCACTGTAAGGATAAGGCAACTGTGAAGCAATAGAATAACTCTTCTTGATATGTGGTTTTTAAGGTGGTATTTTCCATTCAGAACAAACACACAGCTCCAAGCAATATGCCTGGTTCTACCACCTCCTAACACAAGGAAAGAACAATGTAAGTGTAGGGAAGCCCGTGGCTTAAAGATAGACACCGAAATGTTGAAGAACAGCAAGCAGGCCTTGTCACCCAAGCTCTCCCACCTCCTCTTGAAGCAGGACTTTCTGCTCAGATGGCATGGGAGAAGAGACCAAAATGGACTACAGCATCTCAAGGCCAGAGAAACCAAAACCTTGCAATGAGATCATTTCCTGCTCTCAACCTTAACTGTACGAAGGCATAGTTGTGGTACGAAGAGAAAAAGGAAACTGAACACTGAATGTTCATATTAATCCCACTGCTCTGGTATCCCCCATTGAATCATCCTCCTTACAGAAGATAATATACTTGTTACATAAGCAACCAAACTGTTAATAAGTAAAAGGTATTGTGGCACAGGCCTTTAATCCCAGCACTCGAGAGGCAGAGGCAGGTGGATCTCTGTGAGTTCAAGACCAGCCAGGTCAACACAGTTCCAGGACAGCCAAAGCTACATGGTGAAACCCTGTCTCCAAGGGAGGTTGAGGAGGAGGGGGGAAGGGGAAGATAGAGGGAGAAAGGAAAAAAGGAATAAAATCAGATAGAATAGTAGAATTGGGACTTTGCTTTTCTAACTTCCTTTCCCAGCCTCCTGATTTCTAATAGGACAAACTTGGCAGGAGCAAAGAAAGCCCCCAGGAATTTCAATGAACTGAACAGAGTAAAGTATAAATGAACAAACCCTGGCACCAATAAATGAAGCAGTTTTTAAAAAATTCAAAGAGCCCAAACGGAGACTTTTGAGACAACATGACCATTTTAAAACATGGGGTACTCAAAATTCGTGGGCATTCTAAGGCAGAGTTCTGGTGGTTTCTTTAAACTAAGGGACTGTAAGAGTAACTCCTACACACAGCCATGTGTACACATGGCTGTCACCACTTCATCCGTTCATCCATTTACTCACTTGCTTCCTTCTGTAATGAGCAAACTGAGAGAGTCCCAAAACAGTGGCCAGAGCTCCTCCGCCCACAAGAACAGTCCCTTTCACTGCCTTTTGAAATGCCATTGCTCAGCCTACAAAGAAAAAAATAAAGAGAAGTTAATTTCATTGCATAATAATCTTAATGAGACATTGTACACATTATGAAACTATCTCAAAGTGGACAAGGAAACATAAATTAAGAAGGTTCCTAAAATGCCAATGGTATACCGCAATTCAACAGCAATAACAGCAATAATTCAAAGAATCAGGGCAAGGAAATTGATTATGTAAACGTTACATTCGGAGCTGACAGGAATTAAAGAGAGAAATGCAAATTAAGAGGCAACTCTGAGTATTTAAACAGTATAAAGTCAAGAGAGCTGTGAAAAGAAATGTCATTGTGGATTTGACAAAACGACAAGCTGTACTTGCGAACTTGTTCCACAGCTAATCCCCTCCACGAAGGAAACTGGTGGGAGTCCTGGGTCACTCACCAGAACAATAAACCTCAGGCCTGCTTCAGGTCCTTAGGCCAGTATTCAGTTCAAACCCTGAGACAACTTTCTGCGGTTTCCCCTTTCTTAATGAAATCCTCACGGAAGCCAACACACTGAGATTTCCATCACTAAAACAGTGGACACGCTAACAGACGTAGTCAGCAGACACCAGGCCCTGGGCCTCTATCTAACGAACCTGCTGTAGCTCCTTTTGTTGGAGGAGCTTTTAAGAAATGAAGGAAAAGACAAGCAAAGAGGGTGGGGGTAAAGAAAGGTTTTTCTCTGGGCAGTGACAAGACAGCAGTGTCAAAGAGAAAACCCATTTGAATTCAGTGTGTTGCTCTAAAAATAAAGTGCTGTATTGTGTGAGGGCTTCCTTTCTTTTCTCCCTTGTTTCCTACTTCTGGATTGTTGGGTTTCTTTTAAAGCTCTGCTCTTGCAGACTTAAATTTTTTTTCAGAGTTCTTCGGAAGCCAAAACACACTGCAAGAAATAAGAATCCCACAAAAGTCTTCTGGTCTACTTTCATTCTGTTAAACATAAAAGGGTAACACTGTGTGAGCACCTTGATTTATTTATTTTTTCAACTTAGAAGCAAATAATTGGACCTGCCTAAAACTTTCCCTCCATTCACTAAAGGAGCTGCCACACCCAGCTCTAACAAGGAAGCCATTACCCTATTTTCCTGTAGGGGTGGTGACCATACCTGTCTCAACAACTCACTTGCTCTACTGATAGGGCCCAACTCAGAGCTTGCTAAGTTTAAAGGTAGTTTTACCTTAGAACAGGAAAAAAAAAATATATATATATATATATATATATATATATATATATGTTCTACTCTCCTAAATTAAAGAATTTCAGTAGAATTGGTAACTAGATTCTACAGAGAACTCATTTTGGAATACTATAAATTATACACTAAAATAGAAGTTGGTGTTTCTTAAATATTTTGTTCCATTCTCCTTCAGAAACACCAAAATTCCAACATGTTTTTTTTAATCATTATTATTATTAACATTCTTACCCAGGAAATATTAATATAAATAGTACATATATTAATTTATTAATATTAATGCCCTGACATTAAAGGTTTCTTCTTTACTTTGTTGCTGCAAGTTAGAGAGACAGGAAAGACCAAGGGAACACAGGAAGGGAAATGAGCCCTCCCCTGGGCAGCAGAGAACAAGATTTCAGCTCAATCAACATTTGCTTAAAAGCCTCCTTCCCAAGCCATAAATGTGCATTTTTCTAAGAATCTCACCAAACCCACCTACAGTAAAGGAACATGCCCTAACTTCCTTAGGCGGTGCCTTTGGTTTCACCTGAAGACTGTAATCCTGTCCAAGGAATCTCTACAGCCACTCTACCTATAATCTCACTTCTCAGGGAGGTGGGTGGTAGGGGGGGGAAGAAGAGAGGGAAGAGGAGAGGGAAGAGGAGAGGGAAAGAAACAGGTTTCTTAGCAGCCTTTTGAGATATAAGTTGAAAGTCACCAAAATAGTTCACACAGTTAATGACAAGAAACTAAATGTGGCTCTTCCTTAAGGGTCCCATATCCACACTTGGGTGTTTCTCATCCATTCCATGGGCTTCTCTCCCTTGACCTTTGAGCTTAAAACTCTACAAACATGCCTTTTAAGAAGCTCGCTCTTCTCTGAGGAGCTCACACCCATGCTCTCGGTTGCTCTTTCCCTGAGCACTTTTCTGGTTTTAATCAGCTCCCACTCTATTTCACACAGACTAGGACTTAAAATTTTTTCTGGCCAAAGACAGGAATCTTGTGTTGACTTGAGTCTGGATTCCTAAAAGCCTGAGAACTCAGCAACTTACTTCTAACAATGAGGAGAGGTCTCCATCTCTGCTACCACTGACACCTTCCCTACAAAACCATCCATTTTTACTCAAACTGTGGAAGACCCTATGTATCTCACTATCCTTAGGTCAAACCTTATCTTCTTTAAAAGTCAAAAGCAGATACCCATTTGTCCCAGCTTTACACTGTTAAAGATGCTGAGACAACTGTTCATGTAGATACCTCTCTCAACAAGAGAAATGGTGGGGGCCCTGGGACACCCTGCCATCAGATGGTTCGCTTACGTGGGACAGAGAACAGAGTTTTATGTATCCACACATGCCTACCCCATATAGACAGAAGCCTGATGGTCCATCGGATGTGAGTGTGGTGGCTGGTTGACTTAGGGTAGTAAAACTGTTTATCTTGCTGATAATGTCATTCATGACCTCACAAAGGAAACCACACCTCATCAAGAACAGCTGTGGGATTGTACATATAAGTCAATGAGACTCTCTCAACATTAGGTGTTCATTTGCTCAGCCAATTAAGCTTAGAGCTGATTCTTCCGTAAGTGTGGCTTTCCTACCCACCTAATTGTAATCTTTCAATTTAATTTTCATATACTAAAATTCACAAAAGATTTTCAATAACCCACTGGTACTAATAAAAGACTGTATTCACATAACGCTAGAGTTAACAGTAACTTTCAGTGCAGCCATCTTTGTATAATTTTATGAAATAGTTAAAAGATTGTTTCTACTGGGACCCTATCTCAGAAAACAAAAGCAAAGATTTCCACAGTTATCAAATCCTTCTATACAATCACCCAGCTACCTGTAATGAGTAAAACACACTCTTAGGCAGCCCAAAGTCCAAAGCATAGATTGTTTCTCCCTGTTAGCCTAAAATCAGCATTGATAGGTTTGGTTTTTATAAGAATCTTAAATGGGGCTGGGTGTGATAGCACATGCCTTTAATCCCAGCAGTTGGAGGCAGGGGCAGGAGGATCTCCATTATTTCCAGACCAGCTTGGACTCTATAGTGAGACCCTGTTTAAAAAAGAAAGAAAAAAGTCACAATGACAACAGCTGTCATTCATAGAGTATTTGTTTTACTTCTTTTCACCTTAAAACATCTAGTTTCAGTTGGAAAGGTGGCTCAGTGGACAAAGAGCTTGCCTCAAAAGTCTAAAGACCCGAGGTCAAATCTCAGGACCCACATAAAAGGCAGCATTTGGTAGCATGTAGTTTATATTCCCAGCTTTCCTGCAGAGGGGTGGTAAGTGGGGAGAGACTCTCCCAGGAGCTCAGTGGCCAGCTAGCCAAGTGAGAAAAGCAGAAGGCTCCATCTCAAAGTGGAACTCCCCAACACACACACACACACACACACACACACACACACACAGGCATACACATACTACACACTACATCACTAAAAGGCAAAGATAGACTCTCTGGCAAGGCTGGGCAGTGGTGGTGGTGAACACCTTTAATCCTAGCACTCTAGAGACAGAGGCAGGCAGATACCGTGGAGTTCGAGGCCAGCCTGATCTACAGAGTGAGTTCCAGAATAGGCTCCAAAGCTAAAGAGAAACCCTATCTTGAAAAAACAAAAACAAACAAACAAAAAAACTCTGGAAAGTACCAACAGCCAAGGGCCAAATAAATAGAGGGTCTTATTTTAATGTTCAAAGAAATATATTTAAAAGCAATAAAATATAAACTTTACACCATAGACACATATCCATTACAGCACCTTAAAAGGAAAAAGGTCTTACAGGGATTACAAAGAAAAAATTGCTTCCTAGTATCAATTTTTAAAATAACAAAAGGGGCAGGAGACATGGCTAGGGTTTGATTCCTGGTTCCCACATGGTGGCTCACAACCTTCTTGAACTCCCATTCTAGGAGAGGGAATCCAAATGCTGTGCCAAGTACCAGGAACTCAAGTGGTACACAGACATGCATGCAGGAAAACATCCACATACATAAAATATTATTTGTAAGTAATAAAAGTTGCAACCAGAAAGTTAGCAAATAACGTGAGGCAGAGCAGAATAAATGAGAGGATGTGAGAATAGAAAGCAGCCTCCCACCCTGGAGTCTATCCTATCAGAAACTTTAACATGACCTTAAAATCAAAACTAGCAGAGATAGTGTTTTGTCATCAAGACTAAGACATTAAGGACAATGTACTCTGCTCACACAGGGTCAGGAGTTCAACTGTATCACCAACTCCTCTCTCATCATAAATCTAAACAAGGCACCTTGTTAACCCACCTCAACATTTTGTTTATAGGGTCTGGAGAGGTGACATGACAGTTAAGAGTATTTGCTGCTCTTGCAGAGGACCTGGGTTCCCCAGCACCTACGTGGAGAAGTGCCATGGTCTAACTCCAGCTTCAGGTGATGTAATATCCTCATCTGGCCTCTGCCCAGGCAGGCAAAACATTCATACACTTAAAAATATTTCTTTTCAACCTTGAAGAAAACTCTTCAAAGGTAAACCATCGTATATTTTCCCAAATTTTAAATTTTACTTAATTTCCAAACTTTACTTGGTCTGTAAACTTTTTTTGATATTACATCGCTTGATTAAGGTCATCATGTTTCACTTTCACTTGTCCTGAAATCCTTTCCCACTCAAAGGTCCCATCTTTGAGATCCACTCTAGGGTTCTGCTTTACCTGAGCAGAGGAGTCTATGATGAGAACTCTGCCAGCAACCCACATCAGTACAGAGCTGTCTCCCTGCCATTGACAACAGAAGCAAAAATACCGGTTGAGTCTTCACCTTTTGGTACTAAAAGTAAAGAAAAACTATAAAGAGAAAATGATACAAACACAAAACTAACTAGCTTATCACACAGCTCAATGTCCATGCTTTCTGGACTGGTAATTAAATTGCCTGTACAGTGACTCAGGACTGGCTCCCATCCTGGCACATCCCAACTCTTAATTCTTCCTAAAAGATGAGTTCAGCTAGCCAAGCCTCCACAAAATGGTACACACACACACACACACACACACACACACGCACACACACCTGTCTTAAGATATATGCATCCCAGCACAGTAGAATTTTGTGCAGAAGGTTATGAGAAGAGGATTACTAGCTGACAATGAAATAGTCCCTGTGGGAGACGAATGAGCCTGGTTTAAGGCAACCTTAGAAAATGTGACCACAGAGAAATCCCTAATTTCTCAACAGGACCTGACAAATGATGACAGGAGGAAGTGGGCAGAGAACAAGTAGGGTGAGTGAAGCCTGGGTTTGGCCCGAGTGGTACAATGTACAGATCCAGAAAGACAAACAGGCAGAACAGGAGAAGGAGACCAGTTTGGATCTGAGGAAAATCTGAAATATTAATACAACACTTATTTTAGGAAAACAATAGAGTTAGCCATACACATCCAAAACTTATAGAAAGGGGTCATCAAAATAATCAGCTACAGGTATTGACTGGGAAACATCAGCCTAGTGACAATCACAATGTAACTAGAGCGCTCACAGACATAAACTACAGTTGCCACTTCTGCAGGCTACTGTCTCAGCTTACCCGGTGCCACTAAACCCTTAGCCATCCCTTGAGGACTCCCACTGCAGTAGCAACTCTGACCAACATGAAAAACATCTCAAAAACAGTGTGTTCCCTGACTGAGTGTTCCCTGACTGCCTCCTAGAGGCACCTTCCCAGCCATTTCATACATTTGAATAATTCAATCAAACGTCTACCTTTAAAATCAAGCAATAACCATCAACTGGAAAATACAAAAAGACCAGCAAGAACACTCAGTAGTTAGTAAAAGCTTGCTACACAAACCTGACAAATTGAGTTCAATGCCCCAGATCCCAAGATGGAGAGAACTGACTCCCACACACTGTCCTCTGATCACCACACAACTGCCCTAGTCTGTGCTCATCTGTATGCATGCATGAGCACAAGAATGTGGACACATTGTACACATGCATACACAATAATAACAAGTAAAATGAGATTTTTAAGAAAGAAAAACATGGAAGAACAACCAGAAGTATACTTATGCCACAAAGATTGTGCTTCATGGCACCTAAATTCTCTACCTACAACACTCAAGTTACTGTCCCCTCTGGATCTTCATCTAACCTTTCCTCTCAGCAGGCAGCAAGAGGTAAGGTAATGTAAGAAAGATTTCATGCAAATATACTTATCTCTCACTGAGAGAAACCCCAGGCCTGTACACAGACTCTCTCCTCTTTCTGGTCTCTTCAAAAGCAACCTCAGTAATCAGCAATGAACTTTTAATCTCCCTGTTCTCCATTAACTGCAGAAAAATGGGAGCTTCTTAAGTTGTTGATTGGTATGCCAGCATCCTTCACAAGTGTGATCAGTGTAAGGGCAAAGTACAGTTCAAGGGGCACTTTCAGCTGGGTGTGGTACTGCGTGTGTGTTTTCCCAGGACCAGGAAGGATGCCAGCTCAAGAGGAATAGCAAAACCTTTCTTAAAAGGCAAAGAGCTGAGGATGAGCTCAGTGAAGGAGCTCTTGTCTAGCAAGGAGAGTAGTTCAACCACCAGCCTTGCAGTTTTGAAGGGTCAGGGCTCTCCAGCAAAATAGCAAAGTGTTCCAGGCTCTTCTGATCACCTACACTGGAAAACCAAGATGCACAAGGTGTTTTGGATACAAAATATGATCCCTAAGACATAACTCAGAGGTGGCACATACTGTCTTACAAACTAAGCATACAAGAATGCCCAAAGATAGCACAAAGCCCCCTGCACTTTACTCTCAGTCTGCACCTGAGCCCGGAAAGCCACCCCCTCACCCACTGAGTCATGTCAAACTGTCACACCCATGAGAGGCACAACTCAGCAGCCCAACCCACTTGTCCAACCACATAGTAATCTGGTGACTTTTAAAAGAAAGGTATGTGAGTCTTACAGAATTGAAGGCATACACTTCCTTGAAGGAAATCCTGCTCAGTGTGTCTAGAATCAAAGACACTGACAGCCATCTACAGCAAAATGAGCTCAGAGGCATTTTCCCTTCCAGTTACCCATGCTAAAACAAGAGCAGGATTTCTGGATACTTTGAACTAGAAAGGTTTTATTTAGGTTTTGTAGTTTGGCGTTTTCTGAGGCAGAGTCTGCTGTAGCACAGGCTAGCCTTAAACTTCTGATCTCCTGCCTCTACCACCTGAGGATAAAGCTATAGGCAAGCATCAGCAAAGTCAGCTTTGGGCAGGTTGTAAAAGCAAATTCTTTATTATTTCAACTCCCCACAAAGAAGTACCTTTTGGTTCAGACACAGAACACACTGATTAAGTATTTACACAATCAGGCAGCAACCAAAAGCACAAACTGGTTTGAAAGTAAGATGGAAGAGTTCTTCCTAAGCCATGATTCTAATGGGGAAAAAAGTGAATGCATCAAAGTTCTGAGAAAATAGTCGGTGCCTATCCTTCAGTCAGTCTTGAAAGAGAGAAAGACAGAACAAGGAGCTGCAATTGTAAAGAACACACACACACACTGAGCATGATAGCAGAGAACATAAAGGCTTTTCAGAAGTCAGTGAGCAAAGCATTCTCTGATAACACAGGATAAATGAAAGATCCAAGAAGTGAGAACATAATGTATCCTTAGGTTCCCGGTGATCAGATTTATTGCTGCGGCTAAGAGGGTTTGTACCATTTTCCCAAGGTACTAGTGTCTCATACTTCCACACCCTCCAAGACAGCAGGGCTACCTCACAGAAAAGTGGAACATTCTACATCCAATCTACTTTGAAAAATTTATGCCAAGGAGGCTCCCTCCCACCCATCCACCCAAAAAAAAAAAAAAAAAAAAAAAAAAACAACAACAACAAAAAACAGGACAGGAAAAGTATTGACAGAGATTAATAAAGAAAAAGGAAGAACAAAAACAAGGGATTTCTATGATTTGCCTTACCTGCCATTAAATGAGAATAGATCACCTTAAACATGTTAAAATGATTGATTTACATGGAAAGTTGGTCCTATAACTTCACTGTGATGTAGCACGAATTCTAATTGGTCTTAACAATAAAAACCTGGAGTTAGATTTTGGGGTAAATGATGAAAAGTGAGAGAGGTTAAGAAGCCAGCCAGGAGAGATACCTCTTACCTCTACTGAATTCTCAGACCAAACAGGCAATCCTGTCTCTAGGAATCCTCAGACTGAATACAATGAGCTCCTGTCTCCTCCAGCCTTATATTCCTCTCTCTGCCTAGCCATATCACTCCTGTCTCCACCTCCCTAATGTGAGATTAAAGATGTGTGACTCCCAAGTACTGGGATTAAAGGTGAGAGCCAACACACAATTTAGACTGGACCAATCTCATGAAGCCCAGGGTGGCCTTGAACTCCTAGAGATCTACCTCTGCCTCCAGAATGCTGGGATTAAAGGTGTGTGCCTCCACTGCCTGGAGTCTATGGCTAACTAGTACAGCCAGCTCTGCACTCTGGTCTTCAGGCAAGCTTTGTTTGCTGGATCACAAACAAAATATCACCACACTAGCCTAGCATCAATTGCTTTGGTTTCTGGTCAGCATGGATGGAAATAAGATAGCATGATAGACCTTGCTTGATCTCAACGTATACACAGACAGTTGAAGTAACTGCAGTTCTTATCTAATGCTGTCTTCAGTATGTGCAGAATCCTGTGTTGAAATTTTAACGTGTTCATTTCTGTAGTCCTGTCCTTCTTGGTTACTTTTGCTCATGCACATATATTTAGGATAAATGTGTTGCTTTTTAAAAGTTTATGACATTTGGAAATAAATTTCAAAAGGTTTCTAAAGTTTTTGAAATTTGAAAAAAAAAAAAAAAAAAAAAAAAAAAGCAAGCTTCAACCAAAGAGTACTTTGAAATAACTTTCTGCAAATCTCTCAGAGCAAAACTGGGTCAGTTACATCATATTAGGATGTAAACCATAGCTACAACAGATGGGTGAGAGTGAGGCTAGCCCAAGACCCCTCTCCAGTCTCAAAGACTGACAAGAGGAAAGTGAAGAGTCCAGCTACATCCAGAGCTCATCAGAGTTCAAATGGTGTAAGTAAAAGTCATAAAAATAAAAAGTGACAGACGGCCAGGCAATGGTGGTACACGCCTTTTATCCCAGCACTCAGGAGGCAGAAACAGGTGGATTTCTTAATTCAAGGCTAGCCTGGTCTATAGAGAAGCAACTATGACTACACAGAAAAACCCTATCTGAGAGAGAGCGCGCGCACTAAATGAGCCAATTGGAAGCTTATTTATTTAAAAAAAAAAAATAATGTGCAATTTTTCTTTTTATAGGTTAATACACACTGTGATAACAACTAGTCAACCATTTATTGCAAACTGCTCTAAAATGAAAATACGTCAAAAAAAAAAAAAAAAAGGAGAGGTCTTAGGGGAACAGGCAGATACATGCTCAGTGGGCAGTTATTATTTAGCATCTAACTTTGTACGAAATACATGCTGTTTTCAGCTGACCTGAACAAGGGGGAGCTCATGGAGCACAGGACCAACCCAGACTCCCTGAACGTAGGTGTTTGTTAGGAGGACTGGGCAGTCTATGGGAGCCCATTCCACATAGAGGGATACTCTCTCAGCATAGACACACGGGAGGAGGGCCTATGCCCTGTTCCAAATGATGTGACAAACTTTGAAGATCCCCATGGAAGGCCTCACACTCCCAGGGAGCAGAAAGGGGATGGGAGGGGGACAGGTGAGGAGAGGAGGGTGAGGGAACTGGTATTGACATGTAAAACAAGCTTGTTTCAAATTTAAATTTAAAAATCATTAAAAAAGAAATACATGCAGTTTTCATAGTAATTGCCACACTGTGTCCTTGCATTTCTGCCCTATCTAAATGGACACAGAAAGTAAGACATAAATTTGACCCATTGTCCTTTTATTCAAGAACTCTACTGTAGAAGCAGGAGAAATCTCTTGGTATGGAGAGTACTGCTTCAAATGAATCAGTCTATTATGTATGTAGCAAGTAAACATGAGAAAACAAATAGCAAGTAGCAGCTAGGAGAGACAGCATGGAGACAACAAAACTCCATCAAGTGAGGCCATTGGAGCGCATGCAGAAATGACTGGGAAAGCCTGCTGGGCAGGCTGGGAGATATCTGGGCTGAGAGGAGAGTTCTCTTCAGGACACAGAGCTTCTGGCTTCTCGTTCTCACTGAGGGCATTTTTATCCCATGGGAAAAACAATAGTATCCTCTGTTGGAAATGGTTCACCTTCTATGTGTTCTCAAGAGTGCAGTGTTTTAATTCCCCTAGCTTCTGTTTGTTATCCTTCCTCCAGGTCACTGCGTTAGAGAGTCAGCCTGACCCAGGGCAAGGAGCTTTGAAAGACGGTTGAAAGAAACATGGATGGGCCTTAGACAAGGAAATTCTTCTTGTTCCTAGATTCCACTTTGAAAAAGTTTAAACAGTACATGATAATCACCATCCAAGTACTAACCAGGCCCGACCCTGCTTAGCTTTCTAGATCAGAGGAGATCAGGAGCATTCAGGGTGGTATGGCCATGGACATTACATCATCTTAACAAAACAGGTTTATATCAAGTACAAATGACCATAGTTTAACTTACAACAAAATGGTTTATCTGCTTTCCATAGAACTGCTATAAAATCATAAAGAACCATAGCTCACGAAAGTCAATTTGCTGAGCACTTTAAGTTAGTTCATTTTAAAAGCAAAGTTTAGGGGCTGGAGAGATGGCTCAGCCGTTAAGAGTACTTACTGTTCTTGCAGAGAACCTGAGTTCAGTTCTCAGCACTAATATATCAGCTCCTAACTGGCTGTAACTGCACACACCATGCAGGCTAAACATTCATATTCAAAATCAATAGTAATATTCTTCTAAAAATAAATAAAAATAAAAGCAAAATTAATATATATTATCTATTGTCCTAGAATTGTAACAGTACAATACCTGATGTAAAATGACCCTCATGTGTAAAACTCTAGAGTACAGTTTTTAGAAAATGTCCATCCCCAAATGCCAGTCCAGAAATTCTGTGGATAGGATCCTAACAAGAAACTCCTCACTTAGCATTAAGAGTGCTTTAAGAAAAAAAAAAAAAAAAAAAATAGAGTATTCAACCGCTAAGAAAAAAACTTCAGCTCTGCCTTGAGGATAAAGGAGTTCAGAATCACATAAATACACTCATTAGTGATTCCCCCTGTCTCTTTCAGCAAGTTTGCATGGCTGGGGGAACAGTAGGCATCACTTTGACAGTATGAGCCACTTTTTAGATTTTATATGCAGGTATAGGATCTACCTTAAATGTAATTAAGAAAAAGCCCTTTATTTTGGTACAGAATAAAGTACTATGTGCTAACAATAGAGTTACAAATGTTTGTCTTCACTCTGTAAAATTATCAAGCCTTTAGTCCAAACTCACTAGCACTGTACCAACTGACAGTCACAGCTACCTAATAGCAAGTTTACTGAGAAAACAGTCTATTTCATTGTATAAGGAAATTTCTCTCTAAAAGTCTTAGATGTTGTTTTAAAAAAAAGAAAATACAAAGCAAGTCAAATGAAGATTTTTTTTTACATACATAAGTGATAATTCTGAAGTTCTTTTGTTTTGATTTTTGTTATGTTTTGCTGTTTATGAGACATGGGCTCTCACTCTGTAGCCCAGGCTGGCTAATATCTTTATCAACTGATTTTTTTTCTTTTATTATTTTTACCACTAAATGATAAGAAACCATGTCAGTTCTTTCAGATGCATGTATTCCAATTATGATTGAATGACACATATTTATAAATTACAACTATACCTTAGGAAATGTTTGGAGTTCATTTGTAAAATCTTGAGCTCATTGAAAAATAGTGGGAAAGGCAAGCATGATGGTACATGCCTGGTTAGCCCAGAACTCTGAAGGAGGAGGCAGGAAAATCTGTTCCAAGTCACCCACAATTATAGAAAGCCAATCTGAGCTATAGGAGACCTTATCTTTAATAATAATAATTTTAAAACACTATATAACTAGATCACTGTGATGGTACAGGCCCAACATTCAAGACACACTGAGAAGGGTAACCACAGGTTTGAGGCCAACCTGATCTACATAGCAAGTTCTAGGCAACCCAGGGTTACATTGTGAGACCCTGGATCAAAAGAACCAAACCACATGTGGTGGTAGATACCTGTAATCCCAGAACTTGTCAAAGGTACAGGCAGGAGAATTAGGAGTTCAAGGCAACCTGTAGCTATGTATTTCGTTCAGGTTACCCTACACTATGTAAGAACCTGTCTCTGAAATTAAAACAAACAAACCAAAAGGCCATGCCCGAGTTTGCATTATAATTAGTTACAGCACAATATTTTCAGTCAACTGTTTACACTCTAAAAAGCTAAACTGTTTAAACACCAACCTACTACACCAGTATTACAAATGCTTCAACTTAAACCCTGGATGAAAACTGCATTAAAGAATAATTTTGCAGCCAACAAGTATGCTGGGGTGGGGATCCAGGCAGTGGGTCCAGACACTGGATGGTCCAAGAGAATGGAGCTTACCACACTGCATACCCTGTGCTCCTTATCACCCCACAGCCTGCTGAAATCTATATTTGAATTCACTCCTCTACACATCCAACAACCTACTAGTATAAACATGGATGTTTAAGCTGCACCAACAACTGATATGTTCAGAAAACCTGAAATGCACTAGTAACAATAATTTTTGTACTGTTTTTGCTAAGTGATCAGACTCTCTAAAAATATCTGATCCTCAAGGAAACAGCTATGAGAGGTTGAAATAAAATGGTTGCTCACAATAAGCCCACTCAAGACTATGTGCAATAGTACAACAATGTCTATATGCTCCAGTCCTTTCATCCTTGCCCAAGAAAATACTCAGTTTCCTTTCACCTAAGCAAAAATTACGAGCAATGTTGTTACTTCCATCTCAGTCATCTTAGCTACTAGCCAGGTGTGTTCACCATGCCTGCAATTCTAGTATTAAGCATGCTGAACAAGAGGAATGCCATATGCTCAAGGATAGCCTGAGCTACACAGCAAGACACTGTCTCAAAAAAAAAAAAAAAAAAAATGTGGCTGAAATAGTCTTGGTCATAAGATCTTATCCCACCCCACACCCATGTGGCATCATTCCTAATCCTTTTTCAAATCTGTTTTCCCTTTTCTCCTTTATGAGGTCTGGCACACACCCTAAATTGAAAGGGTAATAGAGAATTATAAGTCTAGTCACCGGGATCTGAGACAGACAATGGTACCAACATGACACAGCTAACAAAAGACAATAGAAACTTACATCCCATAGCACAGAGGATAAGGACTTTTGCTCACTATTCCAAAGCTGTGTTTGGTTTAAAAGGGGAAAGCAGAGCCTAATAAAATGGTTTGGTGGGATGGGGTGCCATGCACCTTTGATCCTATCACTTGGGAGGCAGAGGCACGTGGTTTCTGTAAGCTCAAGGCCACCGTGGTCTACAAAATGAGTTGTAGGCCAGCTATGGTTATATAACGAGATTCTGTCTTTTAAAAAAAAAACAAAACAAGGTAATGAGTACTTATAGTCCTATACAATTTGAAGGCTGAGGCAAAAGGATTGCAGGTTTGAGTTTGAATTACATAGATCATCTCAGAAGATAAAAAATGAAATAGTGGGCCTGTGCAGAGAGCTCAGTGAGGGACAGACCTCACCAGCAAGTCTGAGGATCAGTTGAGATCCCCAGCACCCATAGGAATGCTGGGCAAGAATGTAATCCAAGGACCCTGTACAGAGGGATATAGGATCCCAAAGGCAATCTGGATAGCTAGACTAATCAAATCATCAAGCTATAGTTCAAATAAAAAGACTCCAGACCTTAATCTCTGGCCACCATATGCCTGTATTCATATGCACACACAAGCATGTCAAACATGTATGTGCCTACTCATGCAAACATGCATACACATACATGCGCACAGCACATGTGCTGGCTAGTTTTATGTCACAGGGTAGGTAGCATCACTGGAGAGGAAGGATCCTTAGGGTTTTTGTTTTGTTTTGTTTTGTTTTGTTTTGAATTCCTCCAAAAGACTGGACTATAGGCAACCCTGCAGAGCATTTTTTTTTTTTTTTAAATGAATGATTGATTATGGGGGAGGGATCAACCCATTGTGGGTGGTGCCACCCTGGGCTCAAGCCACTGGCTTCTATAGAAAGCAGGCTGCAGGAGCCAGGAAGAGCAAGTCAGTAAGCACCACCCCTCCATGGCCTCTGCATCAGCTTCTGCCTCCAGCTTCCTGCTCTGACTTTCTCAGTGATGGACTATGATATGGAAGTGTAAGCCAAATAAACCCTTTCCTTCTCAAGGTGCTTTTGGTTATGGTGTTTCATCACAGCAATAGGATACACACACACACACACACACACACACACACACACCAAAAGATTATTTCAAAGCATATGCATGCACACAACTCAGCTTTTATCCTTGCCTACACAGATTCACACTATCCTGAAAATAATACAGCAAACCTCTAGAAACAATCAGAACATTTAATATTCACATGGATTTAAAGACATCTATATTTTAACTTGTTAGAGTAAAAAATGCAAAGCTCTGTCTTCTAATCACATATATGCAAATCATCTCAGCTAATCAGAATCATATATTCATTTGTATGGCAAACTAAAGAAGTCATCCCAACTCTAGCCAACATTTCTGCCAAATGGCACAAATATACCTCTGCATCTTAAATATATAGATTAAAAATAGGATTACATATAACCAATACATCTTTACAAAAAAGTGCTGTATACAATATGTAATGAGTACATCTTCAACATAATTTGTAACTTTGCTGCAGTCAGGATAAAGTGAGTTCAGTTTCATAATATGAGCCATTTTGTTATTGCTATATTTTAGAATTTAAACATACACATACACAAAAGAAAACAGAAATCGTTAAGTTCTTAGAATATAAACAAAGCAAGAATTCCACCAAATATTCAGGAAAGCATCCCTGAGCCATCTTGCCAAGTGAAGAAAGCAGATGGAGGATCACTGGGAGGTGGGAATGCCTGCTAGACCCCCAGAAGAGCTCTGGAGGCAGAGCTCCCCTTTTTACTGATCAGGAGTGTTTTATAAACATATAAGTAACTTTTAAAATTGGGTATTATCTAAATGCCAAGCCAAGTGACACAAAAAAGAAAAAGAGTAACAGCTTAGAGAGTAACTGGCAGGTGAAGGAATCAGCTTTGGAGAAAGTGTTCATAAACATGATCTGGAGAAAACACAGTCGAGGAGAGGTCAGCTCACAGATCCTGAGGGAAGGGCCTTTGCAAGAGGCCAACAGGCAAGCAAGATACCCAGTCTGTATGGGTTCCACCTCTTCAGTATGCCAAAAGGCCCCTGTGACTGCATCAAGCGGTGCCTGGAGTGGGTTCCAGCCAAGGTCAGAAAAAAGACAGGTGCCAAGTCACACATGACCTCCTCCTAGCAAGGTTTTCATTCTGACAATACAGAGACAGGAAGTCAATGGAGGGCTTTAAGCATACAGTGACCTGATGAAATTTGTGTTTCAAAAAAGAACTGGCTAGGGTATACAGCTCAGTGGCAGAGCATTTGCCTACTGCTGAAGGGCCCCCGACTTTGACTCCCAAAGCCCAGAGGGCAGGGAGGGTGTGCTCAAAAAGTGTGTGTAAAAGCAGTTGTTTTCAATAGGACACAATCATGCTTATTAATAGAAAGCACATGAAAGGGGGATCAGAAGAGGAAAGAGAGACAAAGCTTTAATTGAGAATCCCCTGGAGAAGGAAAGCAAAACACACAAACCACAATCAAAAATACTGTCTACAATAGGAAAACCCATACTTCCGGGATCAGCTAGAGCACAAATACCTATTGAACTCACACACTTGAAAGGAGAGGAAAGTCCCTCTCCTTCAGTGTGACAGGCTGGTACAAAGAACAGGTTGGCAGAGAGAGTCTCTCCAATACCAAGAGAGGAAGCCCTCTTCATATCTAGTCCCCCTAGGCCTGGGGTTGTTTTCAGGTCACCTAGACACATACACACACATACACTACTCATAACCTGAACTAATTTGGGATATGTATTGGAAAAGGATTTAGTTTCAGATGACATCACAACAGAGAAAGGCACCCAGGATACCATCTGCAGACTAGGAAGCTCAACCTCTGTTAAGTGCAGATTTAATAAGGAGGAGAGATTGCATATGATTAATTACAGTTACTTATTTTTATGGGTTTGAATCTTGACAAGGATGCCCGGCCTCTCCCCATTTTATTTCATAATTTCCCCCCTGTTGGAGACTGAAGAGCAAAAGTCAATTGCCTGAGCTTTGTCGTCACATTGGAAACTAAAGGGCCCTGCATTTCAATTCCAGCTCAGGAAACACTCTCACTGAGCAGATGCAATTCACCAGACCCCAGTGGGCTAGGCTAGCACTGTTGTCAGTCAAATCACACAGCGGATGGAAATCAGCAGTGCACATTAGCAATTTAGACTCAACAGCCTCTCCTCAGCCAGAAACTCTAAGATAATGCTGAAGGAAACGCAAAACTAATCCAAAAGATTTAGCCCATAGCTTGAGCCCACGTTCTAACTAAGAGGCAGGCAGGAGGCAAGTGACTTGTAAAATGGCATTTCTAATAGGACTCTTGTCAAAACTCCAGGTTCTAATATCAACGCAGTGACCTTCAGGCCTGACCTCACCCAGTGCACTTCTGCCTACTCCCTAGGCCATTACCTTGGCAGCTGCCAACATTATGCTTTGTTACAAGAGTATGTTCCGAGGCAGCTGAGTGCTTCCACAGAGACTATGACCTGAGGTGTTCACCCCATCCTAAACTTCAGCCTGAACAAAGACACCTTACTTCTCTGGGCTTCAGTTTCTTCGAATAAAAGATCAAGATTGGAAGTGGAGAGATGTATCTACATCACAAGCATACGACTCAGAGCTTGGCCAGGTGTGGTGGTACATGCTTTTTGTCTAGGTGATTGGGAGGCAGAGGCAGGCAGATCCCTGAGTTTAAGTCCAGCCTGATCTACAAAAGGAGTTCCAGGGCTACAACATAGAGAAACCCTGTCTCTCAAAAAAAAAAAAAAAAAAAGAGAGTTTGCATTGCATCCTTAGCATAAAACCTGGGCATAGTGAGATGTGTCTGGTGGGTGATGAAGACAAGTGGATTCCATTCCTAGCCAGGTAATCTAGCCAGTCAGTGTTTGGCATCTAACTAGATCATTAGCATTCAGGATAATGATGCGGTGAGAGAATGTAAAAAACTAATTATGGAAAGAACAAAAGTAAACAAAACACTGACCAGACTCAAGGTAGTTAGTTATAGCATGCCTATAATCCCAGCACTCAGACGGTAGAGGCATGGGGACTGCTGCAAACTCTAGGCGAGTCTATATAGCAAGACCCAGGGCAGTCACAGCTACTTAGACCTTGAATCAGAAAAAAAATAGTGTGAGTACACATAACTTTCTGTTGAAGCACATGTACATATGCTTACATGAAGACTAGAGAAGGAATCCCCCAAATTTTAAACTCTCATTTTTAACTAGTAAGGGTGAGGAATCATTTTACTTTCGCCCATGTGTGCATCACTTTTAATATTTGCATAATGACTGTGTGTTATTCTTGTAATAAGAAAACTTGTGTACATGGCAACCAAAAGGTCTAAGAGAAGCTTGAAGATGAACAGCTGACAACTGACCAAATCCCAAGTCATCTGACCGTTACTCGGGTGGTTTTCCTGTTATACAATCGTTTTGTCTTTAATAAAAACAAGTCAAGAGAAGAGAGAGATGCTTTGCCTTTGCACTTTACTAGGAATCTTGGGACAGGAACTAGGAAATATTAGAGAGAAGTATCTTTCTTTTTCTCAGGAACCTGGAGAGTATCCATCCACCCCAGCTAGAATGAACTTGCCTTAAGCATCAGACACAGCTTAAATTGTTAGTTAAATTGCACAAAGACTACCTCTGCATTTTCTCACCTCTGTGTGCTATACGTTTGTGAGCATGGGCACATGCATATTAACAGGATGTACTTGGGTCAGAGGACAATTTTCAGGAGTTGGTTCTCGCTTTCTGCCTTATTAGGGCAGAGTCTCTCACTTCCGTTGCTGGGCTATAGGCTCCAGGCTACCAAAATCTGGAATCTCTTCGGTAAGCAACTCAAACGGGGCCCCTGAACTGTAGATCATAAAGGAAGCTCCCAGAGAAGGCACTGGAATGAACTTATCCTTGCCTTCTCCCCTGCCAATTGCAACATACTACTTATTTGCAGGACACAACCCCCTACACTGGGTGCATCCATATTCCTGATGGTCACAGGTACAATCCTTAGCATAGTCACACTTGACTGGGCACATTCAGGATGGTATACACATTCAACTGACACCACTGTCGAGTTCATTGCAGCATCCATTGTAGGAGAACATTCACCACACATGAGCAGCCCTTTATCTCAGCTCAGACACAAGCTTGGTTACCCCCTCGATAAAATCTCATCTGCATCAAAAGACCCAGAATTTGAGATTATGTAGGTACAGTGTGAAAGGTACCTGTCAAACTCCCACTGTAGTACCTAAGGCTTCTAAACACCTATAACAAGCACATTCACAGAGCAGATGGGCCATTGTGCAAGTCTGTAGGTAGAGAATGAAATGACAGCATCTGCTTTCACTGATGTACAACCCTGCTTTGGCCTACCCAGCACCTAGACTGGCCCAGGTACACCTAAAACTCACAGATAAATCCTGCCACTTCCCTGGTAAAACAGTCAGTAGGCCTCCTCTGGCTTTTCTTTAATTAACATTGCCTTCCAAAATAAACATTCTCTCAAACAGAGTTGATGCTGTTACTTGGAGTGTACCATCACAACTCTTTACAAAGCCCAGGTCCTCCTACAGATCTGGGCCACAGGTTGCTGGTTGCAGAAGTCAGAGGGAGGGAGCTGCCTTTCCCTGCAGTCAGGCTCCAATCACGTGAAGTCCAGTGGCTGTACCTCCAACACTGTCAGAGTGCACAGACTGCAAGCATTCTCCTGCAAGAATCCTGATCAAAGGTTTGTGTCCTGGATTAACCCAACAGGGAATCCGTCAGGACAACTGTACCCAAGTGTGGCTTTTCAAACTTTCATCAAGAGTATTTTTTGGTACTTATTTTCAGTTAAGAGAAACCGGGGAATTAGCTTCATTTGGCTGTCATGGCTCTTGACTTCATCTCCCTTAGGAGAAAAAAAAAAAAAACACTACTATAAAACCGAAAAGCTAACAAAACAGTTGGTTTGACAAGTTAATCTTTTAAAGAAACCAGGGTATTTCTTAGGGATGCATTGCCTTAAAAATGATATGCTGAGCTCAGGCTATGAAGACATACACCATTCAGGATATGAAAACACACACCACAACTGATTACTCTTACAGGAGTTACCCCTGTAACAATCAGTAAGTAACCCCAAGTGTCAAAATGGGTCTTGCTCCTTCAAACATTCAGAGCATGCAACTTCAGTCCAGCAGTCCCACTAGCCAGTTAGTTACCCATCATACTATCCCTGTCATTCATCCTAGACTCCTGAGCCAGCCCCAAACCATGCCTGTCTTCCCTTCACCACCACTCCCCATCCACCTGTGCTGAGGAGTGACTCACTGTGGGTCTTGCATATCACGGTGACTCACAACATTCACATTGCCCGTATCAGCTTTACATTATCTCAAACCTCAGTAATACAGAAGTAATTATGAGTACATGTGGGACAAAGAAACTGACATTTAAAAAGACCTTAAAGGAACTGGACATTGAAGGGAGTCTCCAGAAAGTTCTACACACTATCAAAAAAAAAAAAAGTGCAATCAATTATATTTACACACATCAGAAAACCACCATATTTGAATTTATTAGGCTATATAACTAAAGAAGTTAATGAGTACAACTCAGCCCAAAGAAAGGACAACACTAAATAAGGCATAACAAAGACTGTTAGCTTTCCATCTTAACCACCTTGGTCACACAGCTACCAAACATTTTCTGCACTTATCAACTCCTTCAACATTTTCTCCTTCACAAGTAAGAGGGAAAAGGAGTGTGCACTTAGGAACAAGAAACAATAAACTCATCAGTTCACTTGGCTACAAAGTAAATTCAAAGCTAACCTGGACTGAGATACTCTATGAAAAACTATACAAGTAAAGATAACCCAAAAGTGTAAACATAACATGACTTAGACCTCCCAAAAGAAAAGCAATATGTAAAGTCAGTATGCACTGCATTTCCATCTGAATTAAGCCTGTGAGTGACTAATTTGTGGATTCTACTTTGAAAAAAACACAGTTTAGAAAACAAATAAAAAGCCAGTCATGGTAGCACATGCCTTTAATCCCAGCACTCAGGGAGCAGAGGCAGGTGGATCTCTGTGAGTTCGAGGTCAGCCTGGCCTACAGAGAGAGCTCCAGGACAGTCCCCAAAGTATAGAGAAACCCTGTCTTGAAAAACCAAAATGAAAAGGAGATTCAAAAACAAATAGCCAGGCTTGGTGGCAGAGGGAGGCAGATATCTGGGAGTTCAATGCCAGCCCAGTCTACACAATGAGTTCCAGGAGAGCCAGGGATACATAGTAAGGCCTCAACATTAATAAACAATAAAAAAAAAATAGAGGGATATGGACAATGTGCGGCTAAGAAGCTACCTTGAGGTAGAAAAGGAGGCAAAGAAGATCACTAGGGCAATTTGTTGGGAAAGCAATATTTAACTCTACTGTTAAAGGTTCACTGAGTCCAAAGTGACTATGAGAAAAGATGCCATAATGAACACAGTGCTTCCCAAGGGAACAACTGCCAGTGTGATGTAAACACAGAGGCTAGTAACCTTACTAGATATTGCCCACTGCATGGATCCTTTTTCTCTCTTGCAATTGTAGGACCAGTAACAAGACCTAATACCAACTAGCAACTTTCATTCTTGGTCAAACAACTGTGGGAGGTAAATGTGCAAAGCAAATCCTCAACCCTTTAGGGGGTAGTGCTTGTAGCTATGACACAAAGGACATGGGAAGGGGAGCAAGCTAGTAAAGTGAAAGCCTGCTATCTTTTCTTTAGGAATGGATAGAACTTTCCTAGCATTGGCATCTGCTCTTACTCTTTATATGCTACATCAAGTGGCCACCATGACACCTGGCAAAGGTCAGACACTGAAGGGTATGTCATCTACCATGCAGGTGGTATTATAATGAAGCTAGAGGTTGTCGACTCTGGCAGCCATCTTAGCTCTAGTCAAGTTTGGTCAGCCTAGCTGAAGAACTTCTGGGTGAGTCCTCAAAGGTAAGATTAGAATGAGGTAGAAGTTTATCATGGTCATCTAGGCAGGACTCATGAGTAATAAAGCAATCATAACTGAGAAGAAGATCAGAAGAAATAGACAAGGTAGGGTACCTATTACATATCTCACAGGATTCATGTGAATTCAAAGGACTTTGCCCAGGAGACAAATTGTGGCCATTGACACATATTCATTAGCTCTACATTGTGTTACGAAGACTACTGTAGTCAGTTTGCACAATACAAAGCCTCACCATGTTCTTGGAGAATTTGGAGGCCCCAATTCAAAAGGCAGCCCATTTGTGCTTGCTGCCACATTCTCTGAAACATTACTAGAAGATGAACTAGAAGGGCACAGTCCCATGTGGTGACACCTACCCAGTGCCTCACTCTCCCAACCTCACTCTGTCCTCTGGACCCCAGAGTCTTCCCCTCAAAACTGTATCATGTTCTCTTCTCCCAGTGATCCTTTTTCAGGATAAACTCTAAGATTATTAAGGAAGTAAGAATTAACCTGAAGTTTGAAAGTTGACGCATAAATGCCTTTTTTTTTTTTTTTTTTTTTTTTCAGCATCCAAACAAGGGTGTGTGGCTTTATTCTCACACTGGGGTCTAATTTTTTCCATCAGTAAAATAGGAATGATTGTACTAAACTATCTGAGCCAGTTTTGATGACCCCCCCCCTTCCTGGTCCTTGCTGTAATTAAGTGATTAATGAGTTAGTTCTCACTTCACAAAAGGCTGGTCTGTTTCCATTGCATTTGAATTGTTAAGTATTATTAGTAACAACCCTGCTCATAGCCCCAAAATCTCCCAACCTGGATGTAAGCTTTACTCTTACCTTCCAATGTTTTCTATTTTTCATTTTTCCTCTCTTTGTTTTGCTATTATTGTTGTTGCTTTTGAGACAGCACCTCTTGGAACCATATCTGGCATCCTACTTACTATGTAGCTCAGACTACGCTTGGGATTGGCAGGTATGGACTCTTTTGCAATTGGCCCTTAATACTCTTACCTAGCACTTACCTACAGTCTCAGTGCTCAAAAGGCTGAAGTAGGAGATCATATATTCCAGGCCAGACTGGATCACATAAAGAGACACCACCAAAAAGAACAAAAATGAAGTTCATAGTATATAAACTTTACCTCCTTTATATTTAGAAATATATGTATATGCATATATTCATGCAATAACAATTAACAACAACAAAAAGACTATGAATTTTAAGGAGAACTAGGGATAGCTTGGAAGGATGACAGGGGAGGAAGAAGTGTTGTAATTACATTACAATCTCAAAAATAAAATAAGACCATTGTGCCAATCAAACAAAACATGAAACTTGTGGCTTTTTTTTTTTAAGTCCAAGTTTCCTTTGAAACAGACATACTACACAATCAAAAACAAAAACAAAAAAACAAATCTTTACCTCTTACTATCCCTGCTTGTAGTCATTTGTCCATCTACTCCTCATCACTGATGACATTAGCACCAATTTCCTTTCCAAACTCAGTCTGGGTATATTTACCTGTAGACTCCTATCTTCAAGCCCCTGACCTCTGATGATCTTTTCTCTGACTCCAACTCAGCCACTGGCTCATTCTCATAACCTCTGTTTCATCAGGGTTCTTCGAACCAGCTTCAGAGCCTCCACCTTCAAAGCAGTGTGTGTGTGTGTGTGTGTGAGAGAGAGAGAGAGAGAGAGAGAGAGAGAGAGAGAGAGAGAGAGAGAGAGAGAGACAGACAGACAGACAGACAGACAGACAGAGCAACACCATCTCCTCCTCAGCTCATCTCCTCCATTTGGTATTTTAATTTCAACATGACAGTTTTATCTGGCTCCCAAAACCATTCACTGACTTTGTTCTCCTTGCAGTTGGTTCTTATAACACTTACCTTAAGACAAAGGTTCATCATTTTTAATTTCTGCCGTGCAAGTGCCCTCTTTACTTAAACTCCTCCAACTGATTAATCCCATCAATCTGTCTTCTTAGTACCTTCACCCAATAACTAAATAAACAACCTGAGGGAGGGGTGCACAATTTAAAGTCATGCACCTTAAGTATCTAATGGGCAAACCCTATTAGCCAAATCCCTCCCTCTCAAATCCCTGTTCATCCCTTTAGACTTCAAGAACATCATCATACACATTATGCCTCTCCCATTCTTTTTATGGTCCTTCCTTTCATTAAGAGTATCCTGTATCCAAGTACCCAAGTATTCTGTTTCTAATAAAGACCAAACCCTCCATTTTACCTGGAGTCACCTCCCCTTCTTACTCTTTACTAGCCAAAACTCTCTCTGGCTGTCATCACTAGAAACTTTTTCCACTGTCCACTGATTTTAAAAAACCTCCCTCTATAATATCTCCTTTCAAGAATTATTTGATTTGTTTTTCTTCACATTTCTTGAGTTTTCTGAAAGTATTATCTACAGCTTCACAAATCAACCCAATAAGCTTTTGTCCCAGTTTCTCCACTCATCAGTCAAAATGAAAAATGAACAATTTCACCAAACACATCTCTACCACAGACACAAAACCATCTTCTTTTCAAAAACACTCTAGGCTCCTGTCTTCAGAGAGATCACATTCTCTAGTTTCCCTCCCATCCAATGGCAAATCTTCTTCTCTGTAACAACTGATGACTGGTCCCTTCTCTATCTGAACATTCTCTGTAGGAAACCCCAGGCAGTATCAAATAAAAGCTAAGTGCAAAAAAATCCCAACTTTGTCTGTTCAGCCCAAATGCCTTTCAGTCTCTCCAAGTTCTAATTATCAAGTTGTATGAAATGTCTAATAAGCACCTCAGACTTAATGCAACCACACAGAATGATTTCTGCCTTCCACCAAACCTATTTCTCTCCAAATTCTCATTTTCTCAGTAACTGACCTAGCTGCTCAAGTAAAAATCAACCCTTTATTTTGATTCTTTTTTTAATCTATTGAATTTAGTCATTAATCTATTTCAAAAACAACTTCTAGAACTGTCCATCTCTTCTCGTCTTTAATACAATGTTTGTCCACATGATAATTTCTCAGTTGAACAACTAAAATAGAATTTTGACTGGTCCTCTTTTCAGTGTCTTCCCCTACTTCCCAAAAGTCTGTCTACTTTGAATAGCCAGTGATGGTATTCAGTATCAGTGGAGGCACAACCACCCATAATTGGTGTGTGGCAAGTAGATATTCTACCAACAGTAGCTGGCTTTTTTTTTATTAATATTATTTTTTTCTTATTTTACATATCGTTCCCAGTTCCCTCTCCCTCCTTCCTTCCCTCCCTTGCCCCCTACCACCACCCTCCCATCCAATCCCCCACACACACTCCACAGGGATGGTGGTGCCTTCCAGGAGGGATCAACAAAATCTGTCAAGTCATTTGGAGTAGGGACTAGGGTCTTCCTCCTGCCTCTAGGCTAAGGGAGTATCCCTCCATGGGGAATGTGCTCCCAAAGTCCTTTTGTGCACCAGGGATACATCCTGGTTCCACTGTCGGAGGTCCCTTAGACTTCTCAGGACTCCTGAGATCCATGTTCAGGGGGTTTGACTTGGTCCAATATTGGTTTCCCAACTATCAGTCTGGGGGTCCACAAGCTCCCCCTTGTTCAGGTCAGCTGTCTCTGTGGGTTTCTGTAGCCTGGAAGCTAACTTCTTAATAGATAAGAAAATTAAGCTTTTAAATAATTTTAATTTAGTCCTTCTTCTAAGAAGGGATTAAAAAAAGAAAAAACAAATAAACAAAAAAAAATCACAAAGGCTTTATCTTTTTGTTGATGTTGTGAAACAAGGTTTCCCTCTGTATCCCAGCCTGGCCTGAGCTCACTATGTAGCCCAAACTGGCCTCAAACCCAAAGTAGTCATCTTGCCTAGGCTCCCAGGTTCTGGTATTACCAGCATTCATGAACCATCATGTCCATCTGAGAACCATTCTACACAGATGGGAGATGTCATTCTGTAAATATGCTTCTCATACTGGTTAATGAATAAAGCACTGTTGGCCAATAGGAAAGCAAGAGGGGGGGACTAGGAGACAAGGAGGAAAGAGGAAGTAGGAAGGAGGGGTCAAGATGAGAGACTGGGGAGACCAGACGCCAGCCTCACTCCCTGGTAAGATGAGACCACGTGGAACTACATAGATTATCAGAAATGGGTTAATACTTACGACAGAGCTAGACGATAAGAAACAAGTAACTGGCCAACAGCATTATAACTAATACAGAGTCTCAGTGTGTTAATTGGGGCTGGCGTGGTGGCAGGACAAGACCAGTGGTGGGAGAAAAACATACTCCTTACACTACACTGCATCATTTTAATAGTCTGCATGGAATCCACTCTACAATTAAATTGAAGCATTATAACTTGGATTAAAGCCTTACAGGATCTGGTCTTGACGACTATAGTTTCTCTTGAATGCTCACATCCTAATCTCGTTAAAGATGGTTGGGGGCCACCATGTGGATGCTGTGAACAGAACTCAGTTCCTCTGCAAAAGGAATCAGAGGTCTTAACCTCTAAGATATCTCTCCAGCCCCAATTCTGAGAGGGGGTCTGTTGGCACACACTTTGGCTCTTTTACTTTGTTTTTTGTTTGTTGGCGCTCACTGTATAGCTCTGGCTTGCCTGGAACTTGCTTTTAGCCAGGATGACATTAAACTCTCTGCCTCCCTGGTGCTGGGATTATAGGCATGAGGTTGCCACATCTGTTCACACTTAGAATTTTGATGCCACCTATCCCCTTTGCCTAGACGGCTTTGATACTCATCTTTGCCCACATAGCTCCTGGTCTTTCAGGCCTTGTGGAAAATGTCAGCTTTTGAGACATGCTCTCCAAAGTCAGGCAAACTTGCAATTATCATATAGCACTTGTCATCTCAAATGCCCATTCTTCATTTAATAACTATCATGCCTTTCCCTCCACTAAAATCTACAGGAGTACAAAGTGATCTGTAGACCACTATAGTCCTAATTTGTGGGGAAATGGCCAGCACACATCAGGCTGATAAATTTAATGAATAGACCATACAGACAGTAAGAGAAAGACCATGCTGCTCCTCAGAGAGTAGAGAAACAGCTCACAGAAGGAAGGATGGCCTTGCTATGACTACAGGACATACATCAATAAAGGAGTAGCCACTGATGTGAGCTCCCAGTTCCCCAGAGGTGTGGCTGGAGTTGCTAATCTAAAAATCACCGAAATCCAGAGTAGGGATAAATCAGGTGATTTAAGCAACTGCAGAGAAAAGCCAGTGAACTATGAATAAGGCTGGGAAAGAACCTACAGACAGCTGTAAGGAGGACTCCAAAGGGAAGCAAGCTGTCACAGCAACCTGGCAAATTCAGTTTCATCAGGAGGGACTGAACAGAATATAGAAGTTTCAAAAATAAAAAACAAAAACTCACTGGTTTGCCATTCTGGACCCCAGTAAACCTGATGGAAATAGATTCATCAGAGATCCGACCCAGGTCTCCAAAAATTATAGCATGGAAGGCAGGAAAGTAAGTGAAACCAGAAAGTATACTTTCACATGCTCAGGAAGTGAGCAAGTGGCTAGAGTATGGGTAACAGCACAGTTTGGGTTTGGGCTTGTTTGTGTTGGGAAGTTGGGGCCTTCTTATAAATATTTACGATGCAAATGAACTGTCCTATATGATTGTACATGTCCATAACCCCTAGCCTTCAGAGGCTAAAGCAGGACAATTTAAGCTGAGGCTAATCTGAGCTACTCAGCAAACTCATCTTACAAAAAATAATCGCAAAAAAATAATAATAATTTCTGTTGTTTCCTTAGAGACAGGGTCTCACTATATAGTTCTGGCTGCCCTAAAACTCATTATGTAGACCAAGGCTACACTTAAACTCACAGAGATCCACCTGCCTCTGCCTCCTGAGTACCAGATTAAAGTTGTGCACTACTACTCCTAATACTCTTTTAATTAATAATAAAAATTTAATGTGAGCAGAGAGAATTTTCACAAAGTAACTAAAGGAAGCACATGTTTTTAATCTAAGAATTCAAGAGGCTGAAGCAAGTGGATCTCTGAGTTCAAGGACAGCCTGGTCTACAGAGGAAGCATCTTATCACAGTAATAATAATAATAATAATAATAATAGGAAAAGTATGAACTTGGGTGACTGACTGTAAGTTGGAAGTTGATGAATACCTTGTTTCAGTACAAGAAGAGATGGAGAAGAAAATATTGACAATTGACATGCTATCTATGTCTTCCTGGTATAAAACAGGCATCACTTAAAATGCCTGTGAAAAAGGCATCATTTAAAAACCTTACTCCCCAGTCTACCTCAAGATCCAGCAAGTCCTCTCTTAGGCATATACCCAAAGAATGCACATTCATACCACAAGGACATCTGTTCAATATGTTCATAGAAGCATTATTTGTAATAGCCAGAACCTGGAAGAAGCCTAGATGCCTCTCAACTGAAGAATGGATAAAGAAAATGTTGTACATTTACACAATGGAGTACTACGGGGTGGGGGGGGGGGGGGTAGGGGGGGTGACAATGCCATCTTGAAATTCTCAGGCAAGTGAAACCATCATGAGTGAGGTAACCCAGACACAAAAAGACAAACATGGTGTGTACTCACTCATATATGGATATTAGATACAGAGAAAAGAATCACCAACCTACAATCCACAGCCCGAGAGAAGCTAAGAAACAAGGAGGACCCTAAGAGAGACATACATGGACTCTCCAGAAGGGGAAAGGGACAAGATCTCCTAAATAAATTGGAAAGGGGGGAGGGGGAGGAGAAAAGAGGGAAGAAGAGAACAAACATGAATCAGGAAGGTCGAGTTGGGGAAAAAACAGAGAAAGACACCTCCTGTGTGTAGCCCTGGCTGTCCTGGATCTCACTCTGTAGACCAGGCTGGCCTCAAACTCACATAAGTCCACCTGCCTCTGTCTCCTGAGCTGGAATTAAAGATGCCGACACTGCCCTTCTGGCAATCTTCCTGAAGGCAAGTAAGACTCTGTAGTGGATTTCCAACCAAGCCAATGTGAGTGGAACCCACACATTCCATTCAAGACTACATGTTGAGAAGGTAGAAATGTTTCTTCCCTTTCATTTTCCACTAGCTGGAAGGAAGAACTAACTATGCCACAAACAGAAGGACCCATGTTGCCTGGACCAAGGAAAGAAAGCCACATGCAAACCAAAACAACATATGAGAAAGAAATGAATGTGTACTTGAGGCTGGGTCTATTTTCAGATCTCTCTGTTACAGCAGTTTAGTCTGTTCTAACCACTAACAATCATCTATTGCAAAAGAAATGCATGGATGGATTGGAAGGTCCAAAGATGATGCTTGCAAGTTTAGGAAAGCTGTAGCAAGAAATGGATATAGAGGTGAGAGAATGGTAAATTCAAGGCCACAACAATTTACAGATGGAGACTGTGTCTTCAGAAAATAAAGCAAAGAAATGGAGAAAGAGGCTAACAATCAAGTGAGTCACCTGGTGAAGTGTTAGCAAGTGTATGTGCTAAAAGGCGAAGTTCAAAGGAGTGAGGAGCATGAATTCATATCAGGAAACACCTTAACCAAAAACTAAAATAATAATGATGATGATGATGACGATGATATAATAGGAATAGACAGCTAGCCATATGCATGCCTGTGATCTCAGCACTCAAAAAAGAGGCTGAGACAGGAAAGCCAAGAGTTCAAGTCTAGCTTGGGCCAAACAGTGATAAAGCCCAGCCTGAACCACATTACTATCTCAAAAAAGAAAAAGGCTCCAAAGCTACACAGACAAACCCTGTCTCAAAAAAAGAAAAAAGAAAACAAGAAGGGCAAAGGGGGGGAGGGACAAGGGAACAAATGGGAATAGGATCATCTCTTCATAAGTTTCTTCACAAAGATTTCTAGAAGTCTCTGCAGAACCAGAAAGACGCTGTGTGGCTTTGAATGAGTAACTGAATTTCTCTGATCTCCATTGATCATCAGTACAACAGGATACAGAGTGCTCAACACAGTGCCTGGGAAACAGGAGTTGCCCAGTAAAAATGTGTTATGGGGGCTGAAGGTTGAGGAAGGGTCTCATGGTGGTTGGTTGCCTGGGCTGACCTGGAACCCACAGTAATCCTCTCAACCTCCCAAATTACCTTTATTAATAGTAAAGGTTACAGCTGAGCAAAATCTCTACATTCCTTTAATTTCAAATTCTCTGATTCTGGCAGCAGTGGTATACAACATAATGTATCTCAGATACTTAATGGTGAATTGTAATGCAGGTAGGGGTTAATAGAAATATATTTAGGATGAGCCCTGTGGAGACAGGAGGGATGCCCCAATGGTTAAGAGCACTGGCTGCTCTTCCAGAGGACCTGGGTTCAATTCCCAGCACCCATATGGTAGCTCACAACTATAACTCCAGTTCCAGGGAATCCACCACCCTCATACAGACATACAAGTAGGCAAAACACCAGTGCGCATAAAATAAAAATTTAAATTAAAAAAAGAAAAAGATGAGACCTATGAGTATAGGCCCAGAGGAAGCAGCAGGGCATACAGCTTTGCCTGGAAGGAAAAGCCATACCCAGAAAGGCTAGAGAAAGAATCTCTAAGAGCACCCAATAAGGAAAAGTCAGGCTGGGGTCCAGAGGTAAACAGAACCATGGGCAAGACTGGCTTCCTCAAAGACAGGACAAGAGTAATAACCACTTTATGTTTTCTGCAGGCTTCAAACCCCAGAGTCTAAGCTACCCCGCTGAATAGAATGGAAACTGCAAGGTGCAGAGACTGGCCAAAGGCACTCAAAGGTGAGGTCAGGGATGTTCAAAAGCAAAAGCTTCCCTTCAGTCACCTTCAACCCAACCTACATAAATGGTCCTTCTTAGAAAACTTGGAGGCTGGAAGGAAGGTTCAGCAATTTAAAGCACTGCGCTTGCAGAGAGACCCCAAGTGGGGTTTCCCGCACCCATGCTCCATGGCTGTAACTCCAGCTCCAGAGGCTCCATGCCCTTTTCTGGTCCCCAGGGACACCCGAACATATAATATAGGGCATACACTTCAAACACATGAATAAAAACAAAAATAACTTAAAACTTTATTCCATGATGATGACACACTTTTTTATCAATTACCTCATTAAAATTAGCCAGATTCTTGGGCGGTTTTTAGTTTTTGTTATTTGATGTGGCTTTTTGTCTGTTTGTTTTCATTTGGTTGGTTTTGGTTTCTTGTTTTGTATTGAAACAGGTTCTCTCCATAGTCCTAGCTATTCTGGAACTCACTATGTAACTACTTAGACTACTTCCTTTTACCTCAAGTACTGGTGTGGGCTACCTCCCTGCTTGTTTTAATTTTTTTTGAAACAGGGTTTCACTAAGTAGCTCAGGCTGGCCTTGAACTATGCAAATCTCCCATTCCCTTCCCAAACTCCGAAACAACCCACCGAAATGTGTTAGCTGGGAAGAGGGCAATCAGTGATGTGATGGAGCCTTGAGCCTAGGTAGCCCTGACAGAGAGGTATCATGTGACCTCCTGGTTTATAGAATCTTCCAGAAATTTTCTTGAGGGATTGCTTTTAGAATATCAGTTTGATTGATGCAATTGACAATTCCCAAATATCCTAGAAACTGCCGAATGTGTAGGGAGAAAGTGGAGCCATAAAAATAAAGCTTAGAATATACACTTGATCCAGGCGGTAGTGGCACTCACCTTAAATCCTAGTGCTTGGGAGGCAGAGGCAGGCCAATCTCTGTGAGTTTAAGACCAGCCTGATCTACAGAGTGAGTTCCTGGACAGCTAGGACTACAAAGAGAAACCCTGTGTTTAAAAAAAAAAAAAAGGAAAAAGGAAAGAAGAACAGCAACAACACTGGCAAGAAGCAGCTGTAGAAATAAGGTAGGTTTAAAGAATTCTAGTTCCTCCCACTTAGTCAGAACCCAACGAGGCAGGCAGAATACAGGAGCAAAACTGGATGTTTCCTAACTCCCAGACAAATGCTTAGACTTGATCCCACAGAGCAGGAGAACCCCAGGAAGGGTGGAGCAAAGAGGGTCATGATCAAAAGCACTTCTGACTTTACTACAATGAAGCATAACATCCTTTATTTACTTGATTTAAATCAAAGGAAAAGGACTGTTGAGAAGCCGGTACTCTATTGTTTCTGTCACTTTGAAATGCATTTAGAAGCTTACCGGTTGTGTGGACATATAACAGCAAAAAACATAACAGCATAACTTTCCCTCCTCGCATGAATATAAGAAGCTACAACTTCCACTTGGCCCTAGTGACCACTAGCAAGTACAAGGGAATAATTCCCACTTGTAATGCACAAGTCTCCAAGCCTTATGCAGAAGCAATCTTGTCTGACAGCTCCAGCTTCCACAAATCTCATTTGCAGAAACTGCCCTCTCTGGTACAGTTTTGGGGTCTTCCTTTCCTGAGGGTCATAAAATTATATGCATAGTCCTCACAAGACATCTCTAAAGTCTAAAGTCAACTGCTCAAAAGATCAGTATCTCAGTATTCAGAAATAAATGAATAACTAAAAGATGCTCCAAATAATGTAAACTTGTTATTCCAGATGGACAAGAACACTGCCCCTGTACTCACAGCACTTTTGACACCAAGTGTGAACTTTTTTTATGAATATACCAACTAACAAATCCCATAAATTAACTCAAATTATGATTAACTGCCTGCACAGCACAGCCCTCATAGATTAAGGGTTCAGTTCCACAAACTGCCCCCTACACACACACACACACACACACACACTCACAAAGGCACTTCAGACAATGGTCACACAATTTGGTTTCCCAGGTTACAAACACATCTGCCAACTTGTCTACCAATCTAGGATCCCCAACCCTTCTCAGGTTTAGTAACAGGTTATAATAACTCAGATTCTATGAAATTAATTTATAAGAAGCTTATTGTAAAGACAGTATAAAGAAGGAAAATGAGCTGGGTGTGGAATTGCATCCCTTTGATCCAAGCAGAGGCAGGCTGATCTCTGTAAATTCTAGACCAACATGACCTATATAGCAAGTTCTAAGCCAGCCAAGGCTACAGTAGTCTCATCTAAAAAAAAAAAAAAAAATAGATGAATGGATGGACGGACGAACGAAAAGACAGATGGACAGACGGACACACACACACAGACAGATGAACAGGGAGTGAAGTACACAATGCAGCATGGGAACAGGGTCAAGGAAGTTTCCCTCCCTCTTAAGTCATCCCACCCTTCACATGTAGTTAGGGCGGTCAGATCACTGACTATTCATGATTATCTCTAGCCTCTTTCTCCTCCCCAGAAGGCAAGGTGGGACAGAAGTCTTTACCCTGATTTCAACTGCAATATCTCTCCGCGCCCAGCTCCCACCCCTGAAGCTATTTACAGAGGCGTCTAGCTCCCATCCCTGAAGCTATCTACTAACTCATTAGTAATCTCATGAATGCACAAAAGTGTACTCAGTCCAGAAATTCCAAGGATCTTAGAACTAGAAACTTAAAACAAACTTAGAACTTCCTGGGTCAGAAACAGGGAGAATTTGTGCTTCTTCTTTTCTTGCTTTGTTTTAAGAAAGGTTGCCTTGAACTCCAGTCTCTTGAGTGGTGGCATTATATATGTGTACCACCACACCCAGCTCCTATATTCACATTTCAAAATATGTGGATAAAGCTAGTATTTGAGAGGCTGAAGCAGGGAATTCCCATGACTAAAGTCCAGACTTAAGTCTGGACCAATCCTATTTCCTAAAATGACAATCATCTTTTTTGTGGTTAGGCAGTATTAAGCCTATTATCAATGATACTCTCTTCAACCCCAACTTGTCTCCAAAGAGTTGAGACATCTACAATCATCTGTAGGGTCAGGTACAACTTCTGAGAAATTTCTCATTAGGTATCCTATCATTCTGAGAAACATTACTTAGATGGCTTCCTCCTGAGTAGGCAAGATTTTTGTGGGACCATAGTTAGATATGTAGCCAAGGAAAATGATGTTGGGTAGTACCTGAATGCCTGTTTTATCCCACTAAACAAACTCTATACATGTATCAAAAGCAGCTAACAGTAACTTGGCTTTAACTAATATGTATTGCTACATAATCCTGCACACAACACAAAACTTCCTTTAAGAAGCCAAATGCAACATCTGTCATTTCTGGTGCATTCTTAAATATTGTTTCTGCACTTGGAGTAGCCCTTGGAGTCCAGGTATTAAACAGAAAGAATCAAGTTTCAGA
Source organism: Phodopus roborovskii (assembly GCF_943737965.1). Taxonomy (NCBI): domain Eukaryota; kingdom Metazoa; phylum Chordata; class Mammalia; order Rodentia; family Cricetidae; genus Phodopus; species Phodopus roborovskii. Next base: position 46,722,852 of record NW_026126418.1, read on the forward strand.
AAACATCAACAAGTTCCAAAACTAAAGAAAAGAAATTAGATAATGGTTTGGAAATTGTTCCCTCTACTAATAACCACAGCTGCCACTAGCTCTCTTCCTACTGCCCCAACTAAAGGGAGAAGACTCTGGATAACTCATGCTGAACATATGAGAACTAAATTACTTGCCTAGCTGTATTCCTTCCCCAAAGTTTGCTTTTTTTATATATAAAAACAAAGTAGGAGGAAGGACACTAACATTTTAGAATTGATTGCCTCTGGGGGCATATTCCTAGTGACTGCAGACCTGTTATGGGGTTATGTTATTACCCATATTTTGTCTGTGAGATTTAGCCAGTTTGAAGATGTTCCCTAAAGCAAAGCCTTCTGTTTCTTAGATTGAGATACATTGTTCCAGTTTAACCACTGCTTGAGAAAGCATTTGTGGAATCTTATTAGAAGCCAGTTGCCATTCCAGGTCCTAGAGATCTCAAAACTGTTAAGACACACCATACCCAAGTCAAACTTACATCCTGGAGGTGGACAGGATATAAATAACCACACAGGATAATGTAAGAAGCATATCAATTTGCCAACATGATTTCTCCGAAGTGATCACCAAATCTTTTTGATTGCCTCTAAATGGTATAAGTTACAAGAACTAAGAAGGAAGGCACAACAGTCATTGCAAACTAATAGAGAACCATGCAGTTGCCTTCCCCTGCTGCCTCAGATGACTTTATAAAATAATTATGTGAGCTCTCAGACTGCAGAGTTATAACAATTTTATCTCATCTCAAATTCTATCTCTTGTCCATTATTCACCGGGGTGAAAGATTAAATGGATAAGATAAAGGAAGTGTGGTCATTTGACTAATGTCCTTATGAGAATCATGGGGAGGTTTCAACACACTCACCATTAAGGCTCCAGAGACAGCACATGCTAACCATTGGGCAACGGCACCCAGGTTTCATATGCTGATCAATAGCTACTGAGAAGTCCCTGATCTAAGAGCATGCCTTTCCCAGTTCTTTCCACTTTCAAAAGAAACCCCAAGGCTCTGAACTTTGGCATATATGCAAAATACAAAGTTTTGTTTTAAGCAATGACTTAATTCACCAACTTCCTTCTCTCACCTAAGTTGGCAAATGTAGCTGCTGGCTGTTTCTGTAGCAACCTCCTGGGAAATTTACGCTTTGTGTCACTTGGATGACCCTGTCACTGAGATTTTGAGAGAACTTGTGTTGGTTGAGGAAGGCTGTTTCAGGGTAAGGTTATCTACACACTGGGTAAAGGAGGGACCACCATCTGCTAAGACCCCTACAGTCACAGCACTCAGCAAACTTTCTTTACCTGGAAACAGTTGCTTTGTGGAAAATCAAGGTTGTTGCTGGTGTACACTTTGCGTTTCCTCCTAGGCCAGGCACACCCTGGCAACTACGTTTCTCAAATAAGTCCTCCCTCTTCCAGAAGGGTCTCCGACCCTCACCACAGAAGGAAACAGCAGTCCTCCTCACCAGGCTAGCCACATTCACAAGTTAAAAGTTTGCCCCAAGTTTCATCGATGTGCATATTCCCTGCCTGTTGCTAGGTAAAGTGTATTACAAATGTATTCCAGCCTCATCTAGCCCTGAATGAGAACTATGCTCCGATTCCGTTGGTGAGACAAATTCTCAAGTTTCCCCCAGTTTCCCGCCACCACCACCTCCACCTCCGTCACACCTCAGCCCCACAGAGCAGAGAGCTCAGAGGGACCACTTCCCCTAGAAGCCCCGACGCAGGAGCAGGTCACCAGGACGCACACACCTGAAATCAGTCCTCACGCGCGAGGGGACAGCAGGCAGGGGCGCCAGGATCTCCAGCCACAGTAGAGACGGCCTTGCCGAGAACCAGAGTGGCCCTGGGCTCGCGGCGAGCGCACCGGGATGTCACCGGGTCAGGCGGGGCCACGGTAACCCGACCCGCCCGCCGACGCCCCTCCCAGCTACTTCCTCCTCCCCTCGTGCGCCTCCGCCTCCTCGGGGGATGACCCCGCGGCTCCGCCACCGCGTGCACCGCGACACCGCCGCCCAGGCTCCTCGGCCCGGCGGGGAAATGCGGAAGTGCAGCCGCTGTGCGAGCCGCGGGCAGGGAAAGGCGGCTGCAGACCCGCGCTCTGGGCCTCGCGGGGATAAGACCTGGCCCTGGCCCGGGTGGGCGATCTGTCCTGCAGGATCCCTGGAGAAGAGGGACTCCATACCCCGCCACTCCTCCCCAGCTGCAAGACGAGAGGGCAGAGCTAGGCCGGGGAAACCGGCGGGGTGTCGGGTTCCTGTCCCTCCCCATGCGGGCCACCCCCGCCATCTGCCCGGGGGGAGGACGCTCGCCCGCCTGCTGCCCGCCAGGACTGCCTTACCTGACCACGCGTCACGCGTCCCCCCGATCCAGCGTCGCGCCCCACCCCCACTGTGCCTCCCAGTCGTCAGGCTTTCCTGGGCCTAGAAAGGCGTCTGAGAGTCGGGGACCCTGGAGACTTGGCCTGCAGCTCTCGGCCCGGCTACCCCAGCGCGTTTTGCGGGCGCTCCAGGCCACTAGACCCCAGGCCTGAATGTTAGCGCGGTGACCTCAGTCAGCAAGGACGGGGATGCTGAGCACTGACCCAGCAGGGCCCAAGCCTCATACAGGTGGGGGAAGGTGGAGAGCCCTGGCTGCAGAGCCACAGGCTTCCCTCTTGCACCCCCTCCCAACCCAACCCTGCCCACTGAGCATGCCCAGCTCACTTGTTGCAACTGCAAGGGTTAGGGGAACCCAAGGGTACCCCAAGAGGGCTTAGTTTGGGTTCCAAAAGACCTCAGTTTGTTAAAGCCTTAAGTCCTCCCACCGTGGTGCTGGAGAATATTCAGGAACTGAACCAAAAAGCTCCTCAAATAAAGCAGCAAAATTAGTTTTAAGGAAATTGTAGCAGTGTTTAGTAATCAATTACTAAAGGAGAGAGAGGGTTTCGTTCTGTAGCCCAGGCTGTCCTGGAACTCACTCTGTAGACCAGGCTAGCCTGGAAATCCACCTGCCTCTACTTACCGAGTGCTGGGATTAAAGCCATGGGCCACCACCACCCGGCCTATATTTAGTATTCTTAAACACTACATAATTCCTACTGTTAACTCAAAGAAATTTGTGGGGTCACAGACTCAGTAACTTCCAAGAGCCCACCACCCTGGACACATTAAAATTTAAGAACTATCAAATGCCAAGCTGCCATCCCTATACCACTAAATGATTTTGGAGTTGGAGCCTGGAAATCCTTAGCATTTAAAAAAAATGCCTTTCACAGTTCAGCTATGATGCCTCGGTACAGTATCATCAGAGAACTTGACAGACATACAAATTGTCTGCCCTGGAGACTACCTGAGACTGAGCTCCTGCCCCACTCAATCCTTCTGGAAATCTGGATTCACTCCAAGGATTGAGAACCAACGTTCAATCGCTCAATTCTACGTTATTCTTTTTTGAGAACCCTAGGGTTCTATGTGTTTCTCCGCGAAGAACTAGGTTGGAATCAGGCTCTTCCCATGCTGCTTCTCTTCCCACAAATTCACCTAGAGAAGAGTTCGTTTCCTGGAAATGGAAGCTATCATTCACTTTTGTACCATGATGCCTATAACAGATATTTAAATGTTTGTTAACTTAACATCAATGTTTAGATGAACAGTTTATTTCAGGCCCTACTATGTCTTCAAGTCCTCACTTCCTTGTTAACTAACTACTCTAAGAATTCTGCTCCCACAAGAAATCGATGAGCACCCCTCAGACCCTTTGGCCTAACTCAGATGAGAAAGGGGGGCATTGCACTTGACAAACATAAGCCTCAAAATGCTAAGGATCAGAATAGCAAGCACCTAGTTGGATTCCAAGAGCCCAAAGGGAAAAAGATGGGTGTGGGTAAGAGCAGGGGAAAGAGCCAGGAAGGAACACTGAGAAGCCCACATTTTATTGAGTTCTCTTTGTCTAAACTACTTTTCATCTTTCTACATTTCAGCATTCTACATATGCATATCACATCTCATCTAAAACAGGTTTTGAATAAAATTTCAAAAGGAAATTTTCTACAGCAGATATTTTCACGAGTTAAAACCATTGCTTGCTTTTAACAGTTCAGGCCACAACTTAGAACATGAAAAAAAAAAAATCAAAACTGTCCAACCAGCTTTGATTCCAGTGCTATGCAGGTAGAGATAGAGGAAGGCTGTGAGTTCAAGATCAGTGTGGTCTACTTAGCAAGTTCCTGGACAGTAAGAGCCACAGTGAGACTTATCTGATAATAAAGTGGGGGAGGTGCCATTTTTTAACCAAATACCAGATAATTTCAAAACGTCCAGGTTTAGGATAACTATCTTAAAATCTCACAGAAACTTATAAAATCAAAAGGTCTTTATCAGTGTTTGTTTGTTTGTTTGTTTGTTTTTGAGACTGGATCTCTCTACAGTTCTGGCTGTCCTGGATGTCATTATGTAGTCCATGCTGGCCTCAAACTCACAGGGATCTTACTGCCCCTGCCTCTGAGATGAAAGGCATGTGCCACCATACCCATCTCCATCGAATATTTCTAAGAGGATTAAAATATTAAAAGGCATATGTCCCTTCTCAGTCTAACGTGTAATGTTTTAAACACGTTTTGAGTCTGCTGTGAGTATGAGATTCAACATTTGTTCAACCTTCCTTCTTCTGCCCAGGTGTCTTGCTTTTATTATGATGAAAAATGCACTGGAAGAATTGTCTTGGGGATAGGAATATCTGGCAGGAGCACAACTTCCCAAATGTCTCAGCAAGTTCTTATCATAATGAAAATAGCTGTACAAGGAGTAAGAGGACACTCACTAGTTTAAACCAGAATAGCCCTTTGGAATTAATTTTTACAATAAACTTACAGAAGTCATTTTTATTTTAAAATTTGCTTAAAAACTTAAAAAGATGCTCCAGAAAAGGATCACCAGACTATAATTCACACCACCAGAGGAACTAGGATACAAAGTAGACTCTAAGAGATTCATATAAGGTCCCTCACAGAAGAGTGGAAAGGACAAGTTCTCCAGAGCACATGGGGATGGGGAGTGGGGAGGGGGCAGTGTGTGGAGAGGGAACTGGGAGAAAGAGAAAGGGAGGAGAGGAAAGCACGTGGGACTAGGAAGATTGAGTCAGGGAGGAATAGAAGACAGAAAAGAGAGAGAGAGGGAGAGAGAGAGAGAGATGTCCAGAGACCTACAAGATTGACTCCAACTAACAATTTGAGCAACAGTGGAAAGGCTACCATAAATGCCCTTCCCTGATAATGAGATCAACAACTAACTTATTCACCATCATGGAGCCCTTGTCTAGTACCTGTTGGAAACAAGCAAACACCCACTACTAAACACTGAGCAGAACTAGAATCCAGATGCAGAGAGGGAGGAAAAGACTACACTGCAGAAACACATAGAGACAGCTTACCTGAACAAGGAGGAGCTAACGGGCTCCCAGACTGGTATCTGGAAATCCAGCATGGGACTAACCCAGACCCCTTGAACATGGGTCTCAGCTAGAAGGCCTGAGCAGTCTAAGGGACCTCAGACAGTAGAACCAGGATGTATTCCTGGTGCACAAAAGGACCTTGCGGGCACATCCCCCATGGAGCGATACTCCCTTAACCTAGAGACAGGAGAGATGTCCTAGTCCCTACTTCAAATGACTTGACAGATTTAGATGACCACTCCTGGATGGCATCACCCTACATGTGGAGTGGGGGGGGGATGGGAGGGGAAGGTGCATGTGAGGGGGGAAAGAGGGAAGGAGGGAGGAAGGGAGGGGCAACTAGGATCGATATGTAAAATAAAAAAAATTAAATTAAATTTTAAAAAAAAGATGCTTGAGAGATGGCTTAGGGGGTTAAGAATGTTTACTGTTTTTCTGGAGGACCATGGCTTAATTCCCAGCACACACATGATGGCTCACAACCCACTATAACTCCAGCTCCAAGGAATTCAACATCTCTGGCCTCTAAGAACCTCTGCCTTCATGTGTGCATAGCCACAAGTAGACACACACAATTATACATCACTAAAAGCAACAGTAATAAACAATTTCCTTCACATCAGACACTTGCTACTGATACTTTTGTCACAGAATTCAAACAAAACAATTTTTTTTTTTAAAAAAAAAAAAAAAAGCAAATTTAGGGATGGGGTACAGAGTGGGGGTTGAGAAAGAAGCACTGATCATTGCCAAATGTACAAACATGAAGTAGTTATTACAGCAGAGGAAGTCATGAAGACCAATATCTTCGGAAGACAAAAATCTGAAGTATTTCTCCTTGGCATCAAAAGCATGACGATGCATTTCGAAAGCTGCTTTGTCTTCTGACTTATTGATTGTCAGTGTCAAAAAAAAGTTGGTGCCACCTAACTTTCCTTGTACTCCTAAGAAATCAGGCACAAGCCAGTAATACTTGGAAGGCTGAAGGAGGAAGCTGTAGCGCCCACGCTACGATCTGTTCCACAATCGGGAGAATGCCTAGAGATTGAAATAAAGAGACAAGACAGCAGGGCATTTGTTCAATGGCAATGTCGGAATGCCAAATGCAGAATGCCCTTTATTGAGGGGATGGACCGGGCTTAAATACTGACTTACAGTACAGTGGAAAATTACAGTGGAATTTTAGGCTTAGCTCCTCCCCATGAGGTGTGTTGTCACAAGGTGTGTGTTATCAAAATGGGAAGAGTACCAACAACAGCTTTGGGGCAAGGAATTCCAGCCAACAGCTTCAGGCTTGCTCAAGGTGCCTCAAGGGTCCATGCAGGATCTTACAGAAGAGCACTAGTTCAAGGCCTGCCTGAGCTCAAAGAGAATAAAAGGCCAGCCCCAGTGGCTCAGCCAGACTCCTCAAAAGTACAAGAGAGCTAGCTAGGGCTGCCGTCCAGCAGCAGCAGCTGCCTACAAGCTTAGCATGCTCAGTACCAGCACTGCTCACTCAGCTTCCTGCCTGGACAGCTGCCCCACTTAGCTCCTAGGGTCACAGCTAGAGCTTCTCCACATCTCTGCCTCCCCACTACCCTTCCTTCCTGAAGTGACTGTTGTCACATATTTTGCCACAAGTAACAAGAAAAGCGACTTAACACTTTCAGTCACCCACCAGACACTTTCACAGGCAAGTGAAGACCTAGTGATTGCAACAAAAGCAGCTTTGCACTCCTGCTCCCTACCTCAGACAACAGCTACTATCCCAGTCCAGCATGCTCTAAGAGTCGTTAGTGTTGGGTGGCTGTGTGACCTCCAGAAATAATGATTTTTTTTTTTTTTTAAAGTTAACTGAAAGCAAACAAACCTGTTGAAACTTACTCAGGCTTCCCCTCAGTTTTCCAGATGACTCTTCCATAAACTTTGTGTGTTTGTTTGCTTGTTTGTAACATTCCTGAACCCAGGACATCCACAGCATGACTGTGTACAGCTAGCTACATTAGCTCTTGTACAGATTTCCCCCTTACCAAGTGTGGTCACTGTTCAGCAAAGCTCACAATAAAATGTATGTAATATTAGAAGTAGAAAGAACCATAAATGTTACTTTTTGTTTTACAAGTGAGAAACCAAGACATAGAAGTAAACTTAAATAACTTCCTTGAAAAAGCATTATTAGCTAAACAGAAATAAGAGTGAAAAAGAGTATTAGAACATTGTATCAGCCACTGATACGCCTTAGTGCAAGGTCTTCACCCATGGTCTGGTCCTGTAACCTGGTGTCCTCATCAGTGAGAGATTTTAATAGGAACCAGTCATGTGCTATCTACTTTTTACCAGTCACTACTCTTTAGCAAAATGTATATAAGCTTTACTTTTGTTTATTTATTATCGTTCCTATAGTTATTATTATTATTATTATTATTATTATTATTATTATTATTATTATTATTGCCAGTACTGAGGATAGAACCTAGAGCATTATGCTTGTGTAACAAGTGCTTTGCCAGTAAGCTATAACCCTAGCCTTACAGGTAATTTTTCCCTTTGTTTTGTTTTCTGAAACAGTTTCTCAGGACATAGCCCTGGTTAGCCTAGAACTCACTTTGTAGGCCAAGCTGGCTTTGAACTCAGAGATATGCTTGACTCTCTAATCCTGGGTTAAATGTGGGCACCACTACACCCAGCAAATAATCTTTTACATTTTGGGTTAACTTTGTGAATCTTTTTGGTTTAGTTTGGTTTAGTTGTGACAAATGAGTAGACTATAGGTAACATGCCAACACAACCCAATGAACAAGTAGTCAAAGCAGGACTGAGTGTGGTAATATGTGTAAAAAAGCACCAGAGAAGTCAGTGGGTATTGGACTTTGAAGACTTGGGAACAGTGCCAAACTGCAGTCATTTTGATTCTTTATTATTATTATTATTATTATTATTATTATTACTATTGGTGTTGTTGGTAGTGAGGGCAGTGACGGTAGTGTCTGTGTGTGTGTGTGTGTGTGTGTGTGTGTGTAAAATGGGGTGTGTATACTATACCACTATACCATGTGTGTGGTGTCAGAGGACAACTTTATGGAGCACGTTGTCCTTCCACCTTTCCATGGGTTCTGGAGGACCAATTCATGTTGAGTAGCAAGGACCTACCTGGACTCATCCAACTCCCTAGCCATCATTCTGATTCTTGGTTGAGCATCCTGTGAAGGCCTTCTATCCTGAGACTCTGTTTGTTCTCATCTCACTTGCACACATTGTTTGTTTATCTTAACTCATATACACTTATAATCTCACCTATTGTGTGTAATACACACACTTCTTGTGTGTAAGACAACACCAAGAAGCTAACTGAAAATTAAACAAAGACAGGTTTACTGCTTACAAATATAAAAATGTCCCAGCAGCCCTGAAAGGGTAACAGTACTATACAGGGAAATGCTTACTCCTTCAGCAGCAATCGGCCAATCTTTTGGAGACCTTAAGATTCAAAGAGCTCAGCCAAAAGGTCTCCACCTACTTGTTACATGGATTCTTAACAGTGAAGTTATAGATATCTAAAATATCCAATAGAAAATCTCCCCATGTCAATGATTCACAAAGAGTTAGGATCAAGAATCAAATGAAAATATATGATCCTTGAAAGGATGAAATAAAATACTAAATATATTTTAAGATAGGTACTTGTGGTTTTATGCACATTTTATAGGAATCTGGGAAAGTGTTCTTAAAATAAAAGTTTAAAGCACCAATATAATGTGGCACCAAGAAAGTTGCTTCCGTTTGGAGGCCTTGTGGGGAAAGGAAATGTGTTCTTTGGACAGGCTCAAGCTCTGTTTCTAGGTCTCAGGACAGCACTGAAAACAAGCCTTTGCAAATGCTGATGAGCTAACCCAAATCATGCTTCCCCTGGAACACAGTCTTCTACTCTAATAGCTCCAGGAAGCTGGTGAGTAAGCAGAAATGCCCCAGGAAATTCATGCAGAGAGCAGGGTGGTAAAGCATTCACTGAAATGGAGAGCTGGGCTCAGAGCACAAGTCAGTTGTCATCCCCACTGAGTGGGTAACTGAGTCTATGGTAAGAAGCTGCTCTGGGAACTGGAGATTCCTTCCGTTCTGCATTGAAAGATTTTATGTCACCTGAGATCATTTAAAACTCAGCAGATAAGGGCTTCACATAAGCTTGATCACTGACTGTAAAGATGAAGAGAGCTGGAGTATTCACTCAGTGCTAGATTGCTTGTATAGCAGGAGTAAGGACCTGGGCTTAGTCCCTAGTACTGCACACAAAACAACTTGATTATTTAATTAATTTGAAGAGCAAAAATAGGTTAGAAACGATCCAGAATGATGTCTTTACACGATTAACTCAAAAATTAGATTGTTTGGGAGGCAGAAGCAGGCAGATCTCTGTTAGTTCAAATCCACCATGATTAACATAGTGAATTTCAGAATAGCCAGGCTATGCTATATGGTGAGATCCTCTCTCTCTCTCTCTCTCTCTCTCTCTCTCTCTCTCTCTCTCTCCTTTCCTCTCCTCTCTTTCTTCCTCTCTTCCATGGTATTTAAGACAGGGTTTTTGCTGTGTAGCCTTAGCTGTCCTGGAACTTTCTCTTTAGAGTAGGCTGGCTTCAAACTTAGAAATCCATCTGCCTCTGCCTCCTGAATGCCTCACTATCCCACCCTCCAGATGCTAAGTTTTCAAAGAACTCTGTAACACCCATTAAAGAGAAATTGCAGAACAATGGTTGCCTCTCCTACTTGTTTTTTTTTTTTTTTAAAGTCTACGTATGAGAAAAATATGGAAATTTTTTTTTGTCTTTTGAGTCTAGCTTATTTTGATTCATATGGTGATCTTCCCTTCCATTAATTTTCCTGCAAAGCACAATATCTCATTTGTCTTTGTGGCTGAATATTTTCCATAAGCAATCTCTGTAGCCTAGGCTAACCTTAAACTCACAGTCATCCTCCTTCCTCAGCCTTTTGGGTGCTGAAACTACAGGTTGAACCATCAGTGCCTGGCTGTCCCTACCCTTGTGTCATGTGAAAAGCTCCATCTTCAGATTAAGGAGAGCTAAAAGCAAAGACTTGGTTGTAATGATACACACCCATAATCCTCTCACCTAAACATCCAAGGCAGGGGAACTTCTGAGTTCAAGGTCAGCATGGCTATAAAGTGAAACTCCACAGTAAATAAGTAAATAAATGACTCAAGAGCTACTGTGTAGTAGAAAGATGATAAATGATCTCACTAAACAAATCTGTGTCCTAATCTCTGGAACCTGTTCATGCGGCCTTCTGTTGGCAAAAGAACTTTGCAAACATGTTTAAATACTTGAGACAGAGAAATCGTCGCCAGTGTAGGCCCTAAATATAAATATAATCACTTGTGTTGTTTTAAACTTTGTTTTATTTATTGCTTGTGTTTGTGTGTGTCTACACTCTCATGTCACACACAGGTGGAGGCCAGACATCAACATTGTGGAATAGGTTCTCTCCTCCCACTGGTATATGGGTGCCAGGGATTGAATTTGGATCATCAGGTTTAGGCAGTAGGCAACTTTCCTCGTTAAAATTTCTCACTGGTCTTCATGAGGTTCTTGTTAGTTTGCCTGTTTTTGTTTGTCTTTATTTTCCTTATTGTTTGTTTGTTTGTTTCAAGAAAAAGTCTCACTATGAAGTCTTTGACTAGCCTGGAACTATCTCCCTGTCTCTGCCTTCCTGGTTCTGGAATTAAACGTATGTTCCACCATGCTCAGCTACATGTTTTCCTGAAAGGTAATAAGATGATACACAGCGAGGGGAGTAGAAGATAGTGTATAGAAGAACAAGTCAAGGAATAACATTAGCCAAAGAAACAAAACAAAACAAAACACAAGACGAGCTGTCTCCAAGGGCCTCTTAGCACAGTGTTCGGCCCCGAAACCCTTTGATTTCAGGTCATTTTGGACTTCTGGCCTTCAGAACTGTAAGCAATAATTTCCTGTTGTTTAAACCTCCATGTGCAGGTCCAACAGGAAACTAGTGCCACTTCCTCTGTTTATTTACCTTTGGCACTCAGGCCAATCTTTCTGGAGTCAGGCCTGAATTCAGTCCATCCTTGATACTTGTAGATAATAGGTTCTTCTGCCCTCTAATAATAGGTTTCTCTGCCAATGCTGTAAACCACAACAGGCTGAATTGAAAAAGTGTGTAACAACAGGTTTATTCAAGCAAAATAACTCCTGGGCAAGTTCTCCAGTCCCAGAGATGGAGGCTGGTGGAACCCTGCCCACAAATGAAGCAGGGAGACTATAGGTTGTAGGCAAGGGGTGATGACTTTTCCCCCATAAGTTGAGTTTGTGCCCAAGTATGGTCAAAAGCTGAGCACTTCAGATGGGGACTTGGGCAGCTGACAACTTCAGGGGAGGAGGAAGCTGCAGTAGATGCCAAGAATGTAGAACTGGGCTTTTTGGTGCCTTTCCTTTGCTTGGTGACTCTCTGAATGGACAGGGTAGAGATAAAGATAGGAATAGGGATTTCTGGATCATGCAGGGGCAAACTGAAGGCTTCAGCAAACAGTAGGGTGTTTTACACTCAGTGCCAAAACAACTTACAACCATATAAATGCTCTAAATATTCTATTCTGTGAAATATCCAAGTAATACTAAAGTTCTATAAAAAGTTGTGATGACTAATGCACTTTATTTTATATTGTTGAAACTTCTAATATGTGAAAAAAAATACTAAGACTTGGTTTTAAACATTACTGTATAATTAAAATGCTTACAATTAGTTAAATAATCCTTAGCTGAAACAATATCCTAATAATTCCTAAAATTTAGATATAAGAACAAAATTTTAGGTGTAACATACATACATATATACATACATACATACACACATATATTTACAGAGATTAATTTGAGTGGCTGGATGAATAGTCCAACCAAGGCCATTCTGGATGTCCTAAGACCCCAGGAGAAGCTTGGTCTAAGACTCTAGAAGCCTTAGAACAAGGGAAGCGATAATAAGCCCCCAACCTGTGAAATATTATTTTAACTAGGCAAAGATGTGTTGCATATGCTTATGCTGCAGAATATTACTTTAACTGTGTAAAGGTGTGTTACTTTTATTTATGCTGCTTTTGTTTAACAGTGTAAGGATGTGTGTTTAATGATCTAAAGATGTGTTGCATCTCTTTCAGCTTGCCCGCCTAAGGCACCTGCTTGGGTTAATAAAAAGCTGAACGGCCAATAGCCTGGCACAAGAAAGGATAGGCCAGGCTGGCAGGCAGAGAGAATAAATAGGAGGAGAAATCTTGGCTGAAGAGGAAAAGAAGACAGGAGAAGGAGAGACATGCTTGGGGCCAGACAAATAGACAGCAGAACGTACGAAATGGTAAAAAGCCACAAGGCAAAAGGTAGATGAAGAGAAAACAGGTTAATTTAAGTTAAAAAGGGCTTAGCTAAGGCTGAGCATTCAAAACTAATAAGTTGTCTCTGTGTCATGATTTGGAAGCTGGTTGGTGACCTAAAAGAAAAAGCCTGGTACACTAGAGAGACCCTAGAATGATGATTGTAAGCATTTTGACAGCTCAGATGGGATGGACAGGGATTCTGACACTCAGGAGCCAGAATACTGAGCGTTATAGCTCCGATGAAAAGGTATTCTGGCAATGGGACGCCAAGGAATACCACAGGTCACAGTAAGCATAGCAGCTTACAGCCCTGCTTCAGGGAAAGGCTTTCCCGGTGTATCAGCTCTGCTGTGGCAGAAGAGGTTTTGCCTGGCAAAGTTGTTACAGTTTGGCTCCAGGCTACAGGAGAATGTAACAACTTCACTTTGCCCGCTCCACTCAGGGTTGTCTCTGCGTCTCTGCTCCTGGAAAGGTCTCACCCAAACCTCATTCAAGAGATTTATTGGAAGAGAAGAATCCAAGAGAGTGGCCGGCCTCTGCCAGGGTGGCAGAGGACAGCTGGGAAAGCCGAAAAGCCACAAGCTGAACAGATACAGGGTTTATATAGGGATTCTTGGGGGTTGAGGGGGGGTTTCAGAATTTTTCCAGAGAGATTTCCAGAGTGGGGATTGGTCAGATTTCAGTCCTTGAGCACAGACTGGCTAGGTCTTGTGCTCAGGGATTGGTTGGTTGTCTACACAGGTTTAGGGTCACATTTGGCGCGGGTTTCAGGTCTAAAGTGTGTTTCTTTCACTGGTCCTTTTTAGCCTCTTGGCTCTGATTTTAGGACCAGGATGTATTTCTTTCACTGCCTCTGATTCCAGGGGCAAAATGTGTTTCTTTGGCACTGGTTTCAGGGTTAGGGTGCATTTCTTTGGTTCTGGTTGCAGGGCCAAAGTGTGTTTCTTTGGCTCTGCTAGGGTGTGTTTTTTTTCTTTAGTTAGGCCTTTTCCCTTACAATGATGAAGATAGTGATAATGATGATGATGATAATGATGATGATGATGATGTGTGTGTGTGTGCGAGAGAGAAAGAGAGAGAGATTATGTTGAAAAGTTGACAATGAAGTACACTAACAGTAATAGCAGTGGTTGCCCAAGAACAGAGGTTATGTGCACCAACTGTTTCTCTTTTCTCTGAGTTAAGTCCAAGCAGGCCACCAGCCCACATTCTCAAGTCCATTGCTCTCCCATGTGTCCGCAGACTCAGGAAAAAGCCTCATAAGTGTGCTTTACTCCTCCAGGCATCTCTAGATCCAAATCTAGCTGACAATCAAGACTAACCATCACACTGCACTATCCAAATCCTCCCACAAACACGATTTCTTTTTGAGCTGCTAGACACAGCTTCAGCTAATGCCCTTGGGTAACGAGCCCTTTCCGAATCTGCCTAGGTCTGAGATCTATCACATTCCTTTGCTAGGCTGGTCACTATACTCTGACACCTATAAAAATATCTCTGCTTCATCTTGACTTTGTTCAGAGAGTTCAAATCCACTATTGCTCTTTCAAGGTTAAACAACAGAATGGTTGACCTTAGGAGTAACCTAATGGATGCCTTGCCTTGACAACAGGATATTTGGTTTAGGGTATGGTTACTTGATAGTTTTGGTATTGAGAAGGTAATTATGCTTGCTTGTTCTTTGTATCTTGACAAGGAAGTCTTTTGCCTCCCCCTCGGTTGGTTGGGGCATAAAAGAGCTTTGAATAGTAAACTGGGATTAGTTCCTGGTATTCACCAGGTGCCCTCCTGACTCTACCCTGTGTTTCTGTCTTGATTATCTTTAATTTTTCTACCTGCCATTTCTTAATCCACACTGCCCCTCTCAGGTATGGACCAGACAAGTCGGCTGGGCCTAGACAAAAGCCCAGGGCTAGACAAAAGCCCAGGCAATGTGGGCTGTACAACTCTCTTGTGACTGAATGGACGGTAGAGTAGAGGAGGAGTTAGAGAGTGAGTCTGCCCTTTCCCCTTCCCGCCAGGGTTGACTGAGGCTCTGTTGGGATTTCACCTCTAACTCTGCTTCCTTTCCTCTGGCCATCTTCAGTCCACTTCCTTTCTCACACATTAAAGTCATGTCCTGTTTCAAAACTCGCTTCTGAAAAGCCCAGTCTGCTTCAGGGTTCTTAAAAAAAAAAAAAAAAAAAAAAAAAAAAAAAAGTAATGTCAGCTAACAGAAGTCCTGACTTTTGCAGAATTTTAAACTCATTCTTCTCCCGTGTTCTGATTTCCCCATTGGAACTATACATTTCTGTCCAGTTCAAATAAGAGAAAGGCTGAAAAAAGCCATGTAGTCTGCTCTACATTGGTAAGGATACAAAGCTTCCCAAAACCACTGTGGTTTCGGAGCTTGACTGTCTGGAAGATTCCTCATATAGTACCTCCTTTCAGGCATTTCTAACTCTGATCATTCAGTGGGCAATCACTGAGCACACCTATGTACCAGGCACACAGGGTGTATGCTTTCATCCCAATCCCACCTTAACCTGTGATACACCTTCAAGTCAAGGTTGAAATATGGCTCCCAGTCAAAGTAACAGCAGTTTATTAAGCAAGTGTAAAGAACATGAGGAGGAGTAGAGACTGGGGAGAGGAGGAGAAAGCGTGCTATATTCAATAGGGCTGTCCCACACTACCTTAGCCTGCAATGAAACTTGGCGTGACCAGCTAAGGCAACCAGATATTACACACCTCCCTAAATGATCTGAAGCCCCCTAAATCACATCTGAATTGTTTTGGCCTTAGGTGTGTGGCTCAAGGCTGTCATTGTAGCACTGATGAGGTAGAGTTGGGAGCATCAGGAATTCAAGGCTACCCCTTGGCTACACAGAAAGTTTGAAGCCAGGCTGAGAGGTATAAAGGAGATTGTGGTTCCATAAAAGCAAAACATGGAATTGGTTTTGCTTTAATATTTCACATGAATTAATTAAGCCTTCGGTTTGAGTCTGTGAGACAACTGACACCTTCCCACTGACAAGACAGCATCACAGAAAGGCATAGAGTAAGGGGGTATCAGATGGCTGGTCTAGCATAAGAGAAACTTACAGGACATAACAAAATGGTTTTATTTAAGCCAGGCTTAAAAAAAAAGTGGATGGAAAAGATATTGAGACAGCTTTGTTTTTGGATGTTGTTTTGCCCTGAAGGTCTGTGTGAACTTGGTCATCTGGGTTGTAGGACTGAGAAGTAGAATCATTCAATGTGAGGACCTCATATGAGTGTCTTGAGATCTGCCTGCCTCTGCCTCCTGAGTGATGGGGTTAAAGGCATGTCCTACCACTGCCCAGCATTAAACTTTTTTTTTTTTTTTTTTTTTTTTTTTTTGTACTCTCTTGTCTTAAAGTCCTTCTCCTGGGGGCCCTGGTTAACTGAATAAATGGAATTTATGAAAGACTAATCCCAATCCCTCCTACTCTCTTTGGCTTCCTGTTTCCATATGTGACCCCCTTCTTTCATTTTCAGTCCCATCTCTAGATCCTGGAGATGTCACATAGTTAGGGAGAGGCCTCACCAAAGTCTGTACAATGAGTTTCAACTTGAAACATCCAAACAAACCTCTTTCCTTTATAAAGTTAGCCTGCCTCTGTTGTTTTATTATGATGATGGAAAAGTGGACCAATGTAGTAAATGTGAATGTGGGTTGAATAAAACAGTATTAGAGGACTACAATTTATTTTTTCTTGCTAAGTGTATATGTGTGTGGGGGTTGTGCATGTTAGTGCAAGTACCTAAGGTGGCCAGAAGAAGCCATCACAACTCCTGGAGCTAGGGAGCTAGAGTTGTAAGAGATTCTAAACTGATCACTGTAAGTGCAGGAAATCAAGTCCCCTGGACTTAAGAACAAGTGCTCTTAACTGCTAAGCCATATTTCCTGCCCCTAAAATTTGAATTATTCTGGGTAACAATACTGCTAATATATAGCAAATGTCTTTGGTTTCCTCCTCTTCCTTCTCCTCCTCTTTTTTTTTTTTTTTTCATTTTAAGAAAATATTGCCAACCAGGCATGGTGGTGCATGCTTTTAGTTCCAGCACTTGGGCAGCAGAGGCAGATGGATCTCTGTGAGTTCAAAGCCAGCCTGGTCTACAGATCTAGTTCCAGAACAGCTAGGGCTGTTACACAGAGAAACCCTATCTTGAAACACTGAAACCAAAAAAAAAAAAAAAAAAAGAAAAATTACAGATCAAGTCTAAAAGGAAAGAAAGTCAACAGTAATACCTCCGTCCAAATATATGAATTCAGATGCTAAAAATACTTCTTTTATGTGTTTGTTTTTATGAGACAGGGTCTCTCTATGTAGACCTGGCTGTCCTAAAATTAGCTGTGTAGAACAGGCTGGCCTTGAACTCACAGAGATCTGCTTGCCTCTCCCTCCAAGTACTAGGATTAAAGGTATTTGCTACGACATCAAGGGCTGTTCCCCAGACTTCTAATTTGCTGCCTTCAAACCATAACCTGTGTCCTTCTCTGTTCTTGAGTTTTCCTTTTTCAAAGTGATTTCCAGCTAATTCATAAACGCCATCCCCTACCCTCACTAGCCTATTGTTGGGCTATTCGAGGATAATGTTAGAAGGAATCAGGCTATGGATTTGTATGGATTTGCCTGAGTATCAGGTGATTTAATAAACTGAGGGTTGTTTAATAATTACCCTAGGGTACTAAACGTTATCCTAACGATCTAAAATAGTTATTAAACTTTACCACTTAAGATTATTAAACTACAACATCTGTCTTCAGGAAGCATTTCTAGCACCCCCAATATTTGCAGAACATTTACAGCTGCTTTTAGTTCTATCTCACGTCCTGCAATAGGTTTATAGTTTTTCCTGAAGATAACTGAGTCCTCGGTGTGAGGAGGTATCTGACCAAGGCCAGCTTCCCGGGTGACAGGCTGCTGTTCTTCCCACTGCGCCAGGCCTCTCCAGCCCTTGTATGCTTTATTAGCTAATTACCAGGCTGCATATTCAACCCAGGCTCCAACTATATTAAGGGCTATTTACTAGCTAAAATCAATACCCTTTCGATTAGCCACCTGGCGTGGCTTTTGGTAACTAAGCATTATTTGGGCTCCACTGCTTTCTCTCCATTGGGGAGATGGTAAAGTGCTTTGTTTTGATTTTTCACACTTAGTGGCTACTGCTCTTAGCGGTAGGGGATAAAGGGCAATAGAGACTGGCTCGGCCATGGCCGAGCCCAGGAACAAATGTGTGCTATTCACTGCTTGAGAAGAAAAGCAGAGGAGAATGCAACACAAACCTACTATATGCTTTAATATTCATGGATTCCATTGATCTCTTTGGTCACTTGTCTCATGCTCTAGGCAGTGCACTACCCCCCAAATGGGGGAGAAATAAAGCAGACCCCCCCCAAAACAAGTGAGCTTTAAAGATGAGCCCAGAATCAACAGCTGCTAAGAAAGAGTAGAGAGCAGGTATGGCACAAGGTTGTGAGATGGCCAAGAAGGCAAGAACAATTGACTTTTTATCGGTAGAGGCTGTGATGGACAGAAAGTCAACCAAAACGATTGTTCTGGTAGATTTAGCATAGGCAAATTCTTACCACTGAGCTACATCTCACTCCAACAGCACCTTAGTGATGTATTTTATTAAAGAAATAATTCATGTTCATTTTAGAAAAATGATATTATGTGTATCCAAAACAAAGAAGTAAACAAACAAAAAACCCAAATAACTCATATAAAAATCCTCTCTAACCCCCACTGGATCACAATTTATCAGTGTTACTAGTTTGCTAAAACAGTTCTAAGTGCTTTCTATGATGTGCACATTTTTTTTTCCATTTTAGAAAATCATTGGTTTATGATATGATTCAGTGGTACACTTGTCTAGCAGACATCAGACTATGAGACTTTTTTTCTTTAAATTCCTAGCTCTACCAGACAAGACAACCTACAGAATGGGGGAAATATACTGGCCTTGTTTATTCCAAACACACACTCTCCTTCTGAGCTCTATCCCTAGCAATTTAAGAAAATGTTGCCAGGCTCAGTGCCATTCACCTTTAATCCCAGCATTTGGGAGGCAAACACAGGCAGATCTCTGTGACTTTGAGGTCAGCCTGGTCTGCAGAGTGAGTTCTAGGCATACATAGTGAGATACATAGTGAGACTCTGTCTTTAAAAGAAAGAATGAAAGAATATATATTCACACACACACACACACACACACACACACACACACACACACACAAACATATATATGGGGAGACACAGGCTGTTAGTCAAATAATTTTAAGCCAGAATTTGTCACAGCATATTGTTGTTGGTTATTTTTTATTCTTTTCCTCTTTTGGCTCTTTGCTTTTTGTGGGGCCTGGCATCCAGGTCCCAAATACACAGAGGCTTAATCTTTCTTATAAATGCCTAGCCTTAGCTTGACTTATTTGTAGCCAGATTTTTTTTTTTAATTTAAATTATCCTATTTTTTCCCTCTGGACTTTTTATGTTTCTCTGTTTTCTTCTGTATATTTTACTTTCACTCTTACTCCATGGCTGGCTGTGTGGCTGGGTGACTGGCCCGGAGTCCTCCTCTCTTGTTCTCTTGCTTTTTCTTCTTCAATCAGATTTCCCCCTGTTTATTCTCTTTGCCTGCCAGCCCCATCTATCTCTCTCTCTCTCTCCTGCCAAGCTACTGGCTAGCCAGCTCTTTATTAGACCAATCAGGTGTTTTAGACAGCAAAGTAACACAGCTTCTCAGAGTTAAACAAATCCAACATAAAAGAATGCAACACATCTTTGCATCATTAAACAAATGTTCTACAGCATAAACAAATGTAACACATCTTAAAATTATATTCTACAACACTATGTGTTCATGACCTTAGGCAAGCTGTTTATCTTCCAGAGCACCAGTTTCTTCATCTATACAGATAATGACATTTCAGAAAACTATAAGACAAATTAGATGAAATGTTGTTTTAACATAATCCCTCAGACATATAAAATACTCAACACATCCATCCAACAAATTTTTGTTTCATTTTAAAAATTATCATTGTTTTATCTTGTTTTCTTTTGAGGCAGTGTCACATGTAACCAAGGCTGGCCTCAAACTTGCTAAGTAGCCAAGGATGACCTTGAATTTCTAATCCTTCTCCTTTTACCTCCCAAGTACTAAGATTATATCCATATGCAACCATGCACAACTTACAGCTATTTATTAATACTTCCTGCTTGGCATTTATCTCAGTAATAGAGTATTTGCCTTGTATAGTCTAATCTGTGGGTTCCATCTCCAGCAATGGGGGGGAAAATCGTATGCTAGATATATGGAGTACAGACATGTGCCACCAAAGGTGGCTCTTAGTCTGTTCTTCTAAATCTATACAATCCTCCTTCTGTTTCAGGAAACACAGAATTTCAATTATCCAAGGCTAAGATTATCTTAAATTTAATGTATACAAAATAATTATATAAAAAAAGAATGATAAGATAGAACTATATATAATGTCAGCCTCTTACTAGGTTGAGGCAGGAGGCTTCCAAGTCCAAGACTTGACTGGGCTAGTGGGAGAGTGCAAGACCCTCAGGTCAATCCCTAGTACTGGAAAAACCAAAAACATTTCCCAAATATGTTATTCCTGCTTGCATAGATTTTCACTCAGTACAGGCTGAGGTCTAAGGATCTACTTTCTTCTTGGAGACTAAGAACTCAGATGAAATCAGCCTTCAGATCACACCTTCTGAATAAGATGATCCAGAATTTTGTTGTTATTATTTGTTTGTTTTTGTTTTTCAACATAAGGGTTTCTCTGTGTAGCTTTGGATGTCCTGGAACTCAGTCTGTAGACCATCCTGGCCTGGAAGTCACAGAGATCCACCTGCCTCTGCCTCCTAAGTGTTGGGATTAAAGGTGTGGACCACCACTGCCCAGCTAACCTCACTTAAGTGTGGTCCCTAAATAAGTGAAGATAGTATCACCAGGGAGCTTATTACAGAGGAACATCTAGAGAGCTGCTGCTTTGTTCAGTGGTAGAGCCTGTGCCTAACATGTGCAAGGCATGTCCTCTGCAATACACATACCTTGGGGGTTGGGGACTCAGAATCAAAGACTTCACATTTACCATATAAGACCTGCAATTCAAAGGTTTCCTGGCTGATAGCAAGCACTTTAAGAAGGGGTAATTTGGGAGCTGTACAGAAGGTTAAGCCATTAAGAACTCTTGTTCTCACAGAGGACCCTCTGTAGGTTCCCAGTACCCACATAGAGGCTCTCAACTGTCTGGAACTTCAGACCCAGGAGATCCAATGCCCTCTTCTGACCTGTGTAGTCAATGCATGCACATGGTGCATAGATATACATGCAGACAAAACAATAATACACATTTAAAAAAAAAAAAAAAGACTTTCCATATCACTTCAGCAGCATGCAGGGTGGGAAGACATAAAAAGATAAATCTGTGGCTGTTAAGACTCCATCACTAACCTTCCTGTACTGAAGAAAAACCATTTCTAGACAACCCATTACTAGGTTTCTGGGTGCCCTCATCTGCTGGTCTTTTTTCTAGGTGATAGTGACAGTAATAAACAGGTAAGAAATCTGAAGTACAATCAATAAAAACTAAATGAGTAAAAGTAGTTTTGGTTTTAGATCTCCTAGCAGTTCTTATCAACTTTGTAAATTATAAAATTATACAATTGAAAACAAAGCAAATAGGGGAATCACATTAATTCCTTTGTTCCCCCTTTCCATTTTCATGGAGCTTGTGTTGAACATTATACTAGTTGATATGTATAGAGGTACAAAATGGGTAGATGTTTACCCCACTGACTGACAGGTTTCACTAGAGTATGCTCTTAGAGACATAGTCTAGAGATATTAGCAATATCACTTTGAAACCAAACCTGAATGTTTTGTTAGGATTGTTTGCTAGCCAGTTCAATAACTGTTTCAGATAGGCATGGTGTGATCTGAAATAAACTCTGTGCTGGAAAATACCGGTTGAGCCAAGTACTTACTTATTATTTTTTACTTTTTTGAGGTGATCTGAGTCCATAACTTAGATAGATGGTTATGTTGCCCAAGGTAGCCTTGAACTTGAGATCCTTCGGCCTCCTCAGAATGTGGTAAGAATACAAATACACACTACTGTGCTTAGCTTCTAGCTCATTTCTGCACTCTGTAGTTTCCTGTATGACAAATACATTTGGAGAAAACTTTCAAAGTTGACTAGCTATCCACAATGAAATGCAGAGTTGTGCCTTGAAGAATCACTTGAGTCCAAGAGACCAAACTGGGCAACATAGCAAGACTTCACTACTCTCTTTGACCTTGGGATGAGTCCTTCATCCTCTCAGAAGTTAAAACCAATAACAACACCAAGAAACAATTGAATATTGAAGGGGTTTCTTATTCCTGACCAAGAATAGAAGTAGGTAGGGGATGATATTGCACACCTGTAATCCCAACACTCATGGGGGTGAAGGCCAGAAGATGGATCTCTGAATTCAAGGCCAGCCTGGTCTACAGAGCAAGTTCCAGGACAGCCAGAGCTACACAGAGAAGCTGTCTTCAAAAGAGAGAGAGAGAGAGAGAGAGAGAGAGAGAGAGAGAGAGAGAGAGAGAGAAAGAGAGAGAGAGAGAGAAGAATGAAGGAAGGAAGAAAGGAAGAAAGAAAGAAAGGAAAGAAGAAAGGAAAAAAGATGTAATAATCTAAGCAGATGGTAAATATGCCAATCTCCCTTTCTATTAATGCAAATTTAACCTGGAATCTGTCCCTAAAGTCTTTCTCTGGTCAATAACAAGAAAAAAAAAAAAAAGGCAAAAGAGGGCATGGTGACTGTGAACCTATTCCCTGTGCCTGTGTTCATCAGACTAGAGCAGGAGGATCATATGTTCACAGCCAGGATGGGCTACTCAAAGACACCTTGTAGATAAGTGACAAATGAAGAATAAGAAAGAAAGAAGTGATAAAAAAGAGAAGACAGAGAGGAAGACATGGAGAGGAGATCTAGACAAGATGTGCCAGTACAAATTCATATCACACGAAGGGACACTTTAAAGCCAGCTAAAACCCCACAACTGGATTTAGCCAGGATATGAAAAGGCAGAGAATTTATTGAAGCCCACTGCCAAGAGGCAGCAAGGGGGATGTCATAGTGCTTGGATGGTTGGGAGTCTTACAGAATGAAGATGAAGTTACCTATGCAGGGTCCATAGAAGGAGAGTAAACAGTTGTCTCACTGACATAAGCAGTACTTATGGTGGGAATTGTCTGCCAACACTGGTCGTTTGTTCTGGCACTATGGGTCATTAGGAGTGAGTTAGGCACCAAACGTCTGTGTAAAGCAATGATAAGTTATTAGGGGCTCAGAGCCAAGAAATGACCTAGTTGTTAAAATGTGGTAATTTGCTTTTAGTGTTTTTGTTTATTTGTTTCTATTTGATTAATTGAAAATAGATTTTCTTTTTTTTATTTTATTTAATTTTATATAACAAAGTCCAATTAAATGAAAACAAACATTTATACACAATATTTGGGAATTTGGGCGTCGTTCTTTCCAAACTACTTCCTGCTGGTAAGGGGCGCTGTCTTGGGGGGATTCGATGAAGATTCAGATATCCTGGCTGTAGTCTGTAGGGCTGTTTTGTCCAGCTGTTTGAGTGTAGGATTAGCTTGTACTCTGTTTCAGGCAGTCTGGCGTGATCAAACCACATTAGTCTGGAAGGAATCCACATCTTTTCATTTTCTGTGGAAACAAAAATAGAAATCGTTTTCTCCAGTAACTTGTCCTTCAACTTAAATTTTGGAGTCAAAGCATTTTTTTTAATTTAATTTATTATTTTACATGTTGATCCCAGTTCCCTCTCCCTCCCTCCCTCCCCCTCAGCCCTCCCTCCCTCTTTCTCTCCCTTTTACCCTCTCTGCCCTCTCACATGCACTCTAAACACCCTCCCTCCCATCCCCCCACCCCAATTCCATATGTAGGGGAATGCCATCCACTTGGGATCATGTAGATCTGGCAGGTCCTGTGAAGTAGGGACTAGGGCTTCTCTCCTGTCTCTAGATTAAGGCAGTTATCCCTCCATGGGGGATATGTTCGCAAAGTCCTTTGGTGCACCAGGGATACATCCTGGCTCCACTGTCTGAGGTCCCTTAGACTGCTCAGTCCTTCTGGCTGAGACCCATATTCAGGGGGGCCTGAGTCAGTCCCCTGCTGCCTTCCCAGCTATCAGTCTAGTGGCCTTTAGCTCCTCCTTGTTCAGGTAAACTGTCTGTATGTATTTCTGCTGCCTGGTCTTGTCCTCTCCATCTGCATCTGGGTTCTAGTTCGACTCAGTGTTTATGTATGGGCGTTTGCTCCTATTTTCAACAGGCATTAGTTGAGGGCTCCATGGAGAAGTTAGTTGTTGATCTCACTCTCCGGGAAGGGCATTTATGATAGCCTTTCCACAGAAGCTCAAATTGTTAGTTGGGAGCAGTCTTATAGTTCTCTCAACCTTTCTTTGTGTTCAATTTTATCTTCAAACCAATATTGGCTCCCTATTTTATGTTCTCTCTCTCTGTCTCTGTCTCTGTCTCTCTTTCCTATCTTCTATTCCTAACCAGGCTCAATCTTCCTGGTCGCACATGTTTTCCTTTCCTCCCCCTCGTTTTCTCCTACTTCTCTCTTCATTCGCTGTCCTCCCCCACTTCACCTGAGCTCTGGGGGACTTATCCCTTCCCAGTTCTGTGAGGGACTTTATATGAATCTTTTAGAATATACCTTGTATCCTAGTTCATCTGGTGATGTAAATTATAGGCTGGTGATCATTTGATCTAGGTCTAAAATCCATATATGAGTGAGTACATACTGTGTTCCTCTTTTTGTGACTGGGTTACCTCATTCAGGATGGTTTGTTTAAGTGCCATCCACTTGCCTGCGAATTTCAAGATACCATTATTTTTTTTGTGCAGAGTAGTATTCCATTGTGTAGATGTGCCACATCTTCATTAACCATTCTTCAATTGAGGGGCATCTAGGTTGCTTCCAGGTTCTTGCTATTACAAATAGTGCTGCTATGAACATAGTTGAACAGATGTCTTTGTTGCATGGATGTGAATCCTTTGGGTATATGCCTAAGAGAGGGATTGCCGGGTCCTGTGGTAAACTAATTCCCATTTTCCTGAGGAACCGCCATACTGATCTCCAAAATGACTGTATGAGTTTGCACTCCCACCAGCAGTGGAGGAGTGTTCCACATTCTCCACATCCTCTCCAACATAAGTCATCACTGGTGTTTCTAATTTTAGCCATTCTGGCAGGGGTAAGATGGTATCTCAAAGTTGTTTTGATTTGCATTTCCCTGATAGCTAAGGATGTGGAGCATTTTCTTAAGTGTCTTTCAGCCTTTTTGATTTCCTCCATTGAGAATTCTTTCTTCAGTTCTGTACCCCAATTTTTATTAGGGTTATTGATGTTTTGTTGACTAGTTTCTTGAGTTCTTTGTGTATTTTGGAGATCAGCCCTTTGTCGGATATAGGGTTGGTGAAAATCTTTTCCCAGTCTGTGGGCTGCCGTTTGGTCTTGTCGACTGTGTCCTTTGCCTTACAGAAGCTTCTAAGTTTGAAGAGGTCCCATTTATTAATTGTTTCTTTCAGTGTCTGTGCCCCTGGAGTTATGTTCAAGAAGCGGTCTCCTATACCAATTTGTTCAAGGGTACCTCCTACTTTCTCTTCTAAGAGGTTCAATGTGGCTGGATTGATGTTGAGGTCTTTGATCCATTTGGACTTGAGTTTTGTGCATGGAGACAGACATGGATCTATCTGCAGTCTTCTACACACCCTCATCCAATTGTGCCAGCACCATTTGTTGAAGATGCTGTCTTTGCCCCATTGTATAATTTTAGCTGTTTTGTCGAAAATCAGGTGTTCATAGGTGCGTGGATTAATATCAGGATTTTCAATTCTATTCCATTGGTCTACCTGTCTATTTTTATGCCAATACCAGGCTGTTTTCAGAACTATAGCTCTGTAGTAGAGCTTAAAGTCAGGAATGGTGATGCCTCCTGAAGTTCTTTTATTGTATAGGGTTGTTTTGGCTATCCTGGGTCTTTTGTTTTTCCATATAAAGTTGATTATTATCCTTTCAAGGTCAGTGAAGAATTGTGGTGGGATATTAATGGGGATTGCATTGAATCTGTAGATTGCTTTTGGTAAGATTGCCATTTTTACTATGTTAATCCTACCTAACCAAGAGCATGGGAGATCTTTCCATTTTCTGGTATCTTCTTTAATTTCTTACTTTAGAGTCACAAAGTTCTTATTATATAGGTCTTTTACTTGTTTGGTAAGCGTTACACCAGGATACTTTATGTTGCTTGTGGCTATTGTAAAGGGTGATGTTTCTCTGATTTCTTTCTCTGTCTTTTTGTCGTCTGAAAAAAGTAGGGCTACTGATTTTTTTGAGTTTATCTTGTATCCTGCTAGTTTGCTGAAGGTGTTTATCAGCTGTAGGAGTTCCCTGGTAGAGTTTGTTGGGTCGCTTATGTAAACTATCATATCATCTGCAAATAGAGGCAGTTTGACTTCTTCCTTTCCAATTTGGATGCCCTTGATCTCCTTTTTTTGTCTTATAGCATTAGCTAGAACTTCTAGTACGATATTGAAGAGATATGGAGAGAGAGGGCAGCCTTGTCTTGTTCCTGATTTTAGAGGAATTGGCTTAAGTTTCTCTCCATTCAGTTTGATGTTGGCAGTTGGTTTGCTGTATATTGCTCTTATTATGTTTAGGTATGTTCCTGTTATCCCTGACCTCTCTAATACCTTTATCATAAAAGGGTGTTGAATTTTGTTGAAGGCTTTTTCCGCATATAGGGAGATAATCATATGGTTTTTCTTTTTCTATTTGTTTATATGGTAGATCACGTTGATAGATTTTCATATGTTAAACCATCCCTGCATTCCAGGTATGAAGCCTACTTGGTCATGGTGGATGATTTCTCTGATGTATTCTTGAATTCGGTTTGCCAGTATCTTATTGAGTATTTTTGCATCGATGTTCATCAGGGATATTGGTCTGTAGTTTTCTTTCTTAGTTGTGTCTTTGTGAGGTTTGGGTACCAAAGTTATTGTGGCCTCATAAAAAGAGTTTGACAATGAACCTTCTGTTTCTATCTTGTGGAACAGTTTGAGGAGTAGTGGTATTAGTTCTTCCTTGAATGTCTGGTAGAATTCTTCATTGAATCCATTGAGGTAATGTCTATCTTTGAAGCTTAGATGTGTTTCTTGTATGCAGCAGAAGGATGGATTCTGTCTTCGTATCCATTCTGTTAGCCTGTGTCTTTTTTATAGGTGAGTTAAGACCATTAATGTTGAGGGTGAGTAAGGACCATTGATTGTTGATGCTTGTTTGATTTAGGTTTGTTGTTGGCAGTGGTATTGTGAATATATTTGTTCTGCTTCACCCTTGGTTTCTGGTGTAGTTGGATTATCTGTTGCCTACATTTTTGTGGGCGTAGTTACCTTCCTTGTGTTGGAGTTTTCCTTCCAATACTTTCTGTAGGGCTGGATTTATAGATACATATTGGGCAAATCTGGTTTTGTCATTAAATATCTTGTTCTCTCCATCTATAGTGATTGAGAGTTTTGCTGGATATAGTAGCCTAGACTGGCATCCGTGTTCTCTTAATACTTTTAGAACATCTATCCAGGACCTTCTGACCTTGAGGGTTTCCATGGAGAAGTCAGGTGTAATTTTGATAGGTCTGCCTTTATATGTTACCTGTCCTTTTTCCTTCACTGCTCTTAATATTCTTTCTTTATTCTGTATGCTAGGTGTTTTGATTATTATATGTCGAGGGGTCTTTTTTCTTTGGTCCAGCCTATTTGGAGTTCGGTATGCTTCTTGTACTTTCATGGGCATGTCCTTCTTCAGATTTGGAAAGTTTTCCTCGATGATTTTGTTGAATATGTTTTCGGCACCTTTGAGCTGGGCTTCCTCACCTTCGTCTATGCCTATTATTCTTAGGTTTGGCCTTTTCATGGTGTCCCACATTTCCTGGATGTTTTGTGTTAAGGATTTGTTGGATGTATGATTTTCTTTGGTCGATGAATCTATTTCTTCTAGTTTATCTTCTGCGCCTGAGATTCTTTCTTCCATCTCTTGAATTCTATTGGTTATGCTTGTGTCCATAGTTGCCGATTTTTTGCCCAGCTTTTCAATTTCCAGCATTCCTTCCATTTGTGTTGCCTTTATTTTCTCAATTTCAGTTTTCAAGTTTTGAACTGTTTCCTTCACCTGGTTAATTGTTTTTTCTTGGCTTTCTGTACTTTCCTTAAGGAATTTGTTGATTTCTTTCACTTTTTTGTTTGTTTTTTTCCTCCATTTCTTTAAGGGATTTTCTCACATCTTCTTTGAGGGCCTCTATCATTTTTATGATGGTAATTTTAAAGTCGTACCCTTCTGCTTCCTCTGCTTTGTTGTTGTGTTCCATTCTAGTTGGTGTAGATTCCTTAGATTCTGGTGGTGTCATGTTTGTCTTTCTGTTGTTAGGTGTTCTCTTGTATTGCCTTCTTCCCATAGCTTCTTCCAGTAGGTGCTGGTGGTGTATCCCCCCTTCTCTCTATGGTACTTCCCAATGGGCTTATGTGGGTCTGAGATTCAATATCTGTAGCTCTGTGTGGTCCAAGCTCTCTAGGAGGTTTCTCCTCAGACAGGGATCCAGGGATGGGGTCAAGGATGAGGATCCATAAGAAGATGTAAGCAGGTACTCACAGTGGTCCTCTGGCCAATAGCTCTGGCCAATAGCTGGCAGAAGAGGGCAAGGGCTGAGCTGGAACTTGAGAAGGTTTTGCAGGATAGTGGGATCTCAGTGGAAACTTGCGCTCTCCAGCTGAGACCTCTTTGGCAGAGGCCAGGATTTGGGGGTCAAGGATCTTGCCTGCAGGAACTCCAGGAACTCCGAGTGGACCTGCAGAGATAGGCATATCTCTGGGAGGGGCCCAGGACTCCAGCAGAGGACTGGAGGCAGGGTCAGAGACCAAGCTGGCAGCGGGTGGTCCAGGGAGGATAGTCAGGTCTCCTTTGTTCAGAGTTGCTCTGAGAAGTCTCTGAAGTAGGGTGGGCTGTTGGCTCTACCCTCTGTCCCAGTGCTCAACCAGAGCTGCAGGACCGTGGGTGGGGTAGGGCTCAGGGTTGGGGGGGGGGGAAGGCTGGCAGTGGGGATGGGTGGGGGTGTATGAGAGCTCCAAGGGTGCTCTCGATGGGGACCGGAGACAGGAGCAGCAGCAAAAATATATTTTCAATAGATATTCTGATTGCAGTTTCCCCTCCTGTCATTTCCTCTCAGATCCTCCCCATCTCCCCTTCCACCCAAAGTCTCATTAGAAAATGTACAGAAATGTGTGTGTGTGTGTGTGTGTGTGTGTGTGTGTGTGTGTGTGTGTAAAATAAAATAAGAGAAACAAACCAGAATAGGACAACAAACAAACAAAAAGAGGCAAAATAGAAATGCAAGAAACAAGCCGGGCGGTGATGGCGCACACCTTTAATCCCAGCACTCAGATAGCAGAGGCAGGCAGATCTTGGTGAGTTCGAGAAAAGCCTGATCTACAAGAGCTAGTTCCAGGAGAGCATCCAAAACCACAGAGAAACCCTGTCTCAAGACAAACAAACAAAC
Organism: Phodopus roborovskii; assembly: GCF_943737965.1. Lineage (NCBI taxonomy): Eukaryota > Metazoa > Chordata > Mammalia > Rodentia > Cricetidae > Phodopus > Phodopus roborovskii. The sequence continues at coordinate 46,752,346 of NW_026126418.1, forward strand.
GAACAAAAACAAGACACAAGAAATATATTTAGACAAGAGGCACACGTGTCCAAGCATAGAAGTCCCATTAAAAAACAAAACAAAACAAAAAACATAAATTGGAAACCATAATATATACATGAAAGACCTGTAAGGTATGCTTTAAAAAAAAAAAAAAAAAAAAACCAGCTCCAAAAATGCCATTTGTGTTGGCCATTTACTGCTGGGCATGGAGACTATTCTTAAGAGTACTTTGTAAACCCAAGCCAGACTCCATTTAAAGAAAACCAATTGTTACCAATTGGAGATAGCTTCTGGGTTAGGGATGATGGCTTGTGTGGACTTTCCCTCTCAGTGTTGGGACCCCATTTAGATTAGACCCATGTAGGCTCTGTGCATGCCACAGTCTCTAGGCTTTCATGTGTGTGTGGGTCCTGCTGTGTTTAAAAGCCTTGCTTCCATGGTGTCCCCTCTGTCTTTTGCTGTCTTTCTGCCTGCCTCCTCTTCTGCTGAGTTCCCTGAATCTCCAGAGGAGGGATTTGATGGAGACTGTGGTGGTTTGAATAAGAATGACCAGCCTGCATAGGCTTATATATTTTAATGCTTAATCACCCCATAGTAAAATTCTTTGAAAGGATTAAAAGGAATAGGAGGTGTAGCCTTGTTGGAAAAAGTATGTCACTGGGCCTAGGTGGTTTCAAAAGGCCATGTCCTGCCCAGTCTCTCTCTCTCTCTCTCTCTCTCTCTCTCTCTCTCTCTCTCTCTCTCTCTCTGTTTCTGTCTAAGGATCAGGATGTAGCTCTCAGCTGGAGCCATATTCCCTACCATAACGATAATGGGCTAAACATCTGAAACTGGAAACAATCCTCAAATTAAACTCTTTTGTAAGAGTTGCCTTGGACCTGATGTCTCTTCACAGCAGTGGCTACTACAGAGTATACCATTTAGAGTTGAGTGTTCTAAGAAACGTTTCTTACTCTGCACATTGTCTCATTGTTGGGTTTTGTGTTTGTTTCCATCTCCTGCAGGAGGAAGTTTCTCTGATGATGGCTAAGCACAGCACTGATTTATGGATATAGCAGAATGTCATTAGGAGTCATTTTATTGCACATTCCTTTAACAGAACAGTAGTATTTGGTTTTCCCCTAGGTCCTTGCCCTGCCTAGTCTTAGATTCTCAGCTGAGAACTAGTTCTTTCTTCCCTGATCAGCATCAGGAATGTTGCTTTCAGATCTTTGCCTTTTGTCTTTGTATAAGAGGCTGAGTGTTTTCTCCTTGAAACCAGGAAGAAATGTTATTACAATAACCAGAATGTTAGGTCAGAGGCCTGATTGCAGGTTCTCACTAATCAGGTCCAACCACTTGTCCTAAAGAAAGCAAAGTATGATGAAAAGGCAGGAAAGAATTTATTTTTTCAGGTTTTTTTCTGTGTAACAACTCTGGCTGTCCTGGAATTTGCTCTGTCAACCAGGCTTGCCTTGAACTCACAGAGATCCAGTTGCCTCTGCCTCCCAAGTGCTGGGACATGAAAGGATTTTTATCAACAAATCTGTACAAGGAAGGTGGAAAAGAATCATTTCAACCCACATTGTGGGCACTGGCAAGAGCTTGAGCTTAAGTAGAGAATGCATCTGTGTAGGGGGTGTGAGATATGGATCATTTAAGCAGTCTTGGTCAAATGTAGTTTGATTGACCATTATCTCAGTTCTAGGTCTTCAAGGTAGCCCCCCCAAAAAGCTCATATTACAAGGGGAAAACCTGCTTCTGATGAGATTACTGTTCATGCTTAGGAGTGGAGATCATCATGACCCCATGATCTATCTGAAAAATTCTGCTGGTCTAGAATCCAAAGTATCTGCAGGCTTAAGGCAATGACTTAGAGACCATTTAGGGAAGTCTGGAACAGGACATTGTAAAGCTGCCAATAAGACACTGAAATCACCCCTCTCTTGTACCTCCAACCTTGAAAGGGTGTTGCCTATTTTTAGATAGACACTTCTTGAGTTAATAACATATAGAATCAAGAGGAACTCTAACCCAACACTGTTTGTGTTTAAGTTATTATTATATTTATTATGTGTATGTGCATGTGCACATGTACACATGCCACAGTATGCAGGCAAAGGTCAGAGGACAGCTTGTGGGGATTGGTTCTCTTCCTCCACTGTATAGACTGTAGGGACTGAACTTAGATTGTCAGCCTTGTCAGCCAGTGCCTTTAATCACTGAGCCATTTTGCCAGCTCCTGACCCAAAACTTTAACATGCAAAATGAAGTCAGAGAGATCAGCTTCTGTCTACTTTATGATGCCTCGTGTACCCAAGTGAGGAAGAAAGACATTTAAGTTAAAGAGTTTTCTAGTCCCTGTTATATTGCTTCATATAACCAAGTATCATCAGCTTCACAGTCCACTAGGATGGCCTGAAAAATAAGTATCTGTGGAAACAAAAAAGACAAAGGGGGCACATTGGTGGCACATGCCTTTAATCCCAGCATTTAGGAGTGAGAGACAAGTGGATCTCTGTGAGTTCAAGACCAGCCTGGTCTACAGAGTGAGTTCCAGGGCAGGCTCTAAAACTACACAGAGAAACCCTGTCAAAAAAAGGACAGTATTGTTTTCTCTGAATCTGAGCCCCTATACAGCCTATTTAGGAGTGTGAATATCCAAGATACAACTGGAAAATGGAAAGATGAAGTTCAATGAAAAAGATGCAGCTACATAAAAGATCCTAAAGGTCATGAATGGTAGAATATGCTTCCAGTGGCTGAGGTGGGAGTATAGAAGTTTGGGTCAAACATAAGTTTGAAAGTGAGAACCTACTCAATGGGCGGGGGTGGGGGGAACATGCTGCAGGATGCTCAACCATGGGCACCATAAATGTTGGAGAAATGGAGATTGCAGGTTGAGAGCCAAAATTATGTACTGTTAATCTATTTTGTAGTCATTTCTTCCAAATTCTATATTCAACTTCATTCCTATGACTATTAAAGAAAATTCTCAGACTATACCTCAATGCCTCTACCCTAAAACCAAGAATGACAGCATCTAAAATCTACACAAAAGATGCCTCCACTTAAACTCTCCACCAATACATTTGGCAAATAACGTTCTTGTTCTCTGTCTGTGAAAATCCACATAACCTTTTTCATGGCAGAACATGTCACTCAAGTTAGCTAAAATCTGCTGACAGAAGCTGATGCCTTTACACTAAGATCAATCATCTCAATTTTAACCTCATGGTCTAAGTTTAATTTTACCCAAAGTCTCCAAGTTTACTTAAATGACTGGTATCAATTAAACAATATTTGGTAACTTTTCTGAGATCCTTTTTTTTATTGATATTCACATCATCAATAATGAGTTTAAAAGAAAAAATACAAAATTGTTCAAAAAACAGGCTTCAGTGAGTAGTTGGCCAATTCTCCAAAGAACACAGACTATGAAGGAAGCATTGTGTTTGTTTCTGCAAATGCAAAGATAAGGACTTAATATGACCTCAGATAGCTTAGAAGTTACTTGAGGAAGCAAGCATTTTGGTGAAACAAATACCAACTCATGGTGATAGCATGTCAGTGCCGCAGAGTGTAAAGGAGTGAACAGCTGTTAAGTAGACATACAGGCTTTAGCAGATATGGAAGCCACTGAACATGAACCTCTTCTCTCATTTTGAGTACTGGACTTCTGTTTCCTTGGTAACACCAATTTTAAGAAAGGGAAGCAGGCTGGAGAGAGGGCTCAGAGGTTAAGAGCACTTGCTGCTCTTGCAGAGGAGCACCAGACTTTCATTCAAAGCACCTACATAGGGTGGCTAACAGCCTGCAATTCCAGGTACAGGGGATCCAATTCCATCTTCTGGTCTTCACAGCCATTCACACAGGAGTGTGTGCAAGCATGACTGCATGCGCACAAGCAAGCAAACACACACACACACACACACACACGCACGCACACACACTCAATTAAAGCTAGGTATGGTAGCTTATTCCTTTAAGCCCACACTTAAAGAAGCAATCAGGCTGGACTTGAACTCATGAAGATTATTTTATCTTTGTCTTTTGAATGCTGAGATTAAAAGAAATGGGCCACCACACATTGTGAAACATGATATTTGAAACTGTCTAAAGAACCACAGTGTTAATCTGATGTGGATGGTAGAGTTCAGTTGATGAGACAAGACTCCTAAGTCTGGAATGTGAATTTTCAGCCAGGGTGAATTTTTATCTGGGGAGACTGGAAACCCATAGGGCATGGGAGAACCCTAGTGGCCCACAGGGCCTCTGGAGCTGAGCTGTGTTTTGCTTTTTTTTTTTTTTGAGCAATCACACATAGAAATATTAAACAATACTTTTTTTTTTATGTTTGCAAGGAATATAACATTTTGTTCAATAGATCACTATGGAGAACAAAGACTAGGAAGTATGGATAGAGAAATATATAGGAACATAAGTTTTACATTTTCTGAGATAGCACATTGCAGTTTCCTTGAGGTGGAAATGTCTATGTACAGATCATTTCCTTCTGTCCTCAGTATGCCAACGGTTAGAGCTCTTTGATGGAGAATGTGTTTATTTCTTAAGACTATTGCCAATTCTAAACAACTGGACCTGTCAATCTTCTGCCCAGGAGGCCACCCTTGGGAAAATGATACAATTAAAAACATGCTAAGGACATGGGAGGAATAATCATCCCTTAATGAGATAATCTATTTATACTCTCAGAAGCCTCAATGCAATTGCTTACAGATCTTCAATTACAGATCTGGCCACTTTTCTGAGTTCTCACAAAGTGTAGCTTTTCCTTTTCTCCTTTTCTATCCCCTCTTTGGATATCAGCCAAAACTCTAAGTATGTCTGCTCTACACTCAGGCACAGTTACCATCTCTAAGGATCCTCCACACCCACTAGGCAGCTGTGTAGAGGCTTTGATTGCAGAGCCTGCCTGTTTGCTTAGATCCTGACTCAAAGAGCTGGTCTTTCTCTTCTCCATCTTCTTCCTCCCTTCAGGAGCCAGAATTTACAGCTTTCCATCAGAAAGACTAAGAAAACACAGAAACGAGCACTGACTCCTCAGTGTCGTGACCCCATGGTGCCCAGGACACCCAAGGTCATACATAGTTCAGCTCAGTTACATACCATCTGGAATCATGAAATACAGTTTTTTTTTTTTAAATCACATATATATTTTCTCCTCTCTTTTTTGTTTTTAAGAGCAAGCTGGCCTAAAACTGAATGAACCTGACCTTGAACTCCTGATTCTCCTGCCTCCAAATCAAAAGTGCTGGGAATACATAGTCTTTTCTAAGTTAGGGGAATACATGAAGGAATGGAGAAAGGTGTGAGGACAAAAATCAACCAATGTTTGTTCTGACCAAAATACCAACATAAGCTTCAAGATAAAATGATACAAATTATGAGAATACCCAACGATTCCCACTTAATTTTTCTTTCTCTTTCTTTTTTCCTCCCTTCTTCCCCTCTTTTCTTCCTACCTTCCTTTATGTGTGTACTGCTAGAGATTAAAACCCAAAGAAGTCAAGTTCTTTGCCGCTGTGCTATGTCCTCAGCTCTTTTAATTTGCTATCTATCTATCTATCTATCTATCTATCTATCTATATCTATCCTATCTATTTTGTGTTTTTGAGACAGGGTTTCTCTGTGTAACAGCCTTATTTTACTTTTTGATACAGGGATGGTATCACTAATGCCCTCAGGCTGCCCTTGAACTTGTTCTATAGTTCAGGGATTGAACTTTAGGACCGAGTGGCTGCTATTCCAGGCCTGTGTTCTCAGGACCAGCTCCATTTAATTGTTGTTAGTTTCCCCTATTCTCTTCTTTTTGTTCTATGTTTTTGAGACTGGTTATCATTATGAAGCTCAGGTCAGCCTTGAGTGGCTGTCCCTAGTTCTTGAATGCCAGGATTCGTGCATCACTATGCATCTGTTTCCCATTTAGTTCTAAAGCATGAATGAATGTCTTGACATTCACTTAAATAAAATTCTTCATTTTCCAGGTTTAGTGCAAAGAAGTTCTTATTTGAACTCACATACAATGAGGTCATTGGGGGAAAATCTAGGATTTGGCAGGGGGAACAAAACACAAACAAACCTGAGATACATGCCAGCCCTGTGTATAACAGGCTGCCTTGTTCGAGGTACAACTTCTCTTTGCTTTCATTGTTCTCAGTTAGGGGGAATGCATCATGGGGTTTTGTAACATGAAAAATGAAAGACCTAGAGACAGATATTGGAGTTCAAATGTCAAGCTGATGATCAGAAAAGCAAAGCAGCTGGTCACTAGCTCTTACCACTACCTCAGCTGAAAGGAATTGATCCTTGCCTCTCCTCAGTGGGGCTGGAGAATCCTGAGAGTTCAATGAATGCCTGCCTTCTATCCTCAAAGTGGGGAATGAATGCTTGATACTGAGTCTACTAAGACCCAACTCCAGTCTTTTATACCTCCCTAGTGTTGGGATTAAAGGCGTGTGATCCCAGATCCTGAGGTCATCTTTGTGTGAGGTGTTTCTCTTTAGGGCTGGATCAACCTTATGTAGACCTGGGTGGCCTTGGACTCACAGAGATCTGGCTACCTCTTAATCCCAAATCCTAGGATTAAAGGTGTGTACCACCACCTCCTTCCTAGTTTCTGGCTGCTGGGATTAAAGGCGTGTATCACCACTGTCTGATCTCTGTAGCTTGAGACTTACTTGGCTTTCTGAATCCGCAGGCAAGCTTTAATAAATCATAAATAATATGTCACTACAGTGTTTCATACAGAATGTGTGTGGACCTTAGCTGCACACTGCTCTCTAATCATCAACCGCTACCGCAGCTCTGCTCAGTCACTATCCTCTTTATATGAATTTGAAAACAACAGAACAAAGAAAAAAACACAAATCTATTTATTGTTTATATGTTGTGTGTGTGTGTGTGTGTATGTGCGTGTGTGTGTGTTCGCGCGCGTGTACGCGCGTGCAAGTAATATACACAAAGCATTTGTACAGGTCAGAGAACAACTTTCAGAAGTCAGTTCTCTCCTACTGTGGAACCAAATTCAGGATATTAAACATTTTTACTGCCAAGTTTTTGTTTTTTTTTTTTTTTTTTTGCTGGTTCCTGTATTTTGTTTTGTTTTGTTTTGAGACAGAGTCTCATTCTGTAGCCCAGGTTGCCTTGCAACTCACCATGTAACCAAAGCTGGCCTCATATTTGTGGACACCCAGTATCAGTCTCCTAAGTGCTGGGATTTGAGAACAAGCCACAGTGCCCTGTGTGCTCCCTGCCCTTGACACACTGCTTCTTTGGTGGCTCTTTCATTCCACACTCAACTCACAGCCAAACTACACCTGTGAGGCAAAGTCAGCCTATTCTTTTGCACAAAAACTTCCAACAGTTTCCCACATCATTCAGAGTAAACCTGAAATCCTTACCGGTGGCCTCCCTCCCCATTTCCCTACACTCATGACTCAACACTTTCTCCTCCATTTCATCCCAACTTGGAACCCTCAGGGCTTATGATTGAACTTTATTGTCTCTACTTAGGAAGCATACTTATGTCTATTTGTCAGCTTTCATTAAAATATCATTTCCTCTGAGAGGACTTTCTTCATTAACTAATTTACAAGCTAAAGTCTCTCACCTCATTGTCTAATGTTCATCTAGGTTATTAATTAGCTTATTAGATTTAGTTCTTTTTACTGAATGTGTGTGAATGTATTACCTGCCTGCCTGAATTTATACGAACCATATGTGTGCCTGTTGGTTTCCCCAGAACTGGGTTATGGATGGTTTTGAGCCACCATATGGGTTCTGAGACTCGAACCTGGGTCTTCTACAAGAGTAACAAGTGCTCTGAATCAGAGTCATTTCCCAGCTCATCAGGTTTATTTTAAATAAACACCTCTCACCATTTATTATTTGGTAGATGTTGTTATATTATGTTTACTGTTCATCTCCAATATTGGAATGTTAGTGCCATGAAGGCATTGTCTATGTTCTTTGATGTATCACTGTTGGCTAGAGAATGAAGTGAGGAATCCCCTACCAAACTATTTAATGGGTAACTGCAGTAGTCAGTGAAAAGTAAAGTTTGTTTTAGATGTCCTCCACATTCTACTTGCCCATGGCTGTATGATAGTACATTGTGTTATTTTATTATCTACAAGACAGAAGAAACAAGAATACATAAATGTAACTCCTGGATCTGGTTGGATGGTATGTGACATCTTCATATACAACATGTGTTGAGGGTCTGTTTGTCCCTCCTGGTCTGTCATAAGGAACACTGATGCATAGAATGCATAAGGAACACTGATGATGTCCCACAAATTTAAAGTGTAAATGACATTAATATAATCATTTAAAAATATGACTGCTTATAAAGCAAGGTTAGTACTAAATAACCTTTGACAATTCTTAGAGCTCATTTTGAATGTAAGAGGTTGCCTTTTTTTTTTTTATGGCATTCTGTGCTGATAAGTCTCTGTTAAAGCTACTGAAATGTCTCAGGCGTGGAGAGCTAGAATGTGACTGGGGATCATTTGGTTCATGCCTTTTCCATAAAACATGTGAATATAAAAGCTATTCAGGTTCCATATATTTCTTAGGATAGAAATACATTTGGATGTATCTGTGAGGATCATTATGAATACTCTCAGATAATAGACTATCCTTTACATTTTAATGTGAATGTTTGACCTCACATCCATTCTTTCTCCATGGGCTTCAGCATCAATTATTACAGAATGGTTAGGCCTAACTTCCAGTTCATAACAAATTTGAAGAATAAGGAAGACAGGTTGGTAGTCATGTGCCTGTTATTTATACTTAACAATGATAGTTGGTTTTAAAATATCAAGTCGGAAAGCAATTTCATTTGGGATATTCAAATGAGACTAGATTGATGACATACTATATTTGTATTATGAACTTGAAATGACTTATTAAGACCTATTCATTACTAGTAAGGAAATTTAGCAAATTGTGGTGGAACATGCCTTTGACTTCAGCACTGGGCATGAGTGTGTGTGTTCATGTGTGTCTGTATGTGTGTCTAAGATGGGAAGATTGCTACCAATTCAAAGCTAGTCTGGCCTATATAGTGAGTTCTGCCTACAAACAAACAAGCAAGCAAGCAAAACCAGAGTATTTATTAATTAATCAAGAAAAATTAAGCTTTGTCCACAAGTAATCCCTTTGAAATCTAATATTAAAATAATATATTCAAGAGTGACTGAATTTTTAAATAAACTAAGTGAAATTGTAAACTCTGCAGATTCAATAATTGTATTATTGCACCTATGTCATTTTCCTATATTACTTATTGTTCTATAGAAGATTAAGACATTGGGAATTTAAAAAGCCTTTGTGTCAGGCCTCTCTAAAACATTACCTCCACCTCTTAGTCCCAGATGTTTCATGAATAAGGTGCTGTCTATCACACCAGCATTTATTTTTATTTATCAAAGTGCCTGTATGTGTTTCTGTGTACCACACATGCACATTTCCCCATAGAGTAAAAAAAAAAAAAAAAAAAGCCAACAAAAACCACAACAACAAAAAAAAACAAAAACAAAAACACAAACAAACAAACAAAAAACCAGTAGATGGCTAGAACTGAGTTACAGGCCACATGACTGTCCTGTGTGGATGCTGGAAATTGAAACCCTGTCTTCTACAAAAGCAGCTAGTTCCCACAACTATGGAGCCATCTTTCCAGCCCTCATATCAAGTTTTTACAAAGCAAAATGCTTATAAAAGTACCCTATGATCATACAGATATCCTGAAGGCCCAATGTGAATATTACTTCTGCTATTACACTTCTAAAATAACCCCTGTGTGTCAACTTGACACATGTTACAGTCATCTTAAAAGGGAAGCTTTTGTTTGTTTTTTTTGTTTGTGTTTCTCTGTGTAACATCCCTGGCTGTCCTGGGTCTCAATCTGTAGACCAGGCTGGCTCAAACTCACAGAGATCCTCCTGCCTCTGCCTCCTAAATGCCGAGATGAAAGGCCTGCACCACCACTATCCAGTGCTGCCACTATCTGTTCTAAAAAGAGAGAGCCTTAATTGTGAAAATGTCCCACACAATTGCCTGTGGGCAAGCCTGTGGTACATGTTCTTCACTGATGACTGACGTGAGGGGGCAGAGTTCACTGACTGGTGCCAACTATGAGCTGGTGATCTTGGGTTCTGTAAGAAAGCAGGCTGAGCAAGCCATGAAGAACAAGTCCATAAACAGCACTCTTCCATGGCCTCTGCTTCAGCTCTTGCCTCTAGATTCTTGCTTTAAGTCCCTGCCCTGATGTCCTTCCATGTCTGATTGTGATGCAGAAGTATAAGTGAGTTAGATCTGTTCTTTGTTGTTGCTTTTGGATGGCATTTTACCACAGTAATCAAAACCTTAACAGTGACACCCTAAAAGAATACATGGAAGTTATGAATAGAGAAGCACCGGTTTTGTGGCTACTAAGTTGGCCTTATAGTTGCTATAAACAGACAGCCCTTCATTGTCTCTCAATTACTGCTTTAACAACTAACATTTACTGCTTTGAGCTTATCAGATACCAGATACTGTGAGAGAGCTTTATATGTATAAGCTCATTTTTGCCAGTGATATTGCAATATGAAACAGTCTATGTGAAGCGGTTAAGTGTATTTACTATGGGAAAGAGGGCAGTTATTTAAGGGCAGCTATGACCTTAGGCTGTCCAGTTTCCATGATGAAGATGTATATCTATTACAGATGTGGAAATATTAGATATTTTATGAATATCAATGATGTCTCATGCTCAAAATAAGGAAGTCTGGACTTCCTTATACTTTGAGCATAAGAAGAAAAGCATCATATCGAGCCAAAAATGGCATTCCAGGGAGATGGTGTAAAGCAATCTGAGAAACAACTGGCCATGGGTTTTGTCCCATGTGTAAGGACTCAGAGATACAGCTTTTTATTTGTGGCTTGTAGTTGTTATTTTTTGTTAGGCTTCCTGTGTGGTAGGCAAAGGCTGAAACCCTGAGCCACCTCCCCAGTCTGGGGTGTCTTTCTTGTAAGTCACCAAAGAAAGATTTTGAACTTATAAAATTGAGGACCAGAAGAGCCATCCTTATTGCCCAAGTGTTGATGCAGCCTGAGCAATTACTTCACAAGCCTGTTCACTTCTTCCTTATCATCAAGGCTTGTCTCCTTAGATGGTGAGCAAAATAAAACTTCACCCCTTCAACACACACACACACACACACACACACACACACACACACGCACGCACGCACGCACGCACGCACGCACACACACAAATTGAGGACTAGATCATGTGCTGTTTAAGTCACAAAGGTAAATGCTGGAAGGTAAATATTTTTGAAAACCACCTAGCTTGACTTTGACATGATTATATTCAGATAGATTTCGTTTTTAATGATAGGGATCAAACCCAAGGCTTTTGGCATATGAAACAAGAATGCAACCACTTGACTATACCACCAGCCCTTGCTTTTGCTTGTTTGTTTGTTATTGTTTTTCAGTCTTATTATGTACTCCAGCCTGGCCTCAGACCTATGAGCTCCTTCTTTTAGGCCCAACTGCTGCAGATAACTTATTTGTCAATATTAGCAAAAAGATAGAACTTGAAACTGTATGATTGATAGGAAATCTCCAACTTAAAAATTTAAGAAGTGTAGCCCAATAAAGGTGAACTGTTGCCTCTATTTAATAGGAGACAAACTAAAGCTGAAAGGCCCAGCCCCTGTTAAAATGCACAGCTTGATGGTGGCAGTGTGCATCTACCATTCTTCTCCTGTTATCTTTTCCCAGCAGTCTCCCTTTTATGATTAGACACATTATTTTCTTTGAAAAAATTGTTTAACACAAAACTAACTTTTCATATTGAGCCGTTGTTCTCCTCATGCCTCTTCCCTCCCTAAATCTATCATGAAGATCTTTTTGTTTTCATTTGTTTATGGTTTTGAGACAGAATCTCACAATGTAGTCTTTATCATCCAGGTACTTGCTAGATAGACCAGACTGGCTTCACATTCATAGAGATCCTTCTGCCTTTGCCTCCCAAGTGCTGGGACTAAAGATATATGCTGACATTACCAACTAGTCATCCCTCTTCCCTCTTTACAACTGGATTCCAGGAGTATGGCTCAGTGCTTAGCTTTGCGTACCTGCTTCTGCTTCCATTAGCTACTGAATGAAGACTCTAGAATGGCAATTAAGGTAGTCATCATTCTTAGTTGGGGTCATCTTTGAACATTTCCCTAATGCCAGATTTTTCTTTAAACCTATACTGGCTCCCTCTATTAAGGTATCTCTTTTCTTGCTCTCCTCTGTTCCTCCCCTGACTCAGATTTCCTGATCTCTTTTGTTTTCCTTCCCCCTCCTCTTCTCCCTTTATCTTTTTCCTACCTCTCTTCCCCAATTTGCTCAGGAGTTCTTGTCCCTTTCCCCTTCTTCAGGGGATCATGTATTTATCTCTTAGGGTCTTTCTTGTTTCCTAGTTTCTCTGGTGGTATGGATTATAGACTGGTAGTCCTTTGTTCTATGTCTAATATTCATATATGAGTGAGTACATACATTGCTTGTGTTTCTGTGACTAGGTTACCTCACTCAGGATGGTTTCTTCTAGTTCCATCCATTTGCCTGCAAATATCAAGATTTCAGTGTTTTGTTTGTTTGTTTGTTTGTTTTCCCACTAAGTAATACTAGTGTAAATGTATCACGTTTTCTCCATCCATTCCAGGTTGCTTCCCGGTTCTGGCTATTACAAACAATGCTGCTATGAACATAGTTGAACATATGTCCTTGTTGTATGACTGTGCATCCTTTGGGATTGCTGGATCTTGAGGTAGACCCATTTTCCTGAGAAACTACCATACTGATTTCCAAGGTGGTCATGGTATACTCTGGTTTCTGTTTTTACTCCAAATTTAGAGTTTGCTTTCTGTGTCAATTTTTATTAAATTTTATCATTGCAATATTTTTAAGTGGTCCAAAATTAAAAGCTGTATAAAAGTGATCACTACAGGAGGTCTACCTTTCATCTGCCTCATTCCCACACCCCTTATGGAGTTCTTCTCCATGTTTCCTTTTTTTTTTTTTTTTTTAGGGTGGGGGTGTCAGAGTTACTACACATGTGTGTATATATTTGTGTGTGCATACACATGTAGATCCAAATCAGGAAATTTAAAAATCAAGATGATGAATACGTAAAGCATATTTAGATTTTGCACCATATCTACAAGATTGATGGTACAAATAAAATATTTCATGCACTCCCTAAAGTGCCATGCACTCTGCATTTGGTATGTGTAATTTTGTATGATTGTAACCCTGTGTACCTACTGATTACACTTGCTTCTCCCTAGGCCCTATACAAGCATGAAACTAGAATTGTAACATTTACGCTAGAAATTATTAGAGAAACATATTCAGGGCAAGCAATTTTTGTTTTACTTTTCCATTTTTTATTCATTTAGTTTGTGGTACTGGGGACGAGAAAGGCTACTTTTAAAAAGTTTGTCAACATTATTTTATTTGAGAACCTTTCTCCAAAAGCTTAGGACACTAGGGCATTGTGAAACAATTCAAAATATTTTCTAAGCTTTCTCAAATTTCATCCCTGTAACTGGGATATTATTCTCCCCTTTCTTTTTCTTTTCTCCCCCCCAAATCAAAATGCCATTCTCATCTTTATTATTGGACATGATCATATTTTTTAGCAGACTAATGTCACGTGCGTGACTGCAATATCAAAAACAGTTCAGTGTCTTTTCCATAAATTCTTTATTCATGTTATTTTGACTTTCAAATAATTATGACTAGCAGGGGGGAGCAGTGTTCCCATATACTGACCAGTGCAACATTGAGGTATCCTGGAAGCCTGAAAATGATTCTGTCAGACAAATAAGCTTATTGCCACTAATCCCAAAACAGGAAAATAATTCATAAATAACGCAGAAAAACAATTTTCAACTTTTTTTCTTATTCTCTTTAAAAACTTTTTATTTATTCTTTATGTTTTTCAGACCATGCATCTTGATCTCATTCATTTCTCTATCCTCCCTTTATATCTGCCCTTGCAACCTCTCCCCCCCCCCCAGAAAATAAAAGAAAATTTAAGAGAAAAGAAAGAATAGAGAAGGAAAGAACGGAAGGAAAGAAGGAAGTTAGGAAGGAAGAAAAGAAGGAAGAAAGAGAGAAAGTAAGATTTGATCGTGGAGGTTGTAGTGTGACACAGTCATATAACCCTTTAGTCCATATATCTTTATTTTCAAGAGCTCATTTCTAGGAGTTGTTGGTCAGGTTTGAGGCCTCTGGTTTTTACTACACTGGGAGTCCTCTCGGATATTCTGTTGTTCTGTCTTATGGAGATCCTGCAGTTTTGAATCTGCAGGATCTGTAAACCCAGCACAAGTAGTGGCCAGGATATTATTAGAAACAAATCTAGTCATTCAGTCATGACTCAACTACAGAGAGTATTTACTGTTCTTGTAGAAGAGCTGGTTCAATTCTAAGTGCCCAGATGTCTACTAGGGACTGGCCTAAGTCCATTAATCACTGAAATCCTCTTCCAACCTTTGCAGGCTCCTGAATTTACATGATGTACACACACACACACACACACACAGAGGGGGAGAGAGAGAGGGAGGGAGGGGGGAGGGGGGAGGGGGGAGGGAGGGAGAGAGAGTTCAGTACCCTGTCCTGGCTATTGCTATTAAATACTTTATCACTTTTAGTTTCAGAATACTGCTTAATTTGAGGAACTGATTGAATCAATAATTGTAAGGAAAAAGCCAATGTTATTAATAAATACAATAGTCTCTGCATAGTCAAAAGTTTGAGCCTACAGTGTCCTCATAGTTGGTTGTCTCCTTTGTTTTACAACCTGGCACATTACTTGGTAATTGTGTGGCTTAAAGTGCAATATTCATTATCTTGATTCTACAGGACAGATTGAAGACCAAGATATTGCTGTGTGCTTCCTCCTGTGAACTGTGAAAAGGAATGTGTTTTATGGTCTTCTTTTCCTTTTGTGATTTTTCTATCAAAGGATTGATTGCTATTGTATATTGATGATTATTGATAGGCAACTTTATATATTCAGTTGACAATGTTGGCCAGATAGATGTCATATCAATATTGCATTAGCAGTTATGGAGAGGGATGCAAGCAAGTAGATAACCTTTCCATCTGTGCCTGTCTTTGTGAACCAGTAGCCAAGCACTGTGAAGCCAGGAGAATCTTGATTGTGACATCAGCTGTACAGGAAGACCTTGTCTTAAAAGACATACAAATGAAAGAACCTTTGACCTTAAAGACAATGTATTAGGAAGACAAGGACAACAGCAACACAATGCATGCAATAAATATTTAAGAGCTAAATTTTGACAGGTACCCAAACTATTGCTTAAGTTTAGGAAAAGAGAATATCAACAAATATCTGTGAATATATAAACAACCCAGAAGATTAGTACAAAAGTCAGAACATAGAGGTTTGTGCTATATTATACATTAATTATTTTATTTATAAACTGTGACAAAATACCTGGTGACAGAAACTGACGGAAGGTCCTGGCCTCACATATGGATAACTGGTGCTGTGGTAGGTATAGCTGCAGGAAAATTGGCAGAGTCTCCTAGTACCTCTAGAGTCAGGGGGCAAAGAGAAGGCCGAGTGACCCTCAGCCAGCTTTCTCCCTTTGCTCTGTTCATTTTACATACTAACCCCAGTTTCCCCTTCCCTTCTTCCTTCCCCTCTGCTCTTCTTCCTTTTTCCCCTCCCCCTCCCTGTCCACTCAGTGGGTAAGGCATTCTTTGGGGAGTCAACAAAGTCTGGCATACCAAAATAGAGTCAGGACCAAGCCCCTGCCCCCTGTATCAAGGCTGAGCAAGGTCCCACCATAGGGAATGGACTCCAAAAAGCCAGTTCATACAATTTTCTTCTGTTGGGGGTGCTCATTCATTGCACACAGAAGGTAACTTAATGACTCTCCTGTTCATGATAAGTTATTATCTTGAGGATATAGTCTCCCTTATGTTACAAATATGGAAAACATTAGGTTTCTCTGATATGTAATTCTGAGTGGTGATGCATGCCCTTAATCCCAGCACCTAGGAGGCAGAGGCAAGCAGATCTCTGTGAGTTCAAGGCCAGACAGGGCTATACAGTGACACTCTGTCATGAAAATAAAGACTCAAATTTTCCCCCGAAACTTTAGTTGCAGGAATTTATTCTGCAGATGTTATAATCATGCAGAATGGTACTGGTTCAAAGTGTTGACTGCAGCATTGTTCCTACTGCAACAGTATCAAGAGTAGCATGAGCATCCTCTGCTGAGGACCAGTCTGTAGGGATGCCCAGTCTCTAAGAAGTGCACTCTCTCACCATCTTCATACATTTTAGGATTGCAGCCGCATTCTTTACTCCCATACCTTGATTCTAATCTTTAGGAAACTTGACCTTAGGATACTACTTACAAACGAGAAATGGAAAAATTAACGTCTTAATTCCTAACCTATAAAAGACAGTTAAAGGATGTACACAGAGCTCCCTGCCTCTATAAATTGTAGCTGTCTATGTTAAGGCAACTTTTTCTTAAATGATTTTTTTTTCTGGAAAAAAAAGTAAAGCTTGTGGCTACAACCATATATGCTATGCACCATCTCTACTTTAAAGTAAATGAGATATTTCTATCTCCTGAGATGAGGTGGGGCAAAGACCACTTTTCAATGACTGCTTTCAGTTGAATTTTGAATCATAGACATGAGTTGCCTAATGTATAGATGTGTGTGTGTGTACACTTTAGACACAACATGACTTGGGAAGAAGAGAGCTATTGGTATAGGAGACAACTTTCATTTCTGAAAATAGATGGTGGTGGTCACAAGGTCACTGAGACTCTTTGAATAAATACTGCCCTCCCCCACCCCAAATAGGAATCAGAAAGGTGATGAATTCATACTCACATCTCCATTCCACACTCTGTAGGGCTTTGAAACCAATTCAATGTTAGAATCTGTAATGAAAGAACAATGGGGTCCTCAAAAATTAAGGAAGGATGGGAGAAGAGAGAGAAATAGGTGAGGGAAGAGAGACAATTCAACTAGTAGCTGCATAGACCATGGAAAAGGACATGCATTATTCTCAGTCTAGGGAGTAAGGCGGTAGTTGTCTACACCAAGTAATAGAGACTACTATGAGGAGGAAGAGCAGAATTCTGCTTCCTTTTAAGATAGGACACTCAGACTTGTTGACTAATTGGACATGCCTGAGAACTGGAAAACACAAGCAGATGACTCCTGATGACTGCCTTCCAGGACACATCACTACATCCTCACATCTGCACATGAGAATTATACCTGGGTTCTTCATTTCCATGCCCTGATTTTCATCCCTAGGAAAGTAGGCCTTAGGGTACTACTTGTGATTCTAAAATGGAATAAGTAATGATTTAATTCCCAGCTAGTAAAGGGCAATCCAAATGACAGGCTCCTCCATTTCCCCAGGGCTAGTTTTTAACCTGGGACAGAAATAAGCCGCATGTATTAAATCAATACAATCACTCACAGCTTAAAAAAAAAAAAAAAAAAAAAAAAAAAGGCCTTTGCTTTGCTGAGTGTATTATACCAACTATTTCTATTTCTTAATGACTTCCTTCAGATGGCCTAAGACTAACTGCATTTCCGAGCCAAGCCAACTCCATTTTGGGTTTGGTACCTTGAGCAAGCACCCAAAGATCTTTCTGCTGCAACATGAGCCCAAAGGCATTGTGTAACGTTTCACAATTTCATGCCACTCCTGTGCTTTTCTTCCTCTCTTTCAGTCTCAGTGGGAACAATCTCTGTGAATCAGAGAGCAGACCAGAGAAGAGAAAGTGTGAGTGTGCCCATGCTCAGTCACAGCGGGCCAGCCTTGTGAACTTTGCATGCTTGATCACACAGATAGCAAAATCAGGGCCCGCTGAAGCATTTCTGGGACTTCTCTGGATCCCACTGCACACACGCCTCAGGGCTATATGCTCAATTTCTTAGCCATCAGCTCTTGAGTCATCACATTTCTCTTTAACCACTCTTATGGTCATAAACCCCTTCTAGTAACTCCTTTCTTTTTTTCCTTTTACTCTGGAGACTACATTGGCCTTGAATTTGAGGCAATCCCTCTGCTTCTTCAGGGTTCCAAGTCCTGGGATTATAGGTGTGTCATCACTCCCAGGTTTTCCTTTTTTATAAACAAAAAATAAAATGGGCTTCAGTTATGACATTTTCACATGTGAATAATGCACTTTGCACACACACACATACACACACAGTAAGTCTGGGTTGCACATATTTAAGAAAATATATTTATCTTTCTGCATCTGGCTTACTTTGCTTAATGTTATGATCCCCAGCTGTAGTCTCTCTCTCTCTCTCTCTCTCTCTCTCTCTCTCAAGTTTCTGGCTTACAAATAAGTGAGTGACTGAAAATGATCTGGTAAATTGAGGTTCAGGACAAGGAGGCAATGGCTTTCCTCACTGGCCTGGAACAACACTGGAAGGCCAGATCCTTTCCACAGTGGTGATATTTTAAACCACATTTCTAACCCATTTCTCTCATTTCAAAGAACAAACTACGTTCAAAATAAAATGGTTTGACCTTGCTTGTTCTCTCACAGTTGCTTGAGACTGGAGTTTAGATTTCCCAGTTCCCCAATTCCTTACACCTTCCATTCTTTGATTCTGTAATTCATTTGCCTCCGAATTCTGCTGTTCACCCCCACAGTAAAATTTCCTTAGAAACGAACTAATTATGTAATTACATTAATTCAGTGGCTGTTTATGGCCTTTCTCTATCTGCACTCAGCTATTCTGAATGTATAACATCCTGAGTCCCAATGCAATATTTCAGGTGGACAGGTTGGGCAGTGGTCAAGCCCACAGACACTGACATAATAGTGATCAGGTGCCAATCATTCCCTAAAAGCCCTGGCTTCACTGTTTGTTAAGTCGAAGCAATTTACTTCAAGAGGATGAAGTCCACCTCAACATACTCATCACGTCCCGAATACAGTAACTGCTAGTACAGCTTTTATTTTATTTTTTCCTGGAATCTTCCTTGACTAATCAAAGGTCCTTCAAAATTGTTGAATTTTCTTTCCAAAAATAAAGAAGCCAATGATGTCCACATCTTCATGAATTACAAACACATTTACACTGAACTTTTTTTTTTTCTGTTAATTTATTCTTACATATACTGGTTGTGTCTTTAGCAATTCCCCTTTCCATGGAAACAAAGTGAAATATCAGACTCATCTTGTGAGTTGAAAGGGATACTGACACCGTCATTTCACAAATGAAAAGGGGACTATTTAGGGAATCCAGGCCACTTTATTAGAGTTAGTAGTGATTCCCATCCAGTTCTGTGGAGGTCAGCATGACAGTTCAACATTCTCCTAGTAACTCCAGGTTTCTGATCCCTGATTCCTATTCCTAATCCCTAAACATTCCACCATGTAATTTTGTCTGAGTATTTAAAATAACTGATAAAACCAAAAACAGGTGGGATATATAAGTGCATATACATAAATTATGCATATATACTTATGTATGTATACACACATATGACCAAACTATCTGAAAATAGCTGGTGATCATGTAATCCTATACAGAATACAACTCCACTGTGTCCTTTGCTAGGTACCAAAAAATCTCATAAAGATTAGCGAAAGTTAACCACCATTGGATTAAGAATTAAAAAAAAAATCTCCAAATACAATGTATGTGAGATAAAAACTGAACAGTAGTAACAAAGGAATTCTCCTCTTGTCTTGATTTTTGAGTAAACACATAGTTAACAAACACAAAGCTGCATATGGAAATATATGCTCGTATAGTATTAGAGAGGACCACCTCCTGTACTTGCATTGGTGGTTCAGTGGTAGAATTCTCGCCTGCCACGCGGGAGGCCCGGGTTCGATTCCCGGCCAATGCAAATTCGTAGTATTTTCTTTCCTTGTGCTTCTCTTTTTGCTCAATCTCGTTTTTTTCTAAAATTATTAGCATTAATGAAAAAAGGAACTACAAATTTTATTCCCGAAATTTTCGTTTCACTTTTTCCGACAGCAATCACGAGCCTGTTTTTTATATTTTGCAGATTTTTGGGGGGGCCTTTTTGTTTGTTTTTGGCTCTTCTAGATGTGAGCAAAATGTTGGTACAGGAAGGAGTCAATTCGTACAGGGAAGAGAAAAAGGTTATCACCTCATGGCTGCTTGGAGATGCCGGGGATTGAACCCGGGACCTCACACATGCGAAGCGCGCGCTCTACCACTGAGCTACATCCCCCAGCCTGCGGACTTTCCTTAATAAACCTACTCATTCAGTGAACTGAGCGCTGGTCTATTGCTTAGAGCAGGACTTCGGTCTGATTTTTTTTTCTAGTAGAAGTTTCTATGGTGTATTTTTTCCTTTGTACTTCGAATTTAGGCTGCGTTCCTGGTGCGTCTGAGTTGACTCAGTGCAGAGAACTGGCAGTAGAAGTTTAGCCGCCTGCCGAGTCAGCGATACCGGTGTCACCCAGTTCCTTCCCCAACCCAACTCCGTGAGCCTACCGCGCAGGCGCCGAGATCCTGAGGCCTGTCTCTTAGTGCTGAGGTTTTACTCCAGCTAGGTTACAGACCCGGACCTCTACCAGGAGGTCAAGTCCGCTGCGGGCACCATTCAAGTGACCCAAGAGACATATTGTTGCATGTGCCTGTCTCTGTATTTGAAAATTGTATAGATTTATCCGGGCATCCTGCACCTTTGGAAATCCCCGATGTCTCAGGAAAACCATATCAAAACTCGGATTTACCCAGTGACTTTAACATTGCTACTCTGCATTTTGAGGAATCAAATCCACATAGATTCTTTAGATGGAGGTTATGACCAAATCTTACAGCTGAAAAATGATTTTGTTGTTTGCTCTTCTTTTGTATGAAGCTCAAACTGAAACAAAAGAGTTCAATCCCCTAAGCTCTTCTTGGTAGCTTAGGCGAAGAACTTACTCTAGTTGCTTTTTCACTCAAAGCTTCGCTTACACCTTGGGCCAATCCGATTGACAACGTACAACTAGTTGATAAACATATAACCGTTTTAATGCCCTCAACATTCCCCGACTTAATCGTGCCTCAGCCCTAAAGTTCCAGTTGGTCGGATGCACGCTAGATGATTGGATGGGCCAGCTAACTTTGAGTGAAATGAGGTCTGTGTCCCTTCTAGCTGTATTTAAAACTGATTTCATTCTAAGGGGTGACACTGAGTGGTAGACGCTTCTGACGCTGATGGCCGCAGGGTCGGTGTAGACGATGTGCATGGAACTGAGTCAGCTTACTTCCATCCGACCTGTAAGGTTGAGGTCAAACAAAAGGCTGCAGCAGAGTGAGGGCATGGAGTTGCCTAACCCTTGGCTTGTGCGGGGGGGGGGGGGGGGGTCAGCCCTGCAAAAGGAGGGGTGGAATGTGGAAATGCCAGTCACTGGGTAAATCACAAGCTCCAGAATCAACTGTGCATTAAGAATAAGCAAATGACCATGTTTGCTTATAACAGTTTCAACAAATGATAACTCCAATTTGGTTTTTAACTAGAACAAGTCATACTTGAATCTAATTCAGCTATATAAAAAGAAGGAGTTGCAGGGAAGAAGTAGAGAGATCAAGGAAATCTGTTCTATACCTAAGAATGCCCATGAGTTCCTTCCCAAGGCATTAGAATGCACATTTCTTAAACTGACCCTGAGTCAGAAACTGGAGACAGAGGCAGGTCTCTACACCAAGGTTTTCACCAGGGGAACTGTGGAGGAAGCATGCTTTCTCTGGCTGCTTGCTCTGGAATTCCTGCGGATTCTTTTCCTCATCTCACATCTGATTTAACTACCACCTGGTCTTCTCTTTCTCACAGTTCTTCCTCAGTTAATTCTGCTTTTGTGGTTTCTAAGGCAGAATCGTAAGTGTAGCTAGCCCAGGCTGGTCTTGAACTTTGGACACACCTTCTGTCTACCTCCTGAGTGCTTGGATAATAGGCACATGCTGCCAAGTCCGGCTCTCAGTAGTTTGGAATATTTCAGAGCTAAGTCCAGAGAAGCCTCATCTTAAATGCTCCTCCTCCAATTCCACAGACCCAAAGCCCCTGGGGCAGCGGTTCTCAACCTGTAGGGCTCAAAATCCGTGTTTTCTGATGGTCTTAGAAAACCAGACACCACTCAGTAACAAAATTACCGTTATGAAGTAGCCACGAAAGTCAGTTTTATAGTTGGGGATCAGCACGACACGAGGGATTTAAATCGTCACAGCATTTGGAAGTTTGAGAACCACTTCCCGGAAATTCGCCTGAGAAGGCACAATGAGCCCAGGCTCTAAAACCAGCAGAGGCTGTGAAGTGGTATCCCTGGCCTGGCTTAGCCCAGGAGGATAACCTTAACCTACTGGACCATTTCATGATCATGGTTGGTGGACAGATTGAAAAGGAGGCATGTCTTAGAAGACTCCATGGATCACACCCATTTTGTATGCAAATACAACTGCCACAGCAAGCTTGAGGTTTGAAAAGGCTGATCAAATATTCCTAACTATAAAATTTAAAAAGCAACCAAATAGCCACACTAAAAACAGACCAACCTGTCCATCTGTACTCCTTATATTCCATGTGTGTGTATGTATGTATGTATGTATGTATGTATGCATGCATGTATCTTTTCTGAGACAGAGTTTCTCTGTGTAACAGTCCTAGCTGTTCTAGAGCTCACTCTGTAGACTAGGCTGGCCTCAAACTCAAAGAGATCCACCTTCCTCTGCTTCCCAAGTGCTGGGATTAAAGGTGTATTCCACGCCACCTGGCTCCTTACATTACATTTGGTCGGAGAAAATAGTCTTCTATTCCCAGATTTTTTTTCCCTGACATATACCTGGCACCCAGATGTATGTACACGTGTGTGCACATATTTACACCATTTGCCATACTACTTTGAGCTCTTCCCCCCACCCCCTGCAATGCAGACTGAACTTAGAGATAATAAGCAGCTATTCAACTTATGGGCTAGAATCTCGGGCTGGCACCACTAGAAGCAGCTCAAATTTCCTTCTGAAGAAAGTGGTATTTGTCCCTAGAATTGTGTTCACTTACCTTGTCTCAGCTGTTAGCACTCATGATCTGGAAGGTCTTGCTCATCCCTCCCTCAGAGCCCCCTCCTAGTTAATTAAGGTGTCTGTCCATTCTCAGTCCAGGAAGTGGACTTATTCCTGACTGTGCCTTGCAATCACTGGGAGGAGCGTTTGAAAAAAGATGCAGTTGTTTGCTTGAGCCCAAACCTGGACCAGTTGGTTAGTTTCTTAGAGTTATTTTCTCTAAGGGAGAATCTAGCAGCAATGTGTTCATACACATCATACACACATGCCTTATTTGATAAAGAGTCCATGTATAATGTGATGATGTGGTATACATACACATCATGTAATGACTGCAATTTAATTAACATATCCATCAAAGCCTATATCATGCATTAGATCCCAGGATTTGTTCTTTTTTTTTGGGGGGAGGGATGGTTCAAGATAAGGTTTCTCTGCAGCTTTGGAGCTTATTCTCGGAATTGTTCATTTTATAATTGAAAATTTGTACCCAGTGTTCAAGTCTCTCCATTTTCCTCACATCAGTATTTTTAAAATGTTTTTTCCAGATGATTCCAAAGTATAGCTAAGGCTGAAAATAGCATGCCTTCCATGTAAGCAAGAGAAGCCTGACACTAAGTTAGTGGTTCTCAACCTTGAGCACACATTAAGATCACTATGAAGGCTGTAAAACTAGACTGATACTTGAATCTCATTCCAAAATATTCTAATTTAATCAGCTTAGAGTGGCCTGGGCACGAGGGATGTTTGAAAGGCTTCCAGGTGAGTCTAATAGGAGCCAAGGTAGCATATCATCGCATTCAAGCACATACTTTCTCAAGTTCTCCACTTCGTGTGTGAACATCCAAGGCTGCCATAATTCTGCAAGTGGAAGGCTCATTGCCCAGAGCTCCCCCACACTCAGGAATTAGTGTTGCTGGAGGATGGAGCTGACTCATTCCAATTTCTCTTCCTTATTTTCCTTCATGTAAAATCAAAGTGGTGGAAGCAGGTGTCTTAGTGCTAAAAATGAGCATTTCTTTTCCTCCTGTGTTCGCTACCCCGCGTTCTTATGAATGGATTCCTTAAGTGGGGGTCACCCTGCTGATTTGCTGCCAGCTCTGAGGCTCAAGAAAGGGCTAGGCGATGAGTGGGAGGGGTGAGATTTGTATTTGGCACCCAGCATGCTTGGTGCTTGTAACTTCCTGAGTTAACATCCTGACTGCTTTACTCAAGTAGCTTTTCCAATACATTATTTTGTTCCTCTGGGCCATAGCTGTTAGTAATTCTTCATCACCACAGTTAATTATCATTAATAACTATCCGAGGGCCAAGAAAGCTGCTGATTGCATTTATTACAAAGAAAGTTAATAAACATTACTCTTTTCAATCTTTTCAATATGTATCCCAAACTGAAAAATTATAGTGATCATAATCTACATGTAGAGTTAGCAATGTTCATTGAACAGTAAGTTAGATCTTACATGGAAAGTTGCAGATTTTATCATTTAGACTCTAGTTACAAATATCTAAGGAGGGGTTACAAGAGTTAAGCGTCACAAAAGTTTCATCTGGAAAATATCAGTGCACAGTTAGGTTTAAGGAGGGTTATTTTAAAATTAGGATTAAAATAATGATTATCTTAATGAGCCATGAAGGATTTTTCTGAATTTAAATAATCTGTTCAACTCTAACTAGTCTCCCATCATTAGAAGTGGAATCCATAGTTTCTTATGGTTGTCTCTCAGCGAGGCTTGTCACCACTGGACTCTCTGCATGCCTGTGATATGTGCTGCCTTACAGTTCAATGGGAACAGTGGTACAAAGAATCCTTATGGGTAAATGGACACATTTCAACCAGAGGGATAAAGGTGTTATCAAACTGGCTTATGTAATGGCTTCACAACTTAGTAGACATCCTAAAAGTCACATTGCAAGTGGAATGGGTAAATTTTACAACATGTAAATTGTAAGAAAAGGGAAGTACGTAAGGGATGGGAAGTTTTAGTAGAATGGACTGCTATGGGAAGTTCATCATACACACTGTGTTTTTCATATCGATAAGAAAGTAAAATGAGGATGTACAGAAGATGGAGAGTGGATGATGACAGCCATTTCCCATGGATAAAGAAGGAAAGGAACATGCCTTTGGCAGAGATAGGAAACTGCCATTCAGATGGCATCTTACCCATGAACTGCAACAGTGAGTGACACCTATGTCTGTTACTGAATTGAGCCCAGGGGTACACTGCAATATAACAGAAAACAAACATTCAAGAACATTAGAAATTCTCTGTGTTCACAAAAGTTGAGAAGCTGAAAGCAAAAATCAACCCAGCATTACCTCACCCGCATGCCTATACCCCAAGGTTGTACCTTCCAAGAAAACCACTCCCTGTTAATATCTGTTCCTCGTTCTATGACAAGAGATCTCACCCATAGCTGGCCTCATGGCCGCAGGAAAAAAGGTTTTTTACTATCCCAAGGCACATCTTCTCCTAAAGATGCACCCCAGGAGCTGTGACCCTCTCTTCCCTCTCATATTCTACAAGCCAGAGCCTGATCTAATTCAGGGTTCACAGTGAGTGTGGAAAGAGAAGGGAAGGAGAGGAGCATTCAGCACACTAGCCCTGAGCTGGCTGCATTAGGACTTCAGTGGGTGATAAACACACTTCATGTTTAAGCAAACCCTTCTCTTTTCTCCCCTCCCTCTCCCCCATCTCTTCCCTCTCACCCCTAACCCTAACCCTGAATTCATAAAAAGAAAGCTCATCATGTTTCTCTTTGGGCTAAAGTCAACACACAAACCAAAGTGACCCATGTGATCCAAAAGACTTCAGACATATGTACCTGAAACAATGTTGTCTAACTTTATACATCAAGGAGAGGGAGGCTCTGGTTATTGCGATTAAATAAGGATCAGGATATACAAATAGGCTGAATAGATGTTTATTCAGGGAGAAATAACTTACAGCCTAGACAGATGAACACCAGCAATTTCCACCGGATGCTCTCCTGTCCGAGTCCTGTCTGCAAGCGAGCTTTTCCTGGCTCTTCCTCCGACCTCCTTCCACAGGTCACTTCCGCCCATGGCTCCATCCCCCAATGAGCATGGTCAGTGCCACAGAAGGACTATCTCACTACATCTGGTCATTGCTAACATGGTTAAGTGCAGACAAGCTCACCATCAGCCAGCAATTTTTTTCCTTCCTTCCTTCCTTTTTTTTTTTTTTTTTTTTTTTTTTTTTTTTTTTTTCTTTGAGAAAGAATTTATGTAGTTTTGGAGTATATCCTGGAACTCAATTTGTAGATCAGGCTGGCCTTGAAATCACAGAAATCTGTCTGCCTCTACCTTCTGAGTGCTTGGATTAAAAAAAGCCAGTGTTACCACTGCCTGGCTTTCCTTCCTTCCTTCCTTCCTTCCTTCCTTCCTTCCTTCCTTCCTTCCTTCCTCTCTCTCTCATCCTTCCTTTCTTCCTTCCTTTCTTCTTTCTCTCTCTCCCTCCCTCTTCCCCTCCCTCACTTGCTTCTATCCTTCCTTCTGTCCTTCCTTCCCTCCCTCCCTCTCTTCCTTCTTCCTTCCTTTTTGTTAACTCTAGTCAAAGAACATGCATACTACTTTTTGCTTTCTTAGCCTCCCAAGGAAAGGAAGCAAAGGCAAACTGTGCAGTAATGAAATAATGTCCCTCAGCACTCCCTCTTGTTTTCTACTTATTTGTTGCTTGTTATAGGCAAATTAAGAGGGTAATGTTACCACAGCCTTTTCTCTGAATTCAGAAGTTTAATTTTTCCCAATGATAGGCTTCATGTTGCTTTCTTCTACTGCTTTTCTTTCTTTCTTTCTTCCTTCCTTCCTTCCTTCCTTTCTTTTTTTTTTTTTTTTTTTTTTCCTTCTTTTGGTTTTTGGAGACATGATCTTTGTATATAGCCCTGGCTGTCCTGAAACTTACAATGTGGAACAGGCTTGTCTTAAACTCACAAAGATCTTCTTGCCTCTGTCTCTTAAGTGTTTGAATTAAAGACACATGTCATCATGCTCCACTTCTCTTCCACTTGTCTCTCTGTCTCTGTCTCTCTCTCTGTGTGTGTTTGTGTGTATCCCCTGGAGCTGCAGTTAAGGTAGTTGCGAGCTACCCCACATATAGGTGCTGAGATCAAAGCTCCTAACCCATGATCCATCTTCCTAGCCCCATAGTATAGTTCCCTCCCCGCTCTGTTTTCATTCAATGGTAGAAATTGAACTTAGGGCTTTGCACCTTCTTGGTAAACACTCTACTAATGTGTGTGTGCCCAGACATTAAGTTCTTTAATTTTTAACATTTATTTACTTATATTGTGAAACTCCAGCTTCAAGATACCCAATGCCTCTGTGGGAACCTGCATAAAGACAAAGATATACAACATTAAAATAAGATATTTTAAAAACAAGATAAATGTTGTAGTGTGTATGTTGGTTCATCTTTGTAATTACAGTACTTGGGTAGCTGAGAGAAGAGGAGGAACACTAAGAGTTTGAAGTCAGGAGGCAAGCCTAATCTACATTATGCGTTCCAGGCTAGACTGAACTAAAAGTTAAGCCTGTCTCAAAAACAAAAATAAAACTCCAAATGTTGTGTAGAATCTTAGGGGAAACATTTTCATAGCAAATAAGCATAATATATCTATAATTAAATCACATAACTAAACATAATTATATAATAATATAATATAATAATAAAAACATAAATATATAAAAATAAAGACCACTACACAAATTTGGTAATGTAAGCCATTTCCAATACCAACTACTAAATATTAATTGATTAGGAATATATTGGGAATGGGAATTATGAAAGAAACAAGTAGTATCTAGTTTTCTGGCTTGAACAATTAAACACAAAGTGCCCATGAAAAAGAGAGCATTTAAATGAATATATGTTTTATTTTTGAAACAGGACCTAACTATGTAGCTCAGGCTGGTCTTGAACCGGTGACCCTCCAGGCTCAGCTACAAGTGCTTAGGTTATAGATGTGTGCCATTGCATCAAGGTAGCAGTGAGTTTTAGTGTCACTCATTAACTCCATTTCTATTTTGTTTAATTTGGAATTCATTGATCTCTCCCACAGGAGAGCTTAGGCAGAAAGTAACATCTGTAGAGACAAGTGGGGAGGTTTGAGCTGGGCATGGTGGCGCACACCTTTAATCCCAGCACTCAGGAGGCAGTGCCATTCCTGACATGACCTCACTTAAGGCCAAATGATTAACATCCAAATGCAAAAGAATTATGTGAGAGATGAATGTGGGTAGTGTTTGCTTGCACATACATATAATCCAAGCACTTGGAAGGCTGAAGCAGGAGGTTGGCCATGAGTTTGAAGCCATCTGGAACTACATAGAGAAACCAGTCTTCAAAATAAATATATAAGTAACAAAGAAATCATCAGCAGTGCAGAGGGATATGGTTGGAAGAGCTGGGGATTCTACATGAGCACATGGGGGTGGCAAGCTTGGTCCATATTTTAGGAGCCTGGAACAGTTTGATGACACAAAATGTGAGCAACGGTTACACAGAGAAGATAAACAGGGAGATGAAAAGAGCATTCTAAACAGAAGGAGCAGAATAGACAATGACTAAGAAGTCAAAACCATGATGATTGGTTTAAGGAAGAAAAGAAATCTTGTGCATGAGTGTGTGTGTATGTATGTGTGTGTGTGTGTGTGTAAGTGTGCACTGTACTGTGAGCTATGAATAGCAAGAGATGGAACTGAGACGCAGTCAAGGTCCAGCTCATTCAAAGCCTTGGAAGTATCCCAGGTCCTAAAGAGCTCTATATATAGTTCTGTGGGGGTCACAACATAAAGTTTTATTTCCGAAAATGGGTGCTGGTAAGATGATCAGATGTCTGCTGCCAATACTGACAAGCTGGGTTAATTCCTGGACCCACATGGTGGAGGAGAGAACTGATTTGGACAAGTTTTCCTCTGTCCCCACAATTGTGCCATGGCACATGCCGAGTGTACACATGTACACACAAATTCACGCATACCTGAACACTAGGTAAATAAACAAGTGTAAACAAAAATAAAAACAAACAACAAAAACCATTAGCTCTAATGTGTTGAAGATATGGAAAAAAAGACCACTGGAGTTTTTTGAGAGAGAGAGAGAGTTTGTGTGTGTGTATGCCTGTAGCCTGCATGCATGCAAGTTCAGCACATGTGTGTCTAGTGTCTATGGAGGTCAGAAGAGGGCCTGAGATCCCCTGGAGCCAGAGTTATAGCTGATTGTGAGCTGCCGTGTTCTCTGGAAGACCAGTCAGTGCTATTAACTACCAAGCCATCTCTCCAGTTCCAACTGGAAGCTTCTTGTCACCCAGTAGAGTTCATTTTGAGAAAAATATTGATCTATAGAAACTATACAGTTCATTATGGTAACAGCTAGCAAGATATGCATAAACATTTATAATGAATGTATATGGAAATGACAATATTGTTAATATTTACATTAAGTAGAAAATTTTATTAAGTCTAGTATCTAATAATAGATCTGTTATATTGGTAGCACAATATAATATATTGTTATTAATTATACATATTGTGGCTTTTAGAAAATTAAAACAAATCTACATGTGTGGTTCACATTGTATTTCTGCTGGATGAACAAGTTTTGAACGTTATAATAGAAATAGAGAAAAGCCTAGGAATAGTGACGTAAATGGCAGGGTTTCTATTGCTGTGAAGAGACACCATGACCATGGGAACTCTTATAAAGAAAACATTTAATTAGAGTGGCTTGCTTACAGTTTCAGAGGTTCAATCTATTATCATCATGGCTGGGAGCATGGCGGCATGCAGACAGATGTCATGCTGGAGGAGAACCTGAGAGTCCTACATCTTGCAGGCAACAGAAGTTAACTTATTCACTGGGCTATATCCTGAGCATAGGAAACCTCAAAGCCTGCCCCCACAGTGACACACTTCCTCCAACAAGGTCATACCCACTCCAACAAAGCCATACATCCTAATAGTGCCACTACTTATGAGATTATGAGGGCCAATTTCATTCAAACTCCCACACATATTAACTGAGTCCATAAGGGAGAAGCAAGAAGAAATAAAAAGGATTCTCAAGGATCTCACTTGAGCATCTTCATGAATGTAGAGGACACTATAGAAACCTTGGGGGTAAGAAATGCTTTGTATTACTTTTAAGATGAGAGAAGATTCAGTATGTTTGAATGGAAGTAAAAGATATTAGAGAGAGGGGCTCTGAATGTACAAAACATTCCTCCCAGAGAATGAAGACATATGTACCTTATGATAGCATAAGAAAAGCAGGAAGATGGGTTCTGGGCAAAGTTTGTTAAAGACAATGGAATACAGTTGCAAGAAAACGTTTTTATTTAGAGAAAGAGGGAGGGAGGAGGAGTGAGAAAGGGGAGGAGGGAGAGAGAGAGACAGACAGATGGAAAGAGATGGAGAGAAACAGCAGAATGGGAGAGGGGTTAATGATAAGGGAAGTTAATTCATAAAATTATAGCCATCCAATAAATATTATTTATTACAATAAAAATTAGTAAGTGATTCCATTTTGTAGTTTCACACTAGAATCATATCCTATTTCCCTCTCCACAAATAATTAAGGATAGGTCAGTCTTTCTTTCAACACACACACACACACACACACACACACACCTCCCCACAAACATATGAGTCCAGATTTTCAGACAAAAACATTCCTGTGGATTTAGGGAAATATATGGAATTGTGCATTTTTTTCATTGTTGTAGACTGAGAAAAGATGGTCTTGCATTTCATTAGCAAAAGAACTTCGGAAGTGTGCAGCTAAAACAATAGCTCTAAAGGTTAAAGGTGGCCATGCCCATGCTGAAGTGGCATTTTTAACAGTAGATTTTGATGGTGAAGAGTGCTGAATTAGGAGTTGGAAGACCTGGTTTCCAATCAGATTGTGCAGTTTTCATTTGTCATTTGGGAGACAAGAAACTTCCCTTTGCTGAATCTCCACTTTCCCATTGGTAGAAGACAGTCTTTTTTTACAGCTCAGAAAATGTCACAGGTCTTTGTAAGGCTTCAGTAGGAAAGTGTAGAGGAAAGTTTTTTACAGCCTGTGAAATGCACAGGTAAATTGTTATACGACCAGGGCTCTTGCCTTCCCTCTAGTGAAGATGTTTTATTTTGGTTTGACACAAGGTTTTACACTGTGGCCCAGGCTGGCTTTGAACTAGCAAAATCCTCCTGCCTCACCCTTCAGAATGCTGGGATTTTAACTATGAGCCACCATACCTGGCTTAGTGAACTTTTTTTTTTAAATCATGGCTGCTATTGTATTAATATAATTTATTTTATTATTAGGATTAAGAATTAAAATATAGAATTATGATGTTAAAATTATTTTTTAAATGTAAGGGTGTTTTGTATGCATACATGCCTGTGCATCACGTACATGCCTGGTGAATACAGAGTCTAGAAGAAAGTCCTGGATCCCTTGGAACTGGAATTACAGATGGTTGTGAGCCAACATGTGGGTGCTGGGAATCAAGCTAGTGTCCTCTGGAAGAGCAACTAGTGCTCTTAACCACCGAGACATCTCTCAAGCCTCTAGAATTACGACTTTCGATATGTGGCTCTTTACTTATTGGTTATTTTGAGTTTTGTGATGGGTTCTGTAAGATTCTTTCAATCTTCCTTTGTGTTGATGATTGAACCTCAGCTGGTGCTTGGTAGGCAACTATCACTAAGCTATATCTCCAACTCCAACATCTTTTTTATTTTTTAAAAGCAGGGATCATCCCCTCAGCATCGTCTGGAAAGATTGCCTAACAGTTGCCTAGACCCAACACCTCCTCTAGACCCTCTCTCAAGAACCTGTATTTTCCCAAGCTTAGGGACATAGGTCTATAATCCCAACTCTTGAAAGAGGAGGCAGGAGGACCAGGATTTTTCAAAGTCAGACTTCTCTACATGAGACTGTTTCAAAAAGGACGTGTGTGAGGTGTTGTTCTTTAGTTACAGGGGGTGTGGGGATGTTGTGGAGTATTTGCCTACCATGCCCAAAAAACCTGTGTTCAATACCTAGAACCACCAAAATAAATACGTATTAACTTATAAACAAACCTACATGCCATACAATTAACCCACTTGAGGTATACACATCAATATTATCTGGGTTTATTGAGCTAAACAAAAGTTTTATAGAGGCTGAGAATGCTCTGTGGCTGGTGTGTAAAGAATTCCCCACATCTGCTCCAAGAGTGAAATAGAAGTGACAAATCATTGCAGGCCACCACCTCCTCTGCTTTCCTACTACTAGTAGCTGTCTGCTCAACTGATGTCCTCTGCTTTAAGATAAGGCTAGGATACTACAAAACAGAAAACTAGCCGGGAGGTGGTGGCACTCAGGAGGCCAGCCTGGTCTACAGAGCGAGTTCCAGGACAGCTACTGCTGTTATACAGAGAAACACTGTCTCAAAAAACCAAATCAAACAAAACAAAACAAACATCCCCCCCACACACACACAAAATCCAAAACCAAAACAAACAAACCAATGCCATAGCATGGAATCTTTCCCTCCCTGAAAGATGGACAAGCCTTAGCCTAGTCTATGAATCAGAAGAAGTTCCTGAAGGGAAATGAATCATGATTTGGCTATTTGGGAGATTCCTGTGCTGTTCCATAGGCTGTTTCTAATTTAAAGGTCTTTCTTTCTTTTAAGCATGCAGGATCAATGCAGTTTCCTAATACCTTTGGACACAGCTGATTGACATTTCAGTTTGTCAGCTTCTGGAACTCTACTGTTGACTCACTTCTATCTGTTTAATTAGAGGGGAAAGACTGTTAAACAGAAACAGTTAATTGTGCTCATAAAGGTAAGTGTGGCAGGATGATGAAAGCTTTGGAGACTCACAATAGTTTAGGCTGGTAGCTTAGATGGTTTAAAAAATCCATTTCTTATTCTGTGGAGAGAGAGAATGTTCTAAAGAGAGCATTACTGGGGAATCTAGGCAATGCCCTTTTCCAGTTTTTCACTGAAAGGTTTTCTGATTTTGTGGGACAGCAAACATTCCTTTTTCTTTATTTATAAATAAATAAAGCAAACAACAATAGTAGCTTCCTCATTATGGTGTTAACATTGTGGTAAATTTCTGAAGTATGATATTCCTTTGTTAGTACATTAGATTGTGGGACTGTGCCTGATACATATTCCTAGCCCTTCATCTCTCTATTGGAGCTGACACTTACTCTAGGGAGAAGTCATATGAACATCATCTGAGCTTAAACAAATAATATTTCCTAGTGTGTATGTGCACACATGTGCCCATGCATGTTTACGCGTGTGCATGTGTATGTGTCTATCTGTCTCTCTTTCCCTCTTGTTTCAGGTAATCAGGTCCTTTTTATAATACCAGCCAACTACACAGAAAAATCTGGAATGTGGCAGAGATCCAACAGCAATGCCCAGAATAAAGGAAATTCCCTATATTTATGGACTTTAGGGGTGTGTGTGTGGCAGGGGGATGGCATCTCCAAGAGTTTAGCAGATCAAACAAGATCCTAGACAGGCTGTAAGACTCTAATTTAGAAGCCAATCCTATTGTCCCCCTCTGCCGTGGGGCCGCTACAAGTTAGAAGCTCAGCTTAGGGAAGGTACTAGAGAGGACACAAAGATCCTCTTTACTAAGGCAACCTCTGCAGTAGTTTCAGTGAAAATTGCTCTCCATAGACTTAGGCATGTGCTCCTCAGTGGATGGCACTGTTTGGGGGAAGTTTGGAAGGAATGGCCTTGCTGAAAGAAGTAGTCATTGGAGGCATGCTTTGAGAGCTTAAGCCAACAGCAACTTGCAGTTCACTCTCTGCTCTGTGTGTGTGGTTGAGATGCCATCTCTCAACTTTCTGCTTCTGCTGTCATGCCTTGCTAAGATGACAGACTCTCATTACTCTGGAGCCATAACCTCAAGCAAGCTCTTCTTTCTATAAGTTGTCTTGGTTATAGTGTTTATCTCAAAAACAGAAAACTAGCTAGGAGGTGGTGGCACACGCCTTTAATTCCAGCACAGGACTCAGGAGGCAGAGGCAGGTGGATCTCTGTGAGTTTGAGGCCAGCCTGGTCTACAGAGTGAGTTCCAGGACAGTTAGGGTTGTTAAACAGGGAAACACTGTCTCAATAAAACCAAAAGACCAAATCAAAACAAAACAAAAACAAACACCGCCCCCCCCAAAAAACCCAAAACCCCAAAAGAACACAAAACAGAAAATTAACTAGTAAGCCCTTTACTTACACTCACATCCTACAATCACACCCTCTAACCAGAGTTAGGGTTCAAGGAATTTTGTGAGCATTGACTTCAATTCTGAATCCTGCCCTCTAAGATTGGAGTATTGTGGGAGGTTAAGATCAAACCCTCACCCTGTTTATCTTGAACTAGTTGGTCAAGTAGTAATTTTTGAGTCAGGAACTATTACCTGTATTCATACATTAAAAGGATGTTGCCTGTGTGAGTTCATGTGGCACATTGTACCAGGGTATGGATGAATCAATAGACAGATTAGGAAGGGGTGTTCAATCCCCCCAATAAAATGGCACCGATAATTTATACATGGAAGGAGAAAAGGCTTGGGTAGAGTGGTGGTTTGCTATAGACAATGTGTTTCTCTTTCTTTCTTCTCCCCTTTCTCTTTCTCCCCCTCTTCTTAAAAAAAAAGTTTTTTCTAAATTTTTATTTTTAATGGAATGCAAGTTAACTTTGAATTTCTGTTCTACTGCATCTGCTTCCTGAGTGCTGAGATTGCAGCTGTGTGTTAGCATACTCAGGCCACATCCTATAAACTCTTACAGGGGATTTAGAGCAATCTTTTCTTTTATAGATGAAAAAAAAAGGAGGGGGGCAAAGTCTGGTAGAATTTAACTAGAGTGTTTTTTTTTTTTAACTTCCTCAGTGTAGGTGGTTAAACCTTTAGAAGATGTTATCTCTAATTAAAGTTTACTGCTAAATTAAATACTGTGCTCAAGGTAAAACTCTAAGTCTGCAATGAAGAAATCCTAAACCTCTGTTAACAGCCCAAACATTGTATTTTTTTAAAAAAAAATCATGACTCTAAGTGAAAGCAGAGCACTGGCTATGTTTTAAAATTGGTTATTTTCCATGCTGTTAAAATTAAGGCAGACCACAAGTCATGTTTAAGGTTGGTTATTTTCCTCTGCTGTGTACACCACTGTCATTTTTAGTAAAGATCAGCTCAAACTATCTGCAAAAGTTTTCCAGACTCCAAAGAGTTCTATCTGGGAACATCATTCAAGAAATTCGTAGCATTACTCCATATCCATTGCCTCTTGCTTTAAAGCCCATGAACCCTCAATAACAACCTCAGGTATGACCTGAAGTTTCCCTGAGTGCCAGGAAATACCTTGTCGTCACACTATTGGCAATTTTTGGTTGCCATCAGCCATGTCACAAATAGCACTCAGTTTTCCCAGTCAGTCTTTCCAAGGACCCAGTTCACCTCTTTCTGTTTGGGTTTCCATGCTGACATTTAGAAAAACAACCATCACTCAACTCATAGAGCCTTTACTCTATACTCTGTACTAATTTTAATATTGACTTTCTCCTAAAAGCCCCCAAACATTTTAAGGATACCCCCCCCTTCTTTTTGCAAGATTAAGCTTCCAAGCTTGTATTTTTAAAGTGCTTCCAAATTTTTTCTTAACATATGTTGCACGAAGTCTGTCCTATTAACAGAACCCAATCCTCTTCCAAATAGTATAAAAATCCAAAGATTTAGCCTTTCAGATAGCATTTCTAGGCTGTACAATTGCTTTGAGCTTTGTGTTTGGTTCAGACCACCTTGATTAGGTTGGGTTCTTTCATGCCTCTTGTCTATAGTCATCAAGGATTCTGAGTACAAATCCATTGTGGAAACACTCGGTTTGGTGTCTGTATGGGCAACGACACTTCTCGTTGTACTCTTGAGGACAGAAACAAATTGAAGAAATGAACACAGCAATGTATCATTTGATTCTAACTTTTTTTTTGAGCAGTTCTCCTTTACATCCCCCTCCCACTCAGGAAATTCTAAAATCACAGGATTTGATAAATATGTGTAGCAAATTAAGGATTTTCGAGAGGTGTTATGTGTGTGTGATTAAGCACTTTGATGCCGGAACCGCTGTGCTTGGGCTTGGAGCTGAGCTCTGCCACTTCCTTCCTCTGCATCCTTAAGAAGGTCATTATTCTCTTTGTGCCTCAGTTTATAAAGGGGAATAATAAAACAGAAGTGAGGATAAATATCAAGTACATGTAAATCTATTTGGACATGCCTCCTGCACAGAAGTAATAAGTATAAGCAATTTCTGTATAACCACAAATACCACGGATAAAGCTACCATAGGACACTGCAAACATGGGTTCTTCTGGACATAGGCTATTTTTTGGGGGGGGGGTTGAGATAAGTTCTATATGTTTTTATTCATTGCCTTGAAGTTTTATCTCACTATTTATTTTATTAGAATTGTTATGAATTGCTACAATTTTTATGTTTTGTTTTAAATTTCAATTTACCTCATAAAGAAATCATCTTAGAGAAGGAAGTAGTTAAGATCCTTCTGTGGCTTTCACTTGTGATATATGGTTTTGACATCCATTTCACGATAGGTTTAGGAATCAAATGAAATCTTTTTGATAGGTTTTGACTAATCTGAGTCATTGAGATGCTGGGATGCTGCTGTGAGAAATTTACTAGAAAATCCTGAGACACCTATAGAATAAAGTGTGGGAGAAGGCAGGAATGCAGTGTCCTCTTCAAGATAGGCCCTTCATAAACTCTAGCCACCTCTTGCAGACTCTTCTCTAGACTTGAAGCTGAAACAAATATTCAAGGTGTGATTGGAGTAATGAATACTTGATTTACTTTGTTGTGGGTAGGTTCAGGAGCTCCCCATCCAGGCTGGGTCTGGTGGCACACATCTATAATCCCAGCAGCTAGTGAAGAAAAATATTAGTATGAGATCAGTTTAGGCTACTTGATGAGAGCTGTGTCAAAGCCCCCAAAAGTTCAGTTACATTAGGAATGAACCAGATAATATGAAAAATAATACTCTAAAAATTTCAATGTTTTACTTAGTATGAAGACTTCCTCAGGCTGTATATAACCCTGAATTCCTTATGTTCTGTGCCAAATATAGTGATTGCTTGATATGCCATGTTATTGTCTAGTTCTTCAAGCTAGGTAAATCTTACTGTCTTAAGCAGGACTGGCGTGTCGTTTTGTTTCCTTTGGCATTTTCACAGCATAGGCTGTGGATTTAACCCTACTAAGCTTCACAAAGGAAAGCTTGCTATCAACTCACACACAGTGTGGATAAGACTATTTGTCAGTTAATTTGCATGTGTGGCATGGCAATAGATCTCCCTAAGGATGGTATCCTGTGTGTGTTCAATTATAATCCATGCCAGAGGTCAACTATCTGCATTGGGATGCCCAAGAATATGAGTTAGGCTATTGTAGGTCCTTTCTGAAACGTGATATCAGTGTAACTCAATTCACCACACTCAGCTTAATACACACACACACACACACACACACACACACACACCCCTGAGAAGACAAATTAGGAGGGTTCACAAAGAAAGAGAGCAGAGGCTGCTTGATAGTATGTGTAACTTCCAAAATTGTATTTTCTTTTAGCCTGTTCAAGCAAAATAAGACAGGCTGTAGCTTTTAAACAACATAAATGTATTTCTTACAGGTTTGGAGGTTGAGAAGTCCAATAACAAAACTCCAGCAAATTCATTATCTGATGAAGTTTCTTTTCATGCTATGTAGAAGGCAGCTTCTTGCTTTGTCCTCAGAAGGAAAAGGAGGTTATTATTTTTCAGGTCTTTTTTTTTTTTTTAATGATCAACCTTATTTATTTTACACTATCCACTTTTTTTCTTGTATTTTCTACCATATTTATTGAAATTTGATATGCCAAGTGGGATCTTTTATTTATTTATTTATTTATTTTATATATCGATTCCAGTTCCCTCTCCCTCCCATGCCTCCCTGACCACCCTCCCATCCCATCCCCCCCTACTCCACAGGGAGGATGATACCTTCCAGGAGGGGGTCAACAAAATCTGTCCAGTCATTTAGATTAGGGACTAGGCCCTCTCCTGTCTCTAGGTTAAGGGAGTATCCCTCCATGGGGAATGTGCTCCCAAAGTCCTTCTGTGCACCAGGGATACATCCTGGTTCCACTGTCAGAGATCCCTAAACTGACCAGGCCTTCTAACTGAGACCCATGTTCAGGGGGTCTGAGTCGGTCCAATGCTGGTTTCTCAGCTATTAGTCTGGGGGCCCATTAGCTCCTCCTTGTTCAGGTCAGCTGTTTCTGTGGGTTTCTGTAGTCTGGTCTTGTCCTCCCTCTCTGCATCTGGATTCCAGTTCGGCTCAGTGTTTAGCTGTGGGTGTCTTCTTCTGTTTCCATCAGCTACTAGATAAGGACTCTATGATGGTGAATAAGTTAATCTTCAATCTCATTATTTTCCAGGTTTTACTTTTTATATGTGACTAATCTCATTTATGAGGGTGCTGTCTTTATGAAGTAATCACTGGCCCAGTGGTTCTCATTCTTCCTAATGCTGTGACCCTGTAACACACTTCCTCATGTTGTGATGACCCCAACCATAAAATTACTTTGTTACTACTTCATAACTGTAATTTTGCTAGTGTTATGAATTGTAATGTAAATATCTGATATACAGGCTATCTGATATATAATCCCAAGAGGTTGCGACCCACTGCTGTAGAGGCTCTATCTCCTCATACCATCATGTTGAGAGTTAGGGTATCAGCATATGAATTGGATATCATAGGTTATCAACACAAATATTCAGGACACAGAGTATTCATAAACGATGCAAAACTACAATAAAAATACAGACTTTTGCTAAACTATTTAAGAGTTGTGAGTCATTACAGCTCCCATTCTTTCTTCTATCAAGAAGTTGCATGCAGTAACAGCATGATCATTTTTATTGCTACGAAATGTGAGTTATGAGTTTCCACATCTTTAAAGCTCATATTGATTACCTGAGTCATTTTTTTAATTGGGAAAGGCTAATAAAGCATCTAGTGGTAGATATTATCTGTCATCCAAGACAAATGAATGTTTGTGTGTTAATTATGCTTAAAATACAAGTATAAATAACTTTGCCACAAGTATGTAAGGCAAGTATTTGATGCACACTGAAATCAGAGATGATGTCTCAGTAAGTTTTTATTTTTTCTTCCTTGTTCCCTTCCTGTTACCTTTCTTTCCTCATCCCCACTTCCCTTTTCTTTGTTTCTTACATCTGCATTTTTCTAAGTCTTAAAACTTGACTAAGTCTGGGTTAGGTGACACATTCCTGTGATTCCAAAGACTAAAGCAGGAAGGAATGAGTTCCCTAAATAGCCTGAGCTATACAGCAAGCTACACAAACTGTTGTAATAGTGGAAAGAAAGCTTAAGCAAATATTTCTCCTATAATGCACAAAAATATTCAGTAGTACAAACCTCAACTTAAAATAGATCATAATATATATATATATATATATATATATATATAATATATAATTTTGTGGGTAACATAAACATGTACACAATAGAGCCAGTAATACACTGTTTCAACATTGAATATTCTTTCTAGCAAGATAAGAAGATTTTAATTCCCTTCCAACTTTCTATGCACTACAGGCTTCAATAGAAATATCTCTATGCTTATAAATAGTAAGCAAACATCATTTTCACTTCCATTAAAGACAACATTGTTGGTTTATTTAAATTTAATACAAAGTGTTTTATGATAGCTAGTAAGACTGATGAAGGCACTGCTATGTGGATCAAAAATAATATATAAGATTGAATCTAAGGAAGGACTTCAGTTAATTTCTGGAACTTTAACTTTCCTCCTTCCCATTTCATAGTAAGCAACCATTTGGATTTGATAGTCTAGCATCTCCGGGTTCAGGGATGGGTTCTGGTGTGGTGTGACCAGTGAGGCCAGATCTCTTCCTTTAGCATCAGTATTGCTTAAGGAAATCAGCCAGTGCATTCCTGGCCATGTTCATTAGTTCAACAACTGGCCAGTCTCCTTAGGGATAGACTTAAGATCCTTCCATGGTTCAAAGAACATTTTCTTATAGTATTTGTTGTTGCTGCTGCTTGAATGAAACACTTGAGAGTGGACGTATTAACTGTAAAACATGTTTATTTAGCACACACACATGGAGGCTTGAGTATAGATAGAGCTCTGACATAAACTGGATCTGGGCTCAGAGAGCACTGTAAAGGACTGTGCAATGGCAGGGTTATGTGGTGGGGAGGCTGGAGAAAGGGCACATGGCAAGACTGGGTTGGAGGGGGAATCTGAAGAGGAGGGTGAATCTGCTCTATATTATAACAATCCTTTTTCACAACTAACTACAGTGCCAGGAAGACTATGGCAGTGCCCTTGGGGACTTACTGACATGCTACTTGCCCTACCTTGTACAGTGTTCTCATCTTCTCTCCAAATTCAGATTGAGGAACATGCTTTCAATATGCACCTTTGAGAGTCAGCTCTAAACCTGGCCCAATCAAGCATTTATTATACAGAAGGCTTGACCTGGAAATTATGCCAAAAATCCATCCAGAAACAAAACCAAAAAAACAAAGAAGAAAGTGGAGAGGAACATAGGAAATAGAGTTGAGTTCAAACAGAGCTGTTACCTACCGCCAAATGTAGACGCTTTCCTGGCTGAAACATGGGGTCGCTGTTGATGATTAGGCAAGAGGAATTAAGGTTCCCCGCTAAGGAAGAGCGAGAACAGTTTGTGTTTCTTCTATATTGAACTTATTGTGTTATTTTGTATGTTTAGAAACACGCCAGACTCAATTATTCTCATCTTTCTTGCATTTACTTATTTATTTACTTATTTATTCATTTACACAATTTATTGATTCTTTGAGATCATGTCTCTCAGTTCCACTCATTTCCCAGTCCTCCCATATTCATCCTTTACTCCTTGCAGTCAGTGTCCTCCCAAAAGAAAATTTAAAAACATTAAATTAAAACTAAGCTAAACCAACCAATCAACCAACCAACCAACCAACCAAACAAACAAACAAAAACCAGCAAAAACACCATCTCTCTTGCCTCTCCAACACCTCTTCATTCTTTCTGGTGGCATGGGGAGCCTTGATATGTCAACCTGTGGTATGTCATACAATGTCCCCTTTTGTCCAATCAGATTTACTTGCCAATGTTCATTGCAATGAGTCATTGGTCTGTTTCAAGGCCTCTGGTTTCTGGCACATCATCATCAGCCAACCCTCACCAAAACCCTCTCGGACACCCTGAGGCCTCCAAGTCATGGAGATCCTGGGTATCTGGGTATTGCTCACAGGGTCAGTCCCTTCACACAGCAGGATGTAGATGGGCCAGTTTTCTCAAACGGGTGCTAATGGGTGGGGCCTCTTGCTTTTATTTTTATTTTGAGGTAAGGCTTTAGGTAGCCCAGACAGATCTCTCACCATGTAGCCAAGGATGACCTTCATCTCCTAATCTTCCTGCCTCTACCTCCCAGATTTGGAATTAGGGTGATGTCACCATGTTCAACTCTGTTACTCTTATTAAAATCAGGAAACTAGTGCAGGCATGAAATGGACAGTCACAAATCTAGCCATATGTTTTGTTAATTTTAACTTTTCTAAGTGTGAATATAAATAACAACAACAATAATAAACTTTACCAAGCTTTATCATAATTTCACAAAAGGAAGAATGTTATAGTGAAAATTAAGACTGACCCAGTCAGAACAAAAGACAGCCTTTTGTGGAAGGTCCTTGTTGGCTTCCTTACAGGAACATTTTCCTACACATATCTGAAAGATCCTTGAGGTGTGTGCACCAGGTATTCTAAGACAGGTGAGATGGCTCATTGGGGAAAGGATTCACTTGCCCTAAAACCTGACTATCTGAATTCAGTTAGGACTCAAATGGTGGAAAAAGAGAACCTGATCCCAGCTAGTTGTCATCTGGCCTTTGATATAGTAGCATGCATGTTCCCCCCAACTAACTAAAAAAAAAAAAAAAAAAACCAAACTTATTTACTTCATTTTTTTTCTGCTATTTCAAGTTCCTACAATATACAGAATGAAAATTTAGTGAATGTTTAAATGATTATTACCAATTCAATTAGCAATTAGTTTATTCTCACATGTGTGACATTTTTTTTTTCTTTTGAGAAAATATCTTCTTCTCATATAGTATATAATATATCCT
This sequence comes from Phodopus roborovskii, assembly GCF_943737965.1. Lineage (NCBI taxonomy): Eukaryota > Metazoa > Chordata > Mammalia > Rodentia > Cricetidae > Phodopus > Phodopus roborovskii. The sequence continues at coordinate 46,794,723 of NW_026126418.1, forward strand.
GGTTACAGTTTTCCCTCCCTCTACTCCTCCCAGCCCCTCCCCACCTAACAATCTTCTAAGGTATAATACAATAATATAAGATAAAACAAAAACAAACAGAACAAAACAAACAGATGGAAAAGAGCCCAAGAAGGCATATGAAAAAAATATATACGTATATAGACACAGAGACCCACTTGTTCCTATACTCAGGAATTCCGTAAAAATACAAAGCTGGAAGCCATAATTTATGTGGCATAGGATTTATAGGATAAAAAGAGAGAAAAATAACAATAAAAATATGATAATTTTTTTAAAAGAAGCTCTGACACAATATTGTGAAACAAGGAACCTCTGAAGATGCCATGACTTCATATTCTGTTGGCCATCTACTGTTAGGCATGCAGCCCACTCTTAAAAGTAGTTTGTTTCCCCTAGTGAGACTCACTTGGAGAAAATCAAATTTTCATTTGCAAGTGGTTTTCAATTGGGGATAGCTTCTGGGTTAGGGATGGGGTCATGTATCCACTTCTCCTTCCAGCTCTAGGGCCCCATCACGTGCAGATGTGTGCACCCTGTGCATGCTGCCTCCATCACTGTGAGTTCATACGTGCATCAGTCCTATTGATTTGTAGGACCTTGTTTTCTTGGTGTGCTCCATCCCCTCTGACTCTCACATTCTTTCTGCCTTTTCTTCCTCAGGATTTCCTGAGCCCTGAGAGGGAGGATTTAATGGAGATATCTCATTTATGTCTGAGTGTTCCAAGGACTCTCACTCTGTGCATAATTTCTGGCTATGGGTCTTTGCATTTGTTCCTAATGAAGGAAGAGGAATCCTCCCTGATGATGTCTGAGCAAGGTTCTGTGAGCGCAGCAGAATGTCATTAGGGGTCATTACTAAAGTTTTTGCTAGTTTGTTTATTTTAGAAGAGTAGCATTTTGTTTGACCCCGTGTCACTAAGCAATTTAATCTCTGGTTCTTGGTCACCAAAGCAGTGTCAGGTACGTTAGTTATGCCTAAGTGAACTTTTCACTAGATAGATCTGTTTAAATTGCTTATCTGATCTTGATTTAACTTTGTAAGTGTATGTATTGTGTAAATTATCCATTTCTTTGGTGGAGTGCACATTTTATTTATTTATTTAACACTGCTTAATCAATTTAATGGTGGAGTTGGACAAGTGGCTGATATGGGATGGGACAGCAAGAGTGAAAGGCCTTCATTTTCTGTCTTCAAACCTCTATGTAGCTGACTCCAGGACAGCAGGCTGATGTCCCCAATACTACCTATTATAGTTCTTAGAAACTAAGATATTCTTTTGTCTGTCTTGTCCATTCCAGGCCATGCCATTGTCCTGTGTTGTCTGTGTTGTTTTCCATATCTGCCACCAAGCCCAGTCTAGCTTATAGCAAAAGCTCTTGAAGGCCAAGGATGGATGTTCCTGATGGTTCTGTCCTGTGAAATCCTCAGAACAGGGTTCAGTGGTTGTTTCCAGAATGGCTGGCATAAGAAATGCGCCACAGTATATAAAGGGACAGCAGCTACTGTCTCCCTTGATAGCTTGATTGCTTCTTGTGGATTCCCACATTAGACAGCTCTCCCGAGTGGACACTTAAACATAGAGGTCTTTTTCCTCTTTGTGAAAGGAAGGACTGATCTTAGCTCTAAGCCCTAAACCCTGTGCTTTGAATCCCATTCCAGAGACTCCAAATCTGCTTCCTCTCTAGATGCCAGTTTTTAGAGGGCACTGCCACGGTCTCAGAAGCCTTTCTCAAGAAGCCAGGCTTTAAGCTGATCATCAAAGTAGCCCATGACTCGAAGAGTACCTGTCACCTCATTAACCTGGGTGACAGGTGGAGTATAGGTTTTAAAAGTATGTCCTTGTGGGCATGTCTGCCATTAAAAAAATGGCGACTGTTACTGAGATGAAAGCTGTATTAAAGGACACCTTGGAAAAAAAAGGGAGTGTTAGGACATTTAAAGCAAGGATCTGTGCTGAAGTTTTCAACACTCTGGATGATGTTCATGAACCCCAACCATCATTGTCTCATGAAAACCTTCTAATTAATGAATTAATTAGGGAGTATTTGGAATTCAACAAATATAAGTACACAGCCTCTGTCCTAATAGCAAAATCTGATCAACCCGTGGTTCTGTTGGACAGACAGTTTCTGTCTGAAAGCCTTTGAAGAATCAAAGGATAACTCAATTCCTCTGTTATATGGAATTTTAGCCCATTTTAGCTCTCCAGATGACATGCAGAATGTGCTTCTGACAGAGTCAACACTCTAGTCTCCAAACAGGCATCACGGCTGGAAGCCCAACAGAAGACCAAAGGACGACCATCTGAGGGGCCGAGCATCATGACAGAAGAGCTTCATGTTGCTATGCAGCTGGTCAGTAGATGATGCCTGCACCAGGCAGGCTCCCTGATGTCAGCTGTGCGTGTGGACTCACTGACCTGTTGTCCCATACCATCCATTACACCACCGTTTGTAAACATTTGAGGTTCTATAATGTTCAGCCCCTCAAGATTTACTGCATCTGTGAAAAGCTGATCCATATTCTAGATTGCTAGAAACCACTGAAGAAAAAAAAATGTATTGTTTTCAGGATGTATTTTTAAAATTTTTATGTTTGTGAAAACTGAAACTTTTTTACCCCCTTTTGTAAAGGCCATCTCTAAAGGGCTGTGGGTGTGCCTCCAGGAAAGCCCTTGCTTTGCATGTGTAAGACCCTGGGTTCAGTCCTATCCCTGAAGAAAAGAAAACAAGGACAGATCAGATCTTTGTTTGCTCTGCTCCTTAAATATGTTTTTTTTTTTTTTTTTTTAAAGAAATATCTGGATTAATGTCTGCCCTGGCTAATTTTATCTCAGCATGCCACAAGCTACAGTCATTTGGGAAGAGGAACTCTTAAATGAGTAAGTCCCTCCATCTGGTTGGTATGGGCAAGCCTGTAGTACATTTTCTTATTAATGACTGATATGGGAGGGTCCATATGGTATCATCCCTGGGCAGTTGTTCCTGGGTTCAGTAAGAAAGCAGGTTGAGCAAGCCAGGGGGAGCAAGTCAGTATATAACACCCCTCTGTGTCCTTTTTCCCTGACTTCGCTCAGTGGTAGCCTGTGATGTGGAACTGTATGCGAAATAAACCCTCTCCTCAAAAAAAAAAAAAAAAAAAAAAAAAAAAAGTAAAAAGTATGTCCTTGTGATTCTCGGGATTTCCTCAGTGTCTGTTGTGTCTCTTCATCTCTAATTTTTAATTTTGTTAACTTGGATATTCTCTCTCCTCCTTTTAGTTAATTTGCATAGGGATTTCTCAATCTTACTGATTTTTCTCAAAGAACAAACTCTTTGTTTCATTGAGTTTGTATTTTGTTATTGTTTCTGTTTGTTTCATTTTTATTGATTTCAGCCCTGAGTTTGATTATTTCTTGGCATCTACTACTTTTGGATATGGTTTCTTTTTTGTTGTTCTGAAGCTTTTGTGTGTGCTAGTAAGTTGCTGGTATGAGAGCTCTCCTTTTTTTTCCCCATGTAGACACTTAGTACCATGAACCTGCCTCTTAGATTTTCCTTTATTGTGTCCCATAAGTTTGGGTATTTTGTATATTCATTTTCATTGAATTCTAGAAGTCTTTAATATCTTTCTTAATTCCTGTCTTGACCTATTTTTCATTCAGTATTGAGTTGTTCAGTCTCAATGAGTTTGTAAGATCTGTTGTTTCTGTATCCAACTTTAACCCATGGTGTCAGTTAGGATGCAGGGTGTTACTTCAATTTACATGTGTCTGTCAAGACTTGCTTTGTGTCCAAGTATGTGATCAATTTTGGAAAAAGTTCCATGAAGTCCTGAGACGAAAGTATATTCTTTTATGTTTAGGCAAATATTCTGTAAATAACTGTTAGGCCCATTTGGTTTATAATATAGGTAGGTTAGTTCCAGCATTTCCCTATTTAGATTTTGACTGGATGACCTGTGTGTGTGTGTGTGTGTGTGTGTGTGTGTGTGGTGTGTTTCCCCTGTGTCTTCATTGAAGTTTTAATTGCTGTGAAGAGACAGCATAACCATGGAAAATCTCTTTTTTTTTTTTTTTTTGAGACATTGTTTTTCTCTGTGTAACAGCCAAGGCTATCCTAGAACTTGCTTTTTTATGTCAGGCTGGCCTTGAACTCATAGAGATCCACCTGCCTCTGCCTCCAGAGTGCTGGGATTAAAAGCCTGCGTCAACACCACACAGCAATAGTAACTCTTATAAAGGAAAACATTTCATTGGGGTGGCTTAACAGTTTCAGAGGTTTAGTTCACTATCATCATGGCAGGATATGGCGGCAAGCAGGCAAACGTGGTGCTTGAGGAGGACCAGAGAGTTCTACATCTCCATACCAGGCAACAGGAAGTGAACTGTGTCACTGGGTGCACCCTGAGCATAGGAGACCTCAAAACTCACCCCCACAGTGACACTTCCTCCTCTTAATAGTGTCATTCCCTATGGGGTCCAATTTTTTTTCAAACCACCACATCATGTTTTGATGGGGGTAGGGTGGGGTGGTTAATCTCCTTAAATAGAATTTTCCTTCTATCACCTTCTATAGGGCTGGATTTGTAGATAAGTTTGCATCAGTTTGGTTTTAATCACAGAAGGTATTATTTTCTCCATCTATTGTGATTGGAATTTGCACTAGGTATGGTAGTCTAGTCTGGCATCTAAGAGACCACAGATGGACAGCACATCTGTCCAAGCCCTTCTGGCATTTAGAGTCTCCATTGAGAAGTCAGATATAATTCTAATTATATATTACTTGATCTTTTTCCCTTTCAGGTTTTAACATTCTTTCTTTGTTCTGTATTTTTAATGTTTTGATTGCCGTGTGCCAAGGGGACTTTATTTTCTGGTTTGCTGTACTTGGTGTTCTGTATGTTTCTTGTACCTTGATAGGCTTCTCTGTTTTTACATTAGAGATACTTTCTTCTGCGAATTTTTGAAAATATTTTCTGTGCCTTTGACCTGGGTTTCTTCTTTCTCTAGGCCTATTATTCTTAGGTTCAGTCTTTTCATAGTGTCCCAGATTTCCTGAATGTTTTATGTCAGGAATTTTTCATATTTAACATATTTCTTTGACCAAGGTATACATTTTTTCAATTGTATCTTCAATGCCTGAGATTCTGTTTCATTTATTATATTCTGTTGGTGAGGCTTGTCTCTGAGGTTCCTGTTTAGAATTTGTAAATTTTTCGTTTCCAGATTTCCCTCAGTTTTGGTTTTCTTTACTGCTATTTCCACTTTTAGTCCTTGAACTCCTTTATTTATTTCCTTCTGTTTGCTTTTGTTCACATAGTTTTCTTCAAGAGATTTGTCAATTTTCCCTTTAAGGATCTCTATCATATCTATAATGGCTATTTAAAAATTTTGTCTTGTGCTTCATCTATGTTGCAATTGTCAGAACCTACTATGTTACGGTTGCTAGGCTCTAGTGGAAACATATTGTCCTGACTGTTTTTGATTCTGATTTTCTACTGACATCTAGGCTTCTGGAATTGGGGAGATTGTAATTTTGGATGCTGATATCTGCTCTTTGTTAGGTGTTTTGTTTCTTGTTTCTGTTGCCCTCTCTGTTTCTTAGGATGATATGGTAGCTGTGTGTTATCTGTTAGGGAATACTTCTAGGAGTCTGCTTAAGTATAGCCTCTGAGGTTTCCATGTAAAGTGTGCTTCTAGGTATTGGGGGCTGATAGTTGGGAATGGGGATGGGCTATGGGGAGGTTATGGGGTGGTGTCCAAAGAGGATGTTCTACCAGCTTTGCTTAGTCCCTAAGGGATGGAGGCAGAGAGTAAGGCAAACCACAACAGATAGCCTGCCAGACTGGGGATGAGATTGGGGCCTTGGATACAGAGGAGAGGAGACGGAGAGAGAGAAGCTCTGAAGCTAGCCTACTTGCTTTGCAGGCCCACTTGCTTCTGTGGTAGGCTTTGCTGGTTGGCTCCCAGTTACTGCCTATGGGCTTTGGGGGTTGGGAATAGCTGTGGAGGAAGGTGGTGTGTGTATGTGTGTCTGCATCAGCTGGTCTGCTGGGGATGAGACTAGGAAAGGGATTTGGAGGAGAGAAGGAGGGGGAGGATGGAGATCTGCAGTTGTTCTTTCTGATCTCTGGCTGGAGTGGTCAGGGGGTTCCCAGGGAATGCCTGCTGGGGTTAGGGACTGGGATAACTGCAAAATAAATAAAAATTAAAAATATTTTCATCCATTAAGACATAAATAAGTCTGCACTTACCGTTTTTCAGAAGCAGTCCAGGTAATTCTGATAACTAGCCAGTACTCTGGGGACTGTCTGACTCGGAGACACAGGATTACTGTGAGTCTAGATCCCCTTTGCGTTCTTTCACTAGAAGCTTCTTTATTGCCATCTAATCTGCTTCTCTGTGTACCACAGGCTCCTTGCCCACACAGATCTGCACATTGTTTCTTCTGGTCCTATGTCTTGACAACTATCTTGTGATATGTATTCCCTTTTCTTTCCTTTTAAATTATTTATTTCATATTTTGAGATTATAACATAATTTCATCTCTCCCTTTCCTTTCATGGTTCTATTCTATGACCTCCCATATGTCCCTCCTTGCTTTTCTTTTCAACTTTCTGTGTTAGGAGTAGTTTTTCCACTGCTGCCTGGTCCCACTGCCATGCCAGCCCTAAATAACACACAGAGATGCTGTATTAGATATAATTCTGTTGGCCTGTTACTGGTTTCTTATCGGCTAGCTCTGTCTTAAATATTAACTCATTTTTTATTAATCTAAGTATTTCTACATGGTCTTATCTTACCAGAGAGAGGGGCTGGGGTTCTGCTCTCTCCATCTTCCATCTTGAATCACCTCCCCACTATTTCCTCTTTCCTCCTAGTCTCCTAGTCCTGCCTATCTTGCTTTCCTATTGGCCAACAGTGTTTTATTCATTAACCAATACATGAAACATATTTACATAATGACATCTCCCATCATTTCTGGCCTCTTTTTCCCCCACTGTTGCTACACACACATACAGACACAGACAGATCTCTCTCTCTTTCTCACACACACACACACACTCACAAACACACACACGGATGGTATTGGGGAGCTGTGACATTTTTCACTGTCCCCAATTTTCCAGCTTTGTTATTGTTTTCTTCTTCAGAGTGACCTAGGGAATCTCACACTTCGGAGACTCTGAAAGCTGGAGTGAAAATAATTTATGACTTAACTTTCATCAATAAATTGTGAGAATTTACTATCATATCTGGGGGACTGAGAATAGGCTACATTCTAAAAGTAGATCCATTGATTTCTATGGGACTGCTCATAGTGATGACAATGGCCTGGGCCACTAAAAGCCAAGAATTGACACTTTCTGTGACTCCTTCTTCCTTCCAAAATTTCTAGAGCTCAGCTGTTGCCCACTGTCCCTTTTCCTCCTGCCTCTAGTTCCTTCTCTTTCCCCTCCTCTCTCCCTCCCTCCTTTGTACTTTGGCAGTCTGCCTCTGACATGTTTGTCATGTGTTCTTTACCTTCTCAAGGTGAACAGATCTGATTGTGTTGGTTGTTACCAAACAAGGCTGGTTCTCGTTGCTCAGGTGCTGGTGCCTTGGCTTACTGTAGGTCACTGTCACCAAGGCTCAATGCAGCTTGGCTGGTTTCACTGCAGGCAGTCAGCTCAGGGGAACTGTAGATGTAGCTGTAAAACCTCCTGAGACTCTACAATCCACTGAGGAAGATAGAGCTTACTGAGGAACTAAAGACAAAACCTCTGAACAAGAGAGGGAGGGCAGCATCGGCCTATCTAATTCCATTTTCTTATAGAGTTAATGGCTTGAAATGCCTAGATTTCCTTTTTCCCTTCTTTCCCCTCTCCTTCCCTCCTTCCTTCTCTTCCTTCCTTCCTTCTTCCCTTCCCCCTTCCTTCCTTTTTACCCACTTATTTATTCAAGGACAGCTCAGAAAGGATAGTCATTTGCTTTTTAAATAATCCTTAGGGAAAAGAAAAAGCCAGGAAACACCAGAACTTGACTCCCCACTTCTGTACTGCATTTATGGCATGGCTGCTGTTATCCTCACAGTGTCTTCTCACTGCTCTGCCTGCGAGTGAGTCCAAGCTGCAACTGTTTAGTTGTCTGGTTGCTCCACCCACTTGCAGAACATCTTTCTGCCTGTTCATTTTCTAAAGCACATTAATTAGCCACTTTCAAGTTTAAGTAAGATATGAGCTCTTCCTTCAGGACAACTCTTGAATGTGTTCAATCACTGTCTTAGGTAGGGTTTCTATTGCTGTGATGAAACACCATGTCAAAAAATCAAGTTGAGGAGGAAAAGGTTTATTTGGCTTACACTTCAGCATTGCTGTTCATCACTGAAGGAAGTCAGGGCAGGAACTCAAACAAAGCATGGACCTGGAGGCAGGAGCTGATGCAGAAGCCATGGAAGGGTGCTGCTTACTGCCTTGCCCAGTCTGCTTTCTTATAGAACCACCAGCCCAGGGATGGCACCACCCACCACAGGCTGGGTCCTCCCCTATAGATCATTAGTTGAGAAAATGCCTTACAGCTGGATCTCATGGAGGTATTTCCTCAACTGAGGCTCCTTCCTCTTTGATAACTCTTAGTTTGTGTCAAGTTAACACACAAAGCCAGCTAGTATACTAACCCACTGTAGTGCATTCTATTTTTGACCTGTTCAAACTCTTTCTCTCTCTCTCTCTCTCTCTCTCTCTCTCTCTGTTTCTCTCTCTCTCTCTCTCTTTCTCCATGTTTTACTTCCTCTTTTTTTGGATAGGGTTTTACTATCCATTGCTGATTGGTCTGAGAGTTACTCTTAAACTCAGAGTGAACTTTATACTCCAAGCTGTGGGATCCCCTTCACTTCCCCCAATGAATTCTGGGATTATAGGCATGCCCCACCATACCTGGTTCGGCATTATCTCCCTCCAAATGGACCCTCAATTTGCTTAGAAATCAAGAAAATCACCTCTGGCTCTTGGGAAAGCCAATTTCAGCAATTGAGAACCTAAGGAACTCTCATAGGCAGGTTGTAGCCTGTGAGACACAAAAAGAAATCTGTTGGAGAGTTGCAAGGAAAATTTTTCTTCTCTTAATCAGAGGACATCACACAAAAAAGAAACTCCCTAGTTTAGGCAAGTTCTGTTTCCTGTACTTTCATACTTCCTTTTTGCCAGAAAAAGTGATGCAGACCACTGCAGTGTTGCAACTACCATTTGGCTGATAGGAAAGGCAGCCGGGTTGCACATGTCAGCACTGTTGCCATTGAATCTCACTCTGTCTGAATCTCAGTTCATGAAAGCTACTGTTGGCTGCTTTTTTTTTTTCCTTGCCTGCAGTAAAAACCATTCCTAACCATTACCTCTTTTCTGTGAACAAAGCAGCCATTACAGAGCTCCTGTCATCTGCTTGGGACAAGTGCTGCCAGAGAGCAAAAGCATCTTCACTCTTAAGCATTGCCATATTATTGGTAACAGGAAAGCATCTCTAATTGAGTCTATTTGGACACACACTTACTATGCCAGTGAAAATAAGGCAGCTACACTGGCACAAGGATCTTGTGCTGTCACTGAGTGATAGAGATTAGAGGGAGCCCAGACTGACCAGGCAAATTGTCTTTGCAGTATGCTGGCACACTTCGAAACAGAAAAGAAAACTTCTTTCAGCTCAGTAGAAATAAAAATAAGTTCTGGTCTAATGATCTTCATAGTCTCCCAATAAGACAACCAAACCACACATTATGAGAGCCAAAAATCATCCATCATCAGCTATATATGTTTCTTGGTCTATATTATTTCTGTCCCAGACACTGGAAGCCTGGACTTATCCCAGAGAAGAGAACTGTCATCCTGTCACATGACTGCAATTGGCAAGTCTTACCAAGAAAGTTTGGCAGATCCTAAGAACAGGACTAACATATGTTTTATATATGTGTGGGTAGGTGTATATATAGCTATCCATCTACATACATATATGTATACTTATTTATTTATAAGCCTTAGTTAAAGTTAGAAAAATTAATTTTGCATATGGATAAGTCCCACAAATTAGCACTGCTTAAGAAGGGATTAGTAGAAGCCTAAAAGATATCGTTTTGATTCTTTAAAAGTAAAAATGCCAATGCAAAATTTAAAAGTAGACTCTCATGCTAATAACTTTTATCTTTAGGTTATTGCTCATTTTTAGCAATGATTCATTTACTCATGCAACAAGTGTTTATCAAACACCATCTGTAAAGATGTATAATTCACAAAGACCTTTGCCCTGGAGAGCCCTATGATCTGTAGTATACAGGGAATGGAAACCCTCCATTCATGTAATCATTCAAAGACCATTACTGAGGATCTTCACGTGTTCTGAGAATAAAAAGGAGAGAAGACATATGATACTAGCTTCCACAGAGCTTACGTAGTATTGAAGGGAAATGAAAAAACAGTAAACAAACATCGATGAGTGTACATATAGCAGAGTTATAGAGGCAGTGTATAAAATTTCAATCAAGTGACATGGGATTATGGAAGCACACCATCACATCCGGCTTTTAACTATTTTTAGCCTTTGAAATTTCCATTCATGCCTCCAGTGTTTCTTTATTGTTGTCTCTTCCAACTTCCCTCAGGACTCCCCTCAATCTCCCTTCCAAACGCATGCTCTTCATTTGTAACTTTTTAAAGTTATTTGTTTATTGTTTCAAGCTGGTGAATCCATTTAGTTCATTTGGCTTTTTTTGGGGGGGCGGGGAAGGGTTCTGGCATCAAACGGGTTGTCAAAATTGTGTAGCCAGTGCTTTCACCCACAAAACCATCTCCCAGGCTCCATTTTGAAAAGTTTTAATGAAATCAAGATGCTATTTGTGTACTGGGGTAGGGGACACTAGGCAGAGAACTGCATGCTTGAACTTGAGATTTGGGGGTCAAGAGTATGACTACAGGAGTCGGGCTGCTTTCTTCTAATGTGAAGTGAAGAGGTCAGAAGTTGAGAGTGAGTGGCATTCAGTGTGTTAACCCTGTGGGCATTGCAAGGAAGCCATTGAAAGTAACAAAGAGAAAATAATGTGTGTGTGGGGGGGGAGAGGAGGGTAGGCAGGGTGGGGAGCTAAAAGTACCACAGAAAGAGAAACAGATTTCTCCAGATACCAAGGAAGAAGCCACCTCTGCTGTCATAAACCACCACAGAGCTGCTTTTGGAGGATGAAAAGAACAGGCTGTGTCTTGGGAGCTGGAGAACACCCTGGGCCTGCAGTCACACAGGCCACAGAAGCATACTATCCTCCTCTGCTGCTGGTTGCAGCCAGGGTGATTTCAACAGGCCCAGCTAGATTTCACCCAGAGGAAGAAAGCAAAAGGGCTATTCCAAGTTGGTGGCGAGGATGAAGACAGATTTGCTGCTGATTGGCTTTCCCTATTGATGGCAGACCTGAAAGTACAGGAAAGTACAGAATAGAGATGGATGAATAACCAGTAACCAAGTGAAGGGGCATAAAGATTTCCACAATGGGCCAGAGAGTAGGGGTTTTAAGCATGACAGCCCTGGTGCTCTCTTTTTTAAATATTCAACCCTACTTTTTAGTGTGAAAGCAAGGATGCAAAGGAATGGAAATGGTTTTGCTCCGATGAAGTTTTATTTACAAAGACAAGTTCTAGGCATGCCATGGGCAATAAACTGAGTCTGCAATAGAGTTTGTGCTTCTGATGATGGGTGAAATAAGGAGTAAAAATTTGGGTCAAAATGTGAGTGTTTGGGGTCTAGGGAGATGACTCGGTTTATTATCTCATGCATGAGGATCCAACTTTATTTATCAAGTAACATATAGAAGCTATAAAAGTCAGTCTTTGTGTCCAGAAAAGTGGCCTTTATTGCCTAGCCAGTCTAGTCCATCAATGAGGCTCTAAGTTCAGTAAGAGACCCAAAGTGATAAGGTTAAGTTGGAAAACAACAGATGAAGGTTCCAAACGTGAAACCCTCCCTGGCTTGTGCACACACATGCACATGCTCCCACGCTCACTCCCCACGGTAAGAGGTTCAACTCTTTCCCCAAGAGGGAAGACAATTAAGATGGAAGGTGAAAAGTTGCCAAGTGTGGTACCCAGGTGAGAAGGGCCCTGGCATGACCCTGCTGGTAGGGAACCAGAGAAGCAGTTCAGGTGATGGTGACTCAGGTATCAAATAGGAGGCCCAGGTTTACAAGTTTGGGAACACCTGATGCCAGGTTGCTCAGCATTGTGACTGGGCAGGCCTCACTTGGTGGTGAAGGTCCACATAGAAATGTTTTAGATTTTTAAAGAATGAAGCTGCATCGTTCAATATGGGAACAAGCAAGGTTTTCTCATTCAGTTCCTGACTATATCCCTAAACTCTATCATGACATGGGGTCAATTCAGATTTTTCAATGTATAATAAAATATGAATGACTCTATAGCTTCCAGCTAATCAGGTTGTTTCATATCAAATTGTGCCACTACTTGAATAGTATGGGGGTTGACCTCACTGGGGTGACAGGGAATGAAAAAAAAAGTATATACAGAAAAGCTGGGATCAAGTGGCTGGTGAGCTTGGGAAGAGACACACTGGGCAGCCCAGAAACTCAGGTTGTGTATTAGACACAGCTGAACGAGGAGGCAGGTTAGTTAATCTCTGTAAGGGTCTCCACAGGGAAGCAGTCTCAGGCAGCTGCCATCCTGGAGGAGGAAGCTGTGGTTGGTACTTTCTGCAACACTGTCACCATCCATCAAGATCCTTGCTATTTCCGAGGGTCTGAGGCATTGGGTCTTTAGTATGACTTTTTTTCATGCCACAAATGCTCATTCATACAGGGATTTATGTGCTCCCCCACAAAATTGTCTATTTGTATTTCAAGATTCCATTGTTTTTTTTTTTTTTTTCCACTGAGTACTACTCCATTGTGTAAATTTTCTCCATCCATTCTTCGGTTGAGGGCCATCTAGGTTGCTTCCAGGTTCTGGCTATTACAAATAATGCTGCTATGAACACAGTTGGACAGAGGTTCTTGTGGTATGAATGTGCATCTTTTGGGTATATGCCTAAGAGTGGGATTGCTGGATCTTGAGGTAGACTGATTCCCGTTTTCCTAAAAGGGGATGGGATGGGACAGTTCAGTGGGGGACATGGGTGGGAAAGGGAACTGGGGTTGATATGTGAAATGAGATTGTTTCTAATTTAAATTTTTAAAAAAACCAAAAACATTATCTCTTTGAGCATCAAGTGTTTTGTGTCTGACACACTTGGAGCCACCCCTTGTGACAGCACAGCGAACTCAGTTGGCAGAATCGGCTTTAAAAGATCTCCAAGCTGAAACCACTGTGGATGTTGAATAAACAGTCTGTACAGATTCATGGTGCTCAACAACTCTACAGTACCTTTCATCTGCTTTTGTTGTTGTTGTTATTTTGTTTTTGAGGCAGGGTTTTGTTCAATAGCCTTAGTGAGCCTCAAAGTCACAGCAATTGTGTGTCAGCCTCCTTAGTGCTGGGATTACACATGCATCACTATACCCATCTCATGTTGCTTTCTGGTTTTTTTTTTTTCCCTCACTATTCAACTGAACCAGAGCTATCAGCACTGTTGTTATTTTACTTACATTTTAAAAATTCTCCAAGTGCTTCAATTCTTTCCTGATAATAAGCCAGGCTGTACTATACAGAATGATAGCTCTTTCAGACCTCTGGAGTACAATTTGGTATGTTTTCTGAGCAATCTGAAGGTATTAACATGTTTCTTGATGGTAAATTAGGCCCTGGGATACTAATTTATTGCTCATAGCTTATGAGATCCCTGTTGTACTAGTGACAAAAAGGGTAGACATGTCTTTTAAGAGAATGTTCCATTTGCTCTCAACTAAAAGAAACACAAAAAAAGTAGTTTAATTGAAACATATTAATGTATGGTTTGGCTTAATTTCTATTGTTGTGATAAAGTACTCTGAAGCTGGGTATGGTGGTTCTTGCCTTTAATTCCAGGGAGGCAGAAGCAGCTGGATCTGTGTGAGTTGAAGGCTAGCCTGGCCTATGTAGCCAGTTTCAGGTCAGTCAAGGCTGCATAGTGACATGCTGTCAAACAAACAAACAAAAAAAAAACAAGCAAACAAACAAATGAAACAATTGCAACGCTGACAAAAGGCAATGTGGAGGAGAAAAGATTTATTTTAATTCACAATTTCATGGTAAATTCCATCAAAGCAACAAGTGAGGCAGCCAAAACTTAACACAGCAAGGCGTATCATGTTCACACAATTCAAAGATGAAGACCAGAGAGAAATACACGTATTGATAGTGTGCTTAACTCATTCTCTTCACTCCTATACAGTCCAGCATCCAAACCCAGGGAAATGTACTGCCCACAATGGGCTAAGTCTTCCTGGATCAATTCATGTAACCAAGAAAATCTCTATGACCATTCATACCCACAGACCAAACTGATCTCGACAGACCAGCATTGAGCTCCCGATCTCAGGTGACTCTAGATTTTGTTGAGCTGACAATTAAAACTAACCAGTACAGTGTCCAAATCTAGCCTTTTCCTTTATGCAAATTATCCTTATCTTACAGGAAATATATATTGTCCTGAGAGTCATTGACATTCATTTAGCAACTACTATGAACAGAATTTTGTCCATTACAGTGTTTGGGAAAGTAAATTAAGCCATGCTTCATGCTGTGGTTTTCTTAGGTTTGTATTTCCCTTGAACAGGATGCAAATATTCATGTATATGTAAATATGTAAGACTTACATTCAAATAAGTAAAAAAGTCAACAATTTCAAAAGAATGATCTAATTAAGCAACTATAAGTTATACAAATAATAGCACTTTATGATGACTGAACTCTTTGCACCATTCAGCCTTACAACAACAGTTTTATAGGCACTGACCAAATTACCTCTCACAACAGCCCTGCGAGGTGGGTGGCATTATTCTATCCTAGAGAAGTAAATCCCGCTAACAGCTAGTAAGTGGCAGAGCTGAGTTTTAAAACTAGATCTGCCTGACTGCAAAGCCCTTGATCTTAATCTCGATCTCATTATGCTTCAGAAACACACATTTTAAGCTGGGTAGAATCGATAAGTAAAAGCCAGTTATTGTAGGATATGGATTTTTGCCACTCTTGACAGACAGAAGATGTGACATTTCAACTGCTGGCAATAGGTCTTCAAGAGTTCTTCTTTAAAAAAATGCAAATCTGTACTCCCAGGAGGATAACGTATTTACAAAATAAATAAATAAATAAAAAATAAACATTTCAGGCTCTTAACTTGCATGTCCTTGCAAAACCTTAAAGGAATGGGTTGAGTGACAGGTAGGCTTTGAAATGGGTAAGGAAGAGCAGGTGTGGGAGAAGAGAGAGGCAATCGGAGTGAAGAGAGGGAGATGATTTACTTTGAGGAAACAAGCATCACCAAAGAACGGGACACCCACAGTGGGCACTTCTACGTGGGCATAGGAAAAGAAAACATCTAATGCAAAATTTGCTACTACCTCATTTTGCATAAGGCCAGTATTAGTGTCCTTACAAAATTCGAGCATATCTCATTAACAACTGGGCAAATTAACAAGTAAAATAAAAAAAAAAAAATACATTATTTGCCCTAAGCAATGGCTGAAATGCCATCTCCATTTTCCAAAACTTCCAAAACAAAGAAAGAAGTTGCCATTCTTTCTGTAATGGTATATTTTACCCAGGGTCACCAGCAACACGGTTCTAAATTAGTGTTGTACACAGAACAGGGATGCTAATACAATCAAATTCGAATTAGTTCTGTTGCTCCTTTTCATTACAGTTATGCTCCTGTGCTAGCATAATACTTTTTGATACATGACTCACTTACAAAATTCAACTATGATGTTACCTAAATACTCAGTTTCCACTATCATAATGTTAATAATTATAAGGATGATGATTATAATAACAATAAGCTTGAGTGGTTTAAGGGTTAGAGATGGCAGTCTAAAAATGAAATCTGCGTTTATCCTACATCAATAATTTTGCAACAAATTTGCCCAATTTACAAATCAAAAATAGATTCTTCTGTCAGCAAAGTATCAGTCTTCTATCTGAAAATCAAGCACAGCTTGTTCGTCGTCAGAAACCACAGAGGCTCTGAAATCAGAACTTAGCTGCCAATTTTGTTGATGATGCATAAGACGAAACCGGGTACAGCTGGCTCTTCTCTCCTGTGCTTAGCTCTGCAGCACTGACATTCGGGAAAAATCTGTTTGTTTTTTTGTTTCAGGAAATTAAATAGCTATGACTAAAATGCAGCAGAGGGAACAGATATATCTGGGTAATAACCAGGTGCCATTTTTATTTTTAAATTGATTTATTTTTTTTGTAGCACCACTTGGTTAACTGAGATACTACGTCAACGTGACTGGTTGGCATGAATGACCTCAAAGAACACACATGAAGCTCCTGCCAAAGACAGGCTAGAGGACACTGCTTTTGATGCAGGGAGAACAGACAACTTCAGTCACTTGTAACTTTGCATCCATCACAGATAAATACATACCATGTCCTCAGTGACTACTTCCAACGGGGTGTCACATTTCACATTTTTAAAAATAGCTTCATTTGCTGACATGTAAACTGCTTTTTCAGAATGAGCACTTCATGTGATTTGTGCCTAAGCTTAAAGCTTTTATTTTACAGAAATAAGCCCATTTCTAAATATTATCCTAAAATGAAGAAACAAGAGCATTTGAAATACTGCAACATTAAGTTAATGACATAAAGCTACATTTTAAATCTTTAAGTTTACTGGAAGCTTAGTGAACCAGGAACATTCATTTCCTTTTCCTCTTGGCAAACCTTAAATATGCTCTGCCTAGTTCAGGGTTAAAGAGAGGCTTGGCTATACACAGTCAGCTATACACTGTCAGTATTCTGGATCTTTTTAAGGTGATCATGGAGACTTTATTATTATTATTTTTTTTAACTGTGTGTGCATGTGTGTGTGTGTGCGTGCGGGCACGCATGAGTGTGTGTGTGTGTGTGTGTGTGTGTGTGTGTGTGTGTGTTTTGTATTCATGTGTGTATGGGATGAACTGGCCTATGCTTTCTTGTGTGCTGGTCAGAGGGCAATGTTGAATCTTCATACTGGTTTTTGAGACATGTCTCACTAAATCTTGGAGAGGTTGTCTGCTCAAAGAGCCCTCAGAGTCTTCCTTTCTCTACCCATTCCAAACATTGGGGTTATGGACCATGCCACTATGCCCAGTTTTATATCTGGGTACTGAGATAGTTCCAAACTTTAGGGCTTCCTGCTTACTGAGCCCAGTCTTTACACCCACCCACCCCAAGGTCTTAAAGGTACAAAGCAAAGAGGGAAGAGGGAAAGAGGATTTCTTTTTTTTGAACAGAGACTCAGTATCATAGTCTTGGTGGACCTGGAACTCACAGAAATTTACCTCCTCTTCATCTGGAGTGTTGGGTTTATAGGAGTGTACTACTACTGAGCCTGGCCTGTATACTTGTGAAAATCAGAAAGTAGGTGCGTGAAAACTTTTTTATGTATTTACTTATTAATTAATGTATTATTAATAGTTAACATTGAACCTAAGGGCCTCTCACATGTTAGGAAAGCGTTCTGCCTCTGGGCCATACACTCCATCCCTAGTCAGCTTTTTTCTCTCATTCTTCATCAAGAACAAAAAGTTAATTGGGGTGGTGATCTCAGTGATAGAATGTATGCCTGCCATACAAGAGACCCTAGATTAGTCAGGCATAGAGCAGTGCATGCCTTTAATCCCAGCACTCAGGAGGCAGAGTTGGGCAGATCTTTGTGAGTTCAGGGCCAGCCTGGTCTACATAATCATATATGAAATATATATGAGAAAAATTTTATAGCTCTGAAAAAGCAGAAAACCTGCAAACTCATGGAAACTGAACAATGTGCAATTGTACCACTCCTGGGTCAAAGAAGAAATAAGAAAGAAATTAAGGAATTTCTAATATTCAACGAGAATGAGGATACAACATACCCAAACTTATGGGACACCTTGAAAGCAGTGCTACGAGGGAAGTTCATTGCACTAAGTGCCCATATGAAGAAAATAGAGGATAGTCACATAAGAGAATTAACAGCGCAACTGAACGCCTTAGAACAGGGAGAAGCGAATTCACCCCACAGGAGTAGACGCCAGGAAATAATCAACTTGAGGGCTGAAATCAACAAAATAGAAACCAGGAAAACAATACAAAAAAATCAATGCAACGAAGAGTTGGTTATTTGAGAAAATCAACAAGATAGACAAAACTTTATCCAAATCAACGAAAAAGCACAGAGAGAACATGCAAATTAACAAAATCAGAAAAGAAAAGGGGAACATAACAACAGACACAGAGGAAATCCAGACAATTTTCAGGTCATACTTTGAAAATCTGTATTCCACAAAAATTGAAAATTCAAAGGATATGGACAAATTTCTGGATAACTATCCCTTACCAAAATTAAATCAAGAACAGACAAACAACTTAAATAGACCTATAACCTGCAATGAAATAGAAGCAGTCATCAAAAGCCTTCCAACCAAAAAAAGTCCAGGGCCAGATGGATTCAATGCAGAATTTTACCAGACATTCAAGAAAGAACTAATACCACTACTCCTCAAACTGTTCCACAAGATAGAAACAGATGGTTCATTGCCAAACTCTTTTTATGAGGCCACAATAACTTTGGTACCCAAGCCTCACAAAGACACAACTAAGAAAGAAAACTACAGACCAATATCCCTGATGAACATCGATGCAAAAATAATCAATAAAATACTGGCAAACTGAAATCAAGAATACATCAGAGAAATCATCCATCATGACCAAGTAAGCTTCATCCCTGGAATGCAGGGATGGTTTAACATACGAAAATCTATTAACGTGATCCACCATATAAACAAACAGAAAAAGAAAAACCATATGATTATCTCCATAGATGCTGAAAAAGCCTTCGACAAAATTCAACACCCTTTCATGATAAAGGGCTTAGAGAGGTCAGGGATAACAGGAACATACCTAAACATAATAAGAGCAATATACTGCTAACATCAAAATGAATGGAGAGAAACTTAAGCCAATTCCTCTAAAATCAGGAACAAGACAAGGCTGCCCTCTCTCTCCATATATCTTCAATATCGTACTAGATGTTCTAGCTAACGCTATAAGACAACAAAAGGAGATCAAGGGGATCCAAATTGGAAAGGAAGAAGTCAAATTGCCTCTATTTGCAGATGATATGATAGTTTACATAAGCGACCCAATAAACTCTACCAGGGAACTCCTACAGCTGATAAACGCCTTCAGCAAACTAGCAGGATACAAGATAAACTCAAAAAAATCAGTAGCCCTACTTTTTTCAGACGACAAAAAGACAGAGAAAGAAATCAGAGAAACATCACCCTTTACAATAGCCATAAGCAACATAAAGTATCTTGGTATAACGCTTACCAAACAAGTAAGAGACCTATATAATAAGAACGTTGTGGCTCTAAAGAAAGAAATTAAAGAAGATACCAGAAAATGGAAAGATCTCCCATGCTCTTGGATAGGTAGGATAAACATAGTAAAAATGGCAATCTTGCCAAAAGCAATCTACAGATTCAATGCAATCCCCATTAAAATCCCACCTCAATTCTTCACTGACCTTGAAAGGATAATAATCAACTTATATGGAAAAACAAAAGACCCAGGATAGCCAACACAACCTTATACAATACAACCTTATACAATAAAAGAACTTCAGGAGGCTGTTCTGAAAACAGCCTGGTATTGGCATAAAAATAGACAGGTAGACCAATGGAATAGAATTGAAAATCCTGATATTAACCCAAACACCTATGAACACTTGATTTTTGACAAAACAGCTAAAATTATACAATGGGGCAAAGACAGCATCTTCAACAAATGGTGCTGGCACAATTGGATGAGGGTGTGTAGAAGACTGCAGATAGACCCATGTCTGTCTCCATGCACAAAACTCAAGTCCAAATGGATCAAAGACCTCAACATCAATCCAGCCACATTGAACCTCTTAGAAGAGAAAGTAGGAGGTACCCTTGAACAAATTGGTATAGGAGACCGCTTCTTGAACATAACTCCAGGGGCACAGACACTGAAAGAAACAATTAATAAATGGGACCTCTTCAAACTTAGAAGCTTCTGTAAGGCAAAGGACACAGTAGACAAGACCAAGCGGCAGCCCACAGACTGGGAAAAGATTTTCACCAATCCTATATCCGACAAAGGGCTGATCTCCAAAATATACAAAGAACTCAAGAAACTAGTCAACACAATACCAAATAACCCTATTAAAAACGGGGTACAGAACTGAAGAAAGAATTCTCAATGGAGGAAATCAAAAAGGCTGAAAGACACTTAAGAAAATGCTCCACATCCTTAGCTATCAGGGAAATGAAAATAAAAACAACTTTGAGATACCATCTTACCCCTGCCAGAATGGCTAAAATTAGAAACACCAATGATTACTCATGTTGGAGAGGATGTGGAGTAAGGGCAACACTCTTCCACTGCTGGTGGGAGTGCAAACTCATACAGCCATTTTGGAGATCAGTATGGCGGTTCCTCAGGAAAATGGGAATTAGTTCACCATAGGACCTGGCAATTCCCCTCTTAGGCATATACCCAAAGGATTCACATCCATGCAATAAAGACATCTGTTCAACTATGTTCATAGCAGCACTATTTGTAATAGCAAGAACCTGGAAGCAACCTAGATGCCCCTCAGTTGAAGAATAGTTAATGAAGATGTGGCACATCTACACAATGGAATACTACTCTGCACAAAAAAAATAATGGTATCTTGAAATTCGCAGGCAAGTGGATGGCACTTAAACAAACCATCCTGAATGAGGTAACCCAGTCACAAAAAGAGGAACACAGTATATACTCACTCATATATGGATTTTAGACCTAGATCAAAGTATCACCAGCCTATAATTCACACTACCAGACAAACTAGGATACATGGTGTATTCTAAGAGATTCATATAAAGCCCCTCACAGAACTGGGAAGGGACAAGTCCCCCAGAGCTCAGGGGAAGTTGGGGGGGCAGCGAATGGAGAGAGAAGTAGGAGAAAACGAGGGGGAGGAAAGGAAAACATGTGCGACCAGGAAGATTGAGCCTGCTTAGGAATAGAAGACAGGAGAGAGAGAGAGAGAGAGAGAGAGAGAGAGAGAGAGAGAGAGAGAGAGAGAGAGAGAGAGAGAGAACATAAAATAGGGAGCCAATATTGGTTTGAAGATAAAATTGAACACAAAGAAAGGTCTAGAGAACTACAAGACTGCTCCCAACTAACAATTTGAGCTTCCGTGGAAAGGCTATCATAAATGCCCTTCCCGGAGAGTGAGATCAACAACTAACTTATCCATGGAGCTCTCAATTAATGCCTGTTGGAATCAGGATCAAACACCCATACATAAAGACTGAGTCGAACTAGAACCCAGAAGCAGATGGAGAGGACAAGACCAGGTGGCAGAAATACATACAGACAGCTTACCTGAACAAGAAGGAGCTAAGGGCCACTAGACTGATAGCTGGGAAGCCAGCATGGGACTGATTCAGGCCCCCCTGAATATGGGTCTCAGCCAGAAGAACTGAGCAGTCTAAGGGACCTCAGACAGTGGAGCCAGGATGTATCCCTAGTGAACAAAAGCACTTTGAGAACATATCCCCCATGGAGGGATAACTGCCTTAATCTAGAGACAGGAGAGAAGACCTAGTCCCTACTTCACAGGACCTGTCAGATATACATGATCCCAACTGGATGGCATTCCCCTACATATGGAATTGGGGTGGGGCTATGGGAGGGGATGGTGGTTAGAGTGCATGTGAGAGGGCAGAGAGGGTAAAAGGGAGGGACAAGTTACTGGGGGAAAGGATTTCTGTTTTTGTTTCCACAGAAAATGAAAAGATGTGGATTCCTTCCAGACTAATGTGGTTTGATCACGCCAGACTGCCTGAAATAGAGTACAAGGTGATCCTACATTCAAAAGAGCTGGACAAAGCAGCCCTACAGACTACAGCCAGGATTTCTGAATCTTTTTTGAATCCCTCATGACAGAGCCCATTACCAGCAGGAAGTAGTTTGGAAAGAATGACGCCCAAATTCCCAAATACTATGTATAAATGTTTGTTTTCATTTAATTGGACTCTGTTATATAAAATAAATAAATAAATAAATGGAATTATTCTATACAGTGGGGGGGGCAACTACGTCTTCACTACATACCACATGCTAACTAATAAAGCTTAGTGCAAGGGAAAAAAAAAGAATAAGCAGAAAGGCTGAATAGTACCATATTTTGTGAACATTTGGAATCATTAAATAAAAATATTTCTAAAAGGAAAAAAAAAAGAAATATACCTGCATTAATCAACACCCCCAATGAACGTGTGTGTATGTGTGTGTGTGTGTGTGTGTAAAGATATGAGTAGTAACATATTTTTTTCTGGGGAAAAAGTAGTATAAAGTTAAACATAGGTGATAACTGGAAAAGCCTTTTTTTTTTCCCCAAAATTTACCCCTTTGTGTCATTTGAATTTTAGAATCGCCATTCAGCTATGTACAAATTGGCCTGGTGTTATGGCTCAGCAGGTAAGGGCACGTACCACCAAGCAGGATGTCCTGTGTGTTGTGATTGTTTTTGTTCTTTTAGGTTTTTGAGGGGCCTGCCACTCAGCTCCCAATCAATCACACATGAGTCTTATCCTTTGCTATGAATGCCTGGCCTTACTTTGGCTTGTTTCTAGCCAGGTTTTCTTATCTTATGTTTACCTGTCTCCCTTTTCCCTCTGGGCTTTTATCTTTCTCTGTATTATTTTTCTTTCCTTCTTACCCAGTGGCTGGCTGGTCCCCGATGTTCTCATCTCCTTTTTCTCTCTTCTCTTCCTTGTTTCTACTTATACCCTCTGCCTGCCAGCCCCATGTATCCTTGCTCCTGCCTCACTATTGGCCACTCAACTCTTTATTAGGATCACCAGGTATTTTAGACAGGCAAAATTACACAGTTTCACAAAGTTAAATAAATGAAGCATAAACAAAAGTCCACACACCTTGAAATAATATTCTACCACACCTGTGTTTGATATCCATAACTCTCATGTTTGAAGGAGAGGAGAATGAACTCTTACAAATTGCCCTCAACCTCCTCATATGTGCATAAATAAATACATATATAAATTTAAAATGCCTATTTAAAACCTGTACATATAGCTTTATTCTAAAGAAACACATGTCCACAAGCAAAATAATGTAGATGGAGAAAAATCTTGCAAACAAATGTTCATCCATTAAGTAGTGATGTAACAGACTATGTGTATATTTGCAATGGAATATTATTCAACCACAAAAATTGAGAAGCTTCCCCCGCCCCGCCCCTTTTGGCTTTTTGTGACAGTTTCTCTGTGTGACCCTGGCAGTCCTGGAACTCACTCTGTAGACCAGGCTGGCCTCAAACTCAGAGACCCATATGCCTCTGCCTTCTGAGTACTGAGATCAAAGGCAAGTGCCATCACCATCCAGCAAGAAGCTTGCCATGTACCAATATGAAATTATTGTGAAAATAAGTCGTTAGGAGAAGATAGACAAGATAGAGTATATGTGCTTACATTTCCTTGAAGGAATATATATATATTGATTTAGCCTTGCAAGAAAACAGTGCAGGGAACCATAGATGCAGCAAGATTATTCTCTGTCTACAGCATTGGACCTTTTGAATTTTGAGCATTTGAATATGTCACCTGTGGAAACCAAATTAAATTACAATTTTAAAAACGTGGGGCATTTTAAAATAGCCTTCATTATTTTCATCTCAAGCCTTACTTTTCTCTCTATTGTAAAACCAGTATGAGATCTTCTCTGTATTGCTAGCATTCTGGTTTAATTCTGCAGTGCTTAAGAAATCAAATCTGTTATTCCTGCTGGGACAGGAACAGTTGTCAGCATGTGTGGGCAGCAATGGTAAAGGGATTTTGAATATAAGGAATAAAAACCAAATACTGGCATTGACTGTATGATAAAGTAATGGTTGATATAGGCGACATTTTATGTCAATCATAATTACAAAGACATGATAGAAATGGGGGCAAATTTTAGACATAGCCTCTTCAACATCTCTGCCATCTTGACTTGGGGACAAGATTCTGCAATCCAGTTTGTACTGTCCAACAGTAGATCAAACATCTGAGCAGTCAGAGAAAAGATACATTCATATGGCTACCCAAACTATGTCTTATTGGGATGGACACAATGGGAATGTTTCATGATATTTATTTCTCGTGTGTGTGCCTAGAAACCACTTCTGCTGTATAGACTGCAAATCTGAGCATGGCCGTAGTTTCATGGAAAACCTATGAAAGTGTTAAAGGTAGCTTTCGGGGGCTGGGGAAATAGCTTGGTTGGAAAATGCTTGCTTGCTGTGCAAGCATGAGAATCTGAGTTCAATTCCCAACACACATTAAAAACACAAGCCGGGATTGATGGCATGGCTGTGTTCTCAACTTTTCCTGAGGAATATCACCTGAGGCTGACCTCTGTACCCCTCATACTTGTGGACACACACGAATATCTACATAGAAAAAGTAACTTTCAGAAAATCGAGTGGGCTGCGTGCACAGTAAGGGCTAGATACCATGTGACAAGTCCACTGCCATCTGAAGGCTGTGTTGTTCTCTATCATGCTGTGTTCTCATAATTTCTCTTGACCTTAATCTAGAACCAGCACATTGTGATAGAATTATAAAACTGTTCAAGATGTATATAGTTCACAAAGCTAAATGATCATTATATGAAAAGTTACTTTTCCTAACAAAACCCACAGCTTTTCAAGGACATCACAACTCCTACTGTGGGGCCTTCTGTCTTCGTTTTGAAAATTTGGGTAATATTTAAATGGGTAAATCTTTAAATGGAATCTTCTTAGCGTGACAAATGACTTCAGTGGCCTTTCTTAACTGAGGAAAAATGGCATTTTAAATGCATCTATAAGAGGCCCAAATCAGTAGCTGTGCACACCTAAATCTCCAAATGCAGAGACAGCTTCTGCAGCTCCCACAGATTATTAGCTACAGAAAAGGTTTATGCATCATTTTTGTTTGTGTTTTGTATTTATTTTTTTGAGTCTTTATATACAGCCAAGGCTGGCCTTCAACTTCAGCCTTACTCTTGATTAGATTCCGGTTGTATGTCAATATTTGCCTTTACCTCATTTTTCTGTATCATCCCTTCAATCACATGCATACACACAGACAGGCAGACTGACAAATGGGCACACACACAATGTACACAAAGGTGAATAATATTTAAAAAAATAAGTTCTTGCTCTGTTAGCGAAGGCTGCCCTCAAACTTACTGTGTAATCTAGGCTGGCCCCAAATTTTCTTTATACTGTAATCTAGCCTTGAACTCAGAGCAATGCACCTAACTCTGCTAGGATTAGAGACATTTTCAAAGATAATTTACATTAATAAAGTGAAGCAGGGCATGATGGTGCAGACTTTTAATCCCAGTGCTAGGGAGGAAGGGCCAGATGGGTCTCTGAGTTCAAGACCAGTCTGTTCTACATATTAAGTTCAAGGCTTTCAAGGCTATCCAGGGTTACATCTGAGGAGAGAGAGAGAGAGAGAGAGAGAGAGAGAGAGAGAGAGAGAGATTTCTCCACATATAATACAATCTGTACAAGTCTATACTAAATGGGGATAACTGGATAGATTTTTGTGCAGATGCTTGCTGCCTCCCACTCCGCTCATCCTTCTGTTTGTAAGCCTTCCCAGATTCATACAGGTCTGTAAGGAACAGCATCCATTACTGTAACCTTTTCAAGTGACAGCACTTTCTTCCTACACAAGCTACTGAAACCATGGGATTATTAAGGAGTGTCAATGTGTGTGTACATGTATGTGCTTGTAAAGTGTGTAGAGTTTTATTCTTATTTTCCCATTTATTTCATTTTCCCATATGTACTTAGACTGATTCTTTAAGGATCTGAATTTATTTACTGTTTGACCCAGTGTTTTGTTTCAGGTTGTTACAAAATATTATGCAGTCACAGATACTGTACTTATCTGGGGAATAATCATCTATGCTTAGAAAAGAAAATACAGGGAATAGAAAGATGATTTGTTTGAAGTAGAGAAGCAAGATAAGCAAGTTTAAATAAGAATTCTTAAACTTTATGATACACTATTGTATATCATAAAGTATAGAATACTGCTATATATTTTTTCTTAGAATTTATAATTTGCCCATTCCTCATACTATGGTATATATTTTAGTTCATCATGATTAGCTGAACTCCAATCTCCCAGCTCTAAACTTTTTTTTTTTTTTGAGATAGGGTGGTCTCACCATGTATCCCTGGCTGGCTTGGACCTCACTATGTAAACCATGGTAGCCTCAAATTCACAGAGATCTGCCTGCCTCTACCTCCAAGTGATGGAATCAAAGGTATGTACCACAACAAGGGGCTAACTGTAAACCTTTCTGCCTCTACATCAATTATTTATTAAATTAGTTATCCCTCCTTTAAAAGCAAACTGTTGATGATGGCTCAGTGAACAGATGCTTAAAACTGAAGATGATGGAGAGAACCCACACCCTCACGGAACTAAGAATGGCAGTAATAGTGCTATACAAAGAAACAAACAACCCCAGAGGTCACAATAGAAGTGTGCACAGAAAGCAACAAGAGTATTTCACTCCTAAATAGATGTCTGGGAAGCCCAAGGAGCAGTGTGGTGCTAGGGCAGGTGGAGTACTCAGAGGCTATGTACTTGAGCTGGTCTTTCCAGGTAAACAGTGAGGGATATTCACTCTAGTCCAATGAGAGGGTTCATGGAGATTTCAATGCTTAAAGTATGGGCAGTTTCAACTAGTGATGGTAGGAAGCAGGTGATAGCATTGAAACAACAAAGATATTATATGTCATGTGCCCAGCTTTGACTGTTCATTTGTGTGTGTGTGTTGTTAATAGGTGTGTTTAATATCTGTGTGGCAAGAACATTCCTATCAACACTAAAATTTTAATCAAAATAGGAACTTACATGGGATTTAGAGCTGGCACATGTGATCATGTTAAATCTCCCTTCCCCTGCCCTGCACTAAGCAACATAAGTACACATTAAGTGTATGCACTGGTATTGGTTAAAACAAGTAAACATTAAATATATGCGTTGATGTTTGCCAACATAAGTCAACATTAAATGATACATTGATATTGATCAGCAGATAAATTCTGTACTTGCTGTGTCTTCAGAAAGTGGAGGTAGGCTTCTTCACATTTAAATGACAGAAAATTGAGTTAAAACTTACTTCAGTTAAAAGACCACAAATTGAGTCAGGTGGTGGCAGTGCACACCTTTAATCCCAGCACGCAGGAGGCAGAGGCAAGTGGATCTTTGTGAGTTCCAGGCCAACCTAGTCTATGGATCGAGTTCCATGACAGTCAGGGCTATTATACAGAGAAACCCTGTCTCGATACCTCACCTCAAAACGACAACCAGAACAACAACCACCACAACAACAAAGATTAGAAAAGACAGCAAATGAACTCATATAATTGTCCAGTAGCTCCAGAATAGCTTGATCCCACTTTAAATGTAGCACTCTGTCTGTCCTTTCTTCTCTTTCTCTTGCTCAGGTCAACTGTCCCTGTGTTTGTATTAGGATGTCAGTTTACCCTTTTCTGTGTTGAAGTGTAGAGAAGAGAAAGCAATCTGCTTCTGATGTTTCCTGCAAGTTCTGACTTGTCATTTTGGCCACCTAGGCTGCAGTCTGGCCAGTGGGGAAATAGGTGAGTATCACCTTTGGTACAAATGAACACAGTCTGTGTAACATTTTCAATGGATGGCTCTCTTGTGACACACCTGGATGTTAACACCATGAGATCACGGGACTCCTTTGCCAAGTCTACTGTGGGACTCATCTTCCTTGAATTGCTCCTTTGAGTGTCAGGTCTGAGTGAATTGTTTGTCCTTTAGGTAACCTGGATCCTTGCCAGTTTCATTCACTACCTCTGTTCATCCAGGGTCCTCTTTTCAATGCAGAGAAATCCTTTCCCCTTGAAGCTTCTTATGGATAGTAGTGTGTATGTGTGATAATAATGTGTGTATGTGTGATATTTACGTCTCTTTGTGTACAATATATGATTTCAGAGTGGATGAATGGGTGTGTGTGTTTGTGTGTTTTTTTGTGTGTATGTGATGCGTATGTGTGCCCATGATGTTTGTTTATGGTGCATGTGACATGTGTGTGCATGTGTATAATGTGTGTCTATGGTGTATGTGACGCGGGTGTGTGTGATATGTTATGTATGTGATGTGTGTGTGATGTGGTGTGGTGTCAGGTGATGTGTGTGTATATTTGGGGGGGTGTCAGGAGGGGATGTGTATGTATGGATGTATATACCTTGTATTTCATTTTCAATAGTCATAAAAAATGTGAGGTAGGAGTCTAGTGAATCATCCTTATGTCATAGCTACTCAGGAGGTCGGCTGAGGCAAGGAATCAACAAGGAGAACCTGCTGAGCTACAGTATGAGTTCAAAGCCAACTAGGAAACTTAGCGAGACTCTGTCTCAAAAATAGAAAGTTTATAAATGTAATCTTTTCCTTCGAGAATTTACAATTTTATAAAGCAGAGTTAGAAGTTCATACAGACCCATTCTGTTTGCCTTGATCTTGTCACATCTGAGACAATAGCTTCCCATTTTCTTTCAGGATGGAGTTGGGACGGAGTAAAGAAGCAATAACAGAAGAAAAACACAGATACTGTATAGATTTAAAATACTTCTCTAGAGATATGTGATATTTCAAATTAGCAATCCAGAATTCTTGTCTTTTTCCCTGTGTTTTAGGATCTGAGGAGGCAGAGACCATTGACAAGTAAGCTGATGATTGAGTGGGCCTCGTGGAAGATGTGTAATGTAAATTAAGCCTTGACAGGTATTATATGCCACCCTTTTCATTAGCATAAAATTTATGTCTGAGTCTCAGCTAAGAGTTTGCCAGGTTCTGACTAATGTTCAGTGAAGTTACACAATATTTTGTGTTTATAATTTTTAATTACACTCCTGGAAAATTGATTTTTAAGAGGGTGTGAGTTTTCTTTCTGCTTCTCTTAAGATTGAACCACTTAATTGAAATAGCACGTTTAAAAAAGAAATGCCTAGCAAAAGGAGTTCGATGAACAATTGGCTTTGCTGTATATGCCATCCACAATGCTTTTCCAAGGCAAGTGAGGATTTGGACTCCAACCAGGAAAACACAAACTGCTGTTGTATTCATTGCAGGAACTAAACTCCTAAACTCCAGTAGTCTGTAAAACAAGGAACTCTAAGGAATGATTATTTGGGGGGAATGGGAGGCAGATGTCCACAATATATTGTGAACTGAAAAAACATTGTGCACCCTATGGGTCCATTTGGATAAAAATGTATGTATTTAGTAAAGTGAAACGATAAATGGTGTGTATCAAAATAGTTAACAGTGGTTTTGTCAACATAGCAGCATGATTGTTGATTTTACTTAACCACCTTCCCCCTTGTTTTGTATCCGTTCATTTTCCACACTGAAGATTATCTTTGAAAAGGAGGTTAGCAGATGAGGAGGTAACTGACCCCAGAACAGTCTGTATGGGCTCCCAAAGCCTCCTTTGGACAAAATCAATGTTTCTGATTCAGCCTCATTAAAGGATTTCAAAATATTGTTTACATGGTTTGATGTTGATAGTTCATTCATTTATCCCATAAACATAGTTGCTTGCAGTACCTTCCATCAAAGGAAAATTTGGCGGATTAACTGTTAAAATCTAGTCACTCTTATGAGAAGAGTCAATTATGCATTTTTACCCATGTCTTGCACTGATGTTAAGAGTTTGCAATTTTTCTGAATGTAGTTACATTTATTTATGTATATATTTATTTATTTATTTTACCAACATTGCCTGTTGGCTCCACTGATTCCACTGATTAATCGAGTGAATTGGCTTTTTGAGATAGGTAGTTTAAGCTGATTTCAGATTCTCAAGGTAGCCAAGGATGACTTTGAACAGGGAACTGCCACCCATGGCTGACTTGTCTTTTTAAATGGAGAAAGTCCAGCTCTATAACTTGGGTTGTCTTTTTTTCTTTCATTTGGAATGCTCAAAGTCTTCATGGCTTATCTAGCTAACCTTCTTTTTATTTGTTTGATGGTTGCTAAGATTTACTTATACTATAATGTCAGTGAGTTTTCATGTCAATCACAAGAGCTGTACTGCATAGGATATGGCAAATATTTGCACTTATTGCTTTGAAATCTCAAGCTGGCAGGTACCATTTTCTAAATACAGACCAAGATTAACTGAGCAATGAAGCAGGAGTGCACAGTAAGTCCTCTTACAAATTCTTCAACACTGCTATTGTAGAAGAACCCATTGAAGGATTTAATCTTAGTTAGGCAGAAACTTGGGAAATACTTGGAAATGTCCACATTTTAAACCACCATAAAGTGGTAGGAAAGCTATCACATTATGCTATCAAAGAAATACAAATGTTTATAAAATATTTCCTATGCTTCTGCTTCAAGGATTTCAGTATCATTGTTTATACTTTCAAGAAATTATTTGGGTGTTTACATTGGTTCTAGAATCAAGTGGTTTGTGTTAGTTGTCTTCCATTGCTATAACAAACTTCCTAAATATATTGGAAGAGGACATTCTTTATACTTTATTTATTTTTTTAAGTTTCATTCTACATTCCAACCTCAGTTCTCCCTCCTCCCCTCTCCTCCTGTCCTCCTTCCGCCTCCCCCTTGGCCTTTCTTTTTTCCCCCAGCCCTCCCACTCCTCCTCTCATCCACTCCTCCCCACAGGTAAGGGATTCCACGAGGAGACATCAAATTGTGTCACATTAAATTGGTGTAGGACCAAGCCCCTCTCCCATGCATTAAGGCTAAACATGGCATCTCACCTTAGGGGATGGGCTCCAACAAGCTTTTATATCAGTTTAAGTTTTCAAAGAGTTCAGTCCAAGGTGAAATACTGCCATTTCTTTGGACTTGAGAGGAGACAGAATGTCCTGACGAGGAAAGTGTGTGGCAGAAGAGGATGCTTGTCTAATGATACCTAGAGAGCAAAGACAGAGTGGAAGAGGTGTCAGGATTAACTAAGTGATAAGGCAAGTGTGCATGATAATTTCTCCAATAACAGCTTCATGTAAGATATAGTTCCCCAGGGCAGGCACCCAAGGAACGACTCCCTTCAACAAGGTTGTACCTCCTGTTTCCATCACCTCTCAGTATCCCATCAATTATGAACCCATCAGTTAAGTCAGTGCCCTCATGATCCAATCATATCCAAAGACACCACCTCAGAACATATGTGCATCAGAGATCAAGTATTCAACACATGAACCATTGCAGGACATTTCAGATGCAAAACATAACACATCCCCAACCACTAAAAAGTTTGGGCATATTTAATATTTAGTCAGGCTGTGCTAGTTTTCATCAGATTAGAAATTTAAGGGCAGGGCCAGTGAGATGGCTCAGAGGGTAATGGCACTTGCTGTCAAGCTTTCAGACTAGACTTGGATCCCCAAAATATACCTGGTGGAAGGAGAGAACTGATTTCCTTTAACCTCCATACTTCATGAAGAGGCAGCTCAGCCCCCAACACACAAGACAATTGAATCAAAGTGTAAGAACAATGGTAACAATTAGAAAAGATCACACTAAAAGTGCTAAGAAATAGTGGTTTACTTAAGACTACTGGAGTAGCTGGATGTTTCGGGACAACAGTGGTCAAAGAAAAATACCTCTTGTGAGCAGCAGCAGAACCTAGAGCAGAGTTAAGGAAGACAAGAGACTTTTGATGGGAAAGAGAGGCAGATGTGCTTAACTGGAAGAAATATTGGTTAACTTTTAGTTGTGATCACACTTTGGTGGTGTCTATGTGAAGCAAATGTTTTGGCTCAAAACTTGTTTCTTCCCCTTTTATGTTTTCTTAGGTTTTTTTTTTTTTTTTTCTTTCTTCTTCTTCTTCTTCCCACCAACCTGAAGACAGGAGGATAAGGCACATTCTTTCTTATGAAGGTCAGTGGGAACACTGCCAGGATGTTAGTCACGTGCTAGAGAATGTATTCAGGTGAAAAAAGTCAGAGATGGGGACAAAGTACACTAGAAGGAAATGGTCCCAGTGTACCTCATAATACAAAATCAGTCCATTTCTCTCACAAGAACGTGGTGTTAGAAACGGCCTAGGATATCATTAGACAGTAAACAAGTCTGCTAGCATTCAAATAAAACAACAGTGGCAACCATTTTCTCCTCTTAAATACTCCATTTCTTTGTTTAAATGGTACCTCTCTATTCCTTTTGGAAAACCATACAAATAAAAATGGTGCACAAAGATACAATGAAGACATAATACTCAAATTTTCTAATCTCCTAACTTCCAGCACAGTGATGGGTCACTACATAACCTTACATTGATTTTTGACTAAGAACCATTTCTCTAGTCCTAGGAATGTATTGTCCATGCCTCATCATTTTACTACCCTGCTTGGACCTGCAAATTTTCTATGTATCAGCACCCTCCAAAAACAGCATTTATATGCCTGAGGCATTTGGTTCAGAAGCACCAAGGTGATAGAGGCCAGAGAGATGGCTCAACCAGTAAGGGTTGACCACAAGGATTGGATACATGGGATCAACATGGTGGAAGAGAATGACACCAGGAACTTTCTCTCTGACCTCCACACTTGGGGCCACACGCATACATTTGCACATACGAGCACACAATCAATATTAATGCAATAATAAAGAATACAGTCTCAATCGACTGATAATTGATAATTCCAGCAGAGTAGATGATCATCATCACTTGTACATGGGAATCTTAATGAATAAGACATGCATCAGGGAGTGTTGTGACAGATATGACTGAAGACGAAGATGGCAATGGAAGTCTCTGCAGAAATATTTACCTATTAGAGAAAGACTCTTTAAATGCCAGACTTGACTGGACTCCCAACTGCCTTAAGAATACACACTGGGAAGATCACAACAGACTGCACCATCAGGAAGGCCACGATTTAAAGGACACCCTGGCTGAGATGATGAGTCCTGGGAAGCAGGTCTTGCTGCTACTTCTGGGCCCTCGGTGGTACAATAGCTTAATTGTTCCATGGCCTTCCCCTCACAGACATTTAAGAAATCAAGTTCTTTATTTTGGTTTTTCCTTAACAATTTACTACCCTCAAACCACACGGACCTGTGGTGGAGGGGGAGTTGGGGCGGAGAAGCATTGAGAGGTTTTAAAGCAACTTGGGAAGAACTTGTTGACGAGTTGAGCTCAGGATGTCTAGGCGGTCGCCGGAGGGTGAGACGGCCCCTCGGCCAGGCGGGGAGGGCGGAGGGCCGGGCTAGCAGCTTGGCGGCTGGGTGCAGCAGGTCATTGTTTCCCCGGCCGCTCCTCCCCGCTGGTCCGGCGTCACTGGCGGGGCGCCCGGGGCGGGAGGCGGGTTATTTATAGCTCTGGCTGCGCGCGTCACGGAGCCCGGCCCGGCTGACGGGGCCGCTGACGCTCTTGGCCGCGGGGCCGAGGGCGCGGGGTGCGCGCGGGCGGCGACAATGGGCCGGAGCGCGCGCCTCCCTGGCCTCGGCGGGCGGCTCTCCCGCCCCCGCCCTCGGCTCCGCGCCCCCGCGGGGGTGGCGGGGCTCGGCCCTGGGACTCCGCTCGGCCATCCGCGCTCCTCGATGCGCGCCAGGACTGCTCGAGCAGCTGGAAGCGGCTGCGCGACCACTCTGCTCCCGGGGACGCGGCGACCTGGGGCCGGGAGCGCCGGCCAGGTAACGTATTCCGGACCCGGGCTGGGGTGGGGGGCTCGAGGAGGACCCGGGCCAGCCATTCCCGGACTCCTGTCCCCGCGGTGTCCCGCGCCGGTGCAGGAATCCGAGGTGGGTGTGGAGCGCCAGACCGGGAGAGAGAAACTTCGGTGTGACCAGCTCCAACACGCTCCTCCCGAGAGGACGGCGCGACACAGGCACCATGTCGTCCGCCTCCCTAGCCCCTCCCTGGCCACTCCATCCCCCTGATCTCCCCTATACCGACACCCGCGACCCTCACTCGCGGGCCCCCATCCTGGCCCACCCAAGCCCACTGTCGCGCTGGCAGGGACTTTTAGGGACTTGTGGGCCGCGGAGGCCAACCCTGAGCCCTGCCCTTCCGGCTGCTCTGCAGCCCCTTGCACGTGGCAGGCAGGCAGGCTGGCTGGCTGGCTGAGAACTTGCTGTGTCTTCTAGGAAATTGCAATCAATTTGTAATGCTCTTTCGCTAATTGGGAGTTCAAAATTAAACTTTAATAAAGCATTTGTGTCGTCTCGTCTAATTGTGAAAGCTTCCATTCGTCCTGCTAGATAGACTCTTAAGTCTCAAGTTAATGGCGCTAAGCTAGATTTCGCCCCCAGTACAATTCTGTCAGCCTTCCTCGGCGCAGCTGGATTTCTGTAAGGTACAGATGTTGCTAATGGCAGCTTAAGCACGGATGGGCAGATAGCATACGGAATGCAACATGTTGCCATATGGTTCCTTTAGCCTTTCACCTCCAGGGATATCAATCATATATATTCTGGGAGGAACCTAATGACTCTCTGAACAGCAAAATGAATTATCTGGTACAATTTATATCCCTTGACCTGATGCGTTATAACAACAGGAAGATAGCATCGCCCAATTGCTGTGGTATAAATTGAGTTACAGAGCTACATTTCAAATTCTGTATCAACTATTGGTAGTTTGAGGGGCGCTGGTCACATCATTCTGACTGTAAAATCTATTGCTGTATTTCCTTCTTACCTCCATCCTTTTCCGATTCTAGACATGCAAAATTGATAAAGTTTATCCAAACTGATATTGGAAATTGACACTCTACCTAATAGGTGAGTATGGAGAAGTGGAAAATACAACTTCCAGAGTTAGTTTCAGTTAGCATTCTTCAAGAGCATCATCACCCTTTAAAGCTACAAAATCAAGTCCAGGAAATATGGTTTCGGTACAACCCCTATGTCTAGGTACTTAATTGAAATTCTCCACCTAAAACAAACAAAATCCTACTTCAATTCTTGAGAAAAAGAGTTCTAAGTAATAATAAACTCTAAGAAACCTAAGTAGAACGTTTTCTGCAAACCAGTTCCTGTACTCCATTCCCCCTCTCTGTGTCTTAATCCAAGTCATGATTGTGAAGATAAAGACTTTTCCTTCCAAGATGTCAGTATCTATGTACTGAAGCCATGGCTTAGATCCTACTGGAATGGCTTAGTAATATTTCATACTAGATTTTTAAATCTCCCAGTG
This sequence comes from Phodopus roborovskii, assembly GCF_943737965.1. NCBI lineage: Eukaryota > Metazoa > Chordata > Mammalia > Rodentia > Cricetidae > Phodopus > Phodopus roborovskii. Next base: position 46,830,088 of record NW_026126418.1, read on the forward strand.
ACTAATAAAATATCATAACTGCCTTTAAGCTTGGTTTATAAGTATGTTGTCTTTTTAACCACAGTCCATATTTTTGATTCACGAATGCAGATCACAGTGATAGTTAAGCAATGATCAAAGGGTATAAATTAAAGTACCATTCAAATTTAATTTCATGTTTACTTTTACATGTGAAAAGGTTACCTTAAAGTTAGCGATATAAAATCTATTTGCATTCAACAATATATTTTTAAAAAGTAGTTCACGTGAGCTGATAGACTAGCAAAACATGTAGACTCTAGTGGCTTAAAAATGTATTTACTTTTAATTTTATACTTTTCACAAAGTAGTAACTTTCTGAATCGTTTTAAAAGGACAAGGTGACCCCCCACACACATACACTCATGCTCATACCTTGTAATGGCTGATGGTGTTAACTAATGCTTGAGTTAGTTCAGGTGTTCTGATTATTATACCTAATGTCTTTTGCATAGCTAAACAGCAAAAAACAAACAAACAACAACAAAACAAACCTTATGCCGAGCAAATTGGGATATGGCTAGCATATGGCAAAATTCCTAGCTGGGGCTGTTTCTGTTGTAATCTTTTTCTAGCTGAGGTTTTAGTGTGTTCTACAGCATGGGTACTCTATGGTTGGGCTTAAGCCAGGTCAGTAGTGAGCTTGTCAGTAATGACTCCATCTTCATGACCTGTGTGTATTGACAGTGACTCTGTCCTTTAATCAGTCACACAGAGCCTGCCTTATAAAGCTGTTATTGTCATGAGGAAATACTACAACCTTTTGTCAAACCCTGTGATTATTAAAGTGTTCCTCCTTCAAATACAGGCCAAAAGGCCTGCTGGGTTTTGTTTCAGAGTTCAAGCAAAACCTCAAGCAGCACTGTTTGTTCTCTTGTTTCTCTCTCTCTCTCTCTCTCTCTCTCTCTCTCTCTCTCTATCTATCTATCTATCTCCAGTTGTATCTTTGTGTGTACAATCCATGAGTAATTTCAGGCACCTTTGCAGATACACACTACACATATTTTTGTGTACTTATGTGGTGACAAACCTGGGATATATTTCTTACAGCATCATTTCATTTTAAAACAAACATTTGATAGACTTGCACCATTACTCTAAATAATGTGGCTGGCTGCCAAGGAGAACACCAGTACTCAAAAGGACTAGAATTGCTATTGTCCACTAGGAAGTCACTTTCTTGGTTTTTAAAAGTCCTCAAATTGCCTTTTTCAGTATTGCCCTTCCATATTATTAGTCTGAGAATTTGTTTAGACAGGATAAACATTCTGGAAATATGCTTGAGTTGGCCAAGAAGATATTTCTGTGTCTCTGTTGCCCGTAGACATAGGGCCTTTATCTTGTGTTGGTATGTTTAAGTGAACAACGAAAAAAGATTTACAATTAGGTGCATTCTCCATACCTTATAAGTGATCTTAGTTGTGATATGATCCTACTTGCTTTCCCTTTTATTTTCTTACAAATAAATTTTTGATCTTTAAGTATACTAAGTTAGTTTATGTTTTTTCTCAAGGTGCCATGGAACCAGCTATGAATAGGCATTAGGCCTCTAGTAAAAGTCCTCATTCAGCTAAGTGGGCTTGCAAGTCATCAGGAAACAGTGTGGACCCATTGCACTTGAGCCTGCTTTTCAAATTCAGAACTCATATTGGTGCTTTAGAAACTTGTGTCTCTCTTTTAAGAGCACTTCATTAAAAAATAATAAAGTGTCAGTCTGTAATATTACCCCGGCCAAGTAGGAGCAGTCGCCTCTTCTCATCGATATACAGCTTTGTTTTTATATGGGTTGTCATGAGTGCCATACAAATACCACATAAGAAACTGACTTGGTTTGCCCTTACTTTGACTGAAGATTGACAGGAGCTCTTTAATTAATCTTGTTCTCTTTCATGTTCTGTATTCAGATATTGAAATACAGTATTTTATACATTTATAAGTTTGTGTTTGCATTTATTTAATTTATGTTTCTTTTTTTAAAGCGTGTAGCCTTGAATGTTTGTTCTCTTTTTTTTTCCACATCATTACTCTGATACTGCTTGATGTAACTTGATTAGCTCCCTCCCCAGTCATGATTGGTAATTAAAATAGGCATTAAAATTAGTCACTTAGCAATTTTGCTGTTCAATTGGCAATTAAATTACTTAATTGCAATTAAAGTCCTAATTTTAATTGGCAAAATGATAGATGTAGATTTAAGATAATATGTATAAATACTTTAATAAGTGTCTATATAAGGATTACTTAATTACTCAACTTCAAGTTTATGCTGTTAACTTTAGAACTTTTAAGTGAGCAATGAAATTTATATTACATCTATTCAAAGGATATGGTAATTAGATTTATTACTTATCACTATAAGGGTCCTTGCGACAAGTTACTTTTGTAGTGTTCAAATTGTAAGCTTGATAATTGAGAATTATGATGAGAAAAAGGGCATATATGTCTTTGTCTGAATATATCAATACCTTATTTTCTTTTTCATTAAATTAGAGGTTCTCTACCAATTAGCTTGAAGAAAAAAGTAAAATGTGCTTATGTTATCACTATATGTAGAACAAAACAACTAGAAAATGCCACCTGTAATTTACATATAACTTTTGCAAAATGTATATATTTTATCTGTTTAAGAAATGTTGTTTAGTATTGTTAGAATACTAATACCACTCACTGGCTCTTATTAGAATTTCAGGTGACTTTTATATTAATATATAACTATTTTCAGGACCTTTAAATGTGTTTTAGAACATTGTATGTTTTAATGTCTTCCATGCATACAAAAATAAGCAAATAAATTATGAAGCAAAGTAATCCTTTCTAGTAGAAGAGAGTTTTTTTCCATAAGAAAATGTTAAGCTGTTCCTATAAAAGCAAGTATTAGGCCACTGCAAGCCAAGTATTAAAAAAAAAAAAAAAAACCAAAGATTTTTATTATGTAAAATAGTTTTTGAGTGGCATGAGGTTTTACCATATGTTCAGTTTTATGATTTTAATTTATAAGTAGAAGCTTCTAGAAAAAAAATGCTGTTTACTTCTACGCATCTTTACACATTTTCTAGGATAGAGTTCTGAATTAAAGTAAGACATTTAAAAAAAAATCAATGGTTTTTGGTGAAAAACAGACTGAATAAAACCATCTTTTCAGAATGTGACTACCAAAGAACCGATTGCCTCCTCTAAGAGTCCTACATGAAAGGTGCAGTTTGCTTGATTAATAGCCCATGAATGCAAATGAAATGGCAAAAACAAAACAATAAAACATCTTCAATACTAATTTTTTTCTTTTGAGAAACAGATGTTTTAAAGGAAAAATTTCCTTTTTCTGTCACTATAAGACTGCCTACTGAATAACAGAGGCTGTGAATCAAAGTTTGGTTCAAACATAATGTAAACTACATCTATCTCATTTTAATGCTTATAAGTTCCAATACCTACAATATTGTAGAGAAATATCTTGAAGTTACCTCAACCCTGACAGCAAAACAGGTATGTCTGTTTCATTGTATCTGCACTGTGAGGTCTCTGAATTCATTTGGGGAGAATACTGAAATCAGTCCCCAGAGGCCTCTTCACCATGCATTAAAACAGAAAATCCTATGGGATTACATAATGTTTGCTCTCTAAATTATACCAAAAGCTCAGTTTTATTAAGTATAATCTGCTTAGCCATGCATAAAAAAAAATACTTAGGTTTAGATGCGAGTTTATGTGCATTTATACTGACTTTCAATGAAAATATTTTTCCACACACAGGCAAATATATTCTGCTTAGTATGTGTTAGTACCATAAAAGGTAATATAGCAACACTTTCATCAATGCTTTTTAAGGTCACATCATTATGTTTATTAATAACAATAACAATTTATATAAACAGGAGTTACTATGGACAGCACCAATTTTTTTTTGCTTCCATTATTTTAATTTATTAAGAAAATATATCTTTATTGTAGGAAAACTTTGCACATTTAAACATGGCAATAATTTTAAGTTTCATGACTCTGGATCCAGAAAAAAACATTATTGTCATTTTAATTGAGTTATAAAATACTTTACTTGAAATATTTATGTGTAAGAATGCAGAAGAGTTGCAGCCATATAAATGCAGAATTTCAGTTCCTTTTAGCCTAAAGCATCGTTTTAACATTTTCTGAAAGGTTGTTCAATTCTACATTTTGATTCCATTATATGTGTAATTAAACCTCTATGCACAAAAGCATTCCCTTATGTACTAGCAAATATACCCACAGGAATTCTCTTCTAAACTATAATTTATTTAAACATGTAATCATAGGATTTTAAAACATGCTTTCATTTTTCCAAACTATATGCCAATTTGAACTGCTTTGAGATAAAATGAGAGATTTTATTGCCATTTTGGTTTCTTTCCTTTGTGACCTAACAGTGAGTTAAATGTGGGCAGGAGGAAATAAAGAAAATCCATTGGGAACCCAATTCCATGTGTTGAACTATTTCCCTTTTGGACAAAATAGAAAAAAAATAAAAGAATTGTCATTGTTTATGAATTCCAAACACTATGAACATTTGGGACTGCACAGTTTTCTCCTGGGACTTAGTTGGCCTAAGTAGTAAATAGCTAATTAGCTAATTTTGGGGTGTGGTGTGTGTGCTTATATATGTGTATGTGTGTGTTTAGTTTATGTATGTGTGTGAACGCGCGCGTGCATGTGCTTGTATGAGAGTGTCTCTTGAACATTGTGGAGCCAGGCCCCCTACTGACAAGATCTGCCAATTACAGACCTTGCCTTTGCTCCTGCAGTTTCGCCTCCTCAGAATCAAGTGGAAAACACAGTGGTCTGAGATTTTGAGTGTGGCCCTTTTATACTCTCTGTGCACTGGATCCTTCCCACCTGGGAGCATGTGCGAGCTCTACCCTAAACTTCAACCTTAGAATAGTCTCAGCCAAGAATTAATATAAGCGAGTTTATGAGTCTTCCTAAGAAGTAGTAACATCCCAGGAAGCTGAACATTAATTTGAAGGGAGGGAAAACTCACACACAGGTGGAAAATAAGTCTTCACTTTCTCACATTTACATGTTATGATTACTTTATTTTCACTTATTTATTAAATAGCTATGACCTTTGCCTTTTGATCTTGGGTATATCAAGACGTGAGCAAAGCTCTTATCAGAGAACCATGAACTGCAAGTTGCTAAAGAATTATAACCCACATTACTATGCTTGTTGCGTGGTGCTCAACATAAAGACTCCAAGCCTCCTTTCCTCGCTCTGGAAGGAAATGTCCCCAACTCAACCCAAACTGAGGGAAAGTAGTGTGCATAGGGCAACATATCTACTTAGCCGCATTTGTGTAGGGAGGGCTGTGGTTATGATCTTAAACCTTTTGGTAGTCACTCTCCTGTATTAAAAAATAATAACTTCCACCCCAGTGTAACGAAACTTGGGTTTCCGACTTCTGAAAATAGCTGCCGGGAACCAGGCCCACCGCGTGGATCAAGGAAGGCTCCCCCTGACCGCACCCTGCTCCCTCGCGGAAGGGGAAGGAAACCCGGGAGGGCGCCTGTGAGCTGGAGTTTCTGCTATTTTGGGCCCAGCCTGGCCGGTGCGTCAATGCCTGCGCCCCTGCGTCACCGCCACCCCACCCCCTTCCTTCTCCATTGCTCTCCAAACTCTCACTTTTTCCCTTTCGTTCGCGTGGAATCGCTTCTGCCCACGGGGCGCTGACGCTGCCGAGCGCACACTAATAAGCTGTTCTTCACCCTGCCCCCTTTTGCACCCTTCCCCCACTTCCTGGTTTTATTTTATTTTTCTCGCGCCCACTAGGGCACCGCGAGCCATAGCGGCAGCAGCTGGAGAGGCAGTCGCAACATCTGGGGGAAACTTTAAGGTGGTCACGTAGGTTTCCCCGAGGCTGATGAACAGTGGAGCCCGCGGCTCGTCTGGGCAGCCGCAGGGCACCCGATGGCAACGCCTCTGCAGCCTCAGGCTTACTCTGCTCGGAGCCGGCAAAGGCGGAGGTGCAGGCTAGGAATGAGCAACCCCACAACCCTGAGAGTTCCGCGGTGTTCTTCGCCGGTGCTAGGATCACCAAAAGGGGGCCGAGTTGCACAACGCACAACCCCCCCCCCTCCCCCGGCAGTTTGGGAGTGAGCCAACGCGCGGGAGGAGGGGAGGAGCGCTGTCCTGGGCGGAGAAGGGGACCCTCCAAAGTCGCCCTCCCTCGGCCCCATCCCCTTCCTGGTCTCCGGAGAAACCTTAGGAAGTCTGCCGCCCTGGGCTACTGGGAGTAAGGCTTGCCCTCCGGAGGAGCGGCGATTCCTTTGCTAGCAAGATCCACGCGCTTGGCGGGCGAATTGTCTTGCAGAGCCGAGCGGGAGGCTACTCTGACGCCCGTGGTGGTAGGACACGCTCCCACAGCCCATGGGGACCCTGAGCTGAGGCACTGGGCACACACCCTCTGTTTTTCCGAGACAGCGAACGGCCCACTACCGCCTCCGGCTCCCCTCCCTTTGCCGCTTCTCCCACCATTCTTTCTTCTTGGTTATGGGGACGACAGCCCTTGCGTTTCAGAAACTCGTGAGAGGGACAAGAAGGGCTTGGCGGGCACAGTGAAATATCAATGCTGTTGAGAGTTGACTGAAGGGAAGGATCAGACCACCTTTCTGCACAGGCGCACCTGTTGCCCGACTCTTTGATGTTTTATCTGTAAAAGAAAAGCAAGCAACAATTCACTCCTACTTGTGAGGTCCTCAATGTCTGCCCTCTCTCCCTCCACACTCCTTTAACTATAGCTTTTTAGTTTCAGGAAAGAGGAGGAAAGAAAAATGGACCCTATTCCCTTATCTCTAGAAGGAACGTGGAAGACTGATATAGAAATAAGGGGAGAAGGGGATGCGCGGGCTAGGGAAATCCCATCTAAGCCCAAGGAGAGCCGCGAGTCACGGAATATTTGCACTTCCGCTAAGGATTGTGTGGAGGGTGATGTTGGGAAGCAGCAAGGCACACCTCTGTCCGTGTGGTCCAGGTGCCAGCCACTTGGCCCACGCCAGCGTTCTTTTCCGTTCAAGCTTTTGTTGCACCCTCCCCACGTGTGAGGACTCAGGGCCTGGGGGCAGGTGAAATGTAGCATCACCGCAGGTTTCACGGACCTGGACCTGGGTTGCCTAAGTCACACTTCTTTCGGAAAAAAAAAAAAAAAAAAAAAAAAAAAACACCCAAGTGGGCTACCAAGGTGAAGGCAGAAGCGTTCCCACCTTAAAATCAGCCCCAGCCGTGACGTCAGGTCGGAAATATACCAAAGCGAGCGCGGGCCAGGAGTCCGGGGAGCGCGGCGACGCGGCGATTGGACCGCGGGCCGCTGACGCGCGCTGACGCGCGCAGACTTTAGGTGCTTGTTGGCAGCCGCAGCCCGAGCCACATAAACAAAGGCACATTGGCGGCCAGGGCCAGTCCGCCCCGCGGCTCTGCACAGTTCCGCGTCCCTGTCGCCTGCCCCACCGGCTGTCTTGTCTCTTCTTCCGCCGGGCTGGTGGCGTGTGGCTCCCCACACCCGGCTCCCTCAAGGCTCCCGCGGACCCCGGAGCCCCGGCTCCCGGAGGGAACTGCACTTCGGCGGAGTTGAATGAATGAAGAGAGCGGAGAAGTGAGTAGAAGCGGCGGTGCCGTCTGTGCTCTCGGGTTCACCCGGGCTCCGCGGACTGGAGACCAGGTTCTCTGCAAGTGGGCGCCAGAGACGCGGATCGCCAAGGGGCTGGAGGGGGGGCGGGTGGATGGCGAGTGGGCGCGCGTCGCTCCGCCGAGCCTTTGCTGGAACTTGGGCTGTAGCGTTGGGGGGGAGTTGGCTGCCGGCAGAGTCTTCCAGGCTTCTCATTGGTGGATGTGCAAGGGGGACTCCCACAGTTTTAGGAGATGCGGGCTTGCCTGCAGAGAGGTGCGCAAAGTTTGCTCCTGGTGTGAAATTGATTGTGGCTTGTTGGAGACTCTAGAGCTCGTGAACAAGTGGCTAACAGTCCGGGAGAGAAAGTTTATGAGTTGCTTGGGAATAGTGTCTCTCAGATCGCCCGCGAGCAGATGTTTCCCGGGTATCGCCGTGTAAGGATGGTGTCGGTAGAGTGTCCTGTTGCTAAGTTGCCTGAAATTTCTGGTTTTGATAAATGCTGTCCTTGGGTAGTGTGCCAGAGTGTGTGCGTGCGGTAAAGAGTGCAGTTATGAAATTGTGACACTGCTAGGGGTTCACATCCAGCACAGAGTTATTTCCAAGGGCGGCGGCGGATGGTTAACCTTGTCCACTCCTTGAAGCAAGATTATGAAAGAAAGGAGAGGGGGAGCAGAAGGAGCATGTCTTGGGTTTCTCTATCTTTATTAACAAGTCTGTCTGTGCTCTAGAATGCCTTGCAAGTGGGAACATCTGACAATTGCTGGGACACAAGAATGCCATGTCCCAGCAAGTAGGCAGCCCATGGAAAACATTGTGGAGAAGATGTTTAGCTTATTGTGCTTTTAACTTTGGTGCCAATATTATATATGTAATATGTCCTTCCCTCTGCAGTTAACCCGATACTTCTGGTAAGGAAGAGGTCTCTCTCATCACCTCTGGGCCATTAAAGGTGTTGAAAATCCAGCTCTCTGGAGTAACACCAATTCATTTGTACCCCAAACCCCAGTGCTGGGTCAAAAACAAATAGAAAAGCTATATACTTGCTCCCAAATTGGCTTCTTGGTTGTCCAGGTCTTGCTAACATTTTCTTAGGGTGGGATCTCTATTGTTTTTCCCCCAGTGTGCATTTTTGAATTCTACTAACTTTTTTCCTTCCTAAGAGAAAAGTCCATTTGACTACAAGAAAAATATTTAAGAGAAGGCTTCGACGCCATAGTTTCTCTTTAGCTTAGTCTTCTTAGCCAGGTTTGAAATAAAGTAGAAGGAAAATGACCCATCTAGAGCAAAGGGACCAATTCATTATATTGTTAAGTATCAAGTAGGCTCATGGGATAACTTCCTTCCAGAATGCTTTCTCTGCAGGGATTTACACTGGGAGATGAGTGGCATTATCTGTTGTTTAGCCATGTCTTTGCACGTTCATTTAAGCCACTGTTTGGTAAAGTCTTCGCATTCATTCCCAAGGAGGCACTGAAGGGCCTGTGAGTCTGCCTCTACCCAGCCAAATCTCGATGGGAAGACATCCTCAAACTTCCTATGTCTGTATTTCAGGGAGTTCTGACGGGCTGGATTCCAAATTGCTTTTTTAAAAATCTTGGAAACTCTGTCCTTCGTTGAATTACGACACTGTCCACCTTTAATTTCCTCGAAAACTCCAATAACTCGACAGAAGGTTAGTGAGCTCTTTCTTTCGTTACCTTTCCCGAGTTCCCCCATCTCCAGAAACACAGGCCAACAGGATCGTCTCAGGCCGGCCCTGTGCCTTATGGCCACAGAGAACAACTTTATATTGTGCGATTCAACGTCATTTCTAGACCATGGGTTCTAGAAACCCTGTCGTCGACCCTGAGCTTCAGTGTAGAGGCTCATCAAAGTGGGGAGCGGGGCGGAGTGGGGGGAGCATTTGGAAATATCCGGGATTGTAGTTTCTCAACAGTTTTCCAGCTCTGGGTGGTTCGGGATCAGTCCTTTCCTCTCTTCATTGCTGCTCCGACCCACTTTGTCCTTCCCCTCGTACCCCTACCCTCTCTCTGACGCCGCGGGCTGCCGGTGTAGCTCCAGGTGTACCCGAGCCCGGAAGAAAGTGTTCAGTTGACCAGGCTGAGTGTATGTCACCCTGTTTCATTTCCAGCCATGCCTTGTGTTCAGGCGCAGTATGGGTCCTCGCCTCAAGGAGCCAGCCCCGCTTCCCAGAGCTACAGTTACCACTCTTCGGGAGAATACAGCTCCGATTTCTTAACTCCAGAGTTTGTCAAGTTTAGCATGGACCTCACCAACACTGAAATCACTGCCACCACTTCTCTCCCCAGCTTCAGTACCTTTATGGACAACTACAGCACAGGCTACGACGTCAAGCCACCTTGCTTGTACCAAATGCCCCTGTCCGGACAGCAGTCCTCCATTAAGGTAGAAGACATTCAGATGCACAACTACCAGCAGCACAGCCACCTGCCCCCTCAGTCCGAGGAGATGATGCCACACTCCGGGTCGGTTTACTACAAGCCCTCCTCGCCCCCAACACCCAGCACCCCGGGCTTCCAGGTGCAGCATAGCCCGATGTGGGACGACCCGGGGTCTCTTCACAACTTCCATCAGAACTACGTGGCCACTACACACATGATCGAGCAGAGGAAGACACCTGTCTCCCGCCTTTCACTCTTCTCCTTTAAGCAGTCGCCCCCGGGCACTCCTGTTTCCAGCTGCCAGATGCGCTTCGACGGGCCTCTGCACGTCCCTATGAACCCGGAACCCGCGGGCAGCCACCACGTAGTGGATGGGCAGACCTTCGCCGTGCCCAACCCCATTCGCAAGCCGGCATCCATGGGCTTCCCGGGCCTGCAGATCGGCCATGCATCTCAGTTGCTTGACTCGCAGGTGCCCTCGCCACCGTCCCGGGGCTCTCCCTCCAACGAGGGTCTGTGCGCCGTGTGCGGAGACAACGCGGCCTGTCAGCACTACGGCGTTCGCACTTGTGAGGGCTGCAAAGGTTTCTTTAAGGTGAGCAAGACTAAACTGAGGTGGCAGGTAGAGATGACCTTGTTGTACCTGAGACCCAGGAAAGTGCCCTCGCCTTCCGGTAGGCAGCCCAGCCCTAGTATCCCTGAAGTGGAAGGGCCTTTGGGGGTGTCTAAGGAAAGAAATAAGCAAGACTGGGAAAGTCAGGGTTTCACCTCCCCCCTCTCCCCACAGCAACCTGCCGCCCGGCGGGCTCCTGCCCGAAATTGCTGGAGCCAGAGTTGGAAGAGGGCTATTTGCATGTGTTAGGCTCTGTCTTCCTTGTTCAGATTGAAATTGGTTAGGACAGAGAACCGTGTCTGAGCTAACCAAGTGGAACAGAATTCCCTATGGTCAAATTAAGTGATCTCTTTATTTCGCCATCCTGATTGAATAATCTTATCATTTTAAATAGAGAAGGTCTCCAAGGAATGTAAATAATATGAATGCCCACGGATTTGTATTTACTGAGCGTCTCCTGCTCCTTCTCCTGGCATATAAAACACAGCAAGGAGCGGCAAGGTTAGCTCAAATGTTAACGCTATCAATTTTCTTCTGGTAAATGCCCTGGGGGAGGAAAAGGGAAGGAAATAGGAAGAAAAGAACAAGAAAAAAAAATTTTTTAAAGGAGTAGTGTTTATGTTTGTAGGGAAGGAATGCCTACCCAAGCCATTAAAAAAGTCTCCAGTTTACTAGGCTTTGAATTAAAAGATAATAATTTTTGGCCTACATTCTCTCCCTCTGCAGCGCACGGTGCAAAAAAACGCAAAATACGTGTGTTTAGCAAATAAAAACTGCCCAGTGGACAAGCGCCGCCGAAATCGTTGTCAATACTGTCGATTTCAGAAGTGCCTGGCTGTTGGGATGGTTAAAGAAGGTAGGTCGGGACAAGCTGCTGACCTCTGATTCCGCGCTCTTGAAAGACCACCAGCTGCTTGTGGACCCTGGTCCCTGCCTCCCGCCGCCCCTTTATACGCACTCTCCGGGATCTCACTGCTTAATGGCCCAGCCTTCTCTAAAGAAAGCCACTGGGCCTTCCTAGCCTCCGACCCAGGTGGAGGAAGGTACAAAATAACGCATCTTGTTTTGTTTTCGTTTTTTCTTTTCAATGCTTCTCATCAGTAAGGTCTTTGCAAGTAAGAGGACCCCTGGGCTACCAGGTCTGGCGCCCACTGCTGCCTCCCGGGAGACCCGTGAGGCCGCTGAGTCTGGGCTCAAGGGAACAGTGTTAACCCGGCTATTCCTTTACAGTGGTTCGCACGGACAGTTTAAAAGGCCGGAGAGGTCGTTTACCCTCGAAGCCGAAGAGTCCACAGGATCCCTCTCCCCCCTCACCCCCGGTGAGTCTGATCAGTGCCCTCGTCAGAGCCCATGTCGACTCCAACCCGGCTATGACCAGCCTGGACTATTCCAGGGTAAGAAGCTAGTGGGGGTTATCATGTGAACAAACCCAGGAATGAACAAACCCACTCCCTACACTCAGTTTAAGGCCCCAGATTCAAGGGTAAATGAGGCAAACCAGGATACATGCTTCACAACCCTGGCCAGGGTTCCAGAAGACAGAGAGGTGTAAATCTTAGAACGTGCCAGAGTGGTTGAGTTTTTGTGAAACTCTGTTGCCCGACAATTCCTCCGTCTGAGGTCCGAAAGGCAAAGCCCAGACTGAGGCTGTGCCTAACCTTCCTTCCCAGATCTACTTCGTGCAGAGTAGATCCGCCGCCACCCCCCACCCTCCATGAAAAATCGAGCTTGCTTGGGGCCAGGAAATAAAAGAGTGTGGAATGAATAACGGGGGGCGGGGGTGTCGGGGTCAGGGATCAAGTGGTGCACTTCCTCTTACTCTAGTTGTGAAAATGTGCAGGTTTTGGTTAAGAGGGAGTGTGGGCAATCCTAGTAGCTACTGCAATATTATTAAGCTTTGCAAAGGGCGCCTCCACTGAAGACCCACTCTGGGATTAGCATGAATACTACCGTGTCAATTGTTTTGTGGAGATAAGACTGAACGTTTCCCAGGGCTGGATGGCACTGTATTTAGTCTGTATGGAAATGGTAATTTACATATTTAAAGCAGCGACCTCATAGCACCGTCCCTAATTGAATTAATTGCCCCGGAACATCTAATTTCCTTACTGGTCAGAGAGAGGTTTAATTGTTATAAAAACCTGGCTCCCCTACTAGAAACGGGGTTAGCAATTTCACGGGTTATATATTTTAGAGAACCTCATTAAGTGCTTTTTAAAATGAAATTCCAGTTCCAGGCAAACCCTGACTATCAGATGAGTGGAGATGACACCCAACATATACAGCAATTCTACGATCTCCTGACTGGCTCTATGGAAATCATCAGAGGTTGGGCAGAGAAGATCCCTGGCTTTGCTGACCTGCCCAAAGCTGATCAAGACCTGCTTTTTGAATCAGCGTTCTTAGAATTATTTGTTCTTCGATTAGCGTACAGGTAATGAGGGAGGCCTAGAGAGGAACGAGGAAGTAAAAGAAAGGAGGGGGGAAGGGTGGGGTAAGGGTAGGACGTGGGCAAGATTAAAAAAAAAAAAAAAAAAAAAAAAAAAAGGTGGGAGGGGAAAGAGTGAGTCCAGAAACCTTGGGTGAACGGAGTGGAGATGGGCTAGAGGCGTTCTTGATTGTTATGAAATTAAACCCTTTCAAGGTCCACTGGTCTACATGTTATTAACTCTTCAGTAATTAGGTGCCTCTTAAATCCCTCATTTATTGCTCTTCAAGTAATTAGTTGTTTAGCTTTTCTCTCTCTCTTTTTCTCCCCTCTCTCTTTGGTATTAATTGCAGGTCCAACCCAGTGGAGGGTAAACTCATCTTTTGCAATGGGGTGGTCTTGCACAGGTTGCAATGCGTGCGTGGCTTTGGGGAATGGATTGATTCCATTGTTGAATTCTCCTCCAACTTGCAGAATATGAACATCGACATTTCTGCCTTCTCCTGCATTGCTGCCCTGGCTATGGTCACAGGTCAGTACTGCTAGTGCAGGGTACTTCCCTTGCAGAAGTTCCTCTGGTGGGACCAGTCATGGCTTTCCCCAGTCACAGATGCTCTCTGATTCTTCCAGCTGACTAACTCCATATGCATTCTTCTTTTGTTTCTGATTGCATTTTCTGCAGAGAGACATGGGCTCAAGGAACCTAAGAGAGTGGAAGAATTACAAAACAAAATTGTAAATTGTCTTAAAGACCACGTGACTTTCAATAATGGGGGCTTGAACCGTCCCAACTATCTATCCAAACTGTTGGGGAAGCTCCCAGAACTCCGCACCCTTTGCACGCAGGGGCTCCAGCGCATTTTCTACCTGAAACTGGAAGACTTGGTACCACCACCAGCCATAATTGACAAACTATTCCTGGACACCTTACCCTTCTAAGATCTTCTCCCATGCACTTCAAAAGACCTGGAAAGAAAAACCATCCAGAGGGGTCTGGTCACACGGGCAGAGCTGGCCAAAGTGCCCTGTTCATATCATCTCCCTTCTGTAGACCCCTAGCCCCCATTCCTAAAGTAAACAAACAAACAAACAAACAAAAACTGCCGCTATTTCCTAACCTGCAGGCAGAACCTGAAAGGGCATTTTGGCTCCGGGGCACCCTGGATTTAGAAAATGGACAACACACAGTATAGTGGTATAAACTTTTTATTATCAGTTCAAAATCAATTTATTGTTCAGAAGAAAAACTGCTAATGTTTGATGGGAAATGTTTGGCCATGCTTGCTTGTTGCAGTTAAGACAAATGTATCCACACACCACACACATAAACACACACACACACACACACACACACACACACCTACCTTAGGAGGACCCACATATTTTGCCCTATAATAAGACTTCAAAGTTTTCTGCTGTAAAGACAGCTGTAATATATATAGTAAAACTAAATGTTGCGTGGGTGGCATGAGTTGAAGAAGGCAGAGGCTTGTAAATTTATCCAATGCAGTTTGGCTTTTTAAATTATTTTGTGCCTATTTATGAATAAATATTACAAATTCTAAAAAGTAAGTGTGTTTGCAAAAAAAAAAAAAAAGAAAATAATTACATAAAAAGGGACAAGCATGTGATTCTAGGTTGAAGATGTTATAGGCACTTGCTACTTCAGTAATGTCTATATTATATAAATAGTATTTCAGACACTATGTAGTCTGTTAGATTTTATAAAGATTGGTAGTTATCTGAGCTTAAACATTTTCTCAATTGTATAATAGGTGGGCACAAGTATCAATACATTGGAAAATCCTGACAAAAGGGACACATAGTGTTTGTAACACCGTCCAACATTCCTTGTTTGTAAGTGTTGTATGTACCGTTGATGTTGATAAAAGAAAGTTTATATCTTGATTATTTTGTTGTCTAAAGCTAAACAGAACTTGCATGCAGCAGCTTTTGACTGTTTCCAGAGTGCTTATAATCTACATAACTCCCTGGAAATTACTGAGCACTTTGAATTTTTTTGTTTTTTTTTAATGTCTAAAATTGTCAGTTAATATATTATTTTATGTTTGAGTAAGAATTTTAATATTGCCATATTCTGTAGTATTTTTCTTTGTATATTTCTAGTACGGCACATGAGATGAGTCACTGCCTTTTTTTTTCTATGGTGTATGACAGTTAGAGATGCTGATTTTTTTTTCTGATAAATTCTTTCTTTGAGAAAGACAATTTTAATGTTTACAACAATAAACCACGTAAATGAACAGAACTTTGTCTTATTTCTGGGTCAGGAAAATGATGACTAAACAACACATAGAAGAAAGATGCAAAAGTGGAGATTGATTTGGGGTAGGTCATTTACACAACATCTGAATTTCAGAGTGACAGCCTGAATCCATTGTGGCAAGAGGGAGGGTGTAATTGAGCTAATTATCTAGAGAATTCAGTGCAATATTTTTCCTTAGCCTGAATTTTCCAGTCTGGTGACCTACATTTATCAGAGTGGATTTGGAATATTTTATTTTACTCTTGTAAGTTTTGAGTAAGTATAGCTTTCAAAGGACAAACTTAGGATACCAAGAAGCTTCTAAACTTTTCTAGTGTTGGGAATCTCTGGAAGGTCTTGTGGACAGCTTTCAGGAAGTCTGTGCTTGAGTCTCAGAAAGGCCACACAGATCTTGTACTTTTGTTTTTGCCTTTTCAATTCCTATGCATGCTGGTAAGAGTGTGGAAGGGAGAGCTCTGGGTCTCTGGCCCTTGCAGTCCTGAGTCAGCTTTACCAGTTGAGCTCTGTAGAGACATTTCTTACATTATTTTCCTGCTTTGATGGGTATTGATGAGGTGTAATCTGCACTTTTAGAATAACATTTCCACCTTTTAAGTATTCCAGATTTAAAAAAAGTCCTTGTCAGGTCTCTGATTTGGTTTAAGCAAGTTTTAAGATGAGGCTCTGCACTAACTTTCCATGGAAGGAAGGGAACTGTTGGGCTGAGCTGTCTCTCAGCCATCTATCCTTTGGCAGATGGTAGTCCAGTTGTGGCCTAGAAGAGCTGCAACACGGGATGATCATGGTGACTGATCCTGGCTAATTACAGATGGCCTCTAGGTCACTGAATTTACAAAAAAAAAAGTTATTGTTATTGTTTAAAAAATGTATTGCTATAGTAGTATAAGGCCACCAGAGCTGTTGGGGCATCCCCCGCCCTCCAAAAAAAAAAAAAAAAAAAAAAAAAACCCAAAAAACAAAAAACAATTGTTTTGTGGTTGGCAAAAAGACAAGGAAAGTTTAAAGCTATTTTTACTTGGAGGGTTTCTCTCTCAGCATTCGAGGGTAAAGGAGGACTGCTACAACATAGGATATCAAACAATCAAACAATAAGGAAATGCCCAATTTCTCTCTCTCTCTCTCTCTCTATATATATATATATATATATATATATATATATGATCAGATAATGCATTTAATTTTATTATTCTATCTTATTTTGAATCAAAGCCATAAACTTTTTAGCAGACAGATTGAGCTCCCATCAGAGCTCTTCTCCCAGGTATCTTCGGGCCCTGAGACAATTACATTCCACTGCCACAGAAGCCCTGAGAGTTGATCCCAGAAACACCCCCAAGGTTGATTTTTCTTAAGGAAGCAGCAAGCACCATTGCAGGCCAGTGGGGGCGCTAGGACAGTAAGTCTCTGGAGAATTTCGAGTGAAAGGGACACCATGTTCTCCTGCTCTCCAGACTGCACCTACTGCACTGGGTTATTCTGAATTTGCCTCTAGTATGATTTCTGCTTTACAGCAGCATTCTAACTCCTGGCTCACACTCACCTACATCTCTTCCGTGTTTTCAGAGGTTCTCATTGCCCAGAACTCTTTCCATCTTAGATTTTCTTTCTAGGAATAACACCCAGGAAGACCCACAGACTCTCTACATTGTCAAAGTGAGTGAATGGAACTTCTTCAGGAAGAGGTCTAACTTTTTGAAGAGGGTTTCCTATTCATCTCTGCTCCCCAATGGCCCTTGGGTTTCATTTATGAAAGTGTCATTTCAGCAATGGAAAATACAGAGTCATTGTTCCAATGCCATGGCCATCCATACACTTCTCAGGTCTGAGAAAAGGTCTATTTTAAAAGCTTGGTGGTCTAGTCCTACTTTGAGAGGCTGCCCAGAATGCTCTTGGCTTTTTGGAGAGATGGCCTTAATATAAACCAAGAACAGACAGGCGGTTCTATTGCCTGGTGTTTTCTGGCTTCTGCCTTTCTGAGTGTCCTGCCTTCCCTCACTCAGACTTTTGGCTTTCTGAAACTGATCAGAAGGCACTCAGGAGGGTGTGTGCGAGTGAGTGAGTGAGTGTGTGTGTGTGTGTGTGTGTGTGTGTGTGTTTACTGAATCGGTGGTCCTAATTCTGATACAGAGCTACTGCATGATCCAGAGTAATAGCATCAAACCACACCCATGGCACAGATCTTGCCTTGTGCACTTTTATCTTGTTCCAGGCTGGTTTTTATCCTTAGAGATCTTGGGGATTCTATCTCCTAAAAATACCGACTGTAAGTCTATGGGCTGCTAATGTGTGTACAGAGGATCCAACGAAGACACAGATTTTCCTGTCAATTTAAGAATATTACTTGAAGGTTTAATTTCACGTTTTCTTAATAATCTAGTGGCTTTGCGGGTGTCATTCCTAGTAGTCAATTATCTGATTATCTTTTAAGCCAGAGCATCCCCAGTGAAGAACGACTTTAAGACACAAACGGGTGCACAGGTGAATGCCCTCCAATTTCTTTGTAATATTTGACCACAAAGTTTTCCTGTATAGGATGCATTTCCATCTCTCAAGACCCTATACTGTGTACTACTAATACTAGAGCACACCCAAAGAAGCATGCCGCCCTTCGTCTTCCAGCCACCAGCGTCGTTTAGCTGTGCACACGCACCGGTTTCCTTTTTTATCCGCCGCCAAGCAGCAGCGCCAGGTGACTGAGGAGGGCAAGGACGAATCTCTAAGGCGAGCCTCGCTCGGCTCCTTCGGTGGGATAGGTGCTTTTTTGTTTGGTTCTGAGTCCGAGGCAAGAAAGGAGACAGGTTCCCCTAAGGTGAAAGGGGATGGGAGGGCATCTAGCCCGTAGGTTCAAAACTTTCTGTCAGTGCTGTTTTAACGGTTGAATAGAGGTCTGAGTGTCTTTTAATAAAGACTTTTCAGAAGGGGACTTCAAGTACTGACACTCCCTTCCCTCCCTTCCCGGTCCTGGAATGGTAGAATGTGAACTCGTCTGGGCGTGCCTGGGAGTTTCTCAGCCACGCAAACTTTCCCGGCACCGCAATGCCGCGGACCGGTAGTCGACTCAGTTCGGTCGTTGACTTAGTTTTGTAATTTCACTACGAAGCTTCTCTGGTGGGGGCTTCCAGCAGCCGGTAGCAGTCCACACTGCTCTCAGGTCTCAGCCACGACTCAAGGAGGAGCATCTGGCTGCTAGACACTGGGAAAGTCTGCATTTGACAGAAATGCTTCAGGAGCAATCACGGTTTGCAGTGGCGAATTTAGTCGATACAGGCGACTTTATTGATGAAGCAGTATAAGAATTCCAAATAGGTCATCATTTAAAAAATTAATTCGTTTCTTAATACTAAAGCGACACACGTAAATCGGTTTAAAAATTGTTTTTTAAATTAGAGTTCCCAAGTTGAATGATGGAGATGTAATTTTCCCTTGAAATGTTCCCCGAGCTGGGGCCACGAGCCTTTCCTTAGGAAATGTCCGACTTCTTTTGCAGGGGCCTTCAGGGAGCGGTGGGCGCTCAGGAGAACAGAGCCATACCCCACTCCTGCACTAGGAGACGTGCGCCTGGGTCCCCATCTGAGGCGTGCGCCCAGGACCCTGAAGAGCGTGCAAGCCGACTAGAGGAAGCCCGCCTCTGGCCACTTACTCCCTTTAGCACGCTGTGCTGTTTAGTAGATAATCTTCTTGGCTAGTGAAGTCCAGGCCCTAGTACGGGGCAGAACCGGTGTCTGAGTTCCCCTCTGCCCTCTCAACCGTGCGGGAGAAGGTGGATCGCAAACACTTTTTGCTTTGCCGCGTGCGTTTTCGTGACTGGTTTGTTTCTGAACAAACCATCGGGAGATATTGCCGAGAATCTTGGACAATCTGTAACATTTTCTCTGTTCCTTCCGGTCCTTCCTTGCTCTGCCAGATGTTCCCAGGTCTTCTTTCTCAGCAGTGCTATTACCACACAAGGCCGAGGTCACCATAGGTTCTAGAATCACCCAGTGGCTAGGTAGGGCGCATCGGGGCCTGAGACCCGAGGCCGTACACACACACACACACACACACACACACACACACACACACACACACTAGGCGCTTTCTCCTCGTGCCCCCCACCCCCATCTGAGGCCAGTCTCCGATGTCCCGCAGCTTCAGGGCGTCCCCTCAAAACTCCCCAGAGAGGACATTTTGCAAGTGGTCCGGACTAACATAGAGGCGTGGTTGGCAAAGTTGCGGGCATCCCCACTCAGCAGCGCGTGCTGCCTGTGCCCACACCCGGAGGAAACAACGTGTGCGCGTCTGCGACTCCCTTTCCCCCTTACAGCACCCGTAAGGAGTCCAAGGCCATCGTGCCAGAGTGAGGGACTAGTCTGGTGGCAGGATCGGGGCAGTGCCTGGAGCAACCTCGGAGCCTTGGGGGAAGACCTGTACGGGCCTTCCTCAGGGAAGGAGGTTGGCTGTGGCGACCTGCTCTTGTCTTAGCTTGGCTAAGACCCGCCTTCACTGGAACCCGACAGCGTTTTGCAAATGCTGGCCCCCATGGGACGGGATCAGCTGGTCGGTCCTTTACTGTTCTTCCTTAACTCCACCTGAAAATGTGTATGAGGGGAGGGAGTAGAATTTCCAAGCCACCTTCAACTTGTTTTAGTGCAAATGCAGGCTTCTGCCTGAGACTTCCGGCATCAGGGGGTGGGTGGTGAGTGACAACTTTGCCACAAAAGCGAGGAACTTCCAGAGGGACTGAGCTTGTTGAGACTGCCTGGCTCTAGGAGCTTAAAGGAGAGGATTTCATTGACAAACTCAAATTAAATTGGAATTTTGATTTGAGTATGAGATTAGGAGAGAAAGGACCCTTCATCAGTAAGCACTAAGTAAGATAGAGTTTTTGAAACAAGAACCTCGAATGACTGGTTTTGCAAAGTTATTAGAACTTGATATTAGGAATTCCTCCCAGAGAAATGAAAAAAGAAAGAGTAGAAATTAAGAGTGCTTTCCCAAGAAGTCTAAGTACTGAACGATGAAACTTTTCTTGGGACACAATATGAAATAATTTTTAAGAGTAGGTTGTAGTTTTTCAGCTACTGTTTATGAACTAGACTGGGTGGTATGGTGGTGCTGTGTGGGAAGCAACCAACTCCTTACTCAACAGACCTCAGCATCTCTTTACCCTGTGACCCACTATTTGCTTGAAGCTATATCATTGTTCACCAGCTAGGATTAATGGCAGGGAGCACATGCAGACAATTACCTTCTAGATGTTGTTTAGCAGCCTTACCCTAGGAAGAGAAAACCAGCAGAGAAGACATAGAGGTAGGGAGAGAGAGAGAGAGAGAGAGAGAGAGAGAGAGAGAGAGAGAGAGAGAGAGAGAGAGAGAGGAGAGTTCATTGTTTGCTTAGCCCAATGGTGCTAGATTCCAGCAGAAGGAAGGGAGTGGAAGCTTTTGTGGGAAATGAGTAGCAATGGGGATGGGTGATGACAAACCATACTGCAAGGGGGACTGAGGAGTTGGAAGAGGATATTTACAGGGTATAGTTAATCAGAGTGTAGAGTTGAAGGTAAGCAGAAATGAGAAGTCTAAAATGTTCTAGAAGCACAGGATGTCTGGGTACCAACAGCAATGTGAGTGAGTTCAAATAAAAAGAGAAACGAGAGTGGATGAACAAGACCATGTAAAAAAGGTATTGGGATGACATGGGGGGAGTGGGTGGCTATGATGGCTTTTATAGCAGTGTTAGAAGACTTTGTGGCTCTGAGGATAGGAGGCCTTGGGTTAAATGGGAATCACCCAGGGGCTTGATGTTTTGTGACAAAAGAATTAAAAAGAACAAAACCATTAGCATGAGAAGTTTCATCCATCTCATTACATTGCAGTTTGAGGTTGTTTCCTCAGATGGGCTGAGATCTCCAGCAGGGGAGATGTGGACGGAGATGTGGACTCCTTTGCCATTGGCAAAGCAGAATGAGATAGTGGGCAGGGGCCTTACTTGACAGTTTGAATTTCATCCATTACAGTAACATCTACCACATGCAAAAGTCAGATTCTATTTGATATAACCCTCTGAACTCTAAACTGTGAGGATAGCATTATTTGAATTTTACAGATGATGAGAAGAATATTGCAAAATAACTCATTGTACAAATACCCGGAATTATCATGCATTTTAAGTACCCTGATTTAGCTGCCTGAGAAGGATTGGGCCTTCCCCACTGCTTCTAAAGACATTAAGTAAGGATTCCTCACCTGTGGGTTTGAAAGCCAAGTGCAAGTGCATTTAGAACACTGAGTGGGGTAGCCATAACAGTACAATGCTCTTGTTTCTAAAATTTTTTTTCATTTTGAGGTTAGATCTTGCCATATAGCTCAGGCTGACCTTGAATTCATGACTTTCCTGCCTCAGCCTGCTGGGATCACAGTATGTGCCATCATGCCCAGCTTCATGGTGACATTTTAAACAGGGCATGATTTTCATTGCTTTTCACAATTAATGAGTTTATAGTTATCTAACGTTGGTACCCAAGAACATAGTGAAGGATGGCTGTATACCTTTATCCCACCGAGAAGGTCATTAAACTCAGAAAGAATAAAAAATGTTTTCTATACTTAAGATGCTCGAGCTCTGCTGTATCTACCATTTGATTTCCACCTAACTTCTGAGCTTTCTGTCAGGAAGATCACAGTTCATGGCAGGAAGGTGGTTTGTGGTGGCCTCTGTTCTGAGCAGCGACCAAACCCTTGGTGCTGAATTCAGTCTCTCCTCTTCTGTGCCTTGGATCGCCAGTGCTCGTGTTACATTTTGTTTTTTTTTAAAGCTGCTCTTGCAGTCTACGGAAAGGCATAAATAGATGTTGTTGAGAGAGTTGAGCAGAAAGTAATATTTCTTCAGGATCCTCTCTGCATCTAGCTTGGTGTGGTCAAAGGGTAGCAAGAATAGCCTTATTATATTTCAAAATTTATTAGAATATATACACTGGCAAACAAAATATGGTGGATTTAGGTCAGCTGTTTGCTTATACAATAGATTTTGTTCAGCTTTGACATTTAATTTAAGCTTCAGTTATCTGAGGGCTGGGAATAGGATAAGCATGTTCTGCATGTGTTACGCTTTTTGTTTTATAAAACTCACTTGCCTGCACTTATTCAGAAATAATTCATGATCAGAGGTTTAGGGAAAAGGAAGCCCTGTGACATGTTCTGAAATAATTCTGAAAAGTGGAATTATGGAAACCCTAAGAGACATTTTTATTTTTGAGAGATAAAGATAGCTACATTTGCTTTCTTTTGCTTAGTTCTCATCTCTGCATGCTGAACCGATTTGGTTAAATACATGCTTCCAGAGACTCATAATGAATACATACAATATCAGGAGTTTATGCAGTGGCCTGGCTCTGAGCAGTGCCGGGCAGAAGTTTCAACATGGGCTGCATGTGTGGAAACAATATCACAAACATTTGACACACCAGTGACTTATTTTTAATATATCTGAGAAAAATAAAGTCTGCTGCTGTAAAATCTGCACTTGCAGATGCGTTAGCCCTAAATAACCTTTAAAATTGGCCGTGGTGTGGTGGGAGATGTTGGTATTCATGAGTGTTTTGACATGTTTGACATTTTATATATGGTGTACTGCTCTGTCTGTCTTACATCCCCCCCATAATAGTGCACATTGCCTTACTAAATTGCAGCTTTTGGTGTTTGCATTTTGTGTCTACAAGTCTGCTTACTGGATGACTGATTTGTTTGTTATTTATGCAAATAATGCTTTAATGAATTAGGTTATTACTGCTTTTCCTGATGTGAGCGAGAAAGGAGGGCTTCATAAAGACACTAGATTCTGAGTTTTTAAAGAAGCAGTGGAGAGAAGATGTGTTTGTGCATGCTTCTGTATCTGAAGCTTGCCGCCGCTCTGGATTCATAGAGAAGGAGAAAAGAAACTGTATGGAATGATTATATTCATGGAAGCCAAGGAATTTGTGCACCAACATCTGGTGAAATGAATAGAGGTTTTTGAAATCAGTCAGAACAGTATTTAAGATGGTCCTTTATTCCTTTATTTATTTATTTATTTTTGGAAAGGGCAAAAAGCTCCTTAGTGGGGGGCTTTCCTCTTGAACTGAGATACCCAGGTGGCCTTGAGATAAGCATGCTGTAAGAAAACACACACTTATGCCTGTGTAGACTCAGAGATTTCAACAGCTCCATCGAATAAGGTAGGCTTGATGCTGTGGTCGCCTTTGCTTTGCTTCATTTCCAAGTTCTTCTTCAGGTTGAACTCAGTCCATAAGTTCAAAACTCATCTTTGGTGAAATATTTTTCAAATTTATGAGAACATGCTACTAAGAGAGCTAGCATTTGTCTATATTTCTTTCCTTGACTACTAAAAAAGACTCGGAGTTTGAAAGGTATTGCTACCAAATTTGACCCTGTGCAGTATGGAATTATTTCTGCAGCACATTTAGCTTGTTCTTTTGTCTATTCAGACAATCTTATCATAGATATGTCTGGAAGTTGTGTAATTTGGAAGTGGTACATTGATATTTTTCCCCTTTAATTTTGCATTGTTAATAGCATAACTTTCATTCAGACACTGTTTCTCTTTAAGACTGAAACTGACTCTAAGGTTTGACATTTTTCTGTCCCAGATATTTCTCTTGTTTTTAATATCCACTTGTTGGTCCCTGCCAGAACAGCACAGGGCCCCCAGGTAGAGGGCAGAGGGCAGCTTTCTCTGTCTGGGGTGTCACCATAGTCTTTCTTCTGGAGTTGAAATCTCCTGTGCCTTTTCCTTTCACCCTGTCCCTGGAGATGAACTCATCAACTCCACGACATGCAGAGCAGCTACAGTTCAGGTTTGACCAGAATAATGTAAGTTTACTTTCAATGCGCTCATGTATTTAATGTCAATTCTTGCAATTCAAATGAAAACAACCAGCTTCCATATATTCTCTACAGAGTATCCTCCTGGGTTCTTTTCACACCTCATCAAGTCTCCTGCCTTCCTTAAGTCTCTTCTTGAACAAAATTTCATTCACAAAGCACAGACAACAAAAAACTTCAACATCAAAGGTGCAGTGCTGTTCTTTCAGAATACTATTTTGATTTGTAGAACAACATGAATGATCATAGTTTGACACTAACAAGATTGCAAATCTCATTTCCAGTGTTATGAGCTGGGAAAATGCAAGGCTTTTCTTGAATGTGCAGTGTTTTGTATGCTTAACATTGCTTTCATCAAAATATGTACTGTTGATTCATTCATTATGTTTCTTGTCTGTACTTAGTAGAAAAAAAAGCAAGAAAAAGAAAATCAAGCGCTCATCTTTCCTGAGTTAATTTTCCTTAACATGTATTCAAAATAAACATTCAAATGTAGCATGATGTAAAACAGTTGTGGAATTTCATTACTGTAGGAAAGTTTGTGTGGGTGAGACATATACCACCCACTAGATTACAGGTAGCAGAGGATGATGGAAGAGGCAAGATGCTACAGACAAGAGGCAGTAATTGAGCACTTTTTCCTGTTCTGGAACTTGAATACAAATACTTGCATTATGTAGACATATTCATAAATTTTGATGATAACAGTGAAAGGAGACTATAAATATGGAAACTAGGTATATTACTGAATCTATATGATTTTACAATGAGTGCTTATTATTTTTAAAAGTCTGGATACTATGGCTTTCATTTAGAGAAATCCATCTTGCAGTGCTATGAACAGCCTAATCATTTCTTTTCCCCTGGCTAATAGCAGTAACTTCCAAAATTGAAGACTGAACCATAGCAGTCAAACTTAACAACCTTTTGATCAAATCACAAAACTGGTGACTAAAAGGAATATGAAACCTGTGGTACAGTTTCACAGAATCCTATTTGAATCTTATTCAGCTTAACACGGCACAGTCACATGTGGTACAAATGGGTTGAAAGAACATAAATAAAACACACTGTTATCTAACAATAGGCTGACTATATAGGGTTATCCAGTGGGGATCCTGTTATAAGGGTTTTTATTTAACCTTATCATTAATAATCCTTCTAACATGTAAAGATCATATTAATTACACTACATATGGCACTGGATGGAGAAATTGGCCAGACTGGAGAAATACAACGGCACAAAGAAAGGTCAGGCACACACGGAGGAGAGAAAGCTGTTCTTAGTGGAGGGAGATGAAAGCAAATCCATCTAATACATGCCTTAGCATAACAAATTTGAAATATGGACTAAGACTGCAAAAGAAATATTTGTAAAGTGCTCATGCTTGGAGTGAAGGTCAGACAAAAATTTAGGTAGAAATAGTCTCTGTAACACCATACCAACAGCCTTGCATGCTTTTGAAGCATCGTGCCTAAGGATTTCTCACTATCAGAAGAAGCAGGATGATAACTGTTTCTGAAGAAAGTGTTGCTGAAGCAGCAGTGGGATCCTGCAAGCCATCCCAAAATTCCTAGCACATGAAGGATGCTGACAAACTGGATGGATTTCAGAGAAGCAAGAAAAGTAGTTAAGGGATCAAGCAACCGATTTATGAAGAGAGATTTTAAAAGACTAGCAGGGAGGGGAGACAAGCAACTATGTTATGAGTACTTGAGAAAACATTCAAAGTGGACAGATGGATTATTAGGTTGGCCCAACATGGCAATAAATCTGAGGTAAGAGTGAAAACAATGGGTAAGGTTTGGTAGACTCTAAAAATAATTCATGTGCTGTTATTTATAAAACAATGGAAGCAGCTTCTAAGAATGAGTAAAACTTAATTTTTGTTTTTGAAAATACAGAAAGAAACTACATATTCACCATTAGGAGACTTTTAAATGAGGAGAAGAAGAAAGTGGAGGAAAGATTAAGTAGTTCAGTTTAGAATGTGCAGAGTTTTATATGTAGTTGAAATTAAATAAGACACACTAGAATAAATTCAGAGTTAATCTTCTTTCTTTTTGAGACAGTGTTTCTCTGTGTAGCTCTAAATGTCCCAGAACTCACTCTGTACACCAGGCTAATTTCAAACTCAGAGATCCATCTGCCTCTGCTGGGATTAAAGGGTTGTGTCACCACAGATCATCAGAGTGGATCTTAAATGAAGGACCATCCTACTAGCATCAGAACACCCTTATCTTAACCTGTAGAGAAACCTTAGCAGGAGGACAATAATGTTTTCTTTCAGTGAAACATGTCCTCACAAAGGATGTTCTGTTCTCAAGAAGATATTGATAGGACAAAATTCATTATCAAACTAATGAGAAAAAGAAGACATGTTCTCATTTTTTTTTCTCTCTGGTTTTCTTTGATGCACCCCTGAAACACTGTGGCTTTTTCTGGAAAGAAAAAAAAATGAATAAAATGAAGTGTTCATGCTGAATTGGAAGGAGCTGTTGTCTCAAACTCTAGGGACAGTAAACCAGGAAGATCATTAGTTGCAGGCTAGCCTGTGCTACACAGTAAGACCTGGTCTTAAAAACCTGAGGAGAGAGGGACAGAAGCATGGAAGTGAGGGCAAAGATGTTACAATGCAATTTGTTGTAGAGCCAAGCAAAGCATCGATGAGGAGTATAAGCTGATTTTAGGACGTTAGTGGAGGATAGAGAAAAGTGCAAGTGAACGAAGGGAAGGCCTACTTTCTCTCCTGCTTCCTCTGCTTTAGAGGAAGAGTGATTTTCCTGTGCTGAAGATACAGTGAGGTAGAGAAATGCAGAAGGAGAATCTCATTAACATGAACTCGCCCTTCTCTATGCAATTGGAAACTGCCTGCTGTCAGGCTGCTGAGAAGCCAACATATGCAGGCTTCCAGGGCTGTGTTGCACAAGGCTGTGTGTAATTATTTCTGGATGGGTTCCTATGTATGATTTCATGATAACGCTCATTGATATTTCCTGTGTGTGTGTGTGTGTGTGTGTGTGTGTGTGTGTGTGTGGTGTGTGTGTGTAACAGAGAGAGAGAGAGAGAGGGAGAGAGAGAGAGAGAGAAAGGGAGAGAGAAAACAAGAGAGCTGGACTTCTAGCAGTGAGATATATCGGGGATATATGCAGATATTTTCTCTCAAGCTATTCAGTGCACACTAATATATGAAATCCAGTAGATTTACTGTGGTAATCAGAAGAACCAAGAAAGGAAAAGCATCCCTAATTATTTTCCTCTACTATCCTGAGAGTTTTGTCATTGTTTAATAGTATACATAGCTTGTGTCAATTACAACCAATTGGCACTATCGGTCCCATCTTTAAATTTCTGACAGATACGTTTCATACTAAAACTCCCTACATAATTTTAGCTCCATAGTGACACAGTGTTCACACAGTTGCCTTTTCATCTGCTTCAGGAGAAACCAAGGATCTTTATTATTACTATTTATTAAAAATAATAAAAATGTATTTCCTGATTACATTTCAATTTATTAGATTATTAAGCATGTGGAATTTTGTAGGTTTTTTTTGTTTGTTTAGTTAAATGGTTATAATTTGTTTGGAATTTGGCAAAACTGTCAGCTTGGAGCCTTAATTTAGTTACTCTCACCTTAACAAATGGTAGAGGACAGATGCTTCAGGTAGACTGTGCTACAAGCCAGCCTTTAGAATTTTTAAGCTGTTTTGCTTTTGTTACTGTATCAATGATTTGGTGAAAAATGACCTAACTTTTCCTTTTGAATTAGCTACAGTAGACAAAGTTGCTACCATTGACTATTGTAAGACTAAACGTAAACTACTGTCAAAAAAAATTCCTGTGTTAGTCACTTGGAAGTTCAAAGTGACCAGTGTAGATAGAGGAGGCACTGATGTTCATGTTAGCCAATTAAAAATCATTTACTATTATTGTGTATGCATGGGTGTGTGAGTGTGCATGATTCCATGTGCCAGGCTTACATGAGGTCAGAAGACAACATTGTGGAATCACTTCTACCTATTTGTGAGGTCATGGGGTTGGATACTTTATTCAGTTTAATCTCCTAATTAACCTGGGCTCAAGCTTTAGAGAACAATGTTTCTTGGAATAATTAAACAATGGTTTCTCTTTCTTTGCTGTTTGTGGTTCCTATTCACCTGCCTTTTGAAGTCACAAGGCAAGTTCTGTAGGGGCTGAGCAGCCATATTAAGGAAGTGAAGAGTTATGTGGTGGGGTTGTGTCAAGGAGCTGTCTAGATATTTCAAATGCACTGTATTATTGCACAATACTTTTGTGTGTGTATGTGTGTGTGTGTGTGTGTAGCAAGAACAGTAGCTATAGCATAACTTGCTTATATTTATCATGTTGATTTCATGAAGTAGAATCAGTAATATTTGTTATCTTCCTAGATAGATAAACACTGCTCATTTGTTGAATTGTGATGTGAATTGTGGTCTCAGAAGGTTGACTAAAGCCATCTCTGTTTCTCTTGCCAACTGGGTTTTGCTTACCTTGTATGTCAAAGACAACATCTCAGATAAAGGGAGGGTAATGTGTCATAGTATGGAGATTTGCAAACTTTTGGTATAAGTCTTTAATATTTAGATGCTAACTACTTTGAATAGCCCGCTACAATGAATAAGAGATCGTCTTTTAATAAATTTCTGCAGCTGAGTGAAATCCTTAGGCACTCAAGTGCTTTTACCCTGTAGTGCATTAACACATTTATATTCCAGATAAACGTCTCAGAAATGACTGTTTTTAGGCCCACTTTAGGAAGGGCATATTTTGCACATAAAATATTATGATACAGTGACAGAATATTACAGCATTTAGGGAATGATTTAGTGACTACTCTCCCAGTGTTTTTAAGATGCCAAGCATAACTAAATTACATTATGTACATTTGGCTTATTATACAAGATGTATTTATTTATAGAAGAAGTGTTTTTTTGAGATGAATCTTTAACATATGTGAATAACTTCCATTTATTTATTTTTTTTCCAAAAAGTAAGTTCTTAAGTTGGTATGAACATGGGAATTTTTGACAATGATGAACTTTATTGCTTAACACCTTTTTTTTGTGGATTTATAAATAATGACTTATGCTTTAAAATGTGTTTAAAAGGTTGATTACATAGAAGCGGAAAGCACAGTATACACTAATACACTAGAGGCTTGGAAAGGTAGAGAGGAAGGATGGTAAAAGGAAGTCACAGGTAGTGCTGAAATACATGTTACAAGCCCATTGTCAGGGCTTCATAACACAAAAGGATGACTGCAATCCCCACAAATCCATATATTTAAAAAGAAACTAAACAAAAACAAAAACAAAACAAAAAACGCCCAAAAACAAAGCAAAATGAAACATTCCAAAAAACTTGCAAGAAAGGATATTGAAGGCTCCCATCTCATTTCACAGAAATGACACATATTGAAGAAGAGGGATGCACTAATGGTCCTTTTGAATTAGTGTACATTTACAAAGGTCAAGTTGCCACACTGCCACACCTTAAACACATTTTCATAGAAGGGACTGGCTCAATGATTAAAAGCACTTACTGAGTTTTGATCCCAGCCCCTGGTTCAGGCAACTGATTCCCTCCTCTGACTGACTCAGGCTCCTGCACACATGTAATGCACATAAATTTATGCAGGTGAACACATATAAAAGAAGTAAATAAATAATCTTACAAAAATAAAGTCAGTTTGTAAATAAAGAAGAGTTAGATTTATGCAACATTAAAAAAAATGCTGGGGTAACCTGTACATGCTGTTACCTATACAGACATTAAATTATCCCTACACTAATTAGGGTAAAATGTTGGCACTTAAGCAAAGACAAGCAAAATACTTGTTTAGTAATTAAACTATTTCAAACCTGCATGTTCTGATGGACTATAAATGAGGACACGAAGGTACAGTGCCCTGAATTCTTTGAGAGTCTTGTGGTTGGAGGCATAATTACTTGAATGATCCTAGGAATACCATTGTGGAAAAGTTTTTTGTTTTTTATTTTTTGTTTTGTGTGGGTGTGTGTGTGTGTGTGCCTGACTACAATTCTACATCTTGCCTCCTTTGGTCAATATAGCATTTTTTAAAAAAATTGATGATTCTTTGTGGTTTTTCACATCATGTATTCTGTTCCCATATATCTCCCTGTCCTTTCTCTTCCACCCTCTGCCATCACAAGCTGGCTCCCAGTGAAATTTAAAAGAAAAGCCCCAAACAAAGCCAAACAAGGAAACAAAACAAAGGGGCCCACTAAAGCTTCCACATCAACACAGAAGTTTTCAGGGACAGATCATCCCAATTGTTGAGGGATCAGTATCATGCCAGGAATTAAATATCATTTTTTGAAGCTATAGGTATTATTGCTTATTATTACTTTTGGTTTATTTTACTTTTTGTGTGTGACGGGTTTCATGTAGCCCAGGCTGGTCTCAAACTCACTAAGTAGCCAAGAGTTGCTTTGTCTTCAACTACTAAGTGCTGAGATTACATTTATACACTGCCATGCCCAGTTTTATGTGGTGCTGACTATCAATCCTAGGACAGTGTGTACACCAGGTAAATACTGTCAAGGGCACTATTGATTGAATCCAGGATTTCATGCATGTATGTGAAATATGTGACTTATCCTTGAGTGATAATCTCAGCCCCAGAAACTACATGTTTCAGAAAAACATGAGGAAGAAGCAGACTCTAACAGAATGGCAGCTTTAAAAAACTTTGAGCAACTCTAGAAGAGAG
This sequence comes from Phodopus roborovskii, assembly GCF_943737965.1. NCBI lineage: Eukaryota > Metazoa > Chordata > Mammalia > Rodentia > Cricetidae > Phodopus > Phodopus roborovskii. The sequence goes on from NW_026126418.1 coordinate 46,861,083, forward strand.
TTCCAAAGATTTTGCTGAGGAGCTGAGTGAAGGCAATGGAATAGTTATTCTATAATGCGAACACTCACAGCATCATGGAACTTCTCAAGAAGACTTGCTCCTTCACCTGGACACAAACTAAAAAACCTGTCACTGGTAGCTGACTGTGAATCTGCATTCACTTATCAATACCACCAGTCATCTGGGTCACTACAGACAACTTGACTACCTCATCTATATGTCAGTTTCTCTTCTAGAACTGAAACAAGGCAGTTCTATGAGTCTTAGTCCTGAGTCCAAGTGCTTAGGCAGGGTCTACTCAGTGATTAATTCCCAGTCGGCTTTGACTCTCATTACCATCTTGCTGGGTTCTGAAAATTACTTTTTATTTTAACTAGATTTTTCTCATCTTATTAATTTTATGCTTTAATTTGGTAGTTCATAATGGCACTGAGTGTGGAGGGCCTCTTTGGCTTCTTTTATATTTGACCAATAGATATCATTATCTACATGCAAAGTGAAAAGTCTTTCAGATCTCTTGTGAGATAAAGTGGGGGACCCACACATGAAAATCCAAACTTTTAGCATTATATGTTAAGAGGTCGAACCTATGTTGTGAAATAAAGTCTTTATGAACATTTAGAGGAATATCTTTGTAGACAAAGTTGTTTGCTCCAAAACCAAGAAAGAAATATAAAATTAAAAGCTTGGAGAGACTCTTTTACTGGATTTTGGGACCCTACTTCTCATACTGGATTGTTTTGCCCAGCCTTTTAACAAGGGGAGGTGCTTAGTGTTACTGCAAGGTGATATGCCATGCATTGTTGATACTCATGAGAGACGTGCCCTTTCCTAAACAGAGGAAGAACTGTACTGGGGTATGGAAACAGAATGTAGGAAGGCTGGGAGAAAGGCCCAGAGGAGAGAGGGAAACATTGACCAGGATGTAAAATAAATACATTAATTAAAATAAAGACTTTAAAAAAGCTTGGTGATGTAAGAAAGCCTGGGGTTTCTAGAAAACATTGATACATAAGTCTCAAAGGAGACTTATGTTAAATGAGATTAGGTTTATATCTGATTGCATTCCCCCAGCCATACATAAACATTCTTTGTGTTTTGATCAGTGGGCAGTGATTAATATAAGTTGGCAATGAAAACATTTAATTATACATTTATCAGGATCATTATCGTTTCACACAGAGGATGGCTGGAGGGTGATAATATACAAAAAAGAAAGATGGGCACAAGAGGGTGTTTTTGAGACAGAATTTTGCTACAATTTCAAGCTGGCCTTGAACTCACTCTTGAATTTGCTAAGACAGCTTTTGTACCTTTAGGTGACATTTCAAAGCAGATTGTATGGTGCAGTTGAAGGCTGTAGATTCTTTATGGACAGCTCTTTATGGAGTGTAACTTCTTTTGAAGTTTGACATGTTGTGATTGTTTCTTTGAAATTTCTATAAAGGCAAACAAAAGTCAATCCTTGTAACTGTTGGAGCAGAAAATTCATGTTACCCTCTAGCCAATATATCTGTACATTAAGAAATGTGCTTTTTTTATTTTTTGGTTTTTGGAGGCAGGTTTTCTCTGTGTAGCTTTGTAGATGGTGCACACTTTTAATCTCAGCACTTGGGAGGCAGAGGCAGGTGAATCTCTGTGAGTTCAAGGTCAGCCTGGTCTACAAAGTGAGTTCCAGGACAGGTTCCAAAGCTATACAGAGAAACCTGTCTTGAAAAAAGAAAGAAATGTGCACACTACCTTTATTTTTTTTAGGTACAGTAGTATAAATGTCCAGTTTGAGCTTGAGAGATGGCTCACAGGTTAAGAGCACTTGTTGCTCTTGTAGAGTACTGAGTGTGATACCCAGCATCCACAAGGTAAGATGGTTGAGAACAATATCACAACTCCAGTTCCAGGGGATCCCATCCCCTCTTCTGATCTCTATGAGCACCAGAAAAACACATGGTGCACATACATACATGCAAGGCAATGTGCTCACACATAAAATGGATAACCCCCCAAAATGTTTAATCATTTTAAAAGAAAACCACACATGTTCTAAGAAAAGAAATATTAATATATTAAAACCATGATCTCTTATATAAGAAGAAAGGAATGTACATGTTGACACATGAAAATGTAGCTCATATTCAATAATAAGCATCTGTTTTCTAGAGAATTAGACTACACAGTAGATTCAGCAGCATCAAGATCCATCTTTTAAGACAATGGTGCTGCACATGTTACTTGCATGGAGCTGTGTAAATATGCAAATATTTCTCTGAAAAAATCATTCAACTTATGTTTTATTGAATGTTTATGGTAAAAAACAAGCATAATGGCCACTGTCAAAAATTCATGCATTTATATCAGTCCAACTAATTCAAGGTTATACGTAGTTACTAAAGAAAGAATCAGTCTCTAATCAAAATAAATTACAATTCAAGGACAAGATAATGTCATGCTTGGAACTTAACAAACAAAAATCAGAGAAAGGCACCCCTGAAGCCCTAATAGAGTAACCTGCTTTCTTTTTCACTGATTTCTACCAGGCAATACTCTATCACCTGTAGTTGCTCTTTTGAATAATAGGTTAGATAGGAATGTGAAGTTTCAATTTTTGAGCCTCCGAAAGAATTTGTGGTTAACTAGTTGTCCTAGTTTGCTTTGGATTGCTGTGGTAAAGACACTATCAGCAAAAGAAACTTCGGGGAGGAAAGAGTTCATTTCATCTTATCACAGTGCATCATGAAGGAAGTCATGGCAGGAACTCAAGTCAGGAACCCAGAGGCAGGAACTGAAGCAGAGGTCCAGGAAGAGCACTGCTTACTGGCTTGCTCTCCATGGCTTGCTCTGCTTGCTTTCTTACACAATCCAGGACTCCTGGTCCATGGGTCACACCACTAGCAGTAGGCTGGGCCCTCCCATACAAATCATCTGTCAAGAAAAAAAAAATAGCCCCTTGATGTGCCTACAGGCCAATCTAGTAGAACACTGCTCTGTTGAGGTTTCCTGTTTCTGGATAATTAAAGCTTGTTTCAAGTTGAGAAAAAGTTAAGCAGTACATCAGTTCATAAAATAAAGTTCATTCGTGGCTCCAGAGACATTGAGAACCAGAGAAGAGGAGAAAATAGGCATGAAGGCAGAAGTAGGGGCAGGCTCTCACAGGCCTGGGGAGATTCTAATTTGGGAAGCTAACGATGCAGCCTCCCCAAGGCCACTGAATTATTTTTTTTAAATGTTTATTTTTATTTTTATTTTTTGTTGATGAAGTATCTTTAATAGAAAGTCACTGGGTGTATCAAGCACATTCCAGGGCAAATTACATGCCCAGAAGTAGCTGACCAATAGAAAAGTAACACAATGCTAATTTTGTGGACCTTTTGTGGTTTTTGCTGCTTTTCTTTTTCTTTTTCTTTTTCTTTTCTTTTTTTTTTTTTTGGTATTTCTTATGGGTCTTTTGTCAGTTTGTTTTGATTTTTGTGCTTTATTTATTTATTTTTCTTATTTTACATGTTGATTCCACGTCCCTCTCCTCCTCTTCCTCTCTCCCACACTCCCATCCCATCTCTCCCTTCCACAGGTAGGGTGATGCCTTCCAGGAGGAGTCATCTAAATCTGTTAAGTCATTTGGAGTAGGGACTAGGCCCTCCCTCCTGCCTCTAGGTTAAGGGAGTATCCCTCCATGGGGAATATGCTCCCAAAATCTTTTTGGGCACCAGGGATACATCCTGGTTCCACTATCAGAGGTCCCCTAGACTGCCCAGGCCTTCTAACTGAGACCCATGTTCAAGGGGTCTGAGTTGGTCCAATGCTGGTTTCCCAGCTATCAGTTTGGGGGCTCATTAGCTCCTCTTTATTCAGGTCAGCTGTCTGTGTAGGTTTCTGTAGCCTGGTCTTGCCCTCCCTCTCTGCATCTGGATTTCAGTTTGGCTTGGCCACTGAATTCTTACTGGAGGATAAAGATTTAGATAAAGATGGCTTTCTTCATGCTCAGATATGCCTAAAGAGAGAATTTATACAGAAAGATGAAAGATGATATTAATGAATTAATTGAATAGTATTTATGAGGCTTCTTTTATCTTTTATGTACCAGATACCACAAATTAAAAAAAAAAAAAAAAAAAAAAAAGGAAAAGAAAAAAAGAAAAAAGAAAGAAGGAAAGCTACAGATTACAAGCAGTGATGAGTTGAGTATCGGTAGTTTCTGTTACTCAGGAGTCTAAGGCTAGAGGATAGCTTGAGGTTAGGAGTTTGGAGTAGTATAGAAACTTTCAACTAAAAAACGTAGACAGATAGACAAGGCATGCTAATATATACTGTGATCCAGCCTTTGGTAGAATGAATGCAGGAGGGTCACAAGTTTGAGGGTTATGTGAAGTGTCTACACACACACACACACACACACACACACACACACACACACACACACACACACAGAGCCATCCCAAACAAACAGTTCCACCCCTGGCAGCCACTTAAGCTAATGCATTGAAGAAATGCATCAGATAAGCTACATCATGTATAGCTGTAGGAAAAGCATATGTTTATCATGTCATGGGGACCTCAGGAGAGGCATTCCATTTTACACTGTTAGGAAATGAAAAAAAAAAAGCTACATCTGGGCAAGTAAACATCAACAATATTGTTAAAAAAGACTTCTGGTACATATATAACATCTTTACAAGGCACAAAACACTTTTCATTGTTATCAACAACATTGTATGCATGGCGTTGGCCTGGGCTTATCATCACTGCTGATTTGAGTTGGCCTAAAACTTATTTTAGAACTTAATATAATTTGGTACAGAGAACAACCATACTGAAAAGCAGCTCATAAATGAAATTATGGAGGCATATATACATTTTTGTTTTATGAGCTTAACTCTGAAACTCAAACATTTGACACTTTATTGAGGGCTGGAGAGGTGGCTAAGCAGTTATAGGTGCTTACTGCTCTTGCAGAGAATGAGAATTTGACTCCCAGATTCCTGAAACTCCAGTTCTAGAGGGATCTGATGCTTCTAGCCTCTCTGGGAACCTGTGCTCATATTATCAAAATAATGAAAATATAAAATTATATCGAGCAACTCCTTTGTCAAACAACACATTAGAGATGAGCATTTAAGCAAAAAAGGCAAGACATGGTAAACATAGGTGACTGACAGGGAACCAGTACTCTTGTGCTTCTTATGGTTGTGACTTCTTCCCTTATTCCTTTTTCCATGGCAGCCGTGACTGCACAGAACTGAGCCCTCCAGTTTTGGTTGTGAATTGACAGCAGCTATGGACGAGAGTCATTAAACAATGATCTTTGTTCAGGAGCTACTTGCTTTGTACTGTATTTCTAAAAACATCATAAATATGGATTTGATTTACATACTTAATGCCTTATTTATTCAGTTGGCTTGTTTAAACCTTTTGGGAACAAGCCAGCTGTAAATGAATAATTGTTTACAACTATTATCGATGGAGTGCTTACTCTGTATTCTTTATAAGGATTAACCCATTTAACCATCAAAACAACCTGGTGAGGAGGGTGCTTTTGTATTCTCCATTCTACAAAGACACAAGCACAGAGAGGTTAGGTAACATGCCCAAAGTTGTGGAACTAGCAAATATTGAATCCAGGAGTTAAGCCCTGACAGCTGGGCCCCAGAGACATTTTTTCTTCATCCAATGTACTGTACCAACTCTAGCGTGGTGCATTTTCACATCCTCCCAGCAGACTTAGTGAGTTGCCTGGCATTTTGATGCCATGAAGGTAAGACCAGTATTCCAGAGGGTCCCTCAGAAGCACATGATTATCTTTCTAAGGCAGCGGTAAACTTGCGGAAGGTACTAGGCACCTCTGCATGGCTTGGAGGTTTAGCAGATGCCTTTATTTCCAGCTCTCAAGGGGCAGAGTCAAATGGATCCCTATGAGTTTGAGTCCAGTCTTGTCTACACAGACAGTTCCAGGTCAGCTAAGGGTCTACATAGTGAGGCCCTTTCTCAACAAAAAGCTTTGGAAATTTAAAGTCATGGCCTTTCAAACAAGTGACTGCTTTTCTTTTCTTTTCTTTTCTTTTCTTTTCTTTCTTTCTTCCTCCATCCCTCTCCTGCCCCTCTTTCTTTCTCTCAAGATGTGGCCTCTACATAGGCTGGCTTCCAGGTTAATCCTGTTTCAGCCTCCTGAGTGTGGGATTCTAGGCACCGATCATACTATGTCCAGCTAATGATGAGTGAAACTTACAGAGGGAGACGAGAGTCTGAAACCACATAGAACAGAGAGCAAGCATCCCTGCTGTGCTTTGCCAAGTCTTTCTGACACACAAACTCGTAAGTGTAGTAAGGAAGATCTTCAGTCATTTCTTATTAAGCAATAGCTCGCCAGCACACATACTCCTTATATACTCATTACAACCCAGATTAGGTTTAAGGCATAGGCTGAGTGTGAGCTTCCATATGACCCAGAGCAACCTAAACTGCTGTGTCAAGTAAGCTTAAGATTTTGTTTATAATTTGTCTTCAGGAGCTTCCTTTGAAAGTGCAAACCATTCATGGTTATTTAAGCTTTAACAACAAACATCTTTGTTGGCATTTTTGGACTAAGATCCCTATAGGACAGGAAAAAGCACATTTTCCAGGTGTATTCTGAGTCTGGCTTTAATTTAATATCTTCTGTAGTTGTGTTGCTTTGATATTTCTCTCTTTCTCTTCCCTCCATTTTCTCTCCTCTCTCTTTTTGTCCTGTCCTCCTTCCCCCCACTATCTCTGTTTGCCCCTTTTCCCGCTGTTACTTCTTGCTCCTCCATTGTCTCGCTCTCATTTTGTTTTTGTTCTCTTACTGGGACTTCAGGCAAAATTAGTCATTATAGACATACTTAGTGCATTCCAACCAAGAGCAAGTTTTGTGATTGAGTAGAGGCACTATCGCTTTGATCCATGTAGGCTTCGGAAGACTTGCATTTTAAGGTGGAAGGGGAGACAAGGAATCAAGATGCTGTTCTATGTATTGATGGATGAAACATTTTTAAAATTATCACCAAGAATCAAACGATATATAGTTTGCCCAAAATGATGTGCCTACATTTTTGTTTGGAGACCAATACCTTAAAATTACTAGATTAGAGAGCTCCTAAATTTAGCAAATGACAAAGTTTTTGAGTTCCATGAAAAATGGAAGAAAAAGAAGTCAATGATCCTGACATTAATAGGTGCTCAATTAACAATAAGTTCTTGGATGACTAATATAACGGACATGAAATAGATCCTAATGGCGGTGTAGACAGTAAAATTATACAATTATCCACCCACAAATATTATGGTTTTTGAACTTTATTTTTTAATTTTCCCTATGTTTGGGTTGGGGTCTTGCACAACACATGCTGTTCTCAAACTCACCATCTAGCCAAGGGTGGCCTTGCATTTCTGACACTCCTGTTTCTAGTGTGTGTGTGTTCTCCCAGAATTCCAGCCATACATGAGGAATATTCTGGTACTATCCCCAGTATTTCTCTTTTAATTGAACTTTAAACCAGGTGTTCAAAAATCAATCTAATGCCAACCAACACTGCCACTCTTCTATACTGCTGACTTTTCAGAAAAACCAAACTATGTTTCATATTCAGGATACAGTTAATGTTAGAAACCGTACCAAGAATCCCATCTAGTCTCCCTCAGTGATAGCCACATCATAACAAGGAAACTGATGTAGGAAAAATCCACTGAGCTCATGTCAGAACAATTAACTGAGCTTATGCAGGTTGTACCAATTTAAGCTGTTCTCATTTTTTTTTCTGTTACTAGCATTTCTTATTGGCTAGCTCTGTCTTAAATACATTTTTATGTGTGTGTTTGTCTATGCTGTATCACCACAGTATAGATGTTTAGAACCACTACTGTGGTCAAATACAGGCTGTCATGTCATTTCAAAGTTATTTATGCAATCTTTTATTAGTAACTCCCATCCACTTCTTTACCTAACCCTTGGGAGTCATGAATCTTTTTATATCCACATTTTTATCATGTAAAATGTTGCATAAATGGAACAATAATAATGTAGCATGAAACCTTCTAAGATGATATCTTTTAACTAAATATAATTCTGTGCCTGTAACTCCTAGTACTTAGAGAAACAAATAATAATATATGAAGTAATGATGGAATTGGCATTGTAGGAAGGGAGTATCTGAGTGTCACCTGTTTAATCTGTCCCTCTGGCTAAAATATCTCCATCCTCCACTACCTACTCCAATTCATGCCAGGTTAGACATCACTTAACCCCCAGGAAAAGCTGTTACTTGGGAAGGTGACTTCAGGAAGGCTGTATTGAGTCTCATTTATTATCTACCCAATATGTCATTTCTGACAGTGAACTCAAATGAAAGGGTAACATTTAATGATCACCAGCGTCTTTTCACCTTGGAAATTTTATGGTTAAAATTTGCAAGGACCAATAAAACACATGTTTGGTTATTGTGCTGGACTTCAGAATTGGATCAGAAAAGAACCCCTAAATGGTAGCACAGTGATACCACAGAAGTGTGGCTGGGATGTTACTTGTGGAAAAGTTAACAAAGTAGATATATAAGCACAAATTATACTATGTATCTAGCTCACTTTCAGGATGCTCTGAGATCTCCAAGATGATCTAGTTCTATCGTTTGATCATGGAAAGCACATGCTATAGTAAGTACGGCATGATGTGGCCAGTGCATTGGTGGTGGTAGGGAACAAGAGAAAGGAATAGAATGTCAGAAACATTCAGGGTGAAAACTCAATGGAACTTGTCAGCTACTTCATTATAGACAATGAATACAAGAAGAAATGACAAACTAAGAGAAGATACATGTGGATATAATGATACTGGCAGAAATAGGGCTGCCAATTTAGTGGCTTGTCTTGGAAAGCTGATGAGATCATTATGAACCCATATAGTATAGCATCATGAACAAGTCCTAGTGCTGTTGTTTCTTAGGAATGAAATGATGCCTTGTTCCAGGATGAAATGATAGCACTAGATTGTCTTAGACAGCACCATGATTTTTTTTCTGCTTAAACTTTTCTCTTTCTGATATGATTAAATGTCTGTGTGATCCAGTCAGAGAATCAAGAAACCACAATAAGTGAGCCAGATAAAGAGGGAGGAGTGATGAGCAAAGGGGTCAAGACCAGGTTGGAGAAACCCATAGAAACTGCTAATGTGAACAATGGGGAGCTCATGGACTGCAGTCTGACAGCTGGGAAACCAGCACAGGACCAACCCAGATTCCCTGCATGTGGGTATTAGTTAGGAGGATTGGGTGGTTTATGAGGCCTCTGGTAGTGGATCAGTATTTATCCCTAGTATACAAATGGACTTTGGGAGCCCATTCCACATAGAGGAATACTCTTTCAGCCTAGACACATAGGGGAGGGCTTAGGCCCTGCTCCAGATGATATGATTGACTTTGAAGACTTCCCATGGAAGGCTTCACCCTCCCTGGGGAGTAGAAAGGGGATGGGATGGGTGTTGGTGGGGGGCACAGAGGAGGATTGCGGGAACTGGGATTGATATGTAAAAAAAGCTTGTTTCAAATTTAAATAAAAATATATATATATATATATATATATATATATATATATATATATATATATATATAAACTTGAAAGAGCATGGTCCTAGAACCTTGGAAATGGGGATAGTCACAGAGGTGAGTGGTGGTTGTTAGGGAGCTACAATGCCTGAAGTGACTGGGTTGGGTTGGGGGAAGTACTGGTTTTTAAATGAAATAAGAATGGGTGTTTATATTATAGAAGGGAGTTGGAGTGATTACTGGGAAAGTAAATCATGAATTTAAAGGAAGGGATGATATTATTTATTTCAGTAGTTTGCTGCTCTTGAGACTCTGATCTTGCAGCCACAGAATGAAACATAACAGCCACAGTAAATGAAAATGAATTTGTTATAGAGGACCTGCTCATACAATAGCTCATACAATAGCTAGAAATACATGGAAGAAGCAACCTATTTTCAGATGGAAAGAAAAGGGTCTCAGATTCCAATCTCATATCTTGCCAAATCATGTCAGGATTTAGATTTTTGGGAAGTAACATTATGGAAATTATTTAGTGACATCGAAAGTATACGCATTTTCTCTTCAACAGAGGATATGTTGTGTCATATTCTTTACCTGAAAAGTCATATTAGCTTTACCTTTTACTTTTTTTAAAGTTCTTTGGGAGTTTATTGTAAGCTTTAACATAATGTATGAAATAGTGCCTCGGGACCCTGAAATGCTGAAGTCAGGGTTCATAAAGCATTTATTAGGAAGTGATGATATAACTCTGAAGGCCATCCATGTTAACCCACTGTTATACTACACATCTGAGAAGCATATTAATTTTCCCATTAGCAATGTGAGTCTATTTCATTTTTGGTCAAACAGCCAAAAGGATATTTCTTCTTCTTCTTTTTTTCCCTTCTACTGATTGCCCTATCTGAGCTGTAACTAGCTGAACATTTACAACTCTGAATGATATAATGCAATTAAGACTCTATAACATTCTAATTTGCATATCTCATTATATAGAGTGACACCATTAGAAGACATGTGTTACATGTGTTGAAGCTTTCAAAATGATTATGATATGTGAACGTAGTAGAGAATAAATATGCTTTGCTGAACCAAGATTATAAGGTAGTCAGTCACAAGCAGTACTTCAGCTAGACTGGCTGATGCCACTCCTCTTCCTCCTCCATCTCTTTCCCCTTCTCCTCCTCTTCCTCCTAAATACCAAGTCTTTGTTTATTTTGATTTATGTTATACATATCAAAATGTTATATTGTTAACACCTAAGACTCTGATAAGGTTTATTGTGCCCCAAACTGTGTTTAGAGGCATCATGAATATAATGTGTGCAGCCAGTGTGGAGCTTACAGAGACTGTATGAGTCAGTAACACCTCAGCTGTAGAGGGCTAGACAAATGCAGTGAGTTTCAGGACCAGACAGACCTTATGCATTGCACAGGATGGCCAATAGTCATTGGAAGGCAGAGGTAATTATGTATGGTGGCCTCTGAGATAGGACTGGACTGAGCTCAGACAGACAAGCAAAGCCCCAAGGTACTTTGTGACCAAGTACCAATCATACATTTTTTTTTCTTCAAAATTTCTCCTTTGTGAACACAAGCATAACAGCCCCTAAACAAATGGCATAGGGTGGAAATACTAAAGAATAATAGTTATTCAGAAAAATTAACATAACTTCTTATCTGCTTTTCACATTTTTTTGGATTATAATTTAATCACTGTATTTCTTTTGTTTTCTCCTTTCAAGTCCTCCCATAGACTCCCTCCCTACTCTCCTTCAAACTAATGTCCCTGCTCTCTTTTTTACTAATTACTATTTCATGCATGCATATGTATATATGTATACATTCCTATGTATTTAGAAGATAATTATAGGGATATATATATATATATATATATATATATATATATATATAAATATATGTTCCCAAATAAAACCTGCTCAGCCTGTATATTACTTGTTTGTATGTTTTCAGGGCTGACCTTTGGTTGTTCTGTGTATAACCAATTAGTGTGCTCTTTCCTGGGGGAGACTTCCTTTCCCATTTCCAGCTTTCCTCAGCTTCCTGTAGTTCTTTGTGTAGGGTTGTGGCCTCATAAAAATTTCCCTGTATAGTTTGTATATACTTTTTTATTCTTCTCTTTAATTTTTGGCTCTGTTCCATGACCCAGGAGGCCAACATATTAACAGTGTCATTCAATGTCCCTTACCTCTGACTCTAGGTTGGATTTGGCTATGTGGAGCCTCTGGCAATAAAGATAGTTGACTGTTTCCCTAGTTTCATTCTTGCTTGGCCAGTATTTGACAGTGACTCCATTTAGCAGGACATCTCAATAAAATGAATACAACTTAACCATCAGAGCTACTTATATGCACAGGCTCATCTCTGAGATCCAGAGAGGGGATCCAATAGTGTGTTCACATAGTCATTTTTATTAAGAAGAAAAATGTGCTTTGAAGTTGAGAAGTATATAATGAAAGGTTTAGATATCTTAATAAAACAAATAAAAAATTTTGGGCTTCATGATTAGTCTGTAAGTAAAGGGTACTTTATTTTACCATTTCTCTATTTATTAAGAGAATAGACTATTTAATTACAAAACAAGTAGGACATGAAGAATAAATGATAACTTGAGTGATTAAATCAATATAAGCTACTTTTAATGAAAACATAAAATAAAAATTTCCAGTCATATTAAAGCTATTATTCATTAAAAAGAAACAAATTATGAATGCAAAAAATAAATAAGCTCTCAATTGTTTCATTTAAATAAGAAACAAGTGAATTAGACTTGTACATTGCAAAGCATGTTATCAGTACTTTGACATGGATTACCAATATTGATAAAGATAATATAAAACAAAATAATGAACTTGGAAAAGAGTATTTAATACCAGTAACTACCTACAAAAACTTGAATGTCCTGAAAGTTTACTGGTTATACCAAAAATGATGCAAATTTACTTATATAGGGTTATGCAAATAATTAAGATGTTACATGAGTATGATTCTAATTTTGATTTCAAACTTGATTGGACTGAGAGTCTCATTGGAGATTGGGATGTGTTTGTGAGTGTATTTCTAGAGACAATCAAAAGGGAGGGGCTCTGGCCTAATAAATTACTTGATGAATTCAAAATCTGTATAGACTTTTAGGAGATGGTAGAACTGTGGAAGGTAAGGGTTAGTTGGAGGAAGTAGGTCACTGAGGTACCTTGCAGGATACTTCCTATGCTCTGCTTCCTGCCTGTCTTGAGGTCAGTAGGTCTACCCAATCATACCCCAAGTCATTGAAGCTATGACCCAGACAAAAGTTGCTACATCAGGCATTTAGTCATAGTAATGAGAAAGTTAACAAATACAATGAACATTAAGTTGAACTGGGAAGCCACAAGTCTCTTTCAAAACTACTGAAACTGTGGATGATATAAATTTAAACCAGTTACGTTTGAGGAAGCATTGACTTAATTTTTTTAAATATAAAAACTATTATTAAATGATTTTGTGAATGGACAAGTAAGCAAACAAACAATAATCAGGTCAAATATCTTCCCAAGATGTTTCTTAGTCTATTGCTAAAATGTTATGATTTTTTTTTTCGGGATGTTTTTGAGTAGCCATATTTATTAGATCTGAAACATTATTGACTTTTAACTTTTAAAATATTTTAATTTCATGCCTAAATTCATTCTTATAAATTTATATTTTCCTGAAACATCCTCAAATTTATATAATTACATAAACCTTCACACACTAGGTAAACACACACTCTAATCTAGAATAGTTACATCGATAGCATCAGCATCTGCTGGTTTTCTTCTTTTATTTTTATTTTCTGTGCATTGGTGTTTTTCCTGTATGCATTTCTGTGTTAAGGTGTCAGATTCCCTGGAGCCAGAGTTACAGACAGTTGTGAGCAGCCATGTGGGTGCTGGGGATAGCAGTCAGTGCTCTTAACCACTGAGCCATCTCTCAAGCCACTCTGCTGGCTTTCTTAACTCTGGCACTCTTGATGTTTTTGTTGCACAATTCTTTATTGTAGGGGCCTGTTTTAGCACTGGCCTTCTACAGGAAACCCTGTAGAAGCCAGTAGCACTTTTCCATTGACAGCATTACCAACTAACTATCTGCGAAAGGAAAGTAATCACATTCAGTTCAGAGCCACTTTCTTAGAACTGTGCTAAGGGACACTTCTTCAGTTTCTCCAGTTGCTCCTTGACTTATCTCCCCACCTTTGGGACAGTCATGGACTCATTGGCCTCAAACTCACTATTAGCCTAGGATGACCTTGGGCTTCTGATTCTCTTGTGTCTTCCTCCAGAGAGCTGGGAGTGCAGGCATGCACAACCATGCCTTCCTTATGTGGTTCTAGAGATTTAATCCTGGGCCTCATCCATGCTATGCAATGCTCTACCAATGGAGCTGTTTTCAATAACTCCTAAGCTGGTTATTCTGAAAAAGAATCAACATACTCACTACAATCTTCCATCCTTCCTTCCTTCCTTCCTTCCTTCCTTCCTTCCTTCCTTCCTTCCTTTCCTTCTACCTTTCTTCCTCCCTCCCTCCCCCCCTCTCCCTACCTTCCTTCTTTCTGTTTTTCTGTCTTCCTTCTTCTCATTTTACTGAGACAGGGTCTCCCTATGTAGTTCTGGCTGTGCTGGTCTCTAATTCACAGAGATCCTCCTGCCTCTGGTTCCCAAGTGCTGCAATTGAAGACACACACTACCAAACCCAGCTTACAGTTTTTCTTTAAAGGACAAAATAACTGAGCATTACATTATTCTATATTAAGGATTAGGATTATATCTAAATGATAAATGGCTTAAAAGAAAGGGTGGATAATACATGATTATTGACAAATATAAAATGAAAAGAATAAATGCACCATGGAAAGAAAAAGACATAATGCCAATGAGTAAGGGTAATGAAATAAAGGAACTGGGAAATAATTAAACATGTTTATCAGAGTTCATCATCAAAAGTAGAAGATGTGGGAAGTAGCCTTTCTGGATAATTGACCTGTCTACTCCCTTCCAATCAAACCATGGAACTGGATAAAAAAAAAAAAAAAAAAAAAAAAAAAAAAAAAAAAAAAAGCTTTCCTGACCCCCAGACTGATAGCTGAGAAACCAGCATTGTACTGACTCAGAACTCATGAATGTGGGTTTCAGTTAGAAGGCCTGGGCAGACTAAGGGATCTCTGACAGTGAAACCAGTTTGTATCCCTGGTGCACAAAAGGACTTTGGGATCACGTTCCCCATGGAGGGATACTCCCTTAGCCTAGAGGCAGGAGGGAGGGCCTAGTCCCTACTCCAAATGACTTGACAGATTTTGATGATACCTCCTGGAAGACATCACCCTCCCTGGGGGGACTGGGTTGGGAGGGGGTGTCGGGGGCATGGGAAGGAGGGAGAGGGAACTGGGATCAATATGTAAAATAAGAAAAAAATTTATGCTTTTCCAAGTCAACCACAGACAAACACTCAACTGAGGAATGTTTGTTCATTAAATCTCTTGTGTTCCATGAGAGCAGTGGAGTTTGTGGTGTTCCTACCTGGGGCCATTTCATTTCCCAACTTGTTCCCTATAATTCCTCAGATTGATTAGCATGCCTGTAATGATGGTCCTCTCAGGCACACCATTGAAGAAGACTGGGCAGATCTGGGATGGAGGGTGAAAAAAATGTAAGCTCGGTGGTGTCAGTAAAAAATGGCAAGCCTGGAAAGTACTGAATGGAGAAAATGCACAAGCCACCAAGGCCAAGGGTATGGTCTGATTTAGGGCTAGAATCAAGTTAGTGGACAGGAAACTATTTCATAGAGAGATGTGAGATGATGGAAATGAGACATCAGGGTATCCAAAGAAGCTCTGCACAGACCCTGGCTGGCTTGGTAGCTGTGCACATCTGCCAGATAAGACGCTGTGAAGCTTATCACAAAGGAAGAGGGATATAGGCTAAAGAGCCACCCTTCAAAGTCTGAGTGTAACCCTGAACCTGTTGGAGAGGATTGTCTGTATGCATGCTTGTGTGTGAGTGTGTATGTGTAGATGTATCATGTTTGTGTGTTCATGTGTATATGTGCTATTTGTGTGTATGCCTGTGTGTGTGTGTATGAGTGTGTGTAAATCAGAGGTTGATGTCAGATGTCTTCCTCAGTTGATCTTCTGGACATTAAGCTATGGCCTTACTGTAAGTCACTCCATATTTATCTAAGACAGTGGGTTTTTTTAAGTCTATGCCATCCCTAGAAGATTCAATCTTACTATCAAGTTAATAACATCGATTTATTTGTTTATTTATTCATTTATTTATTTAATGTGTATGGGTGCTTTGCTTGCATGTAAGTTTGTGTATCACATTGCCCAGCATTGCCTTTTGAAGCTGGAATCCGCTGGAACTGGAATTACTGGTGGGTCTTAGCAGTCATGTTGATAGCTAGAATCAAACCCAGGTCCTCTGGAAGAGTAAGCCGTCCTCTTAAGTGATGAGCCATTACTTCAGCTCACCATCAGCTTTGGATTCTATTTTGAAGGAGGAGGATGTCCGCTGCCTCAGTGTGGACATTGCACAATTTGTCAGACACCACAATCCAACACAGACTGAGGAATGGTTTATTCCTGAGTAGAAAGGGAACCACCCTTTAAACTTATCAGAATAAAGTGAGACTGTAGGGACACAGGTGTGTGTTAAAATCATATCAGGGAACTCAAACCCAAGAGCTTAGATGCACCAAGATGAAGAAAGGCTGTAACATCCTTTATGGGTTCCATAAAGCCATGGGCAACTATGAAGTCTAACAGAGAAATGGCAAGCGACCCATATCAACCTGTCCTCTGATGCTGCTGGGGTGTTCATCAAAGATCAATAGAGGACTCCCTGACTTTCCTCGGAGTTTCTGCCCTGTTAGGCTCTCCTGCTGTAGACGTGGCATACTTGATTGTCTGCCCACCCAGCTGTTTGTCTATCTGGACCTGATCTGCTGTTTTCTGTTCTGAATTGGTTCATCTCATAGCTTCAACAGCTTTGCTCTTAAATTCTGACCCCAGCAACTGACGAGTAGCTCCATCCTGGTACTGGTTTGATTTGTTTCATCAATACAGACTTTCTCAGTCCAGTTCTGAAACCTTTTGAACGCTGCTTATATTATTTCTGTAAACCTTATATATGCATATTAGGTCTATTTACTGTGTATTGAATTATGCATGATATGATATTTTATATTAATAATTAAGATTGGGATAAAAAACCCTGTATTCACCTTGGCCAGATTATGGTAGAAGGGATTATTTGGAAAATTGCTGTTATTGAAGCTGCTGAACCATGTGAATTTATTGTTCCTTAATAAATGCTGACACTGTGGAAAGATACAAATGTATCCATCTGTTTCTGGCAGAGTGAATTCATGTCAGCCCCCTGCATTATTATTTTTTGAGACAGAGTCTCTCCCATTGGAACTCAGTGATTTTGATAGTTTGAGGACCAGCAAGCATCAGGGATCAGCCTGTGTTGCCTCCTCCATGCTGGGATTTCAAGCATGCATTGCCATGCCTTGTTTTCAAGTGGATTCAGGGGATTGAACTCAGATCCTCACGCTTGCACAGCAAGTATTTTATTGACTGAACCATCTCACCAGCCTCAAGAACTGCCTTTTAAATCAGAAACAAATGCTGGGCTTTGATTAGATGTGCCCAATTAGATGTGCTGCCTTAATTTCCAACTTTCTATGTTCTTTGATTCTGCTTAACTTACTTTGGTTCTGCTCTCCCTTAAGTCTTGACCTGTAGATAATCATTAAACCAACTGTTTGGTAACTTCTTTGTGCATAAGAGATTATTTTTTCCACCAGAGTTGATGTTTCAAATTGACTCAAAGTTACCAAGCTAGGATCTCTGTTACTTTACATTAATATGACTTAAACATTATTAAACATTAGCTTAACATACTTTGATTTGATTTGGATCTGCCCAAACATGTTCTGTGTGTATACATCAAGTGTCTGAAACTCATTTGCAGGTGTCAGCCATGCCCATTTCAATCAGGTTAGATAGTGTGACTTGAGAATCAGAACTCTGATTAGCATACTGTCTGATCAATCTAATAAACTTTAATTTAGTTCCATTTAGCTTTTTTCCTCCCTGGGGCACAGTGTGACTTTCTCCAACTTGTTCAGGTGAAACTTTGATCTCCCACTCTGTGCCACTGACATGAACTTATTCAGCATTTCTCTCACAGCCATGGAATTCACTGGAGGTTGCTGCGGTATGCAGCTTCTAGCTGAGCTTCTTATCTTACACGATCATGCACTTACTGAACCAGAAGGGGTGCTTCTGAAATTGTAAATGTTCAGTTATGGAGGACCTACTGAAATGAACTAGGATCATGCAAATACATATTCCAAGTCATCTGAAAATTCTAACTGGGAAAAATTTTTGCCGCTTGGTATAATGCTATTAGATACATCATAATTAAAATAATATGCTAAAGACCGATAAAATTTCAGCATTGTCTGAGTGGTCACTGTTACATCCTCTTCCCATCTTTCTTGCCTTTTCAGGAGTCTCACTTTGTAGTCAAGACGGGCCTGGAGCTTGCTATGTCGCCCAGGCCTGGCTCATCATTGCATCTCACAAAGGCTTTTCTAGATCCGTTAATTTATAAGACTTCCCTGTTCCTTTTTGGTGAGGCTGTCATCAACAGTTCTATTCTCACACTCTACCTCTGCATTTGGGCCTGCCAGACTTTTTTCTATTTTGGAAGTTTGAGAGGACACTGTAGAGTAAATAGCTACAGAATTGTGAGTTAAGTCTCAGTTTAACTTTTAGTTACAGCAGCAGGTTGATTTTCTTAGGGAATTCACTCTTCTCATGTCGAAGGGGCCATCTATTGGGCTGTGAGGAATAAAGACAAGGTCAGTGAAACACTTGACAGCAGTGGGCCCCCAACAAATATTGGGTGTTGAATTTTCTTTAAAATTGAAAAAAAAGGTTTGCATTTATTTATTTGTACTTGTGTCATGTGTGGTGCATACATGCATGTCAGAGGATAGATTGTGGAAGTTGGTTTTCCCTTTCCATCATGTGGCTTTGGATATCAAACCCAGGCTTGACAGCATGTGCCCTTAAAATCTGAGCCCTCTTTTTGGGCCCTCTTCCCAGTCTTTTTTATTCATGTTTTTACAGTTTTTGCATGTCAATAAACACATTGGCTGATACTCTATTAAGCTCCTCCCTATCCTTTGGGACAATTAGAAGATTTTCCTTCATCATTTCTTTAGTATTTATGCTTTCCTGTTTGGTGTGATGTTCTAGGCTTTGGCTAGACCATTATGAACAAAATACCAGACTTTGCTCTCCTGGGGCCTAGATGTTAGTAGTTTGTTGTGGTTTACTTCTTTGAAAAACTGAAATTGGTAGAGCGCTGTTATATTTTAAGACCCTTGAACACATCCTGTTGTGAGTTGCCTTTGATGTGGTTATTGGTCAACTTGCTTGACTTTAGAAATAGCAGCTGATATTCAAATTTTTACATATTCGAAGATCCTTTTATGAAGAAGAAAAAAAGTAATTACCACATCACAATTGCTAATTTTCTCTCTAAAATATCCATTAAAAGTAAATATGATTTTTCCCTTGAATAATAATAAGAATCTGAGGTAGAAAAAAATGAAAATCTTGTCTACCAAGAATATCAACCACGACAAGATAGTAGTAGTTCAGTTTATGTTCAAAATCTATCTTTTGATACCACATTGACAAACGGCAGCATTACCCAAAAGAATGGATCACTTCACTGGCAGTTTGCCATAGCTCTGACTCCCATGCTCAGCTTTGACTTTGAACATCTGTACCCCAGACAAAGCTGGACCCAGAGTGCAGAACAGAGGTAGGAATAGATGCTTTCAAAGATTGTTTACAGTCTTGTGAGTCATTCTACCTACTTGCTTTTGAGACTAAATGATAACATTGAATCCACATGGAATGACTAGGTCATGAGGGATTTTAACCTAAAGACAGACAGGTATTTGTGTGGATAGAGCATATGTGACTTACTCTGCACTGGCCCATTTCTGCACATGCCCATTCAGTCTGTGGGCAACTTGGATCTGGAAAACCTTCCAAATTATCTTTTAAAATAATTTATTTTTATTTTATTTGCATTGGTGTTTTGCCTGCATGCATGTCTGTGTAACAGTTTCTGATTCCCTGTAACTGTAACCAAAAAAGTCAGTTCATGTACCCAGGATAAGTCCTAGACACCCCCCCCCCTTTTTTAAAATAAAGTTATCTACGAACTTCTAAGATAACTGGTACAAGGTCTTCACAAGAACAGGCACTTTTTCTTAAAGTCAAGCTTGTAAAATTGGTATTGTGCCATCTGACATATCACACGTTGTCAAAATAATTTGAAACTATTTGTAAGAGACAAAAACATCGATTAATAGGATCTTCCCATTGACATAATTTACTGAACTTGGGTTCTAGTATTAGTAAGTTAAATTATTCTAATATTATCTAAACAAATAT
Organism: Phodopus roborovskii; assembly: GCF_943737965.1. Lineage (NCBI taxonomy): Eukaryota > Metazoa > Chordata > Mammalia > Rodentia > Cricetidae > Phodopus > Phodopus roborovskii. The sequence goes on from NW_026126418.1 coordinate 46,881,149, forward strand.
TTTGCCTGTACAGTTCAAATTTTAAAAAATGACATATAAATAAAATTCTTTACTATAATATCTCAAATGTCATTACAATTACATAAATATTTTTATAATAAATCTTTTAATAAGGCAATGATAACTCAATTGCAAACCCTGATTTAAAAACTGGCTGTAAAGCAAACAAAGAATTGTGTCAATATCTAGCTTGGCCTAGAGAATCATAATAAGACACAGAAAGTTTCATATGTGTTCTGCAGCAAAATTTCTGCCTTTTTCTGATTATTTGGTTTGCACAGGAGAGAAATAAACACCCATCAACAGCCAACATTCTAGCCTTTTCACTTTCCTAATTATACTGAAATTCCCTCTGAAGTCAGACTAGTTTTACACATTAATTAACTTGATTCTTCCATGCAAATATTTAACAAACACGTTGGAAACAAATATTCAGACATGGATTGAATTAAAGGAATATTCAGACATTGATTGAACTAAGCTGAATCCATGATGTGGATTCTACATGCTGTCTAGTAAGTGGGTGGGAAGGTTTGGGTTTGGCTCCTCCCATACTCCTGGGCTTTGATTATTTTGTACAGATGATTCCCTCACAAACTGAGAGTCAGGGAGAAAAGCATGCTTCTTTAACTCATCAGAGAAATGGGCTGCAATAAGAAAAACAAGGCTGTGTCTTCTTAACATGAATTTATCATTTAAATTATTGATCATTTTTCAAAAACTGTAAGCACCTGTGAGTCAAAGAAATGCATGGGATGTACATAATCTTTTTTAGATGGAGTCTGGATTTGCAGACGAAGTTGGCCTTAGACTTACTATGACTTTCCAGCCTCAGCTTCCAGAGTGTTGGGATTTCTGCTGTTGCTTTCCCATGCCTGATTTCACTCACATCTTTGTCTATGTTACTAGGAATATTTGGATACTCATATGTTACACCCCTTTCCCAAAAGAATAGTCACCATAGCTTTGTGAATATAGAGAATCAAGGGCAAAGGGTGAAATAGAAGCCAGGCTGCATAGCATTTCCAAAGTGCTCCCCCTTAAATCTGACACTTCCTTTCTCTTATTGGATCAATGAGATACATTGTCAGGTAAAGGTGCCTGCCACCAAGCTTGATGACCCAAGTTCCATCTCCAGGACCCACACAGTGTAAGGGGAGAACCAACTCTTGCAAGTTGTCCTTTGACTTCTACATGTGTGCCCTGGTATATACTAGTATATTTACAAAAAAATAAATAGAATATAATAAACATTTAAAAATTGTTTACTGCAGGCTGCATACTAAACCCTAGTTATGCTTTTTCTTTACTAGCTCTAGGTAACAGTTAATCACACACAGCGTTTTGGGAGGGAAAAGATGAGAGAAAAGAAGAGAAGAAGGCAATGAGAGAGGTAGAGAGAAAGCCTTAAGGCAAACGCAAAGGACAAGTTGTTAATATTAATACACATTACTTTGAACTTTATCTCCTATTGAGTTGGTTATTTTATTCACTTACCAAATATTTATTGAGCAAATACTATGTTCCAGGCACAGTCCTAGGCCCTGGGGATGCAAAGTCAAGAAAGACTTGCTTGTTCCTGTCCTTGAGGAAGGCTCAGAGTGTAGGGGAAAACAAAAGTGAATAAAGGAAAGTAGGGAGGGGATCTGGTAGAGTTATGCACAAAGAAAAATGAGAACCCAAGGAAAGTGCATCTAAATCACATGAGAACCTGTGCTGAATTTTCTACAAGAAAGCCAAAGTAAACCAAGCAGAATGCTGTTATTTGTCTAGTTGGTCTAGATAAAATGGAAGAATTTTCAATAAGGGAAGCACAGTTACTTGGTCATACCTTTTCAGCTTGCATATCCAACTACTAATTCAAGATATGGAGAATAGATTTGCCATTGATTTTAAATTTACTACTCATGGATTTCAAATAGGATAAAAGGTATGTCCTGCACCGTGGGAACTGCACTGTGTGGCTCATTTAAAGATAGAAGTATTGCTCACACTGTTTGACAAGTCCCCAGTTGTTTCACTAGTAGCAAATAGTTAATATTTTATTGTTACATTCACAAAATTGAACAAATTGATAAGTACTTTAAAAAGACTGTTTATTAATGTTATCATGATTATTTTCTACCAGAGTGGTTTATGTTTCTAATGGTGAAATTGGCAGTTCTTAAAAAAAAAAAGTCTCACAATTGTACCACTGTGTGTTTATAACACAGTGGCAAAGCTAAAGTCTGAACATCTTTCCCATCTGAGCATAGAAAGGAAAGGGCAATCAAGGTGCTCTGTTAGTCCTCTTCAGTGGGCAGAGGCCCTAAGTGAACAGCTGCATCCCCCATGTGAGCCCTGCATAAAGGCAGAATAGATTAAATTGCTGCCAACATCCTTCAGTTTCAACATCTCCATAGACAAATCATCAAAGTATCCCTGACACAAAAACATTAGCTACCACTCTAGAGTTACTTTAGAACCAAGGAACAAAACATTATAAAAATAAAACTTTCAGACCTTGTAATGCATGGGTGTTTGCAATTTCCTTGAAACAATGTTAATATTAAGACTAATTGAACATTGTTCAAGGTTACATAATAAGAGTAAGCTAAGAAACATTCTTTTTCTAACCCTAACTTTGCAAATTCCCATCACTTCAATGCAGTATTTACTTAAGTAGCCTTCATCTCTACAAGAGAGGGACTCTTGTAAGCAATATATGAATTCCTGAGCAGAGGCATGCCAGCAATTGTTGAGCTGGAATTACTTCCAGCACCTGCCATTTTAGCTTCATCATTATAAGGGAGAGTGGTACTAATTCTTTCTAGCAAGTTTAATAATAATTAGGTCATTGAATCGCCGACTCACAGCATTTCCCTGCTTCTTTGGTATCAGATATTCAAAGCTTCCCTGAAGCTCCAGGGGGAAGCATTTCTTAGGAAGGAGCCAGATCACAGTTAAACCTTTATTATAAACCTGCTGTCATTAGCTAGTGAGAATTGCCATACTGACTTTCTCCACTTTCTATATGTCGCTTAGTAATACAAGAAAAATCTGTTTTCATTTATTAACTTATAATTTAGATGAACGATTCAGGCATTGGTTTTACTATTTTTCATTCTATGTGTCATTTATTACTTCTGAAGTATTTATTTTTTCTATTGTCCTCATGTGACAATCATCTAACCATCTCTGTAATTTGGACAAATCCTGATTCATGATTTGTATGTGGGTTCATCAAAAGTCTTTTGTACTTTTGTCATTTATTGGCTACTGAGGACAGAAGCATTTGATACCAATTCATTTAAAGTGACAGGCTAAATAAGATTCTACCTAAAAAAATCCTGAACTTTGAAAAATGACACACAAACCATCTTAACCAACAATTTATTTATCACTTTGTAAAAAAATGATCACTTTCAATGGAGAAATGAGGAATTCACAAAAGCTGAAGAGCTGTAAATAGGGCTAGATATGAGGGCACACACCTTTAACCCCAACACTCAGGAGGTAGAGGCAAGTGGCTCTTTGTGAATTTGGTCTACTTAGTAAATTCCGGGATAGCTAGGTCTACATAGATCCTGTCTCAACAACAACTGCAAAAACAAAGAGCTGTGAATATTCTTAAACTTTCAATAAGTAACAATTACAGAGTTGCTATTAATTTATTGTTTTGTTTATGACAAATTTAGAAATATCTGTTTTTATAATCATTATAACCTTCATTTCAAATTCCATAAAGAAGAAAGATAGATAGCAATTGCTGAGAGCCTGTGAGAAATAGGTTTTATTTTGTTGTTTTGCCTACTATAACATGGGTTAGCTTAGGCAGTGCCACCCTAGTAAGTCTATTGTATTCTAGTCAGTATGAGTACTCACCAGGTTCTTGGCTAAGCCTGTGGGTCTTTTGAACTAAACTGATACATTCTCATCTGTGGTAAGAATGTTCAATCTCTTGTTCTCCAATTGGTCTTCCCTTGCTCTGTCAAGGTAGGTAGAGGCACTTTTTTCCCTCTCCTTAGGCTCCTGCTTCTCTGTGAGGATAACTGATCCCTTTGACTGTCTGTGACTGGTACTTTCCTGGCTGTGTTCCTCTTGTAGTGTGTTAGGTTGGATGTCTCCCTGAGCAGACGGTCTCTTCTGCCAGACACAATCATTTGATGAGAACTCTACTTTGGTCTTCAATGCCTAGTGTGAGTTCTGGCATGGTACAAGGCACATGTTAACACATATTTGTTGCATAAAAAACAATGTACTAGACAAATTTTATAAAAATAGACTTTTGGACTACCTAGATGTGATAAAGAAAGATGGACCACTAGTGACGGACGACATTGGACATTTTGAAGGATGAGTAGCAATAGTGGCTGCAGTGCCCTATTTCTTTTTCTTATCATTCATTTAGGTTTTTTTTTTTTTTTTCAGAAGGTGAAAATCTGTTACTATTTTTTTCTGATATCAGCCTTTCCCCCCTTCTTTTTAAATGAATAGAATGATCTATGCTGTAGGAACATTCTGAAAACTCCATCAAGCTCCAAGCTTAGGGAATATTGCCAAGCTATGTACATCTTAAGATTTTTCTCTTATAAAGCCAAGAAATGTGAAAGTTATTAGCAGTTCTCATGTACAGCTTTATGAAGAAAAGGAAAATGCAGAAGTTTGTGTTCCTATGGCAATGAGCTTGGATTTTGACTCGTTTTCCAGCTCGCCATCAGCAGCCCTGGCTCTAGATTTCTCACGGAGCCAGACAGCTGGCGGAGCCTCCCTGGACTGAACAGTTGCTTGCACAAACATCCATGTTGACTCCTCTGTCTTCTTTTCTTTTCTGTTAATTGTAACTTTTGCTTAGCAGAGCTACATGGGGCTTTTTGCACAGTGCTTGCACTCTCTCCTGACTCATGGGTTTTACATTTCCCTGCCTTGTATCTATGAATCAGCTGACATTTTTGCAGGCTTGTGTGATATCCTTCAGAAAGTAAAGCCTGAGAATGACAATGCCATCTTTGGGGCAAGAGCCCAGACCCTTCTGTGGATTGCTCTGTTTTAAGACCACACAGTGAGACTATAATCTGGGCACCTGAAGCTGGGTCTGCAGTGTCAGGAAGCAACTCTGGCATTTAATCTCTGGTCACTAGATGCCATGCCATTATAAGCTGATTTTAGAGAAAGATTGTGATATGAAATGACTTCCTATTCTTAAAATACATAATTTTGGATCAAATTAACATTTGAATTCAAAATCTATGATAAAGCAGAAATTTGTTTACCTTGACTACAAGTAGCTTCACAAAAATTCCTGGCTTGGTGAGTCATGGTGGCTCTTGCTTTTTATCCCAGCACTCAGGTTGCACAGGAAGAGGCAGTGGCAGGCATAGCTCTGTGAATTCAAGGTTAGCCTGCTCTATATAATGAATTCCAGGCCAACCAGAGCTATCCTCATATAAACAAAACAAAACCCCCAAAATAAACTAAAAACAAAAATAAAAAAGAAATTATCCAAAATCTAAAACAAAATCCCATGTTCACGAAGAGAAAGAATCATAAAAGCCAAGGAAGAAGGAACAGACTTGATTGTAGTGGTACAGGATTTAAGAGCAATAGTTTTGGGGACTCCTTTTTGGGAAGATTTTGGACATTCAGGATAAGGTGTATGGTTGTTTGTTTTTAACTTCAAGGAAAACATGAATCCGCATGAAGTTAAAAAAGAGGGAACTGGCAAATTGACTCAGTGCTACTAAGCATAATGACCTGGATTTGTCTCCAGGGATCCACCATAGCTCACCCCAAAAATATTAAATATGCAACTGTAACAACCACCATATTCAGGGTACTGGGAAGACTCCCCTGGCTGCAAATACTGTCTCTATGTTCCTATCTATAACTCCTAGCAACTAGTCTTTGTTGTTGTGACACTTCATTTCCGTTTTCTGGAAAGTCAACTACACAGAATCATACACAATCTGTTACCTTTGAGGACTCGTTGCTTTCACCAGGAGTGATGTCTTTGTAGTTTGTCCAAGTTCTGCATTTTTTAGTGCAGCGCTCAGAACCCACAGGTTCTGCATCTATTAACTGGAGGTCAGTGGTTGTGCTCTTGCTTATAACCCCAGCTACTCAGGACGTTTCAGTAAGAGGATCACAAGTTCAAGGTCAACCTTGGCAACTTTGTGAGACTGTCTAAAAGAATAATCTGAATTTTAAAAAGAGCTGGGAAATATAGTTGGGTGGCAGAGCATGTGTCTAGCACATAAAAGTTTGTGGTTTAAACTCTATGTACTAACCCTCTCCCCCAAAAACCTCAATTTAGTTGTCATTGTTTACTATGTATTGAGGTCTGCTGTGAGTGCATCTGTACTGAACATATACAAACTTTTCTTTCCACTGTTCTCCAAACAAAGCATCATGGCAACAATTTATATAGTATTTATATATTATCTATTTAAGAAATCTGGAGATGATTTAGAGCATATGGAAAAGGTGTAGATGTTGTATGTGAATACTATAGCATTAGAGGTAATGCTTGACTATTCATAGCTTTAGAACTTGAAGCAGTACTGGAACTCCAGAGAAAGAGGGACAACTAGAGTCCTTTTTTTTATTGCTCAATAGTATTCTGTTTGGGCTTATCACTTTTTAATTCATCACAAAGTGAAAAACACATGGGCTATTTACAGTTTTAGTGGTTATGATTAAAAAATGTCTTAAATACTGATGTATGTGTTTTGTGTAATATGGGTTTTTCTATAACATACTTTACAGGAGTGGGATTGTTGTATCACATGTCAAGTGCACAAATAGTGCTACAGGAACTTGTCAAACTCTCTAGGACTAAGAGAGCTACAACTCAAGGATTGTGTGTGTTAATACAACCTGCTGGGATTCAGTCATTGCCTCCGCAAGGATGAATTCTGTCTTGTTCCCTTCATTCCTGATGCTAGTTGTACATCCAGACAAGACAATGAAGAGTTCTGTTGGTTGAGCATTTGTCCCTGCTATTTAGTACTTAGTGTCACTGGAAGAGTAAAGTAATGGCCATAGAACCAGAAACACCAGACGAACAGAAAGATTTTAATTCCTAAGCTTTATTGACAGAAGCAGAAAATCCACAGAAGGGGGTGAAAGACAGGTTTGCTGTATTTGTATTGTAGAAACATAGAGTTTGGCCAGCAAGATGGATCCAAAGGTAAAGGCTCTTGTTGCCCAGCTTCATGACCTAAATTTAACCACCGAAGACTACAAGGCAGAAGGAGAGAAACAAGTGATCATCTGACCTCTACACAAGTGCTATGGAACGTGCATGCCCACACATATGAATAAATAAATAAATACATGTAATAATAATAAGACCAGGTCAGTTACTTTTCTAGCATGTGTGTGGGGAAGAGCTCCTGAGGCTACTAACCACCAACACTACTAAGTGTTGGCAGTTGGGGGCTTCTGGGGGAAGAGAGAGTCATTCTTGGGGTGTGGCCCATAGTAGGTTGCTCATGCTCCAGTGTATTGCTGGTGTACGCTCAGACATGTATAATTAACATAAATAGGGCTGAGGGGGTTATTAAGACAAGGACAAAAACCTTAGGATGATGAGATGGAATGGGAGACATGTGGAGAGGTCTTGAAGGATAGTGGGGGTATATATGATTAAAACACATTGCATGCATGTTTGAAATTCTCAAAGAATAAATAAAAATGAAGAGGCATGAGGGTGTATTTCAGTCAGTGTTATTTGCATGCATGAAGGATCTAGGTTCAATTCCCAGGGAGAGGGAGGAGGAGAGGAAGGGGAGAAGACTGGGGCGAGGGAAAGGGAGAGAGGAAGGGGATGAAGGAAAGGGAGAGAAGGAGAAGGAGAGGGAGAAAAGGAAAAGGGACAGGTGAAAAAGCTTATTTGGTTGGCCTGAAAGAAATGAAAGAACAAGATTCAGCTGCATGATTTTTGTCTTTAAGTATCTTTTAAGTGGAATAAAATTAATTTTTTCCTGAATTATCCCCAGGAACATTGTTCATATTTATGAATCCCAGACAGTTGTAAATTTGATAACTGCTTTTGACCCACTAGATACTCACATGTTAGAAACTTTCAGGGATATTATGCAAACACTTTTAGAAAACTTGAGTTTTGTCATCTTCTTAGAGGATGCCTATGGAAATAGAGGCAGATCTCAGTTTAATCAATTTTAAAGAACTTTCTAATGAGTTGAGCTTTCTGGGACTGACTTGGATTTCTTCTTCTTCAACAGAGTCTCATGTAGCTAGCCTTAGTTCACCTAGAACTTGCTATGTTGGACTTTAACTCCCAGAGATCTGCTTGCCTCTGCTTTCTGCATGCTTGGATTTAAAAAGGAATGCCTTAACCATGCCTGGCCCTCCGATTTAGGTTGCTTCAGTAGTTAGTAAACTTCCCATCACATACAAGTTCATGTAGAAGCTTGGTAGTGCCTTGATGGCTTTCAACTTATAAATGCGGTAGTGTTTTGGCTAGAGCAACTCTAATTCTTTTAAAGCTTCAAGAATTATTTGATTCTGTATTCTATAATGAAAACCTCATATAAGACAATTGGTCTATTAGGCTTATGGTGATGCTGTTCAAAGACATTGGCATTCATGAATGGTTTTTAGAGTATTTGATTTATTTTTAGGACTTCTGCTTGATTTTTTTTTCTTCATCTGCCTTGTAATTTTCATTAGCTTCATTTGGAAATCCTTTTTGGTTTGGCTCTATGGACCAGTACCCATTTTCATTGCAGCTATAAAGCTTTGAAGCCAGAGTATAAAATCATACAGTAGTTATCAAATTTCCCTAGCCTGCTACCTCCTAAAGACTGGAAAATGGAGTATTTTAGGATAGTCTTATGCAGGGGTCTTCTCCGTAAGGTTACTAAGAAAAGGCCACACTCTGAATTCTTTCCACTTTGTTAAAATCATATATTCAAGGATTTAAAAAAAAGACATTTTTGGTAATTACTATATATTATACTGGGTGGAGAAACAGTAACCAACTGAGAGTGAGAGATTTGGATGCTGTGACACATCAGATCATTTTTGAGGTAGAACCTCCTGCTTTTGACTTGATATGTAGTTGAGCATGATATTGTCTCCGTCCCCCCAAGTGCTGGGATGTTAGTCATGTGTAACCTTGCCTGGCTTTTGTGATAGTGGAGACTGGATTCAGGACTTTCTGCATGGTAGGTAAACAACTGAGAGCTGCATTTCTTTTATATTTATTTATTTATTTATTTATTTATTTATTTAATATAACCAAGTCCATTTAAATGAAAACAAACATTTATAGACAATATTTGGGAATTTGGGTGTCATTCTTTCCAAACTACTTCCTGTTGGTAAGGGGCGCTGTCATGGGGGATTCGAAGAAGATGCAGAAATCCTGGCTGTAGTCTGTAAGGCTGTTTTGTCCAGCTGTTTTGAATGTAGGATCACCTGGTACTCTGTTTCAGGTGGTCTGGCTTGATCAAACCACATTAGTCTGGAAGGAATCCACATCTTTTCATTTTCTGTGGAAACAAAAATAGAAATCCTTTTCCCTAGTAACTTGACCTTCAACTTAAATTTTGGAGTCAAAGCATTTTTATTTTTATTTAATTTATTATTTTACATGTCGATCCCAGTTCCCTCTCCCTCCTTCCCTCCTTCCCTTTTACCTTTTCTGCCCTCTCACATGCACTCTAACCACCCTCCCCTCCCATCCCCGCACCCCAATTTCATATGTAGGGGAATGCCATCCAGTTGGGGTCATGTAGATCTGACAGGTCCTGTGAAGTAGGGACTAGGGCTTCTCTCCTGTCTCTAGGTTAAGGCAGTTATCCCTCCATGGGGGATGTGTTCACAAGTTTCTTTTGTGCACCAGGGATACATCCTGGCTCCACTGTCTGAGGTCCCTTAGACTGCTCAGTCCTTCTGGATGAGACCCATATTCAGGGGGGCCTGAGTCAGTCCCCTGCTGGCTTCCCAGCTATCAATCTGGTGGCCCTTTAGCTCCTCCATGTTCAGGTAAGCTGTCTGTATGTATTTCTGCTGCCTGGTCTTGTCCTCCCCATCTGCATCTGGGTTCTACTTTGACTCAGTGTTTATGTATGGGTTTGCTCCTGTTTCCAACAGGCATTAGTTGAGGGCCCCATGGATGAGTTAGTTGTTGATCTCACTCTCCAGGAAGGGCATTTATGGTAGCTTTTCCATGGAAGGAGAGCTGCATTTCTAAACCAAAGGGTTTAGCCAGAACCTTTATGATTATTTTTTTATTTTTTGTTTGTTTATTTTTATTTTACATATCGATCCCAGTTCCCTTTTGGTCCCTCCCTTTCTCCCTCTCTTCCACCCTCCCATGCCCCCTTGACCACCCTCCCATCCCATCTCTCCCTCACTCCACATGTAGGGTGATGCCTTCCTGGAGGGGTCATCTAAATCTGTCAAGTCATTTGGAGTAGGGACTAGGCCCTCCCTCCTTCCTCTAGGCTAAGGGAGTATCCCTCCATGGTATTAATCTACACACCTAAGAACACCTGATTTTTGACAAAATAGCTAAAAGTATACAATGGGAGGAGGAAAGCATCTTCAACAAATGGTGCTGGCACAACTGGATGATGATGTGTATAAGACTGCCGATATACCCATGTCTATCGCCATGCATAAAACTCAAGTCCAAATGGATCAAAGACCTCAACATAAATCCATCCATACTGAATCTCTTAGAAGAGAAAGGGGAGGTACCCTTGAACAAATTGGTTCAGGAGACCGCTTCCTGAACATAACTCCAGTAGTGCAGACACTGAGATCAACAACTAATAAATGGGAGCTCCTCAAACTGAGAAGCTTCTGTTAGCCAGAACCTTTTTTATTTTTTAATTTTTTTATTTTTTATTTTTTTATTTAATTTTATATAACAAAGTCCAATTAAATGAAAACAAACATTTATACACAATATTTGGGAATTTGGGCGTCGTTCTTTCCAAACTACTTCCTGATGGTAAGGGGCGCTGTCATGGGGGATTCGAAGAAGATTCAGATATCCTGGCTGTAGTCTGTAGGGCTGTTTTGTCCAGCTGTTTTGAATGTAGGATCAGCTTGTACTCTATATCAGGCAGTCTGGCGTGATCAAACCACATTAGTCTGGAAGGAATCCAGATCTTTTCATTTTCTGTGGAAACAAAAATAGAAATCCTTTTCCCCAGTAACTTGTCCTTGAACTTAAATTTTGGAGTCAAAGCATTTTTTTAAATTTAATTTATTATTTTACATGTCAATCCTAGTTCCCTCTTCCTCCCTCCCTCCCCCCTTCCCTCCCTTTTACCCTCTCTGCCCTCTCACATGCACTCTAAACACCCTCCCCTCCCATCTCCCCACCCCAATTCCATATGTAGGGGAATGCCATCCAGTTGGGGTCATGTAGATCTGACAGGTCCTGTGAAGTAGGGACTAGGGCTTCTCTCCTGTCTCTAGATTAAAGCAGTTATCCCTCCATGGGGGATATGTTCGCAAAGTCCTTTTGTGCACCAGGGATACCTCCTGGCTCCACTGTCTGAGGTCTCTTAGACTGCTCAGTCCTTCTGGCTGAGACCCATATTCAGGGGGGCCTGAGTCAGTCCCATGCTGGCTTTCCAGCTATCAGTCTAGTGGCCATTAGCTCCTCCTTGTTCATTTAAGCTGTCTCTATGTCCTTCTGCCGCCTGGTCTTGTCCTCTCCATCTGCTTCTGGGTTCTAGTTCGACTCAGTGTTTATGTATGGGTGTTTAGCCAGAACCTTTTAAATCCAGATTTACTACATTGCTACATGAGAGGAATAGGCAATTTTCAATCTGTGGGAGTTCTCCTAGCTTCATTAAACAAAAGTTTTGCTTAATGATAATTACTTTGTTTGGGGCTTCTAGATCTTTTAGAAACAAAACTTCATTATTGTGTTGGTCAGGAAAAGCACTAACAGCGACTCTCTCAGAAAAAGAGAGATTCATTGAGCAAAGAAACCAAGAGATGCACTGCAATGGAAGCATTAGGTATTATGTCATTAGGATGTGTAACAAGAAGTTTAATTAACGGTTGAGATGTTCTGAGAAAATGTAGTATTAATCATTTCCACAAACTGAGAAGTCACTTGAGAGATTTCCAAAAGTAGAGTCTACCATAGGGAAGCAACTTGCTTCACAAAATGCCAGCCATTTCTTGGCATTGTCATGAAGTAGTGGGGTGAAGAGAACAATGTGTGGGATTTTGGAATCAGAGGAACAGCTAGAGATGGTCCAGGGAAGGGCACCTGGGCTGAATGAAGATGATGCAAGTGCTGCCATCTGAGGACAGGCTAAAAATATGTCCTCTCATCTGTCTGCCAATATGCAGGCCAAAATGCAGAATGATTGATGCCTGTCAAATTAGGAAAGTTGTACGTAATTGGAAGCAGACTTAAATGCAAATCAACTAACATATGTGAATTGGATTTAAATAGTTCCTGGCACATAGTAGGTGCTCAACAAATGTTAATTTTCTGCTGTGCAAGCTTTGTTAAAAGTTTAAAGGAAGAAATTTAAATACAAATAAAGTGAAGTCCAATATTCTGTAGGTAATATGTATGGAAATAGATATTGAAAGATTTTGATGGAAACTATAGAGCTAGTGTCAAAATGGACTTGGATAATGACAACTAAAGAATTGATATGTTATGATCAGGGGAAGTAAGTTAAAGGAAAGGTATCTGTAGCTGGTGGGACAATTTCAACCTTCAATTTGAATGTAATTATCCCCTCTCATAAGCCCATAGAAACTGGTGCTATTAGGATGTGTGACTTTGTTGGAGGAGGTATGGCCTTGTTGGAGGAAGTGTGTTACTGTGGTGTGTGCTTTGAGATTTCATATATGCTCAAGTCATGTCCAGTGTCTCAGTTCACTTCCTGCTCCCTGCACAAGATGTAGACCACTCAACTATTTCTCCAGCACCATGTCTGCCTGCATGCTGCCAGGTCCCACCATGGTGATAATGGACTGACCCTCCAAATGTAAGCCGTCCAATTGAATGTTCTCTTTTATTAAATTTCCTGTCGTTGTGGTGTCTCTTCACAACAATAGAAACTCTAAGACATTGTTGTTCTTTGCTTAAGACACTTTTGTAGATTTTAGAAAAAAAATAGATAAATAGGCCAGGCATAGTGGTACATACCTTTAATCCCAGTTCTTGGGAGACAGAGGCAGGAAGATCTGTGTGAGTTCATGGTTAGTCATCGAGGTGACATAGTAGGTTTCAAGAAGAAAATGGATGAACAACATAAAATCATTGTGACATCATGATTTACTCATGGCATTCTTACATTTTTTATGTTGATAATAGTATTTTTCTGTGTAAATAAAGTAATTTCCTCAACAGTCAATGGGCATTCGTTGAGCTGATTTTACCTAGTAACATGAACATCTTTCTATGTCAGAAAACCTTGTTTGTGATAACTTTAGGTGATTAGAATCCCATGGCATGAAGACTATCCTGTGATCTACATAATCAATCACCTACAGTTAGACTTTAGAAATTTCTTGAAGATTTTGCTACTAGAGAGAAAAATCTCTATGTCTCTCTTGTTAATTTAATGTTTGGACAAGGTTTTGCTGTATAGCTCAGTCTGGCCTCAAACTCATAATTCTGCTTCAGCTTCCAGAATGCTGGGATTATTGTAATATTCTACCATGTTTTTATTAGGTTGAATTCCTAGAAATGAAACTTCTTGATCAAAGCACATGAACATGAACATTTAAGCTATAAATAGATACTACAGAATGCCATTTTATCATCTGTATATAGGAGGGCTACTTATTATATTTTTGAGTTAATCTTGTATCCTGACACTTTACTGAGGGTGTTTATCAGCTATAGGAGTTCCCTGGTAAAGATTTTTGGGGTCACTTATGTAAATTATCATATCATCTGCAAATAGCAAAAATTTGACTTCTTCCTTTCTAATTTGTATCTCCTTGATTCCCTTTTGTTTCCTTATTGCTCTAGCTAGAAACTGGAGTTCAATATTGAATAGAAATGGAGAGAGTGGGCAGCCTTGTGTTGTTCCTAATTTTGGTGGAATCCCTTTGAGTTTCTTTCCATTTAGTTTGATCTTGGCTGTTGGCTTGCTGAATATTACCTTTATTGTTTAGGCCCTCTGGCCTTTAGAGTTTCCTTTAAGAAGTCAGCTCTAATCCTAATAGGTCTACTTTCATATGTTATTTGGCCTTTTCTATTTTTTCCAGCTTTTAATGTTCTTTCTCCAAATATCTCCAAGACCTTTATCATGAAGCCATGTTGGATTTTGTTGAGGGCTTTTTCAGCAGGTAATGAGATGGTTATTGACTACATTGACAGATTTTCTTGTGTTCAACCTTCTCTGCATCTCTGGCATGAAGCCTACTTGATCATGGTGGATGATTTTTTTTCAGATGTGTTCTTAGATTTGGTTTGCCAGTATTTTATTGAGTATTTTTGAATCAATGTTCATGAGGGAGATTGCTCTGTAATTCTCTTTTTTAGTTGTGTCTTTAAGTGGTTTAAGTATGTTTGCTGATTCCTGCTGTTTTGCTGCTGCTGCTGCTGTTGTTGTTGGCAGTAATAGTGTTGTTGCTGCGTGTGTGTGTGTGTGTTTTGTGTGGATGTGTGTGTTTCCCTTCTTTTGGTTTTGCTGGAGTGAGAATTTTTGTTTTCATGGATGTAGTTACCCTCCTTGGATTGGTATTTTCCTCCTACCACCTTTTGTAGGGCTGGATTTGTAGATGGATGTTTATATTTGACTTTATCATGGAATACCTTATTGTTTTCATCTCTGGTGATTGAAGGTTTGCTAAGTATAGTAGTCTGAGCTGGCATCTGTGGTCTCTTAGAGTCTGCAGCACATCTGCCCAGTCCCTCTGGCCTTTAGAGTTTCCTTTAAGAAGTCAGATGTAATCCTAATAGGTCTGCTTTCATATGTTACTTGGCCTTTTCTATTTTTTCCAGCTTTTAATGTTCTTTCTTTGTTCTGTGTGTTTAGTGTTTTGATTATTATGTGGCCAGGAGCATTTTTTCTGGCTCAATCTATTTGGTGTTTTGCATGCCTTTTGTACCTTCATAGTTACCTTTTCCTTCAGGTTATGACATTTTTCTTCTATGATTTGCTGAAGATATTTTCTAGCCTTTGAGCTGGGATTCTTTCCCTTTCTTGATTCCTATTATTCTTAGGTTTGGTCTTTTCATTGTGTCCCAGTTTTCTTGGATGTTTTGTGTCAGGAATGTTTTAGATTTAACATTTTTTTTTTTTAACTTTCACATCCATTCCTTCTGTTGAATCTTCATTACCTGAGATTCTGTCTTCTATCTCTTGCATTCTGGAGATAAAGCTTACCATATTAGTTCTTGTTAGAATTCGTAATTTTTTTTTATTTCCAGATTTCCCTCAGTTTGTGATTTCTTTATTGTTTATATTTCTATGTTCTATTGAACATTTTTATTAATTCCTTCAACTGTTTTATTTTTTGCCTTTCTTTAAGGGTTATTAATTTCTTCCAAATGTTTATTCATGTTTTTCTGGGTTTCTTCAAAGGACTTGTTCATTTCCCTTTTAAGGACCACTATCTTCTTCATATAGTTTGTTTTAAGGTCTGTTTGTTGTGCTGCAGACCTATTGGACTGTTCAGGTCATACTGTTAGGACAGCTGGGCTCTTGTGGAGTCATATTATCCTGGCTGCTATTGATTGTGTTGTTATCCTGCTGTGTAAGCATCTGGGTTTGGGGTGATTATAGTTCTGGGGTGATTACAGTTCTGGGTTTGTTTTTTGTTTAGTGAGGGTTTTGTTCCCTGGTTTCTGTTTCCTTTCTGGGTTTCCAGAGAGTGTGATGACTGTGTGTTGTCTTTTATTGGCCGGCTTGGCTAGTGTGTTCACAGGGAATGCATGCTGGTATTGGAAGTAGGGATTCAGTGTTTAGTGCAGGGGTGAGAGGGTTGAAAGGATATGGTCTGGGGGATCCACAGGATACATGGACAGGGAGTAAGGGAAGGGAGGCTGTAGCTGCAGCTGGTGATCTATTGCAGTGATAGGAAACTGAGGCATTGGGTCTCAGGGCACAGAGAGAGTAGAGAAGGTCTATAGATAGGCTATGTGGTTATCTGGCAGGTGTGAACTGTGGTTGAGCAGGCAGAGTCTACCTGAGATGCAGGGCTAGGAAACAGTGAAGGGTTGGGGGAAGGAGGTCAAGAGGAATGGTCTGTAGGATCCACAGGAGGGGATGCCCCATGGTAGAGCAGAGAGTTGACTATAAAATATTTTGGTTGAGGAGTTTTGCCAACCTTTTTATCTGGCTGTTGTCACTGTCATAGTGTTTGTTGTTAACTTGACACACATAGAGCAAGGAACCACATAGAGTCAGGAAGTGACTCCATCAGAATGGTCAGTGAGCATGTCTGTGGGGGCATTTCTTAATCAGTGATTGTTGTGTGGTGTGGGAGGGTTCAGCTCATTCTGGATGGTGGCAAGCCTGGGCACAGGTGCCTGGGCTGTATGAGAAATGTATCTGTGTAGTTACAGGAAGTATGCCTGTAAGCAGCATCCTTCTGGGGCCTCTGTTTTGGTTTCTGCTTCTAGGTTCTTGCATTCACTTCCTCAGTAATGGACCGAAACCTGTAAACCCAGTAATTCCTTTTTCTGGGAGAGAGATATTTTCCCTTTTATCTTCAGCTTTTTGTAACACAGAAAGAATAACACTTATAGTTTTTTTTTTTTTTTTTTTTTTTTTGCAATAAATTATTTATTTATTTTGAAGCCTACATTGGCTTCAGACTCTAGGTCTTTCTTCCTTAACATCCTGAATCCTGGGATTAGAGGTGTGAGAACTTTTTGAAATAAATATGTACATATGTACTCACAGACTTTACTATAGAAACCACCAGGAAAGCAGCTTCAGTAGCTGTTTTGAACTGAGGGAAGAATAGGGGTGTAGAGAGGGAAATATGGAGCTGAGAGTTGTAACCTTCCATGTTTACATTTTGCACAAGCCCCAGGTTAAGAGTTAAGTGGTACTGAATACCTGATCAAGTGAAACAAAACTGCTACCCTGAAAGCACATGCTGTATAATTGCAGAGCATAAGTAAGGAACATTTACAAGTGATTATTTTGAAACTTACATAAAGAAATAAAAATAGGAGCTTCCAAAAGAGAGTGATAGGAAAAGTGTAGTAAACAGTGTGCTTGGTAAGGGAGTCTTGGCTCTGACACTTGAGGCTGGGTCTGAAGCTATGAAGACCAGAGCAGCCTCTCACATGTTATTGCATTTCCCTGTTCCACTTTATTTCCTGGGATGTTATTGGTATGGAGTTGGCTTCTCTCTTGAATAAATAATCTTAGCTAACAAATTTTTGTTTTCAAATGAACTGTCACTTAAACCATATTACAAGCCACATATTTTAATTAAAAAACCCACACACTTTAAAGAAAGCACAGATCATTATTTTGGATCAACCTTTTGATTTACCATGAAGGAGGGTTATTTTGGTTTCTACATTTAAGGGAAGCAAGTTAAAGTGCATAGGCTGATAGAAAAGAGTCAGAAGGTTCAGGATACTTCCTACTCTAAGAGAGGTGGTTTTCAGGGATGACTTTATCACTCTGGCTTCCTGTTTCCAAAATTTTTGCCATTATTTTTGTGAGGCTAAGAATCATATTGTTCTCTACCAGGTTTAAATGCTGACGAATCATGAAAGGCATCGTTTTATATGGGCAAAGATGCACTCCACATTTTTCCTGAGTAAAGTATGCAGAAAACCTGCTTAAATGGGGCATATAATTTTTAATGACTCAGGCCTTCAGTCCTCGGAAATGAACCAAGTATGATGAATCTCGGAGGCTGCTGAATGTGTATGAGTCTTCACATCATCAGATTGGAAATCACCTGAGGAGACACTTGAAAGGGAGTGGCTTGAAAGGATTAGATTGCAGCTGACTTTGAAGAATGTAGAATAAATTAAAGATGCTTGATTATAATCAACTTATCAAAAATTGCTTCTTAAAAATTTGGAGATAATAGTACAATATTCAGACTTTCAATTACAAAGAATCTGTTTTTCATATTCTTATGGAAATTACTATTAATATTTGGCCCACATATTTCTGACAAGAAAATGTCCCCATTGTGTACCTTCCTTTTGGCTCACCTTTGACCTTTAATTTCTCAAGTACCTATTGGACTATACATAGGTCATCTGCTCTTGTTTCTGCTATTATTTCATTGGATATGTGCAGGGTAGAATATTTACTGGTTAGCCCCAGAGGAAAGCAAGCTTTATGCACCATTAAAAAAAATAAATGAATGTATCCCTTCTTTTATTTAAGTGGATATAATATCTTATTTTTTTGCATTTTTAGTTAGAAATAGATTTTTCTCTTATACAATACACACTGACCACAGTTTCCCCTCCTTCCATTCCTCCAAGCTCCATAT
Organism: Phodopus roborovskii; assembly: GCF_943737965.1. Lineage (NCBI taxonomy): Eukaryota > Metazoa > Chordata > Mammalia > Rodentia > Cricetidae > Phodopus > Phodopus roborovskii. Next base: position 46,899,578 of record NW_026126418.1, read on the forward strand.
CTCCCTTCTCCTCTGGATCCACTCTGCCTCCATCAGAAAAGAGCAGGATAGAATATTCACTGGTTAGCCCAAGAGGAAAGCAAGCTTTGTGCACCATTAAAAAATAAATGAATGTATTCCTTCTTTTATTTAATTGGATGTAATAATTTAAAAATATATTAACCCTGTCCCTAAAGATCATAAAAAGGAGAGAATATGGAAAATTAAAGAACTTGGTAAATTAGAAAAGCTTAAAATGGCCAGGTAGCTAGTGAAGAAAAAAATTAAACATATTGTATACACAATTGACTCTAACACAGCTGTGGAGCATCAGTGCACAGCTATGATTGCTCAGTGGGGCGTCCTGCCCCTTAGGACTTGGGGCAATTAAATAGCACAGGTACGTTACCAAGCAAAGTAAATTCTACAATTCATTTATAAAAAAGAAGGAAATGGTGAGTAACCTGATTGATTTTAGCTTGAGTTATTTCTGATGGATGATATAATTAGAAAATCAGTTTCCATGTTTGACTGTGGGTGGGACAGCTAATCACAGACTCACAGTGTTCAACATTATTATTAAACTCTTCAAAGTTAGGCATAATTTCAAGGGCAAAACAAAAGTTAAGGGATCAAAACTACAAAAATATGCACAATGGCAAGCCTGGGGACTAAGGTATTACAGTATTCAATATAAAACCATAAAGGTCAAGAAAATGGACATTTGACAAATAAAAATTAGGTTTGTTGAGATGAGAAATGAGAAATGAATTATGCCAAAAACTATAGACAATTTTAATATTTATGAAAAAGTTCAGAGTTCATAATATAGAAGACATATTGTTTCATATTGATAGAGTTGAAGAATGCAGATATTTGTTGATTAAATGAATGTCACATAAATTTTTGCATTATAAAAGTATTCTTAAGCACATTTCACATTTTTTTTTTAAAGTGGAGAATAGAAAAGATAGGAGGACTGTTTATTAGGACTGCAAACCAATTATATGCTCATATTATGGGAGAAATATTGCCCAAATTTACAGGATATAAAATCAGTCCACCTAGATGTATAAAATAAATAAATGTGTGCGTTTGTGAGTGTATGTACACTGGCATCATTTTTCTGATAGAAAGGTACAATTTTGGAGTTTTAAATGATAAAATTAAAACATCGTAAATGTTGTACAATTTCACTACAGACTTACCGTACTTTCATGTGCAGGTTTTTTTTTTTTTTTTTTTTTTTTTTTTTATTTGACACAAACTAGAGTCATCTGGGAAGAGGAAACCGGTTGAGAAAATATCTCCATCAGATTGGGCTATAAGCAAGTCTGAGGGGCATTTTCTTAATAATGTGGGAAGGTTGAGACCCACTGTGGGTGGTGGCATCCTGTGCAAGTGGGTTGAATTACATAAAAAAGTAAACTGAGCAAGCCATGGAAAGCAAGTCATTTAGCATCACCCCATCATCTCTGCTTAAGTTCTTACCTCTAGCTTTCTTCTTTGGCTTTACTCTGTGGTGGATTGTGACATGGAAGGGTTAAGATGAAATAAAAACTTTATCCCCAAGTAGCTTTTCATCATAGTGTTTATTGCAGATAGAAAGCAAGTTAAGATCTACTTCAAGAATTGATTTAAAAAGTCCTGGTCTCATATCTGCTAAGTGAAATTCTTCCTGGTATTGTTGTGTGTGGATTAACAAAGACAACATATATAAAGCTCATTATACAACGCTAGGCTTTTACAAATAAAATTGTAACAAAAATGTTATTAAAATGTGAAATCTGATTTTGATCCCTGAAACCCATGTTGGAAGGTGAGAACTGATTATTGAACATTGTCCTATGACTCTCTTATATTTGTGTTCACACTCACACTCACACATATAACACCATACACAGACACACAGAGACACACACACACACTCTCACACACACACACATACACACACTCACACACACACTGATAATAGATAAAATGTGCTGAAAGTTAGGGAGTAAAATGCTTAATAAAACTGATGAATTTTTTTGTGACTGTTGCGTGGAGTTGGGATACAGCAAATGAAAAGCAAAATAAGAAAATTTGTTTTTATTTTTTAGTTGATTGATTCAAAATAAACTTCCATTAGAAAAGCATTTGGTTTTTATAGTCAGTTCAATGCATACATTGACAGATGATTATTTTGACCATTTTATATAGTATTTATCATTCTACTGATTAAAGTCAGAAAGTCTATTGTACACTTCTGATTGTGTGCACAACATAACTTTTCTTCAAAATGTGTATTCTCTATGTGACTTCTCTAAAATGTTGATTATCAAATATGCTGAGATTTGTGGCAGATTAACGATAGTCCCTGAGATTCATGGGTATTTAGAGCTTAGTGGACATCAGAGGAGGATAAACACATGGGTTACATGCTTTATTATGTAGATTTCCAATCTAAGTCTGCCTAGGCAATCTACTGCATAAGAACATAGATGGCTCAGTGGTTAAAAGCACTTGTTGCTCTCCCAGAGAATCTGAGTTTGAGTCTCATCATCCACATGAGGAGGTTCAAACCTGTCTGTAAATCCAGCTCCAGGGGATCCAATACCCTCCTTTGGCCTACACAGGAGCGCGCGCGTGCACGCACGTGCGCGCACACACACACACACACACACACACACACACACACACACACACACACAGGGCATATGCATCATGCACACAAATAAAAATAAAAGTAAATCATTATAAAAAAATTTTCAGCAGATGGAAATAACATTGTATAGATTCCTGAAATGGGAAAACAGATGTGTTTGCTGCAGAGCATTGGAAATGATCATAGGTTATCACAGGCTTCTCTATTTTATTTAAATGTGAGAGAAGTTAGATGACTTCATATACAAGATTAAGTGATTATTGATAAAATAACTACTCTATGAAGACAGAAAGCAACCAGTAGGCCTACTGTAGCATCAGTGCTGGATGGCATTGGGTTGAACTAGGGGATGACAAATGAAAGATATCTGGTTCTAAAAAGATTCTGAGTAGATTTGACATGACAGGGGACAGCAATGAGTGGAATAGAGGCTCTGGGTTTCTTGAATGTGCTGAAGAACTGAAGAAATCCATTTTGTCAAAAATTTAAAGCAAAGACATGGAGTGATTCATTTTGTGGAATAAATAGATATTTATTATAATTTTCTGCAAACATAAAGGAAAATGATCTTTGAAAGTGTGTTGTAACTATTGCTTTTTACTCCACCATCCCCAACTTTCTACTCTGAAAAAAAAATTAACATCAACAAGGAGTTTTTTTCTTTTAAACAAAGGATAATGAGAAACTTAATACCTTTACAGGTCATTTCAGGTCCTAGAGGCTAGCATTTTACACATTCACTTTTTCCTCCATGTATACTCATAAATGAACACAACTTTGCTCAAAAGCACTTGAAAATGTGATGTATACACCATGAGCTATGCCTCTAATATTTCAGCATGTATTTATTGGCTATAAGGAAAATTTTCTATGCAAGCATGAGATCAGAGAAATTTGAGCTTGTTAGAATGACACCAATCTAATATACAGCTCATACTGAGTGCCTCTCAGTTGTCAAAATGCTGTCCTTTCCCACTTCATTGTTGAACCACTCAAGGATCAAGTCATGTTTATGTAGTCCCTTTAAACTGAGAAATGGCTGGCAAACTTTTCTGTAAGGCTCAAATGAGTGAGTAAATGTTTTAGTCTTTGTGGGCCACATATGGTGCCTGTAGTAAATACTCAGTTCTGCTATTGTGGAGCAAAAGGAACCACAGAGGATATGTTAAATGAATGAGCATGCCTGTGTGCCAATAAAACTTTATTTATGGACTCTGAAATTTGAATTTCATATAAAATTCATTGTTCAAAATATTATCCTTCTTTTGGTCTGCCCCCAAACAATTTTACAATATGAGAACCATACTGAGCTGGGATATACACAAATGCACACAGTGGCCACAGTTTGCCCTATAACCTTGGATTTAGATAAATTGTCTGCTATTTTTCGTCTTTCATAGGATGAAAAAATTTGAAAAGTTCAGTGTCAAATTTAGTGTCAAAATTGGGTCAGTATGTTTCTAAATTGTTAAATATATGAACACTCTGTAAGTAGTGGAATGATTTTTCTTATCCATAGCATGTTAAGAGGCATATGTGTTATCAGTTTATGCAGTGGTTTGCCAAGTTTTTATCTTCTCCTTAATTCATTTTTTTGATCCAAAATATGATTTATACATGTCCATACAGAAAACATCTCTCAATGTAGGATTTATAATCAGAAACAAAAAGCGAAGCAATAGATGGCAAGGGAAGCAATAGATGGTAGGTTTTAGACTTAGACTTGGAGTGGGTTCTGATTCATTCACTAGGTGAGTGTTCAGACAGACGTGGATTAAGACCTTAGTTCCCTCTGAGGCAAATAAAAATTCTTAATATTCTTATTCATTTTTTCACTGATTACCAAATGAAGCAGTAGATGAACAGGAAGAGAGCATGCAAGGAAGAGAGAAAAGGAAAGTGGGTAAGGAATCATTAGTCTCTGAAAAGAAGAGGTAGAAGGATGTGGGGGAAGCAATAAGGCAGGAAGACAGGACAGAAGCACAGAGGTCAGCAATGCTATTTGGGACTCCCCACCACAAGAAAGTTGTCTTGGTGCTGGATGATTTGGAACCAATGCCACAGTTAAATAGATCAAACAGACAGATTTTTTTCCCCTAGGGCTGTTTGAACTTATGAAGTAATATCACAATTGTCCATTATTTTCAACCTGGCTGTTAAAAGAAGCTGCCCGAATTTTCATAATGTCAGACTAATATTAGAGTGGAATCTTGGAGGTGTACGTGGTTGGTTTGAATGGACTTGGGTAAATCAGAAAGAAAGCCTGTGGCAATTAATGAGCTTGGGAAAATATCCAGAGTTATTATTTAGGGAATCACTTGGCAGTATCTTATTCTATACTTTGAATTTTAAGATGATTTTAAATTTAGTTCTGTGATTTACAGCAATGTAGAAATTGGCAGCTGTTTCATAGACCAGATGTAGTTTTTAATGAAGACATTTTGATACAAAATCATTCTTCTCAAAAAACAGTAAAAAGAAATGAGGGGAGTAAAGACTAACATTGGCATGATGCTGATATTTTTTTATATTGAGAAATTATCTTAATTTATAACATGAATTTGCAATCAGTATTATATGGCACCACAGAATTCAGAAGTATGACAAGAAAGTAAAGTGGGGCTTAGATGGAACCCGTTAATCTATATTGATACAGGCTATATTGATTCAAGAAAATTATAAGCCAGGGGTATATACCAAAATAAACTAATGTGAACTGACCATTGTTTTTGCAGTTTAAGTTTTGGGAAATAGATCAGGATGTGCATGTACCTAAAACATGACACATACACGGTTACAGTGGTGTGGCTTATACTCTAAATGCATACACAAATGCAGGTGTCCATACCCTGAAGGCTGATTTGCTTAAAGGCATAGCAGTGAATTTTGTATTTATATGTTCCACATTTGTTGAATCAATCTCAGTAATTTGGTCCAAAGTATAAAATATGGTAAAAAAGAGACATTAAGCAGCAATCTAGATGGTATAAGAGCCATTCAACAAAGTTTATATGTCCTTTACACCAGTTCAAATGTTTGTTTTTTTCTAGAAATATTAGGTATGCACTATGTAATATGCATTTAGAGAAATGTTGGGCCCTGCAGTAAATAAGCAGAGTTTAGGTGCCCTAAAAAAATAAATCTCATTTCTAAATATCTGGAACTATGACTATGTTATATTTCATGCCAAAGGGCACTTTGTAGATAGTAGTAAGATAAAGACTACAAACTGGGACACTATTCAGGATTGTCCAGGTCACACTAATGGAATATATATGATCTTTCTGGGATTTGTTTTTTACATTCCAGTCCCAGCTCCCCCTTCTTCCTCTCCTCACACTCTTCTCTCCTTACCCTCATCCTACCTCCCATCCACTCCACAGAGAGTGTAAGACCTCTTCTAGGATGGCAACTAAGTCTGTCCCATCAACTTGTTGAGGTAGCACCAAGGCACACCTCTCTCTCCTATATGTCTAGGCTGAATAAGATATCTCTCAACAGAGAATAGGCTACTCAAAGTCAATTTATGCATTATAGTTATATTTTGGTCCCATTGCCAGTGACCTCATATACTGGCCAAGCCACATCATCGTCACCTGTATTTAGGAGTCCTAGTTCAGTTCTATTCCAGTTCCCCATTTGACAGTGCTGAGTCAGTGATCTCTCACTAGCTTGGGCCAGCTGATTCTGTGGGTTTCCCATCATGGTCTTGATTCCTTTGTTCATATTATCGCTCCTCCCTAACTTTGGTACTCCAGGAGGTTGGCCTAACAGTTAGTTATAGATCTCTCCATCTGTTTCCATCTTTTTCTGGAAGAGAGAGCTAGCTTCTCTGGGGTTGCAGATTGTAGGCTATTCACTTATGAATGAGTACATACTATATCTTTCTAGATCTGGGTTACCTCACTTAGTATGTTTTTACCCCCTAGTTCTGCCTGTTTACCTGCAAATTTAAAGATGTCATTCTTTCTTACTGATGAGTAGCACTCCACTGTATAAATGTACAACATTTTCTTGTCCATTCTTCAGTTGAGGGGCATCTAGGTTGTTTGCAAGTTCTGGCTATTATTAAGTTATTCATATAATGCTGCTATGAATATAGTTGAGCAAATTTTCTTGTGGTATGAGTGTGTATCCTTTAGGTATATGCCCAAAAATCAATCTTGAGGTATATCGATTCCCAATTTTCTGAGAAATCACCATATTGATTTCCAAAGTGGCTGTGCAAGTTTGCACTCCCACCAGCAATGGAGGAGTGTTTCTTTTACTCCATATTCTCTCCAGCATAAGCTGTCATCAGTGTTTTCGATCTTAGCCATTCCATCCGATGTAAGATGGTATCTCAGAATTGTTTCGATTTGCATTTCCCTGATGACTAAGGATGTTGAGCATTTCCTTAAGTGTCTTTTGGCCATTTGAGGTTCTTCTGTTGTGAATTCTCTGTTTAGATCTGTATCCCGTTTTTGAATTATTTAGAATTTTGGTGTCTAGTTTCTTGAGTTATTTGTATATTTTGGAGGTCAGCCCTTTGTTAGATGTGGGGTTGGTGATGATCTTTTCCCATTCTGTATGCTGCTGTTTTGTCTTATTGACCTGTCCTTTGCTTTACAGAAACCTTTCAGTTTCAGGAGATCCCATTTATTAATTGTTGCTCTCAGTGCCTGTGCTATTGGTGTTATATTTAGGAAGTGGTCTCCTGTACCAATGTGTTCAAGGGTACTTCCCACTTTCATTTCTGTATGGTTCAGTGTGTATGGATTTATGTTGAGGTCTTTGATCCATTTGGATTTGAGTTTTGTGCATGGTGATAGATATGGATACAATGTATCTTTAACAATATAAAAACGTGCTTGTGGTTAGAAGAAAAGGTGACTGTGACTAAATAGCCAGAAAGAAAGACTATTGGTGGTGATAGTAGAAATTGAGGGAGGTAGGAGCCAAGACAAGGAGTGTGATTAGCCTCTTAAAAGATAGAAAAAATACTCTATAGCTTCAAAAGGGATGCAGTCCTGCTGTAACTTGAGTTAGACTCAATGAGCTCCATGGTGAATTTCTAAAACTGGACAAGTATAAGATAACAAATGTTGTTTTAAGTTATGAAATCTCTATTAACATTATCTAGTACAGTAAGAGTTAAAATAGCCATTAATGCTTTGTCTCAGGCCAGGGCATATTCAATCTTACAATATCTAAGAGGTTAGATCAAGAGTAGGAATGTTTATTTCTTTAAACAGTTTCCTTTCCAGTGCTTCTCCACCCACAGCAAACAGAAAGAACAAGAGAAGAAAAAGTAGCCACATCCCTGTTTTATTGAGCTCTCTTGGTTTTCTGGAGTCTCAAAGCAATCTTATTTTTGTAATTGGACAAATTATCTTGTCTGTAATTCAAAGACTTAATCAGTGGGAGAACTCAGTATGAAGATCTTATCTAAGTGTAGCTTCTGTTCAAAAACAGAACTGGGGATATTTACTAACAAAGACCAAACTCCCATGATAGCAACATAAAAACACATGAAGTTTGTGAGAGCAGTAGATTGTAGTAGGCTGTTTCTATGGCCATGGGAATGGAGGATGTAATAGTGTCTTGGAAGAAAATACTACCAAAGTCATAGAGGGCAATTAGCTATCAGAATTGGCCATGAATAACTTTGGGGAGATTTTAAAGAGTAAACATGTGCATTAGGTTTGCCATAGCTGCCTTTCTGTAGGGAGGTATTCTTTGTATACTGTTCCCTCCCCAGGCAATTCTCATGTGAATATGTATTTTGGTTTCAGTTAATCCAACTCTCTACTTAAAACAGCAATTCTTTATACATTATTACATCAAATCACCATGTAAACATTTGGGGATATGTAGGTAAAAATATAATTTATTATCATTTTACTAGTGATTTTAGGCATGGAAAATATTCAGAGTTCAAAACCATGACAAATAGCACATACCATAGCCAGGTTAAAAGATTTTCTGTGACAATCATTTTGTAATTTTCTTCTCTTGTTTTTCTTTTTATTGAAAATATTCAATGTATATAGTGACAGGTTTTGTAAAGTCATTTTCTCTTTCTTTATTCACTCCTCTACTCTCCCCATACTCTCTCTCCCATCTCTCTTTTGCTATCATGGTTTTATATATATATATATATATATATATATATATATATATATATGATATATATGATATATAAATATTTTTTGTATCTATATAAAATCTAGTGTTCACAGACAAGAAGAAATATATATACATACTTGAGTTTGGCTTATTTTGCTGTATATAATGATCTCAAGTTGTACCTATTTTCTAGGATGACATATTTTCATTCTACTTTCTGGCTAAGTAAAATTCCTTCGTGCACATGTGCACATTTTCTTTATCCTATCATCTGTCAAAAGACACTGGGGCTGATTCCATAATCATGCTAAGATAAGCGTGACTGTATATGGATCTTTGTCGTGTTGACTAATAGTCCTTTGAATATATACCCAGAGTTGGTAGAGCTATGATAATTCTCCTTTTAATTTTTTTTTGGGGAACCTCTACACTGATTTGCATACTGGTGAGACTGATTTGCTTTTTCATCAGAAGGATGTAGAAGTCTGGTTTCCCCCCATACTCTCACCAGCATTTGTTATCTGTTTACTAGATGATATTCATTCTGCAGCTAGATGCAATATCAAGTTTCACTTTCTAAAACTTTAAAATACCATTCCTATTTGAAATATGAGGGAAGGTGACAGTAAACAGCTACCATGCCACATCTTTCACATGCCCCATTTTTTGTTTGGTATGGAAATCTTGTTGTGGATTTATGACTATTGAGAGTTATAGTTTGGTGTGGTGATGGGGGCCTATAGTCCTAGCTACACAATAGGCAGAGATGGGATGACTTTTTTTTTTTATTTTATATAACCAAGTCCATTTAAATGAAAACAAACATTTATAGACAATATTTGGGAAGTGATCATTGTTCTTTCCAAACTACTTCCTCCTGGTAAGGGGCGCTGTCATGGGGGATTCAAAGAAGAGTCAGAAATCCTGGCTGTAGTCTGTCAGGCTGCTTTGTCCAGCTGTTTTGAATGTAGGATCACCTGGTACTCTGTTTCAGGTGGTCTGGCTTGATCAAACCACATTAGTGTGGAAGGAATACACATCTTTTCATTTTCTGTGGAACAAAAATAGAAATCCTTTTCCCCAGTAACTTGCCCTTGAACTTAAAATTTGGAGTCAAAGCATTTTTTTAAATTTAATTTATTATTTTACATGTCAATCCCAGTTTCCTCTTCCTCCCTCCCTCCCTCCTTCCCTCCCTCCCTCCGTCCCTCCCTCTCTTCTTTCCTCCCTTCTTCCCTCCCTTTTACCCTCTGTGCCCTCTCACATGCACTCTAACCACCGGCACATGCCCCTACGTCCAATTCCATGTGTAGGGGAATGTCATCCAGTAGGGGTCATGTAGGTCTGGCAGGTCATGTGAAGTAGGGACTAGGGCTTCTCTCCTGTCTCTAGCTTAAGGCAGTTATCCCTCCATGGGGGATGTGTTCGCAAAGTCCTGGCTCCACTGTCTGAGGTCCCTTAGACTGCTCAGTCCTTCTGGCTGAGACCCATATTCAGGGGGGACTGAGTCAGTCCCATGCTGGCTTCCCAGCTATCAGTCTGGTGGCCTGTTAGCTCCTCCATGTTCATGTAAGCTGTCTCTATGTGTTTCTGCCACCTGGTCTTGTCCTCTACCTCTGCATCTGAGTTCTAGTTCGACTCAGTGTTTATGTATGGGTGTTTGCTCCTATTTTCAACAGGCATTAGTAGAGGGCTCCATGGATGAGTTAGTTGTTGATCTCACTCTCCGGGAAGGGCATTTATGATAGCCTTTCCACGGAAGCTCAAATTGTTAGTTGGCAGCAGTCTTGTGGTTCTCTAGACCTTTCTTTGTGTTCAATTTTATCTTCAAACCAATATTGGTTCCCTCTTTTATGTTCTCTCTCCTTCTGTCTCTGTCTGTCTGTCTGTCTATCTCTCTTTCCTGTCTTCTATTCCTAACCAGGCTCAATCTTCCTGGTCGCACATGTTTTCCTTTCCTCCCCTTCGTTTTCTCCTACTTCTCTCTCCATTCGCGGCCCCCCCCACCTCCCCTGAGCTCTGGGGGACTTTTCCCTTCCCAGTTCTGTGAGGGACTTTATATGAATCTCTTAGAATACACCTTGTGTCCTAGTTCGTCTGGTGATGTGAATTATAGGCTGGTGATCCTTTGATCTAGGTCTAAAATCCATATATGAGTGAGTACATACTGTGTTCCTCTTTTTGTGACTGGGTTACCTCATTCAGGATGGATGGTTTCTTCAAGTGTCATCCACTTGCCTGCGAATTTCAAGATACCATTATTTTTTTCTGCAGAGTAGTATTCCATTGTGTAGATGTGCCACATCTTCATTAACCATTCTTCAATTGAGGGGCATCTAGGTTGCTTCCAGGTTCTTGCTATTACAAATAGTGCTGCTATGAACATAGGTGAACATATGTCTTTGTTGCATGGATGTGAATTCTTTGGGTATATGCCAAAATGGGGGATTGCCGGGTCCTGTGGTAAACTAATTCCCATTTTCCTGAGGAACTGCCATAGTGATCTCCAAAATGGTGTGTCTTTGTGAGGCTTGGGTACCAAGGTTATTATGGCCTCATAAAAAGAGTTTGGCAAAGAACCTTCTGTTTCTATCTTGTGGAACAGTTTGAGGAGTAGTGGTAATAGTTCTTCCTTGAGTGTCTGGTAGAATTCTGCAATGAATCCATCTGGCCATCTGGCCCTGGACTTTTTTTGGTTGAGAGGCTTTCGATGACTGCTTCTATTTCATTGCAGGTTATAGGTCTATTTAAGTTGTTTGTCTGTTCTTGATTTAATTTTGGTAAGTGATGGTTATCTAGAAATTTGTCCATATCCTTTGAATTTTCAATTTTTGTGGAATACAGATTTTCAAAGTATGACCTGAAAATTGTCTGGATTTCTTCTGTGTCTGTTGTTATGTTCCCCTTTTCGTTTCTGATTTGTTAATTTGCATGTTCTCTCTGTGCTTTTTTGTTAATTTCGGTAAAGGTTTGTCTATCTTGTTGATTTTCTCAAAAAACCAACTCTTCGTTGCATTGATTTTTGTATTGTTTTCCTGGTTTCTATTTTGTTGATTTCAGCCCTCAAGTTGATTATTTCCTGGTGTCTACTCCTAGGGGGTGAATTCGCTTCTCTCTGTTCTAAGGCTTTCAGTTGTGCTGTTAATTCTCTTATGTGACTATCCTCTATTTTCTTCATATGGGCACTTAGTGCAGTGAATTTCCCTGGTAGCACTGCTTTCAAGGTGTCCCATAAGTTTGGGTATGTTGTGTCCTTATTCTCGTTGAATATTAGAAAGTCCTTTATTTCTTTCTTCATTTCTTCTTTGACCCAGGAGTGGTGCAATTGCACAATGTTCAGTTTCCAGGAGTTTGTAGGTTTTCTGCTATTTGTGTTGTTGTTGAATCCCAATTTTAAAGCATGGTGGTCCAATAAGATACAGGGGACTATTCCTATTCTCTTGTATCTGTTGAGGTTTGTTATGTCTCCTAGTATGTGGTCGATTTTAGAGAAGGTTCCATGTGGAGCAGAGAAGAAGGTATATTCTTTTGTCTTTGGATGGAATCTTCTATAGATGTCTGTTAGCCCCAGTTGAGACATAACTTCTGTTAATTCTTTTGTTTCTTTGTTGAGTTTCTGATTTGTGGTCCTGTCTAGTGTTGAGAGTGGTGTATTGAAGTCTCCCACTATAAGTGTGTGAGGTTTTATATGAGCTTTGAGTTTTAGTAGTGTTTCTTTTACGAATGTGGGTGACTTTGTATTAGGGGCGTAGATGTTCAGAACTGAGACTTTGTGTTGATGGATTTCTCTTGCGATGAATATGAAATGACTGTCTTCATCTCTTTTGACTAATTTTGGTTTGAAGTCTAACTTGTTAGATATTAGGATAGCTACGCCTGCTTGCTTCTTATTTCCATTTGATTGGAAAATCTTTTCCAAACGCTTTACTCTGAGTTAATGTCTATCTTTGAAGCTTAGATGTGTTTCTTGTATGCAGCAGAAGGATGGATTCTGTCTTCGTATACATTCTGTTAGCCTGTGTCTTTTTATAGGTGAGTTAAGACCATTAATAGTGAGGGTGGGTAAGGACCATTATTGTTGATGCTTGCTTGATTTAGGTTTGTTGTTGGCAGTGGTATTGTGAATGTATTAGTTCTGCTTTACCCTTGGTTTCTGGTGTTGTTGGATTATCTGTTGCCTACATTTTTGTGGGCGTAGTTACCTTCCTTGGGTTGGAGTTTTTCTTCCAATACTTTTTGTAGGGCTGGATTTGTAGATATGTATTGGGAAAATCTGGTTTTGTCATTAAATATCTCGTTTTCTCCATCTATAGTGATTGAGACTTTTGCTGGATATAGTAGCCCAGGCTGGCATCCGTATTCTCTTAATACTTTTAGAACATCTATCCAGGACCTTCTGGCCTTGAGGGTTTCCATGGAGAAGTCAGGTGTAATTTTGATAGTTCTGCCTTTATATGTTACCTGTCCCTTTTCTTTTGCTGCTCTTAATATTCTTTCTTTATTCTGTATGCTAGGTGTTTTGATTATTATATGTCAAGGGGTCTTTTTTCTTTGGTCCAGCCTATTTGGGGTTCAGTATGCTTCTTGTACTTTCATGGGCATGTCCTTCTTCAGATTTGGACAGTTTTCCTTGATGATTTTTTTGAATATGTTTTCGGCACCTTTGAGCTGGGCTTCCTCACCTTCCTCTATGCCTATTATTCTTAGGTTTAGCCTTTTCATGGTGTCCCACATTTCCTGGATGTTTTGTGTTAAGGATTTGTTGGATTTATGATTTTCTTTGGTCGATGAATCTATTTCTTCTAGTTTATCTTCTGTGCCTGAGATTCTCTCTTCCATCTCTTGAATTCTGTTGGTTATACTTGTGTCCGTAGTTGCTGATTTTTTTGCCCAGTTTTTCTATTTCCAGGATTCCTTCAGTTTGTGTTGCCTGTATTTTCTCTATTTCAGTTTTCAAGTCTTGAACTGTTTCCTTCACCTGCTTAATTGTTTTTTCTTGCTTTTCTGTGCTTTCCTTAAGGAATTTGTTCATTTCTTCCACTTTTTTGCTTGTTTTTTCCCTCCATTTCTTTAAGGGATTTTCTCACATCTTCTTTGAGGGCCTCTATCATTTTTATGATGGTAATTTTTAAGTCATTCCCTTCTGTTTCCTCTCCTTTGTTGTTGTGTTCTATTCTAGTTGGTGTAGATTCCCTAGATTCTGGTGATATCATGCTTGTTTTTCTGTTGTTAGGTGTTTTCTTGTATTGCCTTCTTCCCATAGCTTCTTCCAGTAGATGTTGTTGGGGTCTCCCACTCTCTCTATGGTACTTCCCAATGGGCTTATGTGGGTCTTAGATTCAATATCTGTAGCTCTGTGTTGTCCATGCTCTCTAGGAGGTTTCTCCGCAGATAGGGACCCAAGGATGGGGTCAAGGATGAGGATCCAGTAGAAGATGGCAGCAGGTACTCACAGTGGTCCGGCAGAGATCTCTTGGAGGGGCTGGGGACTCCAGCAGAGAACTGGAGGTGGGGTCAGAGACCAAGCAGGTGGAAATTACGGGTGGTCCCGCGTGGATAGGCAGGTCTCCTTTGTTCAGAGTTGCTCTGAGAAGTCTTCAAAGTAGGGTGGACTCTTGGCTCTACCCTCTGTCCCAGTGCTCAACCAGAGTGGCAGGACCGTGGGTAGGGTAGGGCACAGCGTGGGGGGGGTAGGCTCGCGGTTGGGATGGGTGGGGGTGTATCAGAGCACCAAGGGTACTCTTGATGGGAACAGGAGACAGGAGCAGCAGGATCAGGGGCCAACCCAGGGAGTTTGGGTGGGGGAGCAAGGTTGTAGGGGAGAGGCAGCCCTGCTTGGGCCCAGACTCACCTCTGTCCAATAGCTGGCGGAAGAGGACAAGGGCTGAGCTGAAACTTGGGAAGGTTTTGCAGGATAGTCAGATCTCACTGGAAACTGGAGCTCTCCAACTGAGGCCTCTTTCTTTAGCAGACACCCGGATTTGGGGGGGTCAAGGATCTTGCCCGTATGAACTCAGAGTGGACCTGCAGAGATCAGCTATTTTCATTTTGTGATTATTTAACTGGCTGAAGATTGGTCAGCCATCACATTATCAGTTTATTAAACTGAAACAATAAGCTAATACTGTTTTTATTTGCACCTAGCAGATGAGAAGTCATATATACAGTAAATATATCTGGTTCTTGAATCTGTGTTCTTATACACTCTCTGGCTCTCAGATTATCCTCATGCTCCTGGTTTAATGGTGAATTTCTGTTCACTTCCACTGGGAGAAGATGGGAAGGATACTGGAAGTATTGAAATGATGCTAGAAATGCTGAAACATTTCTGGGCTGGAGAGATGGCTCAGTGTTTAAGAGTACAGGCTATTTTGCCAGAGAACCTGAGTTCAATTCCCAGCAACCACATGGTGGCTCAAGACCATCCATAATGTGATCTGGTGCCCTCTTCTGGCCTGTGGGTAAAACACTGTGTATATAATAAAAATAAATAAATCTTAAAGAAAGAAAGGAAGAAAGGCTGAGACATGCACCAAGACCCAAATGCCTACTCAGTGGCTAGCCCTGTCCTGTTTATGTTTCCTTCATTGTTACCAACTCCTGTGCTCATGTAGAACATAGCTTCCTTGCTGGTAGCACAGTTCATACTCTTCTGGTTTCCAGCTGTGATTCTAAGTGAGATCTTTTCTTCCTTTTACCTTCGTCTTTCCTTTCATCATAGAATATACTTATCTAATGTAGCCTTACAATAACTGAAGTTGGGCAATGATGAATCTTGACAGTATTTTATCAGGATTCTGATAATAGAGTTTTTTTTTTTTTTTTGGTTGAAATTTTCTACCTTAAATACTTCATTGATTTACTTTCCTAGTTCGACTGATATTTCCTCTTGTCATTCATCAGTTCTTTTGCCAAAGCTAAGTGTCCTGTAATCTAAGAAGATAAAAAGTTATCTACTGATTCAGGTTAGAATCAGTGAACCACACTTCATACCCAGCAGGCGTCTTTCTCATGAGCCTTTCATTCCAATTTCTGTAGTCTCTTCTATTCCATTTAGTTTAAACAGCTAATTATAAAAACTGTGGAACATACAGAAGTAGAAATTTATTAACTTATAAATGGCCTTCCATTTACCTTCATCCATTTTCAATAATTACCAACATTTACTTCATCTTGTTTCTTGGATTCAATGAAAATAGTGGGTAAGCATATGATTGAAATGATTTTTATCACCCTAATGATATTGCAGTTCTTTTTCCTATGATATTTTCTAAAGTCTGCAGAGTTTAAATTTTCTTTAAGAAACTTTATGCTGTCTTTTACTGGGATTTACTGGGATTTACATGGGATTTACTGGGATTTGAAATTTACTGGGATTTACATGACAGTGTGTAAAATTGTTTTGTTATGATTTTTTGAAATAGGGACTCATTATGAAGCCCTGGCTGTCCTGGAACTCCCTCTGAAGACCAGACTGGCCTCAGACTCACAGACATCTGTCTGCCTCTACTTCCCAAATACTGGGATTAAAGCTATGTGCTACTACCCCCAGCTGAGCTTTTCAAGAACATAGACACATTTGTGATATCTTTGGAAATTACAAGTTCTGAGTTTTGGTAAGAGTAGAGTTTTCACCAATGTTTGTTACTTCCCCGTTATTGTCTTGTCTGGAGCTTCAATGACAGGGGTGGCCTGGTGGTATTTGGTATGAATTATCATACATTCTATTGCACAAGAAAAATGAGAATTAATCAAGTAACAAATGTAGAATATTATTTAAACCTTTACCTAATGGATAGTTAAGAATAAAATTGAATTTTAAGACTTATATGACTATAATATATTTTCCAATGTTGGATGAGTGAGAGACACGGGTGACAGTGAAGCTATATGCTGTTGGCCAGTGAGAGAATGTAAGTACTCTAGTTAATGATGTGGGAATCATTTGTTGGTCTATTATAATAGAAGAAAATGCAAAGCTTTGATATATTTCCAACACTCTATTCAACAGTCCTTACAAGAATAGGGTAAAAAAATTGTATGTATGACTGGCTTTGGGTAAGTTGTGCAATACATGGTGATGTGACAAAATGTATTTTTTTTCTAAGATAAGCACTATTGAGTTGTCCAAAGATCTGAAAAATTTGTAATTGATAAATATATTGGTGTTATGACATTGAATGTTTGAACAGTATAATTTTATTGTATGTAAAACCTACTGTATTTAATCAGTTGTTATTATCACACTGGTACTAAATTTTCAGTGCATCTCTCAGGTAAAAGGCACAGGAAAGAGTGAATCATCAGATGAGTATAAAACAGTGCTTCTCAACCTTCCTATTGCTGTCACCCTTCAATATAGTTCCTCATGTTGTGGTGACCCCCCCATCCATAAAATCACTTTTTGTCGTTACTTGATAACTATTATATTGTTATTATTATGAATCTTAATGTAAATATCTGTGTTTCCTAATGGGAAATGGCTATTTGGCCCCCAAAGTGACCATGAATACACAGTTGGTGTATATATAGGTTGGGGAAACTTTGAGAAGTAGATATGGCTGGGTGATTGCAAGCAAGAACAAAATAGTGAAAGGGGATCATGAAGTCTCAATACAATAATAAAAATCCTAATAGGTGTATAGTTTTTTTCTTCATCTGTGTTGGCAAATTTTTATTTGTTTTGGATTAGATATAAGAAGTGGAAATCTTGAAGTTCACAGTCAATGTTTTGTGAGCTTACAACTGTGCTATTCTTTAGGTATTTTGAAAGCCTATTTAAAAACCCCATGTCATGCATGCCAGGACATGGCATCTGAGATGGTAGTATTACAAGTTTGAGGTCACCTTGGATTCTATAGCAACAACCTATCTAGAAATAAAACAATCCTAACAATGTTTGAATAAATTTGCTAACAACACTTTCCTCTTTCATACATTAAACATACCACTAAGTTAATATAAAACTTGAATATAAATCAGATTATTTGTATTTAAAATTTTCCAAACAAAGGAGCTAAAGAAATATAAGATACAATTTGATTGTTCCAAGAAGACGTTTTTCTTCCATTTGCTGGACTCTTGAGTGTTCAGTCTCATGCAGCATTTTATATTAATTTCTAAGAAAGAATATGGATAAGTAACTGCAGGGTAGTTATCTTGAGAAGAATTAACTTTAAGTCACTGTCCCAGTGTGACATATTACAAAAGACTCAGACCCAGTGGATTCGCTTGCTGAGGTTCTGGACAACTGCACAGGGAGAGGTAGTTTCAAGTCTCTGGAACCCTGAGTTGCCAGACTGAAGTGGGACCACCAGAAGATCAATTAATTCTATTAGCTAGAACAGTGGTTCTTCAACATGTGGATTGAGACCCCATTTGGGAAGGTCAAATGATCCTTTTTTGGGGGTTGCTTAAGACCATCAGAAAATATAGATATTCACAACATAATTATAATTATGAAGTATCAAAGAAAATAATTTTATGGTTGAGGTTCACTACAACATGAGGGATTGTCTTTTTTTTTTTTTTGACTGATATCAATAGTTTATTTTCAGGTTGTATGAAATTGTCTTCCTTTTCCACATGAGGAGACCAGAGAATAGTCACAATAAAGAATTAACAGCACAACTGAAAGCTCTAGAACAAAAAGAAGCAAACTCACCCCAGAGGAGTAGATGCCAGGAAGTAATCAAATTGAGGGCTGAAATCATTAAAGTAGAAACTAGGAAAACAATACAAAGAATCAATGTAACAAAGAGTTGTTTCTTCGAGAAAAGCAACAATATAGATAAATCTTTATCCAAACCAAAAGGCAGAGAGGAAACATGTACATTAACAAAATCCGAAATGAAAAGGGGACATAACAACAGACACTGAGGAAATCCAGAGACTCTTTAGGTCATACTTTGAAAACCTGTACCCCACAAAATTTGAAAATTCAATGGAAATGGACAATTTTCTGGGTAGATATCACTTACCAAAATTAAATCAAGAACAGATAAACAATTTAAATAGAGCTATATCACCTATTAAAATAGAATCAGTCATCAAAAGTCTCCAAAAAAGAAAAGAACAGTTAATACCAGTACTCCTCAAAGTGTTCCACACAATAGAAGCAGAAGGGTCATTGTCAACACTTTTTACAAGGCTACAAATAACCTCGTACCCAAGCCTCACAAAGACACAACTAAGAATGAAAACTACAGACCAATATCTCTCATGAATATTGATGCAAAAATACTCAATGAAATACTGGTAAATTGAATCCAAGAACACATCAGATAGATCATCCACCATGACCAAGTAGGCTTCATCCCAGGGATGCAGGATGATTCAACATATGAAAGTCCATCAATTAAATCCACCATATAAACAAACTGAAAAAGAAAAAAAAATCACATGATCATTTCACTACAGCTGAAAAAGCCTTTGAAAAAATCCAAAATCTCTTCAAGATAAAGGTCTTGGAGAGACCAGGGATAACAGGAGCATAACTAAACCTAATAAGAACAATATACTGCAATTAACAGCCAACATCAAATTAAGTAGAGAGTAGTTTAAAGTGATTCTTCTAAAATCAGGAACAGAACAAGGCTGCCCACTCTCTCTGTATCTCTTCAATATTGTACTTGAAGTTCTAGCTAGAGCAATAAGACAACAAAGGGAGCCCAAGGAGATACAAATTGGAAAGGAAGAAGCCAAACTTTCACTATTTGCAGATGATATGTTAGTTTGCCACAAGTGACCAGAAAACTATCAGGGAACTCCTAGAGCTGATAAACACCTTCAGCAAAGTGGCAGGATACAAGATTAACAAAAAAAAAAAAAAAAAAAAAAAAAAAAAAAAAATCAGTAGCCCTACTATATACAGATGATAAAGGAGCTGAGAAAGAAATCAGAGAAGCTATTTACAATAGCCACAAACAACATAAAACATCTTGGGGTAATGCTAACCAAATAAGTGAAAGACCTATATAATAAGAACATTGAGTCTTTAAAGAAAGAAATTAAAGAAGATACCAGAAAATTGAAAGATCTCCCATGCTTTTGGATAGGTATGATAAACATAGTAAAAATAGCAATCTTGTCAAAAGCAATCTACAGATTTAATGCAATCCCCATCAAAATCCCAGCACAATTCTTCACAGACCTTGAAAGAACAATACTCAACTTTATAAGGAAAAACAAAAGACCCAGGATAGCCAAAAACAACCCTATACAATAAAGGAACTTTTGGAGGCATCACTATCCCTGACTCCAAGCTCTATTATTGAGGTATAGTTCTGAAAATGTCTTGGTATTGGTGCAAAAATAGACAAGAAGACCAATGGAATAGAATTAAAAACCCCAATATTAACCCACACATGTACGAACACTTGATTTTGGACAAAGTAACTAAAATTATACAATGGAAAAAAGAAAGCATTTTCAACAAATGGTGCTGGCCTAACTGGATGCTGGTGTGTTGAAGACTGCAGATAGATGAATACCTATTGTCATGCACAAAACTTAAGTCCAAATTGATCAATGACCTCACCTTAAATCTAGCTACACTGAACTTCTTAGAAGAAAAAGTGGGAGGTACCCTTGAATGAACTGTTACAGGAGACCACTTCCTGAACATAATGCCATTAGCACAGACACTGAGATCAACAATTAATAAATGATGTACTGTTTTTAAAGGGGCTTAGTATTAGGAAGATTGAGATCCACTGGGCTAGAGAATTCTGAGCATTATTCTATCCCCTACCTTGATAGGACCAGACATATATACATATTTTGGAGCAGTCCAGTGAGTGATATTTGCTGTACCTAGATAGTCTGGAGAGAGGCGAAGAGGAAGAAAAGGGGGAGGAGGAGAGAAAATGATATACCTAATTAGACTATTACAATTTGAATCTGTAATGTGCTCTGAGGCTTATATGTTGGTAGCTTCATTGCCTCCCGATTGGTTGTGGAGATGACTGAATCATGAGATCTTCTAAGCTCATCAGCAAATTCAATACATTCATGATTTGATGGAATTGCTGGGAGGTGGTAGAAAGTATGTTTCCCTCCTAGTTGGAGGGAATTGGTCCCTAAAGGCTGCCCTGGGAGGGCATGTGTTCTTCCCAGTCCCTTTACTCTATGCTTCCTCCACCACACCATGTTATGAGTTGTTTCCTGCCAGCCTGGTCATCCAGCCGTGCCAGCCCCAATTAACACACAGACACATTATATTAGATATAAAGCTACAGGTCACTTACTAGTTTCTTATTGGCTAGCTCTGTCTTACATATTAACCCATTTCTATTAATCTAAGTATTTCCTAGTGGTCTTATCTTACTGGATAGAGGAGCTGGTGTTCTCTCTCTGTCCTCCATCTTGACTACTCCTTCCTACTTCTGGAATCCTCCTTGTCTCCTAGTCCCGCCTATCTTGCTTTCCAATTGGCCAATAGTGCTTTATTCATTAACCAATAAGAGAAACATATTTACAGAATGACATCTCCCATCAACATCACACTTTTGTAATGATACTCTTTTTTTTTTTTTTTTTTTTTAATCTCAAACCCTTAGACAAGGAAGTGGACTAACTTTTGACTGAAACACTTGAAATTATGTGCCTAAGTAAATTCTTTTTTCTTTAAGTTGTTTCAGGCATTTTGCCACAGTGATGAAAAGTAGTCACTTGAGAAAAAATTGAAGGTGCATGCATGTTTTGCTACTATGTATATCTGTGTATCACATATGTACCTGGTTCTCACAGATCCCTCATACCTGGGGCTATTGGCAGTTGTGTGCCACCATGTAGGTGCTGGGAGCTGAACTCAGGTCATCTGTAAGAAAGGCTAGTTCTTTGAGTTGCTGAGTTATCTCTCTCGATCCCTAATACACGTTTTCATATTTCTGTATTTACTTAGTATGGTTGGGGATCAAACTCAGATCCTTGAACATTTTAGGTCAATGTTCTCCCACTGAGCTATATTCTTAGCCCCAAATAGACTTTTATTTATTTGTTTAATTTATTTTTCAGCATATCATTTTTGATCATTCTTTGAGAATTTAACTTTGTGCACCCTGATCATACTTATTTCCCAATCTTTCCATATCTGCCCCCACCAACTCCTGTGACACTACCCACAAAAAATAAAAATAAAAATAAGAAAAAAAGGGACTAGGACTTCCCTCCTGTCTCTAGGTTAAGGCAGTATCCTTTCATGGGGGATGTGTTCTCAAAAAAAAAAAAAAAAAAAAAAAAAAAAAAAACAAAAACCTAAGTCCAATTTGTGTTATCTACATACTCACTGTAACTTGGTCAAATCCTCAGTGGACTGCTCCTTAAACAGAACCGAGTTGTTCCCCTCTTGCATTCCTTCCAGAAGTTACACTTCAGCACCACCATCACACTTTTAAAGAGTTCTCTTCAATGTCTTCTTGTTTAGGCTGTGGCTTTTGGGGGAGGTGAGGGTGGGGTTGGAGTTGTCTCAGAAGCCTTCCATGCCCCCCCATCCCTGGTCAACTGTGGCAGAAGCATGGATCATGGGCCTCCACCTGGTTTCTAGTGACAGCACAGACCATGAACTTGGCCCCTGCTGCAGAAAAACCATATACTCAGCCACCTGCAACACCACAGTCCATGGATATCAACATGGATTCATACTGTAGAATAGACCACCGGCATATGCCTTCAGTGGTATCATGGCCCATGGATATCAACACAGACCCTGGCTGCAGTAGGACAACAGATCCAGATGTGGCCCTTGATGGCAACACATACCCAGACATCATTATGGTCTCAGGTTGCAGCAGCACTCACGTGCATATGGCCCATGGACATCAATGTGGTTTCAGGCTGCAGCACAGATTACAGGCATCTGCATGGCCCCCCAGTAGCAACACAGGCCACAGACATCAACATAGAACCTGGCTGCAGCAGGTTCTTAGGCCCTAATGCACTTTTTTTAAAAAAAAATTTTGTTATTTTTATTTTACATATCGATCCCAGTTCCCTCTCCCTCCCTCCCTGTTTCCCTTTCTCCCACCTTCTCATGCCCCCTGGCCACCCACCCCCACTCTACATGTAGGGTGATGCCTTCTAGGAGGGGTCATCTAAATCTGTCAAGTCATTTGGAATAAGGACTAGGCCTTCTCTCCTGTCTCTAGGTGAATGCTTGAGTTTTGTGCATGGTGATAGACATGGGTCTATCTATGTAGTCTTTTACACACCATCATCCAGTTGTCCCAGCACCATTTGTTGAAGATGCTTTCCTCCTTCCATTGTATACTTTTAGCTGTTTTGTCAAAAATTATTTGTTCGTAGGTATGTAGTTAATATCAGGATTTTTGATTTGATTCCATTGGTCTACTTGTCTATTTTTGTGGCAACACAGGCTGTTTTCAGGACTATAGCTCTGTAGTAGAGCTTAGTCAGGGATGGTGATGCCTCCTGAAGTTTTTTTTTTTATTGTACAGGGTTGTTTTGGTTGTCCTGGGTCTTTTGTTTTTCTATATAAAGTTGATTATTATCCTTTCAATGTCAGTGAAGAATTGTTCTAGGATTTTAATGGGGATTGTATCTGTAGATTGCTTTTGGCAAGATTGCCCTTTTTACCCTAAATGCACTTTTAAAGTAAAAGGATGGAATGTTTTAAGAAATCATCAGAGACAGAATCATGGTTTCCAAAAGATGTTCATGTACCTTTAGTTATAATTTCTGAATATGTTGCCTTACATGGTAAAGGGGACTTAAGGGGTAAAGATAGGGTAAGAAATCAGTTGGTCTTAAAATATGGAGATTATTTGAGATTTCCAGGGGGTCCAGTGTAATCCTTGGGATCTTTATAAGTTGTTCAGAGAAACAGTGAAATAGCCAGAAGATTGGCATTGCGAGGAAAATTTTAACTTTATATTCCTGCCTTTGAAGATGGAGAAGCAAAAAGGTCACAAGTCAAGTAACATGGGTAACCCCTAGCAACTGAAAGAACCAAGGGATGGACTCTTCTAAGAGACTGCATAATGACCAGATCCCTCCCAAAACATTGACTATAGCCCAATGGAACCCATTTTGGTCTTCTGACCTCCAGCACCATAAGATAATACATTTGGATTATGTCATTACATTACAGATGACACATTGCAGCAGCAACAGGCTATACCACAGGGAACCTAATAATTTCTGAAATTCAAAACTGGATACCATATTATGAACAGATCTTGTTACAAGATATATATGAAAAAATGTATTAGAAGCATTTAGCTCAAACTAGGCAGGTGTGAAAGATGTAGCCAGTATGGTTACTACTATGCACTCATTATATTGCAATCCCTTTTCCAAGTGTCTCCCTGTAATTTTGAGGAATAGTTTTGCCCATGCTCTGTCACTACACACTGCTGTATTGACCAATCAGTCCACAACTTACAAATTATTTCAGACAGCATTTAACAGACTTTTGCACCAGATGCAGTTGTCTACTGTGCAGACTTGTGAAACAGAATTTGACATCTTGGACTGAAAACTGGAGAAGGCAGAAGTGAAAAGTGGAAGCAAATGGGGGAAAAATTCAAGCAGAGCAAAGGCTATCTATGGGAAGAAGACTGAAAACAAACAAACAGACAGACAGATAGACAACAACAAAACCACTCACACCAGAAAGTGATTATTTCATGGTGTTTGTGTGTGTGTGTGTGTGTGTGTGTGTGTGTGTGTGTGTGTTATGTGCTTGTGTGTGGGCACTCAATTATCCCTATCTTGAACATGAGGCCATTGAGACAATTAGTATAACCAAGTTTTCTGAGGGAAGGGAAATCATATTCTTCAATGGTGTAGTTAGGATTAAGTTGTCCTTGGTCAGGTAAATAACACTTACCCATCCATGATCATTCAAGTTAACAATAATTAAATGCTATTGCCCCTCTCCAGTGAATGCAGGCAATGGAGTTGGTGGTAAAATAAGGTTCATATTGGGACAGGGAAGGGAATAAGAGAGGGCAATGAGGACAAATGTTTGAGTCACTGCTGTACCAGTGGGCATATCTTGCTCACTTTTCTCCTCCAGTGGCATGCACAGCAAGTTTCAGCACTATGAATGCTAGCTAGTGGGATTGACCCTTCCAACTGAGTAGCAGCTAGATTCCTCCAGGTTCCTATGACACATGCATATGACATCTTTAGCAATATGGTTTTACTGTCAACTTGTGGAGGGTAATCCGCAGCATTGGTTATAGCATGATATCTTTGGGGGAGAGGTCTGTGGGACAATTAAAAAGTATGTGAGCTATTCTTGGTACTCGAGGTTTTATTTAGTAACATATATCATCTAGTTGGGGGCATAGTCCTTCCATTACATAACTCAATTTAAACCCTTTTTATATGTGAAAGCTTCTATAGTAGTAGTTTTCCACATGGCTTTTAGAAAGCCATATTTTAAAAAATGGATTTTAAAATATCCCTTCACAAATTCCTTTCTTTATCCTGTTTTCTCATCTCCTATGCTATTTATTCCTCTCTTTCTAATATTGCTTTTATCCCTGTGCAACATTATGTCATATTTTCCATTCCTTTGGAGAGTCTTTCTTCCCTCTGGTCCATTCCTGGTTATCTAATCAATGCGGATATTATGAATGAAACATATATCTGTAACATAAAAGCTAGCATGCATATATGAAAGAAAACATGCAGTGCTTCTCTCTTCAGGCCTGGGTTACCTCACTCAGGATGATGATTTTCTAGCTCTATTCACATACCTACAAACTAAGGGATTCACTTGTGCACGTACAATGACCAGAGTTCCTATTCCTGAATTCACACAAGCTGAGAATCCTTCCTATTCTGTGGTATCAGCTTCCATGGGGGTGGAGATAGGAGGATTGTTGTGCCTTGCTTCTTTTCAGCCTAACCAAGAGAATGTCAATCTTGGGTTCAGAGAGAGGAACTTGCATCAGTGTAGGCAGAGGGTGACAGGGGATACTCTCTTCTGGCCATTGCAAATGTTCAAAGGTATATTCACTGATATATATACACATATACTCACACAAACTCAGATAGACAGATAGAAAGGCAATCTTTTGTACAGTATATTTACTTTCACTGATGACATTACTAAAATAGTTATATTTTTTCTTTTACTACATACTTTCAAAAAATAATGTGCATCTTTTTATCTATTCACTTCTTCTCTACTGATGTTCATTTCTTTGCCAACTTTTCTTAGTGAAGAAGCTTTGTTATGAGTGTCTTTAATTCTTAGGATGAATTTCCTATAGTTCTTGGCACATGTCTTTAATAGCTTACTTAAAGAATTTTTCTAGTAAACCCAGAGTCATAAGTATGGTTTGTACTGAAAAGTAAGTTTCCTACTTTTGTACCATTCTTTTTGGTTTCTTGTGTTTTCCATTATTTTAAAAATCAAAGATAAATTCAAGATAACAGCATGAGAATCCTTGAGCTCAGTCCTCTCTCTTCTTGAGAACTTGCACTAGTTTTATTTTTATCTTTTTCCCCTTTCTTTCCTTTTTTAATTTTTTCCTAGACAGGGTTTCTCTATGTCCTGGAATTTGTGCTGTAGACCAGGCTGGCCCAAGACTCACAGAGATCCACCTGCTTTTCAGATGCTGGGATTAAAAGTGTATGCCATCACTGCATGGCTATTTTTATTCTTTTAACATTTTGTTTCCTTTCCTGGACTAACTACTTTTGTTGCCTTTATTTCTTGTAATGCATGGCTGCTGAACTCTGCTCAATTAATTTTGTGGTTAGGTAATTATTTTTCAGTGGTTCTCTTGACTGCTTTAGGATCATTAATCCTCTGTTCTGACAGTCTTATGTGTCAGCAGCAGAACAATTTTGCACTAGGTTTGGCTTCTTGTTCTCACACAGTCTCCAAGTCAAGAAATGCTGGAGACCACAACTGCAGTTGGTTTATGTCCCCTAGGCTACAGCATCCACATACTTGATAAAATATCAAGTGCAATGTCATTTTGCTTTCAGATGTGGTTAAAGATTACAAGACTGTGAGCAAAGCCAATGTTCTCCCTAGCAGGATGGGCCTCATATAATCAGTTGAAGACTGTGGGGTTGGGGAACTGAGATTCTTTTAAATGGAACAAAATTTCCTATGGATTGAAGTGAAGGCTGTCATATCAACTCTGCCTGTGTGTTGCTTACCTTGCAGGTTTACTATGCAAAACTATAATTTATCAGCCACCACAATTGGGTGAGACTCTATGTATGCACTCCATTCTAAATAGACTTTCTGTATTCCTCTTAATGACTCTGTTTCACTGGAGGACCCTATATAACATAGTGGTCTCCTCATACTCTTTGGGAATTTGCATAGCTGCACACATGTAGTTGAGTACACAACTGTGATCTTGTCCATTTCTGGAATAGAATATTTTGTAGACTTTCAAAGACATCTTTGAACTGCCCACTCTCCAGATCTTTCTGAAAGTGTTGGCCAAGTTCTTCTTTCCCCCAGCTTCTACCAGGGCTTAGGAAACTGTTTGCCACTGGCTGTTTTCACCACATGCCCTGAGAACTGAGGTCTTTTCAGAGATAACATTAGATGATGCCATTATCTGTGACCTGGGATTTTCTATGGCATGGGCCAGCATACCTGGTGTTTGCCATAAAGCTGTAGACATTTAAAAAGAAAACTTCCAGGCCAGGCCCCACCTAGATTCCCCTATCAGTGTGGAAACATCCTGAATCTCAGCCTAATCTTTGACCCTCATCGCCTTTGACCCCCATTGCCAGGCTTTTGCTAGAGGTAAGTCTGGGACCAATTCAGGTGGAATTCCCCTCACTTCTTTCCCTGGGAACTCCCTGTATTGGCCCCAGATCTCACTCCCCCTGTATCCTGTAACCATCAAGAGCTCACCTGGTGCTCTGATATATGCCCCCCGCAACTAAGAGTCTGCCTTCCCCCTAACTGGTACCCTACCCTGCCCACTGTCCCACCGCTCTGGCTCTGGTTGAGAACTGGGACAGAGGGTGGAGCCAACAATCCTGCCTTTGGGGAACTTCCTGGAGCTGTTCTGAGCACACTAGACCGGCCTGTTTACCTCGGACCACCCTGAATCCATACCTGCCTTGTGTCCGACTCCCACCACTGGTCCTCCAGATCCCTCCCAGAGTTCTGCCTATTACATCAGGACCATCCTGAGCCCCTGCTGACTGGATCCTTGACCCCCATGACTGGGCTTCTGATAAAGAGGCCTCAGTTGCAGAGTGCCAGGCCCAGGCTAGATCTGCCTATCAGCATGTGGAACATCCTGCATCCCAACCTTCAGGATCTTTGACCCCCCATCTCCCATCTTCTGCTGGAGTCTGATCTTTGACCCCCATCGCCAGGCCCTTGCCTGAGGAGAGTCATTCTAGAGAGCTTGGACCACCCAGAGCTACAGACATCGAAACTCTGACCTACATAAGCCGGCCTGGGAAGTACCACAGAGAGAGGGAGAGACCCCACCAACACCTACTGGAAGAAACAATGTGAAGACTGCAATACAAGTAACCACCTAACAATAGAAAGACAAGCAAAACACCACCAGAATCTAGGAACTCTATACCAACTAAACCTGAACACCCCAAAGCAGATGAAGCAGAGGAGAACAACTTAAAAATATCATTATAAATATGATAGAAGCCCTCAAAGACAATGTGAGAAAATCCCTTAAAGAAATGGAAGAAAAAACAAACAAAAAATTGGAAGAAATGAACAAATTTCTTAAAGAAAGTACAGAAAGCAAAGAAAAACCAACTAAACAGGTGAAGGAAACAGTTCAAGACTAGAAAACTGAAACAGAGACAATAAAGAAAACACAAACTGAAGGGATGCTAGAAATAGAAAGACTGGGCAAATGATTGGGAACTGCAGACACAAGTATAATGAACATAATACAAGAGATGGAAGAGAGAATCTCAGGTACTGAAGATAATCTAGAGGAAATAGATTCATCGACCAAAGAAAATCATAAATCCAACAAATCCTTAACACAAAACATCCAGGAAATGTGGGACATAGTGAAAAGGCCAAACCTAAGAATAATAGGCATAGAGGAAGGTGAGGAAGCCCAGCTCAAAGGTGCAGAAAATATATTAAACAAAATCATTGAGGAAAACTTTCCCAATCTGAAGAAGGACATGCCCATGAAAGTACAAGAAACACACCAAACACCAAATAGACTGGACCAAAGAAAAAAGGCCCCTCGACACATAATAATCAAAACAGCTAACATACAGAATAAAGAAAGAATATTAAGAGCAGCATAGGAAAAAGAACAGGTAACACATAAAGGCAGACCTATCAAAATTACACCTGACTTCTCCATGGAAACTCTGAAAGCCATAAGGTCCTGGATAGATGTTCTACAAGTACTAAGAGTGCACGGATTCCAGCCCAGGCTACTATACCCAGTAAAACTCTCAATCACTTTAGATGGAGAAAACAAGATATTTAATGACAAAGCCAGATTTTCACAATGTGTATCTACAAATCCAACCCTACAGAAAGTTCTGGAAGGAAAACTCCAACTCAAGGAAGTTAAGTACACTCACAAAGACATAGGCAATAGACAATCCCACTTCACCAGAACCCAAGGGTAAAGCAGGACAAATATATTCACAATACCACTGCCAATAACAAATCTAAAACAAACAAGCATTAACAATCAATGGTTCTTACTCTCCCTCCACATAATGGTCTTAACTCGCCTATAAAAAGACACAGGCTAACAGAATGGATAGGAAGACAGAATCCATCCTTCTGCTGCATAAAAGAAACACATCTAAGCTTTAAACATAGACATCACCTCAAGGTAAAGGGCTGGGAAGAGATCTTCCAATCAAATGGACCCAAGAAGCAAGCAGGTGTGGCTATCCTAATATCTAACAAGTTAGATTTCAAACCAAAATTAATCAAAAGAGATGAAGATGGTCATTTTGTTTTCATCGCAAGAGAAATCCATCAGCACAAAGCCTCAATTCTGAACATCTATGCCCCCAATACAAAGGCATCCACATTTGTAAAAGAAACACTTTATACTTTAAACTCAAAGCTCAAATTAAACCTCACACACTGTAGGCCTAAAATCCATATATGAGTGAGCACATACCATGTTCCTCTTTTTGTAACTGGGTTGCCTCATTCAAGATAGTTTCTTCAAGTGCCATCCACTTACATGTGAAGTTCAAGATTCCATTATTTTTTCTGCAGAGTAGTATTCCATTGTGTAGATGTGCCACATCTTCTTTATCCTTTCTTCATTTGAGGGGTACCTAGGTTGCTTCCATGTTCTTGGTATTACAAATAATGCTGCTATGAACATAGCATGGATGTGGACCATTTGGGTATATGCCTAAAAGGGGGATTGCCGTCTCCTGTGATAGACTAATTCCCATTTTCCTGAGGAACTGCCATACTGACATCCAAAATGGTTGTACGAGTTGGCACTCCCAGAGGCAGTGGAGCAGTGTTCCCATTTTTCTACATCCTCTGCAGCATAAGTTGTTATTGGTGTTTCTAATTTTAGCCTTACTGGCAGGAGTAAGATTGGTATCTCAAAGTTGTTTTGATTTGCATATCCGTGATAGCTAAAGATGTTGAGCACTTTCTTAACTGTTTCATCCTTTTTGATTTTCTCTATTGAGAATTCTTTCTTCTCCTTTCTTTTGTTATTTATTTATTTATTTATTTATTTTTTATTTTACATGTTGATCCCAGTTTCCTCTTCTTCCCTCTTTCCCTCTCTCTTACCCTCTCTGTCCCCTCAAATGCACCCTGACCACCCTCCTCTCCCATTCCCCTACCACAATTCCACATATAGGGCAATACCATGCAGGTTGGGTTATGTAAATCTGTCAACTCATTTGAAGTAGGGACTAGGACTTCTCTCCTGTCTCTAGGTTAAGACAGTATCCCTCCATGGGGGATGTGTCTGCAAGGTCCTTTTGTGCACCAATAATACATTCTGGTTCCACTGTCTGAGGTCCCTTAGATTGCTCAGTCCTTCTGGCTGAGACCCATATTCAGCGGGGCCTGTGTCAGCTGTCTCTATGTGTTTTTGCAACCTGGTCTTGTCCTTTTCCTCTGCATCTGGATTCTAGTTCGACTCAGTGTTTATGTATGGGTGTTTTCTTCTGTTACCATCAGGTACTAGATGAGGGCTCAATGATATTGGATCAGTTAGTTGTTGATCTTACTGTCTGGGAAGGGCATTTATGGTAGACGACCACGGTTGATCAAATTGTTAGCTGGCGACAGTCTTGTAGGTCTCTAGACCTATCTTTAGGATCAGTTTTCTCTTCAAACCAACAATGGCTCCCTCTTTTATGTTCTCTCTCTCTCTCTCTCTCTCTCTCTCTCCCTATTCTGTCTTCTATTCCTACTCTGACTCAATCTTCCTAGTCCCACGTGCTTTTCTCTCCTCCTTTCTCTTTCTCCAGTCACTGCCTCTTCCCCCCCCCCCCCCACTTCCCATGTGCTCTGGGGGACTTGCCCCTTCCCCCTTCTGTGAGGGACTTTATATGAATCTCTTAGAGTACACCTTGTATCCCAGTTCCTCTGGTGGTGTAAATGATAGGCTGGTGATCCTTTGCTCTAGGTCGAAAATCCATATATGAGTGAGGACATACCATGTTCCTCTTTTTGTGACTGGGTTACCTCATTTAAGATAGTTTCTTCAAGTGCCATCCACTTGCCTGTGAATTTCACGATTCCATTATTTTTTTGTGCAGAGTAGTATTCCATTGTGTAGATATGCCACATCTAGATTGCTTCCAGGTCCTTGCTATCACAAATAATGCTGCTATGAACATAGATGAGCACATGTCTGTGTTTCATGGATGTGAATCATTTGGGTATATGCCTAAAAAAGGGGATTGTTGGCTCCTGTGGTAGGCTAATTCCCATTTTCCTGGGGAATCGCCATAGTGATCTCCAAAATGGCTGTATGAGTTGGCACTCCCAGAGGTAATTTAACAGTGTTCCCTTTTCTACACATCCTCTCTAGCATAAATTGTCATTGGTGTTTCTAATTTTAGCCATTCTGGCATGAGTAAAATGGTTATCTCAAAGTTGTTTTCCATTGCATTTCCCTGATAGTTAAGGATGTTGAGCACTTTCTTAAGTGTCTTTCAGCCTTTTTGATTTTCTCTATCAAGAATTCTCTCTTCAGTTCTGTTCCCCATTTTTAAAAATAGGGTTATTTGGTGTTTTGTTGACTAGTTTCTTGAGTTCTTTGTATATTTTGGAGATCAGCCCTTTGTCCTATGTAGGATTGCTGAAAATCTTTTCCCAGTCTTGTGGCTGCCATTTGGTCTTGTCGCCTGTGTCCTTTGCCTTACAGAAGCTTCTAAGTTTGAAGGAGGTCCCATTTATTAACTGCCAATCTCAGTGTCTGTGCTACTGGAGTTATGTTCAGGAAGCAGTCTCCTATATTAATTTGTTCAAGGATACCTCCCACTTACTTGTCTAAGAGGTTCAATGCAGATGGATTTATGTTCAGGTCTTTGATACGTTTGGACTTGAGTTTTGTGCATGGCAATAGACATGGGTCTATCTGCAGTGTTTTACACACCATCATCAAGTTGTGCCATTACCATTTGTTGACGATGCTTTTCTCCTCCAATTGTAAACTTTTAGCTGTTTTGTCAAAAATCAGGTATTCATAGGTGTGTGGGTAAATATCAGGATTTTAAATTGGATTCCATTGGTCTACCTGTCTATTTTTGTGTCAATACCAGTCTGTTTTCAGGAATATAGCTCTGTAGTAGAGCTTAAATTCAGGGATGGTGATGCCTCCTGTAGTTCTATTATTTTACAGGGCTGTTTTTGGCTATCCTGGGTCTTTCCTTTTCCCATATAAAGTTGATTATCATCCTTTCAAGGTCAGTGAAGTATTGTGCTGGGAATTGCATTGAATCTGTAGATTACTTTTGGCAAGATTGCCATTTTTCCTATGTTTATTTTACTTATCCAAGAGCATGGGAGAGCTTTCCATTTTCTGGTATCTTCTTTAATTTCTTTCTTTAAAGACACAACATTCTTTTTTTTTATTTTATTATTTTATTTTATATAACAAAGTCCAATTAAGTGAAAACAAATATTTATACACAATATTTCAGAATTTGGGCATTGTTCTTTCCAAACTACTTCCTGCTGGTAAGGGGCGCTGTCATGGGGGATTCAAAGAAGATTCAGAAATCCTGGCTGTAGTCTGTAGGGCTGCTTTGTCCAGCTGTTTTGAATGTAGGATCACCTTATACTCTGTTTCAGGCGGTCTGGTGTGATCAAACCACATTAGTGTGGAAGGAATCCACATCTATTCATTTTCTGTGGAAACAAAAATAGAAATCCTTTTCCCCAGTAACTTGTCCTTGAACTTAAATTTTGGAGTCAAAGCATTTTTTTTTAATTTAATTTATTATTTTACATGTCGATCCCAGTTCTCTCTCCTTCCCTCCCTCCATGCCTCCATCCCTCCCTCCCTCCTTCCCTCCCTTTTACCCTCTCTGCCCTCTCATATGCACTCTAACCACCCACTCTTCCCATCCCCCCACCCCAATTCCATATGTAGGGGAATGCCATCCAGCTGGGGTCATGTAGATCTGACAGGTCATGTGAAGTAGGGACTAGGGTTTCTCTCCTGTCTCTAGATTAAAGCAGTTATCCCTCCATGGGGGATATGTTCGCAAAGTCTTTTTGTACACCAGGGATACATCGTGGCTCCACTGTCTGAGGCCTCTTAGACTTCTCAGTCCTTCTGGCTGAGACCCATATTCAGGGGTGCCTGAATCAGTCCCATGCTGGCTTCCCAGCTATCAGTCTAGTGGCCCTTAGCTCCTCCTTGTTCAGGTAAGCTGTCTGTATGTGCTTCTGCCGCATGGTCTTGTCCTCTCCATCTGCATCTGGGTTCTAGTTCGACTCAGTGTTTATGTATGGGTGTTTGATCCTGTTTTCAACAGGCATTAGTTGAGGGCTCCATAGAGAAGTTAGTTGTTGATCTCACTCTCCGGGAAGGGCATTTATGATAGCCTTTCCACGGAAGCTGAGATTGTTAGTTGGGAGCAGTCTTGTAGTTCTCTCGACCTTTCTTTGTGTTCAATTTTATCTTCAAACCAATATTGGCTCCCTCTTTTATGTTCTCTCTCTCTCTGTCTCTGTCTCTCTCTCTTTCCTATCTTCTATTCCTAACCAGGCTCAATCTTCCTGGTCGCACATGTTTTCCTTTCCTCCCCCTCATTTTCTCCTACTAAGACACAAAGTTCTTATATAGTTCTGTCACATGTTTGGTAAGCATTACCCCAAGACACTTTATGTTGGCTAGTGTAAAGGGTAATGTTTCTCTGATTTCTTTCTCAGCCCGTTTCTCATCTCAATAAAGCAGGGCTACTGATTTTTTTCTGTTTATCTTGTATCCTGCTAGTTTCCTAAAGGAGTTTATCAGCTGTAGGAGTTCTCTGGTAGAGTATATTGGGTCGCTTATGTAAAATATCATATCATCTGAAAATAGAGAAATTTTGACTTCTTCCTTTCCAATTTGGATCCCCTTGATCTCCTTTTTGTTGTGTTATTGCATTAGATGGAATGTTAAGTACAATATTAAAGAGATATGGAGATAGAGGGCAGCCTTCTCTTGTTCCTGATATTAGAAGAATCGCCTTAAGTTTCTATCCATTCAGCCTGATTTTAGCAGTTGGTTTGCTGTATATTGCTCTTATTATGTTTAGGTATGTTCTTGTTATCCTTGATCTCTCCAACACCTTTATCATGAAAGGGTGTTGAATTTTGTCAAAGGCTTTTTCATCATCTAGGTAGATGATCATATGGTTTTTCTTTTTCAGTTTGTTTATATGCTGGATCATGTTGATAGATTCTCCTATGTTAAACCATCCCTGCAATCCAGGGATGAAGCCTACTTGGTCATGGTGGATGATTTCTGTGATGTATTCTTGAATTCGGTTTGCCAGTATTTTTTTTTTTTTTTTGCTTTTTTATTTTATTTAATTTTATATAACAAAGTCCAATTAAATGAAAACAAACATTTATACACAATATTTGGGAATTTGATCATTGTTCTTTCCAAACTACTTCCTCCTGGTAAGGGGCGCTGTCTTGGGGGGATTCAAAGAAGATTCAGATATCCTGGCTGTAGTCTGTAGGCCTGTTTTGTCCAGCTGTTTTGAATGTAGGATTAGCTTGTACTCTGTTTCAGGCAGACTGGCGTGATCAAACCACATTAGTCTGGAAGGAATCCACATCTATTCATTTTCTGTGGAAACAAAAATAGAAATCCTTTTCCCCAGTAACTTGTCCTTCAACTTAAATTTTGGAGTCAAAGCATTTTTTTAATTTAATTTATTGTTTTACATGTCGATCCCAGTTACCTCTCCCTCCCTCCCTCCCTGCTCCTTCCCTCCCTCCCCCCTAACCCTCCCTCCCTCCTTCCCTCCCTTTTACCCTCTCTGCCCTCTCACATGCACTCTAAACACCCTCTCCTCCCATCCCCCCACCCCAATTCCATGTGTAGGGGAATGCCATCCAGTTGGGGTCATGTAGATCTGACAGGTCATGTGAAGTAGGGACTAGGGTTTCTCTCCTGACTCTAGATTAACACAGTTACCCCTCCATGGGGGATATGTTTGTAAAGTCCTTTTGTGCACCAGGGATACATTGTGGCTCCACTGTCTGAGGTCCCTTAGACTGCTCAGTCCTTCTGGCTGAGACCCATATTCAGGGGTGCCTGAATCAGTCCCATGCTGGCTTCCCAGCTATCAGTCTAGTGGCCCTTAGCTCCTCCTTGTTCAGGTAAGCTGTCTCTATGTGCTTCTGCCGCATGGTCTTGTCCTCTCCATCTGCTTCTGGGTTCTAGTTCGACTCAGTGTTTATGTATGGGTGTTTGCTCCTATTTTCAACAGGCATTAGTTGAGGGCTCCATGGAGAAGTTAGTTGTTGATCTCACTCTCCGGGAAGGGCATTTATGATAGCGTTTCCACGGAAGCTGAGATTGTGAGTTGGGAGCAGTCTTATAGTTGTCTCGACCTTTCTTTGTGTTCAATTTTATTTTCAAACCAATATTGGCTCCCTCTTTTATGTTCTCTCTCTCTGTCTCTGTCTCTCTCTCTCTCTCTTTCCTATCTTCTATTCCTAACCAGGCTCAATCTTCCTGGTCGCACATGTTTTCCTTTCCTCCCCCTCATTTTCTCCTACTTCTCTCTCCATTCGCTGCCACCCCCCCACTTCCCCTGAGCTCTGGGGGACTTGTCCCTTCCCAGTTCTGTGAGGGACTTTATATGAATCTCTTAGAATACACCTTGTGTCCTAGTTCGTCTGGTGATGTGAATTATAGGCTGGTGATCCTTTGATCTAGGTCTAAAATCCATATATGAGTGAGTACATACTGTGTTCCTCTTTTTGTGACTGGGTTACCTCATCCAGGATGGTTTCTTCAAGTGCCATCCACTTGCCTGCGAATTTCAAGATACCATTATTTTTTTCTGCAGAGTAGTATTCCATTGTGTAGATGTGCCACATCTTCATTAACCATCCTTCAATTGAGGGGCATCTAGGTTGCTTCCAGGTTCTTGCTATTACAAATAGTGCTGCTATGAACATAGTTGAACAGATGTCTTTGTTGCATGGATGTGAATCCTTTGGGTATATGCCTAAGAAGGGGATTGCCGAGTCCTGTGGTAAACTAATTCCCATTTTCCTGAGGAACCGCCATACTGATCTCCAAAATGGCTGTATGAGTTTGCACTCGAACCAGCAGTGGAGGAGTGTTCCACTTTCTCCACATCCTCTCCAACGTAAGTCATCACTGGTGTTTCTAATTTTAGCCATTCTGGCAGGGGTAAGATGGTATCTCAAAGTTGTTTTGATTTGCATTTCCCTGATAGCTATGGATGTGGAGCATTTTCTTAAGTGTCTTTCAGCCTTTTTGATTTCCTCCATTGAGAATTTTTTTCTTCAGTTCTGTATCCCATTTTTTAATAGGGTTATTTGGTGTTTTGTTGACTATTTTCTTGAGTTCCTTGTGTATTTTGGAGATCAGCCCTTTGTCGGATATAGGGTTGGTGAGGTTTGCCAGTATTTTATTGAGTATTGTTGCATTGATGTTCATCAGGTATATTGGTCTGTAGTTTTCTTTCTTAGTTGTGTCTTTGTGATGCTTTGGTACCAAGGTGATTGTGGCCTCATAGAGAGCATTTGGTAATGAACCTTCTGTTTCTATTGTGTGGAACATTGAAGAGTATTGGTGTCAGCTCTTCCTTGTTTTTCTGGTAGAATTCTGCACTGAAGCCTCTGGCCCTGGGCTTTTTTTGGTTAGAAGTCTTTCAATGACTGCTTCTATTTCGTTATCGGTTATAGGTCTATTTAAGGTGTTTGTCTGTTCTTGATTTAATTTTGGTAAGTGATAGTTATCTAGAAAATTGTCCATTTCCTTTGAATTTTCAAATTTTGTGGAGTATAGTTTGTCAAAGCATGACCTGAAACTTGTCTGGATTCCTCTATCCATTGTTATGTCTCCCTTTTTGTTTCTGATTTGGTTAATTTTCATGTTCTCTTTCTGCTTTTTTGTTAATTTGGATAAGGGTTTGTCTATCTTTTTGGTTTTATTGAAAAACTAACTCTTTGTTCCATTGATTTTTTTTTGTTTTCCTGGTTTCTCTTTTATTGATTTCAGCTCTCTAATTGATTTTTTTGTGGTGTCTACTCCTCTGTGGCGAGTTTTCTTCTTTTTGTTCTAAGGCTTTCAATTGTGCTGTTAATTCTCTGATTTGACTATCCTCTATTTTCTTCATATGGGCCCTTAGTGCAATGAACTTCCCTTATAGCACTGCTTTCAAGATGTCCAGTATGTTCAGGTATGTTGTGTCCTCATTCTCGTTGAATTTTAGGAAGTCCTTAATTTCTTTATTTCTTCTTTGACCCAGGTGTGGTGCAATTGTACATTGTTCAGTTTTCATGAGTATGTAGGGTTTCTGCGATTTGTGTTGTTTTTGAATTCCAATTTTACAGCATGGTGGTCTGATAAGATACAGGGGACTATTCCAATTTTTTTTTTTTTAATATCTGGTGAGGTTTGTTATGCCACCTAGTATGTGGTCTATTTTAGAGAAGCTTTTCTGTGGAGCAGAGAGGAAGGCATATTCTTTTGTGTTTGGATGGAATGGTCTATAGATGTCTGCTAACTCCAGTTGAGACATAACTTCTGTTAGTTCTTTTGTTTCTTTTTTAAGTTTCTGATTGGTGGTCCTGTCTAGTGTTGAGAGTGGCGTGTTGAAATCTCTCAGTATAAGTGTGTGAGATATCACATACTTTTATGTTATGTATTTTTATGTTTATCATCTATTAAGCATTCTATAATAGCATCATTTCATTGATTGAGTAGCTTTTAGAGAACATAAATTTGTTTATTATATTTCTGAAGTTGTAGGTGAGGGTACTGATAGATTATTATTATTTTTTTGGTCTGGTGCCAGTAATCCTCCTTCATCATATACAACCATTTTCTGAGTATATTCTCTTGTGAAAGGGTTAAGAAAATTCTCTGAAGCCTAGGGCATGATCTTATTCATAAAAATTCTGCCCTGTGAACTGATTTATTCTTGAAGATCATGCCTCCTACAACTGTCACTTTGGGGGACAGAACCCTACAAATGTGGGGCTCAAAACACTCAGTCTGGAATTGGCTGTAATGTTTGTAGGAGGAGAGAATTTCAATTGAAGTACTGTCACCATCAGACTGGTCTATGGGAATATTTTCTTGATTATTGATTGATATGAGAGGGCCCAGTCCATTGTGGTTGCTACCCCTGAGCAAATGGTCATGGATTATATATGAAAAATACCTTTTCTTCCCAAAGTTGATTTTATCATGTGTTTTATCATAGCAATAGAAATCTTAACTAAACATGTATCTGTGAAATAAATTCTTGGTTTGGAAACTCAGTTGGCTTGCTCCAACTGTCAGTTGTATTCCCTTTTCAACATACTATATTTTTTCTAGTTTCCTATACAAAAAGACAGGTACCATATTTTCATTAGTATTCTGGTTTTAAAGTGGCTGGTGGTGTGATTAGTCAATGTTTATGAGACATAAATTGTTCTGAAGGAGTGTTACCATTTGATATTTGTTCAGATTTCTCATTGGTCTTATTCCTGGGATTTTTAATTAATTAAATTTCATTTTTTTCCCACAGGGTTTCTCTGTGTAACCACTCTGATAGTCCTGGAACTCTCTTTCTTAGGTGGAAATTTCCTTCCCTGCAGCCAATCTCAAATAACCACACTGAGGCTTCTATTAGTTATAAATTCCAGGCCAATAGCTCAGGCTTATTATTAACTAGCTCTTACATTTTAAGTTAACCCATATTCCTTATTTATGCTGTGCCATGAGGTGGTACCTATATTAGCATGGTATGTTCATCTCCTGCTTCCTCTGCATCTGGTTCTTCTCCTTCCTAGAATTCTCAATTTGGCTTTCCCACCTAGCTTTATCCTGTTCAGCAATTGGCCAGCTTCTTTATTAAAGCAATCAGATTAACAAATCTTCACAGTATAAAACGGATTATTCAACAGCACTCTTTATAGACCAGACTCACAGAGATGTATCTGTCTGTTTCCTGAGTACTGAGATTAATTTTGTTTTTAATGTCACCATCCTATGTTGGGGTAAGTGTTCTCTGCAATAAATTTAAACAAAATTTCTGGTGGTTTAGAGTTTATAAAGGAAAATTTAATTAAATTGTATTTTACAAGATGGTTAAATCAGGCCTTATGTAACATGTGTTTAATCTCAGCCCTTAAGAGGCAGAGGCAGGCAGATCTCTACAAGTTCGAGGCCAGAGAGTTTCAGTACAGCTAGGAATGTGCATTGAAGTTCTGCCTAAAAAATGAATAAGCTTAAATGGTTAGGCTTTGTGTACTTCTATGAATTTTAGTACTATAAGTTAATAACTCTTTCCATTACTTTTTAACGTGTTATTCCTAATAAAGACCATAAAATATTTTGTAGAAAGTAAATACATATCATCACTCTAGATAAGAGAAAAAAAAAATAGGAAATGTTAATGTTGAATGGCCTACATGGCTCCTGATAAAACTTATTTTAGTCTTAGCAATCTCTCTATGCTGTATTTCTTCTACCTTCTTGGAAAAGTAAATTCATATACAGAGTGTTAAAATAAACTTAAAAACCTCAGATCTCAAAGTTATTAAAAGCAAATCATAGAAGGAAAATAGGTATTTATTGAACACAGGACTAAAACCTAAAATACTATAAATCAACAAATAAAAGACTGAAAATGCAACAAAAAATGGCAACATTTTATCAGGTATGCTATAAAAGAGGTTGTCTAGCTTGCCAGTCTTACCACTCAACTTTCAGGAAAATAAGGTTAAAAGATCAAGGATAAACTAAATTACATGCAATAGATTGCTTAAATTTGAAAATAAACCAATTCCTGATCGAATGCATTAGTAGGCTGTAGAATATTCAGAACTGATGCACTGAATGTAAGTGAGTGAAGAGGTCCGGTCATTTTGAAAAACTCTGAGTTGGCATTTACAAAAACTGAAACAAATAGTTCCCCTGTTAGGCACAGTTCCCCTGTGGCCAAAATGCATGTGCAGACTTTTTATTTTTTAATCAAAGACAAATTCATTACAACCGTACTCAAATGACACAATGAAGAAGACAACAATTGAATGGGTACATGAATTATGATATATTAACAGTACAGTAGTGGGAGTGGGTGACTTAAAATTGTAGGTAATGTGATGAGTATCATAAATACAACATTGTATGAAAGAAGTCATACACAGAAGATAGTGTGAGCTCCATTTATATGGAGTTCAAAAACTTAAGAAAATAACCAGTGTATGGTGCTTAAAGTCTTAATGATGACTACCTTGCAAAACAGGGATTCATGATGGTGTTAATATAGGATAGGGTGATAGCTGATATTCTCTTTGTTTATTTGTGTTAAAGTTAATACTTGCATTTTCTCTGGGAAACACTCAGGAGATTCTACATTTATGATTTTGCAGTTTTTAATTTATTACTTCAGTATATAGTATTTAAAAATACTAAAATAAATATATGACTATCAGGGTTGGAGAGGGCTCATTGATTAAGAATATGTGTTGTCCAGTGATGGCTTATGTTGGAGAGGATGTGGAGAAAGTGGAACACTCCTCCACTGCTGGTGGGAGTGCAAACTCATACAGCCATTTTGGAGATCAGTATGGTGGTTCCTCAGGAAAATGGGAATTAGTTTTCCACAGGATCCGGCAATCTCCTCTTAGGCATATACCCAAAGGATTCACATCCATGCAACAAAGACATCTGTTCAACTATGTTCATAGCAGCACTATTTGTAATAGCAAGAACCTGGAAGCAACCTAGATGCCCCTCAATTGAAGGATGGTTAATGAAGATGTGGCACATCTACACAATGGAATACTACTCTGCAGAAAAAAATAATGGTATCTTGAAATTCGCAGGCAAGTGGATGGCACTTGAAGAAACCATCCTGAATGAGGTAACCCAGTCACAAAAAGAGGAACACAGTATGTACTCACTCATATATGGATTTTAGAACTAGATCAAATGATCACCAGCCTATAATTCACATCACCAGACGAACTAGGATACAAAGTGTATTCTAAGAGATTCATATAAAGTCCCTCGGACAGAACTGGGAAGGGACAAGTCCCCCAGAGCTCAGGTGAAGTGGGGGAGGACAGCGAATGGAGAGAGAAGTAGGAGAAAATGAGGGGGAGGAGAGGAAGGCATGTGCGACTAGGAGGATTGAGCCTGGTTAGGAATGGAAGATAGGAAAGAGAGAGAGAGAGAGAGACAGAGAGAGAGAGAGAGAACATAAAAGAGGGAGCCAATATTGGTTTGAAGATAAAGTTGAACACAAAGAAAGGTCGAGAGAACTACAAGACTGCTCCCAACTAACAATCTCAGCTTCCGTGGAAAGGCTATCATAAATGCCCTTCCCAGAGAGTGAGATCAACAACTAACTTCTCCATGGAGCCTTCAACTAATGCCTGTTGAAAATAGGAGCAAACACCCATACATAAACACTGAGTCGAACTAGAACCCAGAAGCAGATGGAGAGGACAAGACCATGTGGCAGAAGCACATAGAGACAGCTTACCTGAACAAGGAGGAGCTAAGGGCCACTAGACTGATAGCTGGGAAGCCAGCAGGGGACTGCCTTGGGGCCCCCCTGAATATGGGTCTCAGCTAGAAGGACTGAGCAGTCTGAGAGACCTCAGACAGTGGAGCCAGTATGTATCCCTGGTGCCCAAAAGGACTTTGCAAAGATATCCCCCATGGAGGGATAACTGCTTTAATCTAGAGACAGGAGAGAAGCCCTAGTCCCTAGTTCACAAGACCTGTCACATCTACATGACCCCAACTGGATGGCATTCCCCTACATATGGAATTGTGGTGGGGGGATGGGAGGGGAGGGTGTTTAGAGTGCATGTGAGAGGGCAGAGAGGGTAAAGGGAGGGAAGGGGGGAGGGAAGGTTGAAGGGGAGGGAGGAAGGGAGGGAGAGGGAACTGGAATCGACATGTAAAATAATAAATTAAAAAAAAATGCTTTGACTCCAAAATTTAACTTGAAGAACAAGTTACTGGGGAAAAGGATTTCTAGTTTTGTTTCCACAGAAAATGAAAAGATGTGGATTCCTTCCAGACTAATGTGGTTTGATCAGGCCAGTCTGCCTGAAACAGAGTACAAGCTGATCCTACATTCAAAACAGCTGGACAAAACAGCCCTACAGACTACAGCTAGGATATTTGAATCTTCTTCTTATCCCCCAAGACAGCGCCCCTTACCAGCAGGAAGTAGTTTGGAAAGAACGACGCCCAAATTTCCAAATATTGTGTATAAATGTTTGTTTTCATTTAATTGGACTTTGTTATATAAAATTAAATAAAAAAAAGAATATGTGTTGTTCTTGTAGAGGAATAGTGTTTGGTTCTAGACATTCATATAACCATCTGTATTTCCAGATCCATGATCTGATACCCGCTTCAAACTTCCTTGGGCACTTCATGTGGTACACATATTTACCTGTAGGCAAATTACCCACATAGAATAAAATGAATACATGTAATTAAAACATAAAAATATGTGACTACAAACTATATACATTTGAAGATACATTTTTGATTGTTTATTATTCATGACATGAGGATGTTCAAGGAATGTAATCAGGTTTAGGTTGGCCAGATTAAATCTTAATCAGAAATCAGTTATGAGCCAAGTACAGAGAACCTCTCCAGCACATACATCAGTCCTTTAAACTAATCATTGTGAACAGGAGGCTTTATGCTCCTTTATGAATGAGAGGAG
This sequence comes from Phodopus roborovskii, assembly GCF_943737965.1. Classification (NCBI taxonomy): domain Eukaryota; kingdom Metazoa; phylum Chordata; class Mammalia; order Rodentia; family Cricetidae; genus Phodopus; species Phodopus roborovskii. Next base: position 46,942,677 of record NW_026126418.1, read on the forward strand.
TTGAGGATTGTTTGGCCACAGTCTTGTTGCTAAGATTCTCCCAATCAGTGTTTGTGTTAAGTAGGCAGAAACACTAATTGTGCTCATAATGAAATACTGAGCCCAAGAGTTTCTAGCCCATTTTATTAGATTATTCTTAATCCATATTGTTCTCTCTCTGTCTCTTTCTCTTGCTCTCTTGTTTTATCTACTGCAAGAAAACATTTCTGTTCGCTTAATGGATTTCAGATCTTTTTTTTTTAAATTCAGAAACATCTGATATTTATCTTGATTTGGATGTCATTCAGAGTGTTTGCAATGAAAGAGATTTTCTATATGCCTCTCTAATACTCACTATCTGTCACTGCCACTCGGCTGGGTGCCCTTGGTTTTGTCTTCCCTTTGATGAAATGTTTCATGAAAATAATATGAGATGCATAAATGTGCATTTTAAAAAATTAATTTGGACTATTAGGTAGGGCAGTAAGATGGACATAACAGGTTTATACACTTAAATAGAAGTAATAGCATGGTGTCATTTTTTAAACATGATGATTTTTATGAAATGATTAAAAAAGCTATACAGGTGGTAATTAGAGAAGCCCATTTGTGATCTACATATTCATGTGAAACAAAACTCCAGAATCAAACTACTATCCAGATGGGGTCTTCAAAGCCTGACTTTGCTTCAGTGCATCTAGAGCACTCAAATATTCATGAAAACTTCTAAAATTGTTTTTAAACTGATTGTCAAAGAGATGGAGCACACAAGGGGAAATTTGCCTTTTTATTGTTGGTGTGCCTGAAGTGAAATCTTACTGGTGAGTATAGTGTGCATCTTTATTTTTTTGATAATATTTTTGACTTAAATTAGAAACAAGCTTATGTTATATGTCAATCCCAGTTCCCTCATGCTCCCCTCCTCCTCCGCCCCTCCTCAACCCCCATTCCATCCCCTTTCTGCTCCCCAGGTAGAGGAAAGCCTTCTATGGGGGGAGATTCAAATATTGTCATATCATTTGGGCAGGGCCTAGGCACTCCTATGTGTCTAGGCTGAGAGAGTATCCCTCTGTGGAATGGGCTCCCAAAGTCCATTCATGAACTAGAGATAAATACTGATCCACTACCAGAGGCCCCATAGACCACCCAGGCCTCCTAACTAACATTCAGGTGGTCTGGGAAGGTCCTATGCTGGTTTCCCAGCTATCAGACTGGGGTCCATGAGCTCCCCCTTGTTCAGGTCAGCAGTTTCTGTGGGTTTCTTCAGCCTGGTCTTGAGGCCTTTGCTCATCACTTGTCTTTCTCTGCAACTGGTATCCAGGAGTTCGGTTCAGTGTTTAGCTGTGGGTATCTGCTTCTGCTTTCATCAGCTACTAGACGAAGGCTCTAGGATGGCATATAAGGTAGTCATCAATCTCATTATTGGGAAAAGGTATTTAAGGTAGGCTCTCCACTATTGCTTAGATTGTTAGTTGTGGTCGTCCTTGTAGATATCTGGACATTTTCCTAGTACCAGATTTCTCTTTAAACTTATAATGGCCCCCTCTATTATGATATAGGGTATCTCTTTTCTTGCTCTCCTCTCCTCTTCCCCTGACTCAATCTTCCTGTTTCTTCATGCCCCATGTTCTTCTCTCCACTTCTATTCTCCCGTTCCCTTACTCTTCACTCCCTTTCCCCTCCCCCATGCTCCCAATTCGCTCTGGAGATTTGTCTCTTTCCCCCTTTCAGGGGGACCATGTATGTCTCTCTTTGGGCCCTCCTTGTTTCCTAGCTTTTCTGGTGGTGTTGACTGTAGGCTGATGATTTTTTTGTTCTATGTCTAAAATCCATATATGAGTGAGTACATACTATGTTGGTCTTTTTGTGACTGGGTTACCTCACTCAGGATGCTTTCTTCAAGTTCCATCTATTTGCCTTCAAATTCCAAGATTCCATTGTCTTTCTTTCTTTCTTCCTTTCTTCCTTCCTTCCTTTCTTTCTTTCTTCCTTCCTTCCTTCCTTCATTTCTTTCTTTCTTCCTTCCTTCCTTCCTTCCTTCCTTCCTTCCTTCCTTCCTTCCTTTCTTTCTTTTTTTTTCTAATAAGTAGTACTCCATTGTGTACCACATTTATCCATTCTTCTGCACCTTTGAGTTGGGTTTCTTTACCTTCTTCTATACCTATTATTCTTATGTTTGGCCCTTTCATGGTGTCCCATATTTTCTGCATATTTTGTGTTAGGGATTTGCTGGACTTTATATTTTCTTTTGGTCGATCTGTTTCTCCTAGTGTATCTTGAACTCCTGAGATTTTGAGATTTTCTTCTTCCATCACTTGTATTCTGTTGGCTATGCTTGCATCTGTATTTCTGATTGTTTGCCTAGCTTTCCTATTTCCTGCATTCCCTCAGACTGTGGGTTTTTTTTTTTTTTTTTTTTTTTTTTGTCTCTATTTCAGCTTTTAACCCTTGCACTGTTTGAATTGTATCTTTCAATTTTGGTTTGTCTTTTCTTCCATTTCTTTAAAGGATTTTCTCATTTCCTTTTTTAGGGTCTCTATCATCTTCATGAAGTTGCTTTTAGGGTCGTTCTCTCTTGCTTCATCTGTGTTGGGATGTTCAGGTCTTGCTAGTGTGGAGTCCGTAGGCTCTGGTGACATATTTATTGATCTTTTTGTTGACTATATTCTTATACTGTCCTCTACCCATCCCTTTTTCCAGTGCATGGATGGAATCTGTCCCTCTCCTGGTGGGTAAAGGACCAAGTTCTCTTCTGGTGGGTTCATGCAGGTCCAGTACTCTGATGACTCTCCTTTTCCAGTGAGTAGTGGTACGACTAGGGTGCTGTCAGCTTCTGGATGGTTTCATCTGACAGGATGAGCTTCCCCACATGTATTCCCCAGTCCTCAGGAGGCTCTGAGCATGACACTAGAAGGTGGGCTCCTCTGGTAGGTGAAGTATAGTGTGCATCTTACACTGCTCCCATTGTTGGTTTTTAGCTTTTTATGCTGCTCCAGACTTATATAATTTTAACTTTCTTGAGCATAAAGAAAGAGAAAGGTGGTTATCTCACATCTACATCCAGATGATTACCCTGTCCTTTACTTTTTGGTTCTTGCTTCATGCCCCCGTAAGAAGATGGACTGTTTATTCTATTAATGTCCATTATACTAGGAAGCACTTATGCCTAATATATCAGAAAAATTGACTGTGAAGAACTTTTTGCTCATTAATACATATGCTTTAATTAACATAATTTCTGTACAATATTGTTGTTAACCACTAATGTACTTATTATGTTTTTATTAATCAGAAAATAATTTTGAAAAAAATTTATTTATTACCATTGCATGTGTATGTTTAATGGGTTTGTTGATGAGTACTCATAACTACTGCCATCTGATATTTGACAAAGAAGCAGAAACATACACATTGGAGAAAAGGCAGCATCTTGATATTCATGTATAGAAGAATAGATTAAAATCTCAATTTGAAATTTGAAATTGTAAACTATTAGCTTATAAATTATTATACAATATATAGATGTAGAAAAGACTTTCTGAATAGGACTCCATTTACCCAGGAATTAAGCCCAACAACTGACTTCTGTAGCCTTATAAGACTAAAAACTTCTGCACGGGTAAGGAAACATTCAAATGAGTGAAGAAGAAACATACAAAATTGGAGAAACTATTTGCCAGCCCATCTGACAGAGGACTAATGTCCAGAATATGCAAAGAACTGAAAATAAATAAAAACTAAAAGTCAAGGAGTCAAACTATCCAATGAATAATGGACTTGTGATGTAAACAGAGTTTCCACTAGAAGAAAGAAAAATGGCCAAGAAATACCTCAAAAAGTATTTATCATCCTTAGCATTTGGAGGAATAAAAAATAAAACAACTCTGAGATTTTACCTCTACCCTAATCAGAATGGCTAAGACCAATGAAACAACTGTCATCAAATGCTGATAATGTTATAGAGTAAGGGGCACCCTCATTCACTCTTGGTGGGTATGTAAACTAATGAAGCTGTTGTGGAAATTAGTTCAGTGGATTCTCCAAATACTAAAAATAAAATTACCATAGGACCCAGATATTGCACTCCTTGGCATATACCCAAAGCAGTTGATTTGCTGCCCCACAGACACTTGCTCAGCTGTGTTCATTGCTGCCCCATTCACAATCGCTAAGAAATGGAGACATGATGCCCTTTAGCAGATGAATGAATGGGTTATGACAATGTGGTACATATACACAGTAGAACACTGTACATCTGTTAAAAAAACTGAAATCATGAAAATTACAGGCAAATGGGTGCACCTAGATAAGGTTATATTGAGTGAGATAACACAGATTCAGAAAGAAAAGGTCATATGTTCTCTTTCCCATTTGAAATTTCTTACTACAAATCTTCTGATGTGCATATACAACAAGGAATAATGGCAGAACCAGGTAGGTATAAACAGCCCATGAGGGAGGGGGCTTGAGAGGAGAATAGCATGATATAGATGACATTAAGTTAGAAGTGGAAAAATGGGGAGGCATCTTTAACTGGGGAGAAGAGAGGGAGGTCATTACAAAAGGAAGAGGGAGGAGAGACAAATAACACCAAGGTTGTTTGATAAAGCCTCAGGGAGTCTAACTTATATTTACATAAAATCATAAGAATACATATAAGTGTATGCATTTATCTAACTTATCTATCATGTATCTACATATATATATATCATGTATCTATGTATCTCTCTATGTATCTATCCATGTATATATGTATCTATCTAATCTATTATCTATTTCTATTATTTGTATCTTAAAGGAAGTTAAGCCATATGAGTTGTGAATGGTCCCCAAAAGAACTATAAATGAACAAAAACTTTAGATTCAGGCACAAGAAATCTCATTTGAAATTCTTGGTCAAGTTAGTTTGAGTGACTACCCAAATAATATAGACTGTGGCTGTTGCCATTAGTTGCCTCTCAGAGGTTGAAGGTAAGCCTCTATTGCTGAAGAAGCTGCACACTTAATGAATGACACAGGTCTCAGATTATTTAAACTGGATTTAACCAGACAGCCTTCTTCCTCTGGTCTAGCTTTCACAGAACTAGAAAATACTATGCCTTCTGCCAAGGAAGGAAAGCCATTAATCAATAGTCTTCCCTATGACCATGCCTGGTCATAGAAATCTAGCCAACTTCTTAGGGATAGTGAAGTCATGAATCTTAGAAGAGAATCTACTACTGCCACTTTGCTAGACCAGCACAGTTGTTCACTACATTCTAAATATTATCTTTATACACATAAATAAGTGGGTTTAAGGTGCCATTCACATTTAAGAAGCTTCTCTTTATAGCAAAAGGAGATCACCATAGAAAATCACAACTGGATTCATTACAGAGATCAGCAGATTAGCAGAGTGTGGGGAGCCCAGCCCCAGTGGATACTTCTATATCACAGCTCCTATAATCTATGACTTCTAGAACATCATGGAAAAAGGGGCAAAAAGGTTGTAAAAGCCAGGATACCAGGAAGTATTGTATAAAAGAGTCCCTCATAGAAATGGCTGCATAAACAAAATCTAAAAATTGTTAATGTTAATATATATGATAACATACAGGGGAAGAAATGCTTCTTGGAGTCCTATTCATAGACATAGAATTGTACGCAACGTGATCCCTGGGAGAGGGAGACTTAGCCTATTGTCTAACATGAAACCATAGACACACAACAAAATTGGACCCACAGGTTGTGTTTATATATTTGTCATACATATATACATATAGCAATAATAATTGAAGAAGAGACAAATTGAGAAGAAGAGTGGAGGGACTACAAGAAGTTGGAGGGAAAGGGCTAAGAAGGGGATGGAAGGAGGAAAAGGATGAGAGAAAGTGGTATAATTATATTTTAATTAAAATGTATAAATTGAGAATTTCATTTTATTAGTTATTATTATTTGGCTATGTGTGTATGTGTGTGTGCTCATATGAGTCTGTGGATTCATGTGTTCCCTGGTGTATGTGTGGAGGTCAGAAGACAATTTTCCCTATCTCCTTCCACCCTGGGTTATGAGGATGGATCTACTGTTGCTAAGCTTGTGTGACATGTTCTTTTTCTTGATGAATAATCTTGATGACCCTAGACGATAAAATTAAAAACAATGAAACATGTGATACAAATCTAAAGAATATACAAATTTATGGCTAATACTGCAAACAGAGAGAAATAACTTAGTGTTAAAAAGATATAAACATCTAATGTCTAAAAATGGAAAATTTGCCAGGCAGTGGTGGTGCACACCACTGGCACATTAGTCCCAGAACTCAGGGAACAGAGGCAGGTGGACCCCTGAGTTCCAGGACATCCTGGTCTACAAAATGAGCCCAGGATAGCTAAGGCTATGCAGAGAAACCCTGTCTAGAAAATTAAAGAAACAAAACAATTCTACTGGACAATTCTCACTAAGAAATAACATGGATGGAAAAAAAAAAAAAAAAAAAAAAAAAAAAAAAAAGAGATCCAGCAGGTAACAAGCCCAAAGATACATGAAGTCATTGTAAAACTTGTCTGGATACCCGTAAACCAGTGAAAATCAAGACCTCAAAATCTTTTAAAGTAAATTTTAATTAGCTGAACCCAGAAACCTGATGACACTAAGGAAGTAATGATAATTTTAGGGGTTAAATATTCCTACTCTGACAGCAGAAATCCACAGCCAGACATTATGGAGAGAGGGTATATTGGAGATCTCTGTCAAATACCTTCCCCCAGACCTAAGGGAATCCCAGAGAAGAGGAGGCAGAAAGAGTGTTAATGTTTGGAGGGGATGCAGGACACCAGGACACTTCTTAATCAACTAAGCAAGACATGTAAGAACTGACAGACTGTAGGAGGGCCTACTGGGTTTATACCAGGTCCCTAGTAAATATTATAGCTATGAGTTTAGTATATTTGTGGGACTCATGACTGTTAGAGCCAGTGGGTCTCAGACTCTTGTGCCTGCTCTTGGGACTCTTTTCCTTCTGGTGGGTTGCTGTGTCCAACTTCGATATGATAGCTTTTGTTTCCTCTTTTATTTTGTCAAGTTTGTTTGCTATCTCTTAGAAGCAACTAAGAGAGACAGAAAGGGAGTGGATTGGGAGGAAAGGGAGGTGGGTAGTAATGGGAGAAGTAGAGGAAGGGGAAACTATAATCAGTATATACTGTATGAGAAGAGAGTCCATTTTTCTTTATTTCAATAAAAGAAAAAATAGAGTAAAAAATTCCTTTCCTGTGTATGAGACAAGCTGAGGTGATTGGCAAGAAATCTCATTAAAGCATATGAAAAAACCTGTAGGGCTGGACAAAACAGCCCTACAGACTACAGCCAGGATTTCTGAATCTTCTTCGAATCCCCCAAGACAGTGCCCCTTACCAGCAGGAAGTAGTTTGGAAAGAACGACGCCCAAATTCCCAAATATTGTGTATAAATAAATGTTTGTTTTCATTTTTTTTTAAAAAAGAAAAAACCTGTAGGAAAAAGGAAACAAAGGAGCTCAGAAGAGCAAAAAGGTGGTAATTTGTTCAGTATGGGCAGTGGCTCAAGGACATTTATTGATACCAATTTTTACTTTTCAACATGTTTGACATGCGTTTAAAAAGTATGCACTCCCCACTTTTTACACAGGCTTCCCTTCCTTCATCAGGACTTCTTTATCAAAATGTATACAACTTCAGGATTGTTCCTTTTTCTTTTGATTAAAAACAAAACAAGGAATAAACAACAACAAAGCAAAACAAAAGAAGAGAGAGTGAGAGGGAGGAAGAGGGAGAGTGAGAAGGAGGAAGAGAGAGAGAGAGAGAGAGAGAGAGAGAGAGAGAGAGAGAGAGAGAGAGAATGCAACTCATGGAGACCTTTGTTTGTTTTTGTATTTTTCCAGGCTGTGCCGAGGAGCCTTGGCATCAAAACTCAAGCAACCTATCAAGATGTTTGCCAAACAAAAGGCCAGTTACTCCAGAGAGGTTCTGCTTAGTGTTCAGAGCATAAATGACTTCAGTCAATTCTATTTTTCTCCTTTCTGTTGCAAATACACAACTATGAAATGCCACAGGCGGACTTTTCTTTTCTCTTCTCATACTTCCTGATTGCACCAAATAAGACATAGCATCATTGCTTAACTAGGTTTTCATTCTTTTTCTTTCTTTTGTTTTCAAACTTTAGTGTGCTTTTATGTGCTAATGAAGGTTGTCTTTCATTTATGACTGACAACTCTTAGGAAATGGTGTCTTCTACTACCTATTAGCAGCATAAACCAGGGCAGAAAAGTGGGATGATCAGATAGTTTTAATGAAATAAAAATTAATCAATGAAATTGCAAACTAAAGTCATTTGAATACAATTTAAAAAACATGTAACTAAACTATAGAATTATAAAATTACTATTGTTTTTACCTTCCAAATGTCATGTAAATTTGGCATATGTCTATCATACATATATGATTCTCAATAACTGAGTGGAATAGACTTTAGTTTCTTCCATGTATATATGTACACATGACATATATGTATCTGTTTATGAATACACATGTGTATGCATGTATTTGTTAGGAAAAGTCTCCTACCTTGCCCAGTTAGCTACAATTTTACACATGCCCTTTCTCAGTTCTCATAAGAATAACTTCTAAAGCAAATATTACATAGTGACTACTTATACAGTCAATTTATTTTTTAATTTGTGTGCAGTCAGCCAATTTGATGGTTTTGGTGCAGAATATTAATATCATAGCTTGTTTTAATTATTCTTTGAAAAAAGCCTTAATTAGCTACTTTTAGTTTTTAAATCTGTTAAACAATCAGACAAAAGCAAATACACAAAGAAAAAGCAACTAAGTAGTCTTGTATATTATACCAGTTTTTTTTTAAATGAAGTTTTAATGTTTTATTTTTTCAAATATGCCATGCAGGTAGACAGAACAAGATTTAAAAGATTTCAGAAAATAAAGCATAAAAAGAAAATCTCTTTTATAGTAGGGGGACATGAAGTGTGGAGGGCTAGAGAGGAGTTGATGGTCTGGGAGGAGTCGAAGAGAGGAGTGTGGTGGTAAATGCGATCAAAATACATTGTGTGGAATTCTTAAGTAATTAATAAAATCATTATATATATATACATATATATATATATATTTACATGTAAGTCTCTTTTTATTCTGTTCTCAGCCACCTGGCTCCCTATCTTAGAGGAATACTAGTTTTAGTTTATTTTCTTTGACAAAATAGTCCATGTTTGTTACTTGTCTGTCTATCTATCTATCTATCTATCTATCTATCTATCTATCTATCTATCTAATCTTTCTTCCATCTTTCATCTACTTATCTCTATCATTTATTGATCTATATCTATCAACCATCCATGAAACATATTTGTCAATTATCTATCCACATATTATCTATGTATTATCGATCTGTCTATCTATCTATCTTCTCTCTATCTACCTATCATCTATCTATCTATTCAGTTGGCCATGTTAACTTTTTCTGTATATTCAGCACATACATACATTTCTTTAAAAATATCATAAAGCAAGTTGGAAGAGGGAAATGAATATGTTCAAAATATAGTGTATGAAATCCTCAAAGAATAAATAAAAGCTATCAAACATTGTAAAACAACATTTTAAAATACTACTATAAAATTTTATTGTATAGTATCAGATTTACTTAGGCAGTCCAATACTGAGGAACACAATGTATTTCTATTCTTTGGCTAATGAAAACAAAACTATGTGACCATCATGTGTACATATTACTTTACAGATGTGCCAGTACTTGCAGCATGCATTCCTACTGGCACTGTTGTCTCCTAACTGCCCTGCAGTAACTTGGAGCTTAATCTGATGGAGTACTGTGAATCATGACCATTGCCATTTCTGTCTTCCCAGCCCTTACAAAAAATTACGTGCTATTTTTCTAATGCAAGGAAAAGAAATTGAAATTGGATCGCTTGGTGATCACATAATCACTAAATGAAGTCACCCTTCCAACCTAGCCTTTCTTTAAGACATGAAAAAAATGTAAATGTAGAAGCAAGTTTACTACATTCAGGATGATTTTCCCAAAGTGATATGGACTATTTCTGAAGATTTAATTAAAAGTTATCTTTTCTATCTCTACAAAATTAAAAGCTGTACTAAATTCCCTCTCAAAGATACATTCTAGAATGTGAGTTGGTAACCCAATAGGCAGAAATAAGTCTCAAGAGCAAAATCCTGTTATTACCAAACCAAACCAAACCAAGCCAAACCAAACCAAACCAAACCAAACCAAACCAAACCAAACCAAAGCAAAGCAAAATAAAAAAAAAGCACTGGAGTACACCTGCTTTGGTCATCACAGTCCAGGCTGCCTGAAGGTCTCCACAGGCCCACCTGGTGGGTAGGTACCATAAAGTCTAGCAAATGTATGGTAGAAAAATGGGGGAGAAAGAAGCAGACTGGTTCATATGCTATGGAAAGAGGCAGAACTGAAGTAGTGAAGGTGGTGAGGAACAGGCTGATGTGGGTGACCTGCATGACACCTGGGAACACTGTGACATCTGGGCCCAAGTTGCTGCCAAGGGCCAAGGGTCTGTGGTCCTAACCCAAGCAGACGTATTGACACACATGACCCATGTTATCTTTAAAGGCCAAATGGATGCCCAGGTTTGGGCAGACACCTGTGGCCATGCTGGTGTCCGAGGGATGTGGTGCTGCAGGGGCCATGCTGATCTGAGTGGCCTGTGCTGCCACCTGGAGCCATGGTGACATCTGGGCCTGAGCTGTAGCTTAGGTCCACACTCCTATTGCAGTCAGGGTCTGTGTTGATGTCATTCCTGCTATCACTGAAGGCCGTGTGGTTACCTGGGGTCTGGGCCACCATCTGAGGCCTTGTTGGTATCTAAGAGTCATGCTGCAGCCATGAAGTACTGATGTGAGTGGCTTTTGTTGCCACCTGGGGTAATGGTGTTGTCTGGGATGGAGCTGATGCTGAGGGCCTTGTCTGGCTTCTTCAAAGCCCATATTACTACAGGGGACCATAGGAGCCATATGTGTTGAAATCTGAGAGTTTCTCTGTGCTGGCACCACCCTTCACTGGCTCTGAGAGAGGTGGCCCTGCCTGTTCATGGCTAAAACATCTGAAGAATTGTCGCCACAGCTCACATGGGTGTATAAGAACTGGTTCTTCCCCTAGCCTGAGGAGTATAGTTCCAGTGTCCCAGACTGACCAAATCAACTATTACCCAGATCCATATCCATGTCTTTGAACTGGCCCATGCCAACATCTACCCCCCTCTATGACCAGGTGGAGTGTATGAAGAGACTAGTCCTGCGGAACTATAGCCACAGGATCTCCATGGCTCAGGATAACAGAAGGATATCTGAGAGGAGTTTCAGTGAGGGTCCAGTACTGATGGTGTATTACAAGTCAAAGGTCTTGAACCAGACCAACAACTCACTGCAATGAACATTTGCAAATAGAGCTGAGTGGACAAAAGGGTATACACTGCATTACCCATTGTAGCTCCCAGTGCAGCTAAGACAAATGAAGACACATTAGAGAGGTAGAAAAGATAAAGGAGTGAAGTGTTTTTTTATTTGTTCATTTTTAATAATATTTTTAAATTTTTTTGTGGGGAATGATATGGTGTTAAAGGGCAGATATGGGGGGGGACTGGAAAATGAGCAGGATTGGGGTGATGATGCAAAATTCCCAAAGAATCAATGAAAACTTATGTTAAAATGATAACAACAGCTCAGCTGGAGAGTGCCAGGGCAAGCTCAGAAACATCCTGAATGTCAGCCTAGCCTTTGACCCCTATAGTCTTTGACTCCCATCACTAGAACTCTGTTAGAGGTGATTCTGGGATCAATTTGGGTGGAACCTCCCCACACCATTCCTTGGGAACTCCCTGGATTGGCCCTGGATCTCACTCCCCCTGTGTCCTGGCCCCATCAAGAGCTCGCCTGGTGCTCTAATACACACCCACCCACCCCTATCAAGAGTCTGCCTTCCCCCTACCTGGTGACCTACCCTGCCCAGTGTCCCATCTCTCTAATTGAGCACTGGGACAGAGAGTGGAGCCAACAATCCTGCCACCTTCGGAGAACTTCTGGAGCTATTCTGAGCATACTAGCCCTGCCTATCCAAACAGGACCACCTGGAATCCACACCTGCCTGGTCTCTGACCCCCCCCCCACTCCCAGTCCTCTACTGAAGTTCTGGGCCCCTCCCAGAGATCCTCTCTGGGGCTATCCTGAGCCCCTGCTGACTGGATCCATGACCCCCATCACCTGGAATTTGCTAAAAGAGGCCTCAGCTGGAGAGTGCCAGGCCCAGTCTTGATCCATCTATCAGGATCTTTGACTCCCATTGCCAGTCTTCTGTTGGAGGCTGATTTTTGGCTCCCATTGTCAGGCCCCTCCCTGAGGAGAGACATCCTAGAGAGCTTGGACTACCCAGAGCTACAGACATTGAACCTCTGACCCACCTAAGTTCACCTGGGGAGTACCATAGAGAGCGAGTGAGAGAGAGAGAGAGAGAGAGAGAGAGAGAGAGAGAGAGAGAGAAAGAGAGAGACCCCACCTACACCTACTGGAATAAACAATGGGAAGAAGGCAATACAAGAAAACACCCAACAATAGAAAGACAAGCATAACACCACTAGAATCAAGGGACTCTACATGAACTAGTCCTGAACACCCCAAAGCAGATGAAGCAGAAGAAAACAACTTAAAAATTATCATCATACAAATGATAGAGGCCCTCAAAGATGATGTGAGAAAATCCATTAATGAAATGGAAGAAAAAAACAAACAAAAAATTGGAAGAAATGAACACATTTCTTAAAGTACAAAAAGCCAAGAAAAAACAATTAAACAGGTGAAGGAAATGGTTCAAGACTTGAAAACTGAAACAGAGACAATAAAGAAAACACATACTGAAGGAATGCTGGAAATAGAAATACTGGGCAAACAATTGGGAACTACAGACACAAGCATAACCAACAGAATTCAAGAGATGGAAGAGAGAATCTCAGGTGCAGAAGATAAATTAGAGCAAATAGATTCGTCGACCAAAGAAAATCGTAACTCCAACAAATCTTTAACACAAAACATCCAGGAAATGTGGGACATAGTGAAAAGGCCAAACCTAAGAAAAATAGCCATAGAGGAAGGTAAAGAAGCCCAGCTCAAAGGTGTAGAAAATATATTCAACAAAATCATTGACGAAAACTTTCCCAAGAAGGACATGCCCATGAAAGTACAAGAAACATACCAAACACCAAATAGAGTGGACCAAAGAAAAAAGACCCCTCGACACATAATAATCAAAACATCTAACATAGACAATAAAGAAAGAATATTTAGAGCAGCGTAGGAAAAAGGACAGGTAACATATAAAGGCAGACCTATCAAAATTACACCTGATTTCTCCATGGAAACTCTCAAGGCCAGAAGGTCCTGGATAGATGTTCTACAAGTTCTAAGAGTACATGGATGCCAGCCCAGGCTACTATACCCAGCAAAACTCTCAATCACTTTTAGATAGAGAAAACAAGATATTTAATGACAAAGCCAGATTTTCACAATGTGTATCTACAAATCCAGCCCAACAGAAAGTTCTGGAAGGAAAACTCCAACTCAAGGAAGTTAACTATGCTCACTAAGATGTAGGCAATAGATAATCCCACTTCACCAGAACCCAAAGCTAAAGCAGGACAAATATATTCACAATACCACTGCCAACAACAAATCTAAAACAAACAAGCATTAACAATCAATGGTCCTTACTCTCCCTCAACATTAATGGTCTCAACTCGCCTGTAAAAAGACACAGGCTAACAGAATGGATAGGAAGACAGAATCCATCCTTCTGCTGCATATAAGAAACACATCTAAGCTTTAAACATAGACATCACCTCAAGGTAAAAAGCTGGGAAGAGATCTTCCAATCAAATGGAAATAAGAAGCAAGCAAGTGTGGCTATCCTAATATCTAACAAGTTAGACTTCAAACCAAATATTATCAAAAGAGATGAAGATGGTCATTTTGTTTTCATCGCAAGAGAAATCCATCAGCACAAAGTCTCAATTCTGAACATCTATGCCCCCAATAAAAAGGCATCCACATTCGTAAAAGAAATGCAACTAAAACTCAAACCTCAAATAAAACCTCACACACTCATAGTGGGAGACTTCAACATGCCACTCTCACCACTAGACAGGACCACCAGTCAGAAACTTAACAAAGAAACAAAAGAACTATCTCAATTGGGATTAACAGACATGTATAGAACATTCCATCCAAACACAGAAGAATATACCTTCTTCTCTGCTCCACATGGAACCTTCCCTAAAATAGACCACATACTAGGCAACATAGAAAACTTCAACAGATTAAAAAAAAAAATGTAATAGTCCTCTGTATCTTATCAGACCACCGTGCTTTAAAATTGGAATTCAACAACAACACAAATCGCAGAAACCCTACAAACTCATGGAAACTGAACAATGTGCAATTGCACCATACCTGGGTCAAAAAAGAAATAAGAAAGAAATGAAGGACTTCTTAAAATTGAACGAGAATGAGGATACAACATACCCGAACTTATGGGACATCTTGAAAACTGTGTTATGTGGGAAGTTCATTGTAGTAAGTGCTCATGTGAAGAAAACAGGATAGTCACATTAGAGAATTAACAGCTCAACTGAAAGCCTTAGAACAAAAAGAAGCAAACTCACTCTGGATGAGTAGATGCCAGGAAATAATCAATTTGAGGGCTGAAATCAATAAAATAGAAACCAGGAAAACAATACAAAAAAATCAATGCAACAAAGAGTTGGTTTTTCTAGAAAATCACGAATATTCACAAACCTTTATCCAAACTAACAAAAAAGCAGAGAGAGGGAGAACATGCAAATTAACGAAATCAGAAAGGAAAAGGAGGGCATAACAATGGACTCAGAGGAAATCCAGACAATTTTCACATCATACTTTGACAAACTATACTCCACAAAATTTGAAAATTCAAAGGAAATGTAAAATTTCTGGATAACTATCACTTACCAAAATTAAATCAAGAACAGACAAATAAATAGACATATAACCACTAACAAAATAGAAGTAGTCATCGAAAGCCTTCCAACCAAAAAAAGCCCAGGGCCAGATGGCTTCAGTGCAGATTTCTACCAGAAATACAAGGAAGAGCTAATACAAATACTCCTCAAATTGTTCCACACAATAGAAACAGAAGGTTCATTACCAAACTCTTTCTATGAGGGCACAATCACCTTGGTACCCAAACCACACAAAGACACAACCAAGAAAGAAAACTATAGACCAATATACCTGATGAACATTGATGCAAAAATACTCAATAAAATACTGGCAAACCGAATCCAAGAATACATCAGAGAAATCATCCACCATGACCAAGTAGGCTTCATCCCTGGGTTGCAGGGATGGTTTAACATACAAAATCTTTCAACATCATCCACCATATAAACAAACTGAAAAAGAAAAAGCACATGATCATCTCCCTCAATACTGAAAAGTCTTTGACAAAATTCAACACCCTTTCATGATAATGGTGTTGGAGAGATCAGGGATAACAGGAACATACCTAAACATAATAACAGCAATATACAGAAAACCAACAGCCAACATCAGACTGGAGAGAAGCTTAAGGCAATTCCTCTAAAATCAGGAACAAAACAAGGATTCCCTCTCTCTCCATATCTCTTCAATATTGTACTTAAAGTTCTAGCTAAAGCAATAACACAACAAAAGAATATCTAGGCGATCCAAATTGGAAAGGAAGAAGTCAAACTGTCTCTATTTGCAGATGATATGATAGTTTACATAAGTGGCCCAAAAAACTCTACCAGCGAACTCCTGCAGCTGATAAACTCCTTCAGTAAACTAGCATGGTACAAACTAAACTCAAAAGAATCAGTAGCACTACTTTATTCAAATGACAAAGGGGCTGAGAAAGCAATCAGAAGACATCACCCTTTACAATAGCCACAAACAACATAAAGTATCTTGGGGTCATGCTTACCAAACACTTGACAGACCTATATAATAAGATCTTTGTGTCTTTAAAGAAGTAAATTAAAGAAGATAGCAGAAATGGAAGGATCTCCCACGTTCTTGGATAGGTAGGATAAACATAGTAAAAATGGCAATCTTGCCAAAGGCAATCTACAGATTCATTGCTATCCCCATTAAAATCCCTGCACAATTCTTCACTGAACTTGAAAGGATAATAATCAACTTTATATGGAAAAACAAAGATCCAGGATAGCCAAAACAACCCTATACAATAAAAGAACTTCAGGAGGCATCTCCATCCCTGACTTTAAGCTCTACTACAGAGCCATAGTCCTGAAAACATCCTGGTATTGGCGCAAAAATACACAAGTAGACCAATTGAAAATCCTGGTATTAACCCACACACCTACAAACACCTGATTTTTTGACAAAACAGGTAAAAGTATACCATGGCGGGAAGAAAGCATCTTTAACAAATGATGCTGGCACAATTGGATGATGGTATGGAGAAGACTGCAGATAGACCCATGCCTATCGCCATCCACAAAACTCAAGTCCAGATGTATCAAAGACCTGAACATAAATCCACCCACACTGAGAAATTGGGAGGGACCCTTGAACAAATTGGTATAGGAGACTGCTTCCTGACCATAACTCCAGTAGCACAGGCTCTGAGATGGACAATTAATAAATGGGGACTCCTGAAACTTAGAAACTTCTGTAAGGCAAAGGTCACAGTTGGTAAGACCAAACAGCATCCCACAGACTTGGAAAAGATTTTCAGCAATCCTGCATCTGATTAAGGGCTGCTCTCCAAAATATACAAAGAACTGAAGAAACTCGTCAACAAAACACCAAATAACTCTATTGAAAACTGGGGTACAGAACTGAAGAGAGAATTCTCAATAGAGGAAATCAAAAAGGCTGACACTTAGGAAAGTGCTCAACATCTTTAGCTATCAGGGGAAAAAAAACATTTTTTTCTGGAGAGGATGAGGTGAAAGGGGAACACTCCTCCACTGCTGGTGGGAGTGCAAACTTGTTCAGCCACTTTGGAGATCAGTATGGTGGTTCCTCAGGAAAATGGGAATCAGTCTACCACAGGTCCTGGCCATCCCCCTCTAGGCATATACCCAAATGATCCACATCTATGCAACAAAGACATGTGTTTAACTATGTTCATAGCAGCATTATTTCTAGTAGTAAGATCCTGAAAGCAACCTAGATGCCTCTCAACTGGAGAATGGATAAAGAAAATGTGGCACATCTACACAATGGAATGCTCTCTGAGGAAAAAACAATGGAATCTTGAAATTCTCAGGCAAATGGATGGAACTTGAAGAAACCATCCTGAATGAGGTAACCCAGTCACAAAAAGAAGAACATGGTATGTACTCACTCATATATGGATTTTAGACCTAGATCAAAGGATCACCCCTCCAGAGGAACTAGGATACAAACTAAGAGATCCATGTAAGGTCCCTCATAGAAGGGGGAAGGTCATTTCTACTTTGCTGCCCAGATGAGGTGCAGGGCTTCTTTTCAAAAGTGATGCAACTGGTAAGGGGCGGGACCAGCTCTCCCACCTGCCACAGGTAGCAGGGGGCAATTGAGAGAAGAGAAAATGCACTTTCTAAAAATAAAAATGTTCCTGTTTTTGCTTAATGAAAGTATACTGATGCGATGTTTCTTTCTTGGTAATACACTATAATCTCTTTCCATTAATACAGTATAACTTCCTAATATTAGAACTTAAGAGGACATATACATAAGGAGTGAACGTAGAGAAAAGAAAGTATTTGATTAAATGAAATTGTCTAAGAAAAAAGCTGCAATTATTTGTAATAGCAAGAACCTAGAAGCAACCTAATGCCCCTCAACTGAAGAATGGATAAAGAAGATGTAGCACATTTGCACAATGGAATACTACTCAGTGGAAAAAATACAATGGAATTTTGAAATTCGCAGCCACATAGATGGAACTTGAAGAAAACATCCTGAGTGAGGTAACCTCGTCACAAAAAGACAAACATGGTATGTACTCACCCATATATGGATTTTAGACATAGAGCAAAGGATCCACCAGCCTATAATTCACACCGCCAGAGAAACTAGGATACAAGACAGAGCCTAAGAGATTCATACAAGGTCCCTCACAGAAGGGGAAAGGAACAAGATCTCCTGAGCATATGGGGAATGTGGGGGCAGTGAGTGGAGAGGGAGTTAGGAGAAAGAGAAGGGGGAGAGAGAACATGTGGGACCAGGAAGATTGAGTCAGGGGGTGAATAGAGCGAAAAAAAGATACTATAATAGAGGGAGCCATTATAGGTTTGAAGAGAGAACTGACTAGAGAAATGTCCAGAAACCTACAAAGATGACTCCAACTAACAATATGAGCACCAGTGGCAAGGCTACCTTACATGCCCTTCCCTGATAATGAGATTGATAACTAACTTATATGCCATCATAGAGTCCTCATCTAGTAGGTGATGGAAACAGAAGCCGACACCCACAGCTAAACACTGAGCTGAATGAACTCCTGGAATTCAGGAATTCAGTTGCAGAGAGGGAAGAGTGATAAGAGTAGGGGTCAAGACCAGACTACAGAAACCCACAGGGACAGCTGACCTAAACAAGGGGGAGCTCATGGACCCCAGACTGATAGCTGGGAAATTAGCACTCAGATCCCCTGAACTTTGATCTCAGTTAGAAGGCCTGGGAAGTCTAAGAGACCTCTGACAGTGGAACCAGGATGTACCCCTGGTGCACGAAAGGATTTTGGGAGCACATTCCTCATGGAGGGATACTTCCTTAGCCTAGAGACAGAAGGGAGGGCCTAGACCCTACTCCAAAATGACTTGACAGATTTTGATGATCCCTCCATCTCTATGGAGTGTGTGTGGGGTGATTAGATGCAGGGGGTCAGGGAGGCATGGGAAGGAGAGAGAGGGGACTGGGATCGATATGTAAAATAAGAGAAATATATATATATGTATATATATATATAATATTGCTGCACTTCATATGATGTTAATGTGTCATGTATTTAAATTATCATGACATACATGCTTTAAACAACATCCTAATAACTGAAGGATTGGTTCTATTTCCTATCATCTATCATCTATCTATTTATCATTCTATCTATATATTGTGTAACTATATAATTTCTACCATCTATATTTACCAATCTATTATCAAGCTACATATAATCTATATCTACCTACCTACGTATTTATCTATCTATCCATTCATCCATCTATCCATCCATCCATCCATCCATTCATCCATTCATCCATCTATCTATCTATCATCTATCTACCATTTCTATCATCTATCTGTATTTATCATCTAAGGTCTTTCAGTCTATCTATCTATCATCTATCATTCTGTTGATCTACCATCTAACTCTATTACCTATCATCTATATTTAACTATCTACCTACCACCTATATTTAACCATCTACCTATCATCAAAGTACATATCACCTTTCTCATCTATGTATCTGTGTATCTATCATGTATGCATGTATCTATCTATCATGTATATACTATGTATATATGTATGTATCTATCATATGTGCATGCATGTATCTATCATGTATGTATATATGTATCATCTATCTATCTATCTATCAGTCTATCTCTCCTAGTACTGAGGGTTAAGCTTATGAACTCATATATGCTAGTCATGTATTCTCCCACTGAGCTAGATCTTTAGTGTGATTGGTTCTCTTAAGTGATTCAAGAAAGAGTTGTATGAAGTAAAACTGTGCTTCCATGGCTGTTGCAAGTACTGCCTCCACTTAGTCTTCTAGATATTTTTACCTTCAAATTAGTAATTTAAAAATACGTATTTTGGAAGAATAGTAAAAGTAAGGGTCAAAGTTACTCTTTCTTATTTGGATTTTTGTAACTCTCTTATGGAAGCACTTGCAAAAGAGTGTTTGAAGTTGATTTCTACAGCACCTAGCCAATAATGTGAAATGAAAGAACTGGACAGAACTTTTTCCAAAGTCAGTATTGTAATTTTTCTGTAGTATATCATCTTAGTTTATCTTATGAGTTATTACTTTAGATGAATATATTTTGAGTTATAATTTTAAATGAATATATTTATACATTTTAGAGCATAATTTTACACACACACACATACGAATACCTGCCCCCAACAGAGCATAATGAATAAATCAAGAAAATTAGCTTGTCCACCTGTGATGATTAACTTTTTTCATCTACTTGCCTGGATTTAGAATCAGCTAGGAAATACACATCTCAGCATGTCTGAGAAGGGATTTACAAATAAGTTTAGCTTAAGGTAAAAGACATGCCTTGAATGTAGATAGTACTATTCTATGGTTGCAGTCTTGGTCTGAATAAAAAGGATAAAATGAGAAAGTAAGGTGGAAGAGAAGAAAATGCTCTTAACTTTGGAACTAGCTCTCCAGCTATTAAGTTATCTTAAATCTATTTGTTTCCTAATAGTAAATTGTCTGGTGTAGTGAGAACAACTTTGTTAATTTGCTTTGCAGAGATTTTAAGGTTTCAAGAAGCTGATATCTTAAAAATATTTGGCACAGACATACAATACCACTGATTAAGGTTGAGAACTGCAGTTTGTCTATCTGATTCTTAGATCTTTTGTAGGAAATTTGGTGGTCAGGTGTGGTATGATATCACACACCTTTGAATTCCAGCACTTGGGAGAGTTCCAGGCTAGTCAGAGCTACACAGTGAGACCCTGTCTCTAACAAACAAACAAAAAGCCAAACCAACCAAACCAACATCTCCCTAAAACACCTAAACTGGACCAAACCAAACAAAAATTTCAATATCTATAGATTTTGAATGCAAGGATGAGAAAATGCTTGGGAAAAGAAAAGTATGGAGTGAATCAAAGTTGCTGAGGGTAGGGCAGATGGATAAGCATGGATGTGGACTCTTTCTCTGCATTAAGGAATAGTCTTCTTCCTCTCTGTCCAGAGGGAAGCCACACTAGCTTCAGTTCCCAGCATTGAGAAGGTCACTCATCATCTTGATAAGCAGGACAATCAAGTTGAACGAGATGCAAGATGTCAACATGAGCTGACACTGATTTTAAAATTGCCACAATCAGGATGATTCAAGGAGTGATTATAAACAGGCCTCACAGAAACAAAAACAATCAAAAATCTTCACTGCCCTGTTTCTTCTTTTACTGCCATGGGTATCATCTACTCACTGGATTTAAAATTAGAAGGCATTATGCACTAAATTACATTACAGGTTTTATAGGTTTTTCATGGAGGGACTTGGGGCCTAGTTTCCTCTTTTGTCTCTCTCTTTTAATTTTTATTAGTGCATATTCATTATGCAAAAATGTGTGGCATTGAGATTTTCATAGATGTATACCATATGCTATAATCATATTCATTCCCCAATACTCTCCATTCTTTGTTCCCCTACATTGTTCTTTCCTTCTGGAATAATTCCCTTTCCACTTCCTTGTCACACATATATAATATATACTCTGAATGTGAGACAGAGCATACAGTGCTATCCGAATTTGGCTTATTTCATTTAACATCATGATCTCTGGTTCCATCTATTTCCCTAAAAATGCAGTCATCTCATTCTTCTTCCTGGAGGAGCAGAACTGTGCTGTGTATATATGATGCCAAGGTTGATGCTCCTCATTAATGACTGGAGACCTGCCTGTCATGTGGTTTGTCAGCAGAAAACTACATTATTTAGTGAACTAAAAGGCAAATTTAAGTCATGTTTGTTTCCATATAGAGGTTCAATAGCTACATGTTTAGATAATATGTTAAATGGGAAATCAATTCTTGGGACCCAGGATTTTGGAGTAGGGGACCCCTTTAAAATGAATAAAGGGCCCTTTTATATGACAAGTGTATAGAAAGCATAGAGAAACACATTCACATACATATAAGGTTAATTATTATTTGATACTACATTACTGAAAATCATTTTGCTTTAAGTAAAATATGCAATAATAGAGAACAGCCATCATTTCCTTCTTTTTTTCTTCTATGTCTCTTTCTTTCACCTTTCCTTATTTTTCCCTTTCCTTTCTTCTTTCTTCTTTTATTCCAAGGGAAAAGAAGTGACACCATTTTTTTTCAATATGCTTTCTTAGATCCTGGGATCAGATTGTAGGTGAGTGTGTGTGGTGTGTGTGTGTGTTTGTATGTATGTGTGGTGTGTGTGTACATTTGTGGTGTATGTATGTTTGTTCTGCGTGTGGTGTATGCATGTGTGTGGATGTATGTGGTGTTTGGGTATGTATGTATGTGTGTAGTGTGTGTATGTGGTATATATGTGTGTGGTACGTGTATGTGGTTTGTATGTATGTATAGTATGTGCTTCTGTGTGGTATATGTGTATGTATGTATGTATGCATGTATATATGTGGGATGTGATTTTTGTGCGTGTGTTTGTGTGTGTAATGTGTGCTTCTGTGTGGTATATACGTGGTGTGTATGTGTGTGTGTGTGTGTGTGTAGCTCTGCATGTGCCTTCTTGCTATAATTAGATAAGATAGGACTGTTGGCCCATGATATAGTGTGCCCATTTATATTGAAATTCATTTACTATAAATTTATGCTATACTTATTGTTGGTCATTATTTTTTTCTAAAACACTCAATAAAGGGTCAGGGAGATGGCTCAAGCGGGCAAAGGCACTTACTGCCAAGCCTGATGATTTAAATTCAATTCCTGGGATTCACTTGATGGGAGGAGAGAACCGACTTCCACAAGTTGCCATTTGCTTTCCATACACATTGTAGCATACACCCACCCACATACAAAGTAATTAAATAAATGAAATAAAACACCTAAAATAATTTTGTCACAGTTTTTGTCATGACTATGACCACATGTGTTTGTATGATAACATCTTTCCTGGCTTTGTTTTGCTTGAATTTTACAGTGACAGAATGAAAAGCAGTAAGAACAAAAGTTGTGAATATCATTGTTCCTGTGGTCTTAGAGTCATTTACCAATGTACACAGTTTAGAGTGTAAGATTAGTATAAAACTTACTAAATTAATTCATGTAGACCATAAACAATCTTCTTGTCTTGGATATCTAAGAAACCCAAATATGCAATTAGTCAGATCCATGCAGTTTCAAAATGCAAACATTTCAAATTAAATAGAAGAAAGGCATTTTCATGAATAATGGGTGTGTACAATTTTGTTTTCTTCCAGCTTAAAGCCAACCATGGAGAAGCAGTCCCAGGGTGTACCTTGGCATTTATAGTAGTTACCTCATTGGATACCAGTGCCTTCATGGCATTGGGTCAAATTTAAGACTAAGAAAGGTTTTTTAGTAGTTATTTGAGAAATCAGACATCGTCATGAGGTTTGGTTTTGTTTGAACTGAGTTATTTAGAGATAAATTTTCTATATTATTTCTTTGCATATTGTCTTGAATTGTTCTCAGGCTCTCAAAGGCCACAACATTGGGAAAGTGATTGACAAGATACCCAAGCTTTTAAAAATGTTTTTTGTATGTAGATTTTTAGATGGGTAATTATTTTCATGTTTTGAACAGGTTGACACCACACACACACACACACACACACACACACACACACACACACACACATCACTAAGGTGGCCTGGAGAGATGTTTCAGTGGTTAGGAACACTGACTGCTCTTCTAGAGGACCCAGACCCAGGTTCAATTCCCGGCACCTACATGATCTCTTACAACTGTCTGAAACTTCAGTTCCAGGGAATCTGACATCACACACACATACATACACACACACACACACACACACACACACACACACACACACACAATGCAACATAAAAATTAATCAAAATTAATAAAAATTAATCTCACTAAGGCTACAGCAGATTCCAACACTGCTGCCTAACCTCATTAACTTTTTGTTGCTATAACAAAAACGTTTATAAAGAGAAAAGTTATATTTTACCTCACAGTCCATGGTTGTTGGCCTTATTGTTTTCAGGGTGGGGAGGTAGTGAGTCATAGTGGAAGAAGGTGGCAATAGTGTCTTACACGTGAGAAAAATGAAGAGGGGTACAGTTCCTTGAAGGACAAGCACATTATAAACCCAAGGCTTACAACTTGGTCACACCTTTTAAAAGTTCTACTGTCTCCCTGTGGTGCTAAACTGGGAACAGATGAGCCTTTGGGAGACATTCTACATCCAAACTATGTCATTGAGCTTATTTTTTTTTAAGTTCATGGATATTACTATGATAGAAGACCACTGTAAGAATCACAGTTGGTGACTACAGTAAGTTATAGAAACCAGTGTTTCTAATGGGAAGATGTTTCTGTAAAACTGAATAGGTGAGATAGTAATTGTAAAAGGAATATAATGATGACATTATAATGGCTTGTTAAATAATGAGTGGATTAAAAAAGGCTCAATCCCCTATTGTGGTTTAATAAGGATCAGGAGAAACAAATAGGCTGAATAGATGTTTATTCATGGAGAAATAACTTACAACATAGACAGATGAACATCCTGGTCCGAAGGATGCCTCCAGATGCTTTTTTGTCTCCATGCTGTAAGCAAGAAAGCACTCTGGGGCCCCTTCTCCAGACCTAGTTCCCCCAGGTTACATCTGCCCCTGTTCCAAACCCCAATGTGCATGGTCAGTGACACAGGTACGGACAAAATGAATATCTCACTATAATTCCCTTTTTAGTCTAAAGAAAAAAATTTAGGCTTGATACAAAACTAAATACAAAACAGTGAATACCAAGTGTGCTCTAAGGAAAATTGAGCACATACAAACTTAAGACCTACATATCTAGTCCTGGGTTTCTGCACCAGATATTGTGGTGAATGTTATATGGGGTTGGTGTGGCTCTGAGACCAGGCTGGTGTGGGGAAAACCTCCTCATAACCATCCCCATTCTTGTAGAAAGTTCTCTGTGTGGTGTATCATGTATGTGGTTTTGCTTGCTGATACAGAGTGACAGTCAAGAAGGAATTTTTCTTTCCTCATGCCAACCTATTTATAAAAATTTCTCCTCACCCAAACTCCACCTAGTAAGATGTTGTGTTATGGTTATGATTTATGAATAGAATGTGAGTGCTCCACCAATAGGTGGAGTAGAAAACAAGTTAATTTGTGACAAAAATCACAAAAAACTGTGACTCAATAAAGAATAATTCATTTGTTGATAGTGCCTTTTCTGTTTAGAGTCTTGAATTTCAAATACTGAGATAATGTCTGTAGAATTTCTATTCTTTTGCTGCAACTGAGAACTTAGTCATTTGTGTGTGTCAGGTGCTTGGCTCAGGTGCTTGGCTGTGGTTCTGTTCCACTGTGTCATCTGACTGTAGAGGAAGATGCTCTTTGTCATTCTTTACTCTCTTGGGGCACTGTTAGGAGTTTTTCTTGTGCTTCCAAAAGCTGAGGAATCTTGCTTCTTCTCCTTAGGAAAAGCTCCTTGAGTTAGACATAGAGGCAGAAGTGTGACTAGCAACATATTTGATGGAGTGTGCAATATGCATCCTCCTCCCTGCACACAATGGTGTTTATTTGGTCTTTCTAAATGAAACCATAACACACATCTGCTTTCCTCACCCACACTGATGCACACTGAGGGTGTGGTAATGGTATAGAAGCAATTGAAGCAACAATAACAACAACAACAACAACAACAAAGAAAGAAAGAAAAGAAGAAAGGGAGGAAGAAAAGAAGAGGAGAAAATGTTTGGCTAGAGATGTTTTTATGTTTCTGTCAATTTTCCAGTGATAGATATGAAATTAAGTAAAAGGATTGTGTATGTCTCATTTGGAATAAACAAATGCAAAAGATCTGGAGAAAGTAAGGAACGAAGGTGATGAAACACCATGTTGCTCTTCTGTAAGTTAAGAGCATATGCTCAAAGAAAGAAGGCCTCCTGTGAGAAGCACTGGCTCAGTAAATACCTGTTGGAATGTAATGTCCCCTTTGGTAAGAGCATTCCTCCACTCTTCTCAGATTCTTTAAGTTTTCATTGACAGCAGAACTACACAGAGGGGATCATAATTGCTCAGCTTCATTTGGGATTTGTGCAGTAGGTCTGTTTCTATTCCCCTCCCCATGTTTATCTAATTGCAAATAATGTTGAGAGAGTTGAGATGCCATGCTAAAGAAGGTATGGTTTTCAACCAATGAAATGCTTTCTCATTTGTTCCACTTGGGATTTTAGTTGATGGGAAAAAAAGTAAAAACAAAAACTGAAACAAATGAACAAAAATAAACAAACAAACAAAAAACAAAACAAGTTAAAAAAGAAATCTTTATTCCAATAGGATTGGAGGAATATATTTGCAATGCCAAATTTAAAGAAGATTCTATAAACCTTGGTTAAAATATGGGTGGTGTAGTGCATGTCTTTAATCCCAGCAATTGGGAGGCAGATGCAGGTGGATCTCTGTGAGTTTGGTCTACAGAATGAGTTCCAGGACAGGCTCCAAAGCAATACAGAGAAACCCTGTTTTGAACCCCCTTCCCGACTCCAAAAAGAGGATAGGTAGCTCATCCTTTTGAAGAGACCATGTTTAGTGAATAAGAACTGCAGAGGTCAGTGGGTATGTCATGGCTAAGTCTGTTCTGCCTCCTTTCCACCCTCAGTTCAAGAACGTAGACTGAGTGCTTTGAGGGAGTGACATTAGACCAGTGCTGTCATGCTCTCCCCCTTGCAGACTGTCACTCTGTTGATAGCCCAGCAGAGTCTTCCTGCTCTCTGGGCTTTCTTTCCACATGTTCTCTCACAGACAGAATGCTTTATTTTACAATTTTAAGTGTGCAGGCTGATGTTATATTGTCCATGGTAAAAAAAAAAATGTGTGAAATTTTTATGTAGGCAATTTGCTCATTTGGTTTCACAATTAGCCATAATTAAATGTAATTTGTCTGGGTTATAATTAATATTTTATGACATAGAATAAAGAGAGTTTAAATATCTAATTTAAAAGATGGATTCAATATTTGAATCCATTTGGAAAGCAGAGGCCTTACTTAATTGTTTGTAGATAAGTGTTTCTTTCTAATTTAAGAAATTATATTAAACGATTTAAGAATCACCCAGTCTCATAGCAATTTATCTGGAGGAATTTGTGGAAATTGTTATAAATACATATTTAACTAACAAGATAATCACACAGATTACTGTTGCTAAGGCATGTTTCTTTTCATCATCATCAAACTAATAATATAGTATTTAGAGTTTTGAAATTCTTTGTTGGTTTGTAAGATAAGCTTTGGCTGGTAATCATGCAATCATGACCAAAGGCCTTTTGTTTTTGTTTTGTAAACTGGCCTCATCTATATTCAATAAACAAAGACACAGAATTTTTTTGGGAATTGTGTATGTGTTTGTGTGTGCTGTGTGTTTTTTTGTGAGTGCGTGTGTGTGCGCGCGCACATGCATGTGTGTGTATGTGTGTGTGTGTGTGTGTGTGTGTGTGTGTGTGTGTGTGTGCTATTAGCTGCTTTATGAATAACACATCATTCTAGGAATTAGAACTAATAGTAAAAACACCAAACAAAGCATAGTATGTTAAAGGAGGAAGAAATTGATTTCCTGCTTATGAATAAGTGTTTCAGTAACATAGAATTATTGAGTAGTTAAGAGAGGCCGTTTCTTATTTATATCACTGGACTGAGTAGGCTTATAGTCATAGAGTAGGATCACCTCTGACCTTGAAACTGTCACCTCTTCTTGCCATAACTGCATAAGACATATATGCTAGGCATACTTGAAATTATAAATAGAAGGCTGCCATCAGACCATTTCTCTTCTCAGCTATGGGATCCCCTTCAACAAATTTACTAAATGAATAGAAGCATTCAGAGAGCTGGTTCCTTCTAATGGATGATTCATTCTAACTGAGAACATCTGTAAGCAATGATACAGCTTTGAGTTTGTGACCAAGACTTGCTTAGGGTCACAAAGCCACCATTTAATGAAATAGTTAGTTCAGCCTCAATACACTAGAGATTCTCTGTGAGCACTCAATTAGGCGAAGGGCCTGAGAGATTTTTAGTGATTCCCTGTAACAGAGAATCTTAAAACAAACACAATAGGCATATTTACTTCTTCCCATCTGAAAGACAGTACTCAGAAACCACCTTCTTTACAGCCATGCATAACACAGCTGAGTTCTGTTTCAGTCCTGGATCAGGAAGGGTGTCCATCAGAAGAGGATTAAGGCTTTGAGACCTGTGGTGTTCATAGCAAAGCCCTGCAGGAATGGTAAGGTTAAAGTAACTTCACAGGGCAAGGGGTTGGGAACTGATGAGTGAACAAATAACTCTCTGAAAACAGTTGTAGGGTTATTAAAGAAGAATAGAACCCAGCTGGCCTCTGCTTTATGAAGGCCAGACAAGAGGGAATGGAGTGAAGTTAAAGTAAGAATTGACAAAGGGAGGCCTTAAGCTCTGATGCCCTTATGAAAGGGGTTCCTGTCCTTGTGTTCTCATGCATCCATACATATTCAACTGTTCAGCTCATAGATGGCGACCAGGCTGTCAGGCCTTCAGGCCCTTCATAGTTTCAGAAAGGATTGAAGGCTGACTGAATTGAGCTGTAGCACTTCATGAACAAGAAATCTTGATAAACGATTCTACTTTTCCAGACATGTTCTAAGAGTTCTTTCAAAACCAGCAGGATATGCATAGTTTCAGTAAAAAGAGACTCTTAAAAATTTGACTTTTGCCTGATGTGAGCCAAGCACTTTCCAGTTATGTATGGACATCTGGTGTTTGGAGTTAGGTGCATCCACTCACTTACTGATGTTATTTTAAATCATTGACTGAATGGGTATGTAATGAGTTTGACCAATTTCAACTAGGAAAAAGGAGTCACAAAGTTACTTGAAAATATGTTCATGAATATGTATTTTAATACACTTAAGTTTTTGTGTGTGTGTACAACTTAAAATTTGGTCTCAGTTACTATAGATAAGACTAGAAAGAAACAGATAAACAATCAGGCTTATATTACATAGAACTTTGTATCCTGATTTGTGAACAGAATTTTAAGAAAATTTATATGTCATCAATGATGAAAAACTTTTTTTTAGTTGGTAGATTGAATTTTCTTTCATTCTAGAACTGAACTAAAGCTGTTTTCAATTCTCTATTATAATGGATTGTCAGTCTTTACAATAGAATCTTAGAAGGAACTAAGCCAAAAGGTAAGAACACTTGTGTGTGTGTGTGTGTGTGTGTGTGTGTGTGTGTGTGTGTGTGTTATTGGCAACATAGATTGACATTCTGAAAAATCTATCACACCTA
The DNA here is from genome assembly GCF_943737965.1 of Phodopus roborovskii. Taxonomy (NCBI): domain Eukaryota; kingdom Metazoa; phylum Chordata; class Mammalia; order Rodentia; family Cricetidae; genus Phodopus; species Phodopus roborovskii. The sequence goes on from NW_026126418.1 coordinate 46,971,989, forward strand.
CACTTGAATGCGTCTTTTGTCTGTTTTAGTGCTGAGAATTGAACTGAAGGCCTTCATGTTGTAGACAAGTGCTCTGTCACTTAGTTTCATTCCCAGCTCCTCAGGTGATAGAATTTTATTTGAGTTTTGCCTTTGGGCATGTGAGTATTTGTATGTGTGGGTGTAGTTGACCCTAGGAGCCTGAAAAGGGACTCCCTGGAGCTGGAGTTACTGGTGGTTGTGAGCCTTTTGATGTGGGTTCTTGGAACTGAACACAGGTCCTCTGCAAGATAAGTCCTCTTAAGTGGTAAGCCTCTCTTTAGTCCCTTGGCTGCCTTTTTTGTTTCCTCCTTTCCTGGCATTGACAGTTAACAGAACTTTACAGTTTGGAAATATTAAGTACTTTCTATATTGGACAAGATGGATAAAATTATTTATAGGTAGGTGTGTTACTTTGAGCCTACAAAATGACTTCTGGAACTTTTAAGTAAAAGATAACCTTTGAAAATTCTTTGTATGGCACACATACATCTCATCTTACCAGTACAACAAATACACACCAGATATTTAGTAATTTTGTCTATCTGCCAGGCTACGGCCTCTGCTAAGGTACTTGGTGATGGGATTTCTATTGTGTTTGTCTCTGGATTTTCTTGCTTCCTAGCTTTTGTATGTTTTACCAGTATTTAGTTTTCTTCATTTTCACCATTTATATGACTAACTTCACATGTTAATTTGATTGGGTCAGCAGGTGCCAGGTATTTGGGAAGGTATTGTGGTATGAGAAATAACATTAAATTGATACACCAAATAGAGAAGGTAACACTCAACATAAACTGCTCAAATCGTTAGACTTGGGAGATCTATAGCATAAGGGAAGTGGGTTCCTACTACAATGGGTGGGTTGTTATCTGTTTGTCAAACAACACCAGTGACCTTGCTAGGCTTCTAGCTTAAGGATTTACCTTGAAGGTCTGGAATTTTTTTTTTTAATGTTCTCTCTCTATATACCCTATATCCTACTGAATATCTTTTTATCTGCTAATCAGTCCCATCTTAACTCCATAAGCTAACTGATTTTTCCCAAGTCTAATAGTTATACTTGCCAATGAGAGCTTTCCTTGCATAGGGACTTGACATCCTCCCCAATATTGTGCTTCCAGCATTTGATATCCTTTCTTTCTCAATTGCAGTTTTTTATACATGGCCCTCATTGGCTATGCTGTATGTACTGCTTACTTTTTTTTGGAGCTCTCTGATCACCTACCTGTCCTGGCCACCTCACATGGGGTTCCAGCTTCTTAGTCAACTTCAACTCTTTCCTTTGTGCTCATTATTTTTTCATTGTAACTCTTAGAGTAGACATAATATCTTATAGGAGTTTCTTCAGGTCTCCCAACTCAAATTAATGTTCCTCAGCTTCCTTTCTCATAGCATTGCTGCATACCTTAACTGCCTTTTCCTTATTTGACCTTCTTAAAAAGGTCCACGAAGTCAAGTATGTATCTTTTCACTTGGGGACACAGCTTCTATTACGTGCCTGGCATAGTCCAGGCTCTTAACAGACACATATTGAATAAACAAATGGAAATAATAGATGAGATTTCCTTTTACTTTTCTTGATGAACATAGGAACTCTTTTGACAGAGTTATGCTGTGGACATTGTTCACTATATTGGACATATTTAATTCAGAAGTAATCCCTGCCTTACCTTGTGGAGGATCATTCAGATTTAGAGAGACCACACATACTTCCCTTACCTGTGACTACTTTATGAAAATCAGGACTTACATCATTGGCTCTCAACTGGAGCCAAATTTCCCTCTCAAAGGACTTTGCCAAAAGTATAGAAGGTTTATTTGCTACAGACACAAGGTGCAGGAGGGGTATTGAACCTCTGTAGTATTTAGAACCCAGGGATGTTACTACTACACGGGGGGAGGTGTACTACAACAATTCAAAATGCTGGGGGATGATGTTGGGAAAACTCTCTATATTCAGACATGATATACAAAATAAATTATTCTAGGTGGTTGTTATTTTATAGCCTCCTGAGACCAGTGTTTTTTACAGAATCTTGCATATTATTTGACCACAGAAGAAGAAGAAGAAAAAAAGAAACCAAAAAACCTCGGGGGGGGGGAATCAAGCAACCAAATGTTACACTATATTACTGCACAGGAGCTGTTTGGTACTGCATCTTAACTCATTAACATTTAAAAATTGTTATGCGGCAGAAAAATAATTATGTCCTTTAACTGATGAAACAGAATCCATTTTTTCTAAGCATACTTGTTTTAGGGGCATAGTGCTGAAACACCAACTGTTTTTACAAGTACAGTAATCACTATGCTGTTGAGTTTATTGTGTTTTGTTAAGGCACACTTTATAGTGTGGAAAATGCATTTTAAGGTAGTTCTTCTGGACCCAGTTATGGAAAGAACCTTATTTTTTTTAAATGAAGTTTTAGCTTCATAGTGACCCTCTCTGGAATATGAAAGCATAATGCAGGTGGCCTCTGAGGAGTTCAATATCCAGGTTTTTGACATTCCTAATGATTGAGACTTCAGGAAGAGAGGAGACAGCTACATAAGGAAAGTGCAAATGGCGAGAAATTAAGGGGTTCCAAAGACTTGAAACCCTTAAGAAGAATGGTGAATTCTATTCACAATGAGTAGTTTGGTATCCCCATCACCTGATAAGACCTGGACCTGTCTTCATGGTCACCTTATCTGGAGTTTTGAAGGACTTTCCAATCTCTGTATGCATATGAAAGGTTGGTGTACGAACACAATTACATTTTTTTTTCCTGATGAGTAGTATTCATAAGAATCCACAGATATTAAAAAGAATTAACTTAGAAAAGGTTAAAGAGAAATTGTCTTTAGAAACAAACACATCCTATTGTAAATGGGGTTTTGGAATTTGTGTCTTTTAGAAGACAGAGAATATTTAGAAATAAGCTGTGATGAAGTGGGCTCTGTTGTACCTCCCCACATCATAGGCTTGACATGAGATGCCTAGGACATAGCCCATATTTTGTAACTTTATTCTTTCTCTTCATGAGGGTCTTGAAAACCCATAGTCCCTCTCCCAGCAGGGGACCTCTGTAAGTCTTCTGTGCTTTGTGAAGATAAATTGTGATTTTGTTGTTTCACACAACCCAGTTTTCACTTGTCTTTTTTAGGCTTGAAAATGGTCTAGTATAAGTTAATATGTAACATTTGTAGGTGGGATTCAGTATAGTTAGGTAAATGCAAGAAAAATCTATAGAGATGACGATACAGCTGCATGTGTTCTGCCTACCTAACTTGGACTTGATCACTCTGTTGGCCTTGGCTCTTTGTGTGGTCCTGAATGGGTTGATCTGGCTTCCTTCCAGCTTCCTGCTGGCAAAGGTACTGCCCTCTCTCCTCTGTGTGTGTGTGACAGTGGGGGTGGGCAATAGTGGCTTCAGAAGTTTACTTTGGAAACATGCAAATTTGCTTTCTCTGATGATATTATTGAGCAATAGCCGGACACATACTAATCCTTGGTTTCCCTTCCTTAGAAGTTGCCAGTGGTGTCTGACTCTGTTCTGATATAGTTTGTACCCTTATGTTCACTAGATTCCTTGTTGTGGGTGTGCAGCAAGGCACAGTAAACTACTGTGTTATTAATATAATATTTTTCTACCCTCGACATTTCTGTGTTCTTCAGAGAGGATTATGTGATTTAAATTTGTATAGTCACAATTCAGCAAGAGCTCCTAGATTCATAAAGAGGTAAACTCTGATCATCATAATAATAAAAGGTGGTAAATTTATTTTAAAAAATCTCAACTATGAAAAGCCCCTAAACAAAGCAAATATATTTTGAAATGGATGTATTTCACTATGAGTTATGTCCACTTTAGAATGGAGATACTTATCCAGTACTATACACAGGGACATATTTCTTTATATTAGTTCTTGATTATAAATCTTGGGTTTATAATGTTTGATCTGTGCAGAAATTGGAAAATATAAATACTAAATGGTGGTGCTTATGTAGGTGCTTATTAGGATGATTTCTTCTGAGGATATGAAAAAGTCAATACCATCTCACTCAGCAGTCGAAATGAGAGGCAGAGTTAAGTGTGGGTCACTAGTATGAGAAATTGGATGCATTTTTCCTTTTAAATTTTAATATTATTAGAAGTCTTCTTTTGTTTATAAAAGCCACAGTTTTATGACTCATGAAAACTATAAGAATACATTTGCCCTTAGAAGTGACTTTTGCTTAGGATCTAGGGAGGTCTAGAGAGGAGATAGATAGTCCAGCTTTTGCAGGTGTGGGTGTGGGAGCACTCAGGAACACAGGAGAGCTTATGTTAGTGCTGCCTCAGATAAACTAACAGTTTTAAGGCTCCACAGTATCCTGGTTGTTCTACTGGGCAGTGTGCCAACTTGGTTAAACAAACACAATGGGAGCCACACCAAATTATAGACTCGAGTTTATGACGTGGCCTTTTGACGTTTAATTTACATCAATAAAAGTAGTACATCAACCACATGAAAATAATCAAGTTTTAGAAATGCTAGTACTACTTGTACTTTCTGGTTGGGGTTTGATTAATTTAAGAATTTAGCTTTTTTTTCTCCCTAAGTAGTAGTACTGTCAAACCACACCTGCCTAAGTGTTTTTGAAATGGTCTCGTTGTCAGTGTTTTAATTTCAATAGTTCCAAAAATGTTTAGTGAGTGTTCACTACAGATGTATTTACTCAAGACAAATTTGGTCACGTGTGGACATTGCTTTGCTACAGCTAACAAAATAAATAAGAGTGAAAAAATGCACTATAAAAAAATCTCAGTCAAGGAGCGTATTAAGTGTGCTATTTGAGGGAACAGTCCTTTGGATGACAATGTGATAGCAAGAGCTTCATTGGCATCTGGAGTCAGGATTTCTATTTATGAGTGAGGAATGTGTGGGCTTTCCATAGGAAGGCAAAGTGAGTTTCTAGGTTTGAAGAGACTAAGTTCATGGTGTGTGTGGACTGGTTGGAAGATAACTGCCCAGAGGAATCTAAGAGTGCTGAAAACATTTGAAGCTATTTTAGCCAAAGTATGTTGGACTCTTAACTGCAAAAATTCTCAAACAACAAGCCATGGAGCTTAGTTAGTTTCCATTTTATTTTGAGTTCCCCCCCCCTAAAGATCTTTCAGATATCCTCTGCCTAGCTGAGTGCCTCCAATAACTTTGTGCATTTTGCTATCTCCTTGTGGATTAGAACATGTGTTTAGAGAATGTCTACAACTCAACAAGTTAAATGAAGTTAGGACTCCATGTCAGTAAGAAACAATGAAAATTTTCTCCCTAATCTAAAACAAGCTGATAACATATCCTTCTCAGGAACGAGCTAACTGACTACAGGCACACTGTTCTCCAGAAATCATTGTCTAAACACAGCACTCCATTCACTCAGGTCTCTTGTGTGCACAGTACTGTTTCCATGTTTGTTTTGTTCCACAGTTAGTTGCACATTGCACCTGCCACCAATTATCACTCATATGTGTGCCCCTTAATTGCCATTTTAAGGTCTTCAAAAAGTAACTTATATGTGTTACTTCTTTTTTTTAAGCCACAGGTAAATCCATCCTATGAACTCTAATTTTGTTTTTTAAAAAGAAATGCCTCCTGATTTAAAACAGTTAGAAAAATTGTTTGTTTCATTTACAATTACATTTAAGAGTTCATCTTTATCCTTCGAAAGGGGCAGTCAGTGTTTGTGATAGCAAGGATCTCATTGAATAGTTGAGTTTACAAAGGTAGGGAGAAAGGATGGATACAGTGGTACATGCCTGTAATCTCTGCACATAGAGACCGAGAAAGACCATCATGACTTTGTAGCCAGTATAGGCTACCTAGGGTGTTCTCGGTTAGTCTCACCGATGTAGTGAGATGCTGCCTTAAACAATGAATAAAAAGAGCAGAAAACAAAAATGAGAATGTAGATCCTATGGATTACCATTTGGCAAGGATAAGGTAAATTATAAACAAACTTTCAGGATGACTCATTTAACTGTAGCTTAGAGGATTTAGAAGTTGAACACTTGACCGTTGGCTGACATGTTGGAAAGAACAACAGCTGTCCCTAGACTAATTTCATAGCCTATTTCCCATTTCAGACCTTTTCACTCCCTTCAATTCACTTATTCCCTTGATAAATTTATTTTTTTGTATGTGAGTGTGCATATGTGCACTTGGGAACATGTGCACATGTATGCACATATATATGGAAATTGGACGTCAACATCAGGTGTCTTCCTTAACATAGTTCCACTTCTTCTTTAGAGACATAGTCTCTTACTAAACTTAGATCCCATTAATTTGGCTGCACTGTCTAGCTAGTGAGTTATGGGAGCTCCTTATTTTCTCCTCCCCACTGATGGGATTATAGATGCACACCACCACACCTGGCTTTTAATATGGGTTCTGGGGATTGAAACTCAGGTCTTCATCCTTACACAGCAGATACTTAACTGACTTAGCCAGTGCCCTTAATACATAATTCAACTCTGTGGCAGGAACAGTAGCAAGAATTATATATATGATGTTTCCTAAGAGTTGTAAGGATCCTGTCCCTGTGGAGGTTGTGACTCCCTGTGAACAACGTGCCTGAACAAAACTGCAACCATTCAATGGGAACACTCTACAGAAGTAAACACAAAGAGAAAAGAAGCAAGGATTTTAAGATGCTCCTACAAGGCACTGCAAGAAAAAGGCATGAGTAAAGGATGGATAGAGAAATCTACATGTGCAGATGCTCAGCTAATTTGTACATTGAAAATTGTATGTTATTTGGCCTCCTTGTTATGGTGGGATGGTTTGTGGTAGCACACAAAGTCAACATTTCTTAGGTTTAACAACAGTGGAAATTTCTTTCTGGCTCTAGAGATAGTCTTGGGCAGTATTCAATAGGCAGGCTTTTCAAGAACCTGGATTTACTTTGCCATCCCTTTCAGTAGATTCTCTCAGCCTTGATGTGATTGACATAGTCTGCTATGGGATATTGAGCTGTGCATTGTGGAATTACTGAATTACTGAACTGTCCTGCCCAGCTGCCAGTACATCCCCCCAGTTGTGGCAATCAATACCATAATTTTTAATGCTGTAGTTACCCATGGGAGCAATATCTACTGGTTTGGAGCCTTATTGACATCTGCATTCAGCAGATGAAAGTATATTCAACAGTATATGAATGAAAGCTCAGGTCTGGAAGTAGCAGGTGCCTTTCTTTTCTCTCATTGCTCTGCAGTGACACAACTCAGGAGGCTACATATACCTTCAAGATTGCTAGGAAATGTAAATGTAGTGCAGGCTTGCACTCAGTTATAACCTTGTTATTACAGGAGGGGGACAAGCTCTAGATTATGGTGGAGCATTAGTGGCCACTGATACATGTTTCAACCAAGGAAAAACTGTAAGTCTACCCCCAAACTTGAGAATCTGAGAGTCCCACTAGCTTGCCATGCTTGGCAGAACAACCGCGTCTTTGGCCTACTCTCTGCCCTCATTTGTTTCTGACTGTGGATGGACAGAATCTCCATAGGCCAAAGGGTTGTTTAAGGTCTCCATAATCCTGAGGACATTTTCAAAAGTGTATAATTCAGCCCTCTCACACTGATTGAAAATTTGCTTTGAATATGTCTGGCTTTAACTACTGCATTTTTAAAGGTATGTGGAGAAACCGGCACTAGCCTGGAGGAAAACAACAAAAAATCATTACAGGGAAAGGAAACAGGCCCTCCAAAGGAGATTAAAAGATCCTTGCATACTTAGCTGGTAAACATCTCTTGTTATATAAGGGAGTTCATTTTTTTTTAAAGATGAAGATGTAAAATTATTCCTCATGGAAAACTAAAGTATAATACTCATATAACTACTAGAGTGGGCAAATTTTTATTTTAGTCTGAATGAAGAATTTAAAGTTCATGGCATGAAAATACTAGAGGCTACAGGGAGACAGGGAGGGTGGAGGCTAAGGGCAAAAAAAAAGTGGGGGGAGAGGGAGAGAGAGAGAGAGAGAGAGAGAGAGAGAGAGAGAGAGAGAGAGAGAGAGAGAGGTAGATATTGAACTTTCCATACATGTGTGGAGATGAAACTGAGTTGAACTAATATCTTCATCAGCCCAGAAGGTTCATTTGTTTGAGGAAAATATGAGTTGGATTGAACTGACTATCCCAAAGGGGGTGGATTGATTAATTTGTTTCCTGATTCAGTTACTTTGGGCTTGAAATTCATTCAATAAATTTCTACAAATCTACATTCTTTTTATGATAATGAAACTTTTCCTTGTGGATGTTTTTCTCAAGTAGGCTATGAGGTACACTCTAAATGTTTGGTTTTTGGTTTTTTGGTTTTTTTTTAATGTAGAAAAGATAATTTAATAAAGTGTGTTGCTTGCCCAGTTCTAGAGAAGATATATCACACTTGCTCACAAAATCACATGGCAGAACTTTGAAGTCCACTTCTACTCCACTTGGCAGGTTCTCTTGGGCAGTCCTCTGTAAGCCTGCTCCTCAGACCTGTTCTTTCAGCTGGAACTAAGATTCTTATTAAGAAAGGGACCAGCCCACCATTGGAAAACATCCCTCTCTAGGGTGTAACTTGGCACTTACAGACTTGTACAGAGCAACAGGATGTGACAATTTAGAACATGAAAACAATGGTATATATTGTCCTACAATGGAGTTTGACATGATAGAAGTAGCGTGAAGGCCAAACATAGTTTTCTAAGGCTACTTGTTCTTTGGGCACTGAACACTGATTTTTCCTAAACAAAGATACTAGGTATAATGAAAGCAAGCAAGGGAGACTTGGGGCTTTCTTTATTTGAAAACATAGTAACTGGTAGAAACTTTACCTTTTAAGTTTGTAGCAGACTTATGGGCACATGAGAGAGGCTGAAGTTGAAGACTTGTAAGCTCAGTGAGACAGCTTGTTATTTAGGACAATAACTCTCCAATGACTGTAACAGCTTTCAGGTTATAAGTGGAGAAAGGCAAGTCATGGAAAAAGCTACCACATAAGTGGTAGAAACCCATAGAAGTTTGAAAGCACCCTGGTAACGGATTCACTGCTAATTCTCATGCCCTACTCTGAATGCTCAGGGATTTCCCTAGCTCCATTTCCTTCACAGATACCTTTAGACATTCTATTTCAAGCACCACTCACTTTACTTCTTTGAATTTCAGATATTTTGTCTTTTCCTCTCTACTGTTTCCGAGGAATAACTGTTTTCCCTCTCCTTATTTAGGTCTTCAATGTCATATGTGGTATGACAGCAAGTAGCTTGTATTTTTAACTTGTATTTTCATTGCGTTTTCCCAGTCTTTGGGATGTGAGGTAGAAAATCACACAAACCATGTAAGCACATTTTTTTCCCCCAAATTTCTTTGCTTTCTTCCTAATTGTCATCTTGATGTTTTCATCTTCAGTGCTTCATCTTTCCATCTGCTACACAGAAATTTTAGGTGGTACCACATGCACTTCTCACAACTCTACTCAACTGTTCGTTTTCATTCTGTAACTTCCCCAGAGTGGTTTCCTGTACTGGCAACATTAGGCACATATGCCTAGCTAAAGAATAGTGATGATATTCTTGCCACCCCCAGCATCTTTTGTTGACTAACTCCTACAGCAAATCTCGAAACGCAGAGTGCTTCAGACCATACTGTAATCTCTTCCTGAAACTCCCCAGCTTCTGACTTCTAGTTCTTCTAGCCACTCACTTTGTAAACTCTCAATAACTTACCTCCACTGCCATTCTATTGTCACTCTCTACACCTCTCTTGGTGTATTCTTAACTAAAGTGGGTACTATTTTACTAGACCTTTCTGCTTTACATATTTTTATTTCTTATTTAGTTTTCTGTCTGTTACCAAATTAGATTTCTACATTTTTGTTCCCCTACCCTAACAAATTCCAATATACCTCCCCTACAAACTGGTTTTAATGTAAAAAAAAAATCATGTAGCTTGGCATTGAAGTCACTCTTCTTTGCTACAGTAGGAGAGAATAGAAAGTTCTTAGGTATCTTTAGGAGGTTGAATAACTACATGAAATCAGGAAAATGAAATATGAATTGACTGGGATTATTTATTAGCCTTTGGTTTTTCTAGTTGCAACACTGACTTTTATGAAATACTGTCTAAAACCATTGGTTGTAGAGTTTCATTTGGAATTGATGATAGTTTGGGAAATATCCTCACGATTATTGCTTCTTGACTATTTGCCTTCAGTCATTATTCTATCTTATTGATGTAGCAATTATTAAAATTCTTTTAAAAGTAGAAAGCAAAGCATATTCTATTTTAAATGTAAAGCAAAGCATATTTAAATATAAAACAGAACATTCCTGCCTCTTGCTGTCCCTACTTGAAATGAAAACTGAAGCAGAGATAATCACTTTCTAGGAGAATTAACAATGATAAAAATAATCTATGATACTGATGTCTCCCTCAGACAATTTCCCCATGGATAGTTTGAGTTATGATTTTAGTTACTGCTTTATTTGAGTTTAGAAGCCCATTACCCCAAAACCAGATGATGCTTGGATGTATGCATAGCTCTCTCCACTGTGATTTGAAATAGGTGCTTATGGACACAGAAAAACAGCAATTGCTTGTTACTTCAACAGCTTTTATGTGCTCTCAGTTACCAAATTTTCCAACCTGACAAACCCAGAAATATGGAATTCCACTTCTACACAAATCACATGAAACATTCAGTTTTCTATGCTTTTTGGTAAATTGGTTGATGTTTCTGCTTTGTGCTGTCACTCTGAAAATGTACTCGTACTACATGGTTGATGTCTTGGTTAGGAGTTCATATCCTGAGAGAGGTTCACAGTGGAAGCTGAGGTGTATCTGATTCAGCCCCAAGGCAGAAAAACTGGATGAAGCAGTTTCTCCCCTTTCCCCTTCACAGACGTATGATTTGTGCAACAGCTTTGGCTTTGCAAATAGGGAAGTGTCAGAGTCAAATCAGCCTTCCTCCAAAGGAGCTGTGTGCCTGTTTCTCAGTTCAGTGATACCCAGATCCAGGACAATTTTATTTCAAGTGGAATACACACAGCAAGCAAATATCCTCAAGGTCAAGTGGATGTATTCTTTCAGTTCTACTGCAAGAACCAGTTTCCTCATTCACAAAAAGGCCCAGACTCACTCACATTTCAGAACAGTGAACTCTGTGGAAAAAAAATGTTCAGAACATTTTTTAAATTTTATTTTGTATTTTACATATTGATCCCCTCCCAACCTCCCATGTACTCCCCCCATCCTATTCCCCACCCACTCCCCAGGGAGGGGGAGGCCTTCCAGGAGGGATCATCAAAATCTATCAAAGTCATTTGGGGTAGGGTCTAGGCCCTCCCTTATGTCAGAGAATACATTTTAAAATAAAAAACACACATGACATTATGTAATCAGTATTTATGAGATAATAAAATATGGCAGGGGAGGGTGCTGCCCTGGTTTGCCTACCCAAGACACGGTTTGCAATGTACTCACAGCATGGCCAAGTTCTAAGGCATAAGGAAGTGAGCAGCTGAAGCAATAACTGTATAATTCAAACAGTATTTCCTGTCTTTTCTTCAATGAACTCACTATTTCCAGCAGCATCAGGCATGATTTCTTCGTGGGTCAGACAGGCCTGAGCCGTTTGGAGTATGTCTTTGTTTCACGTTTTTCTGTTGGTAGGCTAAGTGAAAGCTAAATTGATACACCTTTCTTGTGCATTTTTGTGGGAGACAATATTCTTGCTGTCACCAATTTTCCTTCTGCAGTTTGGTCCGGCTTATTTCTAAGTAAACAAGACTTGGCAAACAGGTAGAAGCGACCTGGATTGTTCACACCGCTGCTTTGAAAGTGTGATTTTCCATTACAGATGGATAGATTTCACACATGCTTACCCAAGCGGGTGTCTCTGGTTTCCCTCCACCCCTTTCCTCAGTGCGTAGTCTCGTCCCATTGTTTCCATTCAGGTTGTGCCACTTCATATTTCTCACCTCCCCCCCCTTCACCCATTTTATGTAAATTGTGTGTGCATAATGGAATGAAATGGTTTCAGTGGAGCTGAACAAATATAGGAACTCTCTCTTGAAGTACACAGGTGAATTTGCATATAATTTTGATTATTCAGTTTTATGAGTAGGACTGAAACCGTGAACAAAGTTGAGCTTCTGGGGGTGGTAAACTTTCAATTTTCTTCCTAAAGTAAAGCTCCATGGATGCAGTAAAAACTCAAACTATATGAAAATACTGAAATTTAGTAGACATATAAATCGGACAGAAAACTCCAGTTTTTAAGAAAATAGATTGTATTACCTATTCACTGAGCAATTTTATAGTTCACTTCTCTGTGAATCAGCTTTTAAATTTCTAAATGTTCTTATTTTATACACTTTGCATGCACTTAAGGGGCTCTTTTGTACACCCTTTAATGTTAGCTAACCTAATAAATGCATCATTCATTCATTCATTCATTCATTTATTCCTTCACTAACCAAGATTCAGCTCTAATGACCTGAAACTGAGCAATAGCTCTATATTATTATATTTGGTTTCCATTGGGAAAGTTAGTGACCCTCAGCTTGAATTTCTTCATGGGCAGATGAGATAATCATACAACCTTATAAGAAGTTCACAATGCAGAATGACATTTTTATATAAGGTATCTGATTCAAAGTCTGTAACATCTATGGTGCTTTGTGGGTGTCTTTATTTGGTGCATTTACAATAGACTATTATAAACTGGGTGATTTATAAATCATAGCAAAGTTTTCCCATAGTTTTGCATGATGAGAAGTTTTAGATGAAGGCACTGGCAGATTCAAAATCTGGTTCTTCCATCTGGTTCAAGGGCAGATAGCTGCCTTTTTCACTAAAGTTAAGGAAAAAGAGAGTTCACTTAGACCTCTTACTTGTATTTATTCATTTATTTATTTATTTATTTATTTATTTTAGCTTTAGTTTAATTTAATAAGGACAGAGGCTTTGGCTATTTGTATGTCTGTGCATCATATGTGTCCCTGAAGGCCAGTGTGGCCAGAAAAATGTGTTGGATTCCCTGGGACTGGAGTTATAGACAACTGTGCAGCCATTTGAGTGCTGGGAATTAAACCAGGGTCCTTTGATTCTTAACAGATTTGAACCTGCAGGTGTAAGGGTCCCAAATGGTGAGATGTTGAGTGGGAGGACAGCCGATGAAAAAGTAAAGAGATTAAGAAATAGAGATAAATTCATGAAGAAGTACAACATCATACATACTATTTGCAGGGGAAACAGCCAAGGTTAGCAGAGAGCTAAGTCAGACATAGTTGACAAAGAGAACATGGGATATCTCAGACAGAGCTGCCTAAAGACTGATAACCATACTCCAAAGGGAAGAGTGGTTTTCCTAGAAACTGCAGCCTTGACTTCTGTGAGGCACTGGATCCCGGCTTGGACTGGCCTCGCCAAGTCTGCTCCCAGACAAGGACATAGTAGTGAAGTTCTCTTTGTTCTTCCATCTAGGTCTGTGAGAAAGTCTTGGGTTAGTCTGTCTCCTCACACATAACCAGATATGCTCTCAGTAGTTGAGTCATCTCTCCTCAGCTTCTGAGACCTCATTTATAAGGGTACCTACCCCTAAACCATACCTCCTGATAATATGACTCTGACAGTTATGATTTCAGTCTATGAACTGAATTCTACATGAGGACCTTAAGTCACAGATGTATGAGGGCCAAAGAACTTTCTGCATATGGTATCTGAAACCCACCATTCTGTGGGCCATGAGGATGTGTGAGACAGATACATAAGAACACCAAGTCAAGATCATTCCAAGAAGATGAGGCCTCCTTAGTGATCTCGGACTCAAGGTCATCTTGACAGCATTATTAATCCTTTCTAGTACTTCCTGATGGTCAAGCATACTATCACTCAAACTTCTTTCTTTTTCACTTGGAGATCATACAATTAGATTGTGTTCTGAAAATCCTCAGCCTTTCAAGCCATGTCTTACTTTCCTATTAGAAATAATGTTATAAAAAATGTGACAATAAAATCCTCACATTTTGGTTTCTGCTTCTTGGACACATGAACACAGCTGCTCATTAATGGTAGTTGTTTTAAAGAATGTATTTATCACTGATTATATGCACAATACTTTATTGAGCTCAGTGAATGGTGCAAAACTGAATTAAACAGATTTTTATTATTTCAAAGAAGTGACAGCATTATGCTGATGAGTGATATCATAAGGCTGAAAGATTGAATACTGAAAACTTTTACCCCTTAAAAGAGAGTTGTCATAAAAATTAATGACAGACAAAATAAAATTAAAGTACACATTTTAAAACAATGTCAATTGGAAATGTGACACCCATGAATTTTCAGTCGCTGATGTAATTGTCTCTAGCATAATTTCCCAAGCAAAATGAATGAGAAAGAACAACATGACGAGAGATTTACAACATGGTCTCAATTTGGTCTATGGTATTGCTCTAGATTTTTCTAATCATAGTGCTGTATAAATTAAGGACAGGATAGTAGTGCAAAGAGAAAGAAGGGTTGCCTTAACATGGTTCTTTAATCTATCATGACCTTGGATTTCTGATTAGATCTTTATAGTTTTTTTGCATACATGGTATATTTTATTATCATTTATTAGCTGCCAAAATGCACATCAGTATCACCTAAAAGTAAAAAAAACTTTGAACCAAGACTGGGGCATCTCATCCAGGCTGTAGATTTGACTGCAACCCTAGGATTCCTTCCACCCATCTTTAGAGAACAGCTTGATCTGAATTTTCTTCATCTTTCTCCCCATTTCTGACATCCTCTTCAACAATAAAATCCAGTGGGTTCAGGTAGTTTTGGAATAGTATTCAAGTTTCACTTTTACCAGCATTCCCACTCATTCTTGGGCTGGTGGGTAAACTTGTCCTGGTACCCATTCTTCAAGCCTCACCTCAGAACCAGAAGACAAACACAGAGACAGAAAAGCAGCAGCTGTTGCAGAACAAGTACTCTGTCCGTGGCTGCCATCACTTTTCCACTTGAAAAAGGATATAAAACTGAGGCATTATTCTTTCTGTACCCAAATTCTTTAAAAAAAAAAAAGGAATTGCTTTGTAACCCCCCCCTCCATTTGTATGCACATGCCATAGTATGTGTGCAATGGTCAGAGGAAAATCTCTATGGGAGTCAGGTCTTTGCTTCCACTATGGAGCTTCAGATATGGCTACAAGGACCCTTACTTGCTGAACCAGATCACTGACCCCAACCATAGCTTCCTATGTGGATCCTCGTGGTCATGATCCATCTATTGCCAACATTTAATTAAAATCAAATGCAATGAACCTGAGGCAATTCTAATAATGTTGCATCTTACAATATCACTGCAACCTTGATTCTGAATATGTGTACTCTCTTATGTTGGAACCATCATGCTAGGGCACTAGATCCTGCCTGAAAAAGCTCAGCTCACATTTTAACCACTGAATGTGTGAAGTAGGGTCTCTTACTGTTTTCTGGTCTTGTAGAAAATAATAGCTTAACTATAGAAAACAGACTTTCATGTTTCCTAATTTCATTCCTTAGCATAGAAACAGCAAATTGGTATATCTTTGCCTTGCTTTATCTTAGAATGACTTTTATTTTTATCCTTTCATTATAAATAGCCATTTTTCTTGCATAATATATCCAGATTACAGATTCCCTTCCTTCTCATCTCAGTTTTTTCCTTCCTACCCTCCTACCTGGACCCATCTTTTTTTGTCTCACTAGAAATCTTACATGCTTCTAAGGGATAATAATAAAATATGATAAAGCAAAAACTAATAAATTGGAATAGGGGAAAACAAACTGAAAGAGCTTTAGAAAAGGCACGAAAAGCAGGTATAAATGCAGAGACCCACTTGTTTGCATATTCAGGAATCTCTTGAAAGTACTGATGGTCATAATATATACACAAATGACCTGTGGGGTAAAAATGGAGGAAACACTTGAAAAATAATAAAAATACAAAATAAGATAAAATTTAAAAAGGTCCTGACATGGCATTAGAGATAAGGAACTTATAAATAAGTCATTTGAGTTAATTTTCTGTTGGCCAACTACTTCTGGGTAAGCAGCCTAGCCTTAAGATAGTTTGTTTTGTGGGCTAGAGAGATGAATCAGTGGTTAAGGGCACTGCTGCTCTTCCAGAAGACCCTGGCTCAATTCCCAACACCTACATGGCAGCTTACAACTGTCTGTAACTCCTGTTCCTGGGATTCTGACGAATGCCCTCATTAATTTACATGCAGGCAAAATGCCAGTGTACATAATAAAAAATAAACTATTAAAGACAGTTTGTTTCCCCAATAAGACTTACTTGGAGAAAATGAAAGTTTCATTTGTCAATTGGAGATAGCTTATGGGTAGGGATTGGGACATGTGTCTACTTCTTTTAGCTTTGGGGGCAACTTTTGGTGCAGTCCCTGTGTATGTTGCCTCAGTCTTTCTGAGTTCATGTGTGCCTTGATACTGTTTGATTTAGAGGGCTTTGTTTTCTTGGTCTCCTCTGTCTCCTCTGGCTGTTACCTTCTGTCTCTTCCTCAGGGTTCCCTGAGCCCTGAGAGGAGGGATTGATGGCTATGTCTCATTTGGGATGGAGTGTTACAAAGGCCTGCCACTCTCTGGATAATGTCTTGTGGGTTTCTGAATCTGTTCCCATCTGCAGGAGGAAGCTTCTCTGATAATGGCTGAGCAAGTCTATAGGTAGAATCAAATGCCATTAGGAGTCATTTTATTGCTAAGGTTTTTCCTGTGTTTATTTATTTTAGAACAGTAGTATTTGGTTTTGTCTTATGTCCCTGGGTTATTTAGTCACAGGTTCTTTGTCACCCTAGCAGTGTTGGGTATAGGTTCCATTTCCTGGAGTGGACTTTAAGTAAAATCAGATATTGATTGGTTTCTCCCACAAGAAACCAATTGTATGAGCATGTCTCACAGGCAGGATACAAGGTAGGTTGGTGCTATGATTCTCCCTTGGTAGCATGCAGAGTACATTCTTGTACCAAAGACACACAGAGCCAAGCCTCTATACAGGCATCAGCTTGACTTCTTCATATTAATGATCTATGTAGGTAGTATCTTCATCCATGGGCCTTGCCATCAGTTTGTGGAGTGCAATAGCCTGGGTTTTTTGCAGGGGAGGTCCCATGGGATACTTTAGCCAACAACTTAATTATATATAACCCAAATGCAGTACTGAAAGCTATATTTGGTGACAGATGTCTAGCTGAGTCTATCTCCCTATTATTTGATGATTTAATTTATTCCTCTTCATATATGCATGCATTTTTACAAAGCTTTTATTGTATTAGGTTTTCATACTATTCTTCAAATGATCCTTAATTTTAGCTTTTTTTTTCCTGGCATCTCTTCCCTCATCTACCTCATCCCTCCTCTTCCTTACTTGACCTTCCCATTCTAGGTCCTATGGTCCATCATTAGCAATCCCATTTCCATTTCCTAGGGAGTCTGTCCTACCCTAGTCCTTTATTCTGTATATAACCTCTGTGATTCTAGGGCTTGTAGCCTGATTATCACTGGCTTAACAGGTAATGAACATGTCTAAATGAATACATACCATATTTGTCTTTCTGGGTCTGGGATACTTAAATAAGGATGATTTTTTTTAGTTCTATTTATTTATCAGCAAATTTTATGATTTCATTTAAAAATGGCAGAGTCTATGTGTAAATGCACCACATTGTCTTTATCCATTAATCTGTTCAGTGACATCTAAGTTGTTTTCAACTTTTGACTATTATAAATAGAGCAGTAATGAATACAGTTGAACAACTGTCTCTGTGGTAGGATGAGGCATCCTTTGGGTATTTTCCCCCTAATGGTACAGCTGGGTCTTGAGGTAGATGGAGTCCCATCTCCTTGAAGGACCTCCACACTGATTCTATCGTGTTTGAATTTATTTGCACTTCCACCAGCAATGGATGAGTGTTCCCCTTACTCCATATCCTCTCCAGGATCACTCAAATCATTGATTTTAGCCATTCTGATAGGTGTCAGATGGAATCTCAAAGTAGATTTGATTTGTATTTCCCTTATGGCTAAAGATGTTGAACACATTGTTAAGTGTTTCTAAGCCATTTGAAATTCCACTGTTGAGAATTCTGTTTCAATCTGTATCCCATTTTTAATTGTATATATATATTTTTGATATCTAGTCTCTCAAGTTCTTTATGTATTTTGGATGTAGTCCTCTATCAGATGTGGAGTTGGTAAAAATATTTTCCCATTCTGTAGGTTGCAGCTTTGTGAAATATTGATGTCCTTTGCTTTACAGAAGTTCTTTCAGTGTCATGAGGTCGTATTTCTTAGTGATGTTAGTGCCTGTGCTAATGGTGTTCTCTTCAGAAAGGTGTCTCCTGTGCCAGTGCATTCAAGGCTATTCTCCACTTTCCCTCCTATCAGGTTCAGTGTATCTGGTTTTAAGTTGAGGACTTTGATCCACTTGGACTTGAATTTTGTGCAGGGGATAAATATGGATCTATTTGCATTCTTCTACATGCAAGCACCAGATTTGACAAGCACAAAGAATTGAAGATGCTGTCCCCCCCCCCCATGTGTACTTATGGCTTCTTTTATAAAACCAAAACAAAACAAAAACAAAAGTGGTGTTCATACATGTGTGGATTTCTTTCTGAGTCATCAGATGACTCCAGTGATCAACATATCTATTTTATGTCAACACCCTTAGATTTTATTATTATAGAACTTGAAATCTTTCAAGTTGTAAAACAAGATTGTTTCAGCTATCCTGGTTTTTTTTTTTTTTTTTTTTTTTTGATTTTCCATATAAAGTTGAGAATTGTCTTTTCAAAGTCTGTGAAGAATTGTGTTGGAATTTTGATGTAAATTTCTTGAATCTGTAGATTGCTTTTAGTTGGATAGACATTTTTACTATGTAATCGTACTGAGCCCTGAGCATGGGAGATCTTTCCATCTTTTGATATCTTCTTCAATTTATTTCTTTAAACATTTTATGTTCTTTTCATACACGTCTTTCACTTGCTTGATTAGAGTTAACCTGAGATACTTTAATTATTTAAGGCTATTGTGAAAGGAGTTGTTTCCTTCATTTCTTTCTCAGCCTGTTTGCCATTTGTTTATAAGAATAAGAGGTCTACTGAATTTTTTGAGTTAATCTTGTACCTAGTCACTTTGCTGAAATTGTTTATCTGCTCTAAGAGTTCACTAATAAAATTTTTAGGGTCACATATATACTATGTATCATTTGGAAAAAACAATACTTTGAGTTCATCTTTTCCAATTTGTATCCCCTTGATCTCTCAGTTGTATTATTGTTATTGCTAAATTATCAAGAACTTTATTAAATAGATTTGGAGAGAGTGAACAACCTTGTCTTGTTCCCGATCTTAGTGGAATTGATTTGAGTTTCTCTGTATTTAATTTGCTGTTGGCTATAGGTTTGCTGTAAACTGCCTCCATTCTGTTTAGGTATATCCTGTATATTGCTAATCTCTCCAGGACTTTCATCATGAATGGATGCTAGATGCTGTCAAAGGCCTTTTCTGTATCTGATGAGTTGATCATGTGTTTTTTCTTTCAGTTTGTTTATATGTTAGATTATATTTACTTATTTTCATATATTGAACCAACCATGCATCTCTGAGATAAAGCCTACTTGATCATAGTGGTCATCCACTATGTTTTTGGATTTAGTTTTTAAGTACTTTATTGAGTACTCTTTGCGTGTATGTTCACAAGGGAAGTTGGTCTGCAATTCTCTTTCTTTGTTGAGTCTTTATGTGGCTTTGGTATCAAGGTGCCATTTACTTTCATAAAATGGATTTGGCAATGCTCCTTCTGTTTCTACTTTGTGGAATAATTTGAGGAGTATTGGTGTTAACTCTCCTTTCAATGTCTGGTTGAATTCTTAGCTAAAACAGAATGCCCTGGGAGGTTTTCTGGTTGGGATATTTTGATCACTGCTTTTATTTTTCTTGGGGTTATTGGTTTGATGACTACTGTGCTAGGCAGCAGTTGTAATTCTAATAAGTCTATGTGGTCCTTTTCCCTTGCAGTTCTCAATGTTATTTATTTGCCCTGTATGTTTATTGTTTTTGTTATTATGTGGCTAAGGAACTTTCTTTTCTGGTTCAATATAATTGGCATTCTGTAACTTGATAGGCATCTCCTTGTTTAGATTAGGAAAATTTTCTTCTATTATTTTGTTGCAAATATATTCTGGGCCTTTGAGGTGGGATTATTTCCCTCTTTCTATTCCTATTATTCTTTGTGTGTGTGTGTGTGTGTGTGTGTGTGTATGTGTGTGTGTGTGTGTGTTTTCATTGTGTCCCAGATTTTCTGGATTATTTTTGGAAATATTTTAGATTTAACCTTTTCTTTGACTGATGAATCTATTTCTTCTACCATATCTTCAATGCCTGAGATTGTGTCTTTCATCTCTTGTATTCTGGTGGTGAATCTTGCCTTGGTAGTTCTTGTTTGAATTCCTAAATTTTCCATTTCCAGATTCCCATGTTTGTGTTTGCTTTACTGCTTCTATGTTCATTTTCAGGTCTTGAACATTTTTATTAACTTCCTTCAACTGTTTTTTTTTTCAGGGGGCTTTCCTTAGTGGATTTATTAATTTTCTCCAATTGTTTGTGTTTTCATGCATTCTTTAAGATATTTGTTCATTTTTCTCTTTAAGGGCCATTATTGTCTTCATATAGTTTTTTTCTTTTAAAGTCTTTTTCTTGCGTTTTTGCTATATTGGAACATCAGTGCCTGCTGTGGTAGGATAGCTGGGCTGTAGTGGAGACATTGTTCTGACTGTTATACATCCTGTTTTTACACCAGCATTTAGGCATCTGGGTTTGGGGTGATGATAGGTCTATGATGCTTCTGGCTCTTTCTTTTTTTTTTGTGTGGGGGGAGGGATGGGCTTCTGTTTCCTCTCTGGATTTTCAGAGAGTGATGTTGGTGTGTTTTCTGTTTTACCAGCTTGTTTAGCTGGTGTGTCCACAGGGGATGTCTGCTGGTGATGGAGTATAAGGGAGGAGGGAAGAGAGGTCAAGGACAAGCCTGAGGGGTTGGGTATGAGGGAACAAAGAGAGCTGAGAGTGTCTACAGTGTGGTTTTGGCATTATTATTATTACTAATTGTAGCTCTGTAGTAAATTTGAGTTCAGGGATGGTGATAACCCCAGCAGTTCTTTTATTACTCAGAGGTTTTTTTTTTTTGTTTTTTTTTCTTTTCTTTTCTTTTCTTTTTTTTTTTTTTTTGCTATGCTTTGTTTTTGTGTGCTTCCATATGTAACTGAAAATTGTTTTTTCAAGATCTGGAATTATTATGCTGATATTTTTATAGGGTTATATTGAGTATATAGATTGCCTTTAGTAGGATGGCTATTTTTACTTCATTAATCCTTGTGGTCCATGTGTATGGGAGATTGTGATGGCTAATTTTGGTTGTCAAGTTGACTGCATCTGAAATTAACTAAAACTCAAATGATGGGTACACCTGTGAGAGATTTTTCTTATTTAAATAGGTTGAAGTGGAAAGATGTACCTCTAATCTGTATCTTTGATGTGGGAGGGTAAAACTTTAAATCAGATCTTTTGAGGGGGGAAGATTTACCTTCCTATGTAAGGGACATGAAAGAAGAAGCTCCCTCTTTGTGTGCTTGCTCTTGCTCTCACTAGCAAAGTCTATTCTTCATTGGCATTAGATCATCCTTTGGAATTTCATCAGTTACAGAAGACCAGCTGAAATATGTAGCCTTATGGACTGAACAATTACCGGATTTCTGGACATTTTATTCATAGAAAGCTGTTATTGAATTAGCTGCACCACAACCTGTAAGCCATTCTAAGAAATCCCCTTTTTATACATATATAGAGATTCATTTTATAAGTTCTGTTAGGCTAGAGAACCCTAACTAATACATAGATCTTCCCATCTTCTGTTATTTTCTTCAATTTCTTTCTTCATTGTCCTAAGATTTTATTACAAAAATCTGTCACTTGCTTGGTTAGTTACTCAAGATACTTTATATTATTTTTAGCTTTTGTAAAAGGGTGTTGCTTTCCTAATTTCTTTCTCAGGCCATTTTTCATTTATATAGTAAGGATATTGATTTTTGTGAGTTAAAATTTGTACACAGCTACTTGGCTGAAAGTATTTATCAGTTGTAGGACTTTTGTGGTGCAGAATTTTGAGTCACTTATGTATATCTATTATCATGCAAATAAAGATACTTTCCCTTCTAATTTGTGTTTTCTTGGTCTCCCATAGTTGCATTATTGCTCTAGCTAGAACTTCAAATACTATATTGAAAAAGTATGGAGAGAATGGACAAGCAATTCTTCTTCATGATTTTAGTTGAATTGCTTTGAGTTTCTCTCAATTTGCATTGATGTTAGCTATGGGACAGATGTAAATTATCTTTGTTATTTGATATATGTTCCTTTTACCTCTAATCTTTCCTGAACTTTTATCATGAAAGAGTTCTGAATATTGTGAAAGGCCTTTTCTGCATCTAATGAGATGATCATTTTTCTCTCTGTGTATATGATGTATTGCATTTATCATTTTATATATGTTGAACCATCCTTGCATCTCTGGGATGAAGCCTACTTGACTAAAGCTGATGATATTTTTGATGTGTTCTTGGATTCAGTTTGAAAATATTTTATGGAAGCATGCAGCATCTATGTCCATGAGGGAAATTGATATATGACAGGCAGTGGTTTCTGCCTCACCTGGTCCTGCTGGGGGCCATGAGTTGATGGAAGTTTCTGTCCTGCTCAGTCCCTAAGCCATTTAGTCCCAAATAAACACACAGAGTCCTACCAATAAGCTGTTTCGTTGATGGCTCAGGCTTCTTATTGGCTAACTCTCTTTCAATTATTAACCCATGTCTATTTCTCTGTATTTCTCCACATAGACTTGGCATACCAGAGAAGGTCTGTGCATCCTACCTTCCTGGAAGCTACATGGTAT
Organism: Phodopus roborovskii; assembly: GCF_943737965.1. Classification (NCBI taxonomy): domain Eukaryota; kingdom Metazoa; phylum Chordata; class Mammalia; order Rodentia; family Cricetidae; genus Phodopus; species Phodopus roborovskii. The sequence goes on from NW_026126418.1 coordinate 46,995,016, forward strand.
CTCTCTTGAGACTCACTCTCTGCATTCCTGTTCCCAGAATTCTCCTAGTATGGTAGCCTTCTTCCTGCCTGGCTTCATCTTCTCTATCAGTTGGCTCAAACATCTTTATTCATCAACCAATAATAGAAACATATTTACAGCATACAGAAGGATATTCTTCCATCTATATAATTCTTTGTTTGGTCTTTATGTGTTTTGTGTGTCAGGGTAACTCTGGTCTTTAACACAAATTGAGTAAGGTTCCTTGGTTTTTTTTTCATGGAATAATTTGAAGAATAATGAAATTAACTCCTCTTTGAAAGTCTGGTAGAATCCTGTGCTAGAATCATCTGACAATGGGCTTTTTTTTGGCAGGGTGCAGAGACATTTAGTGAGTGGTTCTGTTTTACTAGAGGTTATAGGTGTATTAAAAGTGCTTATCTCATCTTGATAGGTGGTGCGTATCAAGAATGTACCTCCAGCAATGTGGCTGGTACAAGATTAAAAAAAAAAAAAAAACAGTAGCCTCCCCATATACAAATGACAAATGGGTTGAGAAATAAATCAGAGAAACAACATCCTTTTCCCAATAGTCACAATAATGTAAAATATCTTAAAGTAACTATAAAGAGGCAAATGAAAAACCCATATGGTAAAAACTTTAAGTTTTTTAAGAAGGAAATTGAAAATATCAGAAGATGGAAAGACTTCCCATGCTCATGAGTCAGTAGGATTAACAGTAAAAATGACAATCCTACCAAAAGCAATCTACAGATTAAACATAATCTTCATCAAAATCCCAACATGATTCTTTACCAACCTTGAAAGAACAATATTCAAATTCATATGGAAAACAAAAAAAAAAATGCAGGATAGCTCTAACAATTATATAATAAAAGAACTTCCAGAGGAGTAACCATTATTGATTTCAAGCTATACTACAGAGCTGTAGTAATAAAAACTGCATGGGATTGGCATGCAAACAGACACTTTGATCAACAAAATTCAATCTAAGACACAGACATAAATCCACACAACTATTGACACCTGACTTTCAACAAAGAGGCCAGAAATATACAATGGAGAAAAGAAAGCATCTTCTATAGCTGTTTCTGGTCCAAGTGGATGTCAGTATATAGATGAATGCAAATAGATCTGTATCCATCACCATGTATAAAACTCAAGTCCAAGTGGATCAAAGACTTCAACATGAAACCAGAATGAACCTGATAGAAGAAGAAGCAGGGGATAGACTTGAATTCAATTTGCATAGGGTCAACTTACTGAAAATAACACAAAATCATAGGTACTATGGTCAATAATTAATAAATGGGATGTCATAAAACTGAAAAGGTAAGGTAAAGGACACTATCAATAGGACAAAAAGACAACCTACAGAATGGGAAAAGAATTCCACAGATTCCGCGTCTGACAAAGGGCTATTACTCAAAATATATAAGGAACTCAAGAAACTAGACACCCATAAACTAAATAATCCATTTAAAAATGGGGGCAGAACAAAGAATTCTCAACAAAGGAAGCCAAAATGGCTGAGAAACACTTAACTGAATGTTGAGCATCCTTACCCATTAGGAACTGCAAATCAAAATGACTCTGAGATTCTTTGTTACACTTAGCATGGCTAAGATCAAAAACACTAGTGACAGCTCATGTTGAAGAGGGTATCAAGCCAGAGGAACAGTCCTCTATTGTTGATGGGACTGAAAACTTTTACAGCCACTTTGGAAAGCAATGGTGGTTTCCAAGAAAATTTTGATTCGATCTACCTTAAGACTCAGCTATACCACTCTTGGCCATATACATCAAGGATGCATCATTCTATCACAAGGACACCTATTTAACTAGGTTCATATCAGCTTTACTTATAATAGTTAGAAACTGGAAACAACCTAAATGTCCCTCAACTACAGAATAGACAAAAAAATGTGGTACCTTTACACAATGGAATATTACTCAGCTATTCAAAACAATGGCATTATGAAATTTACAGGCAAATTGATGGAACTATGGAAATGTGATATGTCCTTACTTATAAGTGGAGATTAGCTGTACAGTAAAAGATAATCATAATATCTATGGTCCACAGATCCAGAGAGGCAATGTAAAAGGCTCAAGGGGGAACTCAAGGATCTTTCTGGAAAGGGGAGATAGAATGGATTTCATGTGAGCTGGGGACAGGTGATATTGGAAAAATGAGGGATCAAGTTGGATGGGGGAGAAAATATTGGGAAAATGTCTGGAATTGGATGGCACTTTGGTGGTGAGGTGGAAATGTAGTGGAATAGAATCTTCATGAACTCTATGAGAACAACCCTAACAAAAACTTGTAGTAATGGGGGACACATGGCCTGAGCTGGCCAAATTCTTTAACCAGGCAAGGTCTCAAGTGGAGCGATTGGGATACCAACACAGTTACAAAATCTTTGACTTACAGTTTGTTCTGCCTTCAGAGTGTTCTGAGACCAGAGCAGATACGAATCTTTATTAAAGAGACTAGAGATCCATCATGTAGCTAATGGGAGGAGATGCAGAGTTATACAGCCAAACATTAACCAGAGCTTAGGAAATCCTCTGAAGGAGAGGGAGGAAAGATGAGAGGAACTTGAGGGGACAAGGACAACATAAAAACATGGCCCACAGAATTAGTTCACCAGGACTGATAGGTACTCAGATCAGGGACTCTGTAGGGGTCTGACCTAGATAGATCATCTACATATATATTATGGTTTAGTAGTTTGTTGTTCTTGTGGGACTCTTAATAGTGGGGTCAAGGGCTGTTTCTTACTTTCTTGCCTGCTTTTGGGACCCCTTTCTTCTTACTGGGTTACCTCATCCAGACTTGGCATGAGGGTATACATCTGGTATTACTGTAGCATATATATTTGTTGATGTCCCAGGGAAGCCTGCTTTTTTCTAAGGGGGGAAATAAAGGTTTGAATCTGGGAGAGAAGGGTGATGGGGGCAGAGATTGATGGGAGGAGAGGGAGGAAAAACTGTAGTCTTGACATATGTGAGAAGAATACAAGAAATAAAGAAAAGAAAAAAGAAAGAAAGGAAGAAGGAAGAAAGACAGAAAATAGAGACAAAATTCATAAAACTAGTCCTGTTTAAAAAAAATAAAATTACCGGAGTCAAGATCGAGAGTCTGGAGAGAACAGAACTGCCATTTCTCAGCTCTCGTTCTGGTATTAAAGGTGTGTGCCACCACCACCCAGCCTCTGTGATGAACTAGTGTGAATTCTGGGATTAAAGGAAATAAATTCTCAAAAAATTCTACTTACCTACTATCATATCTCCAATACAAGCATAGCCATAAGAACGAGGTCTCAGCTGGAGAGCGCCAGTTTCCAGTGAGATCCCACTACCCTGCAAAACCTTCTCAAGTTCCAGCCCAGCCCTCGTCCTCTTCTGCCGGCTATTGGCCAGAGGTGAGTCTGGGCCCAATCGGGGCTGCCTGTCCCCTTCAACCTCTTTACCCCCTCCCCCGCCTGAACTCCCTGGATTGGCCCCTGATCCTGCTGCTCCTGTCTCCGGTCCCCTTTGAGAGCACCCTTGGAGCTCTGATACACCCCCACCCATCCCAACCTCCAGCCTACCCCCCCCCACCCTGTGCCCTACCCCACCTACGGTCCTGCCGCTCTGGTTGAGCACTGGGACAGAGGGTGGAGCCAACAGTCCACCCTACTTCGGAGACCTCTCGGAGCAACTCCGAACAAAGGAGACCTGACTATCCACGTGGGACCACCTGTAATTTCCACCGGCTTGGTCCCTGACCCCGCCTCCAGTCCTCTGCTGGAGTCCCAGGCCCCTCCCAGAGATCCGCCTATCTCTGCGGGTCCACTTGGAGTTCCTGCAGGCAAGATCCTTGACCCCCAAATCCGGGCCCTGCCAAAGAACGAGGTCTCAGCTGGAGAGCGCCAGTTTCCAGTGAGATCCCACTACCCTGCAAAACCTTCTCAAGTTCCAGTCCAGCCCTCGTCCTCTTCTCCCGGCTATTGGCCAGAGAGAAGCCTCCTAGAGAGCTTGGACCACACAGAGATACAGACATTGAATCTTTGATCCACATAAGCCCATCTGGGAAGGACCATAGAGAGAGGGAAGAGACACCACCAACACCTACAGGAAGAAACTATGGGAAGAAGGCAATACAAGAGAACACCTAACAACAGAAAGACAAACATGACACCACCAGAATCTAGGGAATCTACACCAACTAGAATGGAACACAACAACAAAGCAGAGGAAGCAGAAGGGTATGACTTAAAAATCACCATCATAAAAATGATAGAGGCCCTCAAAGAAGATATGAGAAAATCCCTTAAAGAAATAGAGGAAAAAACAAACAAAAAAGTGGAAGAAATGAACAAATTCCTTAAGGAAAGTACAGAAAGCCAAGAAAAAACAATTAACCAGGTGAAGGAAACGGTTCAAGATTTGAAAACCGAAATTGAGAAAATAAAGGCAACACAAATGGAAGGAAAGCTGGAAATTGAAAAGCTGGGCAAAAAATCGGAAACCACGGACACAAGCATAACCAATAGAATTCAAGAGATGGAAGAGAGAATCTCAGGCGCAGAAGATAAACTAGAAGAAATAGATTCATCGACCAAAGAAAACCATAAATCCAACAAATCCTTAACACACAATATCCAGGAAACGTGGGACACCATGAAAAGGCCAAACCTAAGAATAATAGGCATAGAGGAAGGTGAGGAAGCCCAGCTCAAAGGTGCTGAAAACATATTCAACAAAATCATCGAGGAAAACTTTCCAAATCTGAAGAAGGACATGCCCATGAAAGTACAAGAAGCATACCGAACCCCAAATAGGCTGGACCAAAGAAAAAAGACCCCTCGACATATAATAATCAAAACACCTAGCATACAGAATAAAGAAAAAATATTAAGAGCAGCGAAGGAAAAAGGACAGGTAACATATAAAGGCAGACCTATCAAAATTACACCTGACTTCTCCATGGAAACCCTCAAGGCCAGAAGGTCCTGGATAGATGTTCTAAAAGTATTAAGAGAACACGGATGCCAGCCTAGGCTACTATATCCAGCAAAACTCTCAGTCAATATAGATGGAGAGAACAAGATATTCAATGACAAAACCAGATTTTCCCAATATGTATCTACAAATCCAGCCCTACAGAAAGTATTGGAAGGAAAATTCCAACCCAAGGAAGGTAACTACGCCCACAAAAATGTAGGCAACAGATAATCCAACTACACCAGAAACCTAGGGTGAAGCAGAACAAATATATTCACAATACCACTGCCAACAACAAACCTAAATCAAACAACCATCAACAATCAATGGTCCTTACTCACCCTCAACATTAATGGTCTTAACTCACCTATAAAAAGACACAGATTAACAGAATGGATACGAAGACAGAATCCATCCTTCTGCTGCATACAAGAAACACATCTTAGCTCCAAAGATAGACATTACCTCAGGGTAAAGGGTTGGGAAAAGATTTTCCAATCAAATGGAAATAAGAAGCAAGCAGGCGTAGCTATCCTAATATCTAACAAGCTAGACTTCAAACCAAAACTAGTCAAAAGAGATGAAGATGGTCATTTCATATTCATCTCAGGAGAAATCCATCAACACAAAGTCTCAATTCTGAACATCTATGCCCCTAATACAAAGCCACCCACATTCGTAAAAGAAACACTACTAAAACTCAAAGCTCATATAAAACCTCACACACTTATAGTGGGAGACTTCAATACACCACTCTCAACACTAGACAGGACCACAAATCAGAAACTCAACAAAGAAACAAAAGAATTAACAGAAGTTATGTCTCAACTGGGGCTAACAGACATCTATAGAACATTCCATCCAAAGACAAAAGAATATACCTTCTTCTCTGCTCCACATGGAACCTTCTCTAAAATCGACCACATACTAGGAGACATAACAAACCTCAACAGATACAAGAGAATAGAAATAGTCCCCTGTATTTTATCGGACCACCATGCTTTAAAATTGGAATTCAACAACAATACAAATAGCAGAAAACCTGCAAACTCATGGAAACTGAACAATGTGCAATTGCACCACTCCTGGGTCAAAGAAGAAATAAAGAAAGAAATTAAAGACTTTCTAATATTCAACGAGAATGAGGATACAACATACCCGAACTTATGGGACACCTTGAAAGCAGTGCTACGAGGGAAGTTCATTGCACTAAGTGCCCATATGAAGAAAACAGAGGATAGTCACATAAATGAATTAACAGCGCAACTGAAAACCTTAGAACAGAGAGAAGCGAATTCACCCCGCAGGAGCAGACGCCAGGAAATAATCAACTTGAGGGCTGAAATCAACAAAATAGAAACCAGGAAAACAATACAAAAAATCAATGCAACAAAGAGTTGGTTTTTTGAGAAAATCAACAAGATTGATAAACCTTTATCCAAATTAACGAAAAAGCAGAGACAGAACATGCAAATTAACAAAATCAGAAATGAAATGGGGAACATAACAACAGACACAGAGGAAATCCAGACAATTTTCAGGTCATACTTCGAAAATCTGTATTCCACAAAAATTGAAAATTCAAAGGAAATGGACAAGTTTCTGGATAACTATCACTTACCAAAATTAAATCAAGAACAGACAAACAACTTAAATAGACCTATAACCCGAAATGAAATAGAAGCAGTCATCGAAAGCCTTCCAACGAAAAAAAGTCCAGGGCCAGATGGATTCAGTGCAGAATTCTACCAGACATTCAAGGAAGAACTAATACCACTACTCCTCAAACTGTTCCACAAGATAGAAACAGAAGGTTTATTGCCAAACTCTTTTTATGAGGCCACAATAACTTTGGTACCCAAACCTCACAAAGACACAACTAAGAAAGAAAACTACAGACCAATATCCCTGATCAACATCGATGCAAAAATACTCAATAAAATAATGGCAAACCGAATTCAAAAATACATCAGAGAAATCATCCACCATGATCAAGTAGGCTTCATACCTGGATTGCAGGGATGGTTTAACATACGAAAATCTATCAACGTGATCCACCATATAAACAAACTGAAAAAGAAAAACCATATGATTATCTCCCTAGATGCAGAAAAAGCCTTCGATAAAATTCAACACCCTTTCATGATAAAGGTATTAGAGAGGTCAGGGATAACAGGAACATACCTAAACATAATAAGAGCAATATACAGCAAACCAACTGCCAACATCAAACTGAATGGAGAGAAACTTAAGCCAATTCCTCTAAAATCAGGAACAAGACAAGGCTGTCCTCTCTCTCCATATCTCTTCAATATCGTACTAGAAGTTCTAGCTAATGCTATAAGACAACAAAAGGAGATCAAGGGCATCCAAATTGGAAAGGAAGAAGTCAAACTGTCTCTATTTGCAGATGATATGATAGTTTACATAAGCGACCCAATAAACTCTACCAGGGAACTCCTACAGCTGATAAACACCTTCAGCAAACTAGCAGGATACAAGATAAACTCAAAAAAATCAGTAGCCCTATTTTTTTCAGACGACAAAGAGGCAGAGAAAGAAATCAGAGAAACATCACCCTTTACAATAGCCACAAGCAACATAAAGTATCTTGGTGTAACGCTTACCAAACAAGTAAAAGATCTATATAATAAGAACTTTGTGACTCTAAAGAAAGAAATTAAAGAAGATACCAGAAAATGGAAAGACCTCCCATGCTCTTGGATAGGTAGGATAAACATAGTAAAAATGGCAATCTTACCAAAAGCAATCTACAGATTCAATGCAATCCCCATTAAAATCCCACCACAATTCTTCACCGACCTTGAAAGGATAATAATTAACTTTATATGGAAAAACAAAAGACCCAGGATAGCCAAAACAACCCTATACAATAAAAGAACATCAGGAGGCATCACCATTCCTGACTTTAAGCTCTACTACAGAGCTATAGTTCTGAAAACAGCCTGGTATTGGCATAAAAATAGACAGGTAGACCAATGGAATCGAATTGAAAATCCTGATATTAATCCATGCACCTATGAACACCTGATTTTCGACAAAACAGCTAAAATGATACAATGGGGCAAAGACAGCATCTTCAACAAATGGTGCTGGCACAATTGGATGAGGGTGTGTAGAAGACTGCAGATAGACCCATGTCTGTCGCCATGCACAAAACTCAAGTCCAAATGGATCAAAGACCTCAACATCAATCCAGCCACATTGAACCTCTTAGAAGAGAAAGTAGGAGGTACCCTTGAACAAATTGGTATAGGAGACCGCTTCTTGAACATAACTCCAGGGGCACAGACACTGAAAGAAACAATTAATAAATGGGACCTCTTCAAACTTAGAAGCTTCTGTAAGGCAAAGGACACAGTTGACAAGACCAAACGGCAGCCCACTGACTGGGAAAAGATTTTCACTAATCCTATATCCGACAAAGGGCTGATCTCCAAAATATACAAAGAACTCAAGAAACTAGTCAACAAAACACCAAATAACCCTATTAAAAAATGGGGTACAGAACTGAAGAAAGAATTCTCAATGGAGGAAATCAAAAAGGCTGAAAGACACTTAAGAAAATGCTCCACATCCTTAGCTATCAGGGAAATGCAAATCAAAACAACTTTGAGATACCATCTTACCCCTGCCAGAATGGCTAAAATTAGAAACACCAGTGATGACTTATGTTGGAGAGGATGTGGAGAAAGTGGAACACTCCTCCACTGCTGGTGGGAGTGCAAACTCATACAGCCACTTTGGAGATCAGTATGGCGGTTCCTCAGGAAAATGGGAATTAGTTTACCACAGGACCCGGCAATCCCCCTCTTAGGCATATACCCAAAGGATTCACATCAATGCAACAAAGACATCTGTTCAACTATGTTCATAGCAGCACTATTTGTAATAGCAAGAACCTGGAAGCAACCTAGATGCCCTTCAATTGAAGAATGGTTAATGAAGATGTGGCACATCTACACAATGGAATACTACTCTGCAGAAAAAAATAATGGTATCTTGAAATTCGCAGGCAAGTGGATGGCACTTGAAGAAACCATCCTGAATGAGGTAACCCAGTCACAAAAAGAGGAACACAGTATGTACTCACTCATATATGGATTTTAGACCTAGATCAAATGATCACCAGCCTATAATTCACATCACCAGAGGAACTAGGATACAAGTTGTATTCTAAGAGATTCATATAAAGTCCCTCACAGAACTGGGAAGGGACAAGTCCCCCAGACCTCAGGTATAGTGGGTGAGGACAGCTAATGGAGAGAGAAGTAGGAGAAAATGAGAGGGAGGAGAGGAAGGCATGTGTGACTAGGAGGATTGAGCCTGGTTAGGAATGGAAAATAGGAAAGAGAGAGAGAGACAGAGACAGAGAGAGAGAACATAAAAGAGGGAGCCAATATTGGTTTGAAGATAAAGTTGAACACAAAGAAAGGTCGAGGGAACTACAAGACTGCTCCCAACTAACAATCTCAGCTTCCGTGGAAAGGCTATCATAAATGCCCTTCCCGGAGAGTGAGATCAACAACTAACTTCTCCATGGAGTCCTCAACTAATGCCTGTTGAAAACAGGAGCAAACACCCATACATAAACACTGAGTCAAACTAGAACCCAGAAGCAGATGGAGAGGACAAGACCATGCGGTAGAAGTACATAGAGACAGCTTACCTGAACAAGGAGGAGCTAAGGGCCACTAGACTGATAGCTGGGAAGCCAACAGAGGTCTGACTCGGACTCCCCTGAATATGGGTCTCAGCCAGAAGGTCTGAACAGTCTAAGAGACCTCAGACAGTGGAGCCAGGATGTATCCCTGGTGCACAAAAGGACTTTGCAAACATATCCCCCATGGAGGGATAACTGCCTTATTCTAGAGATAGGAGAGAAGCCCTAGTCCCTACTTCACAGGACCTGTCAGATCTACATGACCCCAACTGGATGGCATTCCCCTACATATTGTATTGTGGTGGGGGGTTGGGAGGGGAGGGTGTTTAGAGTGCATGGGAGAGGGTAGAGAGGGCAAAAGGGAGGGGAAGGAGGGAGGGAGGGCTTGGGGGGAGGGAGGGAGGGAGGGAGAGGGATCTGGGATCGACATGTAAAATAATAATAATAATAATAATAAAAAAAAAAAAAAAAAAAAAAAAAAAACGCTTTGACTCCAAAATTTAAGTTGAAGAACAAGTTACTGGGGAAAAGTATTTCTATTTTTGTTTCCACAGAAAATGAAAAGATGTGGATTCCTTCCAGACTAATGTGGTTTGATCACACCAGACCGCCTGAAACAGAGTACAAGCTGATCCTACATTCCAAACAGCTGGACAAAACAGCCCTACAGACTACAGCTAGTATATCTGAATCTTCTTCGAATCCCCCAAGACAGCGCCCCCTTACCAGCAGGAAGTAGTTTGGAAAGAACGACGCCCAAATTCCCAAATATTGTGTATAAATGTTTGTTTTCATTTAATTGGACTTTGTTATATAAAATTAAATAAAAAATACTCTATATGCAAAAAAAAAAAAACAAAAATCATTCAAAACCTGAGTTAATTTGCATATATTTAAGTAAGTAAATGAATGCCAAGCAAGTATTTTCTAGTTCTTTTTTTTTTTTCAGTTTTTGTAAAGTTTAAAGCCAATTCCAAAACCCTTCTATAAGAATTAAATTTGCTTCAAAAAAAAAAAAAAAAAAAAAAAAAAAAAAAAAAAATAAAATTACCTAATTCATTTTGATTTTTCACTTTGGTGATATAGGTTTTTAAAATATGTCCATATGGCTGTGATTGGGAGATATTGTATGAGGGAAGAATAAATAAATAAAATAAATAAATAAACTGAAAAAAGGTGTGGCCTTAAGATTTTCTTGTTGTTATGTTCTGCTTTTCATCTCTAATTTTGTTAATGTTTGTTAATCTGGGTATTCTGTGTGTCTTTTAGCTAATTTGTGTAAAGGTTTTCCAATCTTATTGATTCTTTTCAAAGAACCAACTCTTTCATTCATTGATTATTTTCATTGCTTATATATTTATTACTATTTATTATTCCCATTTTATTGATTTCATCCCTGAGTTTGATTATTTCTTGCCATCTAGTATTTTTGGGTGTTACTTCTATTTGTCCTAGCACTTTCAGATATGCTCTTAAATTCTAGTATGAGATCTTTCCAATCATTTTGTGTGCCACTTAGTGCCATGAACTTGCCTTTTAGAACTGCCTTCATTGTGTCACATAAGTTTGGGTGTATTGTGTAATCATTTTCATTCAATTCTACATAGTGTTTAATTGTTGTGTTTAATCCCAGCACTCCAGAGATGGAGTCAGGCAGATGTTTGTGAGTTTGAGGCCAGCCTGAGCTACAGGCTGAGTCTTAAAACACAAAAACAAAAACCAGAACAAAACAAACACAAAAAGAAAATTAAAAGAAGAAAAAATGAAGTCTTTAATGCTTCTTAGTTCCTACTTTTTTCTTTCTTTTTTTAAATTTAAATTTGAAATCTCTCCCTCCCTTATTCCCCTACCCCCCCCCCCAAACCTCATCCCATCCCCTTTGTGCTTTCCCGGGATAGTGAGGCCATCCATGAGGGAATCTTCAAAGCCTGTCATATCATTTGGAGCGGGGCATAGGCCCTCCCCAATGTGTCTGCAATGAGGGAATATCTCTCTATGTGGAAATGTGGAATGGGCTCCCAAAGTGCATTCTTTTTTTTTTTTTTTTTTTTTTTTTATGAATCAGAATATGCTTAAAGTATTTAATTTAGCTTTTTTCTTTTTTCTTTTTTTAAATTTCTTTCTTTTTATTTTATATAACCAAGTCCATTTAAATAAAAACAAACATTTATACACAATATTTGGGAATTTGGGCGTTGTTCTTTTCAAACTACTTTCTGCTGGTAAGGGGCGCTGTCATGGAGGATTCAAAGAAGATTCAGAAATCCTGGCTGTAGTCTGTAAGGCTGCTTTGTCCAGCTGTTTTGAATGTAGGATCACCTGGTACTCTGTTTCAGGTGGTCTGGCTTGATCAAACCACATTAGTGTGGAAGGAATCCACATCTTTTCATTTTCTGTGGAAACAAAAATAGAAATCCTTTTCCTCAGTAACTTGTCCTTGAACTTAAATTTTGGAGTCAAAGCATTTTTTTTAATTTGATTTATTATTTTACATGTCGATCCCAGTTCCCTCTCCCTCCCTCCTTTCCTCCCTCCGTTCTTTCTTCCCTCCTTCCCTCCCTTTTAACCTCTCTGCCCTCTCACATGCACTCTAACCACCCTCCCTTCCCAACCCCCCACCCCAATTCCATATGTAGGGGAATGCCATCCAGTTGGGGTCATGTAGATATGACAGGTCATGTGAAGTAGGGACTAGGGTTTCTCTCCTGTCTCTAGATTAAAGCAGTTATCCCTCCATGGGGGATATGTTCGCAAAGTCTTTTTGTACACCAGGGATACATCCTGGCTCCACTGTCTGAGGTCCCTTAGACTGCTCAGTCCTTCTGGCTGAGACCCATATTCAGGGGGGCCTGAGTCAATCCCATGCTGGCTTCCCAGCTATCATTCTGGTGGCCCGTTAGCTCCTCCTTGTTCAGGTAAGCTGTCTTTATGTGTTTCTGCTGCCTGGTCTGCATCTGGGTTCTAGTTCGACTCAGTGTTTATGTATGCATGTTTGCTCCTGTTTCCAACAGGCATTAGTTGAGGGCTCCATTGATAAGTTAGTTGTTGATCTCACCCTCCAGGAAGGAGATTTATGGTAGCCTTTCCACGGAAGCTCAAATTGTTATTTGGCATCAGTCTTATAGTTCTCTAGACCTTTCTTGTGTTCAACTTTATCTTCAAACCAATATTCACTCCCTCTTTTATGTTCTCTCTCTCTCTGTCTCTTTCTCTCTTTCCTGTCTTCTATTCCTAACCCGGCTCAACCTTCCTAGTCGCACATGTTTTCCTTTCCTCCCCCTCATTTTCTCCTACTTCTCTCTCCATTTGCTGTCCCCCCCCCCACTTCCCCTGAGATCTGGGGGACTTGTCCCTTCCCAGTTCTATGAGGGACTTTATATGAATCTCTTAGAATACACCTTGTATCCTAGTTCCTCTGGTGGTGTGAATTATAGGCTGATGATCCGTTGATCTAGGTCTAAAATCCATATATGAGTGAGTGTATACTGTGTTCCTCTTTTTGTGACTGGGTTACCCCATTCAGGATGGTTTCTTCAAGTGCCATCCACTTGCCTGCGAATTTCAAGATACCATTATTTTTTTGTGCAGAGTAGTATTCCATTGTGTAGATGTGCCAGCTGCCTCTCCCTGGTAAGACCAGATAGAAATACATAGAAATGTGTTAATAATTAAGACAGAGCTAGCTGATAAGAAACTAGTAACAGGCCAACAGAGTTATATCAAATACAGAGTCTCTGTGTGTTAATTGGGGCTGGCGCAGTGGCAGGACAATAGTGGCGGTGGGCGGAAAAACCTTACTTCTTACACAGTCTTCTGTACCAATTTGTTCAAAGGTACCTCCCACTTTCTTTTCTAAGAAGTTCATTGTTGCTGGATTTATGTTGAGGTCATTGATCCATTTGGACTTAAGTTTTGTGCATGGTGATAGATATGGATCTATTTGCAGTCTTTTACACATTAGTATCCAGTTAAGCCAGCACCATTTGTTGAAGATGCTTCACTTTTCCATTGTATAAGTTTATCTTCTTTGTCAAAAATCAGGTGTTTGTAGGTGTGTGGGTTAATATCAGAGTTTTTGATTCAATTGCATTGCTTACCTGTCTACTTTTGTGCCAATACCAAGCTGTTTTTAGGATTATAGCTCTATAGTAGAGCTTGAAGTCAAGGATGGTAATGCCTCTGGTATCTTTATTGTACAGGGTTGTATTGGCTCTCCTGGGTCTTTAGTTTTTCTATATAAAATTGAGTATTGTTCTTTCAATGTTGTTAAGAATTGTGCTGGGATTTTGATGGGGATTTAATTGAATCTGTGGATTGCTTTTGACAAGCTTGCTATATTTACTATGTTGCTCCTACCTATCCAAGAGCACAGATCTTTCCATTTTCTTGTTTCTTTTTACTTTCTTTCTTTAAAGACTCAAAGTTTTTACTATATCAGTTTTTCATTGTTTGGTTAGCATTACTACTATATATTTTATGTTGTTTGTGGTTATTGTAAAGGGTGATGTTTCTCTCATTTCTTTCTCAGTCTCTTTATCATCTGTAGATTGTAGGGCTACTGATTTTTTTTTAGTTAATCTTGTATCCTGCCATTTTGTTGAAGGTGTTAATCAGCTGTAGTAGTTCCCTGGTAGAGTTTTTTTTGGGTCATTTATGTAAACTATCACATCATCTGCAAATAGTGACAATTTGACTTCCTTTCCAATTTCTATCCCCTTGATCTCCTTTTGTTTTCTTATTGGTGTAGCTAGAACTTTAAGTATCATATTGAAGAGATATGGAGAGAATGGACAGCCTGATCTTGTTCCTGATTTTAGAGGAATCACAATGATTGGCTGTTGGGTGCTTTATATTGTTTTTTATTATGTTTAGGTATGTTCCTGTTATCCCTGATCTCTCCAAGACCTTTATCATGAAGGGGTATTGGACATTTGTCAATGGCCTTTTCAGAATCTAGTGAGAAGATCATGGTTTTTCTTTTTTAGTTAATTTATGTGGTGGATTGCACTGATAGATTTTCGTATGTTGAACCATCTCTGCATCCCTGAGATGAAGCCTACTTGATCATGATGGATGATTTTTCTGATGTCTTCTTGGATTCTATTTGCCACTATTTTATTGAGTATTTTTGCATCAATATTCATGAGGGATATTTGTCTGTAATTCTTAGTTGTGTCTTTGTGTGACTTAGGTATCAAGGTAATTGTAGCTTCCTAAAAATGAGTTTGGCAATGAACTTTCTGCTTCTATAATGTGGATTTTTCATAGTGTTCCAGATTATGGATGCTTTGTGTCAGGATCTTTTATGAGTTACCATTTTCTTTGACTGAGCTATCCATTTCTTGTCTTTAAAAATTAACCAATAACTAACTAACTAACTTTACGTCCTTATCACAGTTTCTTCTCCCTTCTCTTCTCTCAGTCTCTCCCTCTACTTCTTCTCTGCATTCCCCATCCACTCCTCTATTTCTATTCAGAAAAGGGAAGGCCTCCCATGGATATAGCCAAACATGGCATATCAAGTTATAGTAAGACTTATAACCTCACTTTGTATTAAGGCTGGGCAACATAATCTAGCATGAAGAGTAGGGTACTAAAAGCCAGGAAAATAGTCAGAGACAGCTCCCTGTTCCCACTGTTAGGAATCCCACAAGAAGATCAAGATACACAACTGTCACATATTTGCAGAGAGCTGAGGACATTCCCCTGCAGGCTCCCTGGTTGTTGGTTCACTCTTTTGTGTTAGTTGATTCTGTGGGTTTTCTTGTGTTGTTCTGGAGCCCTCTGGCCCCTGTAATCCTTACTCACTCTCTGCAACAGGGTTCCCCGAGCTCTGCCATTGTTTGCTTATGGGTCTCTGCATCTGTTTCCACAAGCTGCTGGATGAACCCTCTCTGATGACTATTTGGCTGGGCATTCGTCTCTGAGTATAATAGAGTTACACTGACATTTTTTTCTTTTCTCTAATCATGTTTAATTCTATGCTAGGTCTCTAGGCCATCCAACCTCTGTGTCATGGTCCTCCAGGCAGCATTGAGTGCTCTCTCTTGAGTCATGGGTCTCAGGCTAGATCAGTCATCTGGTAACCAGTCCTACAATCTCTGTGTCACCCTTATCCCAGTACATCTCATAGGCCTGGCAGACTGTAGGTTGAAGGTCATGTGGCTGGGTTGGTGATGTGGGATGTCTTTCTATATGTTATGAATCTGTGTCATTTTTATTTGTTGATAAGTAAAGCTGATTTGGCAAATGTACAGGCAAAATAGAGTCAGGCAGGAAATCCAAACAAAGATGCACAGAGAAAGAAGG
This sequence comes from Phodopus roborovskii, assembly GCF_943737965.1. NCBI lineage: Eukaryota > Metazoa > Chordata > Mammalia > Rodentia > Cricetidae > Phodopus > Phodopus roborovskii. The sequence continues at coordinate 47,011,001 of NW_026126418.1, forward strand.
CAGAGTCAGGGAGATGCCATGTTGCCTTCAGTGAAGAACAATGTGAGGTAATAAGCCATAAACATCATTAAAAAATAAATTAAATGGGTTAATTTAATTGTGAGAGAGCTAGGCAATCATATGCCCAAGCCATTGGCCAAACAATTCTAGTTAGTATTAAGCCACTCATTGTTTATTCAGAAATCTGCAAACAGGAGGAAAAACCTGCACTTATAGGTTGGTGTTCCAGTCCCTTCTTTGGTAGCCTTGCCTTGACACAGGATGTGGCCAGTTCAGGTACATATTCCCTTTTGTTCTAGGACTCTTAGGTAGGGTCATCCTTGCAGATTCCTGAGAATTTCCCTTGCACCAGTTTTTTTTTTTTTCTTCCAGATCTTTCAGTACTCTCCCTACATTCACCCTCACATGATCTCTCATGATCTCATCTGTTGTAATTTTAAAACATGGCTCCAGAGAGAAAGATGCCACGTGACAGAGTTCAAATGGAGGGGATTTATTAAGGGAAAGAGAGTGTAAAAAGAGAAAAGGGAGAGGAAAGCCTGGCCTCTGGGGACAGGAGCAGCAGGAGAGAGGAAAGAAAGGCACACACACACACACACACACACACACACAGAGAGAGAGTGTGTGTGAGAGAGATGTAGAGAGAAAGAGAGAGAATGAGAGAGAGAGATGGGAGGTAGTCAGGACCCTTTTAAGAGGGAACATAGTGAATTGGCACAGGTGGTGCTCTTAGTGGCAGCAGCTGAGGGCACATTGTGTCAGAACTCCAAAGGCAGGACAATAAAAATGCCTAAATACTAGCACCATTTTCTTTTGCCCCAGTTCATCCAAATGTCTTCTATTTCTTTTATAGTGTTTCCAGCCTTTAGATTCTCACTTCCATATTATGTATTCTGTTACTGATGTTTACCTCTGAAGTTCCTGCTTGAGTCCCTACATTTTTCATTTTCCAGATTTCCTCCAGCTTGGGTTTTCTTTTTGTATTTCCACTTTTATGTCTTGAACTCTTTTACTCATTTCCTTCTACTATTTGTTTATTTCTTTAAATGATTCATCCGTTTTCTCCTTAAGGACCTCTGTCATATGTATAAAGGCTTATTAAAGTCTCTTTCTTGTGATTCAGCTGTGTTGTAATTCTTACTGTGGGCTTACTGTGGCAGGGGTGCTAGACTTTATTGGAGACATACAGTTGCATCTTTGGTTGATTGTGTTTTTACATTTGCATCTACACTTTTTGTTTTTGAGAAGACTGTAACTCTAGGTGCTGATATCTTTTCTTTTCTTTCTTGGATAGTGTTTCCTTCTTTGGAGTCTATTGCCTTCTCAGGTTATTAGGAGAGTGTGTGGGTGTGTGTTGTCTGGTAAGTAATCCTTCTGGGACCTTGCTAGGAGAGACCACTGGGGGTTCCAGGTAAAATGTGTGTTTAGGTATTGGAAAGTGACACGAATATGAGTGGGTTATGAGGGAGTGCTGTGGGGGTCCACAGGTGGGATAACAGCATGGTGTTCCACGAGAATCTGCTTAGAATCTTGGAAGGGGGGGCAAAGAGAAAGAGGCCATAACAGGTAGTCTGCAACAGAGCTGGGGATGTGACCAGGAGATTTGGATCTGGAGGATAGGTAAAGATCTTCAATTACCCTACCTTCTTCCCTGACTGGAGTGGTTTATGGGTTCTCAGGGAATGAGTACTAGATTTGGGAGCTGGAATAATGGGATGATTGGAGGGAAGAAAGTTTGGAAGGGAGATATGTGTTAACAATTGGGGGTAGTGGTAGAAAGAGAGGGAGGCCACAGCAAGTGATCTACCTCAGAGCTGGGGGTGACATTGGAGAATTGTGTTTGGAAGAGAAGGTGGAAGGATGAAGACATGCAGTTGGACTACCTGCTTACCTGGCAGTAATGGCCTGTGGGTTCTCTGGGAATCTAGATCCTCTTCCTTATTCATAAATTATACTCCCGTGAGAAACAAAACTAACAGTCCCTATACTTTAGAGCCTGGTGGCTGGCCACCATTCCTTTTAGGTTAGCAGGCTGGTAACTGGAATAGTTGTAACTCAATGCTAAGGCTTCCATAACTGGACTGACCATTTTCATAGCTATATGAAACAGGAATTACTTGAAAGAATAATATCTTATCTCCTCTTCTGACTGCTCCTCAGCAAGTGTGTGTGTGTGTGTGTGTATGTGTGTCTGTATGTTCTCTTAATGTTTGTAGAATATCTAACTAGGACCTTCTGGCTTTCAGAATTTTCACGGAAAAGTCAGGCATAATTCTGATAGTTCTGCCTTTATATGTTACTTGGCCTTTTTCATTCACTGCTCTTAATATTCTTTCTTTATTCTGTATATTTGGTGTTTTGATTATTATGTGGCAAGGGGACTTTTGGTTTTGGTCCAGTGTATTTGGTGTTTGGTTAGCTTCTTGTACTTTCATAGGCATGTCCTTCCTCAGGTTGGGAAAAATTATTTCTATAATTTTGTTGAATATTTTTTTTCTGCACCTTTGAGCTGGGCTTCTTCACCTTCTTCTCTACCTATTATTCTTAGGTTTGGTCTTTTCATGGTGTTCCACATGTCCTGTATATTTTGTGTTAAGAATTTGTTATATTTAAGATTTTCTTTGGTGGATGAATATTTTATCTAGTTTATCTTCAGCACCTGAGATTCTCTCTTCCATCTCTTATATTCTGTTGGTTATGCTTGCATCTGTAGTTTGTGACTCTTTACCCAACTTTTCTATTTCCAGCATTCCCTCAGTTTGTGCTTTCTAAATGGTCTCTATTTCAGTTTTCAGATATTGAACTGTTGAACTGTGTCCTTCATCTGTTTGGTTGTTTTTTCTTGGCTTTCCTTTCCGTCTTAAGAGATTTGTTTATTTCTTGCATTTTTTGTTCATCTTTTCCTCTATTTCTTCCAATTTCTTTTGTTAGTTTTTTTCTTCCATTTCTTTAATTCCATTTCCATATCCTTTTTTGCAGGCCTCTAGCATTTTCATGAAGTTGTTTTTAAGGTCATTCTCTTCTGCTTCATCTGCGTTAGTTTGTTCAGGTCTTGTTGGAATAGAGTCCCTAGATTCTGATAGTGTCATATTTATTGGTCTTTCTATTTTTGAATGTGTTCTTGTTCTGCAATCTTCCCATCCCTTCTTCCAGTGGGTGCAGGTGGGTCTCTCTCTCTACTATCCTGTGGGTATAGATGGGTCAGGACTTCAATGTCAGTAACTCTGGATGTTCTGAGCTCTCTTGGAGAGAGGGCTTACAGGTGCATTGAGGTTTTGTTTTTCTTAAAAGGTGGCTGAAGCTTGGGATAGCAGAAGACACTAAGTGACTTTGTGATTATATGCAAGAGTTCCAGTGTGTATTATGAACATGAGCACTTTGTGTGTTTCATGGCATGAAAATGTTTGGAAAGTCTATTTTCTTTTTAATTTATTTTTATTTTCCATATTGATCCCAGTTCCCTCTCCCTCTATTCCTTCCTCTCTTTCCCTCCCTCCCTCTTTTTCTCCCTCTCTCCCACCCTCACATGCACCCTGACCACCCTTCCCTCCCAACCCCCCCCACTCCACATGTAGGGTGATGCCCTCCAGGAGGGGTCATCTAATTCTGTCAAGTCTTTTGGAAAGTCTCTTTTCATGTATAATTATCCCAATATGTGAAGACTTATTTACTCACATGCACACATATATCTATCTATCTATATCTATATCTATCTATCTATATATAGTATAGTACAGATATATACTCTTATGTATGTAGTTGCTTGCCTAGTTTATTGAGAAAGGAAACAGTATTTTATTTATAATCACTTTTTTCTTGCATAGTTTGTGAATAAGCTGTAATGAAATCTAGCAATTTCCTGTACCAATTTCTTCCTAATATTTCTAAGAATATTTTGTTTTCTGAACCCCAAATCTTGAGAAAAATCCATCGAGAGTTCAGGAAAATGACATTCTGTCTTCTGTAGGAATTAGTTTATTAATGAGGATGTTATAGTTAATAAGGGATTCACTGATGTTAAATCCAAAGCAGGAAGCAGAGACTAGCAATTAAAGGTTAAAGCCAATATTTCTCTGAAACCAGCATTGGAGCAAGGAGGTGAGAGATGGTCAGCATCTAATAGTAAATCTTGCTTGAGATTGTTGCTAGACTACAGATGTATGTTTGTGGCTGAGCATATGGCTGGCACTGAGCTACTTTTTTTGAGGGAAAACTACTAGTAGTTTAGAAGGAAAATATTATACTTTTACATGCAATATATTATATTCAACTCCTATCATGCTGTCTCATGAGAAGAGGAATCTGAAAATGAAAATAATGAACTCTACATTGGAAATCTTATGATGTAATTCCCTTCAGTAATAGTAACTTTGCTAAGAGATGTGAATATTTTCTTGGCTGAGTTCTAAAACAGTAATGTTCATTGGACTTTCTCAATGTTTGAGTATTTTTCAAAGGCCAAAATTTTCTATAAGTATTTTTATACAAAAATATAAAAAGAAAAAGTATGTCCAATATCTAAACAGGAAGTCAAAACGTAGTTGAAATCTAAATGGGCAAAAAGCAACATCAATTTAAACTGCAAAATCAACCAGAAAAGGCAAACTAAATAATTCATTATCATAAATGAATTAGTGCTTAGGAAGTAACTTTCACCTGACACTCAGGTTGGATGTATTTTTGTATTTTTTAAAAAATCTTACTGTATTTAACATTTTTTTCCCATTTGTGTATCAATCACCATTTGCCCTCCCTCCTCTCCTAACGTTTCCTCCTCCAACTTCATCTTTCCTCCTCCGCATCTACTCCTCCTTCTCGATTAAGGAAGGGGCAGGCCTCCCATGGACTTAAAGCAAGGCACATCAAGTTGAGGTGGGATTGAGCTTTTCCCTGGGCATAAAGGTTGGATGAGTAAACCAGCAAGGGGAATAGTATCCCAAAAGATAGCTAAGCACCAGGGATAGGACCTGATATTACTGTTAGGAGTCTTACAAAAAGACCAACCTACACAACTGTCACACTCATGCAGAGGGCCGAGTTTGGTCCCACACATACTCCCTATCTCTTGGTTCAGAGTCCATGTGCTCCCATGAGCTCAGGTCTGCTGCCTTTGTGAGTTCCTCTATCATGACCTTGACTCTCCCTCAGGTTTGGCTGTGGATCTCTGCACCTGCTTATATCAGTTACTGTGTACTGACACTCTGATAACAATTAGGGTAGTCACTAAATTGATTACTGTATCATGAATAATAAAAACCAAGAGGTAGATAGTTGGTCAGAGAAGCAAAATGGCCAGCCATTAGAACATCCTCACCTTTACTAAGTTCAGACTGAAAGGGCAATTCTGTTCTCAGATTGCATCTTTAGAGTGCATCCTTAGACTGACTGCCTCAGACTGTACTGCTCTACACCAAACCTCAGAATGCCATCAGCTCCTGTCTCTTTCTGCCTTATATTCCTTTCTAGTGCTAGGATTAAATACATGGAATACCAAGTGCTAAGATCACCTTTGTGTGAGCTCTGTTTCTCTTTTAGAGTGGATCAATTTTGTGTAGCTCAACATGGCTTTGAACTAACAGAGATCTGTCTGACTATGTCTTCTAAGTCCTGGGATTAAAGATGCATGCTGCCACTGCCTGGCCTCTATGGCTAACTAGTGTGGCTAGCTATCTTTGCACCCTGATCTTCAGGCAAGCTTTGTTAGTTAGATCATAAACAAAATATCACTACCGATTACAATAGATGACCAGTTCAGTCACCCTATTCACTATTGTAAGGAGTTTTAGCTGGGGCAATCTTTGGGGATTCCTGGGAGTTTCTCTGGTACCAGGTTTCTCCCTATTCCCAAAATGCCCCCTCATCAAGATATCTCTTTTATTACTCTCTCCCTCAATCTCACCCCCACCTTTACTCTTGTTCTCAGACCACCCAAAATGCTCCCTCAAACTCTCATCTCCCCACCCCTGCCCCCAGTTTATTCAGGAGATCTCTTCAAATTCCACTTCTCAGGGAAATCTATGCACTCCTCTTTGTCATCTATCCTCTCTGAGGCTGTGGGTTGTTGGTTGGTTATCCTGTACTTTACCCTAATATTTATTTATGTTTGTCTTTCTGGGTCACCTCACTCAAAATTATTTTTTCTAGTTCTATTCATTTGCCTGCAAATTTCATGAGATTTTTCCCCCCCAGCTGAGTAATACTCTGTTGTATAAATGTACCACATTTTTCTTATCCATTCTTCAGTTGAGGGTTATCTAGGCTGTTTCCAGGTTTTGACTCATGAATAATTTTGCTACTAACATAGTTCAGCAAATATCCTTGTGGTATGATTGAACATGCTTTGGGTATATGATCATGATTGGTATAGCTGGGTCTTGAGGCAGATTGATCCCCCCCCCTTTTTTTTCTGAAAAACTACCATACTGATTTCCAAAGTGGAAACCATCAGCAATGGAATTTTCCCCTTACTCCACATCCTCTCCAGCATAGGCTGCCATCAGTGTGTCTGATCTTAGCCATTCCAACAGGTGTAAAATGGTATCTCAGATTTGTTTAGATTTGCATTTCCCTGATAACTAAGGATGTTGAACAATTCTTTAAGTTGACAATTTTCTATTTAGATTTGTACCCCATTCTCTAAAATTGTATTATTTGGTATTTTGAGGTCTAGCTTTTTGAGTTCTTTGTATATGTTGGAGATCAGTAGTCTTCTGTCAAATGTGGTTGGTGAAGATATTTCACATTCTTTAAGCTGCCGTTTTGTCTTGTTGACCATGTCCTTTTTCTTACAGAAGCTTCTCAGTTTCAGGAGGTCCCATTTATTAGTGGTTTATCTCAGTGTCTGTGCTACTGGTGTTATATTGAAAAAAAGTGAAGAAGGCATCACAAAATTCAATGATCGTCCATGGATAGGTAGGATTAACAAAGTTAAAATGGTAATTTATAGATTCAAAGCAATCATCAACAAAAACTCCAACACAATTCTTCACAGATCTTGAAAGAACAATACTCAGCTTTACATGGAAAAAGAAAATACCCAGAATAGCAACAATACTGTACAATAAAGGAACTTCTGGAGGTATCATCATCCATGCCTTCAAGCTCTACTGTAAATATAAAAACAGGGTTTTCTTTTTGGCACAGAAACAGACACATGGATCATCAATGGAATCCAATAAAAGATCCTGACATAAATTCACACACCTATGAACACCTGACAAAGGTTTTTGACAGAGAGGCCAAAATTACGATGGAAAAAAAAAAAAAAAAAAAAAAAAAAAAAAAACGCATCTTCAGCAAATGGTGCTGGTGTAACTGTATTTTGTCATGTAGAAGAATACAAATATATTCATATCTATTGCCTTGTACAAAGTTTAAGTCCAAGTGCATGAAATACTTCAACATAAATACAGGTAAACTGAACCTGATAGAAGAGAAAGTGGGAAGTAGCCTTGAACACACTGGCATAGGGTACAACTTTCTGGATATATTCTTCAGTCTATGTAAAATGAAGCATCTGACATGCAAGAAAGATCATACCTATTGAAGAGTCCAGTAAATGTTTTTCAGATTTAAAACTGAATTTGAGGAATAATAATTTTAACATACTTAATGCTTCTACTATTGCTTTCAATTTTATTACTTTATTTTATTTTTTCTCTTCTCTTTTTTTATTTAAATTAGAAACAATCTGTTTTTACATGCCAATCCCAGGTTCCTCTCCCTCCCATCCTCCCCTGCCCCCCACCCCCATAAACTCCCTATCCCATGCTGCCCTTTCAGTTCCCCAGGGAGGATGAGGCCTTCCACAGGGAGTCTTCAAAGTCTGTCATATCAGTTGGAGCAGGGCCTAACCTCTCCACCATGTGTCTAGGCTGAGAGAGTATCCCTCTTTGTGGAATGGGCTCCCGAAGTCTATTCATGAACTAGGGATAAATACTGGCCCACTACCAGAGGCCCCATAGACTGCCCTGGCCTCCTAACTGACACCCACGTTCAGGGGTTCTGGGTCAGTCCTATGCTGGTTTCCCAGCTATCAGTTTGGGGTCTATGAGCTCCCCCTTGTTCAGGTCAGCTGTTTTTTTTTTTTGGGTTTCTTCAGCCTGGTCTTGACTCTTTTTGCTCATTACTTCTCCCTCTCTGGAACTGGATTTCAGGAGTTGGGCTCAGTTGGGTGTCTGCTTCTGCTTCCATCAGCTACTGGATGAAAGCTCTAAGATGGCATATAAGGTAGTCATTAATCTCATTATCAGGGAAGGGCATTTAAGGTAGCCTCTCCACTATTGCTTAGATTGTTAGTTGTGGTCATCCTCTGGTCATTTCCCTAGTGCCAAGTTCCTCTTTAAACCTATAATGGCTCCCCCTGTATGGTATCTCTTTTCTTGCTCTCCTCTATTCTTCCCCTGACTCAATCTTTCTGGTTCCCTCATGTCCTTTTCCCCTCTCCTCCCCTTCACTTTCTTCTAACTCCCTCCTCCTCAACATTTTCTCAGGAGATCTTGTCCCTTTTCCCTTCTCCAGGAGACCATGTATGACTCTCTTAGGGTCCTCCTTGTTTCCTAGCTTCTCTGGTGGTATGGAATGTAGGGTGATGATCCTTTGCACTATTTCTAGAATCCATGTATGAGTGAGTACATACCATGTTTGTCTTTTTGTGACTGGGTTACCTCACTCAAGATGATTTCTTCTTGTTTCATAAATTTTCCTATGCATTTCAAGATTCCAATTTTTTTTTCTGTTGAGTAGTATTTCATTGTGTAAATGTACAACATTTTCTTTATCCATTCTTTGGTTTCCGGCCATCTAGATTGCTTCCAGGTTCTGGCTATTACAAATAATGCTACTATGAACATAGTTGAATAGATGTCCTCGTTGTATGATTGTGCATGTTTTGGGTATATGCCTAAGAGTGGAATTGCTGTACAAGTTTGCACTCCCACCAGCAGTGGAGGAGTGTTCCCCTTTCTTTATATCTTCTCCAGAATAAATGGTTTTTGGTGTTTTTGATTTTAGCCATTCTGACAGGAGTAATATGGTATCTCAGAGTTGCTTTGATTTACATTTCACTGATGGCTAAGGATGTTGAGCACTTTCTTAAGTGTCTTTCAGCTATTTTAGATTTTTCTATTAAGAGTTCTTCTCTATTTAGTTCTGTACCCCACTTTTTAATTGGATTGTTTGGTGTTTTTGTGACTAGTTTCTTGAGTTCTTTGTGTATTTTGGAGATCTACCCTCTGTCACGTGAGGGGTTGGTGAAGATTTTTTCCCATTCTTTGGGCTGCTGTTTTGTCTTGTTGACTGTGTCATTTGCCTTACAGAAGCTTCTTAATTTCAAAAGGTCCCTTTTATTAATTGTCCATGTCAGTGTCTGTGCTACTGGTGTTATGTTCAGAAAGTGGTCTCCTGATTGTATGTTGTCTATGTACCATGTGTGTTCCTGGTGCTACTAGAGGCCAGATGAGGTTGTAGGATTCCCTGGAACTGGAGTTGTGGATAACTTCAAGCTGCCACGTGGATCCTGGAAATCAAACACCAGTCCTCTGAAAGAGCAGCCAGTGTTTTTAACTGATGAGGCAACCCTCTAGTATTTGCTGTCAATTAAAAATATTATTTTAAGAAGGTATGTTTATACTCATGATCACTTTTAGTGTTTTTATTACCAACAGGTAATATTTATGGGTCTTTTTTTTTTGTGTAATTGAGGTTTATAATATTGTCTCATTTTAAACATTCATACAATTTTATAATGTGAAAATCTCATGCAGTGGAACCTCCCTGGAATCTATGAAGGTGACTCTAAGGAGGATGAGAAGTCCTAGTGATGGGGAATATGGAGCCCAGATAGGCCATGTTCTGTAACCAGGCTAGGCTTCCAGTGGTGGGACTGGGATATCTACTCAGCCACAAGACCTTCGACCTACAATTTGTCCTGCCTGCAAGATGTGCTGGGGCAATGTTGGCTCAGAGCTTGTGGGAGAGGCCAACTAATGACTGGTCTAACCTAAGGCCCATGCCATGAGAGGGAGCCTATTCCCAACACTGCCTGGATGGCCTGCAACTGGAACCTGGATAACCCAGAGACCTTGGGTAGACTCAAACATGAGTGGTTAAAATGATCAATTAAATGGTTCCTAATGATATTCTCATATACTCATAGATTGGTTCCTAGCCCAGTTCTCTTTAGAGAGGCCTCAACCAGCAACTGATGGGGACCAGATGCAGAGACCCACAACCAAACATTAGGTGGAACTTGGCGAACCCAATGGGAGATGTGAAGGAAGGACTGCTGGAGCCAGCAGAGTGGAGGACACCAGGAGAAGATGGTCTCCTGATGTGCCTGTCCTGCCAGCGGGAAGAATGACAACAACAGGATTCTTCTCAAGCACACTTTATTGGGAGCTCCAAGCTGAAAGAGAGAAAGACTGAAAAAGAGAAGGAGAAGGACCCCGACCCTACGGGGTGCCAAGCTTATATACTCATGATGATGTGGACGTGCAGTGTCATCTGATTGGCTTAGGTCTCATCGGACGATTGTGCATCACCCAATCGGGATAGGTGAGCAGCCATCTTAGGATAACGTCATATGTTCATGCACAGATGATTAGGCGTGTGCAGAGGATTAGGATAGAAGAGCAATAAACAAGCTGACCTGGCAAAGCCTGATGAAGCCAACGTGGCCAGCGTGGCTTCCCATAGTCTCCATCTTCAACTAAGCAGGATTCATTGGAGCTCACCGAGGCTTAAACAACAGTTACAGAGCCTGCGTGGGTCTAAGCTGGGTCCTCTGCATATACGTTATGTTTGGTAGTTTAGTGTTCTTGTAGAATTCTAACAGCTGGAGTGTGTGGAGGGGTGTCTCTGACTCTTTTGCCTGCTCCTGGGATTATTTTCCTACTAATGAGTTGCCTCATCCAGCCTTGATATGTGGGTTTGTGCCTTGCCTTTTTGTAACTTATTATGTCATGCTCGGTTGATATTCATGGGAAGCCTGCTCTTTTCTGAAGGGAAACAGAGGAGGAGTGAACCTGGGAGAGAGGGGAGGTGAGAGGGGTGCTGGGAGGAGTACAGGGACAGGAAACAGCAGTCAGAATGTATAGTATGAGAGACTAAAAAATAAAATATTATTTTAAGATGGAATGTATTCATGATCCCTTTTAGTTTTTAGTTTCAAATGCTAGTATTATTTATGGGTTGTTTTTGTGTTATTGAGGTTTATAGTATTGTCTCATAAAAGTTTACATATTTATTATTATATAATTTTATGATAGATCTATGCTTAATAGAAGATTTCATGAGAGGAATAAGCTGTACTTTCTGTAGTGAGTCACTTTTTTCATCAATAAATAGTCATGATAATAGAGTATGCCACATTTTGGGGAATTCTAGATTAGTTTTTGTTTTTGTGTTCTAAATCTGAAGATTAATAACCAGACCTGTAACACCAAGATATATAAACTACAGATATTCTGGAGGCCAGTACCAGGGAAAAAGAACAGCATTCTGGGAGGCAAGAGAAAGTTGGAAGTTTAAGCCAAGCTCAATTACAGGGTGTCAGGACAGAAGACACCAGAAGCAGAATGGCATGGATACCAGAATTGGAATCCTGAAGACAGATCAAAGTCAGGAAACATCAGAAGCAAATGAGAGGGCAGAAGAAGCAGTGTTAAAAGAGGATACTAATTCCAGGGTCAGCATCTTCTGGAATCAAGATTGCTTTAAAATGGTTGGGCATGGATCTCTGAAGGCAGCTGTCAAGAGACTTTTAAAGGCACAGCCTTCTACTGAACTCTGTCTCCTGCATAGTTCAAAGAGCTGTGTACAATTGTGAGATTGTTGATAAGACAGTGGTAATGGTAATAGGAAAGAAGTCTATGTCTGAAATCACAACCTTTCTCATACATCCATGTGCCTGTGCACAGATGCTTTCTTGACTAACAAGCAGATGAGAAGTAAGTCAATACAGAGGGACATGGGTGTGCATCCATACTTGTGGAGAGGAAGTTGTTCACTATTCTTGGAGAGAAGAAGAATGAGTCTATTTTTCTCATTTTATGGGGAGGTTAGCAGATTAATCTTTATCCATATTAAGTGAGGGACTGTGTATCTAATTAAATATAAAAGTTGAAGGAACCTACAAAAAAAAAAAAAAAAAAAAAAAAAAAAACAAAACAAGATAGGCCTCCTGGTTCTCAGATATTGGCTAATCCATCTTTGCAGCTACCTGGAGAAGACAGGTGAAGAGAAGCAAATTGGTTAGTGAGGTTCATATGTAGATAGTCTCTTGGGTCACTGTAGTCTAGGAGAGTTGATCCAAGGACCCACCAAAGAGGACAAAGTGATCACAGCTCCATCCAAAAAAGGGGAAGGAAGACTCCCCAGAGGGGCATTTAGAAGTTGAGCTGAGAAAGTTTCCTCAAACACTCACCTGTAAACACTCACCTGTATCTGTTGGTGTATCAGGATTTGGGCACCCACCACTCTGAGTGTTCATGTAAGCAATATCAACAGAGTTGATTACAATTGTACATGTGTTTCCTTCTTGAATACAACACTCTGGTAGTCATAACTCAGACTATTTTTTATTACTATTCCCAGTGTTCTGATTACACTGATTTTTTTTTCTACAAATACAACACACCTCTTTTACTTCTGACATCTTGTATATCCTTTTCTGTTTGCCAGAAAACTTTTCTTTCCTACTTAGTGTCTTGCTGTGGGGGTAGTTTGTAGAATCTTAAGGCATCACTTACCACAAAGATCTCTTTACATAGTATGCCTAAATTTCTATAATTAGATTAACTATTCCTTTAAAATGAAGACACTTTAGGGAGAAATATATTTGGGGTGTGCTAGCATTGAGATGAATTATAAGGCAAGTCTCCTATGATTATCTCGTGTTCACATGTTCTTTTTCACTTACACTTTTTATCTGGTCATCTAGTTAGGTAGGTCATTTATGCCCAAAAGAAAAATACCCAAGTCCTTTGTTATTAATAACTATGGAAGTCATTTACCTCCAATGAACTTCTATCTTCCTGAAAAGTAAGGTTATAGCTTAAGATGTTTCAGGCCTTGTACTACTTTAAAATTAGTAACTGCTGATTGTTATTCTTAATAGCATAGAATATAGAAGAAAAACTCCTTTAAAAAGCTCATAATGCAAAGAATTCCATTTATTGTTATAAGAATGGAGATTGGGTAATATATTAAAGAGAGTAGAGAGCAGGGATTCTTTCCCACATGAATTTTTATTGTTATGTCCAAAATTTCTTTTCTAGGGACTCAAAGGAACAAACACTTCAGTAAGATGATCCAAATGGCAGTTTCTGGCAGGGTAAGAGAAAAGGCAGGAGATTGTTGACCTGTTTGCCATATATTTATGAAACTCTGGACGATCTAGGCTTCAGCAAAGGTATTCCTAGGCATTAGAGGTCATCTATACTTTCCCAGTGTATCTTGGATGGATTGATGTGTTATTGCATTTCTATTACTTCCTGAATAAGGCTCACAAACTCTACGTTTTTTACCTCCATATTATGAGTTGAAAGGGATAAGGGGGATTAAGAAAAAGTAAGACTTCCATTTACTCTTTTGTAAAAATTTCAATCCAAGTTTGCCTTTGCCATTGACAAAGAGGCCGTGGCAAGGGGCTAACTCTGTGTGAGAAGTTTGTGCATGCTGCAGAAATCTGTGCCTTGGCTCAGTATGGACTATTTAAGGCCAGAGGTCCCCTTTCTCCAGAAATTCAAAGGTCTTGGTGTAGGAGAGAAGTATTCAGGCAAGACTCAGCTGAAAAAGGTCGGAGTTGGCCACTCATCTGAGTCAGATACCATCACAGGGCAACAGGGAGTCTCAAGATCTGGGGGTTGAATTTTCTGCCTCTCTTTAGGGGTCTTCAAACTTACAAAAATTAATCCTTTTGATTGACTGTGTCTCCTAATCTGGAAGATAAACTCAGAACATTTACCAGTTCTCAGCAGTGCTTACCAGGCCATGTCTTAGTGCCAAATTGTGAATTTCGTCTCCGTGACCTTTCCAGTCTTCCCCCTTTACCTGCCCAATTGGTAGCTGGCGGTGTCCTCCTTCCTACTCTGAGGAAACTTAGGTCAAAGTGTTTGGGATTGTGAGGGATTTAAAGAGATCGAATCATTCAACCTTTCCATTTTCAGAGGAGAAAACTAAGATCTAAAGAGGTTATATGACTACCCTGTAGATATGGTTTTAAATCCTCTTGGCAATTTCAATATAAGGCGTCATAGTTTTTGATGTTGCAGAATCATGACTACCTTTGTTATATGTAGATCAGAGCACTTCAATTTGAGATTACTGATATCATTTCAGGAATTCAATTGTCAATCCAGATGTGTTTCAAAAAATGGAAATATCCTTAAATATACAATATCTTCACTCATTCTTTTAAAAATTCCTTAGCTATAGACTTTTGGGAAACAAGCTAATATTTTGCAAAATTTAAACTGTAAAAGTAAAAATCACTTTCTACCAAAAGTATAGTTTGTAAAATGAAGAGCTCTGAGTTCAAGCAATTTGTGAGCCTTTACCAATGGCACATTGGTGATTCCAATTATACAGAGAATGACAAAAAAGCATAAAGGATGCTACTGTGAAATTCAGGGTTGTTGGCTAATATCCTGTTGGCTCAGGATAATCATGTGGCTGTATCTTTTTAGGATTGGGTTGTAAAAATGAATAGAGAGGCAGAAACATTGGGCCAAGAAACTTGAGGAATTATAAAAATCACTTGAGGCAGCTGTAGTATGACATCAGCATTGTTTGGAATCCTGCTTGATGCAAAAATGGTTCCCGGGAGGCTTCCACTTGTCAAATGAACTCTAGCTTCTTTAGGTATGCACATAGTTGACCTCATGGAAATGCTTTCTCACCAACACATTGTATAGCTTTTGAGGCATTTGTTCTAGCTTTTAAAATGAAGATTTCACACAATCACTCTCCTCAAGTTTATTAATACACTAAAAATGTCTTCAAAACTATGATTTTATATAAATAACTGAGCACATTCTTAAAATGAGAAATAATCAGAGCTCTATCAGATATATTAAATTATTGGCATAACACGTGATTATTTGTAGTTTAGTGATTACTTTGCACACATTTCAATGTAGTTTTTCAGAAGAAGGTATGCACATTCTGGGTGGATATTATAATACTTGAGAATCAGAATACTGAGGGGTCTTCCTTTGACCTACTTTTTCGTAGTGGACTTTTCTCCTTAAGCACCAGTGTTGACAAGCCAGAAGCTTCTTCTCTTTTAGGCATCCATATCTGTTGTTTGTACTCCTTGTGCTATATCGAAGGCTATGAAGAAGTTAATAAATAGGGCCTGTCTGGTGGAAGTAACTCACTATGGGTTGGCCTTAGAAGGGTATTTCAACTTGTAGCCAAGTCCTAGTTCTGGTCTGTTTTCTGTGCCTCCATGTTAGCCATGGTTCAAGGAGTTTCTGCTACCAGGAACTAACTGTCTTGTGCCATTCCCACTACATCATCTGAAATCACCAGGCAAAAGAGACCTTTCTTCCCTCAAGTTGTTCTTGTCAGGTGTTTGGCCATAGGGACGTAAGATGCTAAGAATTGGCACAACTTCTTTTTCAATGGAATAGCTAGTATATGAAAGACAAGTACATTAGAAAGTGAAACTTGCTAAACAAAGAATTAGGAAGAAGTCTTGTTCTTCCACCCCTGCCACTATTGGATATGCTGTTACTGGTTTTTAGGATAAGACTTATTTTTCCCTTACAGTGCATATGGAGCCCATACTAAGTGCAACACTCTGGGTCAAATGCTGCACAGAACCTGAAGCTCTCTAGGATAAGCATGAAAGAGTGTCCTTCTTCCCTATAAGAACACAGAAGGTTCTACTGACATGAACTTAACTGCTAAAAATGAAAAGTTGCCTGAACTTTGCACTGCCAAGGGCTGAATTCTGCCATCTTGGGTTAGGACACCTGAGCACATTCCCATCTGTAATTGATGTAATTGTGCTGAGTCTTCCTTGGATGACTGATAATGAGTTTCTTGGAAGTCCTGTTCTGAATGGAAGACAACACTGCCAATATGAATCCAACCAATACATTGGATGTTTCTTTTTCTAATGAAGAAGCATGGATACATTTAGAACAGGTGTCATACCACAGGCACATATAAAACTCTAAAGATTTTTACTTTTTGAAACAAAGTCTTACCAGGTAGCCCTGGTTGGCCTGGAACTTGATATGTGGATCAGGCTTGTCTCAAACTCACAAAGATCTGTCTGCCCTGCTTCCTGAATTTTGGGATGAGAAGTGTGTGTGTGTGTGTGTGTGTGTGTGTGTGTGTGTGTGTGTGTGTGTGATCAAATCTGGAAAGAATTCATCTTTTAAAATTTTTAATCTGATTATTTATATCAATGAGTATTTTGCCTATATGTATGTATACAACATCATATCTGGTGCTCTTGGAGGCAAGAAGACAGTGTCAGATCACCTGAACTGAGTTACAGACAATTGTGAGCCAATATGTGGCTACTGGGAATGGGACCCAGCTCCTCTGGAGGAGCAACTGGTGCTCTTAACAACTGGGCCATTTTCCCAGCTGCCTTGTGAGAACTTTCTTTCTTTCTTTCTTTCTTTCTTTCTTTCTTTCTTTCTTCCTTCCTTCCTTCCTTCCTTCCTTCCTTCCTTTCTTTTGTTCTTTCTTTCTTCCTTCCTTCCTCTCCCCTCTCTTGGAAAAGGCTAGCAATTAAATTTTATTAAAATGCTCCCTGTCAAGGCTATGAATATCTTCTGATGTTGGCAGAGACCTCCTAAGGAGTTTCTACCCTCAGAATAGATAGAGGCATGACATTCACACTAAAACTCAGGAAGTTATTTTCTAGGGTAAATCATCTTAAACCTTCTGCTTCAACAGAATTTTGAAGACAAAACTGTTTATACCAGTGAATTGTCAATATTTTCTTCAATTGAGAAGTTTACATTTTAGTTTTTAATATTTCCCCTTTCTACACTTGATATAAAATACATATAGATATGTTTGCAACTTTATACCCTTTATCTTTTATTTATTTCACCATTGGATTTCTTTGTGGAACTGTTCCTTTGTATTTTAGCACATTTTCAATATGTAACCATTAGTGTGGAATTTTTTTTTTACAGTCTGAGAGAGCTCACAGCTTAAAATGATAGACAGCTATACTGTAAGGACTGATGGTCTAGACATTTTAATATTAGCCTGAGGTTTGGGGAGAAGGAACATGGCAGGGAGAGGTGTGGGGTGGGGAACAGGAGGAGTCACTTATAATCCAAGAGAAAATCTAAAAACAAAAGAAGAATTCGAAAAAGAGAATATGATTTTCTGATCTATTCAAGTTACAAGATTTGATATGAAGTCCTACTGGAATGATAAACATGCCTGTGAGCTTTCAGGTCTCAGCAGTCATAATAATATGTAGAAATGACACTCCCAGATAGGCTCCAGGTACTTGTATACTTGAACAAACAATTGGGTAGAGATATGTGTAGCAACAGAAATAGAGACAATTTGATAAGAGATTTTATACTGCCAATAGGGGGCTGAAACACAGAAGAGTTTAGTAGCACAAACAGGAGTCAGTACAAAGGATTGAAACTTTTATGCTACATTGTGTAGGGAGGGTTTAGAAGATGGGTGCCATTAGCACAGTGAAGGCTCTCTCATACATGTTCTAACCATTACATCAACTTCATTTGTCATGTGTCTTATTAGCATCTTAATACCCTACTCAAGGGTGTGCATTTCAGTATTATAGCAAACTACATGTCATCTGCAGATACCCTGGAGTGGCTCTGGACAGTTCTTTAAAGCCTCCCTCACCTTGAGGATTTCCACCATTACTGTTTTGCATTGGGTTTTTCTAACGCTTTTCATTATGTTTTTCTAATAAGCTAATTGTTATAAACCAATCCAGGACCTCACTGTCTACCCTGTCCTTGAACCTTAACTCCCACCTGTGAGCTGTGGTCCTAGAAATCTTTTGGAAGATCTGGAGGATCATGTGACTTCCTTCTGATAAGGAATGCTGTCTCTGAGAGTGACAAAACCTTAAACCTTCTCCCCATCTCTCTGTCAGTTGAAAAGGAAGATCTGTAATAGGAGTTGGCTGAAATCTCTCATTATGAGTTTAGTTTGGAATCTTTGTGTCTTAAAAGAATTCTTTTTTTTTTTCTTTTTTTTTCTTTTTTTTTTGCATATAGAGTATTTTTTATTTAATTTTATATAACAAAGTCCAATTAAATGAAAACAAACATTTATACACAATATTTGGGAATTTGGGCGTCGTTCTTTCCAAACTACTTCCTGCTGGTAAGGGGCGCTGTCATGGGGGATTCGAAGAAGATTCAGATATCCTAGCTGTAGTCTGTAGGGCTGTTTTGTCCAGCTGTTTGGAATGTAGGATCAGCTTGCACTCTGTTTCAGGCGGTCTGGTGTGATCAAACCACATTAGTCTGGAAGGAACCCACATCTTTTCATTTTCTGTGGAAACAAAAATAGAAATACTTTTCCCCAGTAACTTGTTCTTCAACTTAAATTTTGGAGTCAAAGCGTTTTTTTTTTTTTTTTTTATTTTTATTATTATTATTTTACATGTCACGATCCCAGTTCCCTCTCCCTCCCTCCCTCCCTCCCCCCAAGCCCTCCCTCCCTCCTTCCCTCCCTTTTGCCCTCTCTACCCTCTCCCATGCACTCTGAACACCCTCCCCTCCCAACCCCCCACCACAATACAATATGTAGGGGAATGCCATCCAGTTGGGGTCATGTAGATCTGACAGGTCCTGTGAAGTAGGGACTAGGGCTTCTCTCCTATCTCTAGAATAAGGCAGTTATCCCTCCATGGGGGATATGTTTGCAAAGTCCTTTTGTGCACCAGGGATACATCCTGGCTCCACTGTCTGAGGTCTCTTAGGCTGCTCAGACCTTCTGGCTGAGACCCATATTCAGGGGGGTCCGAGTCAGACCCCTGTTGGCTTCCCAGCTATCAGTCTAGTGGCCCTTAGCTCCTCCTTGTTCAGGTAAGCTGTATCTATGTACTTCTACCGCATGGTCTTGTCCTCTCCATCTGCTTCTGGGTTCTAGTTTGACTCAGTGTTTATGTATGGGTGTTTGCTCCTGTTTTCAACAGGCATTAGTTGAGGACTCCATGGAGAAGTTAGTTGTTGATCTCACTCTCCGGGAAGGGCATTTATGATAGCCTTTCCACGGAAGCTGAGATTGTTAGTTGGGAGCAGTCTTGTAGTTCCCTCGACCTTTCTTTGTGTTCAACTTTATCTTCAAACCAATATTGGCTCCCTCTTTTATGTTCTCTCTCTCTGACTCTGTCTCTCTCTCTTTCCTATTTTCCATTCCTAACCAGGCTCAATCCTCCTGGTCGCACATGCCTTCCTCTCCTCCCTCTCATTTTCTCCTACTTCTCTCTCCATTAGCTGTCCTCCCCCACTATACCTGAGGTCTGGGGGACTTGTCCCTTCCCCCTTCTGTGAGGGACTTTATATGAATCTCTTAGAATACAACTTGTATCCTAGTTCCTCTGGTGATGTGAATTATAGGCTGGTGATCATTTGATCTAGGTCTAAAATCCATATATGAGTGAGTACATACTGTGTTCCTCTTTTTGTGACTGGGTTACCTCATTCAGGATGGTTTCTTCAAGTGCCATCCACTTGCCTGCGAATTTCAAGATACCATTATTTTTTTCTGCAGAGTAGTATTCCATTGTGTAGATGTGCCACATCTTCATTAACCATTCTTCAATTGAAGGGCATCTAGGTTGCTTCCAGGTTCTTGCTATTACAAATAGTGCTGCTATGAACATAGTTGAACAGATGTCTTTGTTGCATTGATGTGAATCCTTTGGGTATATGCCTAAGAGGGGGATTGCCGGGTCCTGTGGTAAACTAATTCCCATTTTCCTGAGGAACCGCCATACTGATCTCCAAAGTGGTTGTATGAGTTTGCACTCCCACCAGCAGTGGAGGAGTGTTCCACTTTCTCCACATCCTCTCCAACATAAGTCATCACTGGTGTTTCTAATTTTAGCCATTCTGGCAGGGGTAAGATGGTATCTCAAAGTTGTTTTGATTTGCATTTCCCTGATAGCTAAGGATGTGGAGCATTTTCTTAAGTGTCTTTCAGCCTTTTTGATTTCCTTCATTGAGAATTCTTTCTTCAGTTCTGTACCCCATTTTTTAATAGGGTTATTTGGTGTTTTGTTGACTAGTTTCTTGAGTTCTTTGTATATTTTGGAGATCAGCCCTTTGTCGGATATAGGATTAGTGAAAATCTTTTCCCAGTCAGTGGGCTGCCGTTTGGTCTTGTCAACTGTGTCCTTTGCCTTACAGAAGCTTCTAAGTTTGAAGAGGTCCCATTTATTAATTGTTTCTTTCAGTGTCTGTGCCCCTAATCTAAAAATAGCTATAGGGTTAGCAATTTTCATGGCTGATCATTGTTTTTGTCTGACTGTGCTGCGTTCCACCTCCTCTCTATTTTCTGTTCATGTTTGTGTGCATGTTTGTCAAAAAACTAGCTCCTGCACCTGAAGAAACAAAGAAACAGAATAATCCCACACAATTAGAATTTTTCTACTGATATCAGTCAGCAGTCAAAAATATGGACTTCCATGGAAGTATCATGCTGAGGTAGAGAAAAAGCAGACAAATCCACTAACATTTTAATGCAGGGTAGACACACTTGAATGATTTAGTAGTGGTTGATTATAGGATGAAGTTCTGGCACATTCTCAGTTTTACTACTGCTCAGCTTGTGTGTGGTTATAGAAAAATTATTCATTCCCTAGCAGCCTCAGTTTCCTTACCTGAAAAACTGTAGCTAAAACAGGGTATACTTCATAGACTTTATGAGAAGATTAAATGAGGTAAATTTGTGTTAAAGTTTTCTGCCTTTTAAAACACAGTACCTGCCATAACCTATCCCTTCAGCTCAATAAATGCTAGATCTTACTATAAGTAATAAGAATGAGGGAGATGAAACACACGCTGTTCCTGCAACGGTTAAAAACTAACAGTTGCCACGGAGGAGTACAATTTAAGACTACCTAGAGGAAGTTTTAACTTTTATAGACTGGTAAGTTATGCAGGTTTTACATGTCTGTTCAGTCTATTATTTGGTGACAAAATATGTACTTACAATGGCAATTAAAGCAAGTTAAGGTACCAGTGTAATACATCACAGCTACTTCTGTAAGTGAACACAAATGTTGTAGATAATTTCAGATTGTTATGTTGTTATGAATATTTTAAAATGTAAAAGTGAAATATCAGTAAGGTGTAGTGTTAATATTTTTAAATACGCATCTCAGAATTCCAAAACTATTAGGTAAGGGTCTCCGCAAAGTTCCATGATGACAGAATTTGTGTGTGTGTGTGTGTGTGTGTGTGTGTGTGTGTGTGTATGTGTGTGTGTATGTGTGTGTGTGTTTACATTGGTAGCTAGGCTGAAGGCACAGAAGGGCAAATGACTTTGATATGATGTTAAAAATATATTGGTTTCCTTAAAGTTCATCTAGGGAGGCATTGAACAGAAAAGTCAGGTGCTTCCATGGACTCTATCATGGCAAGAATTACTAGTGATAGAAGATGCTATGAGAAGTTGGTTTGTTTTAAGTTGTGGTTGAGGCAGAGGAACTCAACATCCTTAGAAATAAATGGAGGCTTTCAGTATTTCTGGCACTGCTCCTTTATCATTCATATGACTAAGCAGACAATCAATTTAGTGGCAATGTATGGAATGAAGGGAGAGAACAAATAAGCTATGAGTGATGAGAACAGAAAAATCAAAACCTCCCTCCCTTATTCTTTTTTAATGGCTAATACCAACAGGGACAAGACCAGCAAAAAGAGGTTAATGAATTGCCAGGATCCTTTAGAAAGTGATTGACTGGTATTGAGGCACAGTCAAATCAGTCATAAATATTTACTTTTATTAGCAACAGTGGGTTGCGTGTTATTTTTGATTGATTTTTAAAGCTGGCAAAAATCTACCACTGTGACTATTATCAAATGTTTCCAATTTTGTCAATATTTCCCTGCTCTAAACAATTCCAGAACACACACAGCCTTCTAAACCTTTATTTGAAATGTGCTTTATTTTTTTCAGCACCATTTCCAAATGATTACAAATGACAAGGTAAAGTGAAGTTCCCTATATAATTAAGAATAATTATAATCTTTTCATTTTGACATTTGTACAAATGGGTAGAATGGCAACGATTGTGGTATTAATGTTCTTTGATAATCCATATTCCACTAACACTGACTTGCTAACCTGCAGTTGTGTTATTTGCTTTACCAATTGAAAATGAGGCATGATAGATTCCCCTGAAAACAAATTTCAGGCAGCGTAGCAAGGGCTAGAAGAGCTAGAGGAGTTAACAGACAACACTGCTCCAGCAGTGCTGCTGTCCATGCCATCAAATAAAATGTTGCTTTGTTTTGGTAAAATGCAATTTGATGTAAGGGTATTTCTTGAAATTTGTTGCATAGGCTATCAGAAATATGATCATGTTTAACGCAGTATTTGTAGCATTAAGATCCAATAATTCAGTTCGAAGGATCCTAACAAAAGGAATTTCCTTCAGATAACAACAAAGAGTTAACATTTCCCAGGGCAGACAAGTTTCCAATTCAATTAGTTTTAATGAACCTTCTGCTCACTGGTTACTGAACTAGAAAGAACAGCAATAAATGCCCAGAGGAAAGAGAGAGAGGATATTAAAGGAGGGTTAGTGTATAGTATATAAATTTCCAAGTTGACTAAAAGAGCAGCACTGATGTAGTTTTGGGGGCTAAAGCCATAGAATCAGACCCGTTTGCTGAGTTTAGTGCACAGGGCAGCAAATCTCAGCCAGTTGTTCCGTGTGAGGAAACAAAACCCCAGTGTACAGCCTCTGTCTGAGAAGACAATAGATGCTTCAGCATTACAGTTCCTTAAAAGGGAGAAGAGTATCCCTCAAAAAAGCAGAGAATACATTTTCTCACAATCAGAAAAATAACATTTGTAGTTAATGAATATCTGAAAATACACATAAGTACACAAATATGCAAATTTCTTTCAATTTTTTAAACAAAAATTTCAATAAGCTTTTTAGTTTGCATATAATGGAAATTATATAAATTCACTTCTATAAGGGGCAATATAGATATTAATTATGAAAGCTCAAAGCTGCCACACACAGTAATTTCCTGTTTGGGATTCAGAAAATGAGTTTTACTCTAAGAATTTAATGGATTTCATATTTTTATTTGATTCTGATGGTCACCTTAAACCTGTACTATAGCACAGCAAACTTACATTTCTAGGATCAAGCTGCAAACCATACTGTGGTTAAACATGATACCCCCACAGATATGACTGTATAAATATACAAAAGAACCCCAGCTAAATATTTGAAATGAATGAGAGAGTCCATCCAGAGCCTCTGCATCTATTATTGTTTCAAGTCAGCATTGTCAGGTGTTTTTCCATTTCTTGAACTTTAAAGCAAATTTGCCTTTCCAGCAGTACTCTCATTATGCTGAACTATTCTTTTATTCTTAGCTGCATTCTCATTTCCAGCAATGCTTTGACTGGATGCTGAATATCATGAGTATGGTATCATATTCATGGTAGTAAACAGACCCCATGCATTCTATATCATGCAGGAGCTGCCTAGTGCTGAGGTGCTCTTTTTCCCCTATGCAGAAGTGAAAACTGTATACATGTTGTGAAAATAACTCCCAGTCAGTTTCATAAGGATTGCATGTGAGAATATGGTTGCAGACATGATCAGCATGGCATTTTTGATGACACATTTTTCCCCTTGGCAGGTGCATTTCTTTGACTGAATTGAAACTCAGGCATGGATGTTTGTTTTGCCAGTCAACACTCGGATTTGAAAATACAGCATCTGGATTGGTTTGCATAGATTTCTTTTTGGCTTTATAATCACACATTCTGCCACCATCAGAGCAAGCTTTGGTTGCTGGTGAAATACAACCCAATCAAATGCAAAGCTCTGGCTGAACTGCGTGATAGATCTTCAGCATCCTTTAAAGGAGAATATAATAGTCAACCTAACATTGTAGAAAGGGGCCAGCATCACCCTGCGGACACATCACACATGCTTTGCTATCTTACTGAATTACATGCCTCTTCCATGCTTACTAGTTGTTACTAAGATTTGTTTTTTATCAATGGCCTATTTTTGCTACTGTGTTTTAATACAAGAAATATTCAAAATATTCAATGCAATGCATGGTTTCTAGGGGATGGCTGCTTTAAATATATAGAAATTAAAAAGAACAAGAAATAAATTTTTAAAAATGAAATATAGGATACTAATTTCTTGTATAAAACTATTTTATTGCAATTACCATTGCCCTACCCTCATATAAATTTATTCTAAGTAATTCTATCACATAAAAATGACCCATCTCACCTAAAAAAGGTATTGTGACAGGGATCAGAATTTTTAAAATACAAATATTCATGTTGAACAAAGGAAGTGTGAATTTAAAATTTTATTTCCACTTTAGACACATGCTTTACTATGTTTTAAATTCATGTTAGGCCCTTGTACCTATGTGAATGGTTGGAGTTTTAAGGTTTTGTTTTCTTTTCCTTTTTTTTTTTTTTTTTTGGAAAGGATTAGGAAAGATAAAATGCAGAATTACTCTTCTGTTAGGAGTCTGAAAAATAAATCTTTAGGGAAAGGATACAGTATTAATCAAATGGTAACTGAAATATAAATTGTGATTATGAATGTACATATCAGTGGAAAAGCTACCTACCTCTGCGAGTGAGGGACTCTAAGTAATGAACTTGCTTCATTGTTGCATGGAGAAACACATATGGAGAAAACCGTTCCCCAAATGACAGAGACCTTTGAATAGGCAGGGTAGTCATAGACAGAAGAGTAATATCTTAGTTTTTAGGCATTTAATAGCAAAAGAACCTCTCTAGTCAGTAATTCACTAAAGACCCAGATGCCCAGTTTTCTTAAAAAGCAAAAGAAACTCTAGAACTTTGCCTCTAAGGTATTACAAGAACTTTGTCAGTTGCACATGAGAAAATAGAGCCCATAGCCATATAGTAAGCAAAAAAATTCTGTTTGAGTATTGACATGACAGTTTTTGAAAGTTCAAGCAGAAAACCAATTATAATGAGCACTGGAAAGCCTGGAGCCCTGCTGTTCAATAAATAAAAAGTACAACAAACTATTTTCCAAAAAGGTTCTAGAGAGTTTCTTCTTGTCCCACTACTTACAATCTGATTACATAAATAGTCTCTATTTGCTGTTGAATTGCCAGGCAGCTGTATTAAAGTACAAATCAAATCAAGTCAGGATTAGAAAGTAAAAGAGCATGGTTTAAAGTAATCTATCCCCCAGGAACTGTGCTCAGATTCATCAAACAGAGCTTAAAGTACAGTATATCTTATACCCTCGTGTTTCCATGCTGCACTGCTGCAAAACCAGTTATTATTTTTGATATCCAGAGAATGTTGCTTCTTGCTGAAGAAGGCTCACTTGCTTATTTAAAGGTACCATTCATATGTGCCACTTGTTTATTACTTCTTTTGGTTAAGATTCATGTGACATAGTACTAAAGACTACTAGATTTTTTTTTTATTGATCATATCCTATCTGCCTTGGCTGTAAATTGTCATGCATATTTCCTGTAGGGAAAAAAGATGATTAGGAGAGTCCAAATTAGGTATTGCTCAGTTGTTTAATATTAAGAAAAATCCAGGAATCCTGAGATATCATTGGCTCAGGAAGAGCTGTTATATCCGCCCTTGCAAATCCACCTCCATCTGGTTTTACTCAAGGAGAATGCAATTCTCCCATTCAAACCTATAATTGCTTTTGATGGAAAAGTCTTTATGCAATTGTTAATGTACTCATCATAACCAACAATGTTTTGATATTTACAGCATTTATATCATCTTTAAGCAGAGTGAATAATATGCAATCATTGTGCATTATGATATACTTGGCCATTTTTGTCTTATTATCGATAGAACAATTAATTTAAATGTATAAATATAAGCTTTTGCACATCATGTCCTTCATGTTTACATAATAGCAACACAGTTTTTCAGTGTTTATATCTACCATAGTCTATATTAATCTCCAGGAGATATGACTGTAGATCATGAAAATAGATAGATATTGATTTATAGTGATAAATATATATTTTGCATGTAACATGGAGAAGAAAATACCCAGAAGCATTATACCTGTGAGCTAAATAGTTTCATGAGACTAGGTAATGTGTATTTTAACTAGGCAGCTCAAGGCTCATTTTTCTTCCCACATCTCTAAGCTAAGGAAGAAAAAGTCACAAGTTGCCATTAGTTAACATTTCTCATGTAAGTAGCTTTACTTGCAAACTATGCCACATTAAAACAACCATCCGGTGTCATCAGTGTGCACTGGGAAGCATGAATGCTAGCATGTCTCCATTGCAGTTTGAGGATTTTCAGACCAATTTAATGTTTAGTTCTCTGCACTTTGCTAACCTGATCATTACCACTGACTCAGATCACCTGTAGTGCAGTGTAGCCAGGCATCCCGGGCAGCTAAGGGAAGAGACCTGTATTTATGCAGGGAACCTGGCACCTTCTCTGTGTGGAGACAGAGAATCCTGCTTGATTTTATTTTAAGATAGGAAGACTTAATAACCTTACCTTCATCATCCTCATCCAGATTTATCATGAAAAGGTCAATATTAGAATTTGCTATTTATAGCTCCTTTGACCACACATGTGAGATTGCCACGGTGGTAGCTGCACACCGACTCCTCAACACTATGTATTTGTGGGGGTGGTGGGTACTCATGCCCAGAGTCAGGAAAGTTTCTGTGAAACTGTCTGCCAAATTATTCTGGATCTGTGTTTGAAACAAATAATTTTTGAAAATCTTTTAATGAAATATTGATTTTACCAAGCACATCAAACTAAAGGCAAATGTACCATGTGCCATGATTAAAAAATAACAATATATTACAGGTAAACTAAGATAAATGAGTTAAGTGCTCAGTTTGCGGTGCAAATTGAAACCATATATCACAACCTTTCATTACATTGCATTAGCTGTAGAGTGCAGAATATGGAAGTTGATTGAATGGTAATATCAAATTACTAGGGAGCTCTGCTTCAATTGATGGTGGAATTTGGAACTAAGAGAAATTATTTTCATAAGAAAAGTTTCTTAAAAACACTTTTTTAAGTGGTTGTGACTGATAACCAAGAAAGCCTATGGCACCCTGAAATTGCCCTTCCCAGATCTCACATGAAGAAATGAAGGGATCTGTATTAATTTTAAAGCTCCCTTTGATTGGGTGAACCTGTCTCCGTTTTGTATGACATTGTTGCCACAGGTCATTGCCTGGTGCAGTGTACCATGAAACAAACAAATAGAAAAAGCCACCTCTGGCACTTTAAGTCTCACTGCCATCTGACTGCTACCCTCGTGGCTCAGAATGATGAAACGCAGGGGCTTGGAGAAATCTTCCTATGGTTAGATGGGAAAAAATGAGCATGATGATCACATGTAGTGGGAAGGGCAAGAGAGACAGCCGGAGTCATCTCAGATCTCACAAGAGGAAGGGGAAGACAAGAGGTCACAATTATATTCTGGTATCACACTCCCGTTCACAGAGATCTGATATATTCAGTTTGTTCTTGTACAGTGCTTAGGGAAGTTCTAATTAAGGGAAGAAAGAATTTTGACACATGTGAAGCAGAGATCAATATTTAGCACTATAATCAGCAATTCCTGATGGCTTGACAATGTCACTATATACATTGTAACTCTCCATTATTCTCTTGGCAAGGGGAGCCAAGCAGAGGCTAACAGGCTTAAGGCAAGCCATCATGAATCACATAAAGCAGTGTCTCACATGCTTCTGTTTGTCTTGCTTTTTATCTTCATTCATCCTTATAAAGCAGGCTGCACTGCCACCAGCCCTGAAATGCCAATTTACCTGGGAGCTGCAACAATAGGCAGCAAAACTTGTTCCTTAAACTGTACCATACGAGGTGCAATAGTTACTTTCCAGAAAAAAAGGTAAAAAAGGAGGAGGTGGCTGTTTATTCTCTGGGAAACACACATTGCAATCTACTTTCACATTTAAATAAAGGTGTTTTATTACTCACTGGGAAAACATTAACTTAAAGCACTTTGTGGTGAGGTTATGTTCATAGTAAGTTACAGGGTTTGAATATATTGATCTCATGTTTTTCACCCAGACTAACCAGTGTCTGCTATATATAACAAAGAAAACCCTGCCATCTCAGAACTGAGCAAAGTGCCTCATATTGGTGTGAGGTACAGGAAGGTGACAGAGTAACCAAGATGAGGCTCGCAATCTAAATACAAAAGTTTAACTTCATAAGGCCTAATGTCCACTTTGATTTTTGCCTAAGAAGTATGTTATGCATCTACTTGAATATAATTTTGTTTCTATTTTTGACATGTGCATTGTTTAAATGTCATAGTAATTAATTGCTATTTTGGCAATTAAAGCCAATTCAAAGTGAAAATCAAATTCAGTTGAATTTAAGTTAAATGCAATCTATTATTCCTTTATAGGAATTTTAGGGCACAATTATGTCTTCTTTTAAAACTATTAAAAATCATAGTCAAATGAATAAAAAGGTTATTTTTTTTCAGAAAAGTGATTTTAGGATTCATTTATTTTTTTCATATTAGAATTATCTGTTTGAGCAGTATGTACCTGAATAACTTAAAGAAATAAATACCCTGTAAAATGTGATGGAATAATTTGACTCTAATTTACATAGGGAACATTATTTCCAACATTTCTCATCACCATCAAGGACGTACAGCATGCACTGTATAACTGTAGTGGGAGCAGGAGACCTGGTGTCTTGCATTTCAAACTGTCAGCTGGTCCTCACGGCTCTGTTCCTGTTTAAGTGAGATGCTGACACAGGCTCGCACACTGAGTATCCCGAGTAGCACTAATTAAGGGCTGTCCAACTGTGCTTTCTGTTGAGCAGTTTGCTACAGTGGGTGACAGGAAACAGCCTGAACTCTGTCTGCAGAATGACATAACAAAGACTTTTTTTCTTTTTCTTTTTCTTTCGTTCTTTTTTTTTTTTTTTTTTTTTTTTTAGAACACATATCTCGAGGACTGGATACAAAGGCCTAAGAGAGATTTAACTTACCTATTTGTTTTCATTAATATGTAATTTTGAATTAAGAAGACTTTTCTAAGTCAATGTTTATTGCAACTTTATCAGGGCTCTTCTAGTTAGAATCAGTAATAGTTATAGAAAAAGGTGCCTTAGTGTGGGTAATGGGACCAAGCAGTCCTCTTATTAAAAGGGTATCAATCA
This sequence comes from Phodopus roborovskii, assembly GCF_943737965.1. Classification (NCBI taxonomy): domain Eukaryota; kingdom Metazoa; phylum Chordata; class Mammalia; order Rodentia; family Cricetidae; genus Phodopus; species Phodopus roborovskii. The sequence continues at coordinate 47,040,407 of NW_026126418.1, forward strand.
TGAATACCCTTTTAAAAATGGTGGTCAGATGGAGGATGTCATGATGTTGTAAAGGCATTATTTGTAATTTACAGGTTAAGTATAAATTATTGGTGAACATATTGATCAAGAAAGTATATAAAAATAATTTTAAAAAGGAAAGAGCAAGAGGAGAAAAAAAACAACCCTCATTTTAAACAAATTAGGCTGTAAATAGAGCAATGTTCATTTTGAGTTCAATACTTGAATTAATTTTCCTTAAAACCCCATGGTAAATCTGTTGTTAGTATTTCTGATTATTTTTCTAAAAGTAACCCTACATCTACCTGAGTGGGTAGTAAATCAGGATGGACATTTGATTGAAACAAAAAGAAGATGCCTATCCATGTACTCTCAGTGGACATCTGTGCTCTCTGAGGATATATTCACCACACTCACCATCTACCAGAGGACACAGGGCTTAGAAATCCAAGAGAAGAGCAACTTTCTTGACAGAGCTAAGAGATAACGCCTACTGGCTGCTGCGGTGCACTTGAGAAATTGGCTGGCCCACTACTGTCCTTTTTTTCAATGGTTTCATTTAATTGTAATCCAAAGATCAAAGGTCTGTAACTCTTTAACCAAATTCCAATGTCTGCCAAATTCAATAGCTGTCATTCTTATAGAAAAAGGCAGTGTAATATGTGTGTCTTGATCTAATTTTACAGAAAAAGACACAATTTACATACTGTTTATTTAGTTAAGTCCCTAAAATCAATACCTTTGTCTGTACCTCTTTTGTTTAAAATACATCATGACATGGCAAACAGCTATATAAATGAATTTTTCTAAACCACACACATTGCTAATGTTTCTCTCTTGCACATTAAAAAAAGGAGTATCAGAAATCATAGCATTTGATAGATCAACCTAAATGCATCTTAATATTAAATTACTAAAGAATGTTAAGTTTTACATTTCTAAAATTATAAATTTTCCTTGAAAAGGTCAGTCATTTTGCTGAGCCACATTTACTAACAGGAGGGCATATTTCAACCATTGAAATGAGAGGAAAAGTGATTATATTCAATGTTAAGAGAAAATAATAGTTAAAAATGTGGCTCTGTGCTGAGCAAATAGCGATGAGCTCCTGAGAAGGTTTCCAGATGGAATAATACTGTTCTCAAGGATGAAAAGCTCACTGAGGGCTGATAAAAAAGAAGCCCATTTGAGTAGTCACCTTATAGATGCTTCTACAATTGATTGCACATCAAGAAGAAAAGTGGGCCTGCTCTTACTGTTATAGCTGAATCTCTTTACTGATGTTCCATGGTCACATTAATATATGTTTGTACTGTGAGCTATGGATAGTTCCAAACCCATGATCATACAGATGGCCTTGGTTAACCTCAGTGGGTCACAGAACAAAATGATGTTAACTATAAAAGGGGATTTGTTGGGAGGAGATGGAGTTGATAGGAGTTGGATGGAGCTGATAGGATGGTGTGGTAGTGACAGTAAATAGAGCACATTATATACATGTATGTAATTGTCAAATAATACATTTAATAATAAAACTGTTAACATTGTGAGCAAATAACTATGCCTAGAACAAAATTTTCAGCTCTTTATGAATATCTATTTACGTGTTAATTCTTCATTTTAATTGCTGTGTTTTTATATTTTAATTTGTTCTTTAGAATAATTTTCCTTCAATGTTTTAGGAAAATAATCAAAATTAGCAAGATTAATCAGGTTGTAATATGATGGGAAATGTCATTCTGTATAAGTTTCTCATACTGGTTAATGAATACAGCACTGTTGGCCAATAGGATAGCAAGATAGGTGGGACTAGGGGACAAGGAGGAAAGAGGAAGTATTAAGGAGGAGTCAGCATGGAAAGTCTGGAGAAAGCAGAATGCTGGCCGGCTCCCTGGTAAGAGAAGATCACTTGAAAATACATAGATCAGCAGAAATGTGTTAATACTTAAGACAGAGATAGCTGATAAGAAACTAGTACCGGGCTAATAGCTTTAAATCAAATACAGAATCTCGGTGTATTAATTGGGGCTGGTGCGGCAGCAGAACAAGACCAGCAGCAGGCGGAAAACCCCAACTCCTTACATATGGCGCCCACGTGGCTAATAAGAACTTCCACTTAAAATTTAACAAAAGCTTAAAAAAAGGTTTTAGAAACAAAAGAACAAAGACAAACAAGGTTTCTTTTCTTAATTTTTTTTTTGTTGTTGTATTTTTTAACATTTATTTGGCCTTCTGTTTCTTGGCATGTTTTGGGAATGTAATACATTTTATTTATTCATTTGATAAAACTGATTATTTTTTTCCTTTTTTAAAATTTTTTTTTAAAATTTATTTTATATAACAAAGTTCATTTAAATGAAAACAAACATTTATACACAATATTTGGGAATTTGGGCATTGTTCTTTCCAAACTACTTCCTGCTGGTAAGGAACCCTGTCATGGGGGATTCAAAGAAGATTCAGAAATCCTGGCTGTAGTCTGTAAGGCTGCTTTGTCGAGCTGTTTTGAATGTAGGATCACCTCGTACTCTGTTTCAGGCGGTCTGGCTTGATCAAACCACATTAGTCTGGAAGGAATCCACATCTTTTCATTTTCTGTGGAAACAAAAATAGAAATCCTTTTCCACAGTAACTTGTCCTTGAACTTAAATTTTGGAGTCAAAGCATTTTTTTTAAATTTAATTTATTATTTTAAATGTTGATCCCAGTTCCCTTCACTCCCTCCTTCCCATCCTTCTTCCCTCCCTTTTACCATCTCTGCTCTCTCACATGCACTCTAACCACCCTCTCCTCCCATCCCCCAACCCCAATTCCATATGTAGGGGAATGCCATCCAGTTGGGGTCATGTAGGTCTGACAGGTCATGTGAATTAGGGACTAGGGCTTCTCTCCTGTCTCTAGATTAAGGCAGCTATACCTCCATGGGGATGTGTTCACAAAGTCCTTTTGTGCACCAGGGATACATCCTGGCTCTACTGTCTGAGGTCTCTTGGCTGAGACCCATATTCAGGAGGACCTGAGTCAGTCCCATGCTGGCTTCCCAGCTATCAGTCTAGTGGCTGTTAGCTCTTCCTTGTTCAGGTAAGCTGTCTGTATGTGTTTCTGCCGGATGGTCTTGTACTCTCCATCTGCATCTGGGTTCTAGTTTGACTCAGTGTTTATGTATGGGTGTTTGATCCTGTTTCCAACAGACATTAGTTGAGGGCTCCATGGAGAAGTTAGTTGTTGATCTCGCTCTCCGGGAAGGGCATTAGCCTTTCCATGGAAGTTCAAATTGTTAGTTGGGAGCAGTCTTGTAGTTCTCTAGACCTTTCTTTGTGTTCAATTTTATCTTCAAATCAATATGGACTCCCTCTTTTATGTTCTCTCTCTCTCTCTCTCTCTCTCTCTCTCTCTCTCTCTCTCTCTCTCTCCTGTCTTCTATTCCTAACCAGGCTCAATCTTCCTGGTAGCACATGTTTTCCTTTCCTCCCCCTCTTTTTTTCCTACTTCTTTCTCCATTCGCTGCCCTCCCCCCCCACTTCCCCTGAGCTCTGGGGGACTTGTCCCTTCCCAGTTCTGTGAGGGACTTTATATGAATCTCTTAGAATACACCTTGTATCCTAGTTCCTCTGGTGGTGTGAATTATAGGCTGGTGATCCTTTGATCTAGGTCTAAAATCCATATATGAGTGAATAGATACTGTGTTTCTTTTTGAGACTGGGTTACCTCATTCAGGATGGTTTCTTCAAGTGCCATCCACTTGCCTGCGAATTTCAAGATACCATTAATTTTTTTTTTGTGCAGAGTAGTATTCCATTGTGTAGATGTGCCACATCTTCATTAACCATTCTTCAATTGAGGGGCATCTAGGTTGCTTCCAGGTTCTTGCTATTACAAATAGTGCTGCTATGAACATAGTTGAACAGATGTCTTTGTTGCATGGATGTGAATCTTTGGGTGTATACCTAAGAGGGGGATTGCCTGGTCCTGTGGTAAACTAATTCCCATTTTCCTGAGGAACTGCCATACTGATCTCCAAAGTGGCTGTATGAGTTTGCACTCCCACCAGCAGTGGAGGAGTGTTCCCCTCTCTCCACATCCTCTCCAACATGAGTTGTCATTGGTGTTTCTAATTTTAGCCATTCTGGCAGGAGTAAAATGGTATCTCAAAGTTGTTTTGATTTGCATTTCCCTGATAGCTAAGGATGTGGAGCATTTTCTTAAGTGTCTTTCAGCCTTTTTGATTTCCTCCATTGAGAATTCTTTCTTCAGTTCTGTACCCCATTTTTAATAGGGTAATTTGGTGTTTTGTTGCCTAGTTTCTTGAGTTCTTTGTATATTTTGGAGATCAGCCCTTTGTCCTATGTAGGATTGCTGAAAATCTTTTCCCAGTCTTGTGGCTGCCATTTGGTCTTGTCAACTGTGTCCTTTGCCTTACAGAAGCTTCTAAGTTTGAAGAGGTCCCATTTATTAATTGTTTCTCTCAGTGTCTGTGCCTCTGGAGTTATGTTCTGGAAGCGGTCTCCTATACCAATTTTTTCAAGGGTACCTCCTACTTTCTCTTCTAAGAGGTTCAATGTGGCTGGGTTGATGTTGAGGTCTTTGATCCATTTGGACTTGAGTTATGTGCATGGCGACAGACATGGGTCTATCTGCATTCTTCTACACACCCTCATCCAATTGTGCCAGCACCATTTGTTGAAGAGGCTGTCTTTGCCCCATTGTATAATTTTAGCTGTTTTGTCGAAAATCAGGTGTTCATAGGCGTTTGGGTTAATATCAGGATTTTCAATTTGATTCCATTGTTCTACCTGTCTATGTTTATGCAAATATCAGGCTGTTTTCAGAACTATAGCTCTGTAGTGGAGCTTAATGTCAGGAATGGTGATGCTGCCTGAAGTTCTTTTATTGTATAGGGTTTTTTTGGCTATCCTGGATCATTTGTTTTTCCATATAAAGTTGATTATTATCCTTTCAAGGTCGGTAAATAATTGTGGTGTGATTTTAATGGGGATTGCATTGAATTTGTACATTGCTTTTGGCAAGATTGCCATTTTTACTATGTTTATCCTACCTGTCCAAGAGCATGGGATATCTTTCCATTTTCTGGTATCTTCTTTAATTTCTTTCTTTAGAGCCACAAAGTTCTTATTATATAGGTCTTTTACTTGTTTTGTAATCATTACACCAAGATACTTTATGTTGCTTGTGGCTATTGTAAAGGGTGATGTTTCTCTGATTTCTTTCTCTGTCTCTTTGTCGCATGAAAATAGTAGGGCTACTGAGTTTTTTTGAGTTTATCTTGTTGAAGGTGTTTATCAGCTGTAGGAGTTCTCTGGTAGAGTTTATTGGGTTGCTTATGTAAACTATCATATCATCTGCAAATAGAGACAGTTTGACTTCTTCCTTTCCAATTTGGATCCCCTTGATATCCTTTTGTCGTCTTAGAGCATTAGCTAGAACTTCTAGTACGATATCGAAGAGATATGGAGAGAGAAGGTAGCCTTGTCTTGTTCCTGATTTTAGAGGAATTGGCTTAAGTTTCTCTCCATTCAGTTTGATGTTGGCAGTTGGTTTGCTGTATATTGCTCTTATTATGTTTAGGTATGTTCCTGTTATCCCTGACCTCTCCAAGACCTTTATCATGAAAGGGTTTTGAATTTCGAAGGCTTTTTCAGCATCTAGGGAGATAATCATATGGTTTTTCTTTTTCTGTTTGTTTATATGGTGGATCACGTTGATAGATTTTCGTAAGTTAAACCATCCCTACATTCTCGGTCATGGGGGATGATTTCTCTGATGTATTCTTGGATTCGGTTTGCCAGTATTTTATTGAGTATTTTTGCATCGATGTTCATCAGGGATATTGGTGTGTAGTTTTCTTTCTTAGGTGTGTCTTTGTGAGGCTTGCGTACCAAGGTTATTGTGGCCTCATAAAAAGAGTTTGGCAATGAACCTTCTGTTTCTATTTCGTGGAACTGTTTGAGGAGTAGTGGTATTAGTTCTTCCTTGAATGTCTGGTAGAATTCTGCATTGAATCCATCTGGCCCTGGACTTTTTTTGGTTGGAAGGCTTTCGATGACTGCTTCTATTTCATTGCAGGTAATAGGTCTATTTAAGTTGTTTGTCTGTTCTTGATTTAATTTTGGTAAGTGATAGTTATCTAGAAATTTGTCCATATCCTTTGAATTTTCAATGTTTGTGGAATACAGATTTTCAAAATATGACCTGAAAATTGTCTGGATTTCCTCTGTGTCTGTTGTTATGTTCCCCTTTTTTGTTTCTGATTTTGCTAACTTGCATGATCTCTCTGTGCTTTTTTGTTAATTTCGGTAAAGGTTTGTCTATCTTGTTGATTTTCTCAAAAAGCCAACTCTTCGTTGCATTGATTTTTTGTATTGTTTTCCTGGTTTCTATTTTGTTGATTTCAGCCCTCAAGTTGATTATTTCCTGGTGTCTACTCCTATGGGGTGAATTCGCTTCTCTCTGTTCTAAGGCTTTCAGTTGTGCTGTTAATTGTCTTATGTGACTATCCTCTGTTTTCTTCATATGGGCATTTAGTGCAATGAACTTCCTCCTAGCAAGCTTTCAAGGGGTCCCATAAGTTCAGGTATTTTGTGTCCTCATTCTCGTTGAATATTAGAAAATCCTTAATTTCTTTCTTCATTTCTTCTTTGACCCAGGTGTGGTGCAATTGCACATTGTTCAGTTTCCATGAGTTTGCAGGTTTTCTGCTATTTGTGTTGTTGTTGAATTCCAATTTTAAAGCATGGCGGTCTGATAAGATACAGGGGACAATTCCTAATCTCTTGTATCTGTTGAGGTTTGTTATGTCACCTAGTATGTGGTCGATTTTAGAGAAGGTTCCATGTGGAGCAGAGAAGAAGGTATATTCTTTTGTCCTTGGATGGAATATTCTATAGATGTCTGTTATCCCCAGTTGAGACATAACTTCTGTTAATTCCTTTGTTTCTGTGTTGAGTTTCTGATTTGTGGTCCTGTCTAATGTTGAGAGTGGTGTATTGAAGTCTCCCACTATAAGTGTGTGAGGTTTTATATGAGCTTTGAGTTTTAGTAGTGTTTCTTTTACAAATGTGGGTGACTTTGAATTAGGGGCGTAGATGTTACCTACATTTTTGTGGTTGTAGATACCTTCCTTGGGTTGGAGTTTTCCTTCCAATACTTTCTGTAGGGCTGGCTTTGTAGATACGTATTGGGAAAATCTGGTTTTGTCATTAAATATCTTGTTTTCTCCATCTATAGTGATTGAGACTTTTGCTGATTATAGTAGCCTGGGCTGGCATCTGTGTTCTATTAATTCTTTTAGAACATCCAGGACCTTCTGGCCTTGAGGGTTTCCATGGAGAAGTCAGGTGTAATTTTGCTAGGTCTGCCTTTATATGTTACCTGTCCTTTTTCCTTCGCTGCTCTTAATATTTTTTCTTTATTGTCTATGTTAGGTGTTTTGATTATTATGTGTTGAGGTGTCTTTTTTCTTTGGTACAGCCTATTTGCGGTTCAGTATGCTTCTTTTACTTTCATGGGCATGTCATTCTTCAGATTTGGAAAGTTTTCCTCGATGTTTTTGTTGAATGTTTTCGGCACCTTTGAGCTGGGCTTCCTCACCTTCCTCTATGCCTTGTATTCTTAGGTTTGGCCTTTGCATGGTGTCCCACATTTCCTGGATGTTTTGTGTTAAGGATTTGTTGGATTTATGATTTTCTTTGGTCGATGAATCTATTTCTTCTAGTTTATCTTCTGTGCCTGAGATTCTGTGCCTGACCACAACCAATCTCTTTTTAAAGGTAAAAAGGTAATTATGGTGTAGATATGAATACTTTGTTTTGGAATGGATTTTCATATATTGATACAATTTAAGGTCAATTTTGTGATATTTATATTTCTCCTTTTGTTTAGATATTGCATTTGCATAGCTCAGTTAGAAATGTAATGTATAATTTAATACAGATTATAGATAATCACCTATGATAGTAAAAGCTTAGAGTTAAGTTAGTTAGTTTTTCAAGATATACAGAAATATATTTGAGATAAATAGGCATTCTTCAAACCTTTCAAAGACCTACAGAATATGGCATTAAAAATGGTTTAGGGTTTTTCTTGACAGCGAGGCATAACTGCTCCTGGCAACACCACCTGTGTCAGAAAGGAAGATGTACCTTGAAGAAAGGAGTTCTGAAGTTTGCTCCCCATATGGCAAGACTAGCCATTTGGACAAGATACTGCTCTTGTCTGGACTGTTTGACTTTATGCTGTATAAACTGGACATGCAGGACCCACATAAAAATGACTTTTGATTGAAAATGGACATTGCTACAGAGTTCCTGCTTCTTGGAAGGGTCCTCCAGACAGTCTGTAGGACACAGAGAAAAGTGACTGACAAACTGCCAATACACGAAGAGAGTTTAAAGTTTTCTGCTTTACTGAAGAGTCTCCCAGATACACTATGGCCTATGGGCTAACGATGGAAGATTACAGAAGAACTTCAGGTGACTGTCTAGGCAGTGAGTTGTCTCTGTCATTTCCAGATTTTATATATTATCCTTCTGTGGTCTTTGAGGGAGTTGAAGATAAATAGTTGTCGTTATAGTTTTCCTTAGTTAGGATTTCAGATAAGTTACATATAAAACTTTAGACTCATAAAGATAGGATAGATGATAGAATATTTTCTTAAATCTTGCTAAATGTTAATAGACTAAATAGGGTTAACTGAGATTCTTACTTGAAAACTGTTGTGTTATATATTTTGCTATGTTAAGGTTAAAACCCTTGTTTTTATTTAGACAGAAAAGAGGAGATAATGGGAGATGTCATTCTGTATATGTTTCTCATACTGGTTAATGAATAAAACACTGTTGGCCAATAGGAAAGCAAGATAGGTGGGACTAGGGGACAAGGAGGAAAGAGGAAGTAGTAAGGAGGAGTCAGCATGGAGAGTCTGGAGAAATCAGAATGCTGGCCGGCTCCCCCGTAAGAGAAGACCACTTGAAAATATATAGATCAGCAGAAATGGGTTAATACTTAAGACAGACCTAGCTGATAAGAAACTAGTACTGGGCCAATAGCATTATATCAAATACAGAGTCTCGGTGTATTAATTGAGGCTGGCGCGGCGGCGGGACAGGACCAGGTGTTGGGAGGAAAAACCCAACTCCTTATAGTAATAAGTGACTAATATACTTTGGTTAGGAGTGGTTATTGCAAGGCAGTGACTATGCAATGGTATGTGAAGATTCATGTGGTCACTTCTTTGCAAATATTATATTGTTTTGAATTTTAAAAAGCCAAAATCCATTTAAACTCTTTGAATATATAGGGCCTATATGTTTTCATGTATACTATTTTCACAGTAACTATTGAATATTCAGTTTCTATTTTCATTTTTTTCTAGGAAAAATGGAAATGCTTTCAAATATGAAACATAAACAATGTATATCTTGCATAAGGACAAATATTAAATTTATATCAGTGCTTTGTTAATGAGAGGCACGGGACATGAAGACACTTGATGAAGGAAGCTTAGATAGCACTGGGATCCAAATCAGAATTTCTAATGTTGTGTTTATCCTTAGATTTTCATTGCCTCACCTAGCAGTTGAATTCGGTTAGACTGCTTTTCTATGCTTTCACTGAATTTCAAAGCCCCCACAGTTTTTTATATTCTGGTCATTTTTCTTAAAGGCTTTGGGTTATAATATTTAGGTTTCTTCCTCAGCTCTAAAGCAGCCTGTCAGCTAATTTGGATAAGTCTTTTCTATTAAAATCAGATATTTCTAAAAACTGTCATCACCATAGCTCATGTATGAATGCCCACTTGTCTGTTCATTTTCCTATCATACATATATGTATGTATGATACATACATATATACTTATATATATATATGTATGATATATATTTCATTGGATATTATATATATTATTGAATATAATATATACAATGTCTATTGATTATATTCTCTATGCTGGGCTCCAATATTGGAGACACCAAAGCTAAGAATTCTTGCTATGGGCAAGGAGGTAGTCATAAAACAACAACAATAACACAAACAACAAAAACAACAAAAGACAGACAGAAAGGAAGATAGAAAGAAGTAAAGAAAACCTAACATGTATTACTAGGCCCATGGATTTTTTGTGGTTTTGAGATGAGCCTAACTTTGTTTATGTTTTAGATTCACAGAAACATTGAGAAGAAGCTATAGAGAGAGATTTTCCATGCGGCTGCATGGTCTCACTCATTTTTAGTACCTGTACCATGTTGGATCATTGTTGCAACTAATGAACTTTTGTTGATGCATTATTCTTTACAATCCATTGCTTACATACATTCAGTTTGGTCTGCACTTTATATAGGTTTGAATAGATTGATAATGACTTAGTCTATCATAATGCTATACAGAGTAGTTTCACTACCCTAAATCCCACCCATTTTCAAAATACAGTTTGTCTTCTGGTAGATGATAGTGTCACAGTTTTCTGAAAATCTAGTTTGTGTAGATCCTTTAGTAAATTTGAGAGACTTAATGTCAGGAAAAGGTTGCTGTTTGGTATCCAACACTTTCTAGTCTATTTGAGCTGATATGTGTTTCAAGTTAACCTGATCAGAAATAATTGTTTCTGAATAAATACCCCAAGAGTCAATTTCAGTATCCTCAAATTGAAGAGAACTTATCACCATATTGAAGAGATGTGGTGCTCTAATCACTAAGCCACAAATATAAGAACAATTGACAAAAATTTATGTAGCTCAGTGATGGGATACTAGAAATAATTGTCTTCGGTGTTTGGATCTAGTCTGTATATCAAACATCTGCTTATACTATTTTAGGAAATTCCAAGGCATAGAGTTAAAAATGTGTACATTCTTGGCCTCTGGGTTCTTATCATGAGGACTCTGAAATGAAGCTTAGTGTGGAAGATATATTATTATGCCTTTTTTTTTACAGTGTCAACAAGATGCAGGACTACCCTGTTGTTCCTGATGACACATTCGTTTAGAGTTCTATTTTCTGAAAATTAAGTCAATCCACTGACTTCTGGATAGAGTGCAATATTTCATTAATAAGAGTGCATAGCTGGTTAGTCTTTCCCCCCCTCCCCCTCCCTTTCTCCTCCTTCACTCTCCCTCTCTTTGTCATCTTGGGTCCTCCATATCCTTCTCTTTTTTCCTCTTCCTGTTCTTTTTCAGGGACCCATGTTCCTTTTATTAGAGAGGTTTGCTTTTTCTCATGAACATTTTTCAGAGTTTGATTGAATTAGCTTTTGCTACCTGTTTGGGACCACCCTTCAGATGATGGAGAGTTGTCTTCCATATTCTCAGACATCAGGAAACATGGAATAATGGGTAATATTTTTCTCTGAAAGTTAATTTTCACTTTAAGTTTTACATGATGTAGAGTGCTTTTTAAATCTCTATGGTATATTCTTTCATTATTATTCAGAACTTGACATAATGCTTCATGTAGGAAGCGGTGATACAAAACTGGGCTTCCTGAAATAACCAGGAAGAATTATTTTCTGTCACCTCCATTAGTTCTGAAAAAAAGTAACATGAAATGAGAAGACTTTTATAATGATGGTCAAATAAGTAGGGATAAGAGTAGCCTTACAGATGTGATTAATTTCCAATGTACAGTCTTGAGAATATGTAGATCTAAGCTTATATTCAAATTGGAAAAAATATTTTGTGCCTAATGTGCTAGCACATAGTAATTGCATACCATACTACATTAACATAAAATGAAAGGAAGAAGCAAGGAAAAGGAAGGAAGGTAGAAAGGAAGAGAGGGAGAGGGGGATGAGAAGGGGGAGGGGGAGGGGGAGGAAGAAAAGAAGGAAGGTCAGTTGAGAGATTCAAATAGGTTGGGTCTAATGTCCACGATTATACACATACTTGTTCATGTGTACATACACATGCACACATGCACACATGCACACATGCACACACACACACACACACACACACACACACACACACACACACACACAGACTGTTTAAATTAGACTTCTGTCATTATAGCCTGTATGCTTTTTCCCTTATGGAAATAGTTTGAGAGGCATCCTAAATGAAATAGTTGTTCAAAGTACTCAGCTTAAATAAAGAGCCACAGATAGTCCAAATTGTAAACTCAGAAAAAAATAGTTGGTAAAAATAGTTTTTAAAGTAATATGGTAACCAATAATAAAGTTCAAACAAAAATGACAGCATCAGTATCAAGAGTATAACCTTTCCACATGTGAAACCTGAATTATCACTTTAAATGATTACTCATGTTTTCTAGATCTTTATTTCCTGATGAAGGAAACACTCATATTCTAATAATATTTTCCTTCACTAGCTATATTATTTTATATATGCAAATATAATTGAAAGGAAGAGCCATGTCTTAAGATGTTGGAGGATGATAAAAGTTGGAGAGAAGAAATTATTATTGTTATTTTGTGTGTGGTGAATGTATACATGGGTATTAACATGGGGGTATGCATGTTTGTGTGTGTGTGTGTGTGTGTTTGTGTGTGTGTGTGTGTGTGTGTGTGTGTAGTTATAGAAGCTTGTGGCCAATTTTTTGTGTCTTCACAATCGCTTACCATCTTATTTTTTGAGACAGGGTCTCTTATAGCTCAGAGTTTCCTGATTTGACTATGCTGGCTGGTCAAGCATCGGTCTACTTTTCTGTCTCCAGAGCTGGGGTTCAGATGAGGACTACAGCTCTAAATTTTATTTGGATGATGGGATCTCCTAGGATTTATGACTATATAGTCTAAGATTTGGCCTCATTAACAGCATCAGATAAAGGTTCTGTCTCACATAGCAGGCCTTGAATACAATTAAAAAGTGTTTTATGACTTCCATAACATTTTTTTTGCCACCATTGTACTAACTAGTAACTAGTATATTCTTCAGGCAGGTTGCTATTACAGCTTACAGAGTTCATAGCTGGATGTGATTGATATATATATATATATATATATATATATATATATATATATATATCCTTCCAGCAATGTTAATACTACTCAGTAGGGGAGAATCATTCAGTTGAGCATCAGCTCAATTTGGCCATATTTGATGACTTAAGTATTTGGCATCTTCAGCATCACATAACCTGACTTTCATGTTGTAGAGGGTAACTGATAGCATTAGCCTATAATAATTGGGGGGGGGGTTGTCTATAGGAACCCTTTGGCCAACAACTAAACAAAATGTAATCCATTCTTGGTACTGGTCATTTTATTTTGTAGCACATGATGTGTAGTTGGGCTATTATCTCCCTCATTATATAGTTATATATAATACACACACACACACACACACACACACACGTATGTTTCCATATAAGTTTTCAAAGGGCCATTTAATGTTAGTTATTCCTCCCCACAATCCTTCCTTTACCCTGCCTTCCTTCCTTTAATCCTCCCTTTCTAATTTACTCCCTCCCTCTACCTTTTACTGGCTACCTAACTTCTGTGAATATTCTAAATGAATAACACATCTCTAAAGCTTAAGAGAGAATATTCTTGTAAGAGAAAACATGTAATGTTTGTCTTTCTGGGTTACCTCAATCAGGAGTGATTGTTTATACTTCTATTCCATTTACCTGAAAATTTCATAATTTTGCTTTTCTTAAGAGCTGAATATTCTATTGTGAAAATGTATTAATTTTTATTACTTTTCCATCATTGATGGACATCTAGGATTTTTCTAGTTTCTGTTTAATTTCCATGGGGGATGAACTGCACCAGTTTGTTGCACTCCCTCTTTCTTTCTTCTCTCTCTCTCTCTCTCTCTCTCTCTCTCTCTCTCTCTCTCTTAACCTTGGCCATTCTTATTGGGTAAAATGAAATCCCAAAATTCTTGTAATATGGATTCTCTTAATGGCTCAATATTTGAATCTTTAAAAATGAGTTCTCACCCATTTCTCTTTAATTCTTTGAGACTCTGTTTATTTGTGTACACCATTTTAACTGAATTATTTATTTTCTTGATTTTCATTTCTATTTTAGTTCTTTGTATTTTATAGATACTATTCATCTGTCAGACGTACAATTAGTGTAGGCTACCTCTTTGTTGTTCTTTGTTGTACAGAAGCCTTTGAGCGTCACGAGGTCCCATTTACTAATTGTTGGTCTTGATACCTGCATTATCGGTTTGTCTAGCACTATGATTGAAGATGCTTTTTTTCTCCAGTGTGTATTTTTGGCTTAGTTGTCAAAATAGATGTCCAAAATTGTATGGACTTCGTCATATTTACAGTTCTATTCTATTGATATCATGTCTGTTTCTCTTGGCATTGTATTATGCCAATACCATACTGCTTTTATTACTATAGCTCTGAAATACAACTTGAAAACTGTAATGGTGATACCATGAGCAGATTTTTCAATTATTAAGAAGTATTTTGGCTGTTCTGGGCTTTTTGTGTTTCCTTATGAAATTTAAGGTCCCCCCTCCCCCGATTTCCATGAAGAACTGTATTCTAATTTTGATTGGGATAGTATTGCATATGTAAATTGCTTTTAATGGGATGATCTTCTTCTTTTTTTTTTTTTTTTTTGTAATGTCAATCCTCCTCATTAATGAGCACAGGAAGTCTTTATATTTTTATGTATTCTTCAATTTCTTTCTTAAATATCTTAACATTTTCATTATTTAAGTCTTTCACTTGCTTAGAGTTATTCTGAGTTTCATAGTTCTAAGGCTATTGTTTCCCAAATTTCATTTTTAGTATGTGTATCATTGTCTAGAGGAAGACTACTGACTTTTTTCATTTTGGTGTGTGTTAATCTAGTATTGTGATACTTTGTTGAAAGTAAAATTAGCTGAGAAATTTCCTGCTAGAGTATTTAATGACTTGCTATGTTTTTAATCTTAGGACTGCTATAACTTTCCAGAAGAGGATTCCTCAATTCTTTTGTATTACTTTGTTCTCACTCTCACTGACCAAAAACAAATAACAAGAAAGAAACACACACACACACACACATGCACACATAAAACCATTCTCAAAATCTGTTACACCTCATCAAGTGCATGAGACTATTGAGACTTCTCAGGGAGAAGTGTCAGGTCTTGTTGGAACACTATGTGGAACATATGAAAGCTTAAAACCACTTTACAATGAAAAATACTTGGTATTACAGAAATGGGCTCCAAATAATTCAGAACAAAGGAAAGAAAGAGCTCTTGAAATTGTAACTATTAAAGCAGACCAAAGTAAAATGCAATTATTCTTACTTCTGTAATAATAAATAGAGGGAACTTGTAAGTTCAGTCAATGGTAAATCTCAAAACTCAAAGCC
This sequence comes from Phodopus roborovskii, assembly GCF_943737965.1. NCBI lineage: Eukaryota > Metazoa > Chordata > Mammalia > Rodentia > Cricetidae > Phodopus > Phodopus roborovskii. The sequence goes on from NW_026126418.1 coordinate 47,055,708, forward strand.
CAAAGTATTTTTTAATTATGGATCACAGAATCAGAAAGTGAAAGTGGCATAAGTAGAGCTTTGAGGACTTTAAAGGCTGCATACCTGCCTTGTAACTTTATGGGCAACCGTGTCTTTGTCATTATTTCACAAGAAATCACACTTTATGAAATGACACTAATACTTATGAAGTTCTTAGTTTTAATGCAGGGTTGTTTGACTGTCATGCGGAAGCTCTAGGTTCAATCCCAACTACTGAAAAAGTTGTTTTAAACTTACAACTACCACTTAGTTCTATCCTACCTCAGTATCACTCTTGTTGGTTCTACATTTGGCACAATCTATGCTGAGAATTCCTTAGGTGGTCTTACTATTATAAAGGTATATTGTGGGCCATATCGTTCCTTTTTCAAGTTATTTTTGTTAACATTTGCATGCCGTATCTCCTGTTGAAATTGTTATTCCTAATAACACAAACCAGACAAACCATGTAATAGATGAGAATTTAATTAACAACAAGTAATTAAATTAATTGCAGTAAAAATAGACTCAACATAAAACATTGAAAGATTTCACATCAATATTTATTTATGGCCATTTCCCTAAAAAGTAGTTCTTAAACAATTAGTTCTCATTCTTTAAAAATATGTTATTAATTTTTTTCTAATTTTATACAATGCATGTTGATTACATTCACCCTTGTTTTCCACTCCAGCTTCTCTCATTTCCAATACCAACAACTTAACTTCCAGACAACTTTATATTTCTTTCATTTTCTTTTCTTCCCTTCCTTTCATCCTTCACTTCCTTCCTTTCCTCCTCCACTCCTTCCTTCATCCCTCTCTCCCTCTCTCTCCCTCTCTTCCTTTCTCTCTTTCTCCATCTCTGATTTCTCTCCCTCTTTCTTTCTCCCACCTTCTCTCCTTTTCCTTCCTTTCTTCCTTCCTTTATTTTTCTGAAAACCTAGACAACCATAAAGAGTTAGTAAAGTCATAGATCTTTGAGGAGCACTTACAATCACCAGTTTAGTAAAGCAGAATAATTCCTAACCACATTCTAAATATTTGTCCTTATATCCACAGATAAGAGTTTACCTTTAGTTTGAATAAGGCATCCCATCATAGGGAATAGGTTCCAAAGAGCCAGCTCATGCATCCTGGCCCTGATCCCACTGCCAGGGCCCCTACAAAAGACCAAGCTACACAGTTGTCACCCAGATGCAGAGGGCATAGGTCTGTTCAATACTGGCTCCCTAACTGTCTGTCCAGAGTCTGTGAGCTGCCACAAGCTCAGGTCAGCTGTCTCTGTGGGCTCCCCAACATGATGTTGATCCTGCCTTGTTTATACAATCCTTTCATCCTTTCTTCATCTGGACTTTGGGAGTCCAGTGCTTGGCTATGGATCTCTGTATCTGCTCCCACCAGGTACTGGATGAAGGTTCTATGATGACAATTATGGTAGTCACCAATCTGTTAACAGGGGAAGGCCAGTTCAGGGACCTTCTCCACTATTGCTAGGAGTTTTAGTTGGAGTCATCCTTGTGGGTTTCCAGGAGCTAGATGGCACCAGGTTTCTCCCTAACCCCACAATTGCTCCCTCTATCAAGATATCTCCCCCCCATTACTCTCTGGCTCTGTCCCTGTCACTCTCACAGCACCATCCTAATCCCTCATTTTACCACTCCCATCCCCTCACATCTATTCCCCCCTCATCCCCAGTTTGCGGGAGGAGCTTGGTCCTGCCTTAGCTGAGTGCCATGCTTTGTTGATTTCCAGGGGAGATCTTACCCCACCTAAGTGAAGATGGAGGAGGAAGGGATGGGAGATAGGGGAAAGGTGCTGTAGGGAGAGAGGTGAGGGAAGAGAAACCATGGTTGGTATGTAAAATAAATAAAAATTAATAATACATAAAGAGTAGACCCCATCCCTCATCAGGGAAACTTCTCAGAGACCATTACAGAAAACCATTCAAAGTGCATATTCTTTGCCCTCTGACCAGTTATTTGAACTCTGATCCTTGCAAACAAAAATTAGATGGGTATAAGAAATGAATTTCCTTTAAATTTTTTTTTAGATTTTGAGACAGGGCCTCACTGTAGAGTCTATTGTATTCTTGACTTCATTATGTAGTAAAAGCCTCCCTTGGGCTCATGATTATTGCTTCAGCTTCTGGGGTGCTGGTATTTCAAGTGTACACTGAAATCCTCTTCACTTGACTGCATTCCCCTCACAGGTGTATGGCATGACACTTGTTAGCCTAGATCTTGAAAGCATCTTTGTCCTTTTAGCTATTTCTAAGGGAAAACATTACATTTATGTATTTTTATTTCATCTTTATGACTCTTTCATCTATATGTATGTATCGACACTACACAAAAGCTTGGTGACCAGGGACATCAGAAAAGGGTGTTAGATCCCCTGGAACTAGAATTTCTGGTGGCTGTAAGTACCATGTAGGTCTGAGAACTGAACTCAGGTCCTTCCTAAGCACAGGAAGTGCTCTTATACCTCTGAAGCCCAGTCCTTTTAAATATTAAAACACATGAACCAGGTTGATTGTGAAACCTGAAGTATTCAAACTTAGGTGCTATGGTGGATCAAATGACTTCGTTGACTACTATATTTGAATGCATGGTCCCCAGTTGGTGGAACTGTTTGGAAAGGATTAGGAAGTGTAGGTTTGTTGGAAGATGTGTGTTGCTGGAGGTGGGACTTGAGGTTTCAAAAGGCTATGGTATTTCTAGATAGCTCTCTACCTCCTGTTTGCTGGTAAGGATATACATTCTTAGCTACTACTCGAACTCCAAGTCTGCCTGGTTGCTGTCATACTCACTACTATGATGGTCATGGATTTGTCCTCTGAAACTGTAAGCCCAATAAATTTTTTCTTCTATAAGTTGCCTTGATTATGGTGTCTTTTCACAGCAACAGAAAAGAATCTAAGACAAGTACTCAGTTTTTTTTTATTAAACCTGAGTGTTTGCAAATGTCATAAAACTTGAGATATCCTTAAACAAATCTTTACATGATTTCCAATGGAGTTTACTACTAGAAAACCAAATAGTATAAAGAGAGCAACTTTGATTTGTGTCTACTATAGAGGAAAACAATACATGAAAATGGCCAAAAAAGATGAAGCGTATTTAATCACCATTTACCAATTATTTGGAGGGGGTTCATTGATGCAGGAATTCTGGGAAGGCTTTGAAGAGCTCCCATGGCTCTATGGATAGTACCCTTAATAGTGGTGGGTCTAGGATGATGCACAGATTAGTCACAAATTCAACTGTCCTGACAGAAGAGATCACCCTGATAAGTACTCATAGTGTAGCAAGGAGACAGGCTGTATGAAAGCCAAGGTCTGTCAGTATGTGTTTCAGAATTTCCCAGTGGATAAGAAGTAGAGATTAACAAATCTAAAAAAAATCCAATAGGCTTTGCAATGTTCAGTTGGTTTGGATAACTGTAAAGCTCCAGAAACACATTTTCTGTTCTTTAAGAAAACATTAACATCTTGTCCACTTTTTCTCAAAAGTGAAATCTTAAAGAAACCCCTTTAATGTGGTGGTTCTCTTTAGCATCAGAAGGCTGGACTGCTTCCTTGTGAGTTGTTAACTGTCCTTGAGTCCAGCAGAAGTGGCTGTTAGTAAGACAGATATGATAAGAAGTGGCTGTTAGTAAGACAGACTTCAGCAAGAAGAACTTACAGAGGTTATACATATCTGAATTTATTTCTATTTAAATGATTCCTTTTTTCCTTTTTTCTTTTTATTTTACATATCAATCCCAGTTCCCTCTCCCTCCATTCTTCCCTCCCTCTCTCTCTTCCTCCCTCCCTTCCTCTTTCACTCTCTCCCACCTCCCCATGCTCCCTGACTACCCTCCCCTCCCCTCTGCCCTCCACATGTAGGGTGATGCCTTCCAGGAGGGCTCATCTAAATCTGTCAAGTCATTTGGAATAGGGACTAGGCCTTCTCTCCTGTCTCTAGGTTAAGGGAGTATCCCTCCATGGGGAATGTGCTCCCAAAGACCTTTTGCGCAACCAGGGATGCATCCACTTTCAGAGGTCCCTTAGACTGCCCAGGCCTTCTAGCTGAGATCCATGTTCAGGGGGTCTGAGTTAGTCTGACCCAGCTAATTCCCAGTTATCAGTCTGGGGGCCCATTAGCTCCTCCTTGTTCAGGTCAGCTGTCTCTACGTGTTTCTGTAGCCTAGTCTTGTCCTCCCTTTCTGCATCTGGATTCCAGTTTGGCTCAGTGTTTAGTTGTGGGTATCTGCTTCTGTTTCCATCAGCTACTAGATGAGGGCTTTATGATGGTGGATAAATTAGTGATCAGTCTCATTATCAGGGAAGGCATTAATGGTAGCATTTCCACTGTTGCTCAAATTGTTATTTGGGGTCAGTCTTGTAGGTCTCTGGACATTTCTCTAGATTCAGTTTTCTCTTCAAACCTATAATGGTCCCTCTTTTATGGTCTCTCTCTCTCTCTCCTCTTATTTATGAGAGCATTCTTACATGAGTGTGCATGTGTGTGCGTGCGTGCGTGCATGTGTTTGTGTCTGTGTCTGTGTATGCCATGAGTGTTGGGTTCCCTCATAGGTCAGAAGAGGGGCATAGGATCCTGACAGAGATGAGGCTGCATATGGTAGTGAGTTCCCCAACATCAGTGCTGAGAACAATCTTGGGTCTTCTGGAAGTATAGCGAGTGTTCTCATTCACTGAGCCACATCCCTAGCCCTGAATTTAGCACTTTTAAAATTTCATACACTTTTGTTTTGGCATGGATATTCAAGCCATTCATGTGAGTGTAGGATGTACTTCTTGAAGAGATGCTATATAAAATCACAGCATACTGCTTGATGGATAAATGAGGTTTAGTGCCCTCCTCCTAAATAAGATTTATAATCTCACTTGTGAAAGAATTTTAAGAGTCTTTAGGCCTGTGAGTAATTCTGTCTGTGCTCATAAAAAATTTCAGTTCACTGAAAAGGTAGACTTTCTATTTATATTGCTTAGAGTTGTCTCCGTTCTGAAACTGAAACTTTACTTTCCAAATAATGCAGATTTGATTAAGGATAGCCATTCTATTATATTTTGCTTTCTTCATTGTTTTTTTCTTTATGATGATGAGATTGTGAAAGCTCCACTGGACAAGAGTTGCTCTTGGGTTTATGGGTCAGAATTGTTTCTTTCCTAGACTGTAAAATTGCATCACTAGCATGAAGAATCAGTTCTCCAACCATATCTGTTGCAGACAGAGTAAAATTTGTTTATATATTTTGGAAAGAAAACGTTATGTATACATTCTGACTCAAGTTTAAAGATTTGGTATTGATTGCAAAGTGCTTAGTTTAGTTTAAATTTTCCATTGATACTTGGAATGAATTTAAGTGTTTATATTTTTCAAGGTGATTCACTGGATTGGAAATGTAGAGTATTTAAATATATATTAAAAAATGAAAACAAATGAAAGCCAATATTTTTACTTTTTTTCTTGTCAGTGCAATTTCACTTAATAATTCTGCCATACATTTTTTTTACCACATATTTCTAAACATATACACCATAGGTGTAACATTTTTTTTTATTTTCCTAACAAGAAACATTTATGGTAAGAATAAAAATCAAATCATTTGGTTACAAATTATCAGAAAACTGTCCAGTGCTTCTGTTCTTCATGCTGTTTCATTCTGTTGTTCCCCAAAAATAAAAAAAAAATGGCTTAGGGAAAATTGACCTATTTTATGACTTTACTTTTCACTAATAAATTTAGAGTATTGAATACAACCTTGGACAGTAAAATTTAAGTGGTGGTGTTGTGTGTATGCATCTGGAGATATAATGCTAGTTCTTGCTAAGCTTAGTATTAAAAAATAGATTCCTCTAACATCTTCACTAATTCTAAACTCATATAATACTTAGAACCAAAGATAGAGGTAGGAAATATTCCCAACTTTCCAGAGTAGAAACTGAACTATAGTAAAACAGAGATCTGCTCAATGTCCCATTGATATCAAGAACACATTGAATTCAAATCCAATCAATCTTGTTCCACATCTGCATTTGTTACTCAGTGTGTTACAGCGCCTTTCTAGTTTGAGGTACTTGGGACTGGAAATATGTTAATATGAAAGTTAAGTCAGACAGGGACACATTTTGAACCCTATGGTAAAGAGGGGTATGTCAAGTACAGGCATTTTTTAAATGGGAAAATCATATAAGTTGTGACCACACTACTTTTCCATTTCCTGGCTTGTCAGTTCATCATTCAAGGATGTTGACACAATCATGTACACACATATATGTGTTTTTATTGTGTATCTGTGACTTCATTAAACTAAATGTTAGGCAATATGAAGTCTGCTAGATTCTAATTCATTCTTTGTGTATATATACATGTGCGTTTGGTTTCTATTTCGAGGGCTGTGTTTAGACAAACAGTTTGTGCTCACCTTGAACTTGCTATGTATCTGTCTGTCTTCTAATTTAGGATCTTCTTTCCTTAGCCCTTGAATCCTGGTAATACAGCAAAGCCCAACTACATCATATCTTTGAAAAAGTTTTTGTATGCATATACAATTTTCCTAGGATAAAAGCAGAAAATTCTATAATTTGTCTAAATAACTGCTTGGTATTTTTAGAAGTGCAGTAGATGAGATGGAAAAAGTCCATCTTTACACACTGCTGTGGAAATCAGGGTGAATGTTTCTCAAGAAGTGGACAGTAGAAATACTATGTCATTCATATCTAATACTTTTGCACGTCCACCCAAGTGACCACAGGACAGACTGCTGGAATATCTGTGCTCACTTCAGCATCATTCACAAAAGTCAAATAATAGTCATGAACAAAAAATTTAACATTATTCTGACTGTGATAAATGTTCCTTGTTTTACTTAAAAAAATAACTCTGCACAAGCAGCTTAAACTGTTCTTTTCTGCTTCCTCCATTGTTTTGCATTGTAAACATTTTCGTATTATTTTCGATAAAGCAAGGACATTGACTGGATTGCTCAGTTTACCTATTTATATCTTCAACAAGTTCTTTTAAGTCCTAACACACTTCAGCATTTTAATTTTAAACAGCTTTTATTTTTAATTATTTTGTTGTCTTTTTGTGTTTGTGTGTGTGTGTGTGGTGTCTCTGTGTGTATACACCTATTTGCATGTGTATAGGACTATGTGTGTGGGAGGTGCATGTGTATTCATTTGTATGTGTGTGTTGGCTGGAACCAGCAATTATATAGGTTCTCCGGATCTGAATTCACTTGCTTGACAAATGTTTTATCTGCTGAGCTTTGTTCCCAGCTCTCAGAGGCAATCAGTGGATGCTAAGAGAGGAAGACCCAGTTTTCTCCAGGAGCAAGACCCTTGATAGGTTACCCAATCTCAAGTGGTCATCCCAAAATACATATACACATAGCCAATACTAATAGACTCAGCAGATTGTATTTACATGTATATATATGAGTATATATGCATCCATAACAATTAAAGAAGTAATTACAGTACTCCTGTATGAAATCCTCAAAAATTAATAAAATAAATGTTAACAAGTGGAAATCAACCCTATCTCAAAATATAAGTAAACAAAATAAATAAATAAATAAATGGCCACAGACATGCATACAATGGTTTAGGAAATTTCATTGAAATTCAAATTTAATGCTTTATTTGCTTTTTTTTTTTTTTGATACTGGAATTCATTACATATCTCAGGCTTCTCACACACTCAGGGATCCTCCTCCTTCTTCCATCTGACCTCTGGCTTTAAAGTTGTGTGCCACCATGCCAGGGTAGTGATTTTCTTAATGTGAATGGTTCGCATTTATAATTGAACAATGGAAGATATTTTTGGATAAATGCATTCATAAGAATATTTTTGTTAAAATAATTCAGTATATATTCCTTTTTCAAATTAGCCAAAAGATTTAAAGAAGTTCTGGGAGATTATGATTACAATAGTGTATCCACATCCTGAGATTCAGTTAATTCTATTTTGGCACTAGCAGGGTTAAATTTTGAAATGCTTTCCTTGTTTTCATGAGTCACAATGAGTCACAGTGCTTGCTGTAAAACTTCATTTTTCCTACTTTTGTTCTGCTTTTGCCTTAATTCTGTCCTATGATTAGGTTGACAACTTTTCAGAGTGGGTAGGGAATGTGTTGCTACTGGTGTGATGAAAGTTGGAAATGTACTTTCAATTACAGAACATCTAATTTTCATTAAAACTGGACTCTATTGTTTTATTGCCAATTGTTCTAAAAATTTAATTTGTAGTAAGACATTCATTATTTCAGAGTGATTCTAGCTCTAAAAATTTGTGGCCAATGTTCACTTTCTGGATGTTTCTAAAGTTCACCATTAGGTTTTACTTGATTTCATGTAATTTCTACATTCATTTTACTCTCCAACATTTTAGTTAGAAATTTCACTTGCAACTAAAAATTTTAAAAGAAATAGTTTTAAATATTAAGCATTTTTCTTAAAATATGCAGTTTTTATTTAGCATTTGCATTTAAGAAATTATACGAAGAAAGGTATGCTTTTGAATATTATCTGTAAAAATACATTGCTATACTAGAATTATACAACTAGAGGTATGCTTTGACTATCGTCTTCAGGGAACTTTTTAAGACTTTTTTATTTTATCTATGTGTGTCTGTATGGCACATGTGTGGTTGTGGTTGAGGGAGTCAGAGGAAGGCCTCAGGTCTCCTGGAGTTGGAGTGGCAGGTGGCTGTGTTCTCCCTGGTATGGGTCCTGGGAATGGAGATCTTCTTAAAGAGCAGCATGTGCTCTTCATCAGGGAGTAATCTCCTCTGCCGAATCGTTGGAATGTTTTCATGGTTTCGCTTTAAAACACTAACATCACATGTGCCTTAAAACATTGAATTTATCTGCAGGTTGAAAGGTATTACTTACATGTAGGCTAAAATCTGAAAACAGCCAGGATGAGTTCCTAAGTTTTTACTGGCTGTTTAAAATTTATTTAAAAATTGTATTCAGTTTATTAAAATTCAGTATTGTCAATAAAAGTGAATTCTTTTATATAATTCAAATTGTTATTTAATTGCCTCTTTCATTTTGAAGCATTACTTAAAAGAATAATCTGTGTATTGTATGTATGGTATATATGTGCTGGTATAAGGGGCCAGTTGTGTGTGTCCTTGAACATGCATGAGGAGGCCAGAGGTAGATCTCAGATGTCTGTCTGTCTGTCTTTCTGTCTCTCTGTTTTACACCTCGAGACAGAATCTCCAAATGGGCTAGAATATTGTCATTTTATCTAGGTCAGCTGCCTGTGTGGGTGACAAGGGTCTGCCTATCTCAGCCTTTCAAGGCTAGCATTACTGGCACCTAAAGCCTCACCCACCTTTGAATATGAATATTTGGGGTTGGCATTCAGGTCTTTCTCCTTGTAAAGCAAAATCTCTGAGCTACTGAATCATCTTTCCAGCCCCCCCAAAACACCACATTTTAATATGCCATCAATTGTGTCATTCATTTATTTCATAAAGATCTACTTATTTGGCTAATAATTACTGAGCACAGATTATAGACTTTGGTGATATTGACAGTAAAAGAGGTATTCAGTTTGTAGGAAAAGAAAGAATATAAATGCTTAAAGTTCTAGTAGAGTTGAGTATAAAGTACTCATCAACCATAGAAACTATAGTTGTACTAACTAGCCTTACAAAAAAGTAAACACTATGTCTGGGCAATGAGGAAGAGAAGCACAAAGTGATGTAATATTGCCTCTGTGAGAAATCCTAATGGGTTTTGTTTTGTACTGAAGAAGTTCACTAATGAATGTGTGGAGGGAAAGTGATGAAATGCAATAGTACAATTATCGACTGCAAACTATCACATTGTTTTAAAGATTCTTTTTATAATTCATGTGCATTATTTAATTTTTCTTATTCTAGCTAAACAGTCATACTTCTAATCTCCTCCAAACATGAGTTTTTTCTTTTCTTTTTATTTTGCTTTGAGTATTTAAGGAAGAGACAATTGGCAAGGAATATGGGTGGCCATTAAAATTTGAGTTTTAGAAAAATTAAGAAAAAATCAAATAAAGTAACAAAATATAAATCAAGGATTAACAAAATCAAAATGAAATCAACAAACCTTGTACACCCAGGTACTAAAAATTAAAGTCCTAAAAGTCTGATTATACATAGCCTAGGTCTTTCAAAATGTAATTTGCTCTCAAACAAACTAAATACCATAATGCCCAAGACACACTATTATTTCTCTTAACATGTGACAAAACTGAAGTGTGTGTAAAAACAAGTGATCTACTGGCTTTTCTTCAGTTACCTTGCTAGCTACTCTCTTTTTCTTTTTAATTGTGCTCCTACAGTCAAATACTGACACAACTGTTGAAATAGACTCAGTCATACATGAGTCAGTCACACTCCGATAATGTGCCTGTCATGATGTTAAAACAGTCATTTGCTGACATATTTTATGGCCATGAACATGTTTCTGAAACCAGCAAAAAGGATTGGCCTTTAAAAAATAAGCAAAAGCTGCATTTCCTTCTAGTGAAACGACATATAATTTGAAATAATAGAGTGTCAATAGTGACTATACAAAATTGCTCGAAAGTGGACATTTCCATGACATCTTTTATCGGGAAAAAGTTGTCCTTTATAAGCCAGCAAACACTTTATTGAATTAAAAGCCTTTTTTTTCAGATTCTGAAAATGTTTATTGCACAAGGCTTAGAGTTCTGAACTTCTCTAAATATACGGGACAGCAATTTTGTAAAGAATAAGTGTTAATGTTGTACAGAACATCACTCTGCTCTCAGTGCCCCTTCATTTATATCAGGCCGTGTCCAAACTGACTTTTGCATTTAATAACCTTAATCAGAAAGTGTAAGGATGGTCAGCGAAAATTTATAGATAGAAACATAAACATCTGTGTTGCCCAGTTTGTGTCCAATGATATGATTTATTGCAGAAATCCTTAAAATATATCTTAGATAAACTTCAATTATTTAATAAGTAGGAAATACTTTAAAAATGATGACATAGATGAGTGCAGTATATGAATTAAAAAATTAAACAGGAACACATAATAATTTGTTTTGTGCCATTGAAATTGGGAAGATAAATATTTTAGTGGATACTTAAACAATTAGGTTTATAAAATTTAGTGTCTTTGTTTATAGTGATTTATTCTTGAAAATACTTATAGTCCTCATTCTGTAGTAAAATTTACACAAAGAACAGCTCAATATAGTTTATAATACTGTTCTATTTTGATTGGTCAGGGCACTCTTATATTACTTGTCTATCTATTTGTTAAAATGGGAATTCTTAATAAATTATGAAATGGTTTATAATTCCCCAAACTCCTTAATAGTACATACACATAATATGTATCTTATATATGTATAAACATATATTAAACATGTTGAATTATGATGACTTTCTCATGCATCAGGATTTGATAGTTTTAAAGCAATTTTTAGAAAGTATTTAGTGTCCATAAAACATAGGCATTTTTGTTCAATATCACTCTTTGACAAACATGGAAATCCAACCTGTCTCACGGAAGCTTGTGTCTAGAGAAACATTTGTCTTTTTTTTAAAAAAGAGAAAACATTATTTCATTTAATTTCAGTTACATAGCTTCTTTGTTCATTAAGCTAATTACTCTAGTCTACATTCATGCCTTTCATCTACCTTGTTTCTCCAGCTTGATCCTTTCCCAACCCCAAATCGACTGCTACTGAACAGTTGAAGCTGAACAGGAAGGAATTGCAGGTGTCAACTCACAGTTTACAAATATGACATCTCCTCTGGCATAGCTGGAAATATGAAATATTGATTTATGTGCAGTAAAAGGTCTTATAAAAATGATCACATACACATGAGAGATTAATGCGCAGGAGATCAATAGAAATTTCATTCTTGACGCTAGACTGTCACCTATGGTGAAATGCTAAAATACAGAAATCAATATTATCTATGAAATGTCAAATTTATTATAATTATGAGGATGAAAGCTGGCCAAGTGGCTCCCAGGAGAGAAGGAGGGATAGGTTACTGCGCTGAAGCATCCTTCATGTCCCTTGTTCACGTGCTGCCAATTTGAGAGCAATATTGGTGCAGGGGGGTTTTCAGGCATTATGTACTGCTGTGAAGTAACAAATTCCTGCTGGAATATTTAACTCTTGAAACTGACAGTAATACAAGTGTCCACATAGTCAAGAGCCTCAGAACTTTTAGCTCCAAAATATGGAGAACATTTTAAGTACAGATTTTAATGTGGTATGTGTACCACAGCCCACTGCTTAGGAAAATTGAGCTTTTACAGACAAAAGATTAATAAGACCTTGCTGCAATTTTATTCAAACTCATGTTCTTTCTCTCTGGTGGTAGTGGAGGTAGGGGGAGTGGGGGGGGACTTAAATTGTCTATTAGTAGGCTTCACATTTTCTATAGTTTAAGCCATTAGTTTGATTCTCAGAAATTGCCATTCAATTTCCACTGCTAGGCAGCAATTCTCTGAAAAATTTTTTATGAGTTTGTGGCAGTCTACTAGTCTCATGTATCAAGTTTAATAGAGTCTTTGAAAAAGTAACACAAAGCTAAAATTTTATGAGCCTATAAGAAAACAATAAAATGAGGCTATTTTTTCTTTATTTTTAGTGGGAAGGGTTTTTTTTTTAAAAAATTCAAGTTAATAGTAAAGAGAAAGCCATGCTTCTCGTCCTATATCCTCCATATCTATTGACAAAGAGTGTTAAGCCCATATTAATAGCATTATGGATCATTACACTAGTTGTAAATGCTGTTAATGCATATTAGTTGTGTTATACGTAATTCTTGTAGAGACCGAGTTTGGGGTGTGTGAGCAAAAGGAAAAATGAATGCATCTGACCAACAAGTGAATTAGAAAGATTGGTGGAAAATGCCAAGTGCACTGTAGGTGGTATAGGTAGTCAAGGGAATCTGTTGTTTGGTCTCAGTTAACATTCATAAAACTTCCTTGATCCAAATTTTAATGCTTTGAAGTTTTAAGCACAATTAGTGTGCTCCACCAGCTATACTGACAGGACTATATGAACAATAGTATGTCCATTTTATTACCCTGATAATCCATATTTGAAGTCCCCAAGTTTTTATGAAATAAATGATAAAGTGAGTGAAAATAAGTACCTGCCACTGTGCACTTGTACTAAGGAGTGTGGGGTAGGGCATACTTTTTCATTTTAATCTTAATACTTTTTATCTTTAGAAATCTTCTCAGATGAAGATAGCTTTTTGGTAACAACTGTGGGGATATAGCCATCATTTCTGGCTCAAACATCTGATTGTTATTATGCCCCATTTTATAGTACCCCTCTGTTTATAGTTCTCCCTTGCACTGAAGCTTTGTGGGAATCACATTAAGTGAGAGCTAATATGTATATTTTATATATATTATATATATTAAATATAACATATAGATATTATATATCTCTATATAGATAAAAACACATAAAAATATATATATAAATATGTTTGAAAAATATATTTTAATATATATTATTGAAAATAAGATTTTGTCAGACATTCTGATCATTACCCTCCCTTAACTTCTCCACCCCACCTCCCCATCTGTCCTGCTCCATACCTTTCTCTCTCTCTTTAGACAACAAACAGGCAAACAAAACTTTCAATATCTTTAACATTAAAAAGAACTACCTTAAGTTTATCAGTAGTCAATTTTTAGTACAATATCTCAAATTTTCTTTGGACCTGTGTTGAAGTTTTGTCTGAATTACCTTAATCTGATTCTCAAGTGTTTCTTTCTTGTCTAGACTCAGGATTAGCTGGGGATGTTTGACTAAGTGGAAGTTCAACCACCATTGTCTAGTTTCTACTCTGAACTCCAGGTATTTGTGTTAAAAGTGTACAATGTTGTTTCAATTACTAATATTCAGTAACCCTTATGAGTAACGTACCTTTTTTTTTTCTAATTCTTCAATGTGCTGGCCCACCTGTAATCTTAGCCATTATGCGGAGGGGCAAAAGGATTGTGGAACAAGCAGGCAAGTCAGAGACTCTGCTTCAGTTCAAAAAAGAAGTGGAGAGCAATTGAGGAAGATATCCAGTTTAACTGTTTGTCTTTAAATACCCATGCACACAGGTTTTCCCACACATATGCAGACATACATACACACATACATACATGAAAATATATGCACACATACTAGACACATATATGTGTCTAAAAGTCACAGATGGTTTCACATATTCTGAACAGACCCCCACATCAACGCCATTCTGTTTATGAGTATTGATCAAATATGTACTGTATGCCAGAAGTAGGGATAAAATGATGGTACAAAGAAGCAGTACTCTCTAGGACTTCACAAAGCATGACTAACTGGGTGGTATTTAGAAATGGAAACTGGTCAGAAAAGGTAATTACAACACTTAGAACATGCAGAATCCACCCCAAATCTACAGATTTCTCTATTCTCAGCTCAAATAAAAAATAGATTTCCATATTCTTTAGAAAAGAGCCAGACTGTAGACACTGACAATATAACCTATGGAGTTCTTTCTCACCCACTGTTACTGAATTATTTACTCACCCTAAATATTATCTCTTTTGGCCAGAATTATGGGATTATTATTATTGCCAAATATGGGGGGGGGCTCATAAACTTTCTTTCAGTTGGCAACATAAACACTTCTCTGTTTTTTAAATCTGGAAAATAGATAAAGATTTATTTACTTTAAAAATGCTGTAGCATTTACACAATTTATAAATAGAGATTTGGGGAGATTTTCCACTCTATATGGCTTCTTAAGGTTCCCCCCTCCTTCTGTACCTCAAGTACCCAAAGCAGTTAAAGTTAATGCTTAATGCAACCCAGTTGAAGAGATAGGCATTTCTTGCAGTCAGGTCTCAATTAAGAGATAAAAGACAAAGAGTGCAAAGCGCTTGATAAAGCTAAGAATACAAGGCCAGCCATGGATGTGCTTGAAGCTGTCCATAGCGATAACTGGATAGTCAGCTGGAATCTTCTTGAATTGAAGTGGGTGCTCTAACTTATCAAATTCCACATATGGGGAAATTATTGGTGCCTACAGTGGTGATTAACACTAACCCACTGGGTCAGAAACAAGCTGGGATAAAGGTGAAAACTGTGTCTGACTATCAACACCAAATACATCCATTTAGAGAAAGATAGCAGAGGGTTTTTCTCTTTCTATATCTTCAGTTGCGCAGGTTGTCAGTCAGGCCACACGGTTAATACTGCATGTAGAGTGCTCTCTATAATGTGCAAATTGCAATGCACATTAAAATTTAATCGACTTTAATAAGTCACATAAAGATTACATTTTAAGATAATTGTTTGCATGTTTATGTGACACACCAAAAATATTTTCCTGCTTTGTTTACAGTATTTCCTCTTTGCCTTTGAAACATGATTGTAACTATTAGCACCAAATAACTTCCTCCTTCTCATAGTTAGGATTAAAGTTAGGAAGGCCCATTTTTTTTTAATTCTTGCAATCATTATTTATAACGTAATGTTCATACATACATACAATAAGATCAATGGATCTTATTGAATTTCAAAGTAAAACTTATTATGATGGTATAGCCATTTAAAACCACACTCTGTATCAATAATTAGGATACTTGAATTACACTGAAAATTTTATAAGTTCTACTATTTCAATTCCTGTGTAGGCAAAAATATTTGAGTGATAATTTTTAAAATACAATGAACATCATAGCCTGGGTTCCCTGACAAGTCTATTCACGGGGAATATAGCCAATTATCAATGATTTATTAGAACAGATGAGAATGAAATTAGGGGAAAATAGATATGACAAATAATCTCCCAATTTCACATTGTTCATTCATTTAAAAGTACTTTTCCACTCAGCCACCAGTGAAATCATTTACAAGTGATGACATTTAGCTGAAAAGATTTTCATCTTTCCCCCCTCTTATCCATCCTGTAGAATAAGTACCAATGAATACTAAAATAATCCATTGGGGTCAAGAGACAAAATAAGTCCTTATTAGTCTACCCTTATCAAGTAGGAAAATGACTATTCCAGAGTTGGTACCCAATAAGCATTTTTTAAAAATGAATAAATGGATGAATAAACAGAGTTTGGGAGACATAACTGAATTGGTTAAACTACTCTTTTTCCAAAAAAAAAAAAAAAAAAAAAAAAAAAAAAAACCAAAAAAGTCATTGCAATGAGTAAGTGAAATCACTAGTTTTTTTTTCTGATTCACTTTATAGGGAGCCCACCACTGAAGAATAAGTGCATGGCTTAATCATGTATGACCAATTGCCTAATTATATTAATGTTGCTAATATATGCCATCTTACCCAGAAAGATTGTAATTGTCTTCTTCCTGAGCAATGCAGCACTAGGTTAATGTAGTTATTGCCTAGTGATCTCCAGATTAACAGGCAAATTCTCCAATCATTTTCTATTGAAACAATAGAATTAATTTTACTTTTATCTGCTGCAATATTATGACAGGAGAGTCTGGTACTTTGGTGAAACAATAGAACTGTGTTTTGGGAGGAATCTTTAAGTTCTAGGTGATACAAAATTTAATTGAAATAGGCAACAGAGGAATTTTAGGCCTTTATCTTTAACTGAAGATTTCTGTCAAGATCTCAAGACATACTCAGATTTCCAGGAGTCCAAATAACCAGCAGACTCCAGACTTTATGGCTCTTGTCTGTGACCTCAGTGCTGCTCCAGACACAAAAAGCTCTCCTTCCAGAAATGATGCTGGTGGCCTGTAAGATGCTAATCTTGTTCTCTCACATCAGTTCTCACTGACCTGAATGTAGTGCTCTGTCTGTTTCTGGACTTGGGAGTATGATCAGCATGGATGGAGTCACAGGCTGGGAGGAAGCAGACCCAACTTTCTAGGAAGCACTGAAGCACTGTTCCAGAAGAAGAGAACAGCTTTTGGACAGAGGCAGGAACAGAATTTATACATCTCAAGAAATGTGGACACATGATAGAAATACCATAAAAATGAAAAAAAAAATAATATCTGAAATTATTTTTAGTGAGCAACTGGATTATCTTTAAATATCAAAAAAGAAAAAAAAAGCAAGTTACAACCAAGTGCATTCTCCAAATGGTGATTATAAATATCCAGGCCTACCAAAATATTTTTAATATATTCAGTTCCATAGTTGAGAAACGTGATCAGGTATCTGGGAGTTTGCATACTGTGGGGGAGGAACATGAATATAAACATTTTCTTGTTTATAATTCAGCCTGATTTATTTGAAGGCAGTTAAGGAACCCAAGCTGTAGAAAAGCTAGGAGGATATAGCCTCCATTTGGGATACTGGACAATGTGCAGATTATTGCCATTGCCAATGACTATGAACAGAACATTTTCTCTGTCTTTCTATCTGTATCTCTCCCTATCTCTTGGTCTCTCTCTTTCCTTTTTTTCCTGGTACAGGATTTTGCTATATAGCCCAGGCTACCCAGGAAATTATGATCTACAGCCTTAGCCTTTCAATGGACTGGGATTAGAGGTACATACAACCACAGCTGACTGGCCACACCATTTTTAATGTTATAAGCAGAAATTGCATTATTGATTGAAACTTAAAAGAGGAAAACAATGTATACTTGATGACTTTCAATACCTGACCAAAATAATGTGCACAGACAGACCTGGTGTGGTGATGTATGCCTCTAATCCCAGCATTTAGAAGACAGAGACAGGAAGGTATCTGAGTTCCATGTCAACCTGGTCTACAGAGTGAGCTGCAGTCTAGCTAGAGCTATGCAATGAGACAAAACAAAATGAAACCAAACACCAGACACAAGATCTTAAAAATCTTAAAAAACAAAACAAAACAATAACTGTCCCCTTTTCAACTTTGTGTCCTCTCTCTCTCTCTCTCTCTCTCTCTCTCTCTCTCTCTCTCTCTCTTTCTTCCTCTCTCTCTCTTTCTGTCTCTCCCTCTCTCTCACTTGCTCTGTCAAATAACCCATTGAAGCCCATTTATGCTGCCCTCTTAGTCCTGGGTGTGAGACCCCCTACTGTATCATGACCAACTGGGGCCAATCCTTAAGAAAACAAACAAACTGAGTTTTCCTTCCCCAGAGTCCACCAACTATCCATAGCTCCTAAGTTAAAGGTGGAGATCACGAGCCCCTCTCCCTCCATGGGAACTGGCTTGATCTTGTTCATATTTAATACTGGCACTTACAGCTACTGGGAGCTCATGGGTAGGATGATTCTGCCATGTTTAGAAGTCACAGTTTTGCCCTCCTGGTCTTAAAACCTTTCACCTACTCTTCTGTGATGATCGCTGAGTCTTGGGAAGGGAATTTGGTACAGATGTTCCAAATATGGCTGAGCACATCTCTCCGACAGTTGTTTTCTGCACTTTGACCAGGTGTCCATTTCTGTGTTAAGGTCTATTTACTGCACAAAGCCATTTCTCTGATGATGTCTGATTATAAGATCCTACCAGTAGCATTACGTTCCATACTATTCTAGTCTCTTTTGGTAAGTAAAGGAATGAAACATTTTGGACTCTGGAATCTCTCAATTGTGAGTGAAATCTTGTGCTCTGTCTCTTTGTTTAGACTTTTGTTTGACTTTGCTTTCTCTTTTGGTGGCTATTACTGAAAGAACACTTACTCTTTATGTTCTGTTAATTCTAGTGAAAATATTCTCAACTTACTTACAATTTTAAGCTCCATTTTCTCAACTTCACATTTTAGAGTTTCTAAACATAGTTATTAGGCTAATATTAAAGTCCTTCTGGTTTTTATTTTTTATTTTTGATTGATCTGAGACACAACTATAGTGTTTTTAAATGATTACTTATGATGTCTTCTCTACCATTACAAACTTACACCATTTGTATTTCAACTTATTTTATTTTTCTTCAATTTATCAGGATGGAGAAACCATTGCCAAACCAGGTAGTTTATTCTACTTTCAAATTATTTTCTAAATAATCTTAGGTCAAATCTATACACTCGTGAAACATTTTATATACTGAATTAAGCTGATGGCACAGGGCTTGTGTTGAGTTTTAGATAAGGCATTACGTTTCAGTATATCTTGAATTGTTTCCACATTTTCCAAGTAGTTTAGTTTGGACCAATTTTATGGGAAGGCATCTAAGACATCTATAAGGGGTAAGCCAAAAGGTCTCTGGGCCCACAGAGCCTCCTTTCTGACAAAGTCATTTGAAACAGGGGCTAGTGAGTTATCCTCTCTTCATGCTTTACTCCAAGAAAGCCTCTGAGACTCATGATCTGTCTGGTCATTATTTGAACCATTAACGTTTGAAGTCAGCAAGGTATAGGAACTGGACAAGGAATGGATGAGGAATTAGGTCTCAATTTCTATGGTTATACAAGAAAATCTTGTTCAGTTGCATAAAAGGAAATTATTTTTTTCAAGTAAAATAAAATTGACGTGAGTTATAAAAGTGTTGCACAAACTTACTTTGTAGTGTTTTTCAAGATGAGGCAGAAAAGGAGAAAGGGAACTGGAAACAGTCATTAAGGCTGAAGATACGTCAGGGCCAGAGCTCAGTGCTGCATTGCATAGAAATGGGAACAGGTCATTTTTTTCCCTTAGCTTTCTCTACCTCCAATGATTGTTTATCCATTCATTCTGTCATATAACACTAAGTGATGCTATTTAAGTTTTCTATATACAGATACTGACATAACTACGTTATTTCATTTAATTATTCCCAAATTTAGAGTCTATGTAGATCTTTAAACTAAATATTCTTGATGACACTTTACAGAATGAAGCAACTAGGCAGAGAGAAATTTATTAAGCAACTGAAGTAATATGGTCAACAAATGTTAGCTGTGGGGCTGGGAAGGTTAAAACAAAGTAAGACACAAGCATGTGATAATCAGATATGCAAAAAATCCAGATGCTTCAGAGAGGTGAGACTAGGAGAGGCGGGAGAACAAAAATATATGGCATCAAGGGGTTGGAGAAGGACCCATAAAGTAACACTTAGGAGGAAAGTTGAGGGCATGTAGCCAGTAGCTATGGAAGTATCTTCAAGTAGAAAGGGACCTACTGAGTTTTGATGAAAATAATGGGAACTCTTGCTGGCTATGGTCAAGTGTACTCCAATAAAAGCACTATCTACTTAGAGATCCATTAAGATGGAGGGGAGTGCAAATGGTTTTATTTTTGCAATTTTTTAGTGTCTCTGCTGTGCTTTCTCGGGTTTCATCAGCCCTTAGGTATAAAAACATGAATTTGAGTTCTCCAGAGTGTCATAGCTAATAAAATATGTATAGATATGTCAGAGAGGATTTATTACAGGAGTTGGCCTACAGTATGGATTTTGGTAGAACCCACAGTCTACCATCTATACCCTAGTGATTGTTTTAGTTCCCAAAGCTTACTTTGTGGTGTCATTATAAACTACAATATATAGATTGTAAGTCACGAAGAGAAATATTTATCCAAGCAGCAGGGCAGAAACTACTTTTCCTACCCCATTTCCCACCAATATATGTGTCCATACCAGGAATGACGACAAACACAGGAAAAGCTTGAGAAAAAGTTTTGCCAAAGAATACTAAAGCCTTCCAGCTCCTCTCCTGCACGTTGGTTGCAGAAAATAAAAGGGAAGGAAATAAGGCAATGAAGGACAATCAAGAGAGTTGCCAAGAGGGTTGTTTCCTTCCTCTTGGTGATTCTTGGAGTGATCCCAATGGGCCATCCTGTAACCATGATGCCATGCCACAAGTGCAAAGAGTTTTAGTCAAATTGTATTCCATCTAAATTGTTCTTCTGTGTCTTGTACTGCTTGACTGCAAGCATGTTTAAGGAGCCCTTGAATCCTTGCTCATGACAGAACCTAGAGTCCTGTACAGGAGTGGTTAGGCAAGGCAGAGCTGTAGATTATTACCATTAGTCTCTCATTGCCTATGTGTGATGGAAAGAACTTGAAAATCTACATGTATCTCTAACCAGAAAATGAAGAATTAAGATACTAATTCTGGATTCAATGTGACTCACTGCTAAATTCAACAACATGTGCAACTTCACTGAGCAGAGGATCTCAGCAGAGTCATAAACTTTTTTTTTTTTTTTTGTATGTGTGAATTTACAGTTCCTTTTCCTAAAGAAAGACTAGACTAGGGGTTAACCTGCTATGATGATAGTGCTGAAGCCTGTGATGACAAAGATGTCTTGTTCTAAGGTGGGTGAATGAGACATGGAAGGGAAGCTAATTGCAAAGCCCAGGGCTCATCCCCCTACCGCCAGGGCAGGAGTCCTAGCTGGTTCCTCTTCACACTTAGACAAGTGTTGAAAGGGAGGTGATCTTTGAGCTGTCCATATGTTTTTCAGAAACAGATGACTATAATGAGAGAATGTAAGTTCAACAATATTTGTTAAGGTGGGGTTATTAAATTTTTATTCATGTTCCTCTCATAATAAAGTTAAGTACATACATTTTTTTTCATACACAGAAAGCTGTTTCTCCTATCTGATCTCCCACCAACATGTGTCCTGTTCTTTCCTCTCTCTCTCTCTCTCTCTCTCTCTCTCTCTCTCTCTCTCTCTCTCTCTGGGTGGTCTATTTGCCCCTACTTATTCATAGCCATGTGTGAGCTTAAATACAAAGAGATAGTATCTGCATGATTTGGGTAATATGATTTTTAGTTAACAAAAGAACACCATGTTGATAACCAGAAATACCAGCAAACTACTTTTGTTTTGTTGACTTTGAAAAGAGATTGCTTACTATGAAAGTTCAGTAATTTGTGAAGCTGGAGGTCCCTACATTTTGTTGGTCAACTCCCAGGATTTGTTTGGATTTTGAATACACAGTGCTTTCTATAATTAAAGAGGGATCGGCACTCTGGGTGTGTGCCCATTTTGCTTTCCTAATGCTTTCTGTTTTTTTTTTTTTTTTTTTTCTGAACATAGCAAGTAGATGAAGAGGTGGTTTTTCACTGATTCAGGCAGCTAGTTATCTAGTAACAGTAAAATTGCTTGGGGTTTTCTACAGAAAGTGGGGTAAATGAGATCTTTTATAAGTGTTTACAGTCACTCAAATTAAATTTGAGGCAACAGTTTAAAAAGTTACTTCCATCTGGTAAGAGTTTGGCTCTATCTTTTGTTTCTTGTTGACACAGGGAAAAAAATCTTTCTAGCAATTGTGTTCCAGAAGGTTTGTCACACGTACTGTTTAAATGGTTATTGACTTTTGTTTCCTGTCTCCACTGAATCAGGGCCACCATGGACTCTGACCAATCAATATGACTCCTCTCTCCTAGGCTACCAAGACTAGTTTGACCAGATTGGGCTAAATAATTTTAGTTTGATTTACCATTTAGTGGGGATGGCAAACTAAAAGCTGATATTATTGTGAATAATGGGATTTTATGATATAGCAGATAATTTTTCTGGACAGGGCATACATTTACTCTATTTCAAAGATCCTAGGTCATATAGAAATAGGATAATGGAATAACTGTGAATATTAGCTTCTTATTTTTCTTTGAGAAGGCATAGGGAATTTAATAATACTTTGGTAGTCTCATAGCAGAAGTAATTACCAGAGACAATAAAAACCAACTGTTAAGGTGTTGGTTTGTACTCCGATTGCTTTTCATGGAAATAGGATTGCATAGTTCACTCTTCCCTCATCTCTTCATGAAGATTTTGATGTCTTCTCCTTTTTCTCAATTTTGTTCATGAACAAAAGTTTGACAGAAAGACTGAGGTCCCAAGTGGAACACACAGGGAACAAAGAATGGACAAGTTTAGGGAAACAAAAATTTTCCTCATGCCCATAAGAAATGGATTCAATATGACTCATGGGGGCTGCTGGCAGGAATGACTATTTCCAACTCATTTTGGACATGCCATGTGTTCGATGGTCTATTAGTTGTTGGGGGAAGGGACTGTATGATTTTATTATCACTAGTGTTAATAGAACAACTTTATCTCTTTTCTCTCCCCTTTTGTCAATCATTGGTTTGAGAATTATATCACATGTACTGTGTTTTGTTTTGTTTTTCCAAGCTGGTGTAATATCTGACACATACTCAGTAAGTGAAGAAATTACAGTGAGAAAACTCAAAAATTCTGTTTGTTCTTTGTGACATCAAACATTAATTACTGGCCAGCTGATCACTCAGAAGTCCAAAGTGATCAATATATGTAATCCACTGAAAGTCTATTTAAAAATAAATAGATAGTAAATGAGTTTTTTTCTTCAAATTATAATGAAAAAGACCAGGAAAAATGTAATTCTAGTTTTCAAAGGATTATTATCATGTAAGTTAAGTTTCTTTGTATATTGTTTTAAGCTCTACATTGGCTTACTGTCTAGCAACTCACTGAATATTTTGTTGAAGATAAGTAATGACATAAATGACAATGTATTAATTCAATATTTTACTCATCTTCTTTTTGGGCTCTTCCATGACTGATAAATTAATTTACTTTCAAAATAATGTTCAAAAAATTGTTGGTCAGACTAACAAGAGAGAGTATTGTATTGAAGGAATTAGAGTGAGGAGAGGGAGAGGGAAATGATGTAAATACAGCACACATATATGATACTAAAAATGAATTTAATTTAATAAAATATTCTCCCTAATGCCTTGTACATGCTAAAAAAAATCAAATCAAGAGCAACCAGAGTCCTAAGAAGTGAGAGTTAAAGCTGTTAGACGAACACATGGGAATGAACCCTCATTACCCTGGATATGGCAGTGGTAGCTTACATATGACACAAGAATAACATCAGCAAAAGAATTCATATGTACTGGGTTATGATGAAAATTTAGAGTGCATCGTGATGTATATATACAAATTTGCAGCCACTGTGAGAAACAGTTTGGCAATTCCTGAAGTAGTAAAACTTGGATCTGCAATATAATCCAAAATTCCATTTGATGTATATACTCCAAAGAATTGGAAAAATGTATGTTTAAACAAAAACTTGTACATGAAAGTTTATAAAAATATATTCATGACAGCCAGAAGGCTGAAACAACTTAGATGTCCTTCAGCCAATGCTTGGACAAAGGAAACATTATCAATATCCAGATATAACCAATTATATAGAAGAGTTATCCATTTACCTACTACTAAGGTAACATTTATTTTGTCTGTTTTCTTTTTAAAAATTATTTAAAATATATTATTATTATTTTATTATTAGTATTATTTTTACATCCTGGCTGTAATTTGTCCTTCCCTTCCCCCCACTGTTTTTCCTCTACCCCCCCTCTCTGCTCTTCTAATCCACTCCTCCTCTGTTTCTATTCAGAAAAGGGCAAGCCTCCCATAGATATCAACCAAACATGGCATATCAAATTGTAGTAAGACTAGGCACTTCCCCTCATATTAGACTGGAAAAATCTACCCACTATAAGAAACAGTGTCCCAAAAGTCAGCAAAAGAGTTAGATACAGCCCCTGTTTCCTACTGTTATGAGTACCATAAGATGAAAAGCAGCTTAATTTTTAATATCCAGAAGCTGGAAAGAACCAAGATGTCTTTTAACAGAAGAACAGATAAAGAAAACAGGGTTAATTTATACAGCATTGTATTGCTCAACTGTTAAAAACAATGAAATTTGTCGGGAAGTAGATGGATCTAGAAAAAAAAATTATCCTGAGTAGTGTAACCCAGACCCAGAAAGATATGCTACATATTCATTTACAAGTGGATATTAGCTATAAGTAAAGGAAAACAAAGCTACAATCTACAGACCCAAAGAGGCTAAGTAACAAGAAGGACTCAAGAGGGTATGTTTGGATCTCCCTAGGAAGTAGAAATCAAATAAATTTTGTGGGTGGACTTGGGGCAGGTTGGGGTGGGAACAGGAAGGATCAGGTTGTGTGGGGAATGGAAGGAGAGAGTACTGAATAAGATGACTGGAACATGGGGGCGTTAGCTGCTGTAATGGAAACTACCAAGAATCTACAAGGGTGATCTTGGCCAATAATCCTAGCAATAGGGGATACATAGCTAACCATCACCTCTAACCAGGCAAGACTTCTAGTGAAGGGACTGGAACATTAACCCAGCCACATAACCTTTTACCTGAAGTTTGTTTGGCCTACACAATGTGCTGGGGTAAAGGTGGCACAGAAATTGTGGGAGTAGATAACCAATGAGTGGTCCAACCTGATACCCATGCTACTAGAGGGACTCCACTCATGACACTGCCTAGAACACCAGAACCCAAAGGCACGATGATAGTCAAGAGACAAAAGATAGAACCAAACATTACTGAGAAGAAAGTCAATGTAATGGTGCCTAATGATATTCTGTTATATGTTGGTGCCTAGCCCAAGTGTCATCAAAGACACTTCATCTAGCAAATGATGGAAACAGATGCAGAGCCCCACAGCCAAACATTAGGTGGCCCTCCCTTGGGGAATCCTGTGGAAAAGTGGGAAGAAGGATTGTAGGAGACAGAGTAGTTGAGAACACCATAAGAAAGCTAACTCATAGAATCAACTAACCTGGGCTCATTGGGTCTCACAGAGATTGAACTGCCAACCAGGGAGTCCTAAGACTGACCTAGGACCTCTGAATATGTGATACAGTATCTAATCTGTCATTTCTCTTATATCCCTCTATGTATTCCAATGGACACAGTGTTTTTTCATGGTTTGTACTTACTTAAAAGATAGTAATATTCTACATATTTACCTTTGCTCTCTTTTCCATAGTTTTATTGTCTGAGAATTTTACATATGCATTCAGTGTTGTTTGATCAAGTCCATTCCCATTACCTCTCCTGTAATCCCTTCCCTACTCCTTCCATTATTTCTTCCTTATTTTGAGTATTCATTTTTAAAGCCTCTCAGTGGTGTTAATATGTAAATGTTGCTAAATGTTGCTAATATGTAAATGCATGTAGGGTCATTTACTCTGTGTTGGTAGCCTCTAATCAACTCAATTTTTGAAAAATATCTGACTCTCCCTCTCCGAATAGCAAACTTCCTAATAGCAAACTTTTGCTGATAGTTCCTTATCCAAGGTAGAACTAAATGACCACCTTTTTCTTTCATGATTTTTTTTTCTGACTTGACCTTGATCAAGTGTTGTGCATGTTGTCATAACTGCTATGAGTTCATATGTGCAATTTCTCTATTGTGTCCAGAAAGCACTGTTTCGTTGCAGTCTTCCACTGTGTCTAGTTCTTTTAAATCTTTTCCACCACTCCCACAATGATCCCTGAGGCTTGAAAGAAATGGATATAGTATACATATTCAATAAAGGCAGATGGATCACTTCATAGACTGATTTTCTGTATGGTGATCACTGTAGGGTCTCTGTATTACTCGCCCAAAAGAAGCTCTTCGGATAGGGGTTGGGAGATAACACCAATCATCTGTTGGTATAACAATAGGTCCTTAGGAGTTGGTTTATTACTATATCATTTTAGCAAAATAATAGTCTAGATTTCTACTACCCATCATGATTGATGTCCTTCCAAATCAGACAACTCCCCCACACACATGTAAAAAAAATTCAGTCCTTTATCTGAAGAGCTCAAAGTGAAAGTATGAATAAAATCTCAGAGCTAGTGAGATACCCAGAGAATGAGCCAATGCTTTATGCACTTTGACACATACAGTGTCTGACACGTGATAGTGACTCAACAATTTTGGTCAATATAGGAACAAAGAGAATCCAGCTACAATCCTTAGGGCAGAATTACAGCAGAAGGATGAAATATTTTATTCAGTTTTTAAAAACACTGATTAAATAGATTTGATCCCTTCACTCAGACCCTCAGAATCAAGTTTGCACTGATACCTCCAGTCTATTGAGATTATCTTTCTTCAGCACACCACTATGTAGAGTAGCAGAACAGCTGCTCTATACCTTTATAATTTAGACTCATTAATGTAGAAACATCTCAGGCTTATTTCCCCCTCTAGGTGAAGTAACCTTAACTCCTCTGAAAATTCCTCACATTATTTTTTTCCCTAATTGCTTTTCTCTGGATATTCTCCAGTTCCTCCAAGTGCCTCTTTTAAGGGTTTAAAAATTCATTACTGCAGGCTTTCCTGGACAATAGCAGGTGTATGCTCTGCTCTTTGGTTGACAGAATACCGTGCCATGCATTGTGACAACAATACTTGTGAAAGGAGCCTAGACTTTTTTTTTTTTTTTCTTTTACTTAAATACTAGTCATGCTTCAAAGTTTCTTACCTTTTGGTTTTACATGATTAGAAAATTGTTTAAATGTTTAAAAATATTTTTTAACAGTAGCTAATAGTTCTGCCATGCAAAGGGGTAATTTTTCTAATCCTGAAAAACACATTTGTAGCCTTTTGCCCCAACTTCTGGTGCCAGAGGGTCAAACTCATTTAAACCAGTGAAGCTGGTCAAGTGGCACACACCTGTTCTAAGCATTCCATATGTTTTTTCTCCCAGAAGGAATGACCAATATGAAGCAGCTGTGGGTAATTTTATTAATCGAAACAAGCTGGAAGCAAAAGGGAAAACGAGCATAATTAAAATCCTTAACGAAACCCAGCACTGTTTCATTAATATGATACAAAGAACCTATGACTAGGGCTTTGGTATTTGTCATGATCAGCACATAGTCAAGAAAGTGAAAAGTGGCAAAGCATGTTATGTATTAAATACTTGAGGTGGGAAACTTAAGGGCTGATTAATTTTGAGTACATAAATGAATTTAAGAATTGAAGCTCACTTGATGGGAAATAACCAAGTAAGGCCATACTGCACTCACTTGCTGCTTGGCATATGACCAAGAAGGGGCATTAAAGGTTGACAGGGACAGAAAATAAGTTTCATCCTCATGCAGAACACACTACAACATGGTATAGGTTAATAAGTCAGAGGGCATTTCTTGAATTTCAGCTGAAGCTGATTGTTGCAGGTAGTCACTAAATATCCAAGTGGTAAACATGTAGAAACTTTGTGGAGTAAACATTTCCATAATCACAGTTCAGAAATGGTGATGCAGCTGTGTTTTGAAAACACTTCCCACCCAGCACTATTGTATACATCCCAATGCAATGTGACTTGAGTGACTTCACCATATGGTGAAATTTATTTCATTAACTGGTTCTGGTTTGTCTGTGTTTCTTGCTAAGCAAAGGACTGCAGAATCTGAACATTGGGAGTCACCCTCTCTTACAGCTGGGATCTCTGAGAGCATTAGATAACAGAACATCTCTGGAGAAGTTAAAGAAAGGTGGCAAAACTCATATAGGGAGAGTGTGAGACATTTTAGGCCAAAGTAGATCATCATGTCCTCTCCCCGGGATGTGGGAGATAATACATTGTTTTTGCTGTAAGTCTGTGAGCCTGCAGCAAAGGCTAATTGAAATGTAAAAACATAAATGCCCAGGTAAATAAAGGTCACCTGTAAAACATGCTAGGATACAGAGTGATTGAATGAATCATCTCAAGGCCAGGCCAATATGGAAATGGTTCAGAAGGCTGTGAGGTGATTCTGAGCAAGATATTGGACAGAGGTCCAACAGATTTTCATCACTAAACCACCTTCAAATCCAGATCACTTTAGGTTTAGCTTCCCAACTCATTTCATATACAAATTCTATTTCTTTGGTTCACAATTCAAATCTGTGTGCTTGTAGTCATTTGAATTATAAGCAAGTTCTTTGAGGGTAAGAACCACACAGTATCAGTATTTTTAGATTGTTAAAATAGTTTACCTAACAAAAAATAGTTAACCTAACAAAAAATTGTGGAAGTTTCAAATGAAGTCCATTCACCAATTCCTCTACTCCTTTAAAAAGTAGAAATATGTTTATGCAATTTACTGCCCATCAAGGTGATTGGGTTTACATTTCTTTTTACAGATCCCTGCATAAAATGTCATTTGACCCCCTTCCAGTTGAAAAGGGCCAGCCTTAATGATTTACTTCTAGGGAGGAAGTCATGACTCCTCCAATTCTAAGTTTGCTCCTTGTTCCTCCCTATCCACCTCCCTCTTTTCCTCTGTCTGTGTGTGTGTGTGTGTGTGTGTGTGTGTGTGTGTGTGTGTGTGTGTGTGTAGTCCTGGTTGTCCTAGAATTCTCTCTGTAGACCAAGCTAGCCTTGAACTCAGAGATCTGCTTGCCTCTGCCTCCAAAGTGCTGAGATTATAGGTGTGCACCTTCACTACCCAGCTAGCTTTCTTTCGGTTCATTGTCTTTTTTTTTTTTTTCTGAAGAAAACAAACAAACATGATATGAGGGCAACTCAGTGTGATATATGAAGATACACACAGAGAAAAGTAACCATCTTCTCTACCATTAGCCAGCACCAAGTCCTGAGTCATGTGAGCAACCTGCCCTGGAAGAGGTTTTTCCAGGTCAGCTCCAAAACTTGAGCCTCAAGCCATTGCCTTTGCTACTACATTGTAATGGGCCTCTTATACACTGTCTCCAAGGTAGCAGGCAAAACCATCTAAACTGTTCTTGATTTTTTAATCTAGAGAAACTTATATTCAAAACCTTTTCTTTTTTTCTAATCAAGGCATCAAACTTTAAATATTATACATGTGAAACTGATTATAGTTCTTCAATCAAGCTAGTTTGTCTCATACTTCTAATAAGACTTTGCTTGGAATGGTGTTTTCCTCTTGTCCTTTGTTTCTTGAGTACTTGCTATGACTACAGAGCCATCCATACTCTTTATTATTTTTAATTTAAAAAGGTATTTTTCATTTTTCATACCAATCCCAGTTCCCCTTTCCTCCCCTTCTCCTGCTCTTTCCCTCCCCCCCCCCCGTTTCTACCCTTCCCACTCCTAAAAAGGGATAAGGCCTCCCTCCCTTAGGGAGTCAACAAAGTCTGGCATACCAAGTTGAGGCAGAACTGTCCATACTCTTTTAATTGCTGAGTGTAGGTTTGTTTTGCAAGGGGATGTACAATCTGCAAGAGGTGGTTGAGTCAATGATTCTAGACAGAAAATCACAAAGTATAATTTCCATAAATAAACACTGTACAGTGAAATACTTAGACAATTAAATCTTTAGCACAATTGCTGTTAAACACCAGTTAAAATGAGCAGGACTCAGAGAGCTTGGTGATATGTAGGCACCTGGAATTCCTCACTGGAAATTCTGAGTTTATTTAATTTGGAGATTAGAGAGTAAATTTTGTTTATTATAAATTCTTAAAAAACATTAATGACTTGCTAAAATTAGTAATTATTGTTTATTTTTAGTAAATATATAGTAAAAGTGCTTTTACATTAAATTTTATATATGCACTATCTAATGGGAATCTCAGTAGCAAAAAAATATTACTGAACATTAAAGTTATACTGACTATACATTTGCCAGATGAAAACTCATTATAAAAGAAAAAATAGTATTTAAAATAAAGAGTGATATTTTATAATAATTGTCTAATTCATCAAAAGATTAAAAGCAACTATAGACATGTGGAGTGGGGGGATGTGATGGGAAGATAGTGGGGGGGCATGGGAAGGTGGAAGAGAGGAATGGAGGGATGGAGAGAGAACTGGGATCAATATGTAAAATAAGAAAAATAAAAAAAATATTTTTTAATGATTTAACACTAAAAAAATGAAGAACAAACAAGCAAACAAACAACAGTAGACATGTGTGCCCACTATAACAGAAAACGAAAGTAAAAAACAATACCAGGGCTGGAGACACTGCTCAGCAGTTATACACACTGAACTTTCTTCCAGAGGACAAGCGTTTGATTTTCAGCAAGCACATGATTACTCAGAACCATCTGTAATTCCAGTTCCAGGGGATTTGACATCCTCTTCTGGTCTACTTGGCACCAGGCACATACATGGTGGGCAAACATAAATGCAACAAAACGCTCATAAAATAAAATAAAAATAAAAATTTGTAAATCATACGTATTTAAAAATGTAAAATGCTTATGGCTTCAAAGAAGTATTGAAAGCAAACAAAAACAGTTATTCAGTTGGAAAAAAATGCTTGCAAGTGTTCTATTTTTTAAAAATGTGGGATATATGTATAGTTTAGAATATACCAGGGATGTCTTTAAATCAATAGTAAAAAGATAAACGACCCAATTAAAGGTGTCAAAGGACTCAGGT
Source organism: Phodopus roborovskii (assembly GCF_943737965.1). Lineage (NCBI taxonomy): Eukaryota > Metazoa > Chordata > Mammalia > Rodentia > Cricetidae > Phodopus > Phodopus roborovskii. The sequence continues at coordinate 47,086,783 of NW_026126418.1, forward strand.
GTTTCCCCAAGGAACACACACAAATAGCTGTCATACACAGGAAAAGCAAATTTTCAAAGAAGAAATGTGTCAATATGAGCAATGTGTGGCACTGCATGTGATATCATCAATGAATAAGAAAATTGTAGGGAATTAATTCTTCACATTCCCTGTTAGAGAAGAAAAGTGTCTTTGGTGTTGTTTCACATACACACAGCATCTGTGATTTCTTAGTACTGAATGACAATAGGTAAATAATCTTATTGACTGGTGATCTTACTTCTGGATACAAGTGATGTTACATTTAATGGTCACTTGAGTCCGATCAGAAGACGTTCCTTTCCTTGAGAAACTTCTTATACACATTTAAAAATTTTGCAAGCCATGGTTTGGTGATCATTATTGGAGTAATGTTACTGATGCAAAAACTTTTAAAAATTAAAGTAACTGATCAGCACATGAGTTTTGACTCTGGCAGTGGAATCAGAATGTATCCCTAGTGCACCAAAGGACTTTGGGAGCATATTCCCCATGGAGGGTTATTCCCTTAGCCTAGAGTCAGGAAGGAGGGCAAGATCCTACTCCAAATGACAGATTTTGATGATCCTTCCTGGAAGGCATCACCATCCTTGTGGAGTGGCAGGGGGAATGAGTTGAAAGGGCGATAGGGGACATGGGAGGGAGGGAGAGGGAACTGGGATCAATATGTAAAATAAGGAATGATATATATATATATATATATATATATATATATATATATATATATATATTGTTTGTTAGATTTATCCCCCAAAAATAATTAAAGTAACTTTAGTTAAGGAATAAAATATGAAAATATAACATAATATAGATATTATGAGGTGTGGCATGATGGAATTCAGGAATTTACTTGAGCCTCCTCTTTTCATCCTATGTGATGTTTAGTAAATAATTTATGGATATGGAGATCTGCCTTACTATCTTGAGTCCCTATCATTGTTTTCAAGTTTTAGAGACTTTTTGGTCATTGAATCAATTATTATTATTGTTTGTTTATATTCTGGTTGTACAACTGCACTTTATGTTTTCCCTCCCTTTTATCGATTTTAACTCTTGGAGAAATTTGAAGTTCAGGACAGCTTTACATTGTTCCCTGACTTCCCTCTTTATGTCTCCTTTTACTTAGCTTACAGAAGCTCCACTAAGAATTGCAGAAGGCTCCTTTCTTATTGTGTTGTGAACTTAGCTCACCATAGTCAGGTGAATGCCATGAACTGTTTGCATGCTTTTCTACCTATCATCCATTTCTCTTCATTCCTGCTTCTTAGACACAGGTCTTCCAATATTCTTCCATCCTCTCAGGGTTCCTACACATGTGGTTACTTCTCAGTATTTTTGCTTCTTCTTCTGTTGCTTTATTCTAGGGCTCAGTGTTCACACTTGTTTTCTGTCTTCTTCTTTTTTCCCCCCTGTCTTCGTGTTTTCTTCATGGTCTTCTCAATTCAGTTTGATTTTCAGTTGTTATATATAAAACCTTGGAATCATCCTTGAACCTTCTTTGTTTTCACATTCACCTTCTAAAGAGATGAATATGATAAAAAGCTAGAGTTTATTTGTTTCTATTCCCCAATTTTTTTTATTTTTATATTTTTTTATTTAATTTTATATAACAAAGTCCAATTAAATGAAAACAAACATTTATACACAATATTTGGGAATTTGGGCGTCGTTCTTTCCAAACTACTTCCTGCTGGTAAGGGGCGCTATCTTGGGGGATTCAAAGAAGATTCAGATATCCTAGCTGTAGTCTGTAGGGCTGTTTTGTCCAGCTGTTTTGAATGTAGGATCAGCTTGTACTCTGTTTCAGGCGGTCTGGCGTGATCAAACCACATTAGTCTGGAAGGAATCCACATCTTTTCATTTTCTGTGGAAACAAAAATAGAAATCCTTTTCCCCAGTAACTTGTTCTTCAACTTAAATTTTGGAGTCAAATCGTTTTTTTTTTTTTAAATTTATTATTTTACATGTCGATCCCAGTTCCTTCTCCCTCCCTCCCCTCCAGCCCTCCCTCCCTCCTTCCCTCCCTTTTGCCCTCTCTGCCCTCTCCCATGCACTCTAAACACCCTCCCCTCCCAACCCCCCACCACAATACCATATGTAGGGGAATGCCATCCAGTTGGGGTCATGTAGATCTGACAGGTCCTGTGAAGTAGGGACTAGGGCTTCTCTCCTGTCTCTAGAATAAGGAAGTTATCCCTCCATGGGGGATATGTTTGCAAAGTCCTTTTGTGCACCAGGGATACATCCTGGCTCCACTGTCTGAGGTCTCTTAGACTGCTCAGACCTTCTGGCTGAGACCCATATTCAGGGGGGTCCGAGTCAGTCCCCTGTTGGCTTCCCAGCTATCAGTCTAGTGGCCAAATAACCCTATTAAAAAATGGGGTACAGAACTGAAGAAAGAATTCTCAATGGAGGAAACCAAAAAGGCTGAAAGACACTTAAGAAAATGCTCCACATCCTTAGCTATCAGGGAAATGCAAATCAAAACAACTTTGAGATACCATCTTACCCCTGCCAGAATGGCTAAAATTAGAAACACCAGTGATGACTTATGTTGGAGAGGATGTGGAGAAAGTGGAACACTCCTCCACTGCTGGTGGGAGTGCAAACTCATACAGCCATTTTGGATATCAGTATGGCGGTTCCTCAGGAAAATGGGGTTTACCACAGGACTCGGCAATCCTCCTCTTAGGCATATACCCAAAGGATTCACATCAATGCAACAAAGACATCTGTTCAACTATGTTCATAGCAGCACTATCCCCCAATTTTTAAGACCCTGAAGCAGTTATCCTTATGTTACTTCAGTATCCTGTTAAATTACATATTTAATTCTACCCTTTTCTTAATAGAGGCTTTTTTTCAAATCATAAGAAAAGTTTTTTTTTTTTTTTTAATTTTGTATATAGATGTAGCAGGAAGTGTATACAGACCTGAAAACCGGTGGATGTTGAAACATCCTTTGTTTTCCCCTTTGTCCCTATGAAGTCGCTACCAGGTGCCATAAAATTAGCCACCAATGATGAATAACTCTACTGCATAGCTGTAAAGGATATTCAAAATGTATTACCACCCAGTCCACTCCACTCCACTCTTCTTTCAGTTACCCATCACTGTTATTTAAACATTCTGAGAGAAACCCCTTTATTATTAACTTTGGAGAAATGCAGAGTTTGAAGTTCACCAGGCTGTCTGCTAACTTCAAGTAGCCTCTGTGATGTCAGCTCATGGGCAGTGGCTTGTGCAGTTTCTTTTACATACACCTGTCAGTTTGCTTCTCAGTCTCTGGAATTTCTTCTTCCTCTTCTCTTCCTCCTTTTCAAACTTGCCACTTCTTTCTTTTCTCATCCTGTTATTTTTCCTCTGTGATCTTTCTTGAACTTTATGCATGGTAGAAAATCATTCTACAACTGAACCACCCACAGGCCTTTAATATGTAAACAATTCAATTTTTAATTTTTTGAGACTTTCACACATGGATGTTTGCATTCTTTCCATTCCTTCTTTTCTCTGTTAATCCTCCTGTGTCTCCCTGCATTCCATCTCCTCCTCTCTCTTTAATTATAAGACACACACACACACACACACACACACACACACACACACACTCCTACCTACCTCCTATTTAATTCATTTAGTGTTGTTTAAAAGCTCAATTTGGAGATAGGTTTTCACTGGATTGTCTAGGTTTAAGTCATATTTTCTCCATAGGTCAGGCATATCTGACATATTGTCTAACTGCTTCTGCCTCTCAAGTAGCTCAATTTACAGACACGTTCCTCTGTGCCTGTGTTTTCCAGGGATTTCTGGATTTGTGATTAAAGAGTATTGTCACACTTTACAGACATCACACACAAGTATGGCTTTGGAGGGCTTCCTGCACATCTTCTCTGGAAGTGTATTGGGCTATTGAGGTAGAAGACCCGTATTTTATTGTATACTCAGTAGATAACAACTGAAGAACATATTGCATGCGGACATCAGGAAATTGAACTGTTAGGTACCTAGTATGATGGGTGGTATCAATTATTTGCTCCTTATTTTTAAAATATAATTAAAAATTGAAATATAATTACATAACTGTTTTCTTCTTACCCCTCCCATGTGTCTCTATTCCATCTCAAATTTATGAACTCTTTTTAATTATTGTTAAATATATATGTATATAGGTATAAATATATAAAAATAACTTACTTAGTCCATTTAGTGTTGCTTATACGTATATGAGCTCATGATTGACAGGAAGTACTATTTTAGGTGTAGAACTGGTATCACAAGATAAATCTATAGGTGGATATATGTTTTCTATGGTTCTGTGCAAGGCAGGTTGCACATCTTTGATGATTTTGTATACTTTGTCAATAACATACTTTAAAATCTTTTCAAGACTTTGTTTCTGTTTATGTGATTATTTCCAACATTTCATTGGTCACCATTTTCACTGTCACTGGGGTTAACATCAATATGGCAATGACATGAGACAGTGCTGATTTCAGTGTGTTTCTCTTGTTCTTTCTTCTCTTACCCCAAATTTGCAGGTACCACAAATTTCTTTTATATTTCCATAATTTGTTTCAATTTTAGATAAATGGAATAATATAATTATATTGATTATTTTTGGTTTCCTTTTTGCCCAATATACTTATTTTGAGATTCATCCATTGATTGCATACATCAGTTGTCTGTTTTTATTGCTGTGTTTTCTTCCATTATATGAATACATTAATGCTTGTTTTGGTGATGATGTTTATTTCATAAGTATGGGCAAGTTTGTACTGATGTATGTTATCCAGAATGCTGGCTCCTTTATATCTAAAATCACATTTTGATCATTTAGGACATTTGGCCAAATAGAGAAATAATGAATGTTGGGGGGTATTTGATCATGCTGTGGACCTCGAGTTTGCACTTGGGTTTATTAAACAAAATTAACCTTAGGTCAGGAGGTGGTGTAGGTAGACAGAACATAATCATAGAACATCAGGGGGTATCCGGAAGAGATAGAGAGACACAGGAAGTAGTAGTTTGGGTTTTGGAGTGGTGCAGCCTTTTCTGGTTTGGCAAAGTAGAAGCACGGGTCTTCTATGAACACCATCAAGGAGAAAGGTTTAGCTAGTTGCTAAACAGCCTCTCTGAGCTCACAGGTTTTCACCCCAGCCTTTGAATCTGGAGTCTTATTTATAAAAAGAATGACAGAGATTTAGTTCAAGCTACCTTTAGTGGCAGTGAGAGGGCTGATGTCTGTGGCAGCACAATTCTTGCCAGGATGTGGCCTCAGTGGTTAGCCCCCTGGTAGCTGCTAGAGAACCAGGCTGGTAACTGTGGATTTGCAATTGCTGGCTGATATAGCAGTAAGTTAAGGCACAACCACTATGCCGAATTTTAAACAATGGAACAAAATGGAAAACTCAAGTGAAGAGATTTTCAGCTTCTATTAAATTGAAGAGGCAACAGAACTGGCAGGCTTTTGAAATTATGAGAAGGTAGAGAGATTTGATAAGATATATAGAGGTATATAAAGGCTATAGATGTATATAGAGAATAGAGGAACACATTCTTGGAACTTTTTATCATTTCAAGCAATGATAAAACAACAGTGGGACTGGGTGATGGTGGCATAGATCTTTAATCCCAGCAATGACATCAAGAATGCAGAAGTCGTTGGGGCTGTAGCTCTGTGTTAGAGTTCTTGCTAGCTACATCTACAGCCTCAACAATTTCTGCATTCTTGATGTCAGTGCCTAAGAAAGCCAGTCAATGACTCCTGCCTAGAGGGAGCACAAGGTTGAGAGTTCCTCTTCAAGGTGTTTGAAGAATAAAACTGAAGAGGCTCATGATCTTTTCTGATTCTCTGGGCTCGAAGCACGCTGTGCTATCTTGACATCTGGCTGAGGCATGAGTCTTTTCTTTTGATAACCCTGCGTGTTCTCTCAATTGACCTTTGGCTGCTGACTTCTGTACTCTTCTTGGTTCCAGACTGTCTGCTTGGCCTGACCCTCTCCTTAATTCTTGGCCTTACTGTGACTCTTAGGAGCCATGACCCAAACTCTAGCCAGAAAACAGAAGCCTTCAGAGCAAATGAATTCTCAAGGGGAGAATTTAAATTAATTAAGTACACATGCCGGGCTCAAACCTTGTGAAGCACTTAAGAAGGAATGAAGAAGAGAATAAAAGGGGAATGAATAAACAGATATAATAGAGGAGTTCAAAGAAAGTAAATACTTTTCTGAAGGAGACATTAATCAACCAACCGATACTGGACAAGTGACGTACAGAAGAGTCTAGTCAGATTGCTTACCTCCCTCCCTTCCTTTCCATTCTTTCCTTTTCCATTTCCTAGATATTTGAGGTACATGCTTGAATATGGTTCTTTATGCCACTTAACAAGTGAACACATACTTCTGTTTGTGTAAAAGTAAGAATCTGCAAGTGGTGATTTGGCTTGATCCTTACTGCAGATAAGAAGGAGTGGGATATGGAGGGTGTGGTGAAGGGTGTGGTGACAGAAGGGATTGTAGAGGGGGAAGAATTTAGAATTTTATGTCATTTTCTTTGTCTTTTTTCCCCTCTTAAAACAAGTCCAAATGGCATTAGTGGTAGGATATTGTTTGGACAGAGAGGGTGCTTGCTCTGGGAAAGGCAAGTATTTTTATGTTTGCGGTGAAGAAAAATATACGTCATTACTTGCTTATCTCAGTCTGATTGCTCTTAAAGGCAAGCAGCATTTGGAGATTTGCTGTGTTCCACTTCATTCAAGGAACAGCTAGTTCATATAGTTATATAGCACACTGGGCTCACACAGTTCTTTTAAAAGATCAAATCTGAGCTTAAGAGACTGGAGCTGTGTACTTCCTGATGTGTGTGCTGGGAACTGAACTCAGGCACCTGTACTCAAGTGTACACTACCACCTACCTCCATGTACACATAACTAAAAGTAATGAGAAGTTTTACTTACAGAGCAGATCATGGAGCTTTCAGTTAAATGTGACCCAGCATATCACAAGGGTAACTGCAGTTTTGTACCTCTGCAGCAGCTAATGTTTAAAAGAGTTATTTTAAAAAGAAATGCATGTATAGAACACAAACCCTTAAAATACATATTCATTGTATATATAAAATCTGCATGTCACTTATTGCTCCCATTTTACAAAAATAATATGCCTTGAAAAGGAAAGGAGATGATATGCTTAAACCTAATAATAGCTGGATTTCTCTGTCCCGCTTTTTGTAATCTAAAATATTTTCAAAAAAAGTAAGACTTAGTTTGTATGTTGTTCCACAGTGAGTTCTCTCTGTCTCTGTCTATCTCTCCCTCAAGATATAGGCTGGCACAGAGCATACTAGTTTGGGGTACCCGGCTTGATGCATGCCACAATTCAAGGTAAGCAGGTGGCCCTAGTGAAATATAAAAGCTTGCTAAACAAAGACTTTTATTTCCTGGTTGGTGCCTGCAGGGAAGGAATTATGAAAGGAAACAAACTCTGACCTCCAAACCGTGCTGAATTTTGAAGTGAAATTTTTTTTGTATTGATTTAAAAAGGTATGTAAATTAATTATAATTTACAAACCAAAGCCTGTGAAAATGATAGGTACTTTTAATAATACCAGGTGAAAGAGTGTGCTCTAGTCTATAAGAAATTATAAATAAAGCTAAATCTATTTTATCCCAGATGAAAGATTTTGTAAGGAATCAAGTAAGTATGTAACCTAAAAGAATTATATATTGTTTATTATCTGTTATTTCATATAAGATATTAGTGGGTAGATCAAGCTGAAAAAAGTCTGTAAGGAATTATATCATACCAAATTCTAAGGTGTTTTGTGCCACAGATTTCAGCTTTAAATTATTATTAAATAGGAAAGATCATCTACCTCAAACTAAATAAAATGTTCATTTTAGTAGACATGGGAAATAAACACTGTACAGTCCTTGAATTTCTGAAATTAATACTTACTTGGAGGTAAAAACATCCACATTTGTTTTCTTATTTTCTTAGGCGATCCCCCTAAGCAGAAGCTCATGTTAATCCCACATTCACATAGATAGAAGGTCAAAGGTGGTCAGTGAGCCAAGAAATACCATATCAGAGTTTCTTTCCCCTTCAATTGAAAAAGGTATAAATTGTGGAATTAGTGTATTGATTGAAGGCTACAACTTCAAGCAATCAGTTTTTCTGGCTTGACAAGATTATTTTATCCTACTTTTCTTTTATTATTATGTGTAGTATTTGAGTCATCCTTCAGGCAGATGAAGTGACAGCTTGATTTAACTCAATAAAATCCACCAGTTAGGTAACCTACTGAGCCGAACAAAAGATGAAAATGATGGCAAGGGGCAGGTGTGCAGTTAGTTTAAGCAACCAGAGAAGTCTGGAGATGGAAATATTAACAGAAATTATGCTCTGATCAATGCATTTCTATGGAAACTTGAGAGAAATTTGTAAAAACCTTCTTGCTGGGCAATCAAGCAGCTAATGCCTTTGCTTTAAAAACAAAACAAAATTAGCAAATCTTTAAAATGAGACTATGTGCATAAGAAGGAAAGCCTCTATAATGGCTGTACTCGAGTATAATTATCACACCAAGTGCGATAATCTTTACTGTCTTGGTGTACTTGAGATGGAATGCTGCATCATTGATTTGTAGTAGTTTGGAAATTAAAACTATAATTCGTGTATCTTTCATTGAACGTAACCTTTGCTTTTTCCACATCATATCCGATTGATGTCTCTCATGATTTCTTCAAATGAACACGTCAGCGTTTGCCAATAATATCAATCTTGAGTTTTTCTGATAGGTCCAAATAGATGAGCCACAGCAGATATTTTGTTTTCACAACTAGAAAAAAAGTTGTAATTTAAAATACTGACTTAAATGGACCAAACTCTCCATTTAGCCTCTCTGAGTCTAAGGACCCATATTGCTATTTGCTTATGTCCAAAACTTCTGTTCCTTGTGAGGGAAATGGCTCCACATGCAATTGGGAGCAGCTGGTCCCAAGTTTGCTTTTTATATTAGCAATTTCATTAACATTCCCCTTCAGAGCTTTAGCGTCCACACTGTATTCACATTATGCTCATTTGAAGACTACAGAAATCCTGTAAGGATGGGGGCAACGGGTAGAAGGTTGGGGTGTGATTTCATGACAATTCCTTCATGACATCATTCTTAGTCCTTAGTTAGGTTCCAAAAGAATCTGATCTGGGTCTTGCAAAGCAAGTATTTCTTTCATAATCTGGCTTTGTGGGGGAGAAATGCTTGAAAGGCCTTGCAGCGCATCTTATTTTCAATGAACAATACATAAAATAACTTAAATGTAATTTTTGTGAATTTGATATCAAACTTTCTGGGCATAGCAAATGGGCATATCCCACTCAAAGATTGTGGCCAATGGGTACTGGTTTTATAACAGTGACAGATGAAGATGAGTCTCAGTTCTTCTAAGTCTTAGTGAGAGCATAAAAAATTAGTGATTACTAGGCCTCATATCCAAGCTGGGGAAGTAATACAATGTAAGTATGGTGCTGCTTTTCAACTACTTGCTTTGTCAAAGACATCTATTTGTTGTTTGTTAATCTCATAATAATCCTTACCATTGCTCTACTGGGTTTTCTCTTCAATGCACATGTGAACTCGCATGAATTTTAAAAGTTAAAGGAAAGCTGGGTTGGCCCCTGATCCCACTGCTCCTGTGTCCTGTCCTCATCGAGAGCACACTTGGAGCTCTGATACACCCCCACCCATCCACGCCATGAGCCTGCGCCCCCTAACCTGTGCCCTACCTTGCCCACTGTCCCGCTGCTCAAGTTGAGCACTGACTGGGACAGGGGGTGGAGCCAACAGTCCTACTTCGGGGACCTCTCAGAGCAACTCTGAACAAAGGAGACCTGCCTATCCACGAAGGACTACCTGTAATTTCCACCTGCTTGGTCTCTGACCCCCACCTCCAGTCCTCTGCTAGAGTCCCGAGCCCCTCCCGGGCCCCTCCCAGAGATCCGCCTATCTGTTTGGATAGACAGGGCCTCTGCTAAAGAAAGAGGCCTCACCTGGAGAGTGCCAGTTCCCACTGAGATCCAACTATCTGTGCAGAAACATCCCGAGTATCACCCAGCCATTGTCCTCTTCTGCCAGCCATTGGCTAGAGTCCACACTACTTCGGGGGACTTCTCAGAGTGACTCTAAACACAGGAGACCTGCCTATCCACACGGGACTACCAGTAATTCCCACCTGTTTGGTCTATGACCCCCACTTCCAGTCCTCTGCTGGAGATCTGGGCCCTCCCAGAGACCCACCTATCTCTGTGGGACCACTCTGAGTTTCTAAGGCATCTTCTACTGGATCCTTATCTCTGACACCATCCCTGGGTCCCTGTCTGTGGAGAGACCTCCTATAGAGCTTGGGCTACATAGAGCTACAGATATTAAACCTCTGACACACATAAGCACACTGAGGAAGTACCATAGAGAGAGGGGGAGACTCCACCAACACCTACTGGAAAAAGCTATGGGAAGAAGGCAATACAAGGAAACACCTAACAACAGAAAGACAAGCATGACACCACCAGAATCTAGGGAATCTACACCAACTAGAATGGAACACAATAAAGCAGAGGAAGCAGAAGGGAACAAGTGAAAAATTACCGTCATAAAAATGATAGAGGACCTCAAAGAAGATGTGAGAAAATCCCTTAAAGAAATGGAGGAAAAAACAAACAAAAAAGTGGAAGATATGAACAAATTCCTTAAGGAAAGTAAAGAAAGTACAGAAAGCCAAGAAAAAACAATTAAGCAGGTGAAGGAAACGGTTCAAGACTTGAAAAATGAAATAGAGAAAATAAAGGCAACACAAACCGAAGAAATGCTGGAAATAGAAAAGTTGGGTAAAGAGTCTTGAACTACAGATGCAAGCATAGCCAACAGAATATAAGAGATGGAAGAGAGAATCTCAGGTGCTGAAGATAAACTCGATGAAATATTCATCCACCAAAGAAAATCTTAAATATATCAAATCCTTAACATAAAACATCCAGGAAATGTGGGACACCGTGAAAAGGCCAAACCTGAGAATAATAGGCATAGAGGAAGGTGAGGAAGCCTAGCTCAAAGGTGCCGAAAACATATTAAAAAAAATCATCGAGGAACTTTCCCAATCTGAAGAAGGACATGCCCATGAAAGTTCAAGAAGCATACCAAACACCAAATAGGCTTGACCAAAGAAAAAAAAACCCTCAACATATAATAATCAAAACACCTAGCATACAGAATGAAGAAACAATATTAAGAGCATCAAAGGAAAAAGGACAGGTAACACATAAAGGCAGACCTATCAAAATTACACCTGGCTTCTCCATGGAAACTCTCAAGGCCAGAAGGTCCTGGATAGATGTTCTAAAAGTATTAAGAGAACACTGATGCCAGCCTAGGCTACTATATCCAGCAAAACTCTCAATCAATATAGATGGAGAGAACAAGATATTTAATGACAAAGCCAGATTACCAAACAAGTAAAAGACCTATATAATAAGAACTTTGTTGCTCTAAAGAAAGAAATTAAAGAAGATACCAGAAAATGGAGAAAATGGAAAGATCTCCCATGCTCTTGGATAGGTAGGATAAACATAGTAAAAATGGCAATCTTGCCAAAGGCAATGTACAGATTCAATGCAATCCCCATTAAAATCCCACCACAATTCTTCACCGACCTTAAAAGGATAATAATCAACTTTATATGGAAAAACAAAAGACCCAGGATAGCCAAAACAACTCTATACAATAAAGGAACTTCAGGAGGCATCACCATTCCTGACTTTAAGCTCTACTACAGAGCTATAGTTCTGAAAACAGCCTGGTATTGGCAGAAAAATAGACAGGTAGACCAATTGAATCGAATTGAAAATCCTGATATTAATCCACACACCTATGATCACCTGATTTTCGACAAAACAGCTAAAATTATACCATGGGGCAAGGACACTATCTTCAACAAATGGTGTTGGCAAAATTGGATGAGGGTGTGTAGAAGAATGCAAATAGACCCATGTCTGTCTCCATGCACAAATCTCAAGTCCAAATGTATCAAAGACCTCAACATCAATCCAGCCACATTGAAACTCTTAAAAGAGAAAGTAGGAGGTACCCTTGAAAAAATTGGTATAGGATACCACTTCCTGAACATAATATCTCCAGGGCACAGACACTGAGAGAAACAATTAATAAATGGGACCTCTTCAAACTTGGAAGCTTCTATAAGGCAAAGGACACAGTGGACAAGACCAAATGGCAGCTCAAAGACTGGGAAAAGGTTTTCACCAATCCTATATCTAACAAAGGGCTGATCTCCAAAATATACAAAGAACTCAAGAAACTAGTCAACAAAACACCAAATAACCCTATTAAAAATGGGGTACAGAACTGAAAAAAATTCTCAATAGAGGAAATCAAAAAACTGAGAGACACTTAAGAAAGTTCTCAACATCCTTTGCTATCAGGGAAATACAAATCAAAACAACTTTGAGATACCATTTTACTTCTGCCAGAATGGCTAAAATTGAAAACACCAATGACGACTCATGCTGGAGAGGATGTGGAGAAAGGGGAACACTTCTCCACTGCTGGTGGGAGTGCAAACTTGTATAGCCATTTTGGAGATCAGTATGGTGGTTCCTCAGGAAAGTGGGAATTTGTTTACCACAGGACCGGACAATCCCCCTTTTAAACATATACTCAAATGTTCCACATCCATGCAACAAAGACATTTTTTTTTCAGCTATGTTCATAGCAGCACTATTTGTAATAGCAACAACCTGGAAGCAACCTAGATGCCCCTCAATTGAAGAATGGTTAATGAAGATGTGGCACAGCTACACAATGGAATACTACTCTGCACAAAAAAATAATGGAATCGTGAAATTCGCAGGCAAGTGGATGGCACTTGAAGAAACCATCCTGAATGGGTTAACCCAGTCACAAAAAGAGGAACATAGAGTTACTCACTCATATATGGATTTTAGACCTAGAGCAAAGGCTCATCAGCCTATAATTCACACTACCAGGTCAACTCTAAGGTGTATTCTAAGAGATTCATATAAAGTCCCTCACAGAACTGGTAATGGACAAGTCCCCCAGAGCACATGGGAAGTTGCTGGGGGCAGTGAATGGATAGAGATGTAGGAGAAGGCGAGGGGGAGGAGTTGAAAACATGTGCGACTAGGAAGATTGAGCCTGGTTAGGAATAGAAGACAGGAGAGAGAGAGAGAGAGAGAGAGAGAGAGAGAGAGAGAGAGAGAGAGAGCATAAAAGAGGGAGCCAATATTGGTTTGAAGATAAAATTGAACAAAACGATAGGTCTAGAGAACTACAAGGCTGCTGCCAACTAACAATTTGAGCATCTGTGGAAAGGCTATCATAAATGGCCTTCCAGGATAGTGAGATCAACAACTAACTTAGCCAAGGAGCCCTCATCTAATACCTGTTGGAAACAGGAGCAAACACCCATACATAAACACTGAGTCAAACTAGAACCCACATGCAGATGGAGAGTACAAGACCAGGCTTCAGAAACACATAGAGACAGCTTACCTGAACAAGAAGGAGTTAATGGCCCCCTCCTAGACTGATAGCTGGGAAGCCAGCATGGGTCTGACTCAGGCCACCCTGAATATGGGTCTTAGCCAGAAGGACTGAGCAGTCTAAGGGACCTCAGACAGCCTAGCCAGGATGTATCCCTGGTGCACAAAATGACCTTGCAAACACATCCCCCATGGGGGGATAACTGCCTTAACCTAGAGGCAGGAGAGAAGCCCTATTCCCTACTTCACATGACCTGTCACATATACATGACCCCAACTGGATGGCATTTCCCTACATATGGAATTGGGGTGGGGGGGTGGAGGGGAGGGTGGTTAGGGTGCATGTGAGAGGGCAGAGAGGGTAAAAATGAGGGAGAGAGGGACAGAGGGAGGGAGGCAGGGAAGGAGAGGGAACTGGGATCGACATGTAAAATAATAAATTGAATAAAAAAAAGAAATTCATGCACCAAAAATACATAAACACTAATACTGAAAGCAGCAGTTAGTAAAGATAAATATAAAACTGCATTCTTAGTGATGTAGCCCAGACCCAGAAAGACAAATATGCTATGTATTCACTCATAAGTGGATATTAGACATAAAGCAAAGGCTAACCAGACTACAGGCCACAACCCCAGAGAACCTAGGTAAAAAAGAGGTCTATAAGAGAGACATTCATAGATCTTCCTAGGAAGGGGCAAAAGACCAATTCTCTGGAGTAAACTGAGAGCTCTTGGGCAGCCAGGAGGGTAGAAGAGGAGTGGGGAAGAGGGAAGTGGAGTGGGGAAGAATGTATAGCTCAATTTAAAAAAAAAAAACTGAAAAAATAAAACTTCTTGATGTCTATGGAAAAAAAAGTTAAAGGAGAATTTTTTATAGAAAAAGGAAGTGAACTGAGATGGTGGGAGAGTTATTTGGTCAGTTCCAATTGTATGACAAGTTACATTGGCAAGTTTCACATTATTGTGAGGATCTTTGGCTGGCACTACCATAGTGCAAGCTCTCCATTTACTGATATTAAAAGACTGATATCCTTCCCAATACTTTTCATATAATTTGTAGCTCATGGAAGCACTTTGAAAGCTCCAATTAACATAAAGTAAAATAAAAGGATAAGGTTCTTATACCTTAAGGAAATGGACAGAGGGAGCTTTTCTGGGTATGAACTCTTTCAATAAAATATCAAATGGTGCAGACCCATGTTGACTCAGTTCTTGCTGCCTCAATATCTCTGAACTCATATGAGCCCAGCTTATTTGATTTAGTGGGCCATGTTCTCCTAGTACCCTGTAACCCTATGATTTCTACAATCATTCTTCCTCTTCTTCTATGGCTCTTCCATCTTCCAGGTGAGTTTTCCAACTTAGTCTCTTTCAGCATATCTGACTGTTGGTCTGTGCATATGCCCACATTTGCTGTTGGAGGAAGCGTCTCTGATGATTGCTAGATAAGGCAACAATATATGAGAAAACAGATTATCATTAGGAATCTGTTTGTTTGTTTATTTATTTATTTATTTATTTATTTTTCAAGTGGCACTCCTTTTTACATTAATTTTTATTTAAATTAAAAACAATCTTTTCTTTTTCCCTCCCTACCTCCTATTCTCTCCACCAACCCTCTATCCTATCCCCTCCTCAGGGAGAGTGAGGCCTCCCATGGGAGATCAGCAAAGTCTATCATATCATTTGGGGCAGGACCCAGGCCCCCCCCATGTGTCTGGCTGCAAGAGTATACTTCCATAGGGAATGGGCTCCCAAAGCCCATTTGTGCACTAGGGATAAATACTGTTTCCACTATCAGTTATGGGCCCCATAACTGCCCAATCCTCCTGACAGTCATGTTCAGTGGGTCTGGGTCAGTCCTATACTGGTTTCCCAGCTATCAGACTAGGGCCCATGGGCTCTCCCTTGCTCAGGTTAGCTGTTTCTGTGTGTTTTCCCAGCATGGTCTTGACCCCTTTGCTCATCATTTCTCCCTCTCTACCACTGAATTCCAAAAGTTTTGTTCAGTGCTTGGCTGAGATTTTTCTACTTCTGCTTCAGTAATCTACTGGATGACAGTTCTGTGATAGCATATAAGGTAGCTATCAATCTCATAGGGAAAGGGCATTTAAGGTACCCTCTCCACTATTGCTTAGATTTTTATTTAGGGTCATCTTTGTAGATCCCTGGAGATTTCCCTAGTGCCAAATTTCACATTAAGCCCACAATGCCTCCCTGTATTAAGGCATCTCTTTCCTGGTTCTCCTTCTCTGTTTTTTCCCTTACTTGACTTTCCTGATCCCTCATGTTCTTCTTCCCTTCTCTTTCTCCCATCTCTCTCCTTCTCCTCCATGATCCCATTTCGGATCTTGTTGCTTTCACCTTCTTAGGGGGTCCATCTATGTCTCTCTTAGGTTCCTAAGAGTGAGAACAGGTGTGTCTCTGACTCTTTTGCCTGCTCTTAGAATAGTTCCCTCCTGTTGGATTTTTTTAGCCTTGGTTTGAGGGCTTTGGCCTTGTCATAGTGTAATTATTTTTGTTGTTGTCTCTTGGAGACTTGCTCTTCCCTAAAGGGAAATGAAGGAGGAGTTGGTCTAGGGAAGAGGGGAGGTGGGAGGAGTATATGGAAGGGAAACTGTGGTCAGGATACACTGAGAAGAATCTATTTGTAATGAAAGAAGAAAAATGTCAAATGGCAATAATTTTATGAGTACTTAATTAGGTGTGTGCATTACTGATTTTATATAAGATACAACTTAGAATATACCTCTAGATGATGCAAATGAGTTCTGTTTGTGTTGGGAAGGGAAGTTGAAATCTGACATCAGAGAGAGAAAGGTTTTTCAGGAATTCACATCTGAGGCAAGCATACTTCCAAAGGGACTCTGCCTGATTTATATGAACAGTGGGGATGGAGTGATCTTAGTGCTCATAGTTCAGTCTCAGAAAGTACCTTTATCCAGTGCTGTTTGCAGCTAATTTTTGTGAATTTTCTTGGTTATTTGTGCCCACAATGTTATCCCACTCAAGATGTAGACTATATCTGTCACTTGAAATTTCTTTTCTGTCTTTTTACAATTGAATTCTGACCCCACCTTATCATTTACACAAGAAATTCACGTTCTGATTTCTTATTTTCATAGTTTTGGATTTCTTATAAATGGAGTTGTGAGTAATCTTACTTATATGAACTATAAATGCATATACTCCCATGTCTGGCTTTTACCTATTTCTCCCTTCTATTTTTGAGTGAGATTTTACTCTATACAGCAGCCAAGCTGAATATGGTTGCCCTAATACTTGGAGTGTGGAGTCAGTAGGAATATGAGTTTGAAGCAAGCCTGAGCTGTATAGTTTGACTCTGCTCCCATAATCTCCCTGCTCTCACCACAGTGAGTCTTCCTATTCCATTATTCCACTTTATGCCTTTATATCAGCATGTTCTATCTTCCTTTTCATGAAACACTTCCCACTATTACCCTTTACTGATAACTTTAAGATTTCTTGACTTCTATGTGTATTACAAATTATACATATATATCTGAAGATTCAAAGCTAACACCCATAAATGAGAGAAAACACAGCTTTTATAATTATTATTTTTTCTTATTTTACATATCGATCCTAGTTCCCTTTCCCTCCCTCCAATGCCTCCCTACTCCCCTCAAATCCCATCCCTCACAACTCCACAGGAAGGGTGATGCCTTCCAGGAGGGATCAACAAAATCTGTCAAGTCATTTGGACTAGGGCCTAGGCCCTCCTTCCTGCCTCTAGGCTAAGGGAGTATTCCTCCATGGGGAATGTGCTCCCAAAGTCCTTTCATGCACCAGGGATGCATCCTGGTTCTACTGTCAGAGATTGCTTAGACTGCCCAGGCCTTCTATCTGAGATCCATATTCAGGGGTTCTGAGTCAGTTCAATGCTGGTTTCCCAGCTATCAGTCTGGTTGTTCATGAGCTCCCCCTTGTTCAGGTCAGCTGTTTCTGTAGCCTGGTCTTGTCCCCATTTTCTTTTCTTTTCTTTCCTTCCTTCTATCCTTCCTTCCTTCCTTCTATCCTTCCTTCCTTTCTATTTCTTTCTTTCTTTTTCTTATTTTACATATTGATCCCAGTTCCCTCTCTGATCCTCCCTCCCTTTCTTCCACCCTTCCATGCCTCCCTGACCACCCACCCATCCAATCCCCCCTACACACACTCCACATGTAGGGTGATGTTTTCCTGGAGGGGTCATCCAAATCTGTCAAGTCATTTGGAGTAGGGAATAGGCCTTCCCTCCTGCCTTTAGGTTAAGGGAGTAGCCCTCCATGGGGAACATGCTCCCAAAGTCCTTTTGTGCACCAGGGATACATCCTGGTTGCACTGTTAGAAGTCCCTTAGACTGCCCAGGCCTTCTCACTGAGACCCATTTTCAAGGGGTCTGAGTCAGTCCAGTGCTGGATTCCCAGATATCCTTCTGGTTTTTCCTCCATTTTCTTATCACTCCTTTCTCTCTGCACTGGTTTCCAGGAGTTCTGCTCAGTGTTTAGCTGTGGGTGCCTGCTTCGGTTTCCATCAGCTACTAAATGAGGGATGGTGGCAGATAAGTTAGTCATCAATGTCATTATCAGGGAAGGGCATTTAAAGTAGCCTTTCCATTGTTGCTCAGATTGTTAGTTGGAGTCATACTTGTAGGTCTCTGGACATATCTCTAGCATCAGTTTTCTCTTCAAACCTATAATGGCATCCTCTTGTTTGCTCTCTCTCTCTCTCTCTCTCTCTCTCTCTCTCTCTCTCTCTCTCTCTCTCCTCTTGTCTATTCAAAAACTCAGCTTTTGCCATATATAGTGTCTTGGTTTCTTCACCCAAAAAGATTTTAAAGATGAAATTAGTAAGCAAACTTGGAAGACAAAGTATTTTGAAATATAGCAAGAAACAGAAAGGCTTGTTGTTAAGGATGAAAAGATGATGCCTTCCTTTAAGGGAAGTTGAGCAGAAACAGTAGTAGTCTTCCCAAGTTGAGATTTTCTAAGCCTGGATTTCCTGAGCTGAGCACAGTATTCATCTGACTCACCTCCATACCATCCTCACTAGATTTAAGAACCAAGAACCCAATATTTGAAGTATATGCTGACTGAGATGTCAAGATTGATAATAGCCTTTGATCTGATTTCATAGCCTTGTGCCTTTTTCTGGCACTGGCAACACAATGACTATTGTACTTATAAGATAAAACCTTAGCTTTTCATAATTCTTCATCTTAGGTATTTGTTTTATATTATGGATGCTTTAAAACTACAAATTGCATTTCCTTAGTAGATTATTTAAGAGTATCTGTTGTGAGTGTGTGTGTTTAATTAGAACTTCTTACTCTCAAGAAATTAGTCTACTTTATATAAGTACTTTATTTGTCAGTAATGTTTGCATACCATGAGAGAGTGGCCAGACCCTGCCCCACCCTATTGTACCAGACTATGTTGACTCCTCATGCAGCCCTTACCTGTAAGGTCAAGGTGGGTGGGAGAACTGTGGTTGGAATGTACAATGCAATAAAAAAATGGGGAAAAAAAAGAATGTTTACATACTAAATCATATTATAATAGAAAGAGTTTTACTCAAAAAAGAAAAAGGGGAAATTTCTGATGACAATCCCCATTAGATTTTTTTGTTTTTAGTTTTATTTTGAGACAGGGTTTCTCTGTAGTTTGGGCCCCTGTCTCGGAACTTGCTGTGTAGACCAGGATGGCCTTGAAGTCACAGAGATCCAACTGCTTCTGCCTCCCAACCAAGTTCAGGGATTAAAGGTGTGAACCACCACCACCCAGCTAGAAAAAATTTAAAAGTATCATTTTCCTAAATTAGCCTATGAGACAAATAAATTCAACGACAAGTATAATTTCTAATTCACTAATGGTTAGCGGAATTGGAAGATTGCCCTACTTTAGCAAACACTATCTTTTAATTCATAATTTTCTTTTAGATATTTATAATATTGTTTTACTGTCATGTTAAAGTTTTCCATAGAATTCTCTCATTTTCTGTTTGTTTATAGGTGCTGTGAGGATAATATTCACTCACTCTTGGTACAGGTGTTTATATCTTTTCTTTCCTTTTAGTCTGGCTAAAGATTATTAATTTCAGTAATACCTTTAAACACTCCATATTTGTTTCAATTTCTTTTACATTTTATCCATATTCCCCTTCCTCCCTTCAAACCTTCACATATATGTTGTGGGACATTTTGATCTCACTGTTTGATCTCACTGTGTCACTCTGGAGACAGACAGTAAAGTTTACTTTGAGTCACATGTTGGAGCTAGCTACTAACTGACCAAAATTAGCCATAGAGGTTTTGGAGGATCAAGGACATATAGAGAGATACAGGAAGTAGTAGAGAGGTATTTGGAAAGATTCTTAGCCTTTTTGGATTGAGTAAATAAAGAAAGAGGAGGTCACTAGTCACTTCCCCACTTCTGATATCTAACTTCTGAGTTTTTATTGATAAAAGAAAAATTAGATAAATACTTTATCTGGTATCCAATGTGGGACATGACAACATGAGGTGGCTGCTTCCCTCTGGCTTTGCAAGTACCACCAGAGTCAGCCTCTAACCCTGGATTTGTGGACAGGTATTGTTTAAGTCTGATTTTGTCATAGAATATCTTGTGTTCTCCATCTATGGTGATTGATAGTTTTGCTGGGTATAGTCGCCTGGGTTGGCATCTGTGGTTTCTTCGTGTCTACATAACATTTGTTTAGGACTGTCTTGCTTTCTGGGTCTCCACTGAGAAGGTGTGTGTTATTCTGATGGGTCTGACATGTGTTATGTGGCCTTTTTCCTTTGCAGTTCTTAATATTCTTTCTTTATTCTGTGTATTTTGTTTTTTGATTATTATGTGGTGACGGGATTCTTTTCGGGGTTCAGTCTATTTGGTGTTCTGTAGACTCCTTATATCTTCATAGGCATATCCTTCTTTAGGCTGGGAAAGTTTTCTTCTATTATTTTGTTCAACCTTTGCACTGGTGTTTGGTCTTTTTTATGGTGTCCCAGATTTCCTGGATATTTTGTGCTATGACTTTTTTGGCTTTAATGTTTTCTTTGGCAGTTAATCTGTTTCCTCTATCATTATGAGTAGTTTTTCCACTAGCCTGGTCCCACAGTGGCATCAGCCCCAAATAACACACAGAGACACTGTATTAGATATAATTCTGTTGGCCTGTTTCTAATTTCTTATTGGCTGGCTCTGTCTTAATGATTAATCCATTTTTTTTATTTAATTTTATATAACAAAGTCCAATTAAATGAAAACAAACATTTATACACAATATTTGGGAATTTGGGTGTTGTTCTTTCCAAACTACTTCCTGCTGGTAAGGGCGCTGTCTTGGGGGATTCGAAGAAGATTCAGATATCCTAGCTGTAGTCTGTAGGGCTGTTTTGTCCAGCTGTTTGGAATGTAGGATCAGCTTGTACTCTGTTTCAGGCGGTCTGGCGTGATCAAACCACATTAGTCTGGAAGGAATCCACATCTTTTCATTTTCTGTGGAAACAAAAATAGAAATCCTTTTCCCCATTAACTTGTTCTTCAACTTAAATTTTGGAGTCAAAGCGTTTTTTTTTTATTTTTTTAATTTATTATTTTACATGTCGACCCCAGTTCCCTCTCCCACCTTCCCTCCCTCTCCTCCAGCCCTCCCTCCCTCCTTCCCTCCCTTTTGCCCTCTCCCATGCACTCTAAACACCCTCCCCTCCCAACCCCCCACCACAATACCATATGTAAGGGAATGCCATCCAGTTGGGGTCATGTAGATCTGACAGGTCCTGTGAAGTAGGGACTAGGGCTTCTCTCCTATCTCTAGAATAAGGCAGTTATCCCTCCATGGGGGATATGTTTGCAAAGTCCTTTTGTGCACCAGGGATACATCCTGGCTCCACTGTCTGAGGTCTCTTAGACTGCTCAGACCTTCTGGCTGAGACCCATATTCAGGGGGGTCCGAGTCAGTCCCCTGTTGGCTTCCCAGCTATCAGTCTAGGGGCCCTTAGCTCCTCCTTGTTCAGATAAGCTGTCTCTATGTACTTCTACCGCATGGTCTTGTCCTCTCCATCTGCTTCTGGGTTCTAGTTCGACTCAGTGTTTATGTATGGGTGTTTGCTCCTATGTTCAACAGGCATTAGTTGAGGACTCCATGGAGAAGTTAGTTGTTGATCTCACTCTCCGGGAAGGGCATTTATGATAGCCTTTCCACGGGAGCTGAGATTGTTAGTTGGGAGCAGTCTTGTAGTTCCCTTGACCTTTCTTTGTGTTCAACTTTATCTTCAAACCAATATTGGCTCCCTCTTTTATGTTCTCTCTCTCTGTCTCTGTCTCTGTCTCTCTCTCTCTCTCTCTTTCCTATTTTCCATTCCTAACCAGGCTCAATCCTCCTGGTTGCATATGCCTTCCTCTCCTCCCTCTCATTTTCTCCTACTTCTCTCTCCATTAGCTGTCCTCCCCCACTTTACCTGAGGTCTGGGGGACTTGTCCCTTCCCAGTTCTGTGAGGGACTTTATATGAATCTCTTAGAATACAACTTGTATCCTAGTTCCTCTGGTGATGTGAATTATAGGCTGGTGATCATTTGATCTAGGTCTAAAATCCATATATGAGTGAGTACATACTGTGTTTCTCTTTTTGTGACTGGGTTACCTCATTCAGGATGGTTTCTTCAAGTGCCATCCACTTGCCTGTGAATTTCAAGATACCATTATTTTTTTCTGCAGAGTAGTATTCCATTGTGTAGATGTGCCACATCTTCATTAACCATTCTTCAATTGAGGGGCATCTAGGTTGCTTCCAGGTTCTTGCTATTACAAATAGTGCTGCTATGAACATAGTTGAACAGATGTCTTTGTTACATTGATGTGAATCCTTTGGGTATATGCCTAAGAGGGGGATTGCCGGGTCCTGTGGTAAACTAATTCCCATTTTCCTGAGGAACCGCCATACTGATATCCAAAATGGCTGTATGAGTTTGCACTCCCACCAGCAGTGGAGGAGTGTTCCACTTTCTCCACATCCTCTCCAACATAAGTCATCACTGGTGTATCTAATTTTAGCCATTCTGGCAGGGGTAAGATGGTATCTCAAAGTTGTTTTGATTTGCATTTCCCTGATAGCAAAGGATGTGGAGCATTTTCTTAAGTGTCTTTCAGCCTTTTTGATTTCCTCCATTGAGAATTCTTTCTTCAGTTCTGTACCCCATTTTTTAATAGGGTTATTTGGTGTTTTGTTGACTAGTTTCTTGAGTTCTTTGTATATTTTGGAGATCAGCCCTTTGTCGGATATAGGATTAGTGAAAATCTTTTGCCAGTCAGTGGGCTGCCATTTGGTCTTGTCAACTGTGTCCTTTGCCTTACAGAAGCTTCTAAGTTTGAAGAGGTCCCATTTATTAATTTTTTCTTTCAGTGTCTGTGCCCCTGGAGTTATGTTCAAGAAGTGGTCTCCTATACCAATTTTTTCAAGGGTACCTCCTACTTTCTCTTCTAAGAGGTTCAATGTGGCTGGATTGATGTTGAGGTCTTTGATCCATTTGGACTTGAGTTTTGTGCATGGTGACAGACATGGGTCTATCTGCAGTCTTCTACACACCCTCATCCAATTGTGCCAGCACCATTTGTTGAAAATGCTGTCTTTGCCCCATTGTATAATTTTAGCTGTTTTGTCGAATATCAGGTGTTCATAGGTGCGTGGATTAATATCAGGATTTTCAATTCGATTCAATTGTTCTACTGTCTATTTTTATGCCAATACCAGTCTGTTTTCAGAACTATAGCTCTGTAGTAGAGCTTAAAGTCAGGAATGGTGATGCCTCCTGAAGTTCTTTTATTGTATAGGGTTGTTTTGGCTATCATGGGTCTTTTGTTTTTCCATATAAAGTTGATTATTATCCTTTCAAGGTCGGTGAAGAATTGTGGTGGGATTTTAATGGGGATTGCATTGAATCTGTAGATTGCTTTTGGTAAGATTGCCATTTTTACTATGTTTATCCTACCTAACCAAGAGCATGGGAGGTCTTTCCATTTTCTGGTATCTTCTTTAATTTCTTTCTTTAGAGTCACAAAGTTCTTATTATATAGATCTTTTACTTGTTTGGTAAGCGTTACACCAAGATACTTTATGTTGCTTGTGGCTATTGTAAAGGGTGATGATGTTTCTCTGATTTCTTTCTCTGCCTCTTTGTCGTCTGAAAAAAATAGGGCTACTGATTTTTTTGAGTTTATCTTGTATCCTGCTAGTTTGCTGAAGGTGTTTATCAGCTGTAGGAATTCCCTGTGTGTCTGCTCTTTGGACAGACTGCGTTTTCTCCCCATGGGTTGCAGATTTCCCCTGGACTCTCTCCTTGGTCTCCTGTCATGCCAGTCGAGGCACCTCAACACCTGCTTGGGCTTCTACTGTTTTTGCCATTGTCACACACTGAGCTCTCAGATACACTCAAGCAGCTACAGGTGCACTCTACTAGGCCATGAATCACCTATGTTCTCTACACAGCTGTGCGGTGCAGCAACAGCCAGCCTCACATTTTCCTGTCATAATAGATCTAATGAGACTCCTGGGAATAATTAAGGGGGGAAATCTATTTTATAAAGCTTTTCCCCACCTTAAGAATGGGGAGAAACATTACAGCCCAAGAAGTTATTTCTCTGTATGTTTCTACAACGGATTGTTTGAAAAATAGGAAAATTAAATTGATAATCAACTTAGCTAGGATTAACATAATGTCAATTATAATAATTATCAGTTTGATAATTTATATTTTATCCTTAAAAACGGTGTGATATTGGTAACAAATATGAAAATTTGACTGACAAGATGCAGTTCTTAGAAACACCTACTAAAGCACAGGAATTTGGTGGATTTCTAATTAGATCCCTCTTTACATTGTTCAAGGAAAACCAATTTCTGGAGCACCTACATCTATATAGATGCAAAAAAAAAATCAGAAAAGATATGTTATATGTCAGGAAATTTAAGTCAAGTGGCTCAAATCCCTTATGATTTAGTTTAAAAGTCAAAATTATATGCTATTATCATGATATTACTAGATTTTCTCAAACATCATCTCAATATGTAAAAAGAGTTGTTTTATATATTGAAACCAAAGAATTTCTTCCAGATGATTCAGAATCATTTTTTTTTTATATTTTCAATTACAAGAAATAATCAGAAATAGAAATAATTCCTTGTATATAATGCATATCAGATTCCATATCGTCTAACAGGCCCTCTATCACAAGATAATGATGAAATTGATCAGCTATTAGTAGGAAACTTACAAAAGTTTCAGAATTTGAAAAGAAACACCATGATGAAAACAAATCTTTGAAGAAAGATTATTGTGTCACTTGAAAACAAGCCAAGGAAATTATAAGGTAATATCCTATTGCTTCTTTGTATAATCAAATTCCATTACCTGCAGGAAATAACCCAAAAGCTACTCAAATAAAATTTGGCAAATGGTGTGTTTCATTTTGTCGAGTTTGGAAACTTAAAATAAGTGTATCATACACTAGATACATATTCAGGATTTCAATGGGTAACTGTTTTGAGTTCTGAAAAGGCTAAATGTATAATTACACATTTATTAGATATTATGGAAATACCTGTACAAATTAAGACTGACAATGCTCTAGCATATGTCTCTAGTAAAATTAAAACATTTTTTGCATATTACAACAGAAAACATATTACCATACACTCCTCTAGGACAAGAAGTTATAAAAAGATCTAACCACATTTTAAAAGATATGTTTAATAAAGAAAAAAGGTGTTATAAAAATCCCCAAAGATAAATTATACAGTGCTTTCTTAACATAAACGTTTTTAAATGTTGATGAGAAAGAAGTGACAGCTGTGGAGAATATTCTATAATAGGAAGAAAAACTGCTGAATTAAATCAGCCTATGTATTTTAAGGATGTGTTGACTTCAGAATGGAAACCAAGATATGTGTTCCATTGGGGAAGAAGTTTTGCTTTTGTTTCCATAGAAGAAAAGCTATGGATAGCATCAAGATTGTTAACGATTTGATTCAAACAAGAAGAAGAGGTGATAGTTCATCACAAAACTTGGTCATTCAATCCAAACTTATGTATAAGAATAACAAATTCCTTTCATGAGATAAGGTCTGAAAAAATTAATTTTATTAATCAAAGATAATATTTTTTCTGTTGCCAAAAAACATTTTGTCCTCACAATGATGTAACCTGCCCCCAAAAGGAACTGCTCAAAGTTAGAGTTGGGGCAGGGTTTTAATTTTTCAAAATAAGGAATCTGAAGATTACTGGATAAACGAGACATGAAGAAGGACTTATTATTAGGAGAAAATGTCCCAAGGAAAAGAGTTAATTGACTTAACATTATAGTACACATCCAATAGGGTAGAATTTCATAAATCTTATTTGTTCCTGCTGCTTTCTACAAACACAAAAGGTAATTTGTGTGTGTGTGTGTGTGTGTGTGTGTGTGTGTGTGGTCCCAAAACAATTAAAAATCATAGTTGACTTTGGAGCATGGCTTTCTCTTTCTTTAAATTCCTTAATAAATGCTTGTTAAAGGAAAATGCAAAACCTCTATCTCCTGTCAGAAGTTCCATCTGGTAAGAGGAAGAAGAAGCAAATAAAAGTAAGGGACTATCCTATTGCCATTAATCTCATAATTCTTTGCTTTTATCTTGATTCTTTAAAACTTTTCTTTAGCTGGGTGACAGTGGCACATACCTTTTTTTGTTTGTTGAGTGTTTGTTCTCTTTTCTTTTTCTTTTTCCCCCTCTCTCTCCACTCTCCCCCAACCCTCTATCCTATCCCTTTTCTGCTCCTCATTCAGGATGGTTTCTTCAAGTTCCATCCATTTGACTGCGAATTTTAAGATTTCATTGTGTTTTTCCCCCACTGAGTAGTATTCCATTGTGTAAATATGTCACATCTTCTTTATCCATTCTTCAGTTGAGGGGCATTTGGTTTGCTTTCAGGTTCTTCTTATTATAAATAGTGCTGCAATGAACATAGTTGAACAGATGTCCTTGTTGAATAGATGTGAATCATTTGGATATATGCCTAATTTACACTGCCAGAGAAACTAAGATACAAGGAGGAACCTAAGAAATTCATACAAGGTCCCTCACAGAAGGGGAAAGGAACAAGATTTCCTGAGCATATTGGGAGTGGGAAGGCAGTGAGTGGAGAGAGAGTTAAGAGAAAGAGAAGGGGAGGAGAGGAGACCATGTGGGACTAGGAAGATTGAGGGAACCATTATAGGTTTGAAGAGAAAATTGACTATAGAGAAATGTCCAGAGACCTACAAGTATGACTCCAACTAACAATCTGGATGAACAATGGAAAGGGTACCTTAAATATCCTTTCCTGATAATGAGATTGATAACTAACTTAAATGCCATCATAGAGCCCTCATTTCGTAGCTGATGGAAACAGAAGAAGACACCCCCAGCTAAATACTGACCTGAACTCATGGAATCCAGTTGCAGAGAGGAAAGAGTGATAAGAAAATGGGGGCAACCCAGATGCATAGGGATAGCTGGGAATCTAGCATTGGACCGACTCAGACCCCCTAAACATGGGTCCCAATTGAAAGGCATGGGCAGTGTAAGGGACTTCTGACAGTGGAACCAAGATGTATCCCTGGTGCACAAAAGGACTTTGGGAGCACATTCCCCATGGAGGGATAATCCCTTAGCCTAGTAACTAGTCCCAACTAAATGACATGATAGATTTTGTTGATCCCTCCTGGAAGTCATCACCCTCCCTGTGGAGTGGGGGTGGGGTGGGATGGGAGAGAGGGAGGAAGAGAGAACTGTGATCAATATGTAAAATAAGAAGAAATACTACTACTACTAATAATAATAACAATAAATAAAATGGGCAAAATAAAATTGAAATATTCTTCAACATGCCATCTGTCATTTTTAACTGTTTTCTCTCAAGATTTTGCCTTCTTCATTATATTTTTGTTATTTAAATGCAGTATATGTGAATTTGATGTCTTTAAAATGACCATGCTTGGTTTTGTTGACCATGTAAGCTGAGTTTTTCACAGAATTAGTGAGCAGTCCTAAGCCCTTAAGTAGTTTTTTATTCAAAATACTTTCTATCTCCCCTGTATTTTATTAACATTAATGTTACACATTTGGTCTTTGAGGCCCTGACCATTAACAAAATATTCTTTTACTCTCCAGTTGTCAGACTCCATGATTTCTATCATTCAGGTTTCAAAGTTAAAAAATATTTCTCTTCTTAAATTATCATTTGACATTTAAAATTTTTCCTTATAAAACCCCTTTTAAAAAAGTATTCACTATTATCTCTTAGTGTAGTTGTCAATATAATTTTTAGTCTGATAATTAAAGTGTTTCTGGAATGTTAGTTTAGGCATTATTTGGATATCTTAGCTGTGAAATTTTAAGGTTTTCCTGTCCTTTTGAGCTGGGTAATTTCAGAGTACATTCTGGACATTTAAATGTTACCTGATGTAACTCTGGGTATTGTCAAAATCCTACTGAGATTGTTACTTAATTTGATCCCGGTCAATACATTAACTAGCTCATCAGTTAGCCAGAGACTCTACACATAGCCTTCAGCAACCACTGTTATCAACTTTTTAACATGTCTTCTGTTGGAATGCTCTCTGAACTCTGGTTTCATTGTCATTTGCTCTGTCATGCCTTTGCAGACAATAAGAATTTCTCTGTGATGAGAAAGAAAGTGAGAGGGAGAAAGTGAGAGGAAGAGGGGAGGGAGAGGGAGAGAGAGAGAGTCAGGGGGAAGAGAGGAGAAAAAGATACACATAAAGAGTATGAATAAATGAGTCACAGTTTATCCTGTAATTTTAAACAAGTTTCTTGAATCGACAGAAAGTCCTCATCATTTAGAACTTAACATTCACTAGAACTTCATAATTTCTTAGGGGTGGATGGAAGAACGAACTTTAAAAGCATATTAAGAAACTCAAAGGATTTCCCATAATGTCTCTCTAAGACTCTTCCCCCACATTCCTTGGACTCCAACTAGGAAACATCTCATAAATGTTCACATCTTCATTACACATTCAGCTTTTAGGGGTAGGTAGTTATAGAGCAATATTTCTTTAGTTACAGATGTTGGCTTTCTGTTACTGGTTTTCTTCTTTATCCTCCAGTCTTCAGAGTCCTCAGATGGCCACTTCATGTATATGGCTCAATGTTTAGTTTCAATCAATGAGAGACACCAAGAAAAGTTAGCATTCTGATTTTGTTGAAATTGTGGCTTTTAAGACCATCATGGCAATATGTGCATAAAAATGGCATGAGGACTAAATTTTGCATTAAAGTACTGTAGTTTTTAATCCCAACTCTACTTGTTTTAATAATGCTTTGTCTAGCATCCTTTTATTTGCCATGTCTCACTCTTATTAACAGTCTACAATATTACTAAATTAATTACTTGCCTTTAAACAGTTGTCTCAGGGTCTTCACTGGGAAACACCTAAGGTAAATGACTTAAATTTAAGTAAAATGAGAACTGTACGTGTAGTCAAGTTAGCATTTGTAGCTTTGAAAAGATGATTTCAATACATTGTTTGGGATGAAAATTTTAGGAGCTTGCCTTCAAGAAAGCAATGAAAATGGGGAAACAGAATTGGAGAAAACCTGAGAGCTAATTGTATGGTGGCATGAAGAGAATTTTGTTTTTAAATGAAATTCTAGCATTTTTGTATATTGAGGAAGTGAAATCTAGAAGAGATGAAATTATGGTAAAGGAGAAGAAAGGACAATTAATAGAATGAAATACTTATAAACGAAGGAAAAAATTAATAAGAAAGCCCTCACATAGAGTTATAGACATATCATACACATTAAAGTTATAATAGTATAGATGGTTAAATTTGAGGGAGTATTAGGAGTGTATAAAATGGCTTTAAAAATCATTCTTGTCTGTGTGATATGATTTGAATGCAAAATGTATCTTATAGGTTCATGTATTTGAACATTTGGTTCAAGCTTGTTTTCTCAAAGGTAGTGTGTCATTTTGGACATGTGGAACAGACAGAGGAAACAGGTAAGTAGGGGTAAGCCCTTGAACGTTATAACCTGGTCCTGCTTTCAGTTTGCACTGTCTGCTTCCTATTTTTTAAATGTAAGCCATTCATGCTTCAAATTCCTGCCATAATAAGCCACATTTCAGTTACAAAGCCTTCTTCATCATGATGGACTGATATTCCCAAAAAAGTGCACTACAACAAATCCTTCCTCTTTGAAGTTTCCTTTATTATGTAGTCTGTCACAATTTTGAGAAACACAGATAACATTGGAAATGATACCAAGAAGTAGTTTCACTACTGTGAAGAACCTATTTAGGTCTTTGAAACAGGTTTATGGGAGGCATGTGGAAGAGGGTTTGAAACTGTGGGCTAGTAAGGTCTTAAAATTCTGCAAGGACCACTTAAAGGATCATTCTTGTGGGAGTATAGAAGAACTTAAAATCCTATGAAAATGTGGATGAGTTTAGAAATCTGGGTAGAGGTTGTCCTTGTTATATGATGATGAAGGGTCTGGTAATACACTGTTTATATCCTGAAATTCTGAGCAAGATTAATTTAAAAGTTAGTGGACTAACATATTTGGCAGAGTACATTTCAAGACAATATAGCACTCAAGCTGAGTCATGGATACTATTAGCTACTTTTAGCCATGTTTAAACCAAGAATATAGGGAAAAATATTGAGCTTTAATACATGAAAATATTCAGTCTGGCAAAGAAAGAAATGGAAGTTCATTTAAAGTGAAGACCCAGTGGATATGTATGAAATGTCAGCAATTGTCAAAAAGATAAGGCTATTAAAAAGACCATAGACTTTGAAATGGAACAAAAGGAAAGATAATTTGAAGACAAAATCTTACCCCTTTCCCTCCACCATGACTCTTAGATGTAAAAAAAATAAATACTAATATTGAAAAAAACTTTCACTAAACAGGGTTTGACTAGAAAGAGTGGCTGAACAGGCAATGCCACTCTAGGAACAACCTGCACAAAACAAACTGCCTTGACAGGTATTTTCCATGGTTCTCCCACTACACAGGCACTCACAGTTTGGCATAGCCTTGTCAAAGGAGATGGGCTACATGTTAAGATGGCAACCGAAATTGGAATTCTACTTATATGTTGAGTTTTCATGTATGTGGAATGAAAGTGTCATGGAGTCATACTTGCTGGTGCCAATGTTCTAGCCCAACCATGTATTTTCTTCAGGAAGAGGCAGAAAAAGCTGTTACAAGAAGCTGTAAAAGTGAAGCTTAAGCTTCAGGGGAGACCCTAGTATGTCAATAATGCCAAAAAATAAAATAATTGTCAAGGAACCTGGAGGTACTGAGTAGAGTTAGGCCATGAACGATCCTATGTGTGCTTTAGGCAGAAGGACTCTAGGGATAGGGCTGAATAAAGACATGTGATTCCACATGATGTGAACATATGTCCCAGATAAGGTGCTTGATACTTCAGGATTTAATGTTTAGCCTGTTGGACTTTAGTCTTGCTTTGATCTGGTCCTTACTTGTTATGGCCCTATTCTTACATTTCAAAATACAATGTCTACTCTATACCATTGTTCACTATATGTAAGTTGATTTTGATTATACAGGAATACACAACTAATAGTTTGCCTTGATTTTAAAATTTTTTTTGTTGGTAAGTGTAGTGAACCCAAATCCTTGAGAATTTTAATCAAGAATTCTGTCATTGAGCTGTATCCAGCCCCAGAATTTGTGCTTTTGAAGAATATTTGGATGGTGAAGACTTTGGGGAGTCCTTAAGTTGGACTGAATTCATTTTTATACTATGAGATGGACAGTGACATGAGGGATGGAATATTATAATTTGCGTGTAAAGTATTTTTCACAAACTCATTTATTTGAACAGTTAGTACCCAGCTGATGGCACTGCTTTATGATATTGTAGAACCTTTTGGATATGGAATGGGGGAGGCAGACTGTGAGGGGAAATCTTTTGAGGTTGTAGCTTGGCCCCACTTTTGTGTAGTTTCTCTGCTTCCTTAGCCACTAAAATGTTAATAAATCATATCATAAGTTTCTTCAATTGTGAACAGACTGCCTTCCCTATTGTGAGCAACTGTCATCTCCTGGAGCTGTGAGTTAAAATAAATACTTTTTGCCTTAAGTTATTGTGTGACACTATTCCTCAGGAGATGTAAACAAAGGTCTACCAACTCCAGACAGGGAACTGACAAAATATAAAGTGATTATATCACCAGAGCCTAACAAATGAGGTTCTGTGGTAACTTACAAGAGTTTGGGTGAAGGGATACTCACAGTAACACAGATGTCTCAAAGTCAGCTGCATCATTGAAAACACAGCCCAATGTGAGTGATGACTCATAAAATCTGTACACATCTACCTCTGCATGACTTCCAGGCAATTGGACAGTTGGAAGATTCACCTTTCTTGAGATGTTCTTACTTTTTATATTACTTTGGAAAGTGAGTAACCTTGTGAATCCGGTGAGGTTCAGGAACTTCTGGAATCATGAGTTGTTCACTTCCTCAGTCTTGAGAAGCATCCTTTTAGAACTTCCTGGGTCTTAGCAAACTTCCTGCTCGGATAAAGTATTTACTTCTATGTGTATTTTCCCATAGCAATTATAAAGGTATGTGACACATATATGCTTGTGGTGTCACAGAGAAAGGAAGGTTATAACTTAAAGAGAATTTTAAAGTAAAAACCAGGAAATGAGGCGAATGAATTTGTTAGGAGATTAAAATGATTTTTTAAAAAATATCAGGTTTATTTATGGTTTGTTATTCAGCAAAAGAAAACTTGATGATGTTTCCATGTTTTCTCAGTTTATCCAACTGCAGTTACAGGCACAAAGCTGATGGAGAGTTATGTTTATATAGTATTGTTTTATGTTCTATATAAAAACTGTGAAAAAAAGTTATTTAAGAAAGAGAATGATAGTAGTGGATCAAGAATGGGAGAAAAAGAACAGTAAAAATGAAATGAATATTGAGAGGCCTCAGATAATAGAATTCTTGGAACAGGGACTTGGAGGAAGCAAATTAGAAAAGTAGAACGCTGTAGTCAGGAGATCAAAATACCTATAATTTAGTTTATGGAAAAGAGAAAAATCATTATCAATGACATAAATATATCAGGCTTGCAAGTAATAGAATTCCTGCTGTTTTCACTAAATGTAAAGTTCAAAGTTACAAATTAGAGTAACTTTAAATGATAATAAGAAAAATTTGTAAATGATTTTGATATGAAAATGCCAATGCCTTTTTGATATAGCATCAAAAATAAAAGTATTTGGCAAGCTAGATTTTACTAAAACAAAAGAAAACAAAAAATTGGGAAGGTCACTGTCAGATGAACAAAAAAAGCAAAACACTCCAGGAGAAAGTATTTGTAAACCATTTTCTTAATAACAATTGATTCATAGACAAGATTCTTGCATTCTTATAGCTTAACAATTAGAAAATGAATAGACTAATTAAAAAATGGTTCAAGTCATTAAACAGACATGTCATCAACAAAGACCTCCAGATGGTTAGTAAGCATATGAGCAATATCTATATAGTATAGTATGTCGTGGAAATGCAAATAAAAATGAGGAGGTACACTAAAAACCTTTTGGATTGACAAAAACCCTAAGAACTGACAACTCCAAATGTTGGAGAGAGTAAGGAGGTACAGGTTCTCTCATTCACAGCAGGTAGGGATGTAAGCTGGGTTGGCTTTGGAAGACAATTGGTTGTTCCTACTATTACTTACTCTCACTCTAATTATTCTTTTGTTCCTACTATACTCAAAACACCATAGATTAGTAGCTTACAGACAGCAGATATTTATTACTTAATAGTTTGTAAATCTGAGAAACCTAATACCAAATGTCAGCAGTTTCTCTGTCTATTGATATATGGCCACCATTTCATTGAGATAAAACAGCAAAGATAAAAGGGTCTTGTAAGTTTTTCATGCAAAGGACACTAACCCTTTTCAAGGAGAGAGCCCTCAAAACTCAACCTCCTTCTGAAGGGCTTGTATTCCAGTACCTGCCCCTTATAACTTCAAATTTAATTGTAAGAAATTTAGAGGAACACAAATATTAAATCTAGAGCAAACCCTATAGCATTTATTTCAAAAGATTAAAAAAGTATGTCTACACAAACACGTGTACATAGAGGTTCATAGCAGTGATAAACAACTGCAAAAATTCAGATGAATAAGATGATTTTTAGTAGATGAGTGAATAAGTTAGCTATCTTTCATTTAGGATAAGTTATTATCTAAAGACCATGAGAAGTGAGCTGGAAGTGCAGGAAAAGACATGAAGAAGAATTACGTTGTAAATTACTATAGAAAAGAAGCCAGTTGGAATGGCTCCATACTATGTTACTCAATTTCTAAGCATTAAAGAATAAATAATTTGGGACAGCAAATAAAAAATTTCTCATTTCTAGGACAAGGAGTATGGGAGGCATTGAAAGATAGAATATTGAACATTTTTAGGGTAATAAGACTGCTCTTATGATATTGTAATATTAAGTTCTGTTTTCATGCAAATTTTCCAAACTCTATGTCTTGATTTATGCAGAAAGAATCTTATTGTAGAATATGGTTTGGTTGACAGTGTAACATAGGTAGCTCAGTTATGACTAATATACATCATGGAATATATATGCATGAGAGTGGGGATACATAGAATGTTTCTGTATCTTCAGTTCAAATAAATGCTGGCCTATAGGCAGTTTGCCAGTCCTGTTCTAGGATTCACTGTAGAACTGATGACAGAAGTGAAATAATGGGCTACCTGAACAGAGTCACTTATGGGGTTGTGCACATTACTCAAACAAGATAATAATGTCATGGAAAGTGACAGTGAATGTTGTTCAAGTATGATGCTCAAGAGGCTAGGAATAAAGGAGACTGTGTCCTTAGGAAATAATTGTGCAAAGTAAATGAGAAACAACATTTTTCAACACTACACACAGAAAGTTCCTGAATACACAGTCATGAGCTGTTTGAAGATAGCATACAAAAGCAATGATTGTTATTGAATAAAGAAATCTGGGTGTGCAATCAAGGAATCTCTCTCTCTCTCTCTCTCTCTCTCTCTCTCTCTCTCTCTCTCTCTCTGCGTATGCGTGTGTGTGTGTGTATGTGTGTGTAATGTGTAAGAAAGGTTCTCATTCTGTAGCCCTAATTGGTCTGAAACTCATTATGCAGTACAGGCTGGCCTTGAATTTGTTGCTGTCCTCTTTCTCTCCTTTCCACAAGGTGCTAGGAAAGAAGGTGTGAGCCACAATGTTTGGCTAATTATTTAATAGTAGTCATTTGTTCTATACTGAACTGGTCTTCCTTTGTTTATTTCACTGATCCCATGGCCACTGATAAACACTGATGTGTTTGGGATGTCAGATGTATTTGAGAACAGAGTCACTTAGGGACATTAGTGACATTTTTTAAAATAACACACTGAAATAGTTATTTTCATATTTCCATTTTAATTTCAGTCTAATTCAGTTAAATACAAAGTATGCTAAATGAAATAATTACTTAAAGTCAATACTAAACTCCTCTCCTGAATGTTTGAAGCAATAAAGCTTTCATTTTAATATCACACCAGTAGTCATTTGTTTGGTTTACAGTGTTGAGTCTATAGCTCATGTTGTGCAGAACTATACCTCTTCTTAAGCTAGTATTTCTACAGCTGGTTAGGTACAGAGAAAGGGCAGTAGTTACTTAGAGGAGGTTTTCCTTACAATGATCTCTTACCACCCCAAGTTGTAATAGGAAGATGCCTGAGACTATACATTAATATTATTATCAGTCCATATTCTTCAATCTGTCCATCACTTCATGACTATTTAAAATTCTTGAAAACCTATGTTAGAATAGCACTACATTTCTTGAATTTTTATTTATTTATATATTTTGGAGACAAGTTTTCTCTGTATAATGGCCCTGACCATCCTAGAACTCATTCTGTAGACCAGGCTGTCCTCGAACTCAGAGATTCTTCTGCTTCTGCCTCCTGAGTGCTGGGATTAAAAGAGTGTTCCACCATAGCCCAGCTAATTTCTTCAATTTATAGCTTAGTAAATTGCTTGTTTAGAATGTAAATGAAAGCACACACACACACACACACACACACACACACACACACACACACACATATATATGTTTCTTTTTCCTCAAATTCTTCCCTAGGTGTCATTTATTTAGAATAAATTTACTTAAACCATTCTAACTTTTCAGAAATAGTCCAGGAGGTTTTTTTCCCTGTCCTTTTAAAAATACTCTGCTGACATTCTGATTTGCAAAAAGGACAGCACCATCATTTTACTGAATTGCATCTGCTCAGAATCACAAGGGAAAAATTAAAGGCTTTCATGTTCTTTTTATTAATTGTTTTTATCTTAAAGATTTTTAAATATGGTCATGATATGTCACATAAAGATTTTATATTCTATAGTCTTAATGTACCATATGCAAAATGCTACCACTCAATACCATATTAATTTCATATGCTCTCCATTTCAGAGGAAAATCCCAATGTCTTTATAATGTTCAACAAGGCTCTAGTCCATCATCTCATCTCTTATTTACTCCTCCCTCCATCTCCCTCTTCTTCATATAGTCACACTGGTCTTTTTCTTTTTCCAAAATAGGACATAATAGCCATAAACACCAGAATAGCTATTGCTTTCTTTTTATGTTTATTCTGGCCAACCTAGTTAGTGCCTTTCCCACTGATAAGGTTTGAAATTCTCACCAAAATTTTTATCCTGAAATTACAGTTTTCAAAGTGATGGTATAAAGGAGGTAGAGACTTCAGGAGATAAAAGGAAGTAACAAGAGCAGAGTCCCTGTGGGTGAAATAACTTGTCCATTAGAGAAGGTCCAGAGGAATACCTTGGGCCTTTTAGCTATGATGTAGAACAGGCGTCTTAACAGTGGGAAATGAGTGTATTGCACTATTAGAGCGTGGTGTTTAGAGCTTACACTTAAAGGGTCTCTGTCACAAACAAACTTTGTTGGAAGGCACTACTTCCTGTAGCATCCCTTTTCTTCTTCTTCTTCTTCTTCTTCTTCTTCTTCTTCTTCTTCTTCTTCTTCTTCTTCTCTCTGTCTGTCTCTCTTTCTTCTTTTCTTTTTGTTTTTGAAAACAATATTAATTTCACCAGCAACCTTGACTTGTGGAAATGTTGCACTATAACAGCTTTTCTAACGTGAGTTGAACACCGTGCCCCATTGGAAGCACCCAACCTCCTGTGTATAGTACCATTTTCAGAAGTTGAACAGGGCACATTGATATCACAGCTGCTGTTCCAGGAAGGGGCTTTTTGCTTACGTTGTTCGTTTTAAGAAAGATGAATAGATTAGGTTCACTTTACCCATATTTCTGATGTAGAGTACACACTTTGAAACATTGGATACCATCTATATGATTTGTGCATGGCTATCTTCCCTCTTAGGTGGTGCATATATTCCAATGACCTTGGAAAGTCACCACGTCCCCAAAGAGAAACAGAGTAAGATTTAGAAAAATAGAAGACATTTCAGAATCTCACACCATGATGTTCATATAGGATACAATTTGGCCTATAATTCCCTTGCTCTACCCAGAAGAACACCATTTCAGGATTTTAAATTCCTCTGTTCACAGAGATGGCCTGTAAAAACTATTTTTTAACCCAGTGAAAAACATTTTAAACTAACTTCACTTTTCATAATCTCACCCTAATTGCTATAAAGCCCCACAATTAGTTTCCATGCTTTTGTTCATGCTTTCATATCCAAGTGTTACATAATCATGAAAGAGACCCTTAACAAGAACAATTCAGAACACACTCTTTTGCTCACAAACTTCACATGCTCTCCATTTCAGAGGGAAATGCCAATGTCTTTACAATGTTAAAATAACCCCACTCTATCTCATCTCTTATTTACTCCTCCCTCCACCTCCCTCTTCTTTATATAGTCATGCTGGCCTTTTTTATTCCTCCAAAATAGGACATATCTCACATCCTCACTCCTTTATAGTCATCACTCAAATGTCATATCTTCAATAAGCCCCATCCTGACCAACTATCTAAAGTTGCAGCTCCAAGAACATCTACTTGCTCTTATCCATCTTTATTTTTGTCGGTAGCACGCCATTTTCTAAAGTACTGCAGATTTATCGATTTATTGCATCTTTTGCTCATCATCTGTTTCCCTTGCTAGAATTTAATTCAGTGAGGCCAAACATTTTGTAGGCTTTTTAGGGTTTGAGTTCTTTTTTTCTGTCATCCTGCCTCACTCATCTGCCTCACCTCTCATTGTGGATGTATGTAATATGTGACTAATAAAATATTTGTGACTAAATGAGTGCATGGATGAAATACTCAGAAGAAAATATTTCCCATTTGATGAAAAGTTGTCACCACTGTATCCCATGTTCTTGGTAACAGTAACAGGAAAATTAAATGAGTTGTAAAGCAGGAAAATCTTTCTTTAGCTTAGTTAATTGGTTTTGTTTTTTCTTAGTCAAATCCTAGGGATACAGCTTTATTTCTACTCTAAATCTTTGTGTGGTTGAATTTTTTTCTATTGTCATTGCTGGTTTTGAATTTTACTCTTTAATCTCAGAACAACATTTGGCATATAGACAAATTCTTTAGAGTTCTGAAATCAATATTCTTTCTCTTGGATCGTAGATGTATCCCCCAACATTGCATTAGCTTGAATTAGTAAATGAAAGCCAAGATTCCAAAGGAAGTAGCAGACATGGGTATCACATCAGTGGAGAACAAAGTAATGTTAAGATCAGATACATTTTCTTCAATTGTGTTTGTTAGCATTGTTTCAAGCCAGCAAAGAAACATATCCTTAATGCCTGTGATGCCAGGTTACCCTGGGGGTATGAGAAGGAGAAGCAGTCTCTGGCCTTGACTCTTCTTCTTGAGATGGATTAAAGTACTCTGAGCAACAACTGTGGGGTGAAGAGGTTAGAAACTAGCAGATCTGGAAATGAATCACTATGTGCCAGATATGCACAGCTGTGTCCACTCACACTAATCCTCTGTAGGGACAAGCCAGTTGCTTCCACTGAGCATCCTGGAAGCAGAGTTATAGCTAGGAACAAGCAGAAAACTAATAATCTTTCTTAGTGGTCTCTAGCTCATTTCTTCATTTTTTTTTTCTAAATTCTTCCTTCCCTTCATGGGTCATATATGTTGCTTAAAAACATCTGATTGCTGATTAAGAGTGGGGGGGGGATACCCAGGACAGAACTATGACACTATTTCATTGGGGTTCTGAGATGCAGTTATCTTTTTTTTTTTTTTTTTTTTTTTTTTTTTGATTGCTGCCCAATTCTAGTTTGTCACTCAAGCTGGTAGACCTTTTACAATGGCTTGTTCTTTTGGGCCTTGACAGGAAATTCTCATATGTTAAAACAATTCCCCCAAGTGTGGAGGATACAGTAAGAAACCCAGGTTTTTCCTAATTGTAAAGGTGAATACTTAGCTTGTTTTTCTTTTGTTTTGTTTTTGTTGAACGGGTTGTTAGGTGTAGACTTCACAAATATGACTGTGTTATCATGGGGTAACAACATGTTGAAAAGTTTTCCATAGAAGGACCTAATGAATGTTAATTAAAAACAATTTATTTATTAGTAAATAATTATTTTATCATCCAGACCTAGGCTTTTAAAACTGTGAACTGTCATACCAAATGCCACCAAATGTGGCAGGATTGCAAAAATTGGCAAAAGTATAAATTTTTTTGAATGCAAAAAAAAAAAAAAAAAAAAGACCGAAATTTAATTTGAAATTTATTTGAAATCAAATGAGGCTGAACTGTTTCTGGCAGTGCTTTCCTATGTTACATTTAAGACATTCACTATGTATGCCATCATACCATGCAGTAACAATGAAAGCTTCAGGGTATAGTTTGGCTTAGATCTGAGACTACTGTGTGATATAAAGTGTTGTGTTGTATTTTTACTTGTACATACAAACCTTTTCTTATAGAAACAGTGTGTTAATTATGCAAGACAAGGGCTTTTAACATTTTCCTACCATTATTTTTTCAGGCTGTGGTTATCAAATTGTTATATCTTTGGAATAATTGCTGACTTGTTTTAGATTTTAAAAAAACGTTTTTATTTTTCTTTTTCTTTGTCTTTTCTTTCTTTCTTTTTCTTTCTTTTTCTTTTTTTTTTTTTTTTTTTTTTTTTTTTTTTTGAGGGAGG
The DNA here is from genome assembly GCF_943737965.1 of Phodopus roborovskii. Taxonomy (NCBI): domain Eukaryota; kingdom Metazoa; phylum Chordata; class Mammalia; order Rodentia; family Cricetidae; genus Phodopus; species Phodopus roborovskii. The sequence goes on from NW_026126418.1 coordinate 47,126,614, forward strand.
ATTTTCTCTAGCCTGGCCTGGACTTGAATTCAGTATGGAGTCTTGACCATCCTACCCATATCTGACTTGATTTGCATACAATTTTTAAGTGATTTTGACTTGGTCTTAGAACAAAATGTCCATAATTTCTGAAATGATCTTAACCATATTACTGCTCTTTTATTCTTTGTATTTATGTAACATTGATGATTATAAAAATAACTAAGGTTTTAATGCTTAAAAATATTCAAAAGACAGTACTTCCTGCAATATCAAATATTCAAGTAAGATTTAGTTCTTTATGTAAAAATAAACAAACCCTTATCTCATTAGTATGCAGATTTCCTTTAATCTTTAATGAATGATAAAATTATACATCTACCAAAGAACTGCTCTGACATTACTTTCTTTAGGATTTATTATCAGTAACTGTTTGATTTGCATGCCTAGTTTTATGCCTATAGATGTGGGGTCAGAGTCATGCAAAACAACTTAAGTGAAAGGAGCTGTGAGTGCAATAGGATTAAGGAGCCCTGCTTTAGCTTTTCTCTGACATTTGGATCAAGATCATTGTGTGTTTCTCCTCATTTGCTTTTATTTTTTGAAATGCCTTTGTTTTATGTCCCACATCATATAGATCCTGTTAGGTAATTGGTTATTGCCAACAATTCAGTAATTTTATAAATTCAGGAAGAACTGTTTTACCTAGAAATTTAGAAAAGATATACAATGTGGCATAATTTTCTTTACATTAAGGTAATCATTACTTTTTGCTAACAATAGAGTTTTATCCAAATATTCATTGTATTATTCAATATATACAAAAATACCTCAAAAACACATTTGAATAATGAATCTTACCATGCATACCATTTTGTCATCTAACTCTTTTGTTTAAATATGCAGTGTGACCCATATTCAGGGGTCCTGAGTCAGTCTCATGCTGGATTCCCAGTCTGGGGCTTGTTAGCTCCTCCTTGTTCTCAGCTGTCTCTATGTGTTTCTGCAACATGGTCTTGTCCTCCCCATCTGCATCTGGATTCTAGTTTGACTCAGTGTTTAGATATGGGTGTTTGCTTCTGTTGCCAACAGGTATTAGATGAAGGCTCCATGGATAAGTTAGTTGTTGATCTCATTATCCAGGAAGGGCATTTACGGTAGCCTTTCCACAGTTGTTCAAATTGTTAGTTGGCGGCAGTCTTATAGGTCTCTAGACATTTTATTAGGTTTAGTTTTCTCTTCAAACCAATATTGGCTCCCTCTTTTATGTTCTCTCTTTCTCTCCTGTCTTCTCTTCCTACCCGGACTCAATCTTCCTAGTCACACGTGTTTTCTTCTCCTCCCTCTCTCTTTCTCCTACTTCTCTTTCCATTCACTCCCCCCCCCCCCACTTCCCCTGTGCTCTGGGAGACTTGTCCCTTTCCCCTTCTGTGAGGGACTTTATATGACTCTTTTAGAATACACCTTGTATCCTAGTTCCTCTGGTGGTGTGAATTATAGGCTAGTGATCCTTTGCTCTAGGTCTAGAATCCATATATGAGCAAGTACATACCATGTTCCTCTTTTTGTGAGCAGTCTAAGGGATCTCAGACAGTGGAATCAAGATGTATCCCTGGTACACAAAAGGACCTTGCAGACACATCCCCCATGGAGGGATACTGCCTTAACCTAGAAACAGGAGAGAAGTCCTTGTCCCGACGTCAAATGACTTGACAGATCTACATAACCCCACCTGGATGGCATTGCCCTACATGTGGAATTGGGGCAGGGGGATGGGAGGGGATGGTGGTCAGGGTGCATGTGTGGGGGCAGAGAGGACAAGATGGAGAAAGGGAGGGAAGGAGGAAGGGAGGGAGGGAGAGGGAACTGGGATCTGTCCAGATATTTATTAATTTCATTTTTTTTTATAAAATGGAAGCATTTCAGTATTTTCTTCTGTTTATATGTTCATGTGGACAATAGTCTTCATAAAGCAATGCATGACTGGGTTTTAATAGTAAAAACTTTATATGTGTATTAAACACTCTATTGCATTTTTCTGGTGTAAAGTGTGTGGTGATGGGAGACTGAAAGTTATCCAAATCAGTTTAGTCTTACTGTTAAATACACACTGGCCTTTGCTGAATTCATTACTGTTCAATTAACCTTGTATCAAGAATATATTTTATTTTGTTATTTTGTGCTTCTCTCCTCTCAAATCTTGCAGTTTGACCGTTGTCCCTTATGAAAACTAGTTCTTGACATTTTTATTGTAATATATAATTAGGGTTATAATAAACTATTATGAAGAAACAAAAAAGAAATTCTTCAGATATACTTTCATGTGAACTTGTTAGAAATAGAATATAAGATGTGGTCTTCTAAATCCATTCTAATACCTGAAGTAAATTAACCTTCAAAGAGGGATTGAGAGCAACATAGTTCCTGAACTGCAAGGTTATCTTCCCTACCATCTTTCCAAATGTTGGGGTGGATCACAGATGATCACTTGCCTTTTGGGAAATATTAGGAACAATTCCATTACTTTAGATATTGGGTCACTGAATTGGACCAGGAACTTCCAGTTAGAAGGTTTTGACTGAAAAAAAAATGCAACAACCATCACTTCCTAGAGAAATACAGTTGGTGGTGAAGAAGCCAGAGGAGAGGAGACATCACAAGGCTAATAGCAGCATGAAAGCAGCACACCTCTATTGTCAACAGAGAGAGGCTAGGATCACAATCTGGTCCCTGGATCAGCAATACCAGAGTCAACTGTTAGAAGTATGAGCTCTTACGTCTTACTCTAGACAAACTAATTCAGAACTCAAAACACAGAGCTAATTCCCACTTAAAGTGATTCTGGTCAGTGCTCAAAATAGAACTAGTGAGTTGGATTATATGCAATGTTAATGAATAACATAAAAGAATCAAGAACATTATTGCCAGCATGTTACATGTCTCCTTTGAACTTTGAACATGTTCACTAAGGACAATTGCAGCTCTCCTCTTTGCTCTTTGCTGTCTTCTTTCTGAGACTCAGAAACTCCTGTGAAACACATTATGTTTTTGTTTGTTTGTTTGTTTGTTTGTTTGTTTTTTTGTTTGTTTTGAGACAGGGTCTGTCTATTATGTATCTCTTTATGTCCTGGAACTCACTATATAGACCAGGCAGGCCTTGAACTTTCAGAGATCTGATCTGCCAGTACTGGAATTATAGGCACTGGCCACTACACTGGCCCAACATTCCTATTCTTGATAGTAAAAGTAAACAAGGTCCTGCTTGAAGCTGGCTTCTGTAATTTTTCTTGCCAAATGAAGTAAACGATATTCTTGGTTTTGGTCAAAGCTGGTTTCATTATCCCTTCAAGTGTGAAGTGTTTAGGTGTATTTTTAACTGTCAGTGTGTTTGTATGTGTGTGTGTTTTAGATGTGAGTAGAAATTAAGATTAGTTTCCTAACCATGCTGAGGCTAGAGAAAGCTAGAATTATTGACAGACAGGAGAGCCTGGAGTCTGGAGCTATGCTGATGTTCAGCAGGGGAGGAATTATGTCAGGATTCAGTAACTGCTGTTAAGAGAGGCATAGAGACAGACTTCTATGCTGCATTTTGGGCTGTATGTACCCATTCATTGTGGCCTAGAACAGCAAAGAAAAGGTCTTGGGACTCAGGGTGGTGACAGAGAAAATCCAGTTCTCAATTCTTCTCACTGGCTTTGATTTCTATGCTGCCTTGTCACTGGAATTTGTTAATCACTCTCTGTGAGAAATGACCACACTTGAAACTTCTTATATTATTATATTACATTAAATTTTCCTACTTAAAATACTAAGTTAAATATGGTTCTTATTCTCTTGTGTCAGTGTATCTAAAGAAGGCTGAATTAACTGTGGCAAAACTGTTTGTGCATCAGTATTAAGAAATTTGGCTGAGGTTCCTTGAAGGACTTTTAGTATTCTGGTAGAATATTTTCACATTGCATTTGCTTTATTGTTGGGTGGGCATCAACAGAGGAAGGATAAGCAACACTTATTGCCAGAAATGGCTGTTTTTTTTTTTTTTTTTTTTTTTTTTTTTTTTTTTACTAGCAGTCTATACATGCACCATGCTAAGTGCTAGTTTACCATTTTAGGCACAGGACAACATTTGAAACATTGCTAATAAGTATTTGTTGATTTAAATGCAAGAGTAGGTAAACCATAGCAACTCTATAAAATGCATAATCTTATCTCTATATTAAATGACAGGAGAAAAAGAACCAAGGGGAGGTAGGAGTCTTCAGAATCGTATACAGTTAACATTCATAAAACCAGGATTTGCACATGATCATGAGTTATGGATTAAAGATAAGTTACATATAGGACTTTAGACTCACAAAGATAGGATAGATGATAAAATATTTTCTTTAAATCTTGCAAAATGTTAATGGACTAAATATTGTTAATTGTGATTCTTATTTGATAACAGTTTGTGATATATTTTACTATGTTAAGGTTAAAACCCTTTTAATTTTAGACAGAAAAGGAGATGATAGGAGATGTCATTCTGTAAATATGTTACTTGTACTGGCTAATGAATAAAGCACTGTTGGCCAATAGGAAAGCAAGATAGGCAGGACAAGGAGACTAGGTGGAGAGAGGAAGTGGTAGGGAGGAAATCAAAGATGGAGGATGGAGAGAGAGGAACGACAGCCCCTCTTTCCTGTAAGATAAGACCACGTGTAAGTACTTAGATAAATAGAAATAGGGTTAATAATTAAGACAGAGCTAGCCGCTAAGAAACAAGTAACTGGCCTACACCTTTATATCTAATACAGAGTCTCAGTGTGTTATTTGGGGCTGGAGCGGTAGTGGGAACAGACCAGAGGGGAAATACCATAACAAACTAGTGCCTATGTGGCTAATAAGGACTTTCATTTAAAACTTAACAAAAGCTTTAAAAAAAAAGTTTTAGAAACAAAAGAACAAAGAGAAGCAAGGCTTCTTGGTAACAGCACTTTTCTCAGTTGGACTCTGTTTTGCTAGAAATAAGCAGAGATTTGCATGGCTCCCTTAAGGGAGGTTTCCTGACTCAGCATAAGTGGCAAAAAAACCTCAAGGCTTTTAAAGAGCTCTGCTAACAACTGAATGTTGTGTACAAGAGCTGGCTATGGCAGTGACCACATCTCCAAACCGGCAGCATGCTTCTGGGTGCAGTGTAGACCAAGGTGGTAAGCACAGCTCTCAGTTCTGGCGATAAAGGTATCTGCCGCCATCTTGGATAGACGGCTGCTAATAGAGCTGTGGCTTTCATTTTAGCAATGTTGTTTACCAGATAAAGATTCATGGCCAGAAAAAGATAAAGATTTACAGTAAAGACAGATTCAGATTAAGAAAAACCTCTAAAGGTTTACAGTGTTTTAAAATATGCATAGGCTTGAGAGAGAAAAAGAATAAAATGGTTTTAAAAAGACAGAGAGTAGCTGGGTGTGGTGGCAGCACACACCTTTAATTCCAGCACTCCGGAGACAGAGGCAAGCAGATCTCTGTGATTTCGAAGTAAACCTGGTATACAGAGTTAATTCCAGGACAGATAAAAAGTTACACAGAGAAACCCTGTCTCAAAACATAAAAAAATAGAAATAGAAGATATAGAGTAATAAAAAAAGCCACATAAAGATGAAAAGTACTGAGAAAATCTGGATACTGTACGGTATTATATTGTCTTTGTATCATTTGACTGCTGAGGGAACAATGACTATTAAAGGAAATGCTGCTGGATTAATTCAATTTATATATTTTAAAAAAGCTCTGCCTGCAAAATTTAAGTCTAAGGACAGGTTACTGGGGAAAAGGATTTCTATTTTTGTTTCCACAGAAAAGGAAAAGCTGTGGATTCCTTCCAGACTAACATGGTTTGATCAAGCAATACCCCCTGAAACATTGTCCCTGGGACAAGGCAGCCTTGCAGACTACAGCCAGGATTTCTGTGTCTTCTTAGGATCCTCCATGAAAGTGCCCTCTACTAGTAAGAAGCAGTTTGGAAAGAATGATGCCCAAATTCCCAAATATTTTATAAATGTTTGTTTTCATTTAAATGGGGTTGGTTATAAATAGTTAATGACCACAACCAATCTCCTTTTAAAGGTAAAAAGCAGATTATGGTATTGATATGATTAGTTTGTTTTGGGATGGACTGTCACTTCTTGATACAAGTTTAAGGTCAATTTTGTGATATGTATGTTTTTCCTCTTGTTTAGGTATTGTGTTTAGATAGCTCATGTAGAAAAATAATGTATAACTTAATACAGATAGTTACCTATAATAGTCAAAACTTATAGTTAAGTTGGTTAGAATTTCTAGGTATATAGAGATACATTTGAAATGAATAAACATTCTTCAAACCTTTCAAAGATCTACAGATTTATATGGTTTAGGGTTTTTCTTGACTATGAGACACAACTGCTCTTGGCAACACCACCTGTGTCAGAAAGAAAGATGAACATAGAAGAAACTTGTTATAGAGTTTACTTCCTATATGGCAAGACTAGCCACTTGGACAAGATACTGCTCTTGTCTGGACTGTTTGACTTTATGTGGTATAAACTGGACATGCAGGACCCACAGGAAGTTGACTGCTGATTCAAGATGGACATTGCTACAGAGTTCCCACTTCATGAAAGAGTCTTCCAGACATTCTGCAGGACACAGAGAAAAGTGACTGACAAACTGCCAATACAGGCAGACAGTTTAAAGTTTCTTGCTTTGCTGAGGAGTCTGCCAGACACACTGTGGCCTATAGGCTGAACATGGAACATTATAGAAGAACTATGGGTGACTGATCAGGAAGTGGTAAGGAGGAAATCCAAGATGGAGGACGGAGAGAGAAGAATGCCAGCCCCTCTCTCCGGTAAGACGAGACCACGTGGAAGTACTAGATTAATAGAAATGGGTTAATATTTAAGACAGAGCTAGCCGATAAGAAACAAGTAACTGGCCAACAGCATTATATCAAATACAATGTCTCAGTGTGTTATTTGGGGCTGGCACCACACTTGGACCAGACCAGCTGGGTGAAAAAAAAAAAAAAACCATACTCCTAACAATCATGACTAAGTTTTTTTTTTTGAGCCACCACTTACTGATTTTTAAAATAAGGATCATGATACAAATATTAGAGTGATTTTGCAACAGTGAAGAGTGATATGTGCATGGTTCTCAGTGAAGCATCTGGTCTATGTAAAATCCCTTATAAATGTCAGTTTCTCCAGCTTCCTTCTGCTTACTAACTCACTCTAATGCTTTGCTTGTAATTAATTCATAATATATAGTTGCTGCTTGGTTGATATTAGAATTTTAATTAGCTACATCTAATTGTATAAGAACATGCTTATTGGCTTTTGGTGACATTCCTATTCACTTCTATTTCTCTTGATCATCTCAATTAAGAAATTGTGTGCTTCAGTCTAGGTTTAAACCTTGACTTTGGAAGTTACTCCTTATAGAATTCTGGCCAAGTTACTGTGCTTCCATTTCTTCACCTGTGAAATGGTCCCAGTGATACAATGATGACAGAAGGGACTGCTTCATATATTACTATGATTTTATGAAAACTGAAGAAGCCAATGCTTGTAAAGACTTATGATTTGGCACACATGAAAAAAACTGAGCTTGTTGGATTTTATTACTCTCTTGTCTTTAAATATTCACATTATTGAATAAATGACCATCTCCTAAAACATTCACATGGATAAAGACTCTCTCCCTCTCTTTCTAAACAAGTGATAGTTCTCTGCAGAAGGCCTCCCAAGACCACCATCAATATGTGTCAGTTTCCAAATGGCATTTATAAATGGGCACCAAAAATTCTCTTAAGCAAGCGAGAGGGAGTCAAATGCCAAAAACCAATTAAATAATATGATGGGTAAAACACCATCTGACACAATCGGGAGATGGAGAATGAAGGGCACGATGGCATCTCTGGCTGCACACTCTGCTGCCCTTTCCCCCACGTATCAGGTGAGTTAAGGTGGAGTGTCATCCTTACCTTTGAATTTTGCTGCATTTGTCAGTTTGTGTCACAACCTTAACATTATTTAAATGTACTTTTTTGTATTTAATATTCATTTTCAGGTGTTCAAGCTATAATTTCTGTTAGTAAAAGTGACATTTCTTAAAGTTCATTATTTTTTTTCACATAGAAATCTCAGACATTAAAAAAAAAAAACAGACTTTAAATAATAGAACAGAATTGTCTCAGGCTAACAGCCACCGTATGATTTGTCATTTTAGGACGTAAGTACATGGGAGAAATAAGTTTGATAACAATTGAGTCATTTAGCCTTGTGATTAGCGACCCGGCAGTCAGAGCTGGAGCTGGGCAGTCATTCAGGGGAGGCTTAGAGGCTGTGCTGCTGACTCTTTTCGGTTTGACATTTTCAAGCCAAGATGCACTATATAAAATGTCCATTAATTTTGCCAAGGTTTTCATGTTTATCATGTTGATATATCTTGATGGTAATCAAGAATGTGGCAACAACTAGACAACATCCATCTGTGAGGTTTAGGGAAAGTACTCAGCTCAAATTCTCAAAGTAGTTCACTCACAGGGAGCAACATGGGTAGTATTTAAGGCTCAACAAGCATTTAGACTTGTCAAAATGTGTCATGGGTAGAAATACAAGGGAATATCAACACACGATAGCTGTTGGGAGATGGTCTTTCTTGAAACATTGTATTGCTTATTTATAAAGAACATTAATTTTTATCTCCTTGTTATAGGATTTTATGACTGTTTGAAAACTCACCCTAGGAGTACACAGAATTTTACATGTGTCCTTTTTGTGTGTACATTGATCACACCATCATTTCAGAATGACACTGTATCTTTCAGTTACTAAGGCCTGAAAAGTGCCATTTGTCATTAAGGCTTACAGTAGTAATGGCATAGAAGAAGGGAATAGTTTAGAAAGCCACTATACATTCATGTTCATGCTGGACAGTGCGCAATGGAAAACAAGACTGACATATCCCTGGTGTTGGTTTAACAGTCTGTGGTGTTTGTTTGCCTCCCAGTCCCACTGAGTAATTTCTTTCTTTTAAAAAGTTTTATTATTTAATATTATTTCTTATTTTAAATATTGAACCCAGTTCACTCTTCCATCCTCCCATGCACACCTACTGATACCCCTATCCCATCCCCCATCAACTTCCCAGGGAGGGTAAGGCCTTCCATGAGGGGTCATCAAAATATGTTAAGTCACTTGGGGTAGGGCCTAGGTCTTCCCCTGAGTCTCTAGGTTAAGGGAGTATCCCTCCATTGGGAATGGGCTCCCAAAGTATGTTTGTGCACTAGGGGTACATTCTGGTTCCATTGCCAGAGGTCCCATAGACTGCCCAGGCCTCCTAAATGAAACCCATGTTCATGGGGTCTGGGTTGGTTCTATACTGGTTTCCAGCCATCAGTCTAGAGTCCATGAGCTCCCCCTTGTTCAGGTCAGCAGTTTCTATGGGTTTCTCCAGCCTGGTCTTGACCCCTTTGTTTCTTTGCAACTGGGTTCCAGGATTTTGGATCAGTGTTTAGCTGGGGGTGTCTGCTTCTGCTTCCATTAGATACTGGATGAAGGCTCTAGGATGGCATATAAGGTAGTCATCAATCTCATTATAGGGCAAGGGCATTTAAGGTAGCCTCTCCACTATTGCTTAGATTGTTATTTGGGGTCATCATTGTAGGTCTCTGGACATTTCCCTAGTGCCAGATTTCTCTTTAAACTTTCAGTGGCTCCCTCTATTATGGTATTTCTTTTCTTGCTCTCCTCTATTCTTCCTCTGACTCAATCATCAGTATGGCTGTTTCTCAGGAAAAACGGGAATCAGTCTACCACAAAATCCAGCAATTGTACTCTTAGTCATATACCCAAAAGATGCACATGCATTCAACAAGGACATCTGTTCAACTATGATCATAGCAGCATTATTTTTAATAGCCACAACCTGGAAACAAACTAGATGCCCCTCAACTGAAGAATGGATAAAGAATATGTGGTACATTTACACAATGGAGTACTACTCATTGGGGAAAACAAAATAAAACAACAAAACAATGGAACCTTGAAATTTGCAGGGAAATGGATGGAACTAGAAGAAACCACCCTATGTGAGGTTACCCAGTAACAAAAAGGCAAACACGGTATGTACTCACTCATATATAATTTTTAGACATAGAGCAAAGGATCACTAGCATACAATCACACCACTAGAGAAGCTAGGAAACTAGGATGACCCTATGAGAGACATACATAGTCCCCTGGAAAAGGGGAAAGGGACAAGATCTTCTGGGCCAATTTTGAGCATGGAGGGAGGGGAGAGGGAGTTAGGAGAAAGAATAGGGGAGAAGAGGAGGGCAGAACATGAATTATTTCTTGGTTAGAGAGAATTTTGGATCATGTCAATTTAGGAATCTGAGAGAAGAATTCCTTGGATTTTTATACTGATCTATGTTAAAACATTATATTTGTCTGGTTTTGATGACATCTAGAATTCCATTAAACTTTAGATTAACCATTACAATAACAAAAAGTAAGGGCTACAGACATGGCTGCTTTTCCAGAGGACCTGAATCTGATTCCCAGTAACCACATGATGACTCACAACCATCTGTAACTCTAGTTCCAGGGGATTAGATGCCTTTTTCTGGTCTTCATGTGTAGGGCAAATTGTGATCACTTATTTTCTGTATTTTGACCAAGTGTGGATCTGTGTAGTATTCTATATAAAAGAAATGCTTCTTTGGTTAAGGATAAGTGATGGGGTAATGTCCTTCTTTACATATGTTTCACTTATTGGTTGATAAGTAAGACTCTGATTGGCCAATGGTCAGGCAGGAATTATAGGTGGGGCTAACAGACAAAGAAAATGCTGAGAAGAGAAAGGCTGAGAGAGAGAGAGCCTCTGGAGAGGTGCCATGTAGCCGCCAAAAGAGTAACAGGTCTGGGCATTCTCCAGAGAGAGAGAGAGAGCCAATAAAAAGTCTGAGCCATTGTTCAAACAGTTTCTAATTAGTATAAGCCCCAGTATGTTAATTTGGGACTAAATGGCTATGGGACCATGTGGAACAAAAACTCCATCAACATATAGTGCTACCTTTTATGTATTTAGAATACAGATAGGAATTATTCTGGTGTACAAAATTGGCAGTAGTATGCTGTCCTCTAGGGTCTATTGCCTCACAGACCATGGATAGTTGGATAGATTTGCAGTGCTAGGCATGAATTCTCTCCCAAATTGAATTGCTACTGATACCTTAGAGAAGTCTTCCAGAGCCAGTCATTGTTGTGGTTCATAAGCTTCACAAATGGGCAGTTCTTCTGTTTTTCTTTTTTTCTGCCCTTGGAAGCTTGCAGAGCACATCCAGGTGTTGGAAGATCTAGTCCTCAAGGAGGAGGCTTCCTCTTAAGACTATATTGCTTGCTGGCATGTAAGAACATTAGTTATCTTTATTGCTGTTTTCTGTAGGATCATCCATATATGACTTGAATTTTTAAGTGTTTGTATAAAGAAATTAGTGTTTGAGATGTATTTAAAATGGAGAAAATATTTTTGATCCATAATTTATTAGGCTTTTCATTTCTTTTTAATGCTTATTCTTGATGAAATTTGACTTGTATCATGATTTTGTTTAGAATAAATAAGTTTCTTTCTAGAAGAAAAAGACATAGTTCTCAGCAGAAGAAGTGTAACTTTATTCCCTCTCCCTAAATATGTCATGAACTTTTTATGAAGGCTTTTATTTTTTGTTTCTAGATAGTAAATAATCATGAATATCTATTATTTATAACAGGAGCAGCTTTTTGCTTATGTTTCTTTTACCTATTTAAATTTTATTCACTTTCTCATATCCTGGTTAAATTTTTCCTCTTAAGGGTTTTGAGTTTTAAATCTATGACTATTCTTCACTTCAAATCTTCATTTGAAGATTTCATCATTTACTTTTGCACAAACTTATTGTCTTAGTGACTTTTCCATTACTGTGACAAAACGCCATGGCCAAGGCAACTTATAACAGCAATAACTTAATTGTGGACTTATTAACAGCTAAGAGAGTGAATCCATGACTGTCAAGGCAGAAAGCATGCTGTTTGAGCAGTAGCTGAGAGTTTATATGCTGCAACAATAATCATGAGGTAGAGATAGAGACACACCTTCTCCAACAGGATCACACCTGCTCCTCCTTCCTAAACAGTTCCATCATGTGGGAACCATGCATTAAAACATGAGCTTATGGGGGACATTTTTGTTTAATCTGACAACACATATTTAAATATTAGTTATTTCTTAACCTCATGAAAAGAGTACTCACATATTATGTTGTCCATTTCTTCCAATAATTTTTTTTTATTTTGTAGGAAAAGTATACATTCATTATGCCATCTTATGAAACTGCTTCTGAATATGGTGGCACATGCTTGAGGACTCAACCATTCTAAAGGCTGAAATTAGATTAGACAACATAGTGAGACACACACTGCAAAATAAATAAGTCAGTAAATCAAAAGCAACAAAGAAGAAGCATGAAAGAAAGAAGTAAGTAAAAAAGAATGAAATTAGGAAAGAAAGAAATAGGAGAAAAGAAATTATGAATAGAGAGGAGAGGAAAGTTGCAAGCATCATTTTAAGGATATACAGTCTCTAGAAGTTGGGCACTCTGTATCTTCATGTTTAATAGAAGTAATATATATTTTAAACATAATTAGCTACAGGTACTATATATATAAGTTTAGGGAAAAACTTAACTTTTTAAATTATCACAAGCTGCTATTTAACAGTGGATATCATTCATAGAGTTTAGGCCACATTCTTTGATGCAAGCTTGATTGCTGGCCACTCACAATCTGATCTTACAGGAATGTACAGCATGAGCCTAAAAACCCTGAAGCTTAGATGTCTGCACTGATATAAGCTTAGATATCATCTTCCTCAGTGACACCTATTATGACTGACCCATAGAATCATCCATGCAATAATCCTGTTACCTATATGAGGCACTACTGAGCTGGTTTTAGCACATTCTCAAGTGAGGATGTGACATTTCTTTAAGCTGCAGGTTCTTTTTTTTTTTTTTTTTTTTTTTTTTTTTTTTTTTAGCTTTGATCTGCTGTTTTATTTATTTTTTTTTGCATATAGAGTATTTTTTATTTAATTTTATATAACAAAGTCCAATTAAATGAAAACAAACATTTATACACAATATTTGGGAATTTGGGCGTCGTTCTTTCCAAACTACTTCCTGCTCGTAAGGGGCGCTGTCTTGGGGGATTCGAAGAAGATTCAGATATCCTAGCTGTAGTCTGTAGGGCTGTTTTGTCCAGCTGTTTGGAATGTAGGATCAGCTTGTACTCTGTTTCAGGCAGTCTGGTGTGATCAAACCACATTAGTCTGGAAGGACAGGTTCTTGGGAAACACTTTCAAGTGGCCTGTGCATGCCATGCTGGAGTCTAGTTTCTAGTGTCCTTCCAGAGGTTTGGTTTTTATTCAGTCTAACTTTAATCTGATCAGGTCTTCCAGATGTGGTTAGATTATTTTTAATATGATTCACATATACACTGCACTGAGACATTTCTGGGCAAAAAATTCTGGACACCAAATGAGAGAGAGAGAAAAAAAAAGAAATCAAGATTATTATTACTGATATTTCCACAAAATTTAAAAGGAGCAAAGCAATACGTGGCTTCAGGAAACAGATGTGTTAAACCATCCCATTATACCTTGTGTTGAAAATTTTATTTTACTTTCAATTGTGTGTGTGTGTGTGTGTGTGTGTGTGTGTGTGTGTGTGTGTGTGTGTGCATGCACAGGGGCTTGCAGATGATAGAAGAGGTATGCAGCTGGAGTTTCAGGCAGGTTGACCCAAAGGAAGTTGGTTTTGGGTGCAGGTTGACCCAAGGAAGTTGGTTTTGGGCACTAAACTCAGATCCTCTGGAAGAGCAGTACCCGTTTTTAACAACAGGGTGATGGATCTCCTTCCTTAAACATTTCTTCCATTTATTTATTGACCAGTAGTATGTTACCTTTTGAAAAGTGCAAATTTATTTCATTTTTCCATTTATTAGTTTGACTGTTTTCTTGTTGTTTAAAACTCTAGTTCCTTTTAGTTTAAAGAAACTGGCCCCTTGTCAAATTATAGCAGCAAAGGTTTTCTACCCATCCCCTCTCTTTATTCTGTTGATTTTTTTTTTTTTTTTTTTTTTTTTTTTTTTTTTTTTTTGTTGCACAGAAGCATTTAATTCCACACAATCTCATTTTATCAATTATTGCTATTTCTTAAACTATTGAGAGGCCCTCTCAGAAATCTTTGTCCATGCCTATGCCTTGAAGTACTTTCCTAGATCAGTTTAAGCATTTCAGGTCTTGCATTAAGGTCTTTGAGATATTTTTTTATGCAAGGTAAGATATAGAAATTTAATACCATTCATCTGCATGTGGATATCTGGCATTCCCAGAACCATTTGTTGAAGAGTCTGTCTTTTCCCAGCCCTGTCTTTTCCTTTGTTGGAAGTCAGGTGGCTGTTGCAGTGAACTTTAACTTCAGGATTTTGCATTGGCTTGTTTGTTTTTGTGCCGTTGTCAACTTGTTGTGTACTATACTTCTGGAGCTGTATTTGAAACCAGGCATTTTGACCCTGAATCCCTGCTCTTTTTGTGCTGGGTTGCTTGACTATCTAGTCTTCTTTCACATCAATTTAGACTGCATCTCCATTTCTGTGAGTGATGTTATTTCTGTTTTATTGGGGTTGCAGCAAATCTGTGGATTGCTTTTATTATATACCCATTCTCACAACATTAATTTTTCCAATTCATGTAAAATGTTTATGGTTTTTAAAGGTTCTATATCTTTTATGTACATTTTCTCTTTCTCATAATATTTCTATTGTGTATATCCTACACATTTTCAAAATCCATAAGAGGAAATGCTATCTTGGAGAATTCATTCATTTGGATAAAGACCCTTTATCTGGTTATAGGAGAACTGTAATTCAAACCAAAACTGTTGGGCCATGTCTAATGACATTGCCATGCTGCTATTTAGTTTCTACCCATATCCTTTCATGTGTGTAAACTACTCTGAGTAAATTTTGTGAAAATAAACTTTAGGATAAATACCTGAGTCATCATTAAATGTAGGATACAGAATACATATCTAAAATTTAAAAACAACTCATATTATTTCTTCCAAAGTGTAGTCTACAGACCAGCAATGACAGTATCACATGGATTCTTGTTAGAAAGGGAGGATTGCAGGTATCTATTCAACATACGGAATGAATCCCAATGTGTAGTTATAATAGTAGCAGAATTTCAGATATTTCACAGAGTTTAGAGGCACTGATTTTGGTAATAAAACAGTTTTATCAATATTGTAAAAATAGCTTATTTGGCCCCCACAGTGTTAATGCTGCAGACACTGATCTTAAGTGAAGAAATTCATTGGCTATTCATAAATATCCAAGATTAAGAGAATTAATTTCTCATTAGCTCCATTTCACTTAAGGGAATTATTTGACTATTAGATATTTGGTAATCACTGCATTTACAAAAGATGTACATAAAAATGTCAATTTTATTTTGAACTTCATGCCATCATCTTGTCAGAAGTAATTCAACCACTAAGAGGTTGTCCTAAAGGTTTTTTTCTTTCACTAAGTGTGTACTGCTCCCTGATTCCAACATTCACCATTGTTTCAATTCATTGTATTTTTGTAAATTTCAAATGACAAGTAGGTTCTGCCTTTAACAGAGTTTTGGTGTCAGCCATATGAAAGTTCCAGGACATGCAAAAAGCCACACATTCTTTTAAAATGAAACAGTTCTAAGCATTGTGTGTATTCCTGGCACAACATGGCTAAATATCCAGGCACATGCCTGGATAGTACTGTGTGTTCTGCCAAATGGAAAGACAACAAAAGGAATAAAATCATATAAATATACAGCTACGTGCAAAGTTTTGTAGGATACAGCATAGCTGTTTGGGGAGAAAATGTAGAACATGATTCAGAGAATATATTTAAATTCTTTTTTCATAAAAAATATATATTTAATTTGTGTTTTATAAAAGCATGGCTTTAGTGTTGAGGAGGTTTTCATTGGCTAAGGATATTTGACATATTTATGGTATAAAGGTGATTAGAATAATGTCTGCATTTATTTCACATTGAAATTTCAAATAAGTAGAAGATATACAGTGTGCAACATAAAATCATTGCCAGTTAGGATATACTCCCTTTAAGAAAACATAATTCAGTATATGAAAATTTAAAGTGACTAACCTATAATCATGGAGGAATTATTCATGGTGTGAGGGATACTTCCTTGACTAAACATTTATCACAGAATATCTTTAAATAAACACTTTCCTTTTTGGACATTTTAAAATACTAGATTTAAAACTTGTGATGTTCTAGGATTATCTGAGGAGTACATCTGTGACATGGGGCATGAATTTTCACCTCTTTTCATTTTTTTTTTTTTTTTTTTTTTTTTTTTGAGGCAGGACCTCATTACACAGTCCAGACTGGCCTTGAACTCACAACTATTCTTCTGCCTCAGCCTCCTGAATACTGGGATTAAAGACTTGAGCCACTATGCCTGGCTGGGTATAAATCTTAATAGGTGATTTGAGAAGTTATTAGTGAACTTAGTTTATGATGAAATGATACATCAATATGAGCCAAGAAGACTAATAGCCTTTCAAATAGGCTCTCAACTTACGAAAGAATTCATGAAGGATCCTTTCTGCCCACTCATGTGATCACTTTCTAAAATGGTATTCTATTATGGCAATTATTATTTATTCTAGAATAGGTGCCAAAAATTTTTGCAGCCATTTGAAAGCTATCTCCATAGCCATAAAAATTAATGATCTTTTCTCTCTACTCTCCAAATGCTTCAGCAAAATTACCAAGTGAATCTCTTTTCCCTAACCAGGCTGCCTCAACTTCCTCTATTTCCTTTCCTTTTTGCTTTTTAATGTTTACTTATTCAGTTAATTTAGTGTGTGTGTGTGTGTGCATGTGTCTCCCAGTGAGTGTGGGGGCATCAGAGACAAAGTTGCAAAAATTGGTAAATATCCAGGGAGGAATCTTAGTACTTTTACATGGAGAATAGATTCAAGCCTGCTATGACTGGGATGCATTAGTTTATCACTTCATTAATACGTTCTGTGCTATAGCTATTTTGAAATTTTGGCCATATCTTGATTATTTCTAGACCACATGTGAGTCCTTCAATTTGAAAATATTTTTATATCTTAAATTTTTTTTCTTTTTGTCAACTGTCTGAGTTACCATACAAAATAACGGGATTCCTGGTGACATTTTTATAAACCTGTATCACTTTATTTTGTTCAATTTGTCCCTCTCCTGCCCGGCCTACTTTGCCCAATCTTTGCTGGTCCTTTTTCTTCACCTATATAGTTTGTGTGTGTGTGTGCGTGTGTGTGTGTGTGTGTGCGTGTGTGTGTGTGTGTGTGTGTGTGTGTGTGTGTGTGTACTCACACATGCTTGTATTCTCCATAGGAAAAAAAGTGTAACATTTTGTTTTGCCATCCTCAATTGCCTGCTCCCTCTCCTTTAGGCTCTTTCTTTCTGTTGCTTTGGTTTTAACAGGAACCATTCCAGAAATCAGCTGTGCCACCTTCATAAAGTTTTCCATGTCTGTCCTGTGCTGGATTGTGTTTTCTTTCTGTGATCTGCTTAGCTTCTTTTTGTTACAGCTCTCCTGGAATCTCATTCCTCATATATAGTAAGAACTCAATACTTACTGTTGCAATGAAAACAGAATATTGGGGGAGCATTATAGAATCAGTGTTCCCTCCAGCATTAGCTGTTTGTACTCAATATGCACAAAATATGAGGCAATCACAAAAATTTTCATGAAATATCTGACTCAACAAAATATACACAAGTACCAATCATCGGTGACTTAGTTTTAGGTCATATTGCTTTAAAAATTTTAAGCTCACATTGATATCAAAGTCAAAGGATGGCAGAAAATATAGCTTTCTCTTTCTGCTACAGTGAACATTTAAAATTAGAAATAAAAAATGAATATTGTATTTGATCACCTACAGAACCATGTGATCTTTCTTTTTAGGAGAAAGATCAAGTAACATGCATTGCAATCATGTCTAAAGATTAGAGAATTCTATATGCTAGGGCTATCTTCAGTTCAGCTATCAAGAAAAATCCCCCAAAGTTTGTAAGCTATGCCATGAAGAGAATTAACTCATAATCTTATTGGATTGCCAGGTAACAAACTTCATGCATCATCTTTAACATTTGAACCAATATGTTATATATTCCTGAGACAATTTCCCTACTAATTTACTCTTTCAACGAGTTATATATACATAGTTGGGGAGCTTGTTAATGTTTCATAGAGGTGTCCTATATGATTTTTAAATATTAAGTTATTGGCAGACATATAAAAATTACCTTTTTAAGAAATGAGCTGTATGCTTTCCCTTAATCTGCTTCTAGATATAACCTAACTTTTTTGAGGTAGAATTCCATTATCTCTGAGAGGAACATTGAGAACTTTTCAGAAAGAACCAATGAATTTTAGAAAGAAAATGACAACTCCATTGAAATTTCAGATTGGGATTTATATGTAATTAAGTGAATTAAAATTCATTTGAGTTGGGATTTAAAGGGATTTCTCCTATTTAGGAGACAGTTTAAATTCTTGGGAACTATTTGACAATTTCACTCAGAAAGCATTTGTAATGGATTGAGCATATTTGCACCTGATTTGCTAGGGTTCTTACCACTGAAGCAGATTTTGTGTTGCATATATACTCAGGCCAAATACAATATGTTCCTATAGATCTGATTCCTACTTACTAGTTTGATAGTTATTGAAATATATTTACCAAAGTCTTGTGTTTGACTAGCTAGCTCTCATTTCACATTTTAGAAAAAACTTGCCATGTATATATTATTATTATTATTATTTGTGGCAGAAATCTTGTATTTTCAGGTGGTCTGTTCAGTTCTCGTGCTCTTATGTCAGGTGCCAAAATATTTCAAAAAGGAAGCTTACTTCTGCCATGTGTGATTTCTGATGTGTGGTTTATTTGGATGTCATTTTGCATTGCATGTGAGACAGCTATTTTTTATTTCTTGATGTCTGTTGCACCCAAAGGAAATCTGTATTTTGATTTCTGCAAGAAAAGAGCAACTGGGTGTCACTGGAAAAACTTCCACCCACTAACATGGAAAAATATTCAATCTGTCTTATTACACTGAAGTGGGAGACTTTAAAGGGCAGCTCACCCAGTTAAGGAAGATATATTCCTGTCTGTGATCAATAGCATGTGAAGAAAAGCTCCTCTCTGAGCGCTAGCCAGCACAAAATTACCTTGGCAGTTCTTGGACCATGGACAGTCTACAAGTTCCTAAGGTTGAGCAGCCATGGAGAGCCATTCCTGATTCCAAGGGGGAAACAGTTCTCTCTGTGAGATCCATGGAATGTGACTTCTAAGGATCTCCCAGAGCCACAGAACAGCACTAGGGACTTCATCCTGCATATGCACTACATGATAAGTGAGAGACAGATAGTTCTCGGAAAGCATTAGTGTAAGGTAGCCTGACAAATGTTTCTTTGTTCCCTCTTACTCTTCTATTCCTTTCCACAAAGACATAATTTGGTTTCCTGCTTAGTGTGGGAGAATTGACTGCTTTCTAGGCAAAAACTTGTGTTTTCTATAGCTCTGTAGCCAAGTGAAATCGGTTTACTCTGGCCCAAGTGCCACATACTACCACCTGCTATTTGATCATTTTCTGTTCTTTTTAAAATTTATGGATATAGCAAAATCAAGGCGTAAGAATTGACTTATTTTATTACTTTTTACCTACAAAGTTTCTAAATGTGCTAAGGTGTCTACTTCCTAGTTTCTCTCTTTTTTCTTTCTCCTCTTTCTCCTTATCTACCTCCTTTCTCCTTCTATCCTCTATCACTTTCTTTATTCTCTCCTTTTTTTTTTTTTTTTTTTTTTTTTTGTGCGATGAAAGGAATTAAGACTGGTCTTAAAGATTAAGATTTGTTACTGATATTCATTTCATAAAATCATCAACTAATTGTTGTATTAGCTACCTTTGAGAAGAGGAAGGCATTATTGGGTTTCATTACATAAAATAAAGTGCTGAAAGAACTGGCCTAGAAGATAGAACAGTAATGTATGGAGATGTAAAGGACATGGCTTGTGTACAATGAACAATGTGGTACATTTGAAAGACACTGGACAATAGAAAGGTCCAAACCTAACCCTGCCACTAATTAGCTATGACCTTAGCTGAGTAGAGCTATTTAACTCAAATGAAACATTCTTGAAGTAAAGCATGGGGTGCCCTATGGACTTAAGGACACTGAAATTCTCTCTATGGTGTGGCACATTTCCTCATGGTCAACAATACACATCTATCAGTCATTAAAGTTTCTAATTAGCCTGTTCTGTACCTTAGGAGGTTACAGGCAGAACAAATATATAATATTAACTTGTTTTTTAGACCACAGATATATATTAATTAAAAATACCATAAAACAATTATTTAATCCTAAAATGATATTTACTGTTACAAACAAGAAACACAACACAACTTTTTTTAAGAGAGGGATCTCATATAGCACATTTAAAAAATTAATTTGTATGAATTTCACAAAATGTATTTATTGGGAAAAGTACTTGTATTTACTAAGTAAAATAGCTACTTTTTTTTGTAAGGTTGCCAATTTCAAGGAAAAATGAAAATGTTGCTGTATTAGAAGACAGAAGAATGAAGTAAACTATCTTTTACACATCTTCTATGAACTTACTTCTTTTTCTGTTATTGCTAAATGATGCCTGAAAGGACCTCAAAATGTCTGCTTATCATGGTTGAAATGTACTATCTGCATAATTTCACCTGACAGTGACATCTAGGATGTTTCTTTCCTGTATCATAGGAGATGCCAATAGTCTCTCTAGTCAGAACACAATTGATATTTGTGGACTTTTCAATATGTTGCTTACTCCGGCCTCTTCTCTTCTTTTGTTTCTTTCTACCTTTTGGTTACACCAATACTCAATACAAGCTTATCAAAGGTAAACACAGAGAGGAGGTGAAACACAGCATTTTCCAGAACTAGTTAAAGTTTTGAATGGGAAAAAAGGAAATAGAGAATAGAAGAAAAGAAAAGTGATAGTTGAAGTGAAACTGTTTTTTTTATTACTAAGAGCATAAAGGGAAGATGAGTATCATATCACCTGTACTTTTGAAAGTAACATTTTTATGAGTACAATATACGTTAACTTACTTGTCAAAGTAGATTAACTACATAAATAATTGGCATGGTAGAAACATCTAACTAAGTACACAGACCAAGAACAATTCTTGCTATTAGTGTCTCTTGCTCAGTAGCTGTCAAGTTGGGTAGTAATAGGCCTTTTCCCCAAACTCCTGATCTCCTTGCTTTACTTTTTCTCCCAGAATATTTGGAAGAATAAAGATGTTTCAAAGGAGCTCCTCTAGTAGTGTTCAGTTTCTGCTTGGTTTTCTGATGTTGGCCAAGCACAGAACCCCTTTCTTCTTTGCAGCTTATCTTCTCTATGCATGCTGGAAAAGATGTGTTCCCTTGGGCAGATGATGTTGTCAATATGCAACCTCAACTCGAAGAATACAGATGCACTGCTGAGTTCTACCATGTCCCGAGCATGGACTTAGGTAGTTTTCCTAATTTTTCAAAGCACAGATGAGGCCAGATTGTAACATTTAACAAACTCTTGCCAAGACACAAGGATAACAGAAGGATCCTCAATATAGGGAAACTTCAAACTGGATTTAAGCACTAGGTATGGCTTCTTAAACTCTGCATGCATTGTAAAGATCAGCATTTCTTTCATCACCATCTGGGAGGATTTAGTGTCTATCTGTGTCACATGCTACCTGTCAGGCCCAGACACACATTTAAAGCCTTCAGTGTGGAGCTCTTCCTCATCCTAAGTTTGTTTCTTGGCTATACATAACTTCCATTTAAAAATTAGGAATCCTTTGCTCATAGGAGTTGTTCCTCTTTTATTAGGCATTCAACAGTGCTTTACTAAACTACACAAACTGCTATTAGTTTATTGTTCAAGGTATGAGATCCTTTGCTTGACACAAATCTATGCAAGCCAATAATATTAAGAAATTAAGATTAAGTTAAGATTAATCTTACTATTATTTCTTCCTGGTGATAGTGCTGCAGCTATCAGCCTAAAGAGAACACATCAGTTCTTAGGTTTCAGGGTTATACTCTCCAGTTCCTGATGTAAACTGCTCCAACAGGAGCATGTGCACAGATCATCACCACCACTACCACCCACTACCATCACTCACTACCACCTCTATCACCATCACCACCATCACTTATCACCACTCATCACCTCCACCACCACTGGTAACATAAAGTTACAGCAGTGTAAATCATTACTCTAGATTTTTCAGAAACACCTGTGGGACTAGAGACATCGTCTCCTACAAGAAGCCAGTTTCTCATTTGGTGCAAGTCACTCTGTTGGAGCGTGGTAAATGACTGGATCTTGGGAGAGGGGGTAGTTTTATATTTTTATGTCTAGAAATTTGGATATTGGTGGATTTTTAAGATCACTAGGTCTGCCAAAAACAAATTTAACCCTTTTAAAACTGAAACATTGATAATGAGTTAGTTCCTAGTCATTGTTATTGCAACACAATATTAAGAACACTTTTGGAACACTATCTATGTTCTGAGATTAACAAACTTGCTTTTAATGCCCTAAATTAATTTTAAATATGAATACCATTAAAATCAGCTTATATTTGAGTTGATAGAAATACTCAACTTAATTTACATTTACCAAGTACTTTGCCTATGCTTTCCTTACTTCATCAAAACATAAATGCAAATAAAAAAATCCTTTCTTGGTGGCTGGAGAGATTGTGCAACAGCTGAAAACACTATTTTGCAGAGGATCTGTGTTAATTCCAATCATGAACACTGGGTATTTACAACCACCTTTTAATGCCAGCTCTTGGAAGATCCAATACATTTTGCCTCTACAGGCCTATGCTGACATACACACATGCATACACACACACACACACACACACACACACACAGATGCACAAATATGTGTATACATATGACTAAAAAAATAATAATAGAACCTCAAAATGTAAAAAAAACAATATTTTATTATATGAACTTTCTACTAAGGTCTATTTGTCTGTTTATTCTACTTGGTTGAAAACTATTTATCTGTGTTAATATGCTATCTCTTTTCCACTTACTAGGCCATCGTAAGCAATAGTGTTTTGGTCTGCCTTTTCCATAGATTGCGTGGCATGAACTTCATTGTATTCTTGTCCTGTTTCCTACCTCTTTCCTTATAGCTTGTCTACTATTCCTATATAGAAAATCTGTTCCTTTTGATTCTACCTTAACTTTTAGAGTGGTGGCATATAATGCCAGTCTGTCTTACTTGATTCTAATTAATAAGCCTCCAGACTGTCCCTGGGTGACCTGACTTTTTAAGGAACCCACCTAATTGGAAGTGCAATCATAAATTATATGCAGTTACATCATTTAGTACTGGAACATGAATGAAACATAAATTGATATATGCCATAGTCACTTAAGGGTTAGAAATGAAGGGAATACTTGATTACATTGAATTTTCTCTTTTTCTTTTCCAAATGATGTACAAAAAAATCAAGATGCTTGAAGGTTATTTTAAAAATCGTAAAGAGAATTTTCAAAGGAGAGTTTGAAACACACATAAAAAAATTGCATCCTTTCAATATATACCAAACCTGGTTATGGTATGAATTGTGTCCTCACAATTATGTTGAAATCCTAACCCTTAGTCCTCACCATAAGAACTTGTTTGAAAATAGGGTCATTGCAGATAAAATTAGTTCATACTGGAATAGAGTTGGTCCCTTGTCCAATATGGCCAATATCATCCTGACGAGTAGAAATTCAAATACAGACACAAACACAGATTGGTGGCTTGTGAATGTGAAAAGAGAGACTATAGTGAAAACTTTACACTGCAAAGGTCACCAGCATACCACCAGAAGCTATGAGACAGACATAGCTGTCTTCTCCCTCAGCCCTCCTCAGGAGTCAGTATGCTTGTTCCTTGATCTTGGTCTTCCAGAGTCTACAACAGCAAGACAACTAATTTCTATTGTTGGAGTAATTCAGATTTGTGTACTTTGTTCTTGCAGCCTGAGAATGTGCTTTTCTGTGTCTGTGGAAGAGATGATCACTGTGTTAAAGAAAGAAGTTATTTCATTTCCCTCTGCAATGAAAATGGATTTAGATTCTTTCTATTGGTTTCACAATCCTTGCAAATATGGACATTAGCACACAGAATAAAGTCTAACTATAAGGCTATATAAGTCTTCTAAATAATTACTCATAACTTGGGTCAATATTAAGAACATTGTTAATTTAGATAGACTCTGACTTGGCTCCTCCAGGAAAACAAAAGGGAACATTAGTACAGGAAGCCAGTTACAAAGTTTTTTAGGAGCCATAAAGTAAACATCAGGTTGACAAGAAATCTTTGTTTCAGATAGGGATGCTACCATACTCAGTACTATTGGATTAGAGAAGATGTCATGCTCCCTCAGCTTTAGAGTTTGATATGCCCACTGACAGGTGGATGCAAGGAGGAAACATTCTAGGAAAGCTGGTACCATGGAAAGAAAGTATATTCAGTGGTTGCAACTCTGGGTGAGGAGAGACAAAAGTGAGTTTTCTCTCTCTTCCCTGACTATCATAGTTGGCATGGAAAATTTGCAGACATGACACACATTATGTTTTTAAAAATTGGAAGCCAAATTTTATTGATGTATGAATTGGGAAAGTGCTGGCTAAACATCAGGTACAATTTGACATATTAATATTTGCATACCATATCTCAATTATATGGCACCTATGTTTCAAGTACTATTGTAGAAATTTAATATTAAGAGGGACTAAAGCTCAAAATGTTTAAATAGTTTGTCAATAATTATATTACTAGTGGTGAGTATAGGCAGGACTCAGAGCATGTTTTTGTTTGACACCCAATCAAAGCCCACACTGTCTTCACTATTACATATTTCAGTTTACTGAACATAGTTTGGGAGCTAGAGTTTACTATTATTGTTTACTATTTTACTGAAGAAGCAAGAATGTGCCCACAAAAAAGCAATAGCAATTTTAGGGTATGCAAAAATGGGTCCAAAGGCAAATTTGTGCTAGTGGGAGTACAGAGAACAAAGCTACTGTGATAGAAATTCATCTTGGACAATTTGTAAGCTAAAACAATAGCATTTAAAGAAGTTTTAAGTTTATAGACAACTTAATGGAGAGCTCAGAGTTTCCACACATGCATGACTTTTCCTGCTGTCACCCTTACCCAAAAGAGTGGTTTAGTTGTCAAAACTGATGATTTTTTTTTTCTGATATGGTATCACTATCTGAAATCCGCAGGTTGTATTAGATTTTATGGATGTTGTACATTCAATTCATTTTGGCAAATGTATAATGATGTATCTATAACTTAGCATTATGTCAGTCAGTTTTGACTATTAAAAATTTTGGCTCCCTGTCTTCAGTCCTTTACCATCTGTAAACAAGTCTAGTATTAGATCAGAGGCCCAGGAGCCCTATTATGCAAGAAACCTTTCCTAGGCAAGTTACTTCTTCCCTTTTTCCTCTTCACCCAACTCTCCGCCATCTTTAAGCCCACAAGGTTAGTTCTAGACTCTTAGTCCGAAAACCCTCTCCATTTGTCTACTAGCCCTAGACTTATGGCTGGGAAGCCATCTGTCCCTGGTTTTGTTTAAACTAGACTACTTCTGGTCACATACCTGTCCCAATCTAAGTAAGGTCAGAAATTTACATCAGATACTCAATGAAAGAAAGAAGTCTTCACACCCAGGTCAAATTCCTTGCCTCCTCCAAATGCAAGAATGGCTAAAATACCATGAAATATTTTCTAATGAAAACTACTTAGTTGAATATTTGACATGTATTTTTTTTAAAAAAAAAACAAAAACTTCTCCAATTCACAGGATTTATTTATTTTTTTTTAATTTTTTAATTTAATTTTATATAACAAAGTCCAATTAAATGAAAACAAACATTTATACACAATATTTGGGAATTTGGGCGTCGTTCTTTCCAAACTACTTCCTGCTGGTAAGGGGCGCTGTCTTGGGGGATTCGAAGAAGATTCAGATATCCTAGCTGTAGTCTGTAGGGCTGTTTTGTCCAGCTGTTTGGAATGTAGGATCAGCTTGTACTCTGTTTCAGGCGGTCTGGTGTGATCAAACCACATTAGTCTGGAAGGAATCCACATCTTTTCATTTTCTGTGGAAACAAAAATAGAAATCCTTTTCCCCAGTAACTTGTTCTTCAACTTAAATTTTGGAGTCAAAGCGTTTTTTTTTTTTTTTTTTTTTTTTTTAATTTATTATTTTACATGTCGATCCCAGTTCCCTCTCCCTCCCTCCCTCCCTCCCCTCCAGCCCTCCCTCCCTCCTTCCCTCCTTTTTGCCCTCTCTACCCTCTCCCATGCACTCTAAACACCCTCCCCTCCCAACCCCCCACCACAATACCATATGTAGGGGAATGCCATCCAGTTGGGGTCATGTAGATCTGACAGGTCCTGTGAAGTAGGGACTAGGGCTTCTCTCCTATCTCTAGAATAAGGCAGTTATCCCTCCATGGGGGATATGTTTGCAAACTCCTTTTGTGCACCAGGGATACATCCTGGCTCCACTGTCTGAGGTCTCTTAGACTGCTCAGACCTTCTGGCTGAGACCCATATTCAGGGGGGTCCGAGTCAGTCCCCTGTTGGCTTCCCAGCTATCAGTCTAGTGGCCCTTAGCTCCTCCTTGTTCAGGTAAGCTGTCTCTATGTACTTCTACCGCATGGTCTTGTCCTCTCCATCTGCTTCTGGGTTCTAGTTCGACTCAGTGTTTATGTATGGGTGTTTGCTCCTATTTTCAACAGGCATTAGTTGCGGACTCCATGGAGAAGTTAGTTGTTGATCTCACTCTCCGGGAAGGGCATTTATGATAGCCTTTCCACGGAAGCTGAGATTGTTAGTTGGGAGCAGTCTTGTAGTTCCCTCGACCTTTCTTTGTGTTCAACTTTATCTTCAAACCAATATTGGCTCCCTCTTTTATGTTCTCTTTCTCTGTCTCTGTCTCTCTCTCTCTTTCCTATTTTCCATTCCTAACCAGGCTCAAACCTAATTCACAGGATTTAAAGATAGAAATTTCACTGAACTCCAAGAGGATAATAGTAAACTCTCCAATAATGTCCAAAAAAATAAGAATATAAAAACTGGAATGAAACAACCAAAATATTTTCGGACTTTGAAAACTTAATTCAATAGAGAGATAGAATCCCTGATGAGAGCACAAAATAAATATGGAATTGAAAAACTCGGTGTCTCAATTAACAATTTGTGGGAAAGCCTTGCAAATCAAATGAATCAAGCAGAAGACAAACTATGTATTTAAATAGATATAGACTAACTGCTCAAAGAAAATGACAAATCTAAAAGTACAGGATAGGAACATATGGGAAATGTAGAATATAATCAAAAGACCAAATCTTCAAATTATAGGCAGAGAACATATATTTAGCAAGATCATAGAAGAAAACTTCCCCAAACAAAAGGAAGACACTCCAAACTTTGATGCATGCAATTTCATAAAAAGCATACTAGTAAAAATAATTGTATATAATTCAAACACCCACTTTCTCCTTCAGATAAGTCATGTGGAAAAAAATAAACACAAAAATCTCAGAATAGCTTTTTGAATCAAATGGGCCTAACAGGTGTCTATGGAATAGTCTCCGTAAATGCCAAAGAATGTTCACTCTACTCAACAGCACATGGAAGCTTCTATAAAATAGGACACACACTGGAACATAAAACAAACATTCACAAGACCAGAAAAAAATAAATAAGCCCAGGTATATTCCACCATGAGAGCAGAAAGGGGATGGGATGGGGAGTCAGTTGGGGGACATGGGAGGATGGAAGGGAGAGGGAACTGGGATTGATATGTAAAATAGAATTGTTTCTAATTTAAATAAAAAAAAGACCTTAAAATTGACAGAAAACAAAGCTCTAGTAATGGTACAAATTTATGGAGACTAAGCTAATCTCACTGAATTATAGCTAAGTCAAAAAAGAAATTAAAAAATAAGTCAAAATTTTGGTGGAACTAAATGAATATTGAAAGATGACACAGGACAAAACTGCTGGGATACATTAAAAGCAGTTCTAAGATGAAAATCCATATCCCTAAGTGCCTACATTAAAAAGTCACAAGGAACAGAAATAAATGATTTAATGATGCACTCAAGAATTTGGAAAAAACAAGAATAACCCAATCCCAAACCCAGATGACTCCAATAATAATAAAAATTAAAGCATAAATTAATGAACTAGAAGCAAAGAAACCATACAAAGAGTCAAAGAACATAAGAGCTGTGGCTTTGAGAAGAAAGCAAGATGGGTAGCCATTTAGTCCAAATAATGAAAAGAAAGAAAGAGATGTCAAGAGAATCAGAAGTGAGCAGGAAAACATTATAGCAGATAATAAATAGAATACAATGAGGGGATTGTTAAAACCGGGACATCATTAAATTGGACAATCTAAAAGAAACAGATCAATTTTCTGATTAACCCAAAATACCAAAGTTAAAGCATGAAGAGACCAATCACATAAACAAAGAAGGCTGTAACATGAATAATAAAAGACCCAGAGGCTGATACTGGAGTTCAAACTTTGAGCTGAAGGTCAGAGATTCAAAGTAGCCAAGCCAGTAGATCTTACCTCTCCCTAGATGAAATGGCCATCATCAGAGGCAAGAGCTCTGAGTTTCTGTGTTTTCCTGACTTATATTGCTTTCTCTGCCCAGCCATATTACTCCTGTTTCCACCTCCATAGTGCTGTGATTAAATACAGGAGCTCTGTTACTCTTCACTATTGTGGCTCCTAAAGGGAATGACACTATTGGGAGTAGTGGCTTTGTTGGAGTAGGTATGGCCTTGATGGAGGAAGTGTGTCATTGTGGAGGAGGGCTTTGATGACTCATATATGCTCAAGTCACATCCAGTTCTCAGACTACATCTTCTTGCTTGCATATCAAGTTGTAAATCTCTCAGCTCCTTCTATAGCACCTTGTCCGCCTGCATGCTATCATGTCCCACCATGACGATGGACATGAACTTCTGAATTGTAAACCACACAATTGAATGTTTTCCTTTATAAGAGTCTTTATGGTGTCTATTCACAGCAATAGAAACCCTAACTAAGAAAATGACTGTCATGGAAAACCACAACTGGACACAATGCAGAGATAAATAGATATGAGAAGCTAAATTCAGATAGATTTGTAGACAACTCATGTCCTACTTCTATAGATAGTAGGGTGCAGAATAATTATCAGAGAAAAGATATCAGGAAGTCTGCTGTGAAACCATATCTCCTAAAAATGGTTGAGTAAACAAGACTAGCAGAATCCCAGTATCAATGAGTATACTTACTCTTAATTGTGGAATGAGGAAAATTTCGTGGAGTCCCATCCACAGACAAAGAATTACAGGAAAATAAGGACTATAAGGAATAGAAGAATTAGCCTCCTTACTGTTTGTACAATATGGAGTGGTCAGCGTTGGAGCCATATATACACAACAAAAATGGACCCTGAAGGTCTTATCTATATATTTGGCATATACACATGTATGTGACAACAATATAGAAAAAAGAGGCTACCAACTTGAGGATAGGAAGAACATGAGAGGAGCTTCAGGGAGAATAGCTGGAAAGAGCTAGAGGGAGGAAAGAGACAGCATAAAGAGATGTAGTTCTATTTTATTTAAAAACCTATTAAAAAAACTCACTTATAACCCCTGCCTATTGTTTTTATTGTCTCCACAGTTTTCCTTTCCTGGTATGCCAACAATTAAAAACACTTAGAATGTGGTCATTATTGGTTGTCTTCTTCCATTTAATAATGCACATTTGTGTTTTTTTATGTCTTAAAAATAATTTTCTTATAGTAATAATAGTATTTCATTGCTTGTATGTATGTATCACAGTTTTTTTTTTCTCTCTCTACTTACTTACTGAAGGACATCTTGGTTGCTTGTTGGCAAGTATGAATAGGTTTCTATAAACATCATATGCAAAGGTTTCTGTGTGGGCATGTTGTAAACTCCTTTGGGTAATAAGCTGAAACATTGCTGGATTTTATGCTAAGAGTATGGAGATTTGCAACAAATTATCAAAATTGTCTTTTAAAGTGAGGATGCTCATTTTCTTTTTATCAGTGAAGAACTAAGGTTTCTTTTGCCCTCTCCTAGTCTGCATTTAACAGCAGTCGGTTGAGGTTTGTCTATTGTAATGGAGATGAAATGGTGTCTCACTGTCATAAATTGTATTCTTTGAAATGCCATGTGATGTGGCACATCTTTACATATGCTTATTTACCATGGGCCTGTCTTCTTTGTCATAGTGCCTGTTTACTAATTTTATAATGTATTTTCTTTTTGTTGTAAGATTTCCTTATAATTTGGATAATATTCCTTTTCTAGTTATGTATTTTCTCCAGGTCTTCGGCTTGTTTTGTTATTTCTTTGGCATTGTCTTTCACAGAGCAGAAAGTGTGTTTTCAATGAAGTACAGCTTATCAATTATTATTTTGTCATAGATAAATCCTTTAGTGTTGTATCTAAAAGTCAATATCATATAGGTCTTCTAGGGTATATTTCCTGTTATGCCTTGTGGAGTTTTGTGTTTTATTTAGGTGCACTGGTTAGTTTTTGTTAATTTGTCACAAATTAAAGTCTCCTGGTAAGAGAGAGCCTTCTTCAGACTGACTCATGGGTTGTGTGTTCACAGTTTGTCATTATTAACGATATATGAATGTGGGCAGGTACAGCTCAGTACAGGTAGTGTCACTTCTGGTCAGGTGGTCCTGAGTTGTATAAGAAAGAAGGCTGAGCAAGCCATGGGAAGCCAGTCCATAATCACTGTCTTTTTGTGGTGTCTACTTCTGTTCCCGCTTTCAGCTTTCTGTCCTGAATTCCTACACTGAATTCTCTAAGTGGTAGAATGTAAAGTGAAGCGTGAGTCAAATTTTTTCTTGATCAAATTTCTTTTGGACAATGTTTTATCATAGCAGCAGGAAGCTTAACTAGAACAAGAGGGTTGATGAAATTTTGTTTTGTTTGTTATTTTTTTCTAATATAAGCAGTTAAACATGGTCTTAGACAAACTAAGCAAATGTTCTAGATGAAGCTACACACCCAGTCCTATGATGTTTTGAATAGATTTTTCTGTAAGATGAATCTGAGTGTAGCTGCTACTGTTATCTTTACTCCTTTAACTCTTCTTCTTCCCTTCATCTTCTGGTCCTCTTCCTCATCATCTTCATCCTCCTCCTCCCCCATCTTTTTATTTCTCTTCCTCTTTTTACTTATCTCCCTTTCCTCCTCTTTCTTATCCTACTCCTACTCTTTTGTTTACATTGGGTGTTAGTTGTTCTACTATTACTTTTGTGGAAAAACTATCTTTGCTCTATAGTATTGTCCTTGATATTTTAATAAGGGCCAGTTGATTTCTTAGTTTTGTGATTACAAACATGCATGTACATGTACTCACACATGTCATTTTTTGGGGGGGGTATCTACTGTGCTTTAATGATCCACTTTTGTACTCTTTTTTAGTGTGATAGTCTCTTAATCAACTTTGTAATGTATCTTAAAGTTGAATAGTGTAAATCTTTTGATTCTGGCATTTTATCTATTTATTTTGTTAACTAGTGTGTTGGCTTTTCTGAATCTTGGCCTCTTTCTATAAATTTTAGAATCAGTTTGTCAATGTCCACAAAAAATAACTTCTGACTGAATCACATCTGTATAGATCATTATGCAAGAACTTGACATCTTAAAAATAGTGAGGTTGTTAACCTTGAAACCTGTCACCTTTCTATGGTGACACTGCTGTAATTGCTTATTAAGTCTAGGAATTTTCTTGTCAGTTTTCTACAGTGAGGAATATGTACTCTGTGAACAAAGTCTTATTTTCCTTCTATAATTGTTATAACTTGTGTTGCCTTTCTTGTAGTTTTTTTTTGTTTGTTTGTTTTGTTTTGTTTTGTTTTAAGTTTTATAGCAGCCGGGTGGTGGTGGCACAGGCCTTTAATCACAGCACTAAGGAGGCAGAGGCTGGTGAATCTCTGAGTTTGAGAGATCAGCCTGGTCTACAAGAGCTAGTTCCTGGACAGCATCCAAAGTCACAGGGAAACCCTATCTCAAAGACACACACACACACACACACACACACACACACACACACACCAAAAAAAAAAAAAAAAAACCAAAGAAAAAGAAAAAGAAAAAAATATAGCTAAATATTGAAAATAGCCAATGAGAGGTAATATCCCCAATTTGTTCCTAATCTTAGTGGAAAACCTTTTAGTGTGCTGGGAAATTTCTTATAGAAAGGTAGATGGGAAGTATTGAGTAAAAAAGAGATATAGAATTATATTTTCAGTGATTCACTGAAGAAGTGAGGGAAATGAAAATCTTCTTATATTCCTGATATTAGGTCCCTGTCTTTGGTAATATTGTGCCCTTGGTCTATGAAAATATCTAGAACTTGCAAGTTTTCTTTTCCACTTTGAGGTGGAACAAGATTACTAGAAGACATTGGATTTGTTTATATCACTTCTAGGTTAAGTTTGACAGTAAAGGACTAGGAGGAGTTAATATATTTGTAAAATTGAATAAACCTTCACTTCTACCAAGCCAAGCTATTTTCTTTTATTCTGGATGCTCTTATATAGTCTCAAAAATGGAGTATTAATCATTTTCTTTCCTTGACTATTTTTATCACTTCTGCCTTTTTCTTTACCATTCTCATCTTTACCTGCCTCAAGAACTATCAACAAACACACAATAACTAAGCAACATACGCCTGATAGCTTTTCTGTTTTCGCCTGTATGAATAGAACATGATTACATAAGAAAGCAATCACTCTCTGTTCTACTTTTCATCAACTTGATTGTCAAACCAGGTAGGCAAATCAAAACTTACTTGTAGACTTAACTTTGGCAAAGGACGAATGGCAAATATATGTTTGGGATAAGCTATAAAAAGTTTTTTGCTTTGGTTTCATATGCTTGAAACTTTATTCTGTTTAACTTTGCTACAGAGATTGTCTTTCTTATAGGACTGCACTATTTTTAACAAGCTGGAACTAATCTTGCATTTACTCCATCATCAAGTATCCTGGTGAATAGTGATTGGCCCCCTGAATCTAACATTGAGTTTTTATCAGCAATAACCTTTTTAATTTTTTTTCTGTTCAGAAATTCTCTCCGGTGGTCTTGCTCTGAACCTATTCTTTTGAATTCTTAATTTTTAGCATAATAAATCAAGCATATTAATTTCTCAATGAAAAATCTGGACATTTTGCATTTCTTTCCTTCCCCCTGTTTTAGTATGATTGTGACATTTAGTGCTTTTGTATACATTTTAGCCATGTTCTCATTTTACCTTCTATCTAGAAAATTCGCATTCTTACATTACCATAAGTATTGTGTGCATTTAGATTCTCAACCTGTTGAAGACACATTCTGGGTTTTCACCTTCTTAAAGGGTGAAATTTTAATCCTCAGAGACTAAACAGGAGCTAGCATCTTTGTTTTACTGTGGGGGCAGACAGAACCACATCTCTCTCTCTCAGTTTTCCCTTTATTGCTCAGGCATTTGCCAGTCTTAGTTTTTAAGATGGGAGACTTTTTATTTCAGATACCTTGTGTCCTTGTGGTTTAGTCTTATTCCCCCACAAGAGCAATACAGTCTAACTGGGAGCAATGGGCTTTGGTACCCCTATGTTGCCAGTCAAAAGTCACTGAAGAATCAGCCTTAGAAGTGTGTCATTCTATTGTCCCTTTGTTTTTCTTGGGAGTTAAGTTTTTAAATGCGTTTTCGTCACATTTTACCAGCATTGATTTACTTTCTGATCAATTTCCTTTTTAAGTTTGTTTCAACAACAGTCCTATTTGGTAGTTATGTGCTTACTCATTCTAGAGGTTTAAAAAAACGTAGAACTTCCCAGAACCACATGGCTAGAACTCATAGTGCTAGAAATTAAACTTGAAAGCCTTAATTTCACATTTGGATTGTATATTAGAATTTTTTGTATTAAAAAAAAAACCTGAAAAGCATCTGTATGTTATCAGCTATGCTAATTCTTGAATGATCTTAGGATGATTTTAATCATCATAAATACTATGACATTAAAATTCTAGGTGAATATCAATTTTACATATATTATGGAAACCTGAGTTTGCCTCAAAGTATATATGATATAACTATTTTTCCTAGTTTTAGTACTTTAAACCTTGGAAGTATAAAATATTTTCTTTAATTTCTTTGTAACTCAAATAGCACACCTTCAGTGCTTACATTACAAAGAATAAACTAAGAAGTAGAAAAAGACACAATTAAAAAAATTTCCTCAAATGCCATACTGTACTTGGAAAAACATCTTGCATTTGAAGAAATCTTTCCCTGCTGTGTGTCTGGCCTTTGCTGTTGCCAGGTGCCCCAGGAGTATCACTGGACTGGGACCAAGTTGTATGATTAAGCTCTCTATACTTTGCTCTAAAAAAAATAAGAAAGAAGGACTTTCAAGAGATCACAGCTACAAATATGCACTAGTGTGATATTGGTTAGTATCATTAATTTCTTTCATAACTACTACTGGTACCCTTGAATGCAGTGGAAATTCTGAAAGTTAACTAGATGAGGATAATACTTGTGTTTTTCTATATTATTTATGACTATTCTAATAATCAGCCTACAGACCTTGATATGGGAAATCAAAAGTAAAATTACTGCTATGTAAATGGGTTGGAAACTTTCTCTGGGCATACATGTACCTGTAACTTTTGTGATGTTTCAGACAACTACTTTTCATTGTGGCCAAGTTGCAAATGACATTGATAAGGTGTGTGAAATAGTTGATCTTCAAGTAATAAAAATTGTCAAGATTTTCCTGAATAATAAAAACTACAAATAGGCCAGTAATTACAGCTAAAGTTTGCGAAATAGATGAGAAATAACTACTATGTGTTTCTCAAAAACTTAACTTTTATTAAAAAAATTCACAGTCCTAAAGAAAAGTTGCAATAATAGCACAACAAATACCTTTATACCCACATCTAGATGTTTTAAGTATAAATGGTGTTGCCCAGACTATTCAGTCAATTTTATAAGTAGACACTTGTCTATCTGAAAATTAATTTCAGCTGTTATTATGCTCCTCCCCTAAAAACTTCAGCTTGTTTTTTCCTGAAATGGAACAACCCAACAATAAGCAGTGTCACTAATACCATGCAGTCTGTATTAAATTTTCCACTTACCCAAGTATCCAAAATGCTTTATGTAGCTACTTTTTCCTTCTAATAGAGAACTCAGCCATGTCCCACACATAGTGCTTAATTGTTCTTCTTCTATATGTACTTATGATAGCCAAATCACTGCCCACTACCCTTTGTCATTTCTGATTCCAAATCTATTGAAGAACACTAATTAGCTGCTTGTAGGCTGTCCCACATGCTATATTCTTTAGTTGTTCAGGGTTGAGTATATTGAAGATATTAGTCCTTAGCCTCATTTATTTTTCTTGCAGTAAATGTTTCAAATTCTTGCTTACTTCCTATTACATGTAAAATAATCCTTCTATCTACTTCATAAAGCAAAGATTCCTTTAGGAAAGGAAGACACAGGTAAAATCCTGGTACCATGTGAATCCTTTCTGGTCCCATCTGACCTGCCTTCTACAACAAACTATCATCAGCACTTTCAGACTTTTTCTTTTGCCAAACTGGAAAATTATTTATTTGTATGTTTATTTGTTTTTCATAACAGATACATTCTCTTCTTTAACTTACTTTTAAAATAATGCTAAAGTTACAGAAGAGTTTCAAAGAGAATAATGAGCTCTTGAACTTAACAATCACGGGTCTACACAAGTTTCATTGCACATACCTTGTGATTGTTCAGCTTGAGATTTCTGTGGGACACCTTACAGTGGGAGGTGGGGCATCTTTGAGTTTTTTGCCTGCTCTTGATACTTTTTCTCCTAGTGGGTTGCCTCATACAGCCTTGATATGAGGAGAGTTTGTCCCTACACTTACTGCATCATGTTATGCTATGCTTGGTTGATATCCTTGGGAAGTCTGTTACTTTTGGAAGGGAAACAGAGGAGCAATGGATATTGGGGAGAGGGAAAATAGAGGGGGCACTGGAAGGAGTGGAGGGACTACAGGAGGGGCCTGTAGTCCAGATTTATTGCTTGAGAGAAGAATAAATAAATAAAACAAAATAATTAGAAAAACATAAGAGTATCATGGTACCATTGTCAACCCGCATAAACAGACATTAATAAGTTATCATTAGCTAAATTCCAGTCCTTGACTCTTAAAATTTCTCTGTTCTAGAATCATGTAGAATTCCCTTTTGCATGTAGTCAATATTTCCCCTTACTAACTACTCTTTTCCAATCCTGATGTTTCTGAGGTCCTTTTCTTCTTCTTCTTCTTCTTCTTCTTCTTCTTCTTCTTCTTCTTCTTCTTCTTCTTCTTCTTCTTCTTCTTCTTCTTCTTCTTCTTCGTCGTCGTCGTCGTCGTCGTCGTCGTCGTCGTCGTCGTCGTCTTCTTCTTCTTCTTTCTTCCTCTTTTCCTCCTCCTTCTGCCTCTCCTTCTCTTCCTGATCTTGTCATATTTTGAAGTGATTTTCCAAGGAGTTTTGTTGTAAACTTATCAGTTCTGGCTTCTCTGTGTTCTTTCAATATTTTGGTATTAGTTTGAGGATAAAAACCTGAAAGATAAAGAATTTTCCTCATCACACCAAATCAAAGGGATCCACTCCCAACTAGTAGTCCATTTTAAGGTGTTGCTTTTCAATCCTCCTTACTGTGAAGTTAATGTCCTTTAGAACTGAATTCTCATGGCCAATTCTCAACCAAAGGGGTAGTAAGCTCTGCTTTTATGGAGGGTATAACACACAATCCTTCTACTTATTATGCCTTTCAAATCACTTTATATCTCTTACTTTTCTGCTTTTAGTTTTACCTATAACAGTAGTTGCTTAACTGACTGCACCATAATTTATTGTCATTGTTCTATGACTGAGGGTTTAGGTTTTTTTCAGTATTTTTAAGTCATGATATTAACTATAATATTAACTATAATAATGTTGTTGTTTTGAGGCAGAGTTTTTCTGTGTAAACCTGGCTGTCCTGGAACTCACTCTTTAGACCAGGCTGGCCTCAAACTCACAGACATCTAGCTGCCCTTGCCTACACAGTGCTGGAATTAAAAGTATGTGCCACCACTACCTGGCTAGAATTTTTAAAAGAAATGATGTTGAGGCCTTCCATGGGGGATCTGCAAAAAGGGGACAGGATGGGGGCTGTGGAGATACAGGGAAGGATGGGGGTGTGTGTGAGGGAACTGTGATTGACACGTAAAACAAGATTGTTTCAAATTTAAGTAAAAATATTATCATAATAAAAATGATGTTAAACTTTATCATATTTCTTTTTCTATTGAAATATATTTTAGATTTTCTTCGTCTGTTCTGTTAATAAGGTGACTTTTGCTTGTTTTCCAATGTTAAGTGTATATGTCCATGCTGAAAAGAACTTACCCATAATGAGTTAATCTTTGTAGAATACTGAATGTAATCCCTAAAAACTTACAATAAATTTTAACATAGATCTTAGTGTGGAAGTTTCTATTCTTCTAAATCAACATTTATTAATTTCTTGTAATTTTTCAGAGCTGGCCAGAAAATCTGCTAAACTGCCATCAGTATAATGGAAAATGAGCTGACAGGATTACAGTTGCTTATGTCTTCTTGGTTTATGAACAACTTTACTCCTTGTGTCTCTTAGCTCTCAGTAATAGCCACAATTCCCTGTACTAAAGAGATCTCCAGAGCTTTTCCTTCAGTGAATCAGCTGATCTTCTGTGTCACAGAGAAGTCACCATATAGCAAATCCTTTCATTGTGATGCTTCTACTTATACTTAATTAGGAAGGTCTAGAAAATGACTTGTTCTTTAAAATTCAACTTTGCAGTGTTTATTGAAGGATGCCCTATACCACCATTTACTTTCTTCCCAGTCTCCAGAAAGCCTTCTCAGGAAGATTGTGTGATACCAGCATAACTTGTTACTGAACCCACTGACTTGATGTGTATACTCAGAGGCTTCATGGCAGTATAGATACAAACTCAGGCTTTTGAGCTGATATGCATTCCTCACTTCTTGCTGTCACAGGGAGAGACACATATTTTTCAGTATTGCTCAGTTAACGAAATCCAATGGGAAAATTCACCTTTTTTATTTAATTTTTTTATTTGCTTTACATACCAGCTACAGTTCCCATTACCTCTCCTAATCCCATTACCCACTCCTCCCCCTTACCCAAACCCATCCCCCATCCACTCCTCAGAAAGTGTAAGGCCTCACATGGGGATTCAACAAAACTTGGCACATTAATTTGAGGCAGGACCAAGCCCCTCCCCTCCTGCACCAAGGCTGGGAGATAAATGTGAAGGTTTGCAATGAAGAAAGGGACGGGATAAATGATGTAATTCACATTATAATCTTAAAATTAAAAGAAAAAGAAAGAAAATGCATTTGTAAGAATAACACAAAACAAAACAATGTAATTGATATCAGCCCTTTAAAATTATAATATTTCTCTGTAGAAATCCATCTTAGTTCCTGTCAACAATTGAAAAGGCAATTTTTTTCTGGGCTCTATGACATTCTGAGGGAGACAGGTTGAGGAAGGCTCATTCTTCCATGCTTATATTCCTTATCAATCAGTTTGTAATAGATCATTTCTGAAGATTCTTATTTTTTAGAATTAACCTCTTAGTCATCCAGTTTGTAATAGTAATAGTTCATTGCTGGAGAGCATTAATTTTTAGAATTAATCTCCTGGTTTGAGTAGGCACTTGTGTATGAAACCAAGAGCAATATTATTTTAAAATTAGGATTTTTAGGAGAACTAAAAAGAGAATGTAGCTTCATATCAACCTACATGATTACTTAAGAGGACGTCTCCTAGAACCTACAGAATATTTTCTTAAAAGGGAAAACATGTGCCATCTGTCTTAATTTATAAATTTCTGGTTTCTTATGTTTAATGTTCAGTTCAAAAATCAAGTCCATCATTAAGCAGTAAGTACACAAGGAAGAAATAAAAAATTGTAGAGTGAAAGCTACAGTTATTATTGCTATTTGCAAACTTAGAATATGTTTCTGAAGTTTGGTTCAGAAACAGTCTTTGTAGGGGTGTGATGATTCCACCCAACTATGTTGACACAGATGTATGATGTAGGTTGGCCAAAGTCTTTCATAATAAGCAACAGGTTGTGACCAAATTTAATTAGTCTGGAAGTATAATTTTGAAATATGTTATGACCCTCATAGAAGTATGTATTTGAATGACTGGTCCATATGGAGTGGTACTATTAAGACTATTGCAGTAGGTGTGGTCTTGTAGGAGGAAGTGTGTTGCTATGAAGGTGGGCTTTGAGGTCTCATATATGCTCAAAGCATTCCCAGTATGGCAGTCTCCTGCTACCTGCAGATGAAGATACAGAACTTGCAACTTCTTCTTGAGCACCATGTCTGCCTGCTCACCACCATGTCCTGCCATAGTGATAATGGACTGAACATCTGAGACTGCAAGCCAGCCCCAATTAAATGTTTTCCTTTCTAAGAGTTGCTATGATGATGGTGTTTCTTCACAGCAACAGAACCCCTAAAACAATCACATTGGTTGTTATATTACATGTCAAGTGGAGATTTTATTCAAGAGCTACAAGGAATCCATCAAAATACTTATACAGAGTATCTTTTGTAAATTTCTTATCATGTACAAATAATGAAAATTTTATCTGCTGTTTTTCAAAATGACATGTAGGCATTATTAGTTTGAACTGCAGAATAATGGGAAGTTTTCATGTACTTGGATACACAATGAAGTTTACTTGAATTTGAAAAATGATTCTGTATAAAAGAGTAT
Organism: Phodopus roborovskii; assembly: GCF_943737965.1. Classification (NCBI taxonomy): domain Eukaryota; kingdom Metazoa; phylum Chordata; class Mammalia; order Rodentia; family Cricetidae; genus Phodopus; species Phodopus roborovskii. Next base: position 47,166,751 of record NW_026126418.1, read on the forward strand.
AAAGGACTATTTCCAGCTCATAGAGATCAATAGAAAATTGCCTCTAAATGAATGAAATTATTCTTTCAGTCTAGGAGGCAAGCCTTCTCTGTTGGACATTTGTGATCTTTGGGGCCATTTCATTTAATCTCTTTGATATACTTGTAAATCCAACCAAAAATAAAATCCCTTTGTGGTGAAATTTACTTTTGATTATTTGCTTTTGAGAATCAGGATTCAATCACCAGGACAAACACTAATGTTAGTTAATAAGAATGATGCTGAATGGCTTTTCATAGATTTTCATCTTTTTGCCACTCTATTGATAACAAAATGAAACAGTTTTCTGATCACTTTGCACCTGTGTTATGCTGAATAATGCTTATATTTCTCGTCTAGATATTGCAGCCAGCTAGACTTTCTACTGTAGAGTGTTTTTTTTTATCATTTTACTAAACTTCTACATTTACCTAGAAGACTCATAATGAATATAGACAGTGTTCAGTTTTTTTCCCCCTCATCTAATTTAAAGTTTAGGAGGATGCGTGGTACCAGATATGATTAAACTCAGACATACTTGATTATGAAGAACTATGTATCATGTGTTTAAGCAGATGATCTGCAGCAAATGAAGACAGGCTTATAATGTGGAGAGTTTATCACTTGCTTCTCCATAGCATTGGAATATTTACACCATGATTTCTGTGAGTATGCATATTTAATGTTCATGAAATTCTATGCTTGCTTTTATTATCATTTATCAAATAGTTGTGGATAGACCACATGAATTAATTTTATTTCTATTTTTGACTTAATTTTTTAATTCTGAGAATTTCATGCATAAATATTGTATTTACATCATTTTTAGTTCTTCTTCTTTCCATTCCAAATCCTTTCACTTCATCCTTTATCACATTCTTAACCCTTTTTTCTCTAATTATTATTTTTTGATACACACATCCACACACAAACACACATGCACACATAAATATACACACAGAGAACACACAACCTACATTGTTTATTTAGTATTGCCCATGGTGTGTGTGTGTGTGTATGTTTGTATTTAAGGCTGATCACTTTAGGGCTGATCACTTGGCATTGGATAATATAACAGGGATTCACCTCTGGATAAAATTTATTTTCCCTCTCTCAGTAGTCTTTGACTAAGTATGAATTTACATCTAGGGGTGGGACCTTGTGGAATTTCACTGACCCATGTGGGCATGCCAGTTGTTGTAATTATTCTGGTCTTGTTTGGGCAATCACATTGCTGAGATTTCATGGGCTCAGATTCCTTGATATGTTTACAAGGTACTACCTATCATAAGCCTCCTTGATTCTCTGGCTCTTAAATTCTTTCTATCTCTGTTACCATGATGTTACACATGTGTTAGGTAGCTGTAAGGGTTGCATTGCAGATGTAATGATGTGGAATGGGAACTGTGCATTCCTTTATTTTCTGCATTTTTAGCCAGTTGTAGATCTCTGTAGCAAAGTTTTTGTGCTGCAAAAAGACATTCTTTGTTGTTTATTCATATCAATTATTTGTTTTGAATTGTGTAAGTTTGTACATAAGTTTGTACCCTCCTAATTTTTATGGTTATTTAATAAAAGTTAACTTTATACTATAGGTTTTCAGAATTCATTTGAAGGTTTTCTAAAACCCCATTAGCATCCAGTATGTTCCGTTCATAATTGAAACTTTCAAAAAGTTCAAAGTTCTGAAAAGTTATGCTGCCTTTGAGACATTTATCAGAAGATATAATTTTTTCTAAAGTAGTGAATATTCCCTGATTCAATGAATGATGTTTGTATCGTTACACTCTATGAGCTACACATGATCATTAAGAAAATCAGGAATGACCAAAGGCTTCAGTATAATGCAGTATAAGGAGTGTGTGTGTGTGTGTGTGTGTGTGTGTGTGTGTGTGTGTGTGTGTGTGATTCGTTAGATTTGCTCCAAAAAATTTTAGAGATTAAGTAAATAAAATGGATTTTAGTCCCCAAATAAGCATATAGTAATATTATTGTTGAGGTGTAAGGGAAAACACAAAATAAAAATAAGATTTAAAATGATGAGTATACAGGGTGAAGATGAAATTTCTTTTACTTATTTATTTATTTATTTTTTATAACCAAGTCCATTTAAATGAAAACAAACATTTATAGACAATATTTGGGAATTTGGGCGTTGTTCTTTCCAAACTACTTCCTGCTGATAAGCGGCGCTGTCATGGGGGATTCTAAGAAGATGCAGAAATCCTGGCTGTAGTCTGCAAGGCTGCTTTGTCCAGCTGTTTTTAATGTAGGATCACTTGGTACTCTGTTTCAGGTGGTCTGACTTGATCAAACCACATTAGTCTGGAAGGAATCTACAGCTTTTCATTTTCTGTGGAAACAAAAATAGAAATCCTTTTCCCCAGTAACTTGTCCTTCAATTTAAATTTTTGAGTCAGAGCATTTTTTTTTACTTTATTATTTTACATGTCGATCCTAGTTCCCTCTCCTTCCCTCCCTCCCTCCCTCTCTCCCTCCCTTCCTCCCTTTTACCCTCTCTGCCCTCTCACATGCACCCTAACCACCCTCCCCTCTCATCCCCCCACCTCAATTCCATATGTAGGGGAATGCCATCCAGTAGTGGTCATGTAGATGTGACAGGTTATGTGAAGTAGGGACTAGGGCTTCTCTCCTGTTTCTAGGTTAAGGCAGTTATCCCTCCATGGGGGATGTGTTCACAAAGTCCTTTTGTGATCCAGGGATATATCCTGGCTCCACTGTGTGAGATCCCTTAGACTGCTCAGTCCTTCTGGCTGAGACCCATATTCAGGGGGGGCCTGAGTCAGTCCCATGCTGGCTTCCCAGCTATCAGTCTGGGGGCCTGTTAGCTCCTCCTTGCTCATGTAAGCTGTCTGTATGTGTTTCTGCCGCCTAGTCTTGTCCTTTCCATCTGCATCTGGGTTCTAGTTCTACTCAGTGTTTATGTATGGGTGTTTGCTCCTGTTTCCAACAGGCATTAGATGAGGGCTTCATGGATAAGTTAGTTGTTGATCTCACTCTCCGGGAAGGGCATTTATGGTAGACTTTCCATGGAAGCTCAAATTGTTAATTGGGAGCAGTCTTGTAGTTCTCTAGACCTTTCTTTGTGTTTAATTTTATCTTCAAACCAATATTGGTTCCCTCTTTTATGTTCTCTCTCTCTCTCTCTCTCTCTCTCTCTCTCTCTCTCTCTCTCTCTCTCTCTCTCTCCTGTCTTCTATTCCTAACCGGGCTCAATCTTCCTGGTTGCACATGTTTTCCTTTCCTCTCCCTTGTTTTCTCCTACTTCTCTCTCCATTTGCTGCCCCCCCACTTCCCCTGAGCTCTGGGTTCAATAAAGAAAAGAACACAGAATCAGATTAGAAAACCCCACATCTGCAGTGATTAGAGCTTGTCAACTTCACAAGATCTGTGATCATCTGCAAAAGGGACCACTGGGTATGCTTCTCGGGACTATCTCAGTTATATTTCCTGAGCAGGTAAGACCAATCTGTGGAGGGAGGTTACATATTTCCAACTGTAGTGCTAGATGGTATCAAAGCAAAAATGGAATTGAACAGCATGTGGACGTTCATTACTCAGCTTCCTGATGGTGGATGTCGCGAGACAAATTGCTTCAAGTACAACTGCCTAGTCTTTGGTGAGAATCTGTACCTGAAACTGTGACCTAAAATAAGTTTATTATAATAACAGGTAAAAAAAAATTAAGACAACAGTTAGTCCTAAGCCACTCATAAAGATAATGCTTAGGACATGCCATCCTTTGTAGAGTATAGTTGGATGGCTGGGGAGTGATGGTTGGGATGCTCCTCGCTTCTCGATGAGAGCACTGCTCAGTGCTATATTCACTACTGTCATTTCAGATGGATCAGAGCTCAGCCACACATTTCCAAGAACCTTGATTATGACCATATCATCTATTATCTTCTGAGCCCCACTTTGGGGTTCTTACTTTGACTTCTACATTTTAAATATTATAGGATATATTCATTTCTAGGCAACTCTGTGTACTAGGGTGACAATATTACTAAACTAAAATTCTATAAAAATCTTTTATAACAATGGTATTTTAGTGAAGGTAAAGATACGTAGAATGATTAGTATTTAAGCATGTATATGCACATATGTGTGAATATGTAATTCTTTCAGCAAAACTATGCAGACTAGATTATCTTTTATATTTTATGGATATAACAAACACAAATAGAAAATACAACATATGGAAAAGGTGATTTGAAGCCAAGTAGACTGGTTTTTAGTGTCTACATGCCTACCACTTCTCTTCTGCCTCTTCTTGTGTTGGACAAGGAAATTAAGAGCACACCATTTGATAACATGAAAAAACAAAACTCAATTTATTATAAAAATGCAGCCACTTCATAAACTACCTATTTCCAGGTAGCACATTTCGTGTTCCTAGATGAGTCATGACTCAGTCATATCTTACTTGGACAGTGTTAGTATTCAGGCATCTGTACTGGCTTTTCCTTGGGCTTCTGGCAGGGTATGCCCTCAGCTGCAGCTACAAAGAGCACCACCTGCAACACCTGTGTACACTCACTACAATCCCTTTTAAAGGGGCCCTGCCTGCCTCCCATCCCCATCCTCTCTCTCTCTGTCTCTCTCTCTCTTTCTTTCTCTCTCTCTCTCTGTCTCTGTCTCACTTTCTCTGCCTCTTTATCCTCTCTTCCCCTGTTCCTGTCACCAGAGACCAGTCTCCCCACTCCCTTCCTCTCTTTTTACAATCCCTTTTCCTAATTTAAAAAACCTTCCACTTGAACTCTGTTGCATGACATCTTTCTCTCTCACTGCATTTTAAAAATTACAACAGACAGTAGTATTTCACTTCTCTCCCTCTGTTTTATTTTTACTGAAGTTGTACTTTGTCTACTAATTTCCTGTACTAGTGTAATCTCTTACCATCCTCTCGGTGTCCTACAACATCAGGACTATTTTTCAAGGCTTCCAAGGACAGAATTTCAAAATCCTCCTGTCAAGCAGAGTTAGATTTGTCCAAGGTGGCTTCTCTCCTTGCTTCAGGTGGTAGCTGCAATACCTTGCATTTTTCAATTTGCAGATAAAAGTTCTCAACTCTTTCCATGGACTTTATCTATCATGCACTACTCTGTGGCTCTTTGTCTGTCAGACTCACCTCTTTTTTTTTTAATGCTTTCTTTCTTTCTCTTTTCTTTTTTTTTCTTTCTTTCTTTTTTTTTTTTAGGAAACTAGTCATTGGAGTGAGGCCTACCATAAGTGTATTATAATATCTGTAGATGCTTCATTACATCTACAAACATTATGCATTTACAAATAGTGTCGTCATATTAATAGGTACCAGGGGTTAGGCCATAAAAATATGTTTTTGGAGACTACTATTTAATTAATTATATCTTCTCTATATTTTCTTTATTATTTTCAATATCTGAGAGAATAAGAATATTACAAATTGATGAGTGGTGGTTGCTCACGTCTTTAATCCCAGCACTTGGGAGGCAGAGGCAGGTAGATCTCCGTGAGTTTGAGTCTAGTCTGATCTACAGAGCTAGTTACAGGATAGCTAGGACTGTTACACAGAGAAATTGTGTCTTGAAAAACAAACAAACAAACAAAAAAAGAAAATAATTAAAACTCTATTATGTTAGTAAGTATACTGATATGCTTCCTATTTGCAGATTCTCCAGTTTTAGTCCATTGACAATGTTTATTTATTTATTTTTCATGCTGAATGTCAACCTTTACCATTTGGTAAGTTAGATAAATATGATTTTCTTTTGTTTATAAGATACATATAATTTTTAATTATAAGATCACACCAATAGAAATTATTTGTAACATTCATTTTAAGTATCACTGGTTTCAAGATTTAAGATAGTAAGCTTTTTAAAAAGACCCAGGAATAGAGGTACATGCATTTAATCCCAGCACCCATGAAGGAGACACAGGTTCAGCTCTGTGGGACTGAGGTCAGCCTGGTATACACAATGAGTTCCAGGCCAGAGACTCCTACACAGTGAGTTCCTGTCTCAAAAAATCAAAACAAAACCAAGCAACAATGAATCCCAAAACAAAGCAACTATGAAAACAAAAATGTACATTTTTAGATTTTATTCTTTTTTAAAGGAATATTTTAATTAATTATTTGTTATGTGTACATACAATGTGTCTTGATCATATACATCCCAATCTGTCTCCTTTCACTTCCTTTGGATCTCCTTAACAAGTTCTCATCTTTTCATGTCTTTATTTATACTCTGTATTTTTTATTTTAATTATTTATTTTTTCATTTTACATGTCGATCCCAGTTCCCTCTCCCTCCCTCCCTCTTACCCTCTCTGCCCCCTCACAAGCACCCTGACCACCCTCCCCTCCCATCCCCCTACCCCAATTCCACATGTAGGACAATGCAATCCAGGTGGGGTCATATAAATCAGTCAAGTCATTTGAAGTAGGGACTAGGACTTCTCTCCTGTCTCTAGGGGGAAAGGGGAAGAGGGAAGGGACAAGTCCCCTAGAGGACATGGGAAGTGGGGGGGGGGGCAGTGAATGGAAAGAGAAGTAGGAGAAAGAGAAGGGAAGGAGAGGAAAGTGACTAGGAAGATTGAATCAGGGTAGGAATGTCTTTATTTTATTATTTTATATAACCTATTAATTACAATTATTGCTTCACACACGAATATGGATATGGAACCATTCACAGGAGCATGGGCATTGTACCATTGACAGCTTCAGAAAAACTGTCCTCCCCTTGCCCAGTAGACTTAAACTTCCAATAGCTCCTTACTTAGAGGTGGGTCCTCATAGCTTTTCAGTAATGGTATTTTAGGTAGCTCGATTGCCTGTAGGTCTTGTGTAGGTAAACAAAACAATTGCTTATGAGTACAATGGTCATGTTATATCCAAAAGATGGCCTTTTAAAGCATTCTTCCACATCATATACTCTGAAATATAAATTCTTTCTGCTTCCCTTCCCATGATGTTCACTGAGCCTTGGGAGTAAGAGAGGTTGATATATATGTCCCATACAGGGTTGAGCACTAGGAGGACACTTGGAGCAGGAAAAAATATTTTCTCTGATCAATATTAAGAGCCGAACTAATTTACTAGTATAAACACAAGTACTTAGAAGGCAGTTTGATATCATCTTCATTTAGCAAAACAACAGGAGCAGGACTTATGACATCATCTCTATCCACTGAGTTTTGATAAGGTTATGTATAGTACAGGCATGAATCTCCTCCTGTGAAGTAGGCCTCAAATTCAAAAATAAAGCTGTGGGTTATTTTCATAACAATCACACTACTTTTACACCAGGGGGCCAGTATTGTAGCATGCACAGTCCACCACTGAGTAAGATCATTGTTGGCTTTTTTCTCCAGCAGTCTGCTTGCACTGTCCAACATTATGGAAGCTAGAGAGGAGAGAAATTTCCATGTCAATTTCAGCTTGCTTTCTCTATAGGCTACCACCAAAGTTACTTGTGTTTTCAGTAGTAGAATCTTGCCATCCAGGTAAGGTAGGCAAGTAAGTTCAATGATAATAGCCTAAACTGTTTACGGGGCCTCTGTGACCTCTCTGACCAACAACTTGTGAGGAGATACTCTGGCACTAAAATTTTCATCTAATAACTTACAACATCTGAGAGAAACACTATATAATATGTATGTAGTTTGTTACATTCAGCCTTATTTTATATATATATATATATATATATATATATATATATATATATATGGTTTCCCATAATTATTCATAAATCCTTAGTTTTGTTTGATTGACCCATCCTTCTTTCACATACTTACTACCCACCTTGCTGCTCCACTCTCTGCTTAAAACCTTTATCCACATCTATTCCTCTCTCATTCTTTCATACCATATAGATATTAGTCTATTCATTCAAAATGCTGAAATCTGCACATCTAAAAATAGTTCATTCAAAGATAGCAAGACGGATCAATAGGTGAAGACACTTGATGCCAAGCCCACTAGAATGAGTTCACCCCCACAAGGTGGAAGGAAAGAACCAACTCCATCAAGCCATCTGACATCCATGTGTGGACTTTGTCATGAACATGCATACACAAGTACAAACACATACAAATTAAAAAAAAAGACAACTCATTCACTATTCTCATTATATGTTTTTGGCTTTATTGCATATTTTGTTTCATTGAGTTAGTTCATTTTTTTTCACCAAGTTCTATTTTACAGAATAATCCTGTAAGAATCCTTCTAAATGTTGCATTATGGAAAGGATTTGGAGTGACTTCTGGGTGAAGTATCTTTGATTAACAGTTACTACAGATAAAGGTGAATCTGAAAATGCTTCTGTGCTTGTCTGTGGGTAATTTAACCAGATTTTCTGGTGACCTGACCTGTGCATTAATATATTAGCAGACAGTTTTCAGGTTTTATTTTTTTTTATATTTATTTACTTGTGTTTGTATGTGTGAATGATTCACTATATCCTATTTGGAAATCATTTGGAAATAAAGGAGGAAGAAGTCTTTGTGAAAAAAGCAACACAGGAAGATTTTTGTAGGAAGTAAATCCAGCTCCTCTGGAAATCACCCTGCCTGTGTTCAATCCTTTCCTTTATCCTGATGAACTATAGGTAACAGATTAGATCAAGAGATTGATAGGGAGGTTATAGGTTCTAAGATGCAGAAGGCACCAAGACTTGGGAAATTTCACCTGTGCTTTTGTTGATATAGTACATTTTACAAAGTTGGGAGAATATATTGTGTCCCACAGATATCCATGTCAGTAGAAAGGAGGTAGAATGGTTTAGGGAAATTCCCCAATAACTCCTGGCTTACTGCTTAATGAAAAGAATATTCCCTTGAGACTTTAGGTGATTATATGGAATAGAGCACATGAATGATATTTTTTTGTTTTCTATTTAGGAAATCTTGTCATGAGTGAAAATGCAGGGCATAGTTTCTATCTTCTCTAATAGATAATGAATATACCAATAGTTTGTGTGTGAGTACAGGTGAAAGTACAAGAATGTGAAGTACTCAGTCAACTGATTTATTAGTATACTTATAAGACTGAATGTACAGAATTTCTCACTTCCTCTTCTTTCTCTTCCATTCTTACAAGTTCTTACGATACATGGCTAATTGAAGAAGTATGTGTAAAATGCCTTGTCTAAATAACACCAAAATGGAGATTATTTAAGAGGCCTTGATTCATGAACAGAATGGTGAAATATAAAGGTAAGGTGAAAAAAGAGTAGAACAGACAAGTTGGCCAGGGTAGTAATTGAGTTTGTCCATCTCTAATTGATATTAGAGCCCCAAATAAAGAAGAAGTTGTGTCCTGGGCTATGACAAAAAAGTTTCAGTGGTTTAGGGAAACAATACAGGATCAGAAGCTGTGCACATTGCAATCATAGTTCATCTACTAAAATATTGACCCCCCAGGCTATGTAATGTACTTAAACCCTGGTTTCCTCACCAGAGAAACTAAGAACTGTGGTGTATCTGCACTAAGTCCATTTGTGTGTGTGTGTGTGTGTGTGTGTGTGTGTGTGCGTGTGTGTGCGTGCGTGTGTGTGTGTATATATATATATATACATATATATATATATAAATTTTTTCTTATCTTACATATTGATCCCAGTTCCCAGTTCTCCCATACTCCCTCCCTCTCTTCTGCCCTCCCATCCCCCTACCACTTCACAGGTAGGGTGATGCCTTCCAGGAGCAGTCATCAAAATCTGTCAAGTCATTTGGAGTAGGGACTAGGTCCTCTTTCCTGCCTCTAGGTTAAGGAAGTATCCCTCCATGGGGAATGCGCTTCCAAAGTCCTTTTGTGCACCAGGTATACATCTTGATTCCACTGTCAGAAGTCCCTTAGACTGCCCAGGCCATCTAACTGAGATCCATGTCCAGGGAGTCTGAGTATGTCCAATGCTGGATTCCCAGCTATCAGTCTGGGAATTTCAATATTCCAATGTTTTTCGGCAGAGTAATATTCCATTGTGTAAATGTGCCACATCTTCTTTATCCATTCTTCAATTGAAGGAATCTAGGTTGCTTCCAGGTTCTTGCTATTACAAACAATGTTGCTATGAACATAGTTGAACAGATGTCTTTGTTGCATGGATGTGGATCATTTGGTATATGCCTAAGAGGGGGATTGCCGGGTCCTGTGGTAAACTAATTCCCATTTTCCTGAGGAACCGCCATACTGATATCCAAAATGGCTGTATGAGTTTGCACTCCCACCAGCAGTGGAGGAGTGTTCCACTTTCTCCACATCCTCTCCAACATAAGTCATCACTGGTGTTTCTAATTTTAGCCATTCTGGCAGGGGTAAGATGGTATCTCAAAGTTGTTTTGATTTGCATTTCCCTGATAGCAAAGGATGTGGAGCATTTTCTTAAGTGTCTTTCAGCCTTTTTGATTTCCTCCATTGAGAATTCTTTCTTCAGTTCTGTACCCCATTTTTTAATAGGGTTATTTGGTGTTTTGTTGACTAGTTTCTTGAGTTCTTTGTATATTTTGGAGATCAGCCCTTTGTCGGATATAGGATGGGGGATCAAAGATCAGGCAGGCAGGTCTAGTGTGCTCAGAGCAGATCCAGAAAGTTCCCACGAGGTGGCGGGATTTTTGTATGGCCCTCTGGTCCAGTGCTCAACCAGAGCAGTGGGACAGTGGGCTAGGTAGGGCACAGGGTGGTGAGGAGGGCAGGTTCTGGGCGGTGGGGTTGTGGATCAGAGTACTAGGTGTGAGATTCGGTGCTAACCCAGGGAATTCCCAGGGAAGGGTGTGTGTGGGGGGGATTCGAGCTGAACTGGTCCAGACTCACCTCTAGCAGGGGCTTGGTGATGGGGGTCAAAGATCAGGCAGACACTAAGAACATTTGTTGAAGCTCCAGTTAAACAAATGCTGTTAACATCCAGGTGTGCTGATATGCTTTTATTCTTTATACTCAGAGAATAGAGGAAGCAGAGGCACATGGATCTCTAAAAGTTTGTAGCTAGTCTCATCTACATACTTAGTTACAGTTCAGCCAGTGTTACATAGTGAAACCCTGTATTAAAAATAAAAAATGCTGTAGAAACTTGAACTACTTTTTATTGAAGGACTGTAGGGGATTTATATTTTATAAAGTAGGACATGTCATCTCTGTGTGAGAAGGCCCACATAGTCTCACAATAAAGGTGTTTTCAGAAGGAATGCAATCCCACATATATAGTTTATAGAAAACCATATGAAATCACAACAAAGTACAGATGTAGCCAGAGGATGATTCTTGGTAGATTGTATTAGAATTGTTATAGGATGTGTGTGCTATGCAGGTCTGAATATTTCAGAAGTCAGAATTTCATACAGTAAATTAGAATTCACTCTGGGGGATTTTAGCAAGCAAGACAGGTGGCAGTTAATATGAATAGAGTGATGTTCTTCCTTTGACCAAAAGGTTTGTGTGTGTGTGTATGTGTGTGTGTGTGTGTGTGCACATGTGTGTATGTATGTATGAGCACACATGCACAATACACACACACACATATAATATTTTTCAGAATATTTGAAAAGAATAAACTTGAAAACATATTCATGTGTTTACTTTAATAAGAATAAATAAATAAACAGTAAGCAAATAAACTTGTATAGCTGTATATTAGGAAGTTTTAAATACATTTGACTTAAGTGAACCACAATAACCACATGCATAGTACAACGATATGCCTGAACCAGATCAAAAATGTGGGAATGGACTGCTATAACATTATATATGTATGTATGTATATATATATATATATATCTATATATATATGTGTGTGTGTGTATATCAATAATATATAACATACAAAAATAATACACATGCACACATAGATACACACACACACACACACACACACACACATGAATGCTTCTTACAGTAGCAGGCTTTCATTTAGCTTTGTCAAAGGTTTAAGTGTTATCCCTCCACACACTCTGCTCTGTTCTCACTTGTCCTCCCCATCTCACTTAACCCACTTACTTCATTCACTTGTACTTTATCTGCTTTCCTTGAAATCTATCACTCTTCCATGGGTCCATACTAGTAACTTCACCTTAATGGTTAATTCAGTTTCAGAACACATCCACGGATTCAAATCCAGTATCCACATATGAAAGAGAACATGGCAATGTTTATTTTTCTGGGTCTGAGTTACCTCACTTGGATTGGTTGTTTCCAGGTCTATCCATTATCTACAAAATAGACAATTTCATTTTTTAAAGATTTACTTATTTATTATGTATACACTGTTATGCCTCCATGTCAGAAGAGGGCACCAGATCTCATTATAGATAATAGTGAGCCACCATGTGGTTGCTGGGATTTGAACTCATGACCTTTGGAAGAGCAGTCAATGTTCTTAAACACTGAGCCATTTCTCCAGCCCCTCACAATTTCATTTGTACAGCTAAATAAAGTTCTGTTGTGTAAACGTACAACATTGTCATTATACATTCAACAGGTAGTTGAAATTTGGTCTGTTTCCATTTCCCGAATATTGTGAATAGAGCACCAATGAACATGTATGAGCAAACATCTCTAGTAATATATAGAGTACTTTGAGTATTTACCTAAGAGTGGTACAATTTGATCAAATGGTAAATCTATATTTGGCTTTATGAGAGGCCACAAGGGATTTACACAATGGTCAATCCTGTTTACAATTCTGCAGTTTCCTACATCTGTGTCAGCATTTGTTATAATTTGTTTTATTTAATTTTTCTTAAAAACTTTTATATGGTATATTTTGGTATTTTTTAAATCTTAGTGCAGTAAAATACAAACTCAAAGTCGAATTGGGTTCAGGGAATGCTAAACGTTAAAAAAAAAATGTTTCTTTGTTATTTGTCTTTCTTCGGGGAATTCTCTGTTTAATTACATTTAAAATTTTTGGTTATTTGTTTTCTTGTTTTATTTTTCTCTGTGTATTCTAGCAACTAAACTTCAAGGCAGAGATTTTAAAAGGTGGATTGAAGAATTTCTTCCTGGCATGTTTAAACAAGATCAAAATCTGAAATTGGTAAAGGAGAGAGATGTACATGTGTATGGTAGAAGGATATTCCAAACCAAAGGGAATAGTAAAGCCAAAGGACTCAGGTGGATAACACACCTCATGTATTTAAGGAATAGTATGATAAGAGGGATAAAACCCATCCCAGGCAATATTTCTATATGTATTCTTGATGATCTCTTTGCTATTGCCACCAAATTAAAATGCTTGCTCTAATTTCTTCTTATTAAGTATTATTATATATATATATATATATATATGTTCATAAGGTATGTGTGTACATATGCATTTATATAATAGATTGACTATACACAACTTAACTCCATAATTTGATGATGTTTAAAGGATGTGTGTTGTTATCCATGCAGATATATGCATTGTAATCTGTTTGAAATAATTTTACTGCTATTAATGAGTCAATTATGGTATGTATAGTAAATTGGAAAGGTGATGTTATCTTCATAAGATTTGCATTTAGTGAGCATAACATATGAAATATTTACAATTAAGCCTTTCAAATAAGTATAAAATAGTAATACATGGTTATGTTATATAGATAGGATATCTTTCTTGCTTTCTACTGGAAATTTTATCACAACATCAACCTAAAATTTCACTTTAGTTACTAGAAAAATAAATACATATCTAAACTGATAACATTACATTTCTCTATGCAACAATCAACCCACTTATTATTTTTCTAGCTTCATAGTTATTTATAGATAGCTATACAGTCATGAACTAAAGGTTACTTTTCTTATCTATGCATTACACAATGTTTAGCTTTCCCTGGTGGGTTGAATATTAATGGCTCCCATGGGCTCATATATTAAAATGCTTTGTCACCAAGGAGTGGCTCCATTTGAAAGGATTATAAGGATTAAGGTTGAGCCCCTGTTGGAAGAAGTGTGTCACTAAATGTGTGCTTTAAGGTTTCAAAAGCTCAGTGTTGATGGGAGATGCCATTCTGTATATGTTTCTCATACTGGTTAATGAATAAAGCACTGTTGGCCAATAGGAAAGGGAGATAGGAGGGACTAGGAGACAAGGAGGAAATAGGAAGTAGGAAGTAGGAGTCAGCATGGAGAGTCTGGAGAGAGCTGGACTCCAGCCACCTCCCCGGTAAGAGAAGGCCATGTGAAAATACATAGATCAGCAGAAATGGGTTAATACTTAAGACAGAGCTAGCCAATAAGAAACTAGTATCTGGCCAACAGTATAATATCAAATACAGAGTCTCTGTGTATTATTTGGGGCTGGCGTGGCGGCGGGACAAGACCAGAGGCGGGAAGAAAAACCGTACTCCTTACAAATGGCACCCATGTGGCTAATCTCCAAGCCGGCAGCATGCAGACCAAAGCAGTGAGCACAGCTTTCACTGCTGGCAGTAAAATAGCCGCCGCCATCTTTTATAAACCGTGGCAGAAACAATAAAGACTTTCATTTTAGCCATGTTGTTGTTTACCTGATAAAGACTCGTGGCAGAAAAAGACAAAGATTTACAGTAAAGACAGATTCACATTAAGAAAAAGCGCTAAAAGTTTACAGTGTGTTTTAAAAAATACGTAGGCTTGGGAGAGAAAAAAAATGGTTTTAAAAAGAGAGTGAGGAGCTGGGTGTAGTGGCACACGCCTTTAATCCCAGCACTTGAGAGACAGAGGCAAGCAGATCTTGTGATTTCAAAGTAAACCTGGTATGCAGAGTAAATTCCAGGACAGATAAGAGATATACAGAGAAATCCCATCTCAAAAAATGAAAAAATAAAAGTAAAATAAACAGTAATAATAAAGCCACGTAAAGATGAAAAGATCAGAGAAAATCTGGTTACTGTATGCTATTGTGTTGTCTCTGCATTGTTTGACTGCTGAGAAAATAACAACAACTGATAAAGGAAATGCTGATGCATTAATTCAATTTACATATTTTAAAAATGCTTTGACTCAAAAATTTAAGTATAAGGACAAGTTACTGGGGAAAAGGATTTCTATTTTTGTTTCCATAGAAAATGAAAAGCTGTGGATTCCTTGCAGTCTAATGTGGTTTGATCAAGCCAGGCCCCCTGAAACAGAGTTCCTGGTGATCCAACATTCAAAACAGCTTGAACAAAGCAGCCTTGCAGACTACAGCCAAGATTTCTGGGTCTTCTTAGGATCCCCATGACAGCGCCCCCTATCAGCAGGAAGTAGTTTGGAAAGAACGTCGCCTAATTCCCAAATATTGTTTATAAATGTTTGTTTTCATTTAAATGGGCTTGGTTATAAATGGTTAATGACCACAACCAATCTCTTTTTAAAGGTAAAAAGGGGATTATGGTATAGATATGAATACTTTGTTTTGGAATGGATTTTCATTTATTGATACAATTTAAGGTCAATTTTGTGATATGAAGATTTCTCCTTTTGTTTAGGTATTGTGTTTATATAGTTCATTCAGAAATGTATTGTATAATGTAGTACAGATTATAGATAATTACCTATGATAGTCAAAGCTTAGAGTTAGTTAGGTTTTTCAAGATACACAGAGATGTATTTGAGATAGATAGGCATTCTTCAAACCTTTCAAAGACCTATAGAATATGGCATTTAAAATGGTTTAGGGTTTTTCTTGACAATGAGACATAATTGCTACTGGCAACACCACCTGCAACAGAAAGGAAGATGGACATTGAAGAAACTCGTTATGGAGTTTGCTTTCAATATGGCAAGACTAGCCATGTGGACAAGATACTGCTCTTGTCTGGACTATTTGATTTTGTGCTATATAAACTGGACATGCAGGACCCATAGAAATGTGATTTCTGATTCAAGATGGACATTGCTATAGAATTCCTGATTCATGGAAGAGTCTGCCAGACACTCTGCAGGACACAGAGGAAAGTGACTGACAAACTGCCAATACAAGAAGACAGTTTAAAGTTTCCTGCTTTCCTGAAGAGTCTGCTAGAAACACTATGGCCTATGGGCTGAAGATGGAAGATTACAGAAGAACTTCAGGAGACTGACAAAGGTAAGATGTCTCTGTCATTTGTAGAGTTTATACACTATCCTTCTGTGGTCTTTGGAGGAGTTGAAGACAGTTATGGATATAGTTTTCCTTAGTTAAGCTTAAAGATAAGTTACTTAGACTTTAGACACACAAAGATAGAATAGATGATGGAATAGTTTCTTCAAATCTTGCTAAATGTTAATGGACTAAATATTGTTAACTGTGATTCTTACTTGATAACTGTTGTGTTATATATTTTGCTATGTTAAGGTTAAAACCCTTCTTTTACTTAGACAGAAAAGAGGTGATGATGGGAGATGTCATTCTGTATATGTTTCTCATACTGGTTAATGAATAAAGCATTGTTGGCCAATAGGAAAGGAAGATAGGAGGGACTAGGAGACAAGGAGGAAATAGGGGTAGGAAGGAGGAGTCAAGATGGAGAGTCTGGAGAGAGCAGTACGCGACAGCCGGCTCCGGGTAAGAAGACCACGTGGAAATGCATAGATTAACACAAATGGGTTAATACTTAAGACAGAGATAGCCGATAAGAAAGTAGTAACTGGCCAACAGTATAATATCAAATACAGAGTCTCTGTGTGTTAATTGGGGCAGGCGCAGCGGCGGGACAAGACCAGGAGGTAGGTGGAAAAACCTGTACTCTTTTTACACAGTGTCTTTCTCTTGACATGCAGATTCAAGCTCTCAGCTTTTTCTTCAGCACAATGTTTCTTGCCATGATGATAATGAACTAAACAACTGAAACTTAAGCAAGCCCCAAATTAAATACTTTCTTTTATAAGGGTTACTTTGGTCATGGGATCTCTACACAGCTATAGATCACTGGATAAGTTGATTGGGGGAAGTCCTTCTGTATATGTTTCTCTTATTGGTTGATGAATAAAACACTATGGCCAATAGAGACAGGGATATAGGTGAGACTAGGAGATGCGGAGAACTCTGGGAAACATAGGCAGAGGGGTTGCCATGTAGGCCACCAAAGGAGTTGAAGGTCCAGACTCTTGTCACATAAGTTAAGGCCACTTGGAAATACTTAGATTAATAGCAATAAGTTAATAATAAAGTCAGAGTTGGCCAATAAGAAACCCTGGTTACCAGCCAATAGTTTTATCATTAATATAGTATCTGTGTGTTTATTTGGGGCTGAAGCATTTGTGGAACCAGGCTGGTGGAGAGGAACTTCCCTTAACACTAAGGCATTTCATGTAATGGCTGTCTTTGTTGTCAACTTGACTACATATAGAATTGACTAAAATGCTCAAATGTCTGAGCACACCTGTGAGGGTGCTATACTTAATTCATTTAGTGTGGGAAGGTGCACTTCCAATATGGATCTTTAAGGTGGGGAGACTTAATTTTAATCTGAGACACATCTTCTGATGGAAGCCTATATAAAAGACATGAAGGAAGAAAGCCCCCACCGTCCTTTGGAATCCCAGTACGTGCTAAATACCAGCTGAGATATCCAGTCTCATGGACTGAACAACTGTTGGATTCATAGACTTTCTGTTCATAGGCAGCCATTGTTGGATTATCTGAGTCACATCCTGTAAGTCATTCTACAAATTCTGTTACTCTAGAGAACCCTGACTAACACTTTCTGACAATGTTCTTTCATTTTGACATAAATATTGCCTTGATTTCATAGTTATTGTTTAGCTATGACCATTACTCTCCTGAAGTTTCCCTTGAATTATATCCAATAAATAAGACATGTTTGTTTTTTCAAACAGTGAAGAAGACATGGAGTTGAATTGATGTGGAGGTGAGACTCCTCTATGAAGAGTTGGGGGAGGGGAATCATGGTCAGAATGTAGTAAATGAAAAACTATTTTCAGTAAGAAAAGACATTAAACATAGAGAGCTTATTTCTTATTTTGTACTTTTCTAGACACTTTTTAAAATGTAGTTTTTGCTGATATAAAAAGTAATGGTCAACAATATACAAGTTAGAAGTATTTTTTCTTCTATTATAGTCAAATGAAAAAATCTTGTATGTTGATTTCAGCTGTGTTTGTGAATATTGTGAGTTAATAACTGTATTTTGCTACTTTGCTTCACAATGGGAAGCTTAAGAACACATTTGAAAACTCTAAATTTATTTATATGACAGTATATTTTCCATGTAAACATACCAGTAAGTAAAATATTCAGGCAAAAATAATAAAATAATAATAAAAGAAAGCATGTGAACAAACATAGAAACTGGCCCAGATCAAATATTCTTTGATGATGTTCACTTCTGAATTTATCATTCACTTTCAATATATTGGAAATAATATTGAAAGAATTTAAAAAGGAACTCTGTACTGTGTATGCTTATGTCTCAAATTATGTAGCAATGTGATTGGGTTGTATGTTCCTGAAAGAGTATAATAACCGCTCCTTAATATTTGTTTTGCTTGCAGAAATAAACTAATATTTTCAAAAACACTATCCTGTATGCCTTTGATATATTTATTTTACTTTAAAATAATATGTGTACCTTACCTCTTTGGTTATGTTCAAATTCTAATGTGAAATTGGAAGGATATTTTTCAATTATTTCTTCCTAGGGAAATTGTATTTATAATATATCCTAAGTCATTTAATGTGTCTGAGTCTTACCTCAAGCAAAACAATATTTGACACTAGACACAAGACATACTTTATTCCTTTTTTTTTTTAACTATTTACTTTTGTTACTATTTAAAACTATTCCAAAATTGCTCTAGCTGGGAATCAGATCTTAGAAATTTTTTTTTGATCCTGATACACAAAACCTTTGACTTGGACCTGTATTTAAATGAAAACAAACACTTCCAACTATTGTATTAAATTCTGTACTAATAGAAAAATACACGTCATTAGGAATACCTTTAAAAGTCCATGACCAGTTATCTCAATTCTTACAATGAATTAAACAGTATCTTAATGAAGTGGTCAGGGTTAGGGCATAGGAACACTTTTTTTGAATAATGTTCTTTAGGAAATTTAAATTTATTCCTTTCATAACTACTAAATGGTGAGAGAGTCAATGCTTTCAGCTCTTCTAAATGTGGTATGATTTTCTTACTGTACTATATATCTCTGTTTAATCCAAGGATTTTTTTTGTACTATCTAATCTGACAGCTAGTTATAAAATGGAAAATGTTGTTATTTTAAGTTAAATTTGTCTTGGAAGCAGAATTGGAAAATTTGATTAATCTTTCAGGTTGCAATACTGAATTAGGCAGAATACTTTTTTTTTTCTCCATGTTTACATTTTGTGATGTCACCTATAGGCATCTGCCATAGAATTCTGAAATTATTCATTATTCTCTTTTCTAGCTCTGTCCAGATGTTCAGCTACAGGGTAGTGTTACTGCCCAGACTAGTACAGCTGGCTGGAAGACACCACTAAATATGCACAGCATCTGTGCTTTGTCTTGGGAGGTTGAGTTTCAATTAATTAAATGTGCAGCTAATTTACAAAGATCTTGTTTCTCAGTTAAAATGGCTGTGGAGCAGAACTAATTTTAAAGCCAAGAATGAACACTTTAACAGAAAATGTAACTCAATATAGATGCTCTCAATGCACTAACAGAATGAATATACATATCTTACTAAATAACAACACTGTCATTTTACCTGGAAACCATGAATCCACTTTTAATATTGCTGGCTGCAAATCCCCCACATTATACATCTTTATAAATAACCTGAAAATTATTCTTATTTCTTTTTTCTTGGCATTTTGTTTAAGATGTATCGTTTTTTCTTGTATCCTCTCTACTTCATGTTTACTTATATATAAAAGGTAAAAAATGAATAAAATTATTCATTTCAACATTTATTGAGCCAAAATTAGACAGCAACTACCGCTTATATCACTTAGGAGTACAGTTGAGATGTTTAGATGAATTTTCTATTTTAATATTCTGTTTTGAGGTCTTTTGTCATTATTCAGGTATTCATAACATTCTAATAATTCTAACAGTAAATGCTTATGAAACCTTCTCCTGAACATCTGCATCAAATTAAATAAGCTTGTAAATATAACAAGCAAGCTAACTTGAAAAGTACTAGATAATAAACAAAGTTTGATTTAGTTTGGTTTGGCTATTTGTAATGGTTTTTGCATTCTCTGTATATACCTGTGTGTTACTAGGAGGCAACAAACCCTTAGTTAAGAAGGTAGAGCTGAAGAACACATTAAGATTCCATATAGAACATGAACCTGGTATTGTGCAGTATTTGAGCACTGAGATGTACAAAATCTCATCAAACCTTAACTTTTCTTCTTGTCATCATGTGGACTATCCCTACTCTCCCATACCTCAATTAGAGACTGGGCATTTATGACATGATTAATGCTAGATGAGATTGCATAGGAAGAGTGTTAATTGGATAGAAGCAATAGCATTCCAAGAAGGGGATGTCCTTAGGAAAACGGAAGACAGATCTAAGAACCTTTTTTTCTCTTCCATGCAAGACCACACCCAGAAGACTCATCTCTAGCCTAGAGTAAAAGTCAGCACTAGAACCTGACCATGACAGCACTTTTCCTTGGATCTCCACACTTCAGAACTATGAGATAATGCATTTTTATGGTACATTCCACAGTCTATAGTGTTGGTTATTGCAATCCCAGTGACCTAACACAAGCTACCATGACCAATGATGTAACCCTTCATTATTGAACAGGTTATGAAGCTTCCTGTGACTCCAGTACTACTAAGGGTTTACACAGTTAATTTCAGCTTGCAGTGAAATTGTCAGTACATGTAGAGAATTACAATGAACAGATGAGCAAACTGGCACCAACTTTATTCTTTAAGACAGTATATTTTATTTGTCTTGAAGGCACCTTCTGGAATGCTGCATCTAAGGAGGGTAGAAAGCAAGTCATCACCTGTGCATAGGACCCATGAGACTTTTCCAGTTTCTCTGGAATTGGTAACAATATCTGACTTTTAAAAACAAGAGAAATTAAACTTTGCAGCATGTTGCTATTTGAATGACCTACTCTGTGGAATTACAGCAGCAAGCTAATCCTTTAGGAGCGATGGCTCTATCAATCTTTGGATTTTTCTAATGTGGAAGCTACTCAATTGCATCTCAGAAATCAGGGAGGTAATTACTCATGCAGACAGCACAAAATGAAAGAAAAAAAATGCAAGTACTGCTGAATATCCCTTTTAGAACAAGCCTTGGAACAAGGAAAGCAGCCTCTATAATCAGTCAAATTCCTGCACTAATTTTTCAGGTGGTGAAGGCTGGAGTGAGAATACAAGTTACAAAACAGTGTTAACACTGCAACAGAGCTTTGAGAGTAGCTTAGGAAACAGAGAAAGTAGAAGGTATTTCTTGGTTTTAAGGAAGAGTTTTACTGTGGCTATGATTCAGTTGATAATTGTATCAAGACTTAAGTTTAATGTGTCATCTGCCACAAGATTTATTATTCCATAAATTAGAAATGTTTTTTATTCTTAAATAAGGAGATACCCTTAAATTAAACCAAGGGTAGGAGAGGGTTTAAAAGATGTTGTCTAAGTAAATTTTATGTTACTTTAGACTTTTTCATGTTGCCCCAACTTAAAACCATTTAAAACTCCATCTTGAACCTCCATGTTGCCAAAGTTTTGCCATTTAAGTATCTAAAAAAAGCTCCTAGCTAAAGTAAAGGATGAACTGCCTCTATCATCACAATGTGTGCAGTTAGTGAATTTGATTTGCTTTATTGTGCTTTTAATGTTGTACATACACATGTGTTATAAGTAATTTCTCCCTTCTATTCAAACTTTCCTATTTCTCAATGAGATCTAAATAGTTCCTTTTTTCAGGTATTTATTTGAATATTTAACTCACAGGGAAAATTGGAAAAATCCAGTTAAGCAGTTTATTTAGTATGCTGTTCAAGATCATACACACTCCAGATGTGTAAACTAGTAGTTTAGCTTTTTGTTTTTAGAGATAAACTATATTTCATATTGCCATTTATATAAAAAATGTTTATGCTATAACTATGCAAAATGGTGCAATTATAGTAGGTTATTAGCCTCCAAGTGTTTCTATATCTATAGAGCAAGATAAGAAATAAAGAATATTTACATTCTTACTCTATATAAATGAGATAACTATACTCCTCTTGTTTGTTTTTGTTTTTTGTTTTTTTCAGAGACTTGACATTTGTTACTTGTACCTTCTGGGCATGTGCTTCTCCATTAATCTACATTCCCAATCCAGTGTTATAGCATTTGGTATTCAATTCTGATGCGTGTGTGTGTGTGTGTGTGTGTGTGTGTGTGTGTGTGTGTGTGCATGTGTGTGTGTGTTTGTATTTAATAATTACAGTATGAATCTCAATGAAAGAAAGCAAATTAATCTCCTTAAAATTTATATTTACAATTATTTTTAAATCAAATCTGTTTTTAAGTAAACTTTTTCATTTGTTTTTTTATATTGACACCTTTTCCCTTCCGTCCTCTATCCCCATTCCTTCCCCCATCTTCCTTTTACCCCTCTTCCAAACTATTCCTCCTCCATCTCCATTCAGAAAGGGGCAGGGCTCCCATGGGAGTCAACAAAGTTTGGGACATCAAGTTGAGTTAGGACCAGGCTCCTCCTACTGCATCAAGGTTGGGCTAGACAACCCAGCATGGGGATTGGAGCTCAAGCTCCAGTGACAGGGCCTTATCCCACTGATAGGAACCTCACAAAGAGGCCAAGCTACATACAACTGTCCCACACATGCAGAGGACACAGGTCAGTCCCTCCCATGCAGACTTCCTAGCTGTTGTTCCAGAGAGTTGAGCTCCAAGGAGCTCAGGTCAGTTGTCTCTGTGGGTTCCCATGTCATGTCCTCGACACCACTAGCTCATACGATCTTTCCTCTCTCTCTTCAAAGAACTCTCAGAGCTTGATCTAGGGCTGGGATGTATATCTTTGCATGTGCTTCCATTTGTTACTAGATGTAGGTTCTATGATGACTGTTAGGGTAGTCACCAATCTGATTACAGGTGAAGGCCAGAACAGGTATCTTCTCAACTATTGCTAAGAGTCTTAGCTGGGGTCAACCTTGTGGATTCTTGAGAGTTTCTTTAGCACCATGTTTTTCTCTAACCCCCAAGTGCCCCTCTCTTTAATCTTACAGACCTGGATTCATTGTGTTACAACAATGAACAGTGTGGATGTTGTCCTTGGCAAGGTGGTCCAGCTCTCAGTTTGTGGAAAGCAACCCTCTGTCCTAGCATCTGCCTGGGTTGTATGGGGGATTTCCTTGGGTCCTCTCAATCAAGTCAACTGAATAAATCCTAGTCCTTCCACTGAGAACCTGGATACAAGAGATGGCCAGTTTAGATTCCATATCTCTACTGTACTAGGAGTATTCACTAGGATCACCCTCACAGATTCCAACAAGTTTCCACTGTGCTAGGTTTCAACCCCCCCCCAAATATATTTAAAGAAAAAGTCCACTGATAAAGCAGCATTTCAAATGAACCTTAAAGTGGGCATGGGAATTACTACAGACAGAGAGGAGCTTAGCAATGTTTGACACATATTATCTGACTTTGTGAGGGGTGGATACTAATTAATGGGGAAAGACATGGTATGAGCAATAGTTTGATAGTCCATGCAGGAAACTAGAAAAGCACTCAACTAACATGGTAGCCAAAAAAAAAAAAAAAAGATCATAAAGATCATGAAGGCCTATGAGTACAAGACAGGCAAATGGGGTGAATAAGGTCTAAATACATTATACACCTTCATGAAAACATTCTAATGAATTCCATTTATAAATATTATACACTATTAAAGCACAGATTTGAGGCTTGTGATGGTTTGAATGAAAATGGCCCCATAGTCTCATAGGGAGTGTTATTATCAGGAGATGTGGACTTGGTGGAAGATGTGTGTCCCTGGGAGTGGCTTGAGGTTTTAGATGCTCAAACTAGGTTTAGTGACTAATTCTTTCTGCTTACTATCTGTGAATATAGAACTCTCAGCTCCTTCTCCAGCACCATGTTTACCTGTGCTCTGTCATTCTTCCCACTATCATGTCAATGAAATAAACCTGAGAACTGTAAACCAGCCCCAATTAAAATCTTTCCTTTAGAAGAGTTGCTTTGGTTATGGTGTTTCTTCACAGCAATATAAACCTTATCCAAGACAGGGATGATTACACAACTGAGAATAAAGGTGACAAAGGTTATGACTCTGACTTTTAAAGTATTAAAGTAGAAAAGAAAGCCTGGTAAAAAATAATATACATCTGAAATTTGCTTTTAAAACTATGAAAGTAGGATCAGGCATTCAGGGACATATTTGGGAGGCATTTACAGTAAGTGTGGGAGTGAGGCAATGGAAATAGGTTTGTTTCTTGAAAAGGAGAAGGCAGAGAGCTTGGTGGGCTGAGTGTTAGCAAATGGCTATAATTCCTAGAGGTCAGGATTTAAAACTGGCTATACTTACATCATAAAAACTTAGAAAGTACTTTCAAGGAAATTTAGTTAAAATGGTTCAAGACTGTGAGACAATAAAGAGAATCTTGACTGGCTACATATGACACCCACTTATAATTTCAGTACTCCAGGGCTGAATCAGGGAGGTCATGAGTTTCAAGTGAAGGTTGGATTATGTAGCAAGACACTGTCAGAGAAATGAAATGACAAGGACGATGAGTGGAGAAACCTAACCAAGCTTAGTTTTTTATCCATATATAGATTCCATGTCATTGTGTTACTCTGGATAAGCATGTTTCACCTGAGTTTTCAAAATTGACTTATTTTTGCTTTTTATTTCTATGTGGAAAAAATAAATGATGTAAGAAATGACCTAGAGACTTCCCCTCCCCCTTTCTATCTCTATCTCTCTCACACACACAGACTATAAGTTGAGAGGAGTTTCTGGACAAAAAGGAATATCTTTCCAGTGAGAAGAAAAATAGCCTGGACAGCATTAGGATGCTTTGAGGCCATGTCTTCCTCCCCTGAAGAAACATTCACTTCTCATTTACTCAAAAATAAAATGGTATCTTTGGAAGGAAGAAAAACATATGTGTGCCCTCCAGAGTGAACCTTCTGTTTAGTAGGAGAAAACAGCAAGAAGCTGGTCCTATCACTTTTCATTTTTACTTTGGAAAACATAAATGCCATTTGATGTCAAAATAAAAAATGCTGGTATTTGAATAGAATACATTTCTACAGCCTGGAATGTTCAGTCCAGTCATATGAGGACAGCAATGATAAGAAATCACCCCTCTCTTTCTTATTTTTTCTCAAAATCTTTAAAATCTTTGTTGAGAGGGCGGGAAAGGGAGCAGAAAGCACCAGGAAGGAGATGGACAATTAAGGTGTATTATGTAGTCTGCTACCATTCTCATAGCTGCTTCCTTCAGGGTCCTGATAACAAACAACAGCATCCAAACAGTGCACTTAGGTAGGAAAGTAGCAGTGATGTCAGCTATGAGTATTCTCACAAGGTAAATATGAGTCTCCAGAAATCTAGAGCACTTAGTGTTAGTGAATCATTCTCAGGGAGAGGGAGAAGGCAGTGGTAAGAATTCCAGACACACAGACCCTCTTTAATCTTCATGTAAACCTTAGAGCAATTCTTAGTCAAAATAGAAACAGAAACTTCATGGTATTTTACTGTAGAATTATGAGCCTGTGCTACACAAATGATCATTTAGGTAATGTTTGTTCTGTTTCTTTTCACTGTGGAATATTTAGTTAGCAAACAAAACAATGAGTCATATGACATTTGAATATATATATATATATATATATATATATATATATAAATTTTACATTGCTTGCGTCAAGCCTTTTCCTCTTTTTCCCCCCTTGATTGTCCCTTTATTACCCACAAATACTTTTCTTCTTGTTTTTATTTGTCACAAATATTCTCTCTCTCTCTCTCTCTCTCTCTCTCTCACACACACACACACACACACACACACAAACTCACCCACACAGACAAACACATCTAGGTTCTAAGGAAGAGAAAATATGCAATATTTAGTTTTACTCCCATTCCTGCTTGCTTTATCATATACTTTAGACATCCTCTTTGCTCCACACAGTGCCCCTTAACTTTCATGTTAAGGCTTCTTAGGTTTTTACCATATGCAATTTAGATATGTTAAAATTATTATATTTGGGGACTAGAGAGATGGCTGAGGAGTTAAGAGCACTATTTGTTCTTTCAGAGGTCCCTTAGGACCCTTATTCAATCCCCAGCACTCACATACCAGCTCATAAACTGTCTGTCTCTCCTATTTTAGGAAATCTGATACCCTCCTTTGGCCTCCATGGGCACTGAGGATACATGTGGTACACAGAGATACATATAGGCAGAACAACCATACATGTAAAATAAAAGTACATAAATCTAAAATTTTTAATTATTTTCTTGAGATATTTTGCTCCATCTTTATTGACTTTTTACAGCATGAAAGAATAAATTTTAAAGTTTTTTATTTTTAATTATCTGCATTCATACATGTCTGTGAGTATTTTCTGAGCTCATGTCAATACCAGAAGAGGGTGTTGGATTCCATGGAGCTGAAGTTACAGGAGGTGAATACTGAGAACAAAACTTTGGTCCTCTGGAAGAGCAGCTTCCATTTTTAACTGCTGAGCCATCTCTCTAGCACCAGAAAAGAAACACATGGCTGTTTGTCCTTATTTAATATTTTAACCAAAATGCTAAAACGTTCCTATTAAATGAAAAGTTACTTTCAAAGTCTTCAAGGCTAAGTACTACAGCACCTTTCATCATTAACCCATGGGCTACACAATGACTCAGCAAGGCAACAAGGACTTTCTCAGCTACTCAGTTCGTGTGGGGAGAGTTCTCTGTTTAGGCCAATGTAGGATAACAGATTTTCTTCAGATGTAAAACTCATTTGAACAAATGTCATCTATAGATAATTATTTGAGTTAACAAATGAAGCAGGGTAGCTAGATACAAGCTCAGTATATAAAATTAGTTACAGTTCCATTTATCAGTAACATTAGAAATCATAGAATGAATTTTGTGGGGCTAGCAACTTTAGAGAATCCAACATTCCAACATCTTTAGAATAAATGCTAGAAAAGATATATAAATCTCCATAGAAAACATGATTAAAATCTCACTGACAAGAACAGAATAAAACCTACATAAGCGAAGGTGTATGTCTATGAACTAGATACATTGGCATATGAAGATTTGGCTTTGACAGGTTTTTAGTTTGTATGCAAAGACGTCTTACAAGCTGGGAATGTTGATAATATGCATATATAATTATACAGTGTTTTGGGTAAACTGACAGCAGCAGACACCAAGTTCTCCACAGGGAAGGAACTTTGCCTGCTTGTTTAGAGAAAGAAGGCAGTAAGGTGAAATGACAGCAGAACTAAATCCTTTAATGTTACAAAGGAATGGAGATTTGAGCTTCGAGAAAGCCAAATAAGAAGAAAACCATTAAGTTTATAACAAGCAAGGGATGAGATGAGGGAACCAGGGACAAGGCAGAGGTTAATGCCATTATCAGGTGTGTGTAGCCATCTTGGAAAGAACATGGAATTTCCCTGTGAAAGGAGATTTAGTTAGTTGTATGCATTTTAAGCTATGAAATGGTTGATAGATTGAAACAATAAAGTATATAGTATCCCTAAACAGTCAAGTACATATTTATGTTTGCTATCTTATAGTTTTGAGCCACTTATGAACTAAACCAACACAAATATGAAAAAGAAATGTCTATTTTGATAGGAGTAGTAAATGGGAGGCAATTTAGGCAGCCATACAATGTCATAATTAAGATGGACAACAGGCTTAACTTAGGACCGTCTGATGGGAAATGTCATTCTGTAAATATGTTTCTCATATTGGTTAATGAATAAAGCACTGTTGGCCAATAGGAAAACAAGATAGGCGGGACTAGGAGACAAGGAGGATTGGAGGAAGTAGTAGGGAGGAATCAACATGTAGAGACTTGAGAGAACAGAGGTCTGAGCCTTCTCTTAGGTAAGATGAGACCCGAGAGATTAATAGAAATGGGTTAATATTTAAGACAGAGCTAGCCAATAAGAAATGCTAGTATCAGTCAAACAGAATTAGATCTAATACAGTGCCTCTGTGTGTTATTTGTGGCTGGCGTAGATCTGGGACCAGATCGGTGGGAAAACATACTCTTAACAACCCTCCTATCAAAACTAGTTCTGTTTTCAGAGGTCAGTTTCCATTTTGTTGAGAATGACTCTGTTTATTGTTATTATTGCTTTGGATGGAAAACAGTATAATCAAATGACTCCTTTTTACCAAGTATTTAATTTTTGTTTATAGCTTTGATAAGAGCCTGGTGTAGGCTCAAAATGTGAAAACAAAACCAGATATCTGGGCTATGCACATGGTCTTACCCACTTGTTCATAGAATCTCATGTTCTTGCTTTGCCCTGGACTACTCACCCTCTCCTCTCTTACACTCCCTTCTGTGTTAGTTTTCAGAGGTCTACCTGAGATATTCCTTACATTTTGGTTTCCAGGTAGAAGTCCAACCAATAATAGTTCAACAGGACAAGGGATAATGGGAGGAGAGTGTAGGCACCTGCTGTTGACTCTGCAGGGCTGCGTGGTGGTTGCCCACACCCACACACAAGGAGGTAAAATCCTGTTAGAGAATCCTGAGAGATGCACCATCTGTTTCTACCCTACTCCATGACTAATGCACTATCCACTTATGCATGACTATGCTTTCTCCTATATAAAAATATATGGTTTTTTGTAACAATAATTACCATTTTCATCTTAAGCTTCTAAGCATCTGCAGAGAGAAAACATGAAGTTTTCTTTCTTTTTTAAGACAAGACCAGCAAAAATATTTAGCTTGGCATTCTCTAATTTTTTTAAAATTATGTTTAAACAAAGCAAAACATCTGGTAACTGGAAACAAATGCTTGTAGTCAATTCTTTTTTCATTTATGTACACTCATTAAGTACCGGCTTCCTACCAGGGGTTGGAAAAACAGGTATACCCATGCTTCTTTCAAATTTATATGCTATGTGGTATATGGGAAAAGAAAAAGAGGTGATGGTAATCTTAAAAGCAGTGAGAAAAGACTCTAGGAGAAAAACAAGAAGGCTTAGTGAAGGAGCCAGTTATTTAAGGTGAGACCTGAGGGAGAGCATCAGACAGGGAGGCTCCATGTGTCTTTAAGTGGTAACAAAGTAATTGTTCTTATGCTGTGGATATTTGCTTCATGAAAAACTGACAAAAGATTTTATTTCCGCCAAAAAAGTAACAAGATTCATCTATTTTAGTGAGGTGTGTTGATCCATGGGACTATTTCTTCTTTTGTATTGTCAAGTGAAAGTTAGTCTAAAAAAAAAATGGTTTCATTACAGCATTTCCATGAATTGTTCTAATTTGTCCTCCTTGGAAGTTCTTCTGCTCCAGTTCTGGCTAGTTCTCTATTCCCACAAAGTCCTGCCTTCTCTGCTTTCATGTTCACATGCTCCATTATCTCCTGCTTTCTCTTCTCCCTCCCTTCTCATTATCCTTTTTCTATTTTCATTACCTATGCAGATATACACACATACACGCATGTGTATGATAAAGATCTTATTGTCATATATTCTTTGTACAGAGTACTAGGTTTCTCAAAACACATCCACAAAAGAATATATATTGTATGTTGAATGTATTCCTTCTATATGCATCTCTACTCTCCTTCTCCACCTTTCCTCCCATGACTCCTCGCTTATGTTAATCACTTAGATACATTTGATTCTACTTCATTTATGTCACACATTATTTATACCAGATTTTATTACACACACACACACACACACACACACACACACACACATTAAATACACCTTCCACATATGAGAAAAAGCAAGGTATTTTCCCTTCTGAATTTGCCTTATCCTACTTAACATAATGATATCAATTCCACATAATTCTTCAAATGTCATTATTTCAGTTTTCTTGAAAACTGAATAAAATCCCATTGTGTATATGTATCATAATTTTAAATACATTTATCCTGTGATGGTTCATTAGACTGTTCTATTTCTTAGCAATTGTTTATGACACAGCAACAAACCAGATGGGCAAGTATCTCTGTGTTATATTAGATTCCTTCAAGTTAATAACTAGGAGTTTATAGCTGAATTATATGATAGTTTTACTTCACTTCTTGGCAGACCATCAATATTGGTTTTCTTCATAGCATTACAACTTTACATATCCATCTGTGTGAACAGGGGTTTCCTTTCCCCTTCATCCTTAGCAGCACTTGATGTCTTTTGCTTTTTTTTTTTTTTTTTTTTTTTTTTTATTTCCATGAGACAGAGTAGGTGAGATGCAACCTCAAAGCAGTTCAGTTTGCATTTCTGTGATTGCTGAGAATGGTATAAATTTACAAGTAATTATTGTTATTTTCTTTAAAATATTTATTTGTGTGTGTGTGTGTGTGTGTGTGTGTGTGTGTGTGTGTGTGTGTGTGTTGTGGGTGTTACAGTAATCACATGCATGCCAAATGGCAACTTGATAGAATCAGTTCTTTTCTTTGACTATGTAGGTCTTGGGTATTGAACTCAGGTCATTAGGCTTGGAGGCAAGTACTTTGATGCTCTAAACCATCCTGATAGATTGTTATTGGCTATTGTGTGGACAACTTTCTATTTAGGTCATTAACTTGTTCATTAACAGAAAGCTAATGTTTGGTGTTTAATTTTTGAGGCTCTTTATATATTTTAAATATGAATTCCTGAACTGATTTATAGTTGGCAAAGACATTTCTCTCATTCTTCATTGTATCTCTTTGGCTATGCAGAAGACTTTTTATTTCATGCAATCCTATTTGCCAGTTTGGAAGTTTATTTGTTATGCTGTTCAGAAGGTTCTTTGCTATAATTATATCTTAATATGTTTTGCCTAATTATTGAGAGGAGTGAGTGACTTTGATCTAATTTTATTCTGTTACATATTGGATACCATTGTCAAAATTAGGTAGCTATAACTGTGAATTTATTTATGGATCCTCTCTATTCTACCATATTGGTCTACACATCAAGTTTTCTGTGTGTGCCATGTTGATTTTGGCACTATGTCCTGAAACATAACTTAAGACAAGGTATAACAATACCCTCGGCATTAGTCTTGCATCGGAAATTTAGAGGCTTTGTATTTCTATTTGAATGTTAACTTTTTTCTCTAGGTTTGTCAAGAATGCCATTGGGACAATGTTCAATCTGTAGATAATTTTCAGTTATGTAGCCATTTTCACAATATGAATTCTCCCAATTCATGAGCATGGGATGTTTTCACCTCTTCTTATTTTTTTTCCCATTTTTTTCCTCAAAATGTTTTCATTGTAAAGGTTTTCCCCTCTTTAGATTTATTGCTAGTCTTTTCAAAACACAATTGTGAGAAGACTTTTCCCCTCCCTAATTTCATCCTGGTTTTTGCTGTAGCTAATTGTTGCTGTTTTTTTTTTTTTTTTTTTATATTGACTTTGTATCCTTCAAAAGTGTTTTGGTTGTAAGAGTTCTCTGGTGGATTGTGAAGTCTTTTAAGTACTATATAAGGTATTCTTCAAATAGCTGCAGCTTTGTTTTCTTTTTTTTCACCCACTTTTATTTCTTACTCTTACTGCTCTAGAACTTTTAGCTAGATGCTACATCCTCATACTGCAATGAGTATATGTGGAGAGAATGGGCACCCTGTGTCATTCCAGATGTTAGAGGAAATGCTGTCAGGTTTTCTCCATTTAGTATACTGTTAGCTATAGGTTTGCTGTCTATGGTTTACCCTGTTCAGATATCCTCTTTCTATTCCTGGTTTCTTCAGGACTTTTGTCACATAGAGAAGGTGATCTCTAAGGAAAGGCTTTTATGTATGTACTGAGATGATCATGGGATTTATGTTCTCAAGTCTATGTATTTTGTAATACTTACTGATTTGTGTATATTGAACCCATCTCGTGTTCCTGAAATGAAACCAAATTTGTCTTGGTGCATGATCTCAAATTGAGCTAGAGATTTTTCCCCATTATTTGTTTCTTTGTTTATTGTCTTGTGTTTTTGATCTTGGTACTAGGTAACACTAGATACCCAGAATGAGTTTTATAGTCTTATTTCCCTTTCTATTTAATGGAACAGTTGGAGAAAGTGTTGGTGTTACGTATTCCTTAAAAGTTTGGTGATTTCAGCACTGGATCAACCTTGCCCTGGTCTTATGTGTTGAGAATTTGAATTACTACTTTGATCTTATTGTATATCATCTGTCTGTTTAAATTGTTGAAGACTTCAATATTGAATTTTGGTAGGTTGTGTGAATAACTACAGGTTTTCCTATATGTTAGTTTTCACTCCATCTACTTTTAAAAAGAACATTATAAAAGTTCCACTTTCCTCTATAACTTTGTTAATTTAGGCTTTATTTTTCTTTTTGTTGGTTTTGCTAGGGAGTTCCCAATAATGTTAAAATTTTCAAATACACAAACTCTTTGGTTGATTTTATATATTATACTTTTTAGTCCCTATTTAATTAATTTATGTACTTACCTGTAAGAGTATGGTTTTTCCGCCTGCCGCCGCTGGTCTTGACCCGCCGCCACGCCACCAGCCCCAAATAATACACAGAGACTCTGTATTAGATATTATACTGTTGGCCAGATACTAGTTTCTTATCGGCTAGCTCTGTCTTAATTATTAACCCATTTCTGCTGATCTATGTATTTTCACATGACCTTCTCTTACCGGGGAGGCAGCTGGCGTCCAGCTCTCTCCAGACTCTCCATCTTGACTCCTCCTTCCTACTTCCTATTTCCTCCTTGTCTCCTAGTCCCTCCTATCTTCCTTTCCTATTGGCCAACAGTGCTTTATTCATTAAACCAGTATGAGAAACATATACAGAATGACATCTCCCATCATCTCCTCTTTTCTGTCTAAATAAAAAGAAGGGTTTTAACCTTAACATTGCAAAATATATTACATAACAGTTATCAAATAAGAATCACAGTTAACAATATTTAGTCCATTAACATTTATCAATATTTAAGAAACTATTCCATCATCTATTCCATCTTTGTGAGTCTAAAGTCCTATATGTAACTTATCTTTAATCCTGACTAAGGAAAACTATAACCATAACTATCTGTCTTCAACTCCCTCAAAGACCACAGAAGGATAGTATATAAGCTCTAGAAATGACAGAGACAACTCACTGCCTGGTCACCCGAAGTTCTTTTGTAATCTTCCATCTTCAGCCCATAGGCCATAGTGTGTCTGGCAGACTCTTCATCAAAGCAGGAAACTTTAAACTGTCTTCTTGTATTGGCAGTTTGTCCGTCACTTTTGTCTGTGTCCTGCATACTGTCTCGCAGACTCTTCCATGAAGCAGGATCTCTGTAGCAATGTCCATCTTGAATCAGAAGTCACTTTCCTGTGGGTCCTGCATGTCCAGTTTATACATCACAAAGTCAAACAGTCCAGACAAGAGGAGTATCTTGTCCAAATGGCTAGTCTTGCCATATTGGAAATAAACTCCAAAACGTGTTTCTTTAATGTCCATCTTCCTTTTTTGACGCAGGTGGTGTTACCAGGAGCAACTGTGCCTCACTGTCAAGAAAAACCCTAAACCATTTTAAATGCCATATTCTGTAGGTCTTTGAAATGTTTGAAGAATGCCTATTCATCTCAAATAAATCTCTGTATATCTAGAAAACTTAACTAACTTAACTATATCTGACTATCATAGATACTATCTATAATCTGTATTGAATTATACATTACATTTCTAAACAATACTTAAACAAGAGGAGAAATATATATATCACAAATTTGACCTTAAATTGTATCAATAAATTAAAATCCATTCCAAAACAAAGTATTCATATCTATACCATAATTCCCTTTTTACCTTTAAAAAGATATTGGTTGTGATCATTAACCATTTATAACCAAGTCCATTTAAATGAAAACAAACATTTATAAACAATATTTGGGAATTTGGGCGTCGTTCTTTCCAAACTACTTCCTGCTGATAGGGGGCGCTGTCATGGTGATCCTAAGAAGTTGCAGAAATCTTGGCTGTAGTCTGCGAGGCTGCTTTGACCAAGCTGTTTTGAATGTTGGATCACCAGCGACTCTGTTTCAGGGGGCCTGGCTTGATCAAACCACATTAGTCTGGAAGGAATCCACAGCTTTTCATTTTCTGTGGAAACAAAGATAGAAATCCTTTTCCCCAGTAACTTGTCCTTGAACTTGGATGTTGGAGTCAAAGCATTTTTAAAATATATAAATTGAATTAATCCAGCAGCATTTCCTTTATCAGTTGTTGTTATTTTCTCAGCAGTCAAACAATGCAGAGACAACACAATAGCATACAGTAACCAGATTCTCTCTGAGCTTTTCATCTTTACGTGGCTTTATTATTACTCTGTTTATTTTACTTTTTTATTTTTTATTTTTTGACATAGGGTTTCACTGTGTAATTCTTATCTGTCCTGGAATTTACTCTGCATACCAGGTTTACTTTGCAAATCACAGAGATCTGCTTGCCTCTGTCTCCTGAGTGCTGGGATTAAAGGCGTGTGCTACAACACCCAGTTCCTCTTTGTCTCTTTAAAACCATTTTTATTTTCATGTCTACGTATATTTTAAAACACACTGTAAACCTTTAGAGGTTCTTCTTAATATGAATCTGTCTTTACTGTAAATCTTTATCTTCCTCTGGCCACAAGTCTTTTATCTGGTAAACAACAACATTGCTAAAATGAAAGTCATAGCTGTGTCAGCCGCAGTTTAACAAAGATGGTGGCGTGTACTTTTACTGCCAGCACTGAAAGCTGTGCTCACCACCTTGGTCTGCACTGCCACCCAGAAAGCATGCTGCCGGCTTGGAGATGTGGTCACTGCCATTGCCATCTCTCATACACATCAATAAATTGTTAGCAGAGTTATTTAAAAGCTGTGCGGTTTTTTGCCGCTTATGCTGAGTCAGGAATCTTCCCTTAAAGGAGCCGCGTGAATATCTGCTTGTCTCTAGCAAAGCAGAGTTCAACTGAGAAAAATGCTGCTACCAAGAAACCTTGCTTGTCTCTGTTCTTTTGTTTCTAAAACCCTTTTTTAAGCTTTTGTTAAATTGTAAGTGTAAGTTTTTACTAGCCAAGTGGTCACCATTTGTAACAAGTACGGTTTTTCTGCCTGCCACCTGCTCTTGTTCCGCCACCAAGCCAGCCCCAAATAACACACAGAGACTCTGTATTTGATACAATACTTTTGGCCTGGTTACTTGTTTCTTATCGGCTAGCTCTGCCTTAATTATTAACCCATTTCTGCTGATCTATGTGTTTTCACATGGCCTTCTCTTACCTGGGAGGCGGCTGGCGTCCAGCTCTCTCCTGATTCTCCATCTTGACTCCTCCTAACTCCTTCCTATTTCCTCCTTGTCTCCTAGTCCCTCCTATCTTCCTTTCCTATTGGCCAACAGTGCTTTATTATTAACCAGTATGAGAAACATATACAGAACGACATCTCCCATCACTTACCTTTTTTAGATATAGCTTCTGGTGTTTTAGGACCATGAGATTAATCATTAAATGACATATTTGAGATTTCTCTGTTGTGTTTAATTACATGTACATGTGTGTGTGTGTGTGTGTATTTCACAGTGCATATGTGAAAGTCAGAGAACAGATTAGCAGGAACTGAATCATTCCTTCCACTCAATGGGTCTCAGAGATCAAACTCATGTTGTCAAGGGTTGGTGTCAAGTGATTTTAGTCATAGAACCACTCTGTGTCCCAAGATATCTCTGTTTTTATGTTAAGCCTATGGATATAAACTTTCTGCTTAGGATTATCTAGACTGTAACCCAGAAGTCCTGAAGGTTATACCATCATTTTCATGTGATGTTAGAGATTTAGAAAAATTTTCTTTGACTTACTCATTTATACCTCAAAAGCATATTGTCTTCCTCTAAGTATTTATGTAGTTTCTTTTATCATTGATCTCTAGCTTTATTCCACTGCAGTCTTATAAAATACATAGAAATATTAACATTTAAAAATATTTGTTAAAGTTGCTTTGGTTCACAGGATGTTATGAATTTTAGAAAAGCTTCCATTTGGCAATAAGATCAATACTTATTCCTTATCTGGTGAGTCTATCTTTAATAGACTTATGTTAAATTCATTTGACATGTGGCAAAAAATGTACCTGCAATTCGCAATTCTTTTCTGATTTTTAGTTTGGATCTCAGAGTGGGGTATCAAAGTCTCCTACCGATGTATTGTGACGTTTACTTCCTTCAGTTTGTGCTACTATCTTTGGAACTCTAATAAGACTTGGCATATAATTATTTAAAGTAGTTGTGTTTTCTTGATTAATTTCTCTTTTTATTGATATATAATGTCCCTCTTTATTCTCTTCTGACTAGTCTTGTTTGGGAGTTTTATTAGATATGAGAAGTGCCACCATAGCTTGTTCATGGCTGATTTTTGGCAGCTGGATTTATATCTTCATATATCACTGTTCATATATTTTGTTACCTTCACAAGATCTGGGTGACAAACTAGCTGGATTTTATATTTTAAACCAAGTCATGTAGTTTGTGTCTTTTCAGTCCTTTGCATTTAAGGTTGCTATTAAGAGGGAATTGCTATTTCTTTCCATCTCACCTGTTAGTGTGAGTTTTATGGTGTCTTTGGGTTAGTATTGCTGTGACAAAACATAATAATTTGGAGAGGAAAGGGTTTATTTTTTCACAGTACTATTTATCATCAAATGAAGTTAGAACATGAACTCAAAGAGGGCAAGGACTTGGAGTCAGAGGCTGATGATTCATGGGCCATGGAAGAGTGTTGCTTACTGGCTTGCTCAATTTATTTTCTTATACACCATAGGAACATCTACCCAGGGGTGGCACTGTCCACAACAGGCTGGGGCTTCCCTCATCCATCATTAATCAAAAAAGATGCCCTAGAACTAAATTCTAAAAAAGCATTTTCTTAATTAAGATTCTTTCTCCAGAGAGAGAGAACATAAAAGAGGGAGCCAATATTGGTTTGAAGATAAAGTTGAACACAAAGAAAGGACGAGGGAACTACAAGACTGCTCCCAACTAACAATCTCAGCTCCCGTGGAAAGGCTATCATAAATGCCCTTCCCGGAGAGTGAGATCAACAACTAACTTCTCCATGGAGTCCGCAACTAATGCCTGTTGAAAATAGGAGCAAACACCCATACATAAACACTGAGTCGAACTAGAACCCAGAAGCAGATGGAGAGGACAAGACCATGCGGTAGAAGTACATAGAGACAGCTTACCTGAACAAGGAGGAGCTAAGGGCCACTAGACTGATAGCTGGGAAGCCAACAGGGGACTGACTCGGACCCCCCTGAATATGGGTCTCAGCCAGAAGGTCTGAGCAGTCTAAGAGACCTCAGACAGTGGAGCCAGGATGTATCCCTGGTGCACAAAAGGACTTTGCAAACATATCCCCCATGGAGGGATAACTGCCTTATTCTAGAGATAGGAGAGAAGCCCTAGTCCCTACTTCACAGGACTTGTCAGATCTACATGACCCCAACTGGATGGCATTCCCCTACATATGGTATTGTGGTGGGGGGTTGGGAGGGGAGGGTGTTTAGAGTGCATGGGAGAGGGCAGAGAGGGCAAAAGGGAGGGAAGGAGGGAGGGAGGGCTGGAGGGGATGGAGGGAGGGAGGGAGAGGGAACTGGGGTCGACATGTAAAATAATAAATTAAAAAAAAAAACGTGTTGACTCCAAATTTAAGTTGAAGAACAAGTTACTGGGGAAAAGGATTTCTATTTTTGTTTCCACAGAAAATGAAAAGATGTGGATTCCTTCCAGACTAATGTGGTTTGATCACGCCAGACCGCCTGAAACAGAGTACAAGCTGATCCTACCTTCAAAACAGCTGGACAAAACAGCCCTACAGACTACAGCTAGGATATCTGAATCTTCTTCGAATCCCCCAAGACAGCGCCCCTTACCAGCAGGAAGTAGTTTGGAAAGAACGACGCCCAAATTCCCAAATATTGTGTATAAATGTTTGTTTTCATTTAATTGGATTTTGTTATATAAAATTAAATAAAAAAATTAAAAAAAAAAGATTCTTTCTCTCGAGATGACCTTATCTTGTGCTAAGTTGACATAAAATTAGCCAGCACAGTTGCTTGGTTGGTCATTATTGATTCCTTCCAGACCCTTTCTGTTCATCTGCTCCTCCCATTGGATGTATTATTTCCTGTGTTATAAACGAAACTTTCTTTCTTCCATGTACAGTATTTTTTAAAAGATTTTCTGGAAGCTACCTTGAATGTGTGAATTCCCTTTATTTGTATTTATCTTGAAATATCATTTATCCCTCAATTTTAAGAGATGACATTGTAGAGCATGTCAATATATGATGTAGACAGGTATTTAATTTTAGGACTTGTTATATCTATCATTGCAAACTTTCCTGGCTTTGTAGAGTGATTCGTGAAAGATAAATTCTTTGGTATTTATCTTTTATTTGTGAGTTTGAATTTTTCTCTTGGAGATTTTTTAAATGTAAAGCTTTTTTTTGATAGAATTCTGTTGGTCAGTTACTTGTTTCTTATCAGCTAGCTCTGTCTTAATTATTAACCCATTTCTATGTCTTTCCACGTGGTCTTACCAGCGAGAAGCGGCTGACAGTTCTGCCTTATCCTGACTCTCCATCTTTTTTCCCTCCCTCCTACTTCCTCTTTCCTTCTTGTCTCCTAGTCCCTCCTATCTTGCTTTCCTTTTGGCCAACAGTGCTTTATTCATTAAACCAGTATGAGAAACATTTTTACAGAA
This sequence comes from Phodopus roborovskii, assembly GCF_943737965.1. Classification (NCBI taxonomy): domain Eukaryota; kingdom Metazoa; phylum Chordata; class Mammalia; order Rodentia; family Cricetidae; genus Phodopus; species Phodopus roborovskii. Next base: position 47,205,611 of record NW_026126418.1, read on the forward strand.
TCGCATCTCCCATCATCTCCTCTTTTCTGTCTAAATAAAAAGAAGGGTGTTAACCTTAACATAGCAAAATATACAACACAACAGTTATCAAATAAGAATCACAGTTAACAATTTTAGTCTATTAACATTTAACAAGATTTAAGAAAATATTCCATCATCTATTCTATCTTTGTCAGTCTAAAGTCCTATATGTAACTTATCTTTAATCCTAACTAAGGAAAACTATAACCATAACTATCTGTCTTCAACTCCTTCAAAGACCACAGAAGGATAGTATATAAACTCTAGAAATTACAGAGACATCTTGCCTTGTCAGTCTCCTGAAGTTCTTCTGTAATCTTCCATCTTCAGCCCATAGGCCATAGTGTGTCTAGCAGACTCTTCAGCAAAGTAGGAAACTTTAAACTGTCTTCTTGTATTGGCAGTTGGCCAGTCACTTTCCTCTGTGTCCTGCAGAGTGTCTGGCAGACTCTTCTATGAAGCAGGAATTCTATAGCAATGTCCATCTTGAATCAGCAATCACTTTTCTGTGGGTCCTACAAGTCAGTTCATATAGCACAAAGTCAAACAGTCCAGACAAGAGCAGTATCTTGTCCAAATGGCTACTCTTGCTATACTGAAAGCAAACTTCATAACGCGTTTCTTTGATGTCCATCTTCCTTTCTGGTGCAGGTGGTATTGCCAAGAGCAATTATGTCTCACTGTCAGAAAAACCCTAAATCATTTTAAATGCCATATTCTGTAGGTCTTTGAAAGGTTTGAAGAATGCCTATTCATCTCAAATACATCTCTGTATATCTAGAAAACCTAACTAACTTAACTATAAGTTTTGACTATTATAGGTAGTCTGTACTAAATTATACATTACATTTCTAAATGAGCTATAAAAACACAATATCTAAATAAGAGGAGAAATATACATATCATAAAATTGACCTTAAATTGTATCAATGAATGAAAATCCATTCCAAAGCAAAGTTTCTATACCATAATCCCCTTTTTACCTTTAAAAAGAATTGGCTGTGATCATTAACCATTTATAACCAAGTCCACTTAAATGAAAACAAACATTTATAAATAATATTTGGGAATTTGGGCGTCATTCTTTCCAAACTACTTCCTGCTGATAGGGAGCGCTGGCATGCGGATCCTAAGAAGATGTTGACATCCTGGCTGTAGTCTGCAAGGCTGCCTTGTTCAAGCTGTTTTGAATGTTGGATCACCAGGAACTCTGTTTCAGGGGGTCTGGCTTGATCAAACCACATTAGTCTGGAAGGAATCCACAGCCTTTTATTTTCTGTGGAAACAAAAATAGAAATCCTTTCCCCAGTAACTTGTCCTTAGACTTAAAATTTGGAGTCAAAGCGTTTTTAAAATAAATAAATTGAATTAATCCAGCAGTATTTCCTTTAATAGTTGTTTCTTTAGCAGTCAAATGATATAAAGACAATATAATGCCATACAGTATCCATATTCTCTCCATCTTTACATGGCTTTTTTATTACTCTGTTTCTTTTACATTTTTTTTTTTTACTTTTTGAGACAGGGTTTCTGTGTGTAACTTATCTGTCCTGGAATTTACTCTGCATACCAGGTTTACTTTGAAATCACAAGATCTGCTTGCCTCTGTCTCTCAAGTGCTGGGATTAAAGGCGTGTGCTGACACACCCAGCTGTTCTCTGTCTTTTTAAAACCAAGCCTACGTATTTTTTAAAACACACTGTAAACCTTTAGTGGTTTATGAATCTGTCTTTACTGTAAATCTTTATCTTTTTCTGGCCACGAGTCTTTTATCTGGTAAACAACAACATTGCTAAAATGAAATTCATAGTTGTTTCTGAGGCGGTTTATCAAACATGGCGGCTGCTATATTACTGCCAGCACTGAGAGCTGTGGTCAGGTCACCACCTTGGTCTGCTTGCTGCCATCCAGCAATAATGCTGCCAGCTTGGAGATGTGGTCACTGCCATTGCCATCTCTCATACACACCAATAAATTGTTAGCAGAGTTTTTTAAAAGCCCTGTGGTTTTTTGCCGCTTATGCTGAGTCAGGAACCTTCCCTTAAAGGAGCCGTGCGAATATCTGCTTGTCTCTAGCAAAGCAGAGTTCAACCAAGAAACCTTGTTTGTCTCTGTTCTTTTGTTTTTAAAACCCTTATTTAAGCTTTTGTTAAACTGTAAGTAGAAGTTCTTATTAGCCACGTGGTTGCCATTTGTAAGGCTTATGGTTTTTCCTCCTGTCGCGGCTGGTCTTGTCCCGCTGCTGTGCCAGCCCCAACTAACACACAGAGATTCTATATTAGATATAATTCTGTTGGCCAGGTACTAGTTTTTTATCGGTTAGCTCTGTCTTAAGTATTAACCCATTTCTGCTGATCTATGTATTTCTCTTACTGGGGAGCTGGCCGGCATTCTGCTTTCTCCAGACTCTCCATGTTGACTCCAAATGTAAAGTTTTTTATTCTAATAAATTTATTTATTTTACATTCCAGCCTCAGTTTCTCTACCTTACTCTCCCATAGTCCACCCACTACTCTCCTTTGTTCCAAACCCTAATCCACTCTCTCTCCTTTTCTGTTTATGAAAGGGCAGGTCTCCCCTTAGGATCAACAAAGCCTGGTGTATCAAGTTGCAGGGAGACTAAGCACCCACTGGGTGAAGTAACCCAGTGGGAGGGATAGGGTCCCACAAACTAGTAAAAGTGTTGGTCATAGCTCCTGTCCCACTGTTAGAAGTTCCACAAGAAGACCAAACTACACAGCTATAACATATATGACGATTGCCTAAGTCAGCACCAATCAGGCATGGTGGTTATTGATTCAGTCTTTGTGAAGCCCTATGAACCCAGGTTAGTTGATTCTGTGAGTTTTCTTGTGGTGTCCTTGACATGTTTGGGGCCTATAATCCTTTCCCCTCTTCTTCAGGATTCCCTTATAGACTTTAATATTTTTATTTCCTTTTGGCTTAGAAATTTTGGCATAATGAATATAATATTCAAGGAGAGGATCTTCTTCTGTTATGTCTATTTGGGGTTCTAAATGCCTCTTCTCCCTCAATATCAACTTTTTTTCCTGTTTGATAAATTTTCTGTTGTAATTTCATTAAATAAACTGTCTATGCCTTTTGACTTTGTCTCAGTTCCTTCTTGTAGCCAGTGAATTCTTATTGTATCCAACAGTTTGGCAAGTTTGGTACGATTCATCATTTTTTTTCTTTTATATATCTGAAATATTATTATCTCAACTTTATCCTCTATTTTTGAAATTTTTTCTTTTGCTTTGTCTTGTCTGTTGACTTTGGTTCTTTTGTATGTTTTTATTTGATTGACTGATTCTTTTATTTTCAGAATATCTATTTGATCTTTTTGTGTCTGTGCATGCCTTTCAATTTTCTTGCTGAATTTTATCTCTGTGCTTTTAGGTTTCTCCTCCAATTGACTTACCCTTTTGTTCACTTTGGTAACTTTTTGCCTACAACATGACATGCCTTTCTTACTTTATCTTATTATTTGGGTTCTCTACATTGTCATAGGCTCTTTCTAAAAGTAGGATTTTGAATTCTTTCTTTGGCATACTATACATATTAGTGACTTTAGTTTCTGTTGTAGGGAGTTGTGGTTAGGTAATGATAGTTCATGTCTCATATTCCTTGTTGTGTTTTGTGTATTTGTTGGAATGAATGTTCCCTTTTACAGTGCTATCTTGTTGTACTCTAATTAATAAAGGTCAGAGGGCAGAGCTAGCCATAGAGGTCTGTACAGATAGACAGGAAGTGATATAGCTGAGCAGAGAAATAAATGTAAGGTGGTAGGACAAAGGAGCTTGGTCTCATTTTGCCTGGGATGTTCAGGAGGTAAGGTGTGGCTGTGGCCTGCTCCTTTGTCTCTCTGATGTTTCAGATTCCCCTCTATATCTAATTCTGAGATTTTGTTATTAAGACCTATTAAAACTCATGCTACACTTTTCATAACAGACTTTTGTTCTTTTTTCCTACTCCTTTTTCATTCATTTCCTCCTTCTTTCCTCCTTCCTTCTTTCCCTCCCTCCCATCTTCCTTTCTTTTTTGAATGTGAGTTCTCTTGTTATGTTTGATTAAATAATAATCATGTTTTCTTCTAGTATGTAATGTGAAGACAGCTGAAGTTCCTTCTCATTATTCACAAGGTGTACTTGTTGGTGTTGGCTTAAAATAGAAGAGTCTTGTGTACCTTACTCATGCCCCTAATACAATTTAGATATAGGACTTTTGGGTACTGGATGAGGAAAATATAGTTTATACATTTTTTTCAAGTTTCAAGTATAATATTTAGTGAATGAAATGAAAAAGGAGTTAGGAAAATGGGAAAAGGGGATATTTAACTAGAATTATGGATGATTGTGAACCAAAATTATGTCCTCTGAAAAGCAATAAACACTCTCAACTTCTGACTCACTTCTCCAGCCCCAGTAACTTATTTTCTTAAGAGATACTATAGTCACAAGATAACGAATGCACTAATAAAATGCAGCACAAATCTATTAATTACAATAGTAACAATATAACATAACTGCTTTCCTCTGGAGCAGTGCCACACAAAGAACTAAGGACATAACATATAGAAAACCTGTGGAGATATATTATACCCAAGGCACAGCACAAGTGTGTAACAAGGAAGAGAATCAATAGATGAATGGAAAATAGATGGAGTCTAGATGGCCAATAATCTTCATTGTCAAGCTAAAAGATTTAAAATTCATCCTAACAACATCTTCCCACAAACTCATTCATTAAGTCAGATTTTTGAAAGTCTATAAGGCCCAGTTGGATTAACAAAAATGTTAAGCAGAATAATGAAAACAGGTAAAAAGTGAACTGTGAACTTATAAATTATCATGGATTTTGTGTAGATATTTAAACCATAAAACCAATATCAATTTTGCAAGAAAATACCTGAATAATATGTGTAAGAGAACACATTTAACTTTGAAAAAATATCTGTTAATACTTAGATTATATATTATGAAACTTTAAACTTTATTTATTTGGTTTGTTGTTTTTAAAGAAGTTGAAATTTTAAAAAGAAAGGGGCTTTACATTTTCTGAAACAAGTTGAGTTCACATAATGTTTGTGTACTTGTGGGACTTACAGAAATCTTCACATATTATAAAGTAAACTGCAAACAATTTTCTGAAATGTTCTTGTATTATTTTCTTATAATGATTTCAAGAGTAAAATAATATATACTATGCTATATATATATATATATATATATATATATATATATATGTATTATTTAAGGAAAAATTACAAAACACATATACAGTAATTAAAATTAAATATTTTAAATATGCTATGGATATTCCTTGTAGAATTTTTGTAGTTACCTTTCATGCATTTTCACATGAAAATAAATCATAGACTGATGATTAACTATAAATAGGTCATCATGGCAACAAATATTAATCTATGTAATCACCAGTAATAGTTTTATAATATTACAAGATATGGGACAACTAAATCATAGTTTATTCAAGCATTCTTCTTGGTTGACTTTTGCTTTGCAAACTTTTGTGTTTTTGTTTGCTTTATTTGGTTTTGAGACTGGATTTCTCTGTGTAGCCTTGGCTGTCCTGGAACTCACTCTATGTACCAGGCTGGCCTAAAACTCAAGAGTCTGTCTGCCTCTGCCTCCTGAGTGCTAGGAATAAACGCATGCACATATTGGTGGCACACGCTTTTAATCCCAGCACTGGGGAGGGAGAGGCAGGTGGATCTCTGTGAGTTTGAGGCCAGCCTGGTCTAAAGAGCTAGTTTCAGGACAGGCTCCAAAGCAATACATTTAAGGAAAGAAAAAGTAAAAAGGAAAGAAATAAGGAAAAGAAAAAAAGTATGTAAAAAGATGCTGTTTAAAAACCAACCCTCTGGTCTGGGTGTTGCATACCTTTAATCTCAGCACTAGAGAGGCAGAGGCAGGTAAATTTCTCAGTTCCAGGCCAGCCTGATCTACAAAATGAGTTCCATGATAGCCAGGGCTACAGAGAGAAACCCTTTCTCGATAAACAGAAACCCAAAATAAAACAAAAGAAAAAATTGCAAACTTTTAAGTATTGAAATGTTCTTCTTCCACTTCATTCCTTGTCTCTTTTTCCTTTCTGCTTGTCTTTCTTTTTGTCTTACTAATACCATGTCTGTGTATATTAACAAATTAACCTGATTTACAGCAAAACAAAAACAAGCAAGCAAACAAACAAACACCAGTGTGTTGCTTGGCATTGTATGAATTTGTGTATGGATCACCTTTTTTTTTTTTTTTTTTTTTAAACTTGTGAGAACTGAGCTTGTTTCCAGTCTGCCATTAGTACAAATGCTATAAATACCCTTGTGTAGTATTTCTACCTCTTCTCTGGGAGAAAGGATGTTTAATCCAGTGAAGATATATTTGCACATTTTGATGTATAACAAAACTTCCTTTTAAAAAAATGTGCATGGCCAAATAGTAAGTGCTCATTTCAGAAAATTTAAACACCCATGTACATAATATAAAAGTGGGTGGTTCTTCTTCTTAAACTCTTCATCTTAGCCAAATTGGAAAGTGCTTGATAGCAAAAATAGTTAATAATCATGTAATTATTTCAGGGAAGCAGGTAAACCAGAACTCAGAATTTATCTTAAAATAATGCCACAAATTTCTTTCCTAGCTTCCAATCCACTTCTCTGAATTAACAGTTATTAATAATAATATGTACATAAGTAACATATATTTTAAAACAATAGCAGGTGGGGACTACTGTGGAAGTTTTATTCTTTCAAGTCAGTGTTACATTATAAATGTACTAAAATCATTCCTTATTCTATTGTAATATTCCACAGAATTCCAAATCCTAGCAGAAACAGTTATTTCACTTTATCACATTTTTATATTCTTATTTTTCATTTTAAATAATGCTAAAGATCTTTGGCTAGTGATCTGAAGGAGATATTTAAGGATAAATGGGAGGTTTTGGTCCTGAACATAATGCTCATTTTCAATGTTAATGGATAGTGTCATTTTTGTCTTTGGCAAGATATGTTTACCTAGTCTTACAGATATACATTTTCTTCATTCATTGATAAATTAAAACATGCTCAATCCTTTGACAATATGGAAAATACTGATGTTTTAATATTATTAATTTTCATTTCTTATTGTTCTCTGACATCTCATATGGTAAAAGGATAATTTCTTGATAAATGTAGTATGTAATAGAAATAAGGCTATCTGACAAAGAAATTCAATTTTCAAAAACAACACTGCAAAGAGCCAACAGATAAACCATCATATTTTCCTTACAGAGCCTGAAATGTACTTATTTTCATGAAATTAATGATAATTCATGTGCAGACTTAATATTTCATCAAGTCAATAAACTGTGGTAATAGATAGCACCACAGAAAATGGCCATAGTCCATCCAGGAACCTAAACAACATATCTGGAGTTTACAGTGCCAGTGTTCTGAGTTCTGGGCCCTCTCTTAATTTGAGACAGGTGACATTTTCTGAATGCTATAACGTATAGAACTACTCAAGTTTCTAGTCTTTCCTCCAAGGCTAATAATCATACTCTTGGGAACATCCTCACGAACCAGCTACTCAAAGGCCTCATCTCCAGATCCATTGCCTTGAGACTGGGATTGACTACATATATAACTGTAATAGAACATAATGTATCCACTGCAGAAACTGTCCTGTCTTTGTAGTAATGCGTGCAATGAATAGCAACTCATACACAAGTCACTTAATCACATGTCTAGCACCAATATGGAGTGCCTAAAGGATCTGGCTGTTGAGAGAAGCACCTATTGATCTATGTACTTTATCTTCTCTAGCAGAAAAGTGACATTAGACTATGTGGGCTGCCCATGCAGAAAATAATGGTTTATAATGTGAGTTATCTCATGAAGGTATGTTTGCATTTATAATGTAGCCCTGGAAGTCTTCCTAAATGGCTCTGCTATGTGCTGTGACAAGGATGCATAGACCAACAGGAAAAGAGCTTAGACAAATTCCCTCAATGGGAGGAGTAGCAGAGAATTCTAACCAGGATTTTAAAGCTACCAGACAAAGATGGAGTGTTATTATTCTTATCCCATTTTTGCTCACTGCTTGTTGTGACTACAAAGCATTGGTCTTTTATGAAGAGTGGGTTTGCCAGAGCTTTCATCTATCTTCATATTCAATTTCAGAAACTAAAAATTTTATAAAGATAATTGGGTAGAAATTAACCAGATAATTGAATTTTCTGAGATTTTGAATTCTAATTTATGTGTTTTTTGGATAGCTACATATTTTGAAAGTCAAAATATTGAAAGATTCCACTTGTATCAAAATGAGGGGTGAAAGAGTTAAGTGTTGCTTGATGTTGGACACAGTCACATTTGCATTAACTCTAATACAATACGTTGTACTCTTTAACTACAGCCCGGCCTTGTTTGTATCAGGGCTTCTAAGCTTCTCTAACTAATGTTTGGATCTAGACAAATTTGGCGGCTTCTTTGAAAGTGGAAACTATGTTTTTAACAGAATTAGAGTATCATAATTAATGAGCAATTTATCCTTTTAAGGCCCCAGTAAGTTCTGTTGCTAATATTTTAAAGCCTGACAAGAAAAAAAACCCTATTTTAAGGTACATATTTATCTAACTGTAATCAAGGTTGTGTTTTCAAGTATAGTTTCATTTATACTCTATGAATAAACCTATATGTTAATAGATATTCTGTTTAACATGATAAAATATAAAGAATTTTAATCATTGTTCAGAAAAGCATTGAAAGACATTAATAAATGTGGATCAATGTTCAAAACCTAATGTTCTTTTAAGAAAGATCACCTATTAAGCGCTCATGTATTTAACACATATATGCTTCAATATATTTGATTGGGACATTAATAAAACCTTATTGCTTATATTAGCATCCACTTGTATAAAACAATTAACATCGAAGAGAACCAGGCACAATACATTAATCACTGATACAAGGAAAGAACAATTTAAAGAATTTGTTAAAGATAATTACTTTGATAAAAATAGTAAAATCAAATGGAACATATTTTCTTAATTGGTTCATATGCATAAAAAGTGTGAGGAGGTGATGTTCAAAGACCATAACAAGAAAAAGGGGAATGTCCTATAATTATCAATTCACCAGCCAAAATAATTATGCTTTGTGTGTTAGCAAAAGACTTGGATCTTCATTATAATGATCGATAGTGTGTTTAAGCTGTGAGTTATGTCTAAAAAGGGCTTGTTTATTTTCAAAATCACATTTATTGTCATTTTAGAAGTCTTTTTAGAATGCTCAAAAATGATTTCAGATCACACAAAGGGAAGGTAAGTTGTGAAGATGCTTTGTGTCCGAAAAGTTTAGTTTGGCTTTATGAGATATCATGCAACATTTCACTTTCGAGAAGGTATTTAGACATTTAGATACATCCTACTATACAAAAGGTATCACAGGCTTGGCTCATATCTTAGAAACTATACTTCAAATGGCACATTTTATAAGATGTCCGATAACTGGCTTACTCTCAATTTCTGGAGGGAGAATGACTCCTTTGTTAAAGTATGTCACAAAGGCAAACACACTCCAGTAACTGCTTGTCCAAGAGATCCTCTTTGACACTAAACCTTGTTAGGGCCTCTAGTGTAAGTCTGTCAAAGAGAAAATAGGTGAATATTGAATTCTTGTCACTTTGAATAGTACAGAAGCAACAAAGGAAAGTAATATAAATTTTGGCACTATTAGGGGAGATTCAAAACAACACCCTCCTCAGTCTGCCATAAGACACCTCTGTTTTGTCTGGTTCAATTCATTGTAGGAATATCCCTTCCACACAATTCTCTCATGTGTTCCACTATTTTTCTAGAGGATGTCTAGTTATCAGTACTGTTAGATGGAAGATAGTTATTGGATAATGAAAGCAAGATACAGAACAACACCCTTCCCTCACCATTCCCAACACCATCACCACCATCATTGTCACCACCACTCTTGACACAACTACCACCACTGCTGCCACCACAACTGTCACTGCCTCTGCCACCATCATCACCACTACCACCCCAGCTGCCAACATCACCAATGCAGGCAGGAGCATCAATCATAAAATAGGACTCCAATCAACTGAGTTTCACAACAATAAAACCCATTTTAGTGTAACTACACACCATAAATATCACATGATGAAATTAAAATTTAACAAAGTATCTTTTATATTACCTGACACTCAATATAGGTACTGACTGGGTCAGAGGAAAGAGGGGTCCAGAGACAGCTAAGTACTAAATTCCCGATGTCTTAGTTCCCTCAAAAAGATGATTCTTATCCAATTTTCTGTTTTATGGACTCATTTCATTTTCAACTCTTTTTCTTCCCTTTGTCTTTTTTTTTTTTTCTTTTCCCGACTGGCCATGTGTATCAGATAGAAGTGTTAGACTGAGACTGAATTCAATCACACTTTCATTGACATTTCAAACTGCAATGAAATTAGCCTGAATCAGATTTCTTCTAGACTTTCTGTCACTAATACAAAATTCACTAAAAAAAAAAAAAAAAAAAAAAAAAAAAGGAAGGAAGGAAGAAAGGAAGAAAAAATGAAGACAGAAAGAAAGAATAGGGACAGAAAGGGTTATTTGGCTTATACTTCCTGGTCACAGTTGAAGCAAAAACCATGGCTGAATGCTATGAATGCTACTTGCTAATTCACTCTTGACTCATGCTTTGCTGGTTTTCTTAAACAGTCTAGAACTCGTGCCTAGAGAACTGCAATATCCTCAGAGACCTAACCTACCTAATATCAATTAGCAATCAAGAAAATCCCTCACAGACCTGCCTACAATTAAGTCTGCTCAGGAAATTGCTCTTAAATAATTCTAGTTTTTGTCAAGTGGACATTTCAAACTAACTAGGATATCATCCATAAAATAATATATCATAAGTTAATGCTATTTTTCTACTATGAGATACAATCAATGTTATATTCTATTTCTCTTCTATAACTATGTTTATAGTCTCTGATAGTTTCCTCACTATTCTATTATCATATCTCCCTCACTGCTTCAGTGATATCTCTCCTGTATCTTTTGTCACCATGAAAGGTTTTTATTTATGAACATACCCTCATCTGCCCTTTAGCCAACATTCAATCCATTTTATGTACGTTTATGTCCATTCTATCTTCCTCCATTCCCAGACCTCAATCTTTCTACTGAGACCTTGATCTTTGATGTGGAACTTCATCAAATGCTGTCTGGAATGTAAGACCCTGCTCTCCACTGCATAGGAACAAAGCTGAAGTCTTCTTCCAAAAGCAGAAAGGCTCAGAATGAATAAACATTGGCATTTCATATGGGGCTCTATCAGGCTACTCCAGCTACGAAACATTGATTAGAAATTTCTGAAGGTGTAGTGTGGAAGGGCATCATTTGTCCTTTGTCTAGTGGTTTCTCATATTACAAGAGATTTCAAGCCATTTGTCATGGACTGAGGAAGAAGACAGTGTCAGGCAGGGATTTTTTTCACTAAGCATTGCCAAGACTGCAGCATATGAGTAAACTGGCTTTTACTTCTTTGTTCAGAAAAACACTAGTTGTGAAGGTTTTTGGAGTGAATCCATTCCATTAACTTATCATAGGAATGGGTTAGTGGAGCATGAATAGGCAGTTATTTGTCCCCATACATTCTTCCTAGTCCAGCTTACTGCAGAAAGAACATCTTAGAACAATGTGTAATTTGCATTTATGTAAAAGATATATGGTACAAACTACCCAAACATAACAGTATGAGAAGATTCTCTTCTCACCCATTTTTCCATTTTCGGAAGCCTTTCCAGTAATCTAGACTGGCTTAGCCTCCTGAAGTTAGGATTAAAGTACACCACCATGTCTGACTAATAGTCTTTTAAGAGATGAATAAAATTGGAAGACCATGTGTGTGTATGTGTATAAGCTACATGTAATTCAATAATGTAATATCTATGCAATCATACACAGATGAAGTAGAATAGTTAACTTTTAAAATGAGGTTTTATTTTATCTTGTTACCCTCTCTTCTGTGCTGTTCCCTGAGCCTTACCTTTGGGAGTTGTTTTATAAATATACCCATTGACACTGTGCTTCACAACTCTGTACATTTTTGATTGGTTGTGATTTTCTGTAATGATATTCATCTGTCACAAAGAGTTTTCCTTGAAAACGGGTGAGAACTACACTTAACTATGGATATAAAGGATATTAAGAATGTAGTTAGAGATTATGATGGTTTAGTAAAGTAGTGTTAGTAGATTTTTCTATATGACCTGTTACACTAGCCCTGGGTAGTGGGCTAGGTTTCCTATAGTAGGTATGGTTTCTGTCTTGTTGAGAGGGACTTAAGTATCATTAGAGAGTTACTGGTTAGTATAAAGGTATGCAAACCTCTACATAGCATCCTCAGGGTTATTGTCCCATGTGGCTCATTTTGTTTAATAGGTGTCATAGCTGTGTAGATCCGCTGGTTATTTCTCTCCTTTTGGTATAACACACAATTTTATTATTGTCTTAAATATAGTGCAAAAATTTGAAAAATATCTTCAAATGAATTTTCAAATTCTGTGAGTGTAATATTTTGTGAGGAAAATGAGTTTATATAGAAGTAATGCTTAAAACATACAACATACATTCTTCAGTTGAGGGGCATCTAGGTTGCTTCCAGGTTCTTGCTATTACAAATAATGCTGCTATGAACGTTGTTAAACAGAACTCTTTGTTGCATGGATGGGGATCATTTGGGTATATGCCTAAGAGTGGAATTGCTGGGTCCTGTGGTAGACTGATTCCCATTTTCCTGAGGAACCACCATAGTGATCGCCAAAATGGCTGTACAAGTTTGCACTCCCACCAGCAGGGGAGGGGTGTTCTCATTTCTCCATATCTTTTCCAGCATAAATTGTCATTGGTGCTTTTGATTTTAACTATTCTGACAGGAGTACGATGGTATCTCAGAGTCATTTGGTTTGCATTTCCCTGATGGCTAAGGATGCTGAACTCTCTCTGTCTCTTGTTTCTTATTTAACATATCGATCCCAGTTCCCTCTTCCTTCTTCGTTCCCTCTCAACCTCCCTCCCTCTTTCCCTCCCTCCCATGCCCATGCCACCCAACTACCCTTCCACGCCCTCCCCACTCCACTGGGAGGGTAATGACTTCCATGAGAAGGGTCAACAAAATTTGTCAAGTAATTTGGAGTAGAGACTAGGCACTCAATCCTGCCTCTAGAAGAAGGGAATATCCCTTCATGGGGAATGTGCTTGCAAAGTCCTTTTGTGTACCAAGGATACACCTTGGTTCTACTGTCAGAAGTTCCTTAGACTGCTCAAGCCCCCTAATGGAGACCCATTTTCAGAAGGTCTGAGTCAGTCCAATGCTGGTTTCCCAGCAATCAGTCTGCAGGCCCATTAGCTCCCGTTTGTTCAGGTCAGCTGTCTGTGTGGATTTCTGTAGCCTCGTCTTGTCCTACCTCTCTGCATCTGGATTCCAGTTAGGCTCTGTTTAGCTGTGGGTGTCTGGTTCCTTTTCCATCAGCTACTAGATGAGAGCTCTATGATGGTGGATAAGTTAGATATCAATCTCATTATCAGAGAAGTGAATTTATGGTAGCCTTTCCACTGTTGCTCAAATTGTTAGTTGGGGTCAGTCTTGTAGGTCTCTGGACGTTTCTCTTGAATCATTTTTTTCTTCAAAGCTGTAATGGATCCTTCATTTATGGCATCTCTCTCTCTCTCTCTCTCTCTCTCTCTCTCTCTCTCTCTCTCTCTCTCTCTCCTCTAGTCTATTCCTCCTCTGACTCAATCTTCTTAGTCCCACATGCTTTTCTCTCCTCCCTACCTCTTTCTCCTAGCAACCATTCCACTCACTGCCCCACCCATCCCCGAATATGCTCAGGAGATCTTGTTCCTTTCCCCTTCTATGACAGACCTTGTATGAAACTCTTAGATTACTCCGTGTTGCCTAGTTTCTCTGGTGGTGTGAATTATAGGCTGGTGGATCCTTTGCTCTATGTCTAAAATACATATATGAGTACATACCACATTCCTCTTTTAATGACTGGGTTGCCTCATTCAGGATACTTTCTCCTAGTGCCATCCACTTGCCTGCGAATTTCAAGATTCCATTGTTTATTTTTTTGGCAGAGTAGTATTTCATTGTGTTGGTGTGCCACATCTTCTTTATCCATTCTTCAGTTGAGGTGCATCTAGGTTGCTTCCAGGTTCTTGCTATTACAAACAATGCTATTATAAACATAGTTGATCTCATGTCTTTGTTGCATGGATGTGGATCATTTGGGTATATGCCTAAAATGGAGATTGCCAGGTCCTGTGATAAACTAATTTCCATTTTCCTGAGGAATCTCCATACTAATCTCCAAAATGGCTGTACGAGTTTACACTCTCACCAGCAGTGGAGGAGTGTTCCCCTTTCTCCACATCCTCTCTAACATAAGTTGTCATTGGTGTTTCTAATTCTGGCAGGAGTAAGATGGTATCTCAGAGTTGTTTTGATTTGCATTTCCCTGAGAGCTATAGATGCTGAACATTTTTTTTAAGTGTCTTTAAGCCTTTTTTATTTCCTCTATTGAGAATTCTCACTTCAGTTCTGTACCCCATTTTGTAATAAGGTTATTTGGTGTTTTGTTGAATAGTTTCTTGAATTCTTTGAATATTTTGGAGATCAGCCCTCCATCATATGTAGGATTGGTGAAGATCTTTTCCCATTTTGTGTACTGATGTTTGGACTTGTCAGTGTCTGTGCTACTGGTGTTATGTTCCAGAAGTGGTTTCCTGTACCAATTTGTTCAAGGGTACCTCCCAGTTTTTCTTCTAAGAGGTTCAGTGTGGCGGCATTTATGTTGAGGTCTTTGATCCATTTGGGCTTGAATTTTGTACATGGATCTATCTGCAGTCTTCTACACACCAGCAGCCAGTTGTGCCAGCATCATTTGTTGAAGTCGCTTTCCTCCTCCTATTGTATACTTTTAGCATCGGTAATTCTTGATCATTTGCCCAGTTTTTCTATTTCTAGCACTCCCTCAGTTTGTGTTTTCTTTATTGTCTCTATTTCAGTTTTCAAGTCTTGAACTGTTTGAGTTTATTCATTCATCTATTTGTTTGTTTTTCTTGGCTTTCCCTACTTTCTTTAAGAGATTTGTTTATTTCTTCTAATTTTTTTGTTGTTTTTTTTTCTTCCATTACTTTAAGGGATTTTCTCATATTTTCTTTGAGGGCCTCTATCATTTTTATGAAGTTAGTTTTTAATTCATTCTCTTCTGCTTCATCTGCTTGGTGTGTTCAGGTTTAGTTGGTGTAGAGTCCCTAGATTCTGGTGGTGTCATGCTTGTCTTTCTATTGTTTGGTGTTTTCTTGTATTGCCGTCTTCCCATTGCTTCTTCCAGTGGTGGAGGTGAAGTCTTTCGCTTTCTATGCTACTCTTCTGGTAGGCACTGGTGGGTCAGAAGTTCGATGTTCTGTAACTCTCAGTGGTGCAAGCTCTCTAGGAGAAGCCCAGTGATGGGGGTCAAACAGCAGGCAGGCAAGGACTCAGGGTGGTCCCATGTGGATAGGTGTGTCCATTGTTCTTAGTGCAGATCCAGGAAGTTCCCTGGAGGTGGAGGCATTTTTGGACCTGCACTCTGGCCAATGGTCAACCAGAGCAGTAGAGCAGTTGGCTCAGTAGGACACAGGGTGGAGGAATGGCAGGTTATGGGTGGGGTGGTTTGTAGATAAGAACTACACTAGGAGTGTTCTCAGTGAGGACAGGATATAGGGGGGAGCAAGATTCAGGCTTAACCCAGGGAGTTTCCAGGGAAGTGTGTGTGTGTGTGGGGGGGGGGAGTCAACCTGAACTGGTCTCAGACTCACCTCCAGAAGAGGGCCAGGGATGAGGGTCAAAGATCAGGCTCATTGAGACTCAGGGTGGTCCTATATAGACGTGGGTCTATCTGCAGTCTTCTACATACCATCATCCAGTTGTGTCAGCACTAAAGAATGGATAAAGAAGATATAGCACATTGACACAATGGAGTACTACTCAGTGGGAGGGAAAATGAAATCTTGAAATTTACAAGCAAATGGATGGAACTGGAAGAAACCATTCTGAGTGAGGTAACCCTTTCACAAAAAGAGGAGCATCATATGTACTCACTCATATATGGATTTTAAACATAGAGCAAAGGATCACCAGCCTATAATTCATACCACCAGAGAAACTAGAATACAAGGAAGAACCTAAGAGATTCATACAAGTTCCTCCCAGAAGGAGAAAGGAACAAGATCTCCTGAGCATATTGGGAGGGAGGGGCCAGTGAGTGGAGAAGGAGAAGAAGAGAAGAGGAGAACATGTGGGACCAGGAATATTCAGTCAGGGGATAAGTAGATGACAGTAAAAATAAAAAAGAGAGAGAATACCATAATAGAGGGGGCCATTATAGGTTTGAAGAGAAAACTGACTCTAGAGAAGTGTCCAGAGACATACCAGAATGACACCAACGAACAATTTGATCAACAGTGGAAAGGCTACATTATATGCTGTTCCCTGATAATGAGATTGATAACTAACTTATCATAGTGTCCTCATCTAGTAGCTGATGGAAACAGAAGCAGACACCCATAGCCAAACACTGAGCTGAACTCCTACAATCCAGTTGCAGAGAAAGAGGAGTGATAAGAAAATGTGTCAAGACCATGCTACAGAAACCAACAGAGACAGTTGACCTGAATAAGGGGCAGCTCACGGACTCCCAGACTGATAGCTGGGAAACCAGCACTGTACCAACTCAGACCTCCTGAATGTGGATCTCAGTTAGAAGGCCTGGGCAGTCTAAGGGACCTCTGAAAGTGGAACCATGATGCATCCCTGGTGCACAAAAGGACTTTGGGAGCACATTCCCCATGGAGGGATACTCCTTTAGCCTAGAGACATGAGGGAGGGCCTAGGCCATTCCCCAAATGACTTGACAGATTTTCATCATCACTTCTGGAAGGCATCACCCTCCCTGTAGATTTTGTGTGCGGGAATGGGATGACAGGTGGGGGGAATTTGAGGGCATGGGAGCGAGGGTGGGAGAGGGAACTGGAATTGCTATGTAAAATAAGAAATAATAATAATAATAATTATGTATGGTATGCATATATATATCAGAATATACTCACAAATGATATTAATTGTTAATAGCTAAGCATACAATGGTCAAAATTGAGTTTTTCCTTGCTATCTTTTTATTACCAGCTGATCTCCCCCTTTCTTTGCATTTCAATAAATTGACTCAGCTGCATCACTTGTCTGCGTTTGAAGCATTGGATGGATTTTTTGTTTGTTTTTGGCGGTTTCCTTGTTTCCACTGTCAGTGGCCTTGTTATTTTTCCTACATATGTGCTATATTTCTTTGCTTCTACAAAAGACAGATAGCACCACAATCTGTCATTGAAGAAACAGAGGCAGTGATATGACATTTTAAGACAAAGATCAAGTTATGTTATTTGATGAAAGTCTTTTAATCATTATTTTATTGTAAACTCTAAAATACAAACTTGCTGCGATAGCCCACAGGTCACTGTGTTATCCTTCCCTGTATTCTTCTGTGTCCTTAGGTCTGATGCATCTCCTGTGTTGATATTCAAGTCATTGTGGTTGTCTTCCTTGACCTTAAAGAAGGGGCACTTTTCTGCCATTTCTTCTCAGACTCTGATTTCGCAAAGTTCTCTGTTGTTTTCTGGTCTACAGCTTGTCTTCACTGTCTTCTGGATTCAGTGAAATACAGCCTGCCTTGATTTGTGCTGTGTTATTTATTAAAGTCTCTCGTTCATTCTCCATGATATTCCTCACATTTTCTTTGTAATACAACTTACTGCTTATTGTGTGAATAACTACTAGGTGTGTAGCTTTCTTCAATAAGTATTTATTTGTTGGTGTGCATGTTTGTCTTTTTTGTTGTTGTTGTTAGTCTCTGGAAGAAAATATCCTTGGGAGGAGGAACTATGTCTATGTCTGTCTTGCTTATTGAACAAAGACTGGCAGATATTCAACAAATATTTTCTCCATGAACCCATTTCTTTGTTCTCTTTTCTCTTCTCTTCCCACTTTGTCACTATCATATGAGAAAGGGATATATATATATATATATATATATATATATATATATATATATATGATGTGCACTATACTGTTTTAGAAATGTCTTACTTATCAGTATATTTAGCTCTAGCTTATATTATATCACTGTTGCACGTTATGATATTGTATACACGAATTATAATTTTATCAGTCTGTCATGATGAACATTTAGATTGCTCAACAAATTTTTTTCTTCAATGACTAGCCAATACTGAAATGAGTTTCTTTGCATTTTCTTCTTGGCTTTTGTGTTTTGTGTTCATTGACTCGCTTTTTATCACTGGCTACATGATCTTTTAAAAGTCAGAAGTATAAAGAAATCAGCTATTTTTTAACATAGTTTGTTGCTGGAGTTTCTTTCCTGCCTGGTTCCACAGCTGATACTCCCCAAGTAAACACACAATGACTTATATTAAGTATAAAAAGTTTGGCCAATGGCTCAAGCTTCTTATTGGCTAGATCTGTTTTAATTGTCAACCCATTTCTATTAATCTATGTATAAATATGCCACATATTTGAGATTAGTCTTTATGTTTTCCAAATAGGACTACGTATGAAAATCATTTATAAAATAATCTGACTACCTGAAATGACCTATACTCATAACTGTTCACACATCAATTTTCCTCTTCCTGAATGCTGTATTATCTTTCATTAATATCTGTAGCAGTTTTTCCACCAAATGTTCAAGTTACTTTACATTTATTTTGTTAGAATATTAAAATATTGCTTCTTTTTGGTTATGAATCCTATAATGTGGAGAGTTAAATTGCAAATGTTAGATCTCTGACCACATAAAATTTCAAGGATGACAAATAAATTAAAAAATTAACATAAATGTGAAAGATGGTATGGTTTGACTTTGAGAGGGTATGTAATAAGAATGCTTGCTTATTTATCTATCATCTATCCTTCTATATATCATATAATTATCTAGTCTATCATCTACTTTTATATCATTAGTGAGGACACTGTGGTATAGGATAACTATTTTATAAACTTTAAATATACTCATAAATCTGTCAGAGACTAGCAATGAATGGCTAACTCTATTTTGGGAAGTTAGCTTTAAACTAAAAGGCATTAAATGAGACAGATTCAACACATAATGAAAAGATGTATCTTTTTATAACAAATACATAATTTTGTTCTTTTATTCAATAAATATCATAGGCATGTGAAGTACATAACAAAGCAGTGTGTGAATAAAAGGAGAACTGTACACTGAGCAGTCAGCACTATATTTTTATTTTTGTCAGACTTTCATGAAAAACCAACAACAAACATAAATAAATATTAGTGAGGTGGATTTAAATATTGTTTATTGTATAAAAATGTACTTAAATGCATACAAGAATCACTTTTGTATCAAATGAGAAGAGAAAGTACATAAGTATTTAAATTTCTTGCCATTCACAGAGATTTCAAATAAAAGCATAAAAAACTGACAAGAAAGTATTTAGAAAATTTCAATATACAAAAATAAGAGAATTCATATTACATAATTCATAGTAAAATTATGTACCATTGTCCCACAGTCTATCTTTTGACAACTTTTAAAACAGCATTTTACATAAATTTTGTAGAAAAACATAAAAAATGTAAAAAAAATCAGAGATGACAAGCAGTTCTGCAATAGATCAAAGAGCTACAAATATTCTTATATTGTCAGCACTTAGTGTGAAAAGCAAAGAAAGGATTAGAAAACACAATTTATGCCTGTAATTTATTTCAAATCAAGGAAAGTGTATAACAATAGGTAATGTTCATTAAAAATAGAACTCTTTGTTCTTCTTCTGTCCTTCCTTCCTTCCTTTTTTTCTTCCTTCCTTCCTTCTTTCCTTCCTTCCTTCCTTCCTTTCTTTCCATAATTTTCATATAATCACAAAATGTTCTCAATCTTATTAATGTAGGTAGAAGTGGTCTTGAACTCCTGCATGCCTCCCCTAGCTCTCAAGTATCATGATGATAAAACATACACCACTACATCTTGATCATAATTGCAATATTTCTTGAAAACTGTATTAGCTTTAATAGTCAACCTGCAGAGTTTAGAGTCACTTGGGAAGGAAACCTCAGTTGGGGAAGTTTCCAGATCACACTGGCCTGTGGCTGTGTCTTATGGATAATTGTTTTGACTGGTAAAACTGATTCAGGAGGGTACAGCCAGCTGTATGTTTTACTGTTCACTGGGTAGGTAGACCTTGTATGTAAAAAAAACAGCTAGTTAAGCACAACCCTGGAAGTGAATTAGCAAGAAGTGCTCCCCCATAGTCTCCGATATAAGTTCTTTATTGAATTCCTACCTGTACTTTCCTTTATGTTGGACTGACTGTAACCTATAAAATGAAACAAATACCCTCCCCCCACCCCTGCTCTGGTTCCATTTTGGCCAGAGTATTTTATCATAGCAACACAATAAAACTGGAACAAACTTTACTATGTGCTAGGAATGTCTCTAAAGCCATTATATTTAAAATCATTGGGACCTTAAACAGCTCTATGATGGGTAATTATTCTACTTTTCTCATAAATAAGATGAAAAAAAAAGCACGGTTTGTAAGTTTGCCTTGTTATCAGGTTGGTGAAAAAGTTGACATTAATTTGAAGGCTGAGATTAGCAAAATAGAGAAAAATAAAACCAATAGACTACAAAATTAGTTCTAAAGATTGTTCTTTGAAAAAATCAACTAATACAACGAAATCCATAGCAGGTCTGATTGATGAGAAAAGTAAAGAAAATGCAAAAATAAACACTAAGAATTGAGAAGGAAAAAGTCAAAGGCACAGGTTAGAGTTTAAATATTTATGGGAAGACTATACCCACTATTTCAGCAATAGACACTATGATTTGAATGAAATGAATGATATAAAATATGAATGGTTGAATAAAATATAAAATTAAAAATTGACTCTAAAAGGAGGATTTTAAAGATGCCTACAAAGACCAATATTGATAGAAGAAATTTAAATATATTTAAGGATTTATCTCTGAAAGTGGATGGCCCAGGTTTGGGGGATGAGAATACTCATTTATTTAACAAATATTGACTGATTTCCTGGTCAGAGGAAGGCAGTCCCTGTACTGAACAAGTTGCTTCATTGGCAAGGTCACAATGCTATTCTTCAATGTTCTTGTTGCTCATGGCATCTGTTCCCCACTGCTACAAATACTCTTTGAAATACAAAGATCCTTAGCTTTCATTATGGTATGAAATTTTTTAATCTAGAAAGTTTTTTAAAGTTCTTCATAGCAAAATGCTTTAAAGTACGTGTGTGTGTGTGTGTGTGTGTGTGTGTAATAGAAATCAGGAAGGATCTGTGACATGAAAGTGGGAAGAAGGGCGAGAAGGAGATGGGCATCGCTAGAAGTGAGGGATATCAAAAATAATTAATAATGTTTGTTTAAAAATACCATAATGAAACCTGATACCTTGTATGTTAGTTAAAAATCATGCAAGTAGCTAAAAATTATTGTTAAGGGAACATTAAAGCATGGTGTCTACAGAGTTGTCTGATGCTAATTCTTCATGATCACAGGGTACATTGTTGTACCAGATAGTGTTTGCACACTTGAACTTTCCTTCTAGAAACATGTTTATTTATGTAGCTCTAGACATAATTCTAGGTGTGATTTTTTTTTTCTCTGTTGAGAAATGTTTTCTGTTTTTCTTTGCTGACCTCTAATAGGCAGTGTAGACCTGGCACTCAAGAAAAACATTTTCTTTCATTTGTAGTGACTCTATAGGTATCTAACTTTGTGCTTTGATGCCTCCCAGGTTTACATATCCCATAAAGTTATCTCTAAATGTCTGGACTCATGTATTAAATGTAATATCTAGTATCTTAATTTCTCCTTTCAAACTTGAACTGCTGTCTCCTTTTCAGTATGCTTCCTTATATCTTTCCCAATTCTTGGAAATTCCATGCTTCAAGGTGCTCAGCACAAACCTTGTATTCATCATTTCTTACTCCCACTCACCTATAAACTCTATATAATGAATTATCATAATGGAATGCTCAAAATAAAAATGTCATCACTTAATGTTTCTATAGACTTTATTTAATTTATAATTTCACATAGGCTTTGCATTTCAATTTCGCCATCACTGCTATTTATGAGAAATAATAAGTTAAAGATCCAGAAATTTGCCTTACAGAAGCTTCTCAGTATCAGGAAGTCTCATTAATTAATTGTCGATCTCAGTGTCTGTGCTACTAGTGTTATGTTCAGGTAGTGGTCTACTGTACCAATTTATTCAAGGGTACTTTCCACCTTCTCTTATAAGAGGTTCAGTGTGGCTGGATTTATGTTGAGATCTTTCTGCATGGGGATAGATATGGATCTATTTTCATTCTTCTACATGTCAGCATCTAATTATGGCAGCACCATTTGTTGAATATGCTTTCTTTTTTCCATTGTATAATTTTAGTTTCTTTGTCATATAGCACAGGACAACAACCCTACACTTTACAACTCTAAAGAGGTCAGAAAACAAGGAGGACCCTAAGAGAGACATACCTGGATCCCCCACCCCTCCCAAAATAGGAATTAGACAAGTTCTTCTGAGTAAATTGGAGCATGTGGGGAGGGAGGGAGGAAGATGAGGAGGGAAAGGTATGGGGGGAGTAGAACATGAGGGATCAGGAAGTTTGAATAGGGTGAAGGATAGAGAGGGAGAGCAAGGAAAAAGATACCTTAATAGTGGGAGCCATTATGTGGTTAATGAGAAACCTGGCACTAGGGAAATTGCCAGGAACCCACAAGGATAACCCCAATTAAGAATCTAAGCAATAGTGGAGAGGCAACTTTAAATGTCCTTGTCCTATAATGAGATAGATGATACCTTATATGCCATCCAGTTACAAAGAAGGAGGAGAGATGAGCAAAGGGGTCAAGTCCAGGCTGGAGAAACCCACAGAAACAGCTGACCTGAGCAAGTGGGAGTTTTCTAGCTTCAGACTGACAGCTGGGGAACTGAATAAGACTGAAGTAGGCCTCTGAACATGGGTGAGTGTTGGGGCGGTGGAGGCTTGGGCAGTCTAAAGGGCTGTTTGCAGTGGGACTAGTATTTATCCCTAGTGCATGAACTGGCTATTTGGAGCCTGTTTCCCATGGAAGAATATCTTGCTCTGCCTAGATACCATGGGGTGGGTGCTTTGTCATGCCCCAAATGATGTGGAAGACTTTGATGATTCCCCATGGGAAGCCTCACTGTCTCTGAGGAGTGGATGGGGCTGGGATAAGGATATGGTGGAGGTAGGGTTGGGAGGATGGAAGGGAGAGGGGACTGTGTGTGTAAAATAAGATTGTTATAAAAATCCAGAAAATTCAAAATTAATATTTAGTATTTTTATCTACTCACAATTAATATAATGATTCACAAGGTATAGTTTTCAGATTCATTGACTCCTCTGAGAGACAAGCTAAACCCTGCAGTGATGCTATGATTCAATATGTTAGTCTCTTCTATTAGGTGGTACAGAATTTTTGGAAGTTTTGCTATAAAATTGCATGGATGCCTGTTATTTTCCAACAGAACATATGCTGTGTAATGTTTTGTTCTATGAGGTTCAGAGTCTTAATTTCTACTTTGGAGACCTCTTACAACTTTTACCCATACAAATATACAAGTTATTTATTTTTATTTTATTTTGTCTTATGTTGCTTTTCATTTTTTTGAGATTCAATTTCATGTAGCTAGGCTGTCCTTGAAGTCAATATCAATATATGGCTTTGGGTTCCTTATATTCTTGGCTCCATCTCCAAAGTACTAAGATTTTGGTCACAGGCCACAATACCTGGCTTTCCTTGAGTTTTTCAGTCTCAGTTATAAGAGTAATATAGTCTTAATGCCAAAAATTTGAGGAACACTGGTCTAGGACAACATATATGATGCATAAATAATCAAGTGTTATTAAGCACAGTTATCCAAGTATATTATAAGAAAACTTAGTCTATAATTGCTAATCATAGTTTCTAGAGTAAATGCTAGAGTATAGTATATAGACATCACTCCACCTCAGTGCCTTTGTTTTGGAACATAGAATGACAATCCAACTGTGAAAAGAGGAAATTGAATGTCACCACAGCCTGGGGGGGGGTTATGTTATTTTATTTATGTGTATTTTTGTATGTCACGTGTATGCTGTGGCTACAAATAGTTATGAGCTACCCAGTGTGTATACTGGGAAAAACTTGGGTTCTTTAAAAGAGTGGTGTGTTGTCCTTAAATTCTGAGCCATCTCTTCAGCCCCAGTGAGGAATTTTTTTTTTTTTAATATGTGGTAAAGAGTACAAATGACAAAATGTATTTTGAGCAAGGTTCTATGGTGATTCTTATTTGACTCACTTCTATGTCCCCTCCTCCATACTTTTTAATCACCAATGAGGAATGCAACCATATGTTCAAACATGAGGGTTCCAGCATAATACATAGACATACAGAATATAGACATACAGACACACATGGCACCATTATATAAATATTATAAATCCAATGTTCCTGTATAAAGATCACTGTATCTACATCTGATTAGAAGAAATTGCAAGTGATTAAAAGTAGGAAAGAGAAATTTGAGAAACATTCTGATAAGGAATCCAGTTGAACTTAATTACTACTTAGACAACGAAGGGGTCAGAAAGTTTATAAGGTGGCTAAGAGAACACATTGATTTCATCCACTTGGGAATGAATGTGTCCTTCCAAATTCTTGTGTTAAAATTCAATCTCTGATAATATTTGAGCTTGAGGATTTTGTTGAGGTAATTAAAACTAAATGATGTTATAATAATAAGGTATTGGTCTGTGGATTGAGTCACTATAAGGAGAGTAAAGAAAACTCTCCTTGCCATGTGCCAACATAATAAGAAGATGGCAGTTGCCAAATCAGGAAGAGACCAACTTGGTTGCAATCCATATCTTAGGCATCTAACCTTTAGAACAGTAACAAAATTGATTTCTGCTATGAAAGATGCTCAATCTACAATAGTTTTTAAAATGGCAGTCAGAACTAGCATGTTATCACATTAGAGACAAGCATGTGTGTGACAGAGAGGGGTAGTAAAGATGGATTTAAGGAGGAAGTAATGAATTTCAAAATATTACTCTCCCATTTGGATCAATGGGAGAAACCCCCTCATAAATAACCTCCACCAGCATGCTTTTTATGCTTTCCCAGAAAAGGCTTCTAATTAATCACTGCCCCAAATATTTTCCTATCACAGGTAAATGTCATCAATGTCTATTGAGCATAATAACTAAAAATTGCTGGGAATCAGAACAATATATATTTTACCACATTTGATAAACCTCACTTGCTCTTAAAGTTTTATATCTTCAAATTATTATGTAAAAGACACATCCCAAGGGCAGGGATAGCATGAGAATGCTTCTGTTTTTGACTTCCAAAGTCTTACTGATTCCTTCATTTTCTTCACTGTTGGGGTTTTGCTCACCAATGCAGTCCCCTGTAGAGAGATTTCAGACAATTCCCAAACGTTTTTAAGAATGCTTTAGCGTGTAACTTCTGCCAGAATCTAATTAGCCAAGAAACCTGGATTTGGGAAACATTCTTTTTAACTGGTTTCTCTTTAATTTTTTTTTTTCAAACCCTATTCTCAAAAGGACTCTTCAAAACATTGTCTTCATAATTATCCATTCTCTTTATTTTTGGCTTTTCCCATAATGGCTTAAAAATTCTTCTAAACAATAAGAACAAATGTTATAAACAAACTCTTTCACAGACTTTTTCTTCACACCCTCCTTCTCTTCCTACACGCTGAATTAAACAAAGACAATACCTCACAGAGCAGATTTTTGTCAAGCAAATACAGAAACCATAAGCCTAAAACAACCAAGGCATGGGCCAACTTGCCGAAACTTATCGATACATTGAGGTTTTCAAAATGACTTCTCTGTCATACCCAAAGGAAGCTCATATCGTTAGCAACAAGCCAGTCTGATGGAATAAAGGCTGTTGGCCATTCTAGCAGGGCTCTGCCCACAAAAGAATGTAGCATGCTACAAGTGGAATTTACCCTTTGGCCTTTTTCTCCCCCTCTTCTTAAACCAAGAAGCATTGTTTGCTCTGTGAGGCTGCTTTTCCACCAGCTGAAAGGGGCCCTGGCTTATTATTAAAAAACCTCAAACAGTTCTAGAAATACAGAGAGATTTGTTTTGCTTTGTTTTGTTTTTTTTTTTTTTAATGAAGATAGAAGAAAAAGAACTTAAGTCTGCCAGTTCTCAGGAAAATAAAATTTTAATGTTCAATTTTTTTTAATTTCCAATATTCTTGTGGACTGTTTTTTTTTTTGTTTTGTTTTGTTTTTTTTACATTTTGATGTTTTGTCTTCTAGAGTGTATTAGAGATTACATAAACTCATCAATTGCCAGTGTTTTGAATTCTACTTTTATAAATGAGTTTCCAAAGCTCACTTACCTTAAATGAAATTAATTGATTAAAAAATTATAAATATATTCAGAGTTCTCCAAAATAAAGTTGTTATGCTCAAAACAAAAACCCAGCAGTTAGAAGAAATACATTTGTTCTCCTCTGAAAGGAACAAAGAACATTGACTGTTCTGTTATAAAATAAAGCATGTAATTAAAATCAAATATAAATATAAAATACAAAAAGAGGAATAAGAAAAAAGTCAAACATAGATTAAAAACAAAACACAATAAAACAACTGCCCGAGTGTATTGAAGTCTGCAGGAAAGTACTGAAAATTTTAACATATGTCTGTGATTATCACACATTATGAAAGGATTGCCTTCACCATGCAAACATTGCCATTTTCTTCTTTTTGTATTAAAAACATGAAAGAATAAAATGGAGAAATTTAAAATAGGAACAGAAAGAAGAAGGAACAGAAAGAAGAAGATGGCAGGAAAATCAAAACACTCATTTGTATCTCCTGAAACCCCTGTTAATGCTGAACACTTAGCTCCCCCTGGTTGGAACTGCAACAGCAGAACACAAGGAGAGAATATTGAATGGAGGAAATGAACTGGGGAGGAAATGACAGGGAAGAGGAAACAGAGTGAGAAAGAGCTAAAACACTAAATGTGATAGTCTCAGCTTAATCAACTCAAATTTCAGGTTAAGATATCAGGTATATTTAATTCTCCTTTGTTGAGACAAATGGACAGACGTCTCATCAGATTTTGCTCTGCTTTCTTGTTGGTAGTAAAACAATAAATGCTTATTTTCTCACTATTTTCCCAAAGTCTTGCAATAGAGTTAACTAAGAATATTCATGTATCAAAAACATTTCATTTGAATTTTAGAACAAGATTGTAGTTAGTTCACTTTTAAATGCTCTAAACTTTCTTAATTGTTAGAAGTAAAACTAAAATTTACACGTGGTATAAGATATTTTAAATAGAGACACACAGAAAACAAGTACAACAACAAAGACTCAAAAACCATTGCTAACCTTCCCTGATCTGTTTGGAAGTTGAGTGCAACATCCAAGTATGAGGATTATCGATAGTTACATATTCTATGCTACTGGTGATCATTGGAGGAATAAAAGCAGAAGACACTGGCCATGTCAGTTTCAATATAAATAACATACCATATTTGCCTCCATCAGAAGCCAAATACTTCCAGCCATACCCACTCTTTTATTCCATTTCAATAGAGCTCCTAGGCACCTACCATTTTTCAGAGAGTCAAAATTATCTTAGAAAGATAGACCATTTCCCAATGTTTGCATTCTTCCAAGTGGCCTGAGTTTCAAAGATTTTGGGGTTAGATAATATTTTTCTTGGTCAGATGCGGCAAAAACATGTGCAAAGATATCATGGAGGGAGAAGTTCAACCACGTCCTGTCAGCTTCATCATTTTCCCATTTATATAAAGAGCCACATTTTTATTTTACTGTTTGTATTGTATTTATTGTAATCATTAACTTTAAAAACAAAAATTTAAACACAGTGTAATTCAAGAAAGAAAAAAGAAAGAAAGAAAGAAAAAGAAAAGAAAGGAAAAAAAAAGAGAAAAGAAAATAGGGATGTTATAGTCTCTGAAATATTTCTATAGACATTACTGTTTCTTTTATAGTCTCCGAGATGTTTCTATAGACACCTGAGTGCATGGTCAAGACCATTCATATGCCAAGGAAGATCAGGTAAAAAAATGACACTTATATTGTCTGATATCATAACTCTGACAAAAACCAAAATAAAGGGTATATAATAACTGTTTATTTTCTTCACTGATAATAAATATTAGAAAGTTACATGATATTTAAAATAAACAGTTGTGTGCTTTGACAATACAATACCATTGTAAACTGGAACATTTATCCTAGCACTCAGGAGCTAGAGGCAGGAGTATCTCTGTGAGTTCCAGGCCAGCCTGGTCTACAGAGTGAGTTCCTGGACAGGTTCCAAAGTTACAGAGAAACTATCTCAAAAAACAAATAAATTAAAAATAAACCAATAGAAAAGTAGATAAGAAAGAAGGAGAGAAAAATATTTGGTTACTTTGGTATGTTGTGATGTAATCAGAGATTTAGATATATTCTGATCATGCTGGAATTTAGGTTTAATTTGCGATAAGATGGCTGAAATAGCTCTGTACATCATACTAAAACATGATATTAAATACACACACAAAATCTATATAAGAAAATATTTCTGTTGATGGCTCTTTGTGATATATCTATTGTCTCCTAAGCAAATACATCAGAATTCCATAGTATTCTCATTGTGTTTGTTTTCTTAAAAACTTTTTGAAAGGTATAGTGGATCTATTGTGTTGCTCACAATCCTATCTCCCCAACACCCTTCCCATTTCCTTCTTCCCTCTTGATAGCCCCAATTTCATGCTATACAGGCTTTTTTTTTTTTTTGCTTCATCTTTTGCTTCATATATACATAAGTGATATTTAGAATCCATATCAAATTAAAAAGCACATATGAAGTTATTGATTCAGGATATGGACAGAAATGCTGCTTGTTTTCAGCTTCCAATTTCCTAATTTCCTAGTACTTTGATTTCCATCTTTAACACAGATCATTTTTTTTTTTTTGATTACTGCTGGCTTTGTATATGTGAGCTTCTTAGATGTTTTGTTTTTGTTTTTGTGTTTTTTTTTTCCCCATCAATTATTTCCTAAGAATTTAAAGTTTCCATCTTATAGAAACTTGTTAGGATGTAGGAAGTTCTAAAAGTCTGTTCCTTAAAACTCAGGAAATTATAAAATGATGATAAGTTGGACTCAGTAGGTTGGTATGGTTTCTCTATACTAACAGAACTTAGAGAGTGATTTTGTTCTAAATATAGAAAGGGGGTTTATTAGAATAATTTACAGTCTGGGGTCCAGCTAATCCAACAATAGCTGTCTAGTTAAGAAAAAAATCCCTCACAGGTGGGGACTATCTCTTGGGTTTTAGTTAATTCCAGATGTAGTCAGGTTAATGACCAAAAATATCCATCACACTCAGATGTTCCCCAAAATGATTAATTATAAAAGGCCTTTCCCAGAATTATATAAGTTTCAAGGAATGCCAAGGACACTCAGACCAACCAACCTGCCTGGAAAAGACTCTGTGACCTGTCCAGTTGACAGTATGTTGTGCAGAGATCTTGTGCAGGGTTTCAGGTTTCATGGGCTGTCACTCAAGCCAGGGTGAGCTTTTAGACATACAAGCTGCCTTTGAGTCAGACACATTCCTATAAGTAACTCCAGCAAACCTAGGATTAGCAAATTGGAGTTTGCTGGTGTCACTATTTTGGCTGTTGTCATCTAGCTGGAGTGAGAAAATGTTTGTTCCCTTCTCTTGAGAAAAAAATTGCAAAATTAGTCTGAGATTTTTGTTGTTAGTTTTCACTTTAATTGGGTTGAGGCTACTTGCATTTATGAATTATTAGTGAAAAGGACTTGTTACTTCCTAGGATTTTGATGAGGAATATCCTGAGTGGTTAGATTTCTGATATTTATTTTTATCCTATCCTCTTATTTCTGGGAGTTGCTCTGCTGAATATGATTGGTTTATCCCAGATCTTCTTGGTTCATCTTCTCCTTTTCCAGAAATTGATCCTTTAACGTGTTCTAGTGGATGAGGCAACTTTTCTTCTTCCTTCCAGTATTCCTTTAAGAATTTTAATCAGTTCATGTTTGGTTGTTGTGAAGAAACTAGATTTGTGCTTATGTTGAAATACCATCTTTTCATTCTCAATGTTCAAGGATAATTGTTCTGAGAAAACTAATCTTCAGTGGCAGTTATATTTATATATATAGGGCTTAAAAATATTGTTCTATGGTGTTTGCTTCAAAATTGCTGATTAAAAATCTGAAAGTACTCTAATAGTCTGGCTTTTGAATATGGCTTGACATTCTTTCCTTATTGCTCCTCTTATGGTTTCCCTTTGGTTCATCATTCCTCTTTTTTCCATTAATTTCTGTTTAGTTACTCTCAGTGTTTCAATTTTTTTTTGTTCAACCTTTCCTTCATATTTGAGGCTCCCTTCCTTCCTTCCTTCCTTCCTTTCTTTCTTTCTTTCTTTCTTTTTTAGTTTGTTAATGCTTGCATTCACTTTGTGCACTGTACTTTCAAGGTCTTAAATAGATTTCTTTGGCGTTTGTATTCAATTATTTGAGTCTTCTACATGGTCATTAATTATTTTAGAACTTTGAATTCTTTCTCAGAGATTTAACTTATCTCAGTGATTAATATTTCCATTGTAGGGGAGTTGAGAGGTTTGTTATGAGCCACAGTAGATTTTTATCTCATGTTCTTCATGCTCATTGTTGTGTTTTATGAAATCTGTTGGGGTGGATTTTTTGTTTGTTTGTTTTGTTTTAACTATCCTTTCCTAACCCTATTTGGTGATTTGTTTTGTTTGCTGACATGTCTTAGAGGGATGTCTTCACTGATTGAATTTGCTATAGTTATTTGTTAGAGGGGGATTAGAGGTTACCTCTTGCCTATTTATTGTCATTTTGGGTTTTGGAGTTCTGGGTTTTCACTAGTTATAGAAAATATTTTTTCATTACATTTTATTCCCATTATGACTCGGAGATAGTATTGTTGTTGTGCATGCAAGCATTAACAAACAGAAGAAGAAAGCCTCAATTGTGGAGGAAAGGTTGAATAAGAAAATTAAAACCCTGCTCTGGTTTTCACATTTGTTCTTAATTAGTCAAGAGCTCTACAAAATTCCTTGAACTACACCTTCATGTAATTCAGTCTTGGAGAATATTGCTGTTGATTTATGAGTTGTGCATTTAAAGAGATTTTGATTTGGTAATGTGGGGTGGTTGGCAAGACAAACACTTGATATATACTGGCTTTTCAGGACCACTAGCATGGCTGGAGCTTCCTACACAGTGATCCATTCTGGTGACCAGTGGGGCTAGAGTTTTCCCAAGGACTGATGTCTTCTGGCCAGAGAGAAGGTTGAGTAGAAGCTACAAATATGAGAAAGCATGCAACATTTCTGTTTCTGAGACTGGCTTAATTAACTTATATAACTACCCTCATTTTGATCTATTTCCTGTAAATGGTATAATTTTTCTTTATGGAAGAAAACAATTGCCATTCTTTATCCATTTCTCTGCTATTAGACACCTAGGCTGTTTCCATAAATTAGGCATTGAGGATGTTGCTATAAACACTGATGTGATAAGATTACTTAGAGTCTATTGGTCAATATTTAGGAATGACATAGTTGGGTCATATGGAAGATATGTTTTTAATTTTTTTTTTGGTGGGGGGAGGAAGAAACCTCTTAATACATTGATTTTCATAGTGCTAGGACCAGTTTGGGTTCCCAGTAGCTGTGTATAGGGTTTCACTTTTCTTCACATCTTTGTCACTATTACCTGTTATTTGTTTTCTTAATGATGTTCATTTTTTTAATGGAATGGGTTGTGTTTAATGTAATTTTAACTTAGATTTTACCAATAGTGAGTTTGAACATTGTTCATATGTTTATTCATCATTTTCATTTCACTCTTTGAGAAGTGCCTGCCCATTTATACTAAATGGAGAAAATACTAATCAAGAATAAGACAAGGTTGCCCATTCTTTTCTATTTTATTCAATGTTACACTACAAGTCCTTAATTAATGAAATAAAAAAGAACATTAATAAAGTAAATACAGATAGAGAAGGAAAATGCTATGTATTCTAATTTGTAAATGATATGATTCTCTACATTAGAGACCCTGACAATAACACCAGAAAATTCTTAGAGCTTTTAGAAGTGTCCAGTACTATGGCAGTATGTGAAATTAACATACAAAATCAGTAGCTTTCTTTTATAATAACACTAGACATGCGGAGAAAGAAATAACGTTATAATCCCATTTACAATTGCTTCAAAAACAAGAGTTAATACTACGAATACATGCTACCAAAAGCTGTCTATACATTCAATGAAATTCCCATCCAAATTCCACTACCACTATTCACAGCCAGGAAAAATGATCTTAAAATTCACATGGATGTATAAAAGATCATGGATAGCAAAAGGAACCCTCAGAAAAATAACATTCATCATACAGAATTTAAACTTACAGTAAAGATCATAGTGATGAAAATAGCACTGTACTGGAAGAAAATAGATTGGTAGATAACTAGAGTAGAAGACATGGATAGAAACTTGGGCACTCATGCAGTTATACCCACAGGATTTTTATCAAAATTTCATTTTGGAGTAAAGGCTAATTCTTCAACAAATGGTGTTGATAAAATTGTAATCCCATATATAAAAGACTGCAACTAGATCACAAATTGTCACCTGTTATTAAGAAGCCACTTCAAATAAATCAAAGCCCTAACATAAGACTTGAAGCTAGGAAGCTGTTGAAGGATGGACAATACTTCAACATATAGACAGAGCAAAAGATTTTCTGAATAGGATGCCAGTTGCTCAGGGAATAATAGTAACAAAGGAATAGTGGGACCTCACACATGTAAGAAGTTCATGTGCAGGAAAAGAACAGTTATTCCAATAAAGAAGCAGCTTACAGAACTTGGGGAAAACATTTCAAGATTATATATCTGATAGAGAATAATATCTAGAGTATACAAACAACAGATACTAAGACAAAATCAAACTGTCTAATGAATAAATTGGCTAATGAATGTGTGCTTTTACATAACCATTGTGGATATGAACAGCCCTCACAACTGACCTTCCTGAATAAAAATTCTTTCTCTGGTTCTAAGAATTACATAGCTTTCCTCCCTCTTTTCCACCCTCCCATGCTCCCCTGACCACCCTACCATCCCATCCCCCCTTCACTCCACATGTAGGGTGATGCCTTCCTGGAGGGGTCATCTAAATCTGTCAAGGTATTTGGAGTAGCGACCAGGCCCTCCTTCCTGCCTCTAGATTAAGGGAGTAGCTTTCCATGGTATTAACCCACACACCTATGAACACCTGATTTTTGACAAATAGCTAAAAGAATACAATGGGAGAAGAAAAGCATCTTCAACAAATGGTGCTGGCACAACTGGATGATGGTGTGTAGAAGACTGCAGATAGACCCATGTGTATCGCTATGCACAACACTCAAGTCTAAATGGATCAAAGACCTCAACATAAATCCAGCCACATTGAACCTCTTAGAAGAGAAAGTAGGAGGTACCCTTGAACAAATTGGTACACAGGAGACCTCTTCCTGAATATAACTCCTGTAGCACAGACCCTGAGATCAACAACTAATAAACTAAGAAGCTTCTGTAAGGCAAAGGACACAGTTGACAAGACCTAATGGCAACCCACAGACTAGGAAAAGATCTTTTCTAATCCTACATCTGACAGAGTTATGATATTCCAAAATATACTCAAAAAGAACTCAAGAAACAAAACACCAAATAACTGTAAGGAGTAAGGTTTTTCCTCCTGCTGCTGGTCTTGTCCTGCCACTGCACAGCCCCAATTAACACACAGAGACTCTGTATTTGATATAATGTTGTTGGCCAGTTACTTGTTTCTTACAGGCTAGCTCTGTCTTAAGTATTAACCCATTCTGTTAATCTAAGTATTTACATGTGGTTTCACCTTACCGGGGAGTGGGGCAGGCATATAGTCTCCCCAGCCTCTCCATGTTGACTCCTCCTTCCTCCTTCCTCTTTCCTCCTTGTCTCCTAGTCCCCCTATCTTCCTTTCCTATTGGCAAACAGTGCTTTGTTCATTAACCAGTATGAGAAACATATATACAAAATGGCATCTCCCATCCTCTCCTTTTTTCTGTCTAAATAAAAAGAAGGGTTTTAACCATAACATAGCAAAATATATAACATAACAGTTATCAAATAAGAATCACAGTTAACACTATTTAGTCCATTAACATTTAGCAAGACTTAAGAAACTACTTTATCATCTATCCTATATTTGTGAGTCTGAAGTCCTCTAGGTAACTTATTTTTAAGCCTAACTAAGGAAAACTATAACCATAACTATCTATCTTCAACTCCTTCAAAGACCACAGAAGGATAGTATATCACATAAAGACAGCTGACCTGAACAAGGAGGAGCTAATGGGCCCCCAGACTGATAGCTGGGAATCCAGCATGGGACTGACTCAGATCCCCTGAACATGGGTCTCAGCTAGAAGGCCTGGGCAGTCTAATGGACCTCAGACAGTGAAACCAGGATGTATCCCTGGTGTACAAAAGGACTTTGGGGGCACATCCCCCATGGAGGGATATTCCCTTAACCTAGAGACTCAAGAGAAGGCCTAGTCCCTACTCTAAATGACTTGACAGATTTAGATGACCCCTCCTGGAAGGCAATACCCTACGTGTGGTGTGGGGGAGGTGGATGGGAGGCAAAGGGGTTGGGGGACATGAGAGGTTGGGAGAGAGGGAAAGAGGGAGGGAGGTAGAGGGAACTGGGATTGATATGTAAAATTTAAAAAAAATGTTTGTACTCCCCCCACCAAAAAAATTACATGGCTTCTTCTTAACCATGTGCTGCATGACAATCAAATGTAACCACACTCTCTTCCCAAGAAACAATGGTCAGAGCAGGAAGTAGAGAACACATGTGAAATCAATAACACAGCTTTTCCAGTTTCTCATATTTTAAAGGATGTTTCATATGCTTTTAGTTACCATATTAGAGAATGATTAAAAAACATGTAGATGATCAGAGTTATGATGTGGTATAGTATCTTGTTAATCTCACTATACATTGCTTGCATCCAAATATTAAAAGATTTGTCCATAGAATCACAGGTCAAGTGCCAGGTAGCAGTGATTATACAGAGATTATTAAAAAATAAAAGACATGCAACCTCTGGGATACACTACCCTGTTAAGGCTTCATATATTTAAAAACTCATGCTTGCTCTTATTTGAGCAAAGTGATATCAAAGGGAAAGTATTTTGTTTCTGTTATTTGTTGGAACTCTTAATAATGATGAAGTGATTAAGAAGTTTTATCTGTAATCATTTAAGACAGACATTAAAGCATTAGAGAACAAATTATATAAGAAGAAATAAAATTTAGATTTTTGTTCAGTGATCTCTTAAAATAGACACTCAACATAAAGTGCTCAGTGTTCTAAGGGACCATTTAATCAAACATCAACTCAGAAGAAAAACTAAAACAAGAATTTAGAGATTTCTTCTGTAAGAAGTTTTTGTCTAACCAAAAATCATAGCTTTTTTTTGCTACATTTGATCCTGTTCATAAAATGTTCCTCCCTTCTACAAATGCCTTATACCTAAAACCTTTATGATAACCCTTAAATTTGAAAGGGTAGCACTTTAAATTTGAAAGACTAGTATAGTTAATTAGACTATTTTCTGTTCAAATTCATATTTCTATAAAAGGTTTAGAAAATAATGTTTTCTGATACACTCATAATATTTAAGTACAGATATTGTATATATGTACATACAAATACAGATTCATTACACACACACACACACACACACACACACACACACACACACACACACTGTGATTCATGAAAATCACAAACTGTAGGCACAAAACCAAACCTGTTTAGTTAGTCCTTCTGTTGGGATAGTCCTTCTGTGGCACTGACCACAGAAGGTGCTTCATTTTCTTCTTATTTGGAAGGTAAAGAGAGTTTCTAGGAATAATTACTCAGCTATTTGGGGCTGAATTAAGGCAATAGATTAATAACTATATCTGAGCCTTTGACTAAGGAAGGAAACATCCATCACACAAGAACCATAAGAGGAAGATGATGGGTTCTATGTCTCTGAGTCCAAATGATGAAACAGTATCCCAAGGCAGCAAAGAGGATGACAGAACAAAGGATTGCATTAAAAGAACAAAGGCTTGCTTTCCTAAGAAGAGTAGGTAAGTAGTGATATTAGCTAGAAAATTAGATAGTTATCTAATTTTCTCAGGTTCTTAGCTATGCTTAGCTTTTTTGAATTGTGCAATAAACTATATTCACAATGAAGTAAAAATTTCACAAAGAAACCAAGAACGGCTTGTGTTTTATTACCAACAAGATCAGTGTACTTGGACATCAAGCACATTTTTACATGAAGAGTCTGTAGAAAATACTAGAGGAAATGATGATTTTTTTTTTACCCATATCTTATTCCTGTCCTGCTTGTCTTCCTTTTTGAATATAACAAAAAATAGTAACATTATTTATAACAAGTAAAAAAGAACTATTTTGCCTTTGAACACTTGGAATATCAATCTCTGTTCTTTTTCATTAGCTTTATATAATTGTCAGTCAATATTTCTAATTACCTCAAAACCACCAAATATAAAATGACTTTTTTACTTCATTTTGAATCATTTATAATGGGAGATATCAATCTGTTAATATACTTCTCTTATTGGTTAATGAATAAAGCCCTGTTGGCCAATAGGAAAGCAAGATAGGCAGGACTAGGAGACAAGGAGTATTCTGGGAGATGTAGTAGAGAGGAGTCAAGATGTAGGATGTGAGAGAAATGGCCAGGACCCTCTCTCTGGTAAGATAAGACCATGTGGAAACATTTAAATGGATAGAAATGAGTTAATATTTAAGATAGAGCTAGCCAATAAGACGTTTTAGCCATTGGCTAACAACTTTATAACTAATAGAGTCTATGTGTTTTATTTTGGGACTGACATGGCCCTGGGACTAGTGCTGGTGGGACACTGCTCATAACACACTGAGGTAATGAACATTTTTGTCTAGTCCCTTCTTTATAGAACTTCTGACTCTCTTGGCTTATGTTACTCAAGATTTTCTTGTCTGACATCAGTGCATTGTATTTTACTTCTCTTCTAAGTAAGTCTTCACTGCACCTTGTATAACATCATCTAGTTACCTGGTTTCTCTTACAAAGCGCCCCTGTACTGCTTGGACACCATTGTTCTCAGTGCTATGTATTTTCTTTGTTGTTGTGCGTACTGAGAATGTGCAACCAAAGTCTCATCTACATGTAAGTCCAGTTCCATTAGTGAAGCATTAAATTTATTCAATTGAAGATATTTCCTTGTTTCTACTCTTTAACCTACATTTTCCTTTTGTGGTTTAATATATGTTAATAATTGCACTAAAAATGTAGCATGGCAATCAATTTTATTTTTTTACCTCACTGCAATCATTCATAAATAATAGGAGTCTTTTAGCTTAGTGGTTTTGATATTGATAGTGGCATTGATCGCCTTTGCTTAAATTCTGAATCTGTCACTTTTGAAGTCATATCTTTTGTAACTTACCTATAAACCTCTTGTGAGTCTCTCTGCTTCTCACATGAAGGTAGTATAGCTCAGAAAACATGTAAAAGCAGTTGCCACTTGAATATCATTGTTTAATGCTTGGGCAAGGGAGGTTGAAATGTGCTTTGAACACATGAAAAGTCAAGGTATTGGTTTTCAATTTAAGCAATAAGGAGAAAAATTTTAAAATATTTACACTAAAGGGCCATAAATACAAGATTTCAATAAATCTTCTAAGACTATGATTTGAGTAAAATTTATCAGAATATCACAATAATCTAATTCCTTAATGATTACTATCATCTGTCATAGATAATAAGTACTTCCTATATCTCCTACCATCTATTATAGATCAGACACAGTACCATAATGAAACAATATTTGAAATGTGTCTAAAGCATACTTCTAGTTAAATACAATGGAAAGCTACTAATTTTTGTTTTAGGGGATTCTGGAACTCAATATGTAAACATCCTTAAAAGAAAAGAGTATTTTCTAAAATTCTAATTATGGATTTCATTCTTACACATGTGTACTCTTTGAATTTTCCCAGAAGTGGGATATAACTGAGTGTCACCAAACAAGGGGACAGCAGCAGAGACCAGCAAGAAGAGGAAACATTAGTGATAATAGTAACAACTCAACTGAATAACTAAATAGCCAACCTCCTGGTTGTTTTTTTTTTTTTCCCTCACTGATAATGTGTATCACATTCAAATATAGCTTTATTCTGCTTCTACCCTTTTATAACTTTATTATATTACTAGGAAGTAATAGTCTTTATTACCCACTTCCTAGATGAATACAGGAAAACTGCCTGTCATTTATGAGTTTATCCATTGTCATCTCAAATAGGACCAAGTGGTCTGATTTCAAAGTGACAGCTGGTGGTGCCTCTTCCTGATACATGCTAATCCAGTTTTTATTATGGAAAAACTGCCTGTGCTTTCAGACCTCAAAAGGGAGTTACTAAATGTAATCACTAAGAAGGAACCTTGGGATCGCAAACATAAAAGACTAAAATGAACAGTTTTCTCATTACAGAATGGTTTCCTGATTAAATACAGATTAAGGGCAGGGAAAAATCATTTAGAGACCTAAATAGCATTCTTCATTGTGTATGTACACACAATATTACAGATATGACATCTTTAAAAGAATCTATTATAGGAGTTATATATGTAAGTATAGACAAAACTATAACATTTATACTGTCTTAATATGATTAGAAAATATTTTATGAGTGTATGAATCAATATTCCATTTCAGGCTTTCTTTCTTGTATGAGGCAACACTTAAGAGAAATAATAGTCATTTAAACAAAGCTTGACTTTAGATTGATTGCTGCAGTGAATTCAGTGTATCTTTTTAGTGAAACCATGTTGTACTAGAGAAATTCTGGAGTCTCCACTTTCTATTTCTCAAATTACAAATGAAGAGATAATAAAATGATGTCAAAAGACTTGGCAGCTGGCACATTGTAAAACTGTGAGAGTCACTTTTCTTGTACATAGAGGTAGAGACCTGTGTGCTCTACTTTGGAATCTTGATGCTATTTGTGCCATATAACAAACAGCTCTTTCCTATTTTAACTCCTAGCTGTCAATTGAAAAGGCCACCTAACTATTTCATCAGGCTCTAATTAATAATATAATTCAATTAGTTGGTAGAAT
Organism: Phodopus roborovskii; assembly: GCF_943737965.1. Taxonomy (NCBI): domain Eukaryota; kingdom Metazoa; phylum Chordata; class Mammalia; order Rodentia; family Cricetidae; genus Phodopus; species Phodopus roborovskii. Next base: position 47,245,120 of record NW_026126418.1, read on the forward strand.
AGATGTAGAGGGGGAATGAAAAAGGAACAATCCTTTTCTTCAATTTGTAGCTGTTGTGGTATCAGTTCTTTTGGATCTCAAGTCAGAAGAACAAATAACTATGCTGGATTTAGATAACTTTGCCAAGAGATGACCAGTTGCCATCCCAATTAGCCATCTCACTCCATTTCCAAAGTGTAAGTGCTGTTTCCTCATCCTTGGTGTCATTTGTGCCCACACAATTCTGGGTTCCAAATTTCCTGGCAAACACAACCCAAGTCAAAGGTCTAGTGGGAACGAACCTCTTTTAAAAACTAGTTGTAAGTGCCAATGACTCTGCTCTTCAGCCAGCCTGTGGATCACAAAAGCACAGATATTCATGTAGAGAAGCAACATTTATTTGGGAAGACAGCTCTAATAATGCCTCCACTTCCAAGAAGACAAGGGATAATAAGTAAAAGTTGAAAGGACTCACAGTTGCTCAAATAGCAGACAAAAGCCTGTACAAATAGGTATTGATTTGTATATTTAGATATCATTTCACCACTTATAGTGAATATCTTGGAGAGACCTAGGAAATGGCATGGCCAAAATTATTAGTTGCTTTTCTTACTTTGATCTCTTACTATAAATAACTCAGATAACTTAAAGAGGAAAAAGTTTATTTAGTAATGGTTCCAGAGGAAAAACCCATAATGGTGGGGCATCATGGTGGTAGTACATGGCAAGAGAAAGAAATGGAGCAATTATGTCTTCAATCTCAAACAAAAAGCAGACAGAGTGAACTGAAAGTCAAACGAGGTAATAAACTTTCAAAATCCTCATCAAGTGATTCAAGGTTCCACATCCCAAACATTCTGCAATTTGCCCAAACAGCACCACTGGGAGACCATGTGTTCAAATACCCAAGCCTGTGGGGGTCATTTGTCATTCAAATCACCAGTTTCCACCCAACTCCCTCAAAACTCATAATTATCATATAATGCAAAATGCAGTTAGTCCAGTTTCAAAACTCCCAATAATAGGAATACTTATCTGGCTTCCCTTATTCTTGCCTCTTTCAAGCCTCCAAGACCAGTCCTACATGGACAATAATGACAAATCCCATCTTGGGATGGACCTGAACATCTTTGAATCGCATTTATAGAATCTTTTTATGCTTTTATTTTCTAGGAGCAAAAAATTCCTTAGGCCGTTTGTTTCCTTCAGTTGGTAGCTTAGCTGAGTGTGCTGTTGCCCTGACGGAATCCTTTCCATTGTCCCAAAGCAGAGTAGAAGACCTCATCTTGAACAAACCTTTTTAATTATAGATTCTTCATTAGCATGTGCTTTGATTGCAAATTGAACTTTCTATTGCTCTTTTTCTTTACAAAGCATACATTCTGTATTAATTTCTGCCCTACTTGCTGTAGTTCACTGTAGGCCTACATAAGGATTATCAATAATAACCATGTTACAGATTACATGTTACGTTCTCATAAAATTTATTCTATGAAATAAATTAGCTTTTTGCTCTTCTGATTTAATCTCAGTCAAGTTCTCAGGACATGGGAAGACAATAGTCAGACTATTTGTTCACATTTCACAAGAGTGGTATCTAGCCAAATTGCTAATACTTCTCTCTTCTAATACCCCTTGAGTCAGCCATCACCTATCCAAATTTCTCTCAGCACTACTGTCTTCTAGTTTCCTACAGGAATGGCCTATTAATCTCTACTTACAGCATTCAACTTGTTTTCTGGTCCACATTCCTCCAAGAAAAATATTATCTAGCAACTGTTTACTCTCTGGTATCCACTGCTACTAGTTAATTTTCTGTTTCTGTTATAAAACAACACAATAAGGCAACTTATAGACAGCAGTTCTCAAGCTATGGGTTGCAACCCCTTTGTTGTGGGATGTGTCAAACCACCCTTTCACAGGGGTCACATACCAGATATTTGTATATCAAATATTTACATTATAATGCATAACAGTAGGAACATTAGAGTTATGAAAATCAGTGAAAACAATTTTATGGTTTGGGGATCACCACAACATGAGGAACTGCATTAAAGGTTCATATTATTAATAACGTTGAGAACTACTATGGTACAAAGAAGAGTTTACTTGGCTATGAAAGAAGAAAAGGACTTAATGGCAGCAATGTGTGAAGGTAGGCAGCTAGAGCAGTAAGGTAAGCAATTATATCTTGAAATGCAAATACACACCGAGAGTGCTGGAAGTGAGTGAGGTTATGAACTCCAAGTCATTCCAGTAAACTACTTTCTCCAGCAAGACTCCATGTCATAATTATTCTACAGCCTCTATCAGCTGCAGACCATGTGCTCAATGACCTGTGGGGGCATTTCTCATTGAAATAACTATAAACATTGAACAGATTTATTGTTGATATGCTAGATGCTGGAGTTCTTAAATGACAATGTTGTGCTCACAAAAATATTACATGAGATAAGAAAGCAAAAATAACTAAGTTCCTTCAAAATGCTCCATATCTGTGTGTTGTGGGTTGTAGACATTCCCAGACTAAAATTGCTCAGAGGAAAAAGAAAGTGTGAATTTAACTTAATTTTGAAATAATATATTGAAAATGAGAAAATTTCAGGAATAGAAAGCAACTTTGGAGAAATATAATAGTTTCTCTTTTAAGAAAATGAATATCTTCAGTCATTTGGAAATGATCCATTTTTCTGGATAAGGGGGGGAGGGCTCTCCTTCCACAGGGATATCGCTCTGCAGAATCACAGAATTGGATTCGAGTCCCAAGGACAAAGTACTGAATGAGTTTCTGAACCTCAGTTTCTTCACAGATAGGTAGTTATTATAGAAATTTTCACAGCTTCATAATGTGACTGAATTAATATGTGACACATTGGTTTGTGGCTCACCAATCATTTGTTTCTTGTTAACTACTAAGCTAACTCCCCAGCCTTCAGTAAGAATATTTTTCTATGAAATTATTTACAATCACTAACATATCATTACTGAGTTCATTTTGGAGGTAAATTCTTTAAAGGTAATTTTTGAGTAAGCCCAATCCAATGTGATTCTAAATTACACAATGTATCCTGTGCACAGTAGCTTGTTTTTGAGGTCTATTTTTGGCCACCCATTCACTATCTTTCCCAGAGATAACATAGTAGCCAGGTCTTATTTGTTACAGAAATAGGGAATGCTTTCAGTCTCTCCCACTTTTATTTTTACTACCATCAAGATGTTTTTAAAAAATGTACACTTACTCATGTATGTATTCCCCTACTCCCCCAAAATAAGATAATAGTCTGTAACACTATCTTTCTTCTCTTAAGAAAGATGCATATGAAAAATTACTAAGTAACATGCAATGCGTTCTGTCCCCCCCCCACAAGCATCCTCTTAAATGACAGCATTTTTCAAATATGAGAATTTTCACAAACGTATTTTTGTGAACATACCCTCTTCGTGAAGGTGGAGAGTGCCTTTGTGTTTGTGTTCCAGTTCTCATGTCTTCTTCTTCTTCTTCTTCTTCTTCTTCTTCTTCTTCTTCTTCTTCTTCTTCCTTCTTCCTTCTTCCTTCTTCCTTCTTCCTTCTTCTCCTCCTCCTTCTTCTTCCCTTAAGGCTGTCTAGGCAGTTTTCAAGTATTTGTCCTCAGTATGCCTTCCTCACAAAGTATACTTTTTGATATAGTTTAATGAGCTCTTTTCCTTAAAACATTTTAACCTGAAGCCTAACTTGTCTGATGTCAACATTGCTAACTTGTCGGAGTGGAGAGTGGGGCTATGAGTTATTATTTGATTCAAGGAATGACTTGTACAAAGAATATGTGAGTAAAGTTTTATAACCTGATCTTAAAATTGACTTCAGAGGAAGGGTTTTATTTCACATTCATGAAGGTGACTATTATATGCAAAGTGTGTGTCTATAAGGGCAGGTTGTGGTGTTTATTTACTCTTTCCTTTCTTGTCTGTCTTTCTCTTCCTGTTCTTTATTGCAACTAGTGGTGTTTTCCTTACTCCAGACACTGTGCATTTACCCATTGTTGTTTCAGAAGTTATTCAATTAACCCTGTTAATTCTTGTTGTTATTTTGTTCTTGCTCATCCACATTTTTATCTTCATCATTTTCATTTCAATTAATTAATACCAACTAATTAGTCCTAAGGATTGAGCCAGAGCTTGGCCATTGGTACAGATATGCTCTACTGAGGAAATGCAGCCCCAGTTCTCAGCTTCCACTTCTAAGAATGCCATTCTGCTTCAAGCGTTACTGTTTTTGCCCAGCCACTCAGGGTTTCTCTTTTCCACTAAACTTTAAGAAAGCCCACATCAGTTTACATTTCTGTGAACTGCTGTACTTAACAGTTGATGTATATAAAATTTTATTTAAAAATTGTTCTTTGACCTAAATTAGTACAGATATGTGTACAGATAAAAAGTATATTTTATTGTACCTTTACATTGTATTGTATTGAAATTTTATATATGCCTATAAATTTTTAAACCTCATTTTCCACTGTTTTACAATATTATGCTTAAGAGTTAGAATGTGTAAGTTTGATTCCTGGTTGTTTCTTTCATGGCATTAATGTTTGAGATAAAGCTTCAATCTCTTTGTGCCAGGGTCTCCACTAATAAAGTGTGGAAACTAATACTCTAAGATTGTTTTGTAAATAAATGAGTTATTAATAGCATAATACTTAGAGGCATCCAGAGATCTCCTCTGCTCAATAAAGATAGTTTTTGCTATTATTTTGTAACAAATTATTATCATTTTTTGCTACCACCATTATCATAATTTTTGCCATCATCATCACTGCCTAATAGTACTACCAACAGAATCATTGCCATGTCATTAACCACATTTTGGCAGGAATTTAGCAGTATAAATAGGACTTTGACAATTATATCTTTGTACAATCTTTTCATTTTATTTCCTTTGAATAGTTGTATAAAAAGAATTTAAAAACACACATAATGGTCCTTGTAGAGCAGGTTTTGACACAGGTTTAGAAATGTTCTGTGCTATGTTAGATGTTTCCTCTTCACCAGTTTCATTGTTTTCCAACACATGTGCTGGTAATGTCTTGTTCTATTTTCTGCAGTTCTTTATTCCATCTGTTTTTAGGTCTTTAGAGGTATCTGCAGCCCTCTCTATCTCTACCTGACAGCTTTGTCTAGTATCCCAGGAGCTTACTTGGCCATAGTCATTATAATCTCAAAATGCTTAGTTAGTGTTCTCAGGAGGCTACTTCAACTAATTAGTGGAAACCATGAGAGTTAACTCTCTGTGGGTCTAATGCAACAACTATGGGTTGTGAATGGGCAAATTCCTCAGCCAGGATGGGAAGGCTGGACACTTCCTGTTTTTTTCTTATTCAAATGGTTGTGTCTTAAGCTTAGTTCCTCATGAGTAGAGGCTCCATATTTTAGGTTTTTATTTTGTATATTTGTATTACAGAAAAGTCAATATACATTGAAAAATATGACAAAACAACTACTCTTATTTAAAAACAATGTCAAGACTTCAGAAATTATTCTCTTTTCACTGCTTATTTAAATATTATTTTGACTCATAGTTAATAATCTTCATGCTTAGGTTGAGGGCACATGATATGCTAGGGACTTGAGTGTGATTTAATAAAGAATGCTGTATAAAATTTCAAACAGTACTGATATCTGATCCATTTATTAGAGATACCTGATGCTTGAAGAATTTAAATAATCCTACTTTTATCTGACCACTATCATCAGTCTATTTTAATATTATGGTATATCTATATCTATCTATCATATATATCATAACCATCATCTATCTTCTACATTCTTTATCATTGCTTTATGTTTACTTTCACCATAATATCTATATTATTTAATAAAAGCCCATAAACCTAGTATGTTGCTTAAAATTTGACAAAACATATATTTGTCAGTATTTCTTACTTGCTTCAATAGTAATGATCATTTATATATAGTTACTTTGCTTAACTTTTGTAATATAGCCTGGTTGCTTTGTTTTATGCTTATAAATGTCTATCCTGTTTAACTTTTTACATAGGCATTCATGGGGAACTTAATTAAGAAGTAGTCAAAGTCAATTGTACTATTGATGCAATTACAAAGTGTTTTGATTACTTTTATAATATTTTAATATGAAAATATACATATATATTATCCTCTGAGGATCATTTGGACTTCTTCCACATATTTGCTATTGAATTTTTTTTTAAATATTTCTACATATCTTGTCTTATTGGTCATAATTGTGAGTTTAATTTAAATCTTTGCATAAATAATTACAATAGTCCTAAAACAAAATTATTTTTGTAATTAATAAAAATGTCTAATAGTCTATTCACTTAATATATTTATTTAATTAAGTATATTTACTTAATTAGCTCACATTTGTAACTTGTCCTTGTGTTTTCCATTATAAATAATTAGGTATGGAGCATCTTTGTACTTAAGAGTTTTTCATATTTAAGAAGGTCAAAAAAGCATATGCATTATCAGGTGTGATTGTGAACTATTGATCAAAAGTTAGCTCAGGTGTGTTGGCATCAAGCTATGCACTATCCCCTAATGTTCTCTATTGCAGAGGCTGGTAGTCAGAGATGGGTAAAGCCTTTTTACTTACAAGCTACCTAAGACAGGACAAACATGATGGAATGTGTGTTTCCCATGAGAGGTAAGCCTGGAAGGTTGAAGAAGACTACCTAAGACAGACACAGTCATCTGTCCTGTAGCAGAAGCAAGATATTTTTTAAATTATATTAAGAAGGGGGAGTTTGTGGGTATCCATAAAGATGGCTACACTCCATCTTGGAACAAGGGCAGAGAGTTCAAAGCTGTCAGCAAGTTATAAGACCTAAAGGTCAAAGGTTGGCTACAGAAGGATGTTTCAGCTATCTTAGTCTAAATAACAACAGACCTGAATCTGAGGTGTGGCTACTCCAGACCTCAAGGCTAGGGAAGAAGTTAGAGCTAAGGTGTGGTTACTGAACCCTTAGAATAAATGAGGAAGAAAAGTCTGTTTGTTTCATATACATGACACTGTGTTCCCCTTTTTGGTTATGATATGTAAGAGTGGTGAAAAATAAACTCATGGCATTTCAGTATTGACTGATCTGAAGGTTCATCAATGACCTTTATGAATTATCAACAACTGAATGGAGACTGAAGATCTGTGCATGCTAGAATTTACCTAATGAAAATATTGTATAAATTTCAGGATCTGAGCTACACAAAAGTATGTGTCTGTCAACATTATGACAAGAGAGACTGTGGTACTGGAATCAACATGCTATCTGAAAGAACAGTGTTACTTTTTTTCTATCGTTTGGGTTGAATAGGAAACTTATTCTTTTGAGACAGTATTGATATATCCTTGAATGGCCTTACAATCACTATGTAAATGACCTTGTTTTTGAACTCTGGTCCTCCTGCCTCTACCTGCAAAAATCTGGGAATACAGGTATGTGCCATCATATCCAGTTTATGTTGTTCTGGATAGCAAACCCAGGACTTTGGGCCTGCTAAGAATGCACTCCATGAATTGACCCATATCCCCAGTCTAACTTTGCACTTATAATAGATTATAATTCACTCCTGAGATTAAAAGATTTCATTGAAACAACATTTTATTGAACTCAGTTTGAAAGCCTGAGCTTCCTCCTGTGCAAGCATATGATTTGTGTGTAAGAAATGGCTCAAAGTCCTCTGGAAGAGAACTAATTTATAGGCTTATTTGACTTGGGATCTGTGTAGGCATGTTATAAAAAGGAAGTATGATTAACTTGATTCAGAATCAAATAAAATGAGATACATAGGGCCATGAATAATTACCATTTTACTGAATTTGAAGTCCTTAACCCTTGATAGGACTTTCTTGACTCACCTTGTTCTTAGCCACACCTTAGGAAAGAATTAAAAAGGTCATTCCACTTTCTTTCTATGTAGAGCTTCATAAGCCCAATAGTAATTATTCTTTTAGCTAGTAATTGGCAAGAATTAATCCATCATTTTAGATTATTTTTAATGAAACATTACCACATATGAAATGAACATTTATAGTACCTATTCTTATAGTTAGCTCATCCTGTTCAATTCCCAGTATTTAGAAGCTGGAGAAGTGTTTATTTCCTATACTCTGTAAGTCCTGTATAAGTGCCACAAGACAAGGAATAAAATAAAGATGATCAAAGAAAAACTTCAGGTTGACTATAGAAATACTTTTTTTTTTTTTTTTTTTTTTTTTTTTTTTTTGTGAGGAGGACTATAAAGTTCTACCAATTCTAAATGATTTAATGACTTTTCTGGTTAAAGACCACAAGGTCATTCCAAGCCAAGATAAATTTTAATGACAGATTTTTGTCCCTGGTTAGCAGAATTGGCTCAAGGCTATTTAGCAACCATTCCTTAAATACATAATGCTATTAATTTTGCTGCTTAAAAATTATTGGTCAACTGAAAGCTAAAATAAATAAAAGATAATGAAGACAATATAAAGTAGTTTACATTATATTAAAGTCACTTAACTCCAAATTTTTATGTGGAAATCACTAACATAAGGAATATGGACACATCTTTCTTCGTTGTTCAGAATTAATAAATAGCAGAAATCTCAGGTTGGTAAAGTAAATGCAGGGAAAGTGAAAATCCAAAATTCGTGTTATTTAACAATTTTCTACTGATGAGAGAACTGCTTAAAATTGTCAATATGTACTTCATATTGTAGATATTGGCAATAACCATGGAGCATCACCACTGTGTGCATCTTGTGGCCATCTTGTCTGTTAAAACAATTTTTATGTTAAAAGAGTCTGTTCAAATTGTTTAAAAAAAATTAAAATCACATTTCCAATTTATAAAATTAGGTAGATAGAAAAATTGGAAATATATGACACTGATGCCCAATTCTCTATGTAACTTATATGAACAAAATAATCATTGATAATTGCTTAAACTCTTATATTTCAAACATTCACATGAGAAGCAAAAACCAAATCATTTCACCCCAGTTTATAAAAACACAAACAAAGATTACGAGCATAAATAAAACCAGCCTAATGTCATGTAATCAGAGGGGTACAAACTAAAAATTAACAGTGTTGAAGTCACTTTTGAAAAGATGATAATTGATGATATCATAAACAGTTTTGTACACTCTGATTAGCATATGGTGCCTGATAATCCTTGGAAAGTTGGTGAACCCGTATCAAAGAAAAATAGTCTGAATATATGAGAAAAGCTGAAATATTTTTAAATGACTTGAATATGAAAATAATAGTAAAAAATCAGGATTGGGAATACTTTCATTGTTCATCCAACTATCGTGTTCTTTCTGTAGGGGTGTGAAATGATACCATTTAGTCGATTCCTAATAATATCCTCATTTGGTGGATTTAACTCAGAACCTCAATATGATCTGAACATAACTTTTATGAAATAATACAAAATGATTTTAGGTAAGATTTGGATAGAAAATAGGCAGGGCCCATTTGGCTGCTACTTTTCTTGGAAGAGAAAAAAATAAAAGCTTTATCTTAATTAAAGTTTAATTAAGGATCACGTTTGGCAGTACTTTTCACACCGATCTACACCAGCAGATTTTCGAGGGCTTAACTTTATCGTGCAGAAAATCCTCTTTTATTACTCCCAACCTGTTGTAAAAGCTGTTGGCACAGAGCGGTGGTTGCTTCATTCAGATGCCTTGTTTGCCGCTGGAAATATCCCAAGTCTCTAGAGATAACACCACAGTGGTTCAATTTAATATCTGTCCTATCACTACAAGACTCCAGCTCATTATTAATGATACTATTCATTAATTTCTTGTTGGGCTGATGTTGTTATTTATTAAAATATTAAATAATGCCTCTGGGACACAGGCATAATGAGGGACACCTCAGTTTCATGAGCTGAAGGAATGAATGAACGGGCACACTGCGGATTTCCCCACCCTGAGCTACGCCATTCCTTGCTCATTAGTCCTGCTACATCTCTGAGTGACACTGTAAATTCATTTCGTGCTCTGTCCAATCAGAACTAAATATAAATGCAGGGCCCTTGTTTCTCTCTTTCTTTTTTCTTTTTTCTTTTTTTTTTCCCTAATGAGTCATTTCTGTGCAAAATGAATTGACTACTGTCTAACTCATCTAATCTGTTTATATTTGGACCATAGTTAACTAAATCTCGGCATGACATTAAACATGTGATCATCATATTTTAAAAAGCCCAAACAAGCAGTTTGTACACTGGAGTGGTCATTTGATGTGTGTTTGCACACAAATTCAGGTGCAGCCTGCAGAAATTCTAAGGATTTGTGATGTATTTCTCACACTTTTAATACATGAGTATTTAAAGACATCCTTGGAGTATGCTCAAATATACACGACCGTCTAAAAGAAGATATATATAAAATGATATAACCAGTTTTCAACTATTTGGGACAGTAAACAATGCCAGAATACTTTTATTAGAAAGAAATAATCTTACTTTATCATCTTGTTTGCCACTGAATTCACAGAATAAAATCTGCATAACAATTGAGGTAGCATCTGAGGGTAAAGTATTAATTTGGTCTATATGGTTGTTATTTTCTCTCCTGTGCAAATAATTACTTTGGTGAAGAAATACCACACTGTTTTGAAGGGATTAACTGGGCATAATTGCAGCCTGTTTTGATCCTTCTTTAATAATGGATTCTTTCAATCTATATCTGGACAGGCAGCTTTGTAGGGGTAGTTTCAAAGCTTCTATAGATACCTATGCAGCTTTTTTTTTTTTTTTTTGAAATTGTACATGCTTTGTGTTGAAAAAATGCATTATATTTATCTGGTAATCTCAAAGGTGTAGATTGCAGAGGCACCTTGGTTTAAGTTAATGAACTGTGGTTGTTTAATCCTTTCCAATAGTGTGTATCTTAGCATACATCTCTTCTAGAATGTGTTGTATCCACTCTGGTGTTTGCAACATTTTATTTTGAAACAATGACACATTTCATGAAGATTGTCCTAATCAGTGTGTAAAGGTATTTAAATCATTCCTAGAAATAATGTATAATTGATAATGTTTTACTTATTAAATGTATAATCTTGAAATAATAGTGAACTGAACCCAGTATCTTATAATATTTTCTTCACAAGAGTAGCTTAGAGAGGTTGCAGTCTTTAAATCATGTTTTCTCCAAGTTCTTATTAGGATGCACACTATTTTCATAATATTATTTACTAGTATTACTTATACTCAAGAAGAGAAAGGGAGTTTATTATGTCCAAAACAACTGGAAGAATAATAATGATCAAATAGTGTGTTAGACTCTCAAGCTAGCAGTTCAGGAAGACTTCCATGCAGTTCAATTCTGATAGAAAAATTGAAAAATTCTGTGTTTATGACAATAACTAAATTAGGATAACACAGGGAATATATTGTTTTTAATTTTAAAAGAAATCTTTTTCTAAGTACTGAAAATCAAATGATAATCACTGAAATAAATGCTTATTATCATAATTACTTTTTGAAGGCAAGTTAAATTCATTTTGGACATGAATTCTGGAAATATTCTAAGTTTTAATACTAGCTCAAAACCCTTGGAGTGGGAGGTGAAAAGTACCTTTAACTGGAGAACCTGCAGTGTGAAGTGGGGCTGGGGGAAAGAGAGAAACCAAGAGATGAACATTTCTTTATTTGTTTAGAGATGGAACATGAGTAAAATTCTATAGTAAAAGGGACTATTGAGAAAAGTTAAATATGATCTTCCTTCCAAGATCAAAAAAAAAAAAAATTCTGTATCATGAGATGTCAAGTATATGGAGATTTGGATATGGAAATCAGTGAAAATCTAATCATCTAATCAGACAAAGGTGTAACAGGTCATAACACATAGGAATGGTGATGTTGAGCGATGGGATGAACTGGGGACAGGCACTCAGTAACAAATACCATAGCCAAGAGCAAGACAACACCAGATTTCCTACATGCACAACTCCAAGGACACAATCTTATAGACACCTTTAATCTTATAGACAATCTTATAGACAAGAGTCACATAATAAAAAATATATTTGAGGATAAATGGCATATCAAATTATATATTATTTTATATAATTTCCACTCCACCATATTTACTGAAGGGGATGGTGGTAGGTGCATAATGTTAGGTAGAAAAGTGTTAGATGCATCCAGAAGAGTAGAGGTAAAATCTCACACTTATCCATATACACACATGTGCATGGAAACACAGTTTTGGGGAACAGAATCCTGGGAGTTATTGGAATCTATTATCCTAGAAAATAGACATTAGACAAAAAGGTCATCACATCAACACCATAAATGAATAGTTTGACTGTTTGGGCTCATTTATTGTATTGGAGCCTGGTATCACTTTACTTTCCATGAGAAAATATCCATTTATTATAAGGCATCATCAAAGCTTTGAAAGTTTACATAACGAATCATTATTTTATGGGGGAAAATAATATATTGCTTGCCGTGATGTTTACATAATTAGAAGGTATTTTTTTAGTGGCATTTTATTAGCATTAAATTGTGATAGTTTACTTGAATTGTGATTTAGCACTTACAAATGTGAAGCTCATGGGATTTCTTTTGTAGAGCTAACATAACCCTTAATATTAAGCAATGAGTAGACATTACTATTTGTTGAAAATAACTGATCAGTATCTTTTCTAATTTTCATAGGATTAGTTTAAACATCTGAAGTTAAAAGGACCAATCCCCGAGCAGTTATTTCCCAATATTTTCTGACAAAGACAAGGCCACAGGTCAAATTGACAGCTTGCACTTCCTTGCCTTTAACATATGGAAAGAGTGTTTTGGCAACCAGCCTTTAATGTTTTGTTAACTTTTGAGTGCTAAATTAATATGTGTGTCCTGCAAAATGCTTCAAGGGCAACAGTGCAATATAAACTATCTTGATGTTAGAATTTATAGTTCACCTACAATTCTTGGGTAGAGAAGTTTATTTATTTAAATAAAGGTATTAAATAAATGAAAAGCATTTGGTTACCACAATGACATTCATGTCACCATTGTACCGGTGGTCGTGTCTTGCCAAGAAAATCATTATTGTAGTGCACAGATCTTACAGCTGGGAAATACTGGTGATGATCTTGATCCATTGCTGACAAGTATGGTACCTTCCAGCATATGAAAGCTAAGACAGCAGAGATGGAGCTACCAAGTCAGGATCAATTCATTTCTCCATGTGTCTGTTTTATACCTATACCATATTGTTTCTACTATGATGGCTCTATAGTATAACACAAATTCAGGAATGGTGGAAATCATTATGCATACTGCCAACTGGGCCAAGAATCCTTGACTGGGTAGGTCCTAGATTCTAGGGAAGATACTATTCTAATTACTTTGTCAAATGGACATAGTATTAATCTGTGCCCTAAGTACCCATTTCTATACTCATATATTAGTGAATCTCTTATTCTTCCTTACAGAAGGTTCTTTTTTAGTAGATGATGATTAGCAATGAGGCCCACAAATGTTTTCTTTTAAGTTTGCTCTTTCTATTATTTTTTTCTTATTTTACATATTGATCCCAGTCCTCTCTCCCTTCCTCCCTTCCTCTCTCCCTCTCTTCCTCCCTCCCATGCCCCCCAGACCACCCTCCCATCCCAACCCACCTCCATTCCATAGGGACAGCGATGCCTTCCAGGAGGAGTCAACAAAATCTGTCAAGTCATTTGGAGTAGGGACTAGGCCCTCCCTACTACCTCTAGGTTAAGGGAATATCCCTTCATGGGGAAAGTGCTCCCAAAGTCCTTTCGTGCACCAGGAATACATCCTGGTTCCACTGTCAGAAGTCCGTTAAACTGCCCAGGCCTTCTAACTAAGACCCATGTTCAGGGTGTCTGAGTTGGTCCAATGCTTGTTTCCTAGCTATCGGTCTGGGGGGGGGGGGCATTAGCTCCTCCTTGTTCAGGTCAGCTGTCTTTGTGGGTTTCTGTAGCCTAAAGACCCACAAATGTTAATAAGTAAGTAAGAGACTATGGAATATTTAGTCCTAAATAAGACATCTGTAGCATACCTCCTTCCTCCAAGGCTCAGGGATCATATCAGAAAAGAAGGCAGAAAGATTGTAAGAGACAAAGGTGTTCGATGATTGTAAATTAAGTGTTTGGAGGACATGCTGTTGCAAATGTGAGCTCACTGTCTCTTTGACTCCATGCATAAGACCTGGACATGTCTTGGTTGTGAAATTCTCAAACAATAACAAATATAAATGGACATTTATATAAGCATCAGCATCTAATCTATGGGCATTGTTAGAAGAAACCATAACTTATTTGCTACATTGTTTTCTTTTTGCTTTCTTTTTTGAGAAAGGATCTCATTCTGTAGCTCAAAATGACCTTGACTTTGTGGAATTCCCCTTGCCTCAGACTCCTGAGTTCTGAAATTACAGAGATGAGCCACCACACCCTAGCACTTTGTTGCATCATTTAAGGCAAGTGTCTGTTTTCTTGAGCAGCAATTTATTTCATTGAAATTATAAAGACAAACTTTTAAAAATGAGAATATGAAATAGACGTACTACTTGGGCTAATTTTATTTGATGTAGGAAAATGTGATCCTCAGTTTTTTCAGTTAGTCAAATGTTCACTGAAAGTTTGGTATTTGGTAGGGAAAGAGTATTAAAGATAAATAAGATATGTTTATACTTTTACAGAAATTACAGTAAAACAGTGGACCTAATACATGTAATCACTATTCCTATTGTAATGTCATAAATTAGGTTTCATGAAGTATAAACAGACTTCCTTATTGCAGAGGCCTGTTGGCTACAACCTGTACTTTCAACACCAAGAATACTTTGTGAAGATCCTCATGGACTTCAGTCTAAGTTCAAATTGACTCCATAAGAACCCTATGCTAATAAACACAAGCCAAGAGAAGTGTTGTGGGAACTCCCAGGAAGGGAAGACCCAATGAAGTTTCTCTTGTGGAGTGGTCTGTGATGTGACTTTCGTGTGTTCTTTGCACAATATCTAGAAAGTGGGTACACTAAGACAGGGCAGAGAGACTTTCAAGTGGGTTACAAGTTGAAGCAAAAACAGAGACAACAAAGCAGGACCATGTAAGGAAGTTCTTCCAGTTGTCTGTATTTTTGGACAAGAAGAATTCATAATAAGAAAGAATGGGATGCTACAACTTATTTCAGCATCCTGAGTTGCTTTCATCATCAAGCAAACAGGTGAGGAAGACACTGCATTGCCTGAAACCAAGTCATTTGTTTTCACCTCATACACATTAGAGTAGAGATATACAGAGATGAGGGCTGCTCATCCTTACAGAGTTTTTGGGAGAAGGTCTCCAAAATTCAAACCAAAAATTTGAAAACATAACCTGCCACTGAAAGTAGTGTAGGGGTTGTTTTTAAATTCTACCACTGGCCCTCTGGGTAGGACTTTTCTTCCATGTTTCTGCATGAACCCTGTTCAGTACTGGGAGTCTACTTTCAGGGACCACATTCTCTAAGACTGAAGTACACTTTTAAAATGTTTCCTGAGTGTGGATGTATGTGCCACAGGGTCAATAAAGGAACAATTGCATGTTAAGAACTACCCATCTGCAAACTGAAGAGATTGTTAATGCTGTTTGACTTGTTTATTTTGTTATATAAAATCAGGAGAACCAGTTTTATAAGAGAAATTAAATCATGACTATTATAATTGAATGCTTTTGAGCTACTATGGTTAATGCCTGGGAATGCATTGTGAGGGTTGGCAATGCTTGCAGAGGGGAAACTTTCATAGCCTCAGCACTGTTGGGTTGGGAAATGCTTCTAATGGTCATTCTCCTTAAATTAAAGCTGAGGTTTTTAAGGCCCACTTTGTAGACGCATTTTGCCACAATTTTCTAGAAAGCTATGTTGAGATGACAAATTTCTCATTTGTAAAACCAGGACAGAGTGCTAGAAGGCCATGAACTACACTCTAGAAACACATTCAGATTCCCCCCTTCACCTGGAATTTGATTGACAGAGAAATCTCAGAGTATTCAAGCTTGTGTTACACAATGAATCTGCTTGGTTTCCTTGCTTACCTTATCAATTTTTTTCCATTACAAATAGATTTTGTTGGATGACACTCATAAAAATGTGAAATGTTGTTGTTACCTAGCTACATTAGGAACTGCAGTATGATTTTTTGTTTTGACACCAAGAGTGTGCCCTGAAATAAATATTTTTAAAGACATTTCATGGAGGTTTCATTTGTATATTAAATAGTAAAGTCTATGCTTAATTTAAAATCAAAAGAAATCTTTCAGTTTCAATTATTTAAGTATTGCACTTATCAGGATTCTCTAGGGAAACAGATTATTAGAATTGCTGAATGTTTGTTAAAATAAAATTTACTAAACTGATTTATGATTTATCCAATATGGTCTGGTTAGCCCAACATCAACTATCCTTGTGTAGGAGAGGCTGAGAATCAACAACCCCTCAGTGACCAAGGCTTGACGTCTCAAAAGTCCCATTCTGGCAATGGAAGCCTAAAAGATTTCTGGAGAGCCACTGGTCTCCCTTGGTCCATGTCAGAACACCATGTCAGACAACAGGGTTTGCTGTCTGTGATGGAATCCAGTAGCTGCATTGGCAGGAACAGGAAGTAAAAACTCCTCGAAAGGGTAAATGAATTCACCAGTGATATATGAAAGTGAGCAGGCAAATAGCAGATGTTATTCCATTATTAATTTTATGTTGCTGTGATAAAACATTCTGAACAACCTACTCAAGGAGGAAAGGGTTTGTTTTGATTTACAGTTCCAGATGGAGAGAGTTTACAATAACAAGGAGAGTATGCAGGAAGCACAGGACCCCTGGTTTTCATTTTCATACAGGAAACTGACAATCAACAGGATGTGGGATCAAGCTCCAAGCTCTCAAATCCTACATTACAGTGTTTTCATGAGGTTTCAACCTCCTAGAGGTTTTAGAGCCTCCCCAAATGTAAACCTAGCGGGGGGGGGGGGGTATTTCACTTGAAATCATTACCGGCCTCCTAAGATCTGGGTAGTCACTAGAAGGTGCTGTCCATGGGTAGAGTGGCCTTCAGACTTCAAACAGCATAGGGAAAACATCCCCTATAGCTGTGTCCATTGGATTGTCTATTCCTTGGTTCTGAATCTAATCAAGTTGTTAATCAAGGTTGACCATCACAAGTATGTAGAATAATATCTTAGAATTACTTGTACATTAAAATCAGTCAGGTTGTACTGTTTTTTTTTATTTCAAAGCCATTTTAGTAATTTATATTGATTATATAATAATTGGTTTCATTATAATATTTTCATACATGTACATAAGATACTAGCTGTTCCTACCTTCATATTCACAACCATCCTTCATTACCCTATTTTGTCGCCTACTACCTAATAATATTGTCTACTTTTGTTTTTCGTTAAATTCTTTATGTGAGAAATAACATGTAACTTGTTTTTCTGACTCCAGCTTATCTCAATTAATACAACAATCTCCAGTTTCATCCCCTTTCCTCTAAGATATAAGATTTTATTAATTTTTCTTCCTGGTTAAAAATATGGAGCTATGAAATTATGAAAAATAAAGACTGTGATGTATTGTTAAATAACTATATATTGGTACTTGCTGCAAACCAAACTGCGGTGGGTTTGGGAAATTCCTATTAGTGCATCATAAGATGGGGCTGGGTTGCCATTTTGGAGGTCAGTATGACGGTTCCACAGGAAAATGGGAATTAGTTTACCACAGGACTCGGCAATCCCCCTTTTAGGCATATACCCAAATGATCCACATCCATGTAACAAAGACATGTGCTCAACTATGTTCATAACAGCACTATTTGTAATAGCAAGAACCTGGAAGCAACCTAGATGCCCCTCAATTCAAGAATGGTTAATGAAGATGTGGCACATCTACACAGTGGAATACTACTCTGCAGAAAAAAATAATGATATCTTGAAACTTGCTGGCAAGTGGATGGCACTTGAAGAAACCATCCTGAATGAGGTAACCCAGTCACAAAAAAGAGGAACACAGTATGTACTCACTCATATATGGATTTAGACCTATATCAAAGGACCACCAGCCTATAATTCACACCACCAGAGGAACTAGGATACAAGGTGTATTCTAAGAGATTCATATAAAGTCCCTCACAGAACTTGGAAGGGACAAGTCCCCCAGAGATCCGGGGAAGTGGGGGGGCAGCGAATGGAAAAGAGAAGTAGGAGAAAATGGGGGGGGGGAAGGAAAACATGTGTGACCAGGAAGATTGAGCTTGTTTAGGAATAGAAGACAGGAAAGAGGGAGAGAGAGACAGAGATAGAGAGAGAGAACATAAAAGAAGATAAAATTGAACACAAAGAAAGGTCTAGAGAACTACAAGACTGCCGCCCCCTAACAATTTGAGCAACCTTGGAAAGGCTACCATAAATGCCCTTCCTACATAGTGAGATCAACAACTAACTTATCCATGGAGCCCTCATCTAATGCCTGTTGGAAACAGAAGCAAACACCCATACCTAAACACTGAGTCTAACTAGAATCCAGATGCAGACAGAGAGGACAAGAACAGGTTGCAGAAACACATGGAGACAGCTTACCTGAACAAGGAGGAGCTAACTGGCCCTCAGACTGATAGCTGGGAAGCCAGCATGGGACTGACTCAGGCCCCCCTGAATATGGGTCTCAGCCATAAGGACTGAGCAGTCTAAGAGACCTCAAACAGTGGAACCAGGATGTATCCCTGGTGCACAAAAGACCTTGTGAATACATCCCCCGTGGAGGGATACTGTCTTAACCTAGAGACAGGAGAGAAGCCCTAGTCCTTACTTCACATGACCTGTCAGATCTACATGACCCCACCTGGATGGCATTGCCCTACATGTGGAATTGGGGTGGGGGGATGGGAGGGGAGGGTGGTCAGGGTGCATGTGAGGGGGCAGAGAGGGTAACAGGGAGGGAGGGTTGGAGGGAGGGAAAAAGAACTGGGATTGACATGTAAAATAATAAATTAAATTAAAAAAACATTAAGTTGCAAAAAACAAAACAAAAACAAACAAACAAACATACAAAAAAAAAAAAACAAAAACCCATGGGACTGTGTTTTCTTATTGACAGGAATAACAAAGTGAACAAAGTTCTGTAAGGGAGGGTAAGCAGACTAATCATATTCAGAGGAGAAAAACACTAAATGGTTGCAACTACATGTTCTTTCCTTAAAAGCTAAGGTAAAATTAATCTCCTTTATGTATAGGTATTTTTTACATATGCTAAGTGGCATCTCAGTTGTGGGAGTTGTTACTTCCACCCTGTGGATCACAGGGATTGAAGTCAGGTGGTCAAGCTTGGGGTAAGTGCTTTTACCTGGTGAGCCTTCTCACCAGCCCATGCATATGGTCTGATTGTATTTTTTCCATGTGGCTAGATAAAATTCTATTCTTACATGCAGTACCATTTTTAATCATTTGTCTGCTGTTGAGCATTGGTCTATTGACAGTTAAACTGCTTTTTTATTTGATAGCTATTGGAAATAGTGAAGCAAGTTCGTTTGTGATAAGAGTCCTTTGGGTATAAACCAAGGAAAAGTATACCAGATCATTTGGCAGCTATATTTTCATTCCTTTGTGAAATGTCTATAGTGATTTCCAGTGACGTCAACAGCATCCATTCCCACCGAAAGTGAATAAGCACTCCTCTTTCCCCGTATTAGCACCAGGACTTGTGATGTAGTCCTTTCCTTTATATTTGTATTTTATTATGTTTGATAGTGATGACTCTATCTGTATCCTTAGTGACCTTGTATGCACATCCCTATTTTCTTCTCATCAGTACCAAGAGGACAAGAGGGATGAGCAAGTGACAGAGGTGAGAATCAATGTCCTTCAGAAATACCTGTTTTTTTTTTTTTTTTTTTTTTTTTATCTTGGCTTCTACCAGAAGGTGCCACCCACTTATGGGGTGGGCCTTCCCAAATCAATCAAAGCAGTCAGGAAACTTCAGGTGAGCCTCCCTGGTTGGGTGACTCTAATTTGTGACTAATTGACATTAATACTGATTAGAACTTTCTCGTTAGAAGTTTGGTTGAATTGAGCAGTGAATCTACACAGCCCTGGGCTTCCCTTTGGGGGAAACATTTTATTACTGCTTCTATCTCATTATCCATTACTAATCTGCTTAAGTTGTTCACATTTTCTTGATTTGATTTGGGAGGTCATCTGTGTTTATCTTTTTTCCTCTCTATTTTTCTTTTTAGATTATTCTGGGTTTTAGAATGTGATTTATCAAATATCCCCCAACATATCTCTGGATATGATTGAAATATGTTATAACACCCTATTTCCTGTATTTCTTTCTTTTCTTAGATGGCTACAGTTTGACAATCCTATTTATCTTTTTGACAGTGTCTATGCATTATCTTCTTCATCTATATATTTATCCTCATCTCCATTTTATTAAGTACTGGACTTTAATGTTTCTATTATGACTTGCCATTTACTGCTTTTGAAGTTAGATTGTTCTTATTTTTCTAGGATTTTGAGGTACAGTGTTAACTTGTTTATTTTAAAATGTTCTGAGTTTTCTGAATTTAAATCTCTTTGTCTTGGTGTGTGTATGTACATGGTGTGGTGTGATATGGTGTGTGTGTGTGTGTGTGTGTGTGTGTGTGTGTGTGTGTGTGTGTGTGTAGGCATGTACATGCCACAGTCTGCTGTGGATTCTAGGAGACAATTAAGAGGACATCTTAGAATGTCATAGTGTATGCAAGGCAGTTGATCTGCTGGTAATTCTACTTTTGCCTCTTGTCTCTTAGTAAGAGTTCTAGGATTATAGACCCACACTACTATGCCTCACTTTTATATGGGACCTGCGTATCCAAGCTCAGATGCTCTCTTATGTACCAAGAGTTTTAGCTACTTAACCATCTCCTTGGTCCTCTATCTGATTTTTTTTTAACACAAAACTCAGATTTAAAAATTTTATAGCTCCTTAAGGTTATGGCAAATTATGCTTTCAGTTTTATTTGATTCTAGGAATTTTAAAAACTCTGCCCCCCATTCAATCAAGAATATATTGTTCAGTCTCTGAGCATTTGTGTAGTTTTTGTCACTATTGATTTCTAGCTTCATTGCACCTTGTTATTGTAAGTATAAGGAATTATTTCACTTCTTCTGTGGTTCTTAAGGCTGACTTTTGACCAAAGATTTGAACAGTTTTAGAGAAAGTTCTGTTGGTCATGAGGAGCAAGTGTAGGCTGCATCTGTTGGGTGGAAATCTGTAGATTATCTGTTGATTTCTAGTTTGGATGATCTATGTACCCATGACAGTTGTGTGTTGAAGTCTTCCACTATCATTGTATCTGGATGTATCTGACCTTTCATATCTTTTGGTGTTTGCTTTATAAAATTGGGAACCCTAACTTGCAGTCCATAAATATTTACAATTGTTTTATCTTCTTGATGAAATGTTCCCTTTATTAATATGTAATGGCTTTCTTTTTCTCTTCCTCTGGATTTCTTTTGTACCCTACTTTGTCAGAACAGTGACACCAGCTTGTTTTGTTGGGTGCATTTTCATCCTTGAACTCTCAGGACATCTTTGCCAATGAGGTATGTCTTGAGAAGGCAGTAGATAATTGCACTTTTTTAAAAAAAATACAGATAGCTTTTGTCCATGTATCAAATAATGAGTGAACTATTATTCAGAGTGGTTTCTTGTTTACTATATTTTTGTTGGTTATTTTTCTAGTTATGACTGATTATCAAAAGTATATCTAGAAATAGTTTTGATTTGTTTTCTATTCTGTAGGCTGCCACTTTGCTCAAATGGTGATGTCATTTCCTATACAGAAGCTTTTTAGTTTCATGAAGCCCATTTATTAATTGCTGTTCTTGATGCCTGTGCTATTAATGTCCTGTTTGGAAAATCTTATCCTGTGCCAATGAATCCAGCCTTGTTTTCCACTCTTTCTTCTATCAGTTTCAGATTATCTGATCTCGTGTTGATGTACTCCATTGAAAGTGAAGTTCTGTGCAGTGGGATAGACGTTGGCCTATTTTTATTCTTCTACTTACAGTTATCCTGTTTGAGTGGCACCATTTGTTGAAGATGCTATCTTTTCTCTGGCATGTACTTTTGACTTCTTTTCAAAAAAAATCAGGTTTTCATAGGTTTATGGAATTATGTCTGAACCTTTGATTTTAGTTCATTCATTAAAAGTCTGTTTTATGCAAATATGATGTTGTTTTTATTATTACAAATTCATATTACACTTTGGAATCTGGATGTTAATTCTCCCAGTATTTATGTTATTATTCAGAATTGCTTTGGTGATCTTTAGCTATCCTGAGGTTTCCGTGTTTCCATATTAAGTTGAAGAATTGTTTTTTTCAATTTTGTTTTTTAACACAAGACAATGTACAGGTTTTATTTAATATATAGATTATTTTTGCATGATAGTCATTTTCACAACATTGATTCTAACAATCCATAAGCACGTGAAATCATTTCATCTTCAATATATTATTACAGTGTTTTTTTTTAGTATACATGTTTCTCATTTGCTTGATTCCAGTAAAATATATATATATATATAAATATATATATATATATATATGAACTCTTATGAAAGCTGTTGTTTGTCCAGTTTCTTTCAAAGTATGCTTATCATTAGTATATACAAGGCTATTCACTTTTATGTGTTAATATTTTTATACTTCTACTTCATAGCTGCTTCCCAGGGGAAACATTGGAGTATTTTATGTATATATTCATATGTACTACTTTGAATAGGTATGGAGAAAGTGGTATCTTTGCACTTTTTGCGTTTTTTTGAGTTTTTTTCCTTTTAGGGAGATGTTGGCTGTGGGATTACTGTAAATTGCCTTAAAAACAAAGCAAAACAAACAACAACAACAAGCTATAAATGGTTGTGAGCCATTATGTGGTTGTTGGGAAGTGAACTCAAAACCTCTGGGAAACCAGCCAGTGCTCTTAACACATGAGACATCTCTCTAGTCCACAAAAATTGTGTTTATTTTGTTGAGGTATGTCTCTTGTATTGCTAGAATCTTTTGGAATTCTATTATAGAGTTTGTTAGATTTTGTCAAAGTTCTTTTCTGCATCTAAGGAAATAATCATGTGGCTTTTATTTTTCAGTCTGTTAATATGGTGTAACTTTTCTATTATTTATGTATGTTGAATCATCCTTGCATCTCTGAGAAGGAAACTACTTGATCATGATGGATAATCTTTTTAATGCTTAAAATTGCTTTGCAAGTATTTTATTGAGAATTTTTGCATTTATGTTCATAAGGGATATTGCCCTATCTTTTTGTTGTTGTTGGATCTTTATATAGTATTGGTATTAGGGTACTACTGGTTTAATAAAATATGAAATATTCCTTCAGTTTATATTTTGTGGAGTATTTTGGGGATTATAGTTGTTGGTTCTTTGAAGGTCTGGTTGAATTTCTACACTGAATCCACACATCAAAAAAACCTGTGGGGTTTTGGGGGGGGGGCATAATTGGGAGATCTAAAAATTACTGTTTCTATTTTATTAGATACTATGGTATTCCCTAAATAGTTTATTTCATCTTGATTTAACTTTGGTGGGTCTTTTATATCCCTTTGTTGTAGGCATTCGGTTTAGTAGAATTCAGATTTTAAAAGTATGTCCTGATAATTCTTTGAATTTTCAAAAAATCTTTTGCAATATCTCCAATTTCATCCCTTTTGTCACTAATTTTACTAATTTGGAACTTCTTGGTGTGTATTTTGGCTAATGTGCTAAAGAATGAGCAATCTTGTTGATTTTCTGAAGGAGTAAACTCATTTCATAAATTCTTTTTTGTTTGTTTCTGTTACACTGGTTTCAGCTGTGAGTTTTATTATTTTTCCCTTTCTACTTTATTTGATATTATTTCTTATTGCTTCCCTAGTTCTTTGAGTTGAAATATTCAGTTATTACAATGAGTTTTCCTTTGCTTTTTTTTGTGGGGAATATGTATTGTTATGAACTTGCCTATTATAATTCCCTTAATTGTATTCTATGGATTAGGATATGTGTTTTAATTTTCATTCAATATTTAATATGTTTTAATTTGTGCCTTGATTATGTCTTGATAACTTTTCATTCAGTAATGGGTTATTCAGCTTTCACAAATTTGTATATTTTATGTGATTTCTGTTGTTTTTGATATCCACTTTAATCCATGCTGGTCAGATAGACTATAAGGTATTGTTTTATTTTTTGTATATGTGCTAAGACTTGCTTTTTGTACTAATATGTGGTCAGTTTTTGAGAAAGTTCCAAGAACAGCTGAGAAGAAAATATATTCTTTAGTGTTTGGGTGGAATGTTGTATAAATGTCTTTTAAGTATATTTTATTTATGATAATATTTAACTCCAATATTTATGTTTAGTTTTTGGCTAGCTGAAACGTTTATTGCTGAAACTTGTGTATGAAAATGACTCATTTTCACTAAATAGGGTCAATATTTAATTTTAACTGTAGCTGTGTTTCTTTGATGAATATGTGTACGCTTGAGTTTGGTGCATAAATGTTTAGAACTCTAATGTGCCTCGATTGTTTTTTCGTAATGAGTATTGTGTCCTTCTCTATGTCTTCTGATTAGCTTTGATTAGAATTCTCTTTTGTATGTAGATTAAAATAGCTATTCCTATTTGCTTCTTGGTGGGTCTATTTGTTTAAAATTATTGTTCCATCCTTGTACATTAAGATGATGTCTCTCCTTGGTAGTGAGATCTATTTCTAGATGTAGCAGAACACTGAATTTAATTTTCTATTCCAGTCTATTTATATGTACCTTTCTATTGGGGGCACTGAGACCATTGATATTCAAAGTTATCAATGAACAGTGTTAACTGGTTACTATTATTTTGTTGCAGTGTGGATACCCAATTAATTTATTGTTCTGAGATTGTTTTCATTTGTTTGCTTGTTTGTTTCTTTGTTTCCTTACATCTTCTTGGGTGTGTTGACCTTCTCTTCAGCCTAAAGTTTTCCTTCTGTAAACTGAATTGATAAACAGAAATTACTTTAATTTGTTTTCATAGTGGAATATTTTCTTTCTGTTCATAATTGCTAATTTTGCTGGGAATAATAGTCAAGGTTAGGATCTATGGTCTTTTATAATTTGTAGATTTCCCATCTTGATTTTTAGAGCCTACATTGAGAAGTCAAATGTTATTTTCCCATCAATTTTAAAAGGTGAAAGATTTATACAATCTGAAGATAAACCAGAGTATTTCACCCCCCCCCATCAATTTTAAAAGAAAGCGTTGTGGGATATAGCACTTTTGATTGATTGTTATTTAATTTCAGGCCTTGAGACATATCTTTTCCTATCATTCACCATGTTGAAGATCACTGATGAGAGAATAGATGTTTTTGCTATTGTAGGTTAGTTGGCACATTTTCTTTACCAGCTATTGATAGTTTCTTTATTTTGTAGTTTTGATATTTTGACTATATTATATTGTAAAGTGTTGTTTCTCTTGTCAGCTTTGCTTACATACTTTTTTTTTTTTTTTTTTGGCACAAGGTCTCAAGTCATCCAGGTTGTTCATAAATTAACGAGGTAGCCAGGACAGGCCATGAACTTTTCAACTGTATGTATTTGCCCGTCTGATTATTGTGATTTCATTTATGGACCACCAACCTATTTTCTTTGTAGGTCTAAATACTGTATGTTTGAAAGTTCATTTCTTTCTCTAAATTTGAGAAAATATCTGATATTCATGCCCTTGATGCTTCAGAAACCCACAGAGACAGCAGACTTGAATAAGGGGGAGCTCATGGCCCCGTAGACTGATAGCTGGGAAAACAGCATTATACTGATTCAGACCCCCTGAATATAGGTCTCAGAAGGCCTGGGCAGTCTAAGGGACCACAGATGGTGGAACCAGGATGTATCCCTGGTGCACGAAAGGACCTTGGGAGCACATTCCCCATGGAAGGATACTCCTTGAGCCTAGAGGCAGCAGGGAGGGCCTAGACCCTATTCCAAATGACTTGACAGATTTTGATCTCTCCTGAAAGGCATCACCTTCCCTGTGGAGTGGTGGGGGTTGAGATGGGAGTGGGGTCAGGGAGCATGAGAGGGAGAGAGATAGAGGGAACTGGGATCAATATGTAAAATAAGGAAAAATAATAAAAAAGATTCATTCATTTTAATTTTATGTACATGAGTGTTTTATATGCATGTATGTATGAGCATAAGTGTGTGCATTTGTAATACCCATGGAGGTCAGTAGAGGCTATCATATAACCTGGAGTGGTAATAGTTCCAAATGGTGATTAGCTACCATGTAAGAGTTGGGAAAACAAGATGAGATTCCCCCATCAGAGCAGCTAGTGCTCTTAAATTTTAATTATAAAATTCTTTTTTTGAGGCAGGGTTTCCCTGCATTGTTTTGGAGACAATTATAAACTTTTAATAACTATTTTTAATAACTTTATATTCTAAATAACATATTTGATCAGGGTGATATTTCTCCTAGCTTGTGTTATATTTTTTAAATTATTTTTTCATTCTTTTTAATCTCACAAATATTCAATGTTGATGAAATCCAAGTTACTAATTTTTTATTTTATTTATTTATTTTATTATTTTTATTTAGTTTACATATCGATCCCAATTCCCTATCCCTTCCTCTTTCTCTCCTTCTTTCACTCTCTATCTCCTCACAAGCACCCTGAATCCCCTCCCTTCACATCCTCCCACCGGCATTCCACATGTAGGGTTATGCCATCTAGGTGTGGTCATGTAAATCTGTCAAGTCATTTGAAGTAGGGACTAGAACTTCTCTCCTGTCTTTAGGTTAAGGCAGTATCCCTCCATGGGGGATGTGTCCCCAAGGTACTTTTGTGCACCAGGGATACATCCTGCTTCCACTGTGTGAGGTTCCTTAGACTGCTCAGTCCTTCTAGCTGAGACCCATATTCAGGGGGTCTTAGTCCCATGCTGGATTCCCAGCTATCAGTCTGGGGGCCCATTAGCTCCTCCTTGTTCAGGTCAGCTGTCTCCATGTGTTTCTGCAACCTGTTCTTGTCCTCTCTGTCTGCATCTAGATTCTAGTTTGACTCAGTGTTTAGTTATGGGTGTTTGCTTCTGTTTCTAACTAAATCAGGGCTCCATGATGGTGGATAAGTTAGTTATTGATCTCACTATCCAGAAAGGGCATTTATGGTAGCCTATCCATGGTTGCTCAAATTGTTATTTGGCAGCAGGCTTGTAGGTCCTTAGCCCTTTCTTTAGGTTCTGTTTACTCATCAATAATGGCTCCCTCTTTTATGTTCTCTCTCTCTCTTTCTCTCTCTCTCTCTCTCTCTCTCTTCTGTCTTCTATTCCTACCCTGACTCAATCTTCCTAATCTCATATGCTTTCCTCTCTTCCCCTTCTCTTTATCCTAGTTATTTCTACATTCACTGCTCGTGGAACTTCCATTGTGCTGGGGTACTTATCCCTTCCCCCTCCTGTGAGGGACCTTATATGAATCTCTTTGAAGACACCTTGTATCCTAGTTCCTCTGGTGGTGTGAATCATAGGCTGGTGATCTTTTGCTCTAATATCCATATATAAGCACGTACATACCTTGTTCCTCTTTTTGTGCCTGGGTTACCTCATTCAGGATGGTTTCTTCAAGTTCCATCCACTTGCCTGCGAATTTCAATATTCCATTATTTTTTTTCTACAGAGTAGTATTCCATTTTGTAGATGTGCCACATCTTCTTTATCCATTTTTCAGTTATGCTGCAGCATAGTATTCCATTGTGTTGTTCTGCCACATCTTCTTTATCTATTCTTCAGTTGAGGTGCATCAAGGTTACTTCCAGGTTCTTGCTATTAAAAATAATGCTGCTATGAACATAGTTGAGCTCATGTCTTTTTTTTGTATGGATGTGGATCTTTTGGGTATATGCCTAAAAGTGAGATTGTTGGGTTCTGTGATAAACTAATTCCCATTTTCCTGAGGAACCTCCATATTGATCTCCAAAATGGAGATCAAGTTTGCACTCCCACCAGCAATGGAGTAGTGTTCCCCTTTCTCCACATCCTCTCCAGCATGTGTGTTTCTAATTTTAGCCATTCTGGCAGCAGTAAGATGGTACCTCAAAGTTGTTTTGATTTGCATTTCCCTGATAGCTAAGGGTATTGAGCACTTTCTTAATTGTCTTTCAGCATTTTTGACTTTATCTACTGAGAATTCTTTCTTCAGTTCTATACCCCATTTTTTAATAGGGTTATTTGGTGATTTGTTGACTAGTTTGTTGAGTTCTTTTTATATTTTGGAGCTCAGCCCTTTATGAGATGTAAGATTGGTGAAAATCTTTTCCCGTTCCACAGACTGCTGTTTGTTCTTGTGTTCTTTGCCTTACAGAAGCTTCTGGGTTTGAAGAGGTCCTATTTATTAATTATTGATCTCAGCGTCTGTGCTACTAAAGTTATGTTCAGGGAATGGTCTAATGTGTATCAATTTGTTCAAGGGTACCTCCTACTTTCTATTCTAAGAGGTTCAGTGTGGATGGATTTATGTTGAGGTCTTTGATCCATTTGCACTAGAGTTTTATGCATGGCGATAGACATGGGTCTATCTGCAGTCTACTACACCTCATCATACAATTGTGATAGCACAATTTGTTGAAGATGCTTTCCTTTCCCCATTGTATTGTTTTAGCTGATTTGTCGAAAATCAGGTGTTCATAGGTGTGTGGAATAATATCAGGAGTTTCAAATTGATTCCATTGGTCTACCTGTCTATTTTTCTGCCAATACCAGGCTGTTTTCAGAATGTAACTCTGTAGTAGAGCTTAAAGTCAGGTATGGTGATGCCTCCTGAAGTTCTTTTATTGTACAGGGTTGTTTTGGCTATCCTGGGTCTTTTGTTTTTCCATATAAAGTTGATAATTATCCTTTCAAGGTCAGTGAAAAATTGTGGTGGGATTTTAATGGGGATTGCATTGAATCTGTAGATTGCTTTTGGCAAGATTACCATTTTTACTATATTTATCCTACCTATTCAAGAGCATGGGAGATCTTCCCATTTTCTGGTATCTTCTTTAATTTCTTTCTTTACAGCTACAAAGCTTATTACATAGGTCTTTCACTTGTTTGGTTAGCGTTACAACAAGATACTTTATGTACTTTGTGGCTATTGTAAAGGGTGTTGTTTCTCTGATTTCTTTCTCAGCCTCTTTGTCATCTGACCAAAGTAGGGCTACTGAGTTTTTTGATTTTATCTTGTATCCTGCTAGTTTGCTGAAGGTGTTTATCAGCTGTAGGAGTTCTCTGGTAGAGTTTTTTGGGTCGCTTATGTAAACTATCATATCATCTGCAAATAAAGACAGTTTGACTTCTTCCTTTCCAATGTGGAGCTCTTGATCTTTTGTTGTCTTATAGCTTTAGCTAGAACTTCATGTACAATATTGAAGAGATATGGAGAGAGGTGGCAGCCTTGTCTTGTTCCTGACTTGTTCAGTTTGATGTTGGCTGTTGGTTTGGTTTATATTGCTCGTATTATATTTAGGTATGTTCCTGTTATCCCTAATCTCTCCAAGACCTTTATCATGAAAATGTGTTAAATTTTGTCAAAGGCTTTTCAGCATCTAGGGAGATGCTCATATGGTTTTTCTTTCTCAGCTTGTTTTTATGGTAGATCACATTGATAGATTTTTGTATGTTAAACCTTCCCTGCAACCCAGGGATGAAGCCTACTAGTTCATGGTGGATGATTTCTCTGATGTATTCTTGGATTTGGTTTGACAGTATTTTATGTAGCATTTTTCATTGATTTTCATTAGGGATATTGTTTTCTTTCTTAGATGTTTCTTTGTGAGGCTTGGGTACCAATGTTATTGTGGCCTTGTATAAAGAGTTTGGCAATGAACCTTCTGTTTCTATTGTGTGGAACAATTTGAGGAGTATTGGTATTAGTTCTTGCTTCAATTTATGGTAGAATTCTGCACTGAAGTCATCTGGCCTTGGCCTTTTTTTTGGTTGGAAGATTTTCGATGACTGCTTCTATTTCAGGAGGGGTTATAGGTCTATTTAAGTTGTTTGTCTGTTCTTGACTTATGTTGTTAGGTGATAGGTATCTAGAAATTTGTTTATTTCCTTTGAATTTTCAACTTTTGTGGAATGCAGGTTTTCAAAGTATGACCTGAAAATTGTCTGGATTTCCTCTGTGTCCATTCTTCCCTTTTAGTTTCTGATTTTGTTAATTTGCATGTTCTCTCTCTGCTTTTACGTTAGTTTGGATAGAGTTTTGTCTATCTTCTTGATTTTCCCCAAAAACAACTCTTTGTTGCATTGATTTTTTTTGTATTGGTTTCCTTGTTTCTATTTTGTTGATTTCAGACCTCAAGTTGATTATTTCCTGGGGTCTACTCATCCGGGGTGAGTTTGCTTCTTTTTGTTCTAAGGCTTTCTGTTTTGCTGTTAATTCTATAATGTGATTATCCTTTGTTTTTTCAGATGGGCACTTAATGCAATGAACTTCCCTAGTAACACTGCTTTCAAGGTGTCCATTAAGTTCGTGTATGTTGTGTCCTCATTTTCGTTGAATTTTAGGAAGTCCTTAATTTCTTTCTTTATTTCTTCTTTGACCCAGGTTTGGTGCAATTGTACATTGTTCAGTTTCCATGAGTTTGTAGGGTTTCTTTGATTTGTGTGTTTGTTGAATTCCTATTTTAAAGCATGACTTTCTGATTGGTGGTCCTGTCTAGTGATGAGAGTGGTGTGTTGAAGTCTCCCACTATAAGGGTGTAAAGTTTTATGTGATGTTTGAGTTTTAGTAGTGTTTCTTTTATGAATGTGGCTGCCTTTTTATCTGGAGCATAGATGTTCAGAATTGTGACTGTGTGTTCATGGATTTCTCCTGCGATGAATATGAAATGACCGTCTTCATCTCTTTTGATTAATTTTGGTTTAAAATCTAACTTGTTAGATATTAGGATAGCCATACCTGCTTGCTTCCTTGGTCCATTTAATTGGAAGGTCTTTTCCCAACCCTTTACCATGAGGTAATGTCACTTTGAAACTAGATGTGTTTCTTATAT
The DNA here is from genome assembly GCF_943737965.1 of Phodopus roborovskii. Taxonomy (NCBI): domain Eukaryota; kingdom Metazoa; phylum Chordata; class Mammalia; order Rodentia; family Cricetidae; genus Phodopus; species Phodopus roborovskii. The sequence goes on from NW_026126418.1 coordinate 47,276,180, forward strand.
GCAGCAGAAGGATGGATTCTGTCTTCATATCCATTCTGTTAGCCTGTGTCTTTTTATAGTTGAGTTAAGAATATTAATGTTGAGAGAGAGTAAGGACCATTGATTGTTAATGCTTGTTTGTTTTACATTTGTTGTTGGCAGTGGTATTGTAAATATATTTGGTCTGCTTTACCCTTGGTTTCTGGTGAAGTGGGATTATCTGTTCCCTACGTCTTTGTGAGTGAAGTTAACTTCCTTGTGTTGGAGTTTTCCTTCCAATATTTTCTTTAGCACTGTATTTGTAGATATGTATTGTGAAAATCTGGCTTTGTCATTAAAATTTTGTTTTGTCCATCTATAGTGATTGATAGTTTTGCTGGGTATAGTAGCCTAGGCTGGCATCTTTGGACTCTTAGTACTTGTAGAACATCTATCCAGGACCTTATGGCCTTGAGGGTTTCCATGGAGAAGTCAGGTGTAATTTTGGTAGGTCTGCCTTTATGTGTTACCTGTCCTTTTTCCTTTGCTGCTCTTAATATTCTTTCTTTATTCTCTGTGCTAGGTGTTTTGAATATTATATGTCGATGGATCTTTTTCCTTTAGTCCAGTCTATTTGGTGTTCAGTATGCTTCTTTTACTTTCATGGGCATGTCCTTCTTCAGATTGGTAAAGTTTTCCTTAGTGATTTTGTTGAATATGTTTTCGGCACCTTTGAGCTGGGCTTCATCACCTTCCTCTATGGCTATTATTCTTAGGTTTGGCCTTTTCATGGTGTCCCATATTTCCTGGAATTTTTGTGTTAAGGATTTGTTGGATTTACTATTTTCTTTGGTCAATGAATCTATTTCTTCTAGTTTATCTTCTGCGCCTGAGATTCTCTCTTCCATCTCTTGAATTCTGCTGATTATGCTTGAGTTTATAGTTCCTGATTGTTTTCCCAGTTTTTCTATTTCCAGCATTCCTTCAGTTTGTGTTGTCTTTATTTTCTCTATTTCAGTTTTCAAGTCTTGAACCGTTTCCTTCACCTGTTTATTTATTTTTTCTTGGTTTTCTTTAAGAAATTTGCTCATTTCTTCCATTTTTTTGTTTGTTTTTTCTTCCATTTCTTTAAGAAATTTTCTCACATCTTCTTTGAGGGCCTCTATCATTTTTATGACAATAATTTTTAAGTCATTCTCTTCTGCTTCATCTGCTTTGTTGTGTTCAGGTCTAGTTAGTTTAGATTCCCTAGATCCTGGTGATATCATGCTTTTCTTTCTGTTGTTAGATGTTTTCTTGTATTACCTTCTTCCCATAGCTTCTTCCAGTAGGTGTTGGTGGGGGTCTCTCCCTTTCTCTATGGTACTTACTCGGTGGGCTTAGGTGGGTCAGAGGTTCGATGTCTATAGCTCTGTGTGGTCCAAGCTGATAGGAGGTCTCTCCAAGGCTGGGGCCTGGTGCCGTTGGGGGTCATCGATCAGGCTCCAGCAGAAGATTGGTGATGGTGTCATAGATCCTGAAGGCTGGGACTCACAATGTTCCTTGTGCCTATAGGCAGATCTAGCCTGGGGCTGGTACTCTCCAGCTGAGTCCTCTGTAGCAAAGGCCCTGAGATGGGGGTCAAGGATCCTGTTGGCAGGAACTCAGAGTGGTTCTGTAGAGATAGGGGAATCTCTGGGAGGGGCCAGAAACTCCAGTAGTGGACTGGAAGTTGGGGTCAGAGACCAGGTAGGTGGAAATAGGGATTGTTCTGCATGGATAGGCAGGTCTAGTGTGCTCAGAGCGTTCCTGGAAGTTACCAGAAGGTGGCTGTATTGTTGGCTCTACCTTCTGTCCCAATGTTCAACCATAGTGGTGGGACTATGGACAGGGTAGGGCACAGGGTAGGGGGAGGGCAGGCTCTCAGTGGGGGTTGGTGGGGGTGAATCCTAGCTCCAAGAGCGCTCTGGATGGGGACAGGACAAGGGGCAGCAAAATCTGGGGCCAACCCAGGGAGTTCCTGGGAAGGGTATAGGGGAGGGTCCACCTGAATTGTTCCCAGATTCACCTCTAGCCAAGGCTTGAGATGGAGGACAAAGGCGGGGCTGATACTCAGGATGTTTCAGCATTGATAGGTGGATCTAGCTGGGACCTGGCACTCTCCAGCTGAGGCCTCTTTTCTGTATTTCAAGTCTTAATATCCTTTTTCAATTAATCATTTTTATGGTTTAGAAATTTTGAAAAGTTTACTATTTGATTTTGAATTTAGACGTTATAAATGCACTAGAAAATTAGTATACTGTTGTGAAAATTTTAATTTATAAGCAGTTGTATAATATATTAAAATAGTTATTTTTAGTAGATAACATTATTTGCTTTGAAAATAAATTTTTCCAACATTAGATTTAATTATTTAAACTCAGAATATGAGACACAATATTTTTTAAATCTTTCAGTTTAAATTGAGAAATTTGAGATCTCAATATTTACTGTTGATAGAGAAATTTACAAATAATAATGATTGTATCTTATCTGAAATTTCAGCCTTTACAGACTGAAGTTTATTTTCTGTACATTTGCTGATAGTGTCCCAGATGCCAAGGGTCTTGCCTTAGGAGCTTATGGTTTTATTTGCATGGAGAAAATCTGAGGATGAAGAGTTTGAAACCTTTCTGCCAAGCAAAGCAAAACTGAGTGCCAAATAGACTCAGTGACTTTATATGATGCATGGTAGTTTAAGAGCTGTGTAGTTTTCAAGTTCATTAAAAGAATGCTCCTTTTATTAAATTTATATGAAAATACTGGGTTCGATGAGATCTGTGGCTAGAGTCCTTTACTGTTGTATCTAGTCATTTTTCTAGCCACACGTAAGTTTGGCTGCTCATAGCTCATCTCCTTCTTTTAAAACTTATTTCCTGGGTAATTGCCTACTTTCATTAAACATGAGCTGTCTGACACAAAGTTAGCATTCCCTCCCACCAAATACATATCCAATCCAGACTTACATTTAACACAATTAACTGTGTTATGGAAAGTTGTGATCATTTTCTCCTTTCTTCTAAGGGTGTGGTCGACACTCCAAGAAAAGATAAGTTAAATTAAAAGATGTGTAACCACCTTCTTTAAAATCAAAGTTTTATAGGTTACAGAGACTTCAGATATGAACACTCAAATTCCCATAGAAAACAGTTTACTTTTATGCTTAAGTTTGATGAAGATTGGACCCCTGTATAAAATTGTGATTAACTAAAAGGTTACAACCGAAAAAGTAGATTTAGCAAAGAGCACAGGGAAGTGTGTTAGGGTTCAGTAGTGGAATAAAATTTAGGTTGGCTTCCAAAACTAAAGTGATGATTAAGTTGCAGTTAAAGGCTATAAGCTTGGGATGCCTGGTAAGAGGATGAAGTCTGGAGCTGGAATCTTCTATCTCCTGGCAATGGCAGCAGCCAAGAAGATCCAAGCCTGTGCACACTCATGACTTCTTTGCCCCATTTCATCCCATGTGGGACCCAGGCTCACCTTGAGGATGGGTTTTTGCTTCTCCCCAGAATTATTACATGCTAGTTATGTTTCAATTGTCTCAGGAAACACCGAGACACACCCTGAAATGTAATGTGTTTCTCTAAACTACACATCTTTGGATTCATTCTAGGAGATAATGAAACTTAGCTATTACAGGAAGCACTGTCTGTCCATATACTTCTTGGCTCTTAGATTCTGCATTTCTTCTGGTCAGGTGAGAGTGCAAGTACATTAAGGGTATTATTGCTTTTGGAGGTGTTCCTTCACTGTTTTTATATCTTCTATTGAGAACTTTCTATTCAGACTCGTAGCCCAAATTTTAGTTATGTCATTTGTTTTCTTGATTCTTTTATATTCTTCTGTCAGATATTTAGCTGGCCTAGAAACCCACTGGTTTCTAGGTTTCTTTACTCAAATGGCTATTTTCTTAGCTGCACAGAATTTTTTAAGTTTTATGAGGTCCAAAATGTCAATTACAAGCTATAATTCCTGGGCAAATCCTTAGCAATTAGTAAGATGCAAATTTAAATAACTTTGAAATTTTATCTCATACCAGTTAGAATAGCTAAGATCAACCAAGCAACTCAACTGACAAAAAAATATTGGCAAGGATATTGGGAAGAGGAATTCTTATTCACTTTTTGTGGGAATGTTAACTGGAGAAACCACAACCATGCTGGAAATCAGTGTGGAAAATCTTCAAAAAGCTAAAACCAAATATACTATGTGACTAAGCTATACCATTTCTTGCATATACCCAGGAGAGTCAACTTCCTACTCTACTAGATATTGCTTAGTCACACTCACTGTGCTCTATTAATAATAGCTAAAGCATGGAAACAATATAAATGCCCTTCAACACATGAATGGATAATGTAAATATCACACACACACAGAAATATAGACACTGACACTCACACATGCACACATACACACACACACACCCACACACATACACACACAGAGGTGCTATTTATTTGTAAATGAAATGATGAACTTTGAAGGCATATGAGTGGAAATTAAAAGAAGAACATACAAAATGTTCTTAACTCCAAATCTTGAGGTGTGAGTATATGACATAGAAAAATTTAAAAACAACAGGAAAGTATAAAGGTACCATTGGGGTTTTGTGAGAGGGGTCTATCAGGATGTAGGTGCTCTGGAGGGAGCAATGGCAAAAAATGGGGAGGAAGTCTCAAATTGGAGGTCAATACATAGGGAGAGGTGATGGTGGTGGGGATAAATAACAGCACGAATTGTTGATAAAGCCTCAAAAAATTGTATTTACCTAAATTCATGTACAATACATTCAATCTCTCTCTCTCTCTCTCTCTCTCTCTCTCTCTCTCTCTCTCTCTCACACACACACACACACACACACACACACACACCAAAGACATTGCACATAGACATTCAAACACAGGACTTAGATATTCAAGCTGAATGTAACCTGGAAGTTTCTTTTTGATGTTTATAACTCAGAGTGTCAGAAAGTATACACAAGCTGCCAAGCAAGGCAAATGATCAATAGGCAGCCAGCTGTAATACCTATGAACCACAATAGTGACTGGCTTAACAAGATATCCCTAAGAGCACAATACTAGCACTCATATCTTGTAGGTAACTAGTACCTGTGTAATGGAATGGAAAGTCCATTAAACAGGAGAGAAGTGATACCTGTGCTTAAAACCTAGCCAAGTATCTGAGTTAATAGAGTCATGTGTCTTAGAAAAGAACTTACAGCAGCAGAAGACCAGAATGAATCCTAACTGCATTCTAAAACTTATATGCAAGGACAAATGTAGATCTCATTCCTTGTCAAGAGAGCTTCTTTTTGTAGAAAAGGGAGACCATTACAGAAAACCAAAGCTGGCAATAATGGAGAGATAAATGGATTGTGGGAAGCCCATTAGCATATTACATCACAACTCCTACACTTAAGGTCCAGAGAAATCTCAGAGAAGAGTACAGATAAATTATAAGAGCCAGGGGATCAGAAAGTTGACGATGAGATTATGTCTCCTAAAAATATTAGAGAAGCTACACCTATGAGACCTCAATAAAACAGCTGCCTAAACAGAGCTTGAACAATGACAATACCAATAGATCTGATAATATGGGGTTGGGAGGATCTCAATGAGTCATAATCTTAGGCAAAAAACTACAGGCAATGGATGACTGCTGAGTAAGAGAGAATTAGACTCTCCTGGGGGGTGAGCCATCTAACTTGTTATTCAATACAGAGTAGTCAGACATAAAATCATATTCACACAAGCAACTGAAGTAGATTCAACAGGTTGCATTTATATATTTGTGTGTATTTGTGTGTGTGTGTGTGTGTGTGTGTGTGTGTGAGAGAGAGAGAGAGAGAGAGAGAGAGAGAGAGAGAGAGAGAGAGAGAGAGAGGATAGTGACCAAGAAAAAGAGGATATCCTTTAGTGGCAGTAAGAGGAGCCTAGAAAGGATTAGGGGAGGGAATAAGGGAGTAGTTGGAGAGAAGAATGGAAGGGTGGAAGTGATCTATTTCAATTTTAAAATAACCAACAATTTAAATAATATTACTTAAGTTAGGTCAGGTAATTTCTTTATGGCCACTTATAACACCGAGTATTATTTGTGTTTATATAGGCAGTCTTGAAAAATAATTCAAGTTTTTCAAATTACTTCAATGAGAGTAAAAGGACAGGGAGACAAGAAGACAGGGAGACTGTTTAGGCTTTTCTAATGTCTTTCATTTGAAAATATTCAGCATGACAGGGCATGCACTTTGAAGAATTACTTAATTGTTAGAGAAACTAAGGCCACCCTACCCAAGCCACAGTCACCCTGCCCCTAGTGTCCAGGCATGAGCATGCATGCGCATGTGTGCCAGGCACTTCCTCCCTGAGCCAAGCTACCAAGCCTGCTTCAAAGCCTAGAGACTGCTGATCGAGGACACCTGACCCAGAGACACTAATGAGGAAAGGACATGCTGCAGAGTCAGCTGCCTGAGCAAATAGGACCTTGGGAGGGGGTATGAACTTCCTTAATAACGAGTCTGAAGCCCCCTCTGCAATTCACTGACTCCCAGTGTTGAGTCGTTGGTGTTGTCTTCTCATCCCCTCCAGCAAGAGGTGACCGAGTAGGGTAACCCACAACATCTGGCAACCTGCAACATGAGGCTCGACATGGGCATGGGTGACCCCATTTTGCATTCGTTTTTTGACATCGTAGCCTGACAGATCCCTTCTCCTCGATCTCGGTGCTAAATAGTGCCCCCCCCCCCGCCTTGATTGGTGCTTTTTGATAAGTAGGGCCCTCTGTGTTGAGTGCTCCTTTGCTCTTGCTGTGGGATCCCGTCTTTTCTTTTTGGTGTTTGTCTTTGTCTCATGAAAGTGATAGGGAGGCACACATTATTTGTCTTAATTCACACAGCACCTCATATAAGGATCGACCAGCGAGGAGGTGAAACCACGGAGCACCTCTCCCTGTCCAGAGATGCTGTGCACTCATCCTTTTACTTTGCTTTTTACTTGCCTGCATTTTCTCTATGGGAAATCTCTCTTAACATTGTAATGGGGCTCATATGGGGCTCTCAGGTCTCTTCTAATCAGCCAAAGGCTTCAGGACAGAATTGCATACCTAGAAAAATTTTGTATCGAGGCTGCAGTTTTAGCGCCTCGGATCTCCTTAGTGAATATATGGGATCCTGATCTCTGTATACAGGTTTTGTTTCTGGGTAGGAAGAAAGAGGTAGCCTAGGGAGTAGCTCCTCCTTTATTCTTATTTTGTTGGTGATAACAACTAGTTTAAGATCCTCCTCAGTGGAGGAGGTGATTAGGGCCCACAATGAACATTGTCAGGAACTATTTATTCAATGTCCATTTATCTGTCACCTCCATCCCACCGATTTCTGATAGTCCCTCTAACTCTTATGATGAGGAAGAGGCCACAGGGATAGAGAAAAAAAAAAGAAAAGGAAATAAAAATAAAGGGAGAGAGAGGGAACAAAACATAGAGAAAAAAACACACCCCAGGTCCTTGTCAGTTTCCCCATCTGCAGCTTACCCCCCACCTCCAGTGGCTATGCCTCCCCTGCAGTACCCATGGGGGGCACGCACCAGGATGTTTGTTCATTGCAATAAACGCTTTGCCAGTCTCTCAACCTGTCTCAACTGTGATACCACAGGGTTTGAGAATGGCTTTTCTGGTCTTTGTCTGGAACACCCTTGTCTGTATCAAACAAAAAAGTCAACAAAATTTTAGAAATTCCTTTAGAGTACAGGTAGAGGGAGTTGTTCTCACTTCTACAAGCTATATAATCTCCTTTGGAAGCAAGACCTATGAAAATTTTCCATTAATATGACCCTTAAAGGAATGCAAACAATATGGTTTGCCCACATGTCACAGTTACAGTTGGCTGTCTGTTGAGGCAGAGATAATTTCATCGCCACTAACAAACTTGGCATAAGAGACTGCTTTTCTGTGTTGCTTGAATACTATTATTGATTGTTTAGTGTTACAAAGATCGTAGTAGTGAACATAATGATCTGCACAGCCAAAAGTCAAATGGTACCTAGAGGAGGGGCTGGATTGCCCACAGGTCACAGCATGTTAGTCTTTGCCTCACTGCTTGGCATGGAATTGTCTAAATTGGTAGACCACATCTTCACTTTTGCATCATTAGTACTTGAAGCCAAAAGTTTAGGACCCATCAAATTAAAGTCAATATTCCTACCTCTTTTCATGTTCCTGACAGACCTTTGACCTCTGTCTTGTGAATCCATCCCTTAGTGTAACAATGCCTTCATAATCACTGCTGGCTAACAGGAGAAGAAGCTTCAAACTGAGGCACTGTGATATCTTCACTGACAGGAGAGTACAAGCTACTCATTTCTCCCACTCTTTTAATATCCTCTTCCAAAACACATAATTCCTTCTGGATCTGTTCCAACCACACTCTCTTAATTTTCCTTGACACCTTGAGGAATTCCATGAAGATCTGTAGCTCAGCAGCATGTGATTCAATTTCTAGAAAATCTTGCAATATTCACAACCTATGCCCACTGGTGAATGTAGACCCAAATGTAGCCATTCAGCCATGGCTTTGATCCCTCCTGGATCCTTACATATATTTTGATGGGAGGAGGGTACTGCTAATTCTTCTCTTGTTTAGATGTCTCATACAGTATATTCCTCAACAAAAGGCTATCACCAAGGCAACTCTCCAGGTACTAATGGCTCTAGGACACTTAGGGAAAACATCCTCCTAGAGAGGTAATATATACATGACTTACTAAAATATAGAAGGCTACTGCTTGACCCAGCCCCCTGATATCTTGCCAGGATTGGTACTTTTCTAGGGCTGGTAGTCAAGGTCGGGTAACAGTCTGTTTGACAGGTCAACCTAAGACAGGCAAAGTTGTTTAGGCTGAGCTCTTATGAGGTGGGGACAGTAAGGTCAAGGCAAAGCACCTTGGCTCCCAGTGAGTGTGTCCTGTAAAAATAATTTTTTAAGAGAAAATTAAGCCTCAACGGGCCTGAGAGTTGTCCTAGAACATGCACAGTTGATGTCTCCTGATAACCAGTCTAGATCAATAGTAAGAACATGTGCAGTAGATATTTCTTGACAACCAGCCTGGGTCTGCCAGAGGGCCTTGACAACAGCAGAGGAGAGATGATACGGACCGATGGACAGCAACCATGTCACCTCAGCAGGTGCCAACTCAGTGGATCCTTTCTCCTGGGTAGGGTTGGGGAGTATATAAGGCTTACACTTTCCTGAAATAAACTGAACTTGTTTCAACTTGTTCCCCATGCCTGTGTTATTGATGTGGCACCTACTTTTCCCCACCCACAAGTGACAACCATCAGAATACTACAACACTTAATGAACTGCAACATGTGACAAGTGTATATAAAAAAAAGAACACATTGTCACAAATGAGCACAAACTTCTGGTGAATTTTGTATTCTCAAAGTTAGCAGTTTACGGTATTCGTGTGTGTGTGTATGTGTGTAAAATTTAATTGAATCCAATCTCCAGATTGGACAGTATTTTTCTCCGAGGCACTTTCTCAACTAATCTCATGCACCAGGCATATATTTCTTTTTTTTCCCATTTTACATATCGATCCCTGTTTCTTCTTCCTCCCTTCCTCCCATGGCCCCCCTTCCGTGTTCCATTCCCCACCCACTCCCCAGAGAGGGTGAGGCCTTCCAGGAGGGATCATCAAAATCTGTCAAATCATTTGGGGTTGGGCTTAGGCCTTCCCCTGTTTCTCTAGGCTAAGGGAGTATTCCTCCTTGGGGAACATGCTCCTGAAGTGCACCAGGGATACATCCTGATTCCACTTCAGAGGTCCAATAGACTGCCTAGGCCTTCTAATTAAAACCCATGTTCGGGGCATCTGGGTTGGTCCTATGCTGGTTTCACAGCTTATTATCAATTTATGTAAGTCATAATTATATATGTGTGTATGTAGTGTTTATTTGGATGTGGTACATGAACATGTTTATGGAAGTGTGACGTTGTGGGTGTGTGTGTGTAGGCCAAAAAACAGTGTCTAGAGACTCCCTTTATTGTTTTCTGACTTATTGCCTTAAGCCAGCATTCTTCACTGAGGAGAGAGATGGCCATGTCCCTTAGGCCTGCTAGCCATTAAGCATTTGTAATATGCCTGTGGCTATATGCATACACACCATGCCAGAAGTTTTATGTTGCTGCTGGGGATTAAAATTTAAGTTCTTATGCTTCAGGGGAAGCAGTTGTATTAACTAAGCAGCTACTAAGTCATGCTGCTTTGAAACTGTTTCACAATGAAATTATTGGACTTGTGATATTTGTGGTGTTTGCATGAAAATGGCCCCCAAAGGTTCATAGGGAGTGCCACTATTTGAAAATATTTAGGTCTTATAGGAAAAGGTTTGTGGTTTCTAGTGTTTAATACCAGCTCCTATTAACATGGCCCATAAAGTCCCGCTTAAAGAACTTAACTGCTTTCCTAAAACAAAGTCCTAAAGTCTACATTCCTCCAAACAAAAGCATCTTCAGGTCTATCATAACAATGCTCCAGTTCCTGTTAACAGTTTCTGTCTTGGGAGTTCTATTGCTGTGAAAAGACACCATGTCCACAGCAACTCTTATAAAGTAAATCATTTAATTGTACTAGCTTACAATTCAGAGGTTTAGTCCTTTGTCATCATGGCAGGAAGCATGCTGGCATGTAGGCACACATGGTACTGGAGAGGTAGTTACAAGTTCTACATTCAGATCAGAAGACAACAGGAAAGGAGCAAAACACTGGTTTTGGCTTGAGCATCTGAGACCTCAAAGCCCACCCCTAGTGATACATTTACTTTGAAAAAACCCACACTTTCTCAGGTGGATTGCATTTCTCTCTCCTTTTAATGTTAACATTTTCTTTCTTCAATTGTATCACTGAGGAAAAGAATAATAATATAATTTGTCTTGTACAGTGAGTTTGAAATTACATGTGTTGTCTGGAGTGTTTGAAGTTTCCAATAATGACACCACTCTGTTAGTCTGTCTAAAGTTTAAAGACACACTGTATTTCATTATAGAAAAAAATGAGATTATAATGCCATAGTAGAAGCTAATTGTTTAAATTGGTAAACTGTTAAATGCATAAATTCATTTACTTCCTTATCTATTGTCTTACCTCTGGTCTCCACACAACAGATTCCTTCTTCCTTCTTCATAAAACTGAATATTTGTGCTTTCTTTTCTGTTGTGAAATTCTAGTTCTGACGGAGAGTGGAGTGAGTGCTTCACCACTCTATGCCAGTTGAATGTAAAATGGTGTGAAAATATCAGACGTGTTGAATATAAAACAAACTTATGTAGAAGAAATTAACAGTCAAAAAATAGGTCATTTCCAGCTTAGGACTATAAAAGGAAGTAATCAAGATTCAAAAATGCTTGTCTGGGTGTAAGAACTAGAGAAAGGTTTTAGCTTCTTAAAACAAATTTTATCCTCACTGAAGATGGAAAAATACCCTTCCTTTGTTAAATCTTTGGGTACTACAAACATTTTATACTGCTTTCCTCTGGGTTTAAAACACTGAACTAATGAATAAATATTAAGGTTTACAGTGTAGATGCAGAAATACGGGACCTATATTTCTATATACAGAAAATGGGACAATAAGAATTATTCCATGAAGTCATACTCAGTGTTACTTACTTTGTGAGAAAGGAAAAGAAGCATGGAACTTTATTTTGTCATACTCATGCTTTGACAATTTTTTTTTCAGCTTTATGTTGATATTTAAAGACTTATTTTTTTCTCAAAAAAAAAATTCTTTTTTCAAGATATTTCCATTGCCTATAGTTGGGGTTCTACAGATTTTTTAAAGCAGGAAGTGCATTTTTAGTATGTTGGTATAAGTGTCAAGATTAGTGATAAAATCTCAAGTTTCTTTAAGTTTTCTAACTCTTGAAACTTTAGCTAAGGGGCTTCTTTATGAAATATTAAAGATTGGGATGGGGTCAGAAGCGATGACTCAATAGTTAACAGCAATATTTCTTCTTCTAGACGACTCAGGTGGGGTTCTCAGCACCTACATGGAAGGCAACAACTAACTGTAACTCCAGTTCTAGGGAATCCAACACTCTCCTCTGGCCTCTGTGGGTACTGAATGCATGTTAGACAAAGACATATATGCAGCCAAAATACTTATACACATAAAACAAAATTAATATGTATGCAAAAAATAAAGTGTTAAGGATATATATTTAGATTTTAAAATCTTAGTTTCTTATTATTTAATTTATATGGAAATATGCTATCAATACCGCTGGACACAATTGATTTTTATACTTAACTTTATAGGATTTGACCCTTGAAAGTGAAAATTACTGCATTAGATTTTTGGCTGTGATCAGTGAAAAGTAGGAAATTACTCTCATGAATCTCAGGAGCAAAAAAAATCATGTACATCATGAAAATACATATGTAAATACAGACTTTAAAATACAAAATCATAAAAAATACTGCTATTGTGCACTGTGTATATAGTATGTACCATACACATGAAATAACATTATAGACAGAAATTTATATTTGCATAATACATATGAACAAAAAATATATCCAGTAGCTGATGGAAGTTTAAAATGTTGGCATCTTTCTGGTCAAAGTGTGTGAGCTTCCACTCCAGACTACACATCAAAGCACCACTAAAGGCTGAGAAATTTTAATTAGAAAGCACAGATAGATATATCAACTAAAGATTGTAGAAGTTAGCATTCAAGCAAAGAATACCTAAGAGGTAAATCTTGAAGAGTAAAAATAAATGCACATAAAAATCTATGTAAAAGTTTGTTGCACATAACTCAGAAAAGTGCCTGAATGACAGTAAAAAAAAATGATTGTGCAAAATAGCCTGGGGGCACATGTAAAAGAAAGACAAAGAAGAAAAGAAAACACTCTTGAAATTAGACCCATAGTGGTCAGAAATGTGAATTTTCTGTTTTTCCTAAATGTGTACATAATCCAATGTTCAACATGCTGATCTTCAGAAAGCATGGTATGCAAGTTTACAGAGGCCAAATTCATCACAGTAACTGGAAACTAGTATATTCATGAAAAATCAAAGGAGGAAACCAGCCAAATTTTGAAGGTAAAGGGTTGCACAAGAATCAGATCAATTGGAAAGTGTATAGATGTGTATGTGGCTGAGAACTTGGAGTTGAAAAAGTCATCATTTGATTCTAACTGATACATCTTATTACTATCACAAAGATGCCACAGTCCCAAGAAAAATGTGTTAGAGTTTATTGTTGCCATAATATATCTAATATTTACAAATATCATCCTGGATCGCCAGACACACAAATAAACAATAAAAGTGATTCAGATCAAGGGAATTAGTTATAAAGTTTAAGAGAGTCAATACAGTCTTCCACAGTGTAGTTCATGGCATGGAAATTCTGAGAGAAAGTCTTTAAAGAAGCAATTCTAAACACATTCAAAAAATTAGAACAACTATATTCAAACTGATCGAGACAAATATGGCATCAGTGAAAAGTGAACAACCTTCACAAGAAAAGGCAAACTACTAAAGTGGTGCTTTCAGAATTGAGAGGTGCAATCAATGAGAAAAAGGCACTATGGCATAGGGGAAATAGAAGAAAAGATAAAAATTGAATTTAGAGCAATAGGAAATTCCCAACCTAAAACCCATATGGAAAAAGCCTTAAAAGAAGTGAGCAAAACTCCAGAGACCTGTGGTGATAACATGAAACAGTCATATATACATCCAGCTGAAACTCTAGGACATAAGCAAGAGAAGGAAGCAGGGAGAGAGGATAAAGTGATATAAAAAAGACTCCATAATACGGTAGAAAATAATGAAGAATCACCTGCTCTCTGGACCTTCAAAAAACTGAAGAACAAGAAATCCAGTTCTGGGAACTGGATACAGAAAATAGGAAAGTTAAGTTATAAATTGTCAGAAGAAAATTTGAAAGCAATTATGCAGGAAAACCACAATAATTTTAATGGCCAGTTTGTTAAAAAGTATAAAAACCAAAAGGCACTGGCTTGGTATTTAAAAAATTAAAAAAGCCCATGTGTGTAAGGAAATACATACATTTCAAAATATTTTAATATTTTTAATTTAAATTTGAAGCAAGCTTGTTTTGCATGTCAATCCCAGTTCATGCACCCTTCCATCCTCCCCTGTTTCCCAGAGAAACCCCCATTCCATCCCCTAAGGAGGGCAAGGCCATCCACAGGGAGTCTTCAAAGCATAGGCAGGGAGGTTAAAAGGAAGAAGAAGGGAGAGATGGGCATGAGGGGAGTAGGAAGATTGAGTCAGGGAAAGAATAGAGGAGACCAAGAATTAAATTTCAACATATTAATATAAGAAGTTTATTACATATTCTTAAAAATCTGCAGAAACTGATTCCACTCTTCGGACATTTTCAGTAAACTGAATCTCAAGGAATTTGTTTCTAGGAGCCTGAGCTGTAAGAAAAGCTATGTTTTCATTATGAAGGATAGGAAACTATTTAGGAAAAATGGAAGGCATGAGTCCCTTTACTTGCAGAACTGAGACAAGAATTGTCAGAGGGAATCCAAGATTACATCAGAAAACTTTCAAAAAAAAAAAAAAAAAAACTAGAAGGACAAGGAAGAGGGTAGAGACTGATGGGAAGGAGGAGCAGAAAAAGGAGGAGGAGAACAAGAGTAGGAGGAAGAAGAAAATATAGAAACAATACATATTTTGTTTCTAAAATGATAAAGTAAAAATTACATTATATACTGTTTGGAATGAATGAACACATTCATGTGCATGCACACATACACGCAATTTCTATGGCCCTAAAATTAAGAGGACACATTGAAATAAATTCTTTAAACTTTTAACATGATACATGAAGTAAACTACTAATAATTCCAGGTAGATTAATGTATTTAGGAGTCATATGTTATTGTATTTGGCTAAAATAAGGAGAAACATAGGCATAGAAGAACAAAACAAAATTACACAATAAGATTGTAGGTATGAATGTAACCACATCAGTAATGAAATGACTGGAAAAGTGCTAAGTGCCAAGACAACTTGTCAGTCTGAAAAATCGGGAGCCTAGTGTCTATACACTGTATGTGCAAAGACACTTAGAACATTGAGAGACTAGAAACACCTATGCAGTTGATAAGCATATAGGAGATGGGCTCTGAGTTCCTGCCAGCAAGACCCTTGACCCCCAAAGCAGGGTCTCCACTAAAGAAAGAGGCCTCAGCTGGAGAGTGCCAGTTTCCAGTGAATTCCGACTATCATGCAGAAACTTCCCAAGTATCAGCTCAGCCTTTGTCCTCTTCTGCCAGCCATTGGCTAGAGGTGAGTCTGGTCCCAATTGGGGTGGCCTCTCCCCTACAACCTCCCCACTCCTGAACTCCCTGGGTTAGCCCCTGATCCCTCTGCTCCCTGTGTCCTGTCCCCACCTAGAGCACCCTTGGAGCTCTGATACACCCCCACCCATCCCCACCACGAGCCTGTCCCCCCTACCCTGTGCCCTACCCTGCCCACTGTCCCGCTGCTCTGGTTGATCACTGGGACAAAGGGTGGAGCCAACAGTCCACCCTAATTCAGAGACTTCTCGGAGCAACTCTGAACAAAGGAGACCTGCCTATCCAAGTGGGACCACCCGTAATTTCCACCTGCTTAGTCTCTGACCCCACCTCCAGTCCTCTGCTAGAGTCCTGGGCCCCTCCCAGAGACCCGCATATCTCTGTGGGGCCACTCTTGAATTTCTGCAGGCATCTTCTACTGGATCCTCATCCCTGACCCCATCCCTGGGTCCCTATCTGTGCAGAGACTTCCTATAGAGCTTGGACCACCCAGAGCTACAGATATTGAACCTCTGACCCACATAAGCCTACCGGGGAAGTACCATAGAGAGAGGGGGAGACCCCACCAACTGGAAGAAGCTGGGAAGACAGCAATACAAGAAAACACCAAACAGCAGAAAGACAAGCATGACACCACCAGAATATAGGGAATCTACACAAACTGGAAGGGAATACAACAACAAAGCAGAGGAAGCAGAAGGGAACGACTTAAAAATTACCATCATAAAAATGATAGAGGCCCTCAAAGAAGATGTGAGAAAATCCCTTAAAGAAGTGGAAGAAACAAACAAACAAAAATATGGAAGAAATGAACAAATTCCTTAAGGAAAGTAAAGAAAGTACAGAAAGCCAAGAAAAAACAATTAAGCAGGTGAAGGAAATGGTTCAAGACTTGAAAATTGAAACAGAGAAAATAAAGGCAACACAAACCAAAGGAACGCTGGAAATAGAAAAACTGGACAAAAAATCGGGAACTACAGATGCAAGCATAGCCAACAGAATTCAAGAGATGGAAGAGAATCTCAGGTGCAGAAGATAAACTAGAAGAAATAGATTCTTCGACCAAAGAAAATCATACATCCAACAAATCCTTAACACAAAACATCCAGGAAATGTGGGACACTGTGAAAAGGCCAAACCTAAGAATAATAGGCATAGAGGAAGGTGAGGAAGCCCAGCTCAAAGGTGCCAAAAACATATTCAACAAAATCATTAAGGAAAACTTTACCAATGTGAAGAAGGATATACCCATGAAAGTAAAGGAGGCATACTGAACACCAACTAGGCTGGACCAAAGAAAAAAGACCCCTCGACATATAATAATCAAAACACCTAGTATAGAGAATAAAGAAAGAATATTAAGAGCAGCAAAGGAAAAAGGACAGGTAACACATAAAGGCAGACCTACCAAAATTACACCTGACTTCTCCATGGAAACCCTCAAGGCCATAAGGTCCTGGATAGACCTTCTACAAGTACTAAGTACTTGTAGTTCTACAAGTACTAAGAGTCCACAGATGCCAGCCTAGGCTACTATACCCAGCAAAACTCTCAATCACTATAGATGGAGAAAACAAGATATTTAATGACAAAACCAGATTTTCCCAATATATATCTACAAATCCAGCCCTACAGAAAATATTGGAAGGAAAACTCCAACCCAAGGAAGTTAACTAAGCCCACAAAAATGTAGGCAACAGATAATCTAATTACACCAGAAACCAATGGTAAAGCAGAACAAATATATTCACAATACCACTGCCAACAAACCTAAAACAAACAAGCATCAACAATCAATAGTCCTTACTTTCCCTCAACATTAATGGTCTTAAGTTACCTATAAAAAGACACAGGCTAACAGAATGGATATGAAGACAGAATCCATCCTTCTGCTGCATACAAGAAACACATCTAAGCTTCAAAGATAGACCTCAGGATAAAGTGTTGGGAAAAGATTTTCCAATCAAATGGAACCAAGAAGCAAGCAGGCGTGGCTATCCTAATATCTAACAATTGGACTTCAAACCAAAATTAATCAAAAGAGATGAAGACGGTCATTGGTCATTTCGTATTCATCGCAGGAGAAATCCATCAACACAAAGTCCCTGTTCTGAACATCTATGCCCTGTGATATTTTCTTTTTTCCCCCCTTCGTTTTTATTTACATTTTTATGTTACATATCGATCCCAATTCCCTCTTCCTCCTTCCCTCCCTGCCCCCCCTTTCCTCTTTCCCTCTCCCCCCCCCCCACATGCATCCTGACCACCCTCCTCTCCCATTCCCCCACTCCACATGTAGGTTGATGCCATCCAGGAGGCATCAGTCAAGTCATTTGAAGTAGGGACTAGGACTTCTCTTCTGTCTCTAGGTTAAGGAAGTATACCTCCATGGGGGATGTGTTCCCAAAGTCCTTTTGTGCACCAGAAATACATCCTGGTTCCACTGTCTGAGATCCCTCAGACTGTTCAGGCCTTCGAGCTGAGACCCATGTTCAGGAAGTCTGAGTCTGTCCCATGCTCCTCCTTGTTCAAGTCAGCTGTCTTTATGTATTTCTGCAACCTGGTCTTTTCCTCTACCTCTGCATCTGGATTCTAGTTCCACTCTGTGTTTAGGTATGGGTGTTTGCTTCTGTTACCAACACGTACTAGATGAAGGCTCCATGATGGTGGATAGGTTAGTTGTTGATCTCACTATCCGGAAAGGGCATTTATGGTAGCCTTTCCATGGTTGCGTTAGTTAATGTCAGTCTTGTAGGTCTCTAGCCCTTTCTGTAGGTTCAGTTTTCTCTTCAAACCAATAATGGCTCCCTCTTTTATTCTCTCTCTCTCTCTCTCTCTCTCTCTCTCTCTCTCTCTCTCTCTTTCTGTCTTCTATTCCTCCCCTGACTCAATCTTCCTAGTCTCACATGCTTTCCTCTCTTCCCCTTCTCTTTCTCCTAGTTCCCTCTCCTCTCACTGCTGCCCCACTCCCTATGTACTCTGGGGGACTTGTCCCTTCCCCCTTCTGTGCTGGACCTTATATGAATCTCTTAGAATACACCATGTATCCTAGTTTACATCCTGGCAGTGTGAATTATAGGCTGGTGATCCTTTGCTCAAGGTCTAAAATCCATATATGAGTGAGTACATACCATGTTCTTTTTCTGACTGGGTTACCTCATTCAGGATGGTTTCTCAATTTCCATCCACTTGCCTAGGAATTTCAATATTCCATTTTTTTTCTGCAGAGTAATATTCCATTGTGTAGATGTGCCACATCTTCTTTATCCATTTTTCAGTTATAGGGTGTCTAGATTGCTTTCAGGTTCTTGCTATTACAAATAATGCTACTATGAACATAGTTGAGCTCATGTCGTTGTTGCATGGATGTGGATCATTTGGGTATATGCCTAAAAGGGAGATTGCTGGGTTCTGTGGTAAACTAATTGCCATTTTCCTGAGGAACCTCCATACTGATCTCCAAAATGGCTGTACAAGTTTGCAGTCCCACCAGCAGTGGAGGAGTATTTCCCTTTTTCCACATCCTCTCCAGCATAAGTTGTTATTTTTTTCTTGGCAAATAGTTGCATGTTTAAACAAATACTTGTATGTTTAAAATCTACTGATATTAGTATGTTGATTTTATATTCTTCTACTTTGATGAAAATTTCTGTAAGTTGTAGGACTTTTCTGCTGGAATAATGTAGTGAATGTGAAACTCATGCTTTATTTCTGATTTTTTAGCAAACACTTGTGATTTTGTATATTTTGTATAAAGTTGACTACAGGTTTATTTTTTGTAGACTTTATTGTGTTGAAATGTGTCACTTGTGTTTTTTATCTATTCAATATTTTTATTAGCAAGAGGGGCAGAAATTTGTTGATAGCTTTTTTTGCCTATCTATTGAAGGGATCTTGTAATTTTTGTTCTTCGGCCTATTTATGTGCTTTCATTTATTTGACTTTCATTCTTGAGATGAAAACAACTTTGCTTGGCAAATTTTCTTCTTAACATGCTTTTGAATACAATTTGTAAGAAATTTATTGTGAATTCTGTAGTACATTCTTTATGGGATAATGGTCAACACTATTGTTGTTGCTGCTGTAATTTTATTCAGATTTGCTATGGGGCAATGCTGGATTCATTGAATGAATTCGGTTCTTCTCCCCAATGTGTCTAGGCTGAGAAAGTATCCCAATCTGTGAGATGGGCTCCCAAAGTCCATTTGTATACTAGCGATAAATAATGATCCATTAATAGAGGCCCCATAAACTATCCAGCCCTCCTAACTAACGTCCACATTCAGGGGGTCTGGGTCAGTCCTATGCTGGTTTCCCAACTATCAGACTGGAGTCCATGAGCTCCCCCTTGTTCAGGACAGCTGATTCTGTGGGTTCTTCCAGCCTTGTCTTGACCTCTTTGCTCATCACCCTTCCCTCTCTGGATTCCAGGAGTTCAGCTAGTGTTTAGTTGTGGATGTCGTAACTGTTTTAATCTTTCCATTATGCTCCCCAATTCTATTACTTTGAAACATATTTTTTTTCATAGTTCTGATAATTTGGATAGTGGTTTGTAATTTCTTGAACAAAAAACCAATTTTGTTTGATTGATTCTATGTGTTTTTCTTTAGTTTCCACTTCATTAATTGCTGCTATGATCTGTTTTATTTCTCGGTTTATATTACATTTAGATTTGTTTTGTTATTATTTGCTAAGCATTACTGTGCATCATTAGATTATTTTTTATTTTGCACACACAGTGTGTATATTAGAATTTTCCTAGCTATTTCTCAAAGGTTTTGATAAGTGTTGTTTTCAATGCATTTTCTAGATCTTTAAATTTTTCCTTCTTGATTTCTTCAATGATCCATTGGTCCTTCAAGAGTGTATCAAGCAGTCTCCACACATTTTGTGGTTTTTATAGTTCATGTTCTTCTCAAATTTCATATTATTTTACTATAATCTTATAAGATTCAAGAAATTATTTGACTATCATTTAATTCTTTTGTGTTTAAAAGATATTTTTGTTAGCTAAATATGGTCTATTTTAAAGAAGTCTTTATCAGTTGCTGAGAATTATGTCTATTTCCTTTCTTTTGGATAGAATGTTCTATAGCAATAAGTTAAATTTGCTTTATCTATTGCATACTTTATCTCTGAAATTTTCATTTTGGTAGAGTACCTAGAGACTATTGCTGTGTCAATAGTTATCAGAAATTTTATGACCATTAGTGGTTGTTTTATGGGGTTGGGAGCCGAGCATTTGGTGTCTTCATATTATAGTTGTTATACAGTTTGATGAATTTTTCTACTTATTAATATATAATATTTTCTTTGTCTCTTCTAATTTAAGTTTGAAGTCTATTTTATTAGAGATTAGAATAACTATGGAAGGATGTTTCATTTTTAATCTGCTTCCTACATAGTTTTGTTTATATAAATAAAGTATAGTATCTATCTTAGCTTGCTTTGGGTTGACTTCCAGTATATTTTACTCAGAAATATTCAATGGCAAGCATATTGAATACTATCATAAACTTCCAAATGCACTTACTGTGGTATGATTTATTGTTTATGATTTATTAAAGCTACTGGAGATGAAAATAGCAAAGCAGCCATACTAGTTAGCTACAAAGTCTAGCTGATGGTGGTAAGCATTTTTAATCCCAGGATTCAGGATTAAGAGGTAGAGGGAACCCTGTTGATTCAAGGCAACACTGACTACACAAAATTGATACAGTCTTAAAAGAAACAGCTCTAGACAGGTGATCTCAGCACCTGGAATTACACGCCTTTAATTCCAGTACTAGGGAGGTGGAGACAGGAATGATATGGCTGGGAAGAGAAAGGATTATAAGGAGGAGGAGAGAGGATCTGAGAACCCTTTGCCTCTGTGGATTTGTGAGGGCAGGATTGTCATTTCAGGCTGGGCAAAGGAAAGATCTACTGGCTTCACTGCTTTGCTTCTCTGATCTTCAGCTTGAAGCTAGAACACCAATATCAGTCACTGGGTCTTTTATTATTCATGTTATAGTTCACCTATATTTAGGTACAAAAATTACCAATCCTTTGGTAATTTAAAATGTGAATTAGTTTATGGTATTTATGTATGTGTCAATTTGGTTAATTACTGAACAATAACCTGAAACTATGGCAGAAATAGGTAGGATAGGATATTAGATACCACTTAATTAGATAGTAAAGCCATTTAATAGGTTTTAATTATCCTATTATTTCCTTATTATACTCTATTCATTATGACAGCCATTAGCAATATGTGGATATTGGGCAATAAAATGTGGCTAATGCGAATATGGAAATAACTTTATTTTTATCTTATTTTAACTAGTTTAAATGGAAAACTATTAATAGATTCAGTTGATGAAAACTTTTAAATATGAAAGTGAAGTACAGATTATGCATCTCTAGTCACATTTATGTTCAAATCAGGATGTGGTTAATTTTAAAATAGTCATTGTATAGCTCAAATCACCACAATATATTTTATTAGCAGCACATTATAGAAGTTATGTGGAGAAATCGCTCCTGTTTTTCCTGCTCTATATAAAATGTTCAAGATGCATTCTGAACTTGAACAATAGGTAATGCAAAATGGTGTGTGTGACTGTCACTGAACTTGTATAGGGTACCACCACTCTAAGGTCTGGAGCAGTTACTTCTACTTTAACTTTTCTTAATATTTACTTAGTAGTATGACAAAATACATGAAATTTTCAAAAACAATAAAAAATTAATAATTTTGGTAGATTTTACAGAATTTGAATTTACAATTAAGTAATGACAGCTGACTATTTTTGTTGGAGAAAGGAATGTTCTTTTTGACTCACAGAACAATTTTCAGTAGAGAAAAATAACATTAGTTCATTAATATTTCCATATCAGTTGAGAATGGAAATGAAAGTTTCCCATGGTCTTCTATCCAATGAATGTTCAGGTGCAACCAGTACCATCAGAACTGAGGAACAGGGTTGAGTATTGGCTGTTTTGACTATTATTCTCAGAATTCCACCGTATTTTCCTCACTTAAATTGGTAGGAGATAAATGGAACCTTTTTTGGTATGTTGATCAGCCTTAATTATCCATTCCCCAGAAAATACTGTATCACTTTTCAGTAGCTAATAATTAAAGTCTAATGATATTCCCGAAGTTTCTCTTATTTAAAATTGAGAGAAAGATTAAGATTTTGGCTTCTATTCACATAGGAACTTGGAAAATTATAAAATTCTTCTTTAGTTCTTAGAAACATGTTAGCCAATGAATGTCGTGCTGATCTAGTTATATCCTCCAACCTCCCTACCCTTTGTCCCCATCGTTAATACTGATAGTGGGAAGTGTGTGTGTGTGGGGGGGGGGTGGATCTTGCCAGGCATGTATACTCACAGTGGCACAGTGAGTTTCTTTATGATTTTTACAGACTTTGATGATCCCCCATGGGAGGCCTCACCTTCTCTGAGGAATGGATGGAGGTGGGATATAGGGTTGGTGGAGAGAATGGGAGGACAGGAGGGAGAGGGAACTGGAATTGGTATGTAAAATAAGATTGGTTTTAATTTAAATAAAAATTAATAATAATGAGAATGATGATTACCTTAAATGCCATCCTAGAACCTTCATCCACTAGTGGATGGAAGCAGAGACCTATAGCTAAGCACTGAGCCAAACTCCTAGAATCTAGTTGTAGAGAGGGAGGAGGGATGAGCAAAGAGCATGCTGGGAAAACTCATAGAAACAGCTGACTTGAGCAAGTAGGAACTCATGGACTTCAGTTTGACAGCTGGGAAACCAACATAGGACCAAGCCAGGTCCTCTGAACGTGTATGTCAGCTAGGAGAACTGGGCAGTCTATGGGTCCTATGGCAGAAACCAGGATGTATCCCTAGTGCAGAAATGGATTTTGGGAGCCAATTCCCCTTAGAGGGATATTCTCTTAGCCTAGATGCACAGGAGGGAGAGCCCTTCCCCAAATGACTTGATAGATTTTGATGATCCCTCATGGAAGGCTTCACCCTCCCTAGGGAGTGGATGGGAGATGGGCTGGAGGGTTGGTGAGAGGCATGGGAGAATGAGAGGGAGGGGGAACTGGTTTTGATATGTAAATTATATATATATATATATATATATATATAAATATATATATATAATGTCTAATTCAAGTGAAGATTGTAATTGAAAAATATTTTTTTTCTGTTACATCTTTAATCACTTGCTTCTTTGATTTTAAAGTGAAGGAAAATATACAGGTATATTTACAAGTTGCTATGTGAGCAGTTATGTGAAATTTATGCTGTGTAATGGATTATGGAAAGTAGCTTTGAACAAACTAAATGCACATTTCATTTGATCAAAGCATGTTTTCACAAATCCAATAATTATGCAATGTACTATTTTTTATAAAGTTTTCCAAAGTATAGTAAACAATCACTAGGCTCTCCTCATTTGCACAGGAAAATGGACTTATAGGCTAAGGGTGATTTATGTACTGAAGTAATTTAAATTCCATACTTCCAAAGTCACATTGCATATGTTACATGCCTATAATTATGCTCCTCCGGGTGTGCAAGCCAAGAAGGTGGCAGAGTCAGACGCAAAGAAAGAAAGGAGATTGATGATATGGTATTTTGCTAATACAATGCAAAGGCACTAACAGATTATGAGCCTCATTCTTGCCTTTCCTCTTAGTTCTTTGTAAATTACATTTTCAAGCTGATGTCTTCACTGATCTGTCATTTCCTGGAACTGTTGTCATTCTGCTGTTTGGAGAAAAATTGAAAAAATGATAAACAGAATATTTCCAATATATAATTCAAATTCTTTTAGATTAAGGGCAAAAGAACTCCCCTCCTCCCCTCTCTACCACCACATACGTGCACTTCATTAGATGTCAGATACATGTGGTTTCGTGTCAAATAATTTTCTTCTTTCTAATCTTTGGAGTCACATGGAGTAGGAGAACTATTTTGCTGGAACCCAGATAGTGTGCTGGCATTCTATGAAAAGTTTAGTGAAAGGAAGACTGCATTTCAGAAGACTATCACTTTACTTTAAAATTCTTAAATTACAGTTTTTATGTATTGCTATCTTAAAAGGAGTGATGTGGTTCTATTTCTGGAGAGGGTGAGAGGATTCTCCTGTTCTTTGGCACTTTCTATCCTTCTTGTTAGGGGTGCTTTAGACAGGCTGATTATTAATAGAAGTACAATTTGGCAGGCTAATCCCATCTTTAATAAATTATACATCCTAATTCTTATTTGATACAAGAGTGATGTTTAACAGTTATCTCCTTCAGGTTGGCACTACCTGTTCTAGCATTGCATCCTCTGTTATTAAAGCCATTCCACTCAATTATAAAGTTTTAGGCCCATGCTTTTGTGTTTTTTCTTCCTACCCTGAAGAAAAATGTCATCTCATCAATACAACTATGCCCTGTCACAGTGTGCACATTCAAAAAGAGAAATGCTACTTTTTGCATTTCTTTCAGTGGGAAAACTATCTTTTGTTACCATTTTTAATGTCAGTTTGACTGTGGTTTATTTTTTTTTTTAGCCCTATTTTGTTTTCAGTAGATGTACTTTTATTCATTTGACGACGTAGCAAAACAATGAGGCTATAAATAGGGAAAATATTGAAGGCCATTGAGAAAATCAAAAGGAGCCTGACAAGTTATTAACAACAACAACAACAACAAAAAACTTTCCTTGTGTTAGTCGAAACAGGAAGATTTTTTAGAATGTTACATTAAGGTGGTTTTACTACTGTAAGAAAATAACTGGTATAGAGCAACTGATAAGGGAAGATGCTACTTTTGGGTAATTGCTTTGGATCCAGGATATTAAAGGGGTTGGCACCATCATTTTCTTGTCCTTTGGTGAGAACAGCTTTCTAGGATACTCACAGTAGCAAGCAGGCATACACAGACGACACAAAACAGACTCATACAAGAACAAAACCTACTCTTACATAAAGTCAATTATTTCTTTTAAAAACCTAACTATTTCTTAAAGGACCTTAAAGGATCACTTCTCAGCAGTGATCTAGGGGGAAATACTATTTCTTAATGAGTCTTGAGGAAAAGCACCTCTAAATCATAATAGATGGATCCGTAAGTAGTGTTTGTTTTGTTTACCAGAAATTCTATGATTATAGGCATCCTATCCCACTGTCAAATTTAAACCTCTTCAAATGCCTTCCAAGAAACACAATAAATTGATCTAGACTTTTTTAAAAAAAGGCAACAGGTTTTTTTTTTCTTCTTTTCTTTTCTGCATGGCTATTCTTCTCAGTCAGAATTTTAAAGAAAAATAAATAAACAACAACAACAAAAAAAAACCACAAACCCATTAATAAATTAAAGGGTGATGTAGTCCTTTCTTTTCTTGTTGCTTTCACAAATTACCTGATAATAGCAAAGTAAAGGAAGGAATTTTTCATTTTGTTTCACAGTTTGAATATCCAGTTCTTCGTGGTGGGGAAGGAGTGGAGGTGAGAACCCCTATGGCTGTGTATGAGGAATCATTGAGGGGAGGTTTGCACTGAGTTAGCATTTAGAATGCAGAGACAGAGCCTTTTCAGATGCAACACTCCAGAGAGCAGGCCCTGCACCTACTATGGCAGCACAATAGATTCAAACCTGATAGCTCAGGTGTGGGTGAGCCAGCCTGGAAATTGTAAGCATGAGAGAGCTATCCCCATTACCCATCTCTCTTCTGGAAGCATTGGTAGGGAAGAGAGGCCCCTTGCCTCCTTCCCATCAAAGCCCGAGGCAAGTGCGAGAGCTGATCCTCTGGTGATAAGAGTGAGAGAACCAATCCTATGTGTGCAGGTGTGGGTGAGCCAGCCCCAAAGATCAGTCCCTATTTCACATCTGATGGACCAATCTACAGCTGACCAGGCCCAGAACCAGGGTTATGACTTGGCCTGCCCCATCATCCACCCCATCTATGATCTGTTGGAGTATGTGAAGGGACCTGATCCACAGACCCAAAGCTGCAGGATGTCCACAACACATCAAAACAACAGAATATTCAGGAGCATCCCTAGGGAGGGTCCAGCATCAATAATGTAGTAGAAACTGGAGGCCTCAAACCAGACCAACAACTCTGTAATGAATACTTGCAAGTAGGGATATATGCACAAAAGGGTTTATGATGTCACTCACTGAGTCACACTGCATCTTCCATGATGAGATTTTAAGTTTTACCCTTTTTAAATTTTTTTCTTTTTTCTCTTAAATTTTATTTTATCTGGGGGGGGGGTGGGTGCATGAGCGAAGTGCAGATGAGAAGGGACAGGGAAGTGAATGGGATCAAGATATTGATGTAAAAGACACATAGAATTAAAAAAAAATAATTGGAACCAAATCAAAATAAACACTATCCTAACAGAAACTTAACAGGAAATTTCGACCTTCATGAAGCCTTAAAATTCCATGTAGCTCATGTGAGTTCAGAGTGTGCATCTTCTCCCAACCTGCATTCCTGCACTCCATTGTCAATAGATGATAACCTGTGCTTGTAGGTGTATCTGTGCAATGGGAACTTGTAAAGGCTGGGCACAAGGACTTCTCTTTTTTCTAGAAAAGCATTTTTAAGCATCTACTTGTCCATCAGTGACTACTGACTTTGGAAGGTGATAGCATTGAGAAACATAATATAGAATATATCTCTTTAGTATAATAAATTCATGTCAAAGTGAAGGGTTCAGATAAGATGGCATTCTCTAAACATGAGTAGCTGTTTTGGATAGATTATAGGTGACGATGATGTTGATTGTGTAAGTGGAACATTATTCTCTAAATTTATATTATGAATCTCTCTTAAGTTTTGGTGCTTCAGAACATTTCTATATTTGGAGGAATAGGCTCAAAACTTATAGATAAAATTAGTGACAGAATCTATTCTAATTTTACTGGTGTCCTCAGAAGAGGAATTTGGATACACAGAGAGACATAAGAGATCTATCCACATGGAGAAAGGACAAGCAGTAGCATAGAGAAAATAACAGGCACTTGTAAGCCAAGGACAGGTATCTCAGGAGAAATCAACTCAGTTGACAATTTGGTCTTGGATTTGCAAACTTCAGAGTTGTGAGGCACATATTCTTGTTGTGAAAGTCACTCTTTGGTAACTTGCTTTAGAAGTTCTAGAACAACTCATATTTACTTCTTTTGCTCAAACAGGCAAAAAAAAAAAAAAAAAATCAACAAACCTTGCTTGTCTTCTCTGAGTGTGTGGTCAGTGTGGCACCATTAAGTCTAAGTTGTAGGAATATTTTCTGTTTGTATATTCAGACAGACAAGCATTTTATGCTTAGTTTTTTCCCCTCTCTTGAAACCCGATTTAATTCTTAGTTCTCCTACTAGGCCTTCAAAAGAAGCATGTAAATTTTTGCCTTTTTTCTCCTTCACCACCATGTTCATCCCACTGTGAAAATCTGCCACTCCCACTGCATCTCTCTGATCAAGTGGTTCTCTTGACTTAGTAGTCTCTTGAGTGCTGAGGCTTCAGCTGGAACTGCTGCATTCTGCTCCTGAATTCATCTTTGCCTTACTTCCTCATTGAGGTATTTTTGCAGTGACCTTAAGAAGAATTTTCTGAAGCAAATGGAGCAGATTCTGGATTTAGTTGACAGACAAATCAGTCACCAGAGAAAAATCCACCTGTCTGAGAGATGCTCATCTTTTGGTTGTACAGACATAAATCAGGGGCATCTTTGAAACTAGGAAGTGAACTTTCTAGTGAGCGATGGGAAGTGATTTCTGACCAGAGGCCATGTGATTGCTTATGACATGTTTTGTCAGCCACAGAAACAAATTGAATTGGTCCCACCTCTGCATTTAAGTTTCCTTCTACTACCCTTATTTCTTGTTTTTCAATTTCTTTGCAATGAAGTTTTCTAGTAGTACCCAATCAGTTTATCTCTGCTATTTTGTTCTAACAGAATATACTCTATTGTCTCAATAGAAGACAAGCACATCAAAAATATTTCTGTGGCCAGGAATGTGGCTTGTCCAGCAAACATGATGATATGAGTTAAAACCTTAGGGCATACATGGTTGAAAGAGATTATCAACTCCCAGAATTGTCCCTCCAATTTCCAAACCCATGTTGTGGTAAGGAAGAATGCACATCCTTGTACAAGCACACGCATGCATGTAAGACTACTGCACACCCACACATGATACACAAAACATAATCCAGAAAACATAGAATTTCTAAAGCAATAGAACTAGAACCCAGGGCAACTATTAGCCGAAAAGTGGCCACTTGCTGCTGCAGTTTTCCTGAATACTGAATATACATAAGGGGCTAGAGAACAGAGTATCACCAGAGATGCTCACCAGTGAGCTGCATTGATTTGTATTTTAGCATAGAGGTGTCCAAATACACAGTGTTGGTAGCACTCTGTGACAACAGGGCCATTTGACCTTTGATGAATAGATTTGAATCCTAAACATTTGATTAACAAAGTTCAATTTCTAATGCATATTTATCACTCTGAATGTGTTTCTTCTGGGATTGAGAAATCAGAAAAATAAAAGCATCTGAGAACATATTTCTAGCTGCTATTATCACTGCTGGTCATATTCATGCTCTTGTGCTAAGTGTCATCAGAAGTTTATCACAGAAGCATCTATGAAAGTGATTCTTGTATTAGTTTAAAAGTGAGATCATTGTCCCATCTAGATATTTATCTAGAGTGCTAAGTATGGAATGCTGAATGATATAAACAGTGCCACAGTAAAGATACATTGGAGATGACTGCACTTGGGTTTTTAGCTTTGTCATCCATTCCATCTTCTTCAGATTTAAGGAAGGATAGATAGAACCTGTATGTATTCATATCACAAATGAAATGAAGATATCCTTTTTACAGCAGAATTTTTAGACAAAACTTGAAATAAATGCAGTTGGTGCTAATAATTTAAATAGCATTAGTGAATTTAATGTAGTCACACTTAAAATAATAAAATCCTAAGATTTAGGTTCCTCTTTCCCTGAATTACTGAATTTCCTGACTATATGGGCAGTGATGACACACACCTTTAATCCCAGCACTTGGGAGGCAGAGACAGGAGGATCTTTAAATTCAAGATCAGCCTGGAGGAGTGAGTTCCAGGAAAGGCAG
Organism: Phodopus roborovskii; assembly: GCF_943737965.1. NCBI lineage: Eukaryota > Metazoa > Chordata > Mammalia > Rodentia > Cricetidae > Phodopus > Phodopus roborovskii. The sequence continues at coordinate 47,305,625 of NW_026126418.1, forward strand.
GGATACACAGAGAAACTCTGTCTCAACAAACAAAACCCCCTTCAAAAACCCAAACAATAAACAAACAAATAAATAAACAAGCATATAATAATAATTTTTAAATGCTAAGATAGTTTTACCTATAACCTTACAAAACATTTCTTTGCATTTTTCTCTTTGATACATTATATAGACATAAGCTTTACTTCAGAAATTCAAATTAAAAAGCATAATGCATAGTCTATAATACTGAGAACCTTGATTTGCTGTAGGAGAATTTGTAAAGAACTAATATGCTTTATATGAAGATTTTCCAAAAATCTTAGCAAAAACAGACCCTTGGATGAGAATGGAATTCACAGCATGATGTTTTGCTACTCTGTTTTGTGACTATATAGGCAATTCTGGGGTTTGTGAAACACAATATTTGCAGAATGACTTCTGAGGAGCTTCAAATTCCTAACAAATATGATTTTACTAAATGCACATGATGTTACATCTTTTTATTCCAAGAATATATATACTGCATATGTGAGACTCAAAGGAGGTAAAGTATCCTACATGGACATTGTATTTTAGAGACACTGACAGTTGCCAAAACATAAAGAGGTCAAGACCATGTTGGAAACCCACAGGAAAAGCTGACCTGAGGAAGTGGGAGCTCATTGACTCTGGACTGACAATATGGGAACCTGCATAAGACTGAACTAATCTCTCTAGTCGTGGGTGTCAGTTGTGGGGCATGGGTAGTGGAACTAGTATTTATCCTTAGAGCATGAATTGACTTTTTGGAGTCCATTCCCTGTAGAGGGGTACCTTGTTCAGTCTAGACACATGGGGGGGGGAGGGCCTAGGTCCTGCTCCAAATGATGTGACAGACTTTGAGGATTCCCCATGGGAGCCGTCACCCTCTGTGAGGAGTGAATGGGAAGATGGTAGGGGGAAGTGGGAGGATGGGAGTGAGAAGGAAATTTGATTGGTTATAAAATAAGATTGTTTTAAAAATAAAATATTTTAATAACTGGAAAATTTTGGTTTTGATTCTTTCAGAGAAGAAATGCACAATGTTCATCATTTTGACAAGTGATAACCCCCAAAAAGAAGAGCAAACACACACATACTCCCCTCACCCACATACACTGCTTCACCTTTTTTCCTTACTCTTACAAGTAGGACTAAATTGATTATAATGAAACAATATTCCAGTATTTAATAATCAAACATATTTAATAGCTGTATCTTGTTTTATAAGCTTCAATGATTATTATCTTCCTAATGAATCCAAATATTTTGGAAGTATACAGGGAAGTATACTTGGGAATTTCTTGTTCTAAGCAAGCTTTTTTCCATGGATCAATACCACTAGAATGAAGGAACTATCTCTAAAAGTAAGTAAACATTTTGCTTACCAAAAAATGTCTGCACCTCAGAAATGTGATAAGAATTTGGAAGAAAATTCAGCAAAGGCTAATCCTCATAAGTATCAAATAGGCCTCTAAAATCTGAAATTTTGTTTCATGCAATTTCTTTAGTTTTATATTGTAATTTTTAATTACAAAATGTGAATAACATGTTAAAATAACATGCATCAAATATTTTATCCCTCCAGTTGCTTCTATTCCAATTCTCAAAAGCACCCACTATTAGACCTTTGGTATTATGTCAAACATTCTTTCTGTATATGACAAATAGAGCATTAATTTTAAATGTGTAAAATCTATACATACTTTCCTGATGACTGACTTTTAATTCTTAGCCACATATAATGCAAAGATTTACTTTCCAATACATGAAGAGTCTCCTTATTCCTTGAAGTGACCTAACCACATTTTCTAGTTTAAGCATAGCAACAGTTGTGAAACCAATTCCCTAGAGGAGGTCATTTAGAAGGTTTCCAATGTTAAGTCACTCTCAGGAGAGTAGTTTCAAAAGATATACTTTAAGCATGAGCCAAAGAGTTGGTGATTTAAATGAAAAAACACTAATCTTCTAGTACATACTCATCATCTAAACCCAGAATGAGAGAAAATCAAGATTTAAATGTAATGCAAGTTTTTCATCTGAATTTCTCTTGTCAAAAATATGCATCATTGATGGCTGTGTAAAGCAAGAATTATAGGTTGTTGACTTCGTTATGAGAAAAGCTGGTGGAAAGCATGGTGTGCAGACTATCAGCAAGAACATCCAGTTTATATATCTTTAACCTACATTTAATCTATTATTTGTCTCCTTTCCTACACTAAAGGTATCTATTCCAGAACTTAAGCTTGATCTTCCTACAGAAGATGTGCTAGAGTTTGAAATATCAGTTTGATTGCATCATGTGTTGCAAAGGTATCTTGCATAGGCTTGGATTCAGGGAAGGTTTTCCAGAACTGTTTGAGTCTGGGTAGCATCTTGGTTTCAGAATTAAATAGGAACAGGCTGCTTTGGAGTCAAATGTAACAAGAGCTCCTAGGATTCTTTCCCTTTGAGGATACACTGGGCCAATGCAAAGATTTTCAGAGTTCCACTGCCTTTGTTGGTCACTCTTCATTGTCCTACCAAATTGAATGTAACTGGGATTTGGTTAGACAGAAAAAAAAAAAAGGTAAAAAATAAGCTATTAAACTTCAGAGCTTTGTGGAAGTATGTGATACTGACCATTGTGTTCTATCTATATATCTGTCTATCATCTATCTATTTATCTCTCTATCTTTCTATTTTCTCTTCATATGGAGTATGTTACTTTTAGGAAGTCTTTGTCTTTTGCACATTGCTATTAAGAATAACTTTTTTGTCTTTCTAATAATGAAAAATGTGTCATGGGTGAAGACCTTGTTGGAAAGTATCTATGATTCTTGGAAACATGTGCTTCAAGGCAGTGATCAATATATTAGGACTTCTTTTCCCACTAAGTCCAAAATGGCTTTCTCCAACCAGCTTAGTATGCATAGTACAAAGCATTGTCTTAAGGTGATGGACTGGTCATCTACTTTAATTGGAGTCACCTAGTGTCCTGGACTATTCTTCATGTCTGAACGGTGTGTGGTTTTGCTTTATGTCATATTTTCCAATAGAATATACTTCAAAACCAATTTTATTAATGTTAATACCTGCATGATATATTTAATAATTTTATTAATTTCTCTCTTACTGTTTCATTACCTTTTTCCAGTTAGTAGCAGTGAATACACAGCATTATTCATCAGGAATAGGAATGACTGCTCTTCTGAGTGGCGAAGGTGATTAAGGAAAAGAAATTCCATTTTCTATGGTTTCTTCCTGTTTTCACAACCCGTAATATGACCTGGAGGGAGGGCCAAACCTAATTCCTAAATTAATTGCCATAAACATAATTTATATATACAGGGAGCACAAGAAAATGGCTTCAAAGCTCATCTTCGCATTAATCTTGGTTTTCTACCCACAAAAGAAAAACTAGCATTATCTTTTTATAAATAATTGATACAAAGCCTTTCAACCAGGGAATGGGATAGTGATGGTGGCTTATGTAAAAGCTCAGATAGACCAAATGATTTACTATGGCTGGAACTGTAAGATTTTAAATGTTTAACTTGACTTTGATTTAATCATTCCTATAGTAAATATGGAACAGACCTCTATCTTTAAATATGTGCGAATTTGACTGAAGATTCTATTATGTACATTGATAACTACCTAAAATCATTACAGGATTATTTTTCTTGAATTAAAAATAATAATAACTACAGTAGTACACATGGTAGTACCATGCTTACTTTAGGATACCTCTCTTTGGGGAGTTTAATTTCCTATTATTCATTAAAGAGAAGTTACAACTGTATAAGAAAGACAAATCTAGCTCTTTAAATTTGTCTGTTGGGTTGGCCAGGAATCACTGCTTAGCATTTTAAAAAACATAAACCATCCAGCATTTTCACAAGGAACGTCGTCAGATGTCTGCATCCAATTGTCACTAAAAAGCTACCTCTAAAATCATTTGAAAATCTTCCCATTAATGCAGGCACCACTACAAATTCTGGGTCAGACAGAATGAATCCATCTTCTCAGCAAGACCAGAGGTTTCCTGCCTCCCTGTTAAGCTCATGCTCTGGGCAGGCCTGGGTCTGTTTATGACAGATGCAAATTGCACTCAACATCATTTGTATTTTACAGTTCATCACCAGGCATGCATCCTCCAAATACCCCATTTTTTTCCCTTTAAACCCCAGAATTCTGGACACTTCATAAAGCAAAAAAAGCTTGCTGCCACCTTCAAGGAACTCAAACTATCTGATTTTTTTATTTGCTGCTGCCATTAAATTGAAATGATTTTTCTTCAGTTTGCTCAAAGCCAGATTTAAAGTCAGGTCCCAGAGGAAACGGGAAAGTCGATCCCCTAAGCTGCTCAGTCGTTGTTTGCTTTTTTTTACATGTAATATCCCACTTCTAAGCCAGGGTATAATTTAAAATACAAAATGCACTCTACATAAATATGTCCTTTAGAAATTTTGTAATCTGACATTTAATAGAAGTTAACTAAGTGTCTAATATTATGTTTATAGAAGAAAATGGAGAAATTCTAAATATCCTTATTATTTCTTAATTGTGTTCTACCTATTTTTAAAGCTGTGTATTTCCTTACTGCTTCAAGGCAATAATACCCATGCTATGTTCTCCTTTTTAACATAGACCTGGCAGATTGCTCATTTATGACACTTCTTAATAAGCCTCAAATAATTCCAAATATTTCACATGCTATGAGCCTCCTAGAGCCACGTTGAGAGCTCAGGTTTGCAGTCACTTTCTGTTTGCTGGGGAACAGCAAAGGGTTACTACAGTTCCTGTGCAGCAAGTACGAGCAACAGGAATCCATGGGCTTTAATTTGTCCATGTCTTTCATTTGATACCACCAGTATTAATAGCTTTGCAAGGAAATTCTGCAGTCATTAATCATAATAATTAATCAGATCCAATTATATTGCATATAAATGCGAACAAATTGCTGAAAAAATAATGATCTATCACCAATGTGTCACCAGGAAAAAGAGACTAAAATAGTAATTAGAAGCAGGGATTTAGTTGTGTATGAGTGCCCTGCAACTGATTTTAACTATATGATGATCTGATGATGTAATTAGTAGAAAGTCTAGCATGCCTTTTCGGCAGAATATCTAATGACTGCACAAGTGGGAAAATCAGCTTAGCTTTCCTTGAAACATTTCTGCACTTGTTCTTAACTTTGCATTTCTGGGTGAAGTTGATATGATGTCCCCTGTATTCAAATGCAGTGTTCTAAATGGGTTCTTGTCTGGGTTTTCTGGATTTAAGGTCTTTTAAAAGTAAGATTATGTGTTAACTGAGGATAGAAATCAAGATAGGCTACATGGTAATTTTTTCTCTTATAATCATAAAAGTGTGTAACATATAAATCAAAATGAAATGTTTTGGTTATAGGATGTTAGCACTATGCTGCGGGTTGCATGAATGCTAGTTATTTTCACCTATCTTCTTTCCTTTGAACTGCACTGAAAACATTTCAGAAACTGGAATGACTCTGTTTTCACTTCAGTTAGCACTCTACAAAGTGCTGGCCGATTGTATCAGAAACCATTTAAAAATATAGATGCGTGCTAATGTGTGTGAGTGTATGTGTGTATAAATTCTTTAACAGATTCTTAATCTTGACCAAAATGAATTGTTTTGTGCAAGTTTTTCTATGGAATCTCTTTACTATGTTGCTATTTTCTTCTTATTTTTCCTCTTCCCTCAAACGCTGGAGCTTGCAGACTGCATTTTCGATTTAAACTGTCCATTATGTGCATGCCTTCTCAGCATCACTTTATTTTATGAGCAAATGTGCCAGTGTGAAGCTCTTCCAAATGTTTCCTTGCTGAAATCACCAATCACACATGAAAGGGTTAACTGAAGATTGATGAGCTGTTTTTATGATAGGTTTTCAACTAGAAAATAAATGTTAGGTTCATCATAGCTCTCAATACTAAGCAATGCACTTTCCAGTCTTTGATCTCAGTGTTGTGAGTACTACAAAGAAATAAAACCTTATCTTACCTTTTCCAGCATCTACTGCAGAAGACCTCAATAATGCATAAGAACATCTGGAAGTCGGTAATTTCAGCTATCAGAGATAAGAATTGACACAGAACAGGTAAACCCTACAAAGTCATCATGTTGAAATGAACTGATTAAGGTTTAGTGACATAAAACATCATGTATAGTATTTCCATGCTTGCTACATCTTGCTATTTTTTTATTAAAAAAGGAATGTCAATTATATATATTTAATAGGTTGATTAGCTTGCAGCTATATTATATTTTACATAAAGAGACAGAAATGTCTGCAGATCTATTGCCATGCATATCTATTTAGAGTTAACCGTGAGTTCATAGAAAATACATGGGCATAGTAAACAGGGTTTTCAAATGACAATTTTTTACTGGTTGCAAGTGCTAATTGCTAGTTTCTCAAGGGTATAGAATTAATCACCTGCTAGATTTACAGTCTCTAGGTTGAGACCTGAGGATGGAGGCAATAAGAAAAGCTCTTGAGGGACATATCATATGGTGAGTCTAAATATCAGTCTCTATGCATATGTAAATTGGTAACAAAGTTTTTTCAAAGCTCAAGTATGCTAATTTCAAACAGGCAAGACTAAAGCTAGCTTTTAGCAGCTGTTTAACGTCTGCCTGTGGGTGGTAGAGAGAGCTTAAAATACAAGCAAACAGCGGTGCATAAGTAATTAAGCAACATTTTGCTGGGCATAAATAATTCTGTTTATATTGCTCTTTTGAAGAGTATAGAATACAAAATAACAGATCAAGTGCACCTTGGGTCACCAGAGGTTAAATGTTCTAGCTCTTTACCTTGCCTCAGGTTTTACATTTTAAGAGAAATAAATAACACAGTGTGCTAGGTGATCTTTTATAACTTCCTGGGAAATTAAATCATTTAAGGTTTGAATAAACTGTACATAGAAGCATCATGCTTGGAGTTTAGCTGTTTTGTTTTTCCCCTTTATTTTCCCTCAGTACATCAGAAGAAAGTCAATTTCCAATTTATTTGGTAACGTTATATATTTTAGGATTCTAGAAAGTTAAGTATAGGTTGTTTGACAAAATGGAAAAAATAAGTAAACAATATGTACAACCCTTTTCTCAAGTAGACAAAAGAATAATATCTTTAAGTTTTTTTTTTTCAGGAATACTTTAAATTAACCAGCAGATTTATGTGAATACATTCACACACTCACACACACACACACACACACACACACACACACACACAGGGTGCACTTAGTGACTGTTGCTGACTGTAAGGACTAAGTCAATGTCATGTATTCAGGATAATCACCTGATTTGAAGAGATCTTACTAAGCTGGTAGGAATGCCTAAAGCAAGAGAAAGACCGGTCTACACAAATTGTATTTGATTCAATAAAAACCTTGAAATTGACCAGAAGGAAGATGAAAGATTTAACACGATTTAGAAATACCTAGTCTGGAAAAAGGGATTATAGACACTAACTGTGAAAAGAGTTGGGGGTTTAAACTTTGTGTTAAATATTCATGGTTTGAGGAGGTAATAGCGAAAGGAAGTACTCAGTTGGGCATCAGATCTTAGAAAGGGCTTTAATACGTCAGAGATAGGAAGGCAGGAGCAGCCATTTATTTATGCAGAGGATTGCTGTTTCCCTTCGCAGTGAAGAAACATACAAAATGGAATTTTCAAAACATCACTTTAGACATCGTCAACATTCTAGGAAATTATGTACACTTTTGGGGAAGAGATCCTCTTTTTTTTTTCTGGCATTTTAAATTTTGTTATTTTGTTCTTGAATCTGCTGTGGGGTCAGGTTTTCAAAGTCATGTCCAGAGGAGTAGTTAGGGCAATGGATTTTTGGGTGCAGATGTCATATATATCTAGAGTTGATCTATAATACTTCCCTATGAAATAAATGAAAGCTTTATGTTTCTTTCTACGTCCTACAGTTGGTAGATAGCAACACCAAACTATGTCCCTAATCAAACAAAAAAGATGATTAAAGAATTAAGGAGCCCATAAAGAATTAGCATTTCATCGGGACAGTGCTCTATATCAACTTAGACTTACAGACATTTCAGCTTGGTCTACTTACTGTGAATAATTCTGAATGCAGCAGTACAGGTAGACATGTGAGGTAAGTCACAGAGACAAAGGACAAGCAAGGAAACCAGAGACTTTCTACATCCATGTGCAAGCAGGACCATTTGCTTGAAATTTTTGGTAGAAGTGTGTGATAAGGTGGGTGTAGTGATGCAGGTTTATAACCCCAGCTACTCAGGGAGGACAGTCAGGAGAATTATGGGTTCAATTCCAGTCTGAACAACACAGGGAGACCCCTGTCACAAAATACCAATACATAAAAGAACAAAAACAGAGGATAGCAATGAGTTACCACTACTCAGTATTATAAAGAAATGCTCATTTCTTTAACGAGTCTTTCTCTGAAAATTGTTTTTATAACCTCTGTGCGTTCTGACTTGGTTTTAGTCAACCTTGCCTAAATTTATTTTTTAAATACTTGGATATCTTTTATTTTGAATCATTTTTGTAAAAATTTAAAACAATCTTTTCTCATTTTATATACCAATCCCAATTCCCACTCCCTACCCTCCTGCCGCTCCTACCACCTTCCCCCTACCCACCCTTCCTCTACTTCTCAAAGAGGGTAAGGCTTCCCATGGAGAGTCAATAAAGTCTGGCACATCTCTTTGAGGCAGGACCAAGGCCCCCACCCCTTTATCTAAGCTGAGCAAGGTATCCCTCCGAATTTAATGGGCTCCAAAAAGCCAGTTCAAGAACTAGGGATAAATTCTGGTCCCATTTCCTGTGGCCCCACAGACTGCCCAAGCCACACAAGTGTCACCTACATCCAGAGGTCCTAGTTTGGTTCTATTCAGGTTCCATTGCTGCCAGTCCAGAGTCAGTGAGCTCCCACTAGCTCAGGTCAGCTATTTCTGTGGGTATCCCCAAAATGATCTTGACCACTTTGCTCATATTATTGCTTCTCCCTCTCTTTCTGGACTCTGGGAGCTCAGCCCAGTGCTTAGGCAAAAAGCAGCATAACACTTTTCAACTTGATCAGTCTAATATAGATCTAAAAACAGGGATGAATGTCATCAGGCCATTGTGTCCTATTCACTGAATTAATATTAATTTACAGAGTAAGTAGGGACAGTATGTAGACAGCTGGAAATGATAAGACTACATAATACATATTATGTGTATATAATATTAAAATATATATCTTAAAATTAATGTTAAGCTATTTAAAAATCTTGACTAGAGCATACACTTATCATTAAATGATATTTTAAGCTCTCACATCCATACTTCCGAGTGGTCATTCAGAAAATACTATTGAAAGAAACTACTTATTTCAGAAAACAAACAAACACATATTGTCCCACCATACTAGCTAGTTAACCTTGATCAATGTAACTTCCTATGCTGTGAAACAGTTTATTTTAAATATAAGCTACATTACTTGAGTATCATTCAGTATTATTTTTCTTCTGAAGTATTAAACTTTTTTTTCTTTTTTCTTTTTTTTTTTTTTTTTTTTGGTTTTTTGAGACAGGGTTTCTCTGTGGTCTGGAACTAGCTCTTGTAGACCAGGCTGGTCTAGAACTCACAAAGATCCGCCTGCCTCTGCCTTCAGAGTGCTGGGATTAAAGGCATGAGCCACCACCGCCTGGTTTTTTAACTATTAAACTCCAAAAAGTGGCACTCTGCCAGTTTGCTTTCAGATGAGTAAATGAGTAAAAGAACTGGGGGAGAATTGGTCTGGGTATCTGAAGAGGAAGTGACTGCTGATGGAGGAGAATGGCAAACTAACCCAAAAAACAGCAGCTGGAATTGGAGAAATTGCGTATCTTAAACCAATTAACTTCTTTTCCATATATTATTCAGACTTTATTTTTGTCATGTGAGGAGAGTATGCTTAATTAACATTCTTGGAATGTGTTTAAGCTCCTGCTTTAATTTATGTCTGGTTGTTGTTAGTATGTACAGTTATATAGACAATGGGCCAAACATAATGACACTGGTGAATATACTTAAGTGCTTTTTATTTGAAAAACTTAATGATCTTATTATACTAAAATTTATGAAGAATGCTATGCTGTGTGTATTCTTTGGGTTAAAGAGATTTTGGAAGAATAACTAAAATCTATCGTATTATCTTTCCTATAAACTCAAGCCAACAGCAATTCAAAAGGCATGACCAAAATGGGTGGAGGGATGGGGAGAGAGTTATGGTGTCTTGTTGAGGGCTAGAGTCTCTGGGAAGCTCTCATATATATTCTCTCCCTCTGGCTGTCATCTAGATATATGTACACACCAATATGGTGTTCAGTCTTGTTTTGCTTTCTAAATAGAAATTCCTGTCGAAGGCATCAGTAGATATGTCAGCTCTACCTCAAGCTAAGGGAACTTCCTGATAGAACCATTTCAATATTTGTGTTTTCCACTGTATTTGTTTTTCTTTATAGCTTTTTATGCAAATAATTTTACAATGTTAAGTTGAAGTGTAGCTGAAAATTTTCTTATTATATTTACTAATTATATTGCAACCAAAAGGTAAAGGAAAATAAAATAAAACAAAAAAATATTTAGTAATTTCATGAATTTAAAAACTAGCCCTGGGGGAAAATCAGCGCTTTAGATTTTGTATCACTGCTGTGTTTAAGAAATCTAAAAATGGGAATTTCATATTCTCATATTTTGACAAGTACTTTACATTTGCTTGAATAAATATTTTACCATGAAAGGAATATGATTAAAAAGGAAAGAACCCCACACTATTAACTTCTCAGGAACACTGAAGCAGTCAAAGTACACATTCCATAAGCCCTGGGATGCAGCAAAAGTTGGATGATTCTAACGAATCCTCAGATGATATTTTCTTTTTGTTTATTATTTTTAGGCTCTAGAGAAAGCCTGTATTGGAGAGGGGAGAGGTGTACTTCCACTGTGAGATTGACCCAGCAGAGTTCAGCTCTTTTCTGAAGAGCTTCTACATACAAGAGCCTAAAGACAATATTACACCAACTACAGAGCCTGTAAGTCAACCAGCGCTACAATCCAGAGCTCAGGGAATGTGTTTATACTCTTTCAGGAAAACACAGCTTTAACTCGTAGCCATACTTCATACTGTTAAGGTCAATTTTTCACATGGAAATTATGTTTAATGACTGAAAAAAATCACTCATAAATAATATAACAGAAAAAAGAGGCTCTTATTAGTGTAAGAGAATGAGTTTGTTTTGTTTGTAATTATCTACCTTTAGAGTAATTGAGATCTGAAACAGCAGCTAATAGCCTCACTGCTTCAAATTACTACTGCCTGTAACTTTACCTTGCCAAATATCAACGAGTTTTTAAATGCAAAACTACCACTAAAACCTGGGTCATTTTCTAGCAATTAATTGGAAGAGGTGATTAATAGCTTAATAATGGGTTGATCTGTGTTTAAAAGTGCAGGGGCCGGGCCGTGCGTAGGAAAGGAATATGTAATTTCGTATTCCTGAAATATAACCTAATTGAAAAATCAGCAGTTGGTCTTATTTACTTTAGGCTTGTACTCCCAAACCCTCTTTTGATCTACTCTGAGAAAATGTGTAAATCTGGCTTTTTTCTCCCTAATTAACTTCTTGAACAATTAACACAGTATGAATTTAAGGAGCACAAACTCTTTTTCTGAAACTGGCTATGCCCAGTTATCATCTCAGGAACTTGAGGGCAATATGTGTCAAGCATCTATCTAGATGCATGGATGGTAGTGCCCATTTGGTGAATACTCACTACAGAGACACCCAGGAATTCATAGTCTCAGTAGCCTTAATAGTGAGTCACTTCTATGAAACCTTGTTACATTCACCACAGACTTAGTGGTTAGTGGCTAGTGGCCATCATCAGCAGAAATCCACAGAAGGTACCAGGATCTGGAACAGACTTTACAGAAGGTGGGGTGGGGCAGAGGAGGTGGATACATCTCAAATTGCCCAGTTTAAGTGTGATTATTGTCTTAGTGCATTTTCTGCTGCTGTAACACAACAACAAAGACCAATAAAGAAAGTTTATTTTAACTAACAAAAACCAACCAACCAACCAACCAAACAAACAAAAAAACCCAAAATGGTCAGCCCTGAAAACACACCAAGAAATAATATTATAAATATCATACAGATTATGCATACTGTATTTATGTATTTATGAATATATATGTATATACATATATATATTTAACAATGAATGAAAATAAGAAGCCATGAATTTGAAAGAGGGAAATGAGTGGTAAGTGGAAAAGTTCAAGAGGGAGAAAGGGGAAGGAAGAAATGTTGCAATTCTATTACAATCTCAAAAATATGGAGGAAATAGTTTTTAAAAAAAACTATCTATAACTATCCATGGCATCTTTCTATAAATATCCTGTGTCATTCAGTAAATTCAGAAATTTAAATGCTCAAAATGTTTACACAGAGTCTTAAAGAAATAGTAGTTAAGTTGTCAGAAGGGTTACATGTCAATGGTGAAATTGATGCTTTGATAAACTCAAGAGATGAACTCACTTGCCCAAGTTATTACAGTGTCATGCTTATCCATATCAAAATGCCTGTAAGTGATACTCCCTGATGCTCATTTTTTTTTGTTTAATGTAATATGTCATGTATGTTTCTTATGTAGCTAGAAGAAAATTAAGAACCAGCCTTTTAATTTTCCATAAATTCTTTTCCATTGTGTATTGCTGCTTCTCTTTTTGTGCCAAATTTTCTCAAATTAATCTATAGAAATACTACTCTATGTTTACCAGGTGATGCAATGTGAGAAGATTCAACACATTTGTTGCTTATTTCTTGGGATCAAGCATGGCGCAGCATGTAAAGAGCTTCATAAACACCATTAGAATACATTACAGTTCCTTGCTTCTACAAACCTTGGAAGGCAGTCTTGAAACCTCAGATTTATTCACAGTCAAGATATGATATGGGTATTCAGATGATCACTGCAGGTTAATTCTAACTCTTCCATTTCTCAAAAAATATACAGCAATAGAAGAAAAAGTTGAAAATATTAGTTAACTGAGCTATAGCCTCTAAATCTAAATTAACAAATAAGTAAAGCTAAAAGTACTTGGTTAAAATATGCCCAATTTGGTTCACACAGATGTAATAAATATGTAACAGTATGCTGCTGACTGGACAGTCAGTTGAAGCCTAAGATAACAGCAGCTTTTAGGAACTATCTAGGCTAACAATGCCTTTCCTGCTGTCAGCAGACAAAAGGTAGAGAAACAAGAATGAACAGAAATGTTCCCAGGAGGGAACTCAGGATTCTTGCTGGTCAGGGAGCCCAAAGTTCTCACCATCTTCCAGTTCATGGTGGAGATCTTTGTAATCTAGATGGTCACGGCAGATAGGTGTGTGGAGATTATTACAGCTGATTAGCTCTTTGTTTTGTGTGATTTTGGGTCATTTTCCCTGAGATTACTGCAATTTTTAATTTGCTTATTTTTCATCCCACTACCCTTTATTTCTATACACACAGCATGTTACATAGTTTACCAACCTTTGTTCTTTCAGAAAAGTTGGTCCCTATCCAAAACCTTGCTTTTTTATAGTTGAGGTCTACTGATCTCATACTACAACTGGTATTTTCTCATTTGTTTTGTTTTGTTCTAATTATTTTACCATTACTGTTTCAAAACACCTAAGAGGGACAGCCTAATGGGAGGGGTATTTGCTTTACTCATGCTTTCAGTGGGCTCTGCTCATGGTCATTTCGCCCCATTTATTTGGATAGGACTCCTGTGGTATGTGGTGATGAGTTCTGTGCTATTTCACTCTGAGTAGTCAGGACAGAGCAGGGAATGAAGATATTGACTGTCTTTCTCTCCTTCACCTGCTGTTCTGTCTGGTCCCCCAGGCAGTGTGGATGTTGCCACTCAGGTACTTCTTGCCCCTGAATTCAGATTTATGTTATTTGTTGGGGTCATCCTTGTAGATCTCTGTACATTTTCCTGGTGCCAGATTTCTCTTTAAACCTATAATGGCTCCCTCTATTATGGTATTTCTTTTCTTCTCTCCTCTATTCTTTCCCTGACTCAATCTTCCTATTCCTTTATACTCTCCTCTCCACTTCTTTTCTCCCCTTCTCTTTCTCCTAACTCCCTGTTCCCTCCCAATTTTCTCAGGAGATTTTGTCCCTTTCCCCTTCTCCAGGGTACCATGTATGTCTCTCTTAGGGTCCTCCTTGTTTCCTAGCTTTTCTGTTGGTATGGATTGTAGGCTGGTAATCCTTTGTTCTATGTCTAAAAGCCTTATATGATTGAGCACATAACCTGTTTGTCTTTTTTTGTGACTGAGTTACCTCACTCAGAATGGTTTCTTCTGGTTCCATCCATTTGCCTGAGAATTTCAAGATTCCATTGTTTATTTATTTTTTTTGTTTTGTTCTTGCTTTTGCTGAATAGTACTCAATTGTGTAAATGTACCACATTTTCTCTATCCATTCTTCATTTGAGGAGCATTTAGTTTGCTTCTAGGTTATGGCTATTACAAATAATACTGTTATGAACATAGTTGAACAGATGTCACTGTTGTATGAATGAGCAACTTTTAGGTATATGCCTAAGAGTGGAATTGCTGAATCTTGTGTGACTTTTATTTTCCAGAAAAACCACCAGACTGGTTTCCAAAGTTGTAACCCATAAAACCCAGCAATCCTACAGGTAATTGGCGGTGGTAGAAGATTTGCATGGAAGCTCATACACTTAAAGTATATGAAACAGCCCCAGAAACAAGACCTACCCTGTCTCAACAATGTATATGAAGAAAATCAATTCCAAATGTTGCTTTCTGACCTCTTCATATGAATAATGGTACATAGAGATACACACACAAGAATAATGAACATGGGTCTCAATGAGAAGGCCTGGGCAGTCTAAGGGACCCCTGACAGTGGAACCAGGATGTATTCCTGGTGCACGAAAGGACTTTGGGAGTACATTCCCCATGGAGGGATACTCCCTTAACCTAGAGGCAGGAGGGAGGACCTAGTCCTTACTCCAAATTACTTGACAGATTTTGTTGATCCCTCCTGGAAAGCATCACCCTCCTGTGGAGTGGGGGGGAGGAGGGGATGGGATGGTGGTCCTAGGCTTGGGGGGACATGGGGGAGGAGAGAAAGAAGGAGGAAGAGGGGGAGGGAGAGAGGGAACTGGGATCAATATTTAAAACAAGGAACAATAAATAAGAATAATGCTAACAATAATGAAACATATGTAATGTTGAGTACAGAGATATAAAGGCACACAGAGAAATGATAATAATAATAATAGGGAAACACTTTTAAACATTTTATTGAGTTAGACCTACATTTTTAGACATTTAATATGGTATAATTATATCCATGTTCACCTGCTGTTAGAGTGTTTTGCTTTGACATCAGTATAGGTAGACTTCAATAAGTGATTAACTCTACTGTCATTATAGAGGAAAGACAGTGATTCATTTTCCTATTTAGAACAATTTTTTCAGAGAGACACTTTGCTTGGGCAATAGGCATTACCCTCAAGGGATATTTTGAACAGCATAATCATCCTACCTGGGATGATGTTGAAGAAAAGCAGGTGAGGAAGAGCATATAATAAACTGTTGGGGAATTTGCAGAAAGTTAACAGTAAACTGGCTATTAAAATAACAATTTTGTCTCATAAATTTCACATTGAAAATTTCTGTATATTTTGCAGGTCACAGAGTAGTGAATAAGGAGTATGTGTCCTTCTGGAATCATATGTTTGCTAATAATAAATGACAGTACCTTAGGTTATTTTAAATTTTTGCTTTCATTTGCTTTGCAAACTGGTTTACTATGCCTTTCTAATGGCCTGGGCAAACAGTCATTGTCCTTTTGTTTCATGTGTTCAAATGTGCTCTGGGTGATGACATAGCAATGTACAACATTGTGGAAGGTCTGTGGGATGCAGTACAGTGCTCTGAAAAACCACTAGCTACTTGGAACACAATCTGCCTTATTATGTCTTGCTGTTTCTGTGACCAGATATGGTTGACCTGTGAGTATCCAAGGAATAACAGCTAGCACCTTCATACTTTAGGTTTACAGAAACATTTTCATTGTTTTAAATTTGAAGAAAAGATATTGAACTTTTATTTTATGTTTTTCCTTCCATTCCTTTCTTGAATCCCTTTGTAGTATGTCTCTATCCTCAAATCTTAATCCTCCTGACTCATCCTCCCATGTACTGTATACCAGATATTCTCCACCATGTGTCAACAGCAGATTTTCAATTCCAGATTTAGTTTATATATTTATTTTATATCTGTGTTATCAGAAAATAAAATTTGGATATTGTTTTATGCAGAAAGGATTCTAAAAGCAAACGAATATAATTTTTGAGCCATTGAATCAAAGGGAAAAGTCATTCAGTCTGAGGAAAATGAAAAAATTATCTCTCAAAAAATGATTTCTTAAAGCTTATGATAAAGGTGCCATGATCCTTTTGGGTTTTCCTAGCCATCTCAGTCTGGGCATGTAGGACAAGAAAGGGGAATTTCCTTAAGCATCTGTAAATATTTTGTGGGGGAAAAACCACTTTAATTGTCTAGTCTTTTTATCAAGATCAGTGAAGGCCATCCTGACCACATGAGATGATATTCTTTTGGAGGGAGGGGGCATGTATGATGAAATGTTCCAAGGCTAGAAGCACCTTATGGTCTTTCAACTGGAAGTATAAGAAGAGAGACACATTCTATGGAACAGAGAATATGAAAGAAGGACTGATGGAGGATGTTTGTGACTCCATTAGATCTACTAGGCCAACATTTAATTTAAATAAGGATATTTAAAAAGTAGAAAGTAACTGATATGGCAAAATGAGACCAGAGACCACAAAAAGGGCCATTAGAGAGGTGAGTGTGGCCAGACTGTATAGCACCTTGTACAACAGGGTAAATAGCAGGGTTCTGTTGCACAGTGGCTTTGCAGAAACTCATGTATGTTCCTTTTCACTGGTGATTGAAGATTGTGTGGGGAGTGCAGACAGAATTTCAACCTGAGAGGGGTGTCAGCAAAACAGCCTAACCTTTGTTTTAGTTCCTGCTGTAAACAGCATACTGTCTATTGACTTATTCTTGAATAAGACTTAAGATCCCAAAGTATATGGATTCAGATTTTGGGTCTTATAGTTTTGATGTAATTGGAGCAAGGCCAGCAAAAATTTTACTCAGACAACTTTTCTGAGTTGTATGGGACTTAGCGTCTGTTGTCCCTGAACTTCTGCTTGCATTCTGTAAACCCATTTCATGTAGCCTGTTCACATAGATGTGGAGACTCATGGGCCTTAAACAAGGAACCAGAATACAAATGGCCTTGCTTCATTGACTTAGTGTAACTAGGATTTGTTGAAGAATTCCAGTTAATCTAGGACAGAATGATATGACCTCACATTTTTGACTTGAAAAGCTGAGGAGTTGGTGGCCTTCTTGTCAGTCTAAGGCAAGTTTTAGAAAGGCCAGAAAAATTAAAACTCACTATGTTAATTTGGAGCCACTATTGAAATAAAATGAAATAACAGTTGGATATGAGCTGTGAGTTCTAGAAACACGTACACTGAACTCTGAAGTTAACATGTAGGTACATCTGAGGCACTGTGTATGTTTCAGTTGGTAGGAGATATAATCAGGAAAACAAAGATAACATTCAAAAGTATTCAAAATTAAGAAGTTCAGCTTAGTGGGAAATCCAACAAATGACATCTCACAATGCCCTCAGTGGAGTAGTAAGACAACTGAAAATACTGAGGATAAAACAAGAAATTATTTTTGATAAAAGTGGGAAGATCAACTATATTGGAAATTTACTTTTCTGTTTTAGGACTCCTTCTAAAAGTTAAAAAAAAAACACCTCCACTAAAACATCTCTGTATACCCACCTACCTGAATATACTAAATTAATTAATTGTTCCTTACAAAACACTGTATAATAATATCATATAGAACCTTTTGATGCCAGCTCAGAATGGGTGTTCCTTCCTTATAATTGATAATTCCTTTCCCATTGTTAGTACCTACCCTATCCTGTATGCATAAATATGTCTAGTTAATTGTTACAAAAAAGCAGGGATAAAATGCCTCTCAAAGCCAGCTCCATGAGTTGATTACATATTTTGAGATTTTAAAAAGAAATGTATATGCATATTTTAAAATTAATAAGAAGTAAAAGTTGTGGCAAATACAGCTTCCTGTCCTCACTGTTCTTAGTCCCCTCAGGAACATGCAGATCTACTTACCATGCTATTCTTCCCACTCTGTGGTACCCTAGGTTGGCAGGAGACCCTCTTTCTCCCCTGATAAGGTATGTGTGTACAACAGGGAAACTTCTCTTTGACTTGAGAAAATGTTTGATTCCTTTTTTTTTTTATCTTAGCTGCTGTAAAATAATTAAAAATGAATGGTTATGGTTGAATTGTAAGAAGCATATTTATTATTTGGAGTAGTTATAAAAGAATTCCCTGAAATTAAAAATCATACTTTGAACAGGTCGATTAGTCAGATTTAATTTTTCTTTCACTCTCTTATATTGGTGTAAATATTTTCATCTGTTATGCATAACCAAAAAGTATATTAAACTGTCAAAACATAAATGATTTCCTTTGGCCACCATGGCTTGAGGGATTTATTTCAAGTCTGTTGTGTTACTATTTGCCCTTAGGATGTGTAATCTATATTTTAGGGGAATGTGGCTTACTGTAAGACACTTGTATTATTTATGTGTGATTAATATTTGCGTTATGGTGAATGTGGTTTTGGCCTTACTTTTCTCTTGTAGTGACTTAATCATTTCTCATAAGAATGTAGTCATTGTAATAAAACATTCCACATCTTAGTTTGTTTTTCAGCAGTGACAAATGCAATTGTAGTAAAATGTGAATTTTCAGTTATTAAATATGGCATTCTGAATGTAATTTACTGGGCTACATCTGCAAAATACTGTTGTGCAATACTGCTAAAACCAAACCAAAGGCAATTGTTGTTTATATGAATTTAAATGTAAACATTGGTGAACCATTTTTAAATCACAGTGCTTAGGCCACTAGACCTAATTTTGTGATTCTAGACATAATCCTTTAAATTGTTGATTGTTCAGATACCTATTAAGATGGTCTCATTTTAATCTGCAAACTTTCTACAAATCATGAAGATGCTTGATCACCCCATACAGATAATATTATGCTTCATATTGTGATATATGTCAAAGTTATTTACTGTGACTCACAGAAGATGTATTTTCACAACTCCACTTCTAGGAAAAAGAGTAATGGGAGAAGACTGAAAAAATATTCAGACCTCCAAAATCTGTAAGGCTAAATTCAATTAGTCATTAACATTACCACTCAGGACAGTCTTCTTTCACAATGGTGTCAGTAGAAATGCTGATTTTAGCAGTTATTGTATGCTTTGGTGTCCTGTGGACTATTGAATGTAAAGTAATTCATCTTAAAATGGCCACAAAGTCTTTGAACCTTGACTTGGTAAGCCTTTTCAAAAGTAATAGAAGAGGGTAAAAGTATAAACATCAAGGTGACATATAAATAAATATATAGACAACTTTCTTTTGTGAATAAATGAAAGGAATATATATGTGTGTGTACACATATATACAATTATACACACATATACAACTGTACACATATGTACGCATGCACACACGCACATAGTTACTCAATGAAGGATCATTTCAGAATTGTAGAGACACACAACTCTGTAATTTGATCTACCATACCATTTTTTTAAAAACTAGTTTGTCCAACATTAAATCTAAGCCCTTATTTTTATGTTACAGTGTACAAAGGGGACATATGTTAAAACAATTAGCTAGTATTTCACATAAAGTTTTAGATTATGTGTCTGTGAAGGTGTGACTGAAGAATATTACATGGTAATATTGGCACTGTGACATATGAAATGCCTTTTGGATATTATTAAAATCATGCAAGTGGCTCAAACTTACCAGGCTTGCCAAGGAAGTCATCAGGAGTACTGAAGAATCATGTTGATAATTACACTAAATTCAACCAGGGTCTGCTGGACAAGGGCTTTAAAACTTCAGAAACATCAATTAAAGCCCAAGTTGTGTGCAGTAAGCATCAAAAATTGATAAAAAAAAAAACCCTCAAATTTAGGGTTTTAGATTTAGTGTTTAAATCAATCAACTGCAAACAAGATTTAATTAAAGAATATTATTTCAAAGTGTAATTACCTACTGGGATTAGAATGAACCTCTATTGCCCATAATGTTCTCCTACTGTGATCCCACACTGAAAAATGTTGAGTTTTAGATTAATATGCATCTTGTAAGTACAAGTCCTAATCTTAATCTTAAAGGACATTTAAAACACACTTGGAGCCTTCTATGCAATCAAGCCCAGTGTGACTACCCTGTCCACCATGCTAAATTTGTGATTACATTTTTTATGTGCATGATTTAAATCGCTTTAGCAGGAGTCCAGGGAGCATTTTACCCTGCATATTAATTACACAAAGGCTTTGTCATGTGAGGGTCTCAGTGGTCATGGTCTGTAATCCAGCTCATTTGAACTGGGAGTACAGGTTTCAAGCATGCTGTGCACATCAAGCTCGGCCTTAAAGAGAGAATAGGCTGAAATGGTTAACAGGGACGCTTCCTGCTTAAGGAGTAGACGCCATTTATTTAGTCACATCTGCAAACTAATTACTTAAAATCTTAAAGTGAATATGTGTGTTCAGAGTGCTGCAATTAGTACATAAGAACAAGGTTCCATGTCACAGCACTCAGCTTCCATTGTCTCAGGCTAGCATTATATAATCACATGATCCCATCATGAAATTCCTCTTATTAAAGGGATGGGTTTTATCTGTTGAATTTCAATGATTTTTTTTTTTTTTTAGCATCATCAGTTCATTTATATGGTTGTGTTCATATTTTCCTGAGGTATTTACTCTTATTTTACAAAATTAAAGTCATCAGTACATATTTTCTTTCATAATCCTTCAAATTGCATAAGAGAAAACAAGGGTAAAAGACTATTAAATACCAAAGTATCCCATTGGAAAGCTTTCCAAATATTAAGGGAAATTTGATATGTTACTTTATTATAGAATATAATATTTAGAATATTTAGAATCCTGAATATTTAGAAACATCATATAATCTTTGCTTATACAATTTAGGGTTTCATCATACAATATTAGTATAGTATACATTATTTAACAAAAAAGGAAGTTTCCATCTGATACTGAAGTCTTGAAGTCATAGAAGCCAGAAATGGTTCTTGACCATGAGGGAGAGCCAGAATGATTTCACTGACTGTCACATGGAGACACCCATAACCCTATACTATAGCCATACCACAAACCCAGAATTTAAAAACTTAAATTAGTAATGTAAGGACAGAAACATGGGTATCTACATGCTGAATACACACCAAAAGTTCTCAACTACTGGTGCTTAGTTGATCCATTTAATGCCAAGTGCTTCTGCCTTTATTTCTGCACAAAAGAAGCACTTTTGAAATACTGACAAAACTCTGAAATAAAGGAATGGCAAAAGCTTCATCCCAGATTCAGTTTTCTGGAATACTATTGGGTTTTTCCTAACTAATGATGTGATAAGCGGTGTATTTGACATATATCACCTTTGGAAATGCTATTTTTTCCCCCTTTGAACATAAAATGGACCACAAGATCAGAGCCTAAGTGGAAATAAGGGCAAGATTGGTTCTTGTTGAAAATATATAACTATCTCTTAATTATCAGTATCCGAAAAAAGCAAAATCTCGCAAAAAATGACCATGTGTGTCAGGTGGTGGTAGCACACACCTTTAATTCCAGCATTCAGGAGGCAGAGGCAGACGGATCTCTGTGAGTGTGAGGCCAGCCTGGTCTACATAGCTAGTTCCAGGACAGGCTCCAAAGCCTGTCTGAAAAAACAAACACACAAAAATGCCTATTTATAAAAATATTTTTTATTATTTGCATATAATTTGTCATATTCAAAGCAATTTTCTCAAATTTTATTGTGTAGTTAATTATTTATAATTCTCAAAGAGGTCTATGGAAAGTTTTTTTCCTTCAATATTCAGTGTAACTGACAGTAGAAATGATGTGTGGAATGACCAGTAGTTACACACTGTATTCAATTAGAAACTGACAAAAAGACCAAGATTCTGAAATACAAAGACGAATATTACCACAGTAGAGAAGGATTTTCCACATTCTTTGTTTGTTTGTATTGCTTTGTTTTGTTTTCAAGACAGGTCTCACTATAGAGTCTCACCATAGACAGGTCTCTCTACAGACCAGGCTGGTTTTGAAATTATAGAGATCCACTTGAAGGCTGGGAGTAAAGGTATATGCCATGCTTCCCAGGTTCACGCCATTCTGTTTTTCATAGAGAGATATATTTGTAATCATGCATTAAGTATTTTGTACACAACATAATTCACTGACTTAGGAATACATATTTTGGAAAGAAGTATACCATTCATAATTACAAAAATATTCAGTCTGCTGATGTATTTTCACTTAGTCCTGTCTAAGTTCATCATGTAATTAAATAAATTACAAAGGTAGTAAATTTTAACTTAAGTTTTTGTTTCAGTAAGAATGGGATAGAAATTTATCACCAGGTTACAATATGCAAAGGAAATGCAGAGTTACAGATACTTTTTACAGAATTGGCTCAGATTCATCCAATGGAGTGAGTTGTATATTTTGAGGACTTTTTAGTGTGGTATTTGAAGAGTCAAATGCTACGTTGACTTACACTTATGCATCATTGTATTATAAAAAGATTCCAGAGAAATTTGGCTATGCCATTTAGCAGGTCTGACGGCCTCTGTGGGAGTGTGAACACTCAAGATGCCATGTAAAAATGCAGTGTCTCTGAACATTTGTGCTCTCCCACTCTTGGTTTGGTTTACAAAGATCAGGGTTTTTTTTTTTTTTTTTTTTTTTTCTTTTTAAGGAATGGCAACAATTCAGTCCATTCTAAATATTTTAATATTAACTTGAATTTTGTTAAAGTGAAGTACAGTTGTAGAATAAATAGGAAGCTAGTTCAACTGCCAGAAACAACCTTTGTAATTTTACAAATATCTTATTCAAGAAAAAGTGTTATTATCCACTAGAGCAAGCCTTTCCCTTCCGTCTTACCAGTTGATGCAAGAAATGTAAGAATCTTTGAAAAATCTTGGTGGCTGGTGTTTCTGCATTTCTTCAGAACCACACACTCATAGTTTTCATGGAATTGTTTTCTTCCTTCACAATGTCTTCCTAGCAGACAATCCTGTCCACACTAGGAATATTTTAAGAATTGATTGCTTGAATCGGTTTGAGTACTACAGCCTGATGTCATTTGATGTAAATTCAACCAAGGAAACATAGAGTTTTCTTAAAATAATCTGTCTTCTAGTAACTGCTGCATAGTATTCATAACACAGCAGAGCTATTCCATGACAAATTCACTATGAAATATGCTTTTTTTGATCATTTATTCAAACTCCCTGGTTCTGGGTGAGCATCCTTGTTCTCTTAGAACTGCTCAGAAAGTCTAGTAATTGGAAGTTAAAGTGCCCTTTCAGAGCTGATGGCTTTTCCCTTAATATACTTTCTGCTGCCCACTTAATCGGGTTGCACATTAATAAAAATCCAGATTAAAACTATGGAGTTGTTTTTCTAATAAAAAAGGCTCCATAAATATCTGGCATTTTACATCAAATTTTAATGTTTCCAATTTTGAAATTTCAGCAAAAAACTGTTGATGTGGGTCCTTTTTGATAAATTATAAAGGTAAACTTTAATGACCATTGAATAGAATCACCTTTGCTACTTGGGGTAATAGAATAAAATAAAACAAGCAAACACATTTTTCTTACTGCCACATGCCTTTCCTTAATAATAACTTTTGTCTCTTCTGCAGAAATAGATGCTGTGTAAGTCTCATTAAATTACCTGACTGATGGAATAAATACACCGCCCATAGCTCGGCAGTCCATAGTAAACTGAGCAAGGGTCTTGATATCTCAGAGTTCTGCTTATTTACACATGCCTTGGACTCTTCTCACAGATATGTAAATTACTCCAGTTAAAACTGAATGCTAAAGTCTACACCATTAGTCCTCCACTTCATGATCTCCACATGGGGCTGTTAGAGGGATAATGTACCATACAATACACGGTTTACTTTTAATTAATAGAAAAAATGTGAAATGAATATTAAATGTAGCTTAATGTGAAAGAAAGCACAAAGCAATTTGGGTGTTATTTATTTATTTATTTTAAAAATATTCAGTCCCGCTTCATGATTAAAAAATAAGCAATACATTACTGGACTAGAATTCTTACAGAAACCTTTGGAAGGAAAAAAGGAGTCTGGAAAGGCCTTTGCAAACCAGACAGAAGTCCTGGGATGGACACAAAGGCCTTGCTTAGTGAGGCCAGAGCTTGGATTGGATTGCATTCTAACAGAGCTTGTCCCTCTGAGCCTCTACATTCCCTGCTGAGATTGTCCTCTGCTCCATACCATACAAATTCTAGATCTGGTATTAAATCTTAAAGCAAAAAGCTCATCAAATAGAGCATTTAATTAAAACCCAAGATCTGTTTGTCTGCATTATAATTCAATGTGTCAAAATTAATGCCTCTGTTTTTAATAAATAGAATTACCAGTTCACAAACAGTTTATCACACAGTTCACAACCACAGAATGGAATTTTAATTATATAGCATTATTTATAGCAATGAAATGATTGTGTTTCATAATATTTGCCAACAGCACAAGTTAGGGTTTTAAAAAAGCAAAGCTTTATTGAATAACCCTTCCTTGGTGGATTCCCCTTTGTCTTATTTGGCTCACCTAGGATAAGGTGAGGACCTTGGATACAGAAAAGATCAGGAGCAATTCTACCATGGCTTTGGGATATAAGAAAGTCCTCAGCCAAGGCACTTATTTGCAAGAATAAAGGGTTTGAAGTAAAGCCTGAAATTAGTAACTTTTCATCTCCTTTTACCCAGACAGCCAGTGTTTTGTAATAAAATAAAGACCTTGCACTCTCCAACCTTCATGCTAGACAGACTGTGAAACCTAATGCTACTCAATTTTAAATTGTTCATACATTCTTAATTGTGATGTTATCCTTATAAGTGATAGTAATGGTACCGTTACAATCCTAAAACCAGCAGGCACCTACCAGTGAAACGGGTTCATTTAAAGTACATCCATGGACTCTTTAATATGGGAGGCTATTCAAAAACGTTAGGCTGGGAGAGAGCCAGGAAGATGCTTGATTTTACAGTTAAGAATTAGGTAGCTTGCTCTGATTAGCAGAGGAAAAGTGAAATGCCAGTGCTTATTCTAAGGAGTATTTAAAGAAAATTTGAGGGGGGGAAAAAGGACCCCAGGCTTATGGAACACTTGGAACATTCTTCTTACTCTCCTTAAAAGAACCCCAGCTCCAAACAATTGTTTTCAAATTATTTAGCAGTGATCCAATCACATTTGGAGGCAAAAGAGATACATAAGACCATGAATAAATGAGTTGTTCACATTAAGAAATGGGCAAATTTCTTACATACAAGCTGTGCTTGTGTATGAAGGTGAGTTTCAAAATGGGTTTTTGAGGAGGATACGCCGAAGCCCAAGGAGTTCTTGATTGTTAAGAACCAAGTTAGATCATGTGCAACCTAAAATCTTTACATCACATACTACACTAGTCTTTTTATTTTCTCCAACGTTTAAAAAAAATAATGTTGCTTGCTTGAATTCATTTTCAGACTCGTTTTAGTGATACCAACACTTGTCATGGTGTTGGGAGAAGAAATGTCTCTCTGAAACGTGGCCATATTCTTTTGAAATATACTTGTTAAAAAAACTCAGCAACTTTTTGAGGTTGTGTCGTTTTTAGATGGACATTTTTATATACATCAATTTCTGTAACCTTTTGAGTATTTTTTTTTCAGTTTGCAATTTCACATTAAAAGTTCCTAATGAAAAAATATATTTAGCTGCTAAATATTTTATTCAACTATCAGTTTCTACAAGATGGATGTTAATAACAGATGCCTGTGTATCTAACTATTGGTCTGAAAACAAAGCTCTTCCAGGATTCTCAGAACAGTGTTTCAGCATTGTCTCTTAGTTCAAGACTGCATACCATGCTGTCTTGGGAGAGCAGATGTGAGTGAGCTGTGTTTCAAAGTACCTTGTTTGTTTCTTCATTCTTTCTTCTATTCATCAAATATCATACTTGAATGACTATTAAGTATAAAGCAGGTTAGTATGGCATCTTCCCTCTACTTCCCATAAGAACTCATTCAAAATAGTGACCATTGTTGCTGGATTGTTTATATAATTGCATATGTTAACATTATGGATTCACTGAAACACACACTTTGTCTTTTCAACATGCATGCTGCTATAAAAAATATTTATTTTCCTTTAGGGTAATAAATACAATGGCCAAAGAAAGAGTTATAACACTGAAAAGTGTCTCAGCCCTTAGACATGTGGTAGATATTCATTTCTGTGACAAAAAAACATCTGAGAAGGGAAAACTAACAGGAGGAAACTTTTATTTGGCTCATGGTTTCCATGGTCCCAGTCCACTGTAATGTGGCCCCATCACTTAAAATTTTCTGGGAGGTAAATCATAATGGCAGGAAGAATGTAACAATGTAACAGAGCAAGTTCTCAGACTTTAATGGTGACAAGGAAGAAGCAAAGGAGTAGAAGGAGGTTGGATGGGTAGAGGTAGAGGGAGAAAACCAGATGTAGTTGCCTTATCTTCTGAAGGGAATCTTCCAAAGGAGCTCTTCCTCTTCCCTAGACAAAACTTTTGAAGGTTCAGTCTACTTCTAATAGCCAGGTTAGTTAGCTGAAACCAAAGGCTTTAATACATTGTTGCCAATGATAATATTTGAATTACAGCAAAATAAATCTTTTACTTCATGTTTGTGATTTTGATCCACAGAATGCCAATTGAATCCAGAATTTAAGCATCTGACTGTCTTAGGATAATAAGGATAGAGAAAACGATACAACCAATTGATACAGATGACCAACATTTATGGATTGTTTTTGATGTGCAAGGAGGAGCTGTTGTGTATATTGTAATATATAACAAATGACTAGGTCATTAATGTATTGATTGAGTGGACATGCTATGATGAGAGAAAAATCTAAAAATTAACTTTATTTAATTCCCTTACTACTTCATTAACTTCTCTGAATGGACTTTCATTTTAAAATTTTTAATTTAGACTTACTTTATATTCATTTTGTTTTATTTTATTATGTGTATGTTTGTTTTGTTTGATTATGTGTATGAATAACACATGTATGCCTGGTGCCTGAGAAGGTCAGAGGTTACCATGGCATCCTTTGGAGCTGGAAAAGGATGGTTGTAAGCCACCATGTGGATATTGGGAATTGAACCAAGGTCCACTGAGCGGCTCTCTAGCATGTAGGATTTACTTTGCTTCTTGATCAAAGTTCCAGTAGGACCAGTGACATCCTGCTAATATTAATTATCCAAAATAACATCAAAAATAAGAGCAATGAAATTTATGACTACATTAAATGTCATCCTAGAGCCTTCATCCAGTAGATGATGAAGCAGAGAGTCACAGCTAAGCACTGAACAGAACTCCTGAAATCCAGTAGTAGAGATGGTGGTGTGATAAGCAAAGGGGTCAAGACCATGCTTGGCAGACCCACAGAAACAGCTGACTTAAGCAAGTGGGAGCTCAAGGACCCCAGCCAGACAGCTGCAGAACCTGCTGAACATGGGTGACAGTAGGCCTGGGTAGTCTGTGGGGCTTCTGGCGGTGAAACCAGTGTTTATCCTTAGTGCATGAATGGACTTTAGGAGCCCATTCCCCATGGAGAGATTCTCTCTCAGCCTAGATACAGTGGGGAGGTCATAGGCCCTCTTCCAAATGATGTGACAGACTTTGATGATTCTCCCATGGAAGGCCTTACCCTCTCTGAGGAGTGGATAGGGTGGTGGGACAGGAGGGTGGGGAGGTATGGGAGGCTAGGAGGGAGAGGAAACTGGGATTGATATGTAAAATAAGATGGTTTCTAATTTTAATAAAAATATTAAATAAATAAAAAGAAAAGTTGTTAAAAAAAATAGCAACAGAAACCAACTGTTTCAGGTTCAATACTATTTCTACTCACTAACTGAAAATCATTAACTCTTTCAATTTAATTTAACTTAAAGTATTTTTCTGGCTCATGTTCATTGTATATTTGTAGGAGGGACCAACTTACAAACATAGACAAAACATTCTGTTCTCTATCAACTGAGCTATGGCTGTCACTTAAAGTCACTGATCTGGTTAGGGTACTGACAGAGTCCAAACCAACTGTCTATGTAGAAGAGTGGAGCCCTAAGGCAACTCTCTACATGTTGCCTTCTTCCATACTTTGTCTCCCTTCAAAATATCCCCTTCTGAATTTGAAGAACTTAACTTCATTTTTAAAACACAAAGCATATGTTGTCACCTGTGGCATGTTTAGGTGCAATGAACCTCTGAAGTGCAGTTATCTCTTGTGTTCCTATAACTTTTGCCTGCTTCTCTATTAGCTCTGAATCAAGGGCTATCTCTTCACTGCACCACAACTTTTAGATGAAAAAAAGCAATCACAAATTTGAGGTTTTTTTTTTTAATATCATGAATACAGACTGGATTTATACTTATGTTTGGCAAACAAATAAGCAAATAAACCCAACATCTATAAATTTCCATGTAGAATTTCCTTTCTACATAGGAAAGCAAGGGAAAGAATGTGGCAGAGATACCTGAATTTTTAAGTTTACCACTCTTCATTCACTTGCATGGACCACCTTGTGTCCATCAGTAAATGAACAGGTCTATATACATTGTAGAATTCTGTTCAGCCACAGAGAACTCAACAATACTGTCATTTGAGACATCATGGATTAATTCACAGAACAGTATGACAAATGAAATAAATCTGCCGTAGAACAACTAGTACATGTAGCTTCATCTCATTTAGATTCATAATTTTTAAAAAATGTTGAATTCACGGAGCAGAGAGTGTTATGGTGGTTGTTAACAGCTGGAAGAAAATGTGTCCTAGGAAGACATTAGTTAGAGGATAAAGGTATCAGGGAAGGATGAGTAAGTATGTGGATATTGCAATGTGGAGAATATAGTTAATATTTCATTGTATACTAAAATTTTTCTAAGATAGTAGAACTTTACTACTAAAATGAAATGAGTTCCCAAAACTATGAATATGCTATTTTGTGTGACATCATCATTCCATAATATATATATATATATATATTATGGAAAATTTAAACTTATTGCTTTAATTTTGACAATAGAAATTTGAAAGCATTTACCTTGTTAAGTTCTGATACTGACATAAAAATTTAAACTATTGAATATGCCATTTACAATAGTTTAAAAACAAGAACAAGAGAACATTTTATAATTAAATAATCCATAATCCAATTTCTCACAAAGGAGTCAAACACATTTCATTAATATGCCTTATGTTGTTCAACACACTCTAACTTCTCAATTTCTATACTGTTTCCATTATAAGCATATTTTATCAATGAAATCATGTAGTATACAACCTTTCGGGATTTATATTTTTTCACTCAGCATGGTCCCCAGATTCATACAAGTTGCATGTAATGAATTTGTTTCTAAGTAGCATTCTATCATATGGATGCACTATGATTTCTTTAACCATTTGCTCTCCAAAATTATCTAGATTTAATTTTTTGCTGTTATAAGTAAATTGCTGTAGATACCTGTATACAGATTCTCTCATAAATTTAAGTACTGAATAAAAGCTATCAATTGGGCCTATATGTCTAGCATATTGGCTTTTCCCATTTATTTGTTCTTGTTCAAGCTTGTTTTAGTTAATTAGGCACTTTAGCTTATCCATATCTACACAAAACCTTGCTGGGACCTTGGTGGGATGCTAAAACTATAAGCTGGTGAGGTGTAGTCAGAGCTCAAGCAGACCCCATATGGTTACTTTGTTTCACATTACAAATATATGGGAATTCCCTGTCTCTTTTGCCTTTGATTGGTGTTACATAATTTACAGCACACAAATTTGTGGTATACACTTTTTGTTTTTACTTTTATTCTTTGGTGTTTTTAAATGTCATTGTAAATGGTACTATGTTTTTAATTTTGACCAATAGTCCCTAAAATTCCAAAACTCAACAAATAGTTGCTTTTAAAAATGACTATGTGATCACTAGCATTTAAGCAATACTAAGAATTGCTTTAACCTAAATAATAACTTAAATATATATCTCAAAATATAGCATAAATATAATTCAAAATGGAGAGAAGTACCAAGAATTATTATCACTAATGTACTGACTCCATTAGTATATGGAGTTGCCTGTAACCATTAGAACAATTTTTCAGAGATCCGGGCCCAAGCAAGTACAGTGATATAGACTTACAGGAAGGCAGAAATTTTAAAGGACTGTTCAAGTTGAGCAGCAGCTGGGCTGTTTTATTTAACAGTAAGTGTTACTGTTAAATCACTCTTATGACACACATTTGTACATGTACATGGTCTACAAATTATGATGAATCTTCAATTTGAAGATGGTTTGAGAATATACCCGAACAATTCTGATATTCACTTTTAGCTGCATATTCCATAAGCTGCATGAGACATCCAACATTCTATTATGAAATGTGCTTTGGTTGAGACATTTTTGTCTAGCTGTTGGGGAATTTAGATCTGTTTAGCAAAAGACTTTTGGGGCTGCAAACCCTAGGGTGTAATCTTGTCTGTTACTGAAAAGTGATAAATTGATAGGAAGAGTCTCTCTCTCTCTCTCTCTCTCTCTCTCTCTCTCTCTCTCTCTCTCTCTCTCTCTCTCTCTTTCTCTCTCGGTTGGTCAGAGAGAAGCAGGCAGCTTTCTCTTCACTCCTGGACAGAATGATTTGACTAAGGCAGCTGGAAAAGCGGTGGTGTCTAACCTGTTCTGTTTCTGTGAGGGTGTACCCCTACTTTAAAACTAAGTAAATTCTTGAGAACCTTTACCAGACTCTTGTGGATTCACAAGACAAATAGTAGCACATCGAACATATCTAAGGTAGGTAAGGTTTATCATCCTTTCACAGGAAGTTGTCTCAAATTCATTGTTAATTCATGAAGTTTTCACTTTGGTGAGTCTGTCATGACAAACCCATTGATACTGAGGAACACCTCTATAATATATACAATGGCACTGCTGTAGCCTGTACACTATGAAACAGGCAGAAAACAGCCTCCCAATGTTCATGTAACAGATGAACTTACAGAATCCTATTTTCATCACAGGTTAACTTTTCTACTCAAGCTATATATGCATTATGCTTTTGAATACTCTGATTTCACAATCATATTCAAAGGGTGGTAACAACTAAGAGCAGGTCTCAAAGCTGTGGTTTAAGCTCAATTCTGCTCAATATTTGTATCAGTCACTTCTCACTTCTTCTGTCAACTGTTCATCTATAATGCATGAATGAAATGAAGTGATTTACATGACATTTAAACTGTATCATTATCATGACTTAACATTATCTTCCTAAAATGCATTGAGCATAGACAAAATGCCCACAGCCTTTATGGCAGCATACGCAATCACACCAGCAACACTCTCCAAACTCATTTCTTGCTAATGTCACCCAGATCACTCTCACAGTTCAATGCTGATCTTTAGTCTTCTCAAATACATTGAACTCTGTTTTCTTGGATTGACTGTGATTTTCTTGTGTATTCTTCTGGTTTTTCTCTTGTAACTTATCTCAAGATATCCGCTTAATTGTAAATTCCTTAGTATGGTCCAACCTAAACTTAGGTTTGTCTGCTCCTCTCTTTCTTAACACCTGCTGTTTGCTAACCCAACAAAATATTTCCTTTTGAATATAACCAATACTAGTAATTTTGCTTCTTCTCTTGTTTTTATAATTGTTTCTGCAGAATAATTGTGGGACACAAAGGGAAAGGTTGTCTGCCTGTAGGCAGAAATACAAACTCAGTAAAATTTTGTTGGGTGAATGAAACACATGAAAATAAATACAAATTAAAAAGGATAAAGTCTATGATATATGTTCATACCATATATATGACTTAAAATCTATTGTGCATACTATGTCACAAACAAAAGAAGAAACTTACAGTATTTCCCAATTGTATATTTGAGTATTATGATATGATTAGAGAAGTGTCTGATATGCTGTGATATAACTGCATATCTTAACTTCGGTTCTATCAGTGTCTCACTGTGGAATCACATAGTCCATACATTCTAGCCATTTAAAGAATAGCTTGATGTTTTGTTTTGATAATTATAAAGTAAACCATGTAAACACTACAGCCAAAAAGATTGACAATTATTATCACTTGTGGTATTTTAAAAAGTAACATGAGTTGGCTGAAGTATACATAAGTGGAGATCAAAATTAAAGAAAAATACTACTTATATGCAATGGAGATGAAACGAAAGCATGATGTATTTTGACTTTGGTAAAAGAAGGACTGAAACATGACATTTTTCCTTAAATACCTGAAAAAAATAATTGAGTTAGTATGCTCTCAAGAAGCAAAACAGGCTGGTAAGCAAGATCATATAGTCAGTTAGAGATTAGCTTAACTATCAGGAACATGTTCCTGCCCCACCAAGTAATGAGCTTCTCATAAAATGCAATAAAATAATCAATACTTGAACATATCAGGCTTCTTTATTCTGTAACATGTTTTCCTAATGTGGAAGGAGAGTAGAGATTTTGAACTTCTAGTTGGTGGTCCAAAAATATTCGTTATACTAGTGAGGTAACCATGTTAGGAGCACTATTGGGGAAACATTTACAGGAGAAGTGAGATTTGAGTCAAAAGCAGAACTGTATGGATGTTTCAGTCAGGGAATATTCAGGAGAAAAAGTGTCTAATAGAAGTGAAAGTGTGTATCAACATATATCCATTCATGTTGCACCATTTTATGCAGACATATTTTATGGATCACAGACCACTGAAATAGGAATGAAAAGGAGCTTGGTCACATTTATCTTTAAATTCTTTACTTTAGTCATAAAGTGGATTTAAAGGGAAGGGAAGTGTTTTTTTATTTATCCACACAAACTCCTTCAATAAAGCAAGACTAATGACCATAAGTTTACAAATAGCAAACAACTATAAACAAATACTTATAAATATATTTCATTTTAAACATTATGTAGATTTGCTTTTTTTCCAGGAAGATAAGAGGCCTTTTCCTTCCTTGTGCATCTGACAAAGAGCTGGTGGCTTTTCTCTATAATTTGCTATTATCCTAAAACTCAAAAGCAAACCCAAATGCCATCAGTGGTTATAAGCTGTGATATGTTTGAAAATGGAAATTTGACCACTTCAAATAGCAAAATCTTCATTTCCATTATAGTTTTATGAGCTGATTGTAGAGCAGGATAAAACGTACACTATTCTGTAGCCTGCTATGATGCACCTGGCAAAATGATGAAAATAAAGACAATTATTTGTACTAGAAATAGCATATTTCATTAAGCATATCATGCATGAGTATAGCTATACCAGCACACAATCCTTTTGTTGGATTTATAACCTACAAGCTTTAGAAAGGTATTCTATTTTAGTTAAGGAAATTTGCTACTAGACAGCACTGTAGTATGACTATTTCTTTAATTATGGATTTAAAATATACTATTTTACAAACCAACAGCACTCAATAAACTAAGTAGTCAATTAAATTGGTATTCATCTTCTGAGCGAAAGCACAAAGAGATTACTTATTTAAAAGAGACAAGTGTTTCCATTACTTTAGCACCAGAAAGTCAGGCTAAAGCTTAAATAAGTTACTTCTCTAGGACTGAATATAGTCAAAAGGCAAACTTTCAAAGGTCTTTTATGGTTCATGTGAATAATAAAATCTTTTGCCAGAAATAAAATAAACTAAGTATAGTCTCAGCAAAAGTAAGAAGACCTTACCAACAACCTTGCTTTTTAAACTGCTAATCAGTAAGTTGCCAAGTGAAGACTCAGAAACTTCAACTTAAGAAATGCTTTAGACAAAATTTAGGCTATTTTATCCTTTGTATTGGGATAAAAACAGTATGAACTATTATTTAGGGAAATAACAATAAGTATTATTGACCAGAACTGATTGTTTAGCATGAATGAAGATTCCTGAGTTTTCTAAAATAATACTTTTGTCTGTATGTCAGGCATATAGATGTGAAAGAAGAGTCTCTCTCTGTGTTCGAGGTCTTTAAACTCTTGTACCATGGTTGAAGAGGCATCCTTGTGATGATTTGTGCTGTTTAGGATTATCTGGCTGTCAATCATTTAGATTTTCTAATGGAGTTTGTTATCATTATTGTAGACATGCCTTTCTAATCTTTGGTGTATTTCTAATGCAGAAAAGCTATGTCTATTTGGGTTATACTCTGAGGTTTCTATTGCTGTTTTTAGTTGTCTGACATAGGATAGGGTGCTTGGTATTTTGAGATTCAGTTTTTCTTCTGTTTTCATATCTTGAAATGAGAGCTGTACAATATATAGACAAAACATGGAACATATGAAGGTTATGTCAGCTCTGATGAAATAAAATAAGTATACTCTATTATATTCATTATTAGATGTTGCATAAATATAAGGTCATCATTCTGCTTAGAAGAAAGCAAAGTGAGTCATTTACTGATTATTTGGGTAAATATTATGGGTGCCAGAGTGGTTCTTATTGGTTACTTCTAGACTCTTGGTTCCGAATATTATCATCTGGTTTTAGTCATTCATTCAACAACATCTATTTAGTGCCTCCAGACTTCTGTCCCTCTCCTAAGCCCTCAGTAAATAACGATGAATAGCATAGAGCTTTTGCAACTCTCACTGTGCTCTCATGTCAGTAGGAGAGACTGAGTCTTAAACAAACAAAAATACATTAAGTGCTATGGAATAACAGACAAGAGACTTTAAGAGCTCAGGGAACAAGTGCTAAAATCCTCTTATAAGAGGAAGAGAAATACTTAAGGGTGATACTCAGGTGGGATTTTGAAAGACAAGTGGTGTTTTTCCAGGATGTTAATGTTAGGTATAGGAGGGCACTTACCAGAAAATACTCCAGCATATATGAGAGCAGGAAGTTGAGGACACAGTGAAGGAGAGTGGATATATGCAATTGAGTTTATATATATATATATATAGAGAGAGAGAGAGAGAGAGTAAAAGAAAACACAGCTTAAGAAATTGATAAAGGTTCTGATATCATGCCATGATATCATGGAAGTGGTAGTCAAATATCATATTTCATTCTATAAATGTTCACTGGCATCAGTGTTGAGAATCTTTCCAATCCACAGTGAGTAAGCATGAAGAGACTGAAAATTTACTTGTAGAATCTAACTAGTAAGGTCACACTGCTATGATGTTAATTCTATCCAGTTTATCACCTTGCTACTCTTTATAGCTGTCTGTCAATAAGAATGGTCAACATTACTTCAGAATGCTTTTGAAAAATTGTGAATTGCCCCTTAGTGTCTTTTGTAATATAATGAAAGGGAAAAATATGATTATTGAAGGAGTCAAAATTTGACATTCTATTTTTCTCCCCAATGAATTGAATTCTTCTGGTTTTAAAGTACACAAGCAAACACATGTACTATGAATATACCCTAAAGGGCTAAAAAAAAAAAACACTCATGTACTCCAAACCCTCATTATCAGGTAAATTTATCAGTACTTTTGAAAATCACTTGTGCATCTTAATGCCATTTTCCCTGTTTTCACTGTCCAGAGTTTGAATGCATCTTCCTTTATGTTCCACAAAAGTGTGGATAGTCATGTGATTTCTTTGTTTAAGTCCTTTCTGTCACCCACATGCCAAAAAATAGGATTAAGATTTCTAGAACTACTCTATGTCTGATTGACAAACATGAGAATATTTCCCAGTTGGCATCATAGCACAAAGTTGGTGAGGTGAAAGCACATTTTATGTTAGCACAGACTCAAAAATCCTTGGAGCACTGAAATGCACATATGTTATCTTTGAACTGCTGCCAAATCATAAGGGAATCTAAAGAAATATGAAAACGTACATATAGAATGCGATGTTATCATTAAATTTGTACGCTGCTAGGTGTCAGTCATTCTTGTTCTTTGAGCCCATTTTGATTGTATTAATTAATATTCAAAGATTCCAAATGCATTTTCCTAGGTCAACAACAACAATTTGCTAGATTTTTTTTTTTTTTTTTTTTGTATGAGACATCTTACACAGCAGTTCCTTAAACCACTTCACTATTTAGTACAAAACAAGTCTCGATGAATATTCTCTGTAGCATTGCTATGTTTTCTGTTACCATTGTTGTTGACGCTTATCTTCTGAGGATGATCAATTGTTTTAGTGAAAGAAATATGTCAGTACTGGGGATTTTGTAATTTGAAGGCACTGTATTACACTTTTTTTCATATTTTAACAATTCAGGTTTCTTATAATTCTTGTGAAACATTCACCTCTTATGTTTCAATTGATGTGCCCATCTTTTGTTAATCCATCCTTTTCTTGTTATTTACAACATGTAGAGGATACATTACAGATGTCCCTCTTACTCCTCCAGATGTCTTTTCTTTTGGAGAACTTTCCTATGGGAACATGTGACTAGTTGGCTAGTTTATGTGTCATTTCCAAGAGGAGACAACGAAAAGCCAGGTAGGAATGGACTTTAGTCTCTGCCTATTTAAGAAATCATGGAGATGGGGGCAGAAATGGTGACACAGCTACCTGGGAAAGTGATCTGTTCCACATTTTGCAAGAAGTAGAATTAAATTATGAGTTCTAATCCAGTATGGGTTGAGGTTATGTTTTACCAAGTCTGTCATGATTGATATGATACCTTTTTTTTTTCATGAAGATTAACACTGTAATTCTTTCCTGAACAGAAATTCCACATTATTACTCATTTTCATGAACTATCATTGTACTAATACTAGAAAGATGACAGTTTGGGAGATAGTATTTTTGCTGTTAGAATTAAATTGTTTTTATTCAGTATTCTTGTGGCTGTTTTCTAATGTTTAAGAAATAAGATAAGCCAGCCTCAATATTTCATAAATTTAATATATAGCATGAATCATTATATTACAGTTTCATGTAGAGATTAGTGTCAGCTATGAACATAGACAAACATATTAATCTGAAATCATTCAGACAGCACCAATGAAGATATTAAAATTTAGGATGATTGTGTTGTTTTTCATGATAATGGAGTACATGTTACATGTAAACTTCATCAGGCTAATTTGTGGATGGTGGATTTCCTAGGCAGGAAATTCTTCTGTCTTGGACTGACATAAGTGTAACAAATATTGATTGGAGCAAGTGTGTATTGAGTAGTTAAGGCTAGGTTAAGGTCAATATTAAACCACTTCAAAAAAGAGACTTAGAAATATTTGTGCTCACCTATTTTGGGTGTTACTCTGTGCCAGTCATGTTTAAGGAGGGAATCCATGATAAAGTTAGCACCTCGTGGCAGGGGTAAAGAGACTACTACAGCCAGGTAATAACTGCTCCGAGTGTCACTCATACCCTTCTTTACATTCCATTGGATAGAGCAATGTATGTGATCAAATGGTATGACAGAGGGGCAGAATAGGTCATTCTCTCACATGAAAGGGCAACAAACATTTTGAATCATGATACAATCTTACTGAAGGTTAAGCAGGAGCTTGTGAGGCAAGGGGCAGGATCAGAAAGTTAAGCCCTTTGACATTTCCAAGAAGATATACTCATTGTCAGCAATGTTTGTAGCAAACTGAGCAGAGGGGGAACAGTGATGAATATAAATAACCAGAGAGTCTGAGAACCCAATCTTTATTCGAAATTGAAGATGCTCAAGAGAAGACTAAGAAAAATAAGGCACCAAGTAAATGTCGGTAGGATTTAGACCTGAAAATTTCAGGGAGATTTCCAATTAAAAAGCAGGAGTGAAAGAAGGGTAAAAACCCAGCAAACTTTTTTTTTTTGTTTTGGTGTGTGTGTGTGCATGCGCGTGTGTGTGTGCTGTTGTGAGATGAGGTTTTTGTTTGTTTTATACAAGGTCTCCTATAGCCCTGGCTTTTTTAAACTCAGTATATAGCTAAAATTAACTTTGACCTCTTGATTCCTCTGGCTTCACTTTCAGAGTGTTACACACACACACACATATATATTTATGTATGTATGTATATATATCACAGCACCATGCTCCACAGCTAGTGTTTATCATGCAATATATTAAAAATTGGAAAAAGTTAAATCCTTCTGTGCCTATCATACATAAATAAGTATGAAGACAGACTGATTTTCTCTTATCCATAGCCTATTTCATCAATTGCTTTATTTCTAAAACATCCACATATTGTACAATTCAAATATTATCTACCTCAAAAAGCTAGAGCCACATACTATAAAAATACCAATGTAATTTATAAAAATAAAAAACATGTTTTACATTGTCCAACATTGAAACACAGGAGCACAGGTGTATTAGTTCAGTTTCAGGACTCCAGGGAACCTTAAATTTATTTCTAATGCTAACTTGCCACTCTTGAGAGCATGACTCT
The DNA here is from genome assembly GCF_943737965.1 of Phodopus roborovskii. Lineage (NCBI taxonomy): Eukaryota > Metazoa > Chordata > Mammalia > Rodentia > Cricetidae > Phodopus > Phodopus roborovskii. Next base: position 47,344,298 of record NW_026126418.1, read on the forward strand.
GAAACTCTGTATTGGAGCACTCTAGAGACATACAAATGATAGACTATGTAGTTGTGAGTGTGTAGAGATTGACAAGTTGGTGTATCTGAGAGATGGTTGATAGGACATTTGATCTGTGCATGTTTGTAAACTAATAGGACATATGTAAGTCCTACGTTATGGATTGCTGGAGACTTGATAAGACCATGTCTGAAGAACTCAAAACCTAAGGGAGGCATGGATGTAAGTCCTATAGTCCAAAGATAAGACAATTTGTGTTCTTAAACCCTATATCTGAAGAGAAAAATTCTATCATGTTTCCATTTTGAGATTCAGACTAGACTTCACTAGTTTTCTTTTATTCAACCAGTGGGACAGTCCATGTGTATGTTGAACATAAATCTTCTCCATTCAAGCTAGTCATATTTCCAAGAAAGTATTCACTGGAAAAAAATCCTTCAAATTATTGTGTTATTAACTGTCTAGGTATGGTATCCCTCATATCTGCCAAGTAATAGTCAAAATTAGCAATATCAGACTTTGCACATCAAAACCTGTCCAAAGCAAAACTTTCATTCCTATTCACCCAAAACAAGAACCCTTTTCCACTCATTGCTTTCACACAAATAGATCCACAACTATGCTTTGCCCTCCAAACCCTTGGGTTCTCATTTATGACTTTCTATTAGCAATTTTGCTATATCTTCCTTAAATTCTGTTAATTTTACTTCCTTAATATATTACAGATCCATTCTGTTACCTATGGTTCAGGTCAATATCCTTCCGTCCTTGGATTACTGTAGCCATTAATTAACAATTCTATTGTTTACACCACATTCTTCAGGTCTCTCTGCTGCAACCTGAGAGATATTTTTTAAGTTGTGCATAATATACATATTTCTTAGGAACTTCCAAAAGAACTAAACTTATTTCTGCCTTTTGACCTTTTCAGTAACTATTCTTTTGCTTGAAATGTTCTTACCTTAGATTTTATCATGGCTGGTTCCTTTGTGCCATTTAGATCTTTGCATGAATATCATATCTTCAGAGATATCTCCTTAAATTCTTTGTCTAAATTTGCATTCACTATCACATTGCTCTCTTAATTTTCTACCAAATACTTAATAATTACCTGAGACTCTGTCTATATATCTCTTTGCTGTTTTTCTTTCTTTTACATGTGTCTAACAATATTATTTTTTGTTCCTCTCCCATATGTCTGAATGTACATACCTACATATTTTATATGTATATATATGTATATATATATGTGTGTGTGTGTGTGTATGTGTGTTTGAAATTACATATATAAATATATAAACACACATATAGAAACATATATGTTCTAGTTATATAGTTGGCACTTATAAGCACACACATAAATACCTACACACACACACACACACACACACACACACACACACACACGAAAAACATCAAGCCTTGGAATAAACATATACCTATTAAAAACTAGAAATCAATTCATCTAATTTTCATTAACAATGAATATTTGTGAAACTGCATTCTTAACCTAAAAACTGACACTTCATAATGAGAATCTCTAAATCTTGTTGATTAAAGTGCTCTGAACTGTCAGAATCTAGAGAAAGTTTCTCAAGACAAGGAGACTACCTATAAGAAGACTGGCAGGAAAAATAACATCACAAACTTCCTAAGTTAGAGTAAACTAAATACCTGGTTCTGTTTTGTGAAGTGATGGGAGATGTCATTCTGTATATGTTTCTCATACTGGTTAATAATAAAGCACTGTTGGCCAATAGGAAAGGAAGATAGGAGGGACTAGGAGACAAGGAGGAAATAGGAAGTAGTAAGGAGGAGCCAAGATGGAGAGTCTGGAGAAAGCAGTATGCCGCCAGCTCCCCGGTAAGAGAAATACATAGATCAGCAGAAATGGGTTAATAATTAAGGCAGAGCTAGCCGATAAGAAACATTAACAATGCCCAGGATGGAGTAAACAAAGGGTTATGCAAGCTGGGAACTGAGTATTGAGTTTGAGGATAGAGAAAGTTTCTACTTCAAAATGGCTGTGGTTTAAACTCCCTGGAGGACATTTTGTTGCCTTTGACTACAAGGCACTGTGGGATATTGCTGTCCTGGTTCTCTGATATCTTCTCATGAAATGGTCATCTAATTGGTTCTCTGAACATTCTTTCCAAGGTCTCTTTGTACTGTACAAACTTACATTTTGTGCAATACTCAAAACCTACTGCAATTTGCAATTTCAAAGTAGTAAATGACCCCATGGAATAATTACTCTAATAGTTCTACACTGTATCATTTGAAAAGTGTTTGGATAAATGAGTTTTCTGACATATACAAAGAAGTATATATTGGTCTTTATTCTAGCTTGGTATGTACAGGAAGCAAGTAAGTTAAGTTTTATTAACTTAACTTTAATTAAAGTAAGCTAATTGCATTAGTTACTATGTTACATTAGTACACACCTAATCTGAAGAAACTCAATGGTAGAGTTTTGTCTTTGCAATGAGTACAAACTTCCTTCCAATTACCTCAACATTGTATTTTTTATTAAGTCTCCAGTGTTTCCATTCTGATAGTTCAATAAAGCAATGATGTCTTAGTCAAATTAAGGACAGAAATAACGCGGTTAAATAAGGATCAGGATAAACAAATAGGCCGAATAGATGTTTATTCAGGGAGAAATAACTTACAACCTAGACAGATAACACCAGGAAATTCAACCCGATCCTCTCCTGTCCTAGTCACGCCAGAAAGACAGCGTCTTTCCTGGCCCCCTCCGACCTCCTTCCACAGGTGACTCCGCCCATGGCTCCACCCCCCAATGGGCGTGGTCAGTGCCACAGAACTATCTCACTACAAGAAAGAAGATTATTTTCTCATACTGCTGCTCTGAAGCCAGCCTTACTAGTAAGCTTAGAGGTTTGGAGTAATCCTTCTGAATATTGTGTGAATATATGTGGCTATGATTAGTTTAACAACAAGCTGACTGACCAAGATCTGAACAGGATAAAATTAGATGGGAAAGCCAAACTGAGGATGATAGGAATGAGGAAGACCGGAGTCAGGGGAGATTCTAGCCAAACAAAGAGGAAGGAAAGTATGTAAAAAACGAGGTAACAAGCCATGAACCACATTGCAAAGCATAGATAAGAAATGCAGGTTAATGTAAATGTAAAAGTTACATAGTAACAAGCCTGAGCTATGGGTGGAGCATTTATAAGTAATATTAAGCCTCTGCATGTTTATTTGGGAGCAAGCAGTTAGGACAGGAAAACTCTGCCTACATGCAGTCTTGTCAACAAATTCAATGCAATGATATTTAGTAACTCTTTATAAAAATTGAATATACCTAGTGTCAGCACTGATGAAAATTACAAAACACTGAATCTTTACCTAGTACTCACTAGAAGCTTGAAGTGAAAGAAGCATTGAAATCTCTCACTGTAATCCATATAATTGTCAATGAGTAAAATATATTAAAGGTATAGCTGTAGGACTGAGAACATTGAGTGATATAATACTTGCCTCATGTATGAGAAACTCTGAATTCCATACTTAGCACTTACAGTAATAAAAGTTAAAGACAGCACTTTCTTCTTGACAATGATATGTTACTGCCTCTGCATAAAGCATGCCTCAGTGTGTTTAAAATTTTCAAGCAAACAAAAATTTATAAAAATTGCACTTATGCTATTTTCATAAATTCTCACTATCTCCATGATATGCATAGCATGTTATGGTTTGGGTGTGAAATGCTTCCTTCAGGCTCTTGGGTTTGCAAAGTTGGTGGTGCTGTCAGGGACTAGCCAGAAGAGGCAGGTCACTGGGATACATCTTGAGGCATATTAGTGTGTAGTTCATCCTTTAATGTAATGCATTTGGCTTCCTGGTTTGCCACTGACATGCAGAGTGTTCTGCCACATGCTTCCTCTGCCAGCAAGTTACATTTGGGGTAACTTCTTGCCATGATGCTCTGTATAGTCAGTGACCTGGCGACAGTAATAGAAAAAATAACTGTGTTATTAGTTTTGAACTTAGTGTAAAAGTTTTCTACCCAAAAGAGTCAAGAATTAAGACACAGCATAGCATTAAAAAGATTTAGGGAGGAAAATAAAAGAGGGACTAAAGTTAAGAAAAAAAGCATACATAGGTAAAACATAAGACAGAAAGAATAAAGAAATAAACTGAAGCAGAATATCTTTAAATGTACATATTAATTGTAAATGTATTCTTTTTCATAATAATCAACACATCAAAATATAAATAAAAAATTTACACAAAGACTTGAGAACAGGGAAACCTGGTCACCTGTATTCAATCCCACTGTATATCTGTCTTTTGAAAACAGTGACAACTGATGAGCCAAAAGGCATTTAATTTGTCTGGACTTGAGTCTAATCACATATCAATGAGGATAGTAATCCCATTCTGCATTCATAAGAGGACAAACTCCATCCCTTGTGAAACCCCCAGAAACAAGCAAAGAAACAAACAAAAGTAGATCTGGAGGCTTACTAACAAGTATGATATTTTTGTTTGGTGATAACAATTTTTTTAAAAATACCAAAATCAAACAAACAAATCAACAATACCACTACCAAAAAACCAACCTAAACAGCTTAAGTGTCTTCTAAAAGGCTTTCCTTTCTCTCTTCCATGCTCTAGCGCTGCTCACAGTGGCCCTCAGCTGTAGTTCTAAGCTGCTGCCATCAAAGTCCAGTTTGTTTTCAGACTCCCTTGCAAGCATTTTCTCTCTCTCAGCAATATCTCCTCTCACAAGAATTGTCATCAGTTTTCTTCACTTAGTCATCCATGCTTTGGCGACCAACACTCCTACAGAATAGATTTCAACTTTGATTCTTTTGTAATCTAGAAGCTAGCTTTTCTTCATTCTTTCTTTCCCCTTCTTTCTTTAAGATTCTGTTATGATTCCATCATGAGACATGTCTCCTCCCTCCCCGCCAACCCCCAAAATAGTTACCACCCAGAAGAGTCAAGAATTGCATTATTTGACTCTCTTCTCATCATCACTATTGTATTTTACAAATTTTTCTTTTATTTTAAAAAATAACCCACACATTGTTCTCTGCTCAAAGCATGGTACTCTGAACTCTGAATAATATTTCAGAAAGGATGAAATGAGGTAGTGAACCATGCTGTGCCAAAATGAAATGCTTGTCTCTTGTGATCATGGCAGTTAAATAAGACAGAGACTGTTGCATGTCCTATTATAAAACATCCTAAGTACACTCTTTACATGTAGCTTGGGAAGTAAACAATTGAAGCATTGCAAGTTTCTACACAGCACAAAGCACAGTAAGGGGAAAAAAAAAACCTTCAAGTATAATTGTCTTTTAATTTGTTCTTCATTAGAGAAATCTCCATACTTGAAACTAAGGAAAGGAAATCTGTTTTTCTACTTGACACTCCTTGTCCCTTTCTTTTGTTTGACAACCACAGAAGAGTTAATCAGCTACACTAGCACAAACAGGCTTTTCTTAGCCTTGATAATCATGCAAATATCCTTTTCAAAAGCATCCATGCATTTTAAAACAATTTGCCCATATAAGGATGTGGGGTGTCTAGGGGGGGGAGGGTAAAAAAGGGAAGTATTAGAATAAAATGGGTTTACTAATCTAGTTCACTGGCTAGCTTCCTTTGTAGAAGAGCAAGACCTGTGAACATGCAGTAACACACCTGCTGGAGGAACTCCCCAAATGTTAGGCTGACCTGCACTATATTAGTAAGCAGCAGTGAGCCAGTCAATATCTTAACACTCAGATTTACTTTTTCTACAGTAGAATAATAAGTATCTATGTCCCCAGTGCCAGTTGTTTAAATAGTGTTTGATTTTAATATTTTAGTATTTGTATAAATCTACAATCACCTAATAGTTACTGTTATCGCTAGTGCTATCTATGCAAAATTAAACACACACACATATTAACATACATTTATATATGAACAAAAAGGGGGGAGGAGGCAGTTGTGGTGGGTCAACCAAGTCCAAACTGCTACACAGCTATTTTGGCTGAGAGCATTACTTAAAAAGAAATGCATTATGTATATATTGGTTATGTTTATGCAGCCTATATTTGTTTCTTTACATAGTTTCCTATATTCCACTTTATAAAAAAATTTAAGGATCCCATAGATTGATAGTTTTTTCCTAAAAGATAAACATTTAGCATTATTAGTAAAAAGAATAATTCATATAGTTTGAAGAGTACAAAGCACTAATTTTGGCTAAATTTACCTTACCTTGTTTTCACTTGTTTGCCCATTGGAGAAAAGGAGTGCACTATTTTCTTTGTTTGTTTGTTTTTTCTCTTTTGGGTGGAAATGTTCTAAATAGAATGAAACAGCACAGTTTCCCACACTAGGGTTCAAGTGTTTATTTCTTCTGACACAACAAAATATCAACTTACAAAATGGAATTTCTCTGCATCACACATTCACCATTTAGGCTGAATGGACAAGTTGGCTTTATTTTATGTATGGAAATTCTGGACCATTTTATTGCACAGAACTGTGCTGAAAGTTTGCTTGGAAGAGAAACTAGAATAGCTGAGGAAGACATGGGTTAGCCTACTGAAACATTATATGATTTGTATGGTGTTGGATTCTTCTGTCCATCGCATCAAACAGTAGTGCATTCTGGGTGAGTAAAAAACAATGACGATTTAGTTGATCTTTCTAACAGTGCTAATTTCCTTTGAGAGAACAAAGTGTTGGAAATTTTATATGAATTGGTGTAGTTTAGCATTATTTCCAATGCAAATTGACTTATGACTGCAAGAATCCATGTTCAGTATCACATGTGTTGCACTTCTATGTCATCACAGGTTTGGAAAACCCCATAACCAGATCTGTTTCTTCAAGAAACAAAAGCCAACTTTGTAGTTATAGACAAGACACACACGTTAAGCCAGCTCATATTTTCCTATAGCTTCTCTTTCTAGTTAAGTCTGCAAACTAATTTGGATTAAACTAAAACAGACTTTTGCTCCAAGCATTTTGAAAGTTTAAAGAGTTTGGCTAATTTTGGTTGTCTTTTCAAAATATTTCTTATATGGTTTCATGTCTGCATCCTGGAAGGGGACCAATATGTGCTTAAATCTTTCAAGGAGTTGCTCTTTTCTTCTGCCCAGGCTTCTGAAAAGCAGCAAATGCATGAAAGTCATAAGGGTTTCTGTCTGCTTTTATCTAATGAGATGCAGGACAAAGTTCATTGCCGCCAGGAGTCAGAGTCACCGGGATAGAATGCACATTATGCATTTAAAACATATTGTCACTCTTGTGATATTCTAAGTGTGGTGGTGTTACAATCATTTAAAGAAAAAGAAGGACATGTAGTAATCTTAAAAATTCCTTACTCTCTGTGACATTATTCTTGACACTTGAACCTGAAAAGAAGCTATTGTGATTTCTCCTTTAGACCCCCTGTTATCACTGGTACATAGGACTACACAGTGATGCATTTTAAATGAAGAAATCTTTCCTACTAAAAAATCTTTGCCACTGATGCCACATACAAATACCGTATGGACTAGCTCTCAGAGCCAAAGCAGGAAAAATCGCCAAAGGGTAAAAATAGTTCTTGATATGATGATATGCTGCTAAAAGCCACATGGTGTTTGGGTGCAGCATTTCACAGTCAAACAATCATAATTTCATGCCGAAAATGTGCATGTTATTTCAGGAAAATATAAAATCTGAACATTGCACATTTGCTACAGAATGACCAGTGAGTGTTGCTATAATGATTTGTTTTTCTTTTACAAATGAATATTTCTCTGTGAGCCTTTTCATGCCATATTGCCTGGGGCAGCAATGGAAGTAAGGGCAGGATGAGGTTATAGAAGGAAGGAATATTGAGGATATTTGATCTTAAATCCTCACATTAGGTAACAAATAAAACAAATTCCTTTTTTTTTTTTTTTTTTTTTTTTTTATTTTTTCCACCCTTGAAATTCTAGTACTATATACTTCATCTCAGAAGAGTTGTGTATTGTGGACCCAGATTTTTTTTAGGTACAGAACTTATATTTTGTTTCCAATAGTCCTAAATTTTCTATGTCATCTTCAGTAAATCTTTAGAAAAAGCTCTCCCTGTCTTAAAGCTAAGTTAGATTTGGAAGTGTTAATTAAATTGGCTTGAGGTCATAAACATCCCAGTAGTAATAAAAGAATACAGGTGCCTCTTTCTCTAAAATATTCATCATATTTTATTTGAGCCATTTGATATTAAGGAAAGAGAAGGATAGTAAGGTATAATAAGGAGTTTCAGGGTACAGAAAACACTAATCAAAGTAATTATATTATGTTTTCACTGTATTTTGGTGACAAGAACTTGGTTTACTCAAAAGAAAAAAGGAAGTCCCAAAGCTGTTAAACAATAGTAGATGTTTTGGGCCATCTTGGAAACTAGAAAAAAAAATTAGTAGATCAAAAGGAAAAGATCCATTTGAAAAGTCATAATAATCAGAGGAATGGTGAATTATTCATCTATCAAACCAAGATAATGATGAAAGAATCTATTTACTGCTATAAATATATCTGGAAGCATTATATAAGTTATTACTTCTTTAAAAACTCAGTGTATGTATTGTCATCTTAGCCACTCTGTAGAGAAGGGTGAAAAATAATGAACTCATCAGGCCAAAATCATCTCCAGAATGCAGGCCAGCTGGAAGCTGGATGATGGAGCAGAATTAGGGTCTGAGACTGAAAACACAAGGACATATATAGCATGAAGATATGACCTCATGAATTTTTTCAAAGTATTAAATTAATAAAAGAAGATCACATGAGGAGGGAATTCTACTAAGAACCATTCGATATAATTGGTTGCTATTATTCTATACCTTGACCATCTATCATGAGCAAACTAGCAACATATTTTGGAATTAGACAGGTCAGTTGTTAAAACTGTGCTGGAGTCCAGTGTTTCCTTTTGGAGAAACTCACCTTGAAGTATACATCAAGAAACTGTGAGCTAGAGAGATACATTCAACATATTACAAATAGTTATAGTGTGGAAGGGCTTTAATTTAGATGTTCTGATTGACAGAATTAGTGTTTGGATATGCAGGAAATAAAGAATAGAAAAGATAGTGTCTTTGAAATGATGGTACAAAATTGAATGTTCTTGTTGTAAATCTTGAGCTAGCAGATGAAGCCAGGTACTGGTTATTCCTGGTTATAGAATAAGTACTTTCAGGTCACAAGAAACAGTTAATAAATCTGAACTTGAAGATGTGGGGATATTTTTTAAAATAGTCAAGTATAAGAATAGATGAGAGTTGATCAAAGAAGAAATAAGATCCAGAAGAAGAGTGTACATTTTATAGGGAGGTAACTTGATAAAGTTTGAGTGTTGACTATTGAATATAGAGTCCACTGACAGGTACCAAAGTAAGACACATGAGGAGGCAGCAATGAGGTACTTCTGTTAATGATAAAGAAAGCTGAATTTGGTAATATTTTTTTAAAGAAGATTTCCATCAGACTTAAATTGTAGAAAAGTCACTCAGTATTTAAACTGAAAACTTATGACAATGAAACCAATGTAGGGGTTTTAACAATAATCCAAGTAATCCAGCTTGTCTTTAGCATAACTTGTACAGAGAAGAAAGGTGGAGTCTGTGATGCTTACAGGGCAGGATAGTAAGTAGAATGCTAATTAAATATATTACACAGATTGATATTTCAAGACACAAAAATCTCTCACAGGCTATGAAACCAGAGGTAATTATAAATTTTATAGTTTAGTACTTACAATAACTATAGTATAAGATAATGACATTTCTAATGTGGGAAACAATAAAAAGTGAATTTTAACTGTGAGTCTCATAGGAAAAAAATCTAACAACAAATGGGAATTTAAGAGGAAATTTCTGGTAGTACTGACAGAAATCAGGAAAAAATAATGTTTTAAAGAGTGTTTAGATGCAAGAGAAAGAACACGAAACAGTTATTTTGTTTTAGCATCTGTGAACTAGATTACCTTCATTTCAATGATAGCAGAAAACAGATGATGAATTGTAGGAGGATAGGTAATCTGCCAAGAGGTTCTTACACTCAGAACCATACTACAGGAACATAACTGAATGATGGTTCCAGAATTTGTGCTTCTGGGTTCACATTGGAGCAGAAATAATATTTCCTTTTGCTATGCATTTATCAACTAAGCATAGTGAGTCTTATCTGTCCCACCAGCCAGCTCCCAAATAATGACATGGAGACTTCATATTTACTGTGAAAGCTCATCCTATAGCCAAGCTTATTCCTAACTAGCATTTATAATTTATATTAATCTTCATTCTATCATGTTGCATTACCTTATATCCATCTTGTACCTCCTGTTTCCTCTCTTTGTCTCTTGGCTTTCTCTGCCCCTTTGTTTCTCCTCCTCTTCCTCTCTTTATTTGGAATACCCACTTATACCTCCTGCCATTCAATTCTTTATTAAAGTAATCACAGCAATATCCCAGAGCAACTAAGTATAATGGTTCACACTGCTGTAAATATCTCACACTTTATAATGGGACAACAATGGGTCCAGGTCTTTCCACTAGCCTGGCTGAAACAGAAATGTGTTACCTACTTGAGATTTTCTCCAATCAGTTCATCTTCTGGCATGATTTCCTTCATTGGGGTTGTCACCATAGCTTGAAGTCCTCTCCTTCTGCTACTTCTTTGTAGGCATGGTCTTCCAACAAATATTGTCTTGCAACCTTCTTTTAGTTATTTGCTCCACAGAGCATGCCAACTCATGTTATGGAATTAAGATGTGAGAACTGAGAAATTGTCATACAAACAATATCTGTCGGAAGTACAGTTTTGAGAAAGGAGAGAACACTGACCTCATAGACAGATTCTCTGATACTTCGAAATGGTAAAACATGGAATACCCCGGACTCCCTGAGGGTGCTGAGATAATTTATTAGGATTAGAGATTGTCCTGACTCTTACAGTGAGTATGTTACCTATAGACTATGACAAAATACCCAAGAAGGTCAACTTATAAAGGTTAAATGTTTGTTTTGGTTCATGGTTTCAGAAATAATTTTTGTCTGTAATTGCTTGTCCTCATTACCTTGTAGCCTAAAGCAAAGAAAGTAGACTGTGTTAAGGTTGTATAACAAATCAATTGAGAATTTCATGGCAGTCAAGAATCAAGCAAGAAAGAGAGGAACGGATCAGGTTTCAGCATACCCTTCAAAGGTATGCCTCCAAATGAACTAAATTCTTCCACACTACCTCTTATTTAGATGAACATTTCATATTTACACATGGTTAACAAGTATGTAAACAATGAAACAAACCTTGGGTCCTACTCACATCTGCATGAGCCCTGAGGAATATGTGATCTCTCCAGAGATTTTTCTCCCCAAGCAATCTCCATTCCATTCCATGACTCATGAATAGTGAGAATCCCAAATAGAAGTCACATGAAATGTCATTGATGACATTGATGAGTATTTAAGTTTTCCTATAGTAAGAGGGAGAGAAGTCCATATTCATCAATTTGGTAAAAACATCGAAAGCTAATTATCTTTTATTTCCTAGGAGGTAAATGGAAATTCAATATATTTAACTGTGATATAGGTATTGGTTTTGTTCTGTGTAAGACAAAATTTGTATCAGTTTCTTCATTGGAGTATTAAAACCAAATTAGCCAGTACTCAGGAGGCAGAGGTAGGAGGATCTCTGTGAGTCAAAGCCAGCCTGGTCTACAGAGCAAGTTCCAGGACAGCCAGGACTACACAGAGAAACCTCAAAAAACAAAACAAAACAATAACAGCAAAAGCTAGTAAGTAAGATTTTGGCCAATTAAATACACCTCTCGCTATTAACTATTCTGCACATCAATTGTTGAAACTGTCATCACTTGGGGGCACAGCCATATATTAAACACAGCCTAACCCAGTATGACCATGAAGAAAGAAAAGGTTTTCCAGGATGCTATCATGAAGAGCTCAATAGGGATTGGGAGAGATACAGTCTGAAACATAAGACTAGCACTCCAATACACACTCAATGAAACTATTCTTCTATTAAAATCAGCTTGGGTATTCACAAGTTTTTTCCACATTTGTTTTCCATTATTCCTCACTTCCTATGACCAGGATGTCATCCCTGTTAGGTTTCTGGAAGTCTGCTAGAAAATGAATTCCAGGTAAGGCATTCACATCTCCTTTTGGAGGAAAATGTGTATTTGTGAAGTTTTGAGCATTGTTGACCATTGAGTTCATAAGATTCTGATATAAAAATGCAATTTTGTTTACTTCATATATTGCATATTGATCACTCTCTTTCCTACAAAGAGGAGAAGAAGGTTTTAAAGGTTTTGACTTTTAACAAAGTAGATATACAATTTCTCACAATTTTTTATTTAGAAAATGCATAAACATAGTGATCTTAAATTGGGTAAAAATTTTCCACAGTTACATGTATACATACATTTTAGACATATGTACATACAAGTAAGTGTGCATGTACCTTAGTTGGCAAGAAATTTGATGTGAGAGATATTTTACAAGGAAATTTTTAAGTAAAATATCTACAATACCTCATAAACAATTATTGAAAGATTTCCCTTCATTTAAAGGACCATAAAGCCATTCAGATTTTCTGAGTAAGAACAACTAAAGAAATAATTTATTTGCAATGTAGATCTTATCCAAAGCAGGCCTTTTCTTTCCTTTCTAATGTACTAACTTTTCATTAGCAAGAACAGAGTTTTCAATTCATTTTCTGCAAATTAAAGATCATCTGAGACTCTCATGGGAGGATTTTATTTTTTAAAAATGAGAGGAAAAATGCATTTACTATGCCAGAGACATAAGACTTATCCTAAAACCAAAGTGGGGAATCCTCTGGCATCAAGCTGGGACTAGTAATGATGCCATCTTTGGGGCATTAAATTTAATCTCTAAAGCACTATCCAGTTACTACGAATTCATTATTCTTTGTATTTAAAGCATGCTGATTAACTGTGGTTTCTGAACAGCAAGCTAAATGCAGAAGCTTATTGCTAAACTCTGTTGTTCCTGTCCTAAATTTCTGTCACTTATTTGACTCATAGGCTGTGGTGGACTCCTGTGGCCCTTAACACACCTGATACAGTCAGTATGAGTAGATTCAGTTTGTCTTATATCACCATTTAATGCATGGAATTGTCTGACTTTTGGGTGAATGTTACATAATTATGAATAAACAATATGGGTGCCGACTCAAATCCATCACTATGCAGTTGCACTGAAGCTTCTGGATTTCATGGCAATGAGTTGAAGGAACTTTTAGTTATTCTCTTTGTAATGACTTAGTAATTGTGACAAAAGTCAAATGGGGAAATAGGTCAAACCAGAATTAATAACTAGTTAATTTCATTGGGGATGCTCTTTCTGAAATCATATTTATTGGTCCTTTTGTTTTCTTAATTTTAAACATGATGAAAAAATGCCTAATAAATCATCTTAAAATAAAGATTTACATTGGACTTGCTAGTGATAGGTCAGTTACTTCCAGGGACAGCTTCATTCCTGGAGAAAGAGCCTCAGGCCCTAACCAACTGAGTGTCCCAGGCCATCTGTAACTATACAACTACCTCTGGCCATATTGGGAGCTGCCTCGTAGCACAGATTCATGTTGGGCTCTTTTTTTTTTTTTTTTTCTGTCTTTGAAACAAGATGGAGAAATCATTTTTGTATGACATGAGAGGGAGGGAAAGAGAGAGGAGGGAAATAAAGCTAAGGATGGAGAGAAAAGGAGAGAATAACTTAAGTCATAAAGTGTGTATCTCTTTTCAGGATGAAGCATGAAATATCCTGCTGACACTAACTGAGGTTCCACACATGTGTCTGATAGGGGTCTCTCGTGAGAGTGCAATGATGGCATAGCAGTGAATGATACCATCCCACAATGTACTTCAACAGTCCTGAATCACTTCCTAGAGATCATTTCTACTCTTCCAAAACTGAATGGAGCATGCTGCAACACTATTTTAGGCTGAGCCTAAGTATGCTTGCCAAAATAAGATTTCAATAATTAAGTATGACTTTTATAATTGTCTTTCTCTGAAAATCCAGAGCTTAATCTGGCTCTGCTTAATCGTTTTAATTCAACTTATAATACAGTGTCAGTTTATTTAGTTGGAATTAGTTTCTTATTTCTCTGCTTTTTGTAAGCGCTGCCAGTTTACTTAACAATATTTGGCTTTGCCTAATGATATGTACAGAAGACAGTGCTAAGTGGAACATCAGCTGTTTACATCAGCTCGAACAATTAATGCATGTTAATTTTTAATTACACTGATTGTACTACAGGCAGAATGTATGTTTCTTCACAGAACAGATGTACTAGTCAGCTTGGCTGGTGAACATGCATATCGATCAGATGTTGGCGCTGCCAGCGATTCAGCAAAGTCTGCTGCAAGTGTCAGCTTCTAATGTACTTACATGTTGACGGCTTGGAGTCCTGGTGGAGGCAGTGCATCTCGATACTGAATCCTCTAATGTTTACAGATAATCACAATATGTCTGTTTTGTGGTTTGCATCCTTTAGTGTACTGTTGGCATGTTGTGAAGGTATGAGGAAAACCAAAGGTATGTCACCTGAGCATTGCTTTCTGCATTCCTACTCCTCTGAGGGCTCTTTGAAGGCTTGTATAGGAACTCTTCCCCAGTAGCCATAGTTCTTCTCTTAATAAACTAGTACTCCCCCCAAGTAGTAGAAAACGCAGGGTAGTCAGTTGCAAAGAAATCTGTCTATTGAACACTATACCAAAACTAGGTGGGGAATACATAGAAAACTTCCAATGACATAAATGCATTTGTTTTGGACATTTCAATATTTTGAGGACTTCACAAAACACAAGGTGTCTTAGCCTAGGGGGATAAAAAGAATCGCACAGATTCTTTGCTCTTAGAGAACTCGTACTGGAGAAATAAGACTTGTTTGCACAAAATTACAAAGAATAGTTATAGGCTCTGGTGGCTGATGGGTCCTTCTTAACATGTAATTAGCTACATGTACAACATGCTAAATCATCACTTGTGAGGCTTCAGGACAGAAGTGAACTGAATTCTTTATGTTAAATATGTTTACATATATGGAAACAAAGAAGCAGTCCACTGATTATTTTATTCAAATTTTCAATATCACTCTGCATGTAAGGATATCAAACTAAAATATCTCTTCTTAACCTATATATATATCTGTATCTTCATAAAATATTTTGATTTGGATATTTTTACTTATGAGTTGCAAACAACTATCTGATTTAATCACTTTGACAGATTTATGAAACTTTTGTGTTTGTCCATATGTATTTTCTAGATTTATGTGGAAATATGAAGAACCAAATTAGGCATACCAATATAAAAGCAAACATTATTGTGGATTGAGAGATGGTTTAATGATTATGAACACTGGCTGTTCTTTCAGAGAACCCAGGCTGAAATCTAGATATCTACCACATGGCATCTGTACTCACAACCATCTCTAACTCTAGTTCTGAGCATCTAATGCACTCTTCTGTGCCGACATGCACCAGGCACACATATGGCATATAGACATACATGTATGCAAAACACTCAGAAGATAAAAAAATAAAAACATTAAAAAAAAAAAACAGATGAACATCTCACACTATCAGAGTGCAAAATACTTTGGAAGCCTATAGTATTTCATACATTATAAGTATAGAATAATATATCATGGTAGCTAAGAATTCAGACATTGACTGTGTAGGAGTCTGTTTACTCAAAACATAGTAGAGTTTAAAGGAAAAAGCTTTATTTAGCCCACAATATTGGGAGTAGAGTATGCAAACTGACCCACACCCAATCCTGTAAGCACTTTCCACTATTTCATCATAACATGGGGGATGACATGGTAGGAGTATATTTGAGAGAGAACTCATGGTGCCTAAAAAGCTGCAAGATCACCTTCCTATTGCACAGTCACTTGTAGCTGGAAGTGTTTTTCTCTCCTGTCAGTTCCCAAATAACCACTCAAAGGCTTATCTTATTTATAAATATTCGGCTAGCTCTATCTTAATTATTAACCCATTTGTATTAATCTATGTATTTCCATGTGGTCATACCTGAGAGCCTGCTGGCATCCTGCACTCTCCAGACTCTCCATCTTGACTCCTTCCTACTTCTTCCTCTTTCCTCCTTGCTCCTAGTCCCTCCTATCTTCTTTTCCAATTCGCCATCAGTTCTTTATTCATTAACAAGTATGAGAAACATTTACAGAATAACATCTCCCATCATGTGTGTGTGTGTGTGAGAGAGAGAGAGGGGGGGGAGAATTTAGATAAGTTTATATCCAATAGTAAATGATTAATAGGTGAGGAAACAAGTTCAGAAAATCAGCAGAATCTGGGACAAAACCTCTAGGCATGTCTTATGTGTTTTGTCTGTCCTACTGTGATAAGAGTTTCATCTTTCCTTTTAAACGACATTGTTGTAAAAATTGAATACAGTTGTTCTTTCTTTAGCTGATGTGGTCTTGAGATAGAAAAGGTAACCTGGTAGAAAACCCTTCCCTTCCTTTGCTGTTGTTTGGGTGCTAATTCGATGTCTAAGTGCTATTTTTGGGATCCAGCTTTCTAAGTCCCAATATCCTTGTCTGCAGCAGGAGATACTTAGCTAAATATTATCTCCATAGGTAATATATGCAACAGAGAACTAGGACTCATTCTTTGAATAAACTAACATCATGTGCAACACAACAAAACTAATCAAGCATCACAATTGTGCCTCAAATAGTGAACATTTTTATGAAAAACAAATGATGCACATTCCCAAGATTTAAGGGAAAATCATGATAAACTATAAAGTAGCTATTTTGTTGGAAAGAAATGAGGAGGAGACAGCTGGGAAGAGCTGTTTTGGAGCCAAAAAAAATCTTGAACACAGACATTGGACACTGTATTTTTAAGCTTTCAAATTTGAATGGATTTGCCTATGAAAATCAACATTGTACAGACTTCACTAATATAACACACCTACTTGCAGAACAAAGATGAAAATAATAGCAAGTCTGGAAGGGAAGAGAAAAGAAACAGAATTGCTGCAATTTACAAACTAAAGTGTTCAGTTACCAGCACAAATATGAAGCATGTAGAAAAATGGGAATCCATAAGCCAAAGCTAGAACAAATATAGATAAAAAAGTTGAATGTAAGATAAAACAGAAATTTGCTATAATAAACATGCACTTCAAAGTATCTGTTGGAAGTGTGTGCAAATAACTAAATGAAATCATTATTAAAGCAAGTGAAACTACCAGTGCCAGAAATGAGTTACACCTTGTTTAGTAGTTGCCCAAAGAGATCTCATAGATAACTGCATGCTCAAATATCACAGGCTATTGCCAAGACTATTAGTTACTCTCCACAACATTATGATATTACCTTATTACTTAAAAACTACTTACTTAAATCACTAAATGTGGAGAAACTGAGCTGATATCCACTAAAAAATTCATCCCTACTGACACTTTATGGTGCTGGAAAGTGTTCTCCATATCTGCATATTATTAGAGAAGAAAAGTAATTATCAGTATCACATAACTACAAACATTCATCCCACAACAGCATCTTGCCTGCAAGGTATACTGATGAAATAGTCCCACAAATAGTCTGGGAGAAACCAACAATTTTTTTGATTGGCTTTAAGGCCCACTCTGTCCAACACATACCTGATATTGCTAAAGCAGACAAGAACTTGGGGCTAAATAGACCATGGGGATTAGGGGGGCACCTACTACTGTTATTTTGCTAGAGGAACATAGCAATAAAATGACTCCTAATAACATATTACTATACAGATAGATCACATAAATCATCATTCAGCCTTCTTATTTCAGTGGGTGGAAATCAACAAGGACACCCACAACTTGATGATATTTACTCAGCCCTAATTGGGTGATATTTTTCAAACCCCTCTTATCGAGGCTCACATATCTCTGAAGAAGAGGAAGCAGAACAATTATAAGAGACAGAAGTGGTAGATGACTCCAAAGAAATAGTACCTTCTAGACATAAAAGGACTGATGTATATGTCTACTCACAGAGACATGACAGTCTACACAGAACTTACATATATTCACACCAGACAAAATCCCAGAGCTGAGAAAAATAAGTAAACACAAATCTTACCTCCAAGAAGTTGTTTTCCATTGATGTCTGGTAGGAAGCAGGGTGTCACATGGCTTAATAACCACACTTCAGGGCAGGGCCCATATACAGGAGTAGCTGGCAAATATAAAACAGAGTCCATAACTTTTAAAGGGTTGGGAATTTTGCTTTGATTTTTTTTATCTTATTGTTTTGTGCTTGTTTTAATTTTTATTGTGTTTTCTTTAGTTTGAAAGGTAGGTAGATGATAACAGATAGATAACAGATATGACAGGTTAGGTGATAGATGGATAGATAAATGATAGAATATAAGTTAGGTAGGCAGAAAGTGCAAAGGATATGTGTGGAATTGGGCAATAGAAAATATGTTCAAATATTTACATGAAAAACATCCCAAACAAAAAATAATGTAGCTATGAAAGAAAGAAGTAAAGAAAGCTGTGATGACAGTATGGAATTAGTAGAAATTATTATATTAAATAAATTACAGAGTTTGGAAGTACAATAAATGAAATGAAAATTTCACCTGATATAGTGATCCTTTTATTGTTATGAATGTCTTCTTTTTAATTATAATAAAATTGTTATGAAGTCTAACCTATCTATTATTAGTATATATATCCTGCACAGTTTTTTGAAGAATAATATTTTTCTTAAAAAAAAAACTTTCTTTTAGGAAAAAAATTTAGAAAACTTGAACATAGATTAGTATATATTATGCATACTGAAAAAAAACAGAGAAAAATAATGAAGAAAAACAGTCTCTGAGAAAGATGCATATGCATATATATATAGCATTGTTGGACCTATAACATATAGAAATTAACTTATTGTAAAATACAAGGAAACAGATGGATGAATGTGAAGTAGTATTGGATGAAGGAAATGACTACAGATGGAAGCTTAATCCAGTCATATGAATCCATAGGAATAAATGAAGTGGACCACAAATGATAAATTGGAGGATTAACACACCAAAGCTATGAATATGTATCTCCTCGTATTTCTTGTCTTAAACTTTTAAAATACATATAAAATGAGATTTCCAAATAAGATAGCACATTAGAATCTATATCTGTGTGATCAGATGAGCAGAAGTCTGGATAAGAGACATTACTTCACAGTATTCCTATTCCTGTAAGAGGACGAGGTAAAGAAAAAGAGAAGCCTAGATAGGAATCCCACCACCAAGATGCAGCTGAGGCATTAGTACTATTGAAAGGTACATGAATTGTTCAGGTTGGGGTCAGCTAGAGCTGCCAGAAAGATTCTTGTGCAGGCACCACCAAAGCTAAAGAAAGATGCTTCTTGTGAAAATGCAGACATAGACTACATACTGCAAATCTAAAGGGCATGCTTCAGAAGTGAAGGCTGACAAGAGAGCCACATGGAGATCTCTAGTTTTTCCTGTCACCCACTTCAGCAGTGGTCTTAGTTATCCCAAAGAGAAGAAATCATGTGGGACACAAGAGTGGAATAAGTGATCAAGACTTCAATAGGATCAGACAGGGAAGGAAGCCCATAGACTTTTTCACAAGCGCAGAGCAAAGATGAGTAGCAATGACCCCAGTCTAGTAGCACAAGGCTCACATTGTTCTTTTTTCCAGCCATTCCCTCCTTTGTGTTTCCTCCATGCTGGGTACTTACAGAAAAGGGGTTTGGCTTTCTTCTTGAACACCACTTTTCCCAGAATTCAGTCTGTTCTAAATAGATGCACAAATGCACAAATAGGTATAGGAGTGTAATTACACCTAAAGTTGGGAAGTTCAGTAGAAGAAAGAATGACAGCATTATGCACATTATTTTTCTTGATAAGGACAATTTTGAAGTTACTTTATCTGACTGGTTAGTTGACCACTAACAATGTATTCTTTACATCATCTCATTTTCATGGCCCTGAGATGTTCCATCTGGAGTCTGCCCCCATCACTGAATTTTTAGCTTTACCATTAGTCAAATCCAATTACATTTATATTGTTTTAGTCCCTGAGTATGCACATCTATTGTTCTTTGTGTTCTATTTTTGGCAACCTGTTATTCAATCTCTCCTCCAGCAAAACTCCTGTCTAAAGAAACAAGCAATAGTGTGAAGCAAAAGCCTGAAACAGAACAGGAGAAAGACATATCCCGTCCCTGACAAGGTCTTGATGAGAGACCACAAGAAGTGAGCTGTGAAACTTGGCACAATACCCTGAAGGGAATGGCAAAGATAAATAGAAGTAAATGGGCCTTCAACACTGCTCAGAGGCCCAGACAAAGAAAGCTGTTAGTGGAACGAAAAATCCCTGAACACTAGTTAAAAGTGATCATTTGAAAATGAGGAGGAATGGATTGGAAGATTCTGACTAAAAATGGACTTTGTTTACAGAACACTTTTTCTTCTGGAAGAAAATGAAGACTTGTTTGAACCACTATATTATCACTCCTACCTGTGCTGACTGCTACCAAGGACAATCTGAGGGTCTGAGAAACCCCATTATCTGAAGGAGGAAAAAGTATAAGCAATATATAAATATAAACAGCCCAAATGTCAGACAGTATAAATCCATCTCTTTCATCTCTTAGGATACACATTTTAGATACAAAAGTACAAATTAGCTTTAGAAGTCAAGAATATGGAAACATATTGCAGTGGTTTGAATAGGTATGGCCCCCATAGACTCATGTGTTTGAATTCTTGGGACATAGGGTGTGATACTTTTAGGTAGATAGCCTTGTTGGAAGAGGTATGGTCTTGTTGGAAGAAGTGTGTCACTGAAGGGATAGGCTTTGAAGTCTCATATGCACAAGCTACACCCAATGTGAGACAGTGTCCTGATGCTGCTGCAGTTATAGATGAAAAACTCTGAGTTGCTTCTCCAGCACCATGCATGCTTTTAAATTTCCACCATGATGACAACTCTGAAACTGAAAAGCCAGCCCCCGCTAAATGTTTTCCTTTATAAGAGTTGCCATGAACATGGTGTCTCTTCACAGTAGTGGAAACCTTAACTAAGACAGAACTTAATACCAGGGACTGGGATATTTTGTGATAGCGCTCGACAAGCTTTTGATTGTAGGAATTTGGACTTCTGGTTAGTACAGCAGTGGAATGCTTTAGCATTGCTTAATGGGCCATAACATTTGGAACATTGAAGACAGTGATTCTGAGGGTGATTTGAATTGTGGGGCCTGGCTCAAGTGGTTTAGAGGAACAAGAATTTTAGTATGTTGCCTGGAGACTCTTATAATATTTTGGCAAAGAATCTGCCTTCTTTTTGTCCATGTCTAAAGTGTCTGCCTGAGGCTAAAGTGAAGAGATTTGGATTAATTATGTTGGCAGAGGAAATCTCAAAACAACCTAGTATTGACATCGTTGTATGGTTATTTATGTTTACTCTTATGAAGATTTATAATGAAAATGAGCAAACTGAGCAAGTAAAATTTTTTTAAAAATGTAAAAATTGAAGTGAAACGGGGTGCTAGAAAGTAAAATGGAGCTAAATCCTGTTTTAAGGAGATAAACAGATTAATAAATGGAATAAAGGGAGTGGCGACCTCAGGGCAAGACCCCACCTAGCTAAGCTTCCAACTTGTAAAAAGAATAAAGAAAAAGTGTAAAGTAATTAAATGAAAAATTAGGGCCAGGCACGTTGAAGCACACCTTTCATCCCAGCACTTGGAAGACAGAGGCAGGCAGATTCTGAGTTCAAGGCCAGCCAGCCTGGTCTAAAGAGAAAATTTCAGGACAACCAAGCTTAGTCAGTGAAGGAAACCATCAAAAACAGAAAGCTGGTGAATATGTAGTTGAACAAGTGGGCCATATTCCAGCCCCAGCAAGCAAGAGAGCTTGGAAATTTTGGCCATGTGGTTCTGGTTTTAGAGTCAAGGATAAATGAAAGGGGTTATAGAGTCTCCTTCATGACTACAAAAAGCCACAAAGTCCAGGTGTTTGTCAGGGTGTTCCTACATGGAGACCATTGTGTAAAGTTGTGAAAGTGAATCCTGAATTGCCTTAGAGACCTCAAGATGTGAGAAATGCCAGAACTGTGAGATACATGTGGAGGAAAGCTGCTAACATGGAAAGGAAACAACTAGGAGAAAGAAATGTGTTGCAGTCAAGAAAACTGAAAGGAATTGGTGATCTGAACAGCATTTTGACATTTGTCTTCCTGATTTTTGTCTTGCTTTTGTCCAATAATTCCTCACTATCATCCCTTTCATCCATTTTGGAATGATAATATATATCCTGTGCCATTATATTAGAAGTATGTGATCTGTTTTTTTTTCTTTTTTGATTTTATATGGGATTATACTTAAGATGTAAGAATCTTAGAGGAGACTTAATTTGGACTTTTAAACACTGTTGAGATTTTGGTAGACTCTGGGGACTTTTCACGTTGGACTAAATGCATTTTGTTTTGTTATGTCTACAAGCCTATGGGGTCTAGGGAGTGGGATGTGGTGATTTGAATACATATGGCCTCTTAGACTTATGTGTTTAAATGCTTGGTAAACGGGAGGGATGCTTTTAAGAGGTATGGCTTTGTTGGAGGAAATGTGTTACTGTGGGGGAGAGGGGTGATGTTCTTTGAAGTCTCATATGCTCAAGTTTTGCCCAGTGTGGGGTAACTTCTGCTACCTTTGTCTCAAGACGAATATTTCTCATCTCCTTTTCCAGCACCATGCATGCTGCCATGTTTCTTACTATGCAATAATGGACTAGTCCTCTGGAACTGTAAGCCTGTATCAATTAATTGTTTTCTTTTATAAGAGTTGCCATGGACATAATGTCTGTTCACATCAGTAGAGTCCCTAACTAAGACAAATATAGTATGTAGTAGCAATTGTAAGAAATATGGATAGGCTATTGAAGGGTGTAATTGTGATATATAGTACAGACTTTAAAATTATGTTAATAAGTATAAGGAGGTAATTTCTAGTGGTATAAAGTTCAATCTATTATGAGAATAGAATAAACATGTATACATCTGTTATATACCTAATAACAGAGAAGCACAAAGATTCCATAGAAATATATATAATTCTTCACCAAGATATAATTCAATGATCCACTTTTAATAAGAAATGGGTCATTTAAGCAAAAGAGAGATTTGAACAACAGTATAAACAGGAGACCTAACAGGCATCCATAAGAAATTCCATCTATGTGAAAACAGAATATACTTCCTTTTGAACTACAAAGCAAATCTTATACTCATTGGCCTTCATCCTTGGAGCATAGACTATTGTTGCCAAGTTATTAAATGGACAAAGAATAGACAATGGGCATATGGATAGTAATAGAATTAGAGGAAGTTCTTTAAACATGAGACCAACACTCCCTAGAACTGAAGTTAGTTGAGATAGGTCTCAGATGCAAAGCCCACAGCCCACATTATCAATCTTTATAGGGCATTAACTCATCACTCATTTTTTCTTGCATATAGATATTCAGACTCCGTTTTTTTCTTCAGAAATTCTATGCTTTGATATACATAATCCTGGTACACAAGGTTTGCCAGTTTTCCTGTGGCAATTAGCCCTTATGTGTGTTAATCTTGATTCTTGTTTCTTTATACCCTGTCCTTGTGCTGTAACACCCTGCTAGCTGTGGGTCTCAGAATATACTTGGAGAGCTGAAAGGTGAAATAAACTTCATAACTTCTTCTACACTAGTGAGGGGCATTATACCTGCCTAAGAGAGGCTCCAAAACTCTCCCTCCTTTAGCTACTTATTGAAGAAGTTGAATAGAATTTCTGTTTGAATTTGTCACATATTTTAGAAGGTACAAAATTTACAAGATTGAAAATAAAGAAGTAAATGAGTATGATGCTTATTCCAGCAATGGCCCAAGAAATGTCAAGAGCCAAGAAAAGCATGGTGAGGCCTGTCCCAGGTGAGCCATCCATGTGTGTCTTGTTATTGGAAAGAGGTAATAGTTCACCCTGCTAAACTATACTGATAGTCATTTATTGAGAATATAGCAATGGAGATGGAATTTTCTTTTCTGCCTGGTCCCACAGCTGGTTAGTCCCAAATAAACACACAGAGACTTATATTAATTATAAACTGCTTGGCCAATTGCTTCTTATTGTTTAGCTCTCTCTTAATTACTAACTCATTTCTATTAAACTATGTATTGCCTCAAGGCTATGTGGCTTACTTGTAATGCTCCAGCACGTTAATCTTTCAGCAGCTACATGGCATCTTTCTCCCAACTGTTTCTCCATCTCTCCTCTTCTCAGAATTCTCCTCATCTGGTAGCCCTGCCTATACTTCCTGTCTGGCTACTGAGAATCAGCTTTTATTCATCAATTAATAAGAGAAGCATATTCACAGCATACAGAAGGATATCTTCCATCATGGCAAGGTTTAAAAAAGACAATTTTATGAAGAAATCCAGGGATTGAAGATTAAAGGGAAGATTGTATATGGTTATAAGCACTGCATACCAGTAGTGCCTAACCAAAAGTAATTAATAAAACAATATAAGGCAAGGTTAAATTTGCTGCTGGAATAATAAAGAGAACATTTATGATTATTTAAGAGTATTAAGAGATATTAAGAGAACATATAAGAGTATTTAAGATTTTAACATATCCTTTTTCCTGGTTTGAAGATAGTTTAGCTTTTTATCAGTATATAAATATGAGTGTCCTGGCTCTCTTCCACCTGCAAATAGGAGCAGTAATAGGCATCAATAAAATATTGCACCTAAATAGTAACTTCCTTCTACTTTGTATAGTAGTATGTTACAGGAGTGACCCAAGTTCAGAAAACATTGCCAGAAAATTCCAAATTATTCCATTAACAAAGTAGGTTTATTTTGGATAATAACTTTTAAGTTATTTTTATCTGAATGAGGTAGCCCATTATCTACCCTGAAAAGGTATTAGGAAGCTTCCATTATCTACCCTGCAAAGGAAACTTCAAAAGATATCTATACTCATATACCAGTATTAATTTAGCTGCTATTATATATATGTATATATATATATATATGTATATACCCTTGATATTTGCATATCATAAACTTTATCTAGAGATGTATGCTTTGAGTCTTCCATGATTGTAACTTTAGGATGAGGCCATGTTGTTAAACCATGTACAGGTAATTTCAAAGGCTGTGTATGACTAGAGTAATTCATTGGCTTTGAGATATTGATGTTTACATTGATTACTGTTTAAGTTTAAAACCCCATGACAAGGTCAAATTATAAAAGAGTTTGACTAATCTTACTTTTTCAGAGGACTAGCATTTATGATGGCAGAGCAAACACATAGTGACAGGTGGCTTTAGCAGCAACTGAGACCTCATGTCTTGATCCACAAGCAGGGGTCAGAAATGTGTACCAGGGGCAGCCAGATGCTTTTGAAACCTCGAAGACATTACCTTGTGACATATCTTTGTAACAAGGCCATACCTCTCAGTCCTTCCCAAACGGCAATCACCTATGGACCAAGTCTGTGTGTGCTAATCCTAACAAATCATCACAGTTACTGTATATATTCATTTAGTGAAGAATCCTGTGTGATTAATTAAGGTAAAGTACAAAACCTCCTTATTAAAGAAAAATATTCATTTTTCTTGTTATGTCAAAAGTCAGCTGAGGCACTTTGATGGCTATTTTTAGTAGTTTAATAAGAGGTTTTACTAGGGAATCTTGGACAATATGGGTATTTACACCCAGGCATCATTGGAGTTGATTGAGCATCTTCCCTTTGGAGAACAGGATCTCATCTCTTACCAATTTTCCCTGTTTATAGGGCCCTGCTCAAGGCAAATATTTCCAGTATTCTGGATTTTCATATGTGTGGCATGATTGACTAATAAATGATGAATATGAACTCAAGTTTTTAGAATCAGAAGTGTAACAACATTCTTGAAGACCTGTCAGAGGAAAAATAGGTTAAAAATAAATTAAAGTTTTGTTAATTTGATAATTTAAGTCAACTTGATGATTTCCAGAAAAGGACAAACTCTGAAACATTTAAGAAATGATAAAATATATGTTATTTATTCATTTAGCTTTTTATTGCTTCAGATAGAACTCAAGGCTTCTTGCATACTAAAGTTCTGTGAAATGGGCTACTTCCTTGGAAGAAAAAAAAATAAAAGAGTTTTATACTCAGAAAAGAGTATAAACTTTATCATAGATTCAGATCAACCTTAGGAAGACCCACTAGCTTCTTTGAGGAACCAGGTGATATAAAAACTCTTATAGAATTGTAACAGATACAGCACAGATGTCACTTCCTGCTGCATCTTATGGCACCCCTGTTATCTCTGGGAGCTGGGTAGATAAGACAAAGGTATGAGTTTAGGTGTTTGAAGTCAATATAATAGGATCTTCTTTTGTAAAATAAATTAGCTGTTACGAGTAAGGGTTTTCAGCCAGCCTCGTCTCACTGTGGCGCCAGTCCCAATTAACACACAGAGACTCTGTATTAGATATAATGCTGTTGCCAGGTAATAGTTTCTTATTGGCTAGCTCTGTCTTAATTATTAACCCATTTCTATTAATCTAAATATTTTCACGTGGTCTTATCTTATCAGAGAGTGGGCCTGGACGTCTGTCCTCTCCAGTCTCTCCATGCTGACTCCTCCCTACTACTTCCTCGAATCCTCCTTGTCTCCTAGTCCCGCCTATCTTGCTTTCCTAGTGGCCAACAGTGCTTTATTCTTTAACCAGTATGAGAAACATTTTTACAGAAGGACATCTCCCATCATCTCCTCTTTTCTGTCTAAATAAAAAGGGTTTTAACCTTAACATAGCAAAATATATCACACAACAGTGATCAAATAAGATTCACAGTTAATATTTAGTCCATTAACATTTAGCAAGATTTGAATAAATTATTCCATCATCTATTCTATCTTTGTGAGTCTGAAGTCCTATATGTAACTTATCTTTAATCCTATCTAAGGAAAACTATAACCATAACTATTTGTCTTTAACTCCCTCAAAGACCACAGAAGGATAATATATAAACTCTAGAAATGACAGAGACATCTTGCCTTGTCAGTCACCTGAAGTTCTTCTGTAATGTTCCATCTTCAGCCTATAGGCCATAGTTTGTCTAGCATACTCCTCAGCAAAGGAAGAAACTAAACTGTCCATCTGTATTAGAAGTTTGTCAGTCACTTTTCTATGTGTCCTGCAGACTGACTGTCTGTCAGACTCTTCCATGAAGCAGGAACCCTGTAGCAATGTCCATCTTGTATCTGAAGTCACTTTCCTGTGGGTCCTTCATGTCCAGTTTACACAGCATAAAGTCAAACAGTACTGACAAAAACAGTATCTTGCCCAACTGGCTAGTCTTGCCATATTGGAGGCAACCTCCATAATGTTTTTCTTTAATGTCCAGCCTCCTTTCTGATGCAGGCGGTATTGCCAGGATCAGTTGTGCCTCAATGTCAGGAAAAACCCTGAACCATTTTAAATGCCATATTCTGTAGGCCTTTGAAAGGTTTGAAGAATTCTCATCTTTCTCAAATACATCTCTGTGTATCTTGAAAACCCAACTAACTTAACTCTAAGTTTTGACTATCACAGGTAATTAACTACAATCTGTATTACATTATATATTTCATTTCTAAATGAGCTATATAAATACCTAAACAAAAGGAGAAATATCCACATCACAAAATTGACCTTAAATTGTATCAATAAATTTTGAAGTCAAAGCATTTTTAAAATATATAAATTGAATTAATCCAGCAGCATGTCCTTTAATAGTTGTTATTTCCTCAGCAGTCAGACAATATAATACCGAACAGTCTCCAGATTCTCTCCATCTTTACGTGGCTTTTTTATTACTCTGTTTCTTTTACTTTTAGTTTTTTGAGACAGGATTTCTCTGTCCTGGAATTCACTCTGCATACCAGATTTACTTTGAAATCACAGATATCTGTTTGCCTCTGTCTCCCCTGTGCTGGTATTAAAGGCATGTGCCACCACACCCAGCTGTTCTGTCTTTTTATTCTTTTTTAAACTATTTTATCCTTTTTCTTTTTCTCTCCCAAGCCTATGTATAACTTAAAACACACTGTAAACCTTTAGTGCTTTTTCTTAATGTGAATCTGTCTTTACTGTAAATCTTTATCTTTTTCTGGCTACAAGTCTTTTATCTGGTAAACAACAATATTGCTAAAATGAAAGTCATAGCTGTGTTAGCCGTGGTCTATCCAAGATGGTGGCAGGTGTTTT
Source organism: Phodopus roborovskii (assembly GCF_943737965.1). Classification (NCBI taxonomy): domain Eukaryota; kingdom Metazoa; phylum Chordata; class Mammalia; order Rodentia; family Cricetidae; genus Phodopus; species Phodopus roborovskii. The sequence continues at coordinate 47,372,630 of NW_026126418.1, forward strand.
TCCTGCCAGAACTGAGAGCTGTCCTTATTGCCTTGGTCTACCCTACCATCCAGCACAATGCTGCCGGTTTGGAGATGTGGTCACTGCCTTTGCCAGCTCTTGTACACACCATTAAGTTGCTAGCAGAACTCTTTAAAAGCCTTGCAGTTTTTTGCCGCTTATGCTGAGTCTCTTAAATGAGCTGCACAAGTCTTTGCTTGTCTTAGGCAAAACAGAGTCCAACCCAGAAAAATGCTGTTAGCAAGAAGCCTTGCTTGTCTTTCTTCTTTTGTTTCTAAATCCCTTTTTTAAGCTTTTGTTAAATTTTAAGTGGAAGTTCTTATTAGCCACATTGCTGGGTAGATGAAGATGAAGGTGTGGGTTTAGGTGTTTGAAGTCAATGTAATAGGATCTTCTTTGTAAAATAAATTAGCCAATAATCAAAATCCACTTGAAAGGGCAGTAATATTACAAATTAGCAAAGTGGGAGAACTAATACATTTCAGTTTCCAAAATTATTATGAGAGTAATTAACTTGCTGTGATATTTGCTTAAGAGAAGACATATGTATCAAGGGAGTAAAATTAAAATCTCAAAAATTAACTGTTTAATCAACTTATTTTTGACAAGAGGATAAAACCCAATTAATGAATAAATATTTAATATGATACCAAAAAAGTGGATCCATGAAACAGTAATGAAATTGGATCATTTTAATCCTACATACCACATTACAAACAGCATAAATAAGGTAATTGCTACACTAAAAGTGGAAGGATCGTTAGAAATAGAAACAGAGTCTCAGGGCTTGGTATATAACAATGTCTTCTTATATGTGACATGAAAATATGAGCAAAATAAATTAGATTTAACTAAAAGTTTTAATGCTTGAAATGACACTAAAAATATTTGCATCCAGCATGTGTTTCTTCTGTCCTCACATACCTGGCTATCTTCATGTTTGCATATATACCCAAGCAGACACTACAGAGAACATAATGGAGTAACTGGTCTCATAGAAGATTAGAGAAACTCACAAGCAGAGGATGTTGTGAGCACAGAAGACAAAAAACGAACCTTGGAACCATGTGACTGTGGTCAGTGCATAATTTTTGTCTTGTATACTTGAATCTTAAATCTCAGAATGTTTAAAATATACTTTAAAACAATGTTAAATATATGAAGAGTATATCAGCCCAAAGGCGGAAACGGGTCAATAAATATGTGCTTAAAAAATTGTTTAAGTATTTGAGGAATAAAGTATCTCACATCATTAGGGAAATGACTGAAAAAATAAACAATCTTTAGAATCAACTAAGCAGGGCTCATATGGGCTCAAAGAGACTGCATAGACAATCACAGAGTCTACATGGGTCTAGACTATGTCCTCTGCATATACATTATGGTTGTGTAGCTTTGTATCCTAGTTAGTGGTATCTCTGACTGTTCTGACTGTTCATGGGATCCTATTCCTCTTACCAGGTTGCCTTATTCAGCCTTAGTATGAAGGTTTATGCCTAGTCTTATCACAACTTGATGTGTTATATTTGGTTGATATCCCTGGACATTTTTCTCTTTTCTGAAGGGAAATGGGGAGAAGTGAATCTGGGGGAAAGTGTAGAGGGTCAGGAGAACTAGGAGTGGATGGAGGAAAACTTCAGTTGGAGTGTATTGTAGGAGAAAAGAATTAAAAAAAAAAAGAAATGTATAAGAAATAAATTAAAGCCATTTTGAGAGATACAAAATGTAAGTTTTGATATATAATTCACTCACCACTGACAATACATAACTGGTGGATAAAACATATAATGTCAAACATTCAGTCATTGAAAAAGCACTTCATTCTTTAAAGAAAATGATACATATAGGAAATAAAAGCAGAAGCCCTGTTTTGGTTTTGGTACCTGATCAAATATATAATTAGAAACAAAACTTTGAAGCTTACTTAGAAGTTCAGTGCATATAAAGTTTGTTCATATGCTCCCTTGTTTCTTTCCAGACTTCTGATTACTCAGAGTGGACTTTCTCCCTGCTATGTATAAAACAGCCTATGTTCTCAAACACCTTTGCATTCTCCCTCTTGTTTGTTCTTTGTATGACATGGGATCACTTTAAATTTGTATCTATTGCCTGTTTTAGTCACTAAATTATAGGAATTATCTGTTTAAGATTGCATTTATTTTAATTTTACATGTATGCATGTGTTTCCTTCATGTATATCTGTGTAAGAAATGCTTGTTCAGTGCCCACACAGAATAAATAGAGTATAGGATACACTGGAACTGGAATTATAGATGATTGTGAGCTGCCATGCTGTTATTAGAAATCAAACACCAGTCCTCTACAGTAGCCAGGAGTCGGTGGTATTAACCACTAAGCCAGTTTCATAAGGATAAGGATTATTTTTAATCTTTAATGACTGGAGCTTTTAACAAATGTATTGACTAGTTTTATATCAACTAGACATAAGCCAGAGTCATCCAAAAGGAGGAAACTTCAATTGATAAAATGCCTCCATAATATCCAGCTATACACAAGCCTGTAGGGAAGTACCTTAGTTAGTGATTTATAGAGGTGGACTCAGCCCAGTGTGTGGTACTACAGTAGGCTAGTGGTCCTAGGTTCTATAAGAAAGAAGGCTGAGTAAGCCATAAGGAACAAACTAATATGCACCAATTCTCCATGGCCTCTAGAGCTGCTCTAGCCTTCAAGTTTCTTCCTGGTTTGAGTTCCTGCCTCTGACTTCCTTTAATGATGGACTGTTACCTGGAAGTATATGTAGAATAAACCCTGTCCTCTCCAAGTTGTTTATAGACATGATATTTAGAATCCCTAAGTAAGATAGAACAAGTATTCAATGGTAAACAAATAAAAACACAACAATAATTTTGTAATAAGTATATACATTAATTGAAAACACATACACACAACACACACACATACATACACACACATACATATGTATATGTATATATGTATATGTATATGTGTGTGTATGTATGTGTGTGTGTGTGTGTTTAGAAAAGCCCAAATAGAAATATTATTGATATATTTGGTGAGATTTTAACCTCTATCATGGGAACTGATGAAACACAAACATATTATTTATGGAAGGAAAATACATATTTAGTACTACAGTGTGAATATTTCCCTCAAGTCATATATCAGAATATAATATAATTTTTAGTCTATAAGAATTGAAACAGAATACTTGTAGATATATCTTATAGATATGTGTGTGTACGTGTGTGTGTACAATACATGTAATTAGATATGTAATACTATGTAATTATTATATATTATATATGTACATGCAGGTAGTACATGAATAAACATATATATAAATAACCATTCTACAGAATCCCATTAGGACAGTAAACACACAAGTACACACACAATTAAGAAACAGTTAAAGAAAAAGACACAGTGATATAGATATATACTATGACTGTCTTTAGAGTAAGCAGTAACCGAAGAGAAGAATTAATTCCATATATTACCTCTGGAAAGCAGTTAACCACCTTCTCACACCCAGCCTTCCACTTCATCTCTCTCTCAGATTCACTTTTCCTTCTTTCCTTTCAGAAAAGGGCAGGCCTTTCAGGGGTCTCAACAAAATGTGTCATATCAAGTTATAATAAGAATAGCAACATCCCCTAATATTAAGGCAACCAAGTAATATAAAAATGGGTCCCAAAAGCAAGCAAAAGAGTCAGAGACATCCTCTACTCCCACTGTTATGTGTCCCACTAGAACCAAGCTATACCACCATAGCATCTATGCAGCGGCCCTACATCAGACCTATACAGACTCACTGGTTGTCAGTTCAATCTCTAAGATACACAAGTATCTTAGAGTAGCATTAGGAATCATTTAGCTATTTTTTTTTTTTGCCAGTTCTGTTTGGTTCTATCCTAGATCTCTGGACTATCCATACTCTGGTTTCTGACCTTCCAGACAGTTTTAGGGTAGGCTCCCTCTTTTGGTATGCCTCTCAAGTTGAACCAGTCATTGATTGTCCATACCCACAAACTTTTGTTGGCAGGACAGATTGTAGGTGGACGGCTTTGTGGCTGGATTGGTGTCCCAGTTTCTCCAATGGAAACCTGGACTGGTTACAGAAAATGTCTGGTTCAGGCTCCTTATCCCCCATTACTAGGAGTTTTTCTTACAGATTCCTGGTAGTATCAAGACTAGGTTTCTGCCTCACTCTAAATGTCCCTTTACTCCAGTCATCTCTCCCAATACTTTCTTCCTTTATCCCCCCTACCTGATCCCTCCTGATCCCATCTCCTTCTCAGGGAGATTATGTATTCTCCTCTTGAGCCCTCCTTGTTACTTAGTTTCTGGGTCTATGGATTATAGCATGACTGCATTGTGGTAGATGATTGTGAAGGGACCAATGAAATAGTCACTCTGAACATTAGAAGAAATTATTTTTAACCAGATTTGCAAAGTATTCTCCTGCAGGGTGTAAGGAGGTTGACTGTGAGTGTCACAGAGCCATGTTGCACAAGAATCTGGATTGGACAGGAAAGGGGTTCTTTTCGGCTGCTGGGTTGTAATTATCCAACTGGAATATTAATTCCATTTGTCTTCCTTTGAAGAATGTTTCATCTTTTGTTTTACTTCTTAGTGGTACATCCAATTACTGAAAACAGGATGTGCCTATAAAAAACAACAATTCCCAGCATTGAGGAGCAATAGCACATCTACTAGAAATTGTCATTGAAACTGACTTCCAAGGGAAACCAAAACAGTCAGTGGGAATGTTAGCAATTTAAGAACAAAAGCCAAACCAAAACAAAAAGCCCTAATCATTATATTGTGCAATAAGAAAATCAGAGAAAATATATTTCTAGGTTTGTGTTTCTTTCCCCAATAGTGAGAAAACTGAGAAAAGAAACTTTGGACAGAGTGAGTTGTCCTTGTCAGATCCAGGCTGTTTGATTTAGAGAAACATGTGGAGGTGGAACAAGGCTCATATATTTACTGGACACCATTCCTCAGAAAGTGCTGAAATCCACAGAGCTGCTGTCCATCTGAACTACAGTAGCATTATTCACAATGGACAACTTCAACTTCTATTTTGCACATCTCTGTAACGGTAATGTAGCTATAGGACTCAGTGCACCTTTTGCAGTGAGATGTCAGAAAAGGAAAAGGAGGTTACATTAGACAGCAATGTTAGAAAAATCCATCAGGAATAAAACCCAATGCATTATGTCGAGGAAGTCTTCTTTCGAACCCTTTTGGAAAGCAGTGATTATGCGCAGTTACCAAATCAACTCACAAGAGACCATGGATTCTTGAATTTTAGTAGCAAGAAGCAAAGACTATTTACTTGTGAAATTATTCGGTGATGTTCTCTTTACTATAGATAAAATATTGTACTTTATCATTTATTTGAGACATTCCCTTCCTGGAGTAAGAAAGACATTCTCTGATGTTTTATTTAGGGTCCAAATCCCCAAACAAAACAGTGACACTTGTTACAGGATTCTTTTTGAATTTGCCATGCTTGAAGATTCCATTCTGTGATTCATTAGTTAGTCCCTGTCTAAGCACTGGAGCATTCAGTTCTTTTCATGTCTGTAGCTTTAACTATTTCAACCATATCTGTCTCTTTTCAGTGAGGATACATGAGCATTGCACACATGGAATTTCCTACTTGTATGCATTGTGTTTGGTATTTCCTCTACACATCTGCAAACACAGATGGTTTTGGTGTAGATGAGAGAGTGAAAAATTATGTTAGATTAAAGATGGGTTAGTATTTTCACTAGAACAATGCTTTCTTCAGCTTAGTTTTCCTTGTTAACTAAGTGGAAATTGTGAGACTTGGGATTTTGTTGCACAAGCTAAGCAGTTGTGGTTTTAATGGTCAGAGATGGCCTCTGTAACAAAGACCCTACCTTTAATTACAATGCAATAATAAATTTAGTATCCATTGAATTAATGTCTTACAGGTCTATAAGAATTTTACTTTGGAAATTCAGTGTTTCTGATATCTCTATAAGCCTAAAGGTGCCTTGAAAATGAATGAATACACCTTATTCATACTATCTGCATACATAAATCTGAGAGATTGATAAGGGTGCATATCTCCATCTCCATGTAAAAACGAGCACTTTCTGAATGAATTAATTCTGCACTTGTGTCCATTATGATAATTAAGCTGATATGTATTTGATTGTTTGACTATTTGCATTATTGATTTTGTCTATGAATTTTCTCAGTGCCAATCATCTGAGATTATTATGTTGTCCAGACATCCTGAAAAATCTGAAGTAATCATTGCTATAGGAAGTAGCCTATTCAAGAAGGTGACTCTGCTCTTATTTCTCCCAAATTTTCTTGGCAAAAGCAAGTCACCCTTTTTCTTACCCTGGAGGTAAAGAAATCATTTATTAGAGGTCAGTTTTGAATATGTTTGCCACAATATTGTAATGAAAAGAGATTCAACTAAATGCATACAAGTCCATTGTAGTTGTAAGCAACTTTGTCAGGATGCTTCCCTATACATGGAGACCCAGCCATGCAGGCTGCTTTGGTCCAGCAATTCTTTCATTGCAAATATAAAGTCAAAGTGGCACAGAAACAAATGTGGAGAGACTTGCCCTGAAAATGCACCCTCTCAGGAATCCAGAATCTAATAATCAAATGGGTCAGACTTGTAACAGAAAGGGTGATGTAATTTCAAAGTTTCCTGAAGGACATAGAATCAAATATCAGGGAACAATCAGTGTTTCCCACAACTACCTTCAGAAATTTTTCTTTTCTTCTTTTTTTTTTTTTTTTGATGAATTAGATAAACATATGTTTATACAATAAACCATGTTTGCAATTGTAATGTTTAAGTCATCACCAGCAATAATAGGACTATTTGGAGATGATGGCCTCATAGAGATTTTGAGATTAAATAAAGTTATAAAGGTAGAAATGTAAAAAAACAATTTGTGTCCTTACCTGAATAAGACATGTTACCTGGGATGTGAATGAACGTGTGCATATGATCATATGAGTGTACACATGTGCACACACACACACACACACACATACACACACATAAACACACACATAAACACACACATACACACACAAATCCACAGACATTCATACACATATACATGCACACACTCATACATACACTCATACACACACACACACACACACACACACACATACACACACACACACACACACACAAATATCCTATATGGACAGACAATCAAGGTGGCAGGTGGCTGCCAGGACAAGAATTTTGTCTTGTACGTCAACCTTCATAACTATAGGGAAATGTATTTTTGTTTTGCAAAACACCAAGTCCATGTTGATTTTTAATGGTAGCATTAGAAAACCAATACAACATGAGAAAAAAAGAATCATAATTTAGTCCAAATAAGTAAAGGTTTATAATTCACCTTCATATATTTATTTAAAAACTTAAAAGCTACTTTTTTTTTATGGTGAAAAAGTGTGTATTTGGATTTGCCAGCTGGACTCAGTTTAAATGATCCCAATTTTGTTGGCAACATCCAGAGCATCATAATCAGGAGCCAACCGAACATACGCCTTCTTCTCTCCGTCAGGCCTTATGAGGGTGTTGACTTTGGCCACATCAATATCATAGAGTTTCTTCACAGCCTGTTTGATCTGGTGCTTGTTGGCCTTGACGTCCACAATGAACACAAGTGTGTTGTTGTCTTCTATCTTCTTCATGGCTGACTCAGTGGTCAGAGGGAATTTGATGATGGCATAGTGGTCAAGCTTGTTTCTCTGGGGCGCGCTCTTCCGAGGGTATTTGGGCTGCCTCCGGAGCCACAGGGTCTTGGGCCGACGGAAGGTGGGTGACGTGCGGATCTTCTTTTTATGGCTGTGGACGCCTTTCAGCACTGCCTTCTTGGCTTTCAAGGCCTTCGCTTTGGCTTCGGTTTTGGGAGGGGCAGGAGCTTTCTTCTTCGCTTTCGGCGCCATCTTGGCGAAAAAAAGCTAAAAGCTACTTTGTAATTTATGTTTCTGTTTATTTAATTCCTATTTTATAATGGGTAAGCATCAGGAAAAAAAAAAGACTCAGAAAAAAATGGTTGTCTTAGTGTTTCTATTTCTGTGAAGAGACACCATGAATACAGCAACTCTTCTAAAGGAAAACATTTAGTTGGAAGTGGCTTACAATTTCAGAGGTTTAGTCCATTATCATCATGGTGAGATATGGATGCATGCAGACAGATGTGGTGCTGGAGAAGGAGCTGGGAGTTCTACATCTTTATAAGCAGGCAATAGAAAGTGAATTAAATCTCTTTGAGCATAGCTTCAGCATAGGAAACTTTAAATCCCACACCCATGAGACACTTCCTCCAACAAGGCCATACTTATTATAAGAGTCACACTACCTAATAGTGTCACCACCTTTAGGGGTCATTTTGTTTTAAACCACCACATTGGTTAACTGGTATATGAAACTCAGGTCTTTGAGCCTGTTTACAGTAGTGTTTACCTTCTGAAATAATCCAAATTATCAATGGGCTGTTCCAAGAAGATCTGGTTATTTAAGCTTATAAACATGACTGGTTTTCAGCATAGCAGAATATTTCAACAAGCTTTCTACCTTAATTATATTATTGTGATCTGTGAAAACGTTGACTTAATTGAAAATTATCATATAAAATTTATTTTAGCAACTGCAGCATGGTCTCATATTTCCTGTGGTTTTGCAAAATAGTGGTTGAAGCAACCAATCGCAGTAACCATGTCATATAGTTTAGGTTACATTCCTTAATGATCAGATTTTTCCAAGTGGAATGTTAAGGGATCCTAATTGTTGCATATTTTTATCAGTAGAATTGTGAAGAAGGTTGGGAGAATTAAGTTTTCACTTGAAAAGGGAGAATCTAATGTCCCTACTATGATTAAAGAGTTGGTTTGCTTGAGTTCATTCTTCTACAAAGTGAACAATCACTAGCTAAGGTAGAAGTTTTAATGTAATTAATAAATGTGTTTGTATCTGCTATGATTTCTCTTTCCTTTTTGCACATTCCACAAAGCTTATCCACATGCATGTCTATTTTCTTCACTGGCAAATTCAATCTCTCTGTAAAACATACTGCAATTCATTAAATATTCCAAGTGCCAATTTTGCTAAAGTGCATTCAGTTCATTCAAGCTTCATAAATAACCCTATCTCTCTCTTTTCCATCTTCCAGAAGAGTTTAATCTATTTTCCTTGTCTTTCTTTTACTACAGGATGTTTAATGATACATGGTTAAGGTTTACCTGAGGTTTTCCAGTAGTTCCACAAGATTAAGTCTCCTGAAACACACTGTTCTATTCTACCCCTATTTTCTATAAAACTTAAAAAAAATTAATTATGTGTGTGTGTGTGTGTGTGTGTGTGTGTATGTATTTGTGTGTGTGTGTGTAAATACCTATGCCAGAGGACAAATTGCAGTATCAGGTTTTCTCCTTCTACCATGTGGATTCTAGATATAGAATTCAGGTAACTAGAATAGGTGGCAAGCACTTTTACCCACCGAGCCATCTTGCAGACTGCTTATGCTTATTTTTATGGAGTAAAGCTGAATATTCTTTGCTTGCTTTTGATAGAAGATTATTTTCTAGACCATGCCACCTTCATTACCATCATCATGTATTTTATTATCCTGTCACTTGGGATTCCTGTCTTGTCTTATGTGGAAACAGCCACAAAAATTTCAGCTCTTGCCAGGTGTTGGTGGCACATGCCCTTAATCCCAGTGCTTGGGAGGCAGAGGCAGGTAGATATTAGTGAGTTTGAGGCCAGCCTGGTCTACGGAACTAGTTCTAAGACAGGCTCCAAAGAAATACAAAGAAACCCTGTCTTGAAAAACAAAACAAAAACAAAAAAACACCACCAACATCAAAAAACTACACTAATTAACTAAATAAATAAAAGTAAAAAGAAATAAGTACGCACTATTTTCCAGCTCAGTTAGGCAGGTTTTGTGTACTAGAGCATTACTGTAGGTTAACAGTTTGCAGCAGTGTTAATGAAAACACATGCAAAACTGCACACACAGTCTTTTCTTCCTCCTTAAATAAGTGCCCATTAAAAATAACTATATGATAATTAATGACTAAGGAAAGTAGTGTCTGTGGATGGTTTGTCAATATTGTAGCTGGGTCATTCATCTGTGGAGCAGTGATATTCACCTACTCCCTCCTCTGTCATGGAGATGTAGAGTAGTATTTCACTTCTTATTTTAGTCACCTTCTCAAGCATTATTTTAAACAGGCTAACAGGGCCCACCACTAAACTATAGAAAGGAACCTTTCTTTGATGATGACTTCCTAATGAAGGTATTCCTCATTCCAAATGGACTTCAGAAATGCACCAATCCTCTAAAATTAATGCCCCCTAACTATGTGGGTAGAAACAGCTAATGAATGTTAAATTAAGTTGCAAAATACCTAGAGAAATGGGTGATGTTTGTGTGACATAGATTTTAAAACACCCCTTGTTGACCCTTACAAAAGTAATATAAGAGCTATTTGAGATATTTACAATGGGTGTCTGTAGCTCTGAGTCCTAATTCCCAAAGCAGTGTTTGTGAAATATTCTGCTTCTGTAATCCACATTTCTATGGGTTTCTTCAGGCAGAGACAGGCAAGAGGGCAAGTTCAACAAGAAAATTTCTTGCTTGGGGACTCAAGGTATGTGCAGCCCATAGAAAGCAGGAAGCAGATGGATTAAGTTACTGGAAAATTAGCTCATTTTATCACATGACATCAAGCATCCATACTACTGGCCCTATTTTCAGAAAATCAGAAAACAAACATAAAGATGCTTTATCATTATAGTGACGAAATGCACTTATGTTGGATTTTTTTCATTGAAAATATTCTTTTAAAAATTAGTTCTATTCATTGATGAAAATTGTGCTGGTTTCAGACTTCTCTGTACTGAGATCTTACATATTTATAAGTTGGTGGGGAAATTTTTTTAAATTAAAGCTGTAAAATAAACATAGTTGGAGAGCTAACATACAGACTTTTACTTCATTTACATTCATTACATATTATGAGTTTAATTACCTTCCTCAAATAATACTGGTCTGAAGGAAAGATTCTGAAGAAGGTATACTTCGATGATGATTTTATTGATTGTGACTGATGGATGGCATCAACATTTCATAGTGAAGAATCATGGTTTTGTTACATCAGGAAAATTAAATTGGGAGAGTTATTTTCTTTCCCAGTGATAGTGGCAGTTAGAATATTTCACCTGTAATGAGATGTGTGCGTTATGTGCCATCGTGAACCACGGCTCAGCCATTAAATATATGTAAATGAAGAGAAACACAAGAGAGCCCAGGCATAATAACGTGCAGAACAGAGAAATGGATCCTGGAAAGTGATTAATTTATTTGATGATGCCTCAAGTGAGGAATTTTAGGTCACAAATGAAGTGACAGAATGACAAATTACCATTTTAAAGAATTTACTGGGCATCATTACTGAACAATTGTCAGGTAGTTTATGGTAGCTGAGAAGATGGTATAAATATAGATCTTTTCCTTATCTGAGTTGAATTATTAATCACCTTTTTAAAAATCTTTGTGAGTGATGGTTGGCTGTCTGATTGGAAATAATGTGTTCTACAATTTTAACTAAATTCTAATATGATATGTAACAGGAATCTTTACAATTAAAGTCTCAGTGGAGAGTGGTGGGAGGTTTACAGTCAATTGCAGTTTTAATGTGATAGAAGAGGATGAATCCACTGGCATATTTCAATAGATTTCCTTAGGTATATCATCCCTGCTGTGATGCTATTCAAATGTTTACAGTTTATTTTCATTTGAAAAATGACATTCAGATGCTTAAATTGTTTTCCTTGGTTTATTAGTTAATGAAAATGAAATTCTGGTAATTACTATAGTTTTGCAGCCTGCCACATTATTTAAAGTGAAGTGACTGGCTTTGTCAGCTGCATTGTAAATGTCATCTTCCCATGTTTTGTCCAATTTTTGTTTGCTTTATCTGTGTCATGTCCCCTCTCTGTCTATATGTCACTGTATCTAATGCTAGGAAAAACCAGCATGTAGAAGAAACAGGCAGAATCGTAAATAAAGACATTTTCACATTTCTTTCATGCTTTCCTAATTAATCTTGCTTTGTAAATGGCATTAATAGGAAAAATAAAAATAAAACTCAACATTAGATGAGAGTAACTCAGTACATTTGAGATCTGTGTCAGGATTAAACCAGTTTCTACACCTGCTCATATGTGGCCAAGTGTGAGCCTCTTAGATCCACTATATTTATAATTACAATTATTAGATAAAAATTAGAGAATTTTAAAAATAATATTGGTTAGATATTTAATGGAATATAAATATCTAGTGAACTATTTGGAGAGAATATCTCTAAAGCAAATAAATAGTACTTCCTGTCCTGGTTTCAGATGTATCTATCCTACATGGCTCATTATTCACCCAGAAAGAAAAAACAACAAATAGAAAGCAAAACAAAACCCTACAGATTTGACTCCCTTTTCCATATTATGTGTGTCTCATTTTGCTCTTGAACCATTCTGAAATTACATGTAAAATTTAAATAAACATTCCCCATGTTATCCATGAAATCTTACATTGCTTAATTCACAAGAAATTTAAAGTTTGAATATTCATGCTCCTTTTTGACTCATTTTGCTTTCACTGTTCTGATCTTCTTGTTGGGAGACACTCTTTTTCCAGATCTTTCTGTCATAAAAAGAAAAAAAGAAAAACTTTTTATTCTTTACCTCTAATATCATGGTTCAATCTCCACTATGCACATGAAGTTTTGGGAATGAGTTAGGGGATAGCAGCACTGATTTAGGATGATATACCCCTTTCTCTCAATGGTGCCTATGTTTCCTTTGACAACCATAGCATCACATTACAGGGTAATGTACTCTTTCTCCCATTAGACATGACCTTACTTTTCAAATGTCTTTTTTCTTCTGTTCTTGCTTGCCACAAAAAAACACAAACATGCAAATAGATGAATGAGGTGTTCCATAAAGAAAATTCAAATCTCATATGAAGTACTTTGGCAGAATTGAACTTATTTAACAAAGCACCGTTCACAGTGATAATAAGTGTATCTTAAAGGATGCAATGGATGCCTTTTGTAAATAGAGCCCTGGTGCACACTTCAAATTCTTTTAATCCTTGCCAGCTTGAATCAGCTGACAGACAGAGTGAGAAACAGAGAGAGAGAGAGAGAGAGAGAGAGAGCGAGAGAGAAACAGCGAGAGACATTTGACTCTAAACAGATTTTAAAACGTAAGAGAACAGTAAAGAACAGATTTTAATTAGTTTGAGCCTACAGGAAGGAAGATTTAGTGCAGTTAGAGACAGTGACCTTCTACTCTTTATGGTTTAGTTGTTTGAATGAGGAATACAGCAATCCGTCAGTTAAATGGCATTAACAAATGCCCAGTATATTCCAGGTGTGCACAGGGAAAGCAATGTGTGAGCTATACCCTTAAAGATAAGTCAAAATGTAATGATAATTCACGTCCATCATTAAGGAAATTTTCTCCAATTCATGTACAGCTTTTTGGGCGCTCAGAAATGACACTAGCAACTGCTTGTAGGAGTGGGCATAGGATCAAGACTCTACTTAACCAAGGCTTGATGTGGAGTTAAAGCTGCACAAGCTAGAGAACTTGTCTTAGGGGTTTAAATAGGGATGTTGGGAATGAGAACTTTTCCTTTGTCTGAGATACAAGGGGAATGTAATTGAAGTGTGATGTTTCCATTACTTTCTTCTGTTCCATCTGAAAGGACATCCACAGACCTAGAATGTAAGAACACTGTTCAAAGACACCAGGAGTAGAACACTGGAGAGAGGAAGGTATGTAACAAAAAATGAGCAGAGAGTCACAAAGGGAATGAGAAATGGATGCAAACCTAAAAGTATATAAGCAATTAACATCATGAACTCCATGAGGACAGCATGATAATAACCTGAGGTAAGAGTTCCTTTGTTGACTTTTGAAATTTTGTGCTAGATTTAGGATTTCAAGGATCTGTATATACTAAAAATCAAAGAAACAGTCTGATGTTTTTTAATCAACTAGAACATATCCTCATGATCTTAAATCACCTGTGAGAGGTACTCTAACCTTGTCTCTAGCATGTACCATTCTTTTAATGGAGGTGATAGTATGAATAAAGAGCCATAGGCTTATTTGATAATATACAGGGATGCCTTACCAATCTGAAGTTTATATTTTGTTGCATCTCATGCCAAAAGGGCATACGTAATTACTTAACTTTTCAGAGAGATTGATACATTATAGGAGTAGTATATCTCTGATTCCCTTTCTTCTTCAGTTTCTTTTCTAAGTAAACTGCAGACTACAATTCATGTTTCCTAAATCTTAAAACATGTACAACAATATTCAGTGATTATTTATCTTTTTCTATTAAAGTAAATGTTACATACATATATCCTTGCTGAACTTTTATAAGTGTATAAAAGCATTTGTATAACCCAATCATATATCCCATTGTTTATAGGTCTGATGGCTTGGATATGAAGAATCCTCTGAAAGGTTCATGTGTTGAAGGCTTGATGCCTAATGCAGCAATGTATAGAAAAAGACTTTGGGGAAGAGATTATTAGAACATGAGAGCTTGTATTTAAACATGAGTTAATCTATTGATGGTACTAGAATTGGATGGCATTACTAGGAGATGGTATGTACTTAGAAGTCAGAATACAGTTAAAAGGAGGTAGATAGGTATGGATAGGCATCTGATGGGCACTTTTTGTTTCATGTCCTTCTCAGTTTCTTAATTTTCTCATTGTCATGAGGTGAAAATCTTTGCTCCGCAATAGGCTTTCATGGGATTCTGCTTCATGAAATCAAAAAGAAATGAGTCTCTTGATCATTCACAAAAGCCTTTGAAGTGATGATGCAAATAAATTTTCGTTCTTTTTAGTTTTATGCCAGGTGTCTCATCATAGCAACGAAAAGCCATCCAATACAATATAATTATTTTTAATTAGAAAATGTCCTCATCCCTTCTCCTGTCAATGTTCTTCTAAATTCTCAAAAGGAAACCATGAATGATGGCATAGGAGTTTTGCTTTGATTTTCTCAGACAGAATGTCATGTAGCCTGGGTCTGCCTCAAGATCACTGTGTATACATGAAGATGAGCTTGAAGTTCCTGATTATCCTATTGATACCTCTGATATATTCTTGGATCACATGTCCAGTTTTTATGGGATGTAAAGATAAAACACAGCTTTTTGTGCATAAACCACATTTCCACCATCTAGGAACATTTCTAAGTATAGATTTATTTTGCCTTTATCAAACTTTGTAGAAATAAAAAAACACAGCATATACTATTCTGTGATACTATGTGGTACAAAAATATTTGCTGAGATTCAGCTTTGTTTCATACAACAGTAAATAGTTTCTTTTTATAGACACCATTCTATATATTTTTCAATTTCCTTACCTATTCTTCTCTGGCATGGCGGCTTTTCTAGTTTGTGACTATTTTGAAGAAAGCTACTATGGATATACCCTTTTGTGGACATTTTACTTATTTTGGATAACACCCAAGAGTAGACTTGTTAAATAGGAGAGAATATGTATGGTTATTTAAAAAACAAAACAAAACAAGCAAACAACACCAGACCTCTCAAAAAATAAAATTCCTATGACATTTTATAGTTATACCAACAATAACATTTCTGACTATTTTACTACCTCTGTGGTCAAATATGACTTTGTCAGGGATTTTAATTTAATTTAGGTTCTTTTGAGGTTTTACTTTCTTAGAGTTTTCTTCTAAGAAGAAAAAGACATTGTCTTCATGCCTTCAACTACTTTCTCTGGGATCCTTTTATCTTTCTTATGTTTTAAATCAGCCTCTTAATATATTCCAGTACCTTCCTCCTCAAAAACCAAAGTGACCTAAAATTACATTAAGACATCTCTTGTAAATTATCATACTGTTTTTCTCCATTAAATTTCATTAGCTGAGTGTCATCCACCTAATCAAATTGAAATGTTCCACGTTTGGGGTGACGTTTCTCCCTCTGATACTGGCCTCTCATTTGTTTGTTCACTGCCCACTCCATCATCAGAGAACAGTACTACCTCCTGTGTCCTCAGACATTCATCTGCTAGTCAACCATATTGATGCTTTATTCTATCTCTGGACCATACTTCCCTCTGAGGTCCACCTGCCTGTGATGCAATGTACTTATTCAGGATTAGGATAGCTCAGTCAAATCTGATATCTAATTTTGAAGTCTTGATCTTTCAAACATACTCCTCTAAGATCTTTGAAAGTATTGTCTCTTTTGATATAGTATCTTACTATGTGGCCTTGGATTACCTAAGACTCACAAATTGTATACCTTTACCCCCAGGTGCTAGAAGATAGGTATATGTCACACTGTTCTTTCCCCCATCATTATTAATCTCTGCTAAGGTGTATATTTCCTATTCTTCCCATCTAAAAAAACACACAGAGAGACACACAAACACACACAGTTATATAACACAGACACCTAGACACACACAGACATACAATACATATTAATAGTCACACATACACAATACACATACTGATATGCTTACACCTATGTGTGGCAAATCAAATGAAAAAAAGACACATAAAAGAAAATTATAGAGCAAATCACTTATAACCATAGGCACATAAGATTATAGAGTATCAACCCATGATATCTATCAGAGCCAATTGCATAAACCATGAAGCATTTCCTTCAGAAGTTAGAATGATTTAAAATTAGAAAAGTGATCAACTTAATTTTCGATCTTCATAATTTCACAAAATAAAGGGGATCTAATAAAAGTGTGCAGATAAAAGTAAGTAATGAAAATATCAATTTGTTTTTTATTTTTTGTTTTTTGTTTTTTCTTTTTTTTCTTTTTTTTTTTAGATATAATAAAGTTATCCTGTTACTAGCATTTCTTACTGGATAGCTCTATCTTAAACATTAACCTACTTCTATTAATCTAAATATTTCCATGTTGTCTTATCTTATGAGAGAGAGGGCCTGGCATTGTTCTCTCTAGGCCCTACATCTTGAATCTCCTCCCTACTTCTTCCTCTTTCGTCCTCGTCTCCTAGTCTCAACTATCTTGCTCTCCTATTGGTCAACAGTGCTTTATTCATTAACTAATACTAGAAACATATTTACAGAATGATATTTCCCATCATCTCCTCTTTTCTGTCTAAAATAAAAAGAAGGGTTTTAACCTTAACATAGCAAAATATATAGCAAAACAGTTATCAAACAAGAACCACAATTAACAATATTTAGTCCATAAACATTTAGCAAGATTTAAAGAATGTATTACATTATCTATCCTATCTTTGTGAGTCTGAAGTCCTATATGTAACATCTTTAATCCTATCTAAGGAAAATTATAACCATAACTATCTGTCTTCAATTCCATCAAAGACCACAGAAGGATAATATATAAACTCTAGAAATGACAGAGACAACTTTCCTGGTCAGTCACTCGAAGTTCTTCTATAATGTTCCATCTTAGTGTGTCTGTCAGACTCAGAAAAGCAAGAAATTTAAAATGTCCCACCTGTGTTGTCAGTTTGTCAGTCACTTTTCTCTGTGTCCTGCAGACTGTCTGTCAGACTCTTCCATGAACCAGGAACCCTGTAGCAATGTCCATCTTGTATCAGCAGTCACTTTTCTGTGGGTCCTGTATGTCCAGTTTATACAGCATAAAGTTGAATAGTCCAGACAAGAGCAGTATCTTGTCCAAATGGTTAGTCTTGCCATATTGAAAGTAAACTTCATAACACATTTCTTTAAGGTCCATCTTCCTTTATGACGAAGGTGGCGTTGCCAGAAGCAGTTATTTCTCACTGTTAAGAAAAACCCTAAACCACTTTACCACTTTAATTGCCATATTCTGTCAGTCTTTGAAAGGTTTGAAGAATACCTATCCATCTCAAATACCTCTTGAAAACCTAACTAACTTAACTCTAAGTTTTTACTATCATAGGTCACTATCTATAATCTGTACTAAATTATACATTACACTTCTAAATGAGCTATATAAACACTATACCTAAACGAGGGAAGAAATATACATATCAATAAATGAAAATCCATTCTAAAACAAAGTATTCATACCTATACCACAATCCCCTTTTTACCTTTAAAGAGATTGGTTGTAGTCATTAAGCATTTAAACTAACCTCATTTAAATTAAAACAAACATTGATAGACAATATTTGGGAATTTGGGTGTCATTCTTTCCAAATCACTTCCTGCTGAGAGGGGGTGCTGTCATGGTTATCCTAAGAAGATGCAGAAATCCTGGCTGTAGTGGTTGCAAAGCTGCCTTGTCCCATGGTCATTGCTCCAGGGGTCTTACTTGATCAAACCATATTAGTCTGGAGGGAATACACAACTTTTTATTTTCTGTGGAAACAAAAATAGAAATCCTTTTACCCCATAAGCTTTCCTTGAACTTAAATTTTGAAGTCAAAGCATTTTTAAAAATATATAAATTGGACTAATCAAGCAGCATTTATTTTAACAGTTGTTATTTCCCCAGCAGTCAAACAATTTAAAGACAATACAATAGCATGCAGTATCCAGACCCTTTTTGTGCTTTTCATCTTTATGTGGCTTTTTATTATTCTATTTCTTCTACTTCTATTTTTTTTTTTTTTTGGAGACAGGGTTTCTTTGTGTAACTTTTATCTGTCCTGTAATTAACTCTGTATACTAGGTTTACTTTGAAATCACAGAGATTTGCTTGCCTCTGTCTCCTGAGTGCTAAAATTAGAGGCATGTGCCACCACACTCAGCTAACTTTCTTTTTAATATTTTTTAAGCCATTTAATCCTCTTTCTCTCTCTCTCTCTCTTTTTGCCCCCAAGCTTACATATATTTTAAAACACACTGTAAACCCTTATCGGTTTTTCTTAATCTGAATCTGTCTTTACTGCAAGTCTTTATCTGTTTGTGGCCAAAAGTCTTTTATCTGGTAAACAAGATTGCTAAAACGAAAGCCATAACTGGATTAGCCACAGTCTATCCAAGATGGCAGTGATTACCTTTACTGCTGGAAATGAGAGCTATGCTCACCACCTTTGTCTACGCTGCCATCCAGAAGCATATTGCCAGCTTTAAGATGTAGTCACTGCCATTGCCAGCTCTTGTACATACCATTAAGTTGTTAGCAGAGCTATTTAAAAGCATTGCAATTTTTTGACACTCATGGGGAGTCAGGAAATCTCCCATAAAGGAGACAGCAAGTCTCTGCTTGTTTCTAGCAAAACAGAGCCCAACTGATAAAAATGCTCTTACCAAGAAGCCTTGCTTGTCTGTGTTCTTTTGTTTCTAAAACCCTTTCTTAAGCTTTTGTTAAATTTTAAGTGGAAGTTCTTATTAGCCACATAGCAGGGCAATTTTGTTACGAGCATGTTTTCCCACCCGCCTGATCCCACAGCCAAATGACACAGAGAAGTGCTATATTCGATATAAAGCTATTAGCCTGTTACTAGCATTTCTTATTGGCTAGCTCTGTCTTAAATATTAATCCATTTCAATTAATCTAAATATTTCCACGTGGTCTTATCTTACCGGAGAGAGGGCCTGGCATTCTTCTCTCTAGGTCCTACATCTTGAATCTCTTCTCTACTTCTTCCTCTCTACTCCTCATCTCCCAAAAATACAATTTGCATTAAAAAATAAATCAGCTAATATAACACACTAAGAATATATGGGGAAATTTAAAAGCTAAGTTACTTTTTTAGTGGATACAGCAAACCATACCATATATACACACTTAACGACTATGTAAACCTTTGTGTTTATGAGTGTGTAATATATTTTGTACATATATGTGTATGGTATTTTGGATATTTCCTCTCTGTCTTTTTGTTTTGTTTGATTAAAGGTTTACCTATTTTGTTCAATTTCTCAAAGAAACAACTCTTTGTTTCAATGTTCTTTGTATTGTTCACTTTGTTTCTATTTTATTGATTTCAGATCTTAGTTTGATTATTTCTTATCGTTTACTCCTCTTAGAGCACATCAAGATTTCTAACACTTACCAACACAGCATTGCAAGTTGAGTATCATTTTCTATCCCTTCTACTTTCCACTTTCCCCACCATAATTCCCCACCATTTGATTTTTACCTTCTATGAGATAAATCTTTTTAGAACTCACATGAATGGAACCATGTAACTTGATTTTCTCCATTATTATTTCTCAGAATACAATGAACTCTAAGTCCATATTTGTTGACATAATGACAATGTTTCTTTAACTTATGGATGATCACTCCACTGTTGTATATAGGAACCATGATGGGGGATGTCATTCTGTAAATGTTTCTCTTATTGGTTAATGAATAAAACACTGTTGGCCAATAGGGAAGCAAGATAGGCAAGACTAGGAGACAAGGAGGATTCTGGGATATGTACTAGAGAGCATTCAAGATGTAAAACATTAGAGAATAGAAAATTCACACTGGGATTAATGAATTCTCTCTCTCTCTCTCTCTTTCTCTCTCTCTCTCTGTGTGTGTGTATGTATATATAATTACCATACTCTTTTGGGAAAAATGGTATTAATGGTGTTTATACTCAGATGCTTAAGAATACTGATCAATTCTGAACCATTCAACAGACATTCTACCAAGATGAAACATGCAATTTCATGTTAGTTTTGATTGGCATTTACAGATGGGAGCTGATGATTACTATATATTTACATATATGTTGTTACTTGTGTGTCATCTTGAGTATTTTTTATTGATTCATAATTGTTCTCTCCTGATCTGTTATGTATGTGGTTGAATTTTGTTTATAAAGCCATATTATATATTAGGTAAATAATAGAATCTGCTTTGTGTATTTTATTTTTTCAGGAGCAATTAGTAATCCCCAACTAGGCAAAAATTACTTTACTTCTTCAAATATTTTCAGTAAGGTATCTGTGTCTGAATCAGCCTGGAAGATATCATCCATATTAAAAAAAAAAAAAAACTTGTAGGTTGAGGAAACAGTTTATGAATCATTTTCAGTGTCTATTTTACAAAATATTTGCATAAGGTGACCCTTTTAAACAACCTTGGGGAAAATATTTCCACTGATACTTTTTGACAGGCTGGGAATTATTGTAAATAGACACTGTGAAGTCAATTTTGTCTCTATCCTGTTCTTGTAAAGGTATAGTAAAAGAAGCAGTCTTTTAAATCAAACACTATAATAGACCATGATATGGTTAATAGAGAAGGCAAAGGAATGTAAAGAGCCCACTGGCTGAATCAATTTATTTATGGATTTTAAATCTGTTAACATTCTTTATTTCCCAGACTTTTTTTTTTTTAATATAAAAGACTGGTAAATGCTTCAATATGTTCAGCATTTAGCTTCTCCTATACCAGCCGTTCTAGTGCCTATAATTTTTCTGAAGTCAAAGGTCACGGTTCCACCCATACATTTTAGTCAGGTCACCATTTATGTAGGAGATTTTGTATGTAAAAATGAATAGCAGCTGTTGTGATCTGCTCTGTCCAATCTGTTACTGTTCTTGATAATATCTTTTAATATTTTTCTCGGAAGCATATGCTAATCTCTGGTTTGTTTCTGAGATTGGAGGAATGTTAATCTAGATTTTCCATTGCTGCAACAAATTGTATCCTGAAAAATTCATTGGTATGTTAGATGCATATGACTTAAATTTCTCTTCTTGTTATTCTCGTCCTATACACTCAATTAACTTTGTACATTGTTTTATCTGAGACAAACTTGTAATACCTAGAAGCTGAACATTTACTTCCTGAAGGGGCCAATTTTGATGTTAAGATTTTGCTGTTACGTCTGCACCTGTGTCTATAAAACCCTCAAATTCTTTTTTTTTTCTTTATTTTATATAACAAAGTCCAATTAATGAAAACAAACATTTATACACAATATTTGGAAATTTGGGCGTTGTTCTTTCCAAACTACTTCCTGATGGTAAGGGGCACTGTCATGGGGGATTCGAAGAAGATTCAGAAATCCTGCCTGTAGTCTGTAAGGCTGATTTGTCCAGCTGTTTTGAATGTAGGATCAGCTTGTACTCTATATCAGGCGGTCTGGCGTGATCAAACCACATTAGTCTGGAAGGAATCCAGATCTTTTCATTTTCTGTGGAAACAAAAATAGAAATCCTTTTCCCCAGTAACTTGTCCTTGAACTTAAATTTTGGAATCAAAGCATTTTTTTAATTTAATTTATTATTTTACATGTCGATCCCAGTTCACTCTCCCTCCCCTCCCATCCCTCCACCCCAATTCCATATGTAAGGGAATGCCATCCAGTTGGGATCATGTAGATCTGACAGGCCATGTGAAGTAGGGACTAGGGCTTCTCTCCTGTCTCTAGGTTAAGGCAGTTATCCCTCCATGGGGGATGTGTTCACAAAGTCCTTTTGTGCACCAGGGATACATCCTGGCTCCACTGTCTGAGGTCCCTTAGACTGCTCAGTCCTTCTGGCTGAGACCCGTATTCAGGGGGGCCTGAGTCAGTCCCATGATGGTTTCCCAGCTATCAGTCTGGTGGCTTGTTAGCTCCTCCTTGTTCAGGTAAACTGTCTCTATGTGTTTCTGCCACCTGGTCTTGTCCTCTCCATCTGCATCTGGGTTCTAGTTTGACTCAGTGTTTATGTATGGGTGTTTGGTCCTGTTTCCAACAGGCATTAGTTGAGGGCTCCATGGAGAAGTTAGTTGTTGATCTCACTCTCCAGGAAGGGCATTTATGATAGCCTTTCCATGGAAGCTCAAATTGTTAGTTGGGAGCAGTCTTGTAGTTCTCTAGACATTTCTTTGTGTTCAATTTTATCTTCAAACCAATATTGGCTCCCTCTTTTATGTTCTCTCTCTCTGTGTCTCTGTCTCTGTCTCTCTCTCCCTCTTTCCTGTCTTCTATTCCTAAACAGGCTCAATCTTCCTGGTCGCACATGTTTTCCTCCCCCCCTTTTTCTCCTACTTCTCTTTCCATTCGCTGTCCCCCACTTCCCCTGATCTCTGGGGGACTTGTCCCTTCCAAGTTCTGTGAGGGACTTTATATGAATCTCTTAGAATACACCTTGTAACCTAGTTCGTCTGGTGATATGAATTATACACTGGAGATCCTTTGCTCTAGGTCTAAAATCCATATATGAGTGAGTACATACTGTGTTCCTCTTTTTGTGACTGGGTTACCTCATTCAGGATGGTTTCTTCAAGTGCCATCCACTTGCCTGAGGATTTCAAGATACCATTATTTTTTTTTTTTCTGCAGAGTAGTATTGCATTGTGTAGATGTGCCACATCTTCATTAACCATTCTTCAATTGAGGGGCATCTAGGTTGCTTCCAGGTTCTTGCTATTACAAATAGTGCTGCTATGTACAAAGTTGAAAAGATGTCTTTGTTGCATGGATGTGAATCCTTTGGGTATATGCCTAAGAGGGGGATTGCTGACTTACTACATTCATTAATTCAGAGCCAGCCTTTTCCATACATTTTGCATATTCTAGAGAGCTGGGGCTACCTATTTAAATTATATATATATATATATATATATATATATATATATATATATATTTCTTGGACCCTTACAATACCTTTTCTTATCATCTTGTTTGCCACAATTAAAGTATCTAACCTTTTGATTTTTTTTAAAATTTTTATAAATTATATCTCCTTTCTAAAAGTTAGCATAGATGTGAAATCTAATAAAAGTGGTATTTCTAGTCCATTCATCTATTGGTGATCTTGTCTTTAAGGATCTAATTGCCTTTTTTGATTATTAATTAACATTTTCAAATGACAAATATTCAATTAATATTTGTCTAACACCTAGATCTTATATCATAGCATTATATTTGTAACTATAGTCAATTACTAAAAAAAGAAAGAAAGAAAGAAAGAAAAGAAAACAAAAAAGAAAAAAGAAAAGAAAGATAGGAAGGAAGGATGGAAGGAAGGACGGAAGGAAGGAAGAAAGGAAGGAAGGAAGGAAGGAAGAGAAAAAAATCAATGAAGACTTCTTTTGTGCCTTGAATAGTTTTCATAAGTGACTCACTCCTCTTTCTTGATCCTTGAACCCTGTCCCAAATACTCAAAGCTGATATATGGCAGCTGTTATAGGGCCAAGGCAAGGTGTGATCATCAAATCTAAACTATCTTTGAAAATCAACATACTGGCCCTCACTGAGTACAGGTCTTTTAGTCCCCGTTTGTTGTTATGTGACCTAGATTCTTTCTACCATGTTTCTAGTGTAAGAGAGGACCAGCTTCTAATGTAGCTGTAGCTAAATTTTTGCAGTCTAGTGGAAAATTTCTGTTCTGTGTTGATCATGAATTTAACATCTCCTTCACAAAAGTTGAATGCATATCATATGAAACTAATGCTTCCTTAAATCTCTTCACATTATTCATTTCTACAGGATCCCAGTTAACTTTTAATAGTTTTGTGGGTGCCTATCATCTATTGGTCATTCTTAAATGTTAACTGGATAAATTAATGTTTGGTTTTCTAATAATCTTGGTCTGCTCCATTTCAGTTTCTTAATAAAATGGTGTGGTAGGTTCTACTCTAAATTTGTCTGTGTGTGAATATTTTCTTAGTTTAGTAGCTTTTTGTAAGCATTGTATCTTATCAGTCAGTTTTTCAGATTTTACAACAATATCATACCACTATTTTGATGATAAAACATGAATTACCATATTTACAAGGATTATAATCAAATTATGTCAATCCCTTTCATTTAATTTTTCCATTTTCAAACCATCCATTGTGGAACCATACACAAATCTAACTTACTGCAATGTAATTTTCTCCCCATCCTTAATGTGGGGGAAAATTTTTAAACTGAATTTCCCATTAAGAATTTTTAAGTGTCTCACTAGAGCTGCTGAAAAGTACAGGAAATGTGAGGCTAGCTATCACTGCATCTCATGGCTGGGCAGAATATACAGGTGGTGATGGCCTGGATGAGGGCAGGTACAACTGCTTGAGTGTAGCTGGTAGTTGAGAGTGTATGGCAGTGGCAGCAACTGTAAACAGCAACTGTAAACACCTTAGCATGTGTTGAGTTGGTCTACTTGACATGGTAGTGGCCCAAGGAGGAGATCCAGGGGAAGCCAACAACCCACAAGGAAAGCAGACACAGGGGGAGGTGCAGAAAATGTGGTAGGAAAGGAGGGCATGGGGGCTGCCTGAATGACAGAAACTTGGCAGCTGTTGGTGAGTTAACCTGGCAGACTTTGGAAACCAGCTATCCATTGCATTTGGGGCCAGGATGGGTGGGAGATGGAGGCTGATATACACAGCCTACAATGGAGTCAGTTTCGCGTACATCTGGAGAGCATTTGGCTACCTAATAACACTCATGTCAATATTGCATCAGTGGGAAAGCCTGCCTAGTATTTTGGACTAGACACCCTCTTCCAGCTCCCATGAACACTTGCACTCCCTCAAGCCTCCCACATACCCCATAACAATAAATAAAAGTAAATCTTTAAGTATACTCTAAGTATATTTTCTATATATGAACAGAGTTAAAATTACAAGCAAAATTACCAGTAGCTTTTGATGGAAAAATCATGAACAAAATAAACCAAGTATCTGTTATCACCATAATCATAACAATCATTTATAAAACTCTGTGTGGGAAGTGGGAAGAAATATCTCTATGTGTGAAGATAAATCATAGCTGAAAGTATACAGAGATATATGAATAGGCAAAAATCATTGGAAGGAACATACTCATACTCATTGTGAGATTATGTTAACTTCTCAATAAAAATGAGAGAAAAGAGAAGCTGCTACTTTCGAGTATAGATAGGTTACTAGGCAATACTGAGTATTCAGGTAGACTATAAAATAATGTATCAGTAGTAAATCAGAGTATAGTTATGGAGTACAACCTAAAGCCTTTAAGATATCCCTTATCCTTTGACCAGTGTTTATTTAGGAAAAGCATTTCAAAAATCCTATAGTGATTCTAAATTTCAAAATGATCAAGATATGAGAAAACATTTAATAAATGTCTCATTCAAAATATAATCATTTAAAAATATTTTTTTATCAAGTAACATAATTTTGATTGTATATGTTGTAAAAATGATCATGAGATTATGGCATACTAAGCAACAGATATAGATATGACAATTTGGATCTGAAATATCCCCCAGAAGCCCATGTGTTAAAAGCTTGTCTCTAATATTTCAATGATAAGATAGGGGTATTGGAGGGTACAACTAATGGGTCATCCAGGTTCTTACAAGAGACACAGAAGAATGGACAGGAGAGCAGGTTCCATCCATACTGAATGCTTGCTACCCTTTGTCTATTATTTATAAGATCTTATGTATTCAAACAACAGTGAGGACAAAATAACAGAAGATTTCTTTTATCATGTACAAGGAACAAAGAAACTTACTTCCCTTAATTCCCCAGGCATTTACTAGCCACACCTGCTATCCAACCTTCAGTGTCAAGAGTAAATATACTGAGCCAAAACTATTGTTAAGTAGATAAGACACATTCCCTGCCAAGGCTAGAACATCCTGTAGTCTCTGAACTATAGATCTAAGGACATAGAATATTTTAAATTCTCTGGCTATTCGTCAAAATGAAATGGACTCCTTTTCATGGATACTGACATGACCTTATCCTTATCAATGAATGAATTCACTGATAGATTTAAAAATGGATGTGATATTGGCAAGCCATGCCAAGTTAGGATGTGAAACAGTTAAAAAGAATAGTGTTATGGAGTTACATTTTTGGAAACCATATCTTGTTTAGATTCATCACTCTAGCACTCTCTGTGTCTGACTTCCAAAAGGAGAGTACTGTCCTACATTGTTCCTATTGCCATGGTATTCTGTATTGCCTTAAACCTATGCCATTAATCCAGTTGGCCACTTACTAAAACTCTGTAATTGTAGGCAAAAAAACTTTTGGCATTCAAGTTTTCCTGTCTTTTGCTGTATAAATGAAAACTAAAATGGTCTAAGAAAAATAGTACCAACAGTGAATATTAAGACTCAGAAAAAAATTACATCATACATGTAGTTCCCAAACATAAACTTTCCTAGAAAAATCCATCTTCCAGTCACATCATTATGGGACTTGACTTTATTTCTTCTCCTTGACTTGAAAATTAGGCATGTTATCTTCCTCCCCCACTTTTCTGTGTAAACTTCCTGCCTTGCTTTGAGTTTCTGCCTTAGGTTCCTTTGATGACAGACTATAATCAATAAGCCTTCTAAGTCTTTTCCCCCCCCAACTTGCTTTTGATCAATGTTTTATCCAAAAACATGAAGCCAAAATAAATTATATGCTAAAGGAAGTCAAAGATGTAAGGGAATATTTATAAATCATTCCTTAGTACTATTTGTATCACAAATTTTAATGTAATCTAAATGTTCATTTAATCTATAGTGCATGTCATGTTTCATTCCATTGCTGTAATAAAACACACAGAACAAAGGCAAACTGAAGAGGAAAGGGTTTATTTAGTTTACACTTCCAGGTCTCAGTTCATCATTAAGAGATGCCAGGAAAAGAACTCAAAACAAGATCTTGAAGAAGAAATCAGGGAGGGATACTGCTTTATGGCTCTTTGGCTCATTCAAGCTCTGCATCATGATTGACTAGCCTTCTTGTAGAGTCTAGAACCTTCTCATAGTACCTGTATTAACGAAAAACAAACTTTTCCATGGACATGCCCTCAGGCATACCTGATCTCAGGAATTCTTTAAGAGATGATGTTCTGTCAGATGTTTCTAGCTTGTGTCAAGTTGATATTTACATTCTATTAAGACAGTGCATTTAATTTCATTCTGTAATCTATGTATTAATACCAGGTATTATTGTATATAATTACATATTAGTATACTAAAAATAAACCCATGTTAGTGATATCATAACACAATGATACAGATACATGTACACATTAACTAGTGATTATGAGGTGATTCAAACAGTTCAACTATTTGGTTTGGATCAATATATTGCTCCTTTTTAAAATTTATTTTTATTTTATGTATATTAGTGCATGTGTGTCTGTGCACAACATACATTCCTGGTACCTGTGGTGGCAAAAAGATGGCATGAGACCCAGTGGAGCTATGGTTCAAGATCATTGTCAGCTATTGTGTGTATCAGACATATAGGTGGATGGGACTCTGGTCCTCCTCGTTTGGAGGTATTCCTTTCCTGTGAAGTTCTAAAATTCTATGCTTATGTGTAACAGATAATTGCTATAATTAGTCAAATTTGAAATATTAAATTAATTTGGTAAGATTAACTTATACCTATTAACATACCCAGACCAACTTTCTAGAAAAAAAGCAGTTTGTAAATTGGGAGGAAGGGTTAAGTAGAGTTCAGAAGACTGAAGATTTGAAAGCACTGTAGAACAAAGAGAGTATACCGAATACCTGAGAATATAAAGGAAATGAAATTATGAGGGAAAATGGTGAAAAGTAGGTAAAAAATATATATCAAATGATGTTTTACAATTTTATTTTCTCAGAACTGTATCTAGAAAAGAAAAATATTTTGTTTTTTTCTTTCTTCCTTTCCTTTTCTTTCTTACTGTTATGTACTAATTTAAAACCATCACTGCACATAAATAAAATGGCTTCATTTTGGCCATTTGATATCCCCCATGGTGGGATATACTATTGTATCATCAACAATCACACAGTTATTCAATGTTAAGTTCATTCAAAAGTATTTTGAGTTCCTTTGTCTATATTAGAGGAAAAATATTTTTAAAGTTATAATACCTACAAATTTACTGTTATTATTCAATTTGTGGACAATTCTTTTTCTGAAATCTGAAAAATCTGTATACATTACTTCCTCTTTAGTACTTGACAAACACGCTCTTTACTATGTGTCATAAGATGACATGTTATGTCACAGTGTTTCCATCATTCCTCTAATAGAACTATTTGAATAAAGTATCTTCAAATTTCATATTTTCCCAAGGAATTTATAGTATCTTATTTGAAAAAAAAAATGGTTAACTTAATATGAATATAACATGTTTAACATCTAGTAGATGTTTTCGAATTTGGATTTCCCATATTAAAAAAAAAAGTAAGCTTTAAATACCAAGAGTCTTAGGGTTTGTTGACAAGATACATTAATGAACTGAGTTCTATGAAGAAAAGTGGTCTGCATTCAATTAAATTTATTAATCATGTTTCTAGTCTGAGAAAAGCAATGCCATTTTTTGAAATATCCAGTTTGCCAGTATTTATGTCAGTTTATATTAAGTAATTAACTTTAAATTAGCAGTTTAATCATTTATTTAAAGTGTTTAATTCCTTATATTTAATCCTATGACAATAGGCAAGCAGGAATATACAATTTTACTAATATGCTTTACAACACAGGATAGGAAGGAACAAAATATCATAAACATGCTACTTGGCATGTTTCAAGAGATTCCTATAAGTTACATGTGTATGTAATTTAATTTAATGAACTATAACTTGAATTTTATAGACATTTATTGCTTCCCCCAAATGGAAGGCAATTAGATACAAATTTTTGAAAAGTTTATTACTTGGTCTTTGCTAGTCTTTAGTTGATCTTATGTTCCATGTTAACTCTAACTGCTCTATGTTTTATGTTCTCTTGAGATATTATTATGGGAATGAATGCTTATCCTGCTACTGCAGATACTATGCCTATGATTGGCTATCCATTCTGGCATTAGAGTCTCAGTAATATTTTAGAAGTATCATTAAGTACCTTTTTCCATATATGATTATTATGCTATTGTTATCCATGTTGCTTAATGAACATGGAAAATGCTGAAATGATTGCAGTGAAACACAAATTATGGTGCAATTTTTCACTGTTTAAGTTATATATGTCTCTACATTTGAGAAACAGTTTTTACTTTAGGTTTTTTTTATATTAGAAAATGCAAGCAGTGCTTTCATTAAAGTAACTATGCAGCAATTTCATATATAATAAATTAAAGCAATGCATACCCTTCCAATAAAAGATTTTGAAGATTAACAGATAGAAGGGAATTGTCGAGAAAATTAGTTTTCAAAAGAGATTTATATTTTACATATCGATCCCAGTTTTCTTTCATTACCTCCCTCCCTCAGTGCTTCCCTCCCTCATTCTCATGTCCCCAAAACATCCTCCCCTCTCATTCCCCCCAACTCCACATGAAGGATGATGCCTTCAAGGAGGGTGCATCTACATCTGCCATTTGGAGTGGAGACTAGGACTACTCTACTGTCTCTAGGTTAAGGGAGTATCCCTCCACAGGGTGTGTGCTCCCAAAGTCCTTTTGTGCATCAGGCATACATCCTGGCTCCACTGTCCTAGGTCCCTTAGACTGCCCAGGCCTTCTAGCTGAGAATGATGTCCAAGGGTTCTGAGTCAGTCCCATGCTGGAATACCAGTGATCAGTCTGGGGGCCCATTAGCTTGTTAAGGTCCACTGTGTCTATGAGTTACTGTAGCCTGGTATTGTTCTCCCTCTTACATCTGGATTCCAGTTCTGTTCAGTGTTTAGTTGTGGGTGTCTGCTTCTGTTTCCATCAGCTGGTAGATGAGGGCTCCATGATGGTGGATAAGTTAGTTGTTGATCTCATTATCAGGGAAGGGCATTTATGGTAGCCTTTCCAGTGTTGCTCAAATTGATAGTTGGGGTCAGTCTTGTAGGTCTCTGGACATTTCTCTAGGTTCAGTTTTCTCTTCAAACCTATAAAGGCTTCCTCTTTTATTCTCTCTCTCCCCCTCTCTCTGTCTCTGTTTCTGTCTCTCTCTCTCTCTCTCTCTCTCTCTCTCTCTCTCTCTCTCTCTCTCTCTCCTCTAGTCTATTCCTCCCCTGAATCAATATTCCTCATCCCATGTGGTTTCCATTCATCCCCTTCTCATTCTTCTAGTTCACTCTGCAATTACTGCCCCCCACAACAACTTCCAATATGCTCAGGAGATCTTGTCGGGTTCCCCTTCTGTGTGGGAATTTATATGAATCTCGTAGATTCCTCCTTGTATCCTAGTTTCTCTGGTGGTGTGATTTATATTCTGGTGATCCTTTGCTCTATGTCTAAAATCCATTTATGAGTGAGTACATACCATGTTCCACTTTTTCTGACTGGGTTACCTCATTCAAGATGGTTTCTTCAAGATCCATCCACTTGCCTTCAAATTTCAAGATTCCACTGTTTTTTTCCCCCACAAAGTAGTATTCCATTGTGTATATGTGCCACATCTTCTGTATCAATCCTTCATTTAGGGACATCTAGGTTTCTTCCAGGTACTTGCTATTACAAATAATGCTGCTATGAACATAGTTGAGCAGATGTCTTTGTTGCATGGTTATGAATCATTTGGGTATATGCCTAAGAGGGGGATTGCCGGGTCCTGTGGTAGACTGATTCCCATTTTCCTGAGGAACTGCCATACTGATCAGCAAAATGACTGTACAAGTTTGCACTACCACCAGCAGTGGAGCAGTGTTACCCTTTCTCCACATCCTCCCCAGCATAAGTTGTCATTGGTGTTTCTAATTTTTGCCATTCTGGCAGGAGTAAGATGGTATCTCAAAGATGTTTTGATTTGCATTTCCCTGATAGCTAAAGATATTAAGCACTTACTTAAGTGTCTTTCAACCTTTTTGACTTCCCCTATTAAGAATTCTCTATTCAGTTCTGTACTCCATTTTTAATAGAATTATTTTGTGTTTTGTTGGGGATGGTGATGCCTCATAAAGTTCCTTTATTGTACAAGGTGGTTTTTGCTGTCCTGGGTCTTTTGTTTTTCCATATAAAGTTTATCATCATCATTATTATTATTATTATTATCATTATTATTATTATCCTTTCAAGGTCAGTGAAGAACTGTCCCTGGATTTTAATGGGGATTGCACTGAATCTGTAGATTGATTTTGGCAAGATTTCCATTTTTACTACGTTTATCCTACCTATCCAAGAGAATGGGAGATTTTTTTTCATTTTCTGGTATCATCTTTAATTTCTAACTTTAAAGATATGAAGTTCTGATTATATAGGTCTTTCACTTGTTTGGTAAGCATTACACCAAGATACTTTATGTTGTTTGTGGCTATTTCTTTCTCACCCCCTTTGTCATCTGTATATAGTAGGGCTACTGATATTTTTTCTTAATTTATTTTGTATTCTGACAAATTGCTGAAGGTGTTTATCTGCTGTAGGAGTTCCCTGGTAGAGTTTTTTGGGTAGCTTATGTAAACTATCATATCATCTGCAAATACAGACAGTTTGACTTCTTCCTTTCCAATTTGTATCCCCTTGATCTCCTTTTGTTGTCTTATTACTTTAGCTAGAACTTCAAGTGCACTATTGAAGACATATGGAGAGAGAGGGCAGCCTTGTCTTGTCTTTCTCTCCATTCAATTTGATGTTGGCTGTTGGTTTACTGTATATTGCTTTTATTGTTTAGGTGTGTTCCTGTTATCCCTGATCTCTCCAAGGCCTTTATCATGAACGGGTGTTGGATTTTGTCGAAGGCTTTTTCAGTATCTAGGGAGATGATCATGTTGTTTTTCTTTTTCAGTTTGTTTATATAGTTGATCATGTTGATATTTTTGTATGTAAAACCATCCCTGCAACCCAGGTATGAAGCCTACTTGGTCATAGTGGATGATTTCTCTGATGAATTCTTGGATTCGGTTTTCCAGTATTTTATTGAGTGTTTTTGCATCAATGTTCATGGGTGTAGTTTTCTTTCTTAGTTGTGTCTTTTTTGTGGCTTGGGTACCAAGGTGATTGTGGCCTTGTAAAAAAGAGTTTGGTAATGACCCTTCTCTCTCTATTTTGTGGAACAATTTGGGGATTATTGGTATTAGCTCTTTCTTGAATTTCTGGCAGAATTCTGTACTGAAGCCATCTGGCCCTGGGCTTTTTTGGTTGGAAAGCTTTAGATGACTGCTTCTATTTAATAAGGTGTTACAGGTTTATTTAAGTTGTTTGTCTGTTCTTGATTTAATTTTGGTAATTGATAGTTATCCAGAAATTTGTCAATTTCCTTTGAATTTTCAAATTTTGTGGAGTACAGGTTTTCAAAGTATGACCTGAAAACTGTCTGGATTTCCTCAGTGTCCATTATTATGTCCTCTTTTTGTTTCTGATTTTGTTAATTTGCATGTTCTCTTTCCTCTTTTTGGTTAGTTTGGATAAAGGTTTGTCTATCTTGTTGATTTTCTCAAACCACCAACTCTTTGTTGCATTGATTTTTTTTTTTTGTATTGTTTTCCTGGTTTTTACTTTGTTGATTCAGCCCTTAAATTGATTATTTCTTGGCATCTACTCCTCCGGGTTGAGTTTGCTCCTTTTTGTCTTAAGGCTTTCAGTTGTACTGTTAATTCTCTAATGTGTCTATTTTCTGTTTTTTTACCTATGGCCACTTAATGCAATGAACTTTCCTCTTAGCACTGCTTTCAAGGTGTCCCATTAGTTCAGGTATGCATTGTCCTCATTCTGATTGAATTTTAGGAAGTCCTTAATTTCTTCTTTGACCCAGGTGTGGTGCTATTGCATATTGTTCAGTTTCCATGAGTTTGTAGGTTTTCTGCGATTTGTGTTGTTGAATTCCAACTTTACAGCATGGTGGTCTGATAAGATACAGGAGACTATTCCAATTTTTTTTTGTATCTGTTGAGGTTTGTTATGTTGCCTAGTATGTGGTCGATTTTAGAGAAGGTTCCATGTAGAGCAGAGAAGGTATATTCTTTTGTGTTTGGATGCATTGTTCTATAGATGTCTGTTAAACCCAATTGAGACATAACTTCTGTTAGGTCTCCTTTTTCTTTGTTAAGTTTCTTTCTTGAGTTCTGTATAGAGGTGAGATCAGGTGTTGAATTTTCCCACTATTTT
Source organism: Phodopus roborovskii (assembly GCF_943737965.1). Taxonomy (NCBI): domain Eukaryota; kingdom Metazoa; phylum Chordata; class Mammalia; order Rodentia; family Cricetidae; genus Phodopus; species Phodopus roborovskii. The sequence goes on from NW_026126418.1 coordinate 47,406,549, forward strand.
ATTTGAGAATTCTGTACATTCATATAACTGATTTTGTTCAATTTCTCCCTTTTCCTCCCCTCCAGTTTTTCTCCATCCCCTCTACCATTTTTCCCTCTGAACTGCAAGTGCTCTCTGTTTCCAACCCACTGAACCTACTTAATGTTGCTGCTGGGTGCATTGATCTAGGACCAAGTACTAGAGCAAAGGAGTCTCTCAGGGGTCACATTTCCTAAGAAAACAATCTTTTATGTACATCATTTGTCAATAGTTCCCAATCTAGGATATAAAAAGCCATTCTATATCCATGCTGGTTCAGTCATGTGATTGTCTTATTCATGAAGTCATAGCCACTGAGATTTCTTGTATGCAACAAACACTCTCTTGCTACAGATGTCCACTACCTCTGGCTCTTACAATGTTTTTGCCCATGTACTATGATGACTCTTGAATTTTATGGTTAATACTTTAAGAAACACTTTTTACTCTTTATATTCTAGTTTGTTAACTTTGTCCTTTACTATAATCAATGTCCATTATTTATAAGAAGGTTGACAACTTTGTATAATTTCCAGTAAATCTTGCAGCATTATTTTCTTTTATGCATCATTTTTTTTGCAAATTATCATAACAGTTATTATCATCATTTTCAGTTCTCCTTTGCCATATTTTTTATTTGATTTTTCTTTGATGGTCATTCTCATACTCCTTTTGTCTTTCTGTATTTAATTTATTAAATATTTAGTATTGATAATTGATTAGTTTTGTTTATAAGTAATCACCTGGATTCTTCAAAATTAGTAATTTGCAAAATTTCTAAATTCCAGGTAGTGGCCATGTATCTCCTGACAGGAATGTGTAGGATCTCTAATCTCACAATTCCAAGCTATTTTAATTTGACAGAGACTAATGCACAGATGGATGAGTTTCAACTCAAAGGCTATGACACACTTCCTTTCCTAGATTTGTTCATTTTTCTTTTCAGTGCTCCTGTTTCCACTAGTGTGGAAATGACACACTAGTGACTCCACTAGAAATGTAATCATCATGTCATACACCCTGTTCCATTTTATGTCCCCACCTTGGGGAGGGGGGTCTTTGCTTGGTAGGACAAAGCCCATAAACCAGTTTCCCTGCCTTTTTCTGGAGCTTTCTGCCCCTGCCCATTTTTTCTTTTTTGTTTGTTTGTTTTGTTTTGCTTTTTTCTATGTTTGGCTTTTCAAGATTCTCAGATATATTTCTTCAGTTCATAAGTATGCAATTTGGTTATTGTTAAAAAAAAATGGTGGCATAGAAACTCTTCAGGCAGTAAATGGATCATGACTCACTATATTTGACTCCCTTTAATATGTGAGTGGTTTTAGATGTGGTCTTGGTTTTTTTTTTTTTTTTTTTTTTTTTTTTTTTTTGGTTTGACTTTGTGTACTTGGGTTTAAGACAGTGAGAAAACCTGGTTACTCCAAATGACTGAAATTTTTTAGTTTTTTTTTCTCCCCCAGTTTGAAAACTGTATGAGAATGTATGAGAATTGGAATACCCAGGGACCCAGGGACATCCTGTCATATTTCAGACCCTACTCCCTTCTCTTACTCAGTAACACTCCCAAGAGATACAACACTATAATATTTTACTCTAAACTCATTTCCCTTTATCCCTTCATTTGAGAACTGCACCAGTAGAGGCTTCAATGGCCCTGCCATGAGTCTCACATATTTAATATTTGGTTCCCATTTTGTGGCTGTTTGTACATGGTTAGGAGATATGGCCTTGGAGAGGAATTATGTCACTGGGAGAAGGCTTGGAGGTTTCAAAAGTAGAGCCATTTTGAGTCATCACTGTCTGTCTCTGGTGAGAGGTTAAGGTGTGAGCTCTCAGTTGCTGTTTCAATGTCCTTCTCTTTGCTACCACTACCTCTCTGATATCATGGACTCTCACTCTCTGAAACCTTGACCGCCAAATAAACTCTTTCCTCTGTCAATTTTCCTGGTCATAGTGTCTTTTCCAAGTGACAGTAGAGTAACTTAAGATATCATCTATCATCCTAGGAATAACTTCATATTAGTTAGACTATTTGTTTAATACTGTTCCTGCATGCTATAATGCTAATGCATCAAAGACTAGTAAAACATTTTACTTTTTCATTTATTTCTACTTTCAATTCCTTATGGGGCAAACTCTATTTTTATTGAAGGAAATAATATTGATTGCTCTGGTTATTTAGTCCGAGTTACCCATCTTTGTCTTCCATCAAATCTGCTGTCAGGTAACATTTGTATTAAATATAAATTTCCCCAGTGAGCAGTATTTGTTTCATTCTGTTAGGTGAGAAATGGTAGGTAGGAAAATAAAATTTTCCAGCTCTGACTTCCTTTTCCTGTGTGAAGATATGTGTAGTGGGATATTCACTTTGTCTCCTTCTGTGGCACTGACCATACCCATTGGGGGTGGAGCCAGGGGTGGAATTAATCTGGGGAACTAGGTTGGAGGAGGTTCAGGAGAGCTCTCTCTTGCCAGCCGCACTAGGACAGGAGGACATCCAGAGGAATTCTTGGAAGCAGGAATCTGTTGGTGTTCACCTTTCTATGTTGTGAGTTATTTCTCCCTGAATAAACATCTGTTCGGCTTAATTGTTTATCCTGATCCTTATTAAACCGCGATATATATGGACACTTTATTCATATCTTTTGAATAGAACAGTGAGTGTCTTTAATCAAAAGTGTGATCATAAGGTCAAGTACTAATACCTATTTATTTATTTTTCTATTGGAAACTAAATTTCATAGTGGAAGAAAAATGTAATCATTAGTATTATTAAGTATATTTTAAAGATCTTTTGTTTTATTTTATTTTTTAAGTTCTGGAGACAAAAATCAGGATCAGGTATTTTGTAGTAAGTGCTCTACATGAGCTGTACCCTGATAATTTTGCATAGGGAGTCCCCAAAGTCTTGATTCTCCTGCTTCTATTTCTGTGTGCTTGGAATACTGGCATGTGACTTTCGTTTCACTTTTACTAACTTATCACAAAGACCAAGAAGGCAAGTATGGAGGGGTTACAATAAGGGATACAATAATTAAATTGAGATTTTAATGAAGCAATTAAAATATATGCATGGGAGACATGTTGGTGGGTTACTATACTAGTGTTGAGAGTCTGAGATAGGTTTAAGCTTATGAAGATAGACAGTTTACCAAAGAGAAATTCACTCACGATGGGTGGGTCTCATCCAGATTTTGTTATGAATAGAAAAGATAGGTAAAAGAGAAAACAATATAGACCCTACTCAAATGACTGGACAGATTTTGATGATCCCTCCTGGAAGGTATCACCCTCTCTATGGAGTGGGGGGTGGGGTGGGATGTAAGGATGTAAGGGGGTGGGGGAGTATGAGAGGGAGGGGGAGGGAACAGGGATTGATATGTAAAATAAAAGATAGTAAGTAATACAAAAAAGAGAGAAAATAACATCTGATACTCTTTTCACAAGTGTTCTGAAACTTTCAAATAAACCATTATATTTGCAGTTATATATCTCTTAGAATGACATAGTTTTGTTACTATTCTTTGTTTTTGGATTTTATATTTAATGGATGAGGTGAAGGGATTAGTGAAGGGTATACTGCCAGTGAATATAATTGGTATCTAGATATAGGTCATTTCAGTTCCAAAGCACATGTCATGATCAAAGGTTCACTAAATTTTCTTATTATGTCACAGAAGCCACAATTTATTATTATATATGGTTATCACACATTTTTTAAAAATAGTGTAACACAGTACAGAGTGATCTGGTATAAACTATCTTTTTGTGTGTCTTCTCTAAAATTATACCAATATTGAAAATATCATAATTCAATTAATTTGAGCCAATGGAATTAGAATCAACGTAAGGGTTCCTCCTAAGAAAAGCTAGGTTATTACTAATATATGCTTTATTTGGTTAATATTTCACAAATGATATTGAATTCATCAATTGAATCTTCACAACATAACATAAGATTTATTAAAATACTTGACTGTAACACAAATTAATAAAAACCCAGAGACTGATATTAGAGGGTCAAGCTGATGCTCAGATAAGCAAAACAGTCAGGCCATTAGCTCTTATCTCTACCTCAGGATGAAGGGGCTTTCCTCTCCTCCGCATGGCTGGAGAATAAATCGCTCAATCAAAGCTCACATTGCAATTCCATTTCCATCAAGCCTCAAACTGAAATTTCAGACTGCCGCCTCTTTTATACTTCTATTATCTTGGGATTTAAGGACTGTGATCCCAAGTGCTGAGATCACCTTTGTGTGAACTGCTTTTCTTTAGGACTGGATCACTTTCATGTAGCTCAGTGTGTTCTAGAACTAACAGAGATCCATCTGCTTGTCTGTTGAGTCCTGGGATTAAAGTTGTGTGCTACCACCAACTGGCTCTATGGCTAGCTAATATGGTTGCTTGGATTAAAGATATGTATTACCATTTCCTGGCTTTATGTCTTGTAGGTAGCTTTGCTTTCTATACTCTCAGACAAACTTCAATAATTCATAAATAACATATCACCATATGTGACTATATAAAATTAAATTATAAAGGAAAGATAAAATTAATATTTCATAAAAGGAATAAAATTTATTTTATTACTTAGGCCTTTCTTACACATTAGTTGCCATTCAACTGATTAAATATGAAAGAAACTTTACATAACTTAAACAATGATGCAGGCAAAGAAGCAAATTATTCAGTGTCATTCATTTAATCTTGTGGAACAATTTCCTTTGAGCTGGAACATTCCATCTTCCAAAAGGGCTAGTGAAAATTCAGTAAGTAATTCACAAGTCTCAGAAGTTCCTGAAACTTACCAAATTTAAAACTTCCACTCCTACCTTAAGGTTACATAAGCAAGAAGAACTGCAAAAGATAGAAACATTCCAACATGTCATCAAGCTGATTACTGCTAGAGATTGGTGGTTTGTTACTTATGTGCCACATTTCCCAGAATCCCTTGGAATAACTTGAGAGGTTCCTAAGAGAGAAGTGCTACAGACTAAATTTGTATGTGATAATTAGAATCCACAACATGATTATATTTAGGTATAAAGCTGTTAAAGAGCATCTTAGGATTTCGATTGCTGTGAAGAGATACCAGGACCAAAGAAACTTATAAAGCAAAGTAGGTAATTGGGGCTGATTTACAGTTTCACATGTCTTAATGGTGGCATGCAGGCTGACATAGTGCTAGAGAAGCAGCTGGTAGTACTACATCTACATCTTGAGTCACAGGCATAAGAAGTAGTCTCTGTGCTACTCTGGATTTATCTTTAGCAAAGGAGACCTCAAAGCCGAACACCAACAAGGTCACTCCACAAGTCTATTGTGACCATACCTATTGAAACGCCAAAAGAGAGGGAATTAAAATGAAATGAAATCATTCTGGAACCCTGCCCTGATAAGGTTAGGGACCTTATAAATGAAGATCCATGAGAACTGCAAGCACGCACAGAAAAGGTATATATAGATATAGTGAGAAGCCAGGTATCTGTGAATTTTGAAGTCTGTTTTAAGAGAAACCAGAGTTGCTCCACCTTGATATTGAACTTCTAGCCTCTTAAACTGAGGACTTTTTTTTTTTTTTTATTTTTACCCATGCAGGCTCATCTTGTAAAGCAATACTAAAAGACTGACATCAAGAAATGCAGTGTGTAGCTGAGATATGTCAGTATGCCTGCACTTCCAAATCAAGTGAACATTCAGTGTTGCCTCTAGTGGTATTAGAGGAACAGAGTTCCACTGCAAACCTGAAAAGTTTCTGAAGATGCACCTCCTACATAATAGGGAAGATGATGAAATTAATAACTGGACTCATAAGGCCACATTTAACTGGAACAAACATGTTATTTTTATGTTATTTAAATGAACATATATTTATTCATACTTTGAATTTTTGAATGCCTTGTATGGTTGTTTGAAAAAAATGTATTGCTATAGACATGTTCTTGAATACTTAGTTCTTGGGGAGTAGCACTATTTGAGAAGGGTTAGTAAGTGTGGCTTGTTGAAATAGATATGCCTCTGGGTGTGGGATTTGAAATTTAAAATCCCAGCCAAGCCCAGTGCTGCTCTTTTCCTGTTGCACTGGGAACAAGATGAAGAACTCTTAGCTATGTCTTCAGTACCATGTCTCTTGGTGTGCCACCATGCTGTCTATCATGATGATAATGGTGGACTAAACCTCTGAAACTTTAAGCAAGCCTAAATGCTTTCTCTTATAAGAGTGGCCTTGGTCATGGTCTCTTCACAGCAATAGAATACTGACTAAGACAGAAGTTGGTATCAAATGTGGGGCATTGCTGTGTTAGGCCTGATGAGATGCAGCTTTCTGGCAGACTGTGGACTTTGGAACTTTGGGTTAGGAAAGGAGTTGAATAGTTTAAACTGGGCTTAATGAGACATACTAGTAGAACCATGGAAGGCAGTGGTCCTAAAAGCAATTTAAAGTGTCATGGTCTGGCTCAAGGGGTTTCAGAGGAGAATAATATTAATTAATGGCCTAAAGACAGTTCTTGTGATGTTTTGGTAAATAATGTGAGTGTTTTTATCCTTATTCAAAAAATCTGCTTGAGGCTACATTGAAGAGTTAAGGATTAATGGTGTTAGCAGAGATATCAAGGCAGCCTAGTATTGACTCTCTTGTGTGGTTATTAGTAGTCACTCTTATCTAGATTCATCCATAAAATGAGCAAGGTACACAAGGACAAATGCAAAATGTACACTGTGAGAACAAAAGAAGCACCAGGAAGTGTAATGCTGAAGCCAAATCGAGTGGTCAAGAAGAGAAAAAGTTTAAAGAAGAGTCTGATGGCATAAAAAGAATAGTTGCTTTAGAGCAAGTCCCTACCCAGTTCAAACTTGTAAAACAGAATTTTAAAAAAGTATAAGCAATGAAGAAAACCATTCACAACAGAAAACTGGTACAAATTTAATTGAACAAGGGGGTCATGTAACAAACACAGCAAGCAGCAGGATTTGGCAGTTTTAGCCACATGGTTCTGGCTTAGAGTCAATGGTGCAGGAAAGGGGATATAGAATTTTTCTCCACAGCTAGGGAAGCCAATGAATACAGGTGTGTGCCAATGGTGTCCCAAAATGGAGGCCCAGAGAGAGAAGCCATTTTGTGAAGCTGTAAAGGTGAAGCCTGGATTGCCTTAGAGACCCCAAGATACTAGAAATGCTAGAGCTGTGGGATACTTGCCAAGGAGAACTGTTGACAGGCATTGCAACCACTTCAACAGAGAGAAGACTTTGCAGTCGACAGAGCTGAAAGGAATGGGACATCTGAAGAGCACTTTCACAGCAGATATGGAGGTGCAGTGTTTATATTCTTCCCAGAAGATTTCTGTCTTTTTTTCGTCCAGTATTTCCTCACTATGCTCCCTTTTCTTTCTTTTGGAATGGTAGTCCATATTATGTGTCAGTCTTTTTTATTTTTATTTTAGAGGGATTACAGTTAAGAGACTACCATGAGTCTAAGAAGAGACTTGGGGCTTTTAAACAGTGCTGAGACTGTTATAGACAATGGGAACTTTTGAATTTGGACTGAATGCAATTTTGCATTATGCTTTGGCTACAAACATAAAGGGACCAGGGAATGGAAAGTGGTAGTTTGGATAATAATGGTACCAAAGGCTCATATATATGAATGCCTAGACATCAGGAATAGCACTAATTGAGAAGAATTAGGATGTGTGGCCTTGGTGCAGTAGACATGGCCTTATCGGGGCGGGGGGGGGGTATGTCACTGGGGATGGGCTTTGAAGTTTCTAAAGCCCAAGCCAGGCCCAGTGTCACTGTCTTTCTGCTGCTTGCAGATCTAGTTATAAAATTCTCAGATGTTTCTCCAGCATCATGTCTCCCTGCATGCCACTGTGTTTCCCTACATGATAATGGATTAAACCTCTGAAACTGTGAGAAATCCTCAAGTAATGTTGCTTGGTCATGGTGTCTCCACAGCATTAGAAAACCAAGTAGGACACTAGAATCACAATGTCTTCTTAAATTTCAATCACACAAATGTTATTACTTGCTTAATTGTTTGACACTAGAGAAGTTTGCTTTATCAAAATCACTTAGGCTTAGAATTTGCTCTAAATGCATCCACAAACTCAGGAACATTCCCATTCTTTCATATTTACATTCTGTGAGGATATATCATATTTATGCTACATGAGAAGATAAAAGGCTATGTAGTATGCAAAGCTGTAAAGTTTCATATGATATGGGATTTGTTTCCCAAATATAGTACCTACTATTACACATCATATCTACTGCTACACATTTGGTAAAAGAAGGTGGAGTTATGATGTTGACTTGAAAGTTAACAGATAAAACCGATCACTTCTTACTGGAATGTAAAAGGTCATTTAGCAGAGAGAAAAATATCCACAGAGAAATTTATTTAATGCAGCAGGGCTTTGGCTGGCACTGGGTAACCATGTTAATAAACTCTCCTTAGTAGTTTATTGTCATTTACATTTCTGAAAGGGCATGTTCAATCACATTTTTTATTTAAGAGCAAAATGTAATTGTTTAGAAATTGTTGGAAGCCAAGAAATAAGATTATAAAGGAAAAAATAATAGTTGTAAATTAGAGCCAGAAAAATATAGCAACCATTTTCTTTTAGCATCCAGAGTTTAATAATGGTGAGGTTATGACACAACTTTGAGAACTTGATGTGTGAACAGGATAGTCTATATTTGGGAACATATTAGGGACAAAATTGCAAGACAATGAGTTGGGAGTTTTTTGTCGCTATGTCAACAATGTGGCAAAATGACTGCTTCCTGGTCTAGTGCAGAGGGAATAGGAGAGAGCTGGCAGTTCATCCAGTGTTGCTCAAGTGCAATCAATAGACAAGGCATCTTATGTGACAGCTCTTCATTTAGTTTAATTTGCTGTAACTCACATGTATTAATGTTTAGTAGGCTCCCTGGTGTCCCATTTCTGGCAGTGTGTACGTCTCATTTTCTCTGTATGGGATTCCCTTGTGAAATATTTGGGAACTCTATCATAAAAAGCAACAGAAAAAGAAAGATATTGTTTGGGGAGTAGTTTTTTCATATGATTGACTAGGTAATAACTACCCCCAAATTGATACAAACATGTAGACTAGGTAAATCTTTTCATTGATTCTGTAAAATTTCATGAGCACATTGTGTTAAATCTAAAATAAATAATAGAAGAACTATTTGCTATTCCATTTTTAATACTTAGATTCCATTGATATTTACTAAGTTCATCATACTAAGTTCATCACATTGGTATACATTTTAGTAATCCAAGTAAATCACAGACATTTCTATTTTTATACAACGATTGTGGTAAAACATTATGGAAATTCCCTCCAAAATTCTAATCTATATGATCTAGCAATTTTTCTAGACTATTGGATATCTACCCACAGGAAATTTATCAACATGTCAAGATATCTGTACTTCACTTTGGTTGCAGCATCATTTATGTTTGCCAAGAAATGAAAATAATCTATAATACTGGTTGACAAAGAAATATATATGTGTGTGTGTGTATGTGTGCCAAAAATGATATTTTGAGAATATGGGTCAACATGGAGATCACTGTGTTAACTAAAGTCTAAAATAAGGAAAACAGATGTAACTGAGTAACAGATAGCTCTCTCATGTGAATGCTCAGAACTTTTGCTTTTCTAGATGAGAGAATAGAATAGATGGAAGCTATAAGGTGCCACTAACATTTAGTGAAGGGAAGAGGGTGGGAACAGATGGTGGGATACTAAGTCACAGTTAGAAGAAGTAAGAAATTGGGTGAGTTACTATACAGTAGGGTAACTAACTATAGTGTACTATTTAAAAAACAAGAATAAAGGTTTATTCTTGTGAAAGTATTTTCACTGTAAAGAGATGGTATTTAAGGAGCTATGTAAGTTTACTTGTATTTCAACATTATATAACATATTTATATATGAAAACAACAGATAACACTAAAAATTAATTCAAGTATAACATTGAGAAATGTATGATAACATTAAATTGATCAATGTTTTGCCAGCATGAAGGTACAAATATACCCTACTCAAAGAAATAAGTGATTAAGATACTATACAGTTTTTTATTTATTTGTGTTGGAGATACACAGGAATTTTTTAAAAAGTATTTCTTTTGTTTTTTTGAGATTAAAGAATATTTACATCATTTTCCGCTTCTGTTTTTTTCCTTCAAACCCTCCCATATACCAATTTTTGCTCTTTCAAATTCAAAGCCTTTTGAAATTAATTCTTGTTGCTTCTATATATATATATATATATGTATATGTATATATATATATATGTGTGTGTGTGTATGTATATGTACATGTATATGTACATATTAATATATATGAATATACATATAAATTTCCAAGTACAATATTACATATGCATAATCTTCTCAGTTTGAGCTTTTGGGGCTGACCAGTTTGTATTGACTAACCAACTGGTGTGCTCTCCTCTGAGGAAGACTTTCTTCCTCTCTCAGCAATCCTAAGTTACTATAGTTTTGGTGGAGGATTGAGGACTCCTGGGCATCCCTGAATTTCCCACTTGCATGTCTATTGTTATTCTGTACATTAAATTGAATTCTCCTAGTTTTATTGTTTATTTTGGTGTTTAGCCTGTAATGTCATATTTTGTCAATGGTAAATTCTTAAGTACAGATGTATAACTTTGGTTTGGTTCTGTACTTTTCTAAAGTAGATAACAGTAAATTATATTTATTCTAAATCTGAGTCCTAGAGTCAGTTTCCTACATAAACAGGTGTTTAATAACATTTAATGGAAAACAGCATTTTAGAAGCTGAATCAGGATGTTGGTTGTCTCATTGCTGTATGTGTCCCTCATACTGGATAATTATGACAGCCATAATTTTCATTAAAATTTTTAAATTACTTTTATTTATTTGTTTGCTTGTTTATTTATTATTCTATCTCTTCCTCTCGGTCTCTGTGTCTGTCTCTGCCTCTCTATTTCTGTGTGTGAGCATATTAACATACAGTGACACATTTGGGGAACTAGGAATAAAATTCAAAGTTGAGGGCAAGTGCTTTAACTCTCTGTCTATCTGTAGCTTCAACAGACCTTATTTTCACTTGTTATTTTTATTTCCTTCTTTGTAAAATCCATGAACCAGGTAATTCAGGTCTGGCATCATGAAAAGATTTTCAAATATTCTTTTTCCTGTGTTTGCATGAAAAATTTGTAAACAATCGGTTTTCACCCGATTGCTTCATTGGTAAATGCTGAGAACAGAAAATTTCAAGTCTGAGTTATTTTCATTTTTGCTATAATCAGAATGGTCCTACTTGTGATGTATGCTTTAAACTTGAGAACCATCTAGGTATTCTTTTGAAATAAGTTTTGCTTATCAATATTTTTCAGCTATTTGGTTGCTTTAATCCAAGTTGTCACAATTATGGAATAAAAACAATATGTAGTAATATTATCTATTTCAATATCCTTCTATTACAGATAAAGGTATTTAGTGCCCTTCTACTGTTGTTCTCTCTTTGGTATGAATGTAAATTGATATTTTGTTTATTTAGTAAGGCAGTAGCTCAATGTGTTGATTTTTACAGGTTTTTAAAAGGTAAGTATTGTTTTAAATTTTGCATTTAGTTTGCCTACACTGTGTTCTACAAATTTTTGTTTTGTTTTACTTTCATTTTCATTCACTTCCAAATATTTTCTAATTTTTCTTGAGAACAACTTTTTTTTTGACTCATGAGTAATTTAGAAATGTGTTGTTAATTTCTAGTTTTTGGGAATTTGCCATCTGTCTGTTCCTTACTGATTTCTAATTCAGTTCTGTAAGACAGAGAGTGTATTTTGCATATTTTGTTTTATTTGACTTCCTTGTGGCTTATTTTTATATATACTATCTGTTGGTAAATGTCAGATGGATTTGAAGTCCTTCTTTGTGATGTCTTGGTGTTGTAATTTGTAAGTACATCAATAAGACAGCTGAAACTATTTTTCAAGTCTTCATCTTTGTTGATGTTCCTATCCAGTTACCCTTGTGATTGGTGCTTATGTGTGACAGTTGCTCAAGTGGAGTTATATATTTCTCTTATTAAGTTTTCTCTTGCCAGTTTTTGTACATATTCATGGTGTGCATGTACATACATGCTTATATGTGTGTGTAGGCACAGGTGTGTGAAGGTGCTTTTGTATGTGTGTGTGTTGGGGGGGGCTAAGACTGACAACTTGGTCTCTTCCTTAAACATTCTTTATATAGCAAATCAGCCTTTCAGTTGTACCTAGAGCTTGATAATACATCTAGTCTCACAAGCCAACTTGTCTTGGGGATCTGCTGTCTCTGTTTCCTGATTGCCTGAGGGCTAAGGTTATTGTGATCTGTCCCCAGCATTTTTGTGGGTGCTTGGACTGCAATTTGAATACTAATCTTCACTTTTGTATGGCATGAAAGACTGAGACATCTCCCAGTTTTTTGTTTGTTTGTTTGTTTGTTTGTTTTTTTACTACTACTACTACTACTAGTTTTATAAGGTTTCCTTCTCATGTTTCTTTCTGAAGCTCTGTGCTACAATTCACATACAGTCTAGACTGCTATGAATATTTAATTTGTTCGTTCATCATTGAGTGAAATCTACTTTTACAGTAAAACTATTTTTACTTGTTGTTATTAATATTTTTTAATGAGACTGGGTCCTTTCTGTCACCTCTGCTGGCCCCAACTAGAGTCTAACTCATGGAAATCCTCTTGCTTCAGCCTCTCAATTACTGAGATTTATAGGAATGTTCTGGTATGTTTGGCACTAAAGGGTATTCTTATGATGCGTATATTGTTTGATATTTGTTCGGTTAGTATTTTCTATCTGTATTTTTATTGTACCTCTAGGTAATAGCTAACTTCAACTTGATGAGATCTACAATCACCTAAGGGATGAGCATTTGAGGATGCCTTCAAGAAATTGTCTTGAGTAGTTTTTGTTGAGGTTAGAAGAACTGTCTAATCTGGATGAAGTCATCCCTTGAAATTAGGCTCCTAGACTATATAAAAAGAAGAAAATGAGCAGAATACAAGCCTTTTATTCCCTGCTTCTTGATATCAGATACAATGTGATCGGTTGTTTTGAGTTGTCAATTATATTGAACTCTAACCCTGAATTAAGCAACAAAATCAAACATTTCTTTCTTAATTTACATTTTAAGGGTGTTTTATCAGAGCATCATGGAATTTAACTGCTACACTGTATCATTAAATTAAATTTTTGCAAGTAGTTTATTGGATGGTTTTAAAAAGAGGAGGAGGGGTGGTCAAATAAAATAAGAGTTGAAAAGAAAAGTATTTCCTACTAACACTATAGAATTACCAAAAGCTATTTGAAATCATAAGGAGTCATATAAAAACAGTTTTAGAGAAAGAGATAAATTCTTGGATGCACAAACATGAAGCCTAATCATAAGGAATCAGAAAGACTAATCAAAATATTAACAAGCCATGAAACTGTATTAATAATATAACTTTACCCAGTAGAAATGCACATGCAAGTAGCATTTTACTGACTGAGCATGTTATGTAACTATACTTAGGAATATATATATATTATAACATGATACTTATGTTTTAATATAATTATTTCAATGAAGTACATGGTTCTTTTAATATTGTAAATTACAAAATGTATCTTTTATTATATACTTATATAATCAATTATTAATATATACTAAAGATATGTAGTAATATGTAATTATAGCACAGTAACATTATAATATATAAAAATATATTATAAAAGTTATATGTTATAAAGTAGGTATATATCTGCTTAGAGATGACATGCCATAGTTCTTTCTACACAGCTATTAGAACTAAGTGAACTCAGCAAAGTTACAATATAAAATCAGCATATACAGAATTAAAAGGTTCCCAGAACCCAGAAGCAACCTAAATGACCCTCAACTGAAGAATGGATAAAGAAAATGTGGTACATTTACACACTGGAGTACTATTCTGAGGAAAAAACAATGGAATTTTGAAATTTGAGGGCAAATAGATGGAATTAGAAGAAACCATCCTGAGTGATGCAACCCAGTTTCAAAAAGACAAAAAGCAATGTATGTATTCACTCATATATGGTGTTTAGGCATAGAGCATAGATTTATCAGCCTACAATTCACACAGCCAGAAATGCTAGAGAACTAGGAGGACCCTAAGATAGTAATACATGGTTTCCTGGAGAAGGGGAAAGGGACAAGATCTCCCAAGAAAATTGTAGGCATGGGGGGAGGAAAGAGGGAGCTAGGCAGAAAAGGAGGGGAGGATTAGGCATGAAGGAACAGGAAGACTGAGTCAGGAAAAGAACAGAGCAGAGCAAGAAAAGAGCTACCATAATAGAGGGAGTCATTATAGCTTTTAAGAGAAATCTGGCACTAGGGAAATGTCCAGAGATCTGCAAAGATGACCCCAATTAACAATCTAAATAATAGTGGAGAGGCTACCTTAAATGCCCTTCCCAGATAATGAGATTGATGACTACCTTATATGCCATCCTAGAGCCTTCATCTAGTAGCTGATGGAAGCAGAAGCAGACACTCACAGCTAAACACTGAGACAAACTCCTGTAATCCAGTTACAGAGAGGAAGGGATGATGAACAAAGGGGTCAAGACAAGGTTGTAGAAACCCACAGAAACTGCTGACCTGAACAAGGGGGAAGCTCATGGACTCTAGTCTGATAGCTGGAAAACCAGCATAGGACCTACCCAGATTCCCTGAATGTGGATTTAATTGGGAGGACTGGGCAGTCTATGGGATCTTTGTATTTATCCCTAGTATAGGAATAACAATAGTATAGCAATAACAATAGTCTTGTTTTTTAATGGCCTATTAAAATATTTTAATTTTATTGTTTGCACATGTTTAAGGCTGATTGTTATTGGCTTACTTAGGTAAGGTGTCCCTAGACAAAACAGATTCTTTTTTTTTTTTTTTTTTTCTCTCTGTAACCATTGATTGCCTGTAGCTTTTCATCCAGGGATGAGGCCTTGTGAGATTTCTGCTGCCTACTTTGGTATGTCAACTATGGTTGTCATTATGTAGGTCTTGTTTAGTCAATCATACTGCTGGGATTTCAGAGGTACATATTCTTTGTCAAGACTAGAAGACACTATCACTTAGCAAGGATCTTAGTCCTCTGGCTCTTACATTCAGTCTTCTGGCTATTAACTATGCTACATATGAGCAAAACAAAAAGGATTCAGTAGCTTATATGCATACGTATCTACACACATGCACATGGGAAGAAATAATAACTAAAGGAGAGATAACAAATTTAAGAGGAGTAATGGAAGAATTGGAAGGGGAGCAAGGATTGGAAATATATAAATAACATATATGCAATTCTGAGAAAAATTTAAAACTTAATTAAATAGTAATACATAATGATCAAAATATTTGTATTTTGTAACATTAATTTTATGCATTATAATCTTAAAAATAAGGGATACAATCCAAAATAACATCTTCAAAGGGAATTATCTATAATCTATGCCTTAGTAATTTTGGATGTCAGAGTTAACTCTATAGTGAAATATGTCTTCCCCCTAATAATATTTTGTACTCAACCTCTTGAGTATTGAGATTATACCTTTG
Organism: Phodopus roborovskii; assembly: GCF_943737965.1. NCBI lineage: Eukaryota > Metazoa > Chordata > Mammalia > Rodentia > Cricetidae > Phodopus > Phodopus roborovskii. Next base: position 47,422,194 of record NW_026126418.1, read on the forward strand.
CATCATCACACTATTTCACTTTATTAGTAGTTAATTGAAAGAATCATAATTCTTGGAAAATAAACACTATTGTAGCAAATAAAACTTCACTAATTAACACTGTTAAATTTGCTTGCAGGTATAGAAACTGCTCACATCACTGCATGAATGGATAGCTGCCTCACTGATTAAAATTGGGTGTCCAGTGAAGCCAAGAGGAAAAACAATGCTATATGTTACTTCTAGATGACTTAATGAACCAAACTCAATAAAATATCTTTCAATTTAATTGACTTTAGTACTGGGTTTTCACCTTATTACCTGTCTTTGGTGTCATATTAAATTTGAGTATTTCTAAACATTTTACCAAATACAACACTATAAATAGACCAAGCTTCATTGTACTTCTCACATTTATCTTGGAATATATTATCCTTCATTGTTCATTCAAAAAAATATTGTGACTTTAACATACATCAAATTTTCTTGATGCATGCAGTATACATCCTATATATGCTTTTTGAAAAGTAGACTTTGCTTAATTTTTTTAAAACTTTATTATTTGTTTGCCTTGATGTTTTGAGTTACTATGTTCATTTGAAGAGTTTTCAATAATAACATTTTTTTTCTGAACTGTGACATCTCCTTCCTGTCTGTGCAATGATAGTTGCTCATCTCATAATCTTTTCCCTCAGTATTTACTGAGGCTGAGGAGTTAGTCAAATGTCTTTAACACATTTAAATGATATTAATAGATATAATAGAGTTCTAAGCAACATAGAGAAAAATAGTCATATATATTACATAATATATATGTAGTTATATTTATGGAATACTACAGATAAAGGCTAGTATTCATTTCACTTCAACATTTTAATTAATAAGTTTGAATTTCTACAAATTCCAGTCACTAATTTAAAATGTAGAACACGTAATAGATGTGAAATTCAAAAGTGATACCAAGCTTAAGCCAATTGTCATTATTTTGATTAGTTACAATGAAGGCATTTATTGAAATGGTATCATCTTCCTTAAAATAAATTTATTTTAAAAACAGGGATTCTCACCAGGCAATGGTGGCACATGCCTTTAATCCCTCAGGAGGCAGAAGGAAGGAAATTTCTGAGTTCCATACCAGCCTGGTCTAAGAAAAGAGTTCCAGGGGAGCCAAAGATGTTAAACAGAAAAACCTTGTCTAGAAATACCACCGCCCCCCACACACAAAACAGTAGGGATTCTCAACTCTTAAGTTGTATTTGTTGGTATAAATTAAATCATAAGAATGTTAATTCCATTTAGGGACTGGTTTTGAAAAGAACTATTTTAATAGATTTTGCTTCTATATCTCACAATTAAAATTCTTGTATGGCTTTGGCAGACAGCAGTCAATTAATGTGGCCCAGCTTTATAACTAAGGGTTGGCAGGTCTTGTAAGGAATTGTATTTAGAAATTTATGTGGCTTAAGAACTGACAGAGTATGAGATGATTGGCCTTTAGGCCAGGGATCTTGGGTCAGGCCATTGGTAAAGTTCAGTGGCTGTGAAGGAGGTCAGTGATTACTGTTTATAATTTGTTTTCTGATAATTTTATCATGCACATGTACTCAGAGGCCATGGGTTGAAGCCCATAAATTGGAACAAATGAATAAAAATATGCAAAAGTAATTCTGGCAATTTCCAAAGCAATAAGATATTTGTTATATTCATTTACATTAGTATTACTTTATGCATTACATGGAAAGCAGAGATAGACAATAACAAGTCATCTTGCCAACATCCATTTCCTATTGTTTAAGATTTAAGTATTTATACAAATGGCATCAACAAAGAATTACAAAAGTCATAACAAACTATAAAGAGGGACTATTTTCATGTAAATCCAAAACAAAATTCTTCACGGACATTCCCTTCCTTTGTTAATGACTGAGTTGGAATTGTTTTATCTTCTTTATATATATATCATGAATTTTCCTTCTAAAATGTATTTCTCATATGTATCTTGACTTCTTATCATTGATAAATCGTCATCTCTCACTATTGGCAAATTCTGATAAGGTTTTCTTTAAAGCCAAAGGTTTGCTGCCTTTTACAAACAAAAATTATGTATGGGTTATTTTTATAATCTTCCTGGAAAATTTCATATCAGTTAATGTAAATAATACTATCTTGAAAAAGTTCATTTAATCATACTTTAAAGAAGTAATAACTTTGCTGGGTCGTGGTGGCACATACCTTTAGTCCCGGCATAGGCTTTAGTCCCAGCACTTGGGAGGCAGAGGCAGGTGAATCTCTGTGAGTTCAAGACCACACCGACAGCCTGGTGTCTACATGAGCTCATTCCAGGACAGAATCCAAAGCTACACAGAGAAAGGCTGTCTCAAAAAAAAAAAAAAAAAAAAAAAAAAAAAAAAAAAGGAGGAGTTTGCTAAGTATCAATTTTATCAATATCCTAGTAAATTTATAAGGTAAAATAAGAAAATAAGAAAATAAATCTAAAAAATTTCCTTTTGTGTTGTTTAATTTTTTACAAAAAGGTGTTCTAATGAAGAACACAAAAGCATTCCAATAGTGGATGGCTGTACTGATAAAAATGAGAACATAAGAAGAACAGAATTATAGCAACTTCTAAAATGTCTCTTCTAAGCTTAGGACATCTGAAAGAGATTTTCTTAGATTTTTTTTATAACCTGAAAGAAAATTCATACACCAAAGAATATATACCAGTAAAAAATTGACAAATAATGTCAATATTTGATATTGAACCTTGGTTCGACAAGACCTTCATTGCTGGGTACACTCTGTCATCTGATAAGCTTTTATAAGGAGAGCTAACACATCCTCCATAAGTAAACAGGATTGTTAAATGACTAGAGGAATTAAATTTAAACTTTAACATAATTTAAAACACAGCTTGAAAGTCTTACTAAAATGTCTAAATAGTGGGAGACCTAGAATAATTTGTCATTGAAAATGAGGAGACCTGACTGTGTGGTGTTATTCCTGGTAGGTATGAAAAAATGTATCCACACCCAGACAAAGAACTGCCCACAAAGTATGGATACCACTAAAATCTACTTTGGTGAACCAATGAGTTTTATTGGGGTTACTGACAGAATTATAGGGTGAGAGCTCACTTTCATGATAGATATTTACATCACCAAAACACACTGCAGCATGAGTGACAGCTCACACAAACTAGAAACCTGAATCTCAGTCCTCAAACTTCAGGAAGATCAAAGGACTAGAGATCCCTACCAGATTCAGTTCATTTGAACTTTTTCCAGGGAACTCAGCAGGTTTTACCTTCTTCTAAGCATCTTGATTGACATCCATTTCTTCCAGGTAGCTCAGCTGGTCTCTACTTCTTCCAAAGGTCTCTTTATAGCATGTATGTTATTAGGAGAGAGAAACCCAGAAAACTAGTCAGTTTTAGTGACTTACTGAAGCTATTGATTTCTTGACTTGTGGGTGCCATAAGCTTCTTGCAGGATGAAATGCTTCACTTTAATTAAGAACATCCCATTGTTTTAAAATCCTTTACCCTAAGTTTTTATCCCAGATGAAGTGTTTAATCTCAAGGGAACACCTGTACAACATAACATTTAAATATGAGTCACCCAATTTTCAATTTTCACTATCACTCACTCCTTAACCATGGATTAATTTACAGGCAATTTGTTTAATTTTTTCCAAACTGTGGTTGCTTCATATATAAATCTGTAAAAACAATAGACTTATTACAAGGATGAGAAAGCACTTTATAAAGTACTTTGCACAATGACTGAGACGTACATCCAATAGACATTGGATTTAGTATGATAATATACTCATGCTTGTTGGTTTCATTTGCATGAATCACAGCATCAACTCTCCAGGAGTTAGTATAATACTAAAGATATCAGGAACCAACATGGGGCTTAAGAAGAAAGTCATAAGAAGCAGTTGAAGAACTTGACTGAGAAACATCGTATAATTTAGTCTATACTTTTTATGACCTCACTATATACTTATTTGAGAAAGTTTATAATATGACATTAGTGTTGTGTAGAATCATGCTTTTACAATACACTTTTAGTTGATACTAAGGATCCATTATAATTTATAAGCAAAACTTATAGTTGTAAACAATTTTGTATGGATGAACATACCCTTCAAACATATTTTCTCCAAGGTCCTCAGATGACATGAGCACATGAATGGTTCTAGAAAATTCCACATTGTGAACATGAACACAGCAGGGTGGGTACCTCAAAAATTGAGAAAAAAAAACACAAAAACAAACAAAACCAGAATCTGTGTTTATTCCCTCACAAAACAGATATTTGATTCATGTAAAAATGACAAAAAATCTTTTCTTTTTTGACTATACTCATCTTTTTGTTAAAAATTGACCTCACATCTAATATCCACTTATGAGTAAGAACCTATCATTTTTGTCTCTTTTGGGTCTGTGTTACGTCACTCAGGATGTTTTTTTATAATTTTATCCATTTGCCTCCAAATTTAAAGATGTCATTGTTTTGTTTGTTTTGTTTTCTGCTGTGTAAATATACCACATTTTCATTGAAATGATTATTAGTTGTAAAGCAAAGGATAATCAACCTATAGTACACAGCCCCAGAAAAGCTAGGTAACAAACAAGACAAATTCTAAGAGAGGCATACATGCATCTTCCTGGGAAGGGGAAATAAAAAAGATTTACTGAGAAATTTGGGAGTGTGGGAGGGGGAGGACAGAAGCAGGGATGGGAGAAGAGGAGAGGGAGGAGAACATGAGGGAACAGAATGGACAAGATGGGAGAGGAACAGAGAGGGAGAGCAAGAAAAGAGGTATCTTTTTTCCTTTTTTAACATTTTCATTTAAATTAGAAACAATCTTATTTTATGTATCAATTCCAGTTCCCTCTCATTTCCATCCTCCCATTCCTCCCACCAATCCCCCCTCCATTCTTCTTCTGCTCCCCAGGAAGGGTGAGGCCTTCCATGGGGGGGAATCATCAAAATCTGTCACATCATTTGGCGCAGGGCCTAGGCCTTCCCCCATGTATCTAAGCTGAGAGAATATTTCTCCATGGGGAATGGCATCCCAAAGTCCATTCGAATATTAGGGAAAAATATTGTTCCAAAACCAGAGGCCGCATGGAGTGCCCAGTCCTCCTAACCCACATCCACATTCAGGGGGTTTGAGGCAGTCCTATGCTAGTTCCCCAGCTGTCAATCTGGGGTTCATGAGCTCCCACTTGCTCAGGTCAGCAGTTTCTGTGGGTTTCTGTAGCCTGGTCTTGACCCCTTTGTTCATCATGCCTCCCTCTCTACAGCTCGATTCCAAGAGTTCAGCTGAGTACTTAGCTGTAGATGTCTGCTTCTGCTTCCATCAGCTACTAAATAAAGACTCTAGGATGGCATATAAGGTAGTCATTGTTCTCATTATCAGGGAAGAGCATTTAAGGTAGCCTCTCCACTATTGGATATTTCCCTAGTTCCAGATTTCTCTTTAAACTATAATGGCTCCCTCTATTAAGGTATCTCTTTTCTTTCTCTCTTCTGTTCTTCCCCTGACTCAATCTTCCTGGTCCTTCATGTCCTTCTACCCCCTCCTCTTCTCCCCTTCTCTACCGCCTAACACCCCACCATGCTTCCAATTTGCTAAGGAGAGCTTGTCCTTTTCCCCTTCTCCAGGGAACCATGAATGCCTCTTTTAGGGTCCTCCTTGTTTCCTAGCTTCTCTGGATATATGGTTTGTAGGCTAGTAATCCTTTGATCTATATCTAATAATCCTATATGGGTGAGTAAATATCATGTTTATCTTTACAGAAAGAGATATCTTGATTGAGGGAGTCATTATGAAGCTAGCAAGAAACCTGGCACTATGGAAATTTCCAGGAGTCACAAGGATGATCCCAACTAACACTCCTAGCAATAGTGCAGAGGATACCTGAATTGGCCTTCCTCTGTAGTCAGATTGATGACTACATGTATTATCATCATAGAACATTCATGTAGTAACTGATATAGCAGATGGAAGCTGAGATCCACAGCTAAGCACTGGCCAAGCTCCAAGAATCCAGTTGAAGTGTGGGAGGAGTGATAACATGAGCAAATATGTCTAGACTAGTTTGGAGATACACACAGAAACAGCTGACCTGAGCTACTGTGAACTGTGAGCTCACTGACTCTGAACTGACAGCAGGAGAATCTGTATAGGACCAAAGTAGGCCCTCTGAATGTGGGTAAGAGTAGTGTGGTTTGAACAGTCTGGCAGTGGGACCAGGATTTATTCCTAGTGCTTGAACTGACTTTGTGGAGCCCATTCTCTTTGGAGGGATACCTTGCTCAGACTAGATATAGGAGGGAGGGCCTTGGTCCTGCCCCAAAGTAAGCTGCAGAGTTCATTGATTCCATATTGGAAGCCTTACCCCTCTGAAGAGTCAATGGGAGAGTCTGGGGGGCATCAGACATCAGGATAAGGGGAGGGAATGGGAGCTGGGATTTGTATGTAAAATGAAAAAGATCGATTTTAAAGTAAAAAAAAAAAAAAAAAAAAAAAAGGCCTCAGGGCTGGAGAGATGGCTCAGCCGTTAAAGGCTAGGCTCACCCCAAACAAAAAAAAAAAAAAAAAAAAAAAAATGGCCTCAAAACATCATCCATTACAACAATCTGTATGCATTTGTCCTTATTCCCACTGATAATTAAGGAAACTTCGGTGTTCCAGTCCCAATGGAGATATCTACAATGCAACTACTATACCTAAGGCTCAGAGATCATTGTAGAAGAGAAGTAGAAAAGGTTGTAAAAGTCAGGCATTTGCTGTGAGACTTTGTCTCCTAGTAACATCAAATGCTATACTTGTAAGATCTCATCAAACCAACTATTGTACCAAACTGGATGTGGAAAACCCCATGAGATCCATCCCTCTCAGTCTATACAAAGAACTAGAGACAACTGAGTAAAGTTGGGAGATGGAGATATGGCTTCCTATGGAAGCATACACCAATTGGTTGATGAACAGTCAACCCTGAAAACATACAAGTTACATTATATGGACTTTATAAATTATATTTAGAAACATCTATACATACATACATACATACATACATACATACATACATATAAATGCATATGTGCATGGAATAACAATTGAGGACAAAAAGAGGCCATTAATTTGAAGAAAATATGTGAATAGGTATATCTGAGGGCGTTTGGAGGGAGGAAAAGGAAGAAGAGATGTAATTAAATTGCAATCTTTTAACCAAGAATCACCAAAATATTTTAACAAAAAAAAAAATGAATTGATCTAACCAAATACCCAGGTAATCCAGTGATTCTATTTTGTCATGGAGATTTACCTCAGTTAACTTACTAAATATAGTATTCTGTCTTGCCTTTCCATAAGATAACACTCACTTTTATATGAGATGTATATACTTTCTGATCTGTATTACTTGCCACTTGTCCATCTATAATAATAAATTCTAGTGTCATTGAGTACAGGTTCATGATTTAGGTTTTGCAATCCTAGCATAGAATATATGTTTCTTAAACTTCTGGAGAACAAGACTGACACTGAATTTAATTAAATTGAGGAATAGTTATGTTTTTTCTGTGAAGCTATACACATTCTTTCTTCATTTTCCTCAGCACCAGTGACAGGTACTTGAGAGATGGACAGGTTTAAGGGCACAATTTTTGAAATGAAGCAGAACAAAGTTAAATGATCCACAAGGAGATCAATGCCTGGAATTAGACCATGGCAGCATGATGGCCAAACCAACACCCACTGTCATCAGATCTAGAATGATGTTGGAAATGCTTATTTTCTGATACAGACTTAGGGAAATGAAAGCATTTAGCATCAATAAACAGACCTTTCTTATGGCCAAATTATTATCTCATTTAGCATGTAAGTACAACTAATCTTAATGAAATGTCATGTGTTTTACAGTCAGAATACAAAGTTCAAAGACTGGAAGAAAAGGAGACAGTATGAAATAAGTTCCAGTACGAATTTTAATGCAAAAAAAACTGTATATCTGCCTTTTCTAAATTTCATTGTAGAAAAATTCATTTTACTTATAAATTTCTATTATCATATAAGTATTATTAGCAGTAAATCATGCTGAGAATAAGATGAATAGATGATACAGAATTTCTTTTAAAAATAAGATTCTGTTCAGGAATAACATTTTAAGATTTGAATAAATATCTACTAATATATTTGGTAGACCTAGGCTCCTGAATAAAATACTTCATTTATTCTATCACTATTAACACATATCGAAAGGAAGAGTAATTTAGATGTTCTCATTTTTTTTCACATAGATCAAGTTTAGGCTACAGATCAAATATTAATTATATTTACGTATTTCAGCAGTTTTCCAAATAATAGTAATCATTACAGATATGTGTTCCACATACAACATAACAGTTTGTTTTTACTGCTTAGTATCAGGACCCAAGAATCTGCTTTGGTCATCCAGCCAAAAGATTGTTGTTCACCTATTTTCAGAATGCCTTAGGAACATGATAAATCAGAACACCTGTGATTCTTTTTGGTAACTAATTCAGTTTTTCCTCTTCAAATGTCTACTTTCCTTAACAGAGCTATCTTTCACTAACAATTGTATTTCTTCCTAGGGATTGACCATGCTCAACTGCCTCTATGTACCCTTCCTTCCCACCTCATACATTTCTCTATGCTTAAAATCACGAGCCTTCAAACTGTCTTCACTTAACTGACCAGGTTTCTACAAAAATTCTATCTAATGTCACCTCCTCTGTGCCTTTATTTGACTGACTGTGGCCAAGCCTCTACCTTCTGTTTGCTGGAACACCTGAACCCTTTACTGAACATTGAATTCTAGTGCATTTTTCTCTTTATTGCTAGGTCTCCCCAATTAGACCCAAAGATTTTGTGGCCAAGGACACTAATCTTTCTGATCTCAGTCTGGTACACTGTCTGTCTGTTTGTTAAATATGTATTTAATAAACGATCAGTAAGAGCATGAAAACTTTTAACTCTAGCTATTCTATTTTTTAAAATAACTTTTTATTTAAATTAAAAATAATCTTATTTTACAGACCAATCCCAGTTCCCTCCCCATCCTGTCCTCCTATTCCCCCCACCAACCCCCAATCCCACCACCCATCCAGTCTGCAGAGAGGGTGAGGCCTCCCATGTGGATATCACCAAAGTCTGTCATACCATTTGGGGCAGGACATAGGTTCTTTCTCATGTATCTAGTCTGAGAGAGTATCCCTCCATGGGGAATGGGCTCCCAAAGCCCATTCCTGCACTAGAGATAAATACTGGCCCCATAGAAGGGGAGGGGAGAGGAGAACATGAGGGATCAGGAAGGTAGAGTTAAGGGAAAAATGGAGAAGGAGACCAAGGAAAGAGATTCTTTAATAGAGGGAGATGTTCTCTGCTTACCAAGAAATCTGGCACTAGAGGAATCTCCAGGGACTCATGAGGATGACCCCAACTAAGACTCTAAGCAATAAAGGAGAGGCTTCCTTAAATTCCCTTCCTCTATAATGAGATTGATGACTACCTTAATGCCATCATACAGCCTTCATCCAATATATGATGAAAGAAGAAGCAGACACCAACAACTAAACACTGAGCAGAACTCCTGGAATCCATTTGTGGAGAGGGAGAAGTGATGACCAAAGGGGTCAAGACCATGCTGGGTAAACCCACAGAAAGAGCTGACCTGAGCAAGTGGGAGCTCACAGACTACAATCTGGCAGCTAAGGAATCAGCCCAAGACCAAACCAGGCCCCTTGAATGTGGGAGTTAGTTGGGGGCATGGATTATTCTATTCTTATAATTAAAAAATATCTGACTTGAATAAAATGGTCTGACTTTATCTGCTCTATATATTTTCATGTGAATAACCATCATGAGGAACATATATATTCTCTAGAAGACTTTAACATAAAACCTTTGTGTTTGCTACTTAAATTAGATCAAGACCCTGAGAGATGGCTCAGTGGATAAAGGCTATTCTGACAGGCATTTAATTCCCAGGACAGTCATGGAGGAATGAGAAAATTTACTTGCAAAAGTTATTCTCTGACTGCCATATGAATGCATTGATACACACACACACACACACACACATACACACACAGAGAGAGAGAGAGAGAGAGAGAGAGAGAGAGAGAGAGAGGAGTCACCAAAACCAATATGTAATAAAAACTAAAAATTAAATTAACACATCTGTATATAAATGTATAATATAATGAAATTATAAAAATGTCTTTCTTTTATTTCCAAGTCATTATTATATAGATACAATTATTACCATCTTGGGTACACAACTGGCACTTTTAATACATATAAAGTATATATATAGACACAAGCTAAAGTTATGTGGGAAAAGGAACCCTCAACTGGGAAAATGTTCCAATCAGATTTCCTGTAAACTAGTCTGGAACGTTTTTCTTGATTATTGGTTGATGAGGCAGCACCTAGACCATTGTGGTGATTCCAAACCTGAGAAGCTGGCCCTGTGTGGTTTAAGGAAGGCTGAGAAACCTATGGCAAGCAAGCCAGTAAGAAACGTTCCTCCATGGTTTCTGCTTTGTTTCATGCTACAAGATTCCTGCATTGATTTCCTGCTTTTGCTTCTCTTAATGATGAACTATAACTGGTAAACCAAACAAATTCTCTCTTCCGCAAATAACTATTTGTTATGACATTTATCACATCAATAGAAGACAATCTAAAACATGTGTCTTCTAGATGTTCATGTGTGTGAATTAGCATAGCCATCTATTCTCCTGTACTTTATATATGTGTCATGATATGTTAAATGTTGATTTGTCTGATTTTTTCTTAGTATGTATGATACTGCCATAAATGTTCTTAAAAGTAAATCTTTTATGTAGCAAAGATGTTTTTGATTAACGATATATGGATTTTCAATAAATATTTCTTAATCAAACCCACGAAAAGCTACTACAATTGCTATAGCCATCTAGAAGAAAATGCCTATGTCCCGAACCTTAATTAGTTTTTTGTTGTTGTGTTGTTTGTCTTTGTTTGTTTGTTTGTTTGGTTTTTGGCCACCTTGCTTGTATTTTCATGATATCAATGTTAGTTAATTAGCATCTATTACATATATGTTAACACAAATATCGTTCAGTAGTAAGGACTGGTGTGTCTGAGCCACTTTGGATCCTCTTTTACTGTAGATATTTTTATGTCTTCTCCTGTCTATTCTAAAGCTCTACCAAAGTATATGTTCACATATTACATTCTATTTCCCTACTTGTTTCTGACACCCTGTTTCTGATGCCCCATGTTTAACCATCTTAGTTTATTCTTTAGCATTTTATTTCAATGAAGCTTTGGTTTATATCATATCAATATGCTTTCAAATTTTGTCAGTTTTGTCACGGCAGTAAAGGTTGCCTATGGCTAGTATTTTTTTTTCTGTAATACAAGTTTATCTGCATTAAAATTAAAAGTCTCTCTCTCTCTCTCTCTCTCTCTCTCAGTGTGTGTGTGTGTGTGTGTGTGTGTGTATGTCACTGTATTTATTTATTTTACTGTAATCTAATTGCTTGACCTCTTCTGGGATAACAGTTGAAGTGCTGAAATAATTTATATTGTTAGTTTTGTGTACTTCAGAACATTTTATCTATTTTAACTAGTCCTGAATTATTTTAAATGATAGCTAGCATTTAATTACCCTAGGATTCTAATAATTTTTATCATTCAGTTCTACACACATACTTAGAGACTAGTCACTTTTTTAAAACAGCTCTATTTTAAGCTTTTAGCATCTTTGTAATCCAATCTACCTTATATTTTTATTTCTTAAACTATCTATACTCATATATTAGTTTTATTTGAAATGTAGTTGAAAGAAAATCTCTCTTTCTCTCTCTGTCTTTCCTTCTTTCTCTGTCTCTCTCTCTCCCACCTATGAGTGCCCACCTCTAAAGAAGAAAGGACCAGAAGAGGAGAAAGGTACTTGACCTCTTGTCCAAGTAGTTCTGTTTGGGGAAGTTGTAGCACATTGCCCTTGTGAGGTTTACAGCAAAAGCCAAGTGGAGGTCTGAAGTAGAGGGACTAACAGTGTTAGCATCAAAGGCCTAATTGTCTGCTTTCTTGAAGTTAGGGTTATTGGCAGCTGCCATTATACCATCCATGCTGCTGTCACCCAGCACAGCCAACCAGCATGCACTAATTGCAGTGGCCTTTTCATCAAGTAAGATCATCCCACTAAACACAAAGAGCTGTCTCTCCATTAGCACAGACAGTAGCCAGCTAGATCAGCTGGGCTCCTTGAGTATGATTGGACTGTCATATTGTTATGATTTGTTCAAGTTTAGAGCATTTAGCAGATACCCTTTGCACCTCTCTTTGTACCTGAATACTATAACCTGACTGCCCCTATCATTTAAGAGGGTACTATAGCTTTTCAAAGTTCAGCAGCGCACAATTGCAGGCAGGCAACTGGTTTCTGACAAGAGATCAATACTGTCCTTCCAAACGCTGGAGTCAAGCTGCTGGGTCTGTCAGAGGGATGTGTGCTGTAATTGGATCATGGATGCTGAGAGTCATCTGAGTTTCCCTTCAGCACTGTCACAGCTGTCAGTTGTCATCCCTTTGTACAGCTGTCACTGCGGGAGAGTTGGGGCTCTTTTTCCGTTCTAACCCAATGCAAATGTCCACTTAGCAGATGAATATTGAAGATATTAGACACTTCTTTATGCCTTTATGCAAAATAAAGATCTGTGTCATCTGTGAATTTCATGGAAATAACTTGCAATTTATTCACTGTGAGAAAAGTGAAGTGAAGCCTGTAAAAATGAGAAATTATTTGGTTCAGGCTATTAGAAAAAGGAATATTTTACAGAGTAAACAACAATATACATTTTGTTTTCTTGGGTTGAAAAGCAATCTAGTATTTTGCAATGTTTAAATGGTAGGGTTATAGTCTGTCAATATTTGAGAATATGTGTATATATTGTGTTTTATTTGTGTTTTTAGAAAAGGGACAAATCTTGAGCTTTGTTTCTTTTAAATTACTAAAATTTACTGAAAAAATATGACTCATTAGCTAGCCTGAGGGGGGCACCAAGATGTGATTTAAGAAGCCCTGTTATAGGCAGAATCAAGAGTGAAGACAAGTGCTCTCAGCAAAGTTTTCAAGGCGGGAAGACCAGGCGCTATGAAAATGCTTGGGTTGCAGGTTTCTTTTTCTTCTAAATGTTTACAAATGAAATGGAAGGATATGTCTATAGCTGGCAAAAATAAGTATATGATTGGTGCTGCTAATTTTGATCTGTTTGCTTTAAAGGCCAATATTCAAATCAAGATATATTTTATATTGTATTTAGGTGTGTCACACTATTTTATTCATACTTAGGCCTGTAATACTCCTTAAGCAATGATGAATGGTTAACATTTAGGCTTGCATAATGGGGTCAAGTCACATATATTTACCACAAATAGGAAAAATGAAGAGATGTCTCCAAAAAAGTTTGGCAAATATATTCTTAATAAAGAAATTTTGTAACTCTGAGCTAGATTCCTGTACCTCCCTTGACTCACTCCAGATAAATATAATCTTAACTGGTGGCTTATTTTTATTTTTACTATTTTCTTGCTGCCTCTCTAAGCTGATGTCAGAATCATTTTTGGATGGCCGACAGGGTAATTTTTGCTCTGGGTGGCTGATTTCCTTTTTCTTGAGGTCCAGACCACACACTGCCTTCTCTGTCAAGCAGCCAGCCTGCTCTGGTCCCACTGACAGGGTAACATGAACCTTATTTTCCAATATCTGACCTTATGTCCTGTCATCCACCATGGGACTCACTGGGTCAGCCCCTCAAATATCCAAACTTTTTGCCTCCATCTGGCATTATGAGGTGACCTCACCTCATTTGTGGCAGCTCAAGTTTTTGAAGCCTAAAATTAGTGGCTGCCAAAATAAAAATAGACACTTGGTCCCCATTGCAAGGCAATGGGGGATGGAAGGAAGAAAGCTAAAACACTCGATGGGGTTCTTAAAAGGTGGTGTGTATTTGAAATGTTTATGATACACATTTATTAGGAAAAGAAATATTGTTTCATTTAACATTCTTCCAACACCTTCAATGTGATTTTTCTTTAGTGAAAACAAGAAAATGATCTTAGGAAATTAAATTTACCATTTGGAGGTCAAATCTTGATTGGCTACCATGACAACAATAAAATGGTCCTCAGTAGTTACTTGGTTAGAAATTATAGAAATAAATGGGAGGAAATTTAAACTTAGATTTTTTTAATGCCATTATTCTGTGATAAAAATGAACTTTATAGGCAACTGCAGTAACTGGAATATATATATATATATATATATATATATATATATATATATAATTACATCAGCAATCCAAAACAGTTATTTCTGCATTTTCATTAATATGGGTATCACATGACTATATGGAAGTGGAAGGTAGATTAAAGGTTGGCTAAGCATCAAACTCTGTTCTGTAGTTCCATATGTAAATTTATAGCAATGATATGGTGTAGAAGATGGCTTACTTGCTATTTCTTTGACATACTAAGTAAAATTAAAAATTCACAACTCTGAATAATAGGGTTTTAAATGAATATGATTTCTCTTTTGGGCAGGGCAAATAAGTGTTTTGTGATTATATATATATATATATATATATTGTTATGGCTCATTTAATTTTTCAGGTGAATGATCTAAGATTAACTACAGACTAGTCAGTGCAGTTTAAAAACTAAAAGCAATTTCCAGCCATAGATGGTAATGCCACATTCGGTCCACAACCGGATGACTCTAAATGACTGAGCTGTGAGGTCTTTGTATATGACCACAGGGCCTGATAAAGCCGTAGGAACACAGTAAAAGCACAAAAATAGTTCCAATTTATTTGGTGCCTTCACCTTAATGAGATTAATACAGACATGTTCATGTGCCTAATTGGTGATTCTGTTATAACTGATAATGAAGGATTAAAACTTCAGGCAACAGACTGGTTATTGGAAGAGTTTGGAGTAGGAAAGGGTTATTATTATTATTATTATAAAAGGGATACAATGTGCCACTCAAAGTTTATAATGTTTCTCTAAAATATAGGAATATATTAAAATGTGTACCCTATAGTGTTCTTGTTATTTTATGGGAACATGTGATTTTATGGCCAATTCTATGTATTGATTTTATTTGCCACAGAGCCTTCCAGAAGAGACCATGTAGAACTGGTATTTCTAGGAAAAAAACAAAAACAAAAAACAAAAACAAAATCAACAACAGCTCAGCTGAAAATCACTGACCACTCAACTACTGTGAAATTAAGAATATCCAGCATATATTTTAATTTACCATTTACAAACGTACCATCCCTGAAAGACCAGCAACTGCTTGCTACACTTAATCCATAGCACCCCAGGAAAACAAAAACTCATTTTGGGGAACTACACCTATGCTTTCTCCCCTCAAAGTGAGTGCAGTTGTAGTTGTCTTAAATGCTAATACTATTAAATGTGCTGCCAAAACACAAATGCTCAGCCTAAGTCATTAAAATTTAATTATAAGGGGGCAGCTGAGCCCAGTTGGAGTTTTGAATGTGAAAAATCTTGTTAAAAAAAAAAAAAAAACTAATAAAAACAAAACCACCCAACCATCAGCATCTGTCTCTACTGGCCCAGTGACTTAAATAAAATTGTCCATTTGACCAGCATTCAGTATGATGCCACATTCTCACAGTGAAACATTTTGTCGTCATTCAACTATTATCAACATAGAACATCCCATGTTTTAGCTTGTCATTGTTGGTAGGGCACTGCATAGCTTGTGTCTGGTGTATCTAAATCCTAAATCCAGGAACTGGACCTACTAGCATGGACTAAAGCAGTAGTTTCCAGGATTTCATTTTCCATATAGAAATCCTGCCCCATTCGAAGATACCTTTCTGCAGAGGGGGAAATCATGCAGTAGAAGAGATTGATCTTTCAGGTTCTATTGGGAATGACTTTAGGAGCACTCTGGCTGGTGATGCTATGAAGTGGTAAGACGCTACCTTCCCAGAAAATGAAGACAGAAATATATTTTACATTTCTTGTCAGATTGAACTTTAAGACATCCTGACTGCTTTCTCTAAATTTAAACATCACAGCCAAAATGGCAACATGCTATGTTCAGTTCCACTTGCGTGGAGCTTCAGTGCTCCATTGACTCAGAGGAGAGCTGAAACTAGCATGGGGAGCAGGGCCATGGAATCACGCTCTCACTGCAGCATGTCAAGCCATTATATCTGGGACCAGAATGTCACCGTGGTCTCAATGGTTCGTCAGCTGAAGGATATGGTTAACAAATGTAAAACCAAACTTCAGAGGAGCTGGTTTTCTGTGCTAAGTGATCTGTATTCCCTCTGAATTTACTTTCCCCTAACCCCGTGAAATTAACAGTACTTTCTGACATTCGACCCCATGACCTCACACATAATAAGAATTTAAAAAGCACCATGCATGAGTGTGTCTCCGTAATGCAAAACTGGAAAAAATGACCATGTCACAGTTTTATTATACAAAACCTTCTCAATCTCCATTGCATGCTTCATATATGAGCACTCAGTTTAAAGTTAATATAAAGAAAAACACAATTTTAGAGTAATAATTCACTGCTCATGACTTTTATAGACAATAAATTGTAGCAAATACATATTGCTACCCAAAAGCTTTGTACTCCATTAATGCAGTTATTTACCAAGATAAGTGTTAAAAATAGTATGCTGGAAGACTGATGCTTCAAAGGAAGGAGCTTCCAGGGAGCCGGTTGCCAAGGGTGCAAGCTCATGCACAATGTGCAGGTCTCAGGGTTTAAGAGGCAGAAGCAGGAAAGTGTTACGTGGAAATGATTTTGTGTTATCAGGCTCAGGGGATGACAGCATACAAGAGTAAGAACAAGGTGCTATGTGGCTTTTTCTTCACTGTAAAGTAAAGATTGGCAGCTGGAAGTAAGGCTTACAGACAGACCTGCACACAGGACCTCTTCACCCAGGACTCATAATCACTACTCAAAGGAAAACGCATTTACCAGGGAAAAGCGGCTGTAGCCATCAGAAGTGTGCTTAAAACACCACTTAAATATCACTTTATACGCTATTACCTGCAAACTGTGGCTTCGTATTAAATTATACTTGCATAGGCTTTTGCTTCGGTGCTGATAATGCTTTTGAGCTTGCGTTGGTGAGGAAGAATTTAGGCTGCTTTGCAAGAGACGTGACCAGAATATTCGACAAAGCTGACAGTGACAGGGTGAAAAATTGCAGAACTGTACTTTCTTTCCTCATATAGATTGTAATTTTAATTGTCATTGTGGCCCTTCTGTTTTAATTATGGGACTTCTTTGATATATACCAGGACATCATATTGAATGAAAATATGGTGCTATAATAGTCTCTTTATAATTAATGGCCACATGTAGATCCTGGTGCATAAAAGGGAAGGAATAAATGAACAATTTATTTAACTAGGTTTTGGATTTCTTTCTGTCTTCCAGAGAATATAAAATGATCCCATAGCTTCTGAGAGTGTTTGATGTAAGAGCTGTACAGAATATCTAATAAAATGTCTTTAAGCCAGGTTGCCAAACACAGTCTATTTTTTAAAAGTCTTCTATCTACAACCAGTCATATTTGCCTATTTACTACATTATTTTTATTTAAACATTTTCTCTTGAGAAAAATACTGAAACTGTTCTATAAATATATATTTAAGTGTAGTGTTCTTAAATAGATTATACTTACAATAGAGCTAATTTTTGTGCATATAAAATGGGTCCTGGAAACATACTTTTGACTCCTATTTACTTACATCGAGATGAAAAATAATTCTTTAAACTTTTGCTTTCAAAATACTGTAGATCCAGGCAGCAAGGAAGAATAAATTTCTCTCAGTTACTACCCCTAACCAGACGCTCTCTTTCAAAAAACCCAAAATATGTAGTCTATTCAAATGTAATTAAAATCCCTGAAAACTGTGAAAAGGAACCAGAAATCCCTGAGCCAGGCTATGGCTTAACATTGCTCTCCAACTATCAAATAAACCAGTTTACCATATAGACTTCCTTAGCATAAGTATGCTGGGCTCATATACATTTCAAGAGAGTCAGGCCTCTATGGATTTCTGGAAAGCAGAACTATTTGTCCCGGGTCTGTCACTGCAGAGCAGAAAAATGCCCTCTGACAAGCTACTGCTGATTTTATTGTGGCACGGAGTCCTGTGCGTGCATCCTCCTCAGTGGACGCTGTTCAATTGCAGAGCAGGATGAAATTGGATCGGCAGAGACAGGGACTACCCTGGGGTCAGCTGTGACCATGCCACTTCTATGTGATGTCTAGTTGGGGTGATGGTGTGTAAATAAACGTAGAGAATTGCAAATCTTGTCATGGCCACGCAGAGCGGCTCAAGCATTTAAAGATGGTTGCCCGCAAACCTAACTGGAAGGTGCTTGCTGTGTAGTGGCTGGGGAAACACTGCATTCCTTGGCTGCTCTTGGTCCTGATATATCAGAGAGCACTGACCCAGCACTGTTGTTGCTGAAGGGATTAATCGCTTTTTTTTTTTTTTTTTTTTTTTAATCATAGTGAAAACCCAAGAAACATTTGAATATTATGCTTTAAAAGCTGCTGTGTTAATACCGGACTTTGTATTTATATTATGGTTCCTTTATTTATTTATTTTTTTTTAATGAGATGAAGCATCTGAATGAATGTCCTACTATTTGTTGAATTTGGCACACCAAAGACCTATGAATTCTTGTCATTGTTACGAACTTTTCTAATGTTGGAAAATAAAATATTATAGAATTCACATTTTCTGCTTATGAACTAATTTTATTTAAATACTACTTACAGTACTCATTAAAATACACTTAGCTTTTCCTACCTACAACCAATAAGATGTATTTTTAACCACTTTTACATTTACACATAGCTGTTTCTCTGTTACTTTCCCACATGACAATTACCTTTCATTACAAATTTATAAAATCATTTACATTTTAGCAGTTTAAATGTTTCTGCTGACATTTTGTAACTATTACCCTCTTCTAGAATGGCATATGTTCAGGCAGTTAATAAAAAATTAAATGGAATAGCAGCAGCCAAGGTGAAGCTTTGCATCAGGGCGCTCTCCACATTTCTGAAAATACCATCTTTGTGTTGCAAACTGTGAAGTGAGGTTAGGTCTGTGCCAATATATGTATTTGCCACAACTGTCACAGAGACCGTGAACTAGCCAATCACATAGTCCTTAATTAGACAGTTATATTTTGCTTTTTAGAAATTGTCCTTTTTTAAAATGGTATATAAGATTCAAGAAAGGTACTGAGAGCTAGGAGGGCAAAGAATGCCAGGATATATATATATATATTCCACTTTATTCCCTCTGATGATTTATTAACTGCTGCATGGTTTGTTTAATATAAAATAAACATAATATCATAAGAGATATTTATAAGCTTTAACAGGAAAAAAAATGTCATGCATGGATTACTGAATTTGGATAGACTGAATTAAACATTCCTAGGATATTAGATGTTCTCATGTATATTTTTAAATCATAAATTAAAAAATCCAGAAAATGGTCATTCAAATAGTGACATTATTAAATTTCTTCATTCGCAATGTGACACTGAAATTTCATTTACATTATTTACTATTGAAGATAAATTATATAGATTTTGTTAAAGACAATTTCTGTTTTAATCTTTTAACTTCTAGAAGTAACTCTACATAGTCCACTTCTACATTTTTTAAAAGAAAGGAAATACAGCCTTTCTCATCTTCCACACTAAATACCTACATTTTAAATTATTATTTTAATCTTACAACATATATAGCTACAGAAATTTTTGTAAATAATAAAGCAGACAAAAATATATTAGCAATGAATTGGCTGGGCAGGGAGATTTTGAAAATAACTCAAAAATGTTTATGAAATCCACACAAATCTGTTCTCACTGACTTGCTTTATGACTTTAGCAAAGGAAATTAATATTATATTTACCTTCTAAATAATAAATTACCAAAGTTATACACTAGTGTTTACCAGTAATATTACCTATGGATAAAAATATGATGAGTTATTATAATATTGAATGTAAATAAAATAAATCAACATCATTGATCTATTTATTTATAGAAATTAGTATAAGCTTTTTCTTTCATTTGACTCAAGACAGTTAAGGTTTTAAACTAATTACGCCTGAAGAAGATATGTTTCTGATTTCTGAACTTAATGGTGGCTAGTTTAAAACTTCTAATACTTGAAAGCTACAATCAGCATGACTACTTCTTAGGAAATCAATAACAAATTCTAAGATGGAAGAAATCTGTCTTTTTTATTGTCATTGTCAGTGGAAAATGCATGCATTTATAAGCAAAACAAAAAGATCTTATTTGGGGTGTATGTTCATGGTTCATTCCATTTTAAATCTTTATTTAAGAAGCACGTCATAGAAGTTTTAACAGTCATTGTAGATTAACCTTGCCTGTGCGTTAGGAGGCCAGTCATCTGATGAATTTACATGCAGCTGGATGAAAATGCTATTTGGAGAGAGATTGAGAGTTTATTTGATTAAATCCCTTTCTCTACTACCTTGACCTCTTTCTTGTGAAATAATCAGAGCTGTTTAGCAAGAATATTCAGGCATTAATAATGAATTGCTTTTGAGCTGGCTTCTTCTGCACTACAACAAACCCATTGTTGTCTCTCTCCTTCCCATTTTCTTATTTTTCTAAATAGTGCTTTACTAATGAATACTAAGACTAAAAACTACAAGGAGTACATCCTTAAGAGTTTTGCTTTGTGGTGGTGGGTCATATTTGTACTCTCACTACTAATTTCCGTTCTTTCATCTTCTTCCCCTGAGTCCCCTCTCATAAATCTGCCTATAGATGAGGTGTGTTCTTTATGGCTAAACACTTCAAGGCAAATGTATGAAAACAATATGATTGTCCTCACCTTTCCAAAGGATGGTTTGAGTTACCAGAACTTTATGATCATGAATAATAGTGCTGTTCCTTGACTCCAGTATGCATGATGATGATGGTGGTAGTAGTGGCTTATATACTTTTCATTCAGTTGAATCTAAGTTTCTTACTAATTGTTACACATTAAATCACATTTAAAAGCAATTTTGAGATCTTTTTGCTTACATGTCATCTTATATTTTCCACATTTGAAAGAATAAAAATAATACATTTATAAATTAAATTAATCCCCTGCCTCATATGCTTGCTAAACACAGAATTAGGTTGCTTCCAAGTATTATCTTCTAAGATTCTGGAAAACTAAAAATGAATGACTACCATCATCACACACTTAAAATACAGTTGAAAGAGCAAAGTTATTTTTAAATTAATTACTACATGGTTGAAATAGAAGCTTAGTATAGTAAAAGTTGAGAGACAAAATTTATTCTCCCCATGTCCCTGAGGTATTATCTGATAAACTCTGACTCTTTTGGCAAAGAACATTACATAGTATTTAGAAACTAAAAGAACTTTCAGTGATGTAATGGGAGCAAAAAATTATTAAGAGTATAGTGCTTTCATCCCTGGCCCATTATTGTACTTGAGAGTTGAGTCTTTTATTGGATAGCAGATTTCCTGTATACCTACACTACTATACTGTCACCCATTAACAGTATCATGTCTTCATACCAAATTAAGCTTCATTATAATTTGCTTCAAAATAACATACACTTCACTGTAATATGTAAAATGCTTGGCTTTCATGAACAACTCTATGAAAAAGCCATACAGTTGCTCATTTGCATTTAGCAATTATATTACAATATATTAAGCTTCAGAAAATCTAATCTAACTCTATAATTTAAAATAATAATTCCCAGTGCTTTACAAGTAGGATACAAGTCAGATTACAATACATATTGAGTTCTTTCTCTGTTAGATAAAACAGAATTGGTTAATTTTCTTTTACTTCAAAAGTACCCAAGAAAGATTTAATTCCTTAATATCGAGAATAATGTTATAATGAGAGAGAAAGTGCATTTGTATTGTTCATAGGTAGCTGAGATTTATATTTCTTTGTCATAATTTGTCCTGATTTTTTTGGATTAACTTATGTATTATATGTAAATCTTAGGGGACAGATTTTATTAGATAAATGAGAATATTTAAATTATAAAGTCTAAATATCTCAATTTTTAAATGCTTAAAACACTAATTATCAGATTTTTTTAGACTTGAGGCCTAGGATCTAACAAAGAAATAATTACAAAGCAAATATAATGAAATTGTTTTGTGAACAGAGTTTTTAAATATAGGTGTGTATGCATAATTTTGAAGTGAGGTAGTAGGATGTGCTGCCTTTACAGATAATCTGAGTTCACTTCCCACTACCCACTTTGGGGGCTCACAGTAACCTATTTCTTCTGTCCCAGAGGCTCTCCTCTGGCTTCCATGGGTTCCTGCACTCATTTGTACAAAAGCACTTATACACATACACACACACACACACACACACACACACACACACACACACAGAGAGAGAGAGAGAGAGAGAGAGAGAGAGAGAGAGAGAGAGAGAGAGGGAGAGAGAGGGAGAGGAAGGGAGAGAGAGGGAGAGAGAGATACATATAATAATAAATACTTTTTCAAATGCATAATTTAAAATCACTAATATTTCTGGCCAAGTATGAAATCCAGTTGGTTATAAAATATACACCAAGCAACATAATCTTCTTGCCTTGCAATATTTTGGTATCCCAACCTGGCATAATGTTTTTTTGTGTGAGCTATGATGTAAAAATAAAATTAGAGTCATTAAATAATCAAAATCAAAGCATTCAGTACTTATCAGAGCATCATAACATGCTTCATATAGAAAACTTCATTTGAGAAGATACTGAATTTTAATTATCATCTGTTCTGACTTTCTTTTATATACATATATATATATGTATATATATATATATATATAATTTTTATTTAAATTTGAAACAAGCTTGTTTTACATGTCAATCCCAGTTCCCACATCTTCTAATCCTCTCCTGTTCCCCCTAACCAACTGCCATTCCCATCTCCTTTCTGTTCCCCAGGGAGTGTGAGGCCTTCCATGGAAAGTCTTCAAACTTATATAGAAAAAGGGACAAAGTCTCTACTCTATGACTCATTCTACCATCACATATGTTTCAATTCTTCTGCACATTTTATCCTTTTTTTTTTTTTTTTTTTTTTTTTTTGCTACTTCAATGCAAGCCTTATATTTACTCCAACAGGTTTCTCTAGTGTGTTCAGGACATCAACTATAGTGAGCAATATGATAAGATTGAATCTACACATCACAGACTGATATTAGCCATGCAACCTGGCCAGGAAGAGGGGAATATGGAGACTGAAGAATCCAACACCACTTGGGAAATAGTGGTGCTGTTTATAGAATTAGAAAACAGATGATCCATATCAAAATAAATTATGTTTTGGTTTTTAAGTTAGAACTCAATAATTGCTTTATGAGAATAGTTTCCCCACAATTATAGAAAACAAAAATGGACAAGTGGTCAGGTGTTTAGGATCTATATGACAATAGCAAATATTTGGTGGTAAAGAGGGGAATTCAACATAAAGTGGTGCATCAAGAAAGAAAATAAAGCTATTTTCAAGGCACACTAATCATTCTCAGGTTTGCTGCATCTTTGCAAATAAAGGGTAAATTTAAATGAAAAGAAAATCCACACTTTCTTTAGTAGAGAAAAACCAAAAGCAAGAAGTATTATAATATGATTGCACTGGAGGACCCAAAGCAGGTCAACACTATCTCCTAGCTGAGACAATTAGCACACAGTCAGTCGACTGAGGCTGTAGCTATTCTCTTGGTCATTGAGCTTACAGCAGTTACAAATGGAATAATAAAGCCACAACATTTTTTAAAGACTTCAGAAGTAGTGTGAACCCTACTATGGGTTAGAACAATCCTGTTAGGTTTATATAATCAAATATATGCTGCTGGAGTTTCTCACTAGTCCCTTCATGATTTCTGGATACTTGTAAATTAACAGTTCTTTTAAAAATTAAGTTTCACATATTGTGTCCTGATTAAAGTGTCTGGAACTATTCTGTGTCATCTTTCTAACTGTTGTTGTGGTAAGTTAGGATCTCTGTAGCTCCAAGGCTGGAGAATGAATTTAGTCACTTCTTAGGAGTGCCTATCAACCACTCTGTGTGCCTTTGAGGCTCAATACTGAGCATCTTCTTCTGCCACATCAATTAGAATCATTTCATTCATTCATCACCTGTGAAGGAAATACACTTCTTTATCTTTACTCATTATTTTGAAAACTTTCAGATCAAGTGAAAAAAAGTCTTGTAAAGATGGTTGCTTGCCTTACTATCTCTTCATATTTATGGCGATTTTGTTTGTTTGTCTTGTGTCTCTTATGATTGAACCAATACTTTGTACATTTTTAAAGATCACTCTATTACTGGTTCATATATTTATGTGAAAATCATTTTATTTAGATAGCTGTCTTATTTGATCAGTTTCTACAGATCCATGATAGCACTTCTGCTCATATGGTATATTGAGGATAACACAGAGGAAAGCAAACAAGAAAATTATTTGTAAAAGACCTAGAGAAAATTAAGCAAATATTTTTCTATTATTAAAATTTGTATTCATGGTGATCTTATTGCCGTATCTGCCAATTTTAATGTTGTAGATTAAGCTTAAATGGTCTTCTGATAATTTCCTCTACAGTATGTGAATGCCTATATAAACTATGTGGAGAATAATCTTTGAAACACATTATTTATGTACCTATTTAGAGAATATAGTACTGTTTTTCTCTGTGTATTATTTTCTGATGCTCACCAGTTACTGAAATTTTTGATAAAATGAAAGCACATTCCTGAAAATGGGAAGGGTGTGTTTCATTGAGACTTTCTATAACAAAAAAAGTCCTCTAAGAATATAAATGTGATTGTACACTATAAATATTAAAATTTTTCATATAATGTGAATCAAAAAATCATTGCAACTAGCCTAGCAACATTGACAAAACTATAAAGCTGTTACCTTTTGTGTCAACAAAATAATTTATGTTAAGTAGTCAGTCCTTTTTTCATTGAAGTTAGTGTAAATATTAGTGAAACCTACAAGGGAACTGCATTGGGTTCTAATAAGATTGCAGAGTATAAAAGGAAATTTACAGTGTACTGTAATATCATAGGCCAACCCAAAATCCAGATAACACTATCTTGTAATGGGTTTTACCTCAGGCTAACTTTACCCTGCCACATTCATAGAAAATCTTATGAGCAGATTTATTAATCCTTCAAAAATTTCTATACTAGGAGCAGGTCCATACTGGTCATCTAAATATTCTGAACATCTTACAAAAACGAATCATTTGAGTAAGTTTCTTCACATTTTTCCCTATACAGAGATCAGAAAACTCAAGTTGCTTCCTGAGTAAGACTCCATTGAGGAGAACTAAGTTTTCATTTGCAAGTGGTTATCAATTGGAGCTAGCTTCTGGGTTAAGGATAGGAGCATGCCTCCACTTCTCCTCCCAGCACTGGGATCCTCTCTGGTTCAGATCCAGATGGCAGAAGAGAAAGGGAAGATCTCAGATATTTTGAGAGAAGGAAAACTGTAATCAGAATATATTATATAAAAAAAGTTTATAATAAAAGAAAAATAATTATTAAAGAAATCCTCATATTGCTATGTTCACAAATGTTTTAGGTTGTTTGTAGAGCAAAAACACATCACAGAGTTACTTACTTTTATTTTATAAACATTAGTTCATCTTGAATTTTTGTACTACTAAGAATTTAATTCCTTATATATATGCGATGAATTCTAATTACTATCTTTTTTGTTTGTTTATTTGTTTTCTCCAGACAGGGTTTCTCTTTGGCTTTGGAAGCTGTCCTGGAACTAGATCTTGTAGAACAGGCTGGTCTGGAACTCGCAGAAATCTGCCTGCCTCTGCCTCCCAAGTGCTGGGATTCCAATTAGTATCTTAAAGCAAGTTCAATCATTCACTTTGTTTCACATCGTTTTCTCTGTATCTCTTCTTAGTGTATATAATGAATGTTCTTTTTTAGACAGACCTTTCCTAAAATTCAGATTTCAAATTCCATGCAGGGGTTATGAATTTGTTTATAAGTCCCTTTTATTTAGGATGACTTGTTGCAAGCATTTTAAATTACTTTAGCTGTGTATCAGTGTTAACCACATAGAGCATCCATGCTAAGTGCTAAGCCTTCCTTCATGTTCGTTGTATATGTAAATATCCTTATTAACCTAATAATTATTGTATTATTCATTCTTAATAGCTGGAAAATGGCATCACTAAAAGTATGGTAACTTCCTTACAATAAGTCAGTTAATTTACAAGAACAAAATCTATAATCGTAGAGTCCTAGTTTTCACTACTGACATTCTACAAACTGCCAGTTTCCAGAGTTGGAAATTTGTCCTATTAGGTCAATGATGCTTTGTTTAAAGTTTATTGCTACAAGTAGTAGCTATAGGATATTTTAATAAGTCTCTAAGTGGTAAACTTTTTTGTCAATTCAGTTGATCTGGGTATTTTTTTTCCATCTACTTATTTTATATACTGGCTGCATCCCCTTACACTGAGTACTCCCATACCAGTCCCTTTCCCTCATTCCCTCCCATCCTTAATCCTCAATATCCTTCTCTCCCTTCTCCAGCCAGGAAAGGGCAGGTCTCCTGTGAGTATTAATAAAACATGGCATATCAAGTACAGTAAGACTAAGCACATCTGCATGTATTAAAACTGGGCAAGGTGACTCAGAATGGGGAGTAGGGTCCCAAAAGCCAATACAAAAGTAACAGATAGCCTCTGGTCCTGCTGTTAGGATTTCCACAGGAGGACCAAGCTGCACAACTATAACATTATGAAGAATGCCTTATGAGCCCAGGTTAGTTTATTGTGTGAGACTACCTTTGGTGTCCTTTAAGCCCCCCTGGTTCCTATACTCCTTTCTCTTCCTCTTCCTCCACAGGATTCCAGAGCTTTGCCTAATGTTTGGTTGTGAGTCTCCACATTTGCCTCAATCAGTTGCTAGATGATTCCTCTTGGATGACAATTGGGCCAGGCACCACTCTGGTCACAATAGACAGCCAGTGTAGGCTACTTATCCACTCTTGACTAGTAGTCTAAACTAGGATAGACTCCCATAGGCTCCTGATGGATTCCCCTGCACAAGCCTCCTGTTGGACCCTGCAATGCCGGTGTTACCCCAGTCCCACCCCAGGCTGCTACAAACACAATAGTCTTCTTTAGAACACTCCAGCTCCATGGCCCCCACCCAACCTGATTGCTCATGTTGCCATCCTCACTTGCCCTCATTTCACTCCAGAAATCTCTTCCATTCCCCTTCCCAGGAAGACTTGGCTGTCCCACCATGAACTCTCCTAGTTATCTCTGGGTCTATGGTTTGTAGCGTACTTATCCTTTATATTACAGCTAATATTCACTTATGAGTGAGTACAAATCTTGTTTGTCTTTCTCAGTCTGGGTTATCTTGCTCAGGTGAGTTTTTTCTAGTTCCATCCATTTGCCCTCAAGTTTCTTGGTGTCCTTATTTGTAATAGAGGAGTAATAATAATCAATTGTGTAAATGTATCACCTTTTTTTTTTTTTAATGCATTCCTCAGTAGAGGACATCAAGGTTTTTTCCAGGTTCTGTTTATTAGAAATAAAGCTGCTATTAACATAGTTCAGCAAGTGTCTGCTTTTTAATACTTAGCATGTTGCATGTCTGGCTAAGGTAGATTGTAGTTCTTAACTTCTCTTATACTATCCTTCATTGTCATGAGAAATAAAACCAATGGCACACATAAAGTAATGACAATAATCTGCTTCATTGAAAATTTCCTTCATACAACAAGAAAAAGTTACTGTTTTATTCAACTGTCTTATCTTATACTTGTGAAATATGATGTAGACATGATTTATTCTCTTTGACACAAGCTGAGAAACTATGGAGGATTGTGTATACTGATTTACAATATCTAAACGTGGTGTTTTTCTGTTTAGAAATGCATTAGAGTTTTGTTGTTATCGAAAAAAAGTCTATCAATGTGTAACCCTTGCTGGCCTTGAACTCACAGAGATCCCATCTGCCTCCCAAGTGTTAGTATGGCCACCACACTTGGCCCATAAAACAGCTTTTGCAAAGAAGTTAGAAGTTTATATTCACTGCTGTATGTGCTGTACTTTCTTTTTAGGAAAGAACCATTCCATTTTAGACTTCTATAGAATGCTAAGTGAAGGAGAGAAAGATGACATTCTTCATAATGTCATACACAGAACAATGCTGGCCACACTACAGTTTATGAAAGTTTCTTCTTTAGTTAATAATCTAAAGAGATCAGTCAGGTACATATGATTTGCAAACTACTAAAATTTAAATATTGATCTTATTCCTAGTGATAAAGCACTGCCTTGAATATCCATCTCCAACAGAACTATATTTGTCTTTATGAAAAGTATAACCCTTTGCCTTTTTAAATATACCAGAAAAAGATTTTAGTGCACTTCCAAGAATACATTCTTTCAACATTTGGAGTGTGTTTTGAGTATTAAAACCAATTTGAACAGGTGGAAACGATAGCCACCATTTATCTGAACTGCTCTTCCATTGTCACCCAGAGGCAATAAGTACACAGGACAACATGCTGAATATTATTAGAAATGAACCTCTGTTCATGGAATGTTGTTTCTGTCTGTATAGGATGGCATTTCACATTTGTGACTAGAGAAATAGATAAATGAAAAGAATGATGATTACAAAGTGAATGATTTTTATTTAAAACATTTAAGTATTTGCTTAAACTATAAATGGTCCATTCTAAATGCAGCTTTACTAAATATCTGTATTTGACCCTTAGCAAATAAACTATTTGAATACCTTTTGGAAATATATGAATGGTCTATTAAATTCAGATTAGCTACATGTAAATAATTTAAATGATTATTAGCAGAATACATCAGTTAGACATAGGATGGGAGAGACATTGAACCAACCTAATATACTATTCTGTTTTCTTTTCAAATAGTGGGTATACATTCCAAACAAATCCAAAAAATGTATTGCAACAACATATATACTCAGCAAGAGAAAGCTGACCACATGTAATCTAAAGAAGATAGCATTATTTTCCTGTCAAACTTACATAGGATTAATATTTGGGACTAGTCCGAAGACAGATTTCATGAAATGAATGACAGAATCACTTATTTATTCCTACTATATTTGTGTTTGCTTCATATAAACCAAATTGCCCAAATAACTTCTCTGAAATTTTAAAAGTTTACTGCCATTTATAATATGTGAAAATGAGTTGTTTTTACCACAACCTTGCCCAACCATCCTCTATTTTACATTTCATTCCCCCAGTTCGGGTGTCTGGCTGATGATCATCTCTGTAATATATGTTCAGGATTTTCACTTGAAGGACCATGTATCTTTAAATGTCTTCTTTTTATTCATCCTACTCCTCACACATGTAATTTCCCTTTAATTTGACATCATTTAACGGCACATTACACGTCAATGATGTGATCTGTGAATATTTACAATGTTCATGTCATTTTTATTTTCTAATCCAATTTGAGTAGCTCTGCTTTTTATGACATCATGAATTCTTCAGTCTTTTTGGTCTTTTTGGGACTAATTATTCCATTAGTTCCTTTGAAGTAGCACTGTTTTGTCAGTCATTTCTTCCCTTTTGATCATAAGACCTTTGCTGTCCTCCTTTGCATGTACAATAAGCCCTGGGCTGAGGCAGCCAAGCTGCGAAGCTGAGGAGTACACATCCTTGATTCTTTTCAGCACAGGGCAGTTTGTAAGTAGCTTGTCACCTACCCAAAATGAGTATACATTACAAAATTCTTACTTTATAACAATAAATGTTTTATGTAGAAGACTTCTACTTGCTAAGACTGAGATGTTCAGAGAAAGGTAGTAACTAAAAGTGTTAAGGTAAAAATGGAATAAATTGACTGGTATGATTTCACCATAATTACATAGTATCATTAAACCAACTTCTGATACAACGCAGTCGTTCCTGGACCTTTTCATATCCAATTTTGTTTGTTAACTTAAAGACATTTATGGATGTGATTAATTTTAAACAGCATCAAGACAAAAGCGGATCTGCTGTGATTAAAGTCTGCCTTTGCCTGCAGCCCCTGTGTTTACTGGATTTCCTTTTTAAGGCAGAGCTCTGTTGTCTGTTGCTGCCCTCTGTAGTGATGAAGATGAGCCCACAAGATCAGCTTTCTAAATGCAGAAGAACTCAACCCTCTTAGCTTCCTCCAGAATGACAAAAGATGTGCTGATAGGAGTAACTAATGTGTCACAGGTGATAGTCTCTGAGAAAATCAACAGCATCTTTGCTGATGGCATTCTCTCTTTTTTTTTTTTTTTCAAAAAAGTAGTAAACTAAAATGAAAAGAATATATGTAAAAAGTACATTTGTGACTCAAGACATAGCTCATCAGTTAACAACCTTAGTTTACTTCCTAGTACCTTTAGGAGTTGTTTTACAAGTCCCTGCAATTTCAGTTCCAGTTGCACCCTCTTTTGGCCTCCTTGCTTCCTTCATGCATGTGGCATACACTCACACACATGCATATAGACTGAATGTCCTATTCTGGAATCATCTGTTCCTCTCTTTTCATCCTTCTCCTGGGCTGCCCCTCACTGTCCTGACTTTCTGATGATGAAGTTATAGAGGACTGCATAATGGCTACGGCTTGATCTGAGGAGAAAATGCTAATATATAGGCAAATCATCAAAAATATGATCTAATGAGAAGAATGCTGGTAATGGGAAGATAGTGCTTAGAACACTCACTATTCGGTCCGCAGAAAAGATTCTTGGAGGGAAAAACATGTTAATGAATTTCTCCTTTAAGGATAACTTTGCCAAAGTTGTGAATCACAATGGAACATGGGAGCACTTTGAAGTCATCACTCCATACATCATATACAACTGTTGCATTCGGATCTCCATATTCATGTAGGGACATAACTGGAACAAAATGAGTGTTGAAAACATATTGTTTTGCCATTACTCTCTGAAGAATACAGTATAACAACTATGTGGCACTTACATTGAAAATGAGATGTGATTTACAATATATTGGAGAATGGGTGTATCTTATATGCAAATTCTGTCATTTTAAAAACTTTTAGACTTAAGCATTGGCCAGGTATCCAGGGACCAATCTCCCACAGATCTGAAGAAATACTGTGTTTTTAAAAATAAATAAGTAATTTTTTATTGTAAGATCCACAATTATGGATTTGAGTATCAGTTTCTCTGTTTACTGCCTGGCTGGTAAAACCCTAAGTAGGCCCATTTCTCTGAGTTTCAATTTTCTCATTTGTAAACTTCATGACACTAGTGATGCAATGCTTCTAAGACTTGTGACCTACTGCTTGTCATTTCAAGTAGTATAACTTATTAATTGACTTTATATCAGTTCAGAATTAGAGCAGGAATTAGCTATACCCATCTTTCTATGTCTTCATTTAAGAGGTATTGACAGGGGCTATGATGGTGTTCTCTGAGTTTCTGAAAACATGTGCCATTCTTGGTCTTTTTGAGTATTTTCAACTTAGAGAACAATGGAATTCTATGAAGGCATTGGAGCAGACTTCACAGGACTCTTATTAAGTTTTCTGATATCCATGGTATATTGCTTTATGCTTTGAATTTTTCCACACAGACAACTATGTTATGAGTTGTACCTGTGACCCAAGATATCTACTTTTGTAGTTGTAGACATTAGTGTTTAAGACTTCAAAGCTATGAATCAATTTGTCGGTCAGTGTTTTCCTATTTTAAATTAACATTAACAAAAGGAATGTTTTTCAGAGGTCATGTTTAATTTCATGGATATATTGGGGAAATAAATGATTATTAAATTGATGTTTGTAAGAAGAAGTTTTTAACTGATGCCATCATGATCTATACTTGAAGAAACTAGGAAAGTTTGAGATTGAGAAAGATGTACTCTACAAAGCTATGATTTCCACCTCATGCCTCATGTAACTTGTTTTTCTTTTGAGGACAAGAAAGAGCATAAAACATTTAAATACTTGGACTTTTAAAAATTAAAGGTCATGGTTATTTTGTTTTTGTTTTTTCCCTTTACCAGTGTTCAGAGTAAACTTTAAAAGTGACAGAAGTCAACAGTGCTTAGAAAGGTGGCTAGAGTACCTCAGTCTGAATCTCAGAACTGTGACTTTCTAGCTTGTGACTTTGGATCAATTCTTGTTCCTGTTCCTGCTTAAATATTATTCTCTGTTTTAGATGAGATTGTTTACATGGCTCACAGCCCTTTGTTGTAAGGACTAAAAGGTTGATTACCTGTGGAGCAACTTTCTGTATTTACAAAATCAAAGGGATGAGGTATAATGAAATGTAACTAGACTTTAGAGACAATTTCTGTAAAATATTACGCTATATAGGTTTGGAAATGTTTGTCCTCCTGAGTATTTTTTCTAGAAATAATTGTGAGGTTGTTTGTTGTTCAAATTACAGTAATATTCTTATTGAGTCAAAAAATCTTGAATTTTTTTGATGAAACAAGCAGTTTGATGGGGACTGCCTCTATTTCCTGGGAACATTTATTAAGACGTTTGGAAATACCACATCCATTTCTTTATTGGTGACTTGATGCTTATAAATTTTAGTTAGTTGTTTGTTGTCTGCCTCCTTGGTGATGCCTCTACTTTTTAGTGCTCTCCTTTGCAGTGTGTAATTTAATCAATGTTTTAACTGTGAGTCAAAAGTACATATTTTATGAATTCTCCTTAAAGGTTTACGGTTTTATCTTTTACTACTAATATACAAAATGACTGTTTTATGTCTCTAATGATTGTGTCTCGATAGCCCAATACAATTACTACATGGTCTGAAATGAGCTCCAATAGAGTTATTTCTATACCTGAGTTGCAGGTAATTCAATCCAGAGTGTTGATGTACTCAGTTAAACATGGAGAATTTGCATATCTAGAGCCAGACCTATGCACCCAAAGAAGTTGATTGGTATCATGAATAATAATCATTTTAACTTGCTATTTATGTGGTGAAAATCTGGATTCTGAAAGTATTATATGATTTTTCTCAGGTGATCAATATTAATGAAGGGGCAGAAATTTATATGAATTACTTAGACATATGGATAATTGAAACTAAATCTGCCAGATATATAAATAGGACTCCAAAGTTTGTCTTAAAATTTATTGTTTTTCTAAAGTGAATTCATTGAAACAAATTTAAAAAAAATCTTATGAGCAAATTACCTTTTATAAATGCTGAAAGTGGTAAGGGGCAGTTTGCTTTGGCCTTGCTTAAAGGCCTTGCTTGTACCTCCAGTAAGTAGCAATGTACTTTTGTCTGTTCTGCTTTATAATATCAAGATTTAAAGTATTAAGATATCCCTGCAGCTAATGATAATTTTAACTTATTGTTATGATTATATTTTTGTTGAGCAACAAAGTTATCAAATCCTAACAGGTAACACAAAAACAGAATGAATGTTAAAACTCATGGACTGTACTTTGTAAGCACAAAGTATCAATTCAGGAAGCATATCTCAAAATACTTACTTATGATGAAGCTTGCTTGAAATATTTTTTATGTTCTTTGTCTTGGGTTCTGAAAAGTCTATGAGAGATAAACTGGGTGCTTGCATTATCACAGGTATCCAGAGTTTGAACTCATTACATATTAAGAATACATATAGTCAGACCACATTAAACAGCATATGCAGTACCTTGAGAGTCAAGAGTTGAATGTTGTAGATTCCCTGTATAAGCACTATCCTGAGAATTATAGTATTTTGTGGAATATAATAATAAAGACTAGCTCTAATATACAAAATACTGATTCTAATTTGCCTGATATTGACCTTAAATATCTATTGTTCTTTGTTATTATTATTATTATTATTATTATTTTGTAAAGGTCTATGGTCTGTGTAGACATTCTTCTTTTTTTGGTTTATTTTGTTTTTGTTTTTTTCTATTTTTTAGACTGCTTTTCTCTGTGTAGCCTTAGAACTGTATAGACATTCTTAATCTGAGATCACACGGTTAAACATACTGAAGTTATTTGGTGTTGGTAAGAATTCCTCATTCTTTCATAGCTTCCATTATTTTAAGGTATATGTTGTATTCACATAACAAATATTTTTTGGCTACTCTTTGAAAAGTTTCACAAGAAAGTATACCTTTTATGCACCCTAATTTAGTGATTTATTTTTAATCAAGGGCAGATGAGCTGTAAATTCATTACTTGGATTGTTTTAGCTCAGCCAATAAGATTGATGGTGTTCCTGTCTGGTTTTCCTTATGATCAATGCCA
Organism: Phodopus roborovskii; assembly: GCF_943737965.1. NCBI lineage: Eukaryota > Metazoa > Chordata > Mammalia > Rodentia > Cricetidae > Phodopus > Phodopus roborovskii. The sequence goes on from NW_026126418.1 coordinate 47,456,597, forward strand.
TTTATTTATAAAGTGACAAGGCCAAAAGATATAGGGTTCATTAAAAAATTAGGCTATTGAGTTCCCTTTTCTTTAGTCTTATTTTCAAAGCCAGATGTTTCTCTTACACACTCTCTACCATAAGTCTATACTTTTGTGATAACCATTTCTTTAGTTAAGCAGATTATCAAAGATCATAAGTCTCTTTTTTGGATAACCAGTGTATGAAAGATTCATACAAAGTTGATATAGAGATGGGCTTAGACCACATAAGATTTTGTTTATTGTCTTTGATACAGTTTTCACTGTATCTGGATATTAAGCAAGAGAGTTAAGTATATACTGTAAATGGAATCCACGATAATTAATTATAACATAGTAACATAATTTAAAGTGTCTTATAGAAAGTTCCATCAAGATGTAATAGAAGGAATTATTTTTAATTAAAATAAAATAGAAAAAATAATGTTATAAATTCATTTTTAATATAAAATAAATTTGAGAAAAGAGTTTAACCTCAAATAATTACATTTATTATTGTTGATTCTTTTCTTTGTCTCTTTGCAAATGGTATCATATAAAACTCAAATGATTGGGGCCAGTGGTGAGCCTAACTTTTGGTTCAATCTTAAGAACCACAATAAAGAAAAGAAAGAAAAATCTCCAATAAACAAAACTAAAAACCATTTAACTTAATACATAATGAACTGCTTACTACATTAAAGAAAACCTTACATGAAATTTATAAACTTAGCATTTGGTTTACTTATGGCTTAAAAGTTACTTACTGAGAATGAATTATATTCTATGCACATTTGTTTTTTCTGGAGATCTAATAGAATAAGAAAGATGTGAGTTGTTGATGGTACCACATGACTGTAGACTTGGAGAGAAAAGAACTGATTGATATAGAGACAAGGAATATCAAAATGTGCATATTTTAATATCCTTTCTACTAAGTACTTACAATGATAACTAGTATTTAACTATTCTATGAATTCCTTATTATAACTAACAGAAAAAAAAAAATGGTTGTAAAGAGATGGGATCAAGTCCAGGTTCTATATCCTAAAACACCATATAAACTTGTGTTGAGAGTGGGTATTCAAAGGACTCTTCCTCATGATTCCAATGTTATGATATGGAGAAGAATGGAGAAGAGTACATAGATTGTTGGTGAAATTACAAAAGAAATCATGCTGTTTCTTAAGAGTTATTATATAATGTCACTTTATCTATCATGTATCTGTATCTGTCAAAACCGCAACAAAATTGTCTTACTCATAAGTATGTAGATTTTGAATAAATTGATGGAGGAGATATTTAAAGGGACAGTAACTAAACTAATCTTTTCATAATTTTAAGAGTAAATATGTTTAAAATGAGTTTTGGTAAATAGTTTGCTCTCTCTCTCTCTCTCTCTCTATATATATATATATATCCATGTGAAGCTGTGGCTATTCCAAATTATCTCAAGCTTAGTAACACAAGTGTTAGAAACATTCTTAGGACTTTTTTTCTATAGCAGGAAGCTCTTTATATGGACAAATATGAGCTGCTATGTTGTGGGACTGGACAAAGAAATAAAATCTAAAGAATGTATACATATAGCCCTCCACCTAAAGTTGGTCTTGAAAACAGATGGTTTATAAGTATGGAGGAATACTTAGTTAAAGTTGTTACATGACTATACTATTATAATTAAGAGGCAACAGATTTTCTAAGTGATAACAGAAAAATTCAAACCTGTAACATGTTTGAAAAAAAGAAAAACACAAAAACTTTACCAATGGTAACAGGATAGGCATTTTAGAAGGGCCACCCACTAGCCCTTTACTCCTTACTCTTAGAGACAATATGCTGTACCTTATTATCGTACTTATAATGCTTTCCCTCGAGTTTTTTGACCACAACCATCTGTGTGGTTGTGCCATCTTGGACTTTTGCTGCGCCATTCTGCCATAAGCCACCTGGGTCAAATGTGAAGAAAACAGTACCCTAAAACAGAAACAATAGCCTTCAATGATGAAGTAATTATGTTTTACTAGAAATATGCTGAGAAATATGATGCAATCATCAAATACATATGCAAATCACCTGCAAATTATATGCTAATATACACATGGTTGGCCTAACTATTACATATAACTTAATGCAGCCCTTGGGAAAATCTTATTGGAGATCATTGGTCTAATGAAAATTGCTGCTACACACTAATTATCATGACATGTGTGCTGCTGTATTGCCCCTTAGTGGTAATAGAGATGACAAAGGTTAGCTGAAGACAGATGATTGATTGGCAGGAATGTATCTGTGATCACAAGGATAAATAGCAAAACATCTCTGTCCTCTAAGAACTTTTCTGACTTTGCATCTACATTAAAACTCAATAGTGGATGTCTAGTAAGCAGGTATCCACAAACCTTAGAGATGAAAGCTATAAATTGTCATTTGACTTTCTTTGTATAGGCTTTAACAAATATCTGTATTTTACGAGTTGACTAAGTCATTGTAAAAATAGTCTATAAAAATAAAATATCAATTTAAAGAAACATCACACTTGCTGTCGTTCCAATGTATACCAGGTTATAAAATGGTTTGATGGTTTATTGCGTCCTTTTGAAATAGAACAAAACCCAGCTCTACTGTGTTCAGCTATGTAATCTTGATCATGTCTCTAAATACCTTTGAATATTTAGTTACTTCTTATTGTAATTTTAAAGGGTAACATGAAATAATATTTTACAGAGCCTAGAATACAAGAGGTGTGCTCGCTCTGATTCTAATATACCTCAAATGAGTGAGTTTTAAAAATTATTTTATTCTTTTCAAAATAGCTACTTCATTTAGAATACGTTTGAATCTGTGGTATTTATATTTTTGAATTGGAGATATACTCAATTTGTGAGAGTTGGTTAATTCTTATTCAAAATATATAAAAATGTGATAAATTTGGACTTGACTATGACAGAGAATATTAAACAGAATTTGTGATTGTTTTGATTGTTTTAAAGACTCTTAATATCATAATTTGATGCTCACTTGTAAGAGATGTAGTGACTGAATTGTGGGGGTAGAGTGGTAGAGTAAAAGAATTATCTTAATTATTCATTAACCTAATTAGCTTAATTAATTCAAGCAGTTCACTGCTTGAAAGAAGTACTTTCCTGAACTTGTTCAGAAATCGCATCTACCTTCATTAAAGCAAAGATAGATACAAATGTTCAGGGTACATTTCCTACAAAGTTCAGGAATCAAAATACTTCTCAGCAGTGTGGTCAGGAAGTAGTGGGAGTAGACTTTGGATTAATAGGATTTATCTATTCTGTCCAGCCTTTTGATACAGTGTTCAAAGATTTTTTTTAAAAAAATCATTCCCAAGATGACTTTAATTGAAAACTTTAAGAACTTCTATTAATTAGATATGGATAAAGTAGGATAATTTTCCACTCTGCAGGTCATATTGCATTACAGCAATGTTTTTAAAAATTTTCAATACCTGCCTTATGGTCATAGACATTTAGAAACAAACTGGAGAAATGAATAAAAAGGATATTAAGAACATTGTGCATATTTAACATACTGGAACTGAGTACATCTTTGATTTAAGACCCAACGTATGCTGTTTATATAAGGTGTGCATATTCTTGCTATAATATGTCCTTGTAATCTTCTTCAGCATTGAGTACTTAACACTAACATACTAAATTGCTCAGCCAGCAATTCACTATTATGACAACAATGAGCGATCACAAAATGCTTCAGCTTTAATCTTTTCTTGAATTCCTTGTTTTGATAGCTTGCAGTTAAAAATAAACTTGCTTCATAATGGACAATTTAATATGATGTCAGGTTTTACCCAGCACACATGAGTTGAAAACTTAAGATTTTTTTTCAGTTCTTAATGGCTTAATTATTAGTCAGTAGTTTGGTTTGTCCTCAGCAGTTTATTGAACTTGCTTTCTATGTTATGCAAAAAAGGGGAGAGAACATTTTAAAATGATTTTGAAGGTTTAAATTTATCTGATCACAGTTTTCTCCTACAGTAAAATCTGTGAAGTCAACATATTGAACACTTTTAGCTTCAGGAAATGCTTGACTTTCTGAAAGGCATGTAATTGAGAGTACCTGTGGTACACAGCTATGTCTAATCAGTTGATTGTGTAACTGTACAGTCAAATGCCATTCATCTGCCTCCCCTGAGATTTGTGGAAACCAGGCCAAGGAGCAGGCATAAGACAAAGATATACAACCATGCTGGCCACAGAAGCTTATGGGTAACAACTTAATTAATCTGTGTTCAGCTATCACTCAGAAATAAGCCTGAGCAATTTATGTATTTTATAATTTACACTGGAAATAGCACAAAGCTAAGGACAGTGTGGCAACAATTAGAATCTACATTAAGTCTGTTTAATATATTTTTAATCATATGCCTAATAGCTTAAATATGTACACTGATAAATTGGTTAACCACCTGCATTTAAATGCCACCTGATGCGTTTATTTTGGAACACTAACAGATTGGTATAATTTGAGATCAAGTTTGTCTGAGCATTCTTTCACTAATGCTTCTAAATTAATCATTACACTTGATCAGCAAATGCTGTTATAAGGCAGCAGTATTTATGAGAATCAACATAGCAAGGTACTCTTCTGTTCTTTTTCCAGTCAAATTTAGATGAGTGGATGAATTAAAAATAGAATTTTGCACTGGCATTTCCATTTTCCTATGGAATTTCAATATTGGACTAGTGTCTGGTAAAAAAAAAATCAATTCAGTGAAATGTTTGCATAGCACTATGTGAGGAAGGTTAGGTGAATATGCACTATATCCACTGAACCAAGCAAGCAAATACATGCAGAATGCACTTATTTCTATGCAGTTTCTATACATTTTATGGATTTTGGGCTGCTGGGATTAGAACAAAACTTAGACTAATTTGTTGCCCAATAAGCAGGCTAGCCTTTGAAAACCCTGTCTAGAAAGGACAAAATGCACACAGAAAGTATCAATTGAGGTAGTGAAAACATCAAATTGCTCATTTTGACCATCTTTAGACACTGTTAAGAATTAAGAAACTATCTGAAAAGGCTTCTAGAGCCAAGATTCTAATATCACTCTTTTGAGTGAGGCATAGTCCATACTCAACCTGCTGTTCTTCGTGGAAATGTGAACTGATACAACTAAAGTTAATAATGAGTCATTCATGAAGAAATCCAAATGCTTACTAAGTATGGCTTCAGTGAGCAATGGCTTCAGGAGAATACAACACATCGAAGAACTGAGGAAATAATGAACATACGAGTTGGTAGTATGTAGTAGGGCTACTAATTTTTTTTGAGTTAATCTTATATCCTGCCACTTTGCTGAAGGTGTTTACCAGCTGTAGGAGTTCCCTGCTAAATTTTATTTGGGGGTGGGGGTTCACTTATGTAAACTATCATATCATCTGCAAATAGTGAAAGTTTGACTTGTTCCTTTACAATTTTATCACCTTGATCTTTTTTGGTTGTTTTATTGCTCTAGCTAGAACTTCAAGTACAATACTGAAGAGATATGGAGAGAGTGGACAGCCTTGTCTCAGTCCTGATTTTAGAGGAATGACGTTGAGTTTGTTTCCATTTAGTCTGGTATTGGCTGTTGGTTTGCTGTATATTGCTTTTATTATGTTTAGGTATATTACCGTTATCCCTGATCTCTCCAAAACCTTTATCATGAAGGGGTGTTGGATTTTGTCAAAGGTTTTGTCAACATCTAGTGAGATGATTGTATGGTTTTTCTTTTTATGCTTGTTTATATGTTAGATTACATTGATGGATTTTCACATGTTGAACCATTCCTGCATCTCTGTGAAGAAGCCTACTTGGTCATGGTGGATGATATTTCTCCTGTGTTCTTGGATTCTATTTGCCAGTATTTTATTGAGTATTTTTGCAACAATATTCATGAGGGAGGAGAGCAAGAAAAGAGATACCTTCATAGAGAGAAGACATTATATGTTTAAAGAGAAATCTGGAACTATAGAAACGGCCAGAGATATACTAGCATGACCCCAACTAAGAATTTAAGTAATAGGGGAGAGGCTATGTTAAATACCATCATAGAGCTTTAATCCAGTCGCTTATGGAAACAGAAGCAGAGACCCACAGTTAAGCACTGAGCTGGATTCCTGGAATCCAGTTGTAGAGAAGGATTGATGAGGAAAGGGGTCAAAACTATGCTGGGGAAACCCACAGAAACAGCTGACCTGAACAAGGGGGAGCTCATGGACCCCAGATTGACACATGGGAAACCAGGTGTCAGTTAGGAGTCCTGGGCAGTCTAAGTGGCTCCTGGTATTGAAACAGCATTCATACTGTTCCAATGAATGGACATTGGGAGCTCATTCCTCACAGAGGGATACTCTCTCAGCCTAGATACATGGGGGTCCACAGGCAGCATGGGAGAATGGGAGGGAGAGGGAACAGGGATCAATATATAAAATAAATTGTTTCTAATTTAAATTTTAAGAAAGGAAAAAAAAGATTTGGTGGTAATACAAAGACCTGGGGGTGACTTTGATAGAGGAACTGAACTAATATTTCAGTTTTGTTTCTCTAATGTATAGAAGTTAAACCTGTAAATCTTTCAATTTAAAATTCCTTAAATTGAACATAGTATTGTGAAGGAGAGAGAATAATTTCAAGGCCCCAGGAACTTGAGTTCATCTTCCAATGCTTCCAATTATTAAACGTGAGATTTTGTTCAGCAAGGCAGGCTGACTACATACCAGAGTATGTCCTAATCTTGTGACTATCTAGGCAATAAAAACTGGACTCAATCAGAGGAAAAATGAAAAGGAAAATTGGATGTCATTTCAAAGTTAGGAAGGAAGGAATAGACGGGTAGCATGGATTCTAAAGTCAAAGGAGGTGAATATGGTCCAATTACAGTGTGTGAAATATTCAGAGAATTAATGAAAGTTTTTTTTCTTAAAGACTTGCACAACTCTTTCATTTCATTACACGACATTATCAAATTGGTAAAATAGCTGATATCAGAAATGAAGGGTAAAAACAGAGGCTCTCTGTAGATACTTAAAAGAATGTTTCTTATGACTGCTTCTTTCATGATCATGATGAGATCATGTGATTCAATGAGATGCTCTGATCAGAAAAACAAATAGGTTTATCCTATGTGGCTCTTATAGAACAGTCACTACAGCCTATGTCTGCTACTTAGCAGAGTGAATGATCTTTCAGTTCTAAAACTGCAAATGCTCATTCTGGAAGTATCTTGCCTTGCCTAACAGACCACAGAGTTCACCAAAATACTGGAGGACACTGATCCTGTGGCTCTAACCTGGGGAATTCATAGCTATTTTTCAGCATGGTCTGTTCTTAGTGGGACTATCAGAGAGTACTTCATAGGTGGCTAGTTCTATCAAGGGGCAATCCTGGGGTACTTTGGAATCATATGTAGGACAAATATTATTTTAGCTCATATATACCTAGAAAATGCAAAATTGGAGGACCACTTTTTCTAGATAGTTTCGACCTCTTTCTTTCACAGCGAAATAACTCTCTTCAGCAGCATGTAGTCACAAGATGCTGCGTTTCAGATTCACAGAAGAGACAGAAATAGAATACATGGTTCAGGGACCAAAGAATTACTGTGAAGGAAGTTAACCTTGAACAAAACTGAAGCATGAGTTTGACAGGTGATGGGACAGACCAGAAATGCTGACGGGCTATGTAATAAAATGAGTGAAATAGGTTGACTCGATCAAAGGGTATTATGGGAAATTATGTCATTACTGTACAGTTTGTTTCTGTGATGAATGGAGAACTCTATTTCCTTGACTCACGATTAAGATCTCTTCTATTCATAATTTCTCCTAAATCTACTTTAGAACAAAAAAGAGATTCATTTGTACAGTATTATTGTATTTGTCTCCTGGTCCAAATTGTATATGTCATTTTGTGCTACTCAAGATAAATATTGTGGTGGAGTGTTCTTATTTCCTGTCCCTGCTTTGAAAGAAAAACAATGGCAGGTAACAGGCAGTTTCGAAACTAGTAGATATGTCAAAAAGTAAAATTAAAAAAGATAACAAAAATCACCTTACTTTTATCTGTGATAAGTATATATGGTAAAGCAAGTACTCTAATTTGGATTTAAGTCATTCTTAATACTCAGGAGAAAGGAATTTTTTTTCTCTTTCTAATATTTACAATTCTGATTAATAATTTGAGGACTGTGCTATGAACCACCTGAAGGGTCTACTTGCTAAAGTTTCATGACTGACTAACAAATTTGTTGTTTGAAAGTAGTTTGTCTGATTAATTTAATTGTGGAATAGTAAATGATCATTTAAATCTAACAGATATTTAAACATAATTTTATAGAATTATAAGGGGAATTCTCTTGGTATTGAAGAAAGTAATTAAAAAAAACAATGAAAACTGTAGACACACCAGTGTCACTCTGTTTTCAAAACCTGTACTTCATGACTTACTTCATGTTATTTGATGGTAAAAGTCAGATCTCCACACAACCTTTCTCTTTCTAGTGCAGACATTGCCCAGATGCACTGCCCATATTAGCATTTCATCCCAACAGGACTCTTAAGCCTCTCTGCTTTATTTTGTTTTCTGTGTATATTTCTATCATCTTAGTAACACCCTACAGGAACAGCCTTATATTGTCTGCCTTTTTTATTCTGAAGGAATATTTTGATTTATTCAATTAGCTGCCTAGACTTCATTCATCATGGGACCAGATATACAAAAAGAGAAAAGTAAGGACCTGCACAGGGTGGCAGGCAGTCATAGAGGAATCAAGTTAAAAATGAGCCATGAGAGTAAATTGATAAAAGTTAGTCTTCCAAGTCAGTAAGAGCTTCCATTCATCTTTTGTACTAAGTAAGTATAGAAAGAACCAGAGATGACATGTAGGGAGTATATGGAACCCTCTACACACAATTTCCTAGGTTACACTACTGCATGGAGGGAAATTGACAGAGTTAATCTTTATGGTAATATTGGTAATATTGATCCAAGTATTTAAGAAAGTTCCAGTGAATGTTTCTCAAAGATCCATTGAAATATACTCTCAGAAAATGTACATATAAATCAAAATACTCTTCATGTTTATTTGTTTGTTTACTTTGTGTGTGTACATTTATGCATTCAAGAGGATTCATATAGAGGTAAATGAATGACTTGTGAGAGTCAGGCCATAGGGTTAGAACTCAGGTTATCACTCTTGGTGGCAAGCATTTAAACCAGCTGAGTCATATCATTTTCCTTCAACAAGCTTTTAAAAAAGTATGCCAATAAATTTTTGATACAATCAATAATAATTTTTCAGTTTTATAACCCCTTTTTCATGGAGGGGAACATATGATGGTGACATTGGAATTGGAAATTGGATTTAATGTTTATTGACTTCTAATACTTACATAATGGCTTACTCATCTCTGCAGACTCATATACTCCTGTACTTTAGTTACAGAGAATTGGTGGCTACTTCTGTCTTATTTCATGGCATACTCATGTTTTCAGGTTTGACAAAATCTGTTTCTGCTTTCTGTAATGTTCTTTTATAATTCAATTTTCATAATCTATATAGCCTTAAATATTAACATAAATATAAATCAACACAAAGACATACATGTAAGCCTATTTTGTATACACACCCACACCCACACATTTATCATCTTTCACACTTTATTTTGTTATTTCCTATAGGAAACTTTTGATGCTGAGTAGAAACTAATCTCATATGTTTTTCCCATTCAACTCTGTATTTCTTCTGTCAAAATGAGTTTCATAACATTATGAATTATTATGTCTTCCTAAGAGAATGAACATTCCTGTGAGAATGAAGACCTTGCTGTTCTCCTGATGCCAAGTTCAGCATTGTACCAAGGCCACACAAATGTAAAGGGAAGCCAGTGATGTTTGTAGAGTCACTCCCAAAAGTGCAATTTGCTGTTTGTTGCATACTCCAAATTTCACTAGTTTGTAACAACAGGTTCTGACACATAGGAGGCACTCAAGATCTGTGCTAAAAAAGTGAATATAGTATTGAATAATTAATATAGTAAGAAGGCAAAAGTTCCATTTATGAAGACATTTCTACACTGAATTGAACTTCTGAATAGATCCTTCATATTAGTAAGTCCAAGCCACAGTATCCAGAGCCTTAGAGAATGGGCCATGTACCATGGGAAGTTGTGTGAATTCGTGTTTGAGTGCAGGTCCTTGGGACCCTGGGGAGAAAAATCTATGAAGACTTTAGGAAACTAGAGTGAGGAGATGAAATGTAGAAAAATGGAAGTTTACACCCATCTTTTTTATTATTTTGGCTCACGTTGAGGTAAATGGCTGTACTTTCTGTTAGTTTTGAGAAAATATTTTTGAAGGTTTTTGTGCTTGCAGTTAAATATAGAGATAGCATATACAAGTTCAAGAAAATGAAATCAGTATTTAATTACTAAATATCCTACCTCTAAAATTAAAGAAAAAAGCTTAAATAATTCAGTTTGATTTGGTCTCATTAGTCTGATTTCCTAGTATTTAGCCTTAATTATGTGATACAGAAGCCCTAATTATGTGGCACATATACAGTGCACTCTATAAAGTTAAAGATCAGAACGGATACTGACTTAAATGATAAAATATGTTAAATTATTAATGGTAATTAATCTTACAAAATAGGCATAATTAGTTTAAGTACTTTAGATATTATTTTTAATAGCATTACAAATAATATGACACAGTTTGATCATTTAAATTTCCAATACTTTATTGGAAAAAGGCAACACAAGCAATGATTTTAAAGGGATTTCTTCGTGCTGTCAAAGTATGTGTGGCTGTCATTGAAATGGCAAATTTGCTTTAACTCATAAAATGCTACTTCCTAAATAAAAAGGAGCCACTGCTTTGAAAGAAGAACACTTTAGAAAATGTAAGTCAAAAGTGTTTTATTTTTAATATTGTATCATAAGTATCTAAGAATAAATGTGCTATTATTTTGTAGTTTTAGGAAATGGACACTAATTCAGAAACTAGATCTACTTATTCTAATTAGAACATTGACTCACATGTAGATTTTTACATATGCTTCATATAGTACTTCCAATTCATGAAGTTAATTCAGAATTTTGTAAAATTTATATTTACATTATAAATACTTGTATGCAAATACTTATAAATATATTTTATATTTAAATTTTACAGCTTTCTCATTTATGGCTGAGCATTCCACAGAAATTCCCTATACTTTGACTACTTGTGAGTCTCTATATTTTCTACCATCTCCCGCACAAAGATATTTAGTGAAGACTGAGAAATTCACTAATGTATGGTCATAGATTTCCATACTTAAAAGGAAGTTTGATAATATTCATTTAGTAGTGTTCCGTGTTTATTGAGGTAAGTGGGAATGATTAGATCACTAATCAGTGGGTCAATCCTCCTATCTGTTTACTAAGAGATGGCAGATACTGGGAGCTGGGGAATAGTTCATGAGAGTAGATGGCTAAAGACTAACCCTGAAAAAAGATAAATTGTCCCTGTCTGTCTTTCTCGCTATTTTCCTTCCTTCCTTCCTTCCTTCCTTCCTTCCTTCCTTCCTTCCTTCCTTCCTTCCTTCCTTCTTTCTTTCTTTCTTTCTTTCTTTCTTTCTTTCTTTCTGCCTTCATGTATTGGCCTGTTGTGAAGTCCTATAGCACTTTGAGGCCAAGAGCAATGGAGCCAACCAAGTCGGGGTTGAAGCCATGAGCCACAACAAATCTTTCTTCTCTGGTGTTATTTCTTTGGGTATTTTGCAAAACAGAGAATCAGACATAGTTCTATTTCTTCTGATTCTTTCACTTGGTTTCCTTTACGTTCTTTAGTTAGATTTTAGATGTATAACTAATATATAAAGTTCTAGTCAGCCTTTAATCAATGTCTATTCTACTGAGCAGGGCAGAACAATCAAAACAGACATTAGACACTGTTCTAATGTGTGTTTTAGTGATGATCACCTTGTAATCTTCAACACCAAGTTCAGCATGGAACAGCTTGCCTGTCTGCTTGCACCCCCCACCTCCATCCCACTACCCCCCACCTCCCCACCCTCCCCGTCTCCCTGCCTCCCTACCTTTTTTGCCTTCATTCTTTCTTTGTTTTCTGGAGTTTGAACCAAGCGGGTTACAAATTTCTAAGTAAGTGCTCAATACACCAGCACTAGAAAACCTGTTTCTAACTGTACTAATAAGTTTGTCTTCAGTATGAAACATAGTACTTGAGTAAATCTGACAGATTGGTGGTAAATATGAAAAGATAGGATATTTTTTAGTTTCATGTCTCTGATCTTAGTTTAAAAAAAGTAAAAAGAGTTTCTTGAGACAAGGATACAGACAAGTAGTTAAGCAAATATGGCTTGCAATTCTAAAATCTATGATAAGTTTTTGAAAAATTAACATGAGATCATTTTATCAGATAAATATTGCATTACTTCAATGTAAAAATATTAAATTTAATAGCAGCATTTTATATAGCTGACAGAGAGGCAAATTTGAAAGGCAGGTGAATATAAGTCCATTAGGTGAGATGAGACCTTCCTGGGTTTTGGCACTCATTGTGGGGAGCAAATGAAATGGTTAGTCATAAAATGTTCATGAAGATGGTTAATTATTTTATTCTATTCTTATTTGTTTATCAACATCCCCAAATACTTTTTATTTTATTAAATACACTTTTATACTTAAAATATTAATGTATATATTTTAAAAATATTTTCATCATCTGAAGAAACAAGGGATACTTTTAATGTGATGACTTTCTTGTAGATTTTTAAGGGTTACTTTAATGAGAGTCCAATGGAAGCATATTTTCTTTCTGCTAGGTGATTTATAGTTTTAAATCTATAACTAGTTTATATATTTAACAAATCAATTTATATAAGAGAAGTTAATAAATATCAAATTAGCAAATTAGCAAAAAGCAGACATGATATTATTGTTGTCAAAACTATGAACAAGTAAAATTTGTGCAACATTAGTTAATTGATATATAGTTAGAATCAAAAGAGACCAGTTTACCTGTGGGAGACAGTGGAAGAACACTTGACATATAACAAAAATGTTTGGCCATTATTTAGGAATGGTTCTGACACTTTCCATTCTCTTATTTGCATTTTTAAGGTGGAAAATCCATGAAATACTCCATTCCCCTTTCTGCATTAAAAACCTTTAATTAAAAACTCCTTGTGCTAAAATAATGATTTTTCATAACTTACTAGTTTCCATGAATAATGAAAGTACTCTCAGCCCACACATAATTTGACATCAACTTTTACACAGTAATCCAGGAGGAAAAATATATAATAAACAGAGCAAGAAAAGTTATTCTGGAAGAAAGACAAAGATGAAGGAACTTCTGTGAATAGGAATTAAATAAACTTCCCAATAAACAATGCAAAGTATTTCTCCACAATACTAGGGCATATTGAACTGTTGTGATCAACAATGAAATGAATTTTAAAGAACAATTACTAAGAGAAGCCATGCTGTTATTTGAGTTATCATGTAAGTCAGATGTTTATCTTTTGTTATTTATATAGTAGGGAATAAATTCAGTCTGGAATTTTTAGAGAAAAACACTCTACTCTAAAAATTTTATGTATTCTCACGAGTTCATGTCACTCTTAGGCTTATTAGACCTATCTCTTCCAAATCTTCAAGACTTAAACATTTAAATATTTACTCTCTCTCTCTAGCTGAATACACTTTTTTTTAAACCTCTGATTGAATTAGTACTCATCTCTATTGAGTTACTATCATGTATTCACATCAAGGGAAGCATTTCCCCTTTATATTTGACACTAATAAGGACGGTATGAATCCTAGGAATTGTCCTTAATGATAACTCTCCATTACATATTCAATGAAGTCGTTGATTTTATCTTCAAATTTTCTTAACTATTCTTTTCTTCCTGTCTCTGGCCTACTACTATGTTCTTCTGTACTTCTCATGACTTTTGAAATAGCCACAAAATAACGCTCTACCTAAGAGCTGTAGAATATTTAACAAAAATCCAAGTGACAGGCATAAGGAAAGTCCTTTCATGATGTTAGTCAGAAGGTTGAAAAGACTGACAACAAATATAGATCATTGCCATTGTCCTTGTTTCTCTTCCAGAATTTGAAGGCAAAGACACAGCTTGAACCTAAGACTTAGAAAAAATGAACTGTACCTGACTTGGAAGAATTATCTCTGAAGACTGGCTCTCATAGACTTCAAAGGAACTGTATGTTTTCAGATGAGAAAAACAATATAAAATCATAATTCAACTATAAGCCAAGAAGCCTTAATAATGACCAGTTCACCAAGATATCGCCAAGGGAAAATAGTGGAGTTTTTATATTGAGCTAACCAAAAGCTATCTAATTCAACTTAAGCTCACCTAATAGAATGAAATTCATTTCTTTTACAATAAAGCTAGAGGAGAAATTGTGACTGGGTGTATCATAGATGCTAGAGGATAACTTACTACTAACTTGTATATGCGTATTCGGTTTTCTGACTATTTACCTCTATGCCCACATATAAGTCTAGCTCTCATGCTTCAGCAAGAAGTTTATTTTTCAACTGTTGATCACTGCAGAAACTGACAATTTGTCAAAATGCAGAAAAGAAGTTATCATGGGGTGAACAACCCTAGCTGATACATCTACAATTTAACCAAAGGACTAGTATGCATAGAGCGGATAGAATTTTCTTGATATGAAAAGAATCTGTACCTATAAAATCTCAATAATATGGTTATCTAAACAGGACCTGCATGATAATGACAGTAGCCAACATGTCAGTGTGGATGGAGGAATTTCATAGTATCCTTCCACTAGATGAAGAGCTTCAGGCAGAGAATGGCTGCTGAAGGAGGGAGGGTTACTTAAATTTAGAGGTATGCTCCCTGGCAGGCTACCCAATCTTAAGTGGTCCACTCTAAATGTATGTACAAATGAGGAACATCAAATGGACTTAATACACACATACACACACACACACACACACACACACACACAATAATACCAAACATTAAATAAAATAAGAAATAGCTTCTAACTAGATCGCTCTGGCACCATTACTGCCACCAAAGGAGTGATGACTCTAAGATGCAATTCTGAATGTGCATCACTTAAATGTTTTTATTTTTTGGTGATTAAATTATCAATGTAAATTCATCTATTTTTTTGTGTTGCACTACACAAAATTCACTCCACATTTTTCAAAAATTTTCTTGGTGTTGAGGTATGGAAGTATCTGTCTATCTAAAGTATAGAGTATTTTAGATGACCTCAGGGGATAAGTGAAAACCTCAGCTGAGAGCCAGGCACAAAGTCATGCATTCATGCACTCTGTCATTCTCGCGCACGAGTTAATAAGCAGTCAGATAGTAGGTTCTCTGTACATAAGAACTTTAAAAACATCTTCTTTGTCCTTGAGTTGTAATTACAGTTATATGAAAAAAAGCTAAATAGCTTTTGAACATGAAATCTATTTTTGATTAGCGTAGAAAGTAGCAACTGAGCAGAATTTTAAAAGGCAATTAGTTGTTATGCAAAACAGGAAAAATAATTGGTTTTTATACAAAAAGTTGTATACCAAAAGAGCAAACCTCATTCTATGAAAATGAAGATTCAATTTTATTGGCCAACTTTGTCATTCAGGAACTGTAAAACTTTTGATATATTTGCTTTTTTTGACATTGCTACATGCATGGAAAATTAAAAGCTTACATATTATATATATTATATTCATCACTCCTGCTTCTCTGAAACACACACACACACACACACACACACACACACACACACACATTCTTCCTTAAGAAGGCTCTAGTTATGCACCATCCATACAAAGCTTCCTTGTGTAATATTAAGATAGATCACTTGCCAAAAGAATAACCCCACTAGAGGCCAAAGAAATAGGACAACAAATGGTCCTTTATGTGGCTATTGTATCTCAGGCATTCTGCCCCTTTAGGCATAACTGAGATTTCCTGACTGGTTTATAGCTGTTCATTTCTCACGCACATCTCTGTCCCTCACAAGTCAACTTCTGTAGCATCTAGAAATTATTAAAGATCTTTTTTCTATAATAACTCTAACTCTAATTTGTTCACTCTTCATTTTTGTCATAGAGCAAGCACAACTGCCATATACGCCTAGTGATTAGACATAATATTAATAATAAATAATCATATCCTAGGTCCTAGACTAAAGTCACTTAAGGTATGTTACACTATAATTTTGAATCTCAAACCAGAAACAAATTCAATTAAAATCCAGTGTTTTAAACTTATTTTTGTTAAATATTAGTATTTAAGTATACTTAGCATCCACGTACCAATTATGTTCTGAAATTTAGAGTGCAGTAGTTTGGATTAACACTTTATACTAAATATAACTTCAATTTATCATGTGAAAAACAATTTATGATAATATATATCTAATTATGCAAAAGACCTCCAAGAGCTTATATCATTGCACCTTTCCACTAGGAATGCAAGGGAGCTTCAGTCACTACACATCTGTCAAAGCCTGAGAGTGAGATGTCCTCTATAAGCTTACTGTCACTTGGTGCTGCTCTGACTTAGGGATATGGCAACAAGGAGATGATCCCGGACATAAAACCATCTCAACAGGGCCAGGCACTGGAAAGTTGTGGCTCCTATCTCCTACTATTCTCTGTCTGTCGTGATGTGGAGCTTCCCCCATATACTTCCATGTCTATGTACTCCAGCATGTCTTCCTGACATAATGGACTGAGGACCTCTAGAGCCATGAGCTCAAATACATCCTTTTGTTTTTAAGTGGTTCTTTGTCAGTGTCTTTGTCACAGTGATGCAAGATTAAGCAATACAACATTGATACTCATGCTCAAACTTTTTTTGGGGGGTGCAAGTAAGGAGGGATGAGATTGAAATAAGGGCTTCACATATGCTACAGCTACAAAAGTACACAAGTACTAGGTACTAAGGCAATCCAGACTTTTTATTTATTTATTTGTTAAATTTTAAGATAATTTCATTGAGTTACTCAGTCTGTTCTTGAACTCACATTGTAGCTCAAATAATATTTGAATATGTCATCTTCCTGTCTTAACCTTCTAAATTTTTGGGATGCACTATAGGACTTCATTAAAAGGTCTTAAAAATTTAGTTGTAGTTCTCAGAGTAGTACTGTGAAGAACTTTCACTGTTGTATTAGAGTGAAGTTCTCAAACTTAATGAGTTTGTGCCGGACAGTGGTGGTGCATGCCTTTGAATCCCATCACTTGGAAAGCAGGAAGACATTGTAGACTAACATTAAATTATTGATCCCCATGTGCGTCTCTCACTAGTTCAATAGCCTAGATAATCTACCATATGCAGATCAAGAGTGAGAAGAGGCAAGCATCCAGGAACATAGCTAGCCAATTCTTTGATGAAGATTCTTTGTCTTGAACAGAGAAAAAAATGGTGATGCCTTAAGGCATTGTCAATGACCATGGAGATTTCAATAGAATGCTGTATGATAGGAAAAACATACAAAAGACTATACAAAAGCATTATAGAGATGAGTAAGGACAGTGAATCTGAGTAAGGGTAAGGAGACTTTGGGGAAAAACCAAATTAAAATGTGTATATATGTTGATAATTACTGCACAACTCTGAATAGAATGAAAAATTGAAATATACACATAAAATTGTGAGTTCTGTGTGAATTATATCTTTGAAACTCTTATAAAAATTCCAAGAATAGCATGGTACTAAAAAATGAATATTTTATAGGAAACAGAAAAGGTATAAGGAAGGTTGTTCGCATATGTGAAAGCATCTCTCGTACTTGTTTCACTAGTAGAATAACACTAAGAAAGACAAGATGAAATGTTATCTTTATAAGGCCATTCAGACCCTGTGCCTAGATTTCCCATAATCCACATGGAGCCTTACATGCTCACACCCCTACTGAGAAAGTACAAGTGCAAATTCCCAGCTATTTAAAATTACATTTTGTCTTTTAAAAGTAAGAATAATTGCTGGTGAGTTGTTGATGGATATGAAGTGATACCACTGTCTAATATTTGAAGGTTTCTAAATGTTTTAATTATAAAAAAACCAAATATTAAATAAATCTCATTTTTATAAAAAGGACACTAAATCTAAATGGTAAATTAGTGTCTGTCTTTCTACTTATTTGGATATTACACAAATAGCATCATAATTTCTCTCTCATTTGTTTAAATTCTTTTAGCACTCATCATTTTCCTTCTGGGACCTTATCTTGGTTATATTAAACAAGCTGATACCAATTAATCTGCATTTCCTCCAGTTTAACTCTAGTCAGAGATATAGTTTTGATTAAAATATTAATCTTCTACTAGTTTAGGTCTCACCCACCATTACTCTTTGCTATGTAGCAGTAACATTTTTAACATTATTTTTTATTTAGACTAAAACCAATCTTATTTTACATACCAATCTCAGTTTCCTCTCCCACCTCCCATTCCCCTACCAACTCCGCATCCCACCCCCAATCCACTCTGCAGAGAGGGTGGGACCTCCCATGGAGGATCATCAAAGTCTGTTGCATCATTTGGGTAAGGACGTAGGCACTCCCCTGTGTATCTAGGCTGAGAGAGTATCGACCATGGAGAATGGACTCTCAAATCCCATTTGTGCACTAGGGTTACATACCACTTCCACTGCCAGAGGCCCCATAGACTGCCCAGGCTCCCCAACTGACACCCATGATCAATGGACCTGATTCAGTCTTATGCAGGTTCCCCAGCTGTCAGTCTGGGGTCCATGAGTTCCCATTTGCTCAAGTCAGCTATTTTTGTGAATTTTCTTCCTTATCTCTCTTCCCTCTCTATTACTGGATTCCAGGAGTTCAGCTCAGTGCTTAGTTGTCAATCTCTGCTTCTGGATCCATCAGCTACAGGATGAAGGCTCTAAGATGGCATTTTAGTTATCCATTAATGCCATTATAGGGGAAGAGCATTTAAGGTAGTCTCTCTGCTATTCCTTAGATAACTTTTTTATTATTATTTTTATTTTTATTTTACATATAGGTCACAGTTCCCTCTCCTTCCCTCCTTTTCTACACCCCCTCCTCCCTCTTTCTCTCTCTCCCCTATTAAATGCACTCTGACTACCCTCCCCTCCCATCACCCTTCCCACTCCACATGTAGCCTGATGCTTTCAGGAGGGGTCATCTAAACCTATCAAGTTGTTTGAAGTAGGGACTAGGACTTCTCTCCTGTCTCTAGGTTAAGAGAGTATTCCTCCATGGAGGATGTGCCTGCAAGGTCCTGCTGTGCACCAGGAATAGTTCCACTCTGTGTTTAGGTATGGGTGTTTGCTTCTGTTTCCATCAGGTACTAGATGAGGGCTCCATAATGGTGGATAAGTCAGTTGTTGATCTTACTATCCGGGGAGGGCATTTATGGTAGCCTTTCCACTGTTGCTGAAATTGTTAGTTGGAGTCAGTCTTGTAGGTCTCTACATCTTTCTTTAGGTTCAGTTTTCTCTTCAAACCTATAATGGCTCCATCTTCTATGTTCTCTCTCTCTCTCTCTCTCTCTCTCTCTCTCTCTCTCTGTCTCTCTCTGTCTCTCTCTCTTTCTCTCTCTTCTGTCTTCAATTACACCCCTGACTCAATCTTCCTAGTCCCACATGCTTTCCTCTCCTCTCCTTCTCTTTCTCCTAGTTCCCTCTCCCCTCACTGCCCCCCCCCCACTTCCCTTGTGCTCTGGAGAACTTGTCTATTTCCACTTCTATGAGGGACCTTATATAAATCTCTTAAAATCCAACTTGTATCCTAGTTCCTCTGGTGGTGTGAATTATAGGCTAGTGATCATTTGCTCTAGGTCTAAAATCTATATATGAGAGAGTACATACCATGTTCCTCTTTTTTATAACAGAGTTACCTCATTCAGGATGGTTTCTTCAAGTTCCATCCACTTGCCTGTGAATTTCAAGATTCCATTGTTTTTTTTTTCTGCAAAGTAGTAGTCCATTGTATAAATGTGCCACATCTTCTTTATCCATTCTTCAGTTGAGGGGCATCTAGGTTGCTTCCAGGTTTTTGGTATTACAAACAATCCTTCTATGAATATAGTTGAACACTTCTTTGTTGCATGGGCACGGATCATTTCGGTAAGAGGAGAATTGCCTAAGAGGAGAATTGCCGGGTCTTGTGGTAAACTAATTCCCATTTTCCTGAGGAACCCTCATATGGATCTACAAAATGGCTGTACAAATTTGCACTCCCAACAGCAGTGGGGGAGTGTTCCCCTTTCTCCACATCCTCTCCAGCATAAGTTGTGATTGATGTTTCTAATTTTAGTCATTGTGGCAGGAGTAAGATGGTATCTCAAAGTTGTTTTGATTTACATTTCCCTGATAGCTAAGGATTTTGAACACTTTCTTAAGCATCTTTCAGCTCTTTTGATTTCCTCTATTGAGAATTCTCTCTTCAGTTCTATACTCCATTTTTTAATAGGGTTATTTGCTGTTTTGTTGAATGGTTTCTTGAGTTCTTTGTATATTTTGGAGATTCGCCCTTTGTCAGATGTATGATTGGTGAAAATATTTCCCCAGTACGTGGGCTGCCATTTATTCTTGTCCACTGTGTCCTTTGCCTTACAGAAGCTTCTAAGTTTGAGGAGGTCCCATGTATTAATTGTCGATCTCAGTGTCTGTGCTACTGGTGTTATGTCCAGGTAGGGGTTTCCCATACCACTTTCTCTTCTAAGAGTTTAGTGTGGCTGGATTTGGGTTGAGGTCTTTGATCCATTTGTACTTGAGTTTTGTGCATGGCAATAGACATGGGTCTATCTGCAGTCTTCTACACACCATGATCCAATTATGCCAGCAAATTTGTTAAAGATGCTTTCCTTCTCCCATTTTATACTTTTAGCAGTTTTGTCAAAAATCATGTGTTAATGGGTGTGTGGGTTAATATCAGGATTTTCGATTTGATTCCATTGGTTTAACTGTCTATTTTTGTGCAAATACTAGGCTGTTTTCAGGACTATAGCTCTGTGGTAGAACATAAAGTCAGGGATGGTGATGCCTCCTGAAGTTCTTTTATTGTACAAGGTAGTTTTGGCTATCCTGGATTTTTTTGTTTTTCCATATAAAGTTGATTAATATCTTTTCAAGGTCAGTGAAGAATTTGCTTGGATTTTAATGGGGATTGCATTGAATCTGTAGATTGCTTTTGTTAGATTGCCATTTTTACTATGTTTATCCTACCTATCCAAGAGCATGGGAGATCTTTCTATTTTCTGGTATCTTCTTTAATTTCTTTCTTTAGAGCCACAAAGTTCTTATTATATATGTGTTTTACTTGTTTGGTATGCGTTACACCAAGATACTTTATGTTGCTTGTGGCTATTTTGAAGGGTGACATTTCTCTGATTTCTTTCTCTGTCTCTTTGTCGTCTGAAAAAAGTAGGGCTACTGATTTTTTTGAGTTTATCTTGTATCCTGCTAATTTGCTGAAGGTGTTTATCAGCTGTAAGAGTTCCCTGGTAGAGTTTATTGGGTCGCTTATGTAAACTATCATATCATCTGCAAATAGAGACAGTTTGACTTCTTCCTTTCCAATTTGCATCCCCTTGATCTCCTTTTGTTGTCTTATAACATTAGCTAGAACTTCTAGTACGATATTGAAGAGATATGGAGAGAGAGGGCAGCCTTGTCTTCTTCCTGATTTTAGAGAAAGTGGCTTAAGTTTCTCTCCATTCAGTTTGATGTTGGCAGTTGGTTTGCTGTATATTGCTCTTATTATGTTTAGTTATGTTCCTGTTATCCCTGACCTCTCCAAGACCTTTATCATGAAAGGGTGTTGAATTTTTTCGAAGGCTTTTTCAGCATCTAGGGAGAAAATCATATGGTTTTTCTTTTTCTGTTTGTTTATATGCTGGATTACATTGATAGATTTTCGTATGTTAAACCATCCCTGCATTCCCGGGATGAAGCCTACTTGGCCATGGTGGATGATTTCTCTGATGTATTCTTGAATTCGGTTTGCCAGTATTTTATTGAGTATTTTTGCATCGATGTTCATCAGGGACACTGCTCTTTAGTTTCCTTTCTTAGTAGTACCTTTGTGAGGCTTGGGTACCAAGGTTATTGTGGCCTCATAAAAAGTGTTTGGCAATGAACCTGTTTCTATCTTGTGGATCAGTTTGAGGAGTAGTGGTATTAGTTCTTCCTTGAATGTCTGGTAGAATTCTGCATTGAATCCATCTGGCACTGGGCTTTTTCTGGCTGCAAGGCTTTCGATGACTGCTTCTATTTCATTGCAGGTTATAGGTCTATTTATGTTGTTTGTCTGTTCTTGATTTAATTTTGGTAAGTGATAGCTATCCAGAAACTTGTCCATTTCCTTTGAATTTTCAATTTTTGTGGAATACAGATTTTCAAAGTATGACCTGAAAATTGTCTGGATTTCCTCTGTGTCTGTTGTTATGTTCCCCTTTTCATTTCTGATTTTGTTAATTTGCATGTTCTCTCTGTGCTTTTTTTGTTAATTTGGATAAAGGTTTGTCTATCTTGTTGATTTTCTCAAAAAACCAACTCTTTGTTGCATTGATTTTCTGGCATCTTCTGTAATTTCTTTCTTTAAAGCCACAAAGTTCTTATTATATAGGTTTTTCTCTTGTTTGGTAAGCGTTACCCCAAGATACTTTACATTGTTTTTGGCTATTGTAAAGGGTGATGTTTTTCTTTCTCAGCCCCTTTGCCGTCTGAATAAAATAGGGCAACTGCTTTTTTTTTTTTTTTTTTTTTTTTTTTTTGAGTTTATCTTGTAGCCTCCTAGTTTGCTGAAGGCGTTTATCAGCTGTAGGAGTTTCCTGGTAGAGTTTTTTGGGTTACTTATGTAAACTTTCATATTATCAGCAAATAGAGCAAGTTTGACTTCTTCCTTTCCAATTTGGATACTTGATTTACTTTTGTTGTCTTATAGATTCAGCTAAAACTTCAAGGGCAACATTGAAGAGATGTGGAGAGAGAGGGCAGCCTTGTCTTCTTCCTGATTTTAGAGGAATTGCCTTCAGCTTCTCTTGATTCAGTTTGATATTGGCTGTTGGTTTGCTATATATTGCTCTTATTATGTTTAGGTATGTTCTTGTTATCCTTGATCCTTCCAAGACCTTTATCATGAAAGTGTGTTGAATTTTGTCAAAGGCTTTTTCAGCATCTAGGGAGATGATCATATTTTTTTTCCAGTTTGTTTACATGGTGGATCACATTGATAGATTTTCATATGTTGAACTATCCCTGCAACCCAGTGGATGATTTCTCTGATGTATTCTTGGATTTGGTTTGCTAGTATTTATTGAGTATTTTTGCATCGATGTTCATCAGGGACATTGGTCTGTAGTTTTCTTTCTTAGTTGTGTCTTTGTGAGGCTTGGGTACCAAGGTTATTGTGGCCTAGTAAAAAAGAGTTTGGTTATAAGCCTTTTGTTTCTGTTGAGTGGAACAATTTGAGGAATATTGGTATTAGCTCTTCCTTGAATTTGTGGTAGAATTCTGTACTGAAGCCATGTGGCCCTGGGCTTTTTTTGGTTGGAAGGCTTTGACGACTGCTTGTATTTTGTTGGGGGTTATAGGTCTATTTAAGTTGTTTGTCTGTTCTTGATTTAATTTTGGTAAATGATAGTTATCGAGAAATTTGTCCATTTCCTTTGAATTTTCAAATTTTATTAAGTAGAGGTTTTCAAATTATGACCTGAAAATTGTCTGGATTTCCTCTCTGTCTGTTGTTATATCCCCCTTTTCATTTCTGAGTTTGTTAATTTGCATGATCTCTCTCTCTGCTTTATCGTTAGTTTGGATAAAGCTTTGTCTATCTTGATAATTTTCTTGAAAAACCAACTCTTTATTTATTTTTTTATTAATTTTTTAAACCTATTTTATTCATTTATTTTTTATAACCAAGTCCATTTAAATGAAAACAAACATTTATAGGCAATACTTGGGAATTTGGGCGTCATTCTCTCCAAACTACTTCCTGCTGGTAAGAGGCGCTGTCATGGGGGATTCTAAGAAGATGCAGAAATCTTGCCTGTAGTCTGTAAGGCCGCTTTGTCCAGCTGTTTTGAATGTAGAATCACGTGGTACTCTGTTTCAGGTGGTCTGGCTTGATCAAACCACATTAGTCTGGAAGGAATCCACAGATTTTCATTTTTCATTTTCTGTGGAATCAAAAATAGAAATCCTTTTCCCCAGTAACTTGTCCTTGAGCTTAAATTTCTGAGTCAGAGCATTTTTTTAATTTATTATTTTACATGTTGATCCCAGTTACTCCTCCCTTCCTCCCATCCTCTCTCCCTCCCTTCCTCCCTTTTACCCTCTCTGCCCTCTCACATGCACTCTAACCACACTCCCCTCCCATCCCCCACCCCAATTCATATGTAGGGGAATGCCATCCAGTTGGGGTCATGTAGCTCTGACAGATCATGTGAAGTAGGGAGGGCTTCTCTCCTGTCTCTAGGTTAAGGCAGTTATGCCACCATGGGGGATGTGTTAGCAGGGCCCTTTTGTGCACCAGGGATACATCATGGCTCCACTGTCTGAGTTCCCTTAGACTGCTCAGTCTTTCTGGCTCAGACTCATATTCAGGGGGGCCTGAGTCAGTTCCATGCTGGCTTCCCAGCTATCAGCCTTGCCCATTAGCTCCTCCTTGCTCAGGTAAGCTGTCTCTATGTGTTTCTGCCACCTGGACTTGTCCTCTCCATCTGCATCTGGGTTCTAGTTTGACTCAGTGTTTATGTATAGGTGTTTGCTCCTGTTTCCAACAGGCATTAGATGAGGGCTCCATGGATAAGTTAGTTGTTGATCGCACTATCTGGGAAGGGCATTTATGGTAGCCTTTCCAAGGAAGCTCAAAATGTTAGTTGGTGTAGGCTTGTAGTTCTCTAGACCTTTCTTTGTGTTCAACCAACTCTTTATTGCACTGATTTTTTTGTATTGTTTTCCTGGTTTCTATTTTATTGATTTCAGCCCTCAAAGTGATTTTTTTCTGGCATCTATTCCTCTGAGGTGTCTTTGCTTCTTTTTGTTCTTAAAGCTTTCAGCTGTGCTGTTAATTCTCTTATGTGACTATCCTCTGTTTTCTTCACATGGGCACTTAGTGCAATGAACTTCCCTTGTAATACTGCTTTCAAGGTATCCCATAAGTCCGGGTATGTTATATCCTCATTCTCATTGAATTTTAGGAAGTCCTTAATATCTTTCTTTATTTCTTCTTTGACCCAGGTATGGTGCAATTGCTCATTGTTCAGTTTCCATGAGTTTGTAGGGTTTCTGTGATTTGTGTTCTTGTTGAATTCCAACTATAAATCATTGTGGTCTGATAAAATACTGTGGACTATTCCAATTTTTTTTTTGTGTGTGTGTGTTAGTTGAGGTTTGTAATGTTGCCTAATATGTGGTCGATTTTAGGGAAGTTCCATGTGGAGCAGAGAAGAAGGTATTTTCTTTTGTGTTTGGATTCAATGTTCTATAGATGTCTGTTAAACCCAATTGAAACATAACTTATTTTAGTTCTTTGTTTCTTTGTCGAGTTTCTGACTGGTGATCCTGTCTATGGTACATTATTTTGTCATTCCTTGACAATTTTGTATGAATTATGTAATATGATTTCTCTTATTTTTGTATATTGAAATTTTCTAAATACTTTCTTGCCAGTTTTTTTATGGCTTTATTTAAAATCTCTGTGAACGGGCAAGAAATTTAAATATTTATGTACAATCTTTTGTCATTTGATTAAAAAGTGATTCTTGCATGCATATAAGTGCATTTTTATACAATAAAATATCATTTAAATCCACCTCACCAATATTTATTTATTTTTGTAGGTTGTAATTTTATTAAATTCTAAGAATAATAAAAACATAGTGCTGACTGATCAGCACACTGCCTTGCTCTGTACTTCACATGCCTATGGTCTCTGATGCCTACCATCGGTCCTCTGCTGGAGTCCCTGCCCCTCCCAGAGATCCACCTATCCCCTGGGACCATCCTGATTCCCTGCCTGCTAGATCATTGACCCCCATCGCTGGGCCTCGGTTAGAGGCCTCAGCTAGAGAGTACTTGTCCCAGGCTAGATCCATGCAGGGCCATCCTGAGTCCCTGCCTGCTGATCCTTTACCCCCATCACCTGGCTTCTCCTATAGAGGACTCAGCTGGAAAGTGGCAGGCCCTGGCTAGATCCACCTATCTGCCCTGGAATATCTTGAGCCCCAGCCTGTTGAATCTCTGGGCCTCTGCTGGAGCCTGATCTTTGACCACCACTGCCTGAGGAAGGACCTTCTAGAGAGCTTGGAACACCCAGAGCTACAGACATCAAACTTCTTATCCACCTAAGCCCACCGTGGAGTACCATAGAGAGAGAGATGGGTCAGATATTTATTGAATAAAAGAACAAAATTATATATTTGTTATAAAAGGATACATCTTTTTATTATGCATTAAAACTGTCTCATTTAATGGCTTTTGGTTTAAAGCTAACTTCCCAAAATAGAGTTAGACATTCATTGCTAGTCTCTGTCAGATTTACAACAGTATATTTAAAGTTTATAAAATGATTCCAAGACTTATCATATACCACATTGTCCTCATCAATGATATAAAAATAGATGACAAGTTAGATAGATATATGATAGATAGAAAGATAGATGATAGATAAATAAGCAAGCATTCTTTTACACACCACCTCTAAATTGCTTTCATGTGGCTCAAAGTCAAACTATGTCATCGTTCATATTTATGTTAATTTTTTATTTTTTGTCATCTTTGAATTTTTTTGTGGTCAGACATCTAACATTTGCAATTTAACCCTCCACATATAAAATTCCTAATCAAATAGAAGCAACATTGTAATATTCTAAAAAAATAAATGTAAAGTAACTTGAACATTTGATGAAGAAATGCTACAGATATTAATGAAAGATAATACAGCATGCAGGAAGAGGTAAACTTATGTGTGAACAGTTATAAGTATAGGTCATTTCAGGTAGTCAGACTATTTTATAAATGATTTTCATAATTAGCCATATTTGGAAAACATAAAGACCAATCTCAAATGTTTGGGATATTATATATAAATTAATAGAAATTGGTTAATAATTAACACAGAGCTAGCCAATAAGAAGCCAGAGCCATTGGTCAAACATTTTATACTTAATGTAAGTCTTTGTGTGTTTACTTGGGGAGAATTGGCTGCAGGACCAGGCTGGAAAGGAACTCCAGCAACAAACTATGTTGAAAAATAGCTGATTTCTTTATACGTCTGACTTTTAAAAGATCATGTAGCCAGTGATAAAAAGTGAGTCACAGACTTGGGAAATGCATCCAATGCATATATGAGTCTAACACTACAATCATAACTTAAAAGCAGTGTAAGCAATCAAAAAAGAATAAAACAATAAAATTGAAAAAGGTAAAGGGAGAAATTCCCAGAAGAAACAACTTCACAGAAGTGTTAACATCATCAGTGGTAACCAAATTTAAGGCATCTGATAGTGATATTTCATCCATTATAAATTTCAGAAATATTTTAAAGATGTTAATAACAATTTTGATAAAGGTAAGAAATGTAAAACCCCTATATTTTTAGTTAAGTCTTTTAAGAGAGAATTATTTCAAATGATGAAGTTTTTCACTTGTAAGAATCTGTTTTATGGAGCTCAGTGAACACAAAAGCCAAGAAAAAAAATGCAAAGACTTGTTGAGCAATCTCAATGTCCATCATGACAGACTGATTAATTATAAATCATGCATAAATATAATAACCTGCAACCGTGCTATAATATAAGCTAGAACTAAATATACTAAGTAAAACATTTCTAAAACAGTATAGTCCATATCACACACACACACACACACACACACACACACACACACACACATATATATATCCCTTTCTAATATGATAGTGACAAAGTGGGAAGAAAAGAGAAAAGAAAACAAAGAAGTGGGTTCATGGAGGAAATACTTCTTGAATATTTGCCAGTCTTTGTTCAATGAGCAAGGCAAACATAGTTCCTCCTCCCAAGGATATTTTCTTCCAGAAACTGACCAAAACAAAAAGCAATAAAAACATACACACCAATATTTATTAAAGAAAGATACACAGGTAGTATTTATTCACACAGTAAGGATACAGTAAGTGATAAGTTGTATTACAAAAAAAAATGTGAGGAATATCATGGAGAATTAATGAGAGGCTTTAATAAATAACGCAGCACAAATCAAGGCAAGGTACATCTCACTGAAACCAGAAGACAGTGAAGACAAACTTCAGACCAGAAAGCAACAGAGAGCTTTGCGAAATAGAGTCTGAGAAGAAATGGCTGAAAAGTATCTGATGGGAGATGTCATTCTGTATATGTTTCTCATACTGGTTAATAAATAAAGCACTGTTGGCCAATAGGAAAGGAAGATAGGAGGGACTAGGAGACAAGGAGGAAATAGGAAGTAGGAAGGAGGAGTCAAGATGGAGAGTCTGAAGAAAGCAGTAAGCAGCCTGCTCCCGGTAAGAAGACCACATGGAAATACATAGATTAACACAAATGGGTTAATACTTAAGACAGAGCTGGCCGATAAGAAAGTAGTAACTGGCCAACAGTATAATATCTAATACAGAGTCCCTGTGTATTATTTGGGGCTGGCACGGCCGCGGGACAAGACTGCCGGTGGGAGGAAAAACCGTACTCATTACAAGTATCCCTTCTCTTAGGTCAAAGAAGACAACCACAATGACTTGAATATCAACACAGCAGATGCACCAGACCTAAGAACACAGAAGAAGACAGGGAAGTATAACACAGTGACCTGTGTGCAATCACAGCAAGTTTGTATTTTAGAGTTTACAATAAAATAATGATTAGAAGGTTTTCATCATATACCACAACTTGATTTGTGCCTTAAAATGTCACATCACTGCCTCTGTGCCTGGAAGGACCATAACCAGAGTGAATCTTCATGACAGATCTTGGTGGTATCTGTCTTTTGTAGAAGCAACGAAGTATAGCACACATGTAGGAAAAATAACAGGGCCTCTTCCAGTGGAAAAAAGGAAACCATCAAAAACAAACAAACACAAAAATCCATCTATTGTTTCAAACATAGGCAGGTGGTGTAACTGAGTCAATTTATTGAAAAGGAAAGAAAGGGGGAGGCCAGCTGGTGATAAAATGATAGCAAGGAAAAACTCAATTTTGACCATCACATGCTTAGCTATTAACAACATATAATTTGTATTATACATATATATAGAATATATATATATATATATATATGTATACATAATATACATATAATTTTTTGTTATTTTACATAGTGATCCCAGTTCCTCTGCCTCCTTCATTCCCATGTCCTCGAACCCCCTCTCATCCAATTCCCCCCAATGCACTTCATAGGTGTGATGCCTTCCAGGAGGTATCATCAAAATCTGTCAAGTCATTTGGGGTAGGACCTAGGCCCTCATTCCTGTCTCTAGACTAAGGGAGTATCCCTCCATGGGAAATGTGCTCCCAAAGTTCTTTTGTGCACCAGGGATACATCATGGTTCCATTGTCAGAGGTCCCTTAGACTGCCCTGCCCAGGCATTCTAACTGAGACCCACGTTCAGGGTGTCTGAGTTGATCCATTGCTAGTTTCCCAGCTATCATTCTGGGAGTCCATTATCTCCCCCTTCTTCAGGTCAGCTGTCTCTGTGGGTTTCTGTAGTTTGGTCTTGTCTCTCCCTCTCTGCATCTGGATTCCAGTTTGTCTCAGTGTTTAGCTGTGGGTGTCTGCTTCTGTTTCCATCAGCTACTAGATCAGAGCTCTATGATGGCATACAAGTTAGTTATCAATCTCATTATCAGGGAAAGGCATATAAGGTGGCCTTTCCACTGTTGCTCAGATTATTAGTTGGGGTCATCCTTATATGTTTCTGGACACTTCTCTAGAGGCATTTTTTCTTTTAATAGCTCCCTCCTTTATAGTATCTCTTTTTGTCACTCTTTTCATCCCCCAAATGAATCCTCCAAGTCCCACTGTTCTCCTCTACTCCCCTTTTCCCTCTCCACTCACTGTTCCCCCCACTCCCAATATGCTCAGTAAATTTTGTTCCTTCTCCCTTCTGTGAGGGACCTTGTATGACTCTCTTAGGTTCCTGCTAGTTTCTCTGGTGGTATGATTATAGGCTGGTGGTCCTGTAATCTATGTCGAACATCCACACATGAGTGAGTATATACTATGTTCCTTTTTTTGTGACAGGGTTACAAACTTGGGATGGTTTCTTCCAGTTCCATTCATTTGCCTGTGAATTTCAAGTTTTCATTTTTTTCCATGCTGAGTAGTATTCCATTGTGTAAATGTGTCACATCTTCTTTTATCCATTCTTCAGTTGAGGTTGTGGCACAACCGGATGATGGTGTGCAGAAGACTGCAGATAGACCCAGGTCTATGGAGTACCCCCTTGCCTAGTCTTTGAACCCATATCACTGGGCCTCTGCAGGAGGTGAGTCTCTGGGACCATTTCAGGTCCTCTCACACCCTTCCCTGTGAAATCCGTGGGTTAGTCCCGAATCTCACTCTCCTCTATATCCTGTCCCCAGTTAGAACAGTTCTAGTACTGTGATCCACAAACCACCCCACCCAGTACCTGCCCACCACCCACACTGTACTCTATTGTACCCACTGCTCCACTGGTCTGGTTGAGAACTGGGCCAGATGTGGGTCCAACAACCCCTCCACTTCCGGGGAACTTCCTGGATCTGCTCTGAGCACACTGGACCTGCCTATCCACACGGGACCACCCTGAGTCCTAGCCTGCCTGATCTTTGACCCCCTTTGCCCGGTCTCCACCAGAGAAAAGACCACCTAGAGAGCTTGGACCACCCAGATTTACAGAAATTTAAGTTCTAACCCACCTACACCTAATGGGAGAGTAGCTTCGAGAGCGAGAGACTCCACTTGCACCCACTGGAAGAAGGGATGGGAAGACAGCAATACAAGAAAACATCTAACAATACAAAGACAAACATGACACCACCACAATCTACTACACCTGAACACACCAAAGTAGATGAAGAGAGCACCTTATAAATTAACATCATAAAATTGATAGAGGCCCTCAAAGACAATATGAGAAAATCCTTTAAAGAAATGGAAGAAAAAACAAAAAAGAAATTGGAAGAAATGAACAAATCTCTTAAAGAAAGTAAGGAAATCCAAGAAAAAAAAAACAATCAAATAGATGAAAGAAACAAGTCAAACAGTTCAAAACTTGAAAACTGAAATAGAGGCAATAAAGAAAACTCAAACTGAGGGAATGCTAGAAATAGAAAAACTGGGCAAGATCAGGAACTACAGATGCAAGCATAACCAACAGAATACAAGAGATGGAAAAGAGAATCTAAGGCACTGAAATTTAAATTAGAGGAAATAGATTCATCAACCAAAGAAAATCTTAAAAATCTTAAATACAACAAATTCTTAACACAAAAATATAAGACACCAGGAAAAGGCCAAACCTAAGAATAATAGGCATAGAAGAAGGCAAAGAAGCCCAGCTCAAAGGTTCAAAAAAATATTCAACAAAATAATTGAAGAAAACTTTCCCAATCTGAAGAAGGCATGCCTATTAAAGTACAAGAAGCATACCAAACACCAAATAGACGGGACCAAAGACAAAAGATCCCTCGACGCATAATAATCAAAACTCCTAACCTACAGAATAAAGAAAGAATATTAAGAACAGTAAAGGAAAAATGACAGGTAACATATAAAGGCAAACCTATTTCTTAGATTATTAATTGGGGTCGTCCTTGTAGATCTCTGGAGATTTCCCTAGTGCTAGATTTCGAGTTAAG
Source organism: Phodopus roborovskii (assembly GCF_943737965.1). NCBI lineage: Eukaryota > Metazoa > Chordata > Mammalia > Rodentia > Cricetidae > Phodopus > Phodopus roborovskii. The sequence continues at coordinate 47,488,487 of NW_026126418.1, forward strand.
CCCATAATGGCTCCTTCTATTAAGGTATCTCTTTCCTTTGTCTCCTTCTCTGTCCTTCCCCCAACTCAGCCTTCCTAATCAACACACCTATGAACACCTGATTTTTGAGAAAGAAGCTAAAAGTATACAATGGACAAAAGAAAGCATCTTCAACGAATGGTGCTGGCATAACCGGATGCTGACATGTAGAAGATTTGCAGATATATCCATATCTAACACCATGAACAAAAATTAAGTTCAAATGGATTAAAGACCTCAACATAAATTGAGCCACACTGAAGAGAAGTGGTAAGTACCCTTGAAAGAATTGGCACAGGAGACCACTTCCTGAACATGACACTAGTAGCCCAGACACTGAGACCGACAATTAATAAGCAGTAACTTTTAAAATGAGACTGACACAAGTACTAACTTATACAACATTTGAAAATATTAGTACTTACATTTTGTTAATTTTATTTTACTATTTTTTAAAAATATGTTTTGGGGCTGGAGAGATGACTCAGAGGCTAAGAACATTGGCTGGTCTCCAGAGGTTTTTAGTTTAATTCCCAGCAACCACATGGTGGCTCACAACTATCTATAATGATATATGGTGCCTTCTTCTGGCATGCAGGCATATGTACAAGCAAAATACTGTATACATAGTAAATAAACCTTTAAAGATATGTTTATATTTGTATGTTAATATCCACTTGTGATAAGCAGTACAGCTATGCAATATATAGATCATAAATAAAATATTAGGTGTGCTCAAAATTAATCTTCCTCAGATTTTAAATATGAAAAATATTTTGAGAATCAATGTCTCTAAAGAATGATTTATCATTGGAATTCCAAGCCTGACAGCTGTGTACTTTGGTGATTGGAGAATGCTAGAATTTAGTGGGCAAGGAGGAAAAGAAAGAGAATTGCTAAAAGTCCACGTGGCACAGCTTTCATCGGATTACTGTCAAAGAAATACCTACATAAATACCTAGTTGGATAACCACACAGAACAAAATTAAACAAACAAACAAAACCACTGACACATTATTTCATGGACAGGCAAAACAAGTTTGGTTTTGCAGATTTTTAGGGGTTGGATCAATTTTTCTAAGAAGTGAAATACTCATATAATGTAAGCTTTAAGACATTGAAGAGAGGAATTGAAAAGTACACAAGAAGATGGAAAGGCATCCCATGATAATGCATTGCTATGATAAATATTGTGAAAATGGCCATCATACCAGAAACTGCATGGCATTAGCATAAAACAGATATATTGATCAATATAATAGAATTATTGACACAGATATGATTCTGTACACCTGTGGTTATGTGATTATTTTTTAACAAAGAGTCAACAATATACATAGGAGAAAAGACAGCATCTTCAACAAATGTTGTTGGTCAGGCTGGATAGTAGTGCATAGCAGAGTGAAACTAGATCGTTATCTGTCACCCTGAACAAAACTCAAATTCAACAGAAGCAATAGCCTTCACATAATACTTGATACTCTGAGTCTGATAATGAAGAAAGTAGAGGATACACTTAACTTATTGGAGCAGCAATTTCTGAACAAGACCCAATAACACAGGTATTAAGATCAATAAGCAATAAATGGGACCTCATGAGCCAGGCAGGCCATGACTCACAGATCTGCCTGCCTCTGCCTCTCAAAGGCTTGGATTAAAGGCATGTGCCACCATTGCCTTGCCCTATCTTTCTTTTTAAAGATATTTTTTCACTTAATTCAGTGTATGTGTACGCATTTTCACAAAGATGGATTTCAGAAGTTATCAATGAGGGAATGGTTATTTCCTACCAGTGGGTCCCAGGAATTGAAGTAATCATCAGTTTTTTTAACAAAATATTTATCCTCTGAACCATCTAGTTTAGCTCTCAAGTTTAGAGATTTTACATGTTTAATTTGTTCTGGTGTTCAAATTTTTATGGAATTTAAATTATTACTTTTTAAAATAACCATATTGCAATTAACTCACAAATTAAAAACATTACTTAGCTAGATTTAAATTAGCCAACAAAATAAACATTTGCCTAGGCCCAATCTCTGTCTCAATGAACTTTGATAAGGTTAGAATGGCCATTTATTTTAACAACTTAATATACTTCATGGAAACAGACTCTGCAATATGTTGAAAGTCTCATTAATATTAATTTTATTTACACTTTATTATCTTCATCTATTTCAGATATACTCCTGGTTTAGTAGCATTCCTGTATTAAGATGGAGTGGATTTATAAAAAGAGCACACTAATGCCTGATACTTTCTGAAGAGTTCTACATATAAAATTCAGTCTCACTGCACTGTTTCTGCCAATGAAAGTGATCTATACAAAAAGGTGTCCTCTTGTGAACCTCCCTATACATTTTCCTTAACCAAATTGTCTGGAATTGCTAATAAAATAAGAAATAACACTTTATAGCAAAAATTCACTCACAAGATTAAATAAAATATGTCTTAAGTGTTCAATTACTACTGTCTCAGAATTTGATATTATACTATCTAATACAAAGAAAATCACATCCATAAGTAGTCACAATGTATAATAGTCTTCCTGTCTGAACATCTTTCCTAAAGGCTTGTTCTTGGAGGGCAGATTCATGGAAGGAAGTATTTCATTATAATTCCTTGACCCCACCACCCTTTCTTTTTCTTTCATATTGGAAAAACTAAAGTATTTATGCAGCAAGGAAAGTTTAGCTTCTGTTTTAATGCTTAACATTATGTCAAGAAAAACAGAATTTATAGGATTTAGGATTGAAATGATAATGTAAATTAGAGAGCTCTAATACAGCCTTAGAGCTTTATAGTTAGAAAGCATGCATTCTTAAATCATGAGGAACTTCCAAGGTGCCCACCAAAGCAGTACTAGAATATGAATTTTCTTATTAACTTATTGAGTCTCCTCATTACTGCAAGAAGTTTAACAGGCTCTGTTTGACCTCTGGTTGGAGTTCTTATGGGGAAAGGGAAGCTAAGTTTAGCTTCTCTGTCTTTCTCTTTTCCTAAATTTTGTAATCAATCTTTCTTGGACATGTCTCCAATAAACATATTATCTATTTTCAGTAAAGCCACATTTGATGTCAAGACTTCTTCAACAACCAGTTACAAATGTCCTTTGCAGTATTTGGTAATTTAATTTGTCCCTTTATCAGTCAAATCTACAAGCTTATATTTGACATGCAGGGTTACAATCCTATGTATCTTTTGACACAGATCGTTTGCTAACGAGAATTCAAATCAATGACTTTGGGAGTAAATTCTGTTGTGTGGTCATTTTTAGCAGAGAGGGTTGTACAGGTACTTTTAATTCAAATGTCCTCATTGGGGAGAGAATGACTACTATGTCTTATTGTACAGTCAAAACTACTTGAGAGTGAAGGCATGCATATATGTGATAACTCCATTTCATCATGATTATGATACTGAAGCCTATATGAATTACTTTCTGTGCTCATTTTTTATTGTGGTAGAGTGAAGGCATGAATGTTTGTTTCCATTTGTGGTAACCCTTGGACAAAAGGTAGTTACTAGGGCTATTATGCTACTAATATTTCTTAAAGTCATTGAGCATAAGAGTTTGAAAACCATGAAAATCATGGCAAGTGTTTCTTCCTACAAATTATGATCTATTATACCCTATATCACAAATCTACTATATGAAAAGCTGCAAGTCTATCATTACATTTGATTACATTCTGTTCAAATATAGTTCATCTAACACAACTCTTAAATTTTATAGATAATAGTGGAATTTTCATAAAAACAATTTTAATAGTTAATTTATATTTTAGCATATTTGAACTTAGTATTGAAATTAGTATTTTCCCATTTATCTTTATTGAAAATTCAGTAATAATACTTTGTTTATATTTAGAAATGCTCTATAGCTCTATAAATTTACTACCTTTTCCCAAAATGTAAATGTCCAATTAATGGTTTTACACATCATGTGCCATTAATTGGAAGTAGCTGTCGAAAGATGATAATTGGTCACAATGTTTAAAAGTCATAGACATATGCTAGGTGGTACTGCCACAGATCTTTAATCCCAGCACTGTGGAGGCAGAGGTGTGTGGGACTCGAAGTTTAAGGTCAGCCTGGTTTACACAGTAAGTTCCAGAACAGCCAGAGCTACACAGAAAAAGTTTTAACTGCTCCTTCCCTCAAATCATAGATTTACAAATAACAATGTGAGCATTTCGACATGAAGTTTGTCATGAAAATTAACTATGGTAGATCATAAGGAATTGTAAATTGTGATTCAAACATAGTTTCTCTGCAAATGCAAAAGAATTTAACATCTAAGAAATACAATTTCTTTTATTTTAACATACGATAGTAATTCTGAATCTCAGTGATAATGTCAAAATACAGATAACAATTTGTCTTGGAATCTTACATCCAAGGATCCAAATTATGAAAATCAATGCTGCAATTGACACAATATTCTTCATTGATTATGAGAATATAGCTTTTTATTTGTATATAATATATATTATAGTTTATAAAGTTTTATGATGAAAGACTATGAACTTACTGTATTTTACCAATTGTATTAATTTTATCAATTTTAATTATTATATTCTCAATATTTCTCCAAACTTCTGTTCAATTTAAATTATAACCATGTTTGATATTTTCCCATCCTTACAAAATATATAATAAATATTGTATGTTATTTTTTCCAGTGAGAAGTTTTTAAGATGCCAATTTCCTTTTGAAAAGAAGCACTCTGGTGGGCATTGGCTCTAAAGCAATGATTTGATTAATGTTAATGCAGCAGTGAATTTTTTTTTATTTTAAAATTTGTATTCTATATCACAACATTAGAAAAAAAACTCTGTCCCTCTGCTGGACTAGTGTTAGTTTGATGATTATACTAATATTAACCGCTTCACTTGAGTAAGCAGAGAGGAAGTAAAATACCAGTCAGACCAGCTGTTAATTCACAGAGTGCTGTACTGTGCTTATTAAAAACACCCAAAAGATATACCTTTGTGGTTCAGTCTTTTGAATTAGAATCAGAATATTAATCATGCCTCAGGCCTAAATTAAACATTGGAAGGCCCCTTAAGAATTTTCACCAAATTTTCTTGGATTTTTCTTTATTGGGTCTTCCCGGACTCTGTTTAGCCCTGTAATTGCTTTGCTCCTTTGTTGATAGGTTAAAGCACAATGTGATTTTTCTCCATGCCATAATATTTAAGAGGACGGCTCAATGGTCTACTCCAACTTGAGATGTGCAGCTGAGACACCAAGTTATGACAGAAATAGTGTTTACAATGTCAAATAAACTGTGATGTATGAACTGCTATGTATTTTAGAATCTATAGCTATAAGGACAGGGATTATTTCTTTCTTCAAAGCTTTTACATTCTAATAAGTTTAGTAAAAGTGCCTCACTAAATGTGCTCACTCTGCCTTTATATGGGCATGCAAAATTCACAATTGATTTTAAAAGTGAAGAGATAATATCATCAAAAACAACAAAGTTCTAGCTTGATCAAAATGCATCTAGTCTGCTTTGATAAGCAACCAATGCTTAATAACAATATTATTAATGAATGTGTGCCTGAACAGACAGATGGGTGCATTTAAGGATGTTTAGACTTCTCACTCTCTGCTTTTTTCATAGATTGTTATTAATAAATATACCACAACTTCTTAGATGCATATGAACCCTATCTCACAAATGTGTGAATGTGTGGCTAAAAAATTGAAGGCACTTAACTATTAGTAATCATTTATTTCACACACACACACACACACACACACACACACACACACACACACACAGTTTCAATTTGAACTCCAGATACTGAAAATCATAACAAATATGGTATATGCTTTTTTAATTGATTTAACATTTAAATATTTCTACTCTCCCCCCTCAAATAAAAAAGGATGAAATGGAAATGTGTGTCAATATGAGGGAGGCCATGTTGTTTTAAAAAGCAAATAATGACAGCCATGCAATATTAGTATTCTTGGTATGTCATAAAACTTCCCTTCCAGTTCCTCATTTGAATTTAAAATAATCTACTAATACATAAGTTTAAATAAGAACTATGCTAATTTTAAACTCCCCTACAATTATTTGTGGAGATAGAAAACATATGTCTGTGGAAATTGATATTTCAATTTATTGACACATTTGGTAAATGCAACATGCTCATCTTTTCAAAGGTTTGTTTAACAATATTTGGGCTGAATTGATACTACATGGAATTTATCTTGGCAGCATCTGTATGTTACATAACGCAGAAAAATAAGTGTAGTTCGATGTGTTAAATCAAGAAAAAATTATCAAGCCACAGTATTGTTAAGATTAAAACAAGAAAATAGTTATATTTTGGAGTAAAGGTGATAAGCATTTTCATATGTACTGATATGTTGACCAATTAACTAGTTACTGTTACAGGTTATTTGTTATTTTAGCTGTCTTCATTACAATAATTATCAGAAAGGGAATTCATTTTAACTGATGTGTATGAAACAGTAAATGTTTCTTTAAAATGTTTTAAGCTATTCTGATTGCTGTGACTTATGTGGAACACAAGGATAATAAGGAGAAGAAAGCAGACCTTTCAGGAAGAAACAGGAGCAGAATTTGTGGAGAGGCCCTTTGATGAAGTACTAGGCTTGAGGACTTTTGTTGGTGTTTGGAACTGGACCTCATTTCTCTTTTCCCTTCTCTCTAAAAGTGTTTGCAGCTTCATGAGTAATAAACATACACCATCAGTCACTCATCAAGTGTGTGCAGTACATAATAATCTCTTTGATGAAAAATATTATGTCCATGTGAGATTCAACTAGGACCAACCAAGGATAGACACCTGAAGGACATTTCCATTTGAAAGATCTTTATTGACAGTTCTGAAAACTGGGCCAAACCTGATAGTATGTTAAATATTTATCAGAAGACTTGAGGTTACCAGAATAGTGAACATATGTTATTCCTCACAATTATGCTTTAAGATCTCCTTTGCCAATGGACTACCATTATGACAAAGCTTTATAACCAAGCTCTTACCATATACTTTGTAAACTTAGTTTTATTTATTTTGGATCACTTCACAAGTACACCCAAAAAAGCTTATTATTGCATACCTTAATACCCATCTACATGTTATTAACCAACAATGTTGTTTTATTTTGCCAACTTTGTTGTATTCTAAAGTGGTTTTTAAAAGGATTGTTTTCTTTCTGAGAATTTCAATATGCATGCTTACTGGTTACATATTTTAATATTAAAGATAATTTATTTAATACCATTTAATTACCTGGTTTTCATTCAAATGTCTTCATTTTTATGTAAGTATATTTTAGCACAGTTTTTTTAAAAGGAATCTAACTTGAATTTAGAATTTACAATTAGTAAATGAAGGCTCTTAAATCCTTTCAAACATGTGGTCTTTTCTTTTAACATTATATTTACACACTGAATATTTTCCATGCAGAACTTCCCACATTTGGATTTTGCTGATTGTTGTCTATTTACTACTAAATTTATAATTTCATTTAGAAATTTGATTAGATTATATTTGAATGTAAATATCTTATTTTGTATTTTTCCATTTTAACATATATATTTCTAGTACCTATACTTTTACTGATGTTAAAATATCAAAAATAAATTAATAAAAATGTGAAGATATGCACCTGAATATTTGTAACAAATGACCAAAACACTTGTCCCTATAATCAATTATTGAATAATCAAAGTGATAACATGCAGCTGATTAGATAGAGTACATGATGATATATGTAAATACATTTGGAAGAAACACATAGCATGCCATGTGTAAAGAAAATACATGATATATAATGCATTGTATGTACATGTGTATAGCATGAAACTATCTAAATGAGTATTTGGTCATGTATACATGTATCTTAAATGTATTTGATTATATTAAACTAGGTACATAATTACCAAGTACACACATTCTCTAGGGTTAGAGATAGAAAGAGGATAATTGATAATATGGAGAATAGTGTAAGCACTTTACCTATAACCATGATAATCTCTACCTCCATATAAACAAATAGTGGACATTTGTCTTTCTGAAAATTTTTCAGATATTAATACAATGGAAATTGTGAAGGAAAATATAATACTTTGTTATGTTTAATGAATCAATGGACCTATATTATAGTTATTAACTACTCGTGGTCTCACAGGATGAGGAATTCTAGATACTGTCTACCCTCAGTGGATTGACACAATAGTAAAGTAGTCTTTATAAAAATACAAACTTAAATTTAATTAAGCTTCTGAACCAATGCATACAACTCAAAGTATCCAGGGCACAAGAAACTACAACAAAGGAAAAAAAATTAAAGAGGAAACTGGCAACAGAAAGATCTAGAAAGAAAACTGGTACATTACATGTTGCCAAAAAAAACTTATTTTAACAATAATTTAGATATTTTTGACAGCAATCAACATGAGTTAAACAAACTTGGTTTTGATTAAGAATAGAACATCTTTATTTTAATTTGATAATAGCACTATGGATATGATCTCTTTAAATAAATGCTTACATATTTTTATTTAAGTTTTTATTTTAAAAGTATGAATGTTTAAAATCTAGAAAAGATAGTACACAAAAAATGAAATAATAGAGGACTTGGGAATTCTCGGAAGTTCAATTATTATAGAGAGCAGATTAGGTCAAATCATACATAGGAAAAATTATTTGTAAATTGACAATTCTTGAAACTGGAAAACTGGGTTATTTGTGTCATATCTATGACTTTTGGAAACATGCAAAGATTTCATTATAAATAAGTGTAGCCCTGTAGGTGCTGTTAGGATCAGACTGTTTCTTGATATACAACACTAGTGAGTGGATACTTCAGTCCTTCTTTGATAAGCCTTAACAAGTTCTGTTTCTTAATTTGATTAAAACATCACACATTTCTGTTACTAAATAACCATATTAGTTATGTTCATGGGTAAAATGAGCTCTTAATCTCAATAAACAAGAGGCCAACCTTAAGAGTGCTCACACAGAAGCATCAACAGAAATTCTGGATACTTCCATTGATTGGATAATATTTAGAAGCATATTTTGTAATCTACTAAATCCTTTCTATGATGTCATTATACCCAGGAGTTTGGTGTCATTTATTGGAGCATGGACAACCTGCTAATGGCTACCTGAAAAAGAAACAGGCTCTATATAGCATAGCAACCATCAACTGCTTATACCTCTTTTGGGACAGCTCCCTGCTTTTCTTTCTTTCTTTCTTTCGTTCTTTCTTTCTTTGTTTCGTTTCTTTCTTTCTTTCTTCCTTCCTTCCTTCCTTCCTCCCTTTCTTTCTTCATATCCTTCTTTTTCTTTCTTTCTTTTTTTTTTTCTTTTTCTTTTTCTTTTTTTTTTTTTTTTTTTTTTTTTTTTTTTTTTTTTTTGGACAGGATTTCTCTGTAGTTTTGAAGCCCTGAGCTCACAGAGATCCACCCGCCTGATTTTTAACTGGTTTGATCTTACACAGTTAACCACACTTTTTGAGCTTTTGAGTGCAGTAGCCATGTGACATGCAGAAGACAATATTTCATAACTGTCCTCCCCATCCTCCAAACTCTCAGTTCTGACATTTTTTTGAGTCGTATTTCATGTTGTTCCCTGAACCCCCGAGTTGTGAGTTGAGAGCAGCGTTTAGGCAAATGTTCCATATATGACTGACCACTTCTAAAGCCAGATTCTCAGTACTTTAATAGTTATGAATCTTTGTTTTAACCACTACCCAATCAATTATAAAGCTTTTGTGAATATAGATGCAAATACTTAAAAGCAGTTTGATAATATGTTCATTTTTTGACCATGGTTATAATACCAGGCACATGGTTATAATACCAGGCATGACTTTCTTCCTGTGGCATAGGCTTCAAGTCCAGTCAAAAGATCAATTGGTTATTCTCATAAGCTGTTTCACACTATTATTGCATGATTAGGAAAATGTAGCCTAGTAAGTTGGAAATGTAGCAGGAAAAGGTAGCCAGCAGGGAGATTTACTTGGTCAGTACAGTCCTCTATGCTCTCCATAATGAATGTTTCTTAAATCTTGCTAAATGTTAATGGACTAAATAGTGTTAACTATGATTCTTATTTGATAACTGTTATGTGATATATTTTGCCACGTTGGGCAGGCAGGCAGAAAAACCAAACTCCCTACAAGTATAATTTTTAAAAAATTTTAAAAAGAATAATGCTGCTCTCGGGAAACACAGTTACATATAGGACTTTAGACTCACAAATATAGGATAGATGATAGAATAGTTATCAAGTAAGAATCACAGTTAACAATATTTAGTATATATTTCTCATGCTGGTTAATGAATAAAGCATTGTTGGCCAATAGGAAAGGAAGATAGGAGGGACTAGGAGACAAGGGGGAAATAGGAAGTAGGAAGGAAGGGTCAAGATGGAGAATCTGGAGAGAATAGAACCACTAGCCGCCTCTCGCTGGTAAGACCACATGGAAATACATAGAAATGGGTTAATAACCCTTCTTTTTTATTTAGACAGAAAAGAAGAGATGATGGGAGATGTCATTCTGTATATGTTTCTCACACTGGAGAGAACAAAACTGCCATTCCTCCGCTCTCGGTAAGACCACGAGAAAATACAGAGTCTCAGTGGGTTAATTGGGGAGACTAGGCTGCGGGCGGAAAAACCATACTCCTTACATATACTTTAATTGTTTTTTTTAACTTGGTTACATACATGTGGTGATTTGAAAGAAAATGGCAGAAATGGAGTGGCACTATTAGGAGGTGTGGCCTTGGAAGAAGTGTGTCACTGTGGGGATGGGCTTTGAGGTCTCTTTATTCTCAAGCTTCTCTCAGTGTGATAGTACTCACCTTCCTGTTGCCTGCAAGATGTAGCACTCTCAGCTCCAGGACTTCATCTGCCTATATGCTGCTGTGCTTTGGGTCATGATGATAATAGACTAAACTTTTGAAACTGTAATGGAGCTACCCCAACTAAGTGTTTTCTTTATAGGAGTTGCCGTGTTTGTGGCATCTCTTCACAGTAATAAAAATAAAAACTTAGACAATATTAATGAAGCTTCATAAGAATTTTTTCATATATCCTTAGCTTTAGTTAATCCACTCCCTATCTATCTCTCCTTTACTCCAACTCCCCTGCAGTGAATGAGCTTTATTCATCACGAGGGGTTTTACAATAAAGCATAAATTATAATTCTTATTTGTATTTTGATAACATTTAAAAGATAGTTTTTATATATTTTCTTCTAGTGTTATGCTGTCTACCCCTACACTAAAATTCTTAATGCTTTATACCTGTTAATCTTTCTTCAAGTTTAGCAATTATAAAACCCATGTGCTGATGCAAGATCATTGGTCTTGTTTAGAATTTCTTTGAAGAATTTCCTAGGTTTGTTACCATTCATTTCATTTAAATAATATATTATTAAGTGTTTAATTTCAGAATATTATTGTTTGAATATGGTATTTCCCTCTGGGGCAAAAAAAGCAAACAACAAAAAAATACAACAAAATCCCAATCCACACAAAACTCTATTTGCTTCTTTCATTTGGTTTTCAGGCTTTACACACTATTCTTAATATTACATTTGGTTTTAAAATATTAAGCAAGCTATATTTTTGTCTCAAAACTAATATAAGATACATTCCAGGAAGGTGAGCTTCAAATTTGTCTTCAGTTTGCTTCCCTTGTCCTTTTTTCTTCTAGTATTTGAAATTATAATTGCATCATGTTTCCCTATACTTTTTTCCTCCCATACCTTTCCACAAACTCTTGTTTGCTTGTAAAAACATGGCCTCTTTTCTATTAATGGTTGCACAGATGTATATATATTCCTAAATAAAACCTGCTTGGTCTGGAAAATGTTACTGGTATGTATGTTTTCAGGGCAGATGACCGGTATTGGATAATCAATTGTGCCTCTTTCCTGGGAAAGACTATTTATTTTGCTCACTGTCAACACTTCTCAGTGTCCTGTAGGTTTAGGCCTTATGGGCTTTCTCCAATCTGCTTCAGCATGTTCACTGGTGTTGTTCTTGTTTAGCTTATGTGGAGGCAGTCATGCTGGTGAGACTTTATGGCTGTAGTTTCTGATATTACAAGGAGATATAATTTCACAAAATGTTTGATCTGTTGACACAATCTTTCTATACCCTCTTCTACCATGTTTTCTGAACCTTAGACAGAGAAGTTGTTTTGTAGTTATATCTTTTGGGACTGGGTTCCACAACTTTGAATTTTTATTTTTTGTTGTTTTCTGTAGTGGTCTTCGAGTGTTGGAATGAGAAATTTTCTTGATCAGAGTGACTAACTTGAACTATTTTAGTGGTGACATGTTTGGAAAGTTGCTTAGCATTTAATCAATGTGGTGAAAAATATAAAAATACATGTTACTAAGAGTTGTATAATAGCTGAGTGGTAGTGGCACATGCCTTTGAGCTCAGCACTGGGGGGGGGGGCAGCAGCAGGTGGATCTCTGTGAGTTCGAGACCAGATTGATCTACAAGAGCTAGATCCAGGACAGACTCCAAAGCCACATATTAATGTTTGTCATAATTATTAAAAGGAAGAAATTCTTCCAGGGCATTTTTAGGGAGAACATATTCAAGTTGTTATGTTATTTTTATTAATAATTTATTAAGAATAATTAATTAGGTCAAGAATTTCAAAGGAGAATTAACTAGATTGCTATAGATATGTCCTCTAAGCTTCTGGGAATTACAATTCTAGATTCCATTAGTTGAGCCATTTAATTGGTAACATCTTTGTTTTAGGCTAATTCTTCTGAAGTTAAATGAAGTGGAGAATTAAGCCAATTATCCACTTAATTAAGAAAATATATATGTTTTCCTGAAAAGCATTTTTCTGTTTTGTTTATCTTAGAATATTAACATAATCACATGAATTTGTTTCCATGTGCTGGAAGAAATTTAACAATCTATAGTTGTTTGTTTTTGTTTTGTTTGTTTGTTTTTATAAGTTTGAACAACAGGAAAAAAATCTATTCCTCAAATTTTGGTGAAATAAAAGAAAATCTAAAATAAATAAGTCAGAATTTGGGTGAGTAAAAATACATTGGCCACTGTTGAGGTTAGTATAGGTAAATATGCTTTGTGCATAAATAGATATATTTTGCTTTTCTTCTGCTGTGAGAACTTGGTGAGACAATCTTATTGCCTTGAAGTAATGTTTCTTTAATGTTTTCAACCTCCTTCTCTACTAATGTAGTTAGATCTCTGTGTCTAGGGAAACTATTGTTTTTTTTTTTTTAACTTTGAAATGAATGACTGTTAGTGTAAACAACAAAGCAAAATTGTAGGAAGCAATTATCTATGAATCATTTTCTTGTGGGTTCTAAGAATATTAAAAGTATGCTTCTGAGATGACATAAAGGGAGACTCTGAAACTAGAGAATGCCATGAAGCAAGGTGCTGTAGCTGGCCTTAAAGGTGAAGGACAGTTGGGAATGGAGGGACGGCTCAGTGGTTAAGAGCATTGATTGCTCTTCTTGAGGTTCTGAGTTCTGTTCCCAGCACCCACACAGCAGTTCACAGCTGTCAGTAACTCTAGTTCCAATGGATCTGACATCATCACACACACATATATGCAGGAAAAACATGGATACACATAAAATAAATAAATATTTTTAAAAGGTGGAGTACAGGACCAAGCACCTTGGGATGATATTGTACCAGATCATCTAAAAAAGGAGAAGAAATACTCCACAGAGCATGTGTGGAGACCACAGGCACGGACCATTTTGATTTTGGCCTCATATAGTGGATTTCAGACATTAGGCCTTTGAAACCATATATGGATAGGAAAAACAAGACAAAACAAACAAACAAACAAACAAAAAACAAAAACAAAACATGTTGTATTCAATCACTGTTGCTTGAATTCTAATTGTTCTTAAAAATAAAAACCCTGACTCAGATATAGGGGACATGCTAAAAATTCAGAGAAGCAGAGTAGCCAGACACTAGTTCTTATTTCTACAAAAACCTCAGACTGAATGGGCAATCCTTTCCCTAGAATGTTCAGACTGAATGCAATGAGTTGTCTCCTCCTGCCTTATATTCCTATCTCTGCCCAGCCATATCACTCATGTTTCTACCTCCCTCGTGCTGTGATTAAAAGTATGTGACTCACAAGTAATGGGATTAAAGGTCTGAGCCACCACCACCTGATTTGTTTCTCTTTTAGATTGGATCAATCTCATTTAATCAAGCTTGGCCTAGAACTCACAGAGATCTTCATACCTCTGTCTCTTGAGTGCTGGGATTAAAGGTGTGGGCCACCACTGCCTAGTATCTATGGCTAACTAGTGCCTAGCTCTGCACTCTGATCTTCAGACAAGCTTTATCTGTTAAAGCATAAATGAAGTATGACCACAAGTCACCATGATTGTGGTGATGAATAAAATAACTCAAAATTAACACATACCTAAGATTAAATCCTTCTGTGCACATGTACTTCTGTCCCCTTGGCCAAGAACATATTCTCACTTTTTACTTGATGTAGAAAAAAAAAATGGAGTAGACCAAGAAGCTTTTGGTCAGCAATTTTATTAATAAGTACTGGAAAGCCCCGCCTCCCTGATCTCTGACCCTCAATACCAGTCCTCTACCAGAGCTCTGGGCCCCAGCCAGAGATCCACCTATCCCCACAGGACTATCCTGAGTCCCTGGCTGCCTTTGAACCCCATCACCAGGCCTACGCTGGAGGTGAGCCTGGGACCAATTCAGGTTGAATCCTCTGTGCCCTAACACTCTTCCCTGTGAAATCCCTGGCTTGGTGCCCTGATACACAACTCCCCCCCACCTCCGTGAAGAGCCTGCCCTCTCCCCCCACCTTGTGCTCAACCTAGCACATTGCCCTACTGCTCTGGGTGAGTACTGGGATTAAAGGTATGCACCACCACTGACCAGCAGCTTTTTTTTTTTTTTTTTTTTTTTTTTTTTGTGTGTGTGTGTGTGTATGTGTGTGCGTGCCTTTTACCAACTGAGCCTGGGATTATTTATTTGTTTATTTTATATAACCAAGTCCATTTAAATGAAAACAAACATTTATAGACAATATTTGGGAATTTGGGCGTTGTTCTTTCCAAACTACTTCAAGGACAAGTTACTGGGGAAAAGGATTTCTATTTTTGTTTCCACAGAAAATGAAAAGATGTGGATTCCTTCCAGACTAATGTGGTTTGATCAAGCCAGACCACCTGAAACAGAGTACCAGGTGATCCTACATTCAAAACTGCTGGACAAAGCAGCCTTATAGACTACAGCCAGGATTTCTGAATCTTCTTCGAATCCCCCATGGCCAGCAGGTTTAATGCTTTCTTTTAAAGCAAACATTGCCTCTCTATGTGAGGCAGTTGTGGCAATAATACAATCCTTGTACATCTCAGTGAGTCTTCATTTTCCCCTCTTGATTTTTCTTAAACATGACCATGACTTTGTAAATATTTCCAATACCTAAGATTAACTCCTTATTTTTCTGTTAAACTCTATGTATTCCCTACTAGCTTTTTGACTGATTGTAATTTTAGGTTACCTAAATCAGAGACCAAGATTAAAATATGATGGTTTCCAGTTAGTACAGCAACAACTGTGAAATTGGAGAGTTGGAGAATTAGTGTAGTAGTAGTTATATTTAGAAGACTGGAGCAGTTCAGACATGCAATTTTTAGAAATAACCTATTCTTAGGACATACACAGTGAAATCGAACAAAAATTAGAGAAAGTTACAGTATTCTATTTGGCCACATGGATGCATAAATATCTGTACCATCAACAAAATAGCCTACAGAAAAGTGATTCAATTTTTATAGTTAACAGACTTTTGTTTACCCCTATCTGCTACTCATATTCTAAATTTTACATTAGAGTTCACTCTTGGTGCATAAGAGTATGTATGTGATGATAAATGTATAATGACATGCATACAGCACTACAGGGTATCACAGAGTCATTGTGCTACCTTAAAAAAACAACTGTGCCCTGCTGAGCCATCCTTTCCACCATGGAGCTTCCTGTAAACACCAATCATTTCACTATCCACGTTTGCCTTTTACAGAACGTCAAAAAGTTGGAGTCATTCAATATGATGCCTTTATATATTTGGTTTCTTTAATTTTAGATTTATGTCTGTCCATGTCTTGATAACTCATTTCTTATCACTGCATAAAAGACAGAATATTTACACACATCACACTTGATTTGTGTATTCCTCTATTAAAAGGCAGCTTTTTTTTTTTTTCATGGTTTGGGTGATTACATTACCAAAATAAGTAAATAAATGAATAAATAAATAAATTAAAAGTTGCTTTGAATTTCTATGGTCTGTTTTATAAATGGACAGAACGTCTGAGTGTAATTCATGTGTCTTATTGTAAGAGGACTTTTAACTATGGGTAAAAACTCTGAAAACAATCTTGTCAAGATGGCTCTATTACTTTTCTTACCCAACCACTGTCAGTGATGATTCCTGTAAATCTCCATTCTAGTATCACTCTTTGCTACCCATGTCTTGGATTCTGGCCACTAATACATGTATAATAATAAATCAGCATAATTTACATTTTCTTAATGACTTAGTAAGTTTTTACTTCCAACTTTTTACCTATAATGCCTTCCTTCAGGTATTCTCTCTTTAAGTTTGTTGCTAATTTTCAAGTTCAGTTATTTCTTTATTATCAATCAGTTCTTCATGGGTTTTATAGAAGCCTATTATCACAGGCTTTCTTCTAATACTTTCTCACAGTCTGTCTTCTAATAGTATTCTGTTGATATGGTCTTTGACTGAGATGAAATTTTGTTTCAGTGAAGTCCAGATTGACAATTCTTTCTCTCAAGAAACATGTTACTAGGGATATCTCTGGGTTTTTTATATGCTGTCACTTAGAATTCTGGAAGTTTGTGTTTTAGAGTTAATCTGCCACTGAAAGCTCCAAAATACAGGTATGCCTGTCAGATTGAAAAGTTTAAAGATTCTCTGTATAGTAAATAAAACAACCTACTGAGTGAAAAGACAATCTATGGATTAAAAGAATGCCATTGTTATTTGTAGATTAGGTAGGGAATAAATATCTAAAATGTAAGAGTAACTCAAATAACTCAATTGCCGGAATGAAATAACTGAGCACTGTCTGCAGATTCCGGCCATGATCTCCCAAAGACATAGTCTCAGACTGAAGCAGCTTTCTTGAAAGCTTCATTACAATACATATTTTTTATGTAATACAATCCTAAATGTCTGAGAAATATGGAATAATCTGACACCATTTAATATGTGTACTGGTGACTAATTTCATGAAGTACCTTCTTCCATCCCATAGTGGTTATTTACTATTTACATATTTACATCATATCACTGACCATTTCTCTTAGCCTTCAGCATTCTTTGTTTTGTTTTTCTTAATTTTACTTGGACTGGTGTTGTTCCTGCCTGTATGTCTGTGTAAGTGTGTTGGATCTTGGAGTTAGAAACAATTGTTAGCTGCCATAGGGGTGCTGGGAATTGAACCCAGAACCTATGGAAGAAGAGTCAGGGCTCTTAACTGGTGAGTCCCGTCCCCAGTGACAATTTCTCAAATAGTTTCCAAACATTTCATAGAGGATCTGATCACTTCTGGCATAGGAAATCACCTTTGGCTCATTTTTCTTCTCAAGATAAACTACAGCAGGACATTACTGCAATTGTTCAGTGTCTATAGTGCTCTGAACTCTGCACGTCCAAGTGACATTAACTTTTGGCAATTCAAATAAATTATATTTAAGTTGTAACATAAATGCAAAATCAACAGACTCATGCAAGAACTCGGCAGATTTCCCACAAAGTCATTCATTTAGTGCCTTGTGGAGGTAATAAGCCCAGTGGACATTTTCATTGCCCATCTTTGAATGTCCTTAGGAATGACTAAGGAGGCACAGCATCAAGATGTTACATTGCACAAATACCAAGAAATGCTGATAACAGACATATGTGTTAAGATAAGAGCAAGGTATGTCTGCTAGTGGCATTCTGTAAGTTAAAATGTCTTTTCAATATGTTACATGTCTTGATAAGTTTGTACAGAATTTAGTGAGCTACAAACAGATGACTCTTCCCCCTTATTCCTTGGAATAGATATTCAGAGGCCAATACAATCCTTGAAATTACAAAAATAATTTGGGGGACATAATTTATCTGAAAATAAAATTCAGATTTTGGTTTCAAAACAAACCATCAAATATACCACTTAATGGATGAAACGATTTTTGATGGATTAATATTATGTTTGATATATTTGCAGATTGATAGATACTCATTGCTCTTAAAGTGTCTTTGAAAGAGACAGCAGAGCTTTCCAGTGGGATGTTTGTGAATGGCACGAGGGTAAACTCCACACCCGGGCTTCATCAGTTCTGGCTGTTTGATCTGTTAGAACACTGTGGACAGGACTTTTTTCAAAATATCTTAGGAAAGGCTAACACAGTAGGTGTATATACAGCTCTTCAAAAGAACCAAATCTGGAGACCTGGAGATTAACAATCTTTGTTGTTCAAGGCCAGGTATGAGCTCAGGTAACCTCCTAGGCAGTCTTACACATTGCCATGGCAATAGACTGCAGCCTGACCTGCAGAGGCAACTTCTGTAGAAGAGAGATATGTCCTATGTGTCAATAAAACATCCCTTTTTGTGTCTCAATATTTCAAAATATTGTATGAATAAAACAATCAGGAACCCACATTATCTTATGTTTAAAAATTAATTAAAATTTTTATTTTTTATTTTATGTATACTGATTATTCAAATGCCATGGATTTTTTTAAAGCATGGAAAGAAATGTTTGATTTTGTGCTTTGACTTTTAAGTATTCCTTAGACTATATTTAAACACAGGATTGAAACTAAATGAGACTGTTGGATTAGTGAGCTAAAATGTCACTGTAGAGGAAAATTGCAAAATTTCAAGTCACTGGTACTTTTCAAGTGCTGATTATCTTGGACTGTAACTCATATAATTAAGGTAAATGTAGATTTGCTTTAAAATACATATGACTTGGAGCAGGTGTTGTGATCAGTGCCTTGAACGAACTTAAGTAGGACCCATGCAATTAGTTGAATGCTAAGCCTAGTTGAGTTTTTCTGCTAACATATTAAATATTTCTCAACACTGATACTCAAGCTACAGTTTTACAGCCATGCCTCTCAAACTCTCGAGGACTCAATACTGACAGGAAGAATGGGATTCTAAATACAGTTTGTTATTCAGTAGTTCTGGAAAGATTTTTCTTTTTCTTAACTTCCCACATTTCATTATGTCATTGGTCTCCAGAACATATCAAGTGCCAATATTCTTTGTGACATGCCAATTACACTGCTTCAATTTTACATTTCAATTGAAACCTTTTCAAATTATAGCAAATAGTTTGTTTTTATATTAAAAATTCATCTTAATACAACTGAATTAAAATAAATTCATAACATACTCTCTAATGAAAGGAATAGCAGTTTATAATTGAAGCAGTATTAAATCACCACAATAGAGATGCTCTTCAAGCTGCCAAGAGAGCAAAGCAATTAAAATTCTTGCGGAGTTGTAAATCATATGAACCACAACCCCGACCAGTATGACAGGATATAGCCAAAGGTACACTAATGGTACCTATGTATTTAGGGTAACCAACAGACACCAAATTGAACTAAAGGCAAGCTGAGTGAGAAGGAATTATGCCTGGCACTATATACCTAGCCAAATATCTGTAGTTCATGAGACTATGGAACTTAGAGGAGAATCTAGATTATAGTTACCAAATATGTTCTACATACTCATCATGATACCCAAGATCCGTGTAGCTTTAACCCCTCATCAAAGAAGCTTCTTATTAAAATCTGTAATAAAATTTAGTGTTAAAAATCTCAGGTAAAAGATGTTTCTTTATGCAGCAGACAGAAATAATAATAGAAACCCACAACTTGTCCAAATTCAGCAACAACTCACCATGAGGGATGACTATGTCTAATTAATACAGCTGCAACACAACCACTATATCGATGATTCAGAGAACATCACAGAAGAGGGGCCAGGAAAACTGTGAAGCCAAAGGACCAAGATTTCTTCAGAAGGTTAGTGTCTACTATATGTGACACAAAGCTACACCCATGAAGTCTAAACAATATGGTCACCCAAACAAGACCCTAAGGACACAATTGCAAAAAAAAAAGAAAAAAAAAAAACCAAAATATGGCATTCTATAATTTGTGAGGTAATCTCAAAAGGGGCCTCATCCTTGATGGGAGATATCATTCTGTAAATATGTTTCTCATATTAATTAATGAATAAAGCACTGTTGGACAATAGGAAAGCAAGATAGGTGGGACTAGGAGACTAAGAGGAGATAGGAAGATGTAGGGAGGAGATTCAAGAGGGAGGACGGAGAGAGAAGAATGCCAGCCCCTCTCTCCGGTATGATAAGACCACATGGAAGTATTTAAATTATTAAAAATGGGTTAATATTTAAGATACATCTAGCAGATAAGATATTAGTAGCTGGCCAACTTCATTATATCTAATACAGAGTCTCAGTGTGTTATTTGGGGCTGGCGTGGCAGTGGGACCAGACTGGGGAGAAAAAACAACTCTTAACACATCCCTAGATGAAGAGATACTTGCAATTAATGGCTAAGAATGAAAGATTCAGTATTGGTGGAGAAGGATCTAAATATAAGTGATCATCACTAAACACATATACATATGAACAGCAGGTGTATGCATGCATATATATGTGTGTGTGTGTGTGTGTATGTAAATGTGTATATGCATGTGTATGTATCCATATGTGTGTGTTTTTGTAATGTATTTGTCTCAATAATTCAAGAATGCCAGATCATTAATATGAGATGGTATAGGGGGAATAGAAGACAGTTGGAATGTGAGAAAGGATGGAAATAGAATGATATACATAAAGTACTAGCATATGAAATTATCAGAAAAATAAATAGAATAAATGTTAAAAATACTAAAAGTAAAAGTGTTTTGGATGAGAACTTTGTAACTGTTTGCTTTACCCAATTATCCAGGATCTGCAGGAAGCATCTACACTTAGTGTCATTGTTACTGATGAACTATCTTTCTTAATAGAAATCTTTATGGGACCAGAGAGACCGCAGAGTTTATTAGCAATTTTCCTGTTCTATTTCAGTGGCATGAAAGTTTCTGGCAATAATGACAATATAATATTTTAAAGGTAAAAACACCCAGGTATACATACACATGGACATGTTTTTACATACACACACACACACACACACACACACGCACATACACACACATGCACTCAAATATGCACACACGTACACACTCACATGTGTACCCTGCATTCAAAGCTTTGTGTTCCTTTATGAATCTGCACAAGATAAACCAAGCTCACATCCACAATCAGCACCTATTTGACCTGCTGAGAACTGGCGATGCCTTGGCTTCATGTGGCTTATTCCCTAATGTACAGTGAATTTCTTTTAAAATAAAGTTGCAGTGCTTTTTTGACTTTGGCAAGAAGGACAAAATAGGAGCATAATGAACTAGAAATTTTCATGTATTTATAAGTATTTATAGCTCACTATACAGTTTTATTTTCTCTATTTTTTTTCATGCATTTGTTCTGAACTTGGCTCTGGTAGCAGGTTCAGTGTATTTGACCTTCTGGTGAGAACAACTACATCAGAGCCACATTATCCAGCAAGTGTTTTATTCTGTGAGCAGGCTTGCTAGGCGAGGGAGGCTAAACTTGTTTTCCACTTGAGCTTCATCAAAAGCTAAGAAGAGGTTAAACTGATGCTCAAAATAAAGCACACAAGGAGCACCTCCAATAGGCAAAACTTGCCATTTACTTTTTTTTTTAGGATAAAAGTAATGAGTACTGTCAATATTAACAATATAAACATAAAAGAGCATCTGCCATAATGTGTTTAGCATTACTTGTCCATATGGATGTTTTTGTAAAAATATTTCTTTACATATAAAAGGACGCGTAACTTGTGTTGCCCTATGCTTATTCTTAGGACCATTGATAAAAAGCCTAAATTTCAATCTCTAGCCCTAATTGACTTGTAGCCACCATGGGGATGATTGTGCCAGTTAACTATGTTAGACTTGCTGCACAGAAAACAAAATTGTATTGATTGACAATGACATCTCTGCCACTTCCATTGTGGCCTGGTGCTTCATGAGGGATGTATCACTGCTATTCTGGCTTATTTTTCTTCAACCAGCCTCAGCATGGCAGGAAAAGGGAGGGAAAGCATTTGTGTGGTGTCCTCAGCAGGAACTAGTCCTTCAGGGCCACTGGTATGCAGAGACCTGCTGAGAAAGGTGTCAGAGAAAGGTCCACTCAGGGACCAAGGCTGTCACTTAAAGAGCACCAACTAGGTAGTGATGCTCAGGAGGAGGGGTGTACATTTGAGCAATGTACTGATTTAATTCAGCAGAATAAAAACTGTTTACAGTGTGCTCACCCAGATAAAGTATTTAAAGCCTCTTTTTTTCTCCTTCTATCATCATTTTTTCTTAATCACCTCATTAATTTCCAGTTTGCCTTAAAATATTCAGCAGGCCAGAACTCTATGGCTCATTTATTCTACTTTACTTTATTTACTTTTTCAAAGTAAAATGGATAAAGTCAATTAATAAATTTAAGACCATTTGCTATGATTTGGATAGCTGATAAATAATACATCTTCCCTTATTTGCAAATGCACCAAGAAGTAATTTTTCTGGGAGGAGAAAATGTCCCTGTCCTCATAGTGCAATGAGAAATCCAGATTTTCTCTCACCTAGGCAGTGAGCCAACCCAAGTCCAGCCTTCTTCCATTTTCTCTTGCAGAGGTCTTCATGGCCAGTTATGTCATTACTATATAAGAACTGTAAAAAGTTAAGAAATCAATTCTCTGAATTCTGTTCTCTTCAGTGTAAGTGAAACTCTACTGTTAAAAAATGTAAATCGCAATTATGTATTTGGGTTTTAAACTAAACACTGCAGACAAAAAGGAAAATAAAACCATTCTTAGAGAACAATCTGAGAAGTATCTGACTGCTACTAGTAAACACTCAAAATGAATGAGCCAGAATGAGCAAATATATATAGTGTGCATATATATATTTGTGTTGTTTATTTACATATATACATATAATATACATATATACATATATTATACATTATATATATATTATACTATATACATATATGGTTTAGAAGGCTATGGAACAAGACTGGAGAGAACAAAGAGATGCCTGATTCTGCCAAGGAGCAGTGGAAGTGGAAGGAAATGTGTAGTGAAGGGATCTTTAGATTTCTCAGAGGTAGGAAGATTCCTAGTGACAATCAACACCAAAGAAGGAATACATTGCTCTCTCAAATAAAAAAAGGGGAGAAAGGAAGAACGAAGAAGAAGAAGAAAGAAAAATAAAGGAAGAAGAGAAAGAAGAAAAAAGGAGAAGGAAGAACGAAGAAAAGAAGAAGAAGAAGAAGAAGAAGAAGAAGAAGAAGAAGAAGAAGAAGAAAAAGAAGAAGAAAAAGACAACTAAAAGCTAAAAGTAAGCCTTTTTGGAACACCTGCATACAGAATGCTTCTGTTGTTTAGTGACATATGCTGATTATTATGCTTTGACCATGGCCTGAGATTCAATCACTACTCAGTGCTCTGTGAAAATTAAATGTAAATGAACACACAAACACACACTTTGAAAGGGAAAGACAAATGCTATAAAATAAATGTGTACAAATGTGCATGAAGGTAGAAATGCCCATTTTCTCTTCTTTAGTTTTCAATTAAGTAGTAATATGTTTAATGGTGAAAATTAAATGGAATAAAACAAATAGAGTACAGAAACATGATTTACACACTTCCTTTGCTATTTTCTTGCTATTTTCTATTTTATGTGTATGTACACATGCTCTCTCTGCTGTGAATTCCAGTGTCACACCTCTATTCATAATATTTGAGACTCACATGGTTACTTACAAATTATAGCTATATCATCAATTATCCATATTTATTCCATATACATGTCATTTTATTTGTATACCATCTATATGTATGTGTCAACTATCATTTCATTGACATTAAGGTAGCCATTAATCAACAGTCAATATAACAAATATCCAGTGAGAAGCATTTTATTTTGGCTTCTCCTGGAAGTCTTATTAAGGACACATTGATGCCCTGTTATGGATTTAGAAAATGTGTGAAGTTCTCTGACAGTGTGTCAGCAAAGTGTCAAATATAGCAAGAAAGACCTAAAAATTAGAAATGTAATGTCACTGAGTGTTAAAGATGGAGTGACCTTACAGAAGCTCATAATGGAAGTGATGGGACTGAAGTCCTGAAGGCTTTGGTGATTCGTTCAAGGTCACACAAGAAGTAGAACCTGGATGTCTTGCATTCCAGTTCCAGTAGCCTCTAGATTTTCGTTCATTGATATATTAATTATTTTGTTCTGTATAGATTAAAGCATAGATTGAAAGTATTAAAGAATGGAATTTTTGTTATTGTTTTTGGTTTTTTGAGACTGGGTTTTCCTGCGTAGCTTTGTAGACCAGACTACCCTGGAACCCACAGAGATCCACCAGCCTCTGCCTCCTGAGTACTGGGATTAAAGGAGTGTCACCACAGCCCAGCTAAAAGAGTGGAATTTTTGAAATCTTAATCATTTAAAGGTCACCTCGGTCTGCCTGTATTCATTTGTTTATTCCAGTTGTAACCACTAGATAAAAAGATTTGACAATCAAAGCTGAATTCTAGTTTTAAATAAACAGTCATGCCACACTTTAACTATGCCTTCATTAAGGTGAGAAAATTTTTATTTCCTTTCCTTTTTTCTTGTGTCTTGTGTTCTTGCTTGCCTAAAATCCTCACAGTTCTGTGTCACAAGGTCTCCAGATTAAGAATGCAAATCCAGAAGCATGAACACACATAACGCATGTGAAGGTCTTCATGGATTATGGAGTCCTTCCGAGCATTAATTCTTAACATATTATTTACTTGATCATTTTCAGCCCAGCAGTAGATGACCAACATAAAATGAACTCAACGGTAGTTCTAGGTTTTGTCTTTATTTGCTTTTGTCTTTAAATGCTTTATTTGGGTATTTTATTTATTTATTTTAGGCCTACAGATATTTTGCTTATATATTATGTTTTTCAATTTTGTTTTTATGAATTTTCTGTGTTCATGGATGTATATTTTTCACCATGTGTATGTGTCTCTTGTGTTTTTTCTATGTCTTTTTCCTGTTTGTTGTTGGTGTTGTGTGTTTTGTTTTGTCTATCATGTAATGATGGTGATTTTAGATATCTGTTTGTTTTCTAATGAAAGAGAGAAAGGGTGTGGATTTGGGTGGGTGAGGAAGTAGAGAAGATGTGAGGGAGCTAGAGGAGGGAAACCCTAATCAGAATATATGGAAAAATATGTTTTCAATAACAAACCACACAACGACATAAAAATATTCATCTTACAGATGAGATTGTAGATTTGAATTATGACTTTTAAAAACAAAGGCTTTCAAAATTGGGCCTTTCCCTTTTAATATAAAAGCACTTAATGAACTTATGGACATTTAACAAATATTGAAGGGAAATAAGATGTTTTCAAAGTATAATGAAATATTCTAGTGTTAGTGCTAAAATGACATAAGTTCATCTATATTATCAATACTTGTGAACCGAAGGCTTGCATCTCAACCCAGCAATAGACAAAAGTTCAAACTTAGATGTTAATATTTTAAATTAATACTTTATTGATCTGAGAAATAAGTTACAGTCTTCATATATTCTTCATTTACATTTCTATGGGTATGTTTATTTGAGAGGTAAAATGGCTATGTATTTTATTGTATAAAAAGATAATTTTAGTTATATATCAGATATACCAATTAGAATGACTAATTTAAGGTAACCAATATATCTATTCACACAGTTAAATTTATTCTCTTTGTAATCTTTAAGAATACATTATGTTGTTATCACCTATAGTCACTATGAGAAGATTTAGTTTTTGTGATCTTATCCCTTCCATATAGGTGAAATGCTACATCCTTTGATCCATCTCTCCCCACTGTTATTCCACTCCAGATCCTGGTCACCAGAACTGAAATATCTGTCTCAATGATTTTGACCTTTGGTCTGTATGGATATGCCCTAGTTGTCTCCCTGTGTCTGGATTATTTCACTTAGCATAATGTCTTCCAGGGTCACAATAGTATTTACCATGACAGAATTTATTTCTAGAGTCTAAACTGTATTTCATTGTTTTATGCATTACCTTTTGTCACTTTTTTCTATCAATGACAGTGTGTTTGTGTGTTTGCTACCATCTCTTGGCTGTTGTCTATAATTCTATAGCAAGCAAGGAATGAAGATTTGTGGTTGAAACATGATTCCATTACATTTGGATACATATCCAGTAGTGGGATTACTGAAACATGGGATAATGCTATTTACTTTGGGGAAGCTGAGATACATATTTAAAAACTGATTTTTGTAACATATATGTTCAGAGAATATTTAAACTTGCAAATTTTAGGATAATATCTATCATTGACTTAGATCAGTCTTCAACTTGATCCCATCATTTTCATTTTTTATTTGTCTTTTTGGGTTAGCTGTTTAAAGAGTTAGGTGGTACAAAGTTATACAACAGAAGCAATCCTAGTCTTTGTTACAGATCTTAGAACAGGGATGAAACTATCTGGGTTCTATTCTTGAATTCTTCAATAGCCCACAATAGAACTTTAGGCAAGTCATTTCTTCCCCAGAAATGTTACTGTCTGTAACTTCCAAAATGATATAATTAATCAGTAGTAAATTTACTTGGACAAGCACACTAATGTAAATGGTGTCATATGTTGGCTAAAGTATGGAGACTAAAATTAAGACTGTAGTTAAAATCTTGGTATCATTATACCACATTAATACTTACTACTCAATTTAATGGTCTATAAAAACACAATTGGGTTGATAAAACTGTAATTCAATGTTAACTCTATACATATCATCGAAATTACATATGTGATGCTATGAACTACTAAGAACTGATTGAAAATCTATGAGTTTTCCTATATTAATTCATTGCATATATATTAAAACTCCCAAACATGTTAGGCCCTTAAACTTATTTCTTTGTATGCATGTGTGTGATGCTGAGAATTGAATTTAGGGGCCTCACACATGCTAGGTGAGCACTTTACTACTGAGCTATCTTTCCAGCTGTGATTTTCAATTTTAAAGGTCAGTGTGTGCAGCACACACATTTCTTATATCAAAAATGTCCAGTAATTTCAGATATTTTTCTTTGATTCGTCCTTTAAAATTCCTAGCATTAAGTTAACATGGAGACATATTCTATATACGGTAAATACTTCTGGAGTAGAGTAACTGTGAAGTTTAAAGCAGAAAATGCAAAAGTTAATGGCATCTTATGTGCACATATATTCCCAGAGTCTATTTGCACCACTGAGAGCCAGCAGGACTTTTAGTGGCCAGTGCTATCTAGACAACATTTTATTCTTTCTCATTTTAGAAAAAGATGCTAAGCAAGTAGGTGCTGCTATTTATAGCTCCACTACAGGTCTTCTATATGCTGGGAATCCTTTCTTGGAATTGTCTATGGGCACCAAATAAATTGTTAGCTTAGAGACTAGAAGTGTGGAATCGGTTTTCCTGAATTCAACCAAAGAATCAGAAGAGCCTAATACCCTTCACAGCTTCTTGAAGACCTCTTTCCCTCTCCTCTCCACCCCAAGATTTTTTGGTAGCTACCAGCATTTCTTGCAACTACATTATTTGAGTCTCTGATTCATCATCACATTTCCCCCCTCTTCTATGTTTTATCTTTCTTTTTCTTCCTTATAAAGATTGTTATACTGGCATTTCAGACCCATTTGGATAGTCAAAGTAAGTCATTCTATCTTAAAAATCCTTAACTTAGTTGTAAGTACAAAAATGAGCATCCCTGCTGTCATTCACAGGTTCAAAGCAACATGAGGAATATCTAGCCATAAGATTCACTATCAACTAACAGTGTTTCATTCTGTAGCACTTTAGTCTTGAGTGAATTGTTAAACAACACAGAAAGTAGAAAGAATTCACCATCATTTAATAACCTGTAATGCACCTGTAGCAAATTCAAACTTAAATCCAACATTTTAATAGTGTTCAGAGAGAAGATAATAACTAAAGCATAGTTAATGTTTAAGCCCAAGAATTAGGATCTAAATTAATTCAGTATAAATTATATAAAACTGGAGAAGTTCAAACATTTTAAAAACAAAATTCCAAATGCAGTTAAATACAATGTGCCCCCCATACCCCCAGCTGTGGCTTTTGAATGGTGTTACACTTGCTGTTTCCTGCTGCTTTATTGAGAAATTTTTTTTACCTCTTTTGCTTCTTGCCTTCCATGTTCCATCCCAAGTATTAAACTAGAAAACAAAATGAAACAAACAAACAAAACCAAAACAAAAGAAAAAAAACAACAAAAAAAAAATATTTATCCCTTCTGTTTTTTCTGTTTTTGAGTTTTCCCAACTCTATGGTCAACCCATTGCTTTTTTTTGTAATTGTTTTATATACTTCTTTCCAAATTGAGTCATTTTCTAGTCAGTTCCATCCCCAGAAGTGTGTCCAGCCCATGGAATTTAAAAGTGCTTTGCTGAATAACGATTTTAAGATTAAAGATTATATTTTTCACTGGTGCTATGGAGCTATTTTGTAGATAAGATTAGCATCTACACTCATTTGACTTGTTTATGTAGTGACAATTGCATATATACATACATACATACATACATACATATATATGTATGTATGGGATTGTTTCATGCCATCAGGTCAAGGCATTGAGAACAAAACAGGAGACAATTTGGAAATGAAAAAAAAGAAATCTTTCTTAAGACTAGAGCATGAAGCCAGAAGTGACATCTCACATCTGTAATCTCAGGGTGTAGGAGACTGGCTTGACATAAATTCAAGTCAGCATGGGGTACAAAAAAATACCTTGTCCTTAAATAAGCAAAACCAAAACCCAACCAAACAAAAATACCCCCAAATGAGAAAAGAACAACAAAAATAAAACAGAATGGAAAAGCAAAACACTAAAATGTGATTCTATAGCACTTTCAACATGATGTTTGCCCCCTCTCTCTCCCCTTTCTTGATCTTCTTTTCTCTCTACTTTCTCATTCACTCCCTATTATCTTTCAAATGGATATAGGTGCCATTTAAACCTAAGTTAGGGCAAGGTTGAGACATTCCGATTAGCTATTTCATTATAGTCACTTCACCCAACTTCATTTTATTGTCATAGTCTTTAGACACCATGATATCTGATCATTCACCCTTTTAGTCAATTTTGGTTTCACAATCACCAGATTAATCTTTCTATAACCCAATCTATTAGACTTCTCTTTCATTTGAAATGTTCAATATGTCCATTGATTACAGACAACAGTACCAATCCACAACATACCATACTGTACCATGCCATATTCTACTGAGACACACCATGATGGCTGTTATACTGAGCTGATAGCATTTCAATTATCATGTTACTTACTTTCATATGTTTTTCTGATTACCATTTAGTCAAGCAATCTGTTTTCAAACACAGACTAACTCAAATGAAAGCTAAAAGTCTTGATTGTTGTTTAATTTAATTCATTCTTAATATATTACTTCTTTTAAAGCACAGCCAAGGGGGGGTCTCAGGGAGTCTGAGGTGACTCAGAGGATAAGAGAAATTACTATTCTTGCAGAGGTCCTGAGCTCCATTCCTAACCCCCATATGGTAGTTCATAAATATCCAGAGTTCCATTTCCAGGTGAAGATACATCTTCCTCTGCAGTTGTGTAATGCATATTTGTACATGAAGTTAAAACACACTCATATACATAAACATTTTTAAAAAAATAATCACAAAGGATACTACAAGAAACCTCTCCATCTTGTTGTTCTTTTATTACAATAACCGCCTGTGAAATACAAACATGAGACTCAGCACCCACATGAGTTTATTGGTAAGGAGGAGAGAAGGGGAGGGGGGTAGCTGGTGGCCAACCAAAAGCAGGAGAGAGAGAGAGAGAGAGAGAGAGAGAGAGAGAGAGGAAGAGAGGGAGAGAGAGAGAAAGAGGAAGGGAGAGAGAGGGGGGAGGGAGGGAGAAAAAGACATTGATTTCTCAAGACTGCTTCCTGCTGACTTGAGGGCATTGATCATCTTTGGGGGATGTGAGAAAGGTGGGTGTTGCCAAGTCCTGGTAACTGGTTGTTTCATTGCAGTCCTGACAGTATGGAACTCTGGTGACTCTTTGAGACCTGGCAAGATATTGGCAGAGCAGAGGACAAGGTTAAGCTTAGAAAAAGTTTTTCTTAGGTCGTGGTACTTAATGGGAGAATTGCAAGATGAGGGAGGGGTTCCCAAGGTTAGGAAAGGGAATCTTAGCACCAAGGAAAGGTTGAACATTTGGAGTAAATCTGACCTGTTTGGATGAGTTCAATTCAGCTCCCTGGAACTTACAAGAATCCTTTGAGTTTGTGAAAATATAAATATTAGGCATATGAGCAGCATACTCATGTTAGAAATAATTTGGCTGAAATAATTAACATTTATACAACTGACAGATCTTTAGCACAATAAAAAGCCCTTTAATTTTGAGCTTGTAGTTATAGTTATGATTGTATGGTGGCATAGTATGGTGTATAGTACTCTGTCAGAATTGGATTGGTAGCTCATTAAAACTTTATTGATTAATGTTAAGACTATAAACAGTAGCAACCTTAGAATACCAGTTTCTGAAATTTGTTTTGTAACAGTTGGAGCCTTGGCTGCTGCTTTAAGCTGATAAAGCTACCAGTTGTCAAAATCATCAGAGTTCTGGAGCAGGATAAAAATTTACCCGAATGATTAGAGAGTAACAGAGACTTACTAGCTGGCAGCATGGACAGCCACCTCCAGGTCTTTCAGAGTTGTTGAGGTCAGAGGCTTTAAGGATATCTACCTTCTGCTGAGATCTGTGGATTAGGAGCTTTTGGAAGACCATTGGCCCAAGCTGATTCCACTGCCCTCTTGCCCATGGTCCTTAGAGCCCTTTGCAGCAGTTGAGATGAAAGGCAGGATCTCTCAGTGGCTAGCGTTCTTACTTTTGTGGGTTGGAGTTTCTTCAGTGTCCACCAGTCTTCTTGGAGGAAATGGGTGTTGCCAGCAGCTGGCCTGTCTCTCTGTTATAAAAGCTTTTTAATGAAACATTTTAAATGCCATATTCTCCAGATCTCTGAGTGTTTGAGGGCTGTCTGTCTGTTTAGTGTATCTCAGTAGACAAAATTTGTCTTTAGTTATTTGCCTTAAGCACATAGGTGGCTAGGTAAGGTTTTATCCCTGTAATTAATTAATCTGTCTGGAAAACTGGGTCCAAGCTGAGAGGTTGTGGAGGGATGTTTTACTCAGAGCCCTCCAGCCTGACCATAAATGGTTTTAACTTAGTAGGTTAGACTTACACCTTTAAAGGACAAAGAGGTAGAGAAAAACTCCCTTTTGTAATGTAAGCTTATCCTTTATAAACACCTTACAAGAAGGACTGGGTGGCATAAATATTTTGTTAATTTGAAATAAACCTTTATAACCTTAAATGTTTGCCGTCATTTAAAGACACATAACAATTTAGAAATATTTGAGACTTAGTGCAGTTGAATTTAAGTTGTATAGAGTTAGCTTACATTTATATATAAAGTTAAATTTAAATCACATGTACAAAAATATCAAACAGGATTGGGTAAAAATAAGAAAAACCAGAGTGTGAAGCCATGTATAACAGAGTCAGTGAAAAAAGAAATTAGAGACAAAGAATAAAAGGCAAAGTAAATGAATTACAGGTTTTGTGGGCAGTGGAAGCTGGCTATACCCTCTGCCTAGGTGGTTGGTGTAGCAAAGGGAAGAATCATGTGGTGTGAGGCTAGGCTAAGTGGTCATAAACACACTCCCAACTGTTGGCAGAAGTCATAAAGTCTTGAGATATATTTTGTTGAGATAAAAGTTTGTTGACTTTTTTCCTCTCCACAAATGAGGCAGAAGGGTTTGTGAAATAACCAGAGTCCAGGGGCTACAACATCCAAAAAGACCACCATAGGTCTGAGAAATGCATGTACTAGTGTAAGGACAGTGCTAGGGTCTAAAGCCTGAGAGACCCCTCGTGGGCCTGAGAAATAAATGCACCAGTCAGCATGAGTGGTGCTAAGGTGCAAAACCCAAAAACCTCATTCTTGGGGAAAAATGAAAAACTCTGAGTATCTTGAGCAGATGCTGCCTCAGCCCACTGTGGATGGAAGTGAACTGCTGGTTCAGAATCAGGGTCCCCGAGTGTCTCTGGCTGGTCACCTGCCAGCAGATGGCAGCCGAGTCCTCAAGGAGGGCCTGACCGAATTCCATGGCACCAGATCTCATTACAGATGGTTGTGAACCACCATGTTGTTGCTGGGAATTGAACTCAGCACCTCTGGAAGAGCAGGCAGTGCTCTTAACTTTTGAGCCATCTCTCCAGCCCCCAGGTCTTATTTTTAACATAAAGTCACATGTTTGTCTGTGATAATCCTTCACAAGAAATATCATATGGTAAAAAAGAATATATACTCTCCTGATATACACCAAAAGCTGGATTATAGATAAATAACTTAATCTTTCTCTTGCTATGTCCTGTCAAAGGAGTAGGGGTCAAATATTTAACTTAATCTGGTTATATATCATATTTGATTATATACAAACACACACACATACAAATTTAAGAAGATGGAAAAGATGACTAATAGGTTGTATTATTTTTTCCTCCCGTACTTAGAAGATGTCCAGTACAGAGCAACATGCTTAATGTTATAGTTTCACACAGCACTGCCTCCATCCCATCATCACCATTGTCCCCATTGTCTGCAGGGCCTTCCTATGTTACTAAGCACTACTACTGAACATTTACATTAAATCAGCTCCATTATCATTTGCTTGTCCTTAGCAATTATTGATAATTGATATTATACAAAGGTATAAGGTATACTACAGAAAATACACTACAGGGTAACCTGAACTTGATTGCTTAAACAAATCTGAGTCTGGAACTAGATTCAAACCTTATTTAATGACCTTTCTCCTATTCAGACTACACAGTCACCTCTCATTGCTGGTAATCCACTAAGAGACTTCCAGCTGCCCCTTGGCTCTTCGTGCCACATAGATTTACTTTTTACACAGCCATTTTTAATTATTTTCTATCCCCCTTCAAAGCCTATAAAATAATAATATGTCACACTTTAATAGTGCCGCAGAGGAAATGATTTCTAACACGTGAACATTTAACGAATTCAGATTTCCACTACTGTGTGTGACAGCACAGGCACGGTTGTTAGTAATATTTTGCAAAGAAGTTTCATTCTTCCCTTAGCAACACTGATCCCTAGCAGGTGACCATTTTTCCAACTTAATTCACCTTCATAGATTAGTATTTCCAGACTTCCACAGACCATACATATTTTTATATCCTACAAAGAATGAGTAAAGTCTCATTTTAAGAACATGAGTATAACTGCCTAAGTCAGCTACAGCAGAATTTTTAAGTTTATTCTATATAATTCGTCCATATGTAACTGAGAGACACAAATCAAACAAACAAAAATAATACAAGAGTAAACATGGCAATCGTTAGCTCATGGACACTGGACATCCCTATATCTAGATCTGCCAACCATCAGAAACTTAGAAGAGCCCTGTTTGTCTAGTTAGAATGTTAAGAAACAGAATGACTACCTGAATATTGCAATCTTCAATTTGCTTCTGAGTTGTTCAGGGTCAGCAAGGTTCAATCACCTCTGAAAAGTTCTTCCTCTAAGTAAGTGTTTTACTTGCTGATAAAGAATCAGACATTTGGACAACAACTTTTAGATGTAAATAACTTTTACATGAACTTTGTTACCAATTCCTGTGTTGCTAAGAACTTAGAGGTAGCTGCTCAAGTCTCTTTACCAACTGTCTCAAAGTAGAGATATACCTACAGGACAAAGGATGAAGGAGAAGAAGAAAGCAGTTGACCTGTCATATGTTAATACTGTTCTGCCTTTGCTTTTCTTTGAAATTTTGGAAGAGAGTTATGATACACTACCAATAATTTTATTTAACTCTTGTGTATGTCAGATTGATATTAATTAATATCTTTATTGTTTCTTTTTCATTGGAAAAATGTTTCTTAAATCATAAAAGTATTGTGCTGGAATTCATGTTCCTACACTTTTTATGTGCCCTTCCTATTAGTCTTTGCAACTTCCATATAAATATAGATTTAGAATACTGTGATTGAATTCCTAGAGGGGATTTTTGTGAGATGTAACAGTAGAATGTTGGTGACACTTGTTCTGTGTTACCCTAGGGCTACAGTTTTAATCACCCACTGAGTGGATTCATTCCCGTCAGCAAAGTGAATTTTCTACTCAGGTCAGAAGTAAAATTTGCAATTCCTTTACCTTTTTCTAGTACAAAGGAATGAAGAAATAAATTCAATAGTGAAATATTTCAGCTAAGATCTAAAGAAAATAATTGCAACAAGTTGATTCACAGGTAAATCAAGTCCTGCTTGATTGTATGTAGGTATTATTTTATATTAGTCTTCACACACACACACACACACACACACACACACACAGGCACACATGTGCATGCATGTATACAGGAAGCCACTTTCCTGAAACTAATTAATTTCCATTGATAGAAAATCTGAAAATATAAGTTCTGTATTTATCATTTGTTCCATAATATCAGTGAAGAAGTAGATTTTTGCTTCTTAAACACATACATAAATGGTGTAATTCATTATTTATCATCTTTTAATTTCATAATGCTTTAAATCTGTTCCCCCTCACCCAGGTATTAGACACCAGTGACAGTTGCTTTGAATTTCTTTAAAAAGTACATTGTGATCATAGGTTCTGGGGAAGGTTAAATATAAATTAGTCATAGATCCAGTTAAAAAAAAGATAGGAAATGATTAGGCTGTGTGGTTATTTCTACATTTATGGTGTTTTAATGTTGCTGGTGTTTAATTAAGGAGAAAGGGAGGCAATTTTATTTTATGTAATTATTTAAGACCTCAAAAATTAATGTTCTGCTCTCTCTGTAACACAGTAGTTCTAAAGCAATACTGAAGACAACAAAGTCCTATTTGATAGTCCAGCCTTTCAGCCAACAGCTCTTCTTCCTGGCTTTGATGTGGGAATGGTTCATTTAATCAATTATTAATCAAAGTTATGGCATTCTTCTTATATATTTAGGTAAAACTAAAAGATTACTTTCTTGTATCTTATTGCTTAAATAAAAGTTTAAACAGACTGAAAACATTTTACCTTGACATGACAGTTATTGGGGTGATTTAAGTTTGAGACACCAACTAGTCTCAACTGCATGCTTAAATGAAAAGATGTGTAAGTGAGCTCTCTCTCTCTCTCTGTATGTGTGCATGTGTGTGTGTGTGTGTGTGTGTGTGTGTGTGTGTGTGTGCACGTGTAGTATGATTTTTCAGCAGTATATGATGAGTCTAAGCCAAAGACCAGAACACTTTTGATAACCTGCCATCTGATAACAAAACACACTACAGATAATTTGATTAGTATTTTCTTTGCACAGGTGTTAATGTCGACAGGAAACAGCTGAAACACAAGCGTTGTTACGTAAGCTGGGCAGCTGGACAATTTGTGCATGGAGAATCTTGAGCAGTTGGTAACATTTGGCAGCTTTACATAGAAAAAAATGACTGCTAGCAAAATCTCAACTGCTGCTAATTAGCAGCAATGAACTGTGGGTAGGACAGTACGTTTTAATGTGAGAAGATTTTTACAGTAACCACCATACTAAGGAGGAGAAATAGAATGAAATGCTCCCTAGCTGACCCTTGTGGCAATCCAAGCTGCATATTGCAATAATCCTGTAAATTACTATGCTTTCTTATACAGGAACTCAGAGTTAATTAGTAATTTAACATTCCTCTACACTATTAAATGTCTTTCTTGCATTATATTATGTTGTTTCATGGGCTTACCTTAAACACTAATGGGGTTTTGTTATATTTTCTCAAAACAGTAACAGTAAAATAAAACTGAGCTAGAAAATTAATTAGTTATCTTTTACCTTTGATTTACCTGTTATTAACAATTAAGTGGTGGTACACATTTTTAAAGTGGTTTTGGAGGTTATGTGGAGATGAATTGACTGCTAGAATATATTACTGAGAAAATGTGAACAAAAATGAGTACTGTACATGCTTCAAGCCACTATGCTAGGGACGAAGAATGCAAAGAAGACAGTTCATATTTCTGGTCTAAGAGAGCAGAGTAATCATTTCTGCAGGAAGGTGGATGGGAAACATAGAGACAGAAACCCTATTTACTTGGATCCTCTAATTTCCACAGACTTTTTATATAGAAAATATGCACAGCATTCTTAAGTATATACCATAAAATGTTAACCCATTAGACTGAACCATATGGAGGAAATGCACATTTTGTAGCTTTTTAGTTTGTAAATAGTAGAGGTTTCTGTGCAGAAAGTGATGCTCAGAAATTTGGATGATTTCTATTCATGTATGCTACAACTATCTGATGAGAAAATCTGGCATGAGAGACTATAGCAATGAAATTATTCTAATGAATTAAAGTGAATTAAAAGGCTAAATTAACAGCTGTGACTTTTTTGACTAGCCACCTATTCTTTGAATGAGCTGACCAATCAAGCAATCTTCCCTCTATGCACTTTAAAAACTGTTCCTGTCCTGTGACATCGAAAGGCTACTGCATTGTTCTTATTAAAGCAAAAGGAAATATTTATATTTGCTATCTCAAAGATCAATGTGAACTGAACAGTGGGATAATTTTGTAAAAGCAGAGCTTCAGAAGCAAAGTGACGATGGCTGCTAGACAAGGTCTGCTTCCACACAAATGTGTCCAAAAGCTTCTGTCTCTCGGGGCTTCCTCCAAAAGTATCTGCTACCATTTAAAGCCCCATCCTCTGCAGCAGGATTTGAAGATTACATAAAAAATTTATCCATGCTTTAAGAAATTTCTGCTTTTCTGTCCTCTCCATTGTTAGACAAATTGAAGTGTGCACTCAGAAGGAGAGTGGCAGTGAACCACGAATTTATTTACTCATTCGATTCTAATATTGAGAGAATCTACTCACTCCGTTCAAAGGGTACAGCAACAATGCAAGTGACATCAGGTCACCGGGCACTTCATAGCTACCTGTGAGATAGAATTGTTCTCCTTGCAGATAGGAAGTGGCTGAGACCTCTTTTCTTGCCAATGTCTATTATGATTGATGGCTCTATGGTCACATTGAATATGCCCTTTTTAAATAATTCACAATGTCATCGCCATAGTACTAGTTTATAACTAGCCTGTTATTTTTACCTTTGTTCATTCACTATCAGAAGGTTAGATAAATTAAATGCTGTGGGTTTTGGTAGCATAATACTCAACCAAAGTGGTGTCTGTAACCTAACAATAACAAAGCATCAGTTTTATCATTTTCCTCACAGACCTCTAGATGCTTCTTTCTCAATAAACCCTAAAAGGAAACTGACCAAGCAGGAACATTTGTAAGACTTAAATTTAAAGCTGACAGATCCTAAGTCATCATAAGATTTTCCAAAGAAAAAGCAGTCACACTGTATGGAGATAGAAGGAATGTTACACAAATCCTGTGCATTTAAAAACAGTTTATTTGTGTAATATTTCCATAATGCTGAAATTTAGACCTCATCTCCAAGCATGTAATACCTGACTTGCATAACAAACCTTACAAATTTTCATGGTGTCCACTACATAATAGATTGTTATTTTCTGAAATGATTTGAAATTTGAAATTGGTATTAAAATCATTAAATGAGACTATGTCCCTCAATTTTCTTTTATTTATGGCACATTTGGAATAATTATATGGCTGGGTATGATATTTTTAAATTTTTATTATATTTTAATTTAAATTAGCAAAATCTTATTTTACATATCAATCCCAGTTCCCTTTTCCTTCCATCCTCTCATGCCCCCTACTGACTCCCCATCCCATCCTTTTTCTGTTGCCCAGGGAAGGTGAGGCCTTCAATGGGGGATCATCAAAATTTGTCACTTCATTTGAGGCAGGGCCTAGGTCCTCCTTCATGTGTCTAGGCAGAGAGAATATCCCTCTATGGGGAATGGGTTCCCAAAGTCCATTCTTACACTTGGGATTAAAAGCTGATTCACTACCAGATGCCCAAAGACTGCTTATGTCCAGGGGGCCTGGTTTAGTCCTAGGCTGGATTCCTAGCTGTTCATTGGGTCCATTAACTCCCTCTTGTTCAGGTCTGCTGTTTTTGTGGGTTTCCACCCCTTTATTCATCTCTCCTCCCACACTGAAACTGGTTTCCAGGAGTTTGGCTTTGTGCTTAGCTGTGAGTGTCTGCTTCTGCTTCCATCAGCTAC
Organism: Phodopus roborovskii; assembly: GCF_943737965.1. Classification (NCBI taxonomy): domain Eukaryota; kingdom Metazoa; phylum Chordata; class Mammalia; order Rodentia; family Cricetidae; genus Phodopus; species Phodopus roborovskii. The sequence goes on from NW_026126418.1 coordinate 47,527,034, forward strand.
TGGATGAAGGCTCTAGAATGGCACATGAGGTAGTCATTATTCTCATTATAGAGGAAGGGCATTAAAGATAGCCTCTCCACTACTGCTTATATTTTTAGTTGTGATCATCCTAGCAGATATCTGAATATTTCCCTAGTGCAAGTTTTCTCTTTAAACCTGTAATGCCTCCCTCTATTAAGGTATCTCTTGGTTTGATCTTTCTTAAATGCAGTACTGCTGGCCAACAGGAGTCACCAAATGAATAATTAAACTTATAAAGGAAATTCTATTGAGTTATATTTTAATTATTGGTTTGAGCTATTCATAAAGACAAACACAAGAATTTTAACTGCTAGAGGAAATTGTATTTCTGTAAGTAGACATTTGTAAGTTGTGGTTATTAACACTGTGTTTCATAGCCATTCAAGTGATTGTATTTCTGCAAGTTTCCTCACTGAGTAAAAATAGTTCAAATTTAAGATTTAGATCACTTATTTCCCAACATTCTAGTTCTCTGTGCATAATCAATATATACTATAATACCTGGATGTCAGAAAATTGTAGATTAATAGAATTCCACCACTGAAATAATGTGTATCAAAACTTTTACTTTTAGGATTTTATTAATAATTTTATTTCTGACTATATTACTAAACTTTATTCTTCAAAATAACAGTGTAAAGAGGATAGAAGAATATTAAAATTTTGTTTAAACTTGAATTTCTTGGCTTTATGTCTTAATAAAATGATCAAACTTATAGAAGTGTAGGGTCTGGTATCAGAAATACTCTAACCAAAAACATAGCACTTCCAGCCATTCATTCACTCAATAAATAGTAATTAGTCACCAAGAAATGAAGACATTTGGCCTTTTCTTATATGGGACATTTATTCCAGCAAGAAAAACAGCCAACAAAAATATTTTTAAACAAAGAAACCCCAGATGGTAGCATGTGCTCTGAGGAAATAAACCAAAATGATGTGCTAGAGCAAGAACGGGAGGACAAACTACAAGGTCTTTATATAGACTGGGTGGCTGGGGAAAGTCTTCCTGTGTGGGTGACATGATGCTGAGGAAAACAATGGACAGGCAATAGCCATGCCCAGCTCTTGGACCAGATGAGTGTATATCACCAATGCCAAGATTCCTTCTGTGGCACAAACAAACATGGCATTTCCAAATGCCTGGAGTGATGAGGGAAGACTGATAAAATTAGTTATCAGAGGCAGACCAGCAAGAGGGTGCAGGCATGAGGGGGTTGGGTATTAGTGCAATGAGAAGTTAGGGAAGAAGGTCAAAAGAAGAGAGAGATCCCCTTTCTTACATCCTCCAAAATTCCCTGTAATATTGAGAACAGGTTTGAAGTCCTGCTGTCAGCCAATTGACTGCTCCTTATTACTGGTAGTGTCACATTTACTGACTACAGAATGTAGTTTGAAAAAAAAAATATACTTAAGTAAATGTCTAACACAGTGGAAAAGTTTAATAAATTCAGCATCTCTTTTAATTTAACATAAAGCATAAAAACTACTGAGCACAAAGATTTGCCAACCTTTAGCATAAAATTAAGTAAAAGTAAAATTAAGTAAAAGGAAATAATAAAAGATAGTTCCATGTTTTGAAGAAGAAACCATGTCAATAGCTAAAAATATTAGTAAAATAAGTTATTGCAGGGAGTTATCTTCAGGCCAGTAGACAATAGGCTCTGGAAAAATAGGACTTAAAAATTCAAAATACACATTGTAGCCACCACCATCTCAAAATGACTTCTGATATCTGCAAAATATTTACCCTTTCTTAAGTAAACTTTTTAGTTTTGAAGCTTTCTCACATTCTTACTTATTTCTTAAATGTTTACTATAGCAGAATAAATTCTGGGTATATAAGTTTCTTAGAAGGAAAGTCCCCTTTCCTGAAATACATTTGAGGAAACTACACATGAGGACAGTAGAGAAAATGGAAAACATGGCCCAGGTCATGTCCAATTACTGTTCATCTCACCCAGTTCTTAGTCTGAGAGTGTACCCTTGTTTGTCCTGTCTGCTGAAACAAACATTTGCTGCTTACCTTTTCACTATGGTCTTTATGGATTTTCTGTCTCTGAAACGAACAAATTTAGATTGCAGCTGCTATCTCAAGATGTTTACTGAGCCTTTAGCATGTGCAAACTATATTACATTCATATATATGTGTATGTGTAATATATTAGTATATGCTATATATTATGTTAATATATATTATGTTATACTTATACTGTGTTGTATATACTATTATGTATAGTATTATATATTATACACATATATGTATAATGAGCATATATATATATCCATGCGCAAAAACTAAGACCAAATGGATCAAAGACCACACTGAACCTTTTAGAAGAGAAAGTGGGAAGTGCCCTTGAATGAATTGGTACAGGAGACTGCTTCTGAACATAACACCAGTAGCACAGACACTGAGACAATTAATAAATGTGATCTCCTGAAATTGAAAAGCTTCTGTAAGGCAAAGGAAACAGTCAACAAGGCAAAACAGTAGCCCACAGAATGGGAAGAGATATTCACCAGTACCACATCTGACAGAGTGCAGATCTGCAAAATATTCAAAGAACCCAAGAAGCTATTTACCAAAACACCAAATAATACAATTAAAAAGTGGGGTAAAGAACTAAATAGAGAATTCTCTATATAGGAATCTAAAAATGTTGAAAGATACTTAAGGAAGTGCTCAACATCTTTAGCCATCAGGGAAATACAAATCAATACAATTCGGAGATACAATCTTTCTCCTGTCATAATGGCTAAAATCAGAAAATTCAAGGACAGTTTATGCTTGAGAGCATTTGGAGATAGGGGTACACTTCTCTAATGTTGGTGGGAGTGCAACCTTGTACAGCCAATTTGGAAATCAATATAATGGTTCCTAAGAAAATGAGAATCAGTCTACCTCAAGATCCAGTAATTCCACTCTTAGGCATATACCCAAAAGATACAACAAGAACATCTGTTCAACCATGTTCATAGCAGCATTATTTGTAATAGCCAGAATGTGGAAGCAACATAAATGCCCTTCAACTGAAGAATGGATATAGAAAATGTCATACATTTATACAATGGAATACTAGTTCGTGGGAAAAACAATGGAATCTTGAAATTCCCAGGCAAGTGGATGGAACAAGAAGAAACCATCCTGAGTGAGGGAACCCAGTCACAAAAACTCAAACACTGTATGTACTCTTTCATATATGGCTTTTTACATAGAGCATAGGATTACCAGCCTACAATCCACATGGCCAGTAAAGCTAGGAAACAAGGAGGACCCTCAGGGAGACATACATGGTCCCCTGGAGAAGGGGAAAGGGAAAAGATCCCCCAAGAAAATTGGGAGTGTGGAGTTGGGGAGAGGGAGTTAGGGGGTAGAGAAGGGCAGAGGTGGTCATGAGGGAAGCAGAAGCAGACACCCACAGCTAAACACTGAGAAGAACTTTTGGAATCTGGTTCCAAACATGGAGGTGTGATGAGCAAAGGTGTCAAGATCAGGTTGTAGAAACACATAGAAACTGCTGACCTGAACAAGGGGAGCTCATGGACTCCAGTCTGATAGCCAAAAAACCATCAGATGATTGACCCAGATTCCCTGAATTATGGCACCTCTTGTAGTAAATCAGTATTTATCCCAGTACAGTAATGGACTTTGAGAACCCATTCCACATAAGAGTGATACTTCCTCAGCCTAGGCACATGATGAATGGCCTGGGCTCTTCTCCAAATGATATGGTAGACTTTGAAGACTCCCCATGGAAGGCCTCACAGTCCTGGGTCGCAGAAATTGGATGGAATGAGGGTTGTTGGAGGTACAGTGGAGGAAGGGAGGGTGAGGGAACTGGGATTGATATGTAAAACAAGCTTGTTTCCAATTTAAATTTTAAAAAATGAAAAAAATAAAATGCTAATTCAGGATGCAAAAGGGTTATTAAGCATTTAAAGGAAATATTAGACCAGTAAATGAATGGGTCCAAAATACAGATGACATTGGATTTCACACTCCAGATGACACTTAGCTACAGATGTGATTTCTAAAATTTTCAAGAAAAAGCAAAATATCAGATATTTGTATTCTGGCAAACAATGCCATTTGAAAGGAATTGTAGGAAAGATGTTCCTAGAAATTATTTTTTTTCCTCTAGAGTAATTCTTATGAAGTGAGATTATATTTTAGAATGGATATTTTTGCCAAGCAAACAGAGTAAAACATTAAAGACCTATGTCTGAATTGATTCTGAAAGGAAATTTAAGGCCTTATCAATTAGCAGGATTAAATTCAGCAGAAATTTATGGTAGCTTTTACTAATACTGAAATTGCCTCATTATGGAAAGAAAACAAACATTGGCAGAGCGCTTGCATTACTTTGGGGGAAGAGATTATCAACAAACATCCCAAAGCAAGAGACTTTAATTTATAAAAAGAAGTAATTAGAAATATACTCACATAGCAAGAGCAACACAAGCTTCTGCTGTCCGTACAATCTGTAACAATGCAAATAAATCAGGAAAGGCAGGTTATCAGTCATAAAAATTAAGTGAAGTGCCTCAAAGTTATAGATGGAAGTTTTTGTCCCACCTGTTTCTGAAGCTCTTCTGTCCCAAATAAACACTCAGAGACTTATACTAATTGTAAACAGTATGGCCTATTGCTCAGGCTTATTACCGACAAACTCTTACAAATTAAATTAACCTGAATCCTCATCTATGTTTAGCCACATGGCCTGGTATCTTTTTGCAGTAACACATTCTTATCTTGCTTCCTCTTCTTTTGTCTGGAGACTTTCTGCCTTTCCTCTTCCTAGAAATCTCCTATTTGATAGCCCTGCCTATACTTCCTACCTGACTACTGCTCAACCAGCATTTTGTTAAATCAACATAAGTGACAAAACTTACAGTGAATAAGAATATTATCCTACATCACAAGGTCTTATGATTCAATTCAAAAATTATAATTATATGATATTCTCATGGTAACATTATATTTTTCCAGAACCTCTTACTATGGTTTCTGACTTTCATTATGCAGAAAGAATTGTTTTATGCATTGAAGCTGATGAATCCATTTCATATGATTCAGGATTAACGTTGTCATTTATTTAAATACAAGTAATCAGAAATAGAAATCATCCCTTACATATAACACATATCAGAACCCATATCTGTCTACCAGGCCATCTAGCACATGGTAATGATGCAATTAATCAGCTATTGCTAGGAAATGTGCTAGAAACCTCAGAATTTTATAAAAGACACAATGTTAACAGCAAAAGTTTGAAGAAAGAATTTTCCACCCACTTGGCAGCAAGCCAAATAAATTTATTTATTTATTTATTTTATATAACCAAGTCCATTTAAATGAAAACAAACATTTATAGACAATATTTGGGAATTTGGGCATTGTTCTTTCCAAACTACTACTTCCTGCTGGTAAGGGGCACTGTCATGGGGGATTCTAAGAAGATTCAGAAATCCTGGCTGTTGTCTGTAAGGCTGCTTTGTCCGGCAGTTTTGAATGTAGGATCACGTGGTACTCTGTTTCAGGTGGTCTGGCTTGATCAAACCACATTAGTCTGGAAGAAATCCACATCTTTTCATTTTCTGTGGAAACAAAATAGGAATCCTTTCCCACAGTAACTTGTCCTTGAACTTAAATTTTCGAGTCAAAGCATTTTTTTAAATTTAATTTATTATTTTACATGTTGATCCCAGTTCCCTCTTCCTACCTCCCTCCCTCTCTCCCTCCCTCCTTTCCTCCTTCCCTGCCTCCCTTTTACCCTCTCTGTCCTCTCACATGCACCCTAACCACCCTCCCTTCCCATCCCTTCACCCCAATTCCATATGTAGGGCAATGCCATCCAGTTGGGGTCATGTAGATCTGACAGGTCATGTGAAGTAGGACTAGGGCTGCTCTCCTGTCTCTAGGCTAAGGCAGTTATCCCTCCATGGGGGATGTGTTAGCAAGGTCCTTTTGTGCACCAGGGATACATCCTGGCTCCACTGTCTGAGGTCCCTTAGACTGCTCAGTTTTTCTGGCTGAGACCCATATTCAGGGGGGTCCTGAGTCAGTCCCATGCTGGCTTCCCAGCTATCAGCCAGGTGGCCCGTTAGCTCCTCCTTGTTCAGGTAAGCTGTCTCTATGTGTTTCTGCCGCCTGGTCTTGTCCTCTCCATCTGCATCTGGGTTCTCATTCGACTCAGTGTTTGCTCCTTTTTTCCAACAGGTATTTGATGAGGGCTCCATGGATAAGTTAGTTGTTGATCTCACTCTCCAGGAAGGGCATTTATGGTAGCCTTTCCATGGATGCTCAAATTGTTATTTGGAAGCAGCCTTGTAGTTCTCTAGCCAAATAAAATTTAAGGACATTTCTTACTTGTTCCTGTGTAACCAAAATCTATTATACACAGGAAGTAACCCAAATGGTACTCAAAGAAATGAAATTAATCAAATGGTTGTGCTTCATTTTGCAGAATATGGAAAATTAAAATATGTGCATCAAAACATAGATACAAATTCAGGTTTTCAGTAAGCAACTGCTTTAGGTTCTAAAAGGGCTTATTCTGTATTTACACATGTATTAGATATTAATGACCATTATAGGGATACCTATACAAATTAAGACTGCCTAAACTACAGTACATGTCTAGAGTAAAATGAAACAGATATTTTGCATATTATATAATAAATTTTATTACAGTTATACCACATAATCCTACAGGAAAAACAGTTATAAAAATATCAAAGCAGACTTTGAAATATATGCTAAATAAACAAAAAGTAATAACAGAGCCCCCCTATAGATAGATTACATAGTACTTTAGTTACTTTATTTTCTTTTAATGCTAATGGAAAAGGAAAAATGGCTGCAGAGAGATATTGGGAACAAAAACCCTGCTAAGTAAATCAGTCTATTTATTTTAAAGGTGTATTGATCTCAGAATAGATACCATGATATGTGTTGCATTGGGTAAAGTTTTTGCTTTTGTTTCCATTGGAGAAGAAAAGTTATGCATATTATCAAGATTGATATAGATTAGATTCAAACAAGAGAGACCTCTTGAATAGAAGAGGTGATACTTTATCAAACAGCTTGGTCATTCAATCCAAACAAACTTACAAGTCTAACAAATGCTTTCATTTCATCAGGTACAAAAATGTAATTTTAGTTATTATTAGAAGATAATATTTTCTGTTGGCAAAAACATTTTGTCTTCTAAGTTTGAAGAGGTCCCATTTATTAATTGTTTCTCTCAGTGTCTGTGCCTCTAGAGTTATGTTCAGGAAACAGTCTCCTATAACAATTTGTTCAAGTGTACCTCCTACTTTCTCTTCTAAGAGGTTCAGTGTGGCTGGATTGATGTAGAGGTCTTTGATCCATTTGGACTTGAGTTTTGTGCATGGCGACAGACATGGGTCTATCTGCAGTCTTCTACACACCCTCATCCAATTGTGCCAGCACCATTTGTTGAAGATGCTGTCCTCACCCCATTGTATAATTTTAGCTGTTTTGTCGAAAATCAGGATTTCCAATTTGATTACATTGGTCTACCTGTCAATGTTTATGCCAATACCAGGCTGTTTTCAGAACTATAGCTCTGTAATAGAGCTTAAAGTCAGGAATGGTGATGCCTCCTGAAGTTCTTTTATTGAATAGTGTTGTTTTGGCTATCCTGGGTCTTTTGTTTTTCCATATAAAGTTGATTATTATCCTTTCAAGGTCGGTGAAGAATTGTTGTGGGATTTTAATGGGTTTTGCACTGATTCTGTAGATTGCTTTTGGCAAGATTGCCATTTTTACTATGTTTATCCTACCTATCCAAGAGCATGGGAGATCTTTCCATTTTCTGGTATCTTCTTTAATTTCTTTCTTTAGAGTCACAAAGTTCTTATTATATAGGTCTTTTACTTGTTTGGTAAGCGTTACACCAAGATACTTTATGTTGCTTGTGGCTATTGTAAAGGGTGCTGTTTCTCTGATTTCTTTCTCTGTCTCTTTGTCATCTGAAAAAAAAGTAGGGCTACTGATTTTTTTGAGTTTATCTTGTATCCTGCTAGTCTGCTGAAGGTGTTTATCAGCTGTAGGAGTTCCCTGTTAGAGTTTATTGGGTCTCTTATGTAAACTATCATATCATCTGCAAATAGAGACAGTTTGACTTCTTCCTTTCCAATTTGGATCCTCTTGATCTCCTTTTGTTGTCTTATAGCATTAGCTAGAATTTCTAGTACAATATTGAAGAGATATGGACGAGAGGGCAGCCTTGTCTTGTTCCTGATTTTAGACGAATTGGCTTAAGTTTCTCTCCACTCAGTTTGAGGTTGGCAGTTGGTTTGCAATATATTGCTCTTATTATGTTTAGGTATGTTCCTGTTATCACTGACCTGTCCAAGACCTTTATCATGAAAGGGTGTTGAATTTTGTCGAAGGCTTTTTCCGGATCTAGGGAGATAATCATATGGGTTTTCTTTTTCTGTTTGTTTATATGGTAGATCACGTTGCTAGATTTTCCTGTGTTAAACCATTCCTGCATTCCAGGGATGAAGCCTACTTGGTCATGGTGGATGATTTCTCTGATGTACTCTGAATTCGTTTTGCCAGTATTTTATGGAGTATTTTTGCATCGATGCTCATAAGGGATATTGGTCTGTAGTTTTCTTTCTTAGTTGTGTCTTTGTGAGGCTTGGGTACCAAAGTTATTGTGGCCTCACAAAAAGATTTTGGCAATGAACCTTCTGTTTCTATCTTGTGGAACAGTTTGAGGAGTAGTGTTATTAGTTCTTCCTTGAATGTCTGGTAGAATTCTGCACTGCATCCATCTGGCCCTGGACTTTTTTCGGATGGAAGGCTTTCGATGACTGCTTCTATTTTATTGCAGGTTAAAGGTCTATTTAAGTTGTTTGTCTGGCTTCTGTAAGGCAAGGGACACATTGGACAAGACCAAACGGCAGCCCACAGACTGGGAAAAGATCTGCATCAATCCTACATCTGACAAAGGGCTGATCTCCAAAATATACAAAAAATTCAAGAAACTAGTCAACAAAACACCAAATAACCTTATTAAAAAATGGGGTACAGAACTGAAGATAGAATTCTCAATACAGGAAAACAAAAAGACTGAAAGACACTTAAGAAAGTGCTCAATACCCTTAGCTATCAGGGAAATGCAAATCAAAACAACTTTGAAATACCATCTTACCCCTGACAGAATGGCTAAAATTAGAAACACCAGTGATGACATATGTTGGAGAGGATGTGCAGAAAGGGGAACACTCCTCAACTGCTGGTGGAAGTGCAAACTCATACAGCTATTTTGGAGATCAGTATGGTGGTTCCTCAGGAAAATGGGAATTAGTTTACCACAGGACCCGGCAAAACCCCTCTTAGGCATATACCCAAAGGATTCACATCCATGCAACAAAGACATTTCTTCAACTATGTTCATAGCAGCACTATTTGTATTAGCAAAGAACCTGGAAGCAATCTAGATGCCCCTCAATTGAAGAATGGTTAATGAAGATATGGCATATGTACACAATGGAATACTACTCTGCAGAAAAAAAATAATGGTATCTCGAAATTCTCAGGCCAGTGGATGGCACTTGAAGAAACCATCCTGAATGAGGTAACCTATTCACAAAAAGAGGAACACAGTATGTACTCACTCATATATGGATTTTAGACCTAGATCAAATGATCACCTTCCTATAATTCACATCACCAGAGGAACTAGGATAGAAGGTATATTCTAAGAGATTCATATAAAGTCCCTCACAGAACTGGGAAAGGACAAGTCCCCCCCCAGAGCTCAGGGGAAGTGGGGGGGGGTAGCGAATGGAGAGAGAAGTAGGAGAAAACGAGAGGGAGGAAAGGAAAACATGTGCAACCAGGAAGATTGAGCCTGGTTAGGAATAGAAGACAGGAAAGAGAGAGAGAGAACATAAAAGAGGGAGCCAATTTTGGTTTGAAGATAAAATTGAACACAAAGAAAGGTCTAGAGGACTACAAGACTGCTCCCAACTAACAATTTGAGCTTCCGTGGAAAGGCTATCATAAATGCCCTTCCCGGAGAGTGAGATCAACAACTAACTTCTCCATGGAGCCCTCAACTAATGCCTGTTGGAAACAGGATCAAACACCCATACATAAACACTGAGTCAAACTAGAACCCAGATGCAGATGGAGAGGACAAGACCATGCGTTAGAAACACATAGAGACAGGTTACCTGAAGAAGGAGGAGCTAAGGGCCACCAGACTGATAGCTGGGAAGCCAGCATGGGACTGACTCAGGCCCCCCTGAATATGGGTCTCAGTCAGAAGGACTGAGCAGTCTAAGGGACCTCAGACAGTGGAACCAGGATGTATCCCTGGTGCACAAAAGGACCTTACTAACACATCCCCATGGAGGGATAACTGCCTTAGCCTAGAGACAGGAGAGAAGCCCTTGTCCCTACTTCACATGACCTGTCAGATCTACATGACCCCAACTGGATGGCATTCCCCTACATATGGATTTGGGGTTGGGAGATGGGAGGGGAGGGTGTTTAGAGTGCTCGTGAGAGGGCAGAGAGGGTAAAAGGGAGGGAAGGAGAGAGGGAGGGAGAGAGAGAGGGAGAGGGAACTGGAATGGACATGTAAAATAATAAATTCAGTTTAGAAAAAAATGTTTTGACTACAAAATTTAAGTTCAGGGACAAATTACTAAAGAAAAGGATTTCTATTTTTGTTTCCACAGAAAATGAAAAGATGTGGATTTCTTCCAGACTAATGTGGCATTATTAAGCCAGAGTCCCTAAAACAGAGTACCAGGTGATCCTACATTCAAAACAGCCTACAGCCAGGATTTCTTAATCTTCTTAGAATCCCCCATGACAGATCCCCTTACCAGCAGGAAGTAGTTTGGAAAGAATAACGCCCATAGTCCCAAATATTGTGTATAAATGTTTGTTTTCATTTAAATGGACTTTGTTATATAAAATAAATTAAAAAAACAAACAAAAAACAAAAACCATTTTGTCTTGACAAAGATTTAACTGGCCAATAAAGGAATTTCTCAAAGTTAGGGTTGAGGCAGTTCGGTTTTGTCTTTCTAGGTGGATAAAACATATAACTAATGAATCCATACTACATTAGACAACCGAGACATCTGATCAATGATAAGTCAACAAGAGAAAATGTCCCAAGAAAAATAGTGATTTGTCCTAATGGCATAGTAAGCATACAAGTGGATAGAATTTCATAAATATTCCCAAATATTTGTTTAGGTTGATCTCTACAAACATAAAAATATAACCTTTATGTAGTCCCAATTAAATTAAAAACCACAGCTGGATTTGGAGTGAGAGCATGGCTTTCCTATTCTCTATAGTCAATCTGCTTGTTAAAGGAAAACCCAAAATCTCTGTCTCATATCAGAAGAACCACCTAATATGGGGCAGAAGAAATCCAACATTAAGTGTTCATTATTTTGTCACTAATCTTAAAACACTTTGGTTTTATTTTTACTCTTTAAAAGTTTTCTTTTAAAGATATACATATTGTTTCAATGTTTATAAAAAGTTTATCTTTTTATGGTCATATAGAGGGATTGGTTGCAAATAGTTACTTCCTTTGTAAGGGAGGAAATTAAGTAAGGAACATGAGATTCAAGGATCAGTTTCTGAAAAGGAAAATGGGGATTTATAATAGATAGGATAAAAGGGTAGATCATTAAATCTACTTCTAGACTAAAAAGGAGCTATTAGTCTCAAATATTTTACATTGATATGGATTTTTATATATTGATACAAAATTAAGGTTATTTTTGTTATACAAAGTATTATATATGTTTTTACTCTTGTTTAAGGTGTTGTAGCTACCCAGCTCATTTCAAAATGTAATGTAAGTTCTAGTCCTGGAGAGCTATTGTTATAAACTACTTAGGATTATAAAGAAATGCAGGTTAGTAGTTAGTCATCTATAATAATCAAACTTATAGTGGTGTTAAGAATGTTTTCCAGGTCAAATAGATGTTTTAGATAGATAGGTAGTCTTCAAGTGATTCAAAGAAACTAAGGAATATGGTATTTAAGATTATTTAATGACATAAGACTTTTCATGATAGTGAGATATGTCTGCTCCTCACTGCACCAATCACTTCAAAGATGTTAGTCATCAAAGAACCTCCATATTGAGTTTGCTCTCTGTGTTGCAAAGCTAGCCATTGGGCAAGAAAGTGCAATTGCCTTGACTGTTGCCAGTATGTACAAATTGGATAAGCAGGGCACAAAAAGAGTTTGTTGAGCTTTGCCAAAACAAGGTAGGACAGTTCTTCAAATTTTCTGCTTCACAGAGAAGTCTGTCAGATATTACAGGCCTGTAGACAAAGATAGTTGGCCCGACATTGTAGCCAGCTGTTTCTGTCATTTTTATAGTTTTCGAAGTTGCTTACACCACACTTCAATTTTTACTCAGGTAATATTATGTCCTTCTTGCATCTGTGATGAGACTGGATAGTTATAGTTATAGTTTTCCTTGTTACCAAATTCAGAAAAGAAACTCACAAAACAGGTATAAAATGTATAATGTTGAGAGACATAAAAGCTTAACTTGCCTATCTAAGAAAATGTTTTAAGGTTGAAAAAGACATTAATATATTATAGAAAGAAGTTTAGGTATAAAACTTTGAACTCACCTAGATTGGATGGATAACAGTGTAGTTTCTCTGAACATTAATACATTCAAATTTAATTCATTTGCTTTAATAAAATAAAATTAACCTAGGATCAGGAGGCTTAGTTAGCAACTAATTGACATTAAGTAATTTTAGAATATCAGGGATTCTGGAAGAAGATAAAGAGATGCACAGGAAGTAGTAGTGAAAGACTTGGAAAGGAGGCTTCCTTTTGGTTTTGGGATGAGGGAAGAGAGGCATATTTTGATGGGTTTTGAAAAGAGCAAGATCAGATAGTTGCTTCTTTGTTTCTCTGATCTATCAGGTTTTCACTCTGTATCTGAATTCTGAGTCTTTATTGATCAACACAATGATAGAGACTTAATTTAAAGGTACATACAGAGGTCATGCAGAATCAAGTTATGGGAACAAATCCAGGCTGCAGCCTGAGTAGTCAGCAGGGTATCAACTTCAAGGCTCCAGGAATGCAGATGATAATTAAAATATCAATACCTGTTAAGCCAACGGAAAGGCAACACATTAATGTTTAAATAAAAATACAAAAATTCAAAGTTTGTGAATAGCTCAAAATTTTTCTTACATATTATTGCTTATTGCATTACTTAACAATAACCTCAAAAAATAAGGGGAAGATAACATACAATGTAAATAAAAAAATAAAGATATAATTATAGATGATTTTCTATTCAAATAATTGTAGGTCTTTTCTCTGTGATGATAACTCAATTTAAGTTTTCAAAATAAAAAATTTAGTTTTAAATGTATTTCATTTCTATTACTGAAAAAAAATATCCTATGGCATCCAGCATAAAGGTTTTATTTAAATTTAATTCCCAATAATTAGTTGTAAATCATCAGTCTTTTGACAGCTGCCTGTTTCATGTACATAGATGGTGAATACTTAACCAAAGACTTGTAGAAATTCGTAAAAAGACAGAAAATCAAAGATGTATTCAAAGTGCTATACTTTGAGATGTATGGAAATCTTTAAGAAAAAAATTATTTTTCATTTTAGTTAGGATATTATCTAAAAATATACACATGATTCCATTATGGCAAACATGTTTGATTTGGTAATAATAAGTCTTTAAAATGAGATGGAACTATATAAAGGAAAAGAAAGTTTCAATGTCCTTAGTTTGGATACATGCACTGGCTTGACTCCTTCAGCTACTGAGTTTATATTCCACAATGTAAGATTAACACTAGAAATATCATTTCTCAAGAAGGATTCAACAATCACCCTGCATTCTGCAAAAATTCAGCTTTGAAGTAACTTTTTTCTATGAGTGATGCTATACCCTAAATTCACACTGATTTCTCAGACCCAAGAAGGTTGTTTAAACCTCAGCAACTGAAGATGCAGCATTCTTATTCATTTTATGTATCTGAAGAATAATAACTCCAATGTATTTGTCTCACAAAGAAAACTATTAATTCTCTTTGTTTTATGGGGGTCAAACTTGATAAAATAAAACAAAGTAACCAGCTACGCATACATGAAAATAACCCAATGCAATTAACTAACAACATCTCATTGGAAATAACTTGGCCTTAGTAAATTTCCTGTGAATATATGGAGTTACATCAATATGTTCACTGAGAATAATGAAACTGAGGGCATGAAGGTTATAGTTGGTACCATGAGGTTAAGATATTCTTTAAAGTACAATCAAGAAGGTAAAGATGAACTTCTAGAAATACAACAACAGGATAAAGGTTTTCAAAAGACATAAATACAGAAGTGTAGCAAAACTATGTCTTGGTCCTTGAAGTGTGTTTTGGAGCTATGATGGAAGAAAAATAGAAACAATTGTACTTATAACTGATTACATTAGTAGCTTACTGAAGCTGGGGAGTTTTCTTTTAATAAATTTATTTTACATCCTGACTGTAGTTTCCCCTCCCTCTTCTTCTCCCATTCCCTCTCACCACTTCCATTCTCTCACAATCCACTCCTCCTGTTTCTGTTTACAAAAGGGCAGACCTCCCATGGATATCAACAAAGCATGTCATATCTAGTTGCAGTAAGACTAAGCACCTCCCCTTTTATTAAGGCTGGGCATAGCAGCCCAGTATGAATAAGAGGTTCCCAAAAGCCAGTCAAAGTCTTAGTGACAGCCTCTTCTCCCACTTTTAGGAGTCCCACTAGTAGACCAAGCTACACAGCTGTCACATATATCCTGAGGACCTAGGTCCATTCAATGTGGGTTTCCTGGTTGTCAGTTCAGTCTCAGTAAGCTCCCATGAGCCTAGGTTAGTTCCATATGTTGGTTTTCTTGTGATGTCCTTTGACCTCTCTGGCTCTACAATCCTTCCTGCCTTTCTTCAGGAGGATTCCCCCAGCCCTCCTAATGTTTGGCATGGATCTCTTCATCTGTTTCCATCAGTTACTGGAGAACTTTTGTTTTTAACTGGTAGCCTGCCATATATTTTCTTGCATGTGCTTATTAATGCTCCACCTTAACCTTTCCCTTAATGATTGCCTTAGAGTTCATAATGTAAGATTATCCCGGCCTCAAAAAGTGAGAAGACATTGGTAGACTTTACAGAGACAAATACTGGCAGTCTTAACACACAAAACTGCAATGAAGATTCTTCAGAAGTAATTCTAGTGAGCTCTCAAAGCTGCAAATGGAGGCTGGCACTCTACTAACAGAATATAGAGGTGATAAGCTGCATAGTAGCAAGTATGAGTACAATTTGATTTTAACACCCTGTTGTTTACTGTCAGCTATGCATATAACAAATGAATAAAATGAATAAAAAAGGAGATTTGCAAATCTGTAGATCTTGGAACGAAATGCCAGCCTCCTGAACAAGCAGACATATTGCACAAAATTTCCCTAAACCAAAAAAGAAACAAAATAATATTTTACTTCTGATAGTGTTTTAGAAAATATATAGACTAGAAGAGAATCATATTGTCTGACTCTACCATTATTTTTGTTATTATTATTATTATTATTATTATTATTATTATTATTATTACTATTATTATTATTGGTGTGAGAGTCAGGTAAGAGTGAAGAGATATATTCAAATGTTTCTAGGAACACAGTGAACACAATAAAACACCCACATGAAACTTACAATTTCAAAAGTTGAGGAAATCCAAAGGGTTCCAATGATTTTTATAATACTTCTATTTTTCAAGTACCCTCAGCTACTAAATGGAAAATCAGAAAAACTTAGTTCTTATAACTTCACTTCTAGTTTATTAATACTTCTTACCCTTCAATTCATACAAGGCAGTAGACTTGTTCTTCCAGTATACTTACTATTCATTGATAACATTTTCAAAATGACATTTGTGTATGACATATTAATTAGCTTACATTTACTAAATATAAATGTCCATGTAAATTACATTTTCATCCTTTTGTTCTCTAATAGGAATATATTTGATTAGAACAACAATCATTTCTATTGTTCATATAACATCAAGGGGAACTTGAAAGATGACTTCATGGTCTACTGATGCCCCATGGAACAATGAAACAAAATTGTCCCTCAGATTATTGGGTTACTGTTAGAGCCATTAAACTAAGTTAGTCAGTGAGAACTTTCCAAATAAAACCTCCAATTATAATGTACAATTTCTAATGTTACTGTATTCCAAGTAACGTTAAACTTCAAGAACTTTGGAAGCAAAGTTAGGGTAATTAGCACTTCAATTTTCTAAGTCATTTGATCTGGCTTTGGATATCCAGTCATCTGTAAAATACCCTCTTCTCTAAATATTTCTAGGCTGCCAAACTTTGTTTCTCATTCACTCTGTTGTGAATTTGGTGGCACCAATTCTTGCCCAATGTGTTGAGCCATTTCCTGCTTTCTGATGTTTCTTCAGACAAGTCTGTTCCTCTACCATCATAATTTATTCCATTCTACCATCATTTGAATTTGTCATTACAGTATAAACAGCATTGCAAAGTGTGCCAGATCCTGATGGTACCACATGCTACTGGTAGCTTGGCAGTTCCCTTTCTGGCCCAAACTGTTCCTCTTCAGGCCAAACTTGACCTTTAACTATAGCCACTGTGTATATTTTGTATGTCCTGGAGTTGTCTCTTATGTAATATTGAATGAACTCTGATGTTACTAAGAAATAGCATTTAATTTTCTTGTAGTTCTATACCCATGTATCTGGTCATGTTTAAGTAGCTGATATTCTACCCAATTTGACTCCTTTTGAACATCTAAAAACAAACAAACAAACAAACAGAAAAACCAGTACATCAAATTAATGACGGGTAGCTACTAATAATGTGCTACATTTCCAAGTAAGGTCTTAAAAACTATTGGGGCAAAATATCAACAGAAAATAATAATTTTCAAGTACAAAATTAAATTTCAACATCTTTCACAATTTCTTTCCAAATACCAAGATAAAAACCCAAACTTTGAATACTTTGGAATCCACCTTACATGAACCTTCTCCTCTTTGCCTAACTAAAAGATCATTAACTGGTGAGATACTTACCAATGTAAGCCACTGGCCTGCAAGATAGATTAATTTCAGGCTATGGCTGCACAGAGAATATCTCTAGTCAATGACAGAGGAGTAAGAGAAGCATCTACTCTATCCCTATTTTGCTTTTAATGTATGATACACATGTGTTTTAATTTTAGCAAGATAAAAGAACATTTTGAAGGCAATACTTATAATTGTCTCATGGCAGTTAGCCAAACAAACCCCCCCCCGAAATATGAAGAGATAAAAACCAGCCAGTTTTCTTTTAAATGTTGACTAATGGCTGATGGTTGTTCGGAGTTCAGTAAGAAGCTCTCATATATGAATTAAGAACTGACTAGTGTTATCCAGGATTATTTGGGATGTAGCTGGAGTGTGAGAATTCCACACTGATTGTCTATATGTTTTAAAAGGTTGATTTTCTACAAAAACAAAATAGAAACAAATTACCTTTATCCATAAGAAGCCCATTATAAGTGAGATTGCCTTTCTGAAATCCATGTTAGATGGGATTGCAATGTCTGAATGGAAGTCTTTGCTTTATGAAAATTATAATTATTTCAATTTTTGTCCACAATCAGCTTGAAATGTTGCAAAACTCTGCAGGTGCTTGCTGTTATAACAAAACCATGGGAACAGATGGTGCAAGGTACAGGCCAGTTCAAGGGATTAAATGTGAGGCTTTTGAATTTTAAAATTAAAGCTGGGTTATCTTGGGAAAACCTGTTTGGCAAATATTCTTGCTTTAAAAATAAAAATAAAAAAGTTATCCAAATTTTCTTGATAAGCTTATTTATATTCAAATGACTAGGAAAATTAAATAGTTATAAAATACACTTGGCGGGGTACGACTCACCTGACCAAATTAAAATATGAAATGCTCACTCCCATTATGGTGCTAAATCTTTGCATGCAGTGACCCCTCTTATGTTCAATTGCTAATAGGAACCAATTTCTTTGGTCAAGAGGGTGCTTTCCATGTTCTGAAATAAAGATGTCTTAACTGTCTTGCTTAAATGGACATAAAATAATGGTTTAGTTGAAGCAGTGATGATTAAAGGGCTGTGTCGTTTTCTAGCTATGGAACAAATAACATAAATTAAGTTTCAAAACTTAACATGATCAATTAGACTTCGTGATTTTGTCTAAATCTATGTGAAAGAAGTACATTAAAATAATTATTGAAAATATCACCCTCACTATATTTATTCTCACATAACTAGAATATTTTATAATAAAACAGGGCATCACAATACAAGTTAGTATATGTGAACCACTGTTATATAACATTACGTATAGACATCTACTGTATTGTTCATATTTTCTTTGTAAGATATATATATATATATGTATGTATACATACACACACATACATACATACACACACACACATATATATATATATATATATAAAAATCATGACAGTTGCTAAAAAATAATAAAGCTAGAATAAAGAATGGTGAGTTTTGACCCTGTTTTATTTTCTGCTTATATAATGTATTTGTTAACTATCATCTGTATAGTAGTACCCATTTTATACATAAAAGGTCAAAATCTTCAGAAAACCTGGAAATGCTAGTATCACATCATTGAAAAATGGCAGTATAAGGAGAACTCATGTTCTTGTTTCAATTGACTGACTTAATTGGTATGACATCAATTATTTAAGGTCGTATACAAACAGGTTGTTGGTTTTATTCTGGAAAATCTGTCAAATGGCTTAATACCATGTTTTTATTTAGTTGTTTTGTTCTTTGGGGTTTTTTTCCTCCTTTCTTTACTAGGTTTTAGTGTTAGTCAAGATCATGGTAGCAATTGTTCATATATTATCTGGGAGATCAAGGTGATTCTATGAAATTGAATGTGTTAAACATATACATAATGTTTTGGTATATTCACTAGAAATATTGGGCAAGTAAATCTTAGTCTTTGACTTTGGTATGTTTGTAAGACAATTTGGGCAGTATCTCTGGCAATATGTTGAAGATGTTTCATATTGATTGAATTTAATCTATGAAAATAGTTAAATAAATAAATAGGGCAATTCCTATTTTAAATGTTCTTCTTTTTGAGACAGTGTCTTTCTGTGTAGCCCTGCCTATCGTGGAACTTGCTATGCAGATGAGGTTGACCTCAAACTCATAGAGATCTACCTGCCTATGCCTCCTGAGTGCTGGGATTAAATTCATTGGCTACCACCACCTGTCCTTATTTTAACTACAAATAAACCATGGCTCTGATTAAAAGCATATGCCTTTAATCCCAGCACTTTGGGAGGCAGAGGAAGGTGGATCTCTGTGAGTTCAAGGCCAGCCTGTTCTACAGAGTGAGTTTCAGGACAGTCAGGGTTACACAGAGAATCCTTGTATTGAAAAAAAGAAAAAAAAATAAATGAAAAGAAGAAGAAAAACAGCAGCATCAACAACACCACATACTACCATCAACAACAACAAAATAAAACCATGATTCCTTCCAGAAAAGGTAATTCATATATATATATATATATATATATATATATATATATTATAATATATTTATTAATTTAAATTAGAAACAATCTTATTTTGCATATTAATCTCAGTTCCCTCTCCCTCCCACCCTTCCATCCCCCCACTAACCCCCACATCCCATCCCCCATTCACTCTTCAGGGAGGGTGAGTCCTTCCAAGATGGATCATCATAATCTGTCAAGTCATTTGTGGAAAGAAGGCCCTTTTCCTTGAATTTAGTCTAAAAAGTCTGTCCATTCAATAGGGATACATCCTGGTTCCATTGCCAGAGCCTCCATAGACTTCCCAGTCCTCCTAGCTGACACCCATGATCAGGGGTCCTAGTTTGGTAATATTTTGGTTCCCCAGCTATCAGACTGAGGTCTATGAGTTCCTACTTGCTCAGGTCAGCTGTTTCTGTGGGTTTTCCTAGCACAGTTTTGACCCCTTTGTTCATCACTCCTACCTCTCTATAACTGGATTCCAGGAGTTTGACTTAGTGATTATCTGTAGATCTCTGTTTCTTCTTCTATTAGCTACTGGATGAAGGCTCTAGGATGTCATTTAAGGTAGTCATCATTCTCATTATAGGTGAATGGCCTTGAAAGTAGCCTCTCCACTATTGGTTAGGATCGTAGTTAATCCTTAATCTTTTGCCTAAAAGTACAATGCTGAGAAGTACAGATGTATAACACAGATACTAGCACAACAAGCTAAAACCACTGCATTATTTCATCTCAAAAAGAAAGGGAAATGTTATACAGAAAATAAAATGTGGGAAATCATCATAATTGTTATTTAAATGAAACATTACAATATTGAGTTTGGGAGGCAGTGTTACAAGAGGTAGTGCACTTCAAATTGAGTCTTTTTTGAAGGAAAATAGATAATGCCTATTGGCCTTGAGGAGGAGTGAGTGTAAGCATGGGAATCGAAAACATCATGATAGTTCTTGGTCCAGGGAGAGATGACTATGGTTATTTAAGGGAGAACTATCCCCGACTTACTCTAACAGAATTATACTAGTCCTATGTGTGGAGGGACACAAAATCAACCATAAGTGAATTAAAATATGTTTTATAGAACTTAAAGTCATGTTTGTTCAAAATGAAATAATAATATTTATTCATTTATTATTAAAATGTGAATTTATTTAATAATGTGCATTTCAATATTTACATTCTATAATGATTTTACAAAATGTACTTTGATCATATTTATCTTACTCACAAAATTCCTAGCTCCAATCCCTTACCAAAATTAGTGTCCACTTTATTCATTTGTTTGTTTTTGACATGGAGTCCAATTTGTGCCACCTATATACTCTTGGCTGTGTGGATTTAAGATGGACCATGTTCCATCTCCCAGTGCCCATACCCTTAAAGAAAACTGACTGTCCTTTTCCCTTCAGTTGTAAATTGTCAATAGGTTCTTAACCTAGGTTAGGAGTTCATGTCTACCTACACTCTACATCTTGATATTTTTATTGCTCGAGCTTTTGAAGACTTGAGTATGCTGTCACAACTGCTATGAGCTTGTATGTGTTTTTGTGCTATCCAGCAAACACCAATTTTTTGTAGTTACCTACCCTTTATGTCCACATATATTCTACCTTTGTATCTGAGCCTTAGAAAAGAGGGTGTATATCTCATTTAGAACTGAACATTCTGCAGTCTAGTATTCTTTTTTTATTATTTTATTATTATTAATATTTTATTTAATTTTATATAACAAAGTCCAATTAAATGAAAACAAACATTTATACACAATATTTGGGAATTTGAGCATCGTTCTTTCCAAACTACTTCCTGCTGGAAGGGGGCGCAGTCATGGGGGATTCGAAGAAGATTCAGATATCCTGGCTGTAGTCTGTAGGGCTGTTTTGTCCAGCTGTTTTGAATGTAGGATCACCTTGTACTCAGTTTCAGGCGGTCTGGCGTGATCAAATCACATTAGTCTGGAAGGAATCCACAGATTTTCATTTTCTGTGGAAACAAAAATAGAAATCCTTTTCCCCAGTAACTAGTCCTTCAACTTAAATTTTGGAATCAAAGCATTTTTTTTAATTTAATTTATTATTTTACATGTCGATCCCAGTTCCCTCTCCCTCCCTCCCTCCCTCTCCCCATCCTTCTCTCCTTCCCTCCCTTTTACCCTCTTTGCCCTCTCACATGCACTCTAAACACCTTCCCCAACCATCCCCCCACCCCAATTCCATATGTAGGGGAATGCCATCTAGTTGGGGTCATGTAGATCTGACAGGTCCTGTGAAGTAGGGACTAGGGCTTCTCTCCTGTCTCTAGATTAAGGCAGTTATCCTTCCATGGGGGATATGTTCGCAAAGTCCTTTTGTGCACCAGGGATACATCCTGGTTCCACTATCTGAGGTCCCTTAGACTGCTCAGTCCTTCTGGCTGAGACCCATATTCAGGGGGGCCTGAGTCAGTCCCATGTTGGGTTACCAGCTATCAGTTTAGTGGCCCTTAGCTCCTCCTTGTTCAGGGAACCTGTCTCTATGTGTTTCTGCTGCATGGTCTTGTCCTCTCCATCTGCATCTGGGTTCTAGTTTGACTTAGTGTTTATGTATGGGTGTTTGATCCTGTTTTCAACAAGCATTAGTTGAGGGCTCCATGGAGAAGTTAGTTGTTGACCTCACTCTCCGGGAAGGGCATTTATGGTAGCCTTTCCACGGAAGCTCAAATTATTAGTTGGGAGCAGTTTTGTAGTCCTCTAGACCTTTCTTTGTGTTCAATTTTATCTTCAAACCAATATTGGCTCCCTCTTTTATGTTCTCTCTCTCTCTCTCTCTCTCTCTCTCTCTCTCTCTCTCTCTCTCTCTCTCTCTCTCTCTCCTGTCTTCTATTCCTAACCAGGCTCAATCATCCTGGTCACACATGTTTTCCTTTCCTCCCCCTCATTTTCTCCTACTTCTCTCTCCATTCGCTGCTCCCCCTATTTCACCTGAACTCTGGGGAACTTGTTCCTTCCCAGTTCTGTGAGGGACTTTATATGAATCTCTTAGAATATACCTTGTATCCTAGTTCCTCTGGTGATGTGAATTATAGGCAGGAGATCATTTGATCTAGGTCTAAAATCCATATATGAGTGAGTACATACTGTGTTCCTCTTTTTGTGACTGGGTTACCTCATTTAGGATGGTTTCTACAAGTGCCATCCACTAGCCTGCGAATTTCAAGATACCATTATTTTTTTCTACAGAGTAGTATTCCATTGTGTAGATGTGACACATCTCCATTAACCATTCTTCAATTGAGGGGCATCTAGGTTGCTTCCAGGTTCTTGCTATTACAAATAGTGCTGCTATGAACATAGTTGAACAGATGTCTTTGTTGCATGGATGTGAATCCTTTGGATATATGCCTAAGAGGGGGATTGCCGGGTCCTGTGGTAAACTAATTCCCATTTTCCTGAGGAACTGCCATACTGATCTCCAAAATGGCTGTATGAGTTTGCACTCCCACCAGCAGTGGAGGAGTGTTCCACTTTCTCCACATCCTCTCCAACATAAGCCATCACTGGTGTTTCTAATTATAGCCATTCTGTCAGGGATAAGATGGTATCTCAAAGTTGTTTTGATTTGCATTTCCCTGATAGCTAAGGATGTGGAGCATTTTCTTAAGTGTCTTTCAGCCTTTTTGATTTCCTCCATTGAGAATTCTTTCTTCAGTTCTGTACCCCATTTTTTAATAGGGTTATTTGGTGTTTTGTTGACTAGTTTCTTGAGTTCTTTGTATATTTTGGAGATCAGCCCTTTGTCGGATATAGGATTGGTGAAAATCTTTTCCCAGTCTGTGGGCTGCCATTTGGTCTTGTCCACTGTGTCCTTTGCCTTACAGAAGCTTCTAAGTTTGAAGAGGTCCCATTTATTAATTGTTTCTTTCAGTGTCTGTGCCCCTGGAGTTATGTTCAAGAAGCGGTCTCCTATACCAATTTGTTCAAGGGTACCTCCTACTTTCTCTTCTAAGAGGTTCAATGTGGCTGGATTGATGTTGAGGTCTTTGATCTATTTGGACTTGAGTTTTGTGCATGTCGACAGACATGGGTCTATCTGCAGTCTTCTACACACCCTCATCCAATTGTGTCAGCACCATTTGTTGAAGATGCTGTCCTCACCCCATTGTATAATTTTAGGTATTTGTCAAAAATCAGGTGTACGTAGGTGCGTGGATTAATATCAGGATTTCCAATTTGATTCCATTGGTCTACCTGTCTACCTGTCTATTTTTATGCCAATACCAGGCTGTTTTCAGAACTATAGCTCTGTAGTAGAGCTTAAAGTCAGGAATGGTGATGCCTCCTGATATTCTTTTATTGAATAGTGTTCTTTTGGCTATCCTGGGTCTTTTGTTTTTCCATATAAAGTTGATTATTATCCTTTCAAGGTGGGTGAAGAATTGTTGTGGGATTTTAATGGTGATTGCATTGAATGTGTAGATTGCTTTTGGTAAGATTGCCATTTTTACTATGTTAATCCTACCTAACCAAGAGCATGGGAGATCTTTCCATTTTCTGGTATCTTTAATTTCTTTCTTTAGAGTCACAAAGTTCTTATTATGTAGGTCTTTTACTTGTTTGGTAAGCGTTACACCAAGATACTTTATGATGCTTGTGGCTATTGTAAAGGGTGCTGTTTCTCTGATTTCTTTCTCTGTCTCTTTTTTGTCTGAAAAAAAGTAGGGCTACTGATTTTTTTGAATTTATCTTGTATCCTGCTAGGTTGTTGAAGGTGTTTATCAGCTATAGGAGTTCCCTGGTAGAGTTTATTGGGTCGCTTATGTAAATAAACATATCATCTGCAAGTAGAGACAGTTTGACTTCTTCCTTTCCAATTTGGATCCTCTTGATCTCCTTTTGTTGTCTTATAGCATTAGCTAGAACTTCTAGTACGATATTGAAGAGATATGGACGAGAGGGCAGCCTTGTCTTGTTCCTGGTGTTAGAGGAATTGGCTTAAGTTTCTCTCCATGCAGTTTGATGTTGGCAGTTGGTTTGCAATATATTGCTCTTATTATGAGTAGGTATGTTGCTGTTATCCCTGACCTCTCAAATACCTTTATCATGAAAGGGTGTTGAATTTTGTCGAAGGCTTTTTCCACATCTAGGGCGATAATCATATGGTTTTTCTTTTTCTGTTTGTTTATATGGTGGATCACGTTGATAGATTTTCATATGTTAAACCATCCCTGCATTCCCGGGATGAAGCCTACTTGGTCATGGTGGATGATTTTTCTGATGTATTCTTGAATTCGGTTTCCCAGTATTTTATTGAGTATTTTTGCATCGATGTTCATCAGGGATATTGGTCTGTAGTTTTCTTTCTTAGTTGTGTCTTTGTGAGGTTTGGATACCAAAGTTATTGTGGCCTCATAAAAAGAGTTTGGCAATAAACATTCTGTTTCTATCTTGTGGAACAGTTTGAGGAGTAGTGTTATTAGTTCTTCCTTGAATGTCTGGTAGAATTCTGCATTGAATCCATCTGGCCCTGGACTTTTTTCCGTTGGAAGGCTTTCGATGACTGCTTCTATTTCATTGTCGGTTACAGGTCTATTTAAGTTGTTTGTCTGTTCTCGATTTAATTTTTGTAAGTGATAGTTATCCAGAAACTTGTCCATTTCCTTCGAATTTTCAATTTTTGTGGAATACAGATTTTCAAAGTATGACCTGAAAATTATCTGGATTTCCTCTGTGTCTGTTGTTATGTTCTCCATTTCGTTTCTGATTTTGTTAATTTGCCTGTTCTGTCTCTGCTTTTTTGTTAATTTGGATAAAGGTTTGTCTATCTTGTTGATTTTCTCAAAAAAACCAAATCTTTGTTGCATTGATTTTTTTATTGTTTTCCTGGTTTCTATTTTGTTGATTTCAGCCCTCAAGTTGATTATTTCCTGGCATCTACTCCTGAGGGGTGAATTCGCATCTCTCTGTTCTAAGGTTTTCAGTTGGGCTGTTAATTCTCTTATGTGACTATCCTCTGTTTTCTTCATATGGGCACTTAGTGCAATGAAATTCCCTCGTAGCACTGTTTTCAAGGTGTCCCATAAGTTTGGGTATGTTGTATCCTCATTCTCTTTGAGTATTAGAAAGTCTTTAATTTCTTTCTTTATTTCTTCTTTGACCCAGGAGTGTTGCAATTGCACATTGTTCATTTTCCATGAGTTTGCAGGTTTTCTGCTATTTGTGTTGTTGTTGAATTCCAATTTTAAAGCATGGTGGTCCGATAAGATACAGGGGACTATTCCTATTCTCTTGTATCTGTTGAGATTTGTTATGTCTCCTAGTATGTGGTTGATTTTAGAGAAGGTTCCATGTGGAGCAGAGAAGAAGGTATATTCTTTTGTGTTTTGATGGAATGTTCTATAGATGTCTGTTAACCCCAGTTGAGACATAACTTCTGTTAATTCTTTTGTTTCTTTGTTGAGTTTCTGATTTTTGGTCCTGTCTAGTGTAGAGAGTGGTATATTGAAGTCTCTCACTATAAGTGTGTGAGGTTTTATTTGAGCTTTACCTTTTAGTAGTGTTTCTTTTACGAATGTGGGTGACTTTGTATTAGGAGCATAGTTGTTCAGAACTGAGACTTTTTGTTGATGGATTTCTCCTGCGATGAATATGAAATGAACGTCTTCATCTCTTTTGACTAATTTTGGTATGAAGTCTAACTTGTTAGATAATAGGATAGCTACGCCTGCTTGCTTCTTATTTCCATTTTATTGGAAAATCTTTTCCCAACCCTTTACCCTGAGGTAATGTCTATCTTTGAAGCTAAGATGTGTTTCTTGTATGCAGCAGAAGGATGGATCCTGTGCAGTCTAGTATTTTATGTACCTTGATTACATGTGGGTCTCCATGTTAATTAGCATATGCTACAAAAATAAACTTTCATGGTTGATGACTGAAATATGCACTCATCTATGGGTATAAGGATAAGCTATTAGGAGTAAATTTAATAATATATTAATTTTGGAAAATAATATTAGTTAGCTTATATCTAGAAGCTATGTTCTAACCAGCCATGTGTTCCTTAAGTGGTAACAGTGGTATGACTTTCAGTTTGTGATGTTGGCTTTAATCCTATCATCAAATGGTTGGTTACTCTTATGACATTTGTGTCATTATTGTACCAATAGGTGTGTCTTGGTAGACCAGTCATTATAGTGATTCACAAGGTTAACATGGTTAAAAGTTTTCTTTTCTTCTCTGGTATTATGTATTGCATCATCCTGTACTATAAAACCGAGCCAGTGGGGATCTAACTTCAAGTGAATACCAACTTGTTTTCACTTTGTTCTATAATTCAGGAATGTGATCTCTTCAATAACAATGTCTTACACCAATGTTCTGTGGAGCATCAAATGAAATTAGTAATAGTCAATAATGTTGGATCTTCATGAGATCTTACTGACTAAAAATTCCAAAAGAGGTAACCCATTTTAGCATACTTACCTGTGGTGTCTAGTGGGGGCATTGTCACCCTTTTATATGGTAATACAGTTTAAATTATATATATATATATATATATATACATATATATATATATATATATATATATATATATATTAGGGTGCTTCTACAGTAATGGATTTCCATGTGACTTTATATATATATATATATATGCCACAGTCATTCTGTGAGATAGCTTATATCCACATAGATAAAACTCAAACTTTTCTTTCCTCACTTTTGGATGTTTGTTTCAAATCCTCAGATATGTGCATTTCAATTGAAATATCCATAGAGCTCAAGAAATTAGTCATGGGTCAAGGCAGGTAGTTTCAATGGATGCAAGTAGTATAAAAGGTAACAGGGGAATATGCCCAGAAGGATTAAATTGATGTAGGTAATAAGAGGACAGGATAGATATTCATTTTTAGAAGGTATCATAGGTATTAAGATAGGATAATGTAGTAGAGGCTACATTTTCAATAAGTAGGGAGATAGAACACATACTCAAACCTATGCCTATTAATTTTGCTTCACTCTACCTACAGGAATATTTAAAATATTCTCCAAATTTATGGTTATATTTTGAAATGCCATATGAAATTAAAACTTGCTTAATTTTTGGTTATTTATTTTTACAACTAAATGTGAGAAAAGCAGTAACAACCATTGCAATTAGAAACATTTACACAATGGAGTACTAATCAGATGTTAAAAATAAGGACACCAGGACATTTGAGAGCCAATGGATGAAACTAAAAAACAATTATCCTGAGGTAACCCAGACTGAGAAAGACAAACATGGTGTGTACTGTAGTGGGATATTCACTTTGTCTCCTTCTGTGGCACTGACCATGTCCATTGTGGGTGGAGCCATGGACAGAAGTAACCTGGGTTATTAGGTCTGAGGAGGAGCTGGGGAATGCTCTCTGGCAAGCTGCATGGGGACAGGAGGACTTCTGGAGGCATTCTTAAAGCAGGAACCTGCTGGCGCTCACCTGTCTATGTTGTGAGTTATTTCTCCCTGAATAAACATCTGTTTGGCCTAATTGTTTATCCTGATCCTTAGTAAACCACCATAATGTACTTACTCATAAGTGGTTATTAGCTGTAAAATTAACAATAACTATGCTACAATCCACAGACCTAGAGACTAGAAAGTTCATGGGGGTGGATCTTGCTAGGTAGGGGAAATAGAAGGGATTTCATTGATGAACATGTAGAGATGAGAACATGAGTGATCAGATTGGGGAAGTGAGAAGAGGGAGAGTACTGAAAGACACTACTGGAAAGGGCTGTTCATTTCAGGGGGAAATTAAAAAAAAAATAACCTGGCAAATGGAATCTCCTGGGAATCTACAAGGTTAATTCAAGCTAAGATTCCTAGCAATAAAGAATACATGAACATCTCCTTTGACCAGATTTGTGCCTACCCCAATTGTTATCAGAGAGGTTTCACCCAGCAGCTGATGGAAACAGATGCAGACTCACAGCCAAACATTAGGCATATTTGGATATTCCTGCAGAAGAGGAAGAGAAACGATTGCAAGAGGGGCCAAGGACACCACAAGAAAACTCACAGAATCAACTAATCTTGGATCACAGGACCTCACAGAAAATAAACCAATAGCCAGGGAGTCTGAGTGGATCTGACTTCGACAGTTGTTTAGCTTGATTCTCTTTTGGGACTCCTAACAATGAGAACATGGGTTACCTCTGACACAGTCTTTTGAGACCATAATCCTCATACTGGGTCTCCTTGCCCAGAATTAATACATGGGTGGAAAGGACTTGGAGAATGTAGGGGAGGGGAAACTGCATCATGACTATAAAATAAATAAATAAAGAAGTTTATTAAGAAAAATAAAAAACAAAACTATACAACAAAGTGTAATCTTCTACTTTAAATATTTCACTACATCTAAAACAAAACTTCCTGGTTATACATTACCATTTTGGAACTTCAGCTCTTCACATGTTTATAAGAAGAAGAATCAACGTATTCTATATTTTCTGCAGTAGTAAAAACAACCTTTCAAGCTCTTATGGGAAAGTGGATGAAATGGGTGGGATAGAAATCAAATTCAGAATATTTCAGGAATTTCATTAGTACATGTAACAACTGTAACATCTTCAGAGGGTGTTGAAGACACAAATTCCTGTGTATTGTGAAATAGCATAGGGCCATACCTTATTACATCTTTTTATTGAAGTTAGAGGCCATTGATTTGAAGAAAGTGTGGGCAGGGGAATATAACAAGGTTTGGTGGGAAGAAGGGGAAGGGAGAATTGTTTATATTATAAACTCGCTTTTCACCCTGCCATGAGTTTCACTAGCTGTTAACTGAACAGAGAACAATAGTTCTTTCAAACCTGAAACATCCTGACAATCTAATAGTAGTATATTGTTGCATCCTCCTTGGTAATGTGATAGAGAACACATATATCACGATTTCTTATCCAACGACAGTCTATTTCTAGTTCATAATATAATCATTTAGCACAGACATTTTACTCACTTTCCTGGGCTTGATATCTCTAAGAGTTTGTATTTATTAAGCCTGTTAGGAATAGAGAGACTCTGAAAGGTGCTGTAAATTATTTGTGCGGTTGAACTTAAGATCTTATAAAGGGATGTGTTCTGACTCAAGTAAGCCAGCAGCTGATCTGATGGGACCTGGTGGCAAAGGCTTAGGAGGACATGACAGTGGCAGAGAAAGTAGGTTGATGAGGTTCTGTGCCACTGAAAGCCAATTTGGTCTTGATAATGGACTGACTTTTCTTTCTCCTTTCATGTAGCTGACCTATCTTGTCTAAGTAAAGGTTTTATAGGCTTTAATTAGGTAGCATGGTTGGAGAGTTGGCACAGAACAAAAGTCTGCCAGATCAGACCAAGCTTTCTGCTTTGTACACGAGACATTTCATTGGGATGTTTTATTTGGCAGGTACAGGCTGGCAAGCATAACTGATCAAAATTAACTAGAAAGGATAAAAGTAGCTTCAGGGAGCAATCTAAATTTTAAAAAAGGAATTTACAGTGAAGGCCTTTGTCTTTCTCCCTGTACTGTCTCCTTGGAGCACATACTCCTTATTATGTGAACTTGCCTGGTGGCATGGCCCATATTTATTCTAGCCTAAATTTAGAAACAATATAACCTGAAGAGTCCAACTACACTCAGTGTGTTGAGACATTG
Source organism: Phodopus roborovskii (assembly GCF_943737965.1). Lineage (NCBI taxonomy): Eukaryota > Metazoa > Chordata > Mammalia > Rodentia > Cricetidae > Phodopus > Phodopus roborovskii. Next base: position 47,557,336 of record NW_026126418.1, read on the forward strand.
TAGTAAGTATTATTTAGGATATTTTTCACCCTAAATTTATTTTCTAAGGAGATTTTCTTTTATCTAAAAATAACTGTAATCCAGACTTTATTATTCAACAAAGAAGGACAATCCTTATATTAAAACACTTATTAGAGAAAAATACCATCTATTATTGTCATAATCAGGTAAAATATTATTTAATAGGAGTATACTCTGCTACATCAAAATTATGGTGTCTAGCATTCTGATGCATGGTAATGATTTGATACCAAAGTATATATTTCTGTAAGCAATGAAAAATATAGTACTTCAGTTGTTTCAAGCTTTATGATGTTTCTCGTTTTAAATTATTCACATTTTTTTCAATTTGCATACTGTTTACTATATCTCAGGATTTAAAAAAATATCACCAATTTTGAAATGAATATTAGCATACATTGGTAGGAGAGAATGGAATATAGGCCAAATGTCTAATAGCCAAACCATATGGTTCTAATCCTAATTGGAGTATTCTTTTAGTGGAAATAATTGGATTTACTCAGGGTACTAGAGATATATTTATTGATTTTAGAAGTCCTAAGAATCTTAGTTGAAGGAAGAGTTTGCGTCATTTGTTTCATGTCCATTAATGAAAGGAAGAAATAATCATGTCAACAGTTACAAAACAGTAAATATATATATATTCCCAATGTTATTTAGAATGCTTGTCTCAATTACAGAAATCATACACAGAATAATTATGGAGGACAGACTTCATGCTTCAGGTGGAAGCTTTCTCATTTCCTTGTAGTCCTAGAATAGAATCAAACATTTATGACCAAGAGAAACTTGGAATTTTTCTTTATCTTACACTTCTGATTGAAGACACCTTTCCCACAAGCATCTAACTATTCACTTTAAAATCAGACATAATTAGGAACAATTAACGAGTATTCTCACAATTTGTCTTTGGTATATTTTGTGTATATAATAGTACAGTGTTTATCCTTTCAGATACTTTCTTACAGTCTACACTCAGCCATAATAAAAATAATTAAAGAGTATGTTCAATATTTGTCTTTGGTATATTTTGTGTATATCACAGCACAATTTATATCCTATAAGACACAATATTACACTTTTACTTATACTGAAAATGATTATTTCTTATAAGTAATTAAAACTGGGCAATGATAGTAATTGCCCTATAGTATTTATGGGGTCAAAATGTTAAACATTTCAATGTGAAGACTAAAAGACTATAAGACTAAAAGAAATGTTTCGTTTATATGAGTAACAGCTGACTAATTACATTAGCCATTTTTTTAAGGGCAGTCCTGTCTTCCAATGCATACCTCTAATTGTTATTCCTAGGATAAGTTCTATATGATAAAAGTAAAACCAACTATACAATATAAAATCAATAATATAGGGTTATTTAGTCTATAAAAACAAGAAAAACACAAATCATTTCTCAAGAATGAGCAGAAAATAATAATCATACATTATATAAAAAGAAGTTCTTCTGGATAATAAGTGTAGCCAGAGTCTGACAGCAGGCATGAAAGAAGCTAGACAATGTGAGTGCTGGTATTAGAAGCCAACACAGATCTGAAGGCTTGGATATCAACATTTCCCTTTTAGATCTATTATTGTGATGAAACATTGACAACAAGCAACATGTGGAGGAAAGTTTTTATTTTTTTCTCATAGTCCATAATGAAGCGAAGTTGGGGAAAGGAAGAAACTGAAGCAGAAACCACTGCTATTTACTGTCTTGTTCTCCATAGTTTATCTGTTTACTTTGCTGTTTAACCTGGGGCCCTCTTTTTAGGATATCAGTGATAACTGTGGGCTGGGCTCTTCTGCATCAAGCACTAATGAAGAATATGACTCACAGATTTACAATCTGTTGGAGACAATCCCTTAACCAAGCTTCACGCCTCCTAGATAACTCTTGGTTGGGTCAAGACAAAACCCTGACCATCACAGAGAATTGTGTTTTCCTAAGCAAGAAATTGAAGTGGTTAAGAGAAAACTCAAATGGTAGAAAGATTGAAGAATTAAATGTTTTCCGGTAATGTCAGATGTCAGTAGAGGTGAAAATAGAAGATATGTGGCACAGTGAAGTTAACTTAAGTCCAGGCCCAAAAAAAAAAAATTAGTTACAAGATAGATAGGAGTCAAAAGAGTTTGAAATAATGCAAACAAATTAGTTTTAAAAGGTCATAGAAACTGTATATGTATATACCATATTTAGTTTCATTCACTCAGGAGAAAAATGCTACCTCACAGTCAATGTTTACTAAGATGGAAAACAAGGACACATATTGCTGCATACTTTTACATAAAATAACAAGCAAAAATAGGATTTTACAATCTCAAGTTGTATAACTCATCCAAGCAAGGCTAAATAATACCGCCCACACACCAGATTATGAAATCTGAATATAATCACATAATCTTAAATTGTATACACTACCCTGAAATATTAAACAACAACCACTTCTTGATCACTTCATGAGAAAAATCACATCTTAATGATAATTTTAAAATGTCCAGAAAAGCATAATTTTTACTATATTTATAGAAATGTATAGTTAATTAAGACCATTTGTAAAGAAAATTTAAACCTAAAATATTAAAATTTGATATCTATTTAAGAATAAATTGTAATTTGTAAGAAGTTAGTTAATCCAAATAAAGGGTGAAGAGATGGATGAGTAGTTGAGTGTCCTGCTTTAGCACAAAACCTTATTTTGTTTCCCAGCACCCACATCTGGTGGCTTCCAACTATCGGTAACTACATCCCTGATCTGATATTCTATTCCCAGGCACAGGCACCCCAGCACATGTGTACATATTTCTCCTCTACACATAAATCAATAAATCATAAAATATGTTTTATAAAACTGAAATAATTAATGTAGAAAAAGTTTTCATAATGAATGGGAGTTTTCCATTCAATAACAGCCAACAAATATAAACATTTAAACAGCTCAATTAAAAAGAAGCTGAAAAAGGTCCTTATATGTAAGAAATAAGAGATATTTATGGAAAATAATAAAAGAATCCACATAAATGCATAAAATTTAAATGTAAACTCAGAAAAGTGTGAATAAATATATTAGAAATAGAGATGGAGGAAGTAACTTACACTCAAATGAGTGAATGGTCAAGTAAGTTAGCAGTAAGGAGAAATACCCAAAACTTTGAGTTAGAAACTGGGAAAAATCAAATTCTTTTAAGTTTTATAACATTCAAATACTTGAACTGAAACAAAGTAAGAAACAAAAGGACCCCAAAGAGTTTTGTATATGAGTTTATGTAAAAACCTTTAGCAAAATTATTTACTGATGGAACCCAATAATAAATACCATAGTATCTTGATCTGTATCAAATCTTAGCAAACAAATAAACACAACCCTACAAAAGGACTGCAGGAAGTAATATGGAAACTAAGCAGACTCTCATAGTAGTAAACTCTCTGTACTTACCAAATGAATCTCAAAAATTGAAAAGATTGACAAGTATAAATATATAAACAGTTGAGTGCCAAATTACACATTAGAGTCAGAGAAAAACATTGCAACATAAAAGATACAAAAGTACATAAATATCCTACTGTAAAAGAAGGCAGAGAATTGCAACCAGGAAAAGAAAAACATAGCAACATAATTCACTTAGCACTAATATGATCATATAAAAATATGTAAAAAAATTACTTCCAAGAGAGAACTACAAAATCACATTATAGGATTCATTTGTGACCTAAGATCTTCAAAGATGAGCTATGGGAGTTTATAATCTCTATGTGTATTTCTAAAATTTAATGTGGTGTGTGTGTGTTTGTGTGTGTTGTACATATACACATGCATGTGTTCAATGTTAGTGTTTCTCCCCTATCATATTGCCTTTTTAAAATATAGGTCTATCAATGAACTTGAGGCTTATAAGTGCAGCAAGACAGAGTGGTCAGTGTACCCTAGGACTGTACCTGTCTCTGGTCCCAGTTCTGCAGTCATTGATATGAGCCATACCTTCATGTCAAAATTTTCGGTGACTGCTATTATCTGAACTCAGTTCTTTATGTTTGCCACACAACCATTTAAGGTACTATGCTGTTTCAGCCAATCCAAAATATCTCTCCAGAGCATATATACTTAAAACTTTAAACATATCCTTTGGCCAAGTAATTACACTGGTACAAGTTTATCTGAAGGTAAGAGTCACACACTGAAGTCTACTGTCTCTGAGATCAATGCTGCAACATTTGCAATAACTTAAGAGACATCAATTTAATGAAACCATTTTCTGTATTATTTAAGATCAGTGGTTATTACTGATTTTTTTCCTGTAAGGAGGGTGATATATTAATGCCTAACTAGACTGTCCAACATGCAGACGTGAAAAAGAATGAAAGATGAGTGATCTTGGAGGCAATTATCACAGGTGAATGAAGAAAATGGAATCAGTCACATGAGAGAAGTTACAGAATGGCCACCAAATAGCAGACATTTCTTTCCTTCATTCCAAAGAAGTTGTAAAACTGAAATGGTCCTTTATGTTGTCGTAACTTGATTCAAGGATTTTTGCAGACTGATTCCCAATATTCAGCAGATGCAGCCTACACTCACCAAGGCCAGCAGCTGAAAGCAAGTCTGTAAGGGAAACTCTAATGCTAGCTTCTACCTCCCAATAAACCAACTGTGAGGGAAAATGCCACAGTGTTGCACTAAAAATGAGAGAAGAGATGAAAACTCAATACACTGAGAATCCACAGACAGGTAACAGAGTTTTATTGTCACTATGAACACATCTGCATCTTTTCAATTTGTCTTGGCATTTCAATGTGTTTGTATGGACTCTTGAAATATATCTCAAAGTTTCTTGTGCCAAAAGTTTGATTCTCCAGGAGAGTGGTGCAGGGAGGTAGTTAATGTCTATAGGCAAAATCTGATAGGAGGATTCTCTGTCACTGGGGTTGTGGGACTCTGGTTATTTCTCCTCCTCTATCTGATCCCATCACTTCCTAGTCATTAGATGATTGGGATGCTCTGCTACAAACTTCATCCTTGATATACCATCACAGTAACTACTGGGGTCAAGTAACTATGGACTAAATCCTGCAAAACAGAAAGGCAAAATAACTATATTGTAAGTCAATTTAGCACAGGGATTTCTTGCAGAATCTGAAGCCAATACAATTTGTGCATTTACTACTTTTTCAAAAATAAATTGGAACCAGCAATAACAAAACAAAATACAATGGAATGTAGGAATAATAGTAAAAAAAAGATATTGAAAATATTTTTCAAAATACCATTTCTTCTGTTACAAATTAGCTACAAAATAATGGTGGGGAAAGCAGTCAGTGATTACAATATATCAGGCACAGAAACATCTCAACAACCCCATTTTCTACAATACCTGCTCACTTGGCAGACAACTCCTGGGTCTCAGCCTATAAAGGTCCATACTCATAAGGAAAACAAATTTGATATTGTCTAAGGCTGACCTGAACAAGGAGGAGCTAACGGGCCACCAGACTGATAGCTGGGAAGCCAGCATGGGACTGACTCAGGACCCCCTGAATATGGGTCTTAGCCAGAAGGACTGAGCAGTCTAAGGGACCTCAGACAGTGGAACCAGGATGTATCCCTGGTGCACAAAAGGACTTTGCGAACACATTCCCAGTGGAGGGATAACTGCCTTAATCTAGAGACAGGAGAGAAGCCCTAGTCCCTACTTCAAATGACCTGTCGGATCTACATGACCCCAACTGGATGGCATTGCCCTACATATGGAATTGGGGTGGGGGAATGGGAGGGGAGGGTGGTTAAGGTGCATGTGAGAGGACAGAGAGGGTAAAAGTGAAGGAGGGAGGGAGACATGGAGGGAAGGAGGAAGAGGGAACTGGGATCGACATGTAAAATAATAAATTAAAAAAAAAAAAAAAACAGATTTGTCCTCCAGTTAAAACACAAGCACTTTTCTCTAAAATTTTATTTTATTTTTTTATTTTATATATCAACCCCAGTTTCCCCTTCCTCCCTTTTCCTCAGTCCCACCTCCCAACCTTACCACCCCCCATCCACTCCTCATAGAGTGTAAGGCCTTTCTTGGGAAGTCAACAAAGTCCAGCAAACCAAGTTGAGGCAGAACCAAACCCTTCTTTTCTGTATCAAGTTGAGAAAAGTATCCCACTATAGGGAATGGACTCCCAAAGGCCAGTTCATGCACATGAGCTAGGTCCTGGTGGCACTGCCAGCCCCACCCCAAACAGATGAAGCCATATAACTGTCATCCAAATTCAGAGGGCCTAGTTTGCTCCCATGCAGGTTCCTCAGCTGTCAGTCCATAGTTCTTGAGCTCTCACTAGCTCGGGTCAGCTGTCTCTGTGGTTTTACCAATCATGCTTTTAACTCCCCCATTGTTCATATGATCCCTCCTCCCTCTCTTCAATTGAACTCCAGGAGCTCAGGCCAATGCCCAAAGAAGCTATCACATATGATAGGATAATAAGGATAGATTACTGAATCTAGTCAGAAAATAACAAGGGGAGGATAAAGAGATGTTGAGATGAAAAGGTAGATTACTGAATTTACTCTTAAAAAGCAGTTACTAGTTTTAAATATTTTACATTAGATTGGACTTCTATATATTGTTTACAAATGTCGTATAGTGATAGAAATTTGAGTTTAATTTTGCTATATTTTTAATATGCTATGTGTTGTATATTTACAACTCATTTAACTATGTAATAAAATTTCTAGTCTATGAAAATTAATATGATTACTTATATATAACAAATATGAAATGTAGTTTAGTAATTAGTCAACTATAACAATCAAACATATATTGTCTTTAGGTATGTCTATAAGATTAAACTTTTATATTAGAAAGACAGGTCATCTTCAAACACTTCAGAGATCTACAGAATATGGTAATTGACATGTTTTAATAACATGGTTTCTTTTTTTAATGACAACAAGAAATGTCTGCTGCTGACAGAACCAATCTATGTCAGAGAACATGATAGGCATTGAAGAAACTCCACATGGAGTTTGATTTCATTGTGTTAAAGATAAGCTACTGGGCAAGAAAGTGCCCTTGCCTCAACTGCTGACAATATGTTGTCCAATTTCAACAAACAGAACATCAAGAAGAATAACTGCAAACCTTGCCATGACAAGGCTGCCCAGTCCTTCAGAATATCATTGTTCACAGAAATGTCTGTCAGATATGCTAGCCTTATAGGCTGAAAATAGATGCCCAACATTGCAGAACAATCTTGAGTGACTTTCCTGGCAGCCAGCTGTTTCTATCATTTCTCACATTATTTTGGAAGTAATTTGATTGTACTTCTTGCTTACTCAGTTAATATTATTTCCTTCTTGGGTCTCTGAAGGAGTTGAAGACTAAATAGGATAGCTACAGTTTTCACTGTTTACAAGAATCAGTAAAGAAACTAATATAGATGCATTAAGTGTAATAGGTTTAAAGGACATTAGTAGATAATTTCTTATGCAAATTAGAATAGAAAGTAAATTAGGTACAAAATTTTGGACTCATCAACAAGGAATAGATAATGAAGTATTTTATCAGAATTTGTCATATGCCTATGGACTAGACATTGATAATGTACTTATTGCCATGTATATATTATATATAGTTATTGTTCTTATTGTACATAGTTTTTCTCATATTAGTTATAACCTTTTTCTTGAATTTTAGACAAAATTAATGCACAAATAAAGCCTATCTGTGGGTCAAACAATGGAATTGGCCAATAGCTAACAACAGAGGTCTGGAGGTCTGTACAGACAGAAAGGAAGTGATAGAGCTCTGAGAAGCAGATTACAAGCAGGGAGAAACAGGAAATCACTCTTTTCTCTGCTGAGATGCTTAGGAGGTAAGGTGTACTGTGGCTTGCTCCTTCCCTCTGATCTCTCAGCATTTAACTGATTATCCAGAGCAATTAAGAACTCCTTTTATACTTACATTAAACTTTCTCTTGCATATGTGGCTTACCAGTTCATCATCTATCTAAAGGGTCACAGATTGTCCAGCCTTTTGTATGGACATCTTGAACATACTTTTCTTACTTTGTTGAGGTAAAATTCACTTATTGCTTGGTCTTCATTAGAAAATTTACTTCTATCTCTTCGGCCTTGATGAGAATTCTAAACTTTCATTAATGCACTTCCCAAGCAATAGAGCTCTATAGTCACTCCTCTTCTTGCTTAAGTAACACATGAAGATTAACACAACCATGCCACCAAGTACACACTTAACTAAAACAAAGATAAATTCTGTTCTCTTTGCTGTTCCTTCTGGGGAAGATGAAGGATTGTACATTACCTGCATAAAACTCATCACCTTATTTGATTTTCAAGTTATCTAACTTCACCCTTTAATTTTTCTCTCATACAATTTTCTACTATTCTACATACCCTGAATATTAATGTGGTAAATGATAATACATTATTCCAATATTGCTCATTGTCAGGTAAAGAGAAGTCAGAGAGTGTAGTTTTGATTCCTTATTTTCTAAATCTTCCATTTCATTGCTTCTAGTTAATTGTATTCCTTCCCATTACTTATTTTAAATTCATAAAATATTTGTATATACATTTACTGTATATATCGTGGTTGTTGTTTTCCTACCAAAATTGGATGATATGACCATATTTTTATTTTTTCAAACAAGGAACTTGTTTTAGTAGAAATATACTGCCTGTGTGGGAAAGATGACAATTGTCTTAATTTCCTTCTTGCATATTGAGTAAGTTCATAGACTTCTTTGGCTCTTGGGTTTTCTTCATTAGTGGTCCCTTAAGTAGTGCTTGGCTACAGTGCTTGTGAAAAGAACCCAGAATTATGAATTAGTAAATAATTTACTTTTCCTTCTTCTATTAATTATTTGTAACAAATTACAAATATCACTAAATTTCTAAATATTTTAAAGTCCTCTTCTGGAAGGTGTACTACCACAATATCCAGAAAGTTTCAGTAGGAAAAAATTAACATATAAAAAAGCATATATTAGTGTTATTGAGAACTACATATTGGACAATTTATCTTCACAGTATAATTTCTTTATAAAATCTTATTTAAATTATAAACAACCTTATTTTACATATCATTCAAGTTCCATCTCCCTCCCATCCTTATCTCCCCACATTCTTCCATCCCAACCCCCATCCTCTCTCCAGGGAAGTTGAGGCCTTCCATGGGGGATCATCAGTCTGTCACATAACTTGGGGCACGACCTAGGCTTTCCCTCATGCATCTAGGCTGATAAAGTATCCCTCCATGGGGAATGGGCTCCCAAAGACCATTTGTGCACTAGGGATATGTAAGGAGTAAGGTTTTTTCTCCCACTGCCAGTCTTGTCCCACTGCCTTGCCAGACCCAAATAACACACTGAGACTCAGTATTTTATATAATGCTGTTGGCCAGATACTTGTTTCTTATTGGGTAGCTCTGTCTTAATTATTAACCCATTGCTGTTAATCTACATATTTCCATGTGCTCTTACCGGAGAGACTGCTTGTGTCTCGTCTCCCCAGCCTCTCCATCTTGACTCCTCCTCCCTACTTCCTCTTTCCTTCTTGTCTCCTAGTCCCTCCTATCTTCCTTTCCTATTGGCCAACAGTGCTTTATTCATTAACTAGTATGAGAAACATATATACAGAATGACATCTCCCATCATCTCCTCTTTTCTGTCTAAATAAAAAGAATGGGTTTAACCTTAACATAGCAAAATATATAACATAACAGTTATCAAGTAAGAATCACAGTTAACAATATTTAGTCCATTAACATTTAACACGATTTGAAGCAAATATTCCATCATCTATCCTATCTTTGTGTGTCTACAGTCTAGTAATTTATCTTTTGTACTAACTAAGGAAAATTATAACCATAACTATCTGTCTTCAACTCCCTCAAAGACCACAGAAGGATAATATATAAACTCTAGAAATGACCAAGACATCTTGCCTTGTCAGTCACCTGAAGTTCTTCTGTGATCTTCCATCTTCAGCCCATAGGCAATAGTATGTCTGGCAGACTCTTCAGCAAAGCAGGAAACTTTAAACTGTCTTCTTGTACTGGCAATTTGTCAGTCACTTTTCTCTGTGTCCTGAAGGCTGTCTGGCAGACTCTTCCATGAAGCAGAAACTCTGTAGCAATGTCCATCTTGAATCAGCAGTCACTTTTCTGTGGGTCCTGCATGTCAGGTTTATAAAGCATAAAGTCGAACAGTCCTGACAAGAGCAGTATCATGTCCAAATGGCTAGTCTTTCCATATTGGAAGTAAACTTCATAATGCATTTCTTTGATGTCCATCTTCCTTTCTGATGCAGGTGGTGTTGCCAGGAGCAATTGTGTCTCATAGTCAACAAAATCCCTAAACCATTTCAAATGCCATATTCGGTAGGTCTTTGAAAGGTTTGGAGAATGCCTATTTATGTCAAATACATCTGTATATTTAGAAAATCTTACTCACCTAACTAAAGTTTGACTATTATAGGTAACTATAACCTGTACTAAATTATACATTATATTTAAATGAGCTATATAAACACAATGCCTAAACAAGAGGAGAAATACACATTTCACATAATTGACCTTAAATTGTATCAATAAATGAAAACCCTTTCCAAAACAAAGTAATCATATCTATACCATAATTCTCTTTTTACCTTTAAAAAGAGATTTATTGTGATCATTAATCATTTATAACCAATCCCAATTAAATGAAAAAAACATTTATAAACAATATTTGGGAATTTGGGTATCGTTCTTTCCAAACTGCTTCCTGCTGAAAGGGGGCGCTGTCATGGGGGATCCTAAGAAGGCACAGAAATCCTGCCTGGAATCTGCAAGGCTGCCTTGTTTAATGTGTTTTGAATGTTGGATCACCAGCGACTCTGTTTCAGGGGGTCTGGCTTGATCAAACCACATTAGTCTGGAAGTAATCCACAGCTTTTCGTTTTCTGTGGAAACAAAAATAGAAATCCTTTTCCCCAGTAACTTGTCCTTAGACTTAAATTTTGAAGTCAAAGCATTTTTAAAATACATAAATTGAATTGATCCAGAAGCATTTGTTTTACCAGTTGTTGTTTCCTCAGCAGTCAAACAATACAAAGACAATATAATATCATAAAAAATCCAGATTCTCTCCATCTGTGGCTTTTTTATTATTTTGTTTCTTTTCTAATTTTTGAGACAGGCTTTGTCTGTGTAATTCTTATCTGTCCTGGAATTCACTCTGCATACCGGGTTTACTTTGTAATCATAGAGATCTGCTTGCCTCTGTATCCTGAGTGCTGGGAATGAAGGCGTATGCCACCACACCCAGCTCCTCTCTGTCTATAAACATATTTACAGAATGAACATCTCCCATCAGGGATAAATACTGGATCCACTGCCAGAGTCCCCATAGACTGCCCAGGCCTCCTAACTGACACCCACGTTCATGGGGCTTGTTTCAATCCTATGCTGGTTCCTCAGGTGTCAGGCTGTGGTCCCTGAGCTCCCACAGTACAATTTTAAAGCAGTAACATCATGAAACGAAACTTTTATGGGACAATGTTTGTTTTAAGAATATGTCCATAAAGACTGTCATAACTTAAAAGAATCATTAAGCAATATTAGAAATTGGAAAGCAGCAATGAGTGTGTTTTAATTTAATCACAACAGTAACAGGCAGGCATTAAGGCATAAAGTCATAGAGTTCAAATAGCACAATAGCATGACTTTGATCCATAAACTGCTGTAGTCAAAAACTCAAGTCACTCAAATAATGTTCTAGCATATACATAACTATGATTCTTTAAAAAGTGTCCTATGAGGTGCATTTGCTGTTCTCTTACCTTACATAGTCTTTTAATCTGGAATCCTGTAAAATATTGCAGAAAGAAAAAGCAAGTACATATGTATATGTACTTGCTAACATATAAAATGATTATGCTATTTTACCAACGTGAAAATTTTGGTTGTTCTTTTACAAAGTATATGTAATATTTTATCCTTGTCTTTTCAAGCCATATTCACAGATCAGTATTGGTAATACAAGTATGCCTTTAAAAATATTACCAATCATTTTTACTTGAATCTTTTGAAGTTATTAATGATCTTCCAAAGCTTCATTATTCAGAAAACATGGAGTAGTTAACATTTAAGTTTAACAATGGCTTCCAGGTTGCTGTAGATGTTTTATTCAATAGGAAGAATTGGATTGTGTATAACCCCATGAAAAGATACTGTAATTAATTGGAAAATTGCTGTGACATTGGTAACTATTTTAAACCTTAATTATTTTTTCTTTTGCCTTCTGCCTCAAATGATCTGAATAGCTAGCACACACACCTTTAAAAAAAGTAGAGTATTTAGCTGGAGAACCAAAATGTTAATACTGAAGTGGTTTCTTCCTTTTTTAAAAAAATTTTACAGACCTTCAAACCTAAATTGCCTTGTTCTTTGTAAGTTTTAAATTAATGGCTAGGGCCCAAACAGGCCTAATTTGAGGGAAAGAAATTTCAATGCAAGGAACTTACTCTTTTAAGCTCTAGAGAAATGTAATGCATTTATCAGCTCTGAGTGGATATCATTGTGTTTATAACAGAGTGGAGGCACCATGCAATTTTGCTCCTGAAATTGGTTTATATAGATGACTGGTTGCTGTGAAGTGTGTGTCAGAGTTCCATGCAGCTGTTATGAAGTAGTACAATTGTCATCGCTTCTTACATGGTTGTTGAGAAAAGCTTGAGAGCCCAGCTCAGTCAGCTGTTGAATAGATAACCCAACACAGTTAACGTGGCATACATTGTAAAGAATTACATGCCTGCTACAATGAGCTTTGGGCCTTTGGTCTAGATAATAATCCTAGTGGGTGTACCACACGCAGTGGCTGTCTGATCATTCAGATACAACTGATGAAACATAAAGAAAAATGTCAGTAGACTGAGAAAAATGCTGCTGCAAGTTTGTTTAAGGTTCATGTAAACAGTTATGTGTAGTTTTAAACCCCAAATCTCCTAAAAACTTGAGTGCCAAGCTCAAGGTCCAACACAACATACAAGATCTGGAGATGAAAAACTATTTTGGCTGCATTTAATTACATTGGTGTGCATAAAGCACTTATTATCTGCATGTTTTAGTTACAAACATCAGGTCTTTTCATTTTGTAGAAAATGAAGGCTTTTTGAAAATCAGCTTATATACACAGCATTTAAATAAAGAGTAGAAAATACAATTATTGACAATTTTGGGGTGATGGTGGTTTTGAATTTTAATTACTGGGAAGCACTAAGAATGGCAATGTAGACATCTGGGGTTATTTTTAATTAAAATGAAATGAAAACACAGGAGAAAATATCACTATTTGCCACTTAAGCATAGACACAAACACTGGGATAATTAGCATGCTATCATAATGTCCACGAAGCCCAAAGGATGGGGAAACCACCGATGTTACAGGATTTCCAACTTAAAGCATCTATTTTTTCCCATCTTCTATCTTGTGCTCTGGACTTGTTGCAGCCCATATGGCATGTCACAAACATGGCCTAAAGCAGGACGGCTCTGATTCCTATACCCATCGGAAGGCTTTATGGATACAGCAGCTGCTTAAGTGGGGAGAATTTTTATGTCATGTAATTTATGTCTTCAAAACTAACCCTTTCATCTCCATTGCTTCTATGAATAATAGTTTTGTACTGCACATAATATACGTAAAAGACAAGAGTTCTTGTTCCAGTGACACATGTGACAGGGAGGAGTTATAACTTGAACAATTTTTTAATATTTACAATTGGATTTGACAAATATGTAGTTAGCATTTACCTTTCAAAAGGTGTGTTAATGAGGAAAATTTAAATGTTCATTATATACTCTAGAACCAAGAGACTCAGTAAACTCACCCTGATAGCAAATTCTTCAAGTAAGAAATAAGTTTATCCATACTTTATATGATCATATGCCCAAAATGAATTAACTCTAAAATTGAAGACTTGTTTTTATAAGGATACAACAGAATCAAGTATCTGAGAAACTTTATAAATGATATATAAAATGTTTATATTGATTCATTTCTATTATTCATAGTTCTTGGGACTATATTTTGATGGATAAGTTTCTTACATTAGGTTTTCTTAAATATAGCCTATGAAAGTATTAACTATACACACAAATGAAAGTATTAATTAACTGCATCTTTACCAATGCATGATTATGTAAATGAGAACTCCCTTTATATATCATATTTTGATCAGTTTTCTTTGATTTTTTTATTTTTAAAATATGTTTTATCATTAAGGGTATCAAAAGATGAATAAACCAACATTTAATTACTTTAAAAGAGTAAATAATGTCACTGAGTTTTAATCTTCTGATAAAAAATTTCTCTTTCTCACAGTTTAAGTCTGGTCTGGCTTTTAAACAGATTTAACTAATAGAACTAGGAGGCAGTTTCTTTGTATGACTCTGAGAATATACCTCCAAATCATGAAAATATTCAATGATTTATTAAGGACTGCATATATTAGCCTGAAAAATGACAACAACAATTGAGATGTTAACCATAGATGGAGAAGATTCCAAAAGTTTAAACCCTCTAGGCTCAAACCCTGGTAAGACTGGTACCACTTTGGATGAATGCTGGATTGTCTTGATATAGCACTTATATGGAAGAGAAAGTAGCATTACTCTTATCTAAACAAGTGTGCCAGCAGACTCTTAAGTGAGGATACTGGAAACACATAAGTGTTGCAGCCTGAGGGTGATGACTTCTGTTACTGGTCGATTTTTACTCTTTGGTTGAGGGGCTAACCATCCAGCTTCCAAAATCACAAGGGATGTTATTCTTTTTTATGAATTCATGGCCTTAGTTGGCATATTTCTAGCCAGCTTTTCTTAATTAAGTTATCACATCTACCTTTGCCTCTGGGCTGTTGCCTTTTTCTATTTCTGTATCACTTCATGATTTCTTATTCCGTGGATTGCTATGTAGCTGGGTGACTGGTCCCTGATGTCCCTCTATTTTTTTTCTTGTTCCTCCTTCCTCAAAGATTTCTCCTTCCACTTATTCTATTTGCCTGCCAGCCCTGCCAAGCTGTTGGCTGTTTAGCTCTTTATTAGAACAATTGGTGTTTTAGACAGCCAAAGTAACACAGCTTCACACAGTTAAACAAATGCACCATAAAAGAATGTAACACATCTTTGCATCATTAAACAAATGTTCCAGATCATAAACAAATGTAACACATCTTAAATGTTCCAAAAACCTTCCATATAAACAACACAGGCTGAAACAGAGTAACTATCAACCTATCTGGGCCAGCCCAACACACAAGTCATGAACTTGCAAGTAGCTATTGTTTTAAGCCAGTAGCCTTTGATGTGGTTGGCCACATGCAATAGATAAACTAAACAGATGGTGATTATTCTGATGATTCTTTGAGAAATATTTTCTCAAAATAACACCACCATAATAGCAGTTTTCTGCCTCAAGATATGAACTTGTATTTTAATAACTTTCATTCTAAACATAAGAATTTAAGTAGAGTGTGTACACATTTGTTGTTGAAGAAACAGAAGCCTGAACATCTGTCTCTGTATTATCAAATGTGCCATCTGAATAATGAAAATTTGGTTGAAACATATTTGTTTTTGTTTTGTCTGAAAGTATACACAACCCCCCCACCCCTCATTCTGATTAAGTTTTTTTTTTTTTTTTTTTTTTTTTTTTGGCTGTGTCTGATTATTCAGGAGAGAGAGCCCATCACTCTGTTGATGTGAATGGGATAGTTTACTTACTCATCATTGATCCCTAGAGAAACTGTATTTTGGGGTCATATCAGAGCTAGTTTGAATGTCTCAATTAGAACAGAAGAACACTTTAAGCAATGGATTTTCATTTCTAAAGATCTGTGTTAGGGGTGTGATTTGGCTGACCTTGAAGCTAATTATGAAACATTTATTAATAAATAATGGGCTTCTTGGTGTTAAATACACAAACTTTGGATGGTGATATTTATAGGGATATTTCAATGTTCAAGCCATGCTGCCTTTCTAAAGAATAGGATAGGCTATATTCTAAAACTATATTGCTTTCTTTCTTGTTATTTAAACATATGTAAATAAAACATATGTAAATAAAAACATATATAACTTGGAAGTATTTGCTGCCCTATCCCCTTCTGTCAACACACATTTTCTTTAAAGACAGAGGCATATTAACTGAAGTTCTCTTTTTGAGAAGCCAACTTGGAATTATGGTCAGAATTTGCTTTCATTGGAAATCATTAACAGACACTGTTCATGATATACTTTACTGTGTTAAGAAACACACTTGTATTTGGGAATCCTTGAATTGTTTCATACTGACCACTTTGCACAAAAGGAGCAAATATTACAGCAATTTTTAGAAACATGTGAGCAAATAATAGTAAAACACAATGATAAATAACCTGGAAGAGCTGCAGTTGTCTATAAACTAATTGTAAGAAGTAAATAAAACACACCAGCAGAACAAGAAATAGATATGATCATTTTAAGAGTTGAGAACTTTGTATGAATACTTTTTCTAATAGTCCAGGTAGGTTTCAGATTATACTCAAATTATGTGTCTCTTCTCAACACTTATTGATACAATTAGAAAATTTGTTATTTACTTGAAAATTATGCAATTTCTGAAGTAGAAATCTAACAGAAGACTCATGCTTAAGAAACAAAGCATATCTAGTCTGAGAGAACAATCTAGAATGTCTGATTGCTGGGCCTCGCATAATTAGGCAACCGTAGGAGTCATTTATGTTTCAGGGAGCATGTGTTAAAACTTTAAAATTAGAACAAACCACAAGTTAGATATAGAAGATTATTACCTACTAGATCAATTTCCAAACACCAGTTAATTTCAAAGCACTCATTTGTTGGCATGAGATCTGCAGCCTCCTCACTTCAAAGAGGACACTGCTGTGCACCCAGCAGGAAGCTCAAGTTCAGAGCACATTTAGGATATAGCTCTCAAGCTTTGGAGAAACTAGGGCTTGTTTAAGTCTAAAACAGCACTCTGAAAAGGGGGGGTGCCTGTAATAAGTGGACATGTCTGTAGTTTACTTTCTTATAAAACATATGTAGCATTCAGAGTTCTCCCCTACCCAGTTTTGCTGCAACCAAAGATTTTGCTCAAAGTAAAAGAAGAAACTGTGGATGGCATAATTATATAGAGTCTGATCTAAACTCATGTTTTCACTAAAATTTAACCTTACTATAAAGAATTGAAGACTATATGGCAAATAATTCAACACATTGTATATGCTGGTTCATTTGTAATATTGTTTGTCTACCAGCCAGGCGTTGGTGGTGCATGCCTTTAATCTCAGCACTTGGGGTGGGCAGAGGCAGGTGGATATCTGTGAGTTCGAGGCCTGCCTGGTCTACAGAGTGAGTTACAGGACAGGCTCCAAAACAATGCAGTAAAACCCTGTGTCTTAAAAAAATATTGTTTGTCTACCATTATATTATAGATGTACCAACTCATCATTAGTTAACAAAATGTATTAATCAAATATTATGTCCTATCATCTTAAAACTAAGGACAGAGAATGAATAAAACATAGACTTTCACTCTTGAAGCTTGAATTCAAGTAATGAATAAGCTAATAAAAAGTAAGTAAAGACATATGTGTACTCACACACATGACATAGGGAGCAACAAATAAGGGTATATTTTATCACAGACTTAAATATTGAGACTTGAATACTGAAAACAGCTTTGTATTTAGTGGTTTTGAAAAAAAGTTGGTGAAAGTTCCTAAACTGAGGGAAAAATTAACTGTGTAATTATACATTTGTTTTCTGCTCATATTTGATTTATTTCACCAACTTCCCAACTGCCTTAAAGGAAATTTCTATTTGCATTATAGTTCTGTATCCTAATTTCCTATGTTGTTTTCAGTCAGTTATACCATGTGATATTGTCTACTATCACTCACCTCTTTCACATGGTCATTGCAGTTATTGCTAGTGTAGAGGCAACTAATCTATTTCCTCTAGAATTCCATGCATGTGCCACACTGCTACACAGCTTTACCATGTTCATTGGACCTGGTAACCTACCACAATCTTCAGATTTCAATCTGCCAGTTTGAACTTTCCCAGTGCAATTTGTATATTTTTTCCTTTGCCCCCTGGGCAGACTGCTGTGGGAATACCCTTATTGATCTCTCTTCTGTCTTTCCATTTATTGCTTATTTTAGCAAATGGCAGTTTAAATTATACCCCTTTCTTGAAGGTTCTGGGTCTGTGGTCTGAAGGCTGTTGTTATTGTCAGATTCTTTCTTCAGTCATATCAATTGACAGAATGCTAACGCTGCCTGTCCTGCTCTTCACGGCTGACAACAATCTCCTGAAATCTCTGTTGACATCAGAACTCCCTCTGCTTCTTACCAAAGCAATCTTGTGCCTTCATGTGTAGTGAACAGGTACATGGCCTTAGCAGCTCCAGAATCACTTGTGAGATTTTAAAAAGAAGAAATTTGGGAGCCAACACTGCCTGGCTGAAATAGAACCTGCATGTTTCTATCATTTCTAGAGGATTTACATTCGTATCACTTTTTAAGGAGAACTGGAGCTTATGTCCTTGCAACTAAGTTATTGTTTATTATAAAGATCTTCAATAATGGCTTCCAGGTTGTCAGAGTGTGAGTGACTCTCCTGAGAGCAGAGACATAGCATCGGCCAGCACTGTATTTGCATCAGGCTTCAATCAAAGCTGATTAGCTTTTCTGTATTCAGAAGGTCACAATTGCATATTTGTTGCCTAAAATTGTTATTATTTAGTTTGCTCTATGACTACTGCTACTTTTATGTGAAAGTATAGTTGAGATGTCTACCAGTAGATGTGGCATGTAAGGCCTATATGTTCTGAAGGTCTTCATGTCTTAGTTTGTTGCAAATAAATAAGCTAAACTTTAAATTATTTGCACTGAAATGTTTTCCCATAATACACATCTTTTATTCAGTGTAGGACTGAATTCTAGAATGATCACATATAATAATGTGTAATTGATTACTAGGATAACTCAAAATGTACTACTTATTTAATAGTTGGAAATAGACCTCATAGACATCTCTGTATGTTCCATCTTCAGATGTGCTTGGGGAGGGGGCTGGACACTTGATAAAGTCATGTGATGAAATTATTCATCATCTCAGGTATGCTTAGAGAATATTTCCTTTCTGTGAAGAATAGTGACAATTTTGCATTAAACAAATACTATTTAAGATTTTTATTTAAAATTAAGGTACATTTCAATTAAATGTTTTTAGTTGACTCTTGTTTATCCAGCAATAATATATACTTCCATATCCCACCCAGTCTCCATATTATTACTATTTTGCATTAATATGTTATATTATTTTAATTAAGAAAAAAACCAATTAGGTATTTTGAGTAGCAAAAACTTTAGGTTATTTAGATTTCCTGGATTTTCATCAGATTTCTTTTTCTAACCCAGCATCTCTTCCAAGGTAACATCTGAAAGCCTATCTCTGATTTTCATTGATGGTTCTCCTCACTTGCTTTGTTTTGAATGGCCTTTAACATATTGTGCTTGCCACTTTTGTACGATGTTCTATTATTGCGATTTTATTGATATGATTTCCAATTATGGACTGAGGTTCCAGAACTTTGATATGTAACATCTCACATCAAAATCACATGGAATAACATAATTTCTCTTTCAACTCACTGGCCCTGATCATCAGCCTAGAGTATTTTCAAGATTCCTTAGACTCATCCTTCTTTTTATAGTGTTCTCAGAAAAGCAAACACAGTACACAGCCCATACTGACTGGGTGCAGAAAACAGGTTTTCTCTCATTTATTTGGAATATTTCTATAGATTACTTGACCTCCTATTCCATGAAAGATTTGACTTCACCCTTCCATTCAACTACCTCCTTACTTTGATAAGAATGGACTCGTGTCCATCTACTTTGCATTTCAGTTATAAAACAATAGGACTTTGTTTTGCTTAAGTATTTCAGTTTAAACATGGAGGGATATTCCTTTGTGAGTCCTCTGACTCTTTGTTACAATGCTTTAATGTAAGGTTTTAAAAGTAGTTTATTTTTTCCTTTATTTCTTCTATTGCACTACAAGATGATGTAGCCTCATTTTGTACATTTTACATCTGGTCTTAGAATCTACAATTTTATAAGAATTCTTCATGCTGTTTATGTGGAGAATGGTATGAGGAACCAATATTAGGGAATTAGGTTTGTTCACTGACACTTAAAGTAGCATTGGTTACAGACAATCACAGCTGACAAGACATAAAAGTATTATGTCTATTTCTCAACACACACACACACACACACACACCAAAACAATAACACAGAGTGATACTCACATATAAGTACAAATGTAACATGAAAAAAAATAAATGACCCAGAGACTGATATTGGGGTTCAAGCTTCAAGTTGAATATCAGAAAAGCAAAGAAGCCAGCCACTAGCTCTCACATCAAGCTCAGGCTGAAAGGGCTGATCCATGCATGAGCTCTTCACCAAACCTCAAACTGCTGCCTCACCTCAGCATGAATGGAGAATGAATGAATGCCTCTCTGAGACATTGCTTCTTTCTTATATACACTTCCATAATGTTGTGATTAAAGGTGTTAGACTGATTCACAGTTGTGTAGAAGTGGGTGGCCTTGGACTCATGGAAATCTCTCTTTCTCTTAATCTCTTAATCCCCAGTCCTAGGGTTAAAGGTATGTACCACAATGCCCTAGCTTCTGGCGGCTGGATTAATGGTGTGTTACTGGCTTCTATAGTTTGTGGCTAACTTTGTTTTCTAAATCCTCAGGAAAGCTTTAATAAGTCATAAATAATATATCACAACACATGAACACTCACTGACACACCCAAACACCCATAAACAAACACACTCATACACACTTTCTGATTAGACTAATGAAGAGGTCAGAATGACATCTCCAGATCTAATATATATATATATATATATATATATATATATATATATATATATATATATATATAGTTTAGCTTATTGGAAATTTTTTACCCCAATACTGATAAAGTGACACAATATAGAGCTCAATTGCTCTAGTGTTCAAACATAAACTTTAAAGTGTTTCCACATTTTGTGGGACAATTTGATATTTTGGAATGAAAATACTAAACTAAGAGGACCCATGAGACTGAATTGGGGCACAATGGGACAAGATGTGCTTGAACCTACATAAGAAAGAAGAGCTTATATAGAAGGATGTTCATGTGTTACAAGACATCCTATTTTAAAGTAACTATTTTCTTCAGAATAAGGCTCCATCATAAGAAGGACTACCAAGGATTGCTAAAGAAAAGTGATTCAGCACTGAATTTGAATACCATTGAAGATGTTTTCAACACTACTTTATAGTCACATATAAAGATGTTTATCAGAGAATATATCTGACTGACAAGTGGTGGATAATATTTGTAATTTTCCAAACATTTACCTTCTGATATACTACCATGAGAAAAATTCACAAGGACTTAGAAGGTTGCATTAAGACAATAGAACCACATTATTTTCTTCATTGAGCAATTTGTTTTTAGATTAGTCTTGTTCATGGGGTTTCCAGTGAGTCATACGTAAACTAAATAGTTTCTTGTATTCAAAGAATTGATTTCTCATATCCTCTAGATTTGTAGACAGAATGAAGATATAAACTGGTTTGTTTGCAGTCTCATCATCATGATGGAAGACTGAATACATCACATTCTTTCATTGACTTCAATGATTTAAAAGCTGTTTTCTCCTATAGTTTTTTTTAATGCTTTATTAATTATATGGAAATTTCGTACAATGCATTGTGGTCTTAACCATGCCTTTTCCTAGAATCTGTACTACTTACTACCTGTTTTCCCAATCAACTTAATCTATTCTCTCATTCTCTCTCTCTCTCTCTCTCCTCTCTCTCTCTCTCTCTCTCTCTCTCTCTCTCTCTCTCTCTCTCTCTCTCTCTCTCTCTCTCTCTCTCTCTCTCTCTTTCTCTCTCTGTTTCCCTAGAGTTTATATTGTGTTGGCCAACTACTCCTAGAAATGGGGCATCCCTTAGAGTGTGATTGTTATACCAGGTGTTACTAAGAGCTGTCAATTGCCAATAGGTCCTCATTGGGTGGTACTTCATGATCACTTCCCCTCCTTCTTTCTTGGATGCTGTCTGACTTGTGCTTGTACAGGTATTATTATTACATAACAATTGCTATGAGTTAATATGTGTAACTAACTGCCTTCTTTTGTCTATAAAACACTGCTTCCTTGAAATTGTCCACCACACTGTCATTGTAATCATTATGTGGCTCTTCTACTCATTTAGGGCTAAGCACTCGGAAGTCTCCTCTTCACATTGGCTGGTTTTGGGTCTCTGTGTTAATTGCCATCAATTACATGAAGACAGTTCTTTGAAAAGTTTTGAGCAATGCACTGATATATGGATATAGAAATAAAAAATTAGGAGTTGTCTTAATGTTATGTCCATTTAGAATAACAGGAGTAGGTTTCCCCAGTGAATGGTGCAGCATTTATTAATTATTTACACATATGTAAACATGTATCAAACGTTCCACCTTGTGTAAATACTGTAAAGAATTTCTTTGCTTATAAGTATGAACATATTTATGAAGTATTGTCATTTACTTCACTTAAATAAATAAAAAAATTCATCTGAAGTTTATTAACATGGGACAAGAGTGAAATATAACCAAAGAAGTTATAAGCATTAGAAATTATTTTTAATGCATGCTTTGCTAATAACTCAAAACACATTCAACATGAACTTCTTTAAGCAGCATCCTATTTTTGTAAGTCAAGTCATATCTAAATTCAAGACAGAAATTTTGTGTGTTCCAGACCATCAATGGGTCTTGTATCAGTATGTCACAGTATTGTGGAAGTATTCTAGGATGTGTTTAGTCATTCATCATTTTATCTGATAACTGAGAAGTGAAGGAGGCTGTGCTAACAATGTAAGCTGTATCTTCTGAATATTGAGGAGAAATGTTTACGTATGTGAAATGAAGACTTTTATACTGACCTACATTTTAATACAAGAACTAAGTACTGATCACTAAAAGGATAAAGAGCTATATTAATTTTATGTTCATAAACAATTGATGCTTATAAATGCAATGAAAAATATCTGAATAAGTGTTCTTATTTTCAATGGCATGACAATTAAGACAACTCCCTATTTTTCATTTGAAAGTGTATGAATGTTTTCATAGTTTTTTTTAATTTCTGATTATACTGATTTATTACATCTTTATGAGATAAATGAGAATATAGCTTGGAATATGCAGGAGATATTTAATGTTTCTTACATTTTCTTAAATTAAGCGTTTTAAAGTTAACATTTTAAAATCGTGTTGACAAAACAGCACACAATGGATAAAATGTATCATCCACCCTTGGACTTCTACTCAGGACAGGCACATGAGGATAATTGAGATCAAATGTATCACTGTATCACTAAATCATTACTGAGATCCAAGTTAGGTTGAATAACAAACAACAAAATCTCAAGGGAATTTCTGAAAATATGATAAACAAAACCAGGAATAGCAATCTACCACCCATTCCTCAGACACACTTACATTAATTTTTTGTATAATATTTTTATCTAAATTTGAAACAAGCTTGCTTTACATGTCAATTGCTCTTCCCTCACCCTCTTCTCTCCCACAGTTCCTCTTCCAACTGCCATACCTCACCTTTCTGCTCGTCAAGAAGGGTGAGGCCTTCCTTGGGGGAATCTTCAAAGTCCATCATATAATTTAGAATAGGGCCTATGCCCTCCCTGATGTGAATAGGCTGAGAGAGGATCCCTCTGTGTGTAATGGGCTCCCAAAGTCCAGTCGTATACTAGGAATAAATACTGATCCACTACAAGAGGCCCCATAAACTGCCCAGTCTTCCTAATTCCCAAGTTCAGGGTATCTGGGTTGGTCCTTTGCTGGTATTCCAACTATCAGACTTGAGTCCATGAGTTCCCTCTTGTACATGTGAGAGGTTTCTGTGGGTTTCTCCAGACTGGTCTTGACCCCTTTGCTCATCACACTTTGCTCTATAACTGGATTCCAAGAGTTCAGCTCAGTGTTTAGCTGTGGGTGCCTTCTTGTGCTTCCATCAGCAACTAGATAAAGGCTCTAGGATGGCATATAAGGTAGTCACCAGTCTCATTAGTAGGGAAGGGCATTTATGGTAGCCTCTTCACTATTGCTTAGATTGTTATTTGTACTCATCCTTGTAGCCCTCTTGACATTTCCCTAGTGCCAGTTTTCTCTTAAAACCTACAATGGCTCTCTTTATTATGCTTTTTGCTTGCTCTCCTTTATTCTTTCCTTGACTCAATTTTCCTGCTCCCTCGTGCTCACCTGTCCCCTCTTTTTCTCCCCTTCTCCACACTTAATTTAATTTACTTCCTTCAAGAAATGGAACAAGATTTTTTTTTTCTTGAAGCTGAAGACAACTGTGATGTCTAAAGCTTGCTTTCTGTTACATGAACCAATTCATGATGAAAAAAATCTCTGTAAGTAACCTATTAGGTGCTTCAACACCTGTGTTATAGGAATGAATGTTTACAAGAGAAAAACTTTCATGAGTAAATATTTAAGCAAATTTATTTTAAAAATCATTTTAATTTTAATTATATGACGTAAGTATGTGTTTATGTGGGTATGTAAATGCATATGCAGTTCCTGAGACTGTTAGACCATTGGATCTTTTTGTAATAGGAATTGCAGGAAGTTACCAAGAATCAGACATTGGTCCTGGGAATGAACATACCTTAACTACCTATCAATGTCTCTAGCACTGTAAATATTTTAAAGCCTATTTATTTCATTTTGAAGTCATGGAATAGGGGCAAACTCATACAAGAGAAAAATCCAATTCATGTTTTTTCTTTTATAAGTTTTAAATATAGCTTTTAAGAAAACCAAAAGTCTCCAGTACCTAATGTGCAGTTCAAAGAGTGGTTATTTTTTATGGAAAAATTATTGACTATAGACATCAAGTATGCAGTATCTTAGAAACTAAGCAAAAGATGATCTTTTAATATTTCCCAAAGAAGATGTTATTTTATATTTGTGGTAAATAATTTCAGATTCATAATTTAATAGTCATATTTCCTTCTTGTTCTAAGTCAATAGATTTCAGATAAGTTCATTTACTTATTTAAGTTAAATGAAAAGAATCCAGAAATGTGTTCCTATTTATAAGCAAAAAAGTACTATGCTGTATTTACACATGGTAGAATATTTGATACATGGAGATATGTATAATTAGCTAATATCACCATTTCAAGACAATGTTTGAAAAGGTGTGGAAAATAAAACTTCTGTATAATGCTAAGAAAGGAATGAATGTTTTCAAACTTAGAATACTAAATAATAGTTAGATACTAAGTGGCAGTACCTAGAACAGATAAAATTTGCAACAGTTTTACATTCATAACTGTACTGAAGCATAAATAAAACAAACATTGTTTTCTTTTTTTTTCCATCTTTTTGCAGTTTTTCAGAACAGAGATCTTCTTGAATATTATTGATGAGAGAAAATAAATGAGTAAAACTGCTTTCTGCAATGATGTAATCAAACACCCAGGACTTGTTTGTTCACCTCAAACAAGTCGTAGAGTAAAATGGGCACTAAAGTTTAATTTTTCTTGAAATATTTTGAATATTTATCTCCATAGCCTTGTAGATAAATTCAACAGACCTTCTATTTTCAATTGTTTCATGAGAGGGAGATCACCCATCAGTAACAGTTAGCGACCACTATTGTATACTTTTCTTTTATTAGCTTTACTATTGATTAGTCTATTCTAGTAAATAAACTTCTTACTTAAAAACAATAAAGTAATAAATGATGCAGATAAGTGAAGAATATCTCCATTTTGATGTACTATTTGTTAGATGACCTCATCAAATGATTGGCTCTATGGTTCAAACTACAAAATATTATTGTAGGATATAAAAACTGGGTTTGATTTATTATACTGACAGCTGGTATCTGGTTAGATATGACCCTTCTAATTGCATAGTAATTGATTTCTTCATCTTCCCATTGTTTTTTGATATACTTTTAAACCATTATAAAACATTTGTAATCTTTGGGAACTTGTAATTTAAATTAGTGTATATCTGAAAAGGTAAATTGACTGTGGACTAAAAAAATCATTGTATTACTCATTGTTTTATGCCATTGTAGACTTTGAAAATGATATTGTTTAACCATGGTTCACATTTACATGGTATTTCTGCTCAGAATACTACAGTGTTTTTGGTTTTTCTTTTTCTTTTTTTTTTTTTTCCAAGGTAGGGTTTTTCTGTATTGCTTTGAAGCATGTCCTGGAACTCACTCTGTAGACCATGCTGGCCTCAAACTCACAAAGATCTGCCTGCCTCTGCCTCCCTTGTTCTGGGATTAAAGTTGTGTGATACCAATGCCCAGCATCTGCAGTGTTTTCTTTTCTTTCTTTTTTTTTTTTTTTCTTTTTTAATTTAAATTTGAAACAAGGTTCTTTTACATGGTTGATTCCAGTTCCTTCACCCGCACTAAAACCCATACACTTTCTGATCCCCAGGGAAGGTGAGACTTTACATGGGGAGTCTCCAAACTCTGTCATATTATTTGGGGCAGGGCCTAGGCCCTCCACCATGTGTCTAGGCTGAGAAAGTATCCCTCTATGTGGATCTCATATACCAGAGATAAATACTGGTCCACTACCAGAGGCCTCATGAACTGCCAAGTCCTCCTAACACCTGCAATCAGGGGGACTGGGTGGGTTCTGTGCTGACTTCCCAGCTATTAGACTGGGGTACATGAGCTCTCCCTTTTTCGGGTCAGCTAATTCTGTGGGTTTCTCTAACTTGGTCTTGACTACTTTGTTCATCACTCCTCCCTCTCTGTAACTGGATTCCAGGGGTTCGGCTAGTGTTTAGCTGTGGGTTTCTGCTTCTGCTTCCATCAGGTACTGGATGAAGGCTAGGATGGTGTATAAGGTAGTTGTAAATCTCATTATCATGGAAGGGCATTAAAGATAGCCTCTCCACTATTGCTTAAATTGTTAGTTGGGGTTATCCTTGTAGATCTCTGCACATTTCCCTAGTGCCAAACTTCTCCTTTAATCTGAAATGGCTACCTCTATTATGGTATCTCTTTTCTTGTTCTCCTCTATCCTCTCTATCCTTCCCCTGTCTTTATCTTCCTGTTCCCTCATGCCCATCTCTCACCTCCTTTTTTCCCTTACTCTTTCTACTAACTCCCTCTCCCCTCCCTCCATGTTCTCAATTTACTTGGGAGATCTTATCCCTTTCCCGTTCTCTGGGGGAACATGTATCTTTCTTAAGGTCATCCTTGTTTCCTAACTTTTCTTTGGTGTGAATTGCTCTATGTCTAAAATCCATATATGAGTGAATACATTCCAACATACCATGTTTGTCTTCTTTTTGTGACTGGGTTACTTTGTTAATTACAATCCTGGGTCTGGGTCTTTTTGAGCCTTGAGGTTTTTGTTTGTTTGTTTGTTGTTTTCTATGTTCTAAACTCATTAAGCCTCTATGCCTGTACTATGGTGTCTTCAATTGTACTGTCATCATATAGCTGTTGAATTGAATGATGTATTTTATATAGAGAAAAGTCCAAAGAGAGACAAGAAAGAGATAAAGGTTATTCAGGAAGACAAACAGAGACAATAAATTGAAGGTGGGTCTGATAACAGAGTTGATTACAGAATGAGTTCGACTGAAGTGCCATCATATTCTATCAGTAAAATAATGACCCACATGGTCTGTGGCTAGGGTTTTGTTATGATTTTTTGTGTGTTTGTTTGTTTTCTTATATTTTATTGATGGTGTCAGAATTCATTTTATTTAAAAAATTATTTTTTGGTTTTACATACCCATCCCAGTTCCCACTCCCCCTCTCTGCCCATTCCCTACTTCCCCCTCTTCCAATCCCTCATCCACTTCTCAGAGGGAGTAAGGCCTTCCTTGAGGAGTCAACAAAGCCCAGCATACCAAGTTGAGGCAGGGCCAAAGTTTTCCGTCCTGTACCAAGGTTGAGCAAAGTATCCCACTAAAGAAAATGGGATCTAAAAACCCTGTTCAGGCACCTGAGATGGGTCCTTGTGCCACTGTCAACCCTACACCCAATACCCCAAGCCACATTAATGTCACATGACGTTCCTATTCCAGGTTGCCCATAGTCCATGAGCTCCAATTAGGTTGGTCAGCTGTCTCTGTGGTTTTCCTAAACTTGTTCTTATCCCCCTTCTTTGTATAATTCCTCCTTCCTCTTTTCAACTGAACTCCAAGAGCTCAACTCAGTGCTTTCCCAGAAAGGGAAAATAGTTAAGATATTCAGGGTAAATTGGGGATAGAGTGGAAGGGGCTAGATGGGAGAAGTTATGGGATGAGAACATGAGGGCTCAAGAAGACAAAGTTGGGGGAAGGAAAAAAGGGGGTCATTATGGGGTTTGGGAGAAACCTGGTGCTAAAGAAATTCTCAGGAATCCACAAGGATGACCCCAGTTAAAATTCCTAGCACTAGTGGAGAGAGTGTTTAGGTTTTTTGCTTTTTTTTTTTTTAGGTTCACATTTATCTAACTGGTCACCTAGACACAATAGAATTAGCTGTCATGCTTTGAAATTTTATTTGGTGCTGAAGACTTAACCCATGAATTCATTCAACATTCAAAGTAACCTGTGAAGTGTGCACTATTGTCATCACCTGTATTTTATTTAGGAAACTGCAGTTGATTAATATATTTATCCTTGTGTAATTAATGTGCTGAAGGGTGAGAATATGAACCCACCAAAACTAGCTTTCAGATATTATGTCTCAGACACTCTGCCCAGAAAAACCATCACTCTCCTACTCTATAACTTACATGCAGACAACTGTAAGCTTTGGTATTGGTGGGCATGTAGTTTTTCATACCTGAGCCACTCCCTAACCTCCGTATAGAACACTGGGTAAAAGGTAAGAGATAGTATCATGGTTGCATCTATTCAACTTCAGGACAGTAGTGTATATTTGTAAATCATCCTAAAAAGTTTTCCATTTGTAAAGGGGATGCTTGCTAAAAGCATAAAATTAGTCCTGAATCCAATAAATATTTGATTATATAAAACCAGGCAATAAAATAACTTAGAGGTGAGGAAGGGAAATATTTTCAAGTGGAAGTTGATTTCCATTAAGTAAAAAATTGAACTATTATTTCCCAGATAACTCCTGATACTTCTGTATACCAAACTTAATTTTGTATTTTCATACTGCAATATTTGTATTTCACATCATTGAATGTAGATCTCATATAGACATGGAGAATGTAAAGAAAATAATAACAGTCACTCCAGGGACCATATGTACTGATTCACAATTATTTTACAGAAATAATATAAATATAAAAGTGTAAATTAGCTGCTTGTAGCCCCCTGAGGACTGGGGACTGCATGCACAGGGGCCCAACACAAGTGACTGGCCTTACCAGAGTCTGCCAGCTTCCTGGTTCTTCCTCTGCCCAAGGTAGGAGATAATCTTGGGCCTGTATCCAGCCTGCCTTACAGTGCCCTGCTCAGAGCCTCCTGAGGTCCTGGCACTGTGCACACTGGACAAGCTTATCCGCAGTCTGCTAGCCCCCTAGTTCCACCTCCACCCACTGGACAAGGAGAACCATAGGAGTATTGGATCTGTTTGCACCAACTGGAAGAGAACCTTGGCTCCCTACTCACCAGGAGAAAGAGAAACCCCACAAACAGGCACAGGAAGAAGGATGGAAGAAGAAATAAGCAAATTAAATAGACCTATAACCACTGTTGGTGGGAGTACAAACTCATACAGTCACTTTGGAAATTACTATGGAGATTCCTCAGGAAAACAGGAATCAGTCTACCTCAAGTTCCAGTAATTCTACTCTTAGGTATATATCCAAAAGATGCACATTCATACAACAATGACATCTGTTTAGCTATGTTCATAGCAGCATTA
The DNA here is from genome assembly GCF_943737965.1 of Phodopus roborovskii. Classification (NCBI taxonomy): domain Eukaryota; kingdom Metazoa; phylum Chordata; class Mammalia; order Rodentia; family Cricetidae; genus Phodopus; species Phodopus roborovskii. The sequence continues at coordinate 47,587,378 of NW_026126418.1, forward strand.
TTTGTAATAGCAAGAACCTGGAAGCAAACTAAATTCTGCTCAACTGAAGAATAGATGGAGAAATGTGGTACATTTACACAATGGAGTACTACTCGGGGGGGGGGAGACAAACAAACAAACACAACAGTGGAATCTTGAAATTTGGAGGCAAATGGATGGAACTTTGAGAAACCATCCTGAATGAGGTAACCCAGTCACATAAAGACAAACATGGTATGTACTCACTCATATATGGATTTTAGACATAGAGCAATGGATTACCAGCCTACAATCCACACCATCAGTAAAGCTAGGAAACAAGGAGAACCCAAAGAAAGACATACATAGTCCCCTGGAGAAGGGGAAAGTGACAAGATCTCCCAAGTAAATTGGGAGTGTGGCGGGAGGGAAGAGGAAGTTGGGGGGAGATGAGGGGAGTGGTGGGCATGAAAGAGCAGGAAGATTGAATCAGGGAAAGAATAGAGACGAGCAAGAAAAGAGGTACCATAATAGACGGAACTGTTATAGGTTTTAAGAGAAATCTGCCTCTACAAAATGTGAAGAGATCTACAAGAATGAGTCCAACTAACAATCTAAGCAATAATGGGGAGGCTACCTTAAATGCCCTTCCACAATAATGAGATTGATGACTCCCCAGTAGCTGATAGAATCAGAAGCAGACACCCTCAGCTAAACACTGAGCTTAACTCTTGGAATCCAGTTCCAGACAGGGAGCAGTGATGAGCAAAGGGATCAAGACCAGGCTAAGGAAAATCACAGAAACTGCTGACCTGAACAAGGTAGAGGTCGTAGACTCCAATCTGATAGCTGGGAAACCAGCATAGGATCAACCCGATTCCCTGAATGTGGAGTTAGTTGGGATGATGGGGCAGTCTATGGGGCCTCTGGTAGTGGATCAGTATTCATCCCTAGTATATGAATGTATTTTGGGAACCCATTCCATATAGAGTGATACTTCCTCAGGCTAGACATATGGGGGCAGGCCCGGGCCCTTCTCCACATGATATGACAGACTTTGAAGCCTTCACTCTTCCTGGGGAGCAGAAAGGGGATGGCATAAGGATTGATGGGAGTAAAAAGGGAGGAGGGGAGGATGTAGGAACTGGAATTGATATGTAAAACAAGCTTGCTCAAATTTAAGTAAAAATGTTATATAAAAAAAAAAGGAAAGAAAAGTGTGAATTGATTGGATTTTAATTGTGTCTATAACTCTTAACTTTTTATAAGAACATTATTTTAGAACCAGTATATAAATTAGTGAAATAGATTAACTGTGTTTGTTCTTACTGAAATCATTATTTAAAAATGGAGAAAAATATACACAAGTAGTTTAAATTAAAATGTAAATTAATAATGCATATCATATTAAGTTCCTTTAAATTCTAGATGAAACTACTTTCTTCTTGAAATGCTTTAGCTTTAGTCCTCCTTTAACTTTGATATATGTGTCCCTTTGATATACTTAAGTATACTCACTCAATCCTATTTTGCTTAAGTAGTATATGGTGAGTAGGCTCAAAGCATGGTATTGGCCTACTCTAGATAGGATCCATATGAAGGAAAATCTCCCCCAAAATGACTTCTTATAAGTTCCCTTCTTATAAGAACCTCAGCAAAATTTTCAAGAATTTGTAACAATATAAATTTTACCAAATTTTGCCTAAAATGACAACGTGGAGAAGCTTGGTGAATGGAGATTAATGAAGCTTATATGCTTAATTTTATAGAATACCTCATCACTTTCCCTTCTGTATTCTACTGATGAAGAGCAGCCTTACACTAAGAATGTCCTTCAGGGTGTGAAATTGCCCCATGGTGTTGTCAAGAAGTCAAGAATACTTTATGGATGTGGTCAGTTATCCTGACTGTCTGCTTTATCTGATAGAATCTTCAAATCTAAACTACCTACCTACCAAACAAATAAACAAACAAAAACTCACATTGTTTTGTGATGCTGAATTTGATCTAGTGGATTTAAGAAATGCATTCCAATCTCCCTTTCATTTCAAGCAAAATATTAAATTTGAAAGTTTAAATGAAAGTAAATATATCCAAACTTAATTTTAAGATTCATAAGATTCATAACACTGTGCCCGACTTGCTGTTTATAAGTTCACTTTCATGAGTGTTTCATCCCTTATAAATAAGAAAATTACCAGTAAAACACTTCTGCATTCTTTTGTTTCTAAAATCTAAAAGAATTGCATCATTGATTTAAGAGTCCCCTGAAATGTGTAATTGGAAAAACATTCAGAAAATTAAAATGCTTATATTCTTTTACCCATCCATTACTACTGAGATGTTAAAATAATTTATTCCATTATATTAACAATTGCTTGATGCATCAAAAGATAATTTGCCATGTAATTTTGTTAAACCTGAAACTGTAGCATATTTTCTTGATAATATCATTAATATATCAAGAGTAAATAAAATGTTTAGTGGTAGGCACATTAATTATCGCCTTCATCCATCGGTGTTTAAAACTTAGAAATAATTAAATGTGCTTTAATAAGAAATGGTTCTGAGAAAGCAAGATCGTTTATGAATTGCTAGAGGTGCGTGGAACTGCGTTTCCCCTGAGAGACGAAATTTATGCCTAACACCCCGCTGATTGTTCAGAAGGTAAAGAACCAATAGCTGCATGTACAGAGGTTTAATTTAAAGTGTGTTTCTCACTAGGCTGCTCACAACACTTAATTAAACTCTGCTGTTTTGGCAATGACAAATGCTGTAGTGCAGAAGGAGCCCGAGTCACGGTGACTGAGAAGCTTTTGTAATTTCTTTCATGTGCACTGGCAGCCAGATCCAGGTCAGAAAGAAAGCAAGAATAAAAGAAGATGTATTTAAGGTATTTGGACAAAGTTGCTAGCTCTAAGACTCTATTTCCCGTGTTCAAAATGTTGCTTTATTTATGGATGTTAAATCCTGTGTTGTTTGTGGGAAATAATGCTGCTTGACTGGGGAAACCTATTTACAATTTATTTAAAGTTATTATGCTTGAGGGAAATATTTTTTGTTTTTAATTAGCTATTAGAAAAAGTGGGATCAAATTTAGGTATATACAGAGATGAAACTTCCAGATACGTCTTCTTATGATACTTTGTACGAAGTTTATACTATAGGTATATTTTTCTAAATAACTTTCAAAATTAAGGAAGTCTATTATTTAATGAAAAATATAAAAGCCTCCCAAATTTCTTTAAGTTTTTCTTTTTTTTCTGTTTAAATTGATTTTTTTTGAGAACTTCATACCTGGTACAGTAAATTTCGATCATGTTTACTCCCTTCTCCAACTCCTCATACACATACAAATACATACTTCACTATTTTTAAATTTGAGCCATTATTTTCCTGAAAGTAAATAAATTGTTAGTAATACATTAAATAAATCTTAAACATATTTGCAAAAAATGTGACTATTACTCAAATATAAAAACATAATTTCCATCAGCTTTATCCCTCTGTCTTCTGTATATCTTGACAACAATAATTGTACATGAGTAATAAATTCATTTGTTTGTGTGTTTAAAAGTTTTTCTATTGAAATATTTAGTTCAAATGGTGTCTGTAGGATTCCATTAATAAAACCCTCTATTCTTGTTTACAGACTCCATTTGCATAGCCTCACTGTAAATAAGCTGAGATGTGGTTTAACATTGTTTTTATTTCAAAGTGATGTCAAAGCTAGAAACAACAAATCATGAAAAGCAATGATAAAAATATCCAATAATTATTGAGGTTTTACCATTTGGAAGAAATCATTTGAGCTTGTGAAAATGTGTAACTCACCTGTTCCTGAGTCAATGTATGACACACAATCATGAGGGAGACTGGGAGATGCACTGAATTTACTCTATTTCTGGGGCGAGCAGGGTTCAGATTCATGTGGTCTGTCTCCAGAAATGTATTCAGTACACATCCTGACTAGTAGAAATAGCAGAAATTATAACCCCCCCCCCCCAGAAATCAAAACCAAACCAAAGGCTAAATGAGGAACATACGGTAGTGATTTTCTTTCTTACCACAAAGGTCTTTACTCTTCCTTAAAGATTTATATTGCTGCATTGAATTTAGAAATCTAATGCCTGCAGGGTACAGAGGTACAGTAGCTTGGAAAGGCAAGTAAATGAATAATACTGCAGAACTGAAGAAAGATATCACTAAAAGCAAAGCTAAGTTTTCTTTATACAGGAACCATGTTTTGTGGCATACCAGGTTTCTTTGTTGCTTGATTGACACCTCAGGAGCAGACATATCCCAGCTACTACAACAACAGAAAATAAAGTTCGCCCGCTATTGTATTCATCCTAAGTGTGATAGTGTTTAAAAATCATGACAGATGCTCTTCTTTAACCAATGCTGTTGGTTAAAAGTTTGTTATTCTGGGGTATTTTGATCTCACTCTAACACTGATGAGAATGACAATACATTTTACTTTGAATCAGAGGGCAAAGATAACAGCTAGCTGACCAAAATTAGCCATAGAGGTTTTGGAGGATCAAGGACAAACAGAGGGACATAGGAAGATGCAGGGAAGGGTTGAGAAATATTCTCAGCATTTTTGGGTGAAGGAAGGAGAAAGGAAGTCACTGGTCACTCTCTTCCACTTCTCTGATCAATCAGATTCTTGTCCTGTTATCTGACTCTTGGTTTTTATTGATAAAGAATAATTATAGTTATTGCAGAGTTCTAATATTAATTAGAATGGGCTTTATGTGCAAAATCAAAGAACTGCTGCTACTATGTGTGGTGATACCTTGTTTATTCTCTAACAATAATGCTTGCCCGAATCAGAGGGTAGGGCCAGCCACTAGTAAACCATAGAAATTTGGAAGTCTGTACAGACAGACAGGAAGTGAGAGTACATCGGTCCTATTTTGTCTGGTAAAAGCTGTTTCCCTGGTAATCCCACCTATGACTTTTACCATATTCCCATCTCTTGTCACAGATACTTGAGCCTAGAGGAGAAGGTTTTGATAAGGATCTGCCATTTAACACCAAGTGATCCGAAGTCATTATCACAGAGACCCACAACTCAAATATTTTACTTCAATTTAAAAAATGAAAAAAAAAAAGGATAATTAGATAAATGCTTCATGGGGCACCATATATGTAAGGAGTCTCTCTATGTCCTTCCAGCCTGCTTCCAAATAATGATATGTAGACTTATTATTAATTATAAAGCTTGGTGTTTAGTTTATGCTTATCTCAACCAGCTCTTCCACCTTATCCTAACCCATTTGTATTCATTTATGTTCTATCATGTGTTGTTACCTCTCTTCCATCTTGCACCTTTTGTTTCCTCTAGTGCATCTCCCTGTCCTCTCTTGAGTACCTAGATTCCTCCTCCTCTTTTTTCCCTGGAAATCCTGCCTATCTCCCCTACCAAGATATTGGCCATTTAGTTCTTTCTTAAACAAATCATAAGGCACCTTAAGCATACACAAATCTTTACAGTATAAACAAATATTTTGCAAGAATTTGTATCAAAAATAGTTCAAATTTTCTGCCCCACATATTTTCCTGAAATCACGTTCTTTTCTGGCTGTTGCCATAATTTTAAATGCATTCATCTTAGATTACAGAATTATACAAATAATTTCAGATCATGAAAATGTAGGCCCTGCAGTTAATTCCTCATACTACATAAGTGATTAAGTATAAATAAATAAATAAATAAATAAATAAGAGGAAAACCAAATATTGTAATCTTAATTATGTGATGAGTGTTCATTCATTCCTTACTTGAAACTCTCTAGATATTATTGCAACATTAAATTTTCTTCAAGAGATTACAGTAAAAAGTAAAAATATAATTAGTTTATTTGGGGTCTGGATTGGGACATTTCTGGAATAAGCAGTCTTTAAAATTTGATAACAGATATATTTAATCAAATAAAATTCTAGAATTTTAATTTGCACAGAAAAAATCACTCAGTTTTAAAATAATAACTAGCTTTGTCTTTGATCTTGAGCAATCAGAACAAATATTCTATAAGGGAATGAATCACAGCTTTTTAGAATACATTGCATATTCAACCTGATGGATTCTGCAATGTAATATAGTAGAAGCACCATGTTGGCAAGGCTTTGGCTAGGACTTGTGTGCAATTTCTTGAATAAAAGTAAAACAGAAAATTCACATCTGAAACAAATTTTAGTCTAATTCATCCACAGAAGGAACTTAATTTATTTTTGTTTTATTAGTATAAGGGAGGTATGACCAAGGCCACATCAAATTCATATCTGATGGGATTTATGCCTCCTTTCAGATTATATCTGGAATATGCGGAAGGTGTTTTGATCAAGTATTCTCAGGTTCTATAACTTCTCAAAATTTTCTTTCGGATCTATGAAATTTTCAGTATTTGTAAATCACTTATATTCATTTTCCTTGTTATAAAAACTATTTTATTACTCAGGTGAATGTTATGTACAGTTTTCCCTGCTGGTCTGGTTTCTCTGCCGTACCAGCCCCAAATAATACACTGAGACAATGTATTTGATATAAATGCTGTTGGCCACTTACTAGTTTCTTATTGGCTAGCTCTGTCTTAAATATTAACCCATTCCTATTAAGCTAAGTATTTCCCCATGGTCTTATCTTACTGTAGAGAGGGGCTGGCATTCTTCTCTCCCCGTCTTCCGTCTTGGATCTCATCCTTGCTACTTCTGGAATCCTCCTTGTCTCCTAGTCCCGCCTATCTTGCTTTCCAATTGGCCAACAGTGCTTTATTCATTAACTAATAAGAGAAACATATTTACAGAATGACATCTCCCATCAGGTGAACATATTTTATTTTGACCTTAATGCCAACTTCCTAAAGAGACACTATTTGATGAGCCCATCAGAATGATTCTCTCTCCCTCCCTCCCTCTCTCCCTCCCTCTCTCCCCCCCCCCTTTCTCTCTCTCTCTCTCTCTCCCTCCCTCCCTTCTTTATTTCTGAGCTGAGTTATCTTTACAGAACAGTCAAATTCTAAGATATCTTCATTTTGCATGTATATTTATTTTATTTGCTGTCTTAAGTTACAAATCTTTAGCACTGAAATAATGCTTGGCATTGAGCTTGTTTGTTAAGATTTTCTGAAATAACAAGTAAATAAATGAGTGAATTAAAATTCTCAAGAACATAAATGAAATTTTTTGCTACTACTATGAAAGGAAGAGTCTTTTGCAGTTTTTAGTGTGTTTGTCCTACATACTATAGGCACACTCTCTCGTCACTACTGGAGAGAAACTCATTTGAAAACATAAAACTCCCATATGGGAGATTACAGCCACAAGTTTCTTGTAGTTTAAAAAAAATATTCCTCTACAACAAGAAACACAGAGTGGAGAGAGAGTATTTATTTCTAATATTACATTTTTATTTACTTTTGGGTGTATGTCTGAGTATTTATGGGGCATGCATATGACTCCATACATATATGGAAAACAGAGGGCAGCTTGCATACGTTAGTTCTTTTTTTCCCACCATTTGAGGCCCTGCAATCAAACTCAGGTCACTAGATATAGTAATCTTTGAGACCCTCTCACTGGACCCAAGATAGTAACTTATTTATTTAGTTTTATTTTTATGTTTTTCTTTAAACAAAAATAGATTCTTTTTCATGCAATATACCCTAACTACAGTTTTCCTTCCCTCTATTCTTACCCACCTCTCTTCTCTGTCTCTCATTAGAAAATAACAGGATTTTAACAGATAACAACTATGACAAAATAAAATGTAACATGATGAAGCAAAAGCTATCATATAGTGGTTGTACACAACAACTCAAAAGGAGGAAAAGTATCCCAAGAACAGGTACAAGAAGCTGATGTCCACTTGTTCTCATAGTGATGAGTTCCATAAAAATACTAAGTTAATATCTATCTTCCTATCTATCTATCTATCTATCTATCCATTCATAATATCTATAAATATATAATATACATATACATAAATATATGTAAAACACACACACATACATACATACATACATACATATATATATATATACAGAGGACTGGTACAGACCCATGTAGCCCCTATGATTGTTGGTTACTCATCTAAAAAAATGCATATTAATGAAATGATTCCAAAAGATATTCTTACGTACCCATAGAACAATACCTTATCCAGTAATCATCAGAGACACTTCTTTTGGTAGCCGATGGGAACAGATACACAGACCCACAACCAGCCATTACTTAGATAGGCTAAATGAGAGGTCTTCATCCCATCCCTCCACTCAGAACTCAGATAATTCTATGGAGGGAGAGGTTGAGACACTCTAAGAGACAAGAAGGTGGAAGACACCAGGAGAACAAGACCTTCTGAATCACCTAAGCAAAGCACATATGAGCTCCAAGTTAATAACTTATATGAAAAAGTACCAATGTTTTTGTTCATTTTGGTAAATAACCATGTAGTATTAGACTTATTCTAGCATCTCTGGGGCTACAATAACATTAATGGCCAATGTATAAAGAGAATAGGATATTTCAGTAATTGTTGCATCCAGTAAAAATTCCTTGACTTTTTTAGTTTTGCTTGACCTCTGTAATGGTAGCATATGCTTGTTTAAATGCCCCAACCATCCATTCTATCTTGTACAGCATGTTTGAGCAAATAGAGTGGGGAATGGTAGTGAAAAAATTGTGGCAGTTACAATTTATTATTCCTATCAGCAGCTAAAAGACCCTTCACCTCCAGTTTTCCAACATTCATACTCCCCTAGATTTTCCAGAAAATTGGATGACTTTGAGAAGTCACAGCTTCCCTCTTTCCTGTATCTTGTGTAATGATGTTCCGAGTGAACATAAGTTTCAAAGGAGTTCTAGTTAAATTCCAGTGTCTGGATACTCAAGTTTCTGTGCTTACATCCCATCACTCCACATGTAGTGGTCACAGAGCATACTTTAGTGATGAAGGCTGAACCCCTTGTCCCCAACATTTAAAGAAGCAATTCAAAGCAGATAGTGAGCAATTCAGCCCAGGCCTATTTACCCTTGTCATTTATTTTAAAACCATAACACTAAAACCAGACCATTTTAAATGGTAGATAAAAGGCAGTGAAATTGATGAATGCCTTTTGGCACGTACAGTAGAGTTTCCATGGGGCTTTCTACATTATTGACACTGTCAGTGATTTCGGTGATTGTGGCTACAGCTGGGATGTTATTATTACCATGTTGCTATACTTCTGTTGGAAGGCTATTCCGTGGTCACAGCTGGAAGTGTTACTGGCATTTGATGTTCATGACCTGCAGTAATTGTACCATTTTATAAGAGGAGTTCGAGAAATCCATAGTCAAGAATTAAGCTGTACCGGACCAAGTGACTTATGCTGGAAGAAAAGGGAATGAGCAGGAGTGGCCTCAGTCAGAATTCAATAGTTGCTACGAGAGACTGAGCAGGTCGTTATGAGGGTAATGTTATTGTACAATGGCACCAATCTACACAGGAGTCTGGGGTTGCTGTGCTGGCACTGATACATTTCCTTCAAGGCTGACTTTGGGTAGGGAATTTTGTAAGCCTTTAAGGCCAAGTGAATTCTATTCCACAAAGTATTGTGTGATGAATAACCCTTTTACTTTTTCTAAATTTGTTTCTCAGATTATAAAAGTAATACATGTTCATTATGGATAATGTGCATAATACAACAAAGGAAAGAAAATAATTTTAAAATATCATTTAATCTTAATGCTCAGAGGTAACCAATTTTAATATTTCCTTGGATAGCTTTCCAAAATATATAAATTTATTTTGTTTTTATATGTAAATGTATATGAACAAAATTGAATTAATTCTGTATATGCCATTTTTATTTTTAATTCTGCCTTTTCACATTTAAGAGTAGGTATTAATGAATTTCTTTTTTATTTACATTATTTCTTTTTTATTTACATTAAAATTTCGTTTTTATTTCTTTTTTATTTACATTAAAAAAGTCTTTTACGTGTCAATCTTTCTGCTCCCCAGGCAGAGTGAGGCCTTCCATGGGGAATCTTCAAAGTCTGTCACATCATTGGGAGCAAGACCCAAGGCCTAGGCCCTCCCCCATGTGTCTTGGATGAGAGAATATCCATCTATGTGTAATGGGCTCCCAAAGTCCACTTGTACACTAGGGATAAATACTGATCTACTACCAGAGTAAGTAATGAATTTCATAATAGAAAACTTTTTGTTATCTAACCTGACAGAACATAATATTCTAAACCAGAAACTATATGTACATAAATCTTTTACTGAAAAGCAAACAGGGTTAATAGAGTAGAGCAATTACCAACATGGACTAGATTTACAGTAATTTTTTAAAATTTTATGTGTAAAGAAAAATAGAAAATTATTGAAAAGGTGAATAGTTTGTAGTGAGAAAACTGAGCAACATGGTTGATGCATGCAATTATCATTCATGAGTGCACTCAATGGGTCACTATTGTCATGAGGAAACCAAGATCTTCACCTGTGTGCTGCATGCCATCTTGTTAAAATTTCAAATAATATTAAAAAAAAGGCATTTTTGTCCTACCAAGATCAAGCAAGAACATATGAAGTCTCTCTTTTCATAGAATTTTAAACATTGTAGTCTTTTAAAAATTGTAGTCCACTGTCTTCTGTTTCTGCATTATATGAATTTTTATTTTTACCTAAAGTACTGCCAAGAATTGAGATTTTCTATAGCATATGTAAACTCTTTCCTGGTGTATGACAGTAACCCTCTTGTTAATTTTCCTGTTTTATTTTCTTCTTTTTTTTATATATACTTTAAAAAGATTCTTCTATTCTGACACTTTCATGCATGTGTTCTCATGTCTTGCTATATAGTCTTCATCCACATTACTTCTAATAAAACTATTCTCAACAAGTCTTCCTCCAACTCTTCCTCCAACTTTTATGCTGTTTGTAAATATGTTACCCAATGAGTTCAGTAAGGCTTGCTAGTATGAGCATGGGTGTGAGGATATTCACTTGACCACTGGCAACTTATCAGTGTATACAAAACTGAAGAAAGATACAACCCTTCCCAGCCACCATTAACTGTCAATAATCATTCAGGGAAGTATGGATCCTTGTGGACCCTCACTTGTGTAGGCCTTGTAAAGAACATTTACATTGTATCCAGAAAACATATTTATATACTGTCTGCCCATCCTCCAGCTATTCCATTTCTTTTTTTTTTTTTTTTTTTTCCTCACTGTTTCAAGATGTTCCTTGAACCTTGGAAAGTGTTATATAAGAAATCTTCCTTGGGTTGAGTACTCTTCTGTCCCTTATTTTTAGCAGTCTTACACTGACCACTGTCCACTCCTGTTAGAAGCTTCTTTAACAAAGGTATAGGGCAGCATTGTACCAGGCTATGGAACAGACCTCACTTGAGTCACAAAGTAGTTAAACCCCATAGTGTTTATCCCACTATTGTACCAATGTACATATATTATCAGCATGGTCAATATTGCAGTTCATAATTTCATAGAGTGAAGAGCTGGACAAAACTGTTGATGATTTTTTCTCTTTTAGCAGAGTGCATAGCACAACTGCAACACATTTGGTCCTGTTTCTGTTTATCTCCTTTTCTGTATACATTGTTAGTTAAAAATTTTTTCAATTGGCATATGCCAAGCATACACCTGACATTCTCAGCACAGTGTCCCCAGAGCTAAAAAGTAATCCTTAGAAAATATTAATAGTTTAAGGCCAAGATGCAAATCAATCTGTGGGATGACTATTTGGTAAGATATTATTGTGAATGTCTCTATATAATATTTCTTTAAGAGATTAACAATCAAATGGATAAACAATAAAGTTGATTGCCTTCGCTAATGTGAATGACCTTTATCTAATCAGTTGAAGGCTTACACTTGGCTGTCCATCATTACTTAATTAATAGATCAGTAACCTAACTCTGTGCATGTGGTGGGGCAATAGTCTTTTCCTGCTTCTGTACTTGGAGTTAATCATTTGCTTTTCCTGGTGTTTGAGCTTCCTACTTTTCAGGTTGAAAACTCCACTATCAGTTTTGTTTCCTGAACCTTTCTACTTGAACAGAAACTACAACACTGTCTTTTTTTGGTCTTTAGCTTGCCATCTGAGGATTTCTGGATTTGTGAATTCTAATATCTGCATGAACAAATTTTCTTTTTTTGTTTTTTGTTTTATTTATTATTCTCTTATACAATACATCTCAACCACAGCCTCTTCTCCCTCCCTCCTTCCAGCCACCCCTTACCTTCTGTCTTCCCCAGATCCACTGCTCCTCTGTTTTCCTTCAAAGAGAATAGGCCTCCCAGTGATATCAGGCAAAATATTGCATGACATGGGGCAATACAAATAAGCAATAATCCTCATACCAAGGCTGGATAAGGCAACCCAATATGAGGAAAAATGTCCCATGAGTAGGCAAAAGTCAGAGATATCTTACTCCCATTGTTGAGAGTCCATAAAAACTTCAAAATAAAAATAAAAATAAAAACCACACTGTGTATGAAGAGGGTTTAGTATAGACACATTCAGGCTCTGTGGTTGCTATTTCAATCTCTGTGAGCCCCTATGAGCCACGTTTTGTTTACTCTGTCAACCATGTTTACATGGTGTACTTGATCTTTCCAGGTCCTAGCCTTTCCTCCCCATCTTCTTCAGGGTTCCCAGAGCTATGCTCAATGTTTGACTGACTTCCAGTGGTGGGACTGGGATAACAACCCATACACAAAATGTGCAATGTTCAACCTACCCTGCTTGAAAGATGCACTGGGGCAATGGTGACTTAAAGCTTGTGGCAGTGGCTAAGCAATGGCTAAACTAAGTTGAGGCTGACACCATCATAGAGAGACCATGTCCAATACTGCCTAGATGGCCATAATCCAGAAGCGGGTTGTCTTGTGGACCTAGGATAGAACGAAGCACTAGTAACCACAATAAAAACTCAGTGAAATGATTTTTAATGCTATTCCTCTATGCTCATAGATTGGCAAACAGAAAGCATATTTATTTTTTTTTGTTGTTTCATGAAATTTTCTTATACATATATATATATATATATATTTAATTTTATATAACAAAGTCCAATTAAATGAAAACAAACATTTATACACAATATTTGGGAATTTTGGCGTCGTTCTTTCCAAACTACTTCCTGCTGGTAAGGGGCGCTGTCTTGGGGGATTCGAAGAAGATTCAGATATCCTAGTTGTAGTCTGTAGGGCTGAATATGGGTCTCATCCAGAAGGTCTGAGCAGTCTAAGAGACCTCAGACAGTGGAGCCAGGATGTATCCCTGGTGCACAAAAGGACTTTGCAAACATATCTCCCATGGAGGGATAACTGCCTTATTCTAGAGATAGGAGAGAAGCCCTAGTCCCTACTTCACAGGACCTGTCAGATCTACTTGACCCCAACTGGATGGCATTCCCCTACATATGGTATTGTGGTGGGTGGTTGGGTGGGGAGGGTGTTTAGAGTGCATGTGAGAGGGCAGAGAGGGCAAAAGGGAGGGAAGGAGGGAGGGAGGGCTGGAGGGGAGGAAGGGAGGGAGGGAGAGGGAACTGGGATCGACATGTAAAATAATAAAAAAAAAAAAAAAAAAAAAAAAAAAAAAAACGCTTTGACTCCAAAATTTAAGTTGAAGAACAAGATACTGGGGAAAAGGATTTCTATTTTTGTTTCCACAGAAAATGAAAAGATGTGGATTCCTTCCAGACTAATGTGGTTTGATCATGCCAGACCACATGAAACAGAGTACAAGCTGATCCTACATTCCAAACAGCTGGAAAGCAAATTTTCTTAAAAATAAATTTCCTTATCTATTTAAACCTATCACCTCTTGGTGAAGAACTCTGAAGGCAACTCTGCCTGAAAGAAAAGTGGTGAATTAAGGTTTGAAACTATATAATCAGTTTAATTTTTTCTTCAAGAATGGATTAGAGATGGATGTCTGCTTCTGTTTCCATCAACTACTGGATGAGGGCTCTCTGATGGCATATGAATTAGTCATCAATCTCATTATCAGGGAAGGGCATTTAAGGTAGCTTCTCCACTTGGTCAGATTGTTAGTTGGGGTCACCCACAGCTAAACACTGAGCCAAACAGGAGTGATAAGAAAATGGGGACAAGAGCAGGCTACAGAAACCCACAAAGACAACTGACCTGAACAAGGGGGAGCTAATGAACACTCAGACTGATAGCTGGGAAACAGCATTGTATTGACTCAGACCCCCTGAACATGGGTCTCAGTTAGAAGCCTGGGCAGTCTAAGGGACATCTGACAGTGGAACCAGGATGTATCCCTGTTGCACAAAAGGACTTTGGGAGCACATTCCTCATGGAGGCATACTCCCTTAACCTAGAGGCAGGAGGAAGGTCCTAGTCCCTATTCCAAATGACTTGACAGATTTTGTTGATCTCCCTGTGGAGGGGTGGGATGGGATGGTAGTCTGGGGTCACGGAAGGGAGGGAGGGGGAAGGAACTGGGATCTACATGTAAAATTAAAAACAAAACAAAACAAAAGGAATGGATTAGAAAGGGCTCAGAGAATAAAGGTGGTCATCTTTAAGCCTGAAGATCTGAGTTCAACTAATGAAATTCACTTGGTAGAGAGTTTCTATATGTTTACTGTACCCTCCATGCATGTCTTCATGTGAGTATACTAAACATGCACTTGAGTGCACAAACACACACACACACACACACACAACCACAAATAAATAAATAAATAGTTACAGTAATTTATAATTGATAATTCTTAAAACTTTGAATTTATTTTGTGAGAGGCTCAAACATTTTTTTATGGTAGTTGGTTGATGGTGGCAGGTGCCTTGAATCCTAGCACTTAGTGGGCAGAGGCAGGAAAATTTCTGAATTTGAGGCCAGCTTGGTCTACTAAGTGAATAGTAATTTGACAGGCAGGGCTACACAGAGAAATCTTGTCTCCAAAAAGAATTTTGGGTAGAATTCACAGTGCAAGCTGTTTTATTGTAGTGATATTTTATTTGTGATCTAATAAAGCTAACTGTAGAGGCCAAGCAGTGGTGGTATACATTTTTAATCCCACACTCAAGAGACAGAGTCGGATGGATCTCTGTGAGTTCAAGGCCACAATGGGCTACATGAGGGTGGATCCATCTAAAAGAGAAATGGAGATCACACCTTTAATCCTGGCACTAAGGAGGTGGAGACAGGAGTGATAGGGCTGGACAAAGAGAGGAATGTAAGGTGGAAGGAGACAGGAACACATTCCAGGCTTTGTGAGTCTGAGGAGCAATGCAATTTGTGGTGTGTGTGTGTGTGTGTGTGTGTGTGTGTGTGTGTGTGTGTGTACAAGTTCTCCTCTGTGTGGACGTATGTGTATGTGATTCTGGATGTTCATATCAAATCCCTCCCTATATCATTCTCCAATTTTAGAGTGCTTCACCCAGAGTTTGTAAAATCAGCTTATAGGTATCTATCTTGTCTTAGGCATCCCCCGTCTCCAGCTCCCAAATGTTGACATAAATGGCTACAGTTACACATGCTCAGTTTTGATGGGTCCTAGGTATTCAAACCCTTAACACTTCCACAGAAAGCATTTAATCCCCAGAGAGACATTTTACTACCCATGTCTCACCTAACCTTCACATTTTCTCTCTGTTTTTAAGCGAAATTTTCTTTATTTTTTTAAATTAATGTACAAATTAATGGTTTTTAAAATATATCTGTATCTATTTTTTATTTTATTATTTTTATTTTACATGTCGATCCCAGTTCTCTCTCCCTCCATCCCTCCCTCCCTCTTACCCTCTCTCCCTGCTCACATGTACCCTGACCACCCTCCTCTCCATCCCCCCATCCCCATTCCACATGTAGGGTTATGCCATCCAGGTGGGGTCATGTAAATCTGTCAAGTCATTTGAAGTAGGACAAGACCAGGTTGCAGAAACATATAGAGACAGCTGACCTGAACAAGGAGGAGCCAATGGGCCCCCCCAGACTGATAGCTGGAAATCCAGCATGGGACTGACTCAGACACCCTGAATTTGGGTATCAGCTAGAAGGACTGAGCAGTCTAAGGCACTCAAACAGTGGAACCAGGATGCAATCCTGGTGCACAAAAGAACCTGCGGACACATCCTCCATGGAGGCATACTCCCTTAACCCAGAGACATAAGAGAATATACCTGTATATATATATATATTTCTTTTTATGTAATACTGTAACTGCATCTTGATGAAATTGCAAGCCACATTTTTAGTTCATATAAATGCATTCGTCAATTTCCTTTACTTTTTGCTTGTAACAGCTCATTAAGAGTACACTGTTTATCTTACACATATTCATGAATTTATATATTTCTTCATGTTCTACTTCTTAGTTTTCTTTCACTGTCTTCACAGAATGTATTTTATGTGACTTCAGAAATTTATTTCATTCAAATTGCTTTCTTGCTGTTTAAGCATAATCTATCTGACAGACTATAGACACCTCACAAATGCTCTTGATGCTCTTGGGTGGCAGGCAGCAAGGAACGGAGGTATTGTTTCTCAAATATAATCCAAGTCTTCTGTTTCATATTGTTTTTCTTCCTACTTATTTTACCCATCACTGAAAATGAAATATGGAGGTCTCCCATTACATACATAACATTTTAAATTTAAATCTAAAGTGTGTATTTTGCATAATACATAAAGTAGAAGAAAAATTTTCCTTGACCAGTCTCTGCAGAATTGAAAACTTACCAATATTAAATGTAATAATGATAATTCAGGTTCTACATTTTCCAATTTTCTGTTTAATGTTTTATACATTTCATTTCTTTATCCCCAAACCATTTCCTTATGATGTACTACGTTGTAGTTGCTGTCTTCTAAGGTGCTACATCTCTTGTTCCCATGCCATATTGCTAAAGCTGCATTCTCAGTGGTCATGGTAGATTATAATTATCATTTTTGTCAGTATTGTTTAATAAAGCACAAGCATATTCAACTTATATTGATACTCAGTATTTATACCGTAAATAGTATTAGTATCTTTTATTTCTTCATGTCCTATCAAGTTACTAAGAGGTTTCATTTCATTTTAAATTGAGTATTTTATTAATTCCTATACAGAAAGCCAGCTTATGATAAATTCTTTCAGGTTTTCTTCAACCATAAATGTCTCAATTTCCTGTTTTGTTTATTTGGAGACACTTTTGCAAAATTTGTAGCTCATAGTCATTCTTTAATTACTTAAAGTTCTTTGGGATATATCATTGCATAACTTTATAATTGCAGGTGACAAATGAACCATTATTAGTAAGAGTATTTGGTAAACGGTAAATTGCTTTTGTTGCAATTCTGTTTGTCCATGAAATTTCTTAGTGTCATTGTATTCCTATGCAGTTTAGTATGCACTTTCAATTTTGGACACATTTACTTATTATTTCTTCAAGCATAACTTCTGAAGTCCCTTCTCTGTCTGTCTTAGATTCCCACTGTGCAACTGCTGATAACTTTGATGGTCTCTAAACAGGTCCCTGAAGTTCAGTTATTTTCCTTTTTAAAAAACGTATTTAAATTAAAAAACAATCTTATTTTACATACCAATCCCAATTCTCTCTCCCTCCTGTCTTCCCATTTCCCCCACAACCCCCCCATTCCACCCTCCATCCACACCTCAGCTAGAATCAGGCTTCTCATGGAGATCATCAAAGTCTGTCATATCATTTGGGACAGGTCCTAGGCCCTCCCCCATGTATCTAGGCTGAAAGAGTATATCCCTCCATGGGGAATAGGCTCCAAAAATCCATTTTTTGCACTAGGAATAGATACTGGCTCCACTGCCAGAGCCCCATGGATTGTCATGCCCCCCCCCCCCAACAGACATTCACATTCGGGACCCTGATTCGGTTTTATGCCGGTTCACTAGCTGTAGGACTATGGTCTCTGAGATCGCACTTGCTCAGGTCTGTTGTTTCTGTGGGTTTCCCCAGGTTGGTCTTGACCTTTTTGTTCATCACTCCTCTCTCTCCACAACTGGATTCAAGGAGATGGCTCAGTGCTTAGCTCTGGGTCTCTGCTTCTGCTTACTTAGCTACTGGATGAAGGCTCTATGATGGCATTA
Organism: Phodopus roborovskii; assembly: GCF_943737965.1. Lineage (NCBI taxonomy): Eukaryota > Metazoa > Chordata > Mammalia > Rodentia > Cricetidae > Phodopus > Phodopus roborovskii. Next base: position 47,605,440 of record NW_026126418.1, read on the forward strand.
AAGGTAGTCATCAATCTCATTACAGGGGAAAGGCATTTAAGGTAGTCTTTCCATTACTGCTTAAATTCTTATTTGGGGGTCATCCTTGTGGATTCCTGGACATTTCCCTAGTGTCAAATTTCTTGTTAAGCCCATAAGGCTCCCTCTATTAATGTATCTTTTCTTGCTCTCCTTCTATGTTCTTTCCCCAATTCGACCTTCCCGATCTCTCATGTTCTCCCCTCTCCTTCCCTTCTCCCCTCCTCTTTTCCTACCTCCCTCTCCTCTTCCCCATTGTGGTTTTATATTATTTCAGCTTTGTTTTCTTATCAAAATAGACAATTTCAAATTTTCTGACTATTACTTCTTTAGTCAAATAGGCTGATAAAACCCTCCCCGGTTATTTCTTATTTTAATCATTTTACTTTGTAATGCTAGTTTTATTAAATAATTATATCTTTACTATATTTTGATTCTTTATTCTGAGGGTGTCATTCTAATATCTGCCCTTAAGTTTTTAAATTTGGGCTCATTTAGCATTTCTTTCCAACATGTTTAAAATGGCTCTCTTAACAATTTTGTCTTGTAAATCCTATAGGATATTTTAAATTGGCTGTCTAAGTCTTAAATAAGAATATTTCTTTTTGAAAAGTACATATATCCAAAGTTCTGCATATCAAATATTCTTTTCTCTTTAGGGATCATTTTCTTTTTTTTTTCTTTTTTTTAATTTTTTTTATTATTTTATTTTATTTTATATAACAAAGTCCACTTAAATGAAAACAAACATTTATACACAATATTTGGGAATTTGGGCATCGTTCTTTCCAAACTACTTCCTGCTGGTAAGGAGCTCTGTCATGGGGGATTCGAAGAAGATTCAGATATCCTGGCTGTAGTCTGTAGGGCTGCTTTGTCCAGCTATTTTGAATGTAGGATCACCTTGTACTCTGTTTCAGGCGGTCTGGAGTGATCAAACCACATTAGTCTGGAAGGAATCCACAGATTTCATTTTCTGTGAAAACAAAAATAGAAATCCTTTTCCCCAGTAACTTGTCCTTCAACTTAAATTTTGGAGTCAAAGCATTTTCATTTCTTGTTATCTTCCTGAACTAATCCACTAACATCTTTACCTTTTTGTTTTATGAGGACATGGCAGTTTTTACTTTTTAAATTTAATATCCATCTAATATTTAGTACTTTCTTTTATTGCCTAGAATAAAGAGATTTCCATTTGGTGTGCTTGTGAACACCCTTACTTTACCTATTTAAACAGAACATTAAGGTCAAAAGAAGATGGGAACACAGAGTGCAGGGTTGGTTCTAAAGATAAGAAATGGTAGAAGCATACCTAAAACCCTGGGTTTTCTCATCCTTACATCTGCAAATCTTATCTGATCCTCTGCCTTGTTCAGGTATCAGCAGATCCCAACGAATAGATTGACATGACAGGTTCATGTAGCATCTGATAAGCTCTTGAGTCTCCACATATATAGGGAATGGTGGTAGTGTATTGCTGAAACATCTTGGGCTAGACTTGCTTTTTTTCAGTATGGTCTTAAAAGGCTCCTTTCTCTGGCACCTGCTGCTTCCACATATGCAAATGATCATTGATATTCCTGTCCCAGCCAATAACATACCAACGCATGGATTATAGATACAATCAGCCTTTCTTCCTGGAGTATAAGTATCCCCTGCCCCCATCTAATAAAGAAACTGTCTTCTGATAGCCTCCCAGGTGTTCTTTCCTGTAAGGAGTAAGGTTTTTCCACCAGCTGTTGGTCTGTTCCCACCGCCACGCCAGCCCCAATTAGCACACAGAGACTCTGTATTTGATATAATGCTGTTGGCCAGTTACTTGTTTCTTATCGGCTTGCTCTGTCTTAAGTATTAACCCATTTCTATGTATTTCCACGTGGTCTTACCAGGGAGAGGTGGCTGGCGGTTCTGCCTTCTCCAGACTCTCCATCTTGACTCCTCCTTCGTACTTCCTCTTTCCTCCTCGTCTCCTAGTCCCACCTATCTTGCTTTCCTAATGGCCAACAGTGCTTTATTCATTAACCAGTATGAGAAAAATATATATATAGAATTACATATCCCATCACTTTCCTGTCATACTTACTGCTGCTCAGGATCTTTCTTCAGCCTGGACTGTTCATGGGCACTTTTCTCACCCCCACCCATTGGGGTAATGTACAATAGTCAGACAATAACAGGATATAATGAAACCTAGTTCCCGGAAGAGAACATGGCAAAGGTTCAATAAATGAAAATCCATTCCAACACAAAATACTCATATCTGTACCATAATTCCCATTTTACCTCTAAAAAGAGATTCGTGATTGTCATTAACCATTTATAGCCAACCCCATTTAAATTAAAAAAAAAAATTTACAAACAATATTTGGGAATTTGGGTGTCATTCTTTCCAAACTACTTCCTGCTGGTAAAGGGCGCTGTCATGGCGTATCCTAGTTGTAGTCTGCAAGGCTGCCTTGTTCAAGCTGTTTTGAATGTTGGATCACCAGGAACTCTGTTTCAGGGCGTCTGGCTTGCTCAAACCACATCAGTCTGGAAGGAAACCACAGCTTTTCATTTTCTGTAGAAACAAAAATAAAAATCCTTTTCCCCAGTAACTTGTCCTTGGACTTAAATTTTTGAGTCAAAGCATTTTTAAAATATATAAATTGAATTAATCCTGCAGCATTTCTTTTATCAGTCATTGTTATTTCCTCAGCAGTCAAACAATTTAAAGACAACATAATAACATATAGTATCCACAGTTTCTCTGTGCTTTCCATCTTTAGGTGGCTTTTTTATTACTCTGTTTCTTTTACTTTTTATTTTTTCATTTTTTTGGGACAGGGTTTCTCTGTGTAACTTTTATCTGTCCTGGAATTCACTCTGCATACCAGGTTTACTTTGCAATCACAGAGATCTGCTTGCCTCTGTCTCCTGAGTGCTGGGATTACAAACATGTAACATATTTAATTAATTTCTTTGTGTGGTATTTCTCTTTTCATTTTAATTTTCAGTGTGTGTGTGTGTGTGTGTGTGAGTGCTTGCACTAAACTTTTCTTTAATTTTCACATTTATACTTTATCCGTGAATCAAACAGGCTGTCTGAGATATTGTATTGTTTTATATATAAATACTGGAAACTGATAAAATAGAGAGCAAATCAAGAATGCCTCCAAAATTGCTCAGGCTCTTCTAGAGAGAACTTCTCTCCTGATACTCACTTTGAAAATGAGTGAAGTGATGCAGCTACACCCTCTCCTGCTTTAACTATAAACCTGGTCAACATTAAATACACACAGAGCTTAAGTGTAAAAGCTCAGAATCTCCTTTCAATTAGTGTCTTAGCCACACAGCTTTGTCAAATGTCTCAAAGTCCATTTATAATGATCTTTGGGCAATCTAAAAATCCAAAAGATTTTGACATTGTGGTTTGTTTTCAGTAAGTAATGAAAAGTCTTGGTGCTGGCTGGCAATTGCACACAGAAGGCATGGAGGGTTAAGCACTTTGTGGCACACAAAAGGACAAGATTACCTGAACTCTTCTTCTCTCAAGTGGCTACAGGGGCTCACAGCATAGATTACAGAATAAGAACATAGCTTTGAAAATTATTGCAAAGGCTTGCACAAATCCCACAGTGAATGGTGTAACTCAGCCACTATTACTCCTACCTTTAGGATAAAATATTTAATATTTCAGTGGAAAGTAAGAGATATCTTAACTGCATTTAGATAACACGAAAGTCTAAAATGTTTTGATTTATTATTCACAAACACTTCATTTGTTATCACTTTGGGGGGTTATAATTATTGTTGTCATTTTATTTTGAGGAACTTTCCAAATTTTAAGAGGGCAAACTAAAGCATATATTCAGACTAATAAAAATCAATGTAAGTATTTTGATATACTATAATCCAAACGTTTTTTCTTTTTGCATTTTATTTTATCTTTAATTTTTATATTTTTCCCTAATGTATTACATTCAGGCCACAGTTTTTCTTTCCTTTCACACTTTCCGCTCACCAACCCTCTCTTGCAGATCCAACCCTCTCTGCCTTCCATCAGAAAAGAGCCAACTTTTCAAGGACATCACCAAAAGCATCATAGACAGCCCCCACTTCCATTGTTAGGAATCCCACAAGAAGACCAAGATACTCAGTCATAACATGAATGAAGGGAATTTAGGTCAGGCTCCTACAGGCTCCCTGGAAGTCCAGGTCAGCTGATTCTGTGAGTATGAGTTATTATGATATTGTGACCCCTCTGATTTCCCCATTCCTTTCTATCCTTCCAAACTTTTATCTTAAATTTAACTTTTAAGAACTATTTCTATATATGGAATAACATTTGCTTACATCTGGAGAGAGGACTCAGCAAATAAAAGCACTTGCTGTATAAGCATGACGACCTGAGTTTGAACCTATAGCCCTCACATAAAAAGTTAGCCATTACTATAGCTGCTTGTACCTTACCACTGAGGAGGAGACAGGAGGGTCCCAAGAGATGTCTGGTGAACTGGCCTAGCTGAAACAGGAAGAAAGACAATCAAGAAGAGAGGGAAAGACCTCAAACATACTTATCTGATCTCATACACAATAGTGCACAAACATATGCTCACATGCACTCACTCACATGCATCACACTCAGCATACAGTAAGTATATATGCTTGCTGAGTGTGCACGCACACACATACACACAAATAATAATGCTTTCAAATCTAAACCCTAATGATTTTCCCAGAAGCATCCATTTCCCCACACTAATATATTATTTGTCTATTTGTTTACATGGCTTTTGTTTAGTTTTGTTTTTGAGACACTGCCTCTCAGAGTAGCTTAAGCTGCTCTTGAATTTGTGACCCTCCTTCCTCAGCCTCCAGAGTATGTCTTAGAATTATAATCATGTGCTGCCATTTCGAGTTCATTCTTATTCCTGACAACCTCTCTTTATGAAAATACACAAAGTGTTTGCTTTTAGTTGTACATATTTACATTAAATATGTGCTTTTTAACTTTTGATTTTCACTTTGACTGCATATATACTATGTGCAGTTCTCTAAGTTTAACAAGGTTTTCATTGTATCTTATTATAATGCCTTTGTATTGTGAAATACAAATAAATGTATACCTAGACTTAGGGCACACACATAGCTACGTGTCAATAGGCAAAAGATAGGGATATGCCATGCCTCTTTATTTCTGAATACCTGTTTTAATTTAGATACTTCTTACTTTATCACTATCTCCTTAGTATTTCCCCTCTTAGATCAACTCCCATACACATAGAAGTGAAGTACTGTAATCCCTGCATGCTGTGGAATTGAAATAATCCATGGCCAAATGAGACATGCTTCAGATGTCTGTACACATACACACTGTGACAGTCAGAAGTATTTTGATGAAGACACTTAGAAGACATGGTGATATAATGATCTCTAGTATAAAGTAGCTGTGTGTCAAAGGTGAAATCCTTCTCAAAAGGTTTAACTAGTTATTGTCATTGTGGGTAAGAAAACTATATAGAGCTACCATGTCTCCGTGCTGCTTGGGTCCCAGAAACCTGACTGGGCTGTGAGGAAAATAAACAGACATACTGACATGCATACAGAAAAGCTGGGGAGAGATGGTTGCTTCCATTCTGATGGGAAGTCACCAACTAAGGCACAACAACCAAAAACTCAGAACTTTTATTATTTAGGGCAAGGTCTGAGAGTGGTGGTGATGCTGGATTTATCAAAACTCAGTAGGAGGTCTCTGTAAGGGATCTCTGCAGGAGAACAACTCTTCATCTATAAATATCTGTGGGGAGAAAGTTTCATTGGTAGTTTTGCACACACTGATTAATCCTGCTTAAACACCCATTTTTGGACCAGATGAAAGCTTTGCTAGTCAAAAACTGACCCCAGGGCACTTTGCCATTCCTGTTAGCCTGAAGCATTGGTCCTCGATATTCCCATGCCCATGTGACCAAGACACATTTTTCAGACTTCTACTCTTCTTAAATTGTTGTTTAGATTATATAATTATATTATTTCCCTATTGCTTTTCTTTCTTCCAGTTTTCAGTTCTCTCTTGCTCTCTTTCAAATTCATCCCACCATTTTCTTTAAGTGTGTGTGTGGGGGGGTGTGTGGATGTAGGTGTGGGTGTGGGTATGGTTAAATGCATAAGTACAACCAGCTTGGTCTATGTAATGTTTCCTGTATGCATATATTTTTAAGGTTGACAATTTGGTGTTGTGTAACCAACTGATCTGGTCTTGGTTGTGGAAGACTATCCCACTCTTAGAATGTGTTAAGTCCCTGTATTTCTTTGTCTAAGGCCTCATTAGCTTTCACATAGTTCAGCCTACTAAATCTCAGGATCACAACCCAAACTTCATCTATTCTTTACTTTTATATGCTTGAAGCTTATTTTTCTTATTTTACATATAGAACCCAGTTCCCTGTCCCTCCTTCCCATCCTCCCATGCCCCCTGACATCCCTCCTTTCCCATTCCACCCCCAATTCCACAAGTAGGGTGATGCCTTTCAGGAGGAGTCAACAAAATCTGTCAAGTCATTTGGAGTAGGGACTAGGCCCTCCCTCTTGCCTCTAGGTTAAGGGAGTATCCCTCCATGGATAATGTGCTCCCAAAGTCCTTTTGTGCAACAGGGATATATCCTGGTTCTACTGTCAGAGGTCCCTTAGACTACCCAGGCCTTCTAACTGAGACCCATGTTCAGGGTGTCTGAGTCAGTCCAATTCTGATAGTTTCCCAGCTATCAGTGTGAGAGCCCATTAGCTCCTCCTTGTTCAAGTCAGCTGTCTCTGTGGGTTTCTGTAGCCTGGTCTTGCCCTCCCTCTCTGAATTTGGATTCTAATTCACCTCAGTGTTTAGCTGTGGGTGTTTGCTTCTGTTTCCATCAGCTACCAGATGAGGACTCTATGATAATGGATAAGTTAGTCGTCAGTTTCATTATCAGGGAAGGGCATTGATGGTAGCCTTTCCATTGTTTCTCAAATTGTTAATTTGGGTCAGGCTTGTAGGTCTCTGGACATTTCTCTAGAGTCAGTTTTCTCTTCAAACCATAATGGCTCCCTCTTTTATGGTCTCTCTCTTTCTGTCTCTCTCCCTCTCTTTTCTCTCATCTATACCCTGATTCAACCTTCCTAGTCCCACATGCTTTACTCTCCTCGACTTCTCTTTCTCTTAGCTCCCTCTGTACTCACTGTCACCCCTCCACACACACACACACACACACACACACACTCCCAATATGCTCAGGAGATCTTGTTGCTTTCCTCTTCTGTGTTCATCTATTCTTTACACATACATTCAAAGCTTCCTCAGCATCCTCCCACTCCCACTGTGTTCTGTATATATGATAAGCACTATGGTAGTTTGAATGTAATTGGCCCCATAAGCTCAAAAGGAATGGCACTATTAGGAGATGTGGTCTTGTTAGAGGAAGTGTGCCACTGTGGGGGTGGGCTTTGAGGTCTCCAATGCTCAAGGTACACCCAGTGTCACAGTTGACATCCTATTGCCTGTGAATCAAAATGTAGAAGTCTCAGCTGCTTCTCTAAAACCATATCTGCCAGTGTGCTGCCATATCTCACCATGTTGATAATGGACTAAACCTCTGAAACTGTAAGACACCCCAATTAAATGTTTTCCTTTATGAGAGTTGCTGTAGTTATCATGTCTCTTCACAGCTATAAAAGCCCTAACTAAGACAACCTCATTAACAAATCCCATATGACACAATGATTATATTTGATCCTTTCTGCCTGGAGCTGGCAAGGATTTGTCTAACCAGAACTGAAGACAAAATGCTTAAGTTTTTTTTTTTCTCTTCTTACAATAGTTGAGACCACATCATTAGCCAAGGACTTGCAGTTTAATTAAAATATCGCCTCCAAACAATCAGCAAATTTCCCTGCGGCAGGCTTCCTGGTCTCTTCTCTCCACCTCTATGAAAGTTCAAAGTGTTCTTCACTTTAAGACAGGTACCTCCTTGGTATGTTCCTGATACTTCTTTCCATGAGAGATTTTATATAAAGTAAACTGAAATTGTAGAAACAAAGACATTTTCTTTTTCTTTTTTATTTTTTTTTTTAATTTTACCTGTTGATCCCAGTTCCCTCTCCCTCCCTATCTCGTCCCCTCCCTCCCTCTTACACTGTCTCCCCTCTCACATGCACCCTGACCACTCTCCCCTCCCATCCACCCATCCCCATAGGGCTATGCCATCCAGGTGGGGTCATGTAAATCTGTCAAATCATTTGATTAGGGACTAGGACTTCTCTCCTATCTCTAGGTTAAGGCAGTATCCCTCCATGGGGGATATGTTCGCAAGGTCCTTTTGTGCACCAGAAATACATCCTGGTTCCACTGTCTGAGGTCCCTTAGACTGCTCAGGCCTTTTAGCTGAGATCCATATTCAGGGGGTCTGAGTCAGTCCCATGCTGGATTCCCAGCTATCAGTCTGGGGAGGGCAATTAGCTTCTCCTTGTTCAGGTCAGCTGTCTCTATGTTTTTCTGCAACCTGTTCTTGTCCTCTCTTCATGCATCTGGATTCTAGTTCGACTCAGCGTTTAGGTATGGGTGTTTGCTTCTGTTTCCAACAGGTACTAGATGACGGCTCCATGATGGTGGATAGGGCATTTATGGTAGCCTTTCTACGGTTGCTCAAATTGTTAGTTGGGTCAGTCTTGCAGTTCTCTAGACCTTACTTAGGTTCAGTTTTCTCTTCAAACCAATAATGGCTCCCTCAACAAAGCCATTTTCTAAGAAAGGAAGAACATGTATATTAGGAGAAAATGAGTTTGAAAAAATGTCATGTTTACATATTAAAATGTATTCAAGTAAGCAGCTGAATAACAAGAGGAAAATTTAAACAGAGCTAAACATCTGAAAATTACCAGAAAAAGCAATCCTTTTCTATTACAATACAATAAATATGAAAATGAGCTTCTTTTCAGGGACTTTTGACCACGTGTGGTCAAATCTATATACTATTGGGATAAGAAAGTGGCACCAATAGCTTAAGTTGTCTACACAAATCCACCCTTGCTTTCCCATGGGATAATCCACATCTCAAGTATGGCTTCCTAGAGAAATCAGAGTTTTATTTTTTTATTTAATTTATTTATTTTTCTTATTTTACATATTGCTCCCAGTTCCTTCTCCCTCTACCCCTCCATTTCTCCCTCCCTTCTTACCTCCCTCTCTCCCTCCCTGCCATGACCCCTACCACCCTCCCAACCCCCCACACACATACCACAGGGAGGGTGATGCCTTCCAGGAAGAGAAAACAAAATCTGTCAAGTCATTTAGAGTAGGGACTAGGCCCTCCCTCCTGCCTCTAGGTTAAGTGAGTATCCCTCCATGGGAAATGTGCTCCCAAATCCCTTTTGTGCAACAGGGATACATCCTGGTTCCACTGTCAGAGGTCCCTTAGATTGCCTAGGCCTTTTGAGACCCATGTTCAGGGTGTCTGAGTCAGTCCAATTCTGGTTTCCCAGCTATCATGCTGGGAGCCCATTAGCTCCTCCTTATTCAGGTAAGCTGTTTCTGTGGGTTTCTGTAGCCTGGTCTTGTCCTCTCTGCATCTGGATTCCAGTTCAGCTCAGTGTTTAGCTTCTGTTTCCATCAACTACTAGATGAGGACTCTATGATGGTAGATAAGTTAGTCATCAGTCTCATTATCATGGAAGGGCATTTATGGTAGCTTTTCCACTGTTTCTTAAATTGTTAGTTGGGATCAGTATTGTAGGTCTCTGGACAGTTCTCTGGAGTCAGTTTTCTCCTCAAACCTATAATGGCTCCCTCTTTTATGGTCTCTCTCTCTCTCTCTCTCTCTCTCTCTCTCTCTCTCTCTCTCTCTCTCATCCATTCCTCCCCTGACTCAATCTTCCTAGGGAAGGGAGAGGAAATCTAGATGTTCATTATTATTATTTAAATATTCCTTATTTAAATTCAAACAGTCTGTTACAGAAGATATCAATCCAGTCATTATCCATGTATGCAGTTATCAAACTTCAACTACTCTTTTAAATTTTGGCACAATATAAATCCCACAAGTTACCCCTGGAACATATTCTTAGGGTGTCCAAATTATTCATATATTTCATATTATAATGATATAGAATATATTTAATGGAGATTGTATATAATTAAATAAAATTATAGAGTTTGGGGTGAACAAGCTCTTTGGAACTTAATGGCATGATACCTTGATAACAAAATGGCCTTTTAGATTTCTCAATCTCTCTCATTTAAATTTTTACAATATGAGTTGTGATTTTGTACATGGTTGAGGAATTGGCCAGTTGTATAGCACATAGGATGCCAGAGGTGAAGTTTATTAGAAGCTATTGCAATAGAGAATTTTAAATTATTAAAAGTGACTTAATACAGAGAGAGAGGGGAGAGAGAGAGAGAGAGAGTATGAAAATGGCATAAACCTTTGCCAAGTCAAAACATGAAGCTGTAACTCTGTTAGCTCTCCTTGACTGGTCTGAGACACTGCCTTAGATCTGAAACTATTAATGTACATGATACATAGACAGACATTAGCCAGCTTGGAGGCTATTAAATAGGGATTCCACCTCCCGGTTTTCTCTGGTAACAATAGAAAAGGAAGCTTAGTAATTGCCCCTTGTTAGGATTTAAAATACCACATGAAAAGGTAGAGATATCTGGGATTAGTTATAGTCCATTAAGGGAAAGCTACTTTCTCCTGGTAATAAGAATGAATTCTGAATTCTACCTCTGACCCTTTCTGGAAACATGACATTTTAATCTGCCATAAAGATTATAGCATTATAGAACATTGCACCTTCCCTTAAGAGTTAATCCAACTGAGCCTGTCAATCATGTACCCAAAAGTACATTCCTTAGGAAAACTTACTCACCTGAAGACATTCTAAGGCAATGGGAGTAATAATTATCTCCCTAATGAACTAAAAAATCTTCTACTTACAAAAGCCCCTCCCACGGTCAGTTGATTGTATAACTTCATTGCTAAACCTGCCTGATTATATGTGTTCAAATTCAGGAGTAACTTCCTTTTTGCTAATTTTTCTTTCTGATTCAGATAATAACCAAATGCTTGAGGATGCTTTCTCTAATTCTCTGAAGACCAGTACCTTTCACAGCTATGAAGTGACTCCCATGTCTAGCTTAAAAGGTACATGTTTTTATCTTCTTCCTCTTTACTTCAGGAAGCTTCTGGCTTTTGTTTATTCTTTTAAACTTTAATAAAATGGTTTAGGATTTGCTTTTAACTCAGTTGTTAAATGTTTTAGTCAACAAGACTGTGAACATACAAAACAGGATCTCAAGTTCCAGGTAACAAACTTCTCTCATATATTATCCATGACATAAGTAAACACAGAAGCCTAGTGGGGACCAAAGAGTACAACTGCAATATTTGAATGTAGCTATCCCCTTTACATTGATAGGGCAATAATCTACCAGTGAACCAGGTCACTCAATATAGGAGCAGGACAGATGTCTCTTTAAACCTGACTGCCTTTTCAAGCCCTCCAAGATACCAATTACTTTTGCAGGAACACTAAAGGTCATCTTATGTAATGCAAAGACTCACAATAGAAATGAATTATGAATATAATTATCTTGTCATTGCTGGGGCAATAACAGCATCCTATGGTTTGAATATATAGTTGTGGTACAAAAGGCATAAGCTAATGGTGTCTCTGAGTGTGCAAAAGACAAGTGGTCTCTATGAGTAATGAAATACTTGTGGGAAGTCACAGTGCAAATACAAGTGGCACAAGGGAGAAGAAAATATGCAAGGAACTTATTTCACACTGCTGGTTCACAGTGTTTCACAAAGGTGATTCTCTTGATACTTTTAGTTCCTAAATCATATTTATAGTAAGGACACTGCCACTTATAGCTTGAAGAGTATGAACCAGAGGTATTCAGAAATATAGATGTGGTAGTTTGAATCAGAATGGCTCCCATGGGCTCAAGTACTTGAATGTTGGTTTCCCAGTTGCTGGACTACTGAGGAAGGATTATTGGGAGGTGTAGCCTTGTTGGAGAAGGTGTGTCACTGGGGACCAGCTTTGAGTCTTCAAAAGTCTGTGCTAGACTCAGTCTTTCCTTCTCTGGGCCTCCTGCTTGTAGCTCAGATATCAGCTCTCAGCTACTGCTCCAACACCTGCCTACCTGCCTGTTGACATGCTCCCCACCATGATGGTCATTAATTCGCCCTCAGTGAGTTATCTGTCAGGAAGTCCCCAATTAAGTGCATTCCTTTAATGGCTGTGTTGGTTATTCTGTCTTTCACTGCATAGAGCAGCAACTAAAATTAGTAGGTAATGCAAAGTAAGAAAATTTATAGTGGTCTGACTGAGGAGAAGATCATCTTATGTCTCAAGAAAATCTACTTCTTTTTTATTCTTAAAGATGGAAGACTAGACAGAATTTAGTCAATAACTGTTTCTGAATACATTTTTAATTAAATGAAATAATTCTTTATAAATAAAACAAAAAATTTTCTCATTCTATCTGACGTCATGGGTTAAAAATTAAAAAAAATTAATATTATGTAAAACACATATAGTACCTAAATTTATCATGTCAGGGTGAATCAATGAAGACAGAAGAAAGAAAGAGACAAAGAAAGAAAGAAGGAAGGAAGGAAGGAAGAAAGGAAGGAAGAAAGAAAGAAAGAAAGAAAGAAAGAAAGAAAGAAAGATTGAGTGCACAGACTTACAACGTGAATGATTTCCTTAGGTAAAGGCAATGTTTAGATAATGATCACATAGAATTTCCTATATAGCAAGACATTGATTTGTCTTTGTTCTTAAGCTTTCTTGTTCTTTAGAACTGTACTCTACTTTGGGATCAGAGCATAAGCATATTAAGATCACAAATATGCTCTTATTCATGAAAATTTGTAAGACTAAATGTGATATTGTTTACTGTGTTGAGCTTTGAACTTAGGAAGACAAAAGAAATCAAAACATGTGCGTGCTTATAATATGTTCTACATTTTAGAATACCCATGTTTTTTTCCTCAAAATTTTTTTGGGAAATTAAATAGAAGTATTTTTTCTAGATATTTTTATTTAGGTGATATATTTGTTGAATTATTTGAATGTGAAATCAAACCATAATGACCTTTGGTAAAACACAGTAGAAATTTTTTATTTTCTTTAAGTAAACTGTTTTGTGTCAAGAGAAAGAAAGCAAATTATGCATAAGCAGATTAAAATTTCACATTATGCCAAGCTAGGAAAATATAACTATTCATTTTGATATGTTCATGAGTATAATTATTTTATATTATTTACTGAAGTATTTATTACAACTTTGCTATCCATTTATCCACTAAAGTAACCAATAACCAAATAAGAAGTAGTTGAAATAAAATAAGGCAAAATTAAAATATGTATGCTTATTTTTAATTTAGTAAATCCTCATTTATTAAAAACAAATAGCTATTTTAATAGAATCTTGACAGAATCAAAAGATTACCTTTCATTCTTAATACTCAGAAAAACTTTATATATTTTAATTCCATGACATGACTCATCTCATGACTGTTTAGAATCATGAGACTATGATCTGTATTTGTCAATCAATACAGTTTTCCAACACAAAGTTAAATTATATTTCAAGTAATTCGATTTGTTTTTTTGGTTTTTTTTTTTTTTTTTTTTTTTTTTTTTTTTTTGGGTCAGGTTTTTTTTTAAGATCAGTCTATACTGAAATGCCACAAGATTCTTTTTCTTTATTTTATTCTTATTTATTTATTTATTTAATATAACCAAGTCCATTTAAATGAAAACAAACATTTATAGACAATATTTGGGAATTTGGGCGTCATTCTTTCCAAACTACTTCCTGCTTGTAAGAGGCGCTGTCATGGGGGATTCTAAGAAGACGCAGAAATCCTGGCTGTAGTTAGTAAGGCTGCTTTGTCCAGCTGTTTTGAATGTAGGATTACCTGGTACTCTGTTTCAGGCGGTCTGGCTTGATCAAACCACATTAGTCTGGAAGGAATCCACAGATTTTCATTTTCTGTGGAAACAAAAATAGAAATCCTTTTCCCCAGTAACTTGTCCTTGAAATTAAATTTTGGAGTCAAAGCATACTTTTTATATATAATTTATTATTTTACATGTCAATCCCAGTTCCCTCTCCTTTGCTCCCTCCCACCCTTCCTCTTTCCCTCCATCCCTCCCTCCCTCCCTTTTACCCTCTCTGCCCTAACACATGCACCCTAGCCACCCTCCCCTCCCATCCCTCCACCCCAATTCCATATGTAGGGAAATGCCATCCAGTTGGGGTCACGTAGTTCTGAAAGGTCAGCTGAAGTAGGGACTAGGGCTTCTATCCTGTCTCTAGGTTAAAGCAGTTATCCCTCCATGGGGGATGTGTTCACAAGGTCCTGTTGTGCACCAGGGATACATCCTGGCTCCACTACCTGAGTTCCCTTAGACAGCTCAGTACTTTTGCCTGAGACCCATATTCAGGGGGGCCTGAGTCAGTCCCATGCTGGCTTCCCAGCTATCAGTCTGGTGGCCCTTTAGCTTCTCCTTATTCAGGTAAGCTGTCTCCATGTGTTTCTGCCACCTGGTGTTGTCCTCTCCATTTGCATCTGGGTTCTACTTCCACTAAGTGTTTATGTGTGGGTGTTTGCTCCTGTTTCCAACTGGCATTAGTTGAAGGCTCAATGGATAAGTTAGTTGTTGATCTCACTCTCCCAGAAGGGCATTTATAGTAGCCTTTCCACGGAAGCTCAAATTGTTAGTTGGCAGCAGTCTTGTAGTTCCCTAGACCTTTCTTTGTGTTCAATTTTATCTTCAAACCAATATTGGCTCCTTTTTTATGCTCTCTCTCTCTCTCTCTCTCTCTCTCTCTCTCTCTCTCTCTCTTTCCTGTCTTCTCTATTCCTTTTTTTTTTTGGGGGGGGGGGAGGCAGTAGGGCAGGGGATTTATGAGTTTGGGAATTCTCCTTGAGGATCTGCTGCTCAGGCAGGATGACCTGCTACATTTGCCCAGAAGAGGAAGGAGCAATGTTAGGGGAGTCATGATAAGAGTCCTGCTCATATTTGGCCACCTCCTCCTCTTGGTCAGCTTCTTTCCCTGCAGAGCGGTTGCCTGAGTCTCTCTTTCTCTTTCTTTCTTTCATTCATTCTTTCATTTTTAAATTTATTTTATGTAACAAAGTCCATGTAAATGAAAATAAACATTTATAGACAATATTTGGGAATTTGGGCATTGTTCTTTCCTAACTACTTCCTGCTGGTAAGGGGCTCTGTCATGGGGGATTCGAAGAACATTCAGAAATCCTGGCTGTAGTCTGTAAGGCTGCTTTGTCCAGCTATTTTGAATGTAGGATCACCTCGTACTCTGTTTCAGGCGGTCTGGCTTGATTAAACCACATTAGTCTGGTAGGAATCCACAGATTTTCATTTTTTGTGGAAATAAAAATAGAAATCCTTTTCCCCAGTAACTTGTCCTTCAACTTAAATTTTGGAGTCAAAGCATTTTTTTTTAAATTTAATTTATTATTTTACATATCAATCCCAGTTCCCTCGCCCTCCCTACCTCCCTCCTTCCCTCCTTCCTTCCTTTTAACCTCTCTGTCCTTTCACATGCACTCTAACCACCCTCCCTTTCCATGGAAGCTCAAATTGTTAGTTGGGAGCAGTCTTCTATTCCTAATCAGGCTCAATCTTCCTAGTTGCAATGTTTTCCTTTCCTCCCCCTCATATTCTCCTACTTCTCTCTCCATTCGCTGCCCCCCCCCCACTTTCCCTGTGCTCTGAGGGAAATGTCCCTTCCCAGTTCTGTGAGGGACTTTACATGACTCTATTAGAGTACACCTTGTATCCTAGTTCCTCTGGTGGTGTGAACTGTAGGCTGGAGATCCTTTGATCTAGGTCTAAAATCCATATATGAGTGAGTACATACTGTGTTCCTCTTTTTGAGACTGGGTTACCTCATTCAGGATGGTTTCTTCAAGAGCCATCCACTTGCCTGTGAATTTCAAGATTCCATTATTTTTTTTTCTGCATAGTATTCCATTGTGTAGATGTGCCACGTCTTCATTAACCATCTTCAATTGAGGGGAATCTAGGTTGCTTCCAGGTTCTTGCTATTACAAATAGTGCTGCTATGAACATAGTTGAACAGATGTCTTTGTTGCATGGATGTGGATCATTTGGGTATATGCCTAAGAGGGAGATTGAAGGGTCTGTAGTAAGCTAATTCACATTTTCTGAGGAACCCACATACTGATCTCCAAAATTGCTGTACGAGTTTGCACTCCCACCAACAGTGGAGGAGTGTTCCCATTTGTCCACATCCTCTCCAGCATGAGTCCTCATTGCTGTTTCTACTTTTAGCCATTCTGGCAGGAGTAAGATGGTATCTCAAAGTTGTGTTGATTTGCATTTCCCTGATAGGTAAGGATGTTGTGCAATTTCTTAATTGTCTACCAATTGATTTCCTGTATTGAGAATTCTTTCTTCAGTTCTGTACCCCATTTTTAATAGGGCTATTTGGTGTTTTGTTGACTGGTTTCTTGAGTTCTTTGTATATTTTGGAGATCAGCCCTTTTTTGGATATAGGATTGGTGAAAATCTTTTCCCAGTCTGTGGGCTGCTGCTTGGTCTCATCGACTGTGTCCTTTGCCTTACAGATGCTTCTAAGTTGAAGAGGTTCCATTTATTAATTGTTTCTCTCAGTGTCTTTGCCCATGGAGCTATGTTCAGGAAGCAGTCTCCTATACCAATTTGTTCAAGGGTACCTCCTACTTTCTCTTCTAAGAGGTTAATGTTGATGGATTGATGTTGAGGTTTTTGATCCATTTGGACTTGAGTTTTGTGCATGGCGACAGACATGGGTCTATCTGCAGTCTTGTACACACTCGCATAGAATTGTGCCAGCACCAATTGTTGAAGATACTGTCTTCGCCCATTGTATAATTTTAGCTGTTTTGTCAAAAATAAAGTGTTCATAGGTTTGTGGGTTAATATCAGGATTTCCAATCCGATTCCATTGGTCTACCTGTCTATTTTTATGGCAATACCAGGATGTTTTCAGAACTATAGCTCTGTAGTAGAGCTTAAAGTCAGGAATGGTGATGCCTCCTGAAGTTCTTTTATTGTATAGGGTTGTTTTGGCTATCCTGGGTCTTTTGTTTTTCCATATAAAGTTGATATTTTTCCTTTCAAGGTCACTGAAGAATTATGGTGGGATTTTAATGGGGATTGCATTGAATCTGTAGATTGCTTTTGGCAAGATTGCCATTTTTACTATGTTTATCCTACCTATCCATGAGCATGGGAGATCTTTCCATTTTCTGGTATCTTCTTTAATTTATTTCTTTAAAGCCACAAAGCTCTTATTATATAGGTCTTTTACTTGTTTGGTAAGCGTTACACCAAGATATTTATGTTGCTTGTGGCTATGGTAAAGGGTGATGTTTCTCTGATTTCTTTCTCTGTCTCTTTGTCGTATGAAAAAAGTAGGGCTGCTGATTTTGTTGAGTTTATCTTGTATCCTTCTAGTTTGCTGAAGGTGTTTATCAGATGTAGAAGTTCCCTGGTAGAGTTTATTGGGTCGCTTATGTAAACTATCATATCATCTGCAAGTAGAGACAGTTTGACTTCTTCCTTTCCAATTTGGATCCTCTTGATCTCCTTTTGTTGTCTTATAGCATTAGCTAGAACTTCTAGTACGATGTTGAAGAGATATGGAGAGAGAATGTAGCCTTGTCTTGTTTCTGGTGTTAGAGGAATTGGCTTAAGTTTCTCTCCATGCAGTTTGATGTTGGCAGTTGGTTTGCTGTATATTGCTCTTATTATGAGTAGGTATGTTGCTGTTATCCCTGACCTCTCAAATACCTTTATCATGAAAGGGTGTTGAATTTTGTCGAAGGCTTTTTCCACATCTAGGGCGATAATCATATGGTTTTTCTTTTTCTGTTTGTTTATATGGTGGATAAAGTTGATAGATTTTCGTGTGTTAAACCATTCCTGCATTCCAGGGATGAAGCCTACTTAGTCATGTTGGATGATTTCTCTGATATATTTTTGAATTCGGTTTCCAGTATTTTATTGAGTATTTTTGCATCGATGTTCATCAGGGATATTGGTCTGTAGTTTTCTTTCTTAGTTGTGTCTTTGGAAGGCTTGGGTACCAAGGTTATTGTGGCTTCATAAAAAGAGTTTGGCAATGAACCTTCTGTTTCTATTTTGTGGAACAGTTTAAGGAGTAGTGGTATTAATTCTTCCTTGAATGTCTGGTAGAATTCTGCACTGAATCCATCTGGCCCTGGACTTTTTTTGGTTGGAAGGCTTTCGATGACTGCTTCTATTTCATTGTGGGTTATAGATATATTTAAGTTGTTTGTGTGTTCTTGATTTATTTTTGGTAAGTTATAGTTATGCAGTAATTTGTCTATTTCCTTTGAATTTTCAATTTTTGTGGAATAGAGTTTTTCAAAGTATGACTAGAAAGTTGTCTGAATCCTCTTTGTCAGTTGTTATGTTCTCCTATTTGTTTCTGATTTTGTTAATTTGCATGTTGTCTCTCTCTGCTTTTTCGTAAGTTTGGATAAAGGTTTGTCTATTTTGTTGAATTTCTCAAAAAACCAACTCTTCGTTGCATTGATTTTTTGTATTGTTTCCTGGTTTCTACTTTGTTGATTTCAGCCCTCACTTTGATTATTTCCTGGTGTCTATTCCTACGGGGTGAATTCGCTTCTCTCTGTTCTAAGGCTTTCAATGGTGCTGTTAATTCTCTTATTTGACTATCCTCTGTTTTCTTCATATGGGCACTTAATGCAGTGAACTTCCCTCGTAGCACTGCTTTCAAGGTGTCCCGTATGTTCAGGTATGTTGTGTCCTCATTCTCGTTGAATATTAGAAAGTCCTTAATTTATTTCTTTATTTCTTCCTTGACCCAGTTGTGGTAGAATTGCACAATGTTCATTTTCCATGAGTTTGCAGGTTTTATTCTATTTGTGGTCTTGTTGAATTCCACTTTTAAAGCATGGTGGTCTGATAAGATACAGGGGACTATTCCTATTCTCTTGTATCTGTTGAGATTTGTTATCCCACCTAGTATGTGGTCGATTTTAGAGAGGGTTTCATGTGGAGCAGAGAAGAAGTTATATTCTTTTGTCTTAGGATGGAATGTTCTATAGTTTTCTTTTAACCCCAGTTGAGACATGACTTCTGTTAGTTCTTTTGTTTCTTTGTTGAGTTTCTGATTTGTGGTCCTGTCTAGTGTTGAGAGTGGTGTATTGAAGTCTCCCACTATAAGTGTGTGAGGTTTTATATGAGCTTTGAGTTTTAGTAGTGTTTCTTTTACGAATGTGGGTGCCTTTGTATTAAGGGCATAAATGTTCAGAACTGAGACTTTGTGTTGATGGATTTCCCCTGTGATGAATACGAAATGACTGTTTTCATTTCTTTTGATTAATTTTCGTTTGAAGTCTAAATTGTTAGATATTAGGATAGCCATGCATGCTTGCTTCTTGGTTCCATTTGATTGGAAAAATGTTTTCCCAACCCTTTACCCTGAGGTAATGTCTATCTTTGAAACTTAGATGTTTTTCTTGTATGCAGCAGAAGGATGGATACTTTCTTCGTATCCATTCTTTTAGCCTGTGTCTTTTTATAGGTGAGTAAGACCATTAATATTGAGGGTGAGTAAGGACCATTAATTGTTGATGCTTGTTTGATTTAGGTGTGTTGTTGGCAGTGTTATTGTGATTATATTGGTTCTTCTTTACCCTTGGTCTCTGGTGTAGTTGGATTATATGTTGCCTACATTTTTGTTGACATAGTTACCTTCCTTCTCTTGGAGTTTTCCTTCCAATACTTTTTGTAGGGCTGGATTTGCAGATATGTATTGGGAAAATCTGGTTTTGTCATTAAATATCTTGTTTTCTCCATCTATAGTGATTGAGAGTTTTGCTGGATATAGTAGCCTATGCTGGCATCCGTGTTCTCTTAATCCTTTTAGAACATCTATCCAGGACCTTGTGGCATTGAGGATTTCCATGGAGAAGTCAGGTATAATTTTGGTAGGTCTGCCCTTATATGTTACCTGTCTTTTTTACTTCACTGCTCGTAATATTCTTTCTTTATTCTGTATGCTAGGTGTTTTGATTTTATATGTCGAGGAGTCTTTTTTCTTTGGTCCAGCCTTTTTAGGGTTTGGTATGCTTCTTGTACTTTCGTGGGCATGTTCTTCTTCAGATTTGGAAAGTTTTCCTCGATGATTGTTGAATGTGTTTTCGTCACCTTTGAGCTGTCCTTTCGCACCTTCCTTTATGCCTATTATTCTTAGGTTTGGCCTCTTCATGGTGTCCCACATCTCCTGGATGTTTTGTGTTAAGGATTTGTTGGATTTATGATTATCTTTGGTCAATGAATCTATTTCTTATAGTTTATCTTCTGTGCCTGAGATTCTCTCTTCCATGTCTTGAATTCTGTTGGTTATGCTTGCATCTGTAGTTCCCGATTTTTTCCCAGTTTTCTGTTTCCAGCATTTCTTTGGTTTGTTTTGCCTTTATTTTCTCTATTTCAGTTTTCAGTCTTGAACCGTTTCCTTCACCTGCTTAATTGTTTTTTCTTGGCTTTCTGTACTTTCTTTCCTTTCCTTTCCTTCAGGAATTTGTTCATTTCTTCCACTTTTTTTGTTTGTTTTTTCCTCTTTTTTCTTTAAGGGATTTTTTCACATCTTCTTTGAGGGCCTCTATCATTTTTATGATGGTAATTTTTAAGTCATTCCCTTCTGCTTCCTCTGCTTTGTTGTTGTGTTCTTTTCTAGTTGGTGTAGATTCCCTAGATTCTGGTGGTGTCATGCTTGTCTTCCTGTTGTTAGGTGTTTTCTTGTATTGATGTCTTCCAGTAGGTTTTGTTGGTTTCTCCCCCTCTCTCTATGGTACTTCCCTGGTGGGGTTATTTAGGTCAGAGATTCAATATCTGTAGCTCTGAGTAGTCCATGCCCTATAGGAGGTCTCTGGGCAGAAAGGGACCCAGGGATGGAGTCAGGGCTGAGGATCCAGTAGAAGATGCCTCTAGCCAATGTCTCTACCCAATGGCTGGTGTAAGAGGACAAAGGCTGAGCTGAAACTTGGGAAGTTTCTGCAGGATAGTCTGATCTCACTTGAAACTGGCACTCTCTAGCTGAGGCCTCTTTTTTTTTTTTTTGCAGAGGCCCTGCTTTGGGAGTCAAGGATCTTGCTGGAGGGAACTCAGAGTTGACCTGCAAAAATAGGCAGATCTCTGTGAGGGGCCCAGGACTCCAGCAATGGACTGGAGGTGGGGTCACAGACCAAGCAGGTGGAAATTACGGGTGGTCCCTCGTGGATAGGCAGGTCTTCTTTTTTCAGAGTTGCTCCGAGAATTGTCCGAAGTAGGGTGGAAGCAAATAATGCTATTTGTTATCTTTCTATTATATTTGTTCATATGCCTGTTTGTCAATAACTTGACATAAGCATTTAAGTTGACTAGCATCTATTTGTTATTCCTTTATAATTTAAGATGATGAATGCAATTCTTTTAACTGCCTTTTTATTCTATGTTTCCTATATGTAAAAAACAAACTAACAAAAAACATGTTTCTTTCTTGATGTTTTTTTTTTTCCATAAACTCACATGTGTAGTCCAAAAAAATGTCAAACATATTAAAATAGAGAATAAAATTGTGACTCTGTTTGGGCATAAGTAGATGTAGGTCAGATTATTAAAAAGAAGTATTTCTGTAGATTCACAAATTTGGAATTTCCTTTCAGCTTGGCAAGTATAGAGAATTGTGTCCTATTGGAGAGTTTAAATGAAATGAATTGATTTTTGAAGTGATACCCACAAGTAAACACAAAATAATTGGAGTCAACACCAATATATAAAATCACACTTTGTTAATTATTCAAGAGAGTGACCATTTTATTTTATTCATGTATCACAGTAATGGTTTCTTTAGATTTCACAATAAAATTGCTTCAAAATAAAAAATGTTTAGGATTATAGATGCCTAATGACTAAAAAAAAAAAAAAATGCAAAGCATTCCATTGAACAAGTTAGGTATTAAAAAATAGTATTTCTTTAAGTTTTGATTTATTTATTTAGGAAAATCAATAGCTAATTTGACCTACAATCATGGATAATGGAAGATTTATATTATGTTGTTTCCAAAGATAACTCAGTAATCTTGCCTTTTTGAAGTTCTTTGAAATTTTCTAAGTTAAACAGAGTCCTAACTCTGTTCCTCTTCTATTTCTGCAAAAGTAGTCAGAATCTCTGTAACTACTTCATTAACTCCTGATATAGGACTCAAAAAATGGTTCTACCAGACATTTGTTCATTCAACACACAATAGAGAAATGGTTCTGGGTTTAAAATCTATTATGTTTTCTTTCAGAGTACCAGGACTCAGAACATAGAGTCATAGTGGTCTACAACCATCCATCTCTCTGAAACATTCTTCTGGATTCTGTGGGCATCAGGCATTTGTACAGTGTACGTATATGCAAAGTTATATGAATAAAATAAAAAATTAAATCTTTGAATTTGTTTTATGAAATGATGAATTGCAATGCAAATAAATTCTAAGTATAAGGTTTAAAATGCTAAGAGGTAGTAGAGATGCCCCATGCAAAAATGACCACTCAGAGATTTATATACATGGCCAATGACGAATCTGAACAACCACTTTGCACCACATAAAGAAACACTGGCCAAAATTTAGGGAAGAATGAATCAATTGACATAAGCATTCACATATAGAATGGACCATTTATCAAAATGACAGTAAGTGTCCCATGACATGGTGTATGATTTCCTTTGTTGTAAGCTTCTGTCTATATTTATAGTACTAGGCATGAAATCCTTTCTGTGAAATATGTCTTATATATTACCATAGAGTGGATTGTTATATTCACAACCTTCCTGCCAGTATTTCATCACTGTGCACATATTGCTGATTAACATTATAGTGTGAAAAATCCAGAACTAGGTAAAATGTTTGCTATATTTTCTCCTCCTGCAGCCCAAACAGCATCTTATATCCCTATGTAAACTACTTATGAGAGAGTTTGGTGCCCAGTTAAAGGGTGCCTTTTTTTATTTTTTATGTCCTACATCTAAAGTAAGTAGGGACTTCTGAAGAAAGATCTAGAAATACACTTTAGTCAACATTTTAGAACCCCTAAAAGAGTCTCTGTCTCATCACCCAATAATAAGGCTAAACTAAAGAGATGACATCTGCATTTAGAAACACAAAATATACATCTTTATGGTTCTGCAATATTTGTTTGGCTTAGGTTGTTTGGCTGAGACTACCTTGCTATGAAACTCAAGCTGGACTAGAACTTTCCAACAGCCTATTAAAATCTCATAGGTGGTAGTGTCACATGTATAACCTTCAGTAGTTAATTAAATTAAAATATTTTAATGTTTCATTCTGAGTGCCATCATAAATCTGGAGAAACTCTTTAATATGAAAAATGAAGGAAAAATAATAAAGCATAAGATCAAACTGTGTTGCATAGTTTTATGTCAGTTTGACAAAATTTAAAGTCATAGGCCAAGAGGGAATCTCAATTGAGAAAATCACCCCATAAGGTCCAGCTCTACATGAGCCTGTAGAGAATTTTTTTAATTAGTGATTCATGGGGAGGGCCAGGCCCATTGTGCGTGCTGCTGTCCTTGGGCTGGTGGTCTAGAGTTCCGTAAGAAAATATGCTAAGTAAGCCATGTGGGACAAGTATCCTTTTAAGGCCTCTCTGTCAGCTCTTGCCTCCAGATACCTAACCTGTTTGTGTTCCTGTCCTGACTTTCTTCAATGATGAACAATGCTATGGAACTGTAAGCCAAGTAAACCCTTTCCTCTCCAAATTTTTGGCCATGGTGTTTTATCAGAACAACAGAAACCGTAACTGAGACAAGTTGGTAGCAGGAGTGGGGTATTACTGTAAGAGAGATGACCATGTGCGTGAGAGAGGATTGTAGAAGAACTTTGAAACTTTGGTACAGAAAAGCCACTGAGTGTTGAGAACACAGTGAGATATTCTGTGGGATCTTGAAAGATAAGAATATTGAGGACAGTGAAGAAGTTGGAGGCCTAGCTTGTGAAGTTTCAGATGGAAGTTTAAAGACTCTATCAGTATATAACTTAGGGTAGGGTTTGGGGTTTCAGAAGTCTAAGGCAGGCCCAGAGCCTCTCTGTTCTTACTGATCCCTTCAGATCCAGATGTAAAACTCTCGGCTACCAGGTCTATCTATGTGCTTCCATTCTCCCCTCCACTATGATAAGGGACTAAAGTTCTGAAACTGAAACTAAGCTGTGATGGTTTGAAGGAAAATATCCTCCATAGGTTCACAGGTTGTGGCATTATCAGGAGGAGTGGACTTGATCAAGTAGTTATGGCCTTGTTGGAGGAAGTGTGTCACTGGTGATGTGTTTTGAGGTTTCAGAAGCTCATTTGAGGTCCAACATCACTATCTATTCCTGTTGCTTGCCAATCCAGATGCAGAACTGGCTAAGACATATGTGCACATATGTTATTGATTTATCAACATTTTAGAACATGTAGACTATTGCAAACTTCACCATTTCACTCCTCAAAAGCATGGATTCATTAGTAAAAACTTGTAGAAAATTAATTTCTAACTGCTTCCATCAGTTACTGGAAGTCAATTCTATGATGGTACTTAGGGTGGTCACTAATTTGATGGCAGGAGAAGGCCACTTTAGGCATCCTATCCATTATTGCAAGGCATCTTATCTGGGGTCATTCCTGTGGATTTTTAGGCATTTTCTTGGCACCAGGTTTCTCCCTAACAATTCGATGGCTCCCTGTATCAAGATATCTCTTTTATTGCTCTCCTTCTCAGTCCTTTCCCCAATTTGGCCACATTGATGATCTGTCATGTTAACATTCCCCATTTGGTTCCTTTTACCACATTCCAGGTTTACCCAGGATATCTTACTCAGGCCCTCCTTACATGTTCCTTTTAGAGTCTTCCTTTTATTTTTTAATAGTTTAATGTATTTTAATAGCAAACTTACAGGAACAGCACAGAAGACAGACAACATTAAAAACATGTACTTGCATGTAGGACAACTCAGTTAGAAAAGTATAGTGAATGGATGGAATCTACTGTTGATAAAAATGCTACAAACACTATTTAGTTGCCGTCAATAAGAAATTTACTTATTTTAAAAAAATTCAAATGCTGGCATTGTCCAGAAAAATATAACAGGCTTATTTATAATTGTTATAAAGTTGAACTGTTGAAAGTGTTCACTGAAACATTTTTCTTGCATTAATGCTTTACATCTTGCATTTATAGTAAAAATTCACACACAAATGAAAATGGAAAAACTGCCAATACCTGATTTCTGTCCCCTATTTTTCCACTCGCAATCATATACTTAGGTACCTTTTGATCACCATGGAAAAAAATATCTAACATTCAGAACTACTGATAACAGGAAGAAGAGGAAAAAATTTTTGAGAATGAAATGTTTCCCCTCATAGTGGAATCTTAAGCACATTCTCCGCGTATGCGGCATGCTTACTGGATATCTTTTGGCATAATTGTTACACGTTTGGCATGGATAGCACACAGATTGGTATCTTCAAAAAGGCCAACAAGATAGGCCTCACATGCCTCCTGCAAAGCACCAATAGCTGCACTCTGGAAGCACATATCTGTTTTGAAGTCCTGAGCAATTTCTCACACCAGACGCTGGAAGGCGAGCTTGCGAATTAGAAGTTCAGTGGATTTCTGATAGCGTCTGATTTCATGGAGTGCCACAGTACCAGGCCTGTAACGATGACGTTTCTTCACCCCTCCAGTAGAGGGTGCACTCTTGAGAGCGGCTTTTGTAGCCATTTGTTTCCTGGGTGCTTTACAACCGGTGGATTTACGGGCAGTCTGCTTTGCACGAGCCATGGTATAAGTACCTCCTCACTTACCCCTCTTCACGAGCCATGGTATAAGTACCTCCTCACTTACCCCTCTTCTCCTACAGTTGGAGTTTGGCAAGAGAGAGGTGGCACTGGCATTAGAGCTGCGGCTGCGATGGCTGCGAACACCTAGAATCTTCCTTTTTACCTACATCCTCTAGTACTATAGAACTATGGATTGTAGCCTGGTTATCCACTTATGAGTGAGTGCATACCATGTTTACATTTTTGGGTCTAGGTTACCTCACTCAGGATGGTTTTTCTAGTTCCATCCATTTGGCTGCAAATTTCAAGATGTCAATGTTTTAGTTTTGTTTTGTTTTTCCACTAAGTAATTGTTGGGAAATTTAAGTACTTGTCCCTTATAGCTTTGTCCCTCTCCACCCAGCTGTAGAACTTCCATGCTCTCAAGGTTGAGCAAACAGGGTTGTTCTTAGAACTTCCCAGTGCCCGTACCTTGACCCCAGGTGTGGGTGGTGCATGACTTCCTCCTAAGCTTAGCCTATCCCCTGGCTTGGATATATAAGCCCAATACTCTCTGTAATAAACAGCAGCTTCTTCACTTCTCATGGTGGTCTGTTAAGTGCTTCAATCCTGACACCCTCCACCAGCTCGGTATTTTGGCAAGTAATACCACATATTCTTTATCAACTCTTTAGATGAGGGGCATCTAGGTTGTTTGCAGACTCTGGCTATTAAAAAAAAATGCCCTGTGATGAGAATATGCTACCTTTTGGTATATGCCCAAGAGTGAAGTTGCTGGGTCCAATGTCTTGAGAAACCTCCATACAGATTTCCAATGGGGCTGTAAAAGTTTGCACTCTGACCAGGAATGGAAGAGTGTTCTCCTTTCTCCACACATAGGCTAACATTGGTGTTTCTGATCTTAGCAATTCTGAGAGGTGTAAGATGGTATCTGAGTTGTTTCGATTTGCATTTCCCTGATGGCTGAGGATGTTGAACAATTCCTTAAGTGTCTTTCAGCCATTTGAAATTCTGTTGAAAATTCTGTAACATGAGGTTCCAGCAGTCATTTTGCCCCAAATAAACACAGAGACTTTTATTAGTTCTGAATCTGCTGGCCGATGACTAGGGCTTCTTATTGGCTAGCTTTATCTTAATTATTAAACCATTTCTATTAATCTATGTATTTCCACATAGTGTTTGCTTAGTGGAGAAGGGTCTGGTGCGTTCTACCTCCCCAGTCTCATGTGGCATCTCTTTTCTACATATACGTCCCAGAATTCTGTTGTCTGGTAGACCCACCTATCCTTTCTGCCTGGCCACTAGCCAAACAGTACTTCATTCATTAACCAATAAGAGAAAACATGTACAGTAGGATTTCCCCCATCAGAATTCTGTGTTTAGGTCTGTACCCCATTTTTAAATGGATTTTTTGTTATTTTGATGTCTTGTTTCTTGAGTTCATTATATATTTTGGAAATCAGTCTTCTGTTCGATGTGGGTGAAGATCTTTTCCCATTCTGAAGAATGCAACTTTGTCTTGCTGACTATGTCCTTTGACTTACAGAAGCTTCTCAGTGTCAGGGGGTCCCATTTATTAATTGTTGCTCTCAGTGTTTGTGTTACTGATGTTATATTTAGGAAGTGGTCTCCCATGCCGGTGCATTCTAGGCTACTTCCCACTTTCTCTTCTATCAGGTTCAGTGTAGCTGAATTTATGTTGAGGTCTTTTATCCAGTTGGACTTGAGTTTTGTTCATGGGGATAGATGTGGGTCTATTTGCATTCCTCTACATGTTGACATCTGGTTATGCCAGCACACTTTGTTGAAAATGCTTTCTTTTTTCCATTGTGAAATTTTAGTTTCTTAGTCAAAAATTAAGTGTTCATAGGTGTGTGAATTAATATCAGGATCCATGTGTCTGTTCTTATGCCAATTTCAAGCAGTTTTTTAAATTAAAATTGTATAGTAGAGCTTAATAGCAGGGATGGTGATGCCTCTGGATAGGTAGGCAATATTTACAGGAATGTTTTAGCTATCCTGGGTTTTTTGTTTTGCCATATGAAGTTGATTATTGTTCTTTTGAGGTCTGTGAAGAATTGTATAGGGATTGATCCTACCTATCAAAGAGCATGGAAAATCTTTCCATTTTCTGATATCTTCTTTAATTTCTTTCTTCAATGACTTAAAGTTTTTATCATATAGGTCATTCACTTGTTTAGTTAGAGTTACCACAAGATATTTTACATTATTTGTGGCTATAGTGAAGGGTGATGTTTCCTTGGTTTATTTTTCACACTTTTTATCCTTTGTATATAGAATGGTTAGTAATTTTTTTGTATGTTACTATTGTATCCTGCCACATTACTGAAGGTTATTATCAGCTGTAAGAGTTATGTGGTAGAATTCTTTGGGTCATGTATAGTTTCACCCACAAATATTGAACATTTGACTTCATCCTTGGCAATTTGTATCCCCCTTGATCTCCTTTTGTTGTCTTACAGCTCTACCTCGAACCTAGAGTACTATTTTGTATAGAAATGGGGAGAGCAGACAGCCTGGTTTTCTTCAAGCTTTTAGTGGAAATGCTTTGAGTTTCCATCCTTTTAATTTAATTTTAGCTATTGGCTTCCTGCATATTGCTTTTATTTTGTTTATATATACTCCTTGTATCTAGTATCTCTCCAAGACATTTCAGAAAGGGTTGTTGGATTTTGTGAAAGGCTTTTTCAGCATCTAACAAGATGATCCTGTGTTTTTCTCCTATCAATTTGTTTATATGGTGGATTATATTTATGGATTATAAGCTTTTCTTTGACGTTCTGGTAGGATTCTGTGCTGAAACCATCTGGCTCTGGGATTTCTTTGGTTTGGAGATTTGATAACTGACTCTATTTCCTTAGGGGTTATAGATACATTTAAATTGTTTATCTGGTCATGATTTAAATTTGGTATATGTTACCTATCCAGAAAATTGTTCATTTCTTTTAGATTTTCCAATTTTGTGGTTTCTTTCAGATTTTCCAATTTGTGGAGTACATACTTTCAAAGTATGACCTAATGATTCTATGGATTGCCTCAGTAAATATTGTTATGTCCTCCTTTTCATTCTGATTTTGTTAATTTGAATATTTTCACTGTGTCTTTTGTTTGGTTTGAAGAAGGGCTTGTCATCTTCTTGATTTTATCAATGAACCAGATCTGTGTTTACTGATTCTTTGAATTTTTCTTTGTTTCTATTGTATTGATTTCAGCCTGAAATTTTATTACGTCCTGTTGTTTACTCCTTCTGGGTGACTCTACTTCTTTTTGTTCTAGAGCTTTCAGGTGTGCTGTTAAGTCACTAATGTAAAGTTTCTCACCGTTCTTTATGTAGGCACTTAGTGCTATGAACTTTCCTGTTAGCACTGCTTTCATAGTGTCACATAATTTTGGGTATGTTCCACATTCGTTTTCATTGAATTCTAAGAAGTCTTTAATTTCTTTCTTTGTTTTTTTTTTTTTTTCCTTGACCCAGTGGTGATTTAGTTGAGCATCATTCAATTTCTATGAGTTTGTAGGCTTTCTGTAATTTGTGTTGCTGAATTATAACTTTAAGTCATAGTGATCCAATAAGATACTGAGGGTTAGTCCTATTTATTTTCTTGTATTGGCTCTTGTATTTGGGGCAGAGATACTCAGACTTGAGACTTCTTCTTGATGGATTTTTCCTGTGATGCATATAAATGTCCTTCTCTATTTCTTTGATTGATTCTAATTAGATGTCTATTTAGTTAAGTATTAGGATAGCTACACCAGCTTTCTTGTTAGGTACATTTGATTGGAAATCTTTTCTCAACTCCAACCTAAGGTAATGTGTCTCTTGAGGTTGAGGTGTGTTTGTTATGTTCAGCCGAGGGATGGGTCCTGTTTTTTTTTTTTTTTTTTTTTTTTTAATCTATTCTGTTAGTCTGTGTCTTTTTATAGGTGAGTTGAATCTATTGCTATTAAGAAATATTAATAAACAATGATTGTTAAATTTAATTTTTTGTTTTGGTGGTGATGGTGGTAGTGTTTGTATGTTTCCCTTCTTTGGAGTTTGGTGGTGTGAGGTTATCTGTTGTCTGTGTTTATATGGTTGTAGCTAACTTACTTTGGTTGGAATTTTTTTTCAGTTTCTTTTAGTGAGGTTGGATTTGTGAACAGGTATTATTAAATGTGATTTTGTCATGGAATATCTTGTTTTCTATGGTGACTGAAAGCTTTTCTGGGTGTAGAAGTCTGGGATGGCATCTGTGGTTTCTTAGTGTCTGCAACATGTATGTCTGGCTTTCATAATTCTGATAGATCTGCCTTACATATTTCTTGGCCTTTTCTCTTAGTAGCTCTTATTTTTGTCTATGTTCTATATGTTTGGTGTTTTGATTATTATATGGTAAGGGGAATTTTTCTTTGTCCAGTCTATTTGGTGTAGTGTACGCTTCTTGTACCTTTAAAAGTATATCTTCCTTTAGGTTGGGAAAGATTTCATCTATGATTTTGTTGAATATATTTTCTGTAACTTTGAGCTGGAATTATTCTCTTTCTTCTACCCCTATCATTTTTAGGTTTGGTCTTTTCATGGTATCCCATATTTCCTAAACATTTTGTGTTAAGAATTTGTTGGATTTAATATTTTCTTTAACTGATGAATCTATTTCCTCTATTGTATCTTCAAACTCCCGAGATTCTGTCTTCCATCTCTTGTATTCTGTTGGTTAGTGAACATTTACCAGATTTTTTATTTCCAGAATTTCCTACGTTTGTGTTTTCTTTATTGCCTCTATTCCAATTTTCACATCCTGACATGTTTCCTTCATTTGTTTGATTGCTTTTTCTTGGGTTTCTTTAAGAGATTTATTGATTTCTTCCACTTTTTGTTACCTTTTATTTTCTTTCATGGAATGTTTCAATTTTTCTTTAAAGGCCTCTATCATCTTCACAATGTTGTTCTAAAGTCAATTTCCTCTGCTTCATCTGTGTTGGGCTGTTCAGGTCTTGCTGATGTAGGACAACAAGTTTCTGGAGTGCCATATAGCTTTTTGTATTGCTGAATGTATTTTTACACTGCCATCTATACAACTCTGATTCCAATCAGTGCAAGTCGAGTCTGAGCCTTTGGGGATACCTCTTATTCCAACTGCTTTAGGTGGGGCCTGTAACTCCAGTGGTTACTCTTCCTCAAGGTGCATTTGAGGCCTCCTCCTCCAGATGTAGTTGGGCAGGTAGCACTGATGGTCACTGGTGCAGTCCTTCCAGCTGCATGTAGGGCTGGTGGGTCCAGTTGTCACTGTCCCTCCACATATAGGTGGGGCTGATGTGTCCTGTGGTTTCTGGTACAGCAGGGGATGGTTGGCTGGAGAGGGTGCTTAAAATAGAATCTCATTTAGTCCAAGTTGAGAGAAAACACTGTGTGTGTGTGTGTGTGTGTGTGTGTGTGTGTGTGTGTATATATATATATATATATATATATATATATATATATATTAGTTTGTTCTAATCCTTTCTGCTTCTACCTTCTAGGTGCTTATAACTTTATGTGTGTGTCATCATCCCAAGCTATGTGTCACTTTTGAAATGAAAAATATTATATTGTCTTATATATGGTGACTTCTATTTTAATTCATGAATAAAAATTTTACATGATTTAACCACAAATGCAGATGTTTGAAGTAAGTAGAGAAATTGTCGTACATGTAATGACTTTGAGGAGGGAAAACAAGGAATTCTGAGCACTGCTAATAAATACTATAACTGTATTTTATGAAATTCATACATAGGCAGGAATTATACTTTATGTAATTCCTTATACTTTGATGTTTTAGTGATGTCTCCTCCAAATTACCCATCAGTATCTCTGTCTTCTGAATGATCAATTTAAGATTTCCCATAATCTAAGAGAAGCTCAGCTATCTTCAAATAGACAATGGATGAATAATGCTTTGCCGTTCAATCTTACTTACTATTTAAATTATGAAATGTTGGCTGGTTACTAGCATTTGTTATTGGCTATCTCTGTCTTAAATATTAACCCATAATCACTAATACATGTATTTCTACATGGTCTTATCTTACCAAGAATGCCTGATACATCCTCTCTTCCTGAGATCACATAGTGACTCCACTCTATTTCCCAGAATCCTCCACCTCTCCTAGTCCCATGTATCTTGACAACAATGTTTTATTCATTAATCAATATAAGAAACATATCTACAAAATGACATCTCCCATCATCTCCTCTTTTGTCTAAAATTTAAAAAAAATATGTTAATGTTAACATAGTTAAATATATAATGAAAACTTATGAAATAAGAACCACAGTTAACAATATTTAGTTCATTAACATTTAGCAAGATTTAAAGAAAATATTCCATCATCTATCCTATCTTTGTGAGTCTAAAGTCTTATATGTAACTTATCTTTAATCCTAACTAAAGAAAACTATAACCATAACTATCTGTCTTCAGTTTCATCAAAGACAACAGAAAGATGATTTATAAACTCTAGAATTGACAGAGACAACTCGGCTGGTCAGTCACCTGAAGTTCTTCTGTAATGTTCCACCTTCAGCCTATAATACATAGTGTGTCTGGCAGATTCCTCAGCAAAGCAGGAAACTTTAAACTATCCACCTGCTTTGGAAATTTGTCAGTCACTTTTCTTTGTGTCCTGTAGACTGTCTGCCAGACTCTTCCATAAAGCAGGAACCCTGTAACAATGTCCATTTTGTTTCAGCAGTCACTTTTCTGTGGGTCCTGCATGTACAGTTTATACACCATAAAGTCAAACAGCTCAAATAATAGCAGTCTCTTGCCCAAATGGCTAGATTTGCCATATTGGGAGTCACTCCATATTGAGTTTCTTTGATATCCATCTTCCTTTGTGACAAAGGTGGCGTTGCCAGGAGGAGTTATTTCTCATTGTGAAGAAAAACCCCAAACCATTTTAAATGTCATATTCTGTAGTTCTTTGAAAGGTTTTAAGAATGCTTATCCATTTGGAATTATAATTACAATTATAATTATAAATTTTGACTCATAGGTAACTATCTATAGTCTGTCTTTAATTATACAATACATTCCCCCATCGCCAGACCTCTACTAAAGAGGCCTCAGCTGGAGAGTGCCAGGCCCCAGCTAGATCCACCTATTGGTGCAGAAATATCCTGAGTCCCAGTCTAGTCTTTGATCCCCATTGCCTTTGACCCCACATCGCCAGGCCTCTGGTAGAGGTGAGTCTGGGACCAATTCGGGTGGAATTTCCCCAACACCCTTCACTGGGAAATCCCTGTATTGGCCCCAATCTCACTCCCCCTGTGTCCTGTTCGCATCGAGAGCACTTCTGGTGCTCTGATACATCCCCACACACCCCCACCAAGAGCCTGGCCTCCTCCTACCCTGTGTCCTACCCTGCCCACTGTCCCACAGCTCTGGTTGAGCACTGGGATAGAGGGTGGTGCCATTAATCCTGCCACCTTTGGGGAACTTCCTGGAGCTGATCTGAGCACAGTAGACCTGCCTATCCACACAGGACAACCAGGAATCCCCACCTGCCAGGTCTCTGACCCCCACCACTGGTCCTCTACTGGAGTTCAAGGCCCCTCCCAGAGATACGCATATCTCTGCAGGCCACTCAGAGTCCCTGCAGGCTGGATCTTTGACCCCTATCACCAGGCCTCCACTAAAGAGGCCTCATCTGGAGAGTGCCAGGCCCAGGCTAAATCCCCCTATCACCACACAGAACATCCTGAATCCCAGCCTTCAGGATCTTTGAGCCGCATTGCTGGGCTTCTGGTGGAGTCCAATCTTTGACCCCCATTGTGGGACCTCTGCCTGAGGAGAGACCTTCTGGAGAGCTTGGACCACCCAAAGCTACAGATTTAAAACCTCTGACCCACCTAAGCCCACATAGAGAGACAGACCTGACCTACATCTATACTACTGGAAGAAGCTATGAGAAGACAGCAATATAAGAAAACAATTAACAATAGAAAGATATGCATACCACCACCAGAATCTAGAGACACTACACCAACTAGACATGAACACCCCAAATCAGATGAAGCAGAAGAGAACAACTTAAAAATTATCATCATAAAAATGATAGAGGACCTCAAAGACAATGTGAGAAAATCCCTTAAAGAAATGGAAGAAAAGACAAACAAAAAATAGGAAGAAATGAACTTTCTTAAAGAAAGTACAGAAAGCCAAGAAAAAAAAAAAATTAAATGGGTGAAGGAAATGGTTCAAGACTTGAAAACTGAAATACAAACAATAAAGAAAACACAAACTGAAGAAATGCTGGAAATAGGAAAACTGGGCAAACGATCAGGAACTACAGACACAAGCATAACCAACAGAATACAAGAGATCGAAGGGAGAATCTCAGGTGCTGAAGATAAACTGGAGGAAATAGATTCATCAACCAAAGACATTTATAAATCTAACAAATCCCTAACACAAAACATCAAGGAAATGTTGGACACTGTGAAAAGGCCAAACCTAAGAATAATAGGCATAGAGGAAGGCGAAGAAGCCCAGCTAAAAGGTGCAGAAAACATATTTAACAAAATCATTGAGGAAAATTTTCCCAATCTGAAGAAGTACATTCCCATGAAACTACAAGAAGCATACTTAACACCAAATAGACTGGACCAAAGAAAAAAGACCCTTGACACATAATAATCAAAACACCTAACATACAGAATGAAGAAAGAATATTAAGAGCAGCTAATGAAAAAGACAGGTTGTTGTTCTTTTGCTATAATTATTGCCTATGAAACACAAACACGTGGAGTTTATTGAGAGAGGGGAGAGAAAGGGGGTAGCTGTTGACCTACAAAAAGAAGGGGAGAGAAAGAGAGAAGAAAGAGAAAGAGACGGAGCAAGAGAAGGGTGCGTTTGATATGCTTGCTTTAAAAGGGAAACTTGCACATTTGCAACTGAGTTCCCTGGCAGCCAGGAAAAGCTTGAGCAGCCAGGTAAGTCATGACTTAGATAAGACATGGCCATGAGCATCCCGCCCATCATCAGGGGGCAGGATCATCAGACTACTGGTTCCCAACACAGGTAACATATGAAGGCAGATCTATCAAAATCACACCTGTTTTTTCCATGGAAACTCTCAAGGCCAGAAGGTCCTGGATAGATGTTCTATAAATACTCAGAGTCTACAGATGGCAGCCTTGGCTAATATACCCCACAAAACTCACAAGCAAAATAGACGGAAAAAACAAGATAACAAGATATTTAATGACAACCCCAGATTTTCACAATACAGATGTACAAATCCAGCCCTACAGAAAGTTCTGGAAGGAAAACTCCAACCCAAGGAAGTTAACTATGCTCACAAAGACATAGGCAATAGATAACCCCACTTCATCAGAACCAAAGGGTAAAGCATGACAAATATATTCACAATACCACTGCCAACAACAAATCTAAAACATACAAGCATTAACAATCAATGGTCCTTACTCTCCCTCAACATTAATGTTTTTAACTTGCCTATAAAAAGACACAGGCTAATTGAATGGATACAAAGACAGAATGCATCCTTCTGCTGCATACAGAAAACACATCTAAATTTCAAAGATAGACATTACCTCAGGGTAAAGGGCTGGAAGAAGATTTTCCAATAAAATGGAACCAAGAAGCAAGCAGGTGTGGCTATTATAATATCTAACAAGTTAGACTTTAAACCAAAATTAATCAAAAGAGATGAAGTTGGTAATTTCTTACTCATCACAGGAGAAATCCATCAGACCAAAGTCTCAATTCTGAACATCTGTGCGCCAAATACAAAGGCATCCACATTTGTAAAAGAAACGCTACTAAAATGCAAAGCTCACATAAAACCTCACACACTTATAGTGGGAGATTTCAACATTCCACTCTCACCACTAGAAAGGAGCACCAGTCAGAAACTTAACAAAGAAACAAAAGAACTAACAGAAGTTATGTCTTAATTGGGTTTAACAGACATCTTTAGAACATTCGATCCAAACACAAAAGAATATACCTTCTTCTCTGCTCCACATGGAACCTCTCTAAAATCGACCACATACTAGGTAACATAACAAACCTCAACAGATACAAGAGAATAGGAATAGTCCACTGTATCTTATCAGACCACCATGCTTTAAAATTAGAATTCAACAACAACACAAATGGAAGAAAAACTGCAAACTCATGGAAACTGAACAATGTGCAATTGCACCACAACTGGGTCAAGGAAGAAATAAAGAAAGAAATTAAGGACTTTCTAATATTCAACGAGAATGAGGACACAACATACCTGAACTTATGGGACACCTTGAAAGCAGTTACGAGGGAAGTTCATTGCACTAAGTGCCCATATGAAGAAAACAGAGGTTAGTCATATTAGAGATTTAACAGCACAACTGACAGCCTTACAACAAAAAGAAGCAAACTCACCCCAGAGAAATTGATGCCAGGAAATAATCAAAGTGAGGGCTGAAAACAACACAGTAGAAACCAGGAAAACAATACAAAAAAATCAATGCAACAAAGAGTTGTTTTTTCGAGAAAAAGAATAAGATAGACCGACCTTTATCCAAACTAACAAAAAAGGCAGAAAGATAACATGCAAATTAACAAAATCAGACATAAAAAGAGAACAGGAAACTCCAGACAATTTTCAGGTCATATTTGAAAACCTGTA
The DNA here is from genome assembly GCF_943737965.1 of Phodopus roborovskii. Classification (NCBI taxonomy): domain Eukaryota; kingdom Metazoa; phylum Chordata; class Mammalia; order Rodentia; family Cricetidae; genus Phodopus; species Phodopus roborovskii. The sequence goes on from NW_026126418.1 coordinate 47,642,067, forward strand.
CTCCACAAAATTTTAAAATTCAAAGAAAATGAATAAATTTCTGGATAACTATCAATTACTAAAATTAAATCAAGAACAGACAAACAACTTAAATAGACCTATAACCCCTAACAAAATAGAAGTAGTCATTGAAAGTCTTCCAACAAAAAATGTCCAGGGCCAGTGTAGAATTTTACCAGAAATTCAAGGAAGAGCTAAGACCAATACTCCTCAAATTGTTCCACACAATAGAAACAGAAGGTTCATTACCATACTCTTTTTATGAGGTACAATCACCTTGGTACCCAAGCCACACAAAAACACAACTGAGAAAGAAAACTACAGACTACGATTCCTGATGAACATCGATGCAAAAATACTCAATAAAATACTGGCAAACCGAATCCAAGAATACATCAGAGAAAGCATCCAACATGACCAAGTAGGCTTCATCCCTGGGTTGCTGATATGGTTTAACATACGAAAATCTATCCACGTGACCTACCATATAAACAAACTGAAAAAAAAAAAAAAAAAAAAAAAAACACATGATCATCTCCCTAGATGCTAAAAAAGCCTTCAACAAAATTCAACACCCTTTCATGATAAAGGTCTTGGAGAGGTCAGTGATAACAGGAACATACCTAAACATAATAAGAGCAATATATTGCAAACCAACTGCCAACCTCAAACTGAGTGGAGAGAAACTTAAGCCAATTCGTCTAAAATCAGGAACAAGACAAGGCTGCCCTCTCTCTCCATATCTCTTCAATATTGTACTTGAAGTTCTAGCTAAAGCTATAAGGCAACAAAAGGAGATCAAGGGGATCCAAATTGGAAAAGAAGAAGTCAAACTTTTTCCATTTGCAGATGATTCTAAGAGATTCATATAAGGTCCCTCACAGAGGGGGAATGGACAAGTTCTCCAGAGCACATGTGAAGTGGGGGGGGGGTCTCAGTGAGTTGAGAGGGAACTAGGAAAAAGAGAAGGGGAGGAGATGAAAGCACATGGGATTTGGAATAATGAGTCAGGGGAGTAATAAAAGACAGAAAAGCAGGAGAGAGAGAGAGAGAGAGAGAGAGAGAGAGAGAGAGAGAGAGAGAGACAGAGAGAGAGAGAGAACATAAAAGAGGGAGCCATTATAGCACTGAAGAGAAAACTGAACCTGAGAAATGAAGAAATGTCCAGAGAGCTACAGGGTTGATTCCAACTACCATTTGAACAACAGTGGAAAGGCTACCATAAATGCCCTTCCCTGATAATGAGAACAATGATTAAATTATCCACCATCATGGAGCCCTTATCTAGTACCTGTTGCAAACAGAAGCAAACACCCACAACTAAACACTGAGCTGGACAAGAATCCAAATACCGAGAGGGAAGACACAACCAAGCTGCAGAAACACATAGAGACAGCTGACCTGAACAAGGAGGAGCTAATGGGCCCTGACTGATAGCTGGGAATACAGCATGGGACTGACTCAGACCCCCTGAACATGGGTCTCAGCTAGAACACCTGAGCAGTCTAAGGGACCTCAGACAGTGGAACCAGGATGTATTTCTGGTGCACAAATGGACCTTGGGGGCACATCTCCCATGGAGGGATACTCCCTTAACCTACAGACAGGAAAGAATTCCTAGTCCCAACAAGAATATGTCCCTACTCAAAATGACTTGACAGATTTAGATGACCCCTCCTGGATGGCATCAACCTACATGTGCAGTGGGAGGAGTGTGGTTGGGATGCATGTAAGGGGGAGAGAGGGAAATAAGGGAGAAGGGAAGAAGGGAGAGAGGGATGAAGGGAGAGTGGGAGAAGGAACTGGGATGGATATGTAAATTAAATTTTAAAAAGAATATTAAAAAAACAAAAACCAAAAAAAATATACATTACATTTTTAAATGAGCTATATAAATATAGTACTTAAACAAGAGGTGAAATATACATATCACAAAATTGACCTTAAATTTATATCAATAAATGAAAATCCATTCCAAAGCAAAGCATTCATTTTTATACCATAATCCCCTTTTAACCTTTAAAATGATTGGTTGTGAACATTAACCATTTGTAACCAACCGTATTTAAAAGAAAACAAACATTTACAGATAATATTTATGAATTTGGTTGTTGTTCTTTCCAAACTGCTTCTTGTTGATTGGGGATGCTGTAATACCGTTGGAATCCTATAAAGATGCAGAATTTGCAAGGCTGCCTTGTCCCAACTGCTTTGAATGTTGGATCATCTGGGACACTCTTTCAGGGAGTCTTGCTTGATTAAGCCCTGTTTATCTGGAGGAAATACACAGCTTTTCATTTTTTGTGAAAACAAAATGAGAAATTCTTTTCCTTAGTAATTTGTCATAAGGCTTAAATTTTGAAGTCAAAGCATTTTTATATATAATTATCAGCTGCACTGATAATCAAGTGTGTTTTAGCAGTTGTTCCTTCCTTAGCAATTGAGCAATTTAAAGACACCACAATAGTACACAGTATCCAGACACACTGTGTGCTTTCCATCTTCATGTGGTGTTTTTATTATTCTTTTTCTTTTACTCCTATTTTTTTTTTTTTCGTTTTCTGAGACAGGGTTTCTCTGTGTAACATTTGTCCATTCTGGAATTTACTCTGTACACCAGGTTCACTTTGACATCACAGAGATTTGCTTGCCTCTGCCTCCTGAGTTTTGGGAATTAAAGGTATGTGCCACCACATCCAGCTACTCTCTTTCTTCCTTTCCTTTCCTTCCCTTTCCTTTCCTTTTCTTTTCTTTCTTTCTTTCTTTCCTTTTTTTAAAACCACTTTATCTTGCTTCGTTGTGTCTCCCAAGCTTATGTACTATTTTAAAACACACTGTAAACCTTTAGAGGTTTATCTTTATCTGCCTTTACTGTAAATCTTTATCTTTTTCTGGCCTAGAGTCTTTTATCTGCTATACAACAACATTGCTAAAATTAAAGCCAGCTATTCATGAACACCATTCTATTGTTAGCAGGGCCTCTTAAAAGTGCCCTGTTTTTTTTTTTTTTTTTTTTTTTTTCTGCTTATGCCCAGTAAGGAAACCTCCCTTAAAGGAGACAAGAAAGTTTGCTTGTCTCTAGCAAAACAGAGCCTACCTGAGAGAAATACTGCTACTCAGAAGCCTTGTGTGTCTCTGTTCTTTTTTTTTTTTAATCCATTTTTAGCTTTGTTAAGGTTTAAGTGTAAGTTCTTAGTACCTATGTTGTAGGCCCCATTTTGTTATGAGCAGTTTTATGCCAGCCTGATCCCACAGCTGTTTCAGCCCCAAATAACATGCAGAGACAGTGTATTAATTATGAAACTGTTGGCTGGTTACAAGGATTTCTTATTGGATAGCCCTCTCTTAAAAATTAATGCATTTCTATCAATCTAAGTGTTTCCACATGGTCTTATCTTACCAGAGAGAGTGTCCGGACATCTTCTCTCATTTCTTACATCTTGACTTCTCCAAGGCTTACTTTTCTTATTGACAATTTGAAAAACATTGACATTTAAAAAGAATTAGCTCAATATACATAATTTACAGCATTATTTAAAGCAAATAATCATTAACTTTTTTCAATAATTTCAGGATAAAAAAATGTTAAAAATCTGGAAAATAATTCTCTGTACCATAAACAGAAAGCAATAGATAACAGATATGATTTAAAAGAGTGTTATGAATACCTCCAAAACATTGGCAGGTTATTATTATTGTGTGCCATTGCCCTGGAGATTAAATGCTAAATTTATATACTGGATATATGCTGGAAAATTCTAGTTGTAGTGATATTGATCACACCATCATGTTGTCTTAAGTAATTTTTATCTATATGGAAGGATTGGTGTTTATCCACATCGTATTTCAGCAACTAAGCTTTGAATTTCTTCTCTTCCAACATTTAGTGTCTTCCATGTTTACTTGATTATCTGCCATTCAAACTTTAGCTTAAATGACTATAGGCTTAAAGGGAAAGTTGTTTTAACAATTTGAGCATCCGTGGAAAGCCTACCATAAATGCCCTTCCCGGATAGTGAGATCAACAACTAACTTATCCATTGAACTTCAACTAATGCCTGTTGGAAACAGAAGCAAACAGAAACAACCATACCTAAACACTGAGTCACACTAGAACCCAGATGCACATGGACAGGACAAGACCAGGCAGCAGAAACACATAGAGACAGCTGACCTGAACAAGGAGGAGCTAACGGGCCACTAGACTGATAGCTAGGAAGCCAACATGGGACTGACTCAGGCCCCCCTGAATATGGGTCTCAGCCAGAAGGACTGAGCAGTCTAAGGGACCTCAGATAGTGGAGCCAGGATGTATCCCTGGTGCACAAAAGGACTTTGCGAACATATCCCCCATGGAGGGATAACTGCCTTAATCTAGAGACAGGAGAGAAGCCCTAGTCCCTACTTCACATGACCTGTCAGATCTACATGACACCAACTGGATGGCAAACCCCTACATATGGAATTGGGGTGGGGGGATGGGATGGGAGGGTGGTGAGGTTGCATGTGAGAGGGCAGAGAGGGTAAAAGGGAGGGAGGGAGAGGGAACTGGGATCGACATGTAAAATAATAAATTAAATAAAAAAGAACGGAAATGTGTTGATAATTTAAAAACAAAATATTCCTAAAACAATTCCAAATGCAATAATGAGAACTGAATCCTTTCAAATGTTATTCTCAATTTCCATCATCTTGGAAAATGTATATTGGTTCCCAGCTATTCCACTGTTTTTGTTAAGAAAGTCATCAATATCCTCTAAGTTCCTAACACAATTGTACTGAATTTACATGAGTATAAGTAGCTATTTAAGGCTAACAGCAATGATTGAAGTAGTTGCAATAACAAAAGAAGGGTGTTGCAAAATTGTCAATGCCTATCATGTTTAGTAAGTAAAAATAAAAGCAAAGATGTAGGAAAAATCTTCAACTACCATTGAAAAATAATTTTTAAAAAGTCAGTAACAGTAAAGCATTGACTAATGCTAGCATTTAAGCTGACAGTTTAGGAAATAAATAACCAAATCTATAAAATATGTGTTTAATTTATAGTGTTCAGACTGTTTTGTTATGGTTAAAATTGAGACTCAAATGCATGAGAAATGTAGGCCATGGCTAGCTTCACTGTCATCCACCTTGATATTTTCTTCACATGCAAGGTCTACTGGAGGAGCATGGTATACAGAACTTCTATCTCCTGCAAGAACTGTGACTTCTAGAATCACTTCTGACAAACTTGCCTGAAGGTCTTTTTGAAGAAGTGTGGCTTTTTCAGGAGTGTGTCCATAATGCTATACTCTTGTTTTTTATTGCAATACAAATTTTCCCTAAACCTAATTCTGTACCTGACCAATTTTCACTATTCTTAACACTGAACAGGGGTTGGAGTTCATGTTTGCAACCTTCTTAAAAAGGAGCTAGTTGAGATCTACAAAGTATCTGCTATATAATTCCATATCAGTATTTTCTTTAACTTCTTCATTTTATTTCCTTTTGCCTTTTTCTTGGTGCCCATTGTTCTTCCAATAACATTCATTAGTGAATATTCCCATAAACCCCTCCAAAAGCTTTTAAATTTTATCTTCTTACACTATAAATTTGTTTTCTATCCAACCATATTTTGCTAAATTTTTGCAATTTTTTATTGGTGATTTGGATTTGAACTGTCACCCACAGACAAACATGTGGAACTTTTGGTTCCAAGATAGTGCTGTGCCCGTGTGACCAGAGTACCAAGCTGATGGAGAGTGTCAGGATTGAAGCACTTAACAGGCCACCACAAGAAGTGAACAAGAAGCCACCGCCCTTTATTATAGAGAGTAATTGGCTTATATACCCAAGCCAGGGAATGGGCTAAGTATAGGAGGAAATCATGCACCACCCAAACCTGGGATCAAGGCATGGGCACTGCACACCCAAAAAGTTATGAGAACAACCTTGCTTGATCAACCTTGAGAGCACAGGAGTTCTACAGCTGGGTGGGGAGGAAGAGAGCTGTAAGGGACAAGAATTTAAATTTTCCAAAAAGATAGTGGTGACATGAGGATTTCAGAATTGCAGAAATAAGAATGGTGTCCTAGTAGGAAGACATGAATTACTGTTTATTACTCTTGAAAGATAACCCTTATCACTTACCTCTCTCTCTCTCTCTCTCTCTCTCTCTCTCTCTCTGGTGTTCACTGTCTCTTTATCTCTCTCCACCTCTCTTATTCCTTCTCTCTCTCTCTCTTATTCTCCTTTCCAATGCATGTGAGCATATTTATTGCAGTGTGACGGGTTGGAACCCCCTACACAGACTTCTACTACATGTTTGTGTGTCACTAATCTGTTTTTTACTTCCTCTTTAGTTTATTTTCCAGTTCCGCATTATGATGTTCTGGCTTACTACATGCTCACATCAGTGGCATTAAATAATCATGGACTAAAATCTCTGAAATCATGAGCCAAAATAAATCCTTATTACTTTTAAATTGTTTTTTCTTTGGGTATTTTTGATAAAAAAACAAAACAAACATAACAATAACTAAAAAAACAAAATGATGACAAAAACCCTGCCACATACCTTGTCTTGGCAAACTCTTTAAAGTCATGGATCAATCCCTTGAATGGCTTCTTTCAATTATCATTTATGTTGAACTTGATAGTATGACTCCAATCCCAAGAATATATATGATGAAGTTAGAGAAATCATAATCTTTTTCAAATGTTTTGAGAAGGAAGACCCTTAATCTAGTTTGCTAATTCTTGAAACATATCATTGATTTGATTTGCTTATGGAAATCAATGTTCTAAACATCCATTTTCAGAATGAATAAATTCCATTTATATTATAGAGTTTCTCTGAAAAGTAACTTTGTTTTGCAGTCAACATAGTTAGTGTTTTGAAGGTCTTCAATTACATGCACTTCAACACTCAGACTCATTATATCTTTTTCTGTTACACAATAAATAGAGATTGTTGAATAATTGCAATAACATAGAGCTAGTATTACTTTTCTGTAATTATGAATACATGACTGCATTGGTCCTTAGCACATATCTTTCTTTTTATAAAATATATGGCATAGTCACAATTTCCTGTGTATATAACTTCCTTTTATTAATTAAATTTGTTCTTTGACAATTTTGTACATGTATAAAGCCATTCTGAATATTCTCATCCTTCACTTGTTACTTTCTTTTAGCTATTTCAGATCTCTTCTCTAATGGTCTTTCTCCAATGTTCATTTCTTTTCATTTTGTTTTGTGACTGACTATGTTTGACAAGGGCCATTTATGACTCATATTTGGTCATTACTAGGTACACAAGTAAAGACAATGATGTACCCTCCCTCAGAATGTATAAGTAATAAATTGTTCATCAGAGAAGAATAAGGGCCCATGCGTATCTCACTAACTTTTATGTTACTGATACCATGTCCAATTTGTGCAGGTTCCTTGCAGAAACCCCAGTGTAAGTTCACCATTGGAATATCTGTGTCATACCTAGGAGAGAGCATTTTATAACACTTCTTATTATACTCAGAGTTTTTACACCTATTCATCCCTTTCTGGAATATTACCCAAGATTTAATTATAATTATATTATTTTACTCTTCCCTGTCCTTCCTGCAAACTCATATTTTTCCTTGTTCTTCCTTAAACTCATGACCTTTTAAACTAATTGTTGTTACATGCACATATACATCATATAACAGATTCATATATATATATATACATATGTATGTGTGTATATATATTTATACACACATATATGTGTGTGTATGTGTGTATTTCTGAAAGCCTTCTATTATAAAGGGAAACTTCTGATCCTATAGAATCATTTATTGTAAATGTCCTATGCAGGTAAAGCAATTTTAAACAATCTTTTACTTCATGTTTTTAATTATATTTTTTCTTTATTTTTAGAAATTTCATGCAGGTATACAATAAAATGCCATGATATCTACTACCCCACTTTCTTCTTGCGACTTCCTTTATATATGTACCACAAGACCCCTCACACAATACTTTCTTCTTCCTCCCCCTTTTTTTGGGGGGGTGAGGGGGTAACCTACTAAATCCAGTTAGTGTTTTCCATATAAAGATGACTGTCAAGTCATCCACTTTAGCATAGAAACTAAATAGTGAGAACACTATAAAAAATTATTACATATTCCCATGTAATTATCAACTGTCAATAGTTCCTCATGCATAGTAGGACCTACAGAGCACTTTCCATACCAATGTTGGAATTTTGATTGGCTTAGAATTATGCAGGAATTGGGTAGGTAATCACAGCTATTGTGAATTTATAAGTATATTATCAATATTATGTTCAGAAGATAGCATCTCAGATCACTTGTCCCATCCTCTGGCTCTTATGATACTGTTATTGTGCTTTGCTTATGTTGTGATACACAAAGACTATTATATTAAATCATCTTTAGTATTAAGTAAAACCACATGCTGTATGTCTGTAGGCTAGGAAAAATAGGCTATGTTACAAATCCAAGGTATAAAGGAAGCCCAAAATCTCCCTCTTCCTCTTCCTAGGAATCAGAATATAGCTCTCAGCTATTGCCATAAGGCCTCACTGCATGTTATTAGGCATTACAACTGTAATCTGAAACTGTAAGTAAGCCCTTAATTAAATGTTTCTTTTTCATTACATTTCCATGGTCATGGCATCTCTTCCTATTGATAGAACAGTGAATAAGACATGTGGTGACCAACAGCAAGCCAGGATGTTTTCAAAATTATAAGTTGTTCTCCACAAAATGATAGCAAGACCTCAGTGTTGAAGACATCTGCATAATTCACTGAACATGGAGAAATTGAGACCATGATTAGATAGAGCCTTCACCCCTATGTGTTAGTTAGTGCCTTTGGTAAAAGAAGGTATTTTGCAATCTACCAAAGTAAAAAAGTAAACACCAACTTAGCCACAAACCCTTTGTTCTACAATATTGTCCTGTCTTCAAAATATGCGAGTGCAACGGTTGCACAAATTTTATGTGAGTAACAATATAATTTCTCATTTGATTTAGAGTCCACTCCATGAGATTGAACTTGTAATGAATAATGCTTAGGTGACCAAGAATCTAAGTTAGAAAGCACAGGGACATAGGGTAAATGCCAATACTACTGTCTATAAACACATTGATTAAGAATCAATAACATGATTCTTAATGATATTTTTCTCTATTCATAATCAGTGCCTTACTCAGCTATCATCAGAGAAGCTTCCTCCTGCAGCAGAAGGAACAAATACAAAGATCCACAACCAATTATTATGCAGAGAGTGTGAGAATTCAGAACACTCAGCCCTAAATAAAATCCTTAAGTCAAATCCTCCCTTCAGGGCTCAGGGAACTCCATGGAAGAGAAGGTGAAAAGACTATAAGAGCAAGGTGTGGGGTACACCAAGAAAGCAATGTCCTCTAAATGAGCACATTTGTTGCTCATATGAACTCACAGAGACTAAGGCAGCATGCATAAGTGCAAGCATGCATCTGCATCTGAAAGGAAAATGGGACATGAGTCCTCATCCCCAACCCAGAAGCAATCTCTAATTGATAATTACTTATAAATGAAAATTTAGTTTTCTTCAAGTATAGCTCACTGGAGAAACCAACTACTCTGAAGGGTAGACTGTACACTCAGCAGTAGATGTCAAACAGAAAACAAACACAATGGGATCTTTGAAGTTTTCTTGTCTCATAATATAATGTCAGGGCATTTTGATATATATTATCTTACCTATATAATATATAAGGCTATATATTAATCTTACTCTTAAAATTTTTCATTTATATACATTTTTCTTCTTTCTTTCATTTTACCCTACAGTGTGTGTGTGTATGTTTGTGTGGGTTTTATGGCTTCCAGTTTAGTCATTTTATAGGTTACATGAGTGTATGAATGAATGGGTCTCTGGTGTTTTTTTTTTTTTTTGTGTGTGTGTTTTATTTTAATGGACTCTGTCTTTCTTTTTGTTTGTTTTGTCAATCTTCTATGTGTTACCTTTTGCTTTTCATATTATACTAATTACATTATTTTATATCTTTTAGAAGCCTATTTATTTTCTAATGAGAGACAAAAAGCAGGTGAATATAGATGGAAGCAGGAGGATCCAGATGAGAGAGGATATGGGGAAGAATTAGGAGGAGATAAGGGAGGGAAAAATATAATCAGGAAACATTATATGAAAAAAATAATCTATTTACACTAAAAGGGGAAAAACAAAGGTCAAAAGAAAGAGTAAAGACCAGGAGAATAGGATAAGAGGACAATTTAAATCTTCTGGCTATGCACAGATCTCAACTGAGAATAAGTAGATCCTAATGCTCAGAAGAAAGAAAAGATAGGGAAATTTTTATCCCATCATTATTGAAGTAATGAACAATTTATACCATCATAGATAATTTTTAAAAGCTGAAACCTTGAGTAAACAGAATAAAATAATTGGTTTATGAGAGTGTAAGTAAGAAGTTGAGAGGTTGCAAATATGGATTTGTATATCTTTATCATTTGCATAGTTCAACAAAAAATGAAGAAATCACAAAAAAAAATGACTACATCAACAAAATGTGCCTAAATACAATATATAGTGATTCATTCTTTCTTTTTCCTTTCTCCGTTTCACCGCATGTGTTTCCACAAATTTTTGTTACTTTTTCCATTTATTTTAAAACAGGATATGGTAAATACATAAATAATCATGACTGCTCAATGTACTGAGCATAATGGATGAATGAGTGTCTTTCCATAACAGGACACTTTTTATTAACAGCTCTAAGACACAGGGAACATCACAAAGTATGGAGGAGAAAAGTGTAAGATGAAGAAGATAGGGAGAATGACCAACCATAAATTGTTATTTGCTGGTTATGACATATCCATTTCAATCATGAACTCACAGCAGCTGTGTTTGCTGTGTTGGGTATGTAAGCCCTTAGTTGTGGATATGGTATGAGCCCATGGAGCACTTCCCTTCCCTGCTGATCTATGCTCTACTGATGGCTTCTAAGAGAGGGTGAGCATCATCTTCAGGTATGCATCTATAGTGCAGCCATCAAGCAAAATTCACTATCTACAAACACATAATCACAGATGACCTGATTTTAATTAGTGAGTCACAAAATAAAACAAACCAAAAAATATACACCTTAACCTTGAATATGGGAAGGAATGGGAGGGAGATGGGAAAAGATGAAGTGAATAATCAGGATGTATTATATGCATACAAGAAGTGGTCAAAAATAAATTTAATTGACCAAAGTGACATATTTTGAAATAAAGAAGAGCATATGCCAGTTTAAAGTGAAATTGTTATTACATTATAGGTGCCACTATGTTGCACATTGCTGAAAAATATTCTCTAAAACCTTAGAAGTACTAATTGAATTCTAAATTCGCTTACTACTTGTGTTCCATACCTTATTCATTATGCTAGTTTCCACTGATTAGATAATTACATTTTAATCATAAAATGTAAGGAAAAATTACTAAGCATATATGTTGTATTTTCCTTCCTATTTATGATTCTATCATATTAAAAATGTAAATGAATCATATCAAACAGGGGTGTGTAATTATGAGACTGTTTTGCTGCATTAGTGAGCTAATAGTATAAATGTCTTCTCAGCCCTGATCATGTTCCTGTGTTCCAAATTCATTCAAATTATTAAAAGTCTAACAAGAACAAAGCTCTCATAAAAAAAAAATGTACACATTATTCCTGTCCTCAAAAAAGATTATAATCTCACAGCAGATCATACACTGCTGTTAATTTGAGGAGATGTTTTGAAGCGATTTCCTTAAAATGAAACATTATCTTCAAGAGGGATGAGAGAAGCTCATAAGACCAAAAAAAAAAAAAAATACAAATATTACAAAGTTGAAACTTAGGAGATTCATACAGACTAAAGTTATAACAGCAATAAGAATTTCAGCAGTTAGAAGCTTCTCAGACCACCTAAGCTTACTCTTAGTTGTATAGAGAAGTCCAGGGATGCAGCTTTTGTGAGTCAACCCCAGATATATGCACTACTGATGAGAGAGGGAGAGCATCATCTTCAGGTGTGCATCCATAGTGCAGCCATCAAGCAAAATTCGCTAGCTACAAACGCATAATCAGAGATGATCCTGATTTAACTGGAGTGAATTTTTCAAGGAAGCAATTGCCGATGTGTTGTCTATGCACCTGTGTGGGTCAGCTCCTACCCATGTTCTGCAAGTCCAATAAACCCAATGCTTCATCAAATTGGACTTTGGTGGAATTTGTAAAGTTATCTGTCATGGTGGGTGGCTCTTTGTTCTCATTTTCCTGGAAAATATAAGTACAAACCACAGCTGATGGAATGTTGGAGCTTAAGTTGATTTTGGGTGTTCAATTTCATGATTCCTGCTATGTACTGCCAGGCAAGTATCTGAGGTGGAACTGGCTACATTCAGATCATCCACAAGGGTGATATCTACCTGGAAGCCCTCTTTCAAGTTGTGTGTGGCATGTGAGTTCTTATAATGATGGCAGTTATATGGGACTTGATTTGTGTAATAAGACATAGGAGGTAGACTATTGTCAATAGACTTCCAGGGTGGCTGTGTGGTATGGAGTTATATGCTTTCTTGATGAATGGTGTTTGCTACATTTAAAGGACTGGAGAATATTCTCTAGTTCCAGAGACAGCATGAGGGGGTGAAAATTGCTGACAAGTTAAGGGTTTGGTCTTGCTGCTATTAAGCCTAATAGGATTGCAAATTTGGCTGAGATGGTCAAAGGGATTTGCTCATGTAAGGCAGGAATTAAAATAATAAAGGAGCACACCTTCCATCATCGTCCACATCGGTTTCTGATTTATTGGGTAAATTGGATTTTTAAAAAAGATGATTGTCTTTTTGTGATTGGGTTACCTCACTCAGAATGGTTTCTTCTAGTTCTATCTATTTCCCTGCATATTTCAAGATTCCATTGTTTTTGTTTTGTTTGTTTGTTTGTTTGTTTGAGTAGTGCAAATGTACCACATTTTCTTTATTTTCTTCAGTTGAGGGCTATCTAGGTTGCTTCCAGGTTCTCGCTATTACAAATAATGCTGCTATGAACATAGTCAAACAGATTCCTTGTTGTATGAATGTGCATACTCACTCATATATGGATTTTAGACACATAGCAAAGGATTACCAGTCTGCAGTCCACACTGCCAGAGAAGCTAGGAAACAAGGAGGACCCTAAGGGAGAGATACAGGCCCCCTGTAGAAGAGCAAAGGGACAAGATCTCCTGAACAAATTGGAGCATGGGGGGAGAAGAGAGGTAATTAGGAGAAAGAGAAGGGGAGAAAAGGAGGGGAGAGGAGAACATGAAGCACAAGGAAGATAGAGTCAGGAAGAATAGATAGCAAGAAAAGAGATATCATAATAGAAGGAGCCATTATAGATTTTAAGAGAAATCTGGCACTAGGAAAATATCCAACGATCTACAAGAATGATTTCAACTAACAATTTAAGCAATAGTGGAGTGGCTACCTTAAATACCCTTCCCCAACAATGAGATTGATGACTACCTTTTATGCCATCATAGAGCCTTCACCCAGAAGCTGATGGAAGCAGAAGCAGACATCCACACCTAAGCACTGAGCTGAACTCCTGGAATCCAGTTGCAGAGAAGAGGAAGTGATGAGCAAAGGGGTTAAGACCAGGCTGGAGAAACAGGCAGAAATGTAACGAGTACGGGTTTTTCCACCTGCAGCTGCTGGTCTTGTCTCGCCACCACGCCAGCCCCAAATAATGCACAGAGACTCTGTATTTGGTACAATACTGTTGGCCCGGTTACTTGTTTCTTATTGGCTAGCTCTGCCTTAATTATTAACCCATTTCTGCTGATCTATGTATTTCTCTTACCGGGGAGCCGGCCTGCATACTGCTTTCTCCAGACTCTCCATCTTGGCTCCTCCTTACTACTTCCTCTTCTTCCTTGTCTCCTAGTCCCTCCTATCTTGCTTTCCTATTGGCCAACAGTGCTTTATTCATTAACCAGTATGAGAAACATATATACATAATGGCATCTCCCATCATCTCCTCTTTTCTGTCTAAATAAAAAAAAAAAGGGTTTTAACCTTAACATAGCAAAATATATTACACAACAGTTATCAAGTAAGAATCACAGTTAACAATATTTAGTCCATTAACATTTAGCAAGATTTGAAGAAAATATTCCAACATCTATTCTATCTTTGTGTGTCTAAAGTCTAACTAACTTATCTTTAATCCTAACTAAGGAAAATTATAACCATAACTATTTGTCTTCAACTCCTTCAAAGACCATAGAAGGATAATATATAAACTCTAGAAATGACAGAGACAACTCATTGCCTGGTCACCTGAAGTTCTTTTGTGATCTTCCATCTTCAGCCCATAGGCCATAGTGTGTCTGGCAGACTCTTCAGCAAAGCAGGAAACTTTAAACTGTCTTCTTGTATTGTCAGTTTTTCAGTCACTTTCCTCTGTGTCCTGCAGACTGTCTGGCAGACTCTTCCATAAAGCAGGAACTCTGTAGCAATGTCCATCTTGAATCAGCAATCACTTTTCTGTGGGTCATGCATGTCCAGTTTATATAGCACAAAGTCAAACAGTCCAGACAAGAGCAGTATCTTGTCCAAATGGCTAGTCTTGCCATATTGGAAGTAAACTCCATAACGAGTTTCTTCAATGTCCATCTTCCTTTCTGATGCAGGTGGTATTGCCAGGAGCAATTATGTCTCACTGTCAAGAAAACCCTAAGCCATTTTAAATGCCATATTCTGTAGGTCTTTGAAAGGTTTGAAGAATGCCTATCTATCTCAAATACATCTCTGTGTATGTTGAAAAACCTAACTAACTTAACTCTAAGCTTTGACTATCACAGGTAATTATCTATAATCTGTACTACATTATACATTACATTTCTAAATGAGCTATATAAACACAATACCTAAACAAGAGGAGAAATATACATATCATAAAATTGACCTTAAATTTATATCAATAAATGAAAATCCATTCCAAAACAAAGTATTTGCATCTATATCATAATCCCCTTTTTACTTTTAAAAAGATATTGGCTGTGATCATTAACCACTTATAACTAAGTCCATTTAAATGAAAACAAACATTTATAAACAATATTTGGGAATTTGGGCATCATTCTTTCCTAACTACTTCCTACTGGTAAAGGGCACTGTCATGGGGGAATCCTAAGAAGACAACCAGAAATCCTGGTTGTAGTCTGCAAGGCTGTTTTGTCCAAGCTGTTTTGAATGTCAGATCACCAGCGATTCTTTTTCAGGGGGCCTGGCTTGATCAAACCACATTAGTCTGAAAGGAATCCATAGCTTTTCATTTTATATGGAAACAAAAATAGAAATTTTTTTCCCCAGTAACTTGTCCTTGAACTTAAATGTTGGAGTCAAAGCATTTTTAAAATACATAAATTGAATTAATGCAGCAGCATTTCCTTTATCAGTTGTTGTTATTTTCTCAGCAGTCAAACAATGCAGAGACAACACAATAGCATACAGTAACCAGATTCTCTTTGAGCTTTTCATCTTTACGTGGCTTTATTAATACCCTATTTTACTTTTATTTTTTCATTTTCTGAGACAGGGTTTCTCTGTGTAACTTTTATCGGTCCTGGAATTCACTCTGCATGCCAGGTTTACTTTAAAATCACAGAGATCTGCTTGCCTCTGTCTCCCAAGTGCGGGATTAAAGGCGTGTGCCACCACACCTAGCTCCACTCTGTTTATTTAAAACCATTTTATTCCTTTTCTCTCCCAAGCCTACATATATTTTAGAACACACTGTAAGTAAACCTTTAGTGCTTTTTCTTAATGTGAATCTGTCTTTACTGTAAATCTTTATCTTCGTCTGGCCACAAGTCTTATATCTGGTAAACAACAACATTACTAAAATGAAAGTCATAGCTGTGTGAGCCGCGGTTTACCTACCAAAGATGGTGGCGGGTACTTTTACTGCCAGCACGGAAAGCTGTGCTCACCGCCTTGGTCTGCGCTGCCACCCAGAAAGCATGCTGCCCACTTGGAGATGTGGTCACTGCCATTGCCATCTCTCATACACACCAATAAATTGTTAGCAGAGTTATTTAAAAGCTGTGCATTTTTTTTTTTTTTTTTTTTTTTTTTGCCGCTTATGCTGAGTCAGGAATCTTCCCTTAAAGGAGCCGCAGAAATTTTTGCTTGTCTCACAAAAAACAGTGCAACCCAGAAAATGTTGTTATCAAGAAACCTTGCTTGTCTCTGTTCTTTTGTTTCTAAAACCCTTTTTTAAGCTTCTGTTAAATTTTAAGTGGTAGTTCTTATTAGCCCCACGTTGGGCACCATTTGTAATGAGTACAGGTTTTTCCACCTGCAGCTGCTGGTCTTGTCCCGACGCCGCACCAGCCCCAAATAATGCACAGAGACTCTGTATTTGATATAATCCTGTTGGCCCGGTTACTTGTTTCTTATCTGCTAGCTCTGCCTTAATTATTAACCAATTTCTGCTGATGTATGTATTTCTCTTACTGGGGAGCCGGCAGGCATACTGCTTTCTTCCGACTCTCCATCTTGGCTCCTCCTTACTACTTCCTCTTCCTCCTTGTCTCCTAGTCCCTCCTATCTTGTTTTCCTATTGGCCAACAGTGCTTTATTCATTAACCAGTATGATAAACATATATACATAATGGCATCTCCCATCACAGAAACCACTGACCTGAACAAGGGAGAAACCATTATAGGACCGACCCAGATCCCCTGAACATGGGGGTTAGTTAGGAAGCCTGGGCAATCTCGGGTAATGGAGCAGTATTTATTCCTAGTATACTAATGGACTTTGGGAGCCCATTCCACACAGAGGGATACTCTATCTCAGCCTAGACAAATGGGGGAGAGCCTAGGTGCTATTCCAAATGATATGACAGAATTTGAAGATCCCCATGGAAGGACTCACCCTCCCTGGGGAACAGAAAGGGGATGGGATAGAGAGTTGATGAATGGGAGGAGGGGAGGGAGAAGGAGCTGGGATTGACATATTAACAAGCTTGATTCTAATTTAAATTAAAAAAGGAAGAAAAGTAAAACAAATGATGAGATAGATGTATTGGCTTGTTGCTTCATACAGATTTGGGAGGTTGAAAAGGAAATGTATAAATTACACCTATGTTAATTATCTTCTCCCAGGGGTAAAAGATTTTGTAATCCATGGGGAAATAATGAGGAAGAAGAGTGAAGTAAAAATAACAGAACATGTCCCAGTCAGAATTTTAATATAGTTAAAGAAAATCTCCTTGACAACATGAAGATGGGCATAACAGCACTTATAAATAGCCCAGTGAAGGAGATCATGATAGTCAAGAAGTATTCTTCCTCTGAAGTATTTGATCTGAGAAACATTTTAAGGAAGTAATGAAAGAAATATTCTGGCCTGGATAGTCCACCTGTGGTGTATGGGGGCAGATAGAATCAGTCTAAACTTGACTCTTGTCTCTCCTTGATAGTATATCCCAGGATTGAGTAACCCAAGGCAGTGTGAGAGAAATAAGTCCCCTGATGGACTGGCTCATAAGATCTATTAAAAGCACTTCATCTGGGATACATATCAGGAACAAGAACACAAAAACAGGATAATCATTATTGAGGGAAATAGGCACAAAGAGTGCTATGTTTGATGCCCACTTCACAGGGGAGTTAAGAAAGAAACTGATTCAGCAAAAACCATGAAATTGGTAAGGGCCTTTAGTGGCTTTGCTGAGCCCAACTATGTCTTCATATTTATGATATAAGAAAGGTTTTGGCAAATCTCAGTGACTTGGACTGACATGTATATTTGGTTCAGACAGTGCTGAAGCAAGCAGAAGATAAGAAAGCCAAGCAAAACAATGTCTATGCCACTCAGAAATGTCATAAAATGACATCTCATGGAAAACCACATGTTTTGTTGAAAAGGCCTTGGAAAGGTTCAAGGCCTGACCAATAGTCCACCAAACAGTTAAAAGGGCAGAATACAGTGAGACACAGGGGATTCATCACTAAATTCTTTGATGTCCAAAAGGTGACATGAGGTGGTAACCATTCCAGCCACCCTCTGATGGAATGATTGAGTTGCCTGACAATACATACGGACCCTCATTGAAATAAAGTTTTATTGTTTCCCCACACTAACATGTGAAATGCTTGGACTTTAGTGAATTCTCACCCAAATGTATCTTAATTCAAGATAATCTCCAAAAGCATACATAATGATTGACTGCAGCAGAAGGAAAAGCAGATTAAATGGGGGCAGCGAAAGGGACTAACTTTGTCCTAAGGGGAGGCAATTTAACCTCCATTTCTGTACTGTACTCATATTTCCATTGTAAAAGAAGATTGTGAGGGTAGAAATGATGCTGAGGCACACCCTGTATTCCACCCTCACCCACAGAGAGTTTTGTCTGAGTATAAACTGTAAAGGCAGCCATATGTGGAGGATAGAGATGGGAGTTTGCAAAGACACATACTATATGTGGGACCATAAATATCAAACATGACAGACTGCCTGGTGTCTGTTGAAATAAAAGAATCCATAAGGAAGTGAGAAAGGATACACACTATTTACAAAGGCAAAAGGTCTTTAAACAGTCCACTATGATCTGTAAATAAGCCAGATAAATTCTGGAGAATGACTGCATTATAGATAACTAAATTAGGTGATTCTCAAAATCCGTGGTATCATACCCAACATTGTTCTCTTGTTGAACAAATAGTACAAGTGACAGGAGTCTTTCCACTGATTCTTGCTCATGGATTTTAAATTCTCCTACTTACTGAATCTTTACGACATTGTGTATTTGTTTGGAGTAAGTAGCAGGTACTTTATTATTATTTGGAATGTATTAAGATGAATTATGCTATTTAATATAGAACTAATCTATCATACTACTTCTCTGTATCATAATATAAAACATTGTTATAATTACATACATCTGATTTTAAAATACTGTAAAATTTGATTTAATAATCAATTTTTACAACTAACATTATAAAAATGTAACCATTTTTTCATTACGATGATTCAGTTGTCTTCCATATGCTATGGTATGACATTTTAATTTAGTAAATTCAAAATGTTTTCTACCTTCATCCTATATTTTTATATGACCTATTTTTCTCTATAACCAATTTTTAAAAAGAAATATGTTGTCCAATTTCTAAATATTTTAGGATATTCTCCATGTTTTCTTTTAATACCTTTCTTCAATTTTACTTTAGTCAGAAAATAATCTGTAATCTGAATTTTAGGCATTCCAACGAGAACTTTGAATTCTAAATGATTTGCGTACAGACAGAGGCAGAATTTTTGTTTCAGTCTTCTATACGTGCATATCCAGCTTTCCCTGCACTGTATGTCAGAGGTTGTTCTGTCTCCAGGGCATGCTGCTGCCTCTGCAGTGACTCGATTAACCACAGTATGCTTCTGTGTTGGAGGACTGTCAAGTTTCAGTTCTCATTTTCATTAGTGAAGACATCCAATTTTCAGTTTAACACATTGCTCCCCAGTTTGAAACCGATGCTACTTACACTTCAGTATTATTATGTGGGTTCATATGAAGAGCTCCAGAATATACCAGCTAGAATTAATAGTATTTCCCTCTTCATTTTCCTAACTGCTTTTAGTGTGACATATAGCTAGAATTCTCTGTCTTAGATAACCTGGTGATCTGATGAGTTAGTACAGAAGAAGGAAACGTTGACTACTTGATGACATTTTAGCAGCCATATCACCTCTCCAGTATTTTATATTGGAAACCTATCTATAAACTTGCACAGGTATTCATTTTATAGGGTATGGAATCATTGTTGTTATGATATAACAAGACAGTTTTTAACTTCTTGTCTATACAATTTGGACTGTAGTGATAATTTGCTACCCTTATCACTGTAAAGATTAAATGAAAAGATATATCAGTATGCTAGCTACTTTTTCAATCATAAAATAACTTATAAAATGACTTCTTTGAGAACATCACACATTACAAATCAACTAGGTAATAATTTATATTCCTTTGTAATTCTGTGGATAAAGCCTTTTTACCTCCTATGAAAGAAGCATGCATGCTGGGAGGATTACACATACTATAGTTAAACTATAGTATATAACTATGTGTCAATCTCTGTATAAAATAAATTATTGGCTGGATATTTATAAGGGAAAAAAACAAATTCAGTAATTCTTACATAAAACATCCTCAACCATTGAAAAGTTTAAAGTACATATATTTTAAACAAAAATTTTATTATATGTAAAACATACTTGGAATCTTAGGACAAAGTATGATTCTCTTTGGTTTCTAAAATTAATCCATACACATTTTGCTTTTGCATTAACTTTTTAACAGTTCACTTATAAGATCAAATCATTCCACTAGTTGAATGTGTAAATATATGAACATTTCTGTGGACTCCTTGAAGATATAATTTCAAAGCTTCACCTTGACAGCAGGTTTTCTGAGGAGACATGGATTCAATCTTTCTATCAACCTTGTAGTTACATGGCCTGTGCTAGTATATGTGTTATTTGGCCAACAAGAGGTAAGTTAATGCCACACATGAATTATATTTTTATATTAGACTAAGCACCCAGGGATCTTCTTTTTCTGATCCTTGTAGTGGATAATATTACCTTTTACATTATGGGAAGTCTCAGGTGTACTAAAATAGAAACTTCAGCAGCAGCACTGAAAAAAAATATTATTTTAAGAACATATTTACAGGTTGTTTTATTCTAGACTCCTCAGACTATGGATTTATTGGAAAACCCAAGTAAGTAATACCATTCAATCTGTTTAATTTACTGCCTTATAAGGTAAGGCCATAGGTAAACCATTCTTATCATTTGTCTGATCCCATACTTTTAAGTCAAACACAATGTCAAATAGGACAATTGATACCTCTACCTCTCAAAAGAAGGTATCCAATATGCTTTCCTTTACAATCTCTTGCATTTGACCCTTCACCTCTTATCTTTACTGTTTTACTGATGAAAATATAGAAATGATAATACAAATTATTTGATTAATAAAAAAACATGTGCTAAATAAGATAGAAAATATGGGTGGTTAATATCAAAAGTGAAAGTGTTAATTATCCTGTGGTAGTAAGGCTTTTACCTTAGTCCTAATGTAGAGGCAGATATTTATCTTTAACTACCCCAGAGCAAAGAATCTGTGAAGAAGACAGTTACCTTTGGAACCATATTTATCATGTAAATAGCTCAGAAAAGGATACTGCCAGTTACATCTTTAAAATACAAAAATGCATGCATTTCACTATTTTGTAAATGCCAGAGAGATGCTGCATCCGTTAGAGTTAACGGTGCGGCACTTTTGTATTCAGTAGCATGAATCATTAATCATGAGACAGGCCATATTCTTGTACCGCTTCTGCTTTCATTACTTGGCCTAATTAAACAGTTCTCTGAACTGGAATCTCAGATTCCTCTGTTACAGATTATCATTAATTATGGTGAAAGTGCTCAGAGATGTTGGACTCAATTATATTCTACTCAACTCTGGCAGCGTGTGATTCATTGCACAGCCTGCTCTGCAGATGTACTCTTTTCTTATCTCGCACTCCCACTTTTGTAAATTGGGCTCTGGCAGCCAACAAACTAAGAGTTATGTGCTGCGTTTTCATTAAAAACATGTTGGAGAAGCACAGACCAATTAAGGATTCTGTATTTTATAAGGAGTGATGAGATGAACAGTGGATTCTGGGAGAATTAGCTCAGTGTTGAAGCAATCTCAATCTCATTGTGTGGCTGAATTGGATACCTATTTTGGTTGTTTGTTTGGGATCAGTTGCTTGGGTTTCTGATGTAAAACTTTTTAAATTTAAGGTAGATATGTTTATGTTTAGTCAGTAGGAAAAGAATAAAAATATGTGTTTGATGCCTGTTTAAGCTACTGGAAAACATTTTCAGTGACATGTGCCAAGCATATTATAGCTCAAAAGACATCAATTTTATCAAATTTGACAGTAATTATCTATGTTAGGAAATGAAATTTGTCCTGTAGTACTGGGTCTCATACAGACTGGGCAAATGTGCTCTTATAGACAAAGGTGAAACACCAAGATTTTCAGGCTTTTGAGGATATTTGAAGTGTGTTCTTGAGAGAAAGGAAGGGTTTCGTTTGTCATATGGCATATACATATCAAATTATCCCAAACCACCTCTACTACAGCTAAAACATATTTATTTAAGAATTTCCCATTTTGCTTTTGTCTTCCTTCTTTCCATATTTATACCATTTCTTTGTTTGTTTCTTTCTTTCTTCTTCTCCTCCTCCTTCTTTTCTTCCTTCTTTCATTTCTTTCTTTAATTCAAATATTATTACAAAAATTATGGAATCTTAAAATGTAATTTCCTAGCCTTTAGTCCCTGCACTCAGGAGGCAGAGCAGGTGGATCTCTGTGAGTTCGAGGCTAGACTGTATTAAAATGATTTTTCTGGCTTTCCATTGGCTACAAGATCATAACAAAAGCTTCAGTCTGAAGTCCATGACTCTGTAGTATTTCCTAAAAAGAAAACTAGTTTATAAAATTCAAATATAAATGCATACAATAAAGAATTAGGTAACTTCCTGTTTAAGATTGTCCAGTAGGAAAATAGATAGCCTTTGATACCCCATGAATCAAAATGTTTAGGTTTTAGAGCAACTAAATGTCCTTGGTAAATATACAAACAAGTTTGAGACAAATAGGACTTTAGATGTTGTTTCCTTTTGTGTCATCAGTTTTAAAACATAATAGAAATTATTCACTTACAGAACAGCTGCTATTAAAGTCAAATCCATTTTAATATAATTTACTTTGGCAATTATTTTAAATAAAAAGTTATCAAGGTACATACAAATTTAAGTAAATATTAGCATTAATATTTGTACAAATTTTCTGTCTATGTTTTTATAAATATAGTGTTGTAATCCTTCATTCAAATCAAGATTTTGTTGAAAGTTCTTATAGCAGGATATGATTTTATCATTTTATTTACAGGAGCAAAATAGAGCAATAAAATCTAGGGTTAAAATCCACTCATTTATATAACAATCAAGGCTTCCTACCTGACAAATCTGTGCTCATAACTAACATGTCAAAAATGTACATGTTTAACTTGTGCAAATTAAATGTGAGCAGAAATTTCTCTCTTCTTTAATTCTACTTCAAAAGTGTGATGTGAAATCAAATTGGCAAAACTACACGTATCCCTTGATTTCTTACTTGAGAGGCTAAGAAATACAGACCTTATCACAAAACTGCTCTTGGGGTCACATGGAGAGTGTTCTAGTGTGAGTGGACTCAGCAAGCCACATGTCTCTTTACTCCTATATCTCCCCTTTACAATCTTCACCTTTGCTTGTTTGATAATAAAGCTGGCCTCAGTTGCATCTTAAATATATTTCATATACTTTACCTTGGATATGTTCCCTCACAGAAGCAGACACAATAGTATAGGAACAAGGTACATTTTTTCATCTTTATAACTTCTATAAGTTTCTATTTTCATTCTTACTAAATATCTTTAATTATAATCCATTGCATGTTCACTGTTCTTGAATGCAGGTTAAAAAGATAAGAGATTTAAACATAATGGAAGAAAAGAAGTTCTAGGTGTAAGCCTTTTGGCTTAACAGTCTGTAGGTTTTCATATCCTGCAGTAGTTTTGGGTTTTAATATATATGAAAATCAGTGGTCTTGTAGCTATGCATATGTGTCATCTATAATATAATTTTTGACAGATGGAGAGAGGTATAAATCTACTCTCTGACTATAGAAAATCCTTGACTTGACTTGCACTCTACCAAAACTTGTTTAAAAAGGCATTCACGTGTATTTATTTTTTAAATAAAAAATTCATTTGGGGGGGGGCTTGCCCTTCTCTCTCACTAAGATGCTGGCTTCCTCTCCAACATCCACATTCTACCTTAGCCGTTGTGTTTTTCTAAAACAGGATTACTCCATGCATAATGTTGATAATGATACCCATTCTACATCTCCTTCTTATTAAAAATAAATATGTTACCTTGCCCCTGTTTGCACCATCTAAAATTCCGACAATATCTTACTTACAAAAAATACAGATGTAGAAACCAGGAAGCCATTTCTTCCATGAGCGGCTCTAGACAGACTCCTCATTGAAAATGTAATACACTGCACTGTGTCACAGGTCAGCTGGCAAATGGCAATCTGAATTTTAAAAGGAATATGAATAAAATTCTGTTTTATTTTGAAAATGAACTTTCTGCCCTCCATCATGAATCCAATATATGTCTTAATCTTCTGTGCTCTTGAAGCCTGCGGCTCCTGGCTGAGTCCTTTGACTCCTGATCCTAATAAGGAAATAGGTTGTTTTCTCATCCTCGTCTCATTTTTAGAAGGGCTGAAACAAACAGTCCCCTATTTCAAATGTAATTGACAAAGCATAAAAACATGTATGTTATGTAATTTTTGGTTTACAACCGCGCTCAACACTGGGATGTTTTATTTTTAAATTTGATTAAGATGTTATACCTTTAGAAATGTGCTGTCAAGATTCAAAATCAAAATCTCCAAGTATATGGTACATGTTTACCTTAGAACCTCATATGTGAGGCTGATAATGGACAGACTGGATAATGGTACACTTCCAATGGCAACATTTTCACTTAACCTGGACATTTTTATGGCCACACAGAGGGGTGTATAGACAGAGTTTTAAAAATACATTTATGGCTGTTGTTGTTAAAACTCAGGTATGTGCCACATCTGTGTCTATGTTTGATATTTTTCCTAACTAGAAGTTATTCATTATGTTACTTTTTTCTAGAGTTATTGTATTCTACATTAATTTAAATTCATGACCTCTAATTAGAAAAAATAATGCTCTTGTTTTCAGAAAAATAAGATTTTGATTTTTTTAGCATGTCTTTTCTCATTTGAATCCCCTAAGATTGGTGTTCTGTCATAGAATCATCAGTGGATTCCATTATTATTAACATTTGACACTACTTTTAAAAGAGAGAAAAAGTGGAATAGAACATGTTTAAAACAAGGGTAATTACATGTCCTATGGTGGGATACCTTGCTCAACCTTTATGGGTGGGAGTGAGGGAGCACTTGGCCATGCCTCAACTTGGTATGCCTGACTTTCTTGACTCTCCAAGAAAGACCTTACCTTTTATGAGGAGTAGGTGGAGGTTAGAAGGGAGAGATAGATGGGAAGGGAGGGGAGAAACTGGGATAAGTAAAATGAAAACTAATTATTTTTAAAGTAAAATAAACCAAGGGCAATTAGGCATGCCTCTTTTAAGTGTACCTTATAATCCTGTACATGTCCACCACAGCCTAACTGCTTACTCTAAGGGAATAGGCACTGCCACTGCCAAGAATGTGCATGCAAATTTTGTAAAACAGAGTTAGTCTTGCACCTAAGTGATGAACCACTCTAGCATGTGCACATTGTTTGAATCTGAGAGAAACCTTTTATTTTTTTCCACCATCTAGATATACTTTAAAGTTGTTATTTTTATCATAAATTAGCATCACTGATTATCAAATTTCAGAAACACACAAAACATTTTACAGTAAGCACTTTTAGTCTGCTTACCTTATATCCCAATATTCAAAGAAAATATCAACTGAACTGTACCTGATAGTTACTCACAACTCAATACATTGCTCAGTTTCAAAATACTGAAATAATAGCTAAGAATAACAAGATAAGTAAAACAAGATATATCAACAGTAAGCTTTTTTAGTTAAAGGAATTGGATGCTTGATATAATTGTTATCGAGGGAGTCAAAGAGGCTAGTGTAGGAAAATACAGATTAGACATACAGAGGAAGACCACACCTGGCACACTTAATGAGGATCTTGGAAAACATTTCAGGAAAAGTAAGACCTAGTCTCACAAAATAAGATGCACAAAATGACTTAGTGGAGCCCATTCTATATGGGGAGATACCTTGTTCAGCCTGGTAACAGGGGTGGGGGGGGTTGAAGAGTTTCCTTGGTCCTGCCTCAATGAGATGATGGGACAGTCTAAGTAGACCTCTTAGGGGAGGCCTTATGCTCTCTGAGAAGCAGATGGGAGAAGGGATGGAATAGGGAGAGTAGGAGGAGAGGAGTGGGGGGGGACTGGGATTAGAATGTGAAAACAAATAAATTAATAAAAATTAAAATAAAAAAGGAAAACAAGATGAGAAAAACTACTTTTGATGGCAGAATACTTAGGAGATATTCTTTTTATATTAATTCATTTTTTTATTTTTGTTTTACATATCGATCCCAGTTCCCTCTCCCTACCTCTCTCCTTCCCTCTCTTCCTCAATCCCTTCCCCTCCCTCTCTCTCTCTCTCTCTCTCCCACTCCCATTCTCTCTCTCATATCCCCCCAGACCACCCTACCCTCCAACCCCCCCCATTCCACATATAGGGTGATGCCCTCCAGGAGGCGTCGTTTAAATCTGTCAAGTCATTTGGAGAAGGAACATATTCTTGTTGTGGGAGTCGATTTTATGCAAGCACGAAAATGTTAACCCTGTAGACTAGAGAAGGAACACACACACACACACACACACACACACACACACACACACACACACACACATATATATATATTACATACTGAAAATATGAACAACCAAGTACATACAGTGGATAACTTAGCATCCACTCTACTACCTCCTTTCAAATTGCAGTCATGTTGCCCAGAAGGCATGATTTCCAATTTCAATAATGTGTGTTTCTTACATTAAGCTAATTAAGACAGAATGTTATCATTTCAGTAACAGATTTGTATAAATCATCTTATAATAGTACACAGACATCTTGGATCCTATGTGAGCACATGGATTAACACAATCACACTGTAGGATGATAGTTATTCCTTTTTGGCTATAGGATTGAAATCCTCTATCTCTTGCTAAAGCTAAAGGCATCAAGGAGACAGTTGCATGTGATATCATGTTCACATTCCAATGCAAGTTAATAGAGAAAAAAATCCAAATATGCAAGCAAATTAATTCTCCAAGCTGTATAGGACACCAAAATGTGAGAAACAATTTTTGGATCTTCGTGGACAGAACTGTGAAATGTGTCCTTCTAGCTGCAAAGGAAGCATGGAATAGATTCTAAACTGGCATGTTCCTGTTCATAATTAAATTGTTTTATTAGCAAGTAAGCAAGGCAGAATGTATAGTTTATTTCCAGTCCTAGCCTCAAAGTTGTCACAAAGTACTATGAGAAGTATACACATCCACGCATTTATTTTTATGTTAAAATATTCTTCTTAAATTTTGAGAATTTCTTTTTTTATTCTTTTTAATTATTTTTTATTTTAATAAAGAACAATCTTATTTTGCCTATCAGTTTCAGTTCCCTCTTCTTCCTGTCTTCCTCACCATCTCCCCATCCAAGCCCCCATTCATCTCATACAATGTATTTTTCCAAGATTTTATTAGTAATTAAAATATAGTTACATCACTTTTCCCTTCCTTCTCCCTTCAACTCCTCCTCTGTTCCCCTTTCCACCCTTTCTCTGATTAATGGATTATTATTATTTTTATATATGAATAAAATTATAAATACAACTTAATGTTGCTTTTATGCCATTGCTTTTAAAAGTTGACCACTTTGTATTGGTTAATGAATTAAGATTCTCATCCCTGGTGAACATTAATTTTTCTTCTCTTAGAAGTTGTATATTTGTTTATAGCTATTAATCTAGGGGTGGGGCCCTATGAAATTTCCAATATCTACATTATGATATCACCTGGTGTTGGAATCATGGCTTCAAGCAGCCATGTTATGAAGATTTCATGAGTGTAGCTTCTCTGACATAGCTAGAAGGTACAATCTCACAGCTGGCGTTCTGGTCCTCTGGCTCTTAACAATCTTTTAAACTACTCTTAAGTGCTTCTTGAGTCTCATGCAGAAGTTATGGTGTAGATAAATCAGGATTGGTGTTCCCACAGCAAGTTTTTTTCTGCATTTTGACTAGATGTGGGTTTCTGTAATGGTCTACTTCACCTGGGAAAAGAAAAGTCTTTGATGGTGGGGTGTAAGATCTATATATCTGTAGGTATGAAGGATAAGTATTTAGAATGAAGTTAAGGATTATGTAGTTTATGAAATTGACAGTAATAGGTTCTCCCTTAAGACCCTAGGAAAAAAATAAGTTTTATTTGTGCTGCCCTTATACTCCTTGGCATGGTTCACCTACTAGAGATCACATCCTTAAATTATATATAAATAAGTGTTATCAAGACAGTATTTTGATGGAGATAATAATCTTTACACAATGTCCATTACCTGAAAGAAAGAAAAGTTACAATTTACCTCCATATGGAGGGGAGGATGTGTTGGGGGGACAGAGGATGTGTGTATGTATAGTTATGTATTACATACATAAATGTACATATAGTATATATGTACATATAGTATATATGTAACTTCAAGACACATCTTCAGTAAAGAAGAAAACAGACTAACAAAAACAGTTACATCATTTTGAGAACCAAGAAGTTGTCAGACGCATGAGATACATAGAGTAGTTTGATGATACATGCAATGTGAGAAATGAACAGTAACTTAACTAATTGGGAAATAAGGGTGGATTTGAATTTTATCAAAACTATAACTGCAACTCTAGGAATAGGGTGAAGCATAGTATCCAACTACCTCAGTGGACAAATCTGTGCTTCCACGGTATACTGTATTAGAAGTCTCAGTACCTACAAAGGAAAAGCAACCCCAGTGGCTCAGCTAGCATAAGTCTGTCAGATTCCCTGTGCTCCAGAGTACCCCAAAGCATCTGCAGAATCTACACAGCCTCCATCAAGCATGTATATTGTTTTATGATATAAACAACCAAACATTTTTTGCATCATACTTAATAAAAGTTTAATTTTTAGGTAAAATTAATGACAAAAAACTCAATCATAATTGTGCAACTTAAAGATTATGTTTACTTAATATATAGGTGGCATAAATATGAGTAACCTGTAAGAAATTATGTAAAATAAAAGTAGAATTGACATAAAAATAATAACATTATATAACATGCAGAAAGAATATAGGTAATTATCTAAAAATGTCTTCCTAAACAAGATAAATTAATCTAAAGATATGTAAATTATCAGTTTAGACACGTGGAATAGATTAATACTTTATAGTATACATCCATAGATAGACTAAATATAAGAACAGTGAATGAATAAAAGTGAGAAAAAAAAATATTTTTCTGAGACTTTCTCCAAAATTTGCTTTGAATACAATGTTTTTATTAGCTTTGTTCACATGTAAGAACCGACATTAATTTTACTTCAATAACTCAGAAAATTAATCTTTACATGCATTGGTAGGGAATGTGATTTTCTACATAAAGAAAAATAAAGTCTGGCTGTGTTCTGCATGTCTGTTGTTCCAGTGATAGGGAGGCTGAGTCAGAAAGATCTCATGTTCAAAGTGCAAAGGGAACCTATGATCAACTTGGACAATTTAATGTTTATCTATATATCCATTTATTGTAGTAGTCTTTGGATGTGTGTGCACATGCCACAGTGCATGTGTGATGGTCAGAGGTCAGCCAATATGTACCAGTTCTCTTCTTTTATGTGGCTTCTGAAGATTGAGCTGAAGTCCTTGGACTTAGAGGAAAGGACTTTACCCAGTGTGCTTTCTTGTCTATCCTTGTTTTAAAATATAAAATGTGAAAAAAAGTAATAGAAAAAAGCAATAGACTTATTGTGCCCCAAGTTTCAGTTCTAACACTGCATTTCATTAAGCATGAATAAGCATACTTGTAATTAAATATAATGTCAAATATTAAGCATGTCAAATATTTAGCAATTAACCTTATTAATGATTTGGAATAATCCATATGAAATCAAAACAGGTATTGTTTGACAGAGCAATTGGAGAAAAAAGGAAGCAAAATCATTGTTCACCGAACTTAATCTTTAGTGTGTAGGCATAAGTCAAGAATAATTTCACAAGCAAATAAAATATGATAAATCAATTTTATCAAAATTAAAAACATCATTATTTAAAAATAGTGCTAGAAAAAATAGATTAATATCTTATTTACAAGAGGATTATCAAAGTATCTAGATTTTATAAAGGTCCCATAAAAGTTGACATCTTTCGTAGAGATAAATTGTAGCAGACAGACATTAACAAGTGTTGGCAAAAATGTGAAGCTGATACATTTGTGTTTGAAATGAATAACTGGAGGAGATACTTTAAAACTCAGCTAAAATTTCTGTTCAGGTGCTGAAAGGAACTGGAAGTGGAGAAATAGCATGGGTCCTGGGGAGAGTATGAATAACATTACTACTTTCAAATATTAGTTTTCAGTTTCTGATCATCTTAAATGTATGCATAAAGACTTCAGCAATTCAACTCTTGAGTGTTTTCCAAACAAAAACAAAAGATGGATGACATTTAATATGTTAAAAGAGTAAAGATATTCTATGGGAAACTTGTCAATAAATCAAAGATTGAATGAAATAAAACAATTATTTTAGAAACAGAATTATGATAACTTCCAAAGAAACTGAACTCTAAATGATTCTATATTAATAAAATACTTAAATATTTGGTAATAACATTCCAATAAAGAAATCCTGAGGTATGACTATTTCACTGATGAATTATAATGAACAAATAAAGGATGAATGCCAGCAATTTTATAAAATAGGTTTTAAAAATAAAAGCAAGCAATAATTCTCACTTGATTTAGTAATGCCAGAATTATTCTGAAGCAGAGACCAGACAAATTAGAGCATATATTAAAAAATAATAATAATGTATTGGTTAATATATACCCACAGATCCAGCTCAAACATTACAGCCTAGTGTCATTGCTTTTGATTACCCTACAGAACAAAATGGTAAGATCCTATTGCTTAAAGACACCATATACTTGAGTCAGAAGAGACTTAGAAGGAGAAATCAAGCTTTGTTGAAGACCTAGAAATATCTTCCCAATTTTCTAGGTATCAGAAGTCTGGAAGATCCTATATATGATGCTGGGGGGGGGGCGGTGAGGTCTTACCCGAGTGATAACCCTCAAACGTCCAAAGGCAACTTGTCAAACAAGATATTCCCATTGGTGCAATAGTGGCATAAATTCTATAGAGTAATCAGTCACTTTCAGATTTGATTTAAGATCCACTACACTAAATGTAACTCATGACTAGCATCATTAGTTGAGCTAAAAGCAAAAACAAAACAATAACAACAAAACCTTGTGGCTAGCTAAGACAGAAACCATAGGAAACAGTCTAATACTATTATTCTGCTAAACGGACATAATAATAAATTACCCCTGCCCCCAATACTTATCTTTATACCTATAGATTAGGGCATCTCTCAGTCATCAACAGAGAAGTTTCTTTTTGCATTTGATGCTAATTCAGAGGCCACAAATGATCACAAAGAATAAGAAACAGTGTGGTGGTCAGTTATGAATGGCACATATATATTACTCCTCATCTTCAAGGCTCAGGAATCACAATAGGGGAAAAGGAATTTTAAGGACAAGAGGTAGTGAATATCTTCAGCAAAGCAGAAGCAAAGCAGTTATGCTGGGCATAACAAGACCGCTGCACACAAGAAGTCACAGCAGCTTGTTTATGCACAAGACTTTCACAAGATTAACCAGCCAAAATGGCAGCATGAGTGAAAGAAGTCATGAAGTTCTACCCTTAACTGAGGCACCTTTGCAAATATGTGGCTATAGTTTGAGGGTTGAAGAGATAGATCAGTGTTAAAGAGAACATGATAATGTAGCAGAAGATCCATGTTGCTTCTCAGCATTCACAGTGGATGGCTTGCAGTCATGTATAATTCCAATTCCAGTTTGAGCTTTGTGGGTAGATGCATGCATGTGGGTCAATTATAGATATGCAGACCTACACTGATAAAGAGACATAAATAAAAATAAATATTTTTAAAAAGAAATTAAATTGGAATTTTATAGTGGTTACACTGAATCTCTTTAGTAATATGGCCATTTCTACATTTAACTCTTTTGCAATATTTTAATTTAAAGTTGTCATTTATTTATGTGGATTAAGTATTTCTGAATGTGTTGAAGACTGCCATCACACTTCTGAATTCATGGGTTGGCTAACAACTCTTTGAATAGTTCCACATGATTTTGCTTTGTAGAATGTGACTTAGTATACAGAGGCTAATTATTGTGACTGACCATTTCTCTTCTACCTTATAGCTTTATTTCATATTTTTTGTACTCCATCCTATATGCAAAGTAGCCTTTCAGCTATATAAATCTTACTTATTCAAGCATGTCTAATCAGATTAATATTTTATATCAATATTTATAACTATTTCATGGATTTAAATATTACAGTATCAAGCTATGTCGATCTACTTTTTGTTCCGCCTTTTGAGCTTGCTATAAAGGTAGAAATTTAGTATTTTTTATTTATCTTTGTAGATGATGGACACTGAATTACTGACTATCTTGCATTGGTTGGTTATATGAATTTCTTAAATCAATATGAATATTTGTTTTATTTTGCCCTTTAAGCCATTTTCTAAATATATAACTCCATAAATATAATGAAATTCACAGATAGAAAAATTAAGATTAACAGGCATACAGGGTCAAGACAAAAACAAAGAAATAAATGAGAATAACAAAAATTATGGAGTCCATTTTATGTTAGTCAAACATTCCTGTTCATGGAGCCTGTTGGAATGTGGTTGGTAGACCCAGTGATACTTCCTTGGTAATATATATTTTTCCATTTGCCATTGGGTAACAATTATAAGTAGCTTCTTCATTAGAGGTGCAACTTTCTCCCTGTCTCCCCTTCTCCATGATGGTATTTTGTCTGGTTTGAACCTCTTTTGTTGTTGTTTTTCTCTTTTTATATTTTGTTTTTTTCTATTATTTTGAGAGAGAGAGAGAGAGAGAGAGAGAGAGAGAGAGAGAGAGAGAGGGAAGAAGGGAGAGAGACAGAGAGAGATAGTATGAAGTTGGGTGGGCAGAAAAGTTAGTATCTGGGAGGAGTTGAGGAAGGAGAAAGAATATGATAAAACTTTATTGTATAAAATTTTAAGTAGAAAATTTTAAAACAAGTTTTGTAATTTAAAAAGTGGCATGAGAAGGAAAAATGCCATATGACAGAGCTCATATTGAGATTTTTTTTTGTTTTTTGTTGTTTTGTTTTGTTTATTAGGGGAAAGAGAAAAAGAAAGGGAAGGGGAGAGACCGGCCTATAGGGACAGGAACAGCAGAAGAGAAAAGAGAGGTAAAAGAGAGAGGGGGAGATAGAGAGACAGAGAAGCAGAGAGTGAGAGAAAGATAAGAACAGACAGAGCAAGGGAAAAAGACAGAAGGATGAAAAATAGGCAGTGCCCTTTTTAAAAGGGAATGTAGTGAATGTGGCTACAGCTGAGAATGTATCCCATCAGAACCGCAAGGAGAGGCCAGTACAGATGCTTGAATACTAACAAGTGTTAGAGATTTTAAAATTATAATAGGCTAATTTCACTGTGAAATTGCTACAACCAGTTCAGATACTTTATTTCTGTCCTTCCTTGACTTATGAACAGAGGCTATATTCCACAGATAAATTATACTTTAAGTAGCAATGCTATAGGATCTCCCCAACACTGATTTGTATAGAAAATATATCAATACTATATTACCATTAATTTCTGATTGATATGTATCAAACTATACAAGTTTTAATCTCAGTCCTATTTGGAGTGCAAAGCCTGTTTTTTGAGTCCCTAGAACTCTTCATAAAACCATAGAGTCAGATTAAAAGTACATATTTCAAAAGTTCAGTTCATACACCTGGGACAGGTGTATGATAGTCCCACTGCTACACCCCCCCCCCAACAGATCAAGCTATATAACTATAACCCATATTCAGAGAGCCTAGTTCAGTCCCATTCAGGTTTCCCAAATGTTCGTTCATAGTCCTTGAGCTCCCAGTCAGCTGTCTCTGTCGTTTTTTCCCCGTCATGCCTTGATCGCCCTTGTTCATATGACCACCCCCCCCCCTCTTCAATTGAACTGCAGAAGCTCTCAGTGCAATCATTGGCTATGGGTCACTCCATCTGCTTCTATCAGTTACTGGATGAAGGTTCTAAGATGACAATTAGGGTAGTCACTAATCTGATTAAAGGGGAAGGCCTGTTCAGATACCCTTTCCACTATTGCTAGGAGTCTTCACTGGGGTTATCCTTGTGGATTCCTGAGAATTTCTTTAGCCCCAGGTTTCTCCCTAATCCCATAATGGCTCCCTCTATTGTGATAACTCTTTAATTGCTCTCCCCCTCCATTGCTTTCTCAACTCAATCCTCTTCATATTTGGAGGCCATTCTTTAAAGTTTGTATGCCAGACTTTGTTGCCTCCCTGAGGAAGGTCTTACCCCCTCTGATGAGTAAGTAGATGGAGAGAGGTTAGATGGAAGAAGGACAGAGAGAGGGGGAACTGGGGTTGATATGTAAAATAAAAAATAAATTTTTGAATAAAAAAGAAAATACAATAAATATATTTTATTAATTTATCTTAATTTCTCATACCTATATGATGGGAGATGCCATTATGTATATATGTTTCTCATACTGGTTAGTAATAAAGCACTGTTGGCCAATAGAAAAGGAAGATAGGAGGGACTAGGAGACAAGGAGGAGATAGGAAGTAGTAAGGAGGAGTCAAGATGGAGAGTCAGGAGAGAGCTGGACGTCAGCCGCCTCCCCGGTAAGATAAGGCCATGTGAAGATACATAGATCAGCAGAAATGGGTTAATAATTAAAGGCAGAGCTAGCCGATAAGAAACAAGTAACCGGGCCAACATTATTGTATCAAAAAAAAAAAAAAAAATACATAGGCTTGGGAGACAAAAATAAAATGGTTTTAAATACACAAATATTGTTAACTGTGATTCTTATTGGATAACTGTTATGTGATATATTTTGCTATGTTAAGGTTAAAACCCTTGTTTTTATTTAAACAGAAAAGAGGAGATGATGGGAGATGCCATTATGTATATATGTTTCTCATACTGGTTAATAATAAAGCACTGTTGGCCAATAGGAAAGGAAGATAGGAGGGACTAGGAGACAAGGAGGAGATAGGAAGTAGTAAGGAGGGGTCAAGATGGAGAGTCTGGAGAAAGCAGTATGCCGCCGGCTCCCCGGTAAGAGAAATACATAGATCAGCAGAAATGGGTTAATAATTAAGATAGAGCTAGCTGATAAGAAAGTAGTAACTGGCCAACAGTATAATATCTAATACAGAGTCTTTGTGTGTTATTTGGGGCTGGCGCGGCGGCGTGACAAGACCGGGCGGCGGCAGGTGGAAAAACCGTACGCCTTACACCTATATGCAAAATATTAGCTGGATTTAGTTCTTTAAATAGTTTTTTTTTTAATTGTTATCTAATCTGAAAAATTCCTAAAACATGGCAGTTTTCTAGGAACATATATGTCTTAAATTAGATTATAGCTTTCTTGACTTATTTCTAATTGTATCCATTATCCCTAAATTCTAATGAACATCTTCATATAAAACTACAGGTCTCTTTTTTTCAGCCAATAAATTCATAAACCATAAACTGTTCTGTAAGTTTAAAACTTACCATATGTAGATATGAAGAAAAATAACATCTCATGGATCAAGTTGACTTATTTCACTAGCTCAAGTGGATAAGAAAGACAGCACCTTGGGTTCTTTATATTGTTGTGAACAGACATCATAATTAGGAAAACTTACAAAAGAAAAAGTTTATCGAAAGGAGCATGGCAGCAAACAGGCAGGCATGGTGCTGGAATAATAGCTGACAACAACAAGATAGTAGTTGTGAAAACAACCAGGGGGCAGATATATAGAGTGATAATTGAACATTATCAAAACCCACCCCCAGTGACACACTTTTTTCCAACAAGCCACACCTCTTAATCATAAAAAAACAATTACAATAACTGGGAATCAACTATTCAAAAATATGAGCTTATGGAAACCGTTCTTATTCAAACTACCAAAGAGTGGAAGACAGTATAGATATTTTTTTAAGTGTGTGTGGGGGGGGAAGGGCAAACCAGTAAATCAATAACCAAAGCAATAAATACAAGCACACAACTAAAGTCGTTGAATAGCCTATTAAATTTCCTACAAAAAGATTTTGCTACATCTTGTAAGAAGTACGGTTTTTCCTCCCGCCGCTGGTCTTGTCCCACCATGGCGCCAACACCAAATAACGCACAGAGACTCTGTATTTGATAATATGCTGTTGGCCAGGTGCTAGTTTCTTATCGGCTAGCTCTGTCTTAATTATTAACCCATTTCTATGTATTTCCACATGGTCTTACCAAGAGCAGATGAATGGCGGTTCTGTTCTCTCCAGACTCTCCATCTTGGCTCCTCCTTACTACTTCCTATTTCCTCCTTGTCTCCTAGTCCCTCCTATCTTCCTTTCCTATTGGCCAACAGTGCTTTATTCATTAACCAGTATGAGAAACATATATACTGAATGACATCTCCCATCATCATCTCCCTATCGCAGTTAAATAAGGATCAGGATAAACAAATAGGCTGAATAGATGTTTATTTAGGGAGAAATAACTTACAACCTAGACAGATGAACACCAGGAAATTCAACCCGATCCTCTCCTGTCCGAGTCACACCAGCAAGAGAGCTGTTCCCTGGCTCTCCCTCCTACTTCCTTCCACAGGTCATTTCTGCCCATGGCTCCACCCCCAATGGGTGTGGTCTGTGCCACAGAAGGACTATCTCACTACATCTCCCCTCAGCTTCCCCACCTGATCTTGCTGTACCCATATACTCTGTCTCCCATAAAATTTATTCTATTTCCCCCCTCACAATAATCTCTTCCTCTATGCATAACCTCTCTGTATATACAGATTGTAGCTTTGGTAATCATTTAAGTAAGGACTAATGTTGACATATAAATGAATGCATGCCACATTTAATCTCTCTGGGACTGGCTTACCTTAATCAAGATGATATTTCTCTAGTTTCATCCATTTACTTCAATATTCCATGATCTCTCTCTCTTTCACACAGCTGAGTAATAATGCATAGTATAAATTTACAACATTTTTTTCATCTATTCTTTGGTTGAAGGACATCTAAGTTGTTTTCAGTTTCTGGCTATTACGAATAAAGTCACAATGAACATGGCTGAGCAAGTATCCATATTCCATAGTGCAAGTATCCATAGAGCATCCTTTCAGAATATGCCCAAGAATGTATAGCTGGATTATGAGATAGATTGGATTGATTTCAATTTATTGAAGAACCACCATATTGATTTCCATAATGTCTACACAAGTTTGCATTACCACAACCTCATTAGTATTTACTTGTTATTGATCTTAGCCATTATGACAAGTTTAAGATGGAATCTCAATGCTGCTTTGATTTGCATTTCCCTGAAGGCTAAGGATGTTAAAATTTCTTTAAATGTTTCTCACCTATTTGTGTTTCTCTCTACAGAGAGAATTTCTGCTTAGATAATTACCCATATTTAATTTGGATTATTTGAATTTTGTTTGTTTATTTTTGTGGGTGATTTGCTATCTAATTTATTGTGTTCTTTGTATATTTTGGATCTTTTTTTTTTTTCATTTGTTTGCTGAAAATTTTCATTTAGGGAAGGAATATGGGGAAAAGCCAGCTTGAATAGAGGGACATTTGAGCGACAGTATGGAAACTTAGTGCAGTGAAAATTTCCTAAATTATGTGAAAGTGATCCTAAAGAAGATTCTATTGTAGTTTAATAAGGATCAGTATAAACAAATAGGCCAAATAGATGTTTATTTAGGGAGAAATATATTTCAACACAGACAGATGAACACCAACAGATTCCACCAGATGCTCTCCTATCCTCTTCTGGCCAGCAAGATAGCGCTCCCAGGTTCTTCCTCAGACCTAGTTCCCCAGGTCACTTCAGCCCCTGTCTCCACCCCAATGGGTGTGGTCAGTGCCACAGATGCTGACAAAGTGAATATCTCACTACAAGACTCCAAATAATGGGGGGGACACAGAGTGCCAACTAGCCATCTTCTGTCATTAAGTGAAGTTTCCAGTACTTGGACTAGGTTTCATCCAATTGAATTGTTATCCAAAGAGATACCAAGGAAATCCCCAGGTAACTAAGGTTGGTGCCAATGCAATATATTGCTCTCTCCAACTGTCAGCAAGCTCCATTGCTGATGGCAACACACACACACACACACACAACTCCTTGAACACAGAGAGGGGGAGCTGATACCTACATAGATCATTCACCCCTATGTTCTAGTCTCTTTGGTGCAGGGATGTACTTGACAGAGTACCAAAAGGGAAACATAAACACCAATCCAACCAGGAAATCTTTGTTCTACAATGTAGATGTGCTTGCAAAATATGCTAGGATAATGGTGGGACAAACTTGTGGTAGTGACTAATGAACATCTGATTTTACTTAAGTCCTATTCCATGAGATAGAAGGCATATGTGACACTGCTTGGGTGACCAAGGACCAGAAACTAAATAAACCAGAGACACAGGATAAAACCAAATACTACCCATCTTTAAAAAGAAAGTATTGATAAAATGGCTACTAATGACATTCTTCAATACTCATATATCAATGACTTATTTATCCATGATTAGAGAAGCTTCCTCCAGAAGCAGACAGGAACAAATATAGGTAGATATTAAGCAGAGAGAGGGTGTGTGGGGAAGAGAGAGACCTTGTAACACACCGCTCTAAATGGGATAACTCCATCAAATTCCTATGCACAGAGTTCAAGGAATGACACAGAAGAGGAAGTACTAAGAGTGTAAGAACCAGAGGAGATGGAGGACACCAGTAGAACAAGGGCCTCAAAGCTCATAAAAAACTCAAAGTGACTGATCCTCTGTATATGTGTTATAGAATTCAGTTTAATATTTCTATAAGAATTCTGAGTGTGTGAACAAGTGGGCCTTTCATTCTTGTGTCATCTGTTAGGCTCTTTTCTTTCTGTTTGCCTTGTGTGAATACAATGTGGCAGTTTTATTTTATATTATTAATTTCATTTTCAAATGCATTTTTGCTATAAAAAGCCTATTTTTTTGATGAGAGACATAAAGTGAATGAATCTGGATGGAGGTGAGGGTCAGAATAAAGGGAGAGAAATTATAGTTAAGGTATATTGTGTGAGAAAGAATCTATTTTAAGTGAAAGGAAAAAATGAAAATAAATGTATTACAATATATTATAACTTATTTTTATATAACATAGAAGTACTATTAAAGCCAAAACCAATATTTAGCTTCAAAATTTAATACCCAAAACTCCATACAATATTATCATTTAATTTTAGAAATGGAAAGAATGCTAGTGTTATTGAATGCTATCATGCAATGCCTAGCCAGAGAATAGTATGGGTGGTAAAGAAGTTGAAGGGAAAATCAAAACTAATGTTTCTTGCAGATTAACTAACAAAAGGAAAGCTCGAAAATAAACTGTAATTCACAAGAAATAAAAGTTTAGTACCTGATTGCATAGACAATCACTATAATGTACCTTTCTTATATTTTATATCAGAAAAATATATTGAAGGAGAAATCTATTGGCAATATATTCTTACTCAGTATTCAACATATATATTTAACATGTAATTCAATATCCAACATATTTTTATGATGGTCATAATTAAGATCACCTCTAGTCAAGAACAGGTGAGGCACTTTGGAAAACATGATGAATGTGTGTTTCTTTAGAGGACAAATAGGGCATGAAGAAGTTGTAACACTCCTTAGATAAAAATAAGAAAGATTATCTTCTTTGATATTCTCCTTAAAATAATTAATACATTCTTTTGATTACCAGTTTAAATTTCCTCAACCTTTTTATTTGTGGGGGCACCTGACAAAATGATACTGTGGTTTATTTGGGAGAACTATTTATATATTACTATATAACAGAAATTTCAGAAAAGGAATGGTAATGTAGCATTGCCTTGCTAGATATTAGAATAATCACTAATATGAAACTTGTTTTTTATGAATTATTTTTCTTTTATGTGAAAAAAGCAGCGCTTCAATTATACATGCATGTTTTATACAGAGGTATAGAATTATTTTAAAATATTGGTGAATAATATAAATTTTAAAACATACATATCAGATGTTCCAAAAAAATATAAAAATTATCAAGTTACACAACAAAAGCACTGGTGGTTTTCTTTATTATTATTATTATTATTTTATATAACAAAGTTTATTTAAATGAAAACAAACATTTATTTGGGAATTTGGACATTGTTCTTTCCAAACTACTTCCTGCTGGTAAGGGGCACTGATATGGGGGATTCTAAGAAGATGCAGAAATCCTGGCTGTAGACTGTAAGGCTGCTTTGTCCGGGTATTTTGAATGAAGAATCACCTGGTACTCTGTTTCAGGCAGTCCGGCTTGATCAAACCACCTTACTCTGGAAGGAATCCACATCTTTTCATTTTCTATAGAAACAAAAATAGAAATCCTTTTCCCCAGTAACTTGTCCTTGAACTTAAATTTTGGAGTCAAATCATATTTTATTTCTTTTAATTTATTATTTTAAATGTCAATCCCAGTTCCCTCTCCTTCCCTCACTCCTTCCCTCCCACCCTCCCTTTTACCCTCTCTGCCCTCTCACATGCACCCTAGCCACCCTCCCCTCCCATCCCACCACCCAAATTCCATATGTAGGGGAATGCCATCCAGTTGGGGTCATGTAGCTCTGACAGGTGATGTGAAGTAGGGACTAGCTTTTCTCCTGTCTCTAGATTAAGGCAGTTATCCCTCCATGGGGGATGTGTTAGCAAGGTCCTTTTGTGCACCAGGGATACATCCTGGCTCCACTGTCTGAGGTCCCTTAGACTGCTCAGTCCTTCTGGCTGAGACTCTTATTCAAGAGGAGCCTGAGTCAGTCCCATGCTGGCTTCCCAGCTATTAGTCTGGTGGCCCATTAGCTCCTCCTTGTTCAGGTAAGCTGTCTGTATTTGTTTCTGCCATACTGACAGGAGTAAGATGGTATCTCAAAGTTGTTTTGATTTGCATTTCCCTGATAGCTAAGGATGTGGAGCACTTTCTTAAGTGTCTTTCAGCCTTTTTGATTTCCTCTATTGAAAATTCTCTCTTCAGTTATCTATTCCATTTTTAAAATAGGGTTATTTATGTTTTGTTGGCTAGTTTCTTGAGTTCTTTGTATATTTTGGAGATCAGCCCTTTGTTGGATATAGGAATGGTGAAAATCTTTTCCCAGTATGTGGGCTGCCATTTGGTCTCGTCGACTGTGTCCTTTGCCTTACAGAAGATTCTAAGTTGA
The DNA here is from genome assembly GCF_943737965.1 of Phodopus roborovskii. Classification (NCBI taxonomy): domain Eukaryota; kingdom Metazoa; phylum Chordata; class Mammalia; order Rodentia; family Cricetidae; genus Phodopus; species Phodopus roborovskii. The sequence continues at coordinate 47,683,442 of NW_026126418.1, forward strand.
AGAGGTTCCATTTATTAATTGTTTCTCTCAGTGTCTGTAACTCTGGAGTAATGTTCAGGAAGCAGTCTCCTATACCAATTTGTTCAAGGGTACCTCCTACTTTCTCTTCTAAGAGATTCAATGTGGCTGGATTGATGTTGAGGTCTTTGATCCTTTTGGACTTGAGTTTTGTGCATGGCGACAGACATGGTTCTATCTGCAGTCTTCTACACACCCTCATCTAATTGTGCCAGCACCACTGGATGAAGATGTTGTCTTTGCCCCATTGTATAATTTTAGCTGTTTTGTCGAAAATCATGTGTTCATAGGTATGTGGATTAACATCAGGATTTTCGATTGGATTTCACGGGTCTACCTGTCTATTTTTATGCCATTACCAGGCTGTTTTCTGAGCTATAGCTCTGTAGTAGAGTTTAAAGTCAGGAATGGTGATGCCTCCTGAAATTCTTTTATTATATATGGTAGTTTTGGCTTTCCTGAACCCTTTGTTTTTCCATAAAAAGTTGATTATTATACTTTCAAGGTCAGTGAAGAATTGTGGTGGGATTTTAATGGGGATTGCTTTGCATCTGTAGATTGGTTTTGGCAATATTGCCATTTTTACTATGTTTATCCTACCTATCCAAGAGCATGGGAGATCTTTCCATTTTCTGGTATCTTCTTTAATTTCTTTCTTTAGAGCTACAAAGTTCTTATTATATAGGTCTTTTCTTTTACTTGTTTGGTAAGCATTACACCAAGATACTTTATATTGTTTCTGGCTGTTGTAAAGGGTGATGTTTCTCTGATTTCTTTCTCTCTCTTTGTGGTCTGAAAAAGTAGGGCTACTGATTTTTTTTGAGTTTATCTTGTACCCTGCTAGTTTGCTGAAGGTGGTTATCAGCTATAGGAGTTCCCTGGTAGGGTTTATTGGGTCACTTAATGTAAACTATCATATCATCTGCAAATAGAGACAGTTTGACTTCTTCCTTTCCAATTTGGAACCCCTTGATCTCCTTTTGTTGTCTTATAGCATTAGCTAGAACTTCTAGTACAATATTGAAGAGATATGGAGATAGAGGGCAGCCTTGTCTTGTTCCTGGTTTTAGAGGAATTGGCTTAAGTTTCTCTCCATGCAGTTTGATGTTGGCAGTTGGTTTGCTGAATATTGCTCTTATTATGTTTAGGTATGTTCCTTTTATCCCTGACCTCTCCAAGACCTTTATCATTAAAAGGGTGTTGAATTTTGTCGAAGGCTTTTTCCTCATCTAGGGAGATAATCATATGATTTTTTTTTTCAGTTTGTTTATATTTTGGATCATGTTGATAGATTTTCCTATATTAAACCATCCCTGCATACGAGGGCTGAAGCCTACTAGGTCATGGTGGATGTTTTCTCTGATGTATTCTTGAATTCAGTTTGCCATTATTTTATTGAGTATTTTTGCATCGATGTTCCTCAGGGATATTGCTCTTTAGTTTTCTTTCTTAGTTGTGTCTTTGTGAGGCTTGGGTACCAAGGATATTGTGGCCTCATAAAAAGAGTTTGGCAATGAACTTTCTGTTTCTATTTTGTGTAAGAGTTTGAGGAGTAGTGGTATTAGGTCTTTCTTGAATGTCTGGTAGAATTCTGCACTGAATCCATCAGGCCCTGGACTTTCTTTATTTCTTCTTTGACCCAGGAGTGGTGCAATTGCGTATTGTTCAGTTTCCATGAGTTTGCAGGTTTTCTGCTATTTTTGTTGTTGTTGAATTCCAATTTTAAAGCATGGTGGTCTGATAAGACACAGGGGACTATTCCTATTCTCTTGTATCTGTTGAGGTTTGTTATGCCACCTAGTATGTGGTTGATTTTAGAGAAAGTTCCATGTGGAGCAGAGAAGAAGGTATATTCTTTTGTCTTAGGATGGAATGTTCTATAGATTTCTTTTAACCCCAGTTGAGACATGACTTCTGTTAGTTCTTTTGTTTCTTTGTTGAGTTTCTGATTTGTGGTCCTGTCTAGTGTTGAGAGTGGTGTATTGAAGTCTCCCACTATAAGTGTGTGAGGTTTTATATGAGCTTTGAGTTTTAGTAGTGTTTCTTTTACGAATGTGGGTGACTTTGTATTAGGGCATAAATGTTCAGAACTGAGACTTTGTTTTGATGGATTTCTCCTGCTATGAATACGAAATGACTGTTTTCATCTCTTTTGATTAATTTTGGTTTGAAGTCTAACTTGTTAGATATTAGGATAGCCATGCCTGCTTGCTGCTTGGTTCCATTTGATTGGAGATTCTTTTCTCAACCCTTTACCCTGAGGTAATGTCTATATTTGAAGCTTAGATGTTTTTCATGTTTGCAGCAGAAGGATGGATTCTGTCTTCGTAACTATTCTGTTAGACTGTGTCGTTTTATAGGTGAGTTAAGACCATTAATGTTGAGGGTGAGTAAGGAACATTGATTGTTGATGCTTGTTTGATTTAGGTTTGTTGTTGTCAGTGGTATTTTGAATATATTTGTTCTGGTTTACCCTTGGTTTCTCGTGTAGTTGGATTATCTGTTGCCTACAGTTTTGTGGGCGTAGTTACCTTCCTTGGGTTGGAGTTTTCCTTCCAATACTTTCTGTAGGGCTGGATTTGCAGATATGTATTGGGAAAATCTGGTTTTGTCATTAAATATCTAGTTTTCTCCATTTATACTGATTGAGAGTTTTGCTGGATATAACAGCCTAGGTTGTCATCCGTGTTCTCTTAATACTTGTAGAATATCTATCCATGACCTTCTGGCCTTTAGGGTTTCCATGGAGAAATCAGTTGCAATTTTGGTAGGTCTACCTTTTTATGTTACCTGTCCATTTTCCTTCACTGCTCTTACTATTCTTTCTTTATTCCGTATGCTAGATGTTTTGATTATTATACGTCAAGGGGTCTCTTTCCTTGGTCCAGCATATTTTGTGTTCAGTATGCTTCTTGTACTTTCATGGGCATGTTCTTCAGATTTGGAATGTTTTCCTCGATGATTTTGTTGAATGTGTTTTCGGCACCTTTGAGCTGGGCTTCCTTACATTCCTCTATTCCTATTATTCTTAGGTTTGGCCTTTTCAAGGTGTTCCACATTTCCTGGATGTTTTGTGTTAAGGATTTGTTGGATTTATGATTATCTTTGGTCAATGAACCTATTTCTTCTAGTTTATCTTCTGTGCTTGAGACTCTCTTCCATCTCTTGAAATCTGTTGGTTATGCTTGCATCTGTAGTTCCCGATTTTTTGCCCAGTTTTTCTGTTTCCAGCATTTCTTCGGTTTGTTTTGCCTTTATTTTCTCTATTTCAGTTTTCAAGTCTTGAACCGTTTCCTTCATCTGCTTAATTGTTTTTTCTTGGCTTTCTGTACTTTCTTTCCTTTTCTTAAGGAATTTGTTCATTTCTTCCACTTTTTTGTTTGTTTTTTCCTCTTTTTCTTTAAGGGATTTTCTCACATCTTCTTTGAGGGCCTCTATCATTTTTATGATGGTAATTTTTAAATCGTTCCCTTTTACTTCCTCTGCTTTGTTGTTGTGTTCCGTTCTAGTTGGTGTAGATTCCCTAGATTCTGGTGGTGTCATGCTTGTCTTTCTGTTGTTAGGTGTTTTCTTGTATTGCCATTTTCTCATAGCTTCTTCCATTAGATGTTTGTGGGGTCTCCCCCTCTCTCTATGGTACTTCCCTGGTGGACTTATGTGGGTCAGAGATTCAATATCTGTAGCTCTGGATGGTCCAAGGTCTATAGGAAGTCTCTCCACAGAAAGGGACCCAGGGATGGAGTCAGGGCTGAGGATCCAGTAGAAGATGCCACTACCCAATGGCTCTAGCCAATGGCTGGTGGAAGTGGACAAATTCTGAGCTGAAACTTGGGAAGTTTCTGCAAGATTGTCTCATCTCACTGGAAACTGGCATTCTTCAGCTGAGAAGTAGGGTGGACTGTTGGCTCCACACTATGTCCCAGTGCTCAACCAGAGCAGTAGGACAGTGGGCAGGGTTAGGGCACAGGGAAGGAGGGGCAGGCTCACGGTGGGGATGGGTGGGGGTGTATCAGAGCTCCAAGGGTGCTCTCGATGGGGACAGGACACAGGAGAAGGGGGATCAGGGGCCAACCCAGGGAGTTCGGGGTGCTAAGATGGAGAGATTTAGGGGAGAGGCCTCCCCAATAGGGCCCAGACTCACCTCTAGCCAATGGCTGGTGGAAGAGGACAAAGACTGAGCTGAAACTTGGGAAGTGTTTGCAGGATAGTCAGATCTGACTGGAAACTGGGACTCTCCAACTGAGGCCTCTTTCTTTAGCAGAGGCCCTGCTTTGGGGGTCAAGAATCTTGCCGGTGGGAACTCAGAGTGGACAGCAGAGATAAACAGATCTCTGGGAGGGCCCCGGGACTCCAGAGGAAGACTGGAGATGGGGTCAGAGACCGCACTTGTGGTTTTCTAGTGATAAAAAGGCTTTCAGAGATTATGTTACTCAATATTTTTTTCTTCTATTTATCCTCAAACAGATTCTTAACACATTGAACTAATTTACCTAATAAATGATATATTAACTATTAATTTCTTATTGAATAAAATCATTTTATATATTCTAGATATAGTCTTCATTATTTAAGTACACTACTTACATTTTATGCTTGTCTTCAAAGAAACACATTTAACAAAAATTATCTTCTCTTTCTAGTAATATTTGACAAGAGCTGGAATATTTGATACTTCCTTTAATTTCAGAGAGATTCTACTCTTACTTCACTATGAGGATGTATTGCTATTTGTGGAAGTTAGCTGACAATACCTAAACATACTAAACAGCCTAACTCATCAATGCCTTCAACCCCATAAGATTACAAAAACTGAAGAAATATATCAGGGTAGAATACAACACAACTAGATGTTCAAGTAGCTAAATAATTGTAAATTCTCTTAAAGCAACTAATCTCCTTTTTACTAGTGTTTCAAGTTCCAAACTAAATTAATCTAAAGTACTAACACTATCTAAATGTGAGCATTGTAGTGCACCAAATGATCAGATGACTGGAATGGCTCCACAGCAACATGGAATGTGTAGGTGGCTTCCAAATATGGGAGAAAACTATCATCATCCCTTAGCCACAAGAGGATCCCCAATAGGACTTTTCTCAAGAATCTAGCCCTGAGGAAACATATTTAATGTCGAAATAAGGTGTCTCTGCTAGTTATTTTGTTGCATGTCCATCTGCTTTGCTGAGACTATGCCAGCTCACAAACTGGTCTGCTATTTTCAGGAAGGCATGTGCCAATGTAGCACATGGTTTAGACTGGCAGATTACATAAGGCTGTGAGTATCCACTATAATAAAACTTAGTCTTTTGCCCAGGGTATACTTGATCCACAAAATTCTCACTTCATGTTCATGATCTCAAAAAATTCCCATGGAATAAATGGCATACCATTAATTGACTTTATCATTGGGAAATCTTGACAAAGGGTAAAGTGACTTCAACATATCTGAAAGTGACACCTTACCTGTATGTCTGACTTTGTTACTTGGAGCTACAGCATCTCCTTTTAGATTTAGTGTCTATCAGAGAACAGGGAATTATATAATTTAAAATGGTATAGGCAAGGTTTAGTCTAGTGATAACATATAGATATTTTGAAAGATAATAATTCTGAAAATTGTACACTTCTGAGAAACACAAACTGCTGTTGCAAATGCTAATATATAATGTGTCTAAATCTAAAGATATTTTTCTTTCAAACCAGCAAGTAAACTAATATATTTTAATTCCACAAGGCTATGTAAGAAAACAATGACTACTATATACAGCTTTAGAAATACTGAATATTTCTAAGTAAATTTAAATGAATTTTGAACATAATTTCTTTGACAAGGGAAGTCAGATATTGTTTAAAAATTTTCACCCTTGCAATCATTTTTAATGAATAGTGCTACATAAAAATGAATAAAGGAAAGCATCCACAACTATACATTACCATACACTATGAAAGTAAAGAACAAAAATTTTGCTATAATGGTAATGAAAAAAAAAAGATTTTGACATTTCTTGCTTTTTAATATCAATAGTATCTCATCTTCTGGATTAAGTTATAAGGTTTATGACATAGCCAAGTTTAAATTCTTCTATATTTTTGTTATCAGAATTTTGAAGATCCCCTGAATTGGATGATTGTTCAATTTGTAAATGGTGTGTGTTTGAAGCATTAGAGATTATGTTCACCTACTTACTGTAGCTGGGAAAAATTGGCATGTAAAGGAAAAGTAGATAGATCTATAAGATTAAAATATCTTAATGGCTCATAAACAAAATAATACCTTGCTCTTAGTTCTGAAAAACCTAAGATTTCAGAGATAGAACAACATTTAGTTGGTCATCTTTGCTGTTTAGCAAATATCTGAGATAAACCATCTTGTAAAGAAAATTAGTCACTGTAGCATAAAGTTCAGGAAGTTTAAGTCTACCACTGGCCTTATATTGAGTCTTTGGCAACACATCATAGCAGGAACATCTGGTAAAGGAAAGTCATTCACAACATTATAGACAAGAAATAGGACAGAGAAATAGAGAGAGAGAGAGAGAAAGAGAGGGAGACATACACAGACACAGACAGACATTTCCCATAATGTCCCTCAAGGGCACACTCCCCTGTCCTAATGCCCTCTTGTTTTGTTTCACTTTTTTTTTCTTTTCTTTTTTTCCACATTTTTTCTTTTTATTTATTCATTTTTTAATTTAATTATTTTTATTTAAATTTAAAACAATCTTAATTTACATACTAATCCCATTTCCCTATTCTTCTCATCCTCACTCTTCCCCTACCATCTCCCCCATCCCACTCCTTAGAGAGGGTGAGGCCTCCCATGGGGGATCATCAAAGTCTGTCACATCATTTGTGTCAGGACCAAGGCCATCCCCCAGTGTCTAGGCTGAGAAACTATCCCTCCATAGGGAGTAGGTTCCAAAAAGATAGTTCATGAACTAGGGATAAATACTGATTCCACAGCCAGTGGCACCATGGACTGCCTAAGCTCCACAAGTGACACTCACATTCAGGGGGCCCAGTTCAGTGTTATACAGGTTTCCCAGCTATCAGTCTGAAGTCTGTGAGATTCCACTTGCTCAGGTCAGATATTTCTGTGTGTTTGTCCAACATGTTCATAACCCCTTTTCTCATCTCTCTCTACAACTGGATTCCAAGAGTTTAGCTCAGTGATTTAACTGTGACTCTCTGCTTCCTTCAGCTACTGGATAAAGACTCTATAATGGCATTTAAGATAGTCTTGAGTCTCAATATAGGTGAAGGTTATTTTAAGGTAGCCTCTCTACTGTTGCTTAGATTCTTAGCTGTGGTCATCCTTGCGAATTCCCGAGAATTGCCGAATGCAAGGTTTCTAGTTAAGACCATAATAGCTCCCTCTATCAAGGTGACTCTTTCTCTGTCCTTCTCCCAAATCCACCTTCCTGCTCCTTCATGTTCTCTTATCCTCTCCTCTTATCTTAAAGACTTTATTTCCCAGAGGCACTAGGAAGTGAAAGAGAAGCATTTAACACACTAGCCTTTGGGAGGCACATCCTGAAATCATCATAAAAGGCACATCCAGGAATACACATGACATGTCACCTCAACCTATGAGTAGCAATGTATAAAGCACAATGTAGTTCAAATTTAGCTTCATGATCAATATGACAGAACAGACTATCAAATTTGGTTTGTGGAGACCACAAGCACGATTGGATGACACATAGCAGCACCATGAGATGTCCTGAAGGTATCACGTTTCATAGTCTAAATAATCCCTATTCTTAATCTAAACAGTTCAGATAAAATGTAATATTTACTCAGCCAGAGTTTGCTTAGCTCAAGAGGCAACAAGAGGATCCAACATTTGAAAATTACTGATGAGATCTCAATTCAAGTTAAGGGAAAGTATGCTAACTAGAGCTACCTAAAAACTGAGTGGAAATTCTCAGAGAAATATGTTTGAAGAGCTTTATGATTAATGAAGAAAAATAGAAGGCAATTTGTAGGTAAAGTGTAAAAGGAAATGGAATCATCTCTTAGGAAGAAGGAAAGTGTGAAACAAAGGGAACATGACACCTCAGTACATCTTCAAAATTCACACATAGTTTTGAATATGAACTGCTCTAGAAGTTAAGGCCAAATGGGTGATGTTACATACTGCACTTCACTAATAATCAGATTCAAGAAGTCTGGTCAGTTGGAAAGTTTTGGTATTGTAATAATAAAAATCAATATGTTTTTAGTAAATATATACTATAAGTATATATTAGCTTTTTACAAGGGATAATTTTAGACTTTTATTTTGAATCCCAGTTTGATAACACAATTTACCCCTTAGCTGCAGTTATGACTTGGATCTGTTTGTATGCTAATGCTGATCAGGGAGTCTAGTGAGTTCCTGGGCAGTGGGAACAATGACAGAAATGTGAGTCAGGGGTGGGTTCCTTGAAGATGGCAAGGGAAGGCCTGGATTTGCTCTAGGAGGTGAGAAGCCACTTGTAAACTGATTCAGGAGGGAATGGTTAGGTCTGAACAACAAGAAACAGAGAAATGTTAAGCTTCTAAAAGCTTTCCAAAATAAAAGGGACATGGAGAATGCAAGATTTCATATGTCCTAACCCCGATATCTAACTGTAACGCACACAAAAGAAAAGAGCCAGATAACACTGGCATTTATCAGGAATGGAACTGATACACCCTTAACCTGACGCCTTCATGGGCAGACTACAAGGAAAAGGGCTTCCTTTTTCTGGGAGGTGAGTTCAACATTGACACTAAGGGATAAGACCTGAACAAAGAAAGGCAGAGGTAAGTCTGAGGACATGAGTAGGAAGCCAAATGGGATTGGACAGCAATTCCTGGTCCCAGTGACGAAGATGACTTTTACACTAAGCGCCAGGTAGTAATATGCTCTCTGTGTCCTGTCTTGCTCAGTGGCCAGCCAGTAGCCACTTCACTGAGAACAAATATATGTTGTAGGGGCTATGGAGAACCCTTTTGTGTAGGGTCAGATATTATTTACATTGAAACAATTGGTTTTAAATGATTCTGCTTTATGGCTTTTGGAACATCAAATAAAGAAGCAGTTTTGAAAATGTTTAATTCTGTTGTTGATGTGACCGTCATGCCAGGAGGCTCACTTGAGAAAGTTCTACATTAACATAAGGTTGCATTTAAAATCTAACTAAATTTCTATTTTCCACTCAAGAGGTCAAGTCAATTAGGCCAGTTTTTATTGAGAGAATGAAATGCTATGTAAACTTTTAATGTTACTAATTTTGTTATTTAAGCCATTGTTTTTAACTTGGTTTATCAGATTTTGTTGGGTTAGATTCTAAGGCGTAGGCATTGAACCTGTACTTCGGAGGCTGAATAGTAACTTCAGGAGTCATGTGGAAAATCGTTCTCTGACCCCACCCTGTATTCATCAGCTCTGTAGGGACAGACCACTCTTCACCATATATTTCTCTGAGAAACGAAAAGATGAGAATCTAGTGTGGAGTTTATTAACCTGCAAAACAATGAAAGCAGAGGAAGGTCAACTTGAGTCACAGAAAAAAGGGTCATCCATTGAAATAACAGCCATGATGCAGTGTATAGACACTGTCCAAATTTTCAAGTTTTCCTTTTCCAGATAGAATAGCATCTTCAGACTGGAGAAGAACTTGTAGAGGGATAGATCTCATGACAAAATGCTTGCTTTGGAGAAATATTGAGTAAATATTGATAAAAAACTAACTGCAATACATTTCAGCAATACATTATAATCCTTCCACTCTTTTCTCCAATTCCTCCATGACCTTACTTACCATGTAACTCAATAATACACCTAATGTATGAATAAGAATGTCATAGAGGAAAGTGAGAGAATGACAAATCAGTCATACAGACCACAGAAATTTATAACTATCTACCTGTACAATAATGAGATGTGTGTGTTTTGCTGGAATATTTCTTTGCACTGAGTGAATATATGTCAATGTGAGTGGTTTAATAAAGAAGCCGACTGGTCAATAGCTGAACAGATAAGATTAGACAGGAGATCCAGACTAGGAGAATTCTGGGAGGAAAAAACCTAGAGTATGGAGTCACCAGCAGACTCCAAGAGAAGCAAGATGGGTATGCTATATTGATGAAAGGTACCACATGGCAAAGCATAGATAAGAAATATGGGTTAATTGAAAATATGAGTCAGCTAGTAACAAGCCTGAGCCATTGGCCAAGCATTTATTATTAATAAAAGCCTCAGTGTGTTTATTTCAGAGCTGTGGAAAAGGAAAACTCTGCCTACAGCATGTTTTGTATGAGCATTTGAAAGAAATATTTTTTTAACTTAGGCTTAAATGACTAGATTTTCATATGTAAAGTGTATGCAAAAATAAATATTAGTGGCTCTTGGATGCTCACAAGGTTGAAGAAACATTTGATTTTTTTCTTCATGTTTATTTTCTTTATTGAATCAAAATAGGTATGCTATTATTATAAAGTATTTATAACCTTTACTGGAAAAATATTCCTAATATCCAGGCATTGAAAATTATTAGGCTATTTTTAAGATACAATTATGGAGTCAAATTCTAGACTGAAATAATATTTTGGATGTGTGCACAATAAATGGATTCAAATAAAGGACCATTTATAATTGGATATATGAAACATTCTTTGACATTAATTTTTATTTATCCTGACAGCATAAAGGTTTCAAACATGAAAATGGACAGAAAAGTACAATGAACAAGTCTAACTTTAGTAATTGGTTAAACTTAATTCATGCACAGATTATTTATTTGTTGTGAAAGAGCTTGAAATCACATGCTAAAAAGAAGTGGCAAGTGGCAGATTATGGTTTAAGTATCTGTAAGTTTTATGAAACTACGGTGTCTTAAAAAAACATTAAAGGTAAGGAATCCGTATGGTACTCAGTCTGGTTGATGATCAAGAATTCTGAATGTTTTATCTAACTTATGTATTTTGGTGATGCCTTCAATTAAATTCAATTGGCTGTAAACCAGTTCAATTGTAGTCACTAGAGAAAAAAGGAAGATGGTAAAATGTTGAATTAATATACCAAGAAAAATAATTACAAACTTAGCATGTTTATAGTTCAACTAGACTTCAAATTCAACAAGGTCAAAAATAAAGAAACTTTCAAATATATTAAAATACCAGTTTCTTTTAATGGCCAGGCTATTGATTTCATTAAAGATATATTTGAGGTTAGTGCTGTTTCTTTCAGAAGGCACTGGTGGTTTTGTGCACTATGGGTAAAGAAGTTATCTTTCTAAAAACAGAACAACCATAGTTTGTCTCTGGATTGGACATAATATACTTTAGGCTGTTTGGCTGCATGAAATAAGGCAAAACCACTTTTCTAGGATCTGCTATTTATCTCTTGGGGGGGCACCAAAAGTTTGACTGACACTAATTTCCTGAACAAGATACCCTAGAAACTCCAGTTTATCTCATAAAATCATAACAGACAGCGTTTGTGATGTCCCCTCTGCAAGATTCTTTATTCTGTCAGTTTATAGCATTTGAAATGACGGAAAGAGATGCGTTCCTTTCATATGCCATCCAGGAGAACAGAACCTGTCACCAACAATGTAATGTGCTGTGTATTATCACTGTGAGTGATCCAGAGGCCCAGAGACTGTCATCTTTTTAGACTGTACAAGTCAACACAAATAAAACTGAGGAGGTAAATGATAATGTCTGAGATAGAGCCAGGCTCATTCTGGCCATTACTTTTTATTCAAACCTTACAGATGACATGATGTGAAAAATGAGCCTGTGTCTAGTTCAGTGCCCATTAGTGTGTGAGCACATTATCTTCCGCTTTTCACATTGAGCCTCTCTGTGCGCACTCTGCCAGTTACAGCTCGGCAGCCTGCCAGCATCTGAGGGTTTTACTCCTTCTGAAATAATTTTGTATGATTGTAAATAAGTAGAAAATATTTTCTCTTGGTTAATAAATTGGAAACAATTTGAGAAACTCATTAAAAAAATTAGAAACCATATTTCCTAAAAAGATTACTCATCTGCAGGTAGAGATGCGGCTAGCCTGTTATTTTGAACAAAATACGTATTAGTTGGGAATCATTTTAAAGGAACTAGATAGAAAATTTTTGTCTAAATAAATAAACTGAGAACTTTAATCTCTACTGAATGAATATTTTAAGTCAAGTGGCTTTGCCCTATCATTTCCTATTCATGAAAAATTTAATAGTTTCCTAGATCTACACACCTTAGGCAATTTCTGAAAAAAAAAATGAAGTAAATAATAAAATTCTGTGATGTGTAAAAACAATTCAAGTATATTTATTTGTTTATTTATTTTGTACAAACTTCTACTAAAGAAAGATCTGATAAGTACTTTTAGAATCCTCCAGGTTGCCAGCAGCTTCAAATGGCTTACATAGACATAAAAGACACATCTTTGTGCTTGGTCATGTGGAGAGGTCAATTAATTTATCACATCACTCTTTAAGTGTCACATTATTTTGGCCGGAAGTAGCAAATTAAACTATGGAAATGTACTTTCCAACAATTCTATTGCCTATAACATTTGACAGTTCTCAAAGTACAAATTTTCCATGAAAAACAGCAAAACACACACACATATTTTGAATATAAATCTAATTGCTGAAGTTTTTTGAAACATGCTTATTTGCATTAACAGTTATCAATAAGGACTTGAATTCCTGTATTTTTAATGACCTATAATTATTTGTAGTACCCTCAAAATATTCCTCAGTTACCCATAAGGGAGTATTAAACACACTTTTAAAGTATTCCTAAGAATATAAATTCAAAAATAAAATAATGCTAATGTTTTAGTATATTTTTTTATGCTATGCTTTATTCAAAACAGAATTTCAAATTGTTAGGATTACATATGCCACAGAGACCTAACCATTTACCTTAAAAAGAAATTACAACATATTTAATTTTACCATTCTACTAATGCCTGGCTAGTGCCTTCATCCCAGATGCAGTACATTCTCTGGTCACAGAACAGCCAAACCAATCCGCCTTTCAAAGGAAGCTTAATTTCCTGTTAGTAAATTCCTTCATATTTTCTGTTACAGCAGAACAGGGTGCTTTATGGTGAGCTTTATTTTCTGTTGAAGTCACCAGCCTTTCTCTGTTGGATTGAAGCCTTGTTTGCACACCATCACTTTATCAGTAAAAGGGTTACAGTGTTTCTATTTCCCTTCTAAAATGTCAATGAGAGGCATTACTGTCTATGCAGAAGTAAATTGTACCACAATAGAAGAACAGTATGTGAAAGGTGTTTATTTTAACATTGTCTTCCATTTTATTCTGCCTGCACTTTTATCTTGTGTTCCATGTGTGAAGAGAATGGCCTTGACTACAGTTCTGTGCATTGCCTGAGAGAGATGTTGGAGCTACCACATGATGAATATTTTGTTTACATATCAAAACAACATTATTGAGAATGACCAAGGCCTACTCAAAAATTCAATTTCGTGTACTAAATGGCTTTATAATTGGTATAAATTTATCCCCATCAATGAATACTTTAAGGGGAAACCAAAAGACTTTATACAATAGAAGGAAGTGAGATACTAACACAGTAAGTAACATAAGACAAGTATTTTTATATTACTGTACAGTTAGTATTTCCATTTGTATAATATTAATTGAATAATTACTTTCTTTTGTTATGTTGGAAAAATCAAAATTTTCATTGGGTATTGAAGTGGCCTTCAATATCATTCTTTGTTTTCACCTTGTTCTATATGTAAAAATGACAAATATATAAATAACAGTTATCACTTCAACTGCCAAAATTACAGTTGTGTTTTATTTTAATGTTACTCAATTAATGGTTGTTTGGAGTTTGAATGTCTAAGTTGATCTTAACCCATAATTACCCACACTCATCCTTTCCTACCTCCCCAGAGATGGCACTTGCCTAAGCATTGAAGTTCTTAAGGGTAAATATTCTCCTAAAACTTCATAATTTATCCTAATATAAACAAATATAAAGGTGAATGATTTATTTCCTTTAGATGGGATATTCTAGAGTTTACTTTCTTACAATATGTTCTGTTTGCACACATATTCATTAGCGGATATACTACACTGAAATTACAGAATATAATGGTTGTCAATAGAAGGGTGTTATGGAACTTTGCTTCAACCATCGACAAGAAAATTTAGTTTTTAAAGGTATAATGAACAAATGAACTTTCACAATATTAGTTTAAATATCTTTACTCAAATATGCTTATTATGTGTGCATTACTTTTCTAATTATACTTATCAGAATTAAGAATATATTCTTATCCTATTAGCTAATGTATTAAAAATGTATCTGCCTCTAAAACATTGTACATGTATTTCTTTCTGTTGTTATTTTAATTGGATTATATGCTTCTTTTCTTCTACTCTATTTCTTGTTCAGCAATAAAAGTTAAATATCTTTCTCAACTAAGGATCTGAATGACCCTGTTTTCTAGACTTGACATTATTCCAATCCCTTTGATTTTTCTAAAAAAAAAACAAAAAGAAAGAAAAAAAAGAAGAGGACTTGTGTTTCTCTAAGATTCTATAACCTCGTTTTAAAGTTATTTTATTTTGGCTTGTGTGAATCTTTTGCTCACATATATGTATGTGTACTACATAGGTGCCCAGATCAATTACTATAGTAATTGATGGTTGTGACCCACCATGTAGGTGCTGGAAACTGAAACCTGTCCTGTGAATGAATAAACATCTTTACTGGTAGGCCATATCTATTTCTTTAAGACAATCTATTTTAAAATATTGACCCTTAACCTATGAGTATTGGCAATTGATACTGCAAAGAGAGAGAGACTCAGCTTTCTCTAAAAGTAGTTTTCATGGTCTTAAAAAGAAAACACACAAATGTGGGTGTTAGGGGAGGCACTGAGAACCTAATTAGGTTTGAAGTATGAATATGATCAAAACCATTGTACAAATTTCTCAATGAACTAAAAACATATTTTAATGTATTGAATATTATTTTGTAGAAAAGAATCCTCCTATTTAAATAGAGTTTATATGTTTATATTTATACAATTCTGGGAATGCAAAAAAGAGAGGATGAACTATTCAAGAGATTACAATTAGAGGAAACTAGCAATGAGAGAAGAAATTACTACTACATTAAGAAAATTTTAATCTTGGAAGCACTTACAACAGGTCAAGGAAACTTATCCAGTGAAGTAGGGCTTTGTGAAGGTTATTCTACCTTAAAGATATTTTCTTGATCAATTGCTACTTTTTATTGCTTTCTAACTTATGTAAATCATGAAATAATTTTGTAACATTAAAGTAACTCAGCTCACTAAATGATAAATTAACATCAGACAATGGAGATCAAGACTCAAGGAGATAATGAAGCCTAAGTAGTCTACGTTAATATCCAGAAATGTAAAATGGACATATGCCTGACAATTTTTTTTAACATTCTCTAGTTATCCTTTAGGAAAAACATTGACTTGTAACTCCCAACTTCATTAAAGAAAGAATGTAAAAATGATAAAATTAAATAACTAATTGACCAAAATTTTCACCAAAAGAATTGTTTCATCTTCCTTTAATTGTGAAATATTATAAAAAATTGAAATACCTGTGATATGAATATGCAAAGAAACAATCATAAAACTACTCATAAAAAGCATGCATTTGGAGTTAGCTTTTCCCCAACAGTTAAGAAGAAAATTACAAAGAAAATTTCTTTCTTTATCTCAGGTTTTATTGTAAAGAAAATAAAAATAGAATAACAGAGTACTGGGTATTATTTCCTTTTGAGTCAATATTATCTTAATTTCAAAATATAATATAGTTTCTTCAATAAGATCTCATCACCTTATTATGACAGATAACCAAGAAAAATGACAAGAATTTGGATTGTTTTCAGGTATTCCCATATATATATGTATGTATGTATGTATATGTGTGTGTGTATGTGTGTATATATATTATATGTCTTATTTATACATAGAATTATGTGTTTTATAGGGCTTTTAGAAAATAGTATGAATCCCTAAGACTTGTTGAGAAATTCTTACTGTTATTTTAGCTCATTTCCTCTGTATCACCTGTTCCTAAGTGGTCCCACTTTTGCTATTTCCCTGAACACATCATATGTACCCTGCTATTTCACCCTCCATTGTTTTCTAGCTCTATTAACTTTAGGTATTCTGTAGACATACCCACCAATTCAGATTTGCACAGGTATTAAATTAAAGTCAATTTTCCCATGGATTTGCATTCATAAATTTATTTTTCTTTTCTTCTAATTTCAAATATTATGAAGTCTTTCATATTATGGACATGTTGATATTGGTGTTACACCTGTCTCAACTAGAGTCTTTAGTGTTTTGACTAGCAAGGGCTCCTCTAGGGTATGTGAACGCTAGGTCCTCATTTAGAGGTATTTAGTGAAGGTATACATCTTCTGCATTATGTGTCCTTGAAGAAGGAAATAGGTTCATGGAAGCAGACTTTGAGAGTTCAAAACTTTACTTTCAACTCACTCTCCTGATTCCTGCTGCTGGTTGAATCTGTGATCTCTCAGCTTCCTTCTTTTATGGACCCTCCTTCTGGAAAAATAAGCCAAAATAAATTCTTCTTTAAGTAGCTTCTGGTCATGTTCTTTATCACATCAACAAAAGATAAAAATCCTTTAAAATACCAACATTTTTCTGCTTTCATTGATGAGAAAAATCTCAATATAGTTTTGACATTTATTTATATTCACTTAGTGTATACTGACAATTAGTTCACTTTTAATGTTTTAAAATTACTTCTCTTTAGTTGGGCTTCTCTTTTTAACTGATTTATTTAAATTTTAATGTGCATTAGAGTTTTGTGTATATGAGAGTTTTGGATCTCCTGAATTTATGTAACACACTGTTGTGAGCCACCATGTAGGGGTGGGGAATTGAAGAAGTTTTCTCTGGAAGAGCAGCCACTTCTCTTAACCATCTCTCCAGCCCCTAGTTAGGCTTCTTATAAATTGCTTAGAATTGATTTTAAGATCAAATTTGATTGAATTTTCTTTAATAGGCAAGCTGACTTCATTTCCATTTACTACTGTGGTAGATACATTTCCTTTCAGGTCTTGTGTGTGTCACATGCTGTGCACACACAGGTGCACACACACCTACACACACACACACACACACACACACACACACACACTTAAGTTTTATTTTTGAACTATTTTCCTTCTTAGTAATTGTATTAATTTAATGTTTTCCACTCAAAACTAGTGTGGCAATGTAGCACATATGGAGCATAAAATATATGTGTAAATTTTAGTTTTGTTATATATCACATAGCCCTATTATTATAATACTTTTCTAGATGCATAAAACATAACAGAGAATTTTCCTATAGTAATAATATAGAAGTACCTGAAAACAGCATATATGATTATATGAAATAAAAGTGTTTCCTAAAATGTTACAGACAATTATATCATAATGATGGAAATCACAAATGCACAAGAAAAGAAGAGAATATTCTTTTTGTTATAAAAAAAATCCAATTTTATATGTCAATAACTAATATTTATATTTGGAGTTTGATAAAATAAAAACACATGACAATCTCTATGAGACAGAAAACCAGTAAGTTTGTTAAAATAAAAATACCTGGCAATCTTTATCAGACAGAAAACCAGTAAAGTTAAATGAGAATATAATTGGACGAGTAATTTTGGTGTGCATTAAAAATAATTATAAATTAAAATGTGTGATGGAGCTTTTTAAACAGAAATATCTAAGTAAATATTAAATCACAAATCCCATTTATATCCCTGTGATCTCAGACCTGGGGGTGGAAGCAGCAGTCTGTTAGAATCCCTAGGACTAAATCTTCCATTTGGTCCATCTCTTGCTGTGTTAAGCATTAGTAGAAAGTCCAGAGGACAGGAAATCTACTAATGTCCTAAAGTCCTCTGTGAGAGAATAAGAGATACATAGGAAACAAACCAACAGGGGTCCAGGGATTTGGAAATTGAGGTCACTTTTCAGGGAAACATGTGACTATCCTTAAAATATTCCACTTCATTTTGTTAAATTTTATTCATTTATTTATTTATATGTGCATTGGAGTCTATGGATCTGAGAGTCTGTGTGACACATTGGCCCATAAAAAAGCCAGAGAACACCTTCTTCCACGATGTCAGTGTCAAAGATGGAGTTCACATTGTCAGGCTGGTGACTAGAGTCCTGATGCAACTGGATGGCCAAACATTTCATTCTTTAAGAATATTCTTATACAGTGATTTTTGATAAACCTAGATTAATTTATGATGTATTTGATATTGTTACAATAAGAAATATATTAAGCAAAAGAGCACCAAGAATTTTCTTGTCTCTGTAACTTGATTCTAACTGAACTAATGTATGAGATCCAAAATGTTTTCCTTCCCATGGTGCAAATTAACACAGTTTAACAATCACAAGTAAAATCTAATTAAGTGAAAGTTCCTTTTATTTTGGAGATATAGGAAGAATAGAAAAAGAAAGAAAGAGAAGAGAGGAAATGAAAGGAGGATATTGAAATTGAGGCTGCAGTAGCCACCTACACATAAACAGCTATGTTATTTTGGGTGCCCTCAGATTTAACCAAGTTAACTCAAAATAACTAGCAACTGCTTCTACTAAAACTAGTAAAATATTTGCGCAGTAACTTGGTAATTCAGATTCATCTGCTGTGCTCATGTTGCCATTATTTGGATGTTGGAGATGCCCTGCATTACACATGCATACACTGAGCCATCATTTATAAGCACAAGGAGAGCAACCCTGAGAAGAGGTGGCTTTGGGAAAAGAAAAGGCATATAACAAATACAAAAATTAAAACACTCAGGAATAAGGTAAATACAGAAAGTAAGGACTGGGAATGAGACAAATATTGGATTAAGACAAATAGTAGTTCAGAATCCAACGTCAATTCTAGCAGTGCTCAGAAAGATTGGACTGTGTTGACAGTTGAAGATGAGAGGCTAAAGTAAAGGGAGGGAGAAATATTCTAGGCTTGAATCCTATGTCACTGATGATTTTACACAGATCACTTAAATTATTAGACATTAAATTTATGCACAGGGAATTGGAAACTTGAAGGTAATACAGACTAATGGATTAATGTAATTAGCTTAATTTAATTAATTTAAATTGACAGCTGGTTGGTATATGTGAAAGTCAGTTGTGTTTCCAAGTAATTTTGTTACTGAAAAATAAATTACTTTCAAACATCTCTTCTCTTTGAAGAATGTTAAAATAGAGATATGAAAACAAAAATACTTTGCTCACGTAATAGCACTACTAAATGTCCAAATTTTTCTTTAGTTCATTTTATTCCACATATATTTTTCTTTGTCTAGTTGTAATACCATGAATATGATATTCATTGGAGAAATATTCCCAGTGTAAACATAAGAGGGAGACTTGCATGGCAGTCAAACACTGAGCTTGAATCTGAACTGGATTTAAATGCAGATCACATTCATTTTCAGTGAGAATCCTTGGTCAATTTGTCAATCCCTTAAAACAGAGGTCTCTGCTTTTCCTACTAGCTTGTTAATTTTAGGAAGGAAAATAATGGTGGGGTTTGCAAGCTCTTAAGGGTTAAACAATAATGAGACAGCATACTGTTATTCTGAGAGTTAATAAAGTTTTTTGGAAGGCCCTAAACAGCATCTAGAACATAGAAAATGCTAAAAATCCCCTAAAATGTCTCATCAATGTTTCCAAATAGGAAATTGTTTAGTTTTTTTATGAGGGTAGCAAAGAAAGTAGAATTATCAGCTCAAATTTGTTATGCAAGCATGAAACACTGAAGTTCCAACTGAACAAAAGGGATGCATCAGTTTGGCACATGAATAATTTTCTTATAGTACCTCAGATACTGGCCCCATGATATATAATTGCAGCCTAAGGAAAGTACTCTAAGTTCAAGAGTCACCTCTTAAATAAATTTTGTTCAAGTGCAGAGATACAAATAGAGTTTCAAAGGGACAGTTCTTAGGAGAGAACCCCACAAGAAAAACATTTTATAGTTGGGCAGTGGTAGTACGTGCCTTTAATTCCAGTACTTGGGAGGCAGAAACAGGTGGATCTCATTTGAGTTCAAGGCCAGCCTGGTCTACAAGGTAATTTTCCAGGACTGCTAGGGTCTATTACACAGAGAAACCTTATCTTGTAAGAAACAATAATAAAAGAAAAAAAACATTTCAAATAAGAGTGACAAATGAGTAATAAGATTTTGACATCCCAAAGAAATATTGTAAATTTTTATTCTGTGTCTTCCTATTCACATACACACACACACACACACACACACACACACACACACACACACGACATATATATGCATATTGACACACATATGTCTTCCTATTGACATGTATTTATGTGTATGTGAAATCAGTTCTTCATATAAGTAAAGATTAGTGTCCTATGGAATAAGATGTAACAAAATCTTTTTTGTTTGTTTGTTTTTTTTTTTGTTATTCTTTTTGTTTTTGTTTTTTGTTTATTTGTTTTTTAAAGACAGGGTTTTTTCTGTATTGTTTTGGAGCCTGTCCTGGAGCTCTGTAGACCAGGCTGGCTTCAAAGTCACAGAGATCCACCTGCTTCTGCCTCCCTAGTGCTGGGATTAAAGGCATGCACCACCAAAGCCTGGTTTGTCACATAATCATTTTAATATTAATACAAAAACAAGTGCTTTTTGTATGACATAGTTACAGGTAACTTTAAGGCCACTCCTGTTAATCAAGCCACAGGCAATGGCAATTCTCTCCTTTCTTTCTTTCTTTCTTTCTTTCTTTCCTTCTTTCTTCCCTCCCTCCATCCCTCCTTTTCTCCCTTCCTCCTTTCTTCCTATTGATCTCCCTTTATGTTTGGATCAAACACAGGCCTCCTGTTTGTTGAACAAAGTGCTTTATGTCTAAGTCATACTGTCAGTCCATGATTACCAAATTTTACTCATATAGCAGAGCCAAAAGAATTTGTATTAATATGTAGCAGCTTTTCATATCCAGATTCCTATTAATATCTTTTGTTTTTTTGCCTAACAGCAACCAAATCTATCTATACTTTTGTAGGCATCTTGTTTTGATTCTATGTATTTGCCATGAAAATGTAGATTGAAATCTAGAGAATGATTTACAAAGGATTGCTGCAGTTCCTGGGGATATATATTCTCAAGTAAGCTCTGTTGTAAAGGTTCATTTACCACTTAGCATCTATGACACACAGCCCATGTAAACACATATAACACATATTTACTTTCTGCAATTTTCCAGGACCATTTACTGGCTATAATCTCTTTGATGAAATTACTATTATTTTTCAGATCTGTAGCTCCAAATTTCTGCATTATTCTGAAGTTGTGACTTTGATATTTAAGTTGATTTATTCTTCTTCATTTCACTGGGGAAAAGGTATTGTTTTTAATATCAGATTCTCTCCAGAAACCCAAGTACATGTTAATTAACAAGTTGGATAATAGTGTTTTGCTTCAAGGAGACATGTATAATTGCCAGTAATGCCTTATCAAAAACCACTTCTCTTTTGGTCTTCCTATTTTACTGAATGGAATCACATTTTTCCTAGAGGAAGTCTCAAAAACTACAGTGAACCTAATGCTTCTCCAAAGGAAATGTAAAGATGTTCAAATTGTATACCTTAAGTAGCTGCACTATGCTTTAGATCTGCTCACTCTACAAATTCTATGACCACCTTCCTGGCTTTCTTTTTATTTGGATTTTATAGAGACCAATGAAGTTGCCTCTCTTCTAGATTCTCTTTCAGTCCCACTCATAACATCAAGTTAAATATTTCAAAGGAGCAACTGGTCTTCTCAAAAAACATATCCAGTGCCTATTCACTTGATGCTCTAAGTTCAAATCCTAAGCTTGACTTTTTAAACGTGTCTAACACTGTATACAACACAGAGTACAGACTTCAACCAGTCCTTTGCACAGTACCCAACAGTGTTCCTGGCTCCAGCTTCAGATTTATTCCTTTCGTTCCCTTCTAGGTCATTTCAACATTTATGACACCCCAGCCTATCAAAATTTTCACAAGATTTGGAGTACTAAATTAAATGGAGATTTTCAACAAGACACTCTTTTATCCCCTTCTTGTTTCAAGAATAATGCATTTGAACAGAGGTGTGTTCTGTTGTACACTGAGGGTACTTATCTCTTTACTCCCCATCTGCCATCTCCAGAATGGTAGCTGCTTAATAAAGTTTATTATTTAAGATTGTTTATGTTTTCTCTGTCACAGATCAAAACTTTCAGGATCCCAGCACCATGTAACTGTTATGAATTCACCAAGTTCTTGATATTGAAGAACATTTTCTTTTCAAAATGTGACTGTTTCGTCTAACAATAAAGTAATTGAACAGTATCATACAACTTGTCATTTATAAGTCATGATCAGAATATAAAGAGAGGAAATAAGAGACAGAATAGATATTTTCTTCTCCAGTTTCAAAAGTTATATTAAGATTTTGTTCTCATGCAAGTGATGAAAATATAACTGCCTAGTGAGGTAAGACAATGACAGTTCAAACATTTGGAAAGTGGATACACCTCAGAGGCTTTATCAAATATTTAAACCATCTGATTAACACTTCTATTCTGGAAAATGAAATTTGAACAGATATAAATACAGTATTTTCATTTCCCTGGAAATCTCAATTGCAGATCTGCTGAAGAGTCAGTGATTATCCAGGGACCAATTAGCTTGTTTGTGGATTATCTACACCCTGTGGCTTCTTCCTCTTTACTTTCCTCCTCATCTCTGCCTTTTGACCGTTTCACAGCTGCTATCCAGAAGAAGAAATTAAAGAACTGTGAAAAGGTTTTTAGAAAAAGAGCAGATGTGAAATTAAGACCCTGTTGTTACCAGTGAATTTTGTCCTTTTTAGTGGCCTCAATCTTTTGATTCTTGAGCCGAAGAATTATTTTATTTTATTTTATTTATATATATATGATTATTTATTTTTCTTATTTTACATATCAATCCCAGTTCTCTCTCCCTCCCTTCTCCCCATGTTTCCGGACCCAAACTCCTGTCCCATTCCTCAACTACTCCACAGGGTGGTATTAAATTTTAGCTGTATTTATCTTTAAGATAAATCTTGAAAGTCCCAATTTATTGACTACAGTGATGAAGCAGTGATAATTTAGACCAATATGGAGGTTATTCAATGTTATATTACTTTATGATTCATATACACAATTTTCTAAGAGCACAACAGGCAGAGTTTTGTATGTTTTTATGTGACCTTTTAATGTCAATCTAGAATATTCCCATACAGTTTACTCAATAACAGTTCTCCTTGATGTGATTCTATTCATAGAGCAGACAGAGCCCAATACAATTGAATGAATCTGTCTCCAACCACTAACACATACTTTTCCATTTATGAACAGTTAGAAGGTGCCCTAAAATCAATTCTCAGTATTGTCCATGGGGAACTTAGGCTTCATATCGAGGTTTTTTTTTTTTTTTTTTCCAGAAGAGAATTTACCTGAGCACATTTTCAACATTTTTTCTTTTTGGTCTGCATTCTGTCATTTTAGACCAATTCAATGTTAGCAATCTCTGTGGAGTTTTCTATTTTCTCTGGAGGTTACTGCTCAGAGTTTCATGAACACAAAGCAGAGATTTGCCTCTCAGCTGTCCGGCAACTATTCACTTTACTTCTAAGAATAAAATTCTATTCCTGACATACAATGATTTTCTTCTGTGCCTACCTTTAGATACAAAATCCAAAAGCTGTGCTTTCTTCATCTCTTCCATCTCAGGACTCTGCAATAAGCCATGAGGTAAATGACATACACACAGTTACCTTACTCCATACTATTAAAAGAAAACTTCAGCGTTTAGACTTTTGCTTTCTTAGCACTGTCTCTTCTACAAATTCTGGACATTTGTGCTCAAACACAAAAAGTTAATTCTTTAATAAAATTGCAAGTGTATTCTAATTCATTCTCTGTGTTTAATTGTATCTCAAAATCATACAAAGAAGGGAAACAAAATTTCTGATGAATTGGGACACAAGACTCCATTTTAGGCTGAGAACTATAAAATGTTGGTAGTATCTATGATTGCAATTTCTTCTATAGCAGGTTATGAATTGGCTAACAAGTGTCCTAATCTCCTCCTTGTATCCTATTCAGAACAGCAATAGGGACACAGTTTTGCTTATTTCACTTGCTCCTACAAGCTGTTACCAACCAACATAATTTTTTGAGTGTTCACTTAGTCAAGAGCAGTGCTTCTCATCCTTCTTAATGCAATTCCTCATCTTCTGCTGACCCCAACCATATTTTTGTTGATATGTCATAAATGTAATTTTACTACTGTTGTGAATGAATTGTAGTGTATATACCTGTAGTTTCCAATGATCTTAAGCAACACCTGTGATGCACAGGTTTAGGAAGCACTGGTCTAGAGAATTTCTCATAATGCTTTATAGTGCAGAAGTTCAAGTGAGACATGTACTTCAATGTCATCCTTCCCACGTGTACTTTATCTTAGTCCATAATTGTATAGACTTCTATTAGGTGTGTGAATCACTTCCCTTGTGACATGAGCAGAATAATGATTCCTTATATTTATACATTGGTATAATACTTTCAGCTTGAAGTAAACCATTCACAGCCATTCTGTGAGGAATATGATGTGATATGTCATTCCTTTGATTGACTGACTGACTGATTGAGAAAT
This sequence comes from Phodopus roborovskii, assembly GCF_943737965.1. Taxonomy (NCBI): domain Eukaryota; kingdom Metazoa; phylum Chordata; class Mammalia; order Rodentia; family Cricetidae; genus Phodopus; species Phodopus roborovskii. The sequence continues at coordinate 47,708,195 of NW_026126418.1, forward strand.
ATACATTAACCAGACACTTTGGTTCAGAATCATTCTATTTTTTATTTGATTCTTACATATTTCAGTAAGTAACAATGCTGCTTACAAATAAATAAACTAATGATTATTTGCATAAGGTTTATAGTTAATATATCAGCTTTAAAATTTCTCTCAACTTTGATCAGTAAGGAGAGAAAATTTCTCATTGTAATTTCACTCATATGCCAATCTTCGGATACATAATTTATTGACATATGGAAAAGGAAAATGATAGATTTAGGAAAATGAATGTGATTTTCAAACATCATTTTAATTTTTTCTTTCAAAACAATATTGAAATATCTAGAAAAAGAACTAATCAAGAATTGTATGCATTTCTTTTTTACTACATGGATTTCTCAATTACTATATATTAATAAATATTTTTCAGGTATTTGGGGGCATAATGTATCAACTAGAAATACTGTTTATTTATATGAAATTATCATTCTTATTCAAAAGAAACAAAAGTACTCATGCTTGCATAGTTATTGAAGAATTGAAGAAACTAAAACCTCTGCTTTATGTAATACAGTTCTAAGATGTACAAAAGGCAACATCAGAGTCTGTATAAGTAATCACGTGTGACATTACAATAAAATCAAATTTAAAGCAGATTGCTTTGTTTATTAGACTTAATAATAAACTCAGTACTAAATGGAAATGCATTTTGTTCAGAATAAGATCTCCCAGCATGCTGCAAGCGGCATAATGATTATTGATAGTAATGGTAAAGTTCAAAACAGCCAAAAGTTAAAACACTGCCGAAATACCAAAAAATGGTGAAGAGGAAGTAGGAAATTATGTGAAATGTTAGGGATGTTTCATTCCACTACCTTGGCCTCATTATATTATCGGCTAAATATAAAACAGATAGAGCAGATAAATGTCTCATTAAGTCTTTCACAGTCTTTCTGAGAACTTGGTAGTGATCTTGAATATGAAAAATAGAGAATTATAGTACAAAAGATTGTTTCAAAAAGTTTTATTAAATCACTATGGGTAAAGCATTGGGAGAAACTCAGTTCATCAATTTTTCATAATTAAGAAAATTTCCCTGTGACTAGCTTTGAGGGTAAAATACACACCTCATCTTGAGTAGGGCAATTGTCAGCTGTTAGATGTACTTCCTATTAGAGGTCCCCACCTATATTTCTGTAAAAAATGTTCTCAAATAATAATTTCTGTGTTAATGAGAAACAGACTATACTAGCCACATATTACCATTTAATTTGATGTTCTATCCCACAGTGGTTCATTAATACACAGAGATTCGGTGTATTTTATTTTGAAATTTACTTATTTGTGTTTCTCTAAAGAACACATGTGAATATAACACGAGAGCAAAATGGATGAGAAAATAAAGCAAGAACTTTCTTGAACAATCAGCCACTATAATCATGGTTATTGCATCTTGTAATCATATAAGGCTCTTCCTCCCATAGAAATGGGCAAAAATACCTACAAATACATTATTGTTGTGCTTATTCTGGCCAAATTCCCATTGCTTCTGCATATACCTAAAAAATGACAAGGTAAATGGGATGGCACTACTTTTCTATCAAAAACGTAGCCAGGCTGAAAATACCTATGAAGAAGACAAGTCATAGAGCACAGAAAACATCATCAAGGATGCTTGTTAACAATACAAACATGAACAGAAAAGAGCTAGGGAGATGTCAGAGGGGTGGCAGCATTCATGACACCTGAAGCACAGACACCAAGCTTCCCTTTCAGAGGCAAGTGAGTCTCAGATTGACAGACTGCTGATGATTGCTTCTGTTGAAGCAGATGATGGTTAGTTTGCAAGTAAAAGCAGATGAAGGAGCACATGAATAACAGTCCAATCTTTGGAATGTGGGTAAGCCTTAAATTATAAATGGCTTAAATTATAAAGGGTTTGTGTTTGACTGGCCGCAAGCAACTTATTAAAAAATGTACATATGGTGAGGAGGGGTAGGAACTGGATCAGAGGAGTGCAGCTGGCCATAACATCTCACACTACATGGAAAGGGGGAGCTGGTAGGCAGGAACTAGAAGGAAGCAGGTGTTGTGCAGGGAACTTGGCATGCTGTAATAAAAGGATGCCCGGTCCAAGGACTAGGCATCAGTTCCAGATACAACTAACACTGTTAATAAGAGTGCAAAGTACTCAGTTGTAGAAATTAAACAACCACCCACCTGAGGTCTGGCAAGGTGATAGTAGACATAACATACACTGGGGAGTGGGGGTGCCATCATGGTGACATGCCAATGCCAAGAGTTCATCTGTGATATTCCAATCCAGAATGACCTGTCACAGGCATAGCCAAGTGATGTCTAAAAGCTAGTTTATTCCTGAGTCTGGAATACCCATGAAACCTTGTCTCTTAACACAATGGTAGAATCTGTGAACCTTTTTTCTTCAGAGACAAATTGACAGGACCCGATTCTTACTCCATTTCTTATAATTTTATTAATTAAATTTATTCATTTACCAATTATTCTTATCTTACATTCTAAACACAGTTTCCCCTCCTTCCCTTCCTCCTACTGTATTCCCTCTTCTCCTCTGCCCCTCCCCTTTTCTCTCCCCCAGGCTTCTCCTCTTATGTTTCTGTTGAGGAAGGGGTAGGCCACCCTGGGTATCAATAAAGCATGGCACATCAAGTACAGTTAGAAGTATGCTCCTTCCCTCATATTAAGGCTTGGTAAGGTAATCCAGTGTGAGAAATAGGTTCTCAAAAGCCTGTCAAAGCAGAGACAGGCCCTGCTCCCACTGCTAGTAGTCTGTCACACATATGTAGAGGGGGTCTAGATCAGTCCCATGCAGGCTTCTTACCTCTTGGTCCAGTGTCAGTGAGCTCCTATGAGCCCAGGTTAGTTGTCTCTGTGAGTTCCCTTGTGATAACCATGAACCCTCTGATTTATACAATCCCTCCTCCCTCCCTTCAACACCCCCCAGAGCTAGGTCAAGTGCACGGCTGTGGATCTCTGCAGCTGTATCCATCAATTATTGCATAGAGGTTCTAAGATGACAATTAGGGTAGTTATCAATCTGATTACAGGAGTGGCAAATTCAGCCTACCTATCCATTATTGCTGGGAGTCTTAGATGAGGCCATCCTTTTAGATGGAATTTCTACCTGATCCTGAATTTTACCCCACCCCCTAATCAAGATATCTTTTCCTTTATTCTCCCCCTATAGCCTGCCCCCATCCTGATCCTTTTTTGTGTCCATCCCCACTGGCATTCAGTCTACCCTGGAGATCTCTTCTATTTCCCTTTCCCATCAAGATCCATGTGTAACTTCCTTGGGCTCTCTGTATTACCTAGCTTTCCTAGAGCTGTGAATTGTAGCATGGTTATTCTTCACAGCTAATAACCGCTTAGGAGTTATTATATACCATGTTTGTCCACTGTGTCTGGGTTACCTCACTCAGGATGATTTTGGTTGTTTTGGTTCCATTCATTTGTTTTTTTTTTTCAACTGATGCATATGTATGTAAATTCAGATGGAATTGAAAAGGCTAAAGAACAGTTTGAATGACTATGAATCATAAAATGCTAATTATTAAATTACCCTGAGAAGTTATTTGCTTTACAGCCCCCTTTCTTCTTCATAAGGAAAAAACGTGTAACCGAAAGCCTGCAGCTGAATTAATCCAGGAATGACTCACTATTTTGTACCCAGCTGATTAAAAATCAGAAATCTTGATACCTCAGATGAGTCAGGAGATTAGATATTACAGCTTTACCATTGATATAAAGTGTATATTCTTCCTGTCTCTAAAGAAAGAAATTTTAAGAATTTAACAAATTATTATTCTAAGAAAAGTAAGACACTTTAAAGCAAGAAAATTTTATTTAATTGTAATTGTAATGTTCTCTTCTAGTCTTTCACTACCAATTATAAATTAAAGGAAAATTCTGTTTTCTATTAATTTATAAATTTAAAACTATGTTGATTTTCCAGGCTTATCATTCAATTCATATGCTGGCACATACTTTTATGATTTTATATTAAAATATAGTTTGAATGTCTAAGACGTATTGCAAAACCTAATTTAGTTTACAAATTTCTCTGGTTTCCTTCAATGTTAGCACAGCATGCATTTGTAATTAATCTTAATCTGATTACTATCAAGAAACAGAGAGGTTAAGTGAATGGTGCCAGGTCACACAGCAAGCCAGCAGCAATTTTGTAAATGTCTTATTTGAATATAAAAACATTGAGGTGATAGAATAATTATTCAGGGTCATCAATAGTAGTAACACTTGTCATATTAAGATAAGAATGATGTAATTTAAATCTCATTAGACAATTCTTCATGACAAGAATTTGAGTAGACTAGATCTTTTAGTAAACTCAACTTTTGTATTATTTAGGTCTACATATGGAAGTCTATGAATTAAATTACATGTAGAAAAAATATTGCATGCCCAGTAATTCACTCTTGAGTATATGTTGTATGCCATCATTGGATAATATAAAGACAATTGTTTTCCTTTTCAATTTTTGCAAATTAATATTAAAACACTGAAGCAACTGTAATAATATTAAAGTAGCACTGTTTAGATAATACAATTCATAAATGAGCAATATTCTAAAATTCTTCAGTTAGAGTGTTGGAAAACAAGAAAAGAGCAAATATTTGTATATGTTTGCTAATAAAATCCAAATAGCATATGGACAAAAGTTACTTAAATTTATAATAACATCGAGATCTTACTAAAGAAAGAAGTTCTTCATTTCAATTTCTTGGAGCATTAAAAAGGCAATAAAGTTTAAAATTACAGATTTATATGAGGATTTATTCCCTATAGAATAAATGAGTTACAAGAAAAAAAATAGACTGTTTTGAGTAATATGTGGAAACACTGGGAAATGTAAGAAACATTTCTGACAAATCTGTTTGCTATATCATATTGTGTTATTTAAATATTATAAAATATTTTAGTACTTGTAAATATATCTCAAAAATATCAACATTTTTTAAAATCCATAGGGAAACACATTCCTTTATAAATTATTTAGATTATTATAGGTAGTTATGTATGAATGCTTTCTAATACACAAGATAAACACAGTAGTGAAACACTGGCACTTTTATCTTGAGGGTAAGTAATGGTTGTATAATTGGACTTAAGGCCTGTTCAATGGGGATTCATTCCTGATACTATAAACCTATCTAACTAGCCATTGATAGAGAGGTCACAAACCTGAGAAAAGAAGCAGCAACACTAAACCAATATAATTAGTAACTATATTATAAATACTTACCCTTATGCCCACAGATTAGTGTAACTCTCATAACCTCATCAAAGAAGTTTATTTGTGCAACAGATGGAGATTGCTGCAAAAATTCACAAGTGACTACAATGTAGAAAATAGGTGACTGGGAGGTGGCCAATACCACCTGATAAATCTGCAATGCAAACCCAAGGCTGAATTGGAGGTAGTAGAAATACTGCCAGAAGTTCCAAGTCTTCTGTTACTAAAGATAATCCCCTACAAATTAGAGAAAAAACACACCCAGGAAATCTCAACAGTATGGCTGACTGAAGAAGATCAGCATAACAATGACTCCAATATAAATATTAGTCTACAATGATCCTGTGCTCACCACTGGTAAGGGCAGGGTTAGGCTCCAATGGTTTTGACCCACATTTCTCTCAACATCATGTACCTGATCTGAAAAAGCCAATCTCATGCTCTATAGTAAATCTTTTGTAGATTTGCAGATTTAACTGAGAAATTAACTAAATTATTATCCAAACATTTTATTCTAAATCATAATTTCTACAATTGAATTTGATAACTCCAGGTTAGAATGAACTGAATAAAAAATTGGCATGAGGGTGGTCAAAGTATATCTCTTACCCACAATTATCAAAAATATGCTATCAGTTTTTTAGAGGGAGTATTTTAGTTTGTTTTATTCAGACAGTCTTCAACTGCCACCTAACTCCTCCAGTCAACTGAGAAGGTGTGTTTCCCTCTATCAGTCTCATGCTCTTCTTCTTTTGGTACCTCTCAAACTTAAAGTGTAATTTCCTTTCTCATAGTGCAGCCCATGACACAGCCTACGTACAATTACCACATTGTCTTGGCATGGTACCTCAGGTGAATGTCAATAAAAAGACAAGCTCAAAGTCCAATCACAAGGAAAAGGAGATAGTGTCTGTGCAGGAACAAAGGGATGAACCAGCACATAGCCCATCAGAATGGATAGAATACCACTTTTCACTGATATCTTTAAACACTTGAAAGAAAAGCTTTATTTATTTTTAGATCTGGAACTTGAAGCTGAGTGAAGGTATTTTTTTTTAAATGATAAATTTAAATTAGTATAAACTGATAAAAATCCACTAGGAACATGTCTATGCTATGAGAACAATTAAAGTGAGATCTAGCCAAACAATAAATTCCTGTAGTTGTAAATGATTAAAATGAAGGCACACAAAATACTTCAAATGTTATTATTCATTATAGGAAGTAATTGGCTTGGTAAAGGAAATACTAGCACCATACCATCCATAAAAGTACAATGCATACTAAATGTAACAGAAAACATGATGAGAAGAGACTGTGTGTGTGCTAAATATGCAGGAATGTAAAGCCAGCAGAGACTGAGGGAGGGTGCTCATAGAAAAGCAGGCAGTGGGAAACACTTCCTACAAGAGGGCCAGTTAATCAAAATCTTAGCATTCTGTACTAGTCCATCCTCTATATTCTATTTACCTATTCATAGGTGTGTTTTATTTTACTTTTCTTCACTTTAATTCCCTTTGAAGAAATGAGTGAAATGAGTGATACAGCATATGCTCAGCATTCACAAGGCTTCAGGTTCTTCTTCCAACACCAGAGGAAGCAAGGAAACTCACAAACATAAGTTGAAAACATTCAAGCCTTTACTGAAAAGATATTCTTAGCTCAGTAACACAACAAAGTAGTCGCTGACCATATGAGATCAACAGTGCATAAATTATCAGCTACTGTTGTAATTATATGATAATGAAGAAAAACAACTCTTTTTTTAAAAAAGCAGTAATATAGAAATACAAAAATATTCATTGCAAATAAAGAATGAAAACAAATAAACGCTTTATATGGATAGGATAATAGAAAGAAAAATTCATGATTCTACCTCAAAATGAGAAGAATTATATTAAATATTGAATAATAATTTATACATCAACTGAATAACAGAGATTGCATTAAAACATCAAAATTCTATTATGTGCTATCTATAAGTAAAGGGCTAGAAATTCTGAATCTTATGCCAAATAACAAGTTGGACTGGCTGTATTAATAACAGACAAAATGGACTTCTGAGCAATTTGCAAAGAGGACACAGCAGTCCTAAACTGTGTGGACTGGAAAGCAGAGATGAAATAAAAGTGATAGGACTGAAGAGATGCAGTGGAAAATGACACTTTTTACTAAAGACTTCAACAGTTTTTTCCTATTAATCAATTATACCAGTTGACAGAAAATCAGTTAGGAAATAGGAGACCTAAAAATTTATATCAAACACTTTAAATCTAATTGACATTTCAAAAAAAAAAAAAAAAAAAAAAAAAAAAAAAAAAACCACACACACACACACACACACACACACGCACACACACACACTTCAATGGACAACAGGATGATAAGCTGATACACATATGGTCAATTGATTTCAACAAATCTGTAAAGTCGGTTTAAAAAAGAAGGATGCTCTTTTCAATAAATGGTCTTGAAACAGTTGGGTATTCATATGCAAAAGAGAAGATGATGGAGGAGAATGAAAAATCTAATTTAAACTATAGAATGTATCTTGTCAAAATTGATAGGGAAGCTACAGGCTGAGCCCACTAGCTTGCTGTTGTTCTAGAAAAGCCCATAGGTGGGTCAGACCAATGGTTAGATAGCTCTGTGGAACTAAGCCTGTCTACCTGAATTCTATCCCTAGAACCCAAATCATTGGAGGAAAGAGCAAACAAGCCCATGGCACTGGGAAAGTAAAAGCTTTCCTACCTTGCACTGTGCCTGGAGTCAGCAGGCTCTGTCTTCATGTCAAAGAGGTCTACCATGAAATTTTTTCATTATATTCATTTTATGTATATATGTGTAGCATGTTTGTGTTTGATGCCCATGGAAGGTAGAAGAGGAAATTGGATCCCCTAGAACTGAAATAATGGACGGTTGTGAATCACCTTGTGAGTACTGGGAATTGAATCCTGCTCCTCTGAAAGAGCAATAGATGTTCTTAAAGGCCAAGCCATCTCTCCAGCATTAAATTGTGGATTTTGATAAATTATATTTTATTGGGCCAAATATGCCCATTAAGTCCCTGTCTGACTCTGTTGTCTTGCTATAACAGCAGAGATACAGAGCTGTAACAAACCCTGGATAGATCAGAAGGCCAAAGTAAGAGAAAGAAGGAGAAAAGAGGAGAAATGAAGAAGGGAAAGAGAAAAACAGGCAAACAGAGACACACAGAAATAGACAAACACAGAGTGGCTGTTTTAAAATAAAAAATACTTTAAATGTATTTTGGGGAAAAAAAAGTAGATATGCTTGTGCTTAGAAAGAAAATGTTATAAAAGTGACAAATAACAGCATGAAAAGAGTTAAAGTCACTGATCATTAGAAATGTCCATTACATTTGCTAAAAGAAAATATCGATAGTACCAGATAGTTGAATTGTAAATAAGTCCTCCCACATACTTTCGGGCAGGGGGAGGAATGGGAACAATCACCTTGAAGTATTTTGCAGGTTCAAATAAGTTTGGATATTGAGTTTGCATAGGAAATGCTGTATTATTTAAGCAAAAGTTACAAAACTTGCATTCACATAAATATCCATCTGAGTATTACTAGTAGCTGTATAGCTTCAAACTGGTGCAACCCAAATATATTTAGAGTATTAGATGCACAAACTGTTTGAAAGTGTTGTGACAGTATATTTCAATACAACAGAACAATAAAATGAAAAAAAAAACTTATGGTCATGCAACGAAATGAGTAAATTTGAAATGGATTAGGTTAAATGAAAGAACTCCGACTCAGAATGTGCAAACTTATGTTCCTGTGTTAGCTAATCTTTATTCAACCTGGCAAAATTGAGAATCATCATAGATATATACCTGTAGATGTATCTATGAAGGAGTTCCTTAAAATTTTAACTGATAAAAAGTATAGAAATTGGGGAGAAGCAATAGAATTCTCATTTGTTCTTAACAAGTGTAAATATTGTAAGGAGCTACAAAAAGTACTTAATGAAATTCAGTAACCACCTCTGGGTACTCAGCTCTTCTAAGGGACACTCATCAAAGCACTGTCTGCTCACTGGAGTTGAAAGCATCCTAAATGCTTGCCACTCCTGTCATGCATGCTATAAATATACTATGAAATAGTGTGCAACAATGCACCACATTACACCACCAGATAAAAACTGCTGCACTCTCAAAACAAGGAAAGTGAAATGTATGTAAATTGAAAACATAAAGACACCAAAAGCACCATGGAACATATGTAGGTTAGTATGTATTTAAGCCAAAAGATAATGGTGAATAATTAAGATATGGTCAGAATGGTAGTTCAAGAGAAGGAAACATAAATGCACTGAAGTGAGAGCAAAATAACCTAACAGGCTGGAAATTAAATGGGTATAAGGGACACATAAAGAGCTAGGTGTTGGTGGCACACGCCTTTAAGGCTAACACTCAGGAGGCAGAGGCAGGTGGATCTCTGTGAGTTCGAAGTCAGCCTGATCTACAAAGCCAATTCCAGGACAGGCTCCAAAGCAATACAGAGAAACACTGAGGGGGAGAGAGAGAGAGAGAGAGAGAGAGAGAGAGAGAGAGAGAGAGAGAGAGAGAGAGAGGGAGAGGGAGAGAGAGAGAGGGAGAGAGAGAGAGAGAGAGGGAGAGAGAGAGAGAGAGAGAGAGAGAGAACTGATGGCCTGTGTTCTGAAGTAAATAGATATGTAGATATGCTAGGAGTACTGGATATTTTCCATTGTTTTTTATAATGCTACTGCTATCATTACACATTCTTTCTGGTTTACTTTTAGTATGGATGCAAAATAGATATTATTCTCTTTTAGTTTTGCTTTCTGTTTTATTTTTGGAAACTATGTCTTGCTTCATGATCTAGGTTGACCTGGAGCTCAGAGAGCCCCCTCCTTCAGCCTCTCCAAGGCTGAGATTTCAGGCTTGCATTGCAGCGGTCAGCAAGAATAAATGTTTCTTGTTTGTATTGATTTTTGTTTAATTTTGGGGCACAATGAATACTTAAGTACAAAACTGCTTGTTCATGTAGCACTTCTCAATTAGTTTTAGGATCTTGAAGTTCTTAAGTATACAAAGACATTTAGGAGGCTCTCATACTTAAAATGAGTTTGGGTACTTCTATTGGCTTTTCAATTTTTCTCTAAGTTTAGTGATCAACTTTATGTTTTACAACAAGGGCCTTGGGCATATGCACAATATTCATGGAAAGAAATGAAGTTCTGTTTTATGTGCTAGTGGCATTTTTGTGAAGACAGTTATTTTGACTGAGCATACATTGAGTCATACTGTTATTTCTAACATTTTAAATATTATAGAATAATTATAAAATGTTATAATTTGATTTATATCTATCTCTTAAATACTTTGGACTTTTAGTTTCTTTTTATATTTCTCCTTCTGGACTTCAAGGGAGACTATAGTCCAATGCTATTGGTTTAATAATAGCAAAATATGGAGAGGATATATAAGAAATGCCACTATATGTGAGACAGAATGTGATGTGATTTTAGATCTGCAAATTGCTGGTGGTGAGCAGAGTGCGAATAAATATCAAATGTCTCCTCTTTACTACTAAATGTAAAATGTTCCAAAACGTCTTATCCAACTCTAGATGTTAACTTAAATGTAAATGCACATATTGAATGCAGCAGTGGAGTTGCTAACAGAATCCATAACAGGACTAGTGATGTGGATAGAGAAGCTGATTTACTGCATTTTTAATGCCAAGAAATAGCAAATGCAGTTGATCTTTAAAAAACTCATAAGAGAGTATGCTTAGAATGTTATAGAAGAGAACTATACTGTCCATAGTCTGAATTATATTTAAATTTCCATCTTGTATCCTAGGAGAATAAGAAACTTACCTAGGCAAGAGTTTTACTCTTCAAAGTGTAATTTGATATCTGTTTAAGAAAATTAAAAAATTTGGCCAAGACTCTATCACATAGCCTTGTGTACATCGAGTCCTATGTTTACCTCCAAGCACCAAGAAATACCTGAAAATCAATTTTATATGATTAAAATACCAATAAGCTTGTAAGCACAATTGTTATGTGCATTGTAAAACATCCACTTGTCTCTTTAATTTTCAAGCAATTGTTACTTGTCTATAAATCTTCAAGGAAGATGTATAAAATACTCAATACTTTGCTTTGACACTTGTAAAAACTATATGGATGATATAGTTAATTAAAATTTGAAAATGAATACAGAAAGTAAGTGTAACGTTGACTTGTTTGTTGTATACTAAGTATCAAAGCACCTAAGCAAATAAGATTGACTGGTCAAATTTTAAGTCATTTAAATCTTCATTTTTCTTTCCTTCTAATATTCCCTGTAATTCAGGCTAACAGCTGTTAACAAACTATGTTCCATTTTCAATATTGTGTTGTACTGGTATTCTTCACAGTATTCTGTCATCCACACATGAAATCTCAAGGTATAGAGAAAGTGTAGACAATTTTCTACTAGAATGCTACACGAATGGCTCAAATCCAACTCATAATAGGGTCCTTATTTCAACCTGCAACCTCAGGAGCAGTCATTACTGCTTATAACACTTACAGCATTTTCCTTTCAATTCCTTCTTCATTTCATACTGATGAACAACTTTGCTCCACACCTGATGAAAATATCTTACTACAGTATTTGTCTTTAGTTTGGTTTTTTAATCCACCTAATTCTCTGTAATTTGGTAATCATTATCTGGTTATTACTGATGTATGCTTTCTGAAATATTTTACAGTCTCTTACCTATTATTATTGCCATGTAGGAATCAAATTCTCAATTTAAGGATTCAAAGCAAGTTCCTAAGCAGATGGATTAGAAATTCCACATCTGTTTCACATTGCCATGAGATAGATGGTAGATGGAAATAGTCTCATCAAGTACGCATCTTCAGAATCCCACTTACCTCTCATACTGTTCCTGACCCCTGACACCTAAATTGCTTCTCATTTGGGATTCTGTGCTTAATTTGTATCCAGAGTTGTGTACACAGTCTCTCTTCTACTGTAAAACTCCATTGTCAGAGCTCCCACCAGTAAGTTTACCTCACTACTGTTTTTCTAGTGTCAAGATTTTTCTGCTTGTATTCAAGGAACACAAATTTTTTCTGGTGTTGGATACATGTTTCTGAGACAAGCATTTGAAATGTCAGTTTTTGTTTTTCATGAGTTGCTATTAAAGGTCAGGTTTAAGTTTTACCAAAAAAAAAAAAATTTCTTGAGAGGGAAAGGCATTTTCTAATTATCTTTCTGAAATAAGTAATTTGATAACCCACTACCCTTTTGACACATTGCATGAACATTATTTTCCTAATATTAAGTAGATAATTTAGCAGCTATTCTTATTTAAATATACCATTGGTTAGTTCAAAATTTTCAAGGTAAAATTATCTATTTGCAATTGTGTTTTGTGTTAATACTAAGTTAAAGTTATCATGTTGTAATTTAAAGTTCTGTCCATGAACCAATTTCATCACACAAATGCTCCTAAGAATTAAGTCTTCATCTTTCAAGTTCTCTGCAGCTCAGGAGTGTTCTCAAATTTATGATAAAGATAATGCCTTATTTAGCTACTCAAAATTCTCAGAACATGTTATATCATACTTATATAAAGTTCAAGTGGTAACAGGAACTCTCTGACTTTCTCTAATTTCTCTTGTTGCATAATTATCTGAGTGACTGCATATTGACCTATATCTGAAGATGATTTGGAGGAACAGTCAGAATGGCAATTGCCAAAATAATCCATTCCTTCACAAACTGTCAACCAAAATTATAATTTAACAAATAATTGTGTTTTAAAAATATGTGTTTCTATTATTTATTACTCTAATGCTGTGATTAAATACTATAACCAAGGAAACTTGCAAAGCACTTAATTGGGCTTATGGTTTCAGAAGGTTGGGGTCCATGACAGAAAAAAACAAAACAAACAACAACAACAACAACAAAAATCAAAACAACAGCAAAAAATCAAGGCAGCAGCAGTAACGGCTGAGATCTTACTTCTTTATCTACATGAAGAGGAAGAGAGAGAACACTTGAAACCTCAAAAGTTGTCCTTAGTGACATACCACCTCCAACAGGGTCATAATTCATAATCCTTCCTAATTAATTCCATGAACTACGTGCCAGTTAATCAAACACATGACTTTATGGGGGTTACTCTCACTCAAATCCCCACAATATGATACGCAAGATTTTCATGTAGCAAGAAGGAAACAAATTTAAACTACAAAATCATGGGTATATCTTTTACCTCTAAGTCTAAATTTTGCTTTGGAAAAGTAGGTATCCAAGTTCCTTAAATGTAATTTTAGCATAACTAATGGTATGGCCATTGTAAGTCTTTTAATCATGAGAAACCTGGAAGGGACTTCAGCTTTACCTTCATTAATCAACTGCTTCCAAAATCCTTAGTTCAAACAGTTATATGAGGAAAAAGCTGTGTCAACTTTAATGCTAGAAAGTTTCAACATTATTGCCTTTCATTATTGTTTAAACACTCAGCTAAATGCCAGACATGATCATCCACAAATAATTTTAGAAATAACTATAATTAGTAAACAGAAACTAAACATAGGATGAGTACTCTATTTTGAGGCATCTAAAAGTAACAAATTTTGGCCCCTGTACAAAATGAAAAATAACTGTGAATTCTTGACTTCTGTGATTCTTTCAAATAAATTCTGCTTCATAGTTAACTTATTTAAAAATTTATAACCTTTTATATCATCAGTATTAACTAATATGTTCAGTAAAACATAGAAATGTATGTTAAAGTATCTTTCCAATAAATGAAACTGTGTTTGTTGTTGCTAGGAAAAAGAAACAGAATGATTTAATAAAATTCTTATTTGATAGTATTACTTAGTAGTGTTGTCTGAGTTGAAACTTTTTTTTCAAGGTGGAAAGAAAGAATACCATTAAATTCAAGAAGTTTACAAAATTCACAAGTCTTAGGAAGTTTCTAAAGCCTAAAAGATTCATAAGGCCCTTCTCCAGGATAATGTACAAACATTATCCACATCTATGGAGAGATGACTTTCAAATGGCCAAACATCCTGCAGGCTGTGTATTGAGTCAAGGTTGTAGCTTTTATGAGTTGTCACCCATGCTGGAATGGGCTTTCTGTTTCTTTGGAATGTCTAAAGTCTATGAATAAGCCATCACTCATAGTCCTGTAAGTCATCTTATTGGTTTGCCAACTTAAATTTTGGTGGAATGGTTGGTTTACTCTGTCATTGATAATCTGATATAAATTGATGATTGTTCACATGTCCCACGAAAAAGCAAAATTAATACAAGTGGTACCCAAAACTGATACATAGCAGAATGAAAAATGAGAAGATAATTGTTCATGGCTTCCTTTGAAGAGGAAACTACTAGCTTTATATTTTTGTTAATAACTATTTTTGTAGTAATTCAATCTATTTTATAAAACTTTTAACAACATAATTTAATTTATATCAATTAATTAATTGTTTAGTAAACACTAAGCCAAAAATAACTTCCTCAAAAATTAAATTAATTCACATGCATCTTTATATATAAAGTTTGGGTACAGGATCTCAAGCCCATTTAATTATATACAAAGTTTCACTTACTATATGAGAGTATTAAGAGATGTCAGCACAGAAGGGTAATTATCTAGTTAAATTTTTGTAAAACTGTCATTTTTAGTAAAGAGAGGATTCATGATGGAGAGAATTAAATAAAATAGTGTTATATACATTTCCTAAATGTAAGAGATTATCAGGAAGTAAGAATTGTGTCATGAATAATTATTATTATTATTACTATTATTAATTATTAATTATTTATATGAATACCCACTAAGTACCAGGATAAGATGTTTGGAAACCTGTTGGCAGTAAACTATCTGAAAAAGATTGCAGTTAAGGTGATCAGAGAGAAATATACACAATGGCCATGCATGTATATGGCTGACTAATTGTACATGTCATTATACTTGGTGACTTATGGTTATAAAATACTAAGAACTATAGGATAAAAACCAAACAAATATTAATATAAAGTAATAATTCTTTTCCACAAACCTACAAAATTTTAGTTATTCCTCATATAATCTTTTCACCATCAAGTGTATATTATTGCTTTCTAAACTGACAAAAATATACATTGTACAATCTTATTTATTGCTTTACTAATTTTATCAACTATCTATTATAGCAATACTAATGGGCTACTGGAAATTGTACCTTTATCCTATGATAATTTATTATAACAATGCTTCAGTGCTTTCTGATTTACTGCCTTCTATAGTACCAAGGGGGAACTAGCATCAGATTATTTTGATTATAGTATGATATAATATGCTTCTCTAATGGTACTATTTCTACCACAACTACGTTAATTCCAATTATTAATCTGTGTTTTCCTTCAAAACTGTATTTGTTAAATGCATAAAATGGCAATTTTAGAATGGATGTGTTGTATTTCCAAAAGTATCCTTCTTACTTTAACTGGAATTTTCTTATAATATATTGTCTACTTTATAGTGTTATAGTGTCACTATAGAACTGAATTTCTCTAATCCAGACCAAGGGTCCTTTTGTTCTTTCAGTAGAACTCCATACCTTTTCCTTTCTTAAATGGTTTCTGTGCTTGTATATGAAACACTGCTGCTCTTAAGTATTGATTTCTACGTATACTTTGGTGTTTACTATTTAGTAGGTAACAAAGTTGTTAACTCAAATATTAGTTATAAAGTATATACCATGTTAAACTTTGATCTTAGTTCTACTCACCAGCAAATTTTTCTTTTCAGGTTAGAAAGGAACTTGTTAGTATTAACTGTAAACAATTTGATTCCTTGTTTTCTTTTATCTTTTCTTTTACTTTTTTTCTTCCATCAACAGAATTGGCATCAGTTTAAAATTATTTCAAAAACTATGCCATTAAGAAGCCTCGGATTTTTTTCCACAATGAAAATCCTTATAGTATCTCATTGTCTATTAAGAACATAATTACTATTTTTAGATAAATATTTGGTGAAAGAAGAGCAGACATATAATTTTGCAGTAAAATCTTGTAGTGATTTTAGCAAATATCATGCTGCTCTATTTTCTCATGAATTTCAGTAGTGGTTGAACCTGAATGCAGTAGTGGTTCTCCCTTCTTGCTCTGAAAAACTTTAAAGTCTTCAATTCCCTTTTACTGGGAACATATTCCTTGACATTCCTATGATGGCACATGCACCTATGTTATATCTAGTCAATGCTTTTACTGATTTCCAATTTTTGAGACATTGTTACCTCTTCTCTTTACATCTCACTTTTTGTTACCATGTTTGTTTATATCGCATTGTTAATTAGGCAAACATAGAGGGCTCCTTTACTGTTACTAATTTAATTCACTTATATTTATTTTATAAATCCTCTTTTTCTGCTCTTAGACTGAATTTTCAAGCACCTGTTTTGCATGATTGTATTACAGCACTTGAGATTCAATAGCTGTCTACTGAAAAATTGGTTGCATTCAGTTTTATCTCAGTCAAGGGTTTTGTGTTTCCTATATACCACAATATGTTACAAAATGTCTTGGTCTGGGATGGAGTTAGATGTGAGGACAAATTGACATATATCTGTCCTTTTCTTCTGAGTTCAATATTTTGGTTAAGCTATAACCCACACCCTTGTTGTACAAATTTGATTTAATAACAGATTTTTTCCAAATTTTTAAACATATTTTTATTTAAATTTGAAACAAGCTTGTTTTACATGTCAATCCCAGTTTCCACACCCTCCCATCCTCCCCTGTTCCTCCCACCAACCTGCATCCCATCCCCTTTCTGCTTCCCAGGAAGGGTGAGGACTTCCATGGGGAGTCTTCAAAGTTGGCCATATTAATTTGAGCAAGGCCCAGGCCCTGCCCCCCTTGTGTCTAGGCTGAGAAAGTATCCTTCTATGTGTAATGGGCTCCCAAAATCCATTAGTATACTAGGGAAAAGTACTGATCTACTACCAGAGGCTCCATAGACTGCCAAGTCCTCCTAATTAACATCCATATTCAGGGGGTCTAGGTCAGTCTTATGCTGGTTTACCAGCTATCAGACTGGGGTCCATTAGCTCCCCCTTGTTCAGGTGAACAGTTTCTGTGGGTTTCACCAGCCTGGTTTTGACACTTTTGCTCATCACTCTTCCCTGTCTGCAACTGGATTCCCGGAGTTTGGCTCAGTGTTTAGCTGTGAGTGTTTGTTTCTGCTTCCATTAGCTACTAGATGAAGGCTCTAGGAGGGCATATAAGGCTTTATGTTTTCTTGTGCTTTCTTTGTTTTCTGAATTTTCAGAATATTTCATGATTATCAGTGAATACTTTGGTAAAGAGATGGATGATTTGGGGAACAAGTAAGCAAATAAATTTACAAATCCCAGTGCTTTTCTTTATGATATATATTCAATATCAAATAACTAAGGACACTCAAGGGGCAAAGGAGATGACTCAGTGGTTAAGAGCAATGACTTCTCTTCCAGAGGATCTGGATTCCAATCCCAGCACCCAGTGGAAGCTCACAGACTATTACTGGTACTACATTTTCATAGAATTTGATGCCATATTCTGGCCTAAAATATTGTGTACAGTGAAATGCAGTAAAATGTATCTATCTATAGAAATTTGGATATTTTTATTTATTCAACTTTTCCTTTTGAATGGCATGGCCTAGAAACTAGAAAGATTATTATGTCTAATTCAAATCTATTATATCTAATTTTTATACCAGCTAGTTATTGTTTCCCTGGAAGTATACTTAGTGGTCCCAGATGGCTACTAGATCCTTTGCCTTCTTCCTTGCTATATCACAGCTAAGGTAGATAGGAAAAAGAAGCAAAGGTCCAGGCCAACCCTTGAATGATAGCCCCCATGGAACATGCCAAGCATTCCCATGCATAGAAAATCCAGAACTCAGTCATGAGACAAATCAAATTGCAACTTGAATGTTTAAAGAAACAAGTTTGCATGTCACTTAGGCTTATTAATTGTCTTCCATGTGCAATATGATACATACCAGAAGATAATAATGACATAAGTTTTTTTCTCTCTTTGAGTTTATAATAAAGATAGATTTTAAAAATATATATATAAAGCAGAAATTACCTGAAGGTTTACTACAATGGGAGAGCCAGTTGTATCAATTCTGTACATTGTGAAAGACTTCCAAAAATAGCTGTGCTTTACGATGGCCCTGGTCAGTCTATATATAAAGAAGTAATTCTTAATCATGGATATGTAAATAGTTGAAAAGAATACAAAGGACAATAATGCTAAGAACAAAAATTAAGCAGTTAGAATCCTTCAATTCAAATCTTTCTTTTAATAAGAATTTGTGAAGGGTAATTAGTTTACCTACAGCTCATATTCTATATCTATCATATCAAAACAGCAACATTATATACCTCATTGTTTTTAAAACTATTTCAATAGTGTCTGATCAATATTACATGTGTATTTGAAAAAAAAATATTGAAGGAAGTACTGTACCTCCCCTCCTTTATCCCTTTTTTATTTAAAGTTAGTTAACTAATTTTAGTATCTCATGTAGCTCAAACGAGCCTTAATCTCACTTTTGTAGATGAAGTTGACCTTTAACACTTAACCTCCTTGCCTCAACCCCTCTTGATCTGGATGATAGCCATACTTCATCATATATGCCTCATTTTCTTTCTCTTAACCAAAACTATTTAAACTCTAAAAGTAAAACTTACATTTTTACCCAAGAATTTATACTAATAAAAGCTATTAAAATATTTCCCCTTAAATTGAAGCAACATTCTTCATCCTCCTGTTTAATATCTATCCAAAAAAATAATAAAGGGAAAATATAGATAAGATGAAAATCTATCAAATTCCAACTATGCTTGTTACTACAATGTATATTGTATTGTCTTTTTAATGCAATATGTATGAACTACTATCACATAAGAAACTATTGTGAATAAACTGTCAGATTTAATTGGTCTTTATTATTATGATAGCTTTGATAAATAGGACTGTCTCATATTGAGTTAAACTTCAAATAGGAAAAATTTAGTTTTATTTAAACCACATTCCAGTAAAATTAATAGAGGCACAATTTTCTATTTTATATTTCAGTAGAAAGAATTGAGTGCCATTACACAGTTGGGCACTCTGTAAATCTATTTAATGTTTTCAATTGATGAAAAATACATAAGTGCATGTAGGCCATCAGAAAACCATTGCTTTGAAACAGGAAGGATAGCCTCTAACCCTCCTGTGGAGGCTTCCTGTGGGACTGTTTCTTAATACAGATGTCATATCCATCTACAGATATAACTAGATAAAACCCCTTTAAATTGTTCAGGATTGTTATTCTGGCATTGGAGATCAACCATTAGTCCGCTCAACAGATATTTATTTTGTGCCTTAAGCAAATTAGATTTAAATCCTTATGAAATTTAATACATACAATTAATACATGAATTATTTATTACAAAAGTGATAAACGTTAATTCATAACTATAGTAGTAAGCAAAAATAGAAGAGATAGGAAGCTCCAAGAATGTGCACATAGTAATTTTCAACATGATGGTTAAACAAATCCTTGCTGAAAAAACCAAAACTGTATGGAGGCCATGGGTAATCCTATAAAGAGATATAACAGAAGGCATTCCATAAAGAACACAAAAGTTAATACAAACTGTCATGGTTGAATCTTTTTTCACTAATGAAACTGAAAAGAAAGAAATAAACAAGAAGCTGTGTGTGGATAGTTAGGCCATCAAGAAAACACATGAGTATGGTATATCATCTCTGCACTGTCTCTGCTGTCACTTTGAAAAAAATGGGGGTCGATCATACTGGCTTTCTGTGAAGAGATGATGAAGACTGAGTGAGTGAGGAGTGAAGGAGAGAGAGAGAGAGAGAATGAGAGAGAAACAGGAGAGGTTACTTGCACTAAATAAAACACTGGAATATGAGAAAGTGGTTGGGATCTTGTGCCCAAATGGTTCCAAAACTAAGGTAAGAAATGAATAGCCTAAGGATATATTATGAATTTTGAGTCACATGATTCTTGTTGAATTTTAAGAACATGAGTGAATGATGATATCAGATACTGTCACAGGAGCAACTAGGTGGAGACAGGTTCAGTGAGCTAGATTCCTGAGGCTACAAAGACTGGTTCGATAAAGGTAAAGTCATTTTTTTCCTTTTGGACATAATTAGGTATTTTTCAGATGTTCAAGCATAGCAGTCAAATAAAGGGCTGGATAGGCAAATTTGGAGCTTAAGAGTGTCTTAGTTGCTTCTCTCATTGCTGTGATAAAATACCTGGAAAGAAACAGACTCAAAAGAGAAAAGGTCTATTTAACTCACAGTAAAAGGGTGTAGGGAAATCCCCAGAGCATGCACTTGGGGAAGTTTGTCACATTGAACTAACACTCAGAAGATAGGGAATGATGAATGCTTATGCTCAGATACTTCTCTGCTTTTTAACAAGTTACTCTGCAGCCCCAGAGGATAGATTAATGTTACCCATACTAGATGGATCTCACCTCCTTCAGTTAACCTGAACTTGACAATCCCTCAGAGGCATATTTCAAGGTTTGTCTCCTAGGTAAGTCTAAATTCTTTCAGTAGACTCTCCATCTTGGCCATAAAAGGGTTAAGGTTCAGGTCCTGGAGCATGGAAGTGGGAATAAACCAGTGAGAGTAAAAAAAAAAAAAAAAATGATAAAAGGGAGAGATTCTAGGTGGGAAAGAGAGCTGATACAAAGAAAAAAAGTATGGAGATTCCCAACATGTGAGACCGGAAGGACAGATGCCATTCACAAAATCTGACAGGGACAGGGGACACATACAGAAAAGAGATTTGTTTTAATTGAAAAAGGCCTGGGCAATGTAAGGCACCTCTGACAGTGGAACCAGGATGTATCCCTGGTGCACAAAAGGACTTTGGGAGCACATTCTCCATGGAGGGATATTCCCTTAACCTAGAGGCAGGAGGAAGGGTCTAGTCCCTACTGCAAATGACTTGACAGATTTTGATGACCTCTACTGGAAGACATCACCCTACATGTGGACTGGGGGAAATGGGATGGGAGGATGATCAGGGGGGCATGAAAGGGTGGGAGAGAGGGAGGGAGAGGGAACTGGGATAATATGTAACATAAGATAAATAAATAAGGAAAAAAAAGAAAATAGATTCTTCTCTTATACAATCCATCCTAACAACAGTTTCTACTCACTCCACTACTTCCAGTGACCCCTATCTCCCTCTCCTCCAGATCCATCCCCTCCTTTTTCCCTTCAGAAAAGAGCCTTCAAAAGGAAACAACCAAACATAACAAAACCAGATAAAATAAGACAAGGTGAAAGCCCTCCTATCAAGGCTGTTCAAGGCAACACAATAGGAGGAAGAGTACCAATTTCTGCCAAAAGAGTCAGAGATATCCCTTCCCCCGTTGTTGAGAGTCCCACTAAAATACAAAACTAATGGCCATAATATACATGCTGAGGACCAGAGGATAAAGGACATGATACAGACACACAGGTGCCATACTTGCCACTTGAGCCTATAAGAGCCCTACTTATTTGAATCGGAGGGCTGTATTTTCCTGGAATGCTCTATCCCCAATGACGCCTACAATCTTTCATTCGTTCTTCTCTTCTCCCTCTTCTTCAGGGTTCCCTGATGTCCCCAGTGAGGGGCCTGATAGAGACCACCAATTATACTCACTCTCGGCATAATGTCTGACTATGTGTCTGAACCTGCTCCCATATATTGCCTACTGGTAGGGGAAGCTCCTCTGATGACTAGACAACGCATCAATCTATGAGTATAACAGAATATCATTAGATAACATTGATGTTTTCTGCATGTTTGATTCTACCCTAAGTCCCCCTGGTGTCCAGTCTCCAGTTCCTGGCCATTCATGTACTGTCAGGGCCCGGGCTCCCTCTTGTGGCATGGACCTCGACCTAACCCTGACACTGGTCCAGTCATTCTCACATTTTCTGATCAATCTTTAGCCCTTAACATCCTGCAGACAGGACTGGTTGTAGGTCTTGAGTTTGTGCCTAGTTTGGTGTCCAGATTTCTTTTTCCAACAACCTGCAGAGTACCTTCCCCACCAAAGAGAACATAGGGGTGGGGTGAAGGCTCCAAGTAGGCCCAGGCTCCTCCTCTCTACATTCAATGAGCTATGGGAATGATGTCCTCAACAATGAGGCCCTGCTGTCAGTTTTGGAAGGCAACCCTCTGTTCTAGCATCAGCCTGGGTTATTTAGGGCTTTCCACGGGACCCCCTCAGACAGCAACACAACAGAATGCACAGTCCAACCATTGGAAGCCTTGCCTAGCTATAAAAGGAGGCCAGTTTAAACTCCATATCCTCACTAGGGACACTCTGACAGATTCCAGAAAGTTTCCATTTTTCTAGGATTCCATATCATACTCCTAAATGCCACCCACCCAATTTCAGTGGTCTCTTTCTCCACCATTCCTCCATCCTCCCAGTTACAATCCCCACCCTCCCCTAATAAACCTGTAAAATCTATTCTTTTTCCCCTTTTCAGGGAAGCCCATGTGTTCCTCCTTGAGCACTCTTTACCTAACCTCTCTGGGTCTGTGGATTGTAGCTTGATTATAATTTACATAACAGCAGATAATATCCACTTACAAGTGAATTAATACCATGTTTATCTTTCTGGGTCTGATTGCCACACTCTAAATGATTATTTTCTAGTTGCATCTATTTGCCTACAAATGTAATGATGTTATTTTTTTAACAGCTGAATAATATACCATTGTCTAAATGTACCACATTTTCTTTATCCATTTTTTGGCTAAGAAATATCTAGGTGGTTGAAAAGATTTTAAGCTGTTAGGAATGTCAGTAACTGTGTAAATAGTTCCATGACATGAATAAAAGAAAGACTAATATTTTAGCACCAATATGATGAAATTGGCCATGTATGTTAGTATGTATGCATGAAAGTCTAGCTGGAGACTTGAAAAGTAAATGAATGGATCTAGTAAATGTGATTACTTACTTATGTGGGAAGATGAATGTCATGCAACATGAAAATAGGTTGTCATATATATGATATATGATTATATATAAATTAATATATAATACTTAATATTTATTATCATATATACAGTACAATATATTGCATTTTTGTATAATATATAATATATTATGTTATATATGTTATGTTATATTTATGTATTATGTACATAAAAATTGAAAAGTCAGGTTTCTAATGTAATCATTTTTTATTTCCCTCATGGATTACAGTCTACATTACCAAAACACATTTTCACAAGTGAAAATCAAGAAACTAGAACTGAAGGGATGGTTCAGTAGATAAAAGTGCTTATTGCATGAACTTGGCAATCTAAGTTTTGATCTCCAGAATATATGTAAAAAGACAAAATAGGCAAGACTCATTCATAATCACAAAATTCCTCCAGTGCAATGGAAAATGAAAACAAGGGAATATTTAGGAAAGCATGTGTTCCTGCTAGCCTGCACTGAGCCAAAAAGCAATGGCAAAGGGACCTCTAGTACCCTCATTGTTATATCATTGCTCCTCTCTGTACTAATTGGAAGGAAGGATTGTCTAGGAAAGTCTTCTTCCTGGAATAGATAGAGCTTCTCTTGGAAGCCACACTGAACTACAATTCAGTGTATTGATTTTAGATGCATTAGATTCATGAATGTATATAAAGGTTTAAATGCCCACAAAGTTCACATGTTGACTAGAGGCAAGGGCAGCTGTACTTTGCGCAGGCTGATGAGGGAGACTTTGTACAAGTCTGTCAGAGTCTGGCAAGAGAGCCTTTGTTGTTTTAACAAAAGCCCTATCTTCCCTCTTATCTAATTAGCTTGGTATCTCTCACACAGCTGCAAGCCTTCTGTACTCAACCTCACCACTATAAGCCTAACATTTATTTTAACAATAGCATTTTTTTTTCACAATAAAAACAGATTGATCTGACAATGTCACTTAACTGTGAGTCATAACAACAACAAAAGCAATAATATTTGAAGTAAACCAATAAATTCAAATAAGAGACCAAAAGTCATAAACTCAATTATTTGATAAACCTATGATTCAAATCCAGTAGAAAAAATATAATCAGTAGAAACAGCTGTGAAAGATGATCCATGAGAGATTTTTTAAAATGTTAAAATTATGAGAAAAATGCAAATTAAACTCAAAACATATACAAGGGAAGTGATAATAAACATCAAAACATAGGGGAAAAATAAAATACATAAAACTAAAATGTGGAAATAGAGTGACTAAATTAAAAGAGAATAAACAATGTGTGAGTTATTTATATATAATGGCAGAATGGACTGCAGAGCTTAAATGTGCAAGGAAACAGTGGGTAGCCACTTGTTTCCTCCCTCCAATTCTGCAAACCATGATCACTTTCTCAAACTTGACCAAATAAAAGTGCCCAATCAATGCCTCCCAATGTGATGAATCTAGTCTTTTTCTTTGAGGACATGTTTTTCCTCTTAACTTTTTAAATCAAATATTTCTACGACTAGTTGAACTTGGGCTGACCCTTTTTTCCATAAAACTTTCACCTTTTCTCCCTGTGGTGAAGATATCTTCTCTTGACAGCACTCAGAACTAACACTTAAATTTAACACTATAACAATTGATTTTCTATACAACACGAAGTAGAGGCAAACCTAGAAACAGAAGAAAAGAAATTCATGTAAATTACTTGGGGGTAAATAGCATTCTCTACCCTACCCCCTGTTATTTGCCCAGAATATATAGAAACATAACTTTCTTTCAACTAATGCTTATAGACCTAAATATTCAACCTCACCTCCAATTCCTTCGGAACCCTAGACTGCATCCCTCATACTGTGGCCTGCTCAAGGGTGTTTTGTCTGCACCGAACTCAAGAAAAAAGAAAAATGATTACATTTTAATAAGTTCTATTTCTTTAATAACATCCTGACTATTTGAATATTTGAAATAAGTGCACAAACTTCCTCATCTCCTTGTCACATTGATAATTCTTTGTTCGAATGCCCAGGATTGAAATGCAGCTGACTCACCTTGGCTGGTTGCCATCTAGGGAGCAACTGCAAATTTTGAGTGACTCAGCATTTTTCAGTTTATAATCCAACTGGTAAAATGACCTTTTTTTCATTGTCATATTGATTTATGCAATAATCAACTATTAAAAGATAAAGAACTAGAGTAGGGTTCACATAATTAAAAATCAGGCCACCACATGAATCATAAATAGAATTGGTACAATTTGAAATAATCATGAATAGAGACAAGTCAATGAAAAAAGTTTCAAACTCCATTGACTAGAAAATAAGATCTATTTTTAATTCGACATACTCAAATTTTATTCATATTATTTTTAAAATATTTACCAGCTTGTTATTAAAAGGAATCAATCTCCAGATACAAAATTTTCATGATCATTTGTTATTGTTTTGATTCATTTTGTTGCTGTACTTAGTGGAGAAATCCCTGTTTTGGGGACCAGAAGACAAACTATTAAACTATTAGACTCTGTATGCTCCATTTAAACAAATGGTGTTGAATGCTTTCCTGTCTATGTCCTCAGTGTAACCTTCCCATTAAGCTATTTGTGAAGATTAATAAAAGAATGTGACTAAAATTCTGACACTCTTGTGTGTGGTGGTCAAGCTGAGGATAGGCATATACATGTTGGGGGAGTGGTGGATGAACAGAAGTAGCATTGAATCTCACACATGTCTTTCTTGGATATAAACATATTGGCCCAAAGAAGTTAATTTCTTAAGTTGAATTTTGAAAAGTGGAAAAATTTCTTGAGTTTTGTTTCCAAAGTTGCTGCCATGTTCTTCTTCTTCTTTTTTTTTTATTTTATATAACCAAGTCCATTTAAATGAAAACAAACATTTATACACAATATTTGGGAATTTGGGCTTTTTTCTTTCCAAACTACTTCCTGCTGGTAAGGGGCGCTGTCATGGGGGATTTGAAGAAGATTCAGAAATCCTGCTGCCATGTTCTTCTGATCTCTACTGATCCCCCACCTCTATACGCTGACAATGGGTTGTGGTTCTTTTTCATTATACTGGCTTCAGCAATTATTCCATGATATAGCCCTAAAAAGGGACACTAAAGTAATACTATTCAGATTCAGCAGTTTATATTTAGGAATATATATATATATATATATATATATATATGTATATACATATATATATATATGAGTGTGTGTACATGTGGGCATACATGTTATACACACAAACATATATGCATGTGTGTATATGTGGGCGTACATGTTACACACACATACACATACACACATATATATGTATATTATATACACGTATGTGCATATAATAACAATTGATGAAAACAGAGGCCAAAAATTTGAAAGAGAGCAAGGAGGACATAGAAAAGGGAAGGGTGGGTGATGTAGTTGTGTACTCAAAGATAAGTGTCTTGCTCAGCCAACATCAGAGAATCTTTCTCCTATAGCAGATGGGAACAGATTTAGAAACTTACAGCTAGACATTATGCAGAGAGTGACAGATTTTGGAACACTCAGTCCTAAATGGAAAGTCTCTATCAAGTCTCCTCTCTTAGGGGTCAGAAATCCCATGGATGAGTAAGTAGAAAGAGTGTATTATAATCTTAAAAGTAAATGAAATACTTTTAAAAAAAAGTCACAGGTGATAAGACCACAGACTTGTGGTTAAGCTTTGCTTGTTTAAAGCTGTGAAGTGTTATCTGGTATTTCACTATTACTGGCACACAGCTTTGAGACTCACCAACACCTGGAAGCAACCTAGATGCCCTTCAGCTGAAGAATGGATACAGAAAATGTGTACACAACGGAGTACTACTCAGTGGTAAAACACAATGGAATCCTGAAATTTGCAGGCAAATGATGGAACTAGAAGAAACCATCCTGAGTGAGGTAACCCAATCACAAACAAACAAACAAACAAACAAACACTGTATGTACTCATTCATGTATGGATTTTAGACATAGAGCAAAGGATTACCAGCCTGCAATTCACACCACCAGAAAAGCTAAGAAACAAGGAGGACCCTAAGAGAGACATACATGATTCTGGATAAGGGGAAAGGTAAAAGATCTCCCAAGTAAGTTGGGAGGGAGGGAGGGGAGAGAGATTTTTCCATTACTCTTTCTATGGGAATTTATTATTCAGGATTTATTCTTTTCCAATTGCCAATTGGAATCCTTTAATAGTAACAGTAGGGGAGTACATGATAGTCAATTTTCACCAGCTTGCCACTAGAAAATGAAGTCTGGTAATCACAATCATGTCTCCTTCGAACTTGGAAGAGATGTGAAGACTTTGAGTGACGAGCGAAATAAGTACTATAATAAGATCAGAAAGTTCTTTAAGGCCCAGAGGTGTTTTAAATATGAGAACTTTGTTATTCTTGCTCCCTATGAAGAACTTTTTCATCCTGGGCTTTTGTGACCTTTTATTTTCATTTCTTCTCTTCCAAATGGCCTACGCTGGCCTTTTCTGCAACCTCGCTTACATGATCAGCTCTTTTACAATAGAAATAGTTAGCATCAAGAGAAAAATCTATTCACCAAAGATAATTGAAAATCTAGGTGCTTCACCCTCTTATTACCCTCAAGTTGTTCTTCTTTGTAGCCATTAGTTTGGAACGTAAGTTCTTTGCAAAGCACAGCTTCTCAAGTTTGATGCTGTCCTTAAGCAATAGCCCTCTTCTACCATGAACTACAATAGAGGTCAAATTACAGGCAAAATTTTCCATTGCACTCATATACTAGTATCCAAGAGAGGGATATATTATTAGAACTCATAGGAAATGTGAGGAAGTAGATAAAAATGGCTCAAGTCTATATCCTGTTGCCACAGACATGGTTACCCAGTGTGTGCACAGAAATGTACATATATAACATTTCAGATCCCATTGATCATATCTGCATGTCTGATAATATAGTTCTTCATATTCAAGAGAATATATAAATTCAACTTTAAAGTGAGTTTTGGAAATGGTAAACGATCTGGTAAAATGTTGCTATTGCTATTATTGGGTAACTTCATGTCATATATGTAAGTTTATACCCATTAAAATGTTGAATAAATTAAAAATTTAATATAATATTCTGGTACTTGCCATGTGACTATTTCGTAATTGACTAATGTGCTTACCTCATAAACAGAAAAGCCTTTAAGTATCTCACTATTTAGTGACAGAAAAACTCTTGGTAAATAATGAATACATTAGTAACTGCATAATATAATTATATATAAGTACTATCCTCATTGTTAGATAGACAAAAAGGCTTGATAAATCTATTTTTACTACATATTTCCTATAGTCCTCTTAGACTAATACTTTCACTTGTAGAGGTTTCATTTGTTAGTATTGATCGTTTCCATCCATTGTTAATCATCTCTGAGATTCTAAGATTGAGAGACTTTCTTCAATTTAAAAAAAGTAGGAAAATGAGATAAAACCAAACACTGGAGCTGAAGACATCCACTAAACTTAGTGAAACTTAAGTTGCATCTGTGAAAAAGTTTTCCAGCTATCAGGGTTAACAGAGTCCAAGATCGAGGAGGTAAGCTGGATCCAGTGGTGAAAGGGTAAAACTAGTTATATATGTGGAAAGTAAGTGTTGAATAGCGTGGGTGGCTATTTTGTCTGTTACATTTTTGGATATAGGCCATATGTGTGTTTCAAAAGAACACTGACCTAAGCAAGGGATTACAATGATTTCTACATTATTCTTTTTGCTCATTTATCAAAAGGAAAAACATAATTCAAAACTTCATTGCACACAGAAGTATATAGACATGTCAAGACAAATTAAAGGAATCAATAAATCTATATAAAAAATAATTTGTCATGATTTTTCTGAAACTAGCAAAGAGACAAAAGTACACACACACAGAGAGCACATTAATAGAATTATATACAATATCTTTTGATCTGACATTCTAGGGATAATTGCTTAGACATCAATTAAGTCAAATGAAGAAAGGTTTGGTTTGGGATCACTGTAGTCCCCTGTAAAAGAAGCAGAACAATCACTTGGGCTGTGGAATTCTATAACTCATTGTGCAACAAAATGAGGTCTGTCTGCATCAAAATAAAAGGGATTATAGTGAGAGGTGAGGTTTTTCAGGAGGTGATTAGGTAGGTCATGGGTGTGATGACCTCTATCATTGGGAATAAAGTTCATAAAACAGACCCCAGAAGAAGGCCTTCCTCAAGTCTAGAATGGTGGGATATATAGATAAATCTAACACTTTGAAGACAGGCAAATCAGAACTCAAGCCAGTCTCATTTATCCAGAGAGTTCTAGAACAAGCACAGCCATTTAGTGAGACCTGTTCTCAACAAATAAATAAATAAAACCAACAAAACTCTCCTCTCCATTGCATTGTATATTATATCCAAAGTATAGTTAGTCTCAAAACTGTTTTAAAACAAATGAAATGAAATATAAGATAAACAAAGAAATATGAATTTTCTTTATATCTTATTTTAACTAGTTGATAAAACTGCCTGTAAGATATTTCACTAATACTTTTTTGTTATACAATATGTATAAAAATTTCTTTTAAAAACTCTTCATATTTATTATGTACTCTCCTTTCAACATAATTTTTGAGAATACAGCAGCAAAACATTCAATGAATTGTTAAAATTGCTAATAACTGCCTTATGACAATAAAAGACTAAATAGCTTCATCTAATTTTACCACGTTTTAATATTTACATTAAAATAGGGAAAATCCCATAATAGACATTTTGCTCAAAGGAAATATTTTGTACTTTTGAGAAGGTTAAGAGTGAAAAAAGATACACAATTTTGATCTGATTCACTTTACACACTTATTAATTAGGATTTCTTTATCAAGATTGGTTAACCTAAGAGTAAATGCTTCAAACAGAAAAGAACTAGAGTCGATTGAGGAGAAAATACAAGAAACTAAAAATAACAAATACGTGCATACAAAAAGGAACATGCTTACCAGAAAGAAAGGTATGTTAAAGCACTACTTCCAATAGGCACCATTCATTACCAGGCACAGACACATAAACGTACACAGTAGTGATGTGCTTGGGAATGAACAGAGACAAAGGAGGGATTCGGAACTAGGGCTTAATGAAATGTTTGCAAAGCAGTACCTATGAGGAGTGGTCAGAGGAATGAGGCATGCTTTAACAAATGAGTATCCTAAAGGGAAATACATTTATCTACAAAGACAGAGGTGATGGAAGACAGGACTCAGCCTCATTCTTGGGTAAGGATGGTGGTGGAAAGCATCTTGAAAGATGAATACTTCGCAAAACTTAGGGGGAAAAAAAGCCTTCAAAAGGTAGCTGTAAATCAAAAGAGCAGGAAACTCATGGCTATAGTGTTGGTTCATCAGAGTCAAAGCTTATGTGAGCTGCTACAAAAAGCATCATAAATAATTCAATCAGCACTGTTTCACTACAAGAGAGTTACCAGGTACAAAACATGATCTATCTTCCAAATTTGAAATCCAGTATATCTCCCTTTCCCACTTACTGAGAATCACCTGTATTCATCCTTATAGCATATATCTGATCAATATTTGAAATTTTCATTTGAAATAGAATGAAGCACAAAAGGAAGTATAAAGAATGTATGTTACACTGGGCTGCACCAAAAGCAGAGCTTGCTTGTAGAAGCGTGATGCTTTACCAATCTTAGAGCCAAATTATTATTTTAGCATATGTATTGATTTACCATCAGACACTGGACCAGATATTTCTAAAGAGAATCAGTTCAAAGAACAGCATCCAAGTACATCTTCCTTTTCTTAAAAATATCTAATTTTGGACATTCATATCCTCTCTAACCAAGAACCATCTCTCAAGCAATGTATATTGGTTGTGGGAAAACAAATGAAGCCATTCTCTTTCCGACAGAGAAAATAATATATAATCTATAGGAAATAACGCCTTCACATCATAGAATCAACTTTACAGATGGAGAAAATGGATCCAATCTTAGCAAAAGTCTGATATCATAACTAAAGTGTAACATTTAATAATTTATATGTCACTCCTCCACACTCACTCTTTGTCTAGAAGCTAACAGGAATGATCTTTTTGCCTTGATTAATCATACTTTTCTCTTTAGAGAGGCTAAATTAATAATGTAAATAAGATCACCAGAGGATCCTCAAAAATATTCAGCAGAACAAAGTTCTTGAGCATCCTTTAACACTTTACAAGAATCCATTTCATCAAAATTGATATGATAATTACAAACCATTAAGTCCAGTTGGGGTTGCATACTGGATAATAGTCTGATAATGTGAGTTAATTTACCCACTTTAAATAATAGAACCCATTCCTCTCCAAAATAATATTTTAATAGGTATTTTCCTTTTAATTGAAACTAAACTTCTTCTAATTAGTATATATTAATCAAAATTTACAGGACTTAATAATTAGGGACTGGAGGAATTGCAATGTCTTCCTGAAACTACTTGTGGTTATAGAAAGCAGTAGACTAGAAGAATTCAGATTTTACCTTGTCCTGTTTCAGTAGTGCTTCCAAACACAGGAAAACATCACACATGGAGAATTTAGGGATAATCCTAAAGGAAAGAGTATTGGAAGATGGCAAGCTATTTGTATAAAAATTGCATGTGGTCTTCCATGCCACTAAAATAGCTCAGTAAGTAAAGTGCCTGACAACCCAAATTCAAGTTCCAGGACCCACAAGGTAGAAGAAGGGAGATGGCTATTACCAGATCCAAAGACTACCCAACCCAATGAACTTGTATACAATTGGAGCAGCCATTCAGAACCAATAATGTCTATTTCTAAAGAAAAAGGCACAATGCTAAGGAGTAGGATATCTGAGAATAAGTTGAAGAGTTGGCACACCTCCTGTCTACAGTCCATCATAAAAATACCTGCCACACTGACAGTTGTGGACTTACAGTTAGAGACATTTATGGAAAAGGACCAAGAATTTCACAGCAACACTCAAGAGTGTCCTCCTGTCCTCAGTATACTTGGGTGCAGATGTCAGAAAATGACTTAGCACAACCTTAAAAGCATTTTTACATGTGAGTTTCTTACTGCAACAAAGTAGAAAAAAAATAATAGCTCTTTACTTATCTTTGGATTAAAAGTTTTATTCAAAATTTTGCCATTTTATTTCCTAACTGACCCTTCTCCACCCAAGGTGCCTTTGTACTTCTTTTCAGTCTTGATTTCAGCTCTATTCCATTTTGGTGAGTAGTATAAGGAACTAACTAACTTACAACACCGATGATCCCTCCTCTGCCCAACTTTCATTTATTTCCCAGTTTTCCCCTCCTTCTCAGTGCTTAAAATATTCGAATGATGGGGTATGCTTTAAAATCATGTATTTCACTTTGTCACCAATACAGTTTAAATTATTTGACATTTACCTATTTGCTCTTCACATAAGTAGACAACATAGACACCATGGTTTTAAGTAATCCCCCCTCATATTGCTCTCTTGAAATATTTTATTTATTTGAAAACAATGTAAGCACATTAATATTTATTTAGACATTTTTAGTAATCATTTCCTCTTTTATATAATGAGAGATTACCATAGGCTAATTCCGTGAATGAAGCAGTTCACATACAAATTTTCACATTATCTGATGGGTTTTCATATGTAAATCAGATGCATCTGTTTATCTCTGGTGAATGGTGTCACATACTCTCAATGCAAAATGGACCTTAAGTAATATTATCTTCCTAATGACTTTCTCCCCCTCAAGAAAAATTGGATATTTGTGCCAGGTGTTTGGAAACTGTCATGAAAAAGAGCTTACTTTGTTTGTATTGACAGCGTCAGAGTAAAAAGGAAAAGGACTCTTTGAGGTGAGTTACCATTGTACCGCCATTGCACAAAGGTTCCGGGGCTTTGTGTTTAAGATTATGATGGCTCAGCCAACAACCCTTTGAAACAAAGATGCTATGTTTCAATGGAAACAAAATTCCACTACATTTAAAGAGATTTTTATTAGATGTCAGGCACTTAAATCACGTTTACAAACATGGAAAGACAAATGCTCACACATCTGAAATGGTCCCTCTCCACTCTCAAGTCTTCTTTGAATTCACCATGAGGGTGAAATCAAAGCACAGAACAAACACTTTGGATATGGCTTTGAAGATGATAACAGCTTCTAACAGAGAAAAAGGCAGCTTTGGGTTTGCAGGAAAACGATGATTGACATGACTCCCAGCCCAAGAAAGTTTACCTTTTAATGAGTGCTCTCTTTCGCTTTCGATGCTTTATTTTTTTGTAGGCAGCTGCCTCACTAGAGCACATCTCAGCCATGTAGGCGGGAGGCTCAGCAGCTACTGCAGACTCTTTTAAACAGCAATATTCTTAATTCAGTTGAGCCTTGACAGCATGCAGGTGTGGTGTAGGAGAATGTGAGGTGAGCGAAAGGCTGGAGCCTGTCCTCCGGGGGACACAGGACAGCTTTTCTATCAGTAACTCTAAGCATGCTCTCCATCTGGAATTTCTTTAATGCACATTGTGGTAAATGTAAAACGGTGGTCTCAGGAAGGCAACATTTTAATGTGTTTCTTTTTTCAAACTCTGAGAAAAATAAATAAAATTGTTACTTTGCACCCTTAGGTGTTTTCTACTAAAAATAATTTAATCAAACAAATTGCTTTTGCTTTGCTAGTCGAGCTTCAGAGTTTCCAAGTTTTTTCAGTACTTTTGATTTTTTTTTTGTAATAATTTTGAGGCGTTCAGTTCAAATCATCTTTTGTAGGTATGTGATTCAAAGGCACATTTGTATCTTAGGGAATCAACTTCTGTTATGATAACCTAAAAGGAATGATTACTGAAGCATCCCAGATTATTGGGCAGCATTGTAGCCAGGGTGAAACTAGGACTCATTTCAACTAATATCCTTGTTTAAGGCAAAAGCTATCTATGTACATGTTATTGTATCCCATTTTCTTCTGCTGTCACTCACTGGGAACATTTCTCAGTCAGTCCATTCCTGCCATCAGAATGGGACCACAGCATGAGTTCTGGCCAGTGTAATGGTAGAGAAAGTACAAAATGCTCTTTCTGGGCTTGAAATAAAATTCTTTAGCGGTGTTCTCATCCTTACAAATCATGACTCACAGGCAAAACCTGGCAAGCAGAGTAACTACTTTTTAATTAATTGTTCTTGGAATGCACCTATGTCTAATTATTTACAAATATTTCTAGCTATAGTTTTGGTATATTGCCATGTTGAGAGTTGCAACAGAGACTCTTAGATAAACAGCATAAAATATTTATTATCTACCTCTGTATAAAAAAAATGAAAGCCTAGTTTGTTCCTTTAGAGTGCTGAAAGGCACAAAGACTCACTATTGTGATCAGCAGGAAGAGGAGAGGTAGTGGTCTAATTACAGATGCAACAGGGATATTTGACTTGGTTACCATCCCTGGGGTATGAATGCCCATGGGAGTTACTAAAGTACTAAAAGATGTAGCGAGCACAGGAATAGTTGCTATATAAATAAGCATTTTTAATTTGTGTGGATAATGAAATATACACTATCTATATATGCATACACACACACACACACACACACACACACACACACTATAACTTTTACAACATTTTCATTGTTTAAAGTTAACTGCAATTCCTGCAGGTAATTTTCATAATCTATAGTGCCTGGCAGTAATTTTGCAATCTTCCTTCAGAGCTCCCTGACACTCAGATCAGAAAGGGAAGGGTCTGAGGAACTCAGCCTCCCTAGTGGGGATTGGGGGGAGCGATCTTTGCTCTTGCTGAGATCCTGAGACAAAAGGTTCATTTTACTAGGTTCAGTGCTGTTTATGACCTGCAGACACACAAGGGAGTTTTTGGAGATTCAAGCTGCACACACTCATGAGTGACTTCTAAAGCTCTCACTAACATAACGTTGTTCCAAGTTGTGTGACTTTCACTTGTGACTGACTCATCACTGCATACAAAAAATAAAAAACACATTCAGTTCTCTTCCAAGTTTTTTGTACCTATGGAGGTTTGCTATATTGCCGAGTATGTCCTCATAGAGGGATACTCCCTCAGCCTAGACACATAGTGTGTGTGTGGGGGGGTGGGTAGAACCTGCTCCAAATAATAGATAGACTTTGAAGACTTCCCATGAAAGGCCTCACCCAACCTGGGAAGAAAGGGGATGGGGCAACTGTTGGTGGGGGGGCAGGGAGGAGGAGGGAGTGGGAACTGAATTTGACATGTAAAGCAAGCTTGTTTCAAATTTAAATAAAAAAAGTTATCATAAATAAAAACATTTTAGTTACTAGTTACATGGGATTTCATTTAGTTGCATTTCATTACAGATGCTGTTTTCCTGGGCCAAGTGACCATACTGTAATAAAATTGGATCTAACTTACTGTAGGTTGTTGTACTGAAGTTAAATTGTCTATTTAGAGTCTTCCCCCCCCAAGTAAATGTGTTTTTCACAAGCTCAGTTCAATTTTTTTTTTTTTTTTGCCTGATACATTTAGCAAAATGTCCCAAGAGTCATTATGTAAATTACTTTGGTCTCCAACTCTGAGTTCTATACAAATGTGGTTCTAGCCAAATCACACACACAAACACATACACACAAATGACTTGCTATATCTTAATCCCAAAATCATGACTTTCTAGTTGTCTCATATTTACATACTTAAAAGGGTCACACAGATGACCTCCTCTAGGACAAAGAAAGTCTGCACCCAGCGTGACCTTTTATTTTTGCATATTGGAAGAGCAGGTGACAATCTATATGGATAATCTTAAAATAAAACCACTATAACATCTGCAGCAGTAAAAAAATATATTGTGTGTGTGTACACTTTGGGGCAACAATATAATATATGTATGTAGATGTATATAAACATGTGTACTCAAAAACGTTCATGAGGCAACTATGTTTTACACATATATTGCAATTTTATTCCATATATTTTTTAATTAGGGCAAATAATTAATTGGCAAAATAATTAATTGGCAAAATATAATTAAATAGATTTGAATAAAGATGGATTCATTAATCAAAAGAATAACTTGAGCTGTATGGAACTTTTATCAATGTAGCAAATAGTAAGTACTTAAAAGTTATGTTGCCAAAACCAATTGTCCTTCATTTCTTTAACTACCAGCTCTATTTTTTCATCTCTTAATTAAAAACTTTACATATTATAAAATGCATTTATTTCTCATAGAAGAAAGGAATGGAGGGAGGGAAGAAGGGAGGCAGACAAGAAGGGAGGGAGGGGAAATCTTTGATTTATTTAATATGAAACAGTATACACATTATGTGAAGTCTTGTAGTATTACTCTGTGATTCAGGTGTGTGTGACATCACACATTGATGTTGGCAATCCAGCACATTCTCAGACTGGGAAGAAGACAGTGGGAACTCTACATTTTAGTCCTTCCCATTCATTCTCTCAGCTCAATTAATTTATATTTTTCCTCAAGACATAACAGTGCCTTCGGAGAATTTCTTAAATGAATGTAGATGCTGGGAAAAAGAGATTCTTTAACAGTGAAATGGCCAACATTCTCATGGTTGTTATCAAAGTGAGCATGTCCAATATTGTATAAACATATAAAAGTCCCTTTAGAAGCAAGACAGATTTTTAGTACCTTATGACATGAATAATAATTTTTTTTCAATTTTTTCTCTTTAGGCACCCTTTGAAAAGACCTATGGAGACTTATTGCCATCAGGTGACTGAAATAACAAGGTGTCCATTACTTTGAATGACATCACCTGGACTGCTCATTACCACATGTTAATTTAAATAAATACATAAATTTTACTTATAATAAGCCATCAATCACTGGTGCTATAACAGTGAAGTAAAGTGTTCTTTACTTCTTTTTTATGACAGAGATATAAGATACATCTTCCCTACTAATTACACAACAAAAAACCCAGTCATAGAAGCTAAAATTATACACTTCCATATTATAATACCATCAACATTCAAACCAAATATGGGCATTAAAAAAGTGATGGTTCCTGGATTTTACTAGGTAAAAACAAGAAGTATAATTATTATGCGTCTTCAGCAAAATTAAAAGGGAAAACAAAGAGGTAATGGTGTCAGGTTACAAATAAGATCCCAAATCTGGTATGGGTGCTGTTCATTGTTATTGTATGCGTAAAGGTAATGGAGTTGAATAGGAATGGCTGGAACATCTTCATTTGTCCATTGTCTACAGTGCTGTTCAGTGTCTGATGCTAATAGTCTATAAATCTTTTACAAATGAATAGTTAAAAAGTTAATGTTTACTTGAAGCTTCAGAACTTCACAAAAGAATTAAAGAAATGTATGGTAAGTAAATTAAAAGACTTATTTTTAAAAATGGGTACAACAACATTTTAAGATACATGCAGATTCACTAAAAGGAAAAATTTTAAAAAATCATATCATTCGAATCTATGAACTATGATACATGCAAAACATTAATAAATATCTTGGACCCATTTCCTCTATTATAAGGAATCACAGTTATACATTATATTTATGTATGTCTTACATACATTAAATTGTCTAAAAAATTTAATTTCTAATGATGCATCACGCATATTTAGTAAATGTGGAATTATGTGTTTGAATAGTGGTTTTGCTAACTATATTATGTTTTCAAATTATCTGAATTATAATTGGTTATCCAATTTGAAAATTATATGAAGTTCTTCATAGAGTTTCTATCTAAAAGTAATTCTCTCAGAAAGTTTCATTACTAATAATGTCTGCAACTTTTCAAGGATGTATCCCAAAAAATTCTTCATATAAATAATAAGTGAAATACATGCATCCTTAGTCTAGATTTTATTTGTTAGCTTCAAAGTCCTCCACCAATTTTTATAGGAAATTCTTACAAACAGTATCTACTGATTTAAGTTTTCACACCTTTTCCCTTCCCCTGCCAATCTCACTAACAAGCAGGGAGTTGAAATACTAACAAGGTGATAACTGTCCGAAAGCTGGACAGCAGGAATAGAAAGGGAAGCAATAGCCTTGAGTAATTGACAACCTAGATAATCAAGCTCCACATAATTACAACCTCACTGGATCCTGCATGTAATTCATAAATGAATTGCATTGTTTTGTGGGTAGAACTGGTTCAGGTATAACTCTGAATTGGCATGCTATAATCACACAGGTTTGTTATTTAAAAGGCAGGTTGTCCATTTTATTGTATATTATTTCTTTCCATATAAATTAGTGCCAACTCATCTGATCTATAAAATTTAAGGTAAAATAATCTTTGATTTCTTCTTTACATTTCACAAGAAGTGCATGAAAGCTATTTAAAAATCTTGCTATTTTTCTAGAAATTCAAACAAACATATGAAACAGTTTTCAAGAGAAATATCAAGCAAGCAGTGCCAAATCAAGGCATTCTATTTAGTTTCCTGTAAACAATATTGTGTTTGTACATATTCCATCCTGACACTCTGGACTCTGGACTTTCTGACACTAGGATAAGGTGGGAAAATAGCTCTTGCAGAATCTAACTTAATTTTCTGATTGAAAAATATGAAGGTAAATATAGATAAGGAAACTATTCTTTCATATTACAGTCAACAGAAGATAGTGATGGATATACAAATGCTTATAAATTATGAAATAAAATTTATCTATGACATAAATACGTGGAAATGATAATGCCTTAGAAAATAGTGGTTTCATGCTCATTGCAGAAGTAATCTCCAGTTGGTTTGTGGGAAGCAGCATTTCACAGAGGAAAAAAAAAATATATATATATATATATATATATATATATTCTTTACCAGAAAAAAGTTTTCCAAGATTAAAAGTACATGTTTATTTTAATTTCTTTTTTCTGACAATGAATATCAAATCTTATTTATGAAGAAAAGCACATGTTAAAATATTGAAGAGTATAATTTTATAAGATTATAATGATGATTTTACATTTATTTTCATGGACTATTGATACTAATTTTGACTGTCAACTCCAAGGGATTTTACATAACCATGAAAACAAACCTCTGCACATATTTATGAATGACTCCTGGATTAGCTTAATAAAAATAGGGAGAACCACCTAAATATGAATAGTACTATTCCATGGGCTGGGGTCTTAGAAGAACAAAAAGGAAAAAGAGAATTGAGATACAAATATTTATTTTTCTTCATTTTCTAACTACATTTAATGTGATTGGTTAACTAAAAACCTGTTTCCATGCTGTATCTACCACAACAGGCTACACACTCAAACTGTGGGCCAACAAACTGTGGGCCAGAAGTTGCTTCTGTCAGTGTATTTTGCTACAGACATGAGAAAAATAATTTATATACCCTCAAATTAACTAAAACACTGAGGAGTAGATGTATATTGTGCATGAGGAAAGAACTAAAAACCAAAGAATGAACACAAAAGTAGGAAAAAAGCAACTATATTTCAGATAGCCTAGATTAACTTCAGGGGCCAAATGTTTAATTTTTTTCGCATAAGGACCCCAAACTGAAAGAGAATAGGAACAAAGGCCAATAGTGGATGGGAATATTGGATGATTTATTCTATCACAGAGGGATAGTTGAAATGTTTCACTAATATCCATGCTTTATCTCCAACACTGTTTTCTGAATTTCTCACCTCCCTTATGTGAAAGACACTAACAGAATTACCTTTCACCTTGCATAATCTCTGTAAATGCCAGTTTCCCTCTTCCCATTGTCTGCTAAACTCAAAATGTAACTGGCATATACTACTACTCTTTCAAAGAAAAATTGATGATGAAAGTAAACAATTTTAGAAAAGATTACTATGACAGGAGTGTACCGCTGTGAGTTGCCCAGCATGCCAGTTCCTATCAGAGCCTAATAATAAGTTAAAGCAAAAATTTTGATCCAAATGTTAAATGTAAAATATGAGATATTTAAGTAAAAAGGAAAAGTTTCAAAAACCATTGGTTAAGTACTCTTGAATTTTGCAATTGCATTGGAACTACTATAGGGTAAAGATATTTGAGATAAAGATTATTGAAACCCTTATATCAATTTTGAGTTTCCCTCTCTCAATGTGGAATAGAAAAATGTGCTAAGTTTAGGGGAGTAACCAACCAATATCTGATTGGATTTAAGGTCCACATGAAATGCATCACAAACACTATTGGGGTAGTACTACTGTTCTGCTAAAGGAACATAGAAATGCAAATGATTCCTAAAAACATTCTGCTATACCCATAGATTAGTGCCATCATTAGAGAAGCTTCTCCCTACAGCAGATGGGAAGAAATAGACACCCATAGCTGGACAATGTACAGATAGTGAGACCTTGGAACATTGCGTTATAAATGGGAGGTCTCCATCAAATCTCTCTGTCAGTGATTAGAGAACTCTAGGTAAGAGGGGGTGATTGCGGGAGGTATCCTGGAAAGCACTTGCACAAGAAAGTACTTCATGAATATAAATAACACCAGTAGCACAGACACTGATATAGATAATTAATAAGTGGGACTTCCTGAACCAGAGTAAAAAATCTGTAAGGCAAAGAACACTGTCAAAAAAGCGAAATGGTAGCCTACAGAACCCCACATATGGCAGAGGACTGATATCCAAAATATGTAAAGAACTGAGGTAACTAGACATCAAAATACTAAATAATCCCATTAAAAAATAAAGTACAGATTTAAACAGAAAATTCTCAACAGAAATCTCTCAAATGACTGAAATTTATTTAAAAAGTTTTCTGCATCCTTAGACATCAGGGAAATGCAAACCAAAATGACTGTGAAATACCATCTTACACCTGTCAGAATGTCTAAGATCAAAAACACTAATGACATATTATGCTGGAAAGGATGTGGAATAAGGGGGACACATCCACTGATTGTGGGAGTGGAAATTCGAACAACTTTGGTAATCAGTATGGCACTTCCTCAGGAAAATGAGAATCAATATTCCTTAAGACCCAGCAATATCACACTTGGGCATTTTCCCATAGAATGTTCAACCCCACCACAACGACATCAGTTCAACTATGTTCACAGCAGCATTACTTGTAATAACCAGAACCTAAAAACAGTGTAGATGTCTCTCAATAGAAGAATGGCTACAGAAAATATGCTATATCTACATAATGGAGTATTACTCAAAACATAAAACCAATGAAATAAAATTTGCAGGCAAATGCATGGAACTATAAAAAAAAATAAATCATCCTGTGTGAGGAAAGACAAACACAGTATGTATTCACTCATAAGTGGATATTAGATGTAAAGAAAAGGAAAACCAGACTACAGTCCTCAGCCCCAGAGAAGCTAGGTAATAAAGAAGACCTTGAGAGATATGCATGGATCTCCATGGGAAGAAGAAATAGATGAGATATCCTGAATAAACTATGTGTAGTATAAGGAGTAAGGTTTTCCTCCCACCGCTGGTCTTGTCCTGCCGCTGCACCAGCCCCAAATAACACACTGAGACTCTATATTAGATATAATGCTGTTGGCCAGGTACTTGTTTCTTATCGGCTAGCTCTGTCTTAAGTATTAACCCATTTCTATTAATCTAGTATTTCCACACGGTCTTCTTACCCGGCAGTGGGGCCAGAGTCTGGTCTACCCATGACTCCTCCTTCCTACTTCCTCTTTCCTCCTTGTCTCCTAGTCCTGCCTATCTAGCTTTTGTTAAATTTTAAGTGGAAGTTCTTATTAGCTACGTGGGCCCCATATGTAAAGAGTAAGGTTTTCCTCCTGCTACTGGTCTTGTCCCACCACCGCGCCAGCCCCAAATAACACACTGAGACTCTGTATTAGATATAATGCTGTTGGCCAGGTACTTGTTTCTTATCGGCTAGCTCTGTCTTAAGTATTAACGCATTTCTGTTAATCTAATATTTCCACGTGCTTTCATCTTACCAGGAAATGAGGCATGCATCTGGTCTCCCCAGCCTCTCCATGTTGACTCCTCCTTCCTACTTCCTCTTTCCTCCTTGTCTCCTAGTCCCTCCTCTCTTGCTTTCCTATTGGCCAACAGTGCTTTATTCATTAACCAGTATGAGAAACATATTTACAGAATGACATCTCCCATCAGTGTAGGGGGAGTAGGAGGGAGCAGATGGGTGTGTGGGAACATGAGGGATTGGTATAGTCAAGTTAGGAGCAGGACTGAGTTGGAATGTAATAAAAGAGGTATCTTGATAGAGGGGGCCATTATGGGGTTAGGGAGAAACTTGGTGCTTTGGAAACTTCCAGGAATCCACAAGGATGACTCCAAATAAGACTCCTAGAAATAGGGGAGAGGGTACCTGAACTGGCCTTCCCCTGTAATCAGATTGTCCCCTTCATCTGGTACCTGATGGAAGCAGATGCAGAGATCCACAGCCACATACTGGGCCGAGCTTTGGGAGTCCAGTGGAAGAAAAGATGGTGGGATTAAATAAGCAAGGTGGGCATGTGATCATGATGGGGAAACCCCACAGAAACACCAGACCTGAGCTCGTGGGAGCTCATGGACTCTTGACAGACACCTACGGAGATGGTATGAGACAGACCTAGGCCCTCTGCATCTGGGTGACAGTTGTGCAACTTGTTATTTTATGGGACCCCAAGCGGTGGAAATGGGACCTGATCCTGATGCATGAGCTGGCTCTTTGGAACCTATTTCTTATGGGGGGGGATGACTTCTTCAGCCTTGATGCAGTGGGGATGAGTGTGCTCCTCCCTCAACTTTATGTGCCATGATTTGTTGATTCCTAGGCTAGGCCTTATCCCATCTGAGTGGAGATGGAGGAGTGTATTGGGGTGAGGGGTAGAAGGGATATGGGAAGGAACAGAAGGAGAGTTGGCAGGACTAAACTGTAGTTTGTATACAAAATAAATTTTTAAAAAATAATAAATAAATGATAGAAGAGAGAGAGAGAGCAAAAGAGACAGAAAGAAAGGAAGGAAGGAAGGAGTAATGAAGGAAGGAAAAAAGAAAAAAACAAAAGGAAAAACAAGATTGTGAGAGTAGCCAGAAGAGAAGAAGAGGAGGGGGACACTAAGAAAACAAGGGATTCTAAACACAGGAGGACTGTTATGAGCAGGTTTTCTCTGCTGGCCTTGCTAGTTCTGTCTTAAATATTAACACATTTCTATTCATCTAAATATTTCCATGTGGTCTTATCTTACTACAGAAAGGGGCTGGCATGCTACTCTCTCGGTCCTCCATGTTAAATCCCCTCCCTACTTCTTCCTCTCTCCTCCTAGTATCTTAGTCCCACCCATCTTGCTTTCCTATTGGCCAACAGTGCTTTATTCATTAACCAATATGAGATACATATTTACAGAATGACATCTCCCATCATAGGACCCATGTACATCTCACAGAGACTTTGACAGCATGTACATGGTCTGCACAAGTCTAAGCCAGATGTTCCAGTTCTGAGAGAGCAAGTATGCACAAACACCCATCTATGACCCAGAAAGGTAGCTCTAGTTGATAACTTCTGGTAAATGAAAAATTAGTTTTCTCTAGTGGAGTTTCTGAACCCTCTTAAGGTGAGGACTCATGGTCAGCAATACATGGCCAAAACAAAGTGAACCCAGTAGTACCTTTTTAGGCTCTTCATCTCACATTGTTTGGTTAGTGAAATTTTTTATTGATATTTATTTGCTTATTTTACCTTATAGCTCATTTGTGTATATATTCTGGCTTCTGTTTTTTGTTTTTTTGTTTTTGTTTTGTTTTGTTTTTTGTGGATTCCTGGTATGTTACATGGGTGTTTCTGTATGTATATGTGTTTCTAATGCCTTATCTTTGGTGTTGTACGTGTGTGTGTATATGTGTGTGTGTTTGTATTTGGTTGGTTTTGTTTAATTATATTTTATTCTATTATTATTCTTTAGATGTCTGTTTTCTAACTAGAAACAAAATGATGTGGAATTCAATGTAAGGGGCAGTGGGGAAGATCCCTGAAGAGTTGCAGGAAAGGAAATTGTAATCAGAATATATTGCACAGGAAATCAATTTTCAATAAAAAAAATCTTGCAGAAACATAAAAAAGAGAAAAGGATGCACTGAGTTATCACCACAGTCTTAACAGAAGGACCTAGTGAATGAGACAGATCAGGCTAATTTGAAACCTCTGTGTTACTGGAAGCTCGGGAGTAGACTGATGAATAACTTGTCTTAATAAATGTTCAGAAC
This sequence comes from Phodopus roborovskii, assembly GCF_943737965.1. NCBI lineage: Eukaryota > Metazoa > Chordata > Mammalia > Rodentia > Cricetidae > Phodopus > Phodopus roborovskii. The sequence goes on from NW_026126418.1 coordinate 47,752,693, forward strand.
AAAAGATCTGCTGTCCAATTCTTAACTCTCAGCAACAAAACAAAAGACAGAGTTACTTTGAATAACCTGTCTGTGTATTTTCAGTGGGCTAGATGGTGACCATGGGGAAAAAAATGGAGCAAGTAGAGGACATCTTAGTTATCCATTAATAACAGAAAACATTGGCAGAGAAAATTTGTATTAGTAAATGTTTATGAGACCTAGTAGTCAAAGAACCTTGTCTGCATTATAGTACTGAAAAGAAAAAATATAAACAAATATACAAACAAAATCTTTGTCACCTTCCAGCTATTATGCTTTGTGACCTATGCTCATATAGTTGCAAATATAGAAATAGGTGAGTCAGAAGTGTAAAACCCTTGGGAAGTCTTACAAATAGCAAAAGATACACATGATGGAAAAATTTAGAGACATTGAAGCCAAGATCAGACATTCAAATGCTCAGTTTGAAATACAAAGTTTCTATGACTAGTTTGGAAACAAAACTATTTAGTTAGTGATCAAATGTGCGTTTTGAGTATATGTGTTCCCAATTACTATCCAGTTCTTCTCCTACAGAACACTGATAAAGATTAGAGATAGTTTTATTTCAGAATACTAGAAGTTTTCTTGACACACCAAATCCCCCATTTAAATGAGCAGGACTCCTCTATAGATCTTGTCACATGACTGGAAGTGATGTCTAAACTAATGGGTCCTAAGTTTGTGGTGAAACTACTTTGCCTCAAGCAAATACTATTCCTTGTTTCCAAGTATTAAAACTATATTGAAAACCCTGAAATCTGTATTAGACAATTTATGATGTCAAAACTAAAGAAGAAAGATTGAGATTTAGCTTATTTAGTTTGGAAAAAATTAAGTTTATGTGTATGAACTAGGGTTATACCAACATTGTATATCCTAGATTCAATAACATGGTTTGAGCAGCAGAAGAATGTTTTAAGTATCTGATCAATTTCTTGAAACTTATATCATCTCTATAGTAACTTATAATAACTGAGGTGGAAATCTATTATATATTCTCAACAAAACAAGTAGAAAATAAAAATTTTAACGAAACAGGAGTAATTTCTTGTTATTTTAAATTGTGATCTCCTACAAATGACAAGGGTACCAACATGGTGTTATTTTGTTTTCTCAAAATATACAGTCCTTCAAAAACACAGGGATTAAAAAAAAAGTAAATGAGTTTTTTTTTTTTTAAGATTTTAGGAGATGGATGCTGTACGTAGGTAAGAGCATTACTTCCTGTTCTTAGAGAAATATGAGTCTACCAGTTACAGTGTTGACATGTCTAAGAATTGAGTTACATCATGAGTGCCTTAAATGAAGGTGAGGCTAGGGGAAGGATTTGAAATAACATGAGCTATGTCTTGTGAACTTTCCTGCAGTCTTCCTAAAGGGTATATGTGACAACTTACTAGTTAGCAGAATGGAAGCAGGGAAACATTCGTGACTTCTGGCTTTGTGCTGTTTCTAATTTCTGAAGAACCAGACAGTGACTATAAAATAGAAATATCAAGTTCAGTAGTTGGCTAAAACAGGAATTTTATAGATTCCTTTAAGATATACTCATGTACAAAAGCGTATGTTCAAAAAAGTATGCATAAATACATTTGTGTTTGCTTTTCACTGTTGATGCCAAATTAAAAGGCAAATGAGCAAATTCTTATATTACTTAAATTCATATAAAGAAGAATCTGAAATGCAGAGCTAACTGTATAGAAAATTGTTTTGTAGCATTGCAATAAATAGAAAATAGCGAGGTCAATGCATTATTACTTTATTAACATTAACTTTTCAATCTCTGTGTATTTAATGTTTTTAAGGACCAAGAATACTTTCATATGTCACAGAATATAACACAGTTGTTATACATTTCTATCATCATGATTTCTGGGCCTAGTAATAAAAAAAATACTATGCCCCAAGTGACAGTCATATATATGTGTGTATACCTGCCTTTGGAGAGAAAGGTGATAAAAAATGTAAGATTCTAACATTTCACATAACAAAAGAAAAAGCTGCTGAATCTTTGACATTGAAATTCTAAGAGATAGTGAGTACATTCTGATTGGTTTGGGGTGACCATATTATATCTGGTAGGAGTATGCATCCTATCAGATACCAAATAAAATAAACAACTTTACCAGTTTTGAAGGGATATGAGTGTGACCTACATACCTTTTAAATTATAAACAAGCTTTTATTACATGTCACTCCCAGTTCCCTCTCCCTCCCCTCCTTCCCTGCCCTCCACCAATCCCCTATCCCATTCACTTTCTGCTCCCCAGGGAGGGTGAGGCCTTCCATGGGAAATTTTCAGAGTCTGTCATATCATTTGGAGAAGGGCCTAGGCCTTCCCACTGTGTCTAGTCTGAGAGCATATCCATCTTTGTGGAATGGGCCCCCAAAGTCCAGTCCTATACTAGGGATAAGTACTGGTCCAGTACCAGAGGCCCCATAGATTACCCAGGCCTCCACATTCAGGGGGTCTGGGTCAGTCCTATGCTGGTTTCCCATTTATCAGTCTGGACTCCATGACCTCTCCCTTGTTCAAGTCAGCAGTTTCTGTGGGTTTCTCCAGTCTGGTCATGACCCCATATGCTCATCACTTCTCCTTCTCTGCAACTATAGTCCATGAGTTTACCTCAGTGTTTAGCTATGGGTGTCTGCTTTTGCTTCCATCAGCTATGGGGTGAAGGCTCTAGGATGGCATATAAAGTAGTAATCGATCTCATTATTGGGGAAGGACATTTAAGGTAGTCTCTCCACTATTGCTTAGATTGTTAGTTGGATCATCCTTGTAGGTCTCTGGACATTTTCCTAGTGCCAGATATCTCATTTAATTTATTATAATGGCTCCCTCTATTATTGTATCTCTTTTCTTGCTCTCTTCAATTCTTCCCAGGACTCAATCTTCTTGCTCCCTCATGTCCTCATCTCCCCTCCTTTTCTCCCCTTCTCTTTCTCCTGACTCTCTCTCCCTTCCCCCTCCCCGTCCACCCACTCCCAATTTCTTGCCTCTTTTACCTTCTCTGGGTGGTGGGCCATGTATGTCTCTGTTAAGGTCCTCCTTGTTTGCTAGCCTCTGGCGTTGTGCAATGCAGACTGGTGATCTTTTGCTTTATGTCTAAAATCCATATATGAATGAGTACATACCATGTTTGTGTTTTTGTGACTGGATTACCTCACTCCAGATGATTTCTTCTAGTTCCATCCATTTGTCAGTGAATTTCAAGATTCCTTTGTTTGACTAAGGATATTGAGCATTTTCTTAAGTGTCTTTCATCCATCTTAGATTCCTTTCTTGAGAATTCTGTAGTTCTGAACTTCACTTTACAGGAAATCCAACCACATTCTTCACCTGGGGGAAAAATGGATCTTTCTGGGACAATTTCATTGAGACTTTATCCTTTCAGGATAAGGCATTGCATTTTTCTGTTTCTTGTACTTTATAGGTATTAGATTGTTGATGTAAGTAAAGTAAAACTTTATTGGCAAGAGACAGAAATGTAGACAAATGGATATACCAGATAGTTTTGGATATTGTGTGGTAAAATAAACTGGTATGATTACCTAAAAGTTCTCAAATACAAATGTTAACATTCATCCAGATAAGATATAAAGGAATTAAGAGATTAGTTCACACCCTATTTGGAACAAGTGTTAGACATAACAAATAAAAGTTGAACCCTCTCCTGCTGTCATATACCTGGTCAATGAGGAAGAAGTAGACTATGGATAAGAGAAATGCATAATGTATCATGGGAAGGAAGATTTTATAGTCTTGTTAAATCATAAGTATGTTATGTATGATTCTTAGGGAAATGGGTGCTGTTGAGATAAATCTGTGTTAGTGTTGCTATTCTGGTTGCTGTATCAAGGAGTGACTTTATTGTAGTAAGGGTACAATAACCTACAAGAAGAAATATATGGTACATAGAATCTGAGAGCTAACTGGGCTTCTTGTGTGGATTTACCAACAGAGTGGATGGGGCATGTGAAATAGTTTAGGAAGGATGACTCCAATCTATCTGCTTTCTGTTCAGTAATGTCTTTCATATTTATTAATTGGTATAGAGGACAAGGAGGGTAGAGGGTGGATGGAGGGGATGGGCAAGGAATTAAATTTAGCAATAATTTTTAAAAGGCTGAATTTTTCAAACTCTACTGTGACTGCACAGTAATGCTTCATGCCTTTGTGAATGTTTTGTGTGTCTGATGTTTAATTATTTTTATTAGACTGATCAGCCTACCTTAGTAGCTTAATTGCTGCTCACTACAGTCAGTTCAACTCAGCTGGCTGAAAGGAGGGGCCTTTTGCAACTCTCAAGCTCAGTGTGTTACATAGCATCAAGTAAATGTGAACTTTCATGATATTTTAAGAAGATTACATTTCTTTACAGCTGTTATTTTAATGATAAGTATATTGTCAAAACTAATCTAAGGTGTAAGTAAGGATTAGGTTGATTTGTGAGACTAAGTTTGGGGTTCAGAGAGCTTCTGGATTCATCTGAAGCTGGGTCAGGTGACTAGGTTTTAGAGTCCCAACAGGTACTGAGGGTGAGTGACATCGATATTCCTCTTTTTTTTTTTCCTATTTAATTCAGAGTCCAAGTCCAAATCTGATTCTAACAACTTACTTTACAATTTGCCAACAAATACTCTCCTTCCTTTTTCATAACCAAGAAAACCAAAACACATAAATAAAATTCTATATTATAATGCATCTTTAGTTACCCAGTAAATAAAGATTTTCAAATGGGAGGGAGATTTCTCCTTTGGCCTGTGACTAATTCAACCAGGATTGTTAAGAGCAGCAACCATTCACTGTAGTGGTAAGGCTGTCAGACAGTGTGATTTACTACCTAGAGACTTACAGGCCTTGAAGGGAAATGAAGGACTGGAATGCTTCCCCTATTAGTAATAAACTCATACACTGGGACTCCTCTTATTGCACATTAAGGTATAACTTCAATGGTGTACTATTGAGGTCTAAAAAAAGTAAGTCTCATATATTTATTTTATCTTTGAAATATTTGGAGTTTATTAAGATTTTCTTCATGTCTTGATACATCATAATTAGTGTTCTATTAGCTTTGGAGAACATGTCTAGTTTTACATTTTGATGGCTTTGTTAATTGTTTAGGATTCAAATTCTCTATGAAGCTGAACATTTGTGACCACTGGGTCTACCAAGTGGTCTAATTAAGACAATCCGTGTACCTTTTAACTCATATTTTGTTTTTAAATTTCATAGTTAAGTATTATATTTATAACATTTCCACCTCTTCTCTTCCTCCTCCAGTTCCTGTCATGTGCTCCAGCCCACCAGCTGTCTTCTTAAAAAACTAATATTATGTATATAGGTTATACAACCTACTGAACCCATTTGGTATCACTTTTCTGTACATGTATTTAGTGCTGGCTACTAACTTACCAAGGAAGACATCTCTGCAAAAGACTGATTTTATCTCCAGTAAAATCCATGATCTGGAGCAAGCAAGGTAGAAAGGCATCATGGGAGAAAGTGACCAGGAGCTCTACAGAAAGAGATATTTGGACACGGGTACAAATGAAGTGAGTGCAAGTACTAGCTGGGGAGAGAAAGGAAGGAAGGAGACGTATAACCTGCAGAATGCTTTTAAAAATCCACATGGAAACACTACTTTAAAATAGTAAATAGTTCTATAAGTATTTAAAAATATATCGGGGTTTTCTAAATGATGACAATTTATAGAATGAATATGTATGTATATGTATAATGAAAATATGCATGCTCATATATAGTTATATGGAGTTTATTAGATTGGGTTATTGGATTTTGGGGTACAATCTGGGTATTCCAACATTTGCTGTCTCATACAGGAAAGGCTAATAATCCCATGATTGTTCAGTGCCCCAATCTGGATGTCTCAACAGTCCCAATCTAGTGTTTAAAGACCAGACGACTCCTTCTGAAGAGCTTCTGGAATTCAATATACATTGGAACCTTGAAAAAATTGGTTTTATGTTGATGAAGAATGTCATAATGGTAGAATAGACTAAACTTGCAAACAAGACAAGGAACAAACAGACAAAAACAAGTTTCCTTCTTCTATGTCTTTTTATCTGGATTTCTATTAGAAGGTGGTACCCAAATTAAGGATGGGCCTTCCTGATTCAAATATTCTGATCAAGAGAGTGCCTTGTAGGACTCTCCAGTGTTTTGTGGTTCAGTTCCATATGTAGTCAAGCAGAAACTATGACTAATAATGACACAGAAATGAAACACATAGTCAGAGACAACTGAGTTAGCTATTGTCCTAACCTCAAATATTTACACATGCACACACACACACACACACACACACATACACAAACTACTTAACTACTTATACAACATGTACTAATGCTACACCCCAAGAACCAAAGACTAACAAAACCCCAGTGCCAAGAGTGGGAAATCCCCCTTCCAACTTAACAAAGAAACAAAGAAGTCAAAAAAAAAAAACCAAAAACCAAAAAACCAAAAAACTTCTCAAAACTATAAAGATATTGCAAATGCATGCACTCAGTTAACTCCCAGAACTTGAATGTAAGATGCCATTGCTCAATACAACACACCCTTGAGAAGTAACACTTTGGGGGAGTTGAACTGGATCTTTCTTGGAAGACTCTTTTCTGAGGACTAGCTTTTATAATATTGGAAGTTGTCATACAAATTCTCAGGAAGAAAACAACATTCTTGTTCATTTAGAAAGTGTTCAAACCACAAAAATGACCATCATGTTAAGATATCACTAAGGATGAAATAGTAGTATAATGATTTTGCGGGTAACCAAAGTCTAATTGGACTTAAGAGCTGATTGATAGGAGGGAATTCATGCCTGCCAATCTAAACTTAACCAGCTACCCACAGTTTTGGAGATGATAGACCCTAGAAGAGAACTTACTGTTCCCATTTCATCTATTTAATATTTAAAATGAAGATTCTATGTACATTTGACAGAGAATTAATAACCTCTCAGAACTACAGCATCAACATGGTTACAATATATTATTTACAAACTATAGAAAATGGAAAGGCTTTCTGGTGGTTTCTTATGTTAGGAGTTGTCAGTAGTTGTCTCCCAAACTCTCTGTCTATGAGAGAACTAGATAATTACCGCAAATGTTTTTGGTCCCTTGAGAAATAGAAATTAATACTAATTATCTGGCTGGGCTGCTAGGAAAAGTATTTAATCCTAGCGCTGCATACCCCATTTCAAAACTTCTTTTGAATTCTTCATTCCATCCTTTCTATGATTGCTCCTTTGTTAGACATATTTAAGTTTATCTTTTCACAAGGAAGGATATTATTTGTGAAGTAATTTTTTCCTAATAAAATTTTAACTTGAATGATTTCTGTAATCTGTTGACTGGGCCTTTAAAAATTGATGTCCCAAGAGCCTGTGAAACTAAATCAGAAGGAAGGAGGCCTCACTGCCTTTTAGAATTCCAAAGGTCTGGCCCACAGCTCTAAAGGGTCAGGAGGTGGGATTAACCTCTCACATCCTGATAATGGTTTCAGAAGGACTCTGAGAATTCGGATGATTAAAGAAACCTAACTGACGGGCATTGAAGAAAGTGGAGGGTAAATTGCATTTGTTTAACAGCTCTATCTAATGATACTAAACCAAGCTGCCTCAGCCACAGCCAGCTATATGACCAAGGACTTGTATATTTATACACCCTTTGTTGTTTTATTTCTTTATTTTCCATATTATACTTGAGAGGTTTGTTTGTTCCCTCTCCCAAATGACAATAGTCTCTAATACCATCATGTTCATCTTTGTTTTGACACTGTGCCATCGCCCACAAAGTAAATGTATAGAGTTCTGACATGACAGTCTCAGTGATACTTAGAGTTACAAAGTTGCATCAATTCTGAATAAGTTAAATTATACATTAAATGTAAGACAAATCTACATGGGATTCATAAATAAACCTGTATAAATCCTGTTCTATTTAAGGTTTTGCATTCAGTTTACTGGACAAGATGCTAACTTGCATGTCTAAACTTCCCTCTTTGTTGAAGTAGATGTAAAATGTGATTATAATTAGATTTACCTGTATCTTTTAAGTAAAAACATATTTTACCATAATTTGTTAATAGATGTGAAGCATTAAAACCTTGTTATCCCTGATTGTTTCCAAAGTTGCTACTGATAAATCCTGGGAGGAGGAGGAAGCAAAACTAATTACAATATTAAACATACCTATTATTAGTGCATGACTCAGCAAACAAAACATTATCTGCTAAAAGGATAAACATCCTAACATGTTTCAGAGTGTGCTGCAAGATCTATTAATTAGTCATTGTTTTACATGACCAGGACTCTTTTCCCAGAGGGTGGATCACTCAACGTTTACTCATGGTGATGAGGCCATCAGTTATCTCTTTCCATCAATACGATGAAAATGAATATGAATTATGATGGGCATCGAAAGTAATAGCTATTCTCATGTTCTCATAATTCAATATTGTTTTGTTCAGGGAGTCAGGGCCTAACTTCTTTACCTTGGACTGCTGTGGCATAGTGCCCAAGGAGAACATTGATTTTATAGCTAAAACGAGAGTAGGGAAGCAATAAAAACATCTCAAATCCTTTAATTTTTTCCTAGTCTATATAACTAAAGAATGTGATTTAGTGGGTCTAAGATTGAATCTTGAAATCTATGTTGGAAAAAGGTTGACTTTAATACATTTTCATGATTATATGAATCACAGCAAGAAAAATACCCAGGTAATGTTAAAGTATTCTATAAGCAATGTTGGCAACATAGTTCATCAGTGCTTAAAAAAACCACTGAAACTGTGTCTATTGTTCTATTTCTCCCAGAATTTAAGGTGTTAATTCAAATATTCTGTCCAATGAATTAACTAGTTAACTATTAAATGATTGCTGCCACACAAAAGTGCTTGGTTACTCATCTGAAACCATTCTGCTGGTGTATATCATCAGAATACAGGCATTTTGATTCCTTGTGAATCTAAATTAGCATTTGTTGTTATTTTAGGTTGTTTTGAATAATGGTTCAGTGACAATTCAAGTCAGTTTGATCCAGAAGTTTCATACTCATCTGTTTTAAAAAATTTCTGTCCTGCGTTAGTTTAGGCAAATAATTATCGGAGCAGCACTCTGTCACAAATATAAGCATATTCAGGTTCTACCTCAGGTTCTTCAGACAACAGGCAAAGTAATTATTTTTAGACACTGTCTCTTTGGGTCATTAAAAATATTCTGTTCAAGAAAATAAAGATTTCTGTTCAGAAGTTTCTCAAGAGTGATAGCTAAGTGCCTACTAATATGCTACTATTTGATTATGAAATGAGAGAGCAGAGAATATAAAACTTGTATTAATGGAAAGAGGAGTGGGCAACTGGCATACTATTGATAAGCATTCAATAAATGATGCTGTGCTGATTTTGTTAGGGTACTCAGACCTTGATTTTTTTTTTTAACACAGGTTAGCCCAAGTATGCAACTAAAAAATGCTTGCCCTGAGATGGGTCTCTGAGCTCATTTAAAGGCTAAGTACAAAATCTTGTAGCACTAGCTCATTTGGCCTTTTTGTAGTAAGCTGTTGGTGAACTGAGAGATGTGGGGGAAAGGAATGTTGTATAAGGGTATATGATTTTGATCAACACTCAAAAATCAAGTCATTTATCACAGTATTTCTTTCCAGACAGTTGTTTATGCATTTATGTGATCACTAATTAAAACTAAAATCATCAGAAAGAAGTATTGATGTGCACAAATATATTTAATTATCAATTAAATCAATTTGCAACCATACTCTCCCTTTTCATTTTCAACTTGATTACATACTCAGTATAAACCTATGGTCTCAAAGAAATCTGAAGGAGTTTATCACATATTAATAATAGCATGTTAATACTGCAGTAAGTGTTGTCTAGTCTGTGTAACAAGAAGTAATGAGAAGGTGCAATAAGAGAGAGATTGTGCATATGTATGTGCATTTGATGCCATAAATGTACATATATAGGTATAAAGAATGGAAGGAAGTCAGGAAGCCATAGTAGAAGAAATTAAAAACAAAGGCAGCAAGTATGTGACAGAGGGTAGGTGTGTCCCTCATAATCAAAGTAGGGTCAAGGCCATGAGAAGCAGGAGTACCAGATTGCACTGTGAAAGCCTTCCCACCCTTCCTGATGTTCTCCTCTGCTTTAGATCCCAGGTATCGTATTGCCTCAACTCCTGCTTACTCTCTGATGTGATTCTATGTAAGAAAACCAGCACCTCACCTTCCATTCTCTCTCCCTCTCCCTCTCTCTCTCCCTCTCCCTCTCCCTCTCCCTCTCCCTCTCCCTCTCCCTCTCCCCCTCTCTATCCCTCTCAGTGTCTGATGGCTCCTGAGCCTGCTATGCTGCCATGGGAACCTGCACGAGACAGTAGGCACCCATTACATTTATTCTCTTTCATCTCTGTTTGAAAATGAATTAAGTGTTTTTCCTTTGGCATGAAAAATGTGTCCTAACTCCAAGGTCTAGATTTTGCACATTCGGGATACTTAACTTTACATTAGAAAGCAATGAATAGGTAAATAATGAATAAGTAAACAAATGAAAAGAAAGCATATGGCTGCTAATACCGAAACAGTGTCCAACTTTAAAAAAGTACTAACAAATTGTGATCATTAACAAATATTTACATAAGTATGATCCCTCTTAGTAACCGCTTCTTTTAATGAGAAGTTGCCAATATTAAAATAATAGTTTATGTATCAGGATGTCTAAAATCAGATATTTTGGATTTAAATTTTAGCACATCTCTGGGAGTTGAGCAAGTCATTTCACTTCCCTAAGATTTTATTTTCAACATCTTTACAATGGCTTTCCAGAATAGAAAAGTCTCATTGGACTTAGGGGAGCATTAACAGAAACAGTTTATGTAATGTGTTTATTAAAATGGCTGGCACAATGAATGTTCAGTATTAACACAATGCCATGTCAAACAAGGGCTTAGTATGGATTATACATAGAAGGTAATTTTGGTAACTGGAGAGACAACACTTAGTACCTGTCAGAATTCTTTCTCAGTCTCTCTGTCTCTGTCTCTGTCCCTCTCTCTCTCTTTCTCATTTCAGAAACAATATCATGGAAAATATCATGAAAGTTAGTAACTTCTCAGGAAAAGATTTACATATAACATATGGTTAAATAATGGATCCTTTCCCAAGGAACCTTAAAAGTGAGATAAGGAAAAAGATTTATGAAAGTAGAAATAAAACTCTGAAAAGAGACCATTTTTTTGTAAGGTTACATGCATACTGAGGTTCAAAAATCATTAAATGCCCTGGTATTTTTTTATCATATAATGTACATGATTTGCAAAAGAAATTAATTTATATATATATATATATATTAAGCTGATTTATTTTAGATATTACCCATCTTAATTAAAACATTCTTTTATCAGATTATGTTTCTTTCACACACAGAAAATATTTCTTGTTAAAGCATGCACTGGTCTTTAAAGGTTTTATTTTCTATTTTATATATACAATAGTTATCACACAAACACGCTTTTATATAATTCATGAAATAAATGAATAAATGATAAAAGTGGGGATTTTTGACTTTTAATGCTATTACAATGATATTCCAGAGTGGATCCTTACATATCTAATTAGTAAATTGCACAAATACAACAGGAGGTAGAATAACATGTTATGAATTTTCATCTGTATATATGCAGCTTTGGAGAACTGCCATTTTCTGAAATAGGAAGATTGTTCTGCATAGTAAACAGTCAAATATTCTGTTTTAGATTCAACTTTAATTTGTATGTGGCTTGAGAAGAGTGATCAAATTATCTAATCAAAATCATTGACACTGACAAGAGATTTTAAAGAAGAAAGACAATATTGAAATGAAGCCCGTGGATCATTCTCATTATCTGCATCAAACTGAATTGAGAACTAAAATAGGACATGTGTCTAGCCAAGTGCAGTTTTCAAAGATGCTGTTGACATACACATTTTTCAGTTCTGTGATGGTCTTTGGATTAGCTTTATATCTGATATTTAAAGTGAAATCAAATGAAGCCTAAGTGTCTGGTTCCTCAGCAGTCAACTTCAGTTTTCTCTGTATCAATGAGATAGGATAATCTTGTGTGAACTTGTTTATTATATCTCTACATATACATGATAAGTCAATTTAAATTGGTCTTATCTATGTGCACATCTTTGTAAAAATACAATGGAAGATTTTCTGTGGAAATATGGTATTAGCAAATGTTTCTATAAGGACCTTTGTAAAGTATTAGTAAGTAAAATTTCTTTAACTGTTGTGAAGTTGAACTTCAGATTCTAAATGCTTTCTGTTTTACCAAAATGTCAAATTATTTTTGGTGTGAAAGAGAAGGTATTCTTTATAAACTGCCAGATTGTGTACCTGACTGTTAAATACTGCCAAATTTTACAAGCATACAAAACCTAATTTTCTATAATCAAGAGAAATGTTTACTCACCAGAAAAACATGCAGGATAATATCGCCTTGAATCTACCATATATATTGTTATTTTTTATTTTTTTAAAAAAAATGATAATCAAGGCAAGTTTTGGTAGTTTCATTTTACAGGTGAGAAAATTGGGATTTCATGATAGCAAAAGGTAATCAAAAATGATATAGCTAATATAAATTACTGAAATAAATAGGTACAGGAATACTCAATTTTGTTCTCAACATTCTTCCATTGCTTTCTGTCCTCCTATATTGGTGCCTACCCCTAAAGGAACTCCTTACTTATCAGCATTCAAACCCCCAAGAGATTTTTTTTATTAAACTCAGAATGATCTGATTTTATAAAATCAATAGCACTATTAATGCATTGTAGGTTTCTTAATGCCATGAAGTTAGAAGTTTAATAATTAAAGAGCATTTACATCTTATTCTACATTTTTTTAGAAAATAATATAAATCAATTTACATAAACATGGATATTACATAAATGGTACACTAATCCCTGCATTGTATAAGATTATGTGTGTACATGCATATATACACATACTAATTGTAGTCATATAGAGGTTAAATTTTTAAAGCCATCTACATCTTTTAATTTGTCCTACCAAATTCATTTTTACTTTGGAAAATTTTAAACCTGAGCTGTAAACATATAGAGTAAAAAACAAGATGGTCATTATTTACATTATTTACCACCAAGAATTTTTCTTTACAATTTTAAGCAGTTGCTTAAGAATTCCCATTTAGAGTTCATTGAGTGATGCATGTGGCTTGTTTCCGCTTTTCATTTAAAAGATATTGAAAATAATATGTGTGTTGTGTGATGAAACAATTTTGCAGTTTTACAGAAATACTGAAAATTGCACTTACAGTTTCAAGTAGATTAAAATTAACTTATACGTAAACTGTGTCTAAGTTCTGAGTCATGTGGAAGCATTTATTTTCCTTTTCATACTGGTAGAAATAAGCCTACTCACAGTTTTTGGTGGAGCCTTTATGTCTTTTGTACATAAGATGTAAAATTAGAATGGATGCTATAGAAATTAAAAACCCAATTCTACTGCATTTGAGTGTGTTGTTATTGTGTGTGTATGAGAGGAGACAAAGAGGGAGGTTAGAGGTGAGGGCACAGAGAAGCCACAATAGAGAGAACTCGGGAGATATCCTATGAGAAATGTATGAGAAAGCATACACATTCCATGAACTTATGCAGCCCCCATAACAGATTTAGGTTGATCCAAGGAGAACAATGGAAATATCCCACAGCAAACCAGTGTTTTAATGTAACCTACTATATTATTCAAAAAATATGTTATAAACAAAACGTATATTTATCATAAAACACTAATAGCTAAGCATTTTGAATTTGGTGTAACAATGTGTTAAACTTTCTTTTTTCATGTAAAATTTAAATTAAGGATCTTATCAGAAATGGGTAGAATTAAAACTAAATTTTATTTTTAGCATTCAAATCCACAGGACACAGTATAAGTTAGGGAACCATGTAAACAAATATTAAAATGGTCCCCTCTTTCTTTCATTCATGGCTTCATTAATCTAATGTTTTCTCTTTTAAAAAAATCATGTATACATCCTGAATCAGAAGCATTTTATTTTGTAATTCTAAGATTCTTCAAAAGGAATCTGAAATGAATGTAGACTAAAAGGAAAATGTTTGCCAGAATAAGAATGTTTTGCTTTTATCATCTGAGAAAGCCTGTGTGATGGAGGAACAGATTTCTGAATAAATTAATACCATGATTTTACAAGGTAGAAAGTCATATTCGAATTTAAGCTTCAACGTCTTGATCTTAGGCATTTTATCAAGAAGGTTATCAAAGACCTCCTACACTGAGGTAATCACATTCCTATGAATTTTAGTGCTTAGTGTCGAGAATGTGATCTATGAATCTGGTTGAATCTACTTTTCTTTCTGGTACCTGAGGGCTCTAGCTGCATCAATGTCACTCTTTCTGCCCAGGTTCTTCTTGTCTTTTGTAGCAGCAGTTTATCAGTTAGCTTTATATTAGACATCCCTGAAGATATACACTAAGCACATATATGTACATACATACATACTATATATTCACAGGCAAATCAAATTTTCATGTGCAGTTTTAGTTTGTTAGATTTTAAAATGACTTTCATGCTTACATGTACTTCTCTAAAGCTTTTATCATGAACCCAATGTATTAAATGTCTCTTTTGTTTCACATTTAGGCTTATAGTTTCATCATTCTAAAATAGGCATAGAAAGAATGTGTTGTTAAGGTCTTTGTTGAATACAAAGTGTAAACTTCCAGATTCACAGGGACATACTGAGTGGAAGAGGTAGGTTTGAAAAGAACAAAGTAACAATCTCAGTTAGCAGGCATACACCACAGCTGTATTGCAGTCTGCCCAAACAACTGCACCCTATTACGTTAACACAGAAAAAATATAAAGCTGTGATGGGAGTATTTTCAACATTCTTTCCTGTAAATAGAAACCACCCAATATGTATTGTACATTTAAAATATGTAAATATGGTGCACAGTGATCACATAAAGGGCTTGGAAGATATCACCTAAGGGTGGGCTCACTACAATTTACAATGCAGTTTGGACTTGTGTTTGCTTAAAAATAGTATGCTATTGCTTTTTGATAACACTCATAATGGAATTATTTTGCTTCTCCTGTGAGTTTCCATTTGGAACAGGAAAAGTGTTAGATGATGATAACAGAAGGAAACAAAGCTCAGGCTGATTCTGGGGAGGGAAATTGGTTGCTAAGTTTATTGAATTGGTTTGTTGATCTTATGAAAATAAATAAATATGTAGAGAAGAACCTCTTTCAATAGAAATGCCACTTAACGTGATTTATAATGTGCAGCATTAATGGGGCTGAATCATAAAAATATCATGTGTTAGCACTGCCCTGCATGTCCCGTGGCCTTCATTAGCTTACAGGAGCTCCCGTTGAAACCTGAAAATGCTAACAGAAGAAAAAAAATGACAGAAATCAGTTATGCTGTCCCATTGGTTTTGCTTTATAATAATAATAATGATAAAAAGTTTGGTTTAAGCTTCCATTTATATGTAAAAAGTGAAGAGCACTAGGCTAGGCAGAACAGTGGTGCCAAGACACAGCAGGCAATGTTTAAGAGAAAAAGCCCGGCTGTAAATGTGCACAATATTCCACATTATATACATGTCATTTCTGAGTAGTGTTGGAACGATGTGGTGTCAAATCTGTATGACAGATTGAGGTGAAAGCTGGGAAGAGAGAGCTTGTGAAAAACAGCCCTGACTGAGTGGTGCATCCTATAGGAGTTATCCTGCAGGCTATAAGTAACCAACTTCATCACATGAAGGGAAGGGTAGAGCAGGAATAATTGTCTACTAATTTAACTAGCTCATTTGGTCAGTCTGTTATTTAAATTGCATTCAAGTGTAACAATGCCATCTAGTGATGGGATTCCAAACTGATCTTTTGGTAAGGTTAGAAGACCAGTTAAACTTAGAATCCTAGGACATAATAATGGAGAACCTGTAATATAACTTTTAGTGTTAGATAAATTATCCCAGAAAGATGACATAGAGAATGAAACGAAATGAAGCTTTTGTCATTTATTTTTGTGAGAAGTCCATGCCCAATAGAAAATATCCTGAGTTTACATCTTTCTGTGATCCAACTTTAAAGAATATGTGCTATAGGCTAACTCACTAGATCTTTATAAAATTCACACCAGGTTTTATTTAATATTTGGTTTCTCAAAAAACCAGTCTTCATAAAATTGTATGTAATCAAACTATTTTTGCATACTTCTCTGTCCTCCCCTTCTCAGTTTTTTTAACCTGGTGTAAAGTCAGCTCTTCTGCAGAATACATGTCAGCTTTCTTCACGGTCATAATTTTGTTGTTCTGTAGCACTCAGTATTTATCCTGTAGTCCTGCAAACACCTAGAAGTACCTTTCCTATAAGTTGGAAAAAATACAAACTCACAGTTGTGGGCACCTCCATTGTAATTCTTGATGGAATTTTAGGCAAAATAATTAATAACAAAAACTAGAATCAAAGGTAACAGATTTTAGAATTCTCTTTGCTGGGAATGAATTATACAGCTGGCTTGAACTGAGGAGACAACTTCTTTGGTTTTGGTTCCTTCATAATGTGAGTGACCTAAGAAGAAGTGGTTTCTAATAACCTTCTCAACAATAAGCTACTGGACTTTGTAAGTGTTTATTAATTGAACTTGGTATTTTAAAAAAGGCAAAGAAATACTGTTTGATTGAATACCCTTAGGATTTACATGGCATTTATTTTACCCCCTCTTCATTACGTGTTTTAAAAATACATTTCTGTCTTCTGCGAATCCCCCAAGACAGCGCCCCTTACCAGCAGGAAGTAGTTTGGAAAGAACGACACCCAAATTCCCAAATATTGTGTATAAATGTTTGTTTTCATTTAATTGGACTTTGTTATATAAAATTAAATAAAAATAAATAAATTAATTAATTAAAAAATACATTTCTGAAACATGATCTTTGTCTTCAGTGCATCTAATATCATCAAGCAGCAGGAGGGGAAATAAAAAGCAGGGTAGCATTCAAGGTATGGCTCCATTATCAATGTTATGTCAGCTACCTTCTAGCCAGTTTGATATTGAAGCACAGCAAAGAAAAAACATGTGGAATGAAGATAGAGCATGTTCCACCTTCTTCCTTTCAATGACCAATAATTTTATTTTGTTGCTTTTCTTAAAGAAAAAAAAAATCCATTCACATAAGTCCCTCAGTTTCAGGGGATATTCCAAATGTTGTCAGCTGTTTAGTGCAGAAGCTTCTTAGAATAGAGTAAGGTGCTGCCTGCTGCTATGGAAACCTACATATATTTTTAGTTTATATGTCAGAAATTAAAATATTCATATATCAATACTAATAAACTGATATGAAGTTTTATCTCCCTTTCTGATGAATAAATTGAGGAATCAAATTCCATTTTCTCAATAAACTAAAGGTCATTGGGTATATGCAACATTATTTCTAGAACTTTCACCATTTATTACTCATTTTCTCACCAAAATAACAGCAAGACACACAAAAAAAACAAACAACATTTTTTCATTTAAATATTATGAAAGGAAATTACTTTTAATATTTTACTCTGGTGGTCTCTTTCACATTTGTCATCAGTTAAATATCCTGATCCAATCTTATTAGTAAAAGAATGAGTGACACTTGGTCAAAATCTTTTCTCACAGAGAAAAGTCCACATGTAAAAGTTTGAAAAGACAGAAAACAAAATAAATCAATAGCAAATATGGTGGCTACAAGCTCTGCTTAACCCTAGTGTGGAGAGAACAGATGCTAAGAAGTTACTATCCTGATTCACAGTTAAAAGGCAAAAGCCAATGATTTAAAAAGTAAATAGGCAATGTGGTTCAAAGGGGGGGCTGAGGGAAGCCTGCCACTATTTTGCAATGTGTTTTCTTCGAAAGTATTCATAATCTGTTTTTTTTTTTATTGCAGAGGAAACTTTGCATAACGTCATTTTTGTTTGTATAAAAATCTTGTGGTTTTAGATACCAGTGTGTTTTTTTTTTTGTGTGTGTGTGTGTGTTCTACTTTTCATTCTTTCTGCCTGTTGTTCTGATATCTTTCTCAGTTTTGTAAGCTGTGTAAAATACTGGTTAGATTTTATATGGTGGACAAGATTGTCTTATTAGCAAGTTATCTTATGAATGTATTGACTTTACTATATTTCTGCTAATAAAGCACTGTAATATATTTACACCTTTAAGAATTTTGTATAAAACACTGTTACATAAAAGATTTTAATGTCTATGTCTTTAAAAAAAAAAAAAAGCAAACATTGGGTATACTGATAGGCTGTCAGTCTCTAAAAAAAAAAAAAAAAAAAAAAAAAAAAAAACTTTTGAGACAGGTTCTCATGCTAAAGCCAAAGCTGAACTCACCCTCCTGGTCTCTGTCTAGGTTTACTGAGTGCTGGGATTCAGGGCATACAGAACCCAGCCCAAGCCTTATATTCATTTTCTTGAGCTTTTCCAAAATTTCTGTTTTGCTTCGGTATATGTGAGTTTGTTTTCACAAATTGTTCACAAAATGAAGAAATATATATTTTCTAGGAACATGTTGCATATATTTACCATATAAAATTCATAGTCTAAAGTCTTCCAAAATTGTTGTGGAGAGAGAGTTTTGCAGAACCACAGCAATTCTTTTTCTTGCTATTTATTGATATAGATTTTTATCCCCTACTAAACTCAACAGTGATTTCACCCAACATTTTCTATTGTTTACACAAAGAGAATTCTGATTTAAACAAGTAAAATGTAGAAGTCAATAAGTAACTTTTTCTCCCTACACTTCCAGACAAACCATGTTCAGCATTGTGATATTAATTTTTTACCTTGATCTGAACTGCTATTTGACTAAGCAGATACTATTGATCAGTTGCAGTTTTTGTGCTCCAGACTCATTAATGACAGAAGCCATTGGACTTGGCCATTCTGTAAAAAATGTAGCCTAAACTTCTAAACCACTAAATAGCATCAACAGAGAAAGAAGTTGCATAACTAAAATTTTTGGTGTTTTTGTTGCTTGTATCTTTATGTATCTGGGCAAGGCAAACTTTATTTTTGGTAAAGTATGTGCTCAGGAAAGTCAACATACAGATACAGGACGTACAAATGGTTTTTATTTGAACACAGGTAGTAACTGTGTTTTTTTTTTCTCTACTACTTTGGGTCTGGCCTTACAGTTTTTGTTGTTGTTTACCAGTTGTCTAGTTCAAAAAGAACTGGTGTACAGGCAATGAGGAAGGCAAGGAAAGGGGTCACTTCTTTAAGCTGGCAAATTCTTGGAATCAATGCTAGGGTGGGGTATGGAGGTGATAAGCCAGATGGGGAGGATTAGCATATTTACATAAAAGTCTTACAAGATGGGAGAAAGATCCAAATTCCTTGCCATGAACAGTTTTTATAGCATTTGAAAGAAAAGACATATTTAATATATCTTAAAGTCCATCTGGTTTTTAAAGTCTTTCTTGAAATCCTTCAGAGTGTTGGTTGCCTTTTTCTTCCTACCTTGGATGAGACAATGGAATAGTTTGTTCATAGTTTGCTCAATAAAACTGATTTAGGCCTCTGGTGGAAAGAATTTTCATCCAATCTCTTTCATTAATGTGTTTTTAGGGTGACCTTGCCTCCCTTGGCTGGTGTGTTGACATGAAGGTTGACTGGCCCCATAGGGATTTTAGAGCTGTAGCCTATTGTCAGGGCCTTCCCTCTCTAAAGCACTTGGCTTTAAGAATGACAAAGGATTCTTTGGTGATTGTGGAAACATTTTTCAATGTGTTGTTTTATATTTTAATAATTACTAATTTGTAGCCTGAGAAAAAGGAGTTGTTGTGATAGCTTACAAAATTAATTACATAAATGAACTACATTTCATCCGAAAAAAAAAATCCTCTTGCTGACATTAATTCAAGATGCAGTCATTGACCAAAGGATCTTCAGAGTCTTCCTACATCTCTGTAAAATACGTGTAATAAAGTATGACATGACGTAGAGATGAAATTCTTTGCTAAACCTTTGATTATTGGCATCATTGGCATTACTCAAATATTTTAACATTTTCTTTTTTGTGTGATTCTTTTACTTGTTTCTTTAGCATAAAAGATTTAAAAGGGATTAAAGGGGGCATTTTAATTTACATATCACTTATATGTTCAATTTCTAATTACTCTCTTTGTTTTATTTTCACTTAATTGGCTATCTCGTAGCTAAAACTTGTATGACAAGTGGAGAATATTTTTTCAGCTAATTGTGACATGGGTGATTACATGATATGACATCAGACAACTCTGAAACATAAAACATGTACTTTCATACTTAAGACATTTCCAATAATCATGTTTTATTTTAAACATTATCTGATGAGCTACTCTGATGTAGCCGCATATTTCATGTCTTTTGTTTACTATGGCTTCTTTAATTTTTCCATCTTTTCCTAAAAAAATTTAACTTTTTAAAAGATGCTTAGTAGGATAGATTTTGTTGTATCATTTTCAAATGCTGTGTATCACCAGAGACTTAAAAATATAGAAAGTTTAGAAAACCTTACATAGGCATGCTACATGCATTTGAATGCAAAGATATTTTCAGGAAATAGATGTGAATACATCACTGCTCAGTCCCCAATAATTCCAGTCATAGCCTTCAACATCAAACCCAAATTTCTTATGTTGCATTGCTTCATTGTACTGATGCAACTTTAGCTGAAAAAATGTTAGACTGTGTGTGGGGTGACTTGGATGGGCATATTTTTTATACTTTGGTTCCATCTAGTGGAGCTAGAAGAAATTATGTGTGGGTGTAACTTTTGTCACAGGACAGAACCACAGCTGAATGAAAACTGAGAGCGTGGTGAGTTAAATGCTTTTAATATTTTACCACAGGGTATTGTTTGTTCCTAGAAACTACTATGCTTTTTTTTTCTGTATGATCTTCTCTTAAAATTAGTAAACTGTTTGTGTATGTGGGCCAAACTCAAGCTCTGTCATCTTACATTTTACAAGAAAAAAAAGGGGGGGTTTTTAATTATTTCATTAGTTAAAGTATTCCTTTTAAATTTTGGGCCTGTAGAAAGGTGGAATCACCAGGACTCTTGGCAGAAGAGAGAAAGCAACTTTACCACTTTTCCAGATCATGTGTGTACAGGCTTCTGTGTGTGAGGCAGTAAAAGGGAAGTTCATACCAGGTCCCCTCCTTGTGAGGAGCAGTGATTGGTTAATTTTAGTGATGGAGAATTAGAACAAGATTATTGAGGTTGGGACATTATTTTTAATATAACAATATCTTTACGAATCTTTGGATTCTCACATCAAATCTATGTTTTCCTCCTTTTTCATGTTTTGTTTTTTGTTTTTTGTTTTTTTTTTTTTTTCTTTTTGAAGGTCACAACAGTTCTTTCTGCAGTAAAACTACAGTATCTGTAGCAGAATGTGTGTTTTCTGTAATTGCTTTAAACAGGTAAGCACCAGTGCTCTAATCAAAACTACTGTTCCATCTAAACAGAAAGCATCTTTTTTTTTTTTTTTTCTTCCAGGAAAACATGAACCATTTAACAAACAACATCCTTAAGCTTGTAAAGGAATGCCTAACCTAAAGTAGCTAATGGGAATGACAATGCTGCTTGTAGCGCTAGAAATCTAATTGTCAATATGTAAGCCTCTGAAGATTTTGCCTGGAATAACTTCTCAAGGTGTTAAACTAGCCCTCAAGCACCTCCTGTTCGATCCCACCAAAACAGAAGCCCTCTACACCGATCATCGCTGCTCAATCACTCTTGGTCTGAGCAGGTGCAGATTTCAAAAGGGCTAAACATATTTGACCACCATGAAACAGTCTGCCTGGCCTGTGCCTATCTATACAGATGGGCATAATTTGCTTATTGGTGGGCGTCTTAGTGGCTGTTAGAGATGTGACTCCTGAACTTGTCAGACTATTTGAAATTGTCTTCAATCTCCTGAGAGAAAGGAGGTCTTACCCTTTTGAAGGAAAATTTTCTGAAAAATAACAAGGCCTATATCATACCATGCCCCTCTTGATTCAATTTCTCCTAAAAAGAAAACCTTCCACATCAGGACAGTTTTTTGTTTGTGGAAAAAAGTACTGAGTGCCCAGCCTCCCATTTCTTTTCTTTTCTTTCCTTTTATTAATTCTTTCGATCATAGCACATGTATTGCAATTCATACTGAGAAATTTTTATTAGATAAAATTCAGCCCTATTTAATTTTACTTTAACCTTCTTTTATTCTCGTGAGATAGCATTTATTTGTAACCTCTTTTCTCTGGCTTATTTTCACTCTGAAAGTTTCTTACTTCCTCGTTTTTAATTAATTAATTAATTTTTAGTATGTGATTGTATCTGTGTGTGTGTGTGTGTGTGTGTGTGTGTGTGTGTGTGTGTGTGACTGAAGTGGGCTGACTCACTCCTGGAAAACAACAGAGAGTTCAATACTATTGCTGTACCATATCATGGATGCAAACTATCAGCACTACTTCTCATTGTTGTTAGCCTTAATATCTTGCCTAGGAAGCATATGTCAGTTTTCTTCACTAGAAGAATAAACAAGACTTGTATATGTGTGTGCTGGCAGGCATGCAGGTGCCCATGGAACACGGAAGAGGGTGTCAGATGGCCTACACCTGGAATTACAAGTGGTTGTGCACCACCACATGAGGGTTCTGAGAACAGGTTTGTTGCAGGAGCTTTATGCACTTTTAACTGCTGATTCATCTGTCCAAACTTCTAACTTTCTTTACTCTTTAAAAAAAGACCTTATTTTTTGAGACATTACATCATTTATATCCATCTTCTTCCCTATCCAAGTCCTTTGCACATCCCATCCCCAGCTTCCTCTGAAAATCATGTCCTTGTCTTAAGTTATATCTAGTTCAAAATATATAGTTATTATATAATGTATATAATCATATGAAATATGTAAATAGTATACATACACATATGAGCACACATACACACAGATGTGTATATACCCACACAGCCTGCTTAGTCCATCATAAATGTGTTAGGGCAGCCCACTTTGGCATAGGATGACTTTAGCTACTCTTTCCTCCTCCCCTCTCCATATTTCACACTTTGAGGTGAAGTCATTCTGTGCAGTGTACAATAAAGTTGTGTGCTACACATTTTTTTTTCTAAAAAATAATTCTGTTGTGAGATTTCTATTCGATTAGCCAATGACTTTTGGGGCAGCAAGTCTTAGGGTGTGGTCATTGTCTGCTACTGTGACAATTTATAGGCTGAAGGAGAGAGTCTCTCATTCTGTTGCTCTCTCACTTTCTTGGCTAGTGGGAGCAGAACAGGTGGCTTGCTCTTGGTGTGCTTCAACCCTGGGCAGAACAACTGGATGAAGGTAACTGGAACAGCAAAGGCATCTAACCTGCTCTGATTCTGTGAGTGTTTTCTTATATCTTACATCTAAATAAATTCTGGAAACCATTTACCAGACTCTCATGTATTCACGCTCCAAGTTTCATGCCAACTTTTGATCATGAAATCTATTTATGCATGATTGAGAATGCTTGAGAAGCCACCTGTCTACTTTCCATCATTCACTTATTACAAACTATTTTAATCTCAGAATGGGTATAGTAAAACTTATTTTACTCAATTTGTGTTTTCATTAGTTCAACTGTGAAAAGAAAACATGCTTTGGTAATAAAATTCTAATTATGATGAATGGTTTGAAACAATATTGTTACAGAAATATAAAACTATATTGAATTCTATAACTAATATTTCCTTATAACCAACTTATAAATTCATGGCTTTCTTTGTCAGTTATTAAATTAGAAGTTCCTTAATTTGAATCATAGAGTTCCATCTCCTTTATCCATCAACAGTGTTATTTATGATAAATATTTAGATTATTTCAGAATGGAACCAAAATATGTCTTCAAAGATACACCTGGCTTTAGATGTAGCTCAGTAGTAGAAACTCCATAATAAAACATCTTGATATAATAATTTAAAGTCAGATTTCAAATGTATTAGCAAATGTTTCTTTTTGTTACTGCGAAAATAAATTAAATTATATGTATGTATGCCTCAAACATTTTACAATATAGCACTTTATAAAGTAAAAGAATACAGCTCCTTATTTCCTCATCTAAATGTCTAGTGTTGCCATTTATAATATTTCTGATTTTAGTTCTTTAGAACTTCAACAGAATCCAAGTCATATGTTTTAATTCTACTTCTATATGCATTTACTTGTGCTTTTATTGCATGATTGGTGATAAATTAATCAAATTTATACCATCACCTAGTTTTTTTATTTTTTTTCTCAAGTAAAAGTTTTGTTTCCCTATCTGTTTCTTTTTCTGAGAGTAAGATCTATACCTCCCACTAGCAGATGTGAGGACACAGTTCTGTGTGATCTCCGTGGTGCTAGCTAAAGAATTGGTTTGTTTATTTTTTAACATTTGCTCGTTGATTCCAAACTCTTGGGAATTTTCAGAGAAAATTTACTTAAGATTTCATGTTTACAGCATTTGTTATTCTTTTAAATTTGGGCATACCTTCAAAAACCTGTGGTTGTCAGTTGATATAACAATAAAAATTGAACAAAACACATGTATACAGTATTTAATTATTTATAGTCACAGGGAATAGTGTTTGGTTTGGAAAAAAAATGATGAAGCACAGTGCTTGTCTGTGAATGCCTATATTCAAGTTCAAACAATCCTTAAGCTCCCACAACTGGATTCATGGACATTTTATGTGCTTTGTAATAGTATGGAGGTTTATTTCAAATCTTTCCTCTCTGCTTTGAGTTCCACATTCTCTTTCTCTAAGTCAGCAATGGGCTGTCTAATTTTTTTTTTTAAATATGGTCATAAGTTCTCAAAAGATTTCATAACACAGCAAGCTAAATTCTGACACTAATTGCATTACCTTCTCATTTACCTGGAACCATGTTTCTCTAATCATTAACAAAATTCAGTTCATGCCTAAAATAAAAAAATCATCAATAATTGTATTTATCGCAAAATTAGCATATCATAACTAGTGCTGCTAGTTACATGCATATTCCAGATACTCTAAATGCATATTATGAGAATCAAGGGTAGTGGCATATAAATGCGCAGATATCAAGGGCTATCTTAAAAATAGAGTTATACTGTGTATGCTGTGTATTTGCTGTGTATTTGCATTCAGTTAAAAGCATTTTAAGTGGAGAAATTTGAGGAAAAATGGCTGCATGGGCTGTATATCAGTCCTGAATTGCTGTGATTTGACACACATGGGGGGGGTCGGGGGGGGGGACAACATTTGTAGGACATTTAAAATCAACTAGGTAGGCGGGGGAAATGGCTCCATGAGTAACAGTGGTTGCTTTTTAGGCATGAGAAGTGGAGGTCTGTTTGTGTCTGTATTTTCAGCATCAGAACAGAAACAGCAGATAGATCATGAATGTGCACTGGCCAGCACAGCCTAGCTAACACAGCAAGCATCTAGTCAAATCAGGGATGCTCTCTCAAGACCACACAGAGATGGGCTACAGAAGAAGCTGGCTTCTGTTGTGCATAGGCCCACACTTAAGGACAAGCAATTATAGGGATATAACACGCCCCCCCTCGCGCGCCCACGCACGCGCACGCACACACACACACACACACACACACACACACACACACACACACACATGCATGTACTAGGTAACTAACTAAATAAACATAAAAGTAGCTAACAAGCTTTCCCCATTACAGTGCTTCCCACCCAACTTATCAGGTGGAAGAGTCACTACCAGGCAAACATATTAAAGGACTGTCCACAAGAAACTGATGAACTGTATTAAAAGTGGAAAAGATTTCAGGGCATGCCAAAATAAAATCCTTTAAAGAGAACTGGATACGGTTGAAGACAGGAGTAACAAAGGAAACAGATTCCTTAAAGGTTTAATGATTTTTTTTTTAAACAAAAAGCATATATGATAAACGTTCCCTCCAGTTAAATAACAGAACATAGAAGTCTGGAGCACAGAGCTGACGTCGACCACTGCATTTGGCCCTGTTACAGAAAAGCAATGTTTTGGCAGGAAGCGCTTCTTCAGTAAAGCAAAGCCCATCAGTTTCAGCGAAACATTTCTGTTAATAGCTTGTCAGAGGAAAACGGTGTGGATGTTAGGTATCCATGCCAACACGTGCCAGTTTCTCACTTCTTAGAATATTTTGCCAAGGTATAGATATAGAATGATTTCAGGCTTCCACAGTGAAGGAGGGTGGACTGAAACAACGATCTAAACATTTTAAGCGGATACATTTTTATTTATAATATAAATTTAGAATCATTCATATTATCTCATCTGTGACAATTTTTCTGTCATTTTTTTCAAAGACATGCAGTGGGCTCATTCATTTAATGGAAGTTATCATATTTTCTTTTCAATGGATTCATATTGAGCTTGGCAGTAGGGATGTATATCATGGGCAACTTGTGCTAATGAGAATATGGTGCCTTTTAGAAAGCAAGATATTTTACTGCCATCTGCTGGCGTCAGTGTATAGTAACTCTGCAAATTTAAATCGATTAGGAATGTGTATGCTATGTTCATTCTAGGACTACTCAAAGCACAAGTCAGACAACTGTCCATAAATACAGATGATCTAAACCAATCCTATGCTCCCATACTAAAAGGGATGAGGCACTGTATCCCAATTAATGCATTCCTACCCTTTGCACAACCAGTGACATGCAATACCACTAAATTGGAGTAGGCTTAATTCTACTTCAAAAAGTGTAGTTGTCCTTCATGTTATTAAAGTCAGATGTTGATTCATGTTGTTTCAGTTATGGCTAGGAATCAGAAACTTGCATAGTAATCAGTATTAGAGAAAATCTTATGTAGGTAACTCATGCAGCCCAGGTAAGGAGCAAAGTTAAGCAGAGACAATGGATTGTTGTTGGAAAAGCAATTCTGTTCCTGGATATAGAGAGCCCATTTGATATTTCCAGGATTTCCCCTGTATCTGGGAATGATCACTGCCTGCATCTGAAGCTTGTTATGTCATAAATGTATCAAATCTTTACTCTGATCCATTCAATGAATGAGATAGTAGAGGAGGCTATGTAAGGGCATTTCCTTAAGGTACTATCTTCAAGTCTTGCTTCAATCTCATCCCTGTGTGGTTCATCATTGATTAACCTTTGTTGATAGTTTGTGATCAGATATCAGCAATTGCTACAGACCACACATTCTAGAAATTTCTGATACGTATAAATCCAACACTTCCTGTTTCCACCTTCTGGGGCAAATCTGGCCAGGCATCCTATAAAGCTTGTCTATCTCAACAAGCAAGTTGTCCATTTCATAATGGCACCAGAGGAAGACCAGGCCTGCACCATTGCCATCAGAATGTTAATGCATCCAGTAGTGGAGGGCTCTTTGAACAATAGTAGGAAGAACATTATGGGTAAGTCCTGTAGAGCCAACAAGGCTACCTCTTTCTTCAGTAGGTGTTTCCCACCAACTCCAATGATGTGGGCTAATCCTGGAAACTCAGGGATTCCCAGATCCTCTACCTTCTCACCCTGTCAAATTCACACTCTCTTTTTTTCCTCATTAGAAAACTAACAGGCAACTAATAAATCAATCAAATAGAAAAAAAAAAGAGCCAAAGAAAAAGCACATATGAAACTGACACAAATACAGAGATACAACAGACAAAAGACCTGCAAGGTAAAATGTTAAAAACAAAAATACAAGAACAATGAAAAACAGGAACAGCATCACAAGGCAAAAAAAAAAAAAAAAAAAAAAAAAAAAAACAGCATCCTGAAAAAAAAACCAACATCCTGAAAAATACAATTGAATTAGTTTTTGTTAGTGGTTTGTATACCCAGTGAGATTCTATTGCAGAAAACTAATTATTCATTTGAGAGTGGCATGAACTGAAGATAGATTCTTGATGTGAATATGGGCTTATGTCTATATCCTCTTTCAGCCCTATGTCCTTATCTAGTTTACATCTGTGCTGGTTCCATTCATATTACCATACTCTTTGTATGTGTTGTGTTTTCTTAGTGTCCTCCTTCTTCTCTGCCTGTTACAAGCTTTCTACCTCTTTTTCTGCGTAGTTCCCTGATCCATGAGGGAAGGAATTTGAGAGAAACCAGAGGGAGCTTCTCTTGTGATGGCTGAGCAAGATACTGATCTATAGGTATAGCAGAATGTTATCAGGAGTCATTTATTGCTGCATTCCCTTTGAAGATCGGTATTTTGGGTTTTTACTTAGGTTCATAGCATATCTGGTCTCAGAGTTTTGGCCACTTGTGCAGTGTCAGGATGGGCTTTAGCTCATGTAATGGGCTGTACATCCAATCAGAAAATGGTTGGGACTCAACATCATTTGTGACACTAAGGCACAGACTTATAATGCAAGCAGTTAACCACTGTAAACTTAAGTGTTTGTAGCTGGGCTGGTGCTTGCCTTTCTCCTGTGGTGTACAGAGTAATTCCAGTACCATGGACTGGAAGGTCTGTAGCATCAATGGCTTTAGCTAGGCACCAGCTTGACTTTTCTGTCTTCAGTGAGTTATATAGCTGCTGTCTTCAGGAGTAGGGCATTAACTTCAGTTTGTAGGGAGAAACCAATAGCTTTGGCAATACCCTGTGTTATATGGGAATTTCCATGGGGCCCCTTTGGTCAAGAATTCAATTAGACGTAACGCATTCCTGACATCAGGGGTTTCATTTGGTAAAGAGAGATATATGATTGGAGATTTGTCTCCCCCATTATTTGGTGCTTCCATTTAGAATTTTATATATGTATATATACATATACATATATGTGTGTGTGTGTGTGTGTGTGTGTGTGTGTTTCTACTGTAGTAGGTCTTCATATAAACCCACAAATTGCTCTTAGTTTTACCTGTTCTTCCCTATATTCTATCCCCTACCCCCTCCTTCCATTTATTCTCCATTTCATCTTCCCATTCCAATCTCTGCCTATCCACAACTATATAGCCTATTTCTCCTTCCTCAAGATGTTCCTTCTCTTATTCTATACCTTACTTCCATGGTTGTTTGGATTGTAGTCTGTTTATTGAAGACTTAAAAGCTAACATCTACATATAAATGAATAGATACCATATTTGTCTTTTTGGATCTGGGTTACTTCACTCAAAATGATTTTTCTAGCCCCATTCACATGTGAATTTTATGTGCTAAGTAATATTCCAATGTGTAAATGTACCATACCTTCTTTATCCATTCATCTGTTAATGGGTATCTAGGCAGTTTCCAGTGTCTAACTATTAGAAGTATAGGTCTTAAGAAAATTAGCTTTTTCTATCTTCCCTTTATTATTTTCATCAACATGAGTTATTAGTATATACTAATTAGATTCAGTGTGATATTTACACATGCATAAAAATGAAACAATGGAATTCTATACAACATTATATTGTTAAGAGAAGATGGGCAACACATGCATGAGGGAGAAAAGGAAACTAGAAAAAGAGAGAATTAAGTGAGTGAGATACATGCTATAAAACTGCCAGGGTTGTAAGGCTAAACTAACAAATGATTTCTTTAAGCTTGATCAATTCCAAAGTAGGAAAAGACTTGATTCTATTCCCACCATGTATGTAGTTAAATCAGCATGCACATCATTAAATCGGAACAGCTAGAACTCCAGTTTTCCATTCCTTGTATATCATATTTACTTCAACCATCCATACATATCTATATTGATTTGTTGAAACTAACTTAGCATAGCTATAAGATTTATATTTTGTATTTGTAAAGATATAAAATTCACAGATAACGAAGAAGTATTAATTAGTGTTAGACTTAGTGTTCATTTTTTTTAAAGAAGGTATATTACTTCCCCCTTATTAAACATAGATTATTTTCTCAATTGGTGTAATCTGAGCACATTTTTCCTTTCCTCTACTCCTTCCAGTTCCTCCCCACCTCCTTTCCCATCCCTCTATGTTTAGCATTAGAAAAGAATAGATTTCTAAGAGATAACAGCAAGCACAACAACAACAAAAAAATAAGATAAAATGAAAACAATCAGAAAACTAGGAAAAGGCAACAGAAAAATAAAAGATCCAAAGGAGAAAACACAGTCCCAGAAAACCATTCATTTCCATATTCAGGAGGTTTAATATTTTTAAATAAAAAGAAAATTTTGCTTATCATTAACAAAAAAGTCTAAAACCTATATTATTCTATGTAGCAAATTTTTATCTGTAAGTAAATATAACTATGCACAGTGTCCCATCCAAATATTCATATTTTTATTGAGTAATTTTTACCTTATTTATTTTACATACAAACCACATTTTCCTCACTCTCTTTTCCTCCTATTCTCTTCCCTACCTCCCTTCTACCCCTCATGTCCCCATCTATTCCTCCTCTGTGTCCATTTAAAAGGCTTAAGGCCTCTCATGAGAGACAACAGGTGAAGCAGGATTGAGCTCTACCCCCATCCCTGCCCCCTTGCATCAAGGTTGGACAAGGCATCCCACCTTAGGGAATAGAACTTTTATAAATCAGGGAAACATCCTATAATACTGAAACATCATTCTCATACTCTTGTATATTCTGTCTGCTGGAAGTGAATCTTTAATAGTAAGGTAGCCCAAATTAACAAATACTGAATAATGGGCTTATTGTTAAGCCCATTCCACAAAAAGGGATACTCCCTCAGCCTAGACACAGTGGGAGGGCCTAGGCCCTGCTCCACATGATATGACAGACTTTGACAATCCCCCATGGAAGGCCTCACCCTCCTTGGGGAGCAAAAAGAGGATAGGGTGGGGGTAGGGAGGGATATAAGGGAGAAGGGCAGGGTGAGGGAACTGGATTGGGATTGACATGCAAAACAAACTTGTTTTAAATTTAAATAAAAATATCATCATAAAAAGTAAAGAAGAGCAGAGAGGATTTATTAGAGGTCTAATGGACACAGAGGAAAAACATTGGCACAGGGAAAGTCTTAAGAAAATAGTGAAACAGCAAATGAAGAAGGAGTTTGTGGATTTAGACAAAGTTAAACACCCCTTCATTTTTCTTCTTTCAATAAAAACACATTTTCTTGATAACACCCCAGAAAGTATAATGCATTTGAACATGAGATACAGTCCAGGGTATTTTATTTTTGGTAGGAATCAAGATTAATCAGGGGAAATTATATTTAGGAAATCATGGCCAGTTATCTGTATTCTATTCTTTCATCCTTGAAATTATTTTTGCAATGAAATACCAAAAGGGAAGAATGCTTCATGGTTGCACATAAAATGCAAGCAAACAAGACACAATTCTTCATTTGGAGAGCCTTGATCTGTATAATCTCGACTGGCTAAAATGTGTAACAATCAGAGATACAAAAAAGTGTAATTTAAAATGACCAGCTCTGAAACTATCTGCTCACAAGACAATAGATTTCCAGTAAACAAATTAAAAAGAACAAAAATGTATTTTGGCTCCTGGTCTTAGAGTATCTGTCCATGGAAATGCCTGTGGTGTGACTGAGTGTTGTGATGGAAATGCATTCATTCATGGCAGCTGCATAGAGGTAGATGTGCCAAAAGATAATCCCTAAGGATAGACCCAAGGACTTCCTCTGTTTATTCAGATCATACCTCCTGAATTTCTCATGCCTCCCAAGAGACCATCAAAATTAGTGGATTAGTTTACTAATGAGGTCACAGACTTCATAATGCAAACACCAAAACAAAGCCTATTGCCTGGCTACAAAGCACTGTGCTTTTTTTTTAGGGGGGGGGGCTTTTATATTCACACCTTAGTAACAATAAATGGTGATTACAAAGTATTCAACTTTCAGTATTTTTGTTTTGTTTGTGCCTTTGACTGATTTAATCTTGTGGCATTTTTAAAACACACCCTTCTTGCTCACTCCCAGTAAGTCAGAGAATTTATAGGTTACGAAGCATAGCTAAGTTAGATTGTATCAGTAAGCAAGGAGGCATTTATTATAGACAATAAAAAGTGTATTAAAAAGTTCCACTGAATTTTACATGTGTGAAAATAGGTGAACAATGCTCTGTTTGAATTATTTCTGGCATTAGTTCTATGAGTTGTTTCCATTACACTATTAAAATGCTTGATATGCTAACACTTTAAATGTCTCAAATGTGCATTTAACTTAGATTTAATAACACAAGTTTTGCTTATGAAAACTAAGTGAATTATTGAAAACATTTTCCAAGGTTTAGCAATTATTTAAGAGCTGCATTTACTACAAAGTAATTAGCTCAAATGGCATGTTCATGAAAACAGATTTAGAACAACTTTACATATTGGTATAGAAGGGAAATGTTTAATACCAATATAACTAAAAGTAAGATTTACCAGATCTGGTAGTCATTTAACTTCCAAAAACCTATACACTTATTTTCCAGGGGATTTCCTCCTTCCTTACATCTTTACCTCCTTCCTTTTTTCTTTGGCCTTTTGTTTTTTGTGCTGAAAGTTGTTGAATCCAGGGCCTCAATATGTAGGCAGTCTTTGCTCTACTGGGAATAAATCAATCTCCTCAATTTTCTTTTCTTTCCTTTCCTTTCCTTTCTTTTTCTTTTCTTTGTTTGTATTTAGACAGTGACTTGCTAAGTTGCACAGGCTTGTTTCAAATTTGTCATCATCCTTCTCTATTAACCTTCACTGAGCACTTAAGAATACAGGCATGTGTTGTGTGACTGATCTTTCCTGAGGACACATAGCAAATGTTTATTTACTGCATATAAGGAACTCATGAAAGATTAAAGTAGATACCACCAAAGTCCAACTTGGTTTACCAATGAGCTTTATTGGGTTACTTACAGGAATATAGGAGAGCGGCTACTTACAGGAGCAGAAATGACTCAAAGACAGCTGCATCACCAAGGGTCAACACAATGTGGGTAACAGCTCACAAAGCTGGGAAGAAGGCACACACTGCACACCTTACAGGCTTCTACATGTTGGAAATTGTTCTTTCCAGGTACCTCAGTTGACCTAAACCTCTTGCAGGAAGCTCAAATAGTTTTTGCTTCTTTCAGGCAGCTGGTCCACTCTCAAGTCTCTTTTGCAGTATGGCTTCTCTGAGAGTCTTGTTTCAGCGCATCATCCTCATCTGATGGAGAGACTCTTGGTCTGACAGAGAGGGGCCAAGTGCATCTGGTTCCTTTTCAGGGACATCCTAAAGCTATTTTTAGTTGAACTTCCTGAAAAGTCAGCCCAAGTACCAGGGCAGGTCCTGATCCCATTTCTAGGAGCCCCTCAAATAAACCAAGTTAGACCACTTCACCCACATGCAGGGAGGGGAGCTTGGCCCTGCCTCAACTTGATGTGCCATGCATTGTTGACTCCCATAGGAGGCCTGCCCTGCTTGAACAGACACAGAGGAGGAGTGAATGGGGGGATTATATGGGTGGTGGGGGAAAGTCTTGGATGAGATGAAGGAGGAGAAACTGATTGGTGGGTAAAATAAATGAAAAAAAAAAAACTTCAAAAAGAAAGTTTCCTAGCAAAAAAGAATGTGTCAATCTTAGAGGAAATGTTACATAAGGGCCTATACCACAACCCCCAGTGAAAGGATAAACAAACGTTTATATAGAGATACAGCAGAAAATCTTAAGGATTTTAAAGTAGGTGAAGTTGTTTGGGACAAATAAAAAACAAATAAACAAACATATATTCAAATGTTGACAAGTAGACCAGTGGAATCAAATTGAAAAAAAAAACCCTAATATTAACCCCCACACCTAAGAACACCTGGTTTTTGACAAAGAAGCTAAATTTATAAAATGGAAAAAAGAAAGCATCATCAAGAAATTGTGCTGGCATACCTGGATGCTGGTGTGTAGAAGACTGCAGATATATCCATATCTATCACCATGCACAAAACATAAGTCCAAATGGATCAAAGATCTCAACATAAACCCACCCACACTGAACCTCTTAGACGAGAAAGTGGGAGGTACCCTTGAATGAATCCGTACAGGAAACCGCTTCCTGAACATAACAGTAGCATAGACACAGAGATTGATAATTAATAAATGGGACCTCCTGAAACTGAAAACTTCTGTAAGGCAAAAGACAAAGTCAACAAGACAAAATAGCAGCTCAAAGATTGGGAAAACATATTCACAAACCCCACATATGACAGAGGGATGATTTCCAAAATATACAGAGAACTCAAGAAGCTAGTTACCAAAACACCAAAAAATCTACTTAAAAAGTGGGGTACAAAACTAAATAGAGAATTCTCAAGAGAGGAATCTAAAATGTCTGGAAGAGGCTTAAGAAAATGCTCAACATCCTTAGCCATCAGGAAAATGCAAATCAAAACAATTCTGAGATACCATCTTACTCCTGTCTGAATGGCTAAAATCAAAAACAACCAAGACAGTTTATTCTGGGGAGGATGAAGAGAAAGGGGAACACTCCTACACTGTTGGTGGGAGTGTAAACTTGTACAGCCATTTTGGAAATCAGTATGGCAGTTCCTCAGGAAAATGGGAATAAGTCTACCTCAAGACCCAGTAATTCCACTCAGGCATATACACAAAAGATGTGCATTCATATAACAACAACATCTGTTCAACTATGTATATAGCAGCATTATTTGTAATAGCCAGAACCTGGAAGCAACCTAGATGCTCCTCAATTGAAGAATAGATGGAGTAAATGTGGTACATTTACGAATTGCAGTACTACTCAGCAGGAAAAAAAAAAAAAAAAATGGAATCTTGAAATTTGCAGGCAAATGGATGGAACCACTTGTATTTGTCACAAAAGGACAAATACAGTATGTTTCTGTTATCCCTGATCTCTCCAAGATCTTTATCATAAAGGAATGTTGATTTTTGTCAAAGGCTTTTCAGCATCTAGTGAGATGAATCTTGAAATTTGCAGGCAAATGGATGGAACTAGAAGAAACCATCCCTAGTGAGGTAACATGAGCCCTCATCTAGTAGCTGATGGAAATAGAAGCAGGCACCCACAGCTAAACACTGAACTGAACTCCTAGAATCCATTTGCAGAGAAAGAGGAATGATGTGCAAAGGGGTCAAGACCAGGCTGTAGAAACCCACAGAAACTGCTGACTTAAACAAGGGGGAGCTAATGGCCCCCCCAAACTGATAGCTGGAAACCAGCATAGGAGTAACCCAGACCCCCTGAATGTGGGTCTCAGTTAGAATGCCTGGCAGTCTAAGGGACCTCTCTCAGTGGAACCAGGATGTATCCCTGGTGCATGAAAGGACTTTGAGAGCACATTCCCCACAGAGAGATACTCCCTTAACTGACAGGAGGGAGGGCCTAGGCCCTACCACAAATGACTTGACAGATTTTGACGATCCCTCCTGGAAGGCCTCACCCTCCCTGGGGAGTAGGTGAGGAATGGGATGGGAGGGTGGTGTGGGGAATATGATGATGGGAGGAAGAGGGAACTGGGATCAATATGTAAAATAAGAAAAGTTAGAACAACAACAACAACAATAAGTACAAGAAGCCTAGACATAATATGGGCTCAGCTCTCAGGCTGTCAAAATAAAGGAAATTAATGATACAAATTAAAGAAAATGTTGATATTTCAGAACCCATTTAAATCAATAGATTTTTATAATCCTAAGAGATCACTGAGAAAATGAATTTTGTTTTGAAACCTAAGCCATTGTTTTGTTATGATTAGAAGGATTTGAATGGCAGGTATCTACCAAAGAATATATCCTTAGAATGTAAAGAATGACTGTAAGTCAACATTAGAAACATGGGGCAGTCTGGACAAGAAATCTAAATCTGTTAAGAAATTTCATGTTCTCCCCCCCCACCCGGTGTGTGTGTGTGTGTGTGTGTGTGTGTGTGTATGTGTGTGTGTGCCTGGTAGCTTTCCTTAATTATGTGTGTGATAGATAGTGTCAGAAGGCACCATGAAAATGTCAAGTTAAAATAGCAGAGTATCTCTCTGAACTAAAAAGAATGCCTTTAAATTAAAGTTTTAGCACTGAGTCTTAAGAACCATTTTGTCACCATATAATGCATTACTTAATATACTGGGTTAAACACTTGTGACCAAAAGTTCTCAATGATGTGTGTGTGTGTACGCATGCATGTGCATTTCTTTTCTGTTTGCTAAAGCAGAGATAAATATCTACACAGCCTCATTCTTTGAAATGGTTTTATTTATCCTTTTACTAATTGGCCAACAGAAATACTGTCCTTAAAATCCTGGCTCTATGTAACTACACTGGCTCTATGTAACTACACTTATAATCAGAAACCCTTTATTCTTAGCCCAAAGGCTTTTCTTATTTTGCCCAAGGCACTCTTTAGGTCAAATCTCTAGGATATAAGCTCAAGGATAAATGAAATACTGAGCACCATTGTTCTCCAAGATCATCTTTACCATAGCAGCTTGCTCTCTGTCATTCATTCCTTGTCATTTCTGCCTTATGAGTAGTTCATAAATTTATTGATCCACCTAAGTATGCTGAAAACCTGTTATACTTATTTCAGTTAGCACTCTCATCAAGCTGTATGGAGAAAAACATTCAATGGCTTACTTTTTATCCATATTACCCAGGAATGCCATTCTGATTTTTGATTATAATTTTTACCTCAATGCTAATTTGCTGCTAAGTCTCTGAAAGTTCAAAATTAAATAAGGTATGCCTTTCACTTCAATGCCATCTGTTTAACATTTTGCTTAGCTAATATATGCTTTAGTTCAAGAATTATTATGCCAAATATTAAGATATCCACACACGGTACAACAGGGAAAATGAAGGTTTATACCAAGTTCTATGAAGGATGGAAGACATACTCTCTTACACTATAACTAAAGGTACTGACATTTATTATTTGGATACTATCTTTGAGAAATTCTTTGATACCAATTACTAACAAATCCAAACTGTCCAATGAAAAGACATAGTTAGAAACTTCATGTGTTTGTACTAGATCTTTATGCATATATAATATAAAGCCAGGTATGTGTGGCTATAGTTTGTTATATATCACTATGCATACCCAATATAAAGTCAGTCATGCAAATCTATGCTTTGTATGTTTGTTATATGTATCTGTATACATATCTGAAATAATGTCATAAATGTATACCCTTACTTTGTATGTTTGTGATACATATCTTGGTATAAGTAATATAAAGTCAGGCATGTATAGTAATAGCAAAATGTTATCATAAAGAAATACCCATAAAGACATGATTCTTAACAGACTCAAACTGAAAATAGTTCAAAATGTCAACAACAGTAGAAAACATATCTTAGTTTATTCATGCCTCAGAATATTATATAACAGTTTAAATGTCTGCTGCATTCTGCAATGTGGGTACTGTTAGGAACTAGCAGCCAGCTGACCCCCGCCCCGACGATGGGCAGGACGCTCATGGCCGTGTCATCTCTATGTCAGCCTTACCTGGCTGCCAGAGGACTCAGTTAAGCATGCACAAGCCTCTTTTTAAAGCAAGCGCGTCAAGTGCATCGCTCTCTCTGCTCTCTCTCTGGTTTCTCTCTTTCCCCCTCCTGCTCTCTCTCTCTCCTGCTTTCAGTTGGCCACCAGCTACCCCTTCTTTCTCTCCCTTCTCTCAATAAACTCCATGTGGGCACTGAGTCTCGTGTTTATGTTTCTTAGGCATTAGCTGCAGCAAAAGAACAACAGGTACATTTAAAATAATAATGTTTAGTGTAACAAATCAGACAAAATAGTATTCATTGTAATGATAGGTCCTAAAGTTCATAAATGATTGAAAACCAAAGTGTTAGTTGACTTGGACACAGGTTTTGGCAATATATGAACTACTCTTACTTTTGTTACCTTGACTTCCTGTTTTATTATTTATTTTTTGTTTATCTGTTTAGTTATGGTGTCCCTCTGTAATTCTGGCTGTCAAGGAACTCACTATATATGCCAGTCTAGCCTTGAACTCATAGAGATCCACCTGTTTGAACAGCTCCACATAACAAAGAAGTATAATTATGAAAACAAGAAGTCTTTGTAAGCCACAGAATTTCCCAGTGCAGCCTGCCTGGTTTTGCTTTATCTGTGTACTTCCAGAAGCAAGCTTGTCTCATCTGTAAACAGCTTCCCTGAAACTCCAGGCAGTGAAGTTTTTTTTCTTGCAGTAACTTAGCAGAAGTTCCATGAGATTGGTCTCAGGCCCATAGCTGCAGTTAATCACTAAACTTCCACTAGCCTCACTGTTTCCTCTCTTTTTCTACCTCAGATTTCCTTCCCTTTGACTAGCATCTCTGCTACACTTGGGTTATTTAGGTTGAGATATGGCCTATGGACACCATGCCCTCTGAGAATGACATTGTGTGTTTCCTGTCAGAACTATTCAGGGCATAGCAAGAGTTCCTATACTGAGCGAGTTGTATAGCTCTCAGCACACACTTCCTTTTTCCTACTGTGAAAGTAGCTTCATTTCTTCCTGATGACTGGGGCAGGTGCTCTTCGATAATGCTGAAGGATTTTCTTAGGTGTGCTTTTTGGAAAAAAAAAAATGCTAAGGAGACAGAGCAGCAAATATAAATTGAAGAAGGATTTAAGAGAGTCTTACCATCCTCTACAGTAATGTTTTCCCCTTGATAATCAAGATTTGAAGTCCAAAATATCATAATATCGAGAAAGTGAGAATTATAAGTTCTGCAAGTAAGGACTGCAACTGAGTGGATTTTAAATTATTTTCTTCCTTTGCTTTCATATATACTACAAAATCAACTAAGCCATTGCACTACAGAATGACGTAGTGTGTGT
The DNA here is from genome assembly GCF_943737965.1 of Phodopus roborovskii. Classification (NCBI taxonomy): domain Eukaryota; kingdom Metazoa; phylum Chordata; class Mammalia; order Rodentia; family Cricetidae; genus Phodopus; species Phodopus roborovskii. Next base: position 47,791,533 of record NW_026126418.1, read on the forward strand.
CCTCTTCAGACTATGCTGCATTACTTCACTAGTATAAAACTCCAAAGGGCTTTCACAGGTAGCCCATCAAAGGTTCTTCCTCTGTTCTGGTGGCTCTGGGTCTTTCAATATTTCATGAGCCAGTGTTTCCTAGATGATAGATGCATTGTCTTAGTCCTTACTTAATCTATATTCCTGTTTTCTGAAGTGACATTATAAACAATCTCTCTCACATTAGGCTTCCTCTGTAAAATACAGACAGTGGCACTTGCAAGGGCCTGGTGGCCTTGTAAATCAGACCAATTTGTTTATCCATGGTGATTAGCATTTTCTTTTTCTTTTCCTTTTTTTGAATAATTTATCAATATGAGTCCTATTTGGTTCTTGTTCTAATGGTTTTTTTATTTGTAAGTAACTAAGAGATTTATGATTTCTTTCCCATTGCCCACAGGTCTGTTTATAGTATTACCTAAAATCCCTTTCCATATGAAATAAACTGGAAATTAGCTGGAGCCATGATAAGGCCCCATCTTCCTGTACTGTGTTTTTTTTTTTTTTTTTTTTTTTTTTTTTTTTGAGCAGTATATCCTGAATGGCCTGGAATTTAACAGTTTTCTATTGCCTTGGACTGAATATTAAGCCAAGTTATATGTGAACCAAATCAGGACATTTCTCGTTATTTCTACTAATTCCAAGAGGTATTCTCCAATCAAACATCAATAGGTAATCCTGAAAAAGAACCAAAGAAACAGTATTGAGTAACATAGATGTCAAAACTTATCAATGAAATTGTGTATTATGTGTACCTTTGGGTGAGCTTATACCAATATTCAGTACATCACTTTGGCCTTGCACTGAATTGAATATATTCAGAAAGGTGCTTAATTAATTGGATATAGAAGGCAACATCTCATGAGAGTTATTCCTTCATGTTCATTTAATGTTCCAGGATCAAATATACTTGTGTAGACTAGTAACTTGCTAGAGGGTATGAGCAGGTTTCTTTTTCTTTTCTTTTTTTTTCTTCACCTCTATTCAGCTTTTCTTTTTTTTTTTTTCTTTTTTCTTTTATGTACGTATGTATGTATGTATTTATTTATTTATTTATTTTATATAACCAAGTCCATTTAAATGAAAACAAATTTTATAGACAATATTTGGGAAATTAGGCGTCGTTCTTTCAAACTACTTCCTGCTCGTAAGGGGCGCTGTCATGGGGGATTCTAAGAAGATGCAGAAATCCTGGCTGTAGTCTTCAAGGCTGCCTTGTCCAGCTGTTTTGAATGTAGGATCACCTGGTACTCTGTTTCAGGTGGTCTGGCTTGATCAAACCATATTAGTCTGGAAGGAATCCACAGCTTTTCATTTTCTTTTTCCTTTTTTTTTTTTTTTTAATGAGTGTAAAAACAAACTTTTATTCAAGCTTTGTATCCTAGTACCCAATACATCAAGGGAACCTATAAAATATTCTAATAAATGTAGAATTTATTCAACAATTAACAGTAATATATTCATAAATAATTGTATAGCATAGTACATTTTGGGTTTTTACTTTTTTTATTTATTTTATATAACCAAGTCCATTTAAATGAAAACAAACATTTATGGACAATATTTGGGAATTTAGGCTTCGTTCTTTCCAAACTACTTCCTGCTGGTAAGGGGCACTGTCATGGGGGATTCGAAGAAGATTCAGAAATCCTGGCTGTAGTCTGTTAGGCTGCTTTGTCAAGCAGTTTTGAATGTAGGATCACCTCCTACTCTGTTTCAGGCGGTCTGGCGTGATCAAACCACATTAGTCTGGAAGCAATCCACATCTTTTCATTTTCTGTGGAAACAAAAATAGAAATCCTTTTCCCCAGTAACTTGTCCTTCAACTTAAATTTAGGAGTCAAACCATTTTTTTTTTTTTTTTAGTTTAATATATTATTTTACATGTCGATCCCAGTTCCCTCTCCCTCTCTCCCCCCCACCAGCCCTCCCTCCCTCCTTCCCTCCCTTTTTACCCTCTAGGCCCTCTCACAAGCACTCAAACACCCTCCCCTCCCATCTCCCCACCCCAATTCCAGATGTAGGTGAGTGCCATCCAATTGGGGTCATGTAGACCTGACAGGTCATGTGAAGTATTGACTAGGGCTTTTCTCCTGTCCGTAGATTAAGGCAGTTATCCCTCCATGGGGGATGTGTTCCCAAGGTCATTTTGTGTAGCAGGGATACATCCAGGTTCCACTGTCTGAGGTCCCTTAGACTGCTCAGTATTTCTGGCTGAGACCCATATTCAGGGGGACTTGAGTCAGTCCCATGCTGGCTTCCCAGCTATCAGTCTAGTGGCCCTTAGATCCTCCTTGTTCAGGTAAGCTGTCTGTATGTGTTTCTGCAACCTGGTCTAGTCCTCTCATATGCATCTGGGTTCTAGTTCGACTCAGTGTTTATGTATGGGTGTTTGCTCCTGTTTCCATCAGGCATTAGTTGAGGGCTCCATGGATAAGTTAGTTGTTGATCTCACTCTCCGGGAAGGGCATTTATGATAGCCTTTCCACAGAAGCTGAAATTGTTAGTTGGCAGCAGTCTTGTAGTTCTCTAGACCTTTTTTTGTGTTCAAATTTATCTTCAAACAAATATTGGCTCAATCTTTTATGTTCCTCTCTCTCTCTCTCTCTCTCTCTCTCTCTCTCTCTCTCTCTCTCTCTCTCTCTCTCTCTCTCTCTCCTGTCTTCTATTCCTAACCAGGCTCAATCTTCCTGGTCGCACATGTTTTCCTTTCCTCCCCCTCCATTTCTCCTACTTCTCTCTCCATTGGCTGCCCCCCCTCACTTCTCCAGAGCTCTGGGGGACTTGTCCCTTCCCGGTTCTGTGAGGGACTTTATATGAATCTCTCAGAATACACCCTGTAACCTAGTGAATTATAGGCTGGTGATCTTTGATCTAGGTCTAAAATCCATATATGAGTGAGTACATACTGTGTTCCTCTTTTTGTGACTGGGTTATCTCATTCAAGATGATTTCTTCAAATGCCATCCACTAGCCTGCGAATTTCAAAATACCATTATTTTTTTTCTGCAGAATAATATTCCATTGTGTATATGTGCGACATCTTCATTAACCATTCTTCAATTGAGGGGCATCTAGGTTGCTTCCAGGCTCTTGTTATTACAAATAGTGCTGCTATGAACATAGTTGAACAGATGTCTTTGTTGCATGGATGTGGATCATTTGGGTATATGCCTAAGAGGGGGATTGCCGGGTCCTGTGTTAAACTAATTCCCATTTTCCTGAAGAACTGTCATACTGATCTCCAAAATGGCTATATGAGTTTGCACTCCCACCAGCAGTGGAGGAGTGTTCCACTTTTTCCACATCCTCTCCAACATGAGTCATCATTGGTGTTTCTATTTTAGCCATTCTGGCAGGAGTAAGATGGTATCTCAAAGTTGTTTTGATTTGCATTTCCCTGATAGCTAAGGATGTGTTGCTTTTTCTTAAGTGTCTTTCATCCTTTTTGATTTCCTCTATTGAGAATTCTTTCTTCAGTTCTGTATCCCATTTTTAATAGGATTATTTGGTGTTTTGTTGACTAGCTTCTTGAGTTCTTTGTATATTTTGGAGATCAGCCCTTTGTCAGATATAGGATTGGTGAAAATCTTTTCCCACTCTGTGGGCTGCCTTTTGGTCTTGTCCACTGTGTCCTTTATCTTACAGAATCTTCTAAGTTTGAATATGTCCCATTTATTAATTGTTTCTCTAAGTGTCTGTGTCCCTGGAGTTATGTTCAGGAAGCGGTATCCTATACCAATTTGTTCAAGGGTACCTGCTAATTTCTATTCTAAGAGGTTCAATGTGGCTGGATTAATGTTGAGGTCTTTGATCCATTTGGACTTGAGTTTTGTGCATGGTGACAGACATAGGTCTATCTGCAGTCCTCTACACACTTTCATCCAATTGTGCCAGCACCATTTGTTGAAGATGCTATCCTTGTCCCATTGCATAATTTTAGCTGTTTTGTCGAAAATCAGGTGTTCAAATCGAATTTTCAATTCGATTCCATTGGTCTACCTGTCTATTTTTATGCCAATACCAGGCTGTTTTCAGAAGTATAGCTCTATAGTAGAGCTTAAAGTCAGGAATGGTGATGCCTCCTGAAGTTCTCTTATTGTATAGGGTTGTTTTGGCTATCCTGGGTCTTTTGTTTTTCCATATAAAGTAGATTATTATCCTTTCAAGGTAGGTGAAGAATTGTGGTGGGATTTTAATGGGGATTGCATTGAATCTGTAGATTGCTTTTGGCAAGATTGCCATTTTTACTATGTTTATCCTACCTATACAAAAGCATGGAAGATCTTTCCATTTTCTGGTATTTTCTTTAATTTCTTTCTTTAGAGCCACAAAGTTCTTATTATATAGGTCTTTTACTTGTTTGGTAAGCGTTACACCAAGATACTTTATGTTGCTTGTGGCTATTGTAAAGGGTAATGTTTCTCTGATTTCTTTCTCTTTCTCTTTGGAGTCTGAAAAAAGTAGGACTACTGATTTTTTTAAGTTTACCATGTATCCTGCTAGTTTGCTGAAGGTGTTTATCAGCTGTAGGAGTTCCCTGGTAGAGTTTATTAGGTCGCTTATGTAAACTATCATATCATTTGCAAATAGAGACAGTTTGACTTCTTCCTTTCCAATTTGGATCCCCTTGATCTCCTTTTGTTGTCTTATAGCATTAGCTAGAACTTCTAATACAATATTGAAGAGATATGGAGAGAGAGGGCAGCTTGGTCTTGTTCCTGATTTTAGAGGAATTGGCTTAAATTTCTCTCCATTCAGTTTGATGTTGGCAGTTGGCTTGCTGTATATTGCTCTTATTATGTTTAGGTATGTTCCTGTTATCCCTGACCTCTCCAAGGCCTTTATCATGAAAGGGTGTTGAATTTTGTCAAACTCTTTTTCAGCATCTAGGGAGATAATCATATGGTTTTTCTTTTTCTGTTTGTTTATATGGTGGATCACATTGATACATTTTCGTATGTTAAAATATCCTTGCATTCCAGAGATGAAGCTTACTTGGTCATGGTGGATAATTTCTGTGATGTATTCTTGAATTCAGTTTGCTAGTATGTTATTTAGTATTTTTGCATCGATGTTCATCAGGGATATTGGTCGGTAGTTTTCTTTCTTAGTTGTGTCTATGTGAAGCTTGGGTACCAAGGTTATTGTGGCCTCATGAAAAGAGTTCGGCAATGAACCTTCTGTTTCTATCTTGTGGAACAGTTTGAGGAGTAGTGGTATTAGGTCTTCCTTGAATGTCTTGTAGAATTCTGCATTGAATCCATCTGGCCCTGGACGTCTTTTGGTTGGAAGGCTTTCAATGACTGCTTCTATTTCATTGAGGGTTATATGTCTATTTAAGTTGTTTGTCTGTTCTTGATTTAACTTTGGTATGAGATAGTTATCCAGAAATTTGTTCATTTCCTTTGAATTTTCAATTTTTGTGGAATACAGATTTTGAAAGTATGACCTGAAAATTGTCTGGATTTCCTCTGTGTCTGTTGTTATGTTCCTCTTTTCATTTCTGATTTTGTTAATTTGCATGTTTTCTCTCTGATTTTTCAATAATTTGGATAAAGCTTTGTCTATCTTGTTGATTTCCTCAAAAAACCAACTCTTTGTTGCATTGATTTTTTGTATTGTTTTCCTGGTTTCTATATGTTGATTTCAGCCCTCAAGTTGATTATTTCCTGGCGTCTACTCCTGCGTGGTGAATTCGCTTCTCTCTGTTCTAAGGTTTTCAGTTGGGCTGTTAATTCTCTTATGTGACTATCTTCTGTTTTCTTCATATGGGCACTTAGTGCAATGAACTTCCCTTGTAGCACTGCTTTCAAGGTGTCCCATAAGTTCGGGTATGTTGTGTCCTCATTCTCGTTGAATATTAGAAAGTCCTTAATTTCTTTCTTTATTTCTTCTTTGACCCAGGAGTGGTGCAATTGCACATTGTTCAGTTTCCATGAGTTTGCATGTTTTCTGCTATTTGTGTTGTTGTTGAATTCCAATTTTAAAGCATGGTGGTCTCATAAGATGCAGGGGACTATTCCTATTCTCTTGTATCTGTTGAGCTTTGTTATGACACCTAGTATGTGGTCGATTTTATAGAAGGTTCCATGTGAAGCAGAGAAGAAGGTATATTCTTTTGTCTTTGGATGGAATGTTATATAGATGTCTGTTAACCCCAGTTGAGACATGACTTTTGTTAGTTCTTTTGTTTCTTTTTTGAGTTTCTGATTTGTGGTCCTGTCTGGTGTTGAGAGTGGTGTGTTGAAGTCTCCCACTATAAGTGTGTGAGGGTTTACATGAGCTTTGAGTTTTAGTAGTGTTTCTTTTATGAATGAGGGTGACTTTGTATTAGGGGCATAGATGTTCAGAACTAAGACTTTGTGTTGATGGATTTCTCCTGCGATGAATATGAAATGGTGTTGTGTGTCAGAGACCAAGCAGGTGGAAATTGTGGGTGGTCCCTCATGGATAGGCAGGTCTCCTTTGTTCAGAGTTGCTCTGAGAAGTATCCGAAGTAGGGTGGACTGTTGGCTCCACCCTCTATCCCAGTGCTCAACCAGAGCGGCAGGACTATGGGTAGGGTAGGGCACAGGGTAAGGGGTGCAGGCTCATGGTGGGGATGCGTGGGGGTGTATCAGAGCTCCAAGGGTGCTCTCGATGGTGACAGGAGACAGGAGTAGCAGGATCAGAGGCCATCCCAGGCAGTTCAGGGGGGAGAGTTTGTAGGGGAGAGGCAACCCCCATTGGTCCCAGACTCACCTCTGGCCAATAGCTGGCGGAAAAGCCAGCTTTTCATTCATTCATAGAAATCCTTTTCCCAAGTAATGTGTCCTCGAACTTAAATTTTGGAGTCAAAGCATTTTTTATTTAATTTATTATTTTACATGTTTATCCCAGTTCACTCAACCTCTCTCCCTCCCTCTCCCTCCATCCCTGGCTTTTACCCTCTCTGCCCTCTCACATGCACTCTAACCACCCTCCCCTCCCATCCCCCCACCACAATTCCATATGTAAGTGAATGCCATCCAATTGGGGTCATGTAGACCTGACAGGTCATGTGAAGTATGGACTAGGGCTTCTCTCCTGTCCGTAGATTAAGGCAGTTATCCCTCCATAGGGGATGTGTTCCCAAGGTCCTTTTGTGCAGAAGGACTGCTCAGTCCTTCTGGCTGAGACCCATATTCAGGGGGACTTGAGTCAGTCCCATGCTGGCTTCCCAGCTATCAGTCTAGTGGCCCTTAGATCCTCCTTGTTCAGGTAAGCTGTCTGTATGTGTTTCTGCAACTTGGTCTAGTCCTCTCCGTCTGCATCTGGGTTCTAGTTCGACTCAGTGTTTATGTATTGGTGTTTGCTCCTGTTTCCATCAGGCATTAGTTGAGGGCTCCATGGATAAGTTAGTTGTTGATCTCACTCTCCGGGAAGGGCATTTATGGTAGCCTTTCCACGGAAGCTCAAATTGTTAGTTGGCAGCAGTCTTGTAGTTCAGTATGAGCAGTTTTCTGATGAAAATGTCATGACTTGCCTGATAATCTCTGGTGACACCCTTCTGATCCAAGGTATCTTTTCCAATTATAAATACAGATAGACAAAGTCTACTGAATCTCATTTAGTCAATCATTGAACAAGCTTCTCTGAGAAGCTAGGTAACAAGGAGAACCCTTAGATAGACATACATGGATTCCCCTGGGAAGGGAGAATAGTCAACATCTTCTGAGAAAGTTGGGAGTGTTGCTGGGTAGTGGTGGCACACACTTTTAATTTCAGCACTCTGGAGGCAGAGACAGGTAGATCTTTGTGAGTTTGAGGCCAGCCTGGTCTACAGAGTGAGATCCAGGACAGGCTCCAAAGCAATACAAACAAACCCTGTCTCCAACACCCCTCCCCCAAAAAAGTAAAAGAATATTGGGAGCATGTGGGAGTCTGAAGGGAAGAAATAGTGGGGAGGGGAGGAAAATAAGAGGCAATTGGATAGTCAAGATGAGGGAAGGACAGAGTAGGAGAGCAAGGAAAGAGATATGTTGATTGAAGGACTCATTATGAAGCTAGCAAGGAATCTGGCACTAGGGAAATTCTCAGGAATTCACAAGGATGACCCCAACTAAGACCATAGGTGGAGATGGTCCCTGAACTGGCCTTCCCCTGTTAGATTGATGACTACCTATATTATCATCATAGACTTTTCATCCAGTAACTGATGGATACAGATGTAGAGATCCACAGGCAAGCACTGAGCTGAGTTCCCAGATTCCAGTTGCATACAGGGAGGAGTGATAACATGAACATATATGTCAAGACAAGTTTGGAAATACCCACAGAAACAGCTGACCGGAACTAGTGGAAGCTCACTCTTTCTGGGCTGACAGGTAGATACCTGCATAGGACCAAACTAGGGCTTCTAAGTGTGGGTGACAGTAGTGTGGCTTGGGAAGTCTGTGGTGGTACTGGCAGTGAAATCATGTTTTATCCCTAGTGGCTGAAATGGGACAAATTGTGATACCCATCCTTTTTGTAGGGAGACCTTGATCAGCCTAGATATAGGGGTGAGGGACTTGGTCTTGCCTCCAAGTAAGTTATCAGAGTTAGTTGATTGTCAATTAGAAGCCTTACCCTCTCTGAAGAGAAGCAAGGCAAGGCAAGGCAAGAAGGTAGCAGGAGGAAAGGAGAGAGTGGAAACTGGGATTGGTATGTAAAAATGAGAAAAAAAATTGTTTTAAAATTTTTTATTAAAGATGTATTTATTTATTGTTCATATATTATTCTGTCTTCATGTATGCTTTCAGACCAGAAGAGGGCACCAGATCTCATGACAAATGGTTGTTAGCCACTATGTGGTTGCTGGGAATTGAACTCAGGACCTCTAGTAGAGGTCTCTGATCCATCTCTGAACCATAACTCCAGCCCCCATGATAACAGAGCCCTCATCTAGTAGCTGATGGAAACAGAAGCAGACATCCACAGCTAAACACTGAGCTGAACTGGAATCCAGATGCAGAGATGGAGGGCAAGATCAGGCTACAGAAACCCACAGAGACAGCTGACCTGAACAAGGAGGAGCTAATGGGCCCCCAGACTGGTAGCTGGGAATCCAGCATTGGACCAACTCAGACCCCTGAACATGGATCTCAGTTAGAAGGCCTGGACAGTCTAAGTGACCTCTCACAGTGGAACCAGGATGTATCTCTGGTGTACAAAAGGACATTGGGAGCACATTCCCCATGGAGGTATACTCCCTTAACCTAGAGGCAGGAGGGAGGGCCTGTCTAGTCCCTACTCCAAATGACTTGACAGATCTTGTTGACTCCTCCTGGAAGGCAACATCCTCCCTGTGGAGTGGGGGTGGGTGGGAGGGTAGTTGAGGGGTATGGGAGCGAGGGAGGGAGAGAGAGAGGGAGAGGAAGGGAAAAGAGAGAGGGAACTGGGATCAATATGTAAAATAGGATAAAAAATAAACAATATATATAATATATATGTCTATATATATATATATAGACATATATATTTAAAAAGAGATTAAAAAAGAAAAAGCTTCTCTGAGACTTGGATTTCTTAGAAAGTACTTTGTGTTGGAACTCCCAGTCAAAAACATCAATTTTTCATGCTATCACTTATAGACTAAAGAAAGAGTCTATGTAAACTAGACATGTAAACTAGACATGGACTCCTAGAACATGGAGAGTTTACAGGCATTGTGCTCCTCGTGCTGTCTAAGAAAGAACAAACACAACAACTCACTCTTTGAAAAGAGCTTTTGAGTTTTCCTGAATCTCATTGCAAATGCTTCATGTGACTGATTTTTTTTTTAAATGGTTTAATTCTCAGTATTTTAAGGCTACACTTTTTACTTACATTAACATACCAGGTAACTCTTGTACTTTGACTTCAAGTAACAGTTGATGATCAGGTTTGATTATATGTCAAATAGGCCAACTTTTTAAAATAACGTTTTAAGAAAAAATAAAAGATTAAACACAACCTTGGAGCCAGACAATATGATAACAGTTTTGTTCAGTCACTATGAATGAGGAGTTAAAGGGATACCACACTGGCAAATCAATGATCCCAAACCATGTAACTGATGTGGTGTTGATCATCTCTAATGGATAAATTAAGAATATTATGTTTTGCCAGGCAGTGGTGGCACAGGCCTTTAACCCTAGCATTCGGGAGGCAGAGGCAGGAGGATCTCTGTGAGTCTGAGACCAGCCTAGTCTACAAGCGCTAGTTCCAGGACAGCCTTCAAAGCCACAAAGAAACCATGTCTTGAAACAAAACAAAACAAAAAGAATATATTTTTAATAATTAGTTGTTATTTGCTAGTAACTCTCTATTTTTCATGGGGGAGGCTGGTGGATTACATGGGGACATTATGTCATTTATATATTATTTCTTTTACTTAAATTTAGTAAATTAATTAATTTTATTTATTTTTAAGTGTGTGAGAGAAGGGCAGAATGAGGGTCAGGATCTTACTCAATACTTCTGGTTGTCCTCATTCTTCTACCTAATGGTCCCATCTTTCTTTGATGGTGGGTCGATTTCTTGAAGACAGGAAATAGATTCTGAGACTTTAAATAAAAGCTGGCAGTCTGTGTCTTTGGATTAGGATAATAAGACCATTAATATTCAAAGTTATAATTAAAAGCATAGTATTGATTTGTATCATTTTATTGATTTTGTAGTTTGCTGTTCCTCACTTGCTTAATGATTGTTCTAATGTGGTGTGTTGTTTATTGTAGTCTCACAGATGTATTTAACATTCTTTTTAGTAATCATGAATTTCTTTAGAATATTTTAAATCAAGAATAGTTTTCCTTTTTCTCCTTCAATTATTATTACAGTTTGACAAGATATAGTAGTGTGGTTTGGCTGGTTTTTATCATCCAGAAGGTGAAATATATAATTTTATGCCACCATGGATTTATAAAAAGAATGTGTGTGTTTATGTGTGAGCATGTGCAAATGTATGTGAGAACAAGTTCAGGTGTCATCCTCAATAATCTGTCCATTTTATTTTGAGAAAGGGTTTCTCATTGTCCCATAAATCTCTTTTCATAGATTGATTGGCTATATAGCTAGAGATGTGTGTCTTTACATCTCTAGTCCTTGGAATACTATTGCATATAACATTGTACCTATCATTTTGTGCTCTCAAGATTAAATTCATATTCTCTTGAAATTCATTGATGACTATGTTTCCTCCCCCTTTCCAACTTTTTAAGTTGAGAAAGTTAACATTCTTTTTCATTTTGGTTTTGTTTTGTTGTTGTTGCTGGTGGTAAATTTTCATTTATTTATCTATTTATTTTATTGCTTTTTGAAAATTGGTTTGGTTTGTTTTCCCTCTGTTAAAGGTAAATTTTTTTCCCTAACATTCTGTTTCTTCCAATTCCTCCCCACCTTCTATCCCATTCAAATTCACCCCTTCTGTCTTTCTGTAGACCAGGCTGGCCTGGAACTCACAGAGATCCGACTGCCTCTGCCTCCTGAGTGCTGGGATTAAAGGCGTGTGCCACTGATGCCTGGCTACTCTGCCTTTCATTAGAAAACAAACACAGAAGACAAAGATCTCAAGGAAAGGCTCAAAAAAAAAAAAAAAGACAAAAACAAAAAACAGACATGGACACAGAGACCCACTCATTCACACATGGACTGGAGGATTTATTTGGGAGAGAGGAGGGAGAGATAGAGACCCAGTTAGTCTACCTGCTTCCCTGCTCAATTTCAGTTTGTGATCCGCTGAATTTAACATAGCTAGTGTTGTCTGTGTGACCATGTGTTTGGAACTTTCCACTGCTCACTGGTAGGTGTGGAACTGAAAACTTGTTTGTCTGTGATTTTAGTAAATTCTCCTTCAGGACATTAATGAGAGAATAGTAATTTATGAAATTCATGTTGCTTTGACTTTTTCATGCTTGTTGTGGTTTTTGTCTCAGAATTATTGAAATCACTCTTATTCTTTGAGTATAAGTGTTTATGAGAACCAGTTGGCACTGGTTTGCAGTACTGGTTTGCAGTATGGTTTAGATGACATTTACCTCTCCTGTCTCTCCTGTATGGGTGTTTTGACACCAGACTCATCCTTAATATTTCTCTGGGTATACATTTGTGTCTGCAAAAAAATTATTGTCTAAGTGTAGGCCCACGGTGAAAATATATTATTATTAATTTGTAAATAATTCCTCCTTAAATACTAGTCATTTTTGGAAGTAGGGTAACACTAATAGTTCTCTGTGTGTAAACATCCTAAAACCACCCTAGCCCACAAACCACGATAGTCTATATGTTGTGAGGTATCCACTAGAGAAGTCCATTCAGACACAGGTTCATGCCAATGACAATCTCTATTAGCCAGCCAGTGACTACATTGGGTGTTTGAACCAAATACAGTTCTGAGTCTTTCTCGAAGTTAACTTTTAAGCAAACAAACAAACAAAAACACAAACAAACAAACAAACAAAAAACATATCTTAGGATGACACACCTCAGCAAGAACAGTCAGAAGCAGAACTATAGAAGGCAAAAAACAAGGTGATTTTATTTATGGATTTTCCCTCATTAGGTCTTTGTTCTCATTTTTGCAGGTGTTCCTGCCTATGCCTAGAATCCCAAGAACTGAATGATATTTCTCTTACGGCACAAGTTGTACTATGGTTTGTAGGTCTACCTGAGTTCTTGAGGCTTGAAGAAGGAAAATAAAACAGAGTAGATAATGAACAAAAAGGAAGAGAAAACACGAAAAAGAGAAAACAAATGGGAACAGAACAGAACAGAGTAGCTTGCATAACTGATATGATAAATAACAGAAATATAGTTGTGGAGGCAGAGCTAGCTTGCATAACAGAGTCTTACTTCAGTCTAGCCTGCTAATTGGCTCCAGTCTTGACTTTCTTGGAAAGTTTTGAGAACAACCTTGTTTGCTCAACCTTGAGAGCCCAGAAGTTCTACATCTGGGTGGGGAGGAAGAGAGCTGTAAGGGACAAGTACTTAAATTTCCCTGCATTCCATTAGAGGAAACTTAATGCAGCTGCATGCAGTGACATAAAAAGTCACAAACACAATAAGTTTTGGCTTAGATATAAAACTGTAATTAAATCTAAAAGCTAATAAGAATTAGAATCATTTAACTTGGTGAAGCCTTTCTGGATATGTCCTCACTGTCAGGGAAGAGGTTTGTCTCCGAGGTTATACTAATTCCTCCATTTTTGCATATAATGCTTGCCTTTTACAATCCAAAAACAACTAGAAAAAAAGCACCAAATGGAATATCTTTTGCAAATTTTGGTTCCTCACACTAGCCAGAGTATGCTTAATGCAAACATATTTTCTTGTCTTTTTTTGAGATAGAGTCTCTTATAGTCCAGAAGAACTTAAAATTTGCTATGAAGCTGCGGATGACCTTCCATTCTGATCCTCCTGACTCTAGCTGACAAGTGCTGAGATTACAGGCATGTGCCACACACTGTGGCTGGGATTTCAATATGTGTGAATTTTATACTCAGAAAAAGTATAAAAAAAAGAATGAAAACAAAAAACAAACAACAACAACAAAACAGGCCGTAGTATATGTAGTATATTTACATTAGAATACTCATGGGAGTCCTGTGTCATTTTTGGTAGCCAAATGATACATCACAAATTAACAAGCACTGCCTTATTTTTCTATGTTGGAAAATAAAATTTCAACCTTCAACAATTATTACAGAATAAAGAATTAGGTGACAGAAATTAAAATGTAGCATCTGAAAATTAGTTCATAAAAATTATTTCATTTCACCAGAATATAATGTGGTCATAGAACTACTGTTTTTTTATTAATTTATTTTATTTTATATAACAAAGTCCAATTAAATGAAAACAAACATTTATACACAATATTTGGGAATTTGGGCATTGTTCTTTCCAAACTACTTCCCGCTGGTAAGGGGCACTGTCATGGGGGACTCGAAGAAGATTCAGAAATCCTGGCTGTAGTCTGTAAGGCTGCTTTGTCCAGCAGTTTTGAATGTAGGATCACCTCCTACTCTGTTTCAGGCAGTCTGCTGTGATCAAACCACATTAGTCTGGAAGGAATCCACATCTTTTCATTTTCTGTGGAAACAAAAATAGAAATCCTTTTCCCCAGTAACTTGTCCTTCAACTTAAATTTTGGAGTCAAAACATTTTTTTAATTAAATTTATTATTTTACATGTCAATCCCAGTACCATCTCCCTCCCTCCATCCCTCTCTTCCCCCCTCCCTCCCTCCCTCCCTCCATTCCTCCCTCCCTCCTTCTCTCCCTTTTACCCTCTCTGCCCTCTCACATGCACTCTAACCACCCACCCCTCCAAACCCCCAACACAATTCCATATGTAGGGGAATGCCATCCAGTTGGGGTCATATAGATCTGACAGGTCCTGTGAAGTAGGGACTAGGGCTTCTCTCCTGTCTCTAGATTAAGACATTTATCCCTCCATGGGGGATATGTTCACAAAGTCCTTTTGTGCATCAGGGATACATCCTGGATCCACTGTCTGAGGTCTCTTAGACTGCTCAGTCCTTCTGGCTGAGACCCATACTCAGGGGGGCTTGAGTCAGTCCCATGCTGGCTTCCCAGCTATCAGTCTAGTGGCCCTTAGATCCTCCTTGTTCAGGTAAGCTGTCTGTATGTGTTTCTGCCACATGGTCTTGGCCTCTCCATCTGCATCTGGGTTCTAGTTTGACTCAGTGTTTATGTATGGGTGTTTGATCCTGTTTTCAACAGGCATTAGTTGAGGGCTCTATGGATAACTTAGTTGTTGATCTCACTCTCTGGGAAGGGCATTTCTGATAAACTTTCCACGGAAGCTCAAATTGTTACTTGGGAGCAGTCTTGTAGTTCTCTAGACCTTACTTTGTGTTCAATTTTATCTTCAAACTAATATTGGCTCCCTTTTTATGTTCTCTCTCTGTGTCTCTGTCTCTCTCTTTCCTATCTTCTCTTCCTAACCAGGCTCAATCTTCCTGGTAGCACATGTTTTCCTTATCTCCCCTTCATTTTCTCCTACTTCTCTCTCCATTTGCTGCCCCCCCCCCTCTTCACCTGAGCTCTGGAGGACTTGTCCCTTCCCAGTTCTGTGAGGGACTTTATATGAATATCTTAGAATACACCTTGTATCCTAATTCCTCTGGTGATGTGAATTGCTCTAGGTCTGAAATCCATATATGAGTGAGTACATACTGTGTTCCTCTTTTTTGTGACTGGGTTACCTCATTCAGGATGGTTTCTTCAAGTGCCATCCACTTGCCTGCGAATTTCAAGATACCATTATTTTTTTCTGCAGATTAGTATTCCATTGTGTAGATGTGCCACATCTTCATTAACCATTCTTCAATTGAGGGGCACCTAGGTTTCTTCCACGTTCTTGCTATTACAAATAGTGCTGCTATGAACATAGTTGAACAGATGTCTTTGTTGCATTGATGTGAATCCTTTGGGTATATGCCTAAGAGGGGGATTGTAGTAAACTAATTCCCATTTTCCTGAGGAACCGACATACTGATCTCCAAAATGGCTGTATGAGTTTGCATTCCCACCAACAGTGGAGGAGTATTCCACTTTTTCCACATCCTCTTCAACATGAGTCATCATTGGTGTTTCTATTTTAGCCATTCTGCAAGAATAAGATGGTATCTCAAAGTTGTTTTGATTTGCATTTCCCTGATAGCTAAGGATGTGTTGCTTTTTCTTAAGTGTCTTTCATCCTTTTTTATTTCCTCTATTGAGAATTCTTTCTTTAGTTCTGTACCCCATTTTTTAATAGGGTTATTTGGTGTTTTGTTGACTAGTTTCGTGAGTTCTTTGTATATTTTGCAGATCAGCCCTTTTGTCGGATATAGGATTGGTGAAAATCTTTTCCCACTCTGTGGGCTGCCTTTTGGTCTTGTCCACTGTGTCCTTTGCCTAATAGAAGCTTCTAAGTTTGAATAGGTCCCATTTATTAATTGTTTCTTTCAGTGTCTGTGCCCCTGGAGTTATGTTCAAGAAGTGGTATCCTATACCAATTTGTTCAAGGGTACCTCCTACTTTCTCTTCTAAGAGGTTCAATGTGGCTGGATTGATGTTGAGGTATTTGATCCATTTGGACTTGAGTTTTGTGCATGGCGACAGACATGGGTCTATCTGCAGTCTTCTACACACCCTCATGCAATTGTGCCAGCACCATTTGTTGAAGATGCTGTCCTCACCCCATTATATAATTTTAGCTGTTTTGTCGAAAATTAGGTGTTCATAGGTGCGTGGATTAATATCAGGTTTTTCAATTCGATTCCATTGGTCTACCTGTCTATTTTCATGCCAATAAAAGGCTGTTTTCAGAACTATAGCGCTGTAGTAGAGCTTAAAGTCAGGAATGGTGATGCCTCCTGGAGTTCTTTTATTGTATAGGGTTGTTTTTGCTATCCTGGGTCTTTTGTTTTTCCATATAAAGTAGATTATTATCCTTTCAAGGTAGGTGAAGAATTGTGGTGGGATTTTAATGGGGATTGCATTGAATCTGTAGATTGCTTTTGGCAAGATTGCCATTTTTACTATGTTTATCCTACTTATCCAAAGCATAGGATATCTTTCCATTTTCTGTTATCTTCTTTAATTCTTTCTTTAGAGTCACAAAGTTCTTATTATATAGGTCTTTTACTTGTTTGGTAAGTGTTACACCAAGATACTTTATGTTGCTTGTGGCTATTGTAAAGGGTGATGTTTCTCTGATTTCTTTCTCTGTCTCTTTGTCGTCTGAAAAAAGTAGGGCTACTGATTTTTTTGAGTTTATCTTGTATGCTGCTAGTTTGCTGAAGGTGTTTATCAGCTGTAGGAGTTCCCTGGTAGAGTTTATTGGGTCTCTTATGTAAACTATCATATCATCTGCAAATAGAGACAGTTTGACTTCTTCCTTTTCAATTTGGATCCCTTTGATCTCCTTTTGTTGTATTATAGCATTAGCTAGAACTTCTAGTACGATATTGAAGAGATATGGAGAGAGAGGACAGCCTTGTCTTGTTCCTGATTTTAGAGGAATTGGCTTAAGTTTCTCTCCATTCAGTTTGATGTTGGCAGTTGGTTTGCTGTATATTGCTCTTAATATGTTTAGGTATGTTCCTGTTATCTCTGACCTCTCCAAGACCTTTATCATGAAAGGGTGTTAATTTTGTAGAAGGCTTTTTCCGAATCTAGGGAGATAATCATATGGTTTTTCTTTTTCTGTTTCTTTATATGGTGGATCACGTTGTTGTTAGATTTTCCTATGATAACCATCCCTGCATTCCAGGTATGAAGCCTACTTGGTCATGGTGTATAATTTCTCTGATGTATTCTTGAATTCGGTTTGCCAGTATTTTATTGAGTATTTTTGCATCGATGTTCATCAGGGATATTGGTCGGTAGTTTTCTTTCTTAGGTGTGTCCTTATTAGGTTTGGGTACCAAAGTTATTGTGGCCTCATGAAAAGAGTTTGGCAATGAACCTTCTGTTTCTATCTTGTGGAACAGTTTGAGGAGTAGTGGTATTAGGTCTTCCTTGAATGTTCGGTAGAATTCTGCATTGAATCCGTCTGGCTCTGAACTTTTTTTGGTTGGAAGGCTTTCGGTGGCTGCTTCTATTTCATTGAGGGTTATATGTCTATTTAAGTTGTTTGTCTGTTCTTGATTTAATTTTGGTAAGTGATAGTTATCCAGATACTTGTCCATTTCCTTTAAATTTTCAATTTTTGTGGAATACAGATTTTGAAAGTATGACCTCAAAATTGTCTGGATTTCCTCTGTGTCTCTTGTTATATTCCTCATTTAGTTTCTAATTTTGTTAATTTGTATGTTCTGTCTCTGCTTTTTTGTTAATTTGGATAAAGGTTTGTCATTCTTGTTGATTTTCTCAAAATAACCAACTCTTTGTTGCATTGATTTTTTTGTATTGTTTTCCTGGTTTTTATTTTGTTGATTTCAGCCCTCAAGTTGATTATTTCCTGGCGTCTACTCCTGCGTGGTGAATTCGCTTCTCTCTGTTCTAAGGTTTTCAATTGGGCTGTTAATTCTCTTATGTGACTATCTTCTGTTTTCTTCATATGGGCACTTAGTTCAATGAACTTCCCTCGTAGCACTGCTTTCAAGGTGTCCCATAAGTTCCGGTATGTTGTATCCTCATACTCGTTGAATATTAGGAAGTCTTTAATTTCTTTCTTTATTTCTTCTTTGACCCAGGAGTGGTGCAATTGCACATTGTTCAGTTTCCATGAGTTTGCATGTTTTCTGCTATTTGTGTTGTTGTTGAATTCCAATTTTAAAGCATGGTGGTCTGATAAGATACAGGAGACTATTCCTATTCTCTTGTACCTGTTGAGGTTTGTTATGACACCTAGTATGTGGTAGATTTTAGAGAAGGTTCCATGTGGAGCAGAGAAGAAATTATATTCTTTTGTCTTTGGATGGAATGTTCTATAGATGTCTGTTAACCCCAGTTGAGACATAACTTCTGTTAATTTTTTTGTTTCTTTGTTGAGTTTCTGAATTGTTGTCCTGTCTTGTGTTGAGAGTGGTGTATTGAAGTCTCCCATTATAAGTGTGTGAGGTTTTACATGAGCTTTGAGTTTTAGTAGTGTTTCTTTTATGAATGAGGGTGACTTTGTATTAGGGGCATAGATTTTAAGAACTGAGACTTTGTGTTGATGGATTTCTCCTGCGATGAATATGAAATGACCGTCTTCTCTTCTCTGACTAATTTTTGTTTGAAGTCTAAATTGTTAGATATTAGGATAGCTAAGCCTGCTTGCTTCTTATTTCCATTTGATTGGACAATCTTTTCCCAACCCTTTACCCTGAGGTAATGTCTGTCTTTGAAGCTTAGATGTGTTTCTTGTATGCAGCAGAAGGATGGATTCTGTCTTCATATCCATCCTGTTAGCCTGTGTCTTTTTATAGGTGAGTTAAGACCATTAATGTTGAGGGTGAGTAAGGACCATTGATTGTTGATGCTTGTTTGATTTAGGTTTGTTGTTGGCAGTGGTATTGTGAATATATTAGTTCTGATTTACCCTTGGTTTTTGGTATAGTTGCATTATCTGTTGCCTACATTTTTGTGGGCATATTTATCTTCCTTGTGTTGGAGTTTTCCTTCCAATTCTTTTGTAGGGCTGGATTTGTAGATACCTATTGGGAAAATCTGGTTTTGTCATTAAATATCTTGTTCTCTCCATCTATAGTGATTGAATGTTTTGCTGGATATAGTAGCCTAGGCTGGCATCCGTGTTCTCTTAATACTTTTAGAACATCTATCCCGGACCTTCTGGCCTTGAGGGTTTCCATGGAGAAGTCAAGTGTAATTTTGATAGGTCTGCCTTTATATGTTACTTGTTCTTTTTCCTTTGCTGCTCTTAATATTCTTTCTTTATTCTGTATGCTAGGCATTTTGATTATTATATGTCAGGGGTCTTTTTTCTTTGGTCCAGCCTATTTGGGGTTCGGTATGCTTCTTGTACTTTCATGGACATGTCCTTCTTCAGATTTGTAAAGTTTTCCTCAATGATTTTGTTGAATATGTTTTCGGCACCTTTGTGCTGGGCTTCCTCACCTTCCTCTATGCCTATTATTCTTAGATTTGGCCTTTTCATGGTGTCCCACATTTCCTGGATGTTTTGTATTAAGGATTTTTTGGATTTATGATTTTTTTTTGGTCGATGAATCTATTTCTTCTAGTTTATCTTCTGTGCCTGCGATTCTTTCTTCCATCTCTTGAATTCTGTTGGTTATGCTTGTTTCTGTAGTTGCTGATTTTTTGCCCAGCATTCCTTTGGTTTGTGTTGCCTTTATTTTCTCTATTTCAGTTTTCAAGTCTTGAACTGTTTCCTTCACCTGCTTAATTGTTTTTTCCTGGCTTTCTGTACTTTCCTTAAGGAATTTTTTCATTTCTTACACATTTTTTTTTTTTGTTTTGTTTTTTTCTCCATTTCTTTAAGGGATTTTCTCACATGTTCTTTGAGGGCCTCTACATTTTTATGATGGTAATTTTTAAGTCGTACCCTTCTGCTTCCTCTGCTTTGTTGTTGTGTTCCATTCTAATTGGTGTAGATTCCCTAGATTCTGGTGGTGTCATGCTTGTCTTTCTGTTGTTAGGTGTTTTCTTGTATTACCTTCTTCCCATAGCTTCTTCCAGTAGGTGTTGGTGGGGTCTCTCCCTCTCTCTATGGTACTTCCCCGATGGGCTTATGTGGGTCTGAGATTCAATATCTGTAGCTCTGTGTGGTCCAAGCTCTCTAGGAGGTTTCTCCGCAGACAGGGATCCAGGGATGGGGTCAAGGATGAGGATCCAGAAGAAGATGCCAGCAGGTACTCACAGTGGTCCTCTGGACAATAGCTCTGGCCAATAGCTCTGGCCAATAGCTGGCGGAAGAGGGAAAGGGCTGAGCTGGAACTTGAGAAGGTTTTGCAGGATAGTCGGATCTCATTGGAAACTGAATCTCTCCAGCTGAGACCTCTTTCTTTGGCAGAGGCCCGGATTTGGGGGTTAAGGGTCTTGCCTGCAGGAACTCAGAGTGGACCCGCAGAGATAGGCAGATCTCTGGGAGGGGCCCGGGACTTTAGCAGAGGACTGGAGGCAGGGTCAGAGACCAAGCAGGTGGAAATTATGGGTGGTCCCACGTGGATAGTTAGGTCTCCTTTGTTCAGAGTTGCTCCAAGAAGTCTCTGAAGTTGGCTCCACCCTCTGTCCCAGTGCTCTACCAGAGTGGCAGTACTGTGGGTGGTGTAGGGCACAGGGTGGGGGGGGGTAGGCTGGCGGTGGGGATGGGTGGGGGTGTATCAGAGCTCCAAGGGTGCTCTCAATGGGGACCGGAGACAGGAGCAGCAGGACCAGGGTCCAACCCAGGGAGTTCAGGCGGGGAAGGTGGCTAGAACTACTGTTAGTTGAAGATTATTCCAGGAATAAACAAGTAATTCTGATGACTCTTCCTTGAAAACTAATTCTGAATCTCTTTATCCATACATGTTTGAGACAGATTCATTGGATACCTCCACTTAAGGGCTGAGCCCCCAGGAGGTGGAACCAAGGTTCAGCTCTGAACGCCATCCCTCATTCAGAGACACTCTGTGTGTATATGTCTGTGGCCTAAAAAAACAGGGAAGTCCCACACTAAGCATAAAACATGAAAGGATGATGCAATTTTCTGCCCCTGTTTGCTGCCATGTTCTCTCTGACAGTTGCTTGCCTACTGTCTTCCTCTATAAAATAGGTAACCTCTCCTTCACTTCTACCACTTTTATGTCTAATCTTTCTATGACATCTGATGATGAGGAGATAGACAGTTCAAACCCTGTGATGCATGCTAAGGAGAATACATGTGCAAATGAGACCTCCTGTACCAATTCCCTGTCAGCTCCCCTCCTGCAGCTGGAGGCTACACCTCTGTGGAGTGAAGTGACTTGGTGTCCCCCTGAAAGCACTGCAACCACCACAGTCTCACCTCCCACCCCTACCTTAGGGTTCAAAAGCAAATGGGATCCTTTCTGGTCAACCTGGGACAAAATGCCATTAAAAGCTGTGCAGGAACCGGCCACATTTCTTAGCTGGAAATTGGCTTACAATGATCAGTCAGAAGCTCAAACATGAACAGACCTTTTAATTAATGTTCCACTGACCTTTAACATGTTCACTGGGTGAGATAACTTTGTCCATCCCATCCATCAGGCATAGAATGGCCATCAAGCCTACTATTAACCTGTGCTAAAAGATCACATAGTAATACAGCCATCATCTCATGAAGACAACTCAGAAAAATTAAGAATTCATCTGAATGATTAAACCAAGATGCAAGTCATATTGGAATATAGTCTTATGAATGAGTTGGCTGTTTTTGCTGTAGATTTTTGCTGTAGCTTATTCCTCTCCATAACAAATTTGAGATTCGCCTGAAGCAAAACTAATTTTTGCAAGGCATTTACTCCACAGAATCAGCAAAGAAAATAGTTTGGGGACAGGATGAGTTCACAAAATCCATGTTGGAAGAGATTATCTCATTGGATAAAGTTACTGGGTAAGTCTCAGAAGCTTTGAACTCTGGGGATCTTAAAAGTTATCGGGCCCTCGACAGAGATGTGGGAAATAATAAATACAAAGCTGCTGAAAAGTGAATGTATGTTTCATGAAGAAGAGGATTCACAGCAGGTGAAAGCCTCAGACCAACAAGATTCGACAGAAAGACATCTGGAAGAAATTAAGTTCCCCTGGACAGATGCAGTAGAGAAAGACTTCAGGTTGCATGGGTTCTTAGAACATTGGTAAAATGTTAGCATTAGCTAACACCTTATCCGCTACCTCTCTCATAAGACAAGAGTTCATTCAATGTTAAGCCAATCAATGGTTTCTAACACACTCTGTCTATACGATTTCCACTATGTTCAGATTCATGAAAACTAACATTTCTCCTCTGATGACTCTTTCCTCACAATCTGTTCAGAGAGAGAGATTTAAGTTATTTATGCCTGATCACTGAAGACCTTGCAAGTAGGGCTTGCTGTCTCATACACCTAACTCAGGTTATTTCTAGATGTTTCTCATTGTGAGACAGATACTAATTGAACAGCTACTCCCCACAAGAAGGAACTAAAGTTTCTAAAAAATCAAATTAGCAAGACTCTGTGATAGACAAATAAATACTAATGATAGCTAGTATACATGTTGAAATAGCATTAATTAAGATAGAGGAAGTCAATTGTTAATATAAGTTGGTGAGACTATACATTTACTATTTGGAATGTATTCTGACATATAAGTATGTAAATGTTTATACACAACAGAAACACATACAAATATATAGCAGAACATTGAGAAAACTTTATGGCACTAGTTGTCTTAGCTCCAAAGGATCAACAGGGGCAGAATTACACAAGAGGATGTCCTCTTTTAACAGAGTACAGGAACATGGCATAATGTCACAAATACAATGTCAAATAAGAGGAGATAAGGCTCAAAATATTATGGCCTTAAAAAGTTATGGCTTATATATAAGGTTGTAAATCGGGACAATCTAAAAGCTGATAAGAATTTAATGAATATTAAGATCTAAATGGATATTGTTGCTTGGTCTATTTGCTTTCACACATAAATAAAAGCAAAGAGACAAGATCTCACTATGTATCCTAGCTGGCCTGACGCTGATAGTCTTTTTATCCCTCAGTTGTCCTAGTGATTTCATTCCAAGTGTGCTTCACTATACTTATCCTAAGACATATTAAAGAAAATACATCTTGGATTTTTGGATTGATCCCTGATATAACAAATTTGTTAGTTGTTTTTGTGTTTTCTATCTCTCTCCCTGCTCCATTTTCAACTTACTATCATGTAACCTATTACATGCATTATAATGATTTAATTGGCATTTTAAAGAAGAAACTATTTAACCCAAGATTATAAGGTGTCCATATAAAGAGTATAAAGCCCCTATGTAACTTTCTGTAACTATAGGCACCTCAAGGAATGTGAATGGCCAGATCCCCATACCCTGAGGTCTTACAACTGCCAGGTTCCACCCACAGAACATTCTAATTACCCTAATGGATAGGTCCAACCTCTAGTCTACAGAGTGAAAAGCACAAGTACAGAATTAAAAATATCATCATTCCAAACCCTGGAAATACCCACCAATGAAAGCTCCAACCCCGAAATCACCACATTTTTCTGCTCAGTCCTCTGTTGTTTGTTGCCTGAGCATAGGCAGCTATGTTCCTGGGCTTTTTTCCTCCCAATACATCTCTTGTGTGAAGCTTGCTGTGTGGTGTGACTTTGTGGTATTCCTTGTCTTCTGACTGTCAGGATAATTTTCCCTTCAGAGCTATAACACTTTGTAAACCTTACCCACCAGAGCAGAGCTGTTAAACTTCCAATGGGGAAACCATTCTCCTCAGAGCTGTTACACTTACATTAACATTATATTCCCTTTAAATAATGAATCATATATTAAGTAAAGCAAATTTATTTTTATTGAACTGTCTTACTTATGTTCAGTTATATAACATTAATATTTTATTATTCTTACTTTATACTGTAGCCTATAAGCTGTTTAAAGTCATGGACACTTTAGTATTGTTCTGTTTATCCCTTCTTTGCCTCACTCAGTGTTTTCACATGGTTGGAAACTAAAAGAACTGATTAAACTAAATTCTACTGAATTTAGTAAGCTATGTATACTCTGCCATTGTGTTTTTGTATATTAGAAATAAAAATGTAAGATAGAGCATCTTTAAAATATTAAAAGCACTTTCTTTATCCATTCTTCAGTTGAGGGGCATGGTTGTTTCCAGGTTTTGGTCATTAAAAATAATACTGTTATGAACATAGTTGAGCAAGTGTCCTTATGGAATGATTGAGCATCCTTTGCTATATGCCTAAACAGATATGAAATACATAAATAAATTTAATTAATAATACTAATAAAAAGGTATTAGAAGCAATAAAAAATAAAATTTTTGGTGTTGAATTTAAATTCAACTTAAGATATACA
The DNA here is from genome assembly GCF_943737965.1 of Phodopus roborovskii. Lineage (NCBI taxonomy): Eukaryota > Metazoa > Chordata > Mammalia > Rodentia > Cricetidae > Phodopus > Phodopus roborovskii. The sequence goes on from NW_026126418.1 coordinate 47,816,043, forward strand.
TATAAATTAAATGATTGAAAGAATTTGCTAAATAATGAAAGGAAATATTTCTGAAATTTTATATGATAAAAAACTAGACATTTAAATTTTTAATTAATTACAGATAAAATTCTTTAAAAATAACAAGATGGATTATTATTTATTTTTTATAAATTAATCCATAGTATACTACAAAAGGACTTTGGGAGCCCATTCCACATAGAGGGAATCAGCCTAGACACAATAGGGAGGGCCTAGGCCCTGCTCCAAATGATATGAAGGACTTTAAAGACTCCCCATGGAAGTCTGCTCCCTGGGGAACAGAAAGGGTGTGGGATGGGGGGAGGGTAGGAGGAACATGGGGGTTAAAGAAGGTGGGGGAACTGATATTGACATGTAAAACAAGCTTGTTTCAAATTTAAATAAAAAGTAAATAATGTTGTTTTACATATCAATCTTAGTTCCTTTTCCCTCCCATCCTCCCATGTCCCTCTCCATCCACTCCATGGGGATCATCAAAGTGTGTCATATTGTTTGGGGCAGGTCCTCTGCTTTCCCCTCTGTACAAGATGAATTATTTACAATGTAAAATTAAGGGGTTAGAGATTTGTGTATGTGTTTTTGCATATTCATATATGATTAACTGTGTTCATGATGCATGTGATAAATGATGGGTATCTTCCTCTGTTGCTCTCCAGGTTAGTTTTCCCGACAGGGAGTCTATCTAAACCTGAGGTCATCAGTTCATCTAGGCTGAACCTGAATCTCCTGTCATCACCTAGGGCTCCCAGATCAATGAGCCCCAGCATCTACCTCTCCCCCCAATTCAGGACCAGGGTCGAAAAAAAGTACATCTCACTTTTACATGAACATTATAAATCTGTGTTTTTTTAATTTTATTTTTCTTTGTAAATTCTTTATTAAATCTTTGGGGGGTTTCATATCATGCATACAATCTGTTCACCTCCTGGTTTCTCCATATTCTCCCTTCATCCCTGTTGCACCCCATCCTCCCACGAAACAAACCAAAATAAAATAAGCAAGCAAGAAAAAAAAAATGAACAAACCAATAAAGCAAAACAGAACAAAATCCACACCCAAAACAGAAAAATCTCTGTTTTTCCTTCTCTTTCTGACTCTCCATTAGTTCTGATGGCACTGGAGGCTTCAGTGTGTCATATATTATATCCTTTTGTATCACTAACTTTACTGACAGCTCTTCCGTGGTACCCTGTGTCAGGGAGATCTTACAGTATTGCTCCATAGAACCAGTCACTTCTAGCTCCACCAGGACCCAGATGGGGTATATGGTAGCATGGATCAACCCAAGGCCCAGTTGGGTCAGGCAGGCCTGACCCAGCCAGGCAGGTCAAATCGAGTCAATGGGGCCACCTGCTTTGGTTGTGGTGGTGGAATCAACTCCCTTACATGATTATTCTCAGGGTAGGCTCATCCTTACCTGTGATAAGGGCTAGGGGCCCTCTCTCCCTAGTGAAGGGGCCAGCTCTCTTGCTGTATTGGGTAGTGAGAGGCAACGCCAGCTTTTCCAGGGCAGTAAAGGTCAGGGCTGGCTCAATGTAACCCTCCGAATCCATCTCTCGGGATTCCTAAGGCCTCTTGAGATAACACTAGCCAAAGAAAACATCATAGACACCAGTTGCAGCTGGACCATGAACCCAGACATGGCCCTAGGTAGAATCTTAGGCCTAGATGACATCCTGGCTCTGGGTTGAAGGAATGTCCTCCCAGATGGGAATGATTCCAGAAGCTGTGGCGTGGCAGGACACCACCCGGGTTCTCTAAGTGACCATGCAGGCTCTGGACCTCAGGTCTGACCTTCTGCCATGGTGAGACCCCCAACATGGTTGTAGCAGTTGCTGCGTATGGATGTCACCACTGCCGCTATAGCAGCACGGCCCCGAGACACTAAGTTTGCCCTTGATCTTGGGTGTCTGCATGACCTTCAATGGCAACAAGAGCATTAAACATTGACACAGACCCAGACTGCAATGGGGCTATGGACCCTGACATGGTACTCAGCTGCAGTTCTAACCCAGATGTTGCCATGTCATTGAGTAACAATTCATGCCACTCAAACATGGTTGCATCCTGGTCCTTGGATACCACTCCAGACTCAGGTGAGTGGTTTGACCCTGTGCTTCTTCATGGCACTTGGTGTTAACCTGAACCACAATTGTCAATCCAGACCCTGGTTGCTACAGAGTCACAGACCCAGATATGCCTCTCCGTGACAGTCTGTGCCAAAATGACACTCTGGCCCCAGGTAGTAGCACAGGCCACTCACATTTGTATGTGCTTTGCTGTGGTGTCACCCTCTGAATGCACCGAAGCTGTAGGTTATTGCCCAGATCCCAGGCATCTGTATGGGTGTTAGTGGCAACCTGTATCACAAGAGTTCAACTGAGACTGGGGTTTCACTGTGCCACTGACTCAGACACAGCCTCTGGCAGCAGCTTTGTTTGGTCAACATCCTAGTTGAGTAGTAACTCCAGGTATTCAGATCAAGATGGTTCTGACAGCAGCATGGCTCCTGGATACCAATGAGGCAATAGGGTATGGTCCAGAACTCAGGGTTCATGTGCCTTTGGTGGCACCTTGGGGACTTAGGTATCAACATATACTACAGATGCAGAAGGACCATGGATACAGAAATGGTCCTTGGCAGCAGCCTAAGTCTGGATGTCACCATGGCCCTAGGTAATGACAAAGGCCACCCAAATCAGTACAACCCCAGTGGCAGCATGGCTTGTGGACCCAAACTCTGCCTCAGGAGGCTTCCCAGGTCTCTGGAATCAGCAAGGCACTTAATGGCAAAGGAGTCATGGATATCAACAACACCCTGATACTGTAGGACCATAGACCCACACATGGCCCTTGGTAGCAGCCTGGTAAGGATATCACCATGGTCCAGGGTGTCAAGCAGACCTACCTCTTCAATCTACTCCTCACCTCCATTACCATGGACACAGGAAGCAAGCTGGCCTCCAACTTCTGCTCAATCTTCCTTTATGTGTCTTTACATAGTGTATCAACCATTCTGCTCTTCTTCTTTTCCTTCTTCTTCTTCATACTTCTTTTTTTTTCTTTTGTAAATTATTTTTTTCTTATTTTACATATTGATCCCAGTTCCCTCTCCCTCCCATCCTTCCATTTCCCCCAACCCTCTCCCATCCCATTCAGCACCCACTCCCCAGGATGGGTGAGGCCTTCCAGGAGGGATCATCAAGATCTGTCAAGTCATTTGGGGTAGGGACTAGGCCCTCCCTCCTGTCTCTAGGCTAAGGGAGTATCCCTCCATGGGGAATGTGCTCCCGAAGTCCTTTAGTGCATCAGAGATACATCTTGATTTTGCTATCAGTTCTGATAGACTGCCCAGGCCTTCTAACTGAGACCCATGTTCAGGGGGTCTGGGTCAATCCTATGCTGGTTTCCCAGCTATCAGTCTGGGTCCATGAGCGTCCCCTTTTTTAGGCCAGCTGTCTCTGGGTTTCTGTAGCCTAGTCTTGACCCTTTTTCTTATCACTCCTTCCTCTCTGCTACTGGATTCCAGAAGTTCTGCTCAGTGTTTAACTGTGGGTGTCTGCTTCTGTTTCCATTAACTAATAGATATGGGCTCGAGGATGGCATTTAAGGTAGTTATCAAATCTCATTATCAGAAAAGGGCACTATTGCTCTGATTGTTAGTTGTGGTCATCCTTGTAGGTCTCTGAACATTTCCCTAGAGCCAGTTTTCTCTTCAAACCTCTAATAGCTCCCTCTATTATGGCTTGGCCTGGAAGATGGTTCAGCCTTTAGAGGCTGGGCTTACAACCAAAATATTCTGTGTTTCTAATTCTAGCAATTCTATGCCCTTATTTCCTTAAAATAAAGAGGCCCACATGCCTGGTGCCTTCTTAGCACACCTGTATCAGGTGTGCCCCTGGCTGTTTTCCTGCCAGCCCTGGACCAGGCTGGCTTTCTTCTCACCTGCTGAAAAGGTCCCAGTAGGCTTTGCCATATCTGAGCTCACATGCATCAGGCTGGACATTATAAACCTGAACTCTGGTGTCCATGCTTGCACAATGGATACCTCAACAATGGAGCAGGCTCCCAAGCTCCCACCCTGTTTCTTTTTTGAAACAAGATTTCTTTATATAGTCTATGTAAAAGCTGAGTACCTATAATCTCAGCATGTGAGATGAAGTACCTAGAGACAGGCAGGTGTCCAGGCTAGCCATTTGCTGAGCCCCATGTTCAGTGACAGACCTTGCAACAAAAATAAGGTGTAGTCTTGATGGTGAAATGTCTTATGCTTAACACATAATAGTGCCAACTTAATGACCCAAGTTTGAACTTAGTGTTTTATATAAAGGTGCAAGAAAATTGATATTCTAGCAAATCTAAATTTTACAACTCCACAGAGCTCCACACTTACGCTATGACATGCATATGCTCTCTCTCTCTCTCTCCCTCTCTTTCTTTCTTTTTCACCCAACAGAAACAGACATATAGATGTGTGTATGTGAAATGATAATAAATAACATTTTAAAATTAAAAAATAAGATGAAAAATGAAAGGAGGCATCTGACATCAACCTCTGGTCTACATACATGGGGCAGGGTGTATAGTAAATTGACACCCTAACAAAACTAATTTGTCATGTATTTATCTCTGAAAGACCCAGTTCTTTAACTTAAGACTTTTCCACATGATGGATTTTGCAAGCTTAACATTCATAGTGATTTTAAATACAATGGTATTATTATTATTATTACTATTATTATTATGTACATTGGGAAAGTCAGCAACTTGGTGCAGGGTTTTGTCCTGAAACTATTTTTAGTTTTCTGTCAGGACTTAAAACACTCTTGAGCAAGACAATAGAAGATGTAAGATGTCTGGCCAACTCTAAATGTGTGCTGTTGGATTTGAAACCACTTTGTAAAACTGAGGCTTATATTTACATTTACAGTCCATTGCATAAATAACTATAAAATTGTGGTTTTGCAAATATGTTATTCATTTTATAGTCAATATATTTCTATGGCAATGAATTCTTACTTGGTTACTTGCTAATATAATTCATGAATAAATGGAGAATGCTTTATTTCTCTGTATTCTTCAGGTTTCATGGTAGTAAATAAATTATTACTTCAGAAACCAGTCATTTATTTTGTTATTTTGAATTCTCTAAATATATAATTAAATCATTTTTTTCACATTTCCTTTTGTTCACTCTAAATCTTCCCTAATACCTCCACCCCCTCAAATTCATGGCCATTTTTCCTTTAGTTGTTAAACTATTGAACATATACATATATATATATATATATATATATATATATATATATACACTCACACACATTTTAGGTTGATTATTTGGTATTGGCTAAGAAATGGGCATGCTCTTCTCCAAGGAAGACTATTTCTCCCACTCTCATAATTTCTTACTTGTTGGTAATTCTTTGTTTAGGGTTGAGACTTAATGATTGTTTCCCATTTAGTCGATCTATTGGTGTCATCGTTCATATTTAGTTTGGGCAGCCATGTTTATGAGACTTTATAGGTATAACTTCTTTGACATTTCTAGGAGATAAATTTTCTCAGGAAACTTCTGTACCTCTGGTTCTTACAACAGTTCTGCCCCTCTTTTACAATGTTCCCTGATCCTTAGGTTCAATGATAGGGATGTCTTCTGTACATATGTTTCTCTTATTGGTTGTCAAATAAAACAATGTGGCCAATAGGGTAGCAAGATGGGAGGGTCTAGGAGATGAGGAGAATTCTAGGAGGTGTAGGCAGAGGTGGAATCATCATATGAGTATGGGGAAGAGAGGATGGAGAGGATGTGAGTGAGGCGTTCTCGGGTAAGATAAGACTACATGGAAATGCATAGATTAATAGAAATGGGTTAATAATTAAGACAGAGCTAGCCAATAAGAAGCCTATTCAGTGGCCAACAGTATTATAATTAATGTATGTCTCTGAGTGTTCATTTGGGACTGACATGGTTGTGCGATCAAGATGGCAGAAAGAACTATCTGCTAAGAAATTGTTTTCTAGGTTTATTCATTGGGACTTTGATCCACCAGTCTTTATTAGATTGATTGAGGTTTCAGGAATAGTTTTTGTCTGTCACAAGCATAACTTTATGATGAGCAGTGAGACATGTATATGTGGGTATAAGGGTTAATATTTAGAATGTAGTTAGGGATTATGCTGATTAAGTGGCCATTGTAAATTATACTCCAAGATAAATAACTTTATGAGCCACATATAGCTGTTCAGATTTATGATTTCTTTCTTATTGAACAGGTTGTAAGTCAAAACAGCAGGTTGTTGTGTGCTATCCATAGTCTGCATATCTTATTGCATCCTTAGTGCTACTGTGGTGTTTTGAAAGAAAATGCCCCCCCCCCAGGGAGTGGTACTATTAGGAGGCATGGTCTTGTTTGAGGAAGTGTCTTATTGTGGAGGCATGCTTTAAGATTTCATAATTGTTCAAGCTATGTCCAATGAGATAGTTTACTTTGTATTCACTGCATATCTACATGTAGCAGCATCTCCCTCATGGTGTCTGAGTTCACACTGCCATATCCCACTATGAAGATAATAGACTAAACCTCTGATATGTAAGTGAGCTGCCACAATTAAATGTTTTCTTTGTAAGAGTTGACATCATGGTATCTCTTCATGGTAATGGAAATCCTAACTAAGACTGTTACCATGCCATGCTCTTTGTTGCTATTGTTCATAAGCATCATCCCTGAGTAGGGCTATTTGTGGCTTCCTTCCTTTTTAAGCTTGCATGGCAACTTTTGGTACTATGAAAACTAGTCTCCAGGAAGGAGACTTTCAAATCAAAAATTGCTACCATTCACTGAGTCCTGTTTCTAAGTGCATGATCTATTCAGCAATAGGGACACACCTTTCACCTATCAAAGATGAACAAGTGCAAAAATAGCCCATAATGTTTTTATAAGTCTCAAGAACAACTCTTACCAACAATTCAAAATATGGCTTCTAATACTATATGTCTAGGATTTTGCGAGATGGTTTACGGTTCTTCATAGGAACACTCTAAGCCTAAATGGGAAATTTTCATTTAGGCTATAACTTATAAATTAAATTTATAAGTGTAAATATATATACATATGTTATATATGCATATATAGACTTACATGTATTATGGGTATTTTTAGGTAGTTAATAGTATGTTTCCTATTTTTCCAGTCATCCTTACTGTTATTTTATCCTTATCTTTCCCTCTTCTGTATTTATCTCCCTCCCCTCCCTAATTAGAAACCTCCATTTGTACCACTTCCCCCTCTAGATAAACTGAACCCTGTTATTCCCCTTATCCCCTCTTATTCCCTCTTTTGTATTTACATTCCTCCCCCTTCCCAAAGAGCCCTCTTCATAATCATAACACATAATGAAGATTGGCTGAGTATTGAGCAACTACTTATTCTTGGACTTTGTTGGGTTAGTTGGAGAACAGTCTGTAAGTCCTAATACAAATTACACACACACACACACACACACACACACACACACACACACACACACACACACACTCCTTCCTAAAGGGCACAATATCCTTCTGCACACAGATAAGCACTGGAAAAACCAGGAAAAGTTAAACAAACAGGCTTATATCTTCAAAGGAAAAAAATGTTTACTTGTCTTCCTTCTGAAATACTGGAAAAGTTTGTACAACCTGAGGGTGCTTTGCTATCTATAAAACTAGGATTCACTCATTCCTTAAAATTTGTGTTTTGTTTATCCCAGACCCTTTTCATTTATATCTTGAGCATAGCTTTTAAATTCATTAAATTCATTATGAGAGGTGTCGATTGAACTTTATAACACACTTATGACTTCAATGTTATCACAGTCCAGACCAATCCCGAGCCCCAGAGGCATTTTGTTTATCTTAGTCATTCTCCCTAGAATTGTTTCTGAGCATTGTTTCTGAGTCAACAGTACTTCTTTATGGAAGGAACCATGCATACTTTGTAAAGAATTTCAGTGTAAACATGTCTCTTTTTTTGAAAATTTTGATGTAAATTTGAAACAAGCTTGGTTTACAAGTCAATCCCAGTTCTCGCACCCTCCTGTCCTCCCCTGTTCCCCTGACCAACCCCCATTCTATACCCTTTCTGCTTCCCAGGGAGGGTGAGGCCCTCCATGGGGATTGTTCAATTTCTGTCATATGTGTCTAGAATGAGGGAGTATCTGTCTATGTGGAATGGGCTCCCAAAGTCTATTTGTATATTAGGAGAAATATTGATCCATTACCAGAGGCCCCATAAACTGCCCAATCCTCCTATCTAACACACATTTTCAAGGGGTCTGTGTTGGTCCTATGCTGGTTTTCCAGCTGTCAGACTAGAGTTTATGAGCTCCCTATTGTTCAGATTAGCAGTTTCTGTGTGTTTCTGTAGCCTGGTCTTGACCCCTTTGCTCATCACTCCTCCCTCTCTGCAACTGTATTCCTGGAGTTCAGCTCAGTGTTTAGCTGTGGGTGTCTGCTTCTGTTCCCATCAGTTACTAGACTCTAGGATTTAGGATGCCATATAAGGTAGTCACCAATCTCATTAATTGGGAAGGACATTTAAGGTAGGCCCTCCACTATTGCTTAGATTGTTAGTTGGGGTCATCCTTGTAGGTCTCTGGACATTTTTCTAGTGTCAGATTTCTCATTAAACCTATAGTGGCTCCCTCTATTATGGCATCTCTTTTCTTACTCTCCCCTATTCTTTCCCTGATTCAATCTTCTTGCTGTCTCATGCCCAACTCTCCCCTCCTCTTCCTCATAGCTCACTCTTTCCTCCCTCAATGTTCCCAGTTTTCTTAGATCTTTTCCATTTCTCCTTCTCCAGGGAACCATGCATGTCTCTCTTAGGGTCCTCCTTGTTTCCTAGCTTTCCTGGCATTGGGAATTATAGGCTGGTAATCCTTTGCTCTATGTCTTAAAAGCATATATGAGTGAGTACATATTTTGTTTGCCTTTTTGTGACTCGGTTATCTACTTAGGATGGTTTCTTCTAGTTCCATACATTTGCCTGTGAATTTCAAGATTCCTTTGTTTTCTGTTTCTTTTATTTTCTTTCTTTTTTTTTCTGCTGAGTAGTACTCCATTGTGTAAATGTACCACATTTTCTTCATCCATTCTTCAGTTGTGGGGCATTTAGGTTGTTTCCAGGTTCTGGCTATTACAAATAATGCTGTTGTAAACATATTGAACAGATATTCTTGTTGTATGAATGTGCATCATTTGGGTATATGCTTCAGAATGGAATTACTGGATCTTGAGGTAGACTGATTCCCATTTTTCTGAGGAACCACCATACTGATTTCCAAAGTGGCTGTATGAGTTTGTACTCCCACCAGCAGTGGAGGAGTGAACCCTTTCTCCACATTCTCTCCAGCATAAACTGTCATTGATGTTTCCAATTTCAGCTATTCTGACAGGAGTATGTATGATGGTATCTCAGAGTTGTTTTGATTTGCATTTATTTCCCTGATGGCTAAGGATGTTGAATATTTTCTTAAGTGTCTTTCAGCCATTTTAGATTCCTTTATTGAAAATTCTCTATTTCATTCTGTACCCCATTTTTTTAATTTGGTTACTTGGTGTTTTGTTAATTATCTTCTTGAGTTCTTTGTATATTTTGGAAATCAGCCCTCTGCTAGATGTGAGGATGACTCTCCTACATGCAGTCCTAAACATGTCTTAAGCTTTGTTGTTTACATGAGACTGAGGAAATTGAGGACAAAAAAAAAAAAAACCTTTCTTTAAGAAATTGTGCTGAACTCTAGAAATTTGAAACAATGATGGCAAACTAAAATGATTAAACCTAGTTTCACTAGTTTCATTCTTTCCTCTCCCAGGTTGTTTCCTTGCTGACTGTGATTCTGGTGGGAACCCCCACATTCATTCTATAAGTTCTATTTCTCCAGAGAACCAAAGTAATACACATACCAAGTCAAAAAGTGAATTGAACTGCAGCAATCAATTATCAAATGGAAGAAGAATATACATGATTGAGTCTTAGCAGGACCTGAATACTCAAGCAAATTACATTAACATGTTGTCTTAGCTGGACATCATGACACATGCCTTTAATCTCAGTCTCAGAAGGTAGAGACAGGTATATCTCTGTGAGTGGGAAGCCAGTCTGATCTATAGGGCTAGTTTCAGGAAAGGCTCCAAAGCAATACAGAGAAACTGTGTCTTGAAAAACCAATAAATACATTAATAAATAACGTCTTAATGCCCATGGATTCTATTTCTGTTACAATCTTGTCCCTTACCAAGCATGAGCCTATAGCCTGATGTGGTATGCCTTATTATCAGTTGAGGGAGAGGAAACTAGGGTCTGGTTTACTGATGGATTTGCATGTTATACAGACATAAACCAGAATTGGACAGCCATAATATTACAATCCCTTTCTGGGACAACCATGAAAAGCTTTAGTGAAGGGAAATTACAGTGGGTGGAACTTTGGGTGGTACTTTGGGTGGTATATATGGTTTTAAATTTTGTTTGGTTATAGAAATGGTCAGATGTGTAACTATTCATTGATCTATGGGACATCACCACTGGTTTGACTGGATGGTCAAGGACTTGGAAAGAACATGATTGGAAAATTGATGAGAAAGAAATCTTGGGAAGAAATATGTGGATAGCTCTCTCCAAATGGGCTAAGGGTATGAAGATACTTATATCTCATATAAATGTTCACCAAAATGTAACTTCAGCTGAGGAGAACTTTAATAATCAAGTAGATAGAATTATCCAGCCATTCCTCTCATTTCTGAAGTGGCCATGGTGGCAGAGATAGAAGTTATACATGGGTTGGACAATATTGATTGCCATTTCTCAAGATTGAGCTGGCTGCAGCTGCTGCTGAGCAGAAGATCTGTTGATATTAGAGGCAACACTGAACCCCACATATGGCACCATTACCCAGAGTGACCTTCTGGTGATATTGTGGCAGGTTGATTATATTGGATCACTTCTTCTTACTGGTGTAGGTACTTATTCTAGTCACGGATTTGCTTTCTCTGAGTGTAATGCTTTTGCCAAAGCTACCATCCATGGACTTACACAAGGCCTTATCCACTGTCATACTGTTCTACACTGTTTTGTGTTTGGCCAAGAAAGAGTCAGAGTGCAAGAGTGAAACTATGACCATAGAACCCAAACTTATTATCTTCCTTACCACCTTAAAGTATCTTGACTAATAGAAAGATGAAATTGCCCTTTGAAGATACAGTGCCAATCACAGTGCCCATTAGGTGGCAACAGCCTTGAGGGATGAGGCAGGGTTCTCCAGGAGTCAGTATATGCTTTGAATCAGTGTCCTGGATATGGTGTTATCTATCCAATGGTCAGGATCCATAGATCTAGGAGTCAAGTGATGGAATGGGAATGGTTTCATTTACTATCACTTCTAGTGACCCATTATAAAAACGTTTGCTTCATATTCTCACAACTTTAAGTTCTGCTGGCCTAGAAGTTTTGATTCAGATGAAGGAGAGCTTTTATCAGGAGCCAAAACAGATCTTCAATTGAACAGAAAGTTTAGTCTTCCCCTTGGCCACCTTGGGCCCTTAATCCAACAGGTTAAAAAAGGGTTAACAGGGTTGGAAGGGGTGACTACTCCAGATTATCAAAAATAAATTGGATTGCTACTTCATGAGGGAGGTAAGAAATATTATTTTGGTGTGGAGTGCAGGAGATTGTTTAGGGCAGTGCTACCATGTCCTATGATTAATGTCACTGGGAAACTGAAATTATCTAGTTCAGGCAGCATGCTAAAGGACACAGACCTATTAGGAATAAAGGTATGTCTAGCTCCTCTTGAAAAACAGCCATGATTTGCTGTGGTGACTGTTGAGGGTGGAGGTAATACAAAATGGGTAATAGACTGTAGTTACAAATACCAGCTAAAGCCACATGATCAGGTACAGAAATAAGGATTGTAATACATGTGAGTGTTCTGTTGCTTTTTTATTAAGAGTGTATTTGTCACAGTCTTCACTCACTTATAAGTGGATATTAGTCATAAAACAAAGGATTACCAGCCTATAGTTTACAACCCCAGAGAAGCCAGGTAACAAAAAGACACCTAAGGGAGATATACATGGATCCTCCTAGGAAGGAGAAATGGATAGGAGCTCTTGAGAAAACTGGGAACCTGTGTTAGGGAGAGCAGAAGGGGAAGGGAAAGGGAGAAGGGGAGAGGGGAAAGGAGAGAGGGAAGAGTGGAGTAGAACATGATGGAACATGATGGTTGAGATGGGGAAAAGACATTGAGGGAGAGCAAGGAAAGAGATATGTTTATTGAGGGAGTCATTATGGGGCTATAGAGAAATTCGGTACTAAGAAAATTCCCAGAAATCCACAATGATGAACTCAGCTATGACACTAAGCATCAGTGCCTGAACTGGCCTTTCCCTGTAATCAGATTGATGACTACTTGGATTATCATCATACAATTTTCATCCAGCAACTGATGGAAGGAGATTCAGATGTCCACATCTGAGTACTGGGCTGAGCTCCCAGAGTTCAGTTGAAGAGAGGGAGGATTGATAACAAGAGGGAAGGTGTCAAGACCAGTTTGGGGATACCAACAGAGACAACTGACCTGAGCTAGTGGAAGCTCACTGACTCTGGCCTGACAGCGGGGACCTGAATAAGGCCAAACTAGGCCTTCTGAATATGGGTGACAGTTATTTTGGCTTGTACAGTCTATGGTACCACTGGCAGTAGGATCAGGCTTTATCCCTAGTGCTTGAACTGGTTTTTGGTGCACATTCTCTTTGCAGGCATACCTTGCTCAGATTAGATATAGGGTAGATGACTTTGGTCCTGCCTCAAAGTGATGTGCCAGAGTTTGTAGACTTGCCAAAGGAGTCCCTCTCTTAGGAGTGGAGTGGGGGTAGGTGGGGAGATCATGAGGAGGAGAGGGAGTGGGAACTAGTATTGGTATGTAAAATGAGAAAAGATTGTTTTAAAATAAAAGAGAAAAATAAACAAAATTTAAAAATTAATAAAAAGCATGTGTTTATACAGATATTTCTATTTTCTCAATTTCTTTATCATATGATTCAATTAAGAGAACAATAATTGGTATCATAATTAATCTTGAGGTATTAGAAGAATGAAGAGCCATTGTCACCTATTGTAAATTTATAATGCTTTTACAGTTGTATTTCAATTTTAGAGCAATTTGATACAAGCTAGTGTATTAGTTAAGTTTGTAAATTTAAGTGCAACATAGACTGAACTAGTATTTTTTTTAAAGAGGTGGAGTTACCTCTGGAACAGTTGATTTAAATCTGGTTAGAGGAGAATTGGCTGTACAAATGCTCCATTTGGGAGAAATAACCTCACTGTGTGTAAACGCTTCACATCCTTTTGTGGTCTCACCGCAGTCTTTATCATCCCATTATTTATTAGGGACAGCATTGTTTCTAATGGTCATCTTCAAGCACAAGACTCCAACGGTATTACTAACTCTCTCAGTACAATTAAAAATACCAATTCTGTAAGTGAAACAAAAATGTGATGCTGTGATTGCCAGGGAGACCTACACAGTCTTTCTTCAGCAAAGGTCTATGGGTACCATGTCAGGAGCAAGTAGCGCCTATCATTAAATCAACACAACATTAAATTAACTCTATATCACAAGATATCAATAAATAGAAAGATATTGTTAAGCATTGCACTCATAACTCTTACCCCTAAACACACATTTCTTATCAATACAGGCAAAATCAAGCTATTGTTCAATTATATTTTATATTACTTTTAGCATCCTCAATTAATCCTCAAAACTAGTTTTCTCCTCAAGACAATGTAAAAAGATTTCTTTTATTGCTTATGTAAAATCTGTGATCATGACCTGATAATTTTAAAACTTTCATCTTTTACATTTCACATATGTACAAAAATCAATATTAGAAGTTAAGTTTCACTACCTCAGAATATTGAAGTCTTCCTACTCCATTTGTTTAGTAAAGATGTGAGATCATAAATTTAAGAGCTCTTTTCCATAGACTATATGAATTTCTACATACAGCCACCAGAGGGAGAGCTAACCTAGCAGATACAATTCATAAGAGGATGTTAGGCTTTAAGTGTAGACTTTAAGAGGAAGAAACCTTGCTGGAGGGAGGGAAGGAGGGACAAAGGGAGAGATGGAGGCAGGAAGGGAGGGAACTGGAATCAATATGTAAAATAAGAAAAAATAATAATAAAAGGAAAAAAGAAATCAAAACTGCCACTCACCAAACCACAAACAAACAAACAAACAAACAAAAAACAAAAAACAAACAAAACAAAACAAAACAAAACAAAAAAAAAAGAAAGAAAGGAACCATCCTGAGTAAGGTGACCCAGTCACAAAAAGAGGAACATTGTATGTACTCACTCATATATGGATTTTAGACACAGAGCAAAGGATCACCAGCCTACAATTCACACTGACAGTGAAACCAGGATACAAGGATGAACCTAAAGGATTCATACAAGGTCCCCCACAGAAGGGGAAAGGGACAAGATCTCCTGAGCATATTGGGAGTGGGGATGAGGAGTGGAGGTGAGGGGTGGGATGGGGAGAGTGGGTGAGGTGGAAGTGTGGGGTGGGGGGGGCAGTGAGTGGAGAAGGAGTTAGGAGAACATAACAGAGGGAGCCGTTATAGGCTTGAAGAGAAAATTGTCTCTAGAGAAATGTCCAGAGACCTACAAGGATGACTCCAACTAACAATCTTAGCAATAGTGGAGAGGCTGCCTTAAATGTCCTTCCCCGTTAATGAGACTGATGGCTACCTTATATGCCATCCTAGAGCCCTCATCTAGTAGTAGCTGATGGAAACAGAAGCAGACACCCACAGCCAAACACTGAGCCGAACTCCTGGAATCCAGTTGCAGAGTGGGAGGAATGACAAGAGAAGGGGTCAAGACTAGGTTACAGAAACCCACAGGGACAGATGACCTGAATAAGGGGCACCTCATGTACCCCCAGACTGATAGCTGGGAAACCACCATTGGACCGACCGACCCAGACCCCCTGAACATAGGTCTCAATTAGAAGGCCTAGGCAGTCTAAGGGACTTCTGACAGTGGAAACAGGATGTATTCCTGGTGCACAAAAGGAATTTGGGAGCACATTCCCCATGGAGAGATACTCCCTTTGCTTAGAGGTAGGAGGGAGGATCTAGTCCTTACTTGATAGATTTTGATGATGCCTCCTGGAAGGCCTCACCCTCCTTGTGAGGAGTGGGTGGTGAATGGGATGAGAGTGGCGTTCCAGGGGAGGGAGAGGTAGCTGGGATCAATATGTAAAATAAAAAATAATGACAATAAAAAAGAAAATAAAGAAGAATTTATAAGTAACAGACTGGCAGAATTAGAATTTTCTACTTTTACTAGATTTTTCTCTATTTTATGGAGCTTTAATGATTCTATTTGAGCTACTCCAACTCTTAAATGAATGAGTTGGGAAAAAAAATCTATAATGCAAGTGGCTTAAATTGCAGTATTGTAATTGTTCTTTCATGAGGATTTTAAAAGTTGCAGAGAGCTGGTCTCAAATGCATCTGAATATGTCAGGAAATGTTGTAAAATAAATTGGAGAGTTAGAAAATATAACTGAGATATTAATACAACAACAAAAACAAAATAAACTCCCTTAGTGCTGGGATTTGCCATTTGGTGAGGTGAGAGATTTGGCCTGCCTTAAAATTAGATCATTATTTTATTTTTATGTCACAAATTTTCCATTTATTTGAACATTATAAAGTAGAAATAGATGTTTATTTGTCATATAATACCTACAGATTTAAGGATTTTGTCTTTCAGAAAAAATACAAAGACCTTTAAACATCCATAAACAAACAAATATAAATACTCTAACTTATCTGTCAATAGTGCTATTTATTCTTATTAAATATTCCTATTTATTTTTACAAATTATTTTGAGACACTAGTGTAGTGAGATACTCACTCACTAGCACGTGTTGCACTGACCAGGCCCATTGGGGATGGAGACAGGGGCAGAAGTGATGTGGAGGAACTAGGTCTGTGGTCAAGAACCCAGAGTGCTCTCTTGCTTCCTGGACAGAGAAAGAGGGCATCCAGAGGCATCCTTGGGACTGGAAACACTGCTGGTGTTCATCTGTCTCTGTTGAGAGTTGTATCTCCCTGAATAAACATCTAATCAGCCTGTTTTCCCAGAACCTTATTTTTCCACAATATTTGGTATCTCAGTACTCTAGACTATTAAAATTTATTAATTATTCCTGTTTCTTTTTCTTTCTTTCTTTTGTTTTGTTTATTTGTTTGTTTGTTTGTTTGTTTGTTTGTTTGTTTGTTTCGAGACAGGGTTTCTCTGTAGCTTTGGAGCCTATCCTGGAACTAGCTCTGTAGACCAGCCTGTATTCCTATTTTCTTACTGTTTTTCTACTTTATGACAAAAATTGTCTCTATGGCAGCTTGGCCCCTACAGTGCAATGATTCTATTCCTCCCTTATGAATTATTTTCTGTTGCCCTTACATCTTTGGTTAAGTATTTAGTTATCTATTATCAGGTTTGGGTGTCTTTGGAGATGACCTATTCCACCATAATGGACAGTAACACCAGAAAGTGAGTCTAAAGGAAGGGAACTGAGTCATTTCTCTGGCCCATGGTGAAGACATAACATTTTTAACTGTTGTGAAAGTCAAAAAGTTTCTCTTTAACCAGAGACTTACCATTTTTAAAAAATGGCATATCACTGTTTTTTAAGTTAAGAGATGTCTAAATGGGCTTTACTATCACTTAGTACAGAGAATTTACCTAAGGAAAAGCATTCCGTTCTGGAGAATATAGAGCATATAGTAAAAAGTCTACCTAAAATGAAGACCAGCACAGGGGACTCTGCCTGTTGCCCAAACTCACCCTCATTAAGTGTGAGCTCTATGACAGTGGTGTCTTTGGCCAGTGTCTATTTTCAAGACTGTGTAATAAAACCTATCTATCTTCCACAGGATGCTATGAGGTCAAACTACATCTGAGTTCTTTTAATGATCAGAAAAGCCAGGGCACTGAGGGAAGTCCGGAATGACATTTTATTGGCAACATTTACCTGGTGAATTTTCAAAGACAGTTGTTTCGATGTTCCAAAGACAGAATGTATGTCTTTAGAATGATTATACCCAGTACTTATTTCCCTTAAATTACTTTTCTGTTTACATGTTTGGGCAGATATATACATATGAATCTGGGGATTCATGAGCTTCCCCTTGTTCAGGTCAGCTGTCTCTGTGGGTTTCTGTAGCCTGGTCTTGACCCCCCTTTTTAATTAAATATTTTATTTAATTACTTATTTTTCTTATTTTGCATATCAATCCCAGTTCCCTCTCCCTCTCTTCTTCCCTTTCTCCCTCCCTCCCATGCCCCCCCCAACCACTCTCCCATGCCATTCCCCCATTCCACAGGGAGAGTGGTGCATTCCAGGAGATTGACCCCTTTTCTTATCACTCCTCCCTCTCTGCAACTGGATCCCAAGAGTTTGCCTGATGTTTAGCTGTGGGTGTCTGCTTCTGTTTCCATCAACTACTAGATGAGGGCTCTATGATGGCATATTTTCTGTCATTTTTAATAATAAAATTGAACTGTGCCGTTTTAAATATTGTAAGTGAAAAAGGATGAAATGTTTAATGTAAAATCTAGGAAAATTAAGAACTTGTTCTATAAGCAAATTTTAGAAGTCACAAAATACAAATTTTTGATTCATAAACAATTTAAAAATAAAAAAGTGTAATGAAAAACCTCATATTCTGAAGCAAAATGAAAACACCTATTGACAATTGAAGACTGCTAAATTTCATAGTTGTTAACATTTCATGAAACTTGGACACACAGTAGTTGATGAGTAACTCTTCCTTGAGGTACATGGAATCATTTTATAATTGATATGACTAATTAGATGACATTTTGTCTCTAAGGTTATATTTCAAATGTCTGTAAAACTGCTTAGTGCTCATTAATTTCTACCTACTCCTGGTGACTCATTTTTTAAAACAAATAATCTGAACAAAACAAGAGTATTTGCTTAATAGCCTTAAGATATAAAGTACAAATGTGAGTTGTACTTATTGGAACAAACATTCAAAATTTATTTTTATTCTTTTATTTGAAAGATGGCAAAGAAATGAATCAGAGATTAAGATGTAGAACGCCAACGCCAACTTCTGCTGCTTAATCCAGTCCCAAGAGCTAGACACCAGAAGTTTTGAATGTGTCTAAGAAAAGTTTCTTATCAGCTTCAAAAGTAGATACCCTTAAATTCTTTTTATTCCTTCTCTCACTTTTTTGATTCCTTTTTTACTATTGTAAAAATAAGCCTCTTTTAAAAAGTAAAAGAATATATGAAATGTGGTGGAGGGGAGGTTAACATCTAATCCTCTGCCTTTTTGAAAAGGCATAGGCTGGAAGATAATCTTTGTTATCTTGTATTTCCTATAAACAATAATCTTCACAGTGGGGTGAAAACATATTTACTTATGCTACAAATATATGAGGTTCTTCTGAGTTTCTGGTAGTGTCTGTGTACTGACACAACATCAAGAGAAACAAAATACATACAAAGTGTATTTATAAAATTGTTCAATTTTCCACCAAATGTTCCAAAAGCACTGTTTCTCCTCAGCTCCTTCCTTCTAAGAGTCTGATCTCCTTTCCTCTCAGTGTTGCCTGGCTTTTGACAATTATAATATGTATGACTTGTTTTGTGAGTTAATTTCGTGTGGTAATTTTGAGTTACAGCAAAAGTAACCTGTAAGTTTTGAAATTAGTGTCTTAAGACTGCTTTTTTTGTCCTTTCTTCAGATCTCAGTCACTATGAAACATCTACCCCTTGTTGGCCGATAGCAAACCATCAGGGAGATAATAAAATTTTCCTTCCCTTGTGATATGCCAAGTAGAACTTGGCACAGTTAATCTCATTCTGGTTTTTATGTAGATGACATGTAAATATTATGCAGTCTTGGAAGTTTATACCTAGGCTTCAGAAGGCAGTTGACATATTGTATAATGGCCTTTTATTCTTTGTAAAAAGTTTCAGTGTGGATTGTATATGAAGCTATTGACCAAAATAAAACTCCCATAGCCTGCTGTTCCCCAGCTATTGGTGCTGTTTCGGAGACTAGGGAACCTTCAGAAGGTAGAGACCTTCTAAAGGAAATATGTGTTCACTCCATCCTCCTCTCCTAGTCCTTCTTCACTGTCCCCCAATCTCCTGCCTTTATGTCTCCATACAGGAAAGAGCAGGTCTCCTATGAGCATGGATAAAACATGACACATTAAGTTGCAGCAAGAATAAGCATCTCCCCATATATTAAGGCTGGGCAAGATGACCCAGTATGAGAAGTAGGGTCCCAAAAGCCTGTAAAAGACTTGAAGACAGCCTATGTTCCTACTGTTAGGAGTCCCATGAGAGGGACAAGCTACACAACTGCAACATATATGCAGAGTGCCTAGGTCAGTGTCATACAGGCTCTCTGTCAGTTTAATCTCTGGAAGCTCTCATGAGCCCTGTGTCGATTATATGAACCTTCACATATTTTCTTTGACCCCTCTGGCTCCTACACTCCTTTCTCCTCCTCCTTCTCCACCTCTTCCTCCTCCTTCTCAGGATCCGTGAACTCTGACTGGGGGTCTCTGCATCTGCCTCCATCAGTTGTTAAATAACATGCTTTTCCATTGCTGGTGGGAGTGCAAACTTTTACAGTCACTTTGGAAGTCAGTGTGGCAGTACCTCAGAAAACTGGGAATCAGCATACTACAAGACCTGTTTATACTGATCGTGAGCATATACTCAAAGGATGCCAAATCTTACCATAATGACACTTGCTAGACTAAGTTTTAAGAGTTTATTACTTGGCCCCACTGCCTGTTCCTTCTGCTTTCTGTGTATGTGAATGGCAATGTGATCAGCCTGTTTCATCAGGGATGTGATATCTCTAATGCCATGGACTCTTCCTCTGGAATTATAAGCGCAAATAAATTCATATATATATATAGCTTTTGGTTGTGGTATTTCAGCAAAAGAACAGAAAAAATAAATAATGGAGTAAATTAGCAGGGCCATTGCAGAAAACAGTTTGTAAGTTCCTTGAAATAAACCAGAATTAACATGTTATCAAAATTCCCCACTATTGAATTTGTAACTATACTATAAGAAAATCCATATTTCTTATAGTAGTACCCACCCCCCCCAAAAAAAAAGAATGAATTGACCTGCGTCCAACAACGCACAAGTAGACAGGTAAAATGTGGTATATATGCTCAAGAAAACAGGCTATTCTTTTGAATTTCAACACCATGGATGAACTTGAATTCTATTCCACTAAATGAAGTGGGCCAGACATACAATAGCATCTATTATATGACATAACATGGGAAATCTAAAAAAAGTGAACGCATAGATGCTAAGGTAATGGTGATTACCAGGAGTAACAGAATGTGTAGTATGAAGTTCTGTGGGGGAAAATATAAATTTTAGCTAGATTAAAAGCCAAATTTAACAGACCTTTCAGACAACATGGTACCAGAGATCAGGAGAAATGTATTATACCTTGAAAATTACAAAGAGAGTAGGTTTTTAAATGTTCTTACCACAAAATGTATATTATGCATTGCATGTTAATCAATTCAATTGTGACATTATGCAAGGTGTGTATAGTTAAATTGAATGTAATTGGCCCCATAATTTTGTAGGGAGTGGTGCTATTAGGTAGTATGGCTTTGGATTTTGGAATGGCTTTGTTGGACAAAATGTGTCACCATGGTGGTGAGCTTTTAGTTTTCCTATGTTCAGGAAACTGCCCAGTGTTTAAGTCAAATTTCTGTTGCCTTCATACTGCCGTACTGTCAGCTACTCCTCTAGCATCACATCTGCCTGCATGTTGGCATCCTCCCTGCAATGATGATAATGAACAGAACCTCTGAAACTTTAAGCTGTCACGTCAATTAAATGTTTTCCATTATAAGAATTGCTGTGGTCATGTTTTCCCTTCAGAGCAATAGAAACTTAAAGTAAGACAGGATGCTTATTTCAACATAGGTTCTAATTTTAGTATATAATTTAACTTATCAATTAAAATATTTCCATACTAAATAACTAAGTATAGTTCATAAACCATACTATAAACATAGCAATCTCCTTTCTCCTCTGATTTGAAAAATGACAGATATCATGTAGCCTGTCTACTGAAATCCTCAGGGAATAAAACACACAGACATAGTAGCACCTATATCTTGGAGATTACCAAGAGTTATCTAATAGGACTTAAGTCCTTCTCAATCAGTGGTAATTCATGTCTGTCTCTATAAACTTAGCCAAGTGCCTCCATCTTGTGGGAATGGAACTACTTTCAGTTTCTCAATGAGAACAAATCTTAACTTCATTCCATTTATCCATAACATTGACAGATAAGTGTTGCTTCCAACCCACCATTAAAAAGCCTTTTCTTTTTCATCACACATAGATAACTAGAGAAAATTACAACTAACCTAAATACAGAAATCACATGATTTGGGGGTACTCACCCCCAGTTAATACATTTGCAATAGAGTCCCTGTATTAAGACTCATGATGAAGTTATAAGAATCAGAAATTCAAGGCAGGTCCTGTAGGATGGTATCCTCTAAAATAAAACCAAATGAAGAACACAAAGGGAGGAATGTATTTCAGAGGAATTTGTGAGAGATGAAGAGTGGCTATGACCAAGATATGAACTTGAAATTCTCTGAGAAATTATTATTTAAAAATGATTGTAAGAGCTAGAGAACCAGGACATCTTCCATTAAATAACATCTTCTATATATGACAGGTAAGCTATATCCAGCAAATCTCTAAAATATGAAAAATAAAAATGTATGTGGGAGGAAACTTATATACAGTAAACCATATGTGAAGATATGCAGACAACTAAAACTTCTGAAAAGGGAGAATGAGATTTCTCTAGAAAAGGGGCCTTGTGATAAGTTATCTAATCCAAAGAGGTCAGCTATAAATACATATACCATAACTGACACCATGATGGAAGTACCATTCATGCCTTAGACCTCAACACATACGCAGCAACATCTGCCAAGATGAGAACAAAGATAGTCTAAAAGTGTATAATTCTGAGAAATTCTCTAAATTTAATACCTTTTTTGCTTCATTTATGGCATATTTTCCTGATAATTTGGGTATCTCATCCCAGAATGGGTTTTCTTTTTGTTTTGTGTGTATATGTGTGTGCATGTGTGTGCTTAAAATCTCATCAATAGAAAGGCTCTTAAATACATAGTATGTTCTCAAATGGCTAATAAAGAGTTTCTATGGGCTTGAACCTGGGTCTGACTGTTTTTCTCTGGTGGATACCTCACAATATTTCTGGAGCTCCAGCAAAATCCCCAGTGTGTAGAAATTGAGGGATTGGGGTCATGGAGCCTCTTTGTGTGGAGAAGAGTCCATAGATCCCAATTCCATGCCACCCCTTTGCCTGAAAGGGACAGATTCAATATAATTCATCATCCCCGGGATAATAAATATTCATCTAAGAGAAGCAGGTGAGGTACTGTACACTGATGGAAGCAGTTTTGTTAAGATGAAATCAGGTATGCTGGGGTCAGAATTGTTACCTGTGATGGGAGAATGTGAGCCCAGTCTGTCCGCCAAGGAAATCCAGTACAAAGGGTTGAGCTCTTGGTGTTAATCCAGACATTTCTTTGGAGGAAGGGCAAAAATATCACTATGTATATCTGCAGTTTGTATGCATTTGTCACATCCCATGTTTATGGGGACTCTCTAAATAGAGAGGGAACTATTCGTTTCATCAAGAAATGAAATAAAAAATGAAAAAACAAAAAACAAAATTCTATTTGGCTGCCAAGAATGGTAGCTATAATCCTCCACAAAGAGAATCCCCAGAGGCCCAAGGGAACATGACAACAGACTTGGACACCATAAGGTGACCTTAGAACAAATGAGAACTCTTCAGAACTTGTTTATTCTGCCTGTGTTGCTCTGAGCCAAATCTATACTCAGAGAAACTATGTGGACAAAAATGTATGCCAAAAAGGTGCCATATGGCTAGTGGCTCTTTTCAGGTAAAAGACCTGTATGCCCTGCCATTATCAGAAAACAGTTTGTCACTTACTCTATCTACCAGGCTATCCATCTGTGGGTCACTAATACAGACAGAGAAATTACAGTCTTGTCAAAGAAATTATGTTCAGATAAAAAACAACAGCAACAGCAACTAAAACCCTTCTGTTTAAATTGTAGATTTGAATTGTTCCTTTCTGAGGAGTCTGATAATAGCCTAGCCTTCACAGTCAAAGTTTTTCTAAACATGACAGAATTACTAAATATTAATTTAGACTACATTGTGCTAAAGGCCACAAAGTGCAGGAAATTTAAACTAAATATGTCCTTGAAAATTAGATCAACCTCCTACTTTTTGTTCTAAGTGTCTGATACACCCTATATGGAGAAGCTCATAAGACAGAAATTTTTAACCAGTCTCTCATCAAGTCCTTATAGGCTCTGCAACAGACTGTTCATCGGACTGTTCAAGAAGCTGCATACTTGCCCATGTCTGAGCATGCCTGGAAATTTTGTTTGGATAAAGAGGTTCTCAACCTTAAACTTGGAGCCAGCGTGAAAAGCCCCATGACCTGTGGTCCATACCATTCTTACAGCAGCAAAGGTTACTGATATTATCCAGTGATCCCACCACAACCAGGTAAAGGATGCTACAAAACATAATGACAGATGGCTTGCCACCAGGTTCCCCAGCCTCCTAAAAATAAGACTGACATAGACTTTATAAATATTGTTGTCTGTCCTATTTTATCTTTTTGTATCCCCTGTGGAAAAAGCCCCAAACCATTTTAAGACAGGAAATTGGGTATAAAAGAAGCAAAAATGACTAATACCTGGGAGGTCATAGCCAATGTGTCAATGAAATCCAACCCACCTCCCAGGCATGTCTAACATATTACATACATTAAGGAGCTACTAAGGGATGCTTGTACACACTCCTGAGAAGAAGTATGGCCCAGGTGCTGTGGGTCTTCTGGTAAAGGGAAGAGGCTCAAAATATGAAGTTCCCAAGGTAGCAATTTCCCCATGAATTTATCTAATAATTTCAGGATGCAGCAGAAACCAGCCCTTAAGTGTTCAGGCCTTAAGCATATTAGTTTCTTAAAAATTCTTAACATTGGTCAGGACTGCTGACTGTGCCTTGACACAAAACCCCCATATTATGCTGGGATTGGAACTAATCAAACAATAAGAGGTAAATCAAACCCTAACAGCTATAAATGGGATCAGCATAAGCTCACCCTGAGGGATCTCCAAGGGAGAGTTGTCTGTTTAATGTCATTAAGATAGCACCTAGATAGTTTCCCTTGTGCAGATTTCTGTAGCCACACATAGCAGATTAATTTCAGGTAAGGTGGTCAAATGTATTTCCAAGCACCAAAAAATACCTCACTTGCTGGACAAATGGTTCAGCCAAGTTTGCTGCTTTCAAATTGTTTATATTGTTGGAGAAGCCACTCTTTTGTGCACTCATGCATGTTATAATGTTTATAATGGAAAAGAGGGCAAGGCCCAACTAAATCAAAATTTTGGGTTTCCCCATGTATGGTGTACTGTGTCCACATCTTCATTCCCTTCATTTTGGGGGTAGGAATTGTGGGACTAACTGCAGTTCCAACTATATTCCAAGTTATGGGAATAACAACAGTAAGAAACTCAATGTTCAATTGGACAGATATCTCATTTCCCATCTAGAAAATTATGCTTCCCATGTGAAAGCCCAATTGGAGTCCCTAGTCAATATTATTCTTCAGATAGAAAAGGAATGGACCTCTTCTTGTTAGGCAAGGTGGTCTCTTTATCTCACTGGAAGAAAGGTGTTGTTTTTATGCCAAATATTTAAGAAGGATAATTAGAGAAGGTTCAGTAATGGTGAGAAATATGCTTCAAAAATGAAATGGGAGTCGCAACAATGTAACAACTGATATCAATCTTTGTTCTCCTGGTTCCCTGGTTAGCTACTCTACTTATGGCTCTCAGTTAAGTTCCTACTTTTCAACTGCCTACTTTTTTTTATGTAAAACAGAGAATAAATTGATGAGATTTCTATTCTTGGAAACCACTTAATTCTCAGTACCTTAATTTTTCCTTGATTTTTATAAATTTCTTACTTTTCTTTAATTCTTAATAAAAAATGCTTCTGCTTTTATATTCCCGAGAGCCCCCTTCATTGATTTTTATTGTCATGACACACTGTATTCTAGCTACTGTCTTTTTTCTTTTTTTTTTTTTTTTTCAGTTTGCCAAGCTGTGACTGTTTATTAACTGACCAGATTACAAAAATACCATGGGCGGCACCTTAGTTCATCCTTCTAATAAAACCTGTGTATCTGGTCTTCCTTGTTGCCAGCATTGCCACCTTCCACAAAGTGAGTGGTCTTTTTCTTCTCACGGAGAAGAGATAATTTGAAGGGTCACAAGAAGTTGTCGGCTTCCTTGAAGCGTTTCCCCACTGTGTAGATCTCATGGACCAGATCCTCCATGCAGACAATAATATATTTACCAAGAGATCACACAAACAAGAAATTGTCCATCAAGGCAATTCTCTTCTTATTCATTTTGCTATAGCCATGCTTGTAGATGAGCTCATTTACTGACTTCAGGTTGGGGTACCCCCATGCAATGTATGGTTCCACAATCCTCATCATGGTAATCAAAGCCTTGTTGAGCTTAACAAAGGTGCCATTGAAGATCTGACGAAGATGAGCAGCTGCAACACCTTGCTAACCTTTGGGCTCACACCATTGATACCTTGGATTCAGATGACAAAAGCCAGCTGCATCTAGATGTTTCCAGCGTTCCTTGCCATCCTAGCCATGCGAATCTCAGTCCAGTACATCTGCCTGTATACCTTGTGATAATGCTTTGCCTTTCCTAGATAAGCTTCCTCAGTGCCTTCCAAAGTGTCTTCAGTGCAAACTTTTCTGAGAGTGCTTAACTTTCAACTCTGCGAAATTCCTTAGCTCTTTCTTTTTCTTTTCTTTTTTTTATTTAATTTATTATTTTACATGTTGATCCCAGTTCCTTCTTCCTCTCTTCCTCCCTCCCCCTCCCTCTTACCATCTCTGCCCCCTGCCCTCTCATGCACCCTGACTACTCTCCCCTCCCTTCCTCCCACCCCAATTCCACATGTAGGACAATGCCATCCAGGTGGGGGAATGTAGATCTGTAAAGTCATTTGAAGTAGAGACTAGGACTTCTCTCCTTTCTCTAGGTTAAGGCAGTATCCCTCCATGGGGTCCTTTTGTGCACCAGGGATACGTCCTGGTTCTACTGTCTGAGGTCCCTTAGACTGCTCAGTCCTTCTGGCTGAAACCCATATTCAGGGGGAACTGAGTCAGTCTCATGCTGGATTCCCAGCTATCAGTCTGGGGCGGGGGGCGTTAGCTCCTCCTTGTTTATGTCAGCTGTCTCTATGTGTTTCTGGTCTTATACTCTCTCTCTGCATCTGGATTCTAGTTCAATTCAGTGTTTAGGTATGGGTGTTTGCTTCTGTTTCCAATAGGTGGTAGGTGAGAGCTCCATGATGGTTGATAAGTTAGTTGTTGATCTCACTATCTGGGAAGGACATTTATGGTAGCTTTTCCATGGTTGCTCAAATTGTTAGTTGGCATCAGAGAGAGAGAGAGAGAGAGAGAGAGAGAGAGAGAGAGAGAGAGAGAGAGAGAACATAAAAGCATAAAAGAGGGAGGCATCATTGGTCCTTAGCTTTTTCTTAAGGGTTTCTGACATAGCAGGAAGCTTCGTTTTCTTCTCCGGCCAACCTCTGTGGTTCCATTTGAAAAGAGAAAGAGAGTGACAGAGAGAGAGAGAGAGACAGAGAGAACTCTGGATACTGTCTTCAGTTGTTCTTTAGTGAGTGTTGAGTATCTGGTACCTTAGGATTCTGGGGCAAGCACAACTGGCCAAAAAAATGTTCCATCATACTCAAGGGTCCTGCATCAATGTCAAGAACAAATTATTGCTCAGACAAACATCTATAATCAAATCACTGAATTATGAGACAAATAAAAGCATAAGAACTCAGCTTCAAAACACTAAATGAATATGTGACCAGCATCTGAGACACAGCCTAATAAAGGAAACATTAGAGTTGTGACAGGTGTTCTAGAACCCAGGCTGGATTTCTAAGACATTGGAGACAAGAGTCAGTAGGCATACAAGAAGTCCAGAGTGTTAGGGGCATAGATGTTCAGAACTGACACTTTGTGTTGATGGATTTCTCCTGCGATGAATATGAAATGTCCGTCTTCATCTCTTTCGACTAATTTTGGTTTGAAGTCTAAATGGTTAGATATTAGGATAACTATGCCTGCTTGCTTCTTATTTCCATTTGATTGGAAAATCTTTTCCCATCCCTTTACCCTGAGGTAATGTCTATCTTTGAAGCTTAGATGTGTTTGTTGTATGCAGCAGAAAGATGGACTCTGTCTTCTTATCCATTCTGTTAGCCTGTGTCTTTTTATAGGTGAGTTAAGACCATTAATGTTGAGGGTGAGTAAAGACCATTGATTGTTGATGCTTGTTTGGTTTAGGTTTGTGGTTGGCAGTGGTATTGTGAATATATTAGTTCTGCTTTACCCTTGGTTTCTGATGATTGAACATCTATGCCCCTAATACAAAATCACCCACATTCATAAAAGAAACACTAATAAAATTCAAAGCTCATATAAAACCTCACACACTTATAGTGGGAAACTTCAATACACCACTCTCAACACTAGACAGGACCACAAATCAGAAACTATTTGTAATAACAAGAACCTGGAAGCAACCTAGATGCCCCTCAATTGAAGATGGTTAATGAAGATGTGGCACATCTACACAATGGAATACTATGCAGAAAAAAAAATAATGGAATCTTGAAATTCACCGGCAAGTGGATGGCACTTGAAGAAACCATCATGAATGAGGCAACCCAGTCACAAAAAGAGGAACACAGTATGTACTCACTCATATATGGATTTTAGACCTAGATCAAAGGATCACCAGCCTATAATTCACACCACCAGAGGAACTAGGATACAAGATGTATTCTAAGAGTTTCATACAAAGTCCCTCATAGAGGCTGGAAGGGACAAGTCCCCCAGAGCACAAGGGAGGTGGGGAGGGCAGTGAAGGGAGAGAGAAGTAGAAGAAAGCGAGGGAGAGGAGATGAAAACATGTGAGACCAGGAAGATTGAGCCTTGTTAGGAATAGAATTCAGGAAAGAGAGAGAGACAGAGACAGAGACAGAGAGAGAGACACAGAGAGAGAGAGAGAACATAAAAGAGGGAGTCATTATTGGTTTGAAGATAAAATTGAACACAAAGAAATTTCTAGAGAACTACAAGACTGCTCCCAACTAACAATTTGAGCTTCCATGGAAAGGCTATCATAAATGCCCTTCCTGGAGAGTGAGATCAACAACTAACTTATCCACGGAGCCCTCAACTAATGCCTGTTGGAAACAGGATCAAACACCCATACATAAACACTGAGTCAAACTAGAACCCAGATGCAGATGGAAAGAACAATACCAGGCAGCAGAAACACGTACAGACAGCTTACCTGAACAAGGAGGAACTAACGGCCACTAGACTGATAGCTGGGAAGCCAGCATGGGACTAACTCAAGCCCCTCTGAGTATGGATCTCAGCCAGAAGGACTGAGCAGTCTAAGGGACATCAGACAGTGGAGCCAGGATGTATCCCTGATGCACAAAAGGACTTTGGGGACACATCCCCCATGGAGGGATAACTGCCTTAATCTAGAGACAGGAGAGAAGCCCTAGTCCCTACTTCACATGACCTGTCAGATCTACATGACACCAACTGGATGGCATTCCCCTACATATGGAATTGGGGTGGAGAGGTGGGAGGACAGAGAGGGTAAAAGGGAGGGAAGGAGGGAGGGACGGAGGGAGAGAAGGAGGGAGGGAGAGGGAACTGGAATCGATCTGTAAAACAATAAATTAAATTAAAAAAAAAAATGCTTTGACTCCAAAATTTAAGTTGAAGGACAAGTTACTGGGGAAAAGGATTTCTATTTTTGTTTCCACAGAAAATGAAAAGATGTGGATTCTTTCCAGACTAATGTGGTTTGATCACAGCAGACTGCCTGAAACAGAATATGAGGTGATCCTACATTCAAAATAGCTGGACAATGCAGTCTTACAGACTACAGCCAGGATTTCTGAATCTTCTTCGAATCCCCCATGACAGCGCCCCTTACCAGCAGGAAGTAGTTTGGAAAGAACAATGCCCAGATTCCCAAATATTGTCTATAAATGTTTGTTTTCATTTAAATGGACTTTGTTATATAAAATAAATTTAAACAAATTACAAAAAAAGAAGTGCAGAGTGGATTCATACTCTGTACCTCTGCTGATCCATTTCATCTTCACATTCACTACACATTAATATCATTTATTGAGGGCTCCATGGATAAGTTAGTTGTTGATCTCACTTTCCAGGAAGGGCATTTATGAGAGCCTTTCCATGGCAGCTCAAATTGTTAGTTGGGAGCAGTCTTGTAGTTCTCTACAAGGCATCTCAGTGCCACAGTGTTGTATTAGTTTTTAAAAATATGGTATATATTGGACAGCTGATGCATGAATAGTGTACTGTGTGTGTATAGATGACTATATCATGTTGGCTTCCTCAGATTCCACATTATTAGTATAGGAAAATAATTTTCTAGAAGTAGGCTTAAAATGGAGTCTGTGGATAGCACAGCAACACTCTTTTATTTCAGAAATAGGACTGTTATTGTCAAACTGTCTTCTATACTTATTTATAGACTGTGGTAAGAACAGAAGAGAAGGGATGATTGCTGATGGATGCAGTTGTTTTTGTGTACTCTAGAATAGCTTGTCTTGGGCAAGACTGTCACTACAAAAAAAAAAAAAAAATCAGTATCAGTCCCCAATTCTTGCATTTCTCTGACATCTCAGGAGGAAAATGGACTTATGATTTTCATAATACTTAATGAGAATTGATCAAACACTTTATTCTTAATTGTTGTGGGATCTATTGAGTTCAACAGCCACTTGAACAGTGGGTTTCTGTCAGAATGCAGTCACTAAAACAGTCTGGGAATTCCAGTCTGGCAGTTCACTTTAGTGACCACATTCTTCTGTCTCTGTGCAGATATGAACTGAAGGCAAGGCAGCTTATTTTAGGGTATTGAAAATCAGTTTAAGTCGGTTAAAACGGGTTATAACTGGTTAATCTCTCCAGGGTTCTGTCTATTCATCAATGACACAATTCATTTTAAAACTGTTTTATTTAAATTAAAAACAATCTTATTTTACATACCAATCTCCATTCTCTCTCCCTTTCATCTTCCCTTTTCACCCTCCCTCCATCCTAACCCCATCCTCTCTTCAGGGAGGGTGAGAACAACCATAGGAGATTGTCAATCTGACAACATTTGGGGCAGTACCTATGTCCTCCCCTGTGTATCTAGGCTGAGAGAGTATTCCTTCATATGGAATGGGCTACCAAGGCCCATTCATGCATAAGGGGTAAATTCTGGTCCACTGCCAGTGGCCCTATAGGCTGCCCAAATGCCTCAACTGACACCCACATTCAGGAGGCCAGGTCTTAGACTGGTTCTCCAGCAGTTGGTCTGGGGCATGTGAGTTCCCACTTTCTCAGGTCAGTTGTTTCAATGGGCTTCCCCACCATAGTCTTGACCTCTTTGCTCATCATTCCTCTCTACAACTAGATTTCAGGAGTTCAGCTCAGTGCTTAGCTGTGAATCTCTGTTTCAGCTTCCATCAGCTACTTGATAAAGGCTCTATGATGGCAAATAAGGTAGTCATCAATCTCATTGTAGGGGAAGGACATTTAAGGTAGCCTCTCCACTGTGGCATATCCTTAGTTAAGGTCATCCTTGTGGATTTCTGAAGATTTCCCTAGTGCCAGGTTTCTCATTATGCCCATAATGGATCACTCTATTAAGGTATCTCTATTCTTGATCTCCTTCTCCATCTCCCAACTCTACCTCTCTGATCCCTCATGGGCTCTTCCCCCCTCCCTTTTTCCCCTCCTCATTTTTCAACGATTCTTCCCCTTCCCCCTGTGCTCTTAATTTACTTAGGAGATTTTACCCCTTTCCCCTTCTTGGGGGAGGTATATATGAAGACCCGATTTTTGATAAAGAAGCTGAATTATACAAGGGAAAATAGAAAGTATCTTCAACATATGGTGGTGACATAACTAGATGTTGACATGTAGAAGATTGCAGAAAGATGCATATCTATCCCCACAAAATTTAAGTCCAGACGGATCAAAGACATCAACATAAATTCAATCACATTGAACCTCTTAGAAGAGAAAATAGGAAGTACCCTTAAAGGAATTGACACAGGATACCAGTTCCTGAATATAACACCAGTAGCACAGATACTGAGAGGGACAATAAATGGAAACTCTGAAACTGAGAAGATTCTTTAAGGCAAAGGATACAGTCAACAACACAAAAACAGCAGCCTACAGAATGGGAAAAAATATTCACCAACCCCACATCTAACAGAGGGCTGATCTCCAAAATATACAAAGCACTCCAGAAGCTAGTCACCAAAACATAAAATATTCCAATTAAAAATGAGGTAGGGATCTAAACAGAGAATTCTCAATGGAGGAATCTCAAATGACCAAAAGGCACTTGAGAAAGTGCTCAACATCCTTAGCCATCAGAGAAAAGCAAATTAAAACAACTCTAAGATACCATCTTACACCTGTTAAAATCGAAAACATAAAATGAAAGTTTATGCTGGAGAGGATGTGGAGAAATGTGAACACTCCTCCACTGCTGGTGGGAATGTAAACTTGTGCAGCCACTTTGCAAGTCACTAGGTGCTTTTAAGGAAATTGGGAATCAATCTACCACAAGATCCAGCATTTCCAATCTGAGGCATATATCCATCTATCCAAAAGATTCACTTTCATATTACAAGGACATCAGTTTAACTATGTTCATAGCAACATTATTTGTAATAGCCAGAACCTAGAAGCAACCTAAATGTTCCTCAATGGAAGAATGTATTTAAATTAAAAAAAAAAAGTGCTACATTTATATAATGGAGTACTATTCAGTGGTAAAACAAATTGAAATCTTGGAATTCACAGGGAAATGGATGGAACTAGAAGAAACCATCCTGAGTGAGGTAAGACACGGAAAGAAAAGCATGGTATGTACTCACTCATAAGTGGGTATTAGACATAGAGCAAAAGAAACCAACCTACAATGCCTAACTAGGAAGCTAGGAAACAAGGAGGACTCTGAAACAGAATTCTTAAGACTCTCCCATATATGAACAGCAGAAAAATAATAAACTCCTAAAAACAATAGATAACCAATGGGAACCAGAAAAACACCAAACAGTACAAAAGCAATCATATGACATACATCAATATGTACTTTTCTTGGCAAATTTTTATTGTCAACTTGGCAGGACAATGATGTCACCACCTGGGTTGGGGAAACATTTGAAGAATTGCCTCCTTCATATTGGCCTGTGAGCACTTCTGTGGGCTATAATGTTTGTTGCTAATCATTGCACAGGGATTCATCTGATTGACCACATTACCACCCCTAACAGGTGGTTGTGATTGGTATAAGAAAGTCAGCTGAGCATAAGTCAAGGAGTCAGTAAATTGCATTTCTCTGTTGCTTCTGCATCTGTTCTTGCTTTTGTTTCCACCCTGGCTTTCTTCAATTGTAGGATGCAACCTGGAAGTGTAAGACAAGTTAGTATTTTCTTCATGTAATTTGCTTCTATTCAGTATCTTATCTAAGTCACAGAGAATCAAACTGGAACAATGCCTTTCAACGATAACTTTGAAAACTAATGTTGAAAAGTAGTGGTCTCAATCACAAACAGGAGGCA
Organism: Phodopus roborovskii; assembly: GCF_943737965.1. Taxonomy (NCBI): domain Eukaryota; kingdom Metazoa; phylum Chordata; class Mammalia; order Rodentia; family Cricetidae; genus Phodopus; species Phodopus roborovskii. Next base: position 47,849,057 of record NW_026126418.1, read on the forward strand.
TACTAGTACAATGATTAAAAATTACTGGCTCTATCTTTTCTCTTCTTTTTCTTTCCTTTTGAGAAATCAGATCACCATCAAGAGAGATATCACATTAATACAAAAGAAAGCAAACCTGTATACTAAGCAAATGTACTTGTAAAGAAGCAGATGCCAGTATCACATATCTGACAAAACAAACTTCAAGCCAAAATTTGACAGAGGAATTAAGTCACTTCATAGTATCTAAAGTACTAATTCATCAAGATTACCTTTTTTTTAATTTATTTTATTATTTTACATGTTGATCCCAGTTCCCTCTCCCTCCCTCCCTCCCTCTCTCCCTCACTTTTACCCACTCTGCCCTATCAAATGCACCCTAACCACCTTCCCCTCCCATCTCCCCACCCCAATTCCATATGTAGGGGAATGCCATCCAGTTGGTGTCATGTAGATATGAGAGGTCATGTGAAGTAGGGACCAGAGCTTCTCTCCTGTCTCTAGATTAAGGCAGTTATCCCTCCATGGGGGATGTATTCACAAGGTCCTTTTGTGCACCAGGGATACATCCTGGCTCCACTGTCTGAGGTCCCTTAGACTGCTCAGCCCTTCTGGCTGAGACCCATATTCAGAGGGGCCTGGGTCAGTCCCATGCTGGCTTGCCAGCTATCAGTCTGGGGGCCCTTTAGCTCCTCCTTGTTTATGTCAGCTGTCTCTTTGTGTTTCTGCAACCTGGTCTTGTCATCTCCATCTGCATCTGGGTTCTACTTCAACTCAGTGTTCATGTATGGGTGTTTGCTCCTGTTTCCAACAGGTATTGGATGAGGGCTCCATGCATAATTTAGTTGTTGATCTCACTCTCCAGGAAGGGCAGTTATGGTAGCCTTTCAACGGATGCTCAAATTGTTAGTTGGCAGCAGTCTTGTAGTCCTCTAGACCTTTCTTTGGGTTGAATTTTCTCTTCAATCCAATATTGGCTCCCTCTTTTATGGCCTCCCTCCCTCCCTCCCTCCCCCCCCCCTCTCTCTCCTGTCTTCTATCCCTAACCGGACTAAATCTTCCTAGTTGCACATGTTTTCCTCTCCTCTCCCTTGCTTTCTTCTACTTCTCTCTCCCTTCACTGCCCCCCCCCCACTTCCCTTGTGCTCTGGGGGACTTGTCCCTTCTAGCTTCTGTGAGGGACTTTATATGAAACTCTTAGAATACACCTTGTATCCTAGTTCCTCTGGTGGTGTGAATTATAGGCTGGTGATCCTTTGATCTAGGTCTAAAATCCATATATGAGTGAGTACGTACTGTGTTCCTCTTTTTGTGACTGGGTTACCTCATTCAGGATGGTTTCTTCGAGTGCCATACACTTGCCTGCGAATTTCAAGATACCATTATTTTTTTCTGCATAGTATTCCATGTGTAGATGTGCCACATCTTCATTATCCATTCTTCAATTGAGGGGCATCTAGGTTTCTTCCAGGTTCTTGCTATTACAAATAGTGCTGCTATGAACATAGTTGAACAGATGTCTTAGTTGCATGGATGTGGATCATTTGGGTATATGCCTAAGAGGGAACTGTCAGGTCCTATGGTAAACTAATTCCCATTTTCCTGAGGAACCGCCATACTGATCTCCAAAATGGCTGTACGAGTTTACACTCCCACCAGCAGTGGAGGAGTGTTCTCCTTTCTCCACATCCTCTCCAACATGAGTCATCATTTGTGTTTCTAATTTTAGCCATTCTGGCAGAAGTAAGATGGTATCTCAAAGTTGTTTTGATTTGCATTTCCCAGATAGCTAAAGATGTGGAACACTTTCTTAAGTGTCATCCAGCCTTTTTCATTTCCACTATTGAGAATTCTCTCTTCAGTTATCTACCCCATTTTTTAATAGGGTTATTTGGTGTTTTGTTGACTAGTTTCTTGAGTTCTTTCTATATTTTGGACATCAGCCCTTTGTCAGATATAGGATTGGTGAAAATCTTTTCCCAGTCTGTGGGCTGCCTTTTGGTCTTGTCCACTGTGTCCTTTGCCTTACAGAAGCTTCTAAGTTTGAAGACGTCCCATTTATTAATTGTTGCTCTCAGTGTCTATGCCCTGGAGTTATGTTCAGGAAGCAGTCTCCTATACCAATTTGTTCAAGGGTACCTCCTACTTTCTCCTCTAAGAGGTTCAATGTGGCTGGATTGATGTTGAGGTCTTTGATCCATTTGGACTTGAGTTTTGTGCATGGCGACAGACATGGGTCTATCTGCAATCTTCTACACACCCTCATCCAATTGTGCCAGCACCATTTGTTGAAGATGCTGTCCTTGCCCCATTATATAATTTTAGCTGTTTTGTCAAAAATTGGGTGTTCATAGGTGTGTGGGTTAATATCAGGATTTTCAATTCGATTCCATTGGTCTGCCTGTCTATTTTTGTGCCAATACCAGACTGTTTTCAGAACTATAGCTCTGTAGTAGAACTTAAAGTCAGGAATGGTGATGCCTCCTGAAGTTCTTTTATTGTATAGGGTTGTTTTGGCTATCCTGGGTCTTTTGTTTTTCCATATAAAGTTGATTATTATCCTTTCAAGGTCGGTGAAGAATTGTGGTGGGATTTTAATGGGAATTGCATTGAATCTGTAGATTGCTTTTGACAAGATTGTCAATTTTACTATGTTTATCCTACCTATCCAAGAGCATGGGAGATCTTTCTATTTTTCTGGTATCTTCTTTAATTTCTTTCTTTAGAGCCACAAAGTTCTTATTATATAGGTCTTTTACTTGTTTGGTAAGCGTTACACCAAGATACTTTATGTTGCTTGTGGCTATTGTAAAGGGTGATGTTTCTCTGATTTCTTTCTCTGTCTCTTTGTCGTCTGAAAAAACAAGGGGTATGGGCTGGAGAGATGGCTCAGCCGTTAAAGGTTAGGCTCACAATCAAAAACATCATGAAGATTACCTTACAGTGTTAAATTTACATACAATGGCTTGGTGCAATTAATTTTATAAATGAAATTTATAATTCAGACAAAAGTCAAAGAACCCCATCGCAATTAAAATGGGTGATTTCAATAACCAATTTTGACTAATAGGTTATCCAGACAAAATACAAACATTTGTTAGATCAAATGTAACTAACAGACATCTCAAGAACATTACTTGCAAACATTTCAGGATATGGAATGAAATATGCTTAATGTTTTATGTATACAAATTTAAAAATAAAATTAAATAAAATTAAAATGCTATCCTAGAGCCTTGATCCAGTAGCTGATGGAAGCAGAAGCAGATGTTCACAGTTAAGCACTGAGCTGAACTTCTGGAATCCAGTTGCAGAGAGAGGAGAGATAAACAAAGGGGTCAAGACGATGCTGGGAAAACTCACATAAACAGCTGACCTGAACAAGCAGGAGCTCAAAGGACCCCAGACTGATATCTGAGGAACCAACTTAGGATCGAACCAGGCTTCCTGATCATAGGTGTCAGCTAGAGTTCTGGGAAGTCAATAGAGCCTCTGGCAGGGGAACCAGTATTTATCCCTAGTACAAGAATGGACTTTGGAAGCCCATTCCCCATGGAGGAATACTCTCTTAGGCTAGATACATGGGGAAGGGCCTAGGCCCTGTCCCACATGATGTCATAGACTTTGATGATCCTCCATGGTAGGCTCCTCCCTCCCTGAAAAGTGGATGGGTGATGGGAATGGGGATCAGTGGGGAGAATGGGGAGGAGAGGGAACTGGGATTAATAAGTAAAATAAGATTGGTTGAAATTTAAAATAAAATTAAAATTCTGAAGAGTGATGAAAGATGTCTTTCTGTATACTGTGAATATATATTTATCTTAATGGTTGATAAATAAAGCTGTTTTGGTCAATGGATGGGCAGAAGAATGTTGCCAGGTAGGAAGTATAGGTGGTGCTATCCTCCTAGATTTCTGGGAAGAGGGAAGGCAGGGAGCAGTCCACAAGCAGGATGCCATGTAGCCACCAAAGGATTAATATAATGGAGCATTATGGGTAAACTACATCCTCATGGCAATACACAGGTTTTTTTAAAAAATAGTTAATAATTAAAAGAGAGCTAGTCACTAGTAAGCCTGAGTCATCAGCCATACACCTTATAATTACAATAAGTCTTTGTGTGTTTATTTAGGACTAAAGGGCTGCAGGGCAAGACAGAACAGAAAACTCCATCTTCAGAAGAGTACTTTTATCTTCAGTTGATAAAAGTGTTTATATAGCAGGTATTATGCCTGAAAAGTTCTGAATAAATGCTTTTCTTATAATTAGCAATATTTCTGGCTCACTAATAATGGGATATATAGATGATAATGAATAAAAGCTTTAAAACTTATCTTACAAACACATGTAGATATTATGCATATATTAATCAACTAAAATGCATTATATACTATAGAAATTTTATTTACTGAGACACATTCCTTTTTTAAAAATTATACAATCACATCTCAAATTCAAATTCTTCTGGAATATAAACGTTACCAATTTTCATGTATAGTATTTAAATTTACCATTTATGAACATAAGTGACTCTTGTCTTGAAAAAAATAAGAAATTAAATGGTATGATATATGCTTACTATTTTGTATGTTGTAACCTACCGTGTTTGTTATTTCAAGGAAGAGAAATGCATCTTCAGACATCCAGGGTCTTCCATCTTAATGTGATATGGTTCTTGGTATCAGTGTTTGCTAGTCTGGTGGTTAGAGATAAGTCTTCATTTTCTATTAAAGACAAAGGATTTCAAATAACACCAGGATCAGATTAGCACACCCTATACCCTGAAGATTTAATAAAAAAGAGATAAAAATAAGCCAAACTCCATAATCAAATTTGAACAAAGATTATAACTGAACATTGTTTTGTGCACAAAATGTCAAACATTTTCCTCTCCCAGCTAGTATGTATGACTGATATTTCTTGACAAAATTACAGTTATAATCTATGCCAAATATTATATCTTCTGGATGTGATTTACCAAAATATTTAGCCATAGTATTTCTCTTATCTTTTGTTAGTATTTCACTCAAAGCAGCCAGGTTTTGTTTATTTGTTTTGTTTTATTTTGCTTTTAATTCCACCCAAATCCTATACCATAAGTTCTTTATCATGCTTTCCTGTTATGGGTCATATTTGGTATACTAATTTTGCTTTCAGCTCTTGTAATTGCCAACAAACTGATATTCTCAGTTATGTGTGGTATGTTCTCGGTAGTTTTAGAAAGAACTGATATCTAGTCTATGTTACCAATATATTTATGTTGTGGGGATTTGGCTATTTGGACTATTGACCAATGTAATGGGATGGGTTGTCCTGATTGGTATGTTCTTCTTTGAGGATATGTGACCCTTTTAAGAATTAAAGGAGGAGGGCTCTCTGTTGGATTTAGATCACCTGAATTGGTGATCTGGACCATATGTTTCCCCATCTTTCCCTTGTGGATTGAGAGGCAGCAGTGCTACTTTATTCTATGCTATATCATTTTCATCCCTTACTAAATAAGCCCTGATGCAAGACTTCTGTGGACTACAACATTATCTGGTGCTCAACCTGGGACCTGAACCCATGACCCTGAGATTAAGAGTCTTCATGCATGATTTTCCTAAATCATATACAATTTAAATGTCTATGAGAGATCTTGTTCAACAATCATGATAGCTTTACCAGGTTACTAGCAGATGGTTTCTACATAGTAAGCTATCACCGGTCCTCACTTGTTTGAAGATATTCTTTTCATTAAGGAACACCAGTAAATTCTAAAGATTTCATGGAGTGGGGGGAAAGACTTGGAGAAGGAGTTATGACTATTATGAAGTAACCTTCCTTCACTGAGAAACAAATATGCAATTTGGTAGTTGCTTTTCACTCAGTTCCTTTAGTCTGAAAGTGTTCTATTTATTGCCTCAAGCTCCTGTTCAAAGGGAGCTCTGCTAATTACCTATTCATCACTAATATTCTCTTTTCTAAAAAGTAACTTTGTTTTCTCATTTATTTCCTGTGCATATTCATTATCTGGTCACCTCTTTAATTAACTACATGTATGTATCACTTTGGAAAGTATTTTTTTGACTTTTCCTTGTAGACATGAACAAATGTCTATTCCTCCTAATTAGGATAACAATGACAGATCAAAGAAAGAACTCAACTGGGTAAACCAATTAGTGTATGAGGGTTACTTACAGGACCATTGGCGATAGGTTACTTGAAGCACTATTGATGAAGGTTACTTACAGAAGCATGGATAGCTCAAAGGCAGCTGCATCACTGAAAAATGCACTCAGGATGAGGGATGAATCACAATCCTTATTCTTGGAGTTCCCTGGTCAAATTACAGTCAGTTCTGTGCACAATCTCTTCTTACTAAGAAATAGTTTATTGTTTTATGATCCAGAGTTGGCCTCATGAGATTTGTTCCTTTCTACACTTACCTGAATTTTACAAGCTTTGTTAAAATTCCTTACATTTCTCTTTCACCAGGCTCCTCCATCCTTCTTCAACTAGAATTAAAACACTAGAAAGAAATGTTGTGAGGTATTCTCCATAGAAGTGTACTCAGACATGGTTGTTTTTTATTCCAGTGTCACCCAAAGACATTCTCAGGGTAAAACATTAAGTACAAAAATTATATCCTAGGTTGACACACCTCAATCAACCAGAGCAATCAGCTAGAAGCAGAACCTACAGAAGCCAAAAAGCAGTATTATTATGTTTAGGAACTTTCTCAGAAAACAGACTGTGCTGGATTAGATCTTTTGGATTCTTTCAGCTAGTGGTGCTGTCTACACACTGAGTTTTATAGCCTGATTGATACAACTACAGTGGAATGAGCTGTGTTGAGGTCTGGGGGCCTGTTAAGTTCTGAAGGCCTGATAAAGAAATATCTACAAAAAAGAGGGAATGTGTGAGAAGTTGAGCCAATCTTCATTCATATGGCAAGAACCTTCCCTGCAGTAGAATTCCTGCCCTATTGAAACATTGTGATGCCAAAATACTAGTATTTTCTGAGTTCAGTATTTACTAGAATATAGTACAAACCATCAAAAAATCACTTCAGTGTTTAAGAGGCAAAATGTTACTAGTTGATATTTTTATGGATATGTGAACATGATAGAACTCCACATAGGGAACAAATGACATGACAATTAATTACACTCAAATCTAGTTTAGTGAACCATTGGGTTTACTGAGGTTAGCTACAGGATTACGACAACATAAAGGCAGTTGTATCATAAGAAACACTCACTCTAGCATAGGGAGTGAGTTGTAAAAGCTGCATCTCCAGAGATTCATACACAGCCTGAAAAAAAGCTCCATCTATTGGAATTTCCTCTCTTCAGCAGTTGTTACTGCTTATGTGACCTAGGGAAAGGGTCCTATGATTCTTTTAACTTTTTTGAGATTCCTAAACCTGTTAAGTTTCTTGAACATTCTGCCTCTTTTTTAATTAACATTGAGCCTTTTGAGCCTTCTTCCTCCTTCCAGGAGATAATATTTCCATTCAGAGGAAATAGATTTAAAGTGATTGTACTTGTAGTGATAAAAATGATTGAGGTAACTCTTGTTATTCATCATAAACATATTAGGAAGTGGGAAAGAAAGTTTTGCTTAGTCCACTATCAACTTTGCATAGTAAATATGAGTCAGAAAACATTTATCATATTAATTAAACAGAATCCCATTTCACATGATATTTATATTAGAAATACAGCTCCAAATTTAATTATACAACATAGGTATTTTAATTCAAAGTTCTGACACAAACCATATGCAGAAATCAGAATTTGTTAAGACCATGAATCAAATTTTGTTTTGTAACTTAAAGTTTTATGGAAACTCAGCAGTTACTATCCATTATCATGATGTGGAGGTTTGAGTGAAAGTGGCTTCCAAATGCTCATATGCTTGAATGCTTACTCTCCAGTCAGTTGAACTGTTTGGGAAGGATTAGGGGATGTGTCCTTTTTTGGAGGAAGTATGAGTTTGGAGGAGGCATGTCATTAGGAGGGGCCATTGAGATTTAAAAAGCCAGGCTAACTGACTCTGTCTCTCTCTTCCTGCTACAAAGTTATGAGCTATTGCTGCAGCACCATGCCTGTGTGCTTCCTATCTGTTCATTGTGAACTGACCTTCTAAAACTATATGCAAACCCCTAATCAAAATGCTTTCTTTTACTAAAGTTAACTTAGTCATTATTCTCTCTTCTCAGGAATAGAACACCTACCAAGACATCCAGTTTTCATGACTTCTTGAACCCCTACTGGTTAGTATAAAAGTGGACTTTAGGAGCCCATTCCACATAGAGGGATACTATCTCAGCCTAGAGACATGGGGTCTAGGCCCTGCTCCAAATGATATGACAGACTGAAGATTCCCCGTGGATGGCCTCACCCTCCCTGGCGAGCATAAAGGGGATAAGATGGAGGTTGGTGGAGAGGCAGGGGAGGAGGAGAATATGTGAGAAGTGGGATTGACATGTAAAACAAGCTTATTTCATATTTAAATAAAAAAGGTAACAGAGAGAGAGAGAGGGAGATTCCATAGTCTATAGTTACGTAAATGTCATGTATCCCTGTGAAAACTGACTTAATCCTTCCTGAACTCTTTACTTTATTTTGCACTTATAGGGAAGAAGAATTTTGAGACTTGTGATAGAGATGGCTGTGGAAAGACATACAAAATTCTCACATTCTCAGATGTAACCAGTCAGCAGCTCCCATTGCTCGATCATGATGACATAAGACCTATTTCCTGCAGGCTATTGAAGACTTCATTTCAGGCAAAAACTTCAAAATGAAATGTTTAAATGGCTCAAAGCAATAGCTTGAGTCAGATGTCAGTACAATTTAGGCAAGGCTCAAAAAATTGTCTGTAATGACTAATTAGCTATATCAGTGCCCAAGATGACATAACCAGAAACAGGTCAGTGAACAAAGGCAAGGACTAATTATGAACATGATTAAGAAAAACAAAACAAGCACCTATTAGTTGCTGCCATATTGGTTTCCAGATTCTTCTGATGACTTAAAAGATTCTAGAGTAAATTTTGCAGTAGTAGTCATCCCTATATTGCTTTTTCTGAGGGCTGTAAAATAGTGAGGAGTCTTATAAACTATAATGTAAATTTTGGTGAAATACTAACTAATGTTAAGAAGAGAATGGACATTAATAAATTCCATAGCTTACAGGGTAAGAATTATTTTGATACATGTTAGCTAGTGCAAAAAAGAAACCTTGAAATTTTTTTCTGTCAAACAAGTTGGATATCACAAGTAGTATTAAACTTGATGATCCAGGTATAGTAGAAATAGTGGCATCAGTAAAGTCCTGTAGGATGAATGAATGCTGAATATTAACACATATTTCAATAATTGTGTACAATTCCTGAAGAAATAAAGGAAAGAGTTCTCAGATAAAAATTGTAATATACTATAGACCTAAATAAGTAGTAGGCCTAATTCCAGTCTGATGCCAGATGTGGGTGATATCATTGCTCAAAGACATCAGTATGTCTCTACTTTATGACATGTTATTTGACCTTTTCTTTGGTGCATTGTTTTCCATCTGGATCATAAAAAGGCTCACACACTGTTAATATTCACATGAAATAGTGAAAACCATTCATTTATAGGCTTTACAGTCTATACATTTATAGGAAACCTGTAAATGTTTTAAATTTGGCATGAAATGCTGTCTAAAAAGTTGTATGAAATGTCTTAGCATTCTGTAAATATCATATTGGCAAACCAATGATGATTAGACAGATTGAGATATAATAGAAGTCTTGGCAAGATGAAAGTTTTTCATTCAATAAAAGTTTGTGTCTAATCATATAGAATATTTGGTACATGCTGTCCAGGCAAATAATAATCAATCATCTTTATCATTAATCCCTTCTACCATTGAGAAAACAGTCGACCAGATAGCCAATTGTGTCCTTGAGTTATCACATCACACATATAGAAGAAATAAGAGCTATGCTTGCTTACACATGAGTCTGAGACAAGGAAGTATTATATAACTGATATATATATATACATATATATATATATATATGTTACATTTATTCTAGAAATGTCTATGGAACTTAAAGAGTTGGTAGTCAAATGCATGCTTTGTTGAGATTTTGGGAAGGCCCCATGTTTTAGTAAGACCTGGGTTTTCAAGAACAAAATCATGCCAATGATTATAAAGAATTACATGACATATGAAAATATCTCACTAGGTGTGGTGGCATATGCACTTATTCCCAGAACTCAAGAGATAGAGACAGGCAGATCTCTGTAATTTTGGGGACAGTGTGGTCTACAAAGCAAGTTCCAGAACACCAAGGGCTATTATACATGAAAACCCTATCTTAAAATATAAGTAAATATATAGATAGAAAAATAATAAATAAAGCAAAATAATAAAGAATGAAAAGAAAAATTATCTTGTCATATTATTGGTAGAGACTAATCTCATACATACAAGACATCTTGTGACGATGCACTGAGATTGATTGCCATGCACTGAGTTCTGTGACCTCCAAGAAATATTATTTGGAAATGTCTTGTAACAATACATTATGTTTTCCAAACAGAACATACAGGATTTTGTCGCAGTAAGAATAGAGCACAGAGGGATGTTGCATGAATATGTGGATACAACCACATGTCACTCAGCAATTATATTGGTGTCCTTTCCCTTGTGGAACTAATTTCAATTGTCAACTTCATGAGAACTAAAACGAGCTAGGCAACAGGTTTCTTGGAATGTTTCTTGGGAATTATCTTTATTAGATTAACTGAGATGAGAAGAACTGTCTACTGTGGGTGCTATCATTTCCTGTAATACGATCCTCCAGAATAAAAGAAAGTGAGTTGAACATAAGCATCCATTATCCTGCTTTGTAATTGTGAATTTGGTGTGAACAGTGGCTTCAAAATCCTGCCATCTTGACTAGTACATTGTGATTAACACTACCCTTCAACTATGAGCCAAAATAAACCCTTTCTTCTTTAAGTTGCCCCTTTCTCAAAGTATTTTGTCATTGCAATAGGGAAGGAAGCTATTAGTGACCCCAAACTGCATATTACCTCTCTGCAAGCTGAGTTTTCATTTTTTGTCACAGTAACTTCGAATTTCCCACTTACAACAATAACAACCAACATTTAATTACTGTTATTTTTCCCTCAGAAGATTGATTTGGCACTAACATACTTCAATATGCAGTCTCCATATTAACAATTTCTCTCCTAAAATATTGTAGAGAACCACTGGTGCCATTCCCAAAGATGGCGCCGGTTTTTCCTGTCCATAAGCCAGCAAGGCGTGGATGCGCGATCCACGTCATGGGGTGACAGTTACGAGCGTTGCGGGCTGCATCTGTCAGTAACGGACACGACTCCTCTGAGCATATATAAGCAGAGCCCTTTTTCCTCCTCGGGGTCTTCCCTCAACTTGCTGTAATGAGCCGCACAATAAACATAGCTGCAGAAGAATCCTGTTGTTGAGCGTCGTTCTTGCAGGCAAGGCGATAGCGCTCGACAAAATATATTTTAGGGAGTGATTTATGTAAAATCTGAGAAGAAATGTAGTATGTAATTTGATATTCATATTAGGCAAGTAAATTATCAGAAAGTAGTTTAAGTTTTCAATTCCCTTTATATATTTTTCTTTGTAGATTTTATTTTTGATCCCCCCACACACTTTTTCCATTCTTTCTATCTACCTATGGTTCTGCACTGAGTTTCACATTGATGAAGACAAAACAGACACTTTAAGGCACATGAAGGCTGGAAGTTTAACACAGGGGAGTTTAGTAAGCAGAGGGTTTCTTGTATTCTACTTTTATTTTTACGTCGATGTTGTTGGGACACATGTATTAAAAGAGATGATCTGTTGAAGGGAATTATTTCCAAGTTCACTGTGGATCTGTCTGAATTACAGGGGTTCTACAGCAAAATAAAATTCATGAACATTAATGATGTGCAATTCCTGATTTTGAAGAATGAAAGATTTTTTAAAATTACTATCTTGGAAAGGAGATAAGAACTCATTGAGAAATTTTGAATTGTTACTTCATATTTGCTTTTTTTTTTTTTTTTGCTTTTGATTTTTTTCCAAGCTGGAAATGAATTTTGTCCTCCATAAGGAAGTGAAGTCATGGGATCATTAAATTATTAATGATTAATTAGTAAATTTTCTCAAAGACAATTTGGTCCCAAACATTTGTGTTGGAAAGGTATAACTGTGCTCTCTTAAGTGTCTCAACAGCTATTATCTGGTAGTGCTCTGCTCACCTGGATATGATCTTTCATCTCTATCTTCGTCTCTTTCCCTCTCCTTGTCTTTTCCCCTTATGATATGATATATATATATATATATATATATATCATATCGATCCCAGTTCCCTCTCCTTCCCTCGCTCCCTCTTTCCCTCTCTCCCCCCTCACATGCACGCCGACCACACTCTCCTCCCATTCCCCCCCCAACTCCACATATTAGGTGATGCCATTCTGGGGGGGGTCATCTAAATCTGCAAGGCATTTGAAGTAGGGACTAGGACTTCTCTCCTGTCTCTAGATTAAAGGAGTATCCCTCCATGGGGGATGTATTCGCAAAGTCCTCTAATGAACCAGGGACACATACTGGTTCTACTGTCTGAGGTCCCTTAGACTGCTCAGTCCTTCTGGCTGAGACCCATATTCAGGGGGGTCTGAGTCAGTCCCATGCTGGCTTCACAGCAATCAGTCTGGGGGTCTGTTAGCTCCTCCTTGTTCAGGTCAGCTGTCTCTATGTGTTTCTGCAACCTGGTCTTGTCCTCTATCGCTGCATCTGGATTCTAGTTCAACTCAGTGTTTAGTTATGAGTGTTTGCTTCTGTTTCCAACAGGTACTAGATGAGAGCTCCATGATGGTGTATAAGTTAGTTGTTGATCTCATTATCAGGGAAGGGCATTTATAGTAGCCTTTCCACCATTGCTCAAATTGTTACTTGGTGTCAGTCTTGTAGGTCTCTAGATATTTCTTTAGGTTCAGTTTTATCTCCAAACCAATAATGGCTCTCTCTCTCTCTCTCTCCTGTCTTGTTTCTCCCCTGACTCATTTTTCCTAGTCCCATTGACTTTCCTTTCATTTCCTTTTATTTCTTCTAGTTTCCTCTCCCCTCACTACCCACAACCCCCCACCCACTTCCCATGTGCTCTGGAGAACTTGTCCCTTCCACCTTCTGTGAGGGACTTTATATAAATCTCTTAGAATCCACATTGTATCCTAGTTCCTCTGGCGGTGTGAGTTATAGGCTGGAGACCCTTTGCTCTGTGTCTAAAATCCATATATAAATGAATACATACCATGTTCCTCCTTTTGTGACTGGATACCTAATTCAGCATGGTTTCTTCAAGTTCCATCCAATTTTCTATGAATTTCAAGATTCCATTGTTTGTTTTGTTTTTTTCCCCCACAGAGTAGTATTCCATTATGTAGATGTGCCACATCTTCTTTATGCATTCTTCAGTTGTCATCATGTCATCTAGGTTGTTTCCAGGTTCTTGCTATTACAATAATGCTGCTATGAACATAGTTGAACACATATCTTAGTTGCATGGATATGGATCATGTGGGTATATGCCTAAAAGGGGGATTGTCAGGTCCTCTGGTAAACTAATTCCCATTATCCTGAGGAACTGCCATACTGATCTCCAAAATGGCTGTACCTGTTTACACTCCAACCAGCAGTGGAGGAGTGTTCCCCTTTCTCCACATCCTTTCCAGCATGAGTTTTAATAAGTGTTTCTAATTTTAGCCATTCTGGCAGGAGTAAGATGATATCTCAAAGTTGTTTTGATTTGCATTTCCTTGATAGCTAAGGATGTTGAGCACTTTCTTAAGTGTCTTTCAGCCTTTTGGATTTCCTCTATTGAGAATTCTCTCTTCAGTTATCTATCCCATTTTTCAAATAGAGTTATTTGGTGTTTTGTTGACTAGTTTCTTGAGTTCTTTATATTTTTTGGAGATTAACCCTTTGTCAGATGTAGGCTTGCTGAAAATCTTTTCCCAGTCTGTGGGCTGCCATTTGGTCTTGTTCACTGTGTCCTTTGCCTTACAGAAGCTTCTAAGTTTGAGGAGGTCCCATTTATTAATTGTCAATCTCAATGTCTGTGCTACTGGAGTTATGTTCAGGAAGCAGTCTCCTATACCAATTTGTTCAAGGGTACCTCCTACTTTTTCTTCTAAGAGATTCAGTGTGGCTAGATCAATATTGAGGTTTTTGTTCCATTTGGACTTGAGTTTTGTGCATGGCAATAGACATGGGTCTATCTTCAGTCTTCTACACACCCTCATCCAATTATGCCAGGACAATTTATTGAAGATGCTTTCCTCCTCCCACTGTATACTTTTAGCTGTTTCGGCAAAAATCAGGTGTTTGTAGGTGTGTGGGTTAATAGCAGGATTTTCAATTGGATTCCATTGGTCTACTTGTCTATTTTTGTGACAATTCCAGGCTGTTTTTAGGACTATGGCTCTGTGGTAGAGCTTAAAGTCAGGGATGGTGATGCCTCCTGAAATTCTTTTATTGTACAAGATTGTTTTGGCTATCTTGGGTCTTTTGTTTTCCAAAAAAGTTGATTATTATCCTTTCAAGGCCATAAAGACCTTGTGTTGGGATTTTAATGGGGATTGCTTTGAATCTGTAGATTGCTTTTGACAAGATTGCCATTTTTTACTATGTTTATCCTACCTATCCAAGAGCATGGGAGATCTTTTCATTTTCTGGTATCTTTAATTTCTTTCTTTAAAGCCACAAAGTTCTTATTACAGAGGTCTTTCACCTGTTGGGTAAGCATTACCCCAAGATACTTTATGTTGTTTGTGACTATGTTTTCTTGTTCCTAATTTTAGAGAAATCACCTTAAGTTTCTCTCCATTCAGTTTGATGTTGGCTATTGGTTTACATTATATTTCTCTTATTATGTTTAGGTATGTTCTTCTTATCCCTGTTCTCTCCATGACCTTTATCATGAAGGGGTGTTGAATTTTGTCAAAGGCTTTTTCAGCATCTAGGAAGAAAATCATATTGCTTTTCTTTTTCAGTTTGTTTATATAGTGGGTCACATTGATAGATTTTCATATGTTAAACCATCCCTGCAACCCAAGGATGAAGTCTACTTTGTCATAGTGGATGTTTTTTTCTGATGTATTCTTATATTCGGTTTGCCAGTATTTATTGAGTATTTTTGCATCGATGTTCATCAGAGATATTGGTGTGTAGTTTTCTTTCTTAGTTGTATCTTTGTGTGACTTGTGTACCAAGGTGATTGTGGCCTCATAAAAAAGAGTTTGGTAAATGAACTTTCTGTTTCTTTTGGTGTGGATCAATTTGAGGAGTATTGGTATTAGAGCTCTTCCTTGAATTTCTGGTGGAATTCTGCACTGAAGTCATCTGGCCCTGGGCTTTTTTTGGTTGGAAGGCTTTCGATGACTGCTTCTATTTTGATGGAGTTATAGGTCTATTTAAGTTGTTTGTCTGTTCTTGATTTAATTTTGGTAAGTGATAATTATCCAGAAATTTGTCCATTTCCTTTGAATTTTCAAATTTTGTGGAGTACAGGGTTTCAAAGTATGACCAGAAAATTGTCTGGATTTCCTCTGTGTCTGTTATATCCCACTTTTAGTTTCTGATTTTGTTAATTTACATTTTCTCTCTCCTCTTTTTTGTTAGTTGGGATAAAGTTTTGTCTATCATGTTGATTTTCTCTGAAAAATCAACTCGTAGTTACATTGATGTTTTGTATTATTTTCCTGGTTTTTTTTCTTTCTTTCTTGTGTGTGTGTGTGTGTGTGTGTGTGTGTGTGTGTGTGTGTGTGTGTTATTTCAGCCTACAAATTAATTATTTCCTGGCTTCTATTCTGTTCTAAGGCTTTCAGTTGTGCTGTTAATTTTTTAATGTAACTATCCTCTGTTTTCTTCATATGGGCACCTAGTGCAATGAACTTCCTTTGTAACACTGCTTTCAAGGTGTCCCGTAAGTTCGGGTATGTTGTGTCCTTTCTTGTTGAATTTTAGGAAGTCGTTAATTTCTCTCTTTATTTCTTCTTTGACCCAGGTGTGGTGCAATTGCACATTTTTCAGTTTCCATGAATTTGTAGGGTTTCTGCTATTTGTGTTGTTGTTTAATTCCAATTATAAAGCATGGTGGTCTGATAAGATACAGGGGACTATTCCAGTTTTTTTGTATCTGTTGAGGTTTGTTATGTCGCCTAGTATGTGGTCAATTTTAGAGAAGGTTCCATGTGGAGCAGAAAAGAAGGTATATTCTTTTGTCTTTGGATGGAATGTTCTATAGGTGCCTGTTGATCCCAACTGAGACATATCTTCTGTTAGTTATTTTTTTTCTTAAATTTCTGACTGGTGGTCCTGTCTAGTGGTGAGAATGGTGTATTGAAGTCTCCCACTATAAGTGTGTGAGGTTTTATGTGAGCTTTGAGTTTTAGTAGCATTTCTTTTACAAATGTGAGTGGCTTTGTATTTGAGGCATAGATGTTCATAATTGAGATTTTGTGTTGATAGATTACTGATGCAATGAATACAAAATGACTGACTTCATCTCCTTTGATTAATTTTGGTAAGATAGCCAAACCTGCTTGCTTCTTGGGTCGATTTGATTGGAAGATCTTTTCCTAGCCCTTTACCCCGAGGTAATGTCTATCTTTGAAGCTTAGATTTGTTTCTTTTATGCACCAGAAGGATGGATTCTGTCTTCATGTCCATTCTGTTAGCCTGTGTCTTTTTATAGGTGTCATAAAACCATTAATGTTTAAGGAGAGTAAGAACCATTGATTGATAATGCTTGTTTGCTTTAGATTTGTTGTTGGCAGTGGTATTGTGAATATATTTGTCTTGCTTTACCCTTGGGTTTTGGTGAAGTGGGATTATATGTTGCTTATATCTTTGTGAGCATAGGTAACCTCCTTGAGTTGGAGTTAACATTCCAGAATTTTCTGTATGGCTGGATTTGTAGATACGTGTTGTGTACATCTGGCTTTGTCATTAAATATCTTGTTTTCTCTGCCTATAGTGATTGCGAGTTTTGTTGGGTAGAGTAGCCTGAGCTGGCATCCATGAACTCTTAGTGCTTGTAGAACATCTATCCAGGATCTTGTGGCCTTGAGAGTTTCCATGTTGAAGTCAGGTGTAATTTTGTTAGTTCTGCCTTTATATGTTACATGTCCTTTTTCCTTCGCTGCTCATAATATTCTTTCTTTATTCTGTATGTTAGGTGTTTTGATTATTATGTGTCAAGGGGTCTTTTTTCTTTGGTCCAGTCTACTTGGTGTTTGGTATGCTTCTTGTACTTTCAAGGACATGTCCTTTTTCAGATTGGGAAAGTTTTCCTGAATGATTTTGTTGTACATGTTTTCTGCACCGTTGAGCTGGTCTTCTTTGCCTTCCTCTATGCCTATTATTCTTAGGTTTGACCTTTTTATGGTGCCCAACATTTCCTGGATGTTTTGTGTTAGGGATTTGTTGGATTTATGATTTTCTTTTGTCAGCAAATCTATTTCCTCTAGTTTATCTTCCATGACTGAGATTCTCTCTTCCATCTCTTGTATTCTGTTGGTTATGCTTATGTCTGTAGTTCTGGTTGTTTGCCCAGTTTTTATATTACCAGCATTTATTCAGTTCATGTTTTCCTTATTGTCTCTCTTTTATTTTTCAAGTCCTGAACTGTTTCCTTCTCCTGTTTAATTGTTTTTTCTTGGTCTTGGCTTTCTGTACTTTTTTTTTTTTAGAAAATTGTTCATTTCTTCCAATGTTTTGTTTGCTTTTTCTTCCATTTCTTAAAGGATTTTTTACATTGTCTTTGAGGGACTCTATCATTTTTATGATGATAATTTTTAAGTTGTTCTGTTATGCTTCATCTTCTTTGGGAGTGTTCAGATCTAGTTGGTATAGAATCCCTTGATTCTGGTGATGTTATGCTTGTCTTTCTATTGTTAGGCATTTTCTTGTATTGCTGTCTTCCCTTAGCTTTTTCCAGTTGGTGTTGGGGGGGGTCTCTCTTTCTCTCTATGGTACTCCCCAGGTGGGCATAGGTCAGTCAGAGGTTCAATGTCTGTAGCTCTGGGTGGTTCAAGCTCTCTAGGATGTCTCTCCTCAGGTAGGGGCCCGGCAATGGAAGTCAAAGGTCAGGCTCCAGCAGAAGACTGGCGATGGGGGTCTAAGATCTTGAAGGCTAGTACTCAGGATGTTCCTCGTGCCTATAGGCACTATGAGCCTGGGCCGGGTACTCTCCAGCCAAGGCTTTTACCCGAGGCCTGGTGATGGGTGTCAGAATTCAGCCTGCAGGGACTCAGTGTAGCCTCGCTGGGATAGGCCGATTTCTGCAAGGGTCCCAGAACTCCAATAGAGGACTCCCCTAGGATCAGAGACAAGGCACGTGGAAATTATGGGTGGTTCTGCATGGATAGTGGATAGTCAGGTGTACTGTGCTCAAAGAAGGTCCAGGAAGTTCCCTGAAGGTGGCAGGATTGTTGGCTCCACCCTCTGTCCCAGTGCTCAACCAGAGAGGTGGGACAGTGAGCAGGGTAGGGCACTGGGTAGGGGGAGGGCAGGTTCTTGGTGGGGGTGTGTGAGTATGTATCAGAACTCCAAGGGTGCTCTAGATGGGGACAAGACACAGGTGCAGCTAGATCTAGGGCCAACACAGATATTTCCCAGGGAATTGTGTGGGAGGGCATTCCATCCAAATTGGTCCTAGACTCACCTCTAGCCTATGTCTGGCGATGGGGGTCAAAGACTGGGTTGATACTCAGGATGTTTCTGCACCAATAAGTGGATCTAGCTAGGGCTTGACACTCGCCAGCTGAGGCCTCTTTAGCAGAGGCCTCTCTCTCTCTCTCTCTCTTTTTTTTTCTTTCATGCAATTTCTGTACCAAAGCATTTTCTTTGTAAACCTCTCCTTCAGATTTCTTACATTGTCTCTAATTTAGTTTTTAAAGTTTGGTATTTATTTTATTTTAAAATATTTCACAAGTAGACTTTAAATGTTTGCACCTAGATAAACTCTTAGTTTTAGAAATAACACACAAAAAAGAAACTCTAGAAATAGAGTAAATAGGTAAAATTCTTTGTATTATAATGAGGAAGAAAATGGGCAAAGTCATTAGTTTGGGATGAATTATTTCATGAATTTCATATCAGATAAAAATGTCTATATTACATTGTAAAAATTCTTAGGTCTAAGTTATTTCTTTCATAGCACAAGTTGGATCCTTTATGGCTCCTGCATTTTATTTCCAGATTATCCATTATCAATATTTTGAATTTTATATTTTTGTAATACCAAGAAAAAATATTGATGGTTTAGAATAAGATTTAACTTGGAATAATACCATATAAGTAGGAATAATTGTATGTATGAGAATGTTTCTATGTGGATATGTATGTAGCATTGTAGACCATATTACGACAAACAATTATTCAAGGCTTAAGTTTTTATGTTTTATATTAAAATTTAAGTGATAAAATTATTTTTGTTACATTTTTATAATGTTTAGGAAAGTTATGCAGTTATATGTGGCATAGAAATGGTATTTCTGGCTTATGATACAGTATTCTACCCAATGCTAAATGTCTTACATTATTATTGTAGTAATTAAACAGAGTAAAAGAGGTAGCAGCATACCCTTGTAAAACAGTTGCATGGAATATAATACTATTTGAAATAGTGCTGGTTATCAAACTGTGTGACTATTTAGGAAGTGTTTTGGCTCAGCCGTTTAAGGCTAGGCTCACAACCAAAAACATAAGGAAGTGTTTGATATTCCTGATTAGGAAGTGTGACATTCAAAACGTGACCAGTTGATCTACACTTGGATCTCAGGTGTCAGCAGTAAAAGCAACAACCTGGTACTTGAAAGATAAGTTCTCTGGAAAACTCAAGAACATCTGAGGCAGATGCTGCATGGGTGTGGAAGATAGCTTTTGAGCTATCAATGGCTCTAGATGATTTCAATAGCAACTAACACTTCAAAGCTTTGCCTTAGACTTGTAACTTGAAAGAGCTATTAATTAGTATACAATATTGACTAGATTAGCTTTAGTGATTTTTTTTTCTGTTTTGTTTAAAGTAATTTAGAGGAAAGAATAATTTTTTTAGCATGTCTAAACTTTTTTTCCAGAGTTATTTTTTACAGCTTCCTAGCCAACTTATGCTTCTATTAAAATCTTAATACACATGCCTACAGAGATTGGCAAGTTTACAAAGTTGTGAAATTAAGCAATCACAGCTCTGGTGATATTTTAATCAGTATTTATTTCTGGTTTTAATTAAGGAACTTTCATTTATAATTTGTGTTTGTTGCTCTTCTTACTTTCCACCTCTCTACATTCCCTTTGCTGCTTGTCCCCCTTGACCATCAATAGCCCTTTCTTGTTTTTTTGGCACATATGTCTGTCAAACTTTCCCATTCCTGAAATATTCATTTTTCTTTTTCACTGTCCTCTTTATTGTTTCATGATCTAGAAACATATTAACAGCCACATATATTAAAATAAAAATTAACCCTATGGATTGCATGTAAGAATAACAAGGGTATTTTTGTTTCTGATTGGTTAACTTTATTTATAGAGTATCTGTTCTCATTTACCCACTTACATGCAAAACAAATTTTTTTTTTTACATCTAAGTAAAATTCCATTTTTTATATGTACCACATTTTCATTATCAACTCTTCTTTATATAGATATCTAGGCAGATTCTGATTCCTTCTATAGTTAAGAGAGCATAGAAAACATAGATATGCCTATGTTGTAGCGTGTGGCAAATGTTATATGTTGAGTCCAATTTTGTTTCTGTATAAACTTCATGCCAATTTTAATAGTAGCTACAATAGTTTACACTCTTAATAAAATAATTAATAGGTTTCCTCATTTCTCTCATTCTTGACAAAAATTGCTGTAATTTTTTGGGTGGTGGTGGTTGGTAGACATTCTGATTGAGGTGAGATAGGTTCTCAAAGTAGTTTAAATTTACATTATTCTGATGTATAAGATTCAGAGCTGTAAGTGATCCAGAAGCTTCAACACTGAGGCCAGGTCCTCAGAATATCCAAAATCCTATGCAAGCTACCAAGAAAGAAGAATATTTGGCAGGCTTGTCCATCTAAAAAGCATATGGTCAGAACAATGCCTGGACTGGAAACATCTCCACAATGTTGAAACAGTGTCATTTTTATCTTGGGAGTTTCCAACTGTTGTCTAGTTAGATGTTAGGCCTGTTTAAAAAAAAAAAAAAAAAAAAGGAAAATCATCCTTAGTGTTATAAACCTGGACAGCTCTCCTTGGATGGAGGGGTCCTATGCCTAAGAGAGAAACCTATTACTGCCACTTCCTAAACCATATAATTTGCTAATTTTATTATAAATATTTATCCTTGTACACATAAGTAGGTGTAACTTCAGCTTCTCATTAAGTAATCTTAGGGTTGCATTAGATATTGAGACCATTATAGATACCAGTATGTCAAAATACATAGAAAAACTGACCATGGGTTATCATACTCCAACTAATACATCTATGGCAAAATTCCTGCATCTACGTATTATGGATTTTTTCAGAAGAGGGGTCAGAAAGATTACATGAACCAAAGGATCAAGAAGTCAGCTGTGTGATGTGACTTACATCTAGGTCAGAGAAGCTACCCACTTGAAATTTCAACATGGCTAATTAAAAAGATTCAAAACATTCCAACAGCATTTGCTATTTTCAAATAGGTTAGGTAAATCATGGGGCCTCCCCCATAGAAAAAGAGCTATGAGAAAATGACAACTCATTTGGTCTAATGCTGGTTTCCCAGCTATCAGTCTGGGGGTCCATTAGCTCCTCCTTGTTCAGGTCAGCTGTCTCTGTGGATTTCTGTAGCCTGGTCTTGTCCTCCCTCTCTGCATCTGGATTCCATTCCAGGACCGACTCAGACCCCCTGAACATAGTTCTCAGTTAGAAGGCCTGGGCAGTCTAAGGGACCTCTAACAGTGGAACCAGGATGTATCCCTGGTGCACAAAAGGACTTTGGGAGCTCATCCCCGTGGAGTGATACTCCCTTAAACCTCGAGGCAGGAGGAAGGTCCTAGGCCCTGCTCCAAAAGACTTGATAGATTTGTTGACCCCTCCTAGAAGGCATCACCCTCCCTGTGGAGTAGGAGGGGTAGGGAGGGTGGTCGAGGGCATGAGAGTAAGGGAGAAGCAGAGAGAGGGAGGGAAGGAGAGGGAACTGGGTTCAATATGTAAAAGAAGAAAAAAAAGTGACAACTGTTGAGGGAGAGAGTAATAGCATATTGCATGGTGAGACCCTAATTGCTTAACCAATACATGTGGCAAGCCATAAAAACATACAAGCACACAACACTGAACAGACTTAATAGGTTGTATTTGTGTGCCTATTTATATCTGCATATATAACTAAGAAAGAATGTGAGGCTATGAATTTGGGAATAACTTGGATATACACTGGAAGGATTGGAGATGGAGGGGAAATGATAAAATTATATTTTAATTTAAATGTTGAACTTTTAAAAGGTAGTTTTGTTCACTTTAACTTCTCCCTTTGTTTGTTAAATTCATTGGCCTGTGCTTAGTTTTGGAATTTTTCTTCATATATATTCTTATTATTCTGTTTGTTTGAGTGTGGATGATATGTGTCATCAAGTATAATATCATATACACATGGGGAAATGAGAGTATAACTTTAAGGAGTCAGTTCTTTCCTTAAACTGTGGGCTACTACAATCAAATTAAGGTGAGCAGATTTGCATGGCAAGAGCTTTCACCACTGACCCATCTTTCTGGCCTGTGGTGTGTGTGTGTTTGTGTCTCTCAGTGTGTACATGCATTTGTATGCACAGGTGTTTTTAAGGTCTTTAGCTCTTTATAAATTCTACATGTTCATACCTTGTATGAAGTATGTTTAGTAAATATTTGTCCCATTCTCTAGGCTATTTAGTCTTTCTGTTGACAAATTCTTCTTCTGTTAATGACTATTTTTCCTTTAGTTTTTTTTTTTTAAACTTTTATTGATTCTTTGTGGCCCTCACCTCATTCATATTCTGGTCCCACTTATTTCCCTGTCCCCTTGAGGCTGCCTTTATTTTTATACAAACACACACACACACACACACAGAGAGAGAGAGAGAGAGAGAGAGAGAGAGAGAGATTAAATAAATATATGATATATAACAGGTAGATAAAATAAATAGATACATACATACAAATCTATAGATACCACCATAAGTTACCTCAAATTACAATACAGAACCATAGTGACAAAGAACACATAGTGCTGAAAAAGAGGGATTTTTTTTTACACAGGCTGGCTACTGAAATTCAGGGACTCATATCCCAGTCATCATCAGAGGTAGAATTATAGGCACATACTGCTGCATAGATATGGGATTCTTTGACAAGAGCTTTGAATTATATGGTGAGGTTGATGGCAAGATATTGAACTTTAACCTTTACAACTAAACCTACATAATCCTTTATATCTTTTAACATTTATCTTATGACATTTTGAGGACCAAGATTCAGTGCCTAAATATTGATATTACTCTTTTGATAAATTATACATTTGAATCTATTTATCTCTTTTATAGAATTTTGATTAAAGCTGACTTTATCAGACAAAAGAATTATTATATCTTACTTTTTACAGTTTCTGTTTAGTTGGGAAATTGATTTCCATCTTTTGACTTTCATTTTTTTTTTTTTTTGTTTTGTTTTTTGGATGACTTTGCTAGATAAATGCTTGCTGTGAAAAAAAATTGTAATTTTTAATTCAGGAAATCTGCATTTTTTCAGTAGCTTGCTGAAATCACCTACATTTAGGATTGTTATTGAGGATACTTTCTTATTTCCTATGATTTTTCTATATTGTGTTCTTGTTGGATCGATTATTGGTATTTCTCCTCTTTCCCCACAGTTAGTATTAGGTTTTCTAGCTTACATTGTTTCCCATGATTCTTTCCTTCCTGGGTCTTCTTTGTTCATCTTTTCATCCTTCTTGAATCTTCTTTGTTTGTTAGCTATGGAACATATTCTTCTAATGTTCTCAGAGTTTTGTTTCTTGAGTATATTCCATGTTTAATTAGAAGTGTTGATTATGCTAATTATTTTTTCTTTATACATATATAAATGTATTATTGTCCTCTATCCTCTATCAATCTAATTTTAGTTGATTCAATAATTTTTCATCTCCTGTATCTTTAAGTTATTTTTTCTTTATCTTATTTGTTTTTGCTGCATTTCCCCCTTTGTTTTGAAACTGTCCGTGTTACTTACTGTCCTGGTTATCTTCAAGTTAACCTGACACAAGCTAGAATGTTTTGAAAGGAGACAACCTCAACAGATAAAGTTGAGATGTACACAAGCCCATAAAACATTTTATAATTAATGATTGATAGTGCAGACAGCCCATCATGATTGGGCCATAAGTAGGCTGTTGGTTCTTGGTTCTATGAGAAACCAGGCTGAACAGGTCATACAGAGCAGCCAGTACCCTTCCATGTCCTAAGCACAAGATCGTGCCTCCAGGTTTCTGCCATGCTTGAGTTCCTGTCTAAGCTTCCTTCATTGATGAAGAGTAATGTAGAAGCATAAACGAAGCAAACCCTTTCCACCTCAAGTTCCTTTTAGTTATTGTGTTTAACCACAGAAAGAGTAATCCTGTCTACATTAGTTTTTACTGCTTTGAAGAGACACAAAGAACAAAACAAAATTTATACAAGGAAACATTTACTTGGGAGCTAGCTTCCAGTTCCAGAGGGTTGGTTCATTGTCATCATGGCAGGGAGCATGGGATCAGAAAGGCAGGCTTGGTGCTGGAGAAATAGTTGAGAGCTTTACATGCTGATCCATAGAAAGCGGGCAGAGAAAGCTGGAGGGGACTGGCCTTGGCTTTTGAAACCACAAAGCCCACCCTTAGTGATGTACCTCCCCCTAATTCTTCCAAAAAACTCGTTAACTGAAAACTAGGCATACAAATATATTAGCCTATGGGTGAAGTTCCCATTTAAACAACCACAAACCCTAAGTAAGATAATATTTTGTTCAATCTGGTAACTTTCTTATCTATTTCCTGATTTGATTTCTTTACAATTACTTTTGTTGAAACTTAGTTAAGTTTCTAGAACTATAGAAATCATACATCCTAGAGGTGAATATACATTGCCACTTAACTAAGCCCACATAATCCCTAACTGCATTATAAATACATAACTTCATACTCACAGATAAATGTACTCCTCACCCCTCATTTAAGACATTTCTCTTTGCAACAGCCATAGACAATTACAGAAAAGTGCAACTGACCAAAATCCAGACAAAGGAGACAGTGTGGTGCCATGTCCTAAATTATACGAACAAATACAATTACTGTACCTAAGAGCCAGGAATCATTGGGAAAGATTTTAAGAGCAAGAGGAACAGGGAGTTTGCTATGAGATTATGTTTTCTAGAAATGCCAGAAGGGCTACATCCATAAATTCTCATTAAAATTTCTGTCTAAATAAGACTTGAACAATGATGATACCAAAGACAAGCTAACATTGAAGGGGAAAAGCTCATGAGGCTCAACACTAGGCAATGAACTGCAGGTGACTAAGGAATGTTCCGAGCAGAAGAAATAGTCTTCCTTATGGACGAGTACCCCCATTGGTTATCCAATACTGAGTAGTGCCAAAAACAAAACTGTATTTTATATCGAGACCAAGAAGATTATTTTATACTGTTAAGATTATACCTATACATATATGTAAAATAATTTTTCTTTTAAAAATGTTTCCAGAATAATAATTGCACAGTTTCTTCCCTTCCTTCATCCTACTACTCCTGTATATCACTGTACTTGCTATCTCTCAAATTCATAGACTCTATTTTCCAACACTTTGGAATATAACTGGGTATTAGGTTCCATACAGATGCAATTAATTAGATCGTTAATCTAATATTTTTAAATTTCAGTATTGAAAAAAATAATGGCTAGGTGAAGAATAAATTTTTTAGTGGTTATCAGATGAATTACAGAGTAATAAACACTTCAGAGAGTGTCAGGGATTCCCAGTAAGTAGCACAAATGGAATGACTTGCCTGTGCTGAAGAGAAACCAGGAGATGTTTGTGTGCTCACACATTGGTGAATATCCTGTCCTATAAAACTGGCAAAAAATAATGAGCTTATGAGTCCATACCACTTGTGACATTTTCCTCTGGCATTTCTAGTAAGCTCACTCATGGGTTTTCTAAATTGTTCCTTACTTCTTCCAATAATAACTATAATTAAAATAAATTCAGATTAGTTGAGCATCATATTTTGGGGTTTAAATTACTATAGAATAGAAATTGCTCAGGGTCTTAAAATTGATTCTGAGTATTTCATTTTACAATCAAATTTAGTGAAGTATAGTAAGAGCAGTGTATAAAGTATTAAATTATGAATCCTCAAGGAAGCTAAATAATTATGCAGAATAATTGTTTCATGAAAGATTCAATTAATTCAAATCTGCATTTAGATACACAGAAAATCAAGATAGTCTCTTTAATGGTTAGGAAAAAATGGGATTTAGTTCTCTCTTCCCATCTTATCATGAACTGTTAGGACTATGACTGCACTGAGGGACTGTTGCTATCCAGCCCAGTGCTGTGTCTATTTGTACACTCTAACAAAGCCACAGAGCCTATCTCTAGCTAAGGCCATAGCAGACAGCTCTCAGTTATAGTTCAAAAGCACATCTGTGTTTCTTGGCTTTCCTTGTGTTTGTTCTCTCAAATCTGTTCCAATATCCTTTCCAGTCATTCAGCTATTGAGGGTTTGTGAAGAATGTAATCTTTCCTGTCTGTTGAACATGAGTGGTAAAACACACACACTCTTAGGCTGTTAACAACAGTGTGACCCCTAAAATTTTAACAAGACTTCAGATGGGAACTAGGATGTGAAATCTTATACCCCACAGAGATATCTGTGTCCTTAGCTCTGGAGCAATCTTCTAACTATTCCTTTAGTTAAAAATACTTCATAAACAAACTAGATCAACCCTGGTGTATGTCTCATTTAGGCTGCCTGGATGGGTCACAAGAGTAGTATAATTCATACACACACATATATACATATATGTATCATGTAATATTTCTTTGGTCTTTCACATGCTCAGTAAATCCAAGTTGATTCTCGCATTGGTTGAGCAACATGTATTTTATTCCGAAAATATGAATTCATTTCCATTTAATATTTATATGTAACAGCTTGTTTTCCCCACATAAATAGTGCATTAGAAAACTGCACTGAACATTAGAAATTAAGTTTTAAAATCTATTCATGAAGTATAATTCATTATACTAATTTTACAGAGAACTATGCTTTTGACAACAGAGAATGATCCACTAGCTCATGTGTGAAAGCAAAATTATTTCCATTTTTCTCTTCCATTAGATAGTAGTACACTTTCAGTCAATGCTCATTCTGGTCTTCTTATTGGTGCTGTGTGTTTATCATTTCTCTGACACATTTTGTCTCTTAATTTATTATTTTCAATATCTATTCTTGTGTCTTATTGTGAAACCATTGCAGACTGTTCAGTTTTGTTGTTTGGGTCTTAGCCTGCCACCATAATATACATTTTTCAAAGAATAGCTTTTACCATTAGCCTATATCTGTGATTTTTTTCTTCAGTAAAACTTAAAAATATATTATTCACTAAAATATGTGATATGTACAGTTTTACCATTTTAATGTGTATTTTTAAGGTTACTATTATGCCGTTTCATCCTTCCTTCAGAATTCAGTGTTGACCAGCTTGGAAAGTTGGGCTTAATGTCTCTTTTAGTCTAACTCTGCTGGGGACACTGGGCACTTTCACTTCTTTCTCTCAGGCTGCCGCTCGGGCTCACTGTCTTCCTCCCCTTCTGAGTCATCAGAAGATGCAAGGCCTTGAAGCAGCTTGGTCACTCGAGATTTGTCCTTTTCCCTCCCTTTTCCGAGTAATGTCTCCAGCTGCATACTGCAAGAATGTAATGAGTATCCTGGCCCAGGAGTCTCGGGGTGGGTGCCCCCTCCTGAGGGTGTTCACACTTGAGACTGTCTTTTCCGTAGGGAAAGTAGTACTACCATGGATGTGGGGTGTGCACTCTTGTTGTGTGAGTGGGCCACAGTGCTTGTGTGGAAGTCAAAAGACAGCTTAGTAGACTCACTTCTTTCCACTTTTCTGTGTGTTCTGGAGTCGGAACTCAGACCACTGGGTTTGGGCCATATACTCTTCACCTGCTATGGAGTCAGCTCGCCATTTTATTTGTTGTTTTAAGATCTGGGAGAGGAAGCACACGAGTCTCTGGACTACCTGTGGCAGTCAGAAGACAACTTTAGGGAGCTGGTTCTCTCCTTCCATCTTGGGACCCTGGGATGGATCTCAGTTAGTCAGACCTGCATGGCAGGTACTCTTATCTGCTCAGCTATCTTGCAGGCTTTTTATTTTATATTTTTAAGAGAGTGTGTGTAATGTTATGTAAGCTCAGGTGCCAAGGAGGACAGATATGTCAGATGTCCTGGAGCTAGAGTTACAAAGAGTTGTGAGCCACGCAAAGTGGGTGCTGGGAAGCAGACTTCCATCATTTGAAAGACCAGCAATAACTCTTAACTACCGAACCAACTCTCCAGCCTCTTGATGCTCTTTCATTTTTGAGATACAGTCTCACTCTGTAGCATAGGTTGGCCTGGAACTTACAACATAGCCTATGCTGAGCTTGAAATAAAGGCAATCCTGTTTTCCTGCCCAAGCCTCAAAGGACCTGGGATTATGGGCATGAACAACCATACCTGGTACAATTCATTCATCTTGAGATGATATTATGAACTCCATCATGACATTAAAACCTTTCATTGTGAAAATCTAAACTCGTAAGAGCCATGGTGCATCAAGGCCAATATGGTGAGGTCAGGGTCTAGGAGTGGGAAATGTGAAAGAGTGAGGTAAGGGAGAAGGGTAAGATAGAGGACTGGAAGAGGAATGTGAGGGTGCTAGAAGCTGGAATTCTGAAATCATAGAAGGCCTGATACATTAGACTAGTTCAAAGTGTTTGTAACATGAAATAATAAAGTATTTTTATTCTTACAGGCCCTATGAGTCATGGTTTGAGGCATTTGATGCTGCATATACTACAAGCAAAAAGACAGACTCCTACGTGTGTGTGTGTGTGTCCCATCTTAAATATATAACTACAACATGCTCAATTATAGTGTTATTTATATATGAGATTTTTTTCAAGTCTGACTGCCTAGTATTAGATAAGCAATTGATGTGTTCCTCCCTGGGTAAGACTATTTCCCCAGCACTAAGCATTCTTTGTTGTATTTCTTTGTTTAGGGTTGAGACCTTGTGAGCGTTCCTCTCTCCATGTTAACATGTACATTGGTGTTATATTTGTACAGGTCTTGTGCATACAGTCACATTGGTGAGGTGTTTATGGGTGAAAATTATAACATTTATAGAAGACACAATCTCATAGCAAACTCCCAATTCGTCTGGATCAATTATTATCTTCCCTGTTCTACTATGATCTCTGAAACTTAGGTGCAGGAAGTGTGTTGTAGATGTTTAAGTATCAACTGTACCCTTTGTATACAGCATTCAGAGACTTCTGAGCTGGCACTGACCTAAACCTCCTCCCTAGGGGCTAGCTTTCACACCCAAAGGCACTATGCAAGCGTGCAAAGGAGGGAAACAACTAACGGTACTACACAACTACATGCCTATGATTTGTGATAATGAACAGCATCATAGGACAACTCTAAGGGTTCTATAGTGCTGTAGAAACAGTGGTGGTAACCAAAAATATTCTAATTTTACTTGAGCCTTTCTGACAAGTGGAAGACCATGCCTAATACTGGAAACCTAGGGAATTACCTTGGGCCAGTGATGTCATGGATCTTGGAGGACAACCTATGACCACCAGTTTACTAAACTAAAATAATCCCCAGTTATATTTTAAATACTTATTTTTATACCCACAGATAATTATAGTCCTTACTCCTCATCAAGGAAATACCTCTTTGCAACAGCCATAGACCATTATAGACAATATCAACTCATCAAAATGCAGAGTTGTGGTGCACAGTCCCAAACAATCTATCAAAAACACATTTGAATATTATGTGTTATTTTTACTCTCAAACTTTTTGACAGATTTCTTCATATAACAGGGCCATTCAAGCTGTTAATCTCTAACATGAGCATGCCCACACTGTGCATTCTTTGCTTCTGACAGGATTTCTAACTTTCAGAAACCCAATAACATATTTATGATATGATATTGTTTACTTTTTCTCAAATGAGATTCCTTACCTTTATGTGGTTATTAAAGCACAGATAATTAACTCTTTAGAAATGAACATACATTATGAATGGATGCAAATTCTATAAGACATTTAGACAGCTTTATCCACTTACCAAATATACCCTGCATTATTCTAATGAGGATTTAAATTATGATACTAATTCAGATAGTTATTTTTTAATTATTGTATGAAATTTTAATATTTAGATAAATTGTTAGATTTATGAAAAAAATATGTGTTCCAAAAAAATAGATTTCAAATAGGCCTCGTGTAAACACATTTTATTACATGAATTGCAGAAATGATTTTACATATGTTTTATGTGCATATTTATCACATATTAATAATATATAAGAAACCCCCTAGTAAACCAAAAGCAAACCTCCTCAAACAAACACTTTTGTATTTCCCACAGAGACCAATTAGTTTTATTAAACTAAGACATCCCCAAAATATATGTGGAAATACAGAAAGATGGGTTATCAGGATGAATTACAATCCATTCCCTTTGGATTTAATTATAGGATGTAACTCAAAATACAAGGCAATGTGTGAAAGGCAAGGAAGTCTCTTTGGATTTGATTAGAAGACAACCATGACAACTTCTCTTCTTCATATTTCACCTGGAAATGTATAATTTAAGAAGACTATTTTTTTACATGGGACTCCATTTACCAATCTCCTCCATAGTTACATAAATACGACATGTAACCGAGGAAACAAAAGTGTAGAAAAAGATGCTTCAACAGTGGACTTTAATTTATGATTCACTTTTATTTTTATATTGTTGCTATCCATTCATAAATTGTTACATTTTCTTTTTTTATTAATTTATTTTATTTTATTTTATATAACAAAATCCAATTAAATGAAAACAAACATTTATACACAATATTTGGGAATTTGGGCGTTGTTCTTTCCAAACTACTTCATGCTGGTACGGGGCGCTGTCATGGGGGATTCAAAGAAGATTCAGAAATCCTGGCTGTAGTCTGTAAGGCTGCTTTGTCCAGCTGTTTTGAATGTAGGATCACCTGGTACTCTGTTTCAGGCGGTCTGGCGTGATCAAACCACATTAGTCTGGAAGGAATCCACATCTTTTCATTTTCTGTGGAAACAAAAATAGAAATCCTTTTCCCCAGTAACTTGTCCTTGAACTTAAATTTTGGAGCCAAAGCATTTTTTTAAATTTAATTTATTATTTTACATGAATTGTTACATTTTCTTAACCCAGTTATTCACAAATATTATTAATAGGCTTGAATGTTAAGACATACTGCCATGCAGAAATCTAAAATCTTCTGGTGAAGAAGAAAATAACCCTTAGTTTTCTGGGATAGTTTTACTTCCAAATAAACCATTTGCCTTGAATTCAGACAATGCAGATGTGATTCTTCACCTATCAAGCTTCTTATGGGAGAAAAAACAAAACTATACCAAAATGATTTTGGACACTAGTTCTCTATTGTGCAATTCCTTTTGTGGAGAGAAATTTTTGGTAAGTACTTTTCTCTACCTAGATTTTAAGGAACATATGGTTTTAAGATGAAAGAATCATAATATATATTCATTAATATGTGGTTGACTAAAAATTGTAAGTCCTGGGTTTGATGAAGGTCTCCAGAGTCTGGCCTTTGGGCTCTAAGTATGAGATGTCAACTAAAGCTGCTTTTTATTTATTTCAGTATCCTTATTCCAGCAACTACATATCTTTTGCATATTTCATCTTAATGCCCAGGGCACTAGTAATGTGCCCTCTCTCATGTTACAAAGTAGAAACCAAGGTAGGGTCTGTCCATGCCAATACCACTACCTTCTAGCATCCAGTAAGTAGATAGCCAAGTCCAATATTAACAAAGAAAAGAAGTACAGTTCATTAGCAGTAGCCAACATTTTCTAAGAAGTAATGCAAATAATCCTTTGATACTTCTTGTATGTTGTGTATCAGTTTTATTACTTCACATCAATTGTTACAGTTTTTGGGAGCTTTACTTGCATTATATTAATTCATCAACTTTTTTGGTTCATTATGTTATTCAATCATTAACTTTATGTTCATGTATAATGTGTTACTAAGTAAGAATTTAAACACATTTTAAGAAGTCTTTGAAATATTTTTCTAATCTGTTTCATGAATTAATCTATTGTATTGACTTTTAAATAACTTGTATAATTCACAACTTCATGACAATATACTTTGAACAAAAATTCCTCAAGATTCATGTGTGCTGTCACAGTATCTGTTTTAGAACTCTCCTATTTTAAATCAATCTTCTTTGACAGTTGACACTTCCACTTATTAAATTAAATTGTTGAGATTATAATTACAACCTTACTCCTTCTCTTTCCTTCCTCCAAGTCTTACTTTCCCCGCCTCTGTTCTTCTTCAAATGTATGGCCACCTTTCCCACTAATTGCTTGCATACATATAAAATTATGTATGCAGATATGTATTTCTAAATATAAACCGTTTCAGTGCATATATTGCCATCTCTATGTATGTTTCCATGGCCTCAGTTGCCTACAGATCTTTGTGTGGAATTTAGGTCTTTTGAGATTTTACCAATGTGTATAGTTGAGAAATCTGCTGTGACATACTATTCACCAGTAGAAAACTGTAGATCTGTTTCTACAATGGTACTGTTGGATGAATTGGTAGATGAGGGTGGAGGGAGTAGAAGCAGGGTAGGGGGTTTGAAAGGCTGTGGGTAGGATGGAGACAACCTTCTGGGAGACAGACTTCAGTGAATCATCTCAACTTTATTCCAAAGTATAAGGAATATATATGATTGGGGAGCATGGGAACAAACCTTAATTTTCATTACGTTACATGCTCCCATCACATGGCTTCTAATGTGACAAAACAATCTTATAGCAGAGCTCCTAGTACAAGTCTTCTAGCACTGTTCAAGCTAAACATTAACCAGGCATCTGGCTTAGAGTTTTTAGGTAAGTTGTCTAGACCCTGGTACATTCTTCACATAAAGACAGATAGAGAGCAGGAAACTACATTGGGGAAGGAGGGAATCTCTATATACAGAGCTTTTGGAAAAAGCTTTCAGGCCATGACAGACTGCAAGTTTTGACCAGCCGTGAAGACCTTCCAACAGAAAATAAACAGGTTTTAATTTTAAAATCAATGAAATATGCCGCTTCAAACCAAAATAACAACAAAATAGTTGCTATTTGTACTGATTCAGAAACAGTGTCATATGTTGTAATAAGTGGGCCTATGGAATTATCCACACAAATAGGCATGCTTGTAAGCTCACTGGATTCCTCCACTTACCTGTGATGCATAAATTAAATTAGCCACTTGTTCTTCCTGAATGCTCTTTCTCACCCATAATTGAATCATTTTGTATAATTTTTTTTATTTATTTACCCTTTCAAATGTAACAGTAATATTTTGCTATAGTATAAGTCATTCTGGATTGCGGTTTTTAGAATTTATATATCAACTATCCATCTTGTATGCTGTATTTCAAGAAATAATACCTGGATGTGACTTTAAAAGACACCATTTGGTGATGCAGCTCATATCTTTGTTAAAGGAGCTATGTAGTCCCTTAAATGATGCTCAGAAACCTTAGTAAAAGTGACCTGTATACATGCTTGCCAAAGCTTTCAGCAAAGATGAAAGTTCCCTAGGGAGTAAAACCAAAGTTACAGTGCTTTTGTGGGATGCATGTTAACCACTCTAAGAGAAAGATATGTAATACAGCTTGTGGAAGGAGTTACAAAGGATATAACCATTTCTTCATAGTAAATTTGCTTTATAACAAGTCAATTTTTACTTTGTCCAGCTTTTTGGTTTCTGAAATATTAATGAGTCACTCTTTCAATCTTTCTCCTGAAGTTTTGGTACTGGGCTAAAATTTGATTACTGGTCTTTCACACCTAAATTATCACAATTAAAATTGAAAAATATTTTTTCTCAGCCCATATTTTTGAGGGCTTCAATTCAATTTTTCCAAAGTTTTTGTCATTTTAAAGTATTTATGAATGTGTTTG
Source organism: Phodopus roborovskii (assembly GCF_943737965.1). NCBI lineage: Eukaryota > Metazoa > Chordata > Mammalia > Rodentia > Cricetidae > Phodopus > Phodopus roborovskii. Next base: position 47,883,410 of record NW_026126418.1, read on the forward strand.
AAAGCTTTAACTGCATATATGTTTATGTAAAACTTCATACTTAGTAATCACCAAATCCAGAAGAAGGTGTCTCCCTGGAAGAGGAATTACAGATTATTGTGTGACTGTCTATAACCTAAAAGCTGAACGATAGTCCTCTTCAAGAGTTACTAGTGTTGAACCATCTCTCAAACCCCATTAAAGTTCTGCCTGCAGTTTGAAAAAATATGTAGAATTAGAATTGTTATTCTCTGTTGTGTGATACCTACTTTTATTTAAGTAAACACACACATACACATACACACAAACACATATATATACACATACATATAAAGAATGAATAAAGGTTTATTTTAGTCACCATTTTTAGTTCAAAATTAGAAGGAATACAGTACTTAGAAAACTAATTAATATCATTATGGAAGATTTATTCCAACCCTCCTTTGATGACAGATTTTTTTTTCTGTACTGTGAAAATTTTAACACCTTTCCTTACATAATACTGATGAGTCACATAACATCTCAGAATCAATTCACTAATATAATAAAGAGACAAGGAATGATTTCTGGTTCCAAAAACAGTTAAACTATGCTATCAAAAATGTCTCAATATGTTTGTCTTCTAAACATGAATAGATAATGTTGAGAATTATTGGAAATTGAACAACCTCATGTTCCTGTACAAAACAAAAGTTGTGGTACAATTTCAATGTTATTATAATAACATTTTTAAAGTATACATTCATTTTATCATAGCTGTTCCAATTTCTCTCTTTCTTCCTCTCCTCCAACACACACATAATTTTCCACTTTACTAAATGACTACAGTAAAATAAATGCAAAGGAATCATCACATGGCAAGGATCCTTTATTTCTTTGTTTTCTGAAGTTCCATGTTTATGTAAATTTGGGCATCCCACTGATCATCCCAATTCTGCCTTGAAATGTTTCCTTTAATAGGGTGCAACTTCCTTTTTTTATATAGTGCTGTTACTTTTATTTTTTAATATTTTATTTAATTTTATTAATTTTAGATAGCAACCACAATCTCACTCTCACACTTCCCCTCCTCACTCTGCCTCTCCAAAACCCATGGGTAAGGCTTCCCATGGGGAGTCAAAAAAGCCTGGCACATTCAGTTGAGGCATGACCTCCTCCAAACCCTCACACACCTTTGCATCAAGGCTGAGCAAGGCATCTCAGTATATGGAAGGAACTTCAAAAGGCAAGCTCATGTACTAGGCATAGATTTTGGTCCCATTTCCAGGAGTTCCACAAACAGACCAAGCTAACCAGTTACCCATGTGCAGAGGGCCTGATTAGGTCCCATGCAGGCTTTCTATCTTTTAAATTGTAATTGATTTAGAGCTTAAAACTCTTACTAATCAAATTATATATTATATATTCTATTAAGGACAAAGTCCCAAAGCCTTAGTTGTCATAGTGTATGTATTACTTAATTTCTGGTATTCCTTAAATATTATTTGTTTCATTATCTGTAGAGAGAGTGTCTTGTTATACAGTCCTGGCAGGCTTAGACGTTATTATGTAGGTTAAGTAAGCTTCTCATTTGAAGTGATTCTTGTTCTCTATTTCCCAAGTATTGTGATTATAGAACACTTATCATTTTGTTCTTTTTTCTTTTAAAACAGTGATAAGAGACTGGGGAGATAGTTCAGTGGGTAAGAGGACTTGCTGCTCACACATTACAACCTGAAATCAGATCCAGCTGCCATGTATAAACTCCCAGCATGGACACACATGTCTGTAACCCCAGTCTTTTGGGGAAGCAAAGACTAGAGAATTATTGGTCCCTTTCTGGCCTTCGTGCATATGCATGTGAATAAACACATATATCCATATGTATACCACACAGAGAAATGAATATTAACACGATTTTCAAATAAAAACAGTAATGACTCAAGTACGAAAAATAAGTCTGACAATTATTTTAAATCTATGTAGTATATCATTTCTGTTGTTAGACTCTTGCTTTTTGTTTTGCTAGAGATTAAACTCTAGACAAGTGCCCTATTTTCCACCTACAATCCACCCACAAAATGTATCTCTCTTTCTTATTTTTTTATTTTGTATATTTTTTTTATTTTGAAACTGTTAGGAACTAGCAGCCAGCTGACCCCCGCCCCGACGCTCATGGCCATGTCATGGCTATGTCAGCTTTACCTGGCAGCCAGAGGACTCAGTTAAGCATGTGAAAGCCTCTTTTAAAGCAAGCGCGCCAAGTGCTTCTCTCTCTCTCCCCTCTCTCTGCCTCTCTGGTTTCTCTCTGTTTCCTCTCTCTCCTGCTTCCGGTTGGCCACCAGCTACCCACTCTTTCTCTCCCCTCTCTCAATAAACCCCACGTGGGCTTTGAGTCTTGTGTTTGTGTTTTATAGGCATTAGTTGCATCAAAAGAACAACAGAAACAATATTATTTTACATATCATTGCCCCCATTCTTTCTCCCTTCCATCCTTCCAAGCCCTACATTGACCTGCCAACCCACCCCCACCAACTCCCCAAGGATAATCCATGAGGGATCATCAAAGTCTGCCACCCCATTTGTGGGAGGGCATAGGTCCTCCTCGATGAATCTGGGCATAAATAGTATGCCTCCATGGGGAGTGGGCTCCCAAAGTCCATTTGTACACTAGGGGTAAATATTGGTTCTACTGTTAGGGGTCCCATAGACTTCTAAGGCCGGCTAACTGGCACCCACATTCAGAGGGCTTGTTTCTTTCCAATGCTGGTTCTCCAGTTGTACTCTAGGGTCTGTGTCCTCTCACTAGGTCCGGTCACCTGTTTCTGTGGGTTTTCCAACATGGTCTTGACCCTTTTGCTCAACTTCCATCTCTCTCTACTGGGCCAGGAGTTTGGCCCAGTGCTTATCTGTGGGTCTCTGCTTCTACTTCTATCAGCTACTAGATGAAGGCTCTAGGATGGCAATCAAGGTAGTCATCAGTTTCATTATAGGGGAAGGGCATCAGTGGTGGCCTCCACACTACTGCATAGATTCCTAGTTGGGATCATCTTTGTGGATCTCAGAACATTTACCCAGTGCTAGATTTGTCTTTAAACCTATACTTGCCCCCTCTGTTAAGGTATTCTATTACTGTGGTAATAGAATAGGAATCACAGAATGTGACTTCATTACTACGGAGGGTAAAGCCCATAGCAACAATTGCCTAAAACCATAGAGAGCTCTGAACTCTGTGTAGGTTAGATTTTTCGTGAACATATACTTGAAAGTGTGGGTATTTCTTATAATAAAATAATGAGTTACACCCTGAATGGAATGCAACTGAAGCTACAGGAAGTATAAAGCAGGAGACACATGTTAACAGCAGCAGTGAGCCCTCTAAAAGCCATAGTCCCGAAGAAAAAACATTATGTATAAGTGAATTTTCTAGGTATACCCATAACCCATCAGTGTCTTTTCTGTAATGTCAAATTTATTGATTTGTAATAAACAGTTATCATTAATAGGAACAAGATTAACTCTTACTCTATTAGGACAGCAGGACATAGTAGGACTCATGAAACATTTAAGGAAGGTATATCCCATTGAATTGAATTTATCTGAATGTATCACTTATATATACAATTTGACATGTGAAGAATGAATGCTGTGACAAACACACTAAAGACAAATTCTGTTCAACAATTCTCCATTTTATTTCCTTCAAAATTCAATAATATAAAACCATAATCTACACATCTATCTTACTCACTGGTTGCTGACCTTCACTGAAGTTGTTATTGTCTCTAGGAAGTTTATAGGGCAAAAACTTTAAAATGACACATAAATGTATGATGTAATGTGATATAAGATTTCACTAGAGTAAAAAAAGCATATGAAAGTATTGAAAATATCAGGTAAGTAAATTAACATTTATTTAGGATTTTAAAATATTAAAGACATTATTCTTTATCTGCTATTTTATAAGTAAGGACATTTTCCATGGGGACAGTATGATATCAGAAGTTGAATGAAATGGTGAGAAAATGAGATAAAGAGCCAACGTGTATATCATCATGAAAACTTTTAAAGTAAATTTGTGTGGCTATTAAAAGAGCCAATGGAGGGAGTTGAGATGGAAATATTAATCGGGATGAGGTGGAGTAAAGGACATCTGGTGTATAATTGTGAAGATCTAGTGTGGATCCCAGCATTCCTGCGACAAGGCAAGTATCCCAATATGTCTATAAGCTAAACTATAATATAGGTGGAGTCAGGACTGGTGAAGCTTCCCAGATTCCAAATGAGCAAGTTGTTTGTTTATGAAAAGACCATACTTTGAAAAGATAGGTGGAGAGTGATTAACAGAATACTGATACTCTCTTCTGACGTATGTGAGTATAAATATCCCCTACACACACACACACACACACACACACACACACTTTCTTACTGACACACTCATATAGAAACATGCAGACGAACAAACACACAAATAAACAGAAACAATTTTACAAAGGAAGAATGATTAACAGGTGAAAATAATGAGATGTTCTTTCTTTGGCATTTAGCATTTTTGTTTAAAAAATAAACATATTTTAAATGAGGGGTTAGAAGTATTGCATCAGTGGCAGATTGTGAATAAAAAGCAGAGAAGGGAGAAAAATGCTGCCATAACACAGGTGAGAGATGGAATTTACTAGAACTGAGAATTATTTTGTGGACTTGGGAAATAATTAGCACTAGAATGTTCAGTTTCTGTTGCCTCTATGTGTAGGCATGAAGGGGGTATAAGTTGAAACAATTGCCAGTCTTCAGACATTGACATGTGAAGCATTGTGGTCCCCTGCAATTTTGTGCACTAGGTGATATAAAATTATATGGCATCACTGCATGTTGTCTAGCTTCTATAAAAGCTAATGGAATCATTTTTAGAACTTTCCAGTGCTGTGAATTTGAGACATATCTTAGTGAAGCTGTTTAGTAGACATCGAGAAACATAAGTGAAACAAAAACAAAAACAAGTATTCTTCAAATTTGATGTGTGCCTAGAGGTCATGTACTTCTTTTTTCAATTTAGCATTATTTATTTATTTATAATTGAAACAATTTTGTTTTACATATAAATCCCAGTTCTCTCTTCCTCCCATCCTCCCTTGTCCCCCACTGACACCCCAATCCAACCCTTAATCCACTCCCTGGAGAGGGTGAAGCTTTCAATGGAGGATCATCAAAGTCTGTCATATTGTTTGGGGAAGGGCCTAGGTGCTCCCCCATGTATCTGGGCTGAGAGAGTATACTTCCATGGGGAATGGGCTCTTCTAAAATGTAATGGAAACTAAGAAATTAAGAAAAGAAGACTAGGCATGGTGACTCATTTCTGTAATGTCAGATTGTAGCAGATTGTCAAAACAAAAATAATAAGAGCTAAAATCCCTAATTAAACTAAGCAAAGAAATAGTACTTTATAAAGCACTGTCTTCTAGATCAGTTTTCCATTGCTATGACAATACACTGCTATGAAAAGCAACTTGAAGAAGGAAATGTCTTATGTTTCAGTTTAGAGTCCATCTTTGAAGGAATCCAGGCCAGGAACTCAAGGTAGGAAGCCAGAAACAGAAATTGAAGCAGAACTGTAAGTGGAGACATATAATAGAGTTTAGTAATAAGAAATATAATACAGTGTTGGCACAAAACTAGACATTTTGATCAATGGAAAAAAACAGAAAAGTCAACCGTGAGTGTATATGAACTACAGACATATATGCCAAAAAATACATTAGAATAACAACAAAAAACCTTCACCAAATGTTTGTATAAAAACTGGTGGTCTGCATGCTTGAGAATGAAATTAAAGGCATATCCACCACCATGAAAAAAAGATAAAAAGATCAACTTCAATAGCTGAAAAACAGCAATGTGTATTCTGATGTTTACTGAAACCACCAGAAGAAAATAGGCAGTACGTTGCAAGATGTAGGTATGGGTACACTGTTTCTGATTACAACTCAATTTTTCTAAAACTTAAGGTCAACAATTGCCAAGTGACATCTTGTAAGCATCCAGTGCTTCTATACAGCAAAAGAAACAATCAATTAGTGAAGAGGAAGTAGATAAAATTGTAGAAAATCTTTGCCACCTAAAAATCTGCTAGAGTATTAATATCCATAATACACAAAGAATTTTTAAGAAGTGAATAAAGAAAACTAATGATTCAAATTTGAATAGAGTTCTTAACAGAGAAAATTCAATAAGTTATATCATTTAAAGTACTGTATCATCATTAACAATTAGGTAAGTACAAATTAAAACTACCTTCAGATTTCATCTTACCTAGGTCAGATAGCCAAGTTCAAGGAAACAACTGTCAACGATTTCTAGCAAGGATGTAGGAAAAGGGAATACTCATCCATTGCTGAGTAGATTGCAAACTGCCCCAGATCCCCTGTTAATCATTGTGGAAAATTTTCAAAAAGAACCAAGAATAGATTTACTATATGCCTCAGTCATATCGCTTCTTAACATATGCACAAATGGTTTAATATCTTAATATATAGATATTTGCTAAGTGATATTACCACTGTATTCACAATTGCTTAGAGATAGAATCAAAATGATGTCCTTCAACAGATGAATGGATAATGGTAATGTATATATGCATATACAATACAATTGTATTGAGTTGAAAGATAAATAGAATTATGAAATTGGATGGTAATAGTTGTAACAAGAAAATAGTATATACTTAGTGTGGTAAACCTGACCCAGAAAGATTTCCCTTATTTGTGGATCCTAGCATGGAAGCTTGAGATGTGGGTATATAACCTTGAGTAACAACATGAACCAGTAAAATATAAAGGGGGATACTTGGAGAAAGGGAGTCTTAGAGCAACAATAAGACATGGGTGCTATGAAAGATAAAATAGGGAAAATAAGGATGTTGCTGGGGAGGTGACATAGAGCATAACACAGAGGGATAGCAAAGGCAGAGATATAAATAGCACTTAAGATGTTTGAAAAAAGCCAAGAAAACATAATTTTAGTTTTAAATTTATATTAAACATATGTAAACATACACATAAGAAATTCATTGGAATGATAATGCTCCCCCATAAGCCAATAGACTGTCTAACAGAAGCCCCAGTGCCAGCCATGGGAAACCTCTGATTTTTTTCATCAACAGAGTCTAAGAAACTCCTTTAATAGTATAGGCATTTGTCCTTGGTGTCCATGAGACTTGAAAATCTTATTACTGAGGACATTATAAAACTTTGTGGAATCCTGCTAGACCTACATGAAAGCTACTCTCTGAGGACTAGTTCTCAAATGTTGTGAAGGTACTGTACAGCCTGCTTAAAAATGATAATGATCAACAAAGGACAGTATCCTGAAAGATACAATGGGGACCTGCAGCTGGGATTGACCAATAGCTGTCTAATTTGACTTAAGATACACTGAATAGAAGGTAATTTACACCTGGTCCTATAATCCTAGTCAATTAACTACCCACTGCTGGTGAGGTCATAGACTATAGAAGAGAACATTCTACTGTCTCTTTTTTAAACCAGTATAATTTGTAGCTTCATCATAAATACTTATCTTCATACCCACACAAGTGTAGCCCTCACATATTATCAAAGAAATTTATTCTTGTAATATTTGGAGACCAATACAGAAAGGCACAACTGGTGAAAACACAAACAAAAACTTTGAGGTATTCAGCCTTAGTTAATGAATTTACAATAGAATTCCTATCAAAGGGCAGGAAATATCACAGAGTTCGGAGAGGAGTGTTAAAATTGTTAGAACCAGAAGACCAGGATAACTGTTGTGAGATTATTTCTTCTATATATAACAACAGCAGGAGAATTATTGAGCTGTGGTTTACATAGAAAAATGAACTAGTGATTATTAGTTTGTTAATATAACTATTACTTTTAGGTATACTTCATTAGGTATTAAAATAAAATTGAGTACATAGTACAAAGAGAAAGCCAGAAAGTCATTTAGCATGTAAATTAAAACTTACCAATAACTAAGAACTAAAAGATATTGCATCACACAAAGGTATCAAGCAGTGATAACTCATGAATTGAAAAGTGTTTGAACTAATCTTTCAATTAGGGTATTGTTTCATAAACTTGAAAGTGTTATGAAGATTTATTGTCATTATAAAACAAACTAAAAACAATGATTCCTGAACATTGAGTTAAATATTTAATAACAGGCTCCAAGACTACTTATGAAAAAAAGTATCAGAGGTCTTTTACTTTCAACAACAACAAAAAAAATAAGAATTTCATAATCTGTAGCAGAAGCTATGAATCCATGGAGCTGACTATAGCTCACATACAGATATATATATATATATATATATATATATAATTCTACAACTTATAGATGAATCTGTAGGCACAGGAAGAGGACTGAGCCTGAGGTAGCTTAAAACACTCAGGTTCCATTCTGATAGCTGGGAAACCAGATTCCCTGAATGTGGTGTTAGTTGGGAGGACTGGACAGTCTATGAGGCCTCTGGTAGTGGATTAGTATGTATCCATAATACACTAATGACTTTGGAAACTCATTACACGTAGAGGGATACTCCCACAGCCTACACACTTGGGGGAGGACCTAGGTCCTACTCCAAATCATATATCAGACTTGGAAGACTCCCATGGAAGGCCTCACCATCCCTGGGGAGCAGAGACACTCAGGTTTAAGAGTAGATGACCAGGACTCACTCAAGGTCTTCATTGGCTATTGAAAGATGACTATGTACAGAGCTTGTGCCCTTGAATGGAAATCCCACACAGGAAAAGGATATCTTAATCACACAAATATTTAATCCTCTCTTGAGAATTTTTAAATAGGATATTTTAATTAAATCACATTCTCCATTTTTAATGCATTTTTACATTCCAACCACAATTCTCCTTCCCATCCCTTTTCTTGCCCCACCAATTCCTCCCACTCCCTCCTTACTTCCCCCCTAACCCATCCCCAATCCAATACTCTTTACAGGTAAGTACTCCCAGGTAGATCAACATAGTCTAGCACAACAGGATGGGGAAGGTTCAGGCCTCTCTCCTATGTATCAAGACTGAGTATGTCATCACTCCATGGAGAGAGGGCTCCAACAAGTTTGCTCATGTACTGGAATAATATTGTGTTTCTACTGCCACCGTGCATGGCATCCCAACATAATGAATGGGCTACAACAAGCTAATGTGCCAGGTTTGTATTGGTGTCCTACTTCCAGAAGACCCTTAGCTAGTCCAAGCCTTACAAATAAATCACTTAAATTTTTAACTAATTAAGCATTAAATTAAATTTAATTAAATTAATTGAACCATTAATTTTAATTAAATAACTTTTAGCTGTAAGTACATGTCTGGTTGGGGTTATGTCCATATGAGTACTGGCATTTGTAGCAGTTAGAGGGATGTAACTCTTCCTCGAGATTGAGTTCCATGACATTGTAAACAAACTGATGTAGATTCAGGGAATCAAATTTGATCATCTGCAAGAACAAGCCCTCTTAACTACTGAGCCATCTCCCCAGCCCTATCTCCTAAATATTTAATTATCTCCACTGAAAGAATGGTGACTTAGATGTTAAAAAAGAAAGAAAAGCTTAATGAGCCAACTAACACTAAATATGAATTTCTAAACAACAAGCATGTCTCTTTGAAAAAGTACTAATCCTGTAGTAATGGTCCTCAATGAGGTTGACTTAAAAGAGTTTCCATACAAAGACTTCAAAAAGTAGTATGTGTATTCTGATAATGCAAATAAGACACAAGTCTACTCTAAAGCACACAAAAAGCTGAATATATTCAGAAAGTAACATCAAATGCCAGTACAAGGGAAGCAGATGCAGGTGGGTCTCTGTGAACCTGAGACAAGCCTGATTGACATATTGGGTAGCAACACAGCTAGAACTAAATAATAGAAATGCCCTGTCTCAAAGGAAAGTGTGAACAAGTGACTCAAAAAGAACTCAATAAAGATACAGGGTTGTGGAAGAAAACTCAAATTGAAATGATATTGAAAGTGAATATTTCAATAAGTCACATAAAACTCTTTGGAAAACCTCATATATAGAATTGAGAAAATAGAAAATAAATGATCAAGTATTGAAGACAAGATTGAGGAGTTAGGCAAATGTCAGGGATGAATTTTAAAAATATAAACAAAACACAGGTGATCTAGAACTTCATAAAAGATCAATATATGAATTATGGACATAGAAGAAAGAGAAAGAAGATATGAAATATCTTCAGCTGATATTTTTTTCCCAAACCTATGGAAAGGAGTGACCATCCAAATACAAACAGCCTACAGAACATCAAATAGAAAGATGAAACAAAGAAACTCTCTACAATGTAATATAGTTGAAATGGTAAAAACATAGGAGAAAGTGTGCGACCAGCCTGCTATTTCCAGGTCAATCCAAGTGAAAAAAAATAAAAACAAAAGCAAAACACAAGACAGAAAGTCACTTAAAAAGTCAGGTAGATCAATTGATTAATTGGTAAATACTTTTTAAGCTAGAAAAGCTCAGACAGCTAGCTATATTCCTGATTCTGGAAGAAGACAGCAATACAATTATATCCAAACTAAACTATTATTAAGAAATAATTAAAATCATATAGTAAAAACAAATTGAAGGAATTAAGGGTTCACTAATCTCTACAATCTCTATAAATGATACTGAAAGCAATACTTCAGATAGCAGAGAAATTTAAAAAAAAAAAAAAAATCTCACAATGCCTCAGGAGATAAGTAAGGTCAGTAACCACAGAGGTCTAAGAAAACATCAGCAATTCAACAACTTGAATGCAATTGATATATATCCTTTAAAAATAACTCTGAATATTAATGCTTTCAATTCCCCAATAAAAATACCTACTACCATAATGAAAACAAAATTCACCTTTTTTGTTTCTTCTAAGAAACCCACTTCATCAACAAAGACAGTCACTAAATGGAACTAACAAACAAGTAGGCATAGATATTTTGATATCTGACAAAATAAACATTAAACCAAATCCAGTCAGAAGAGACAAAGAAAGTGGCTTTATAACCATTTAGGAAACTATATTATTTTTCCTAACTAATATGGGCCCAAGCCATGTGCACCCAGTTTCATTAAACAAATATTATGGATGTAGTGCCAAAGATGCATCACAACACAGGGACATTGGATTACATTATATCACACTATCACTGATAGATTTAAATGACACTGTAAATCCTATGGACCCAACAGACATCAATAGACCCTCGAGGAGACCATGGATAAAAGACCACTTCTTTCACTTCTTCAAAACTGATTGCACATTTGAACACAGAGCAAGTCTGTTTTTGATTGTTTGTGTTTTGTTTTTTGGATAATTTCTTAAATTTAAATTTGAAACAAGTTTGTTTTACATGTCAATTCTAGTTCACTTACCCTCCCACCTTCCCCTGTTCCAACTTCACCAACTCCCATTCCATCCCCTTTCTGCTCCCCAGGGAGGGTGAGGCCTTCCATGAGGAATCTTTAAAGTCTATCATATCATTTGGAGAAGGGCCTAGGCCCTTCCCCATTTATCTAGGCTGAGAAGTATCCCTCAATGTGGAATGGGCTCCCAAAGTCCATTCGTATACTAGGGATAATACTGATCCTCTACCAGAGGCCCCATAGACTGTCCAGGACTCCTAACTAAAATCCAGGTTCAAGGGGTCTGGGTGAGCCCTATGCTGTTTTTCCAGCTACCAGACTGGGGTGCATGAGCTCCCCCTTGTTCAGGTCAGCAGTTTCTTGGGTTTTTCCAGCCTGGTCTTGACCTCTTTGCCCATCACTCCTCTTTGCAACTGGATTCCAGGAGTTCCACTCACTGTTTAACTGTGGGTCATTTCCTTCATCACAGGAGAAACTTATCAAGATGAAGTCTCAGTTCTGCACATGTATTCTCCAAATGCAAAGGTACACCCATTCCTAAAAGAAATGTTACTAAAACTCTAAAGCACATACAACCTCACATACTGATAATGAGAGATTTCAACACCCCACTCTCAAACACTAGACAGGTCCACCACTAAGAAACTAATAGAAATTATGACCCAATTGGGTTTAACAGACCTTTATAGAACATTCCATCCAAACAGAAAAAAAAATATACTCTCTACTCAGCTCCACATGGAAACTTGTCTAAAATCGTCAACATACTTGGCAATATAGAAAACCTCAATAGGTACAAAATATTTGGAATAACTCTTGTATCTTATTAGAGCAAGTCTTAACAAATATAGAAATATTGAAACATCATCCTGTATTTCATGTGCCTAAATGAAGTTAAACTAGATATGAACAGCAATACAAACTACCAAAAGTGTGCATATTCATGGAGATTAAAGAATATATATGAATACAGGGAAGACTAAATGGGCCAACGGATATATATATATATATATATAATTTATAATTATACATATATAATTGTTATTGTTATATATCAATAATAATGTGGAAGTAATTAAATTAGAGGCTATATGTACGTGTTTTGGGAGACAAAGCAGAGTTGGTGGGGAAGAGAATAGATGGGAATGTTATACCTATACTATTAATTATGAAATTTATAACATAAAATGATCTGATCGTGAAAATATGTAAAGAAGTTAGGGAAACTCCAGTTCTATTGCTTCGTCAGAAGAAAGTTGTCCCAAGCTGATGAATTTAAAATATAAAAATTAATTTAATTCAACCAAACAAAAACTTAAAAATATCAAAACACAAAGCAAAGTTAAAAACATCAGTATTTAATGATTATTTTGGTCATGGTTTTGGTCAATGAAGAAATTAAAAGCAATAAAAAATCACATGTATGAAGACAAAAACACAAAATATCAAGTCTAGCAATGGCCATCCAAAGTGGAAAATTCATAGCAATCAGAGTGTCATCCTGTCTAAAAAATGAAAAATGTTCAGAGAAAGCTCAAATTAATGATTGAGTAGTGAATATAAATGTCTTGGAAAATTAACTACAAAACAAAACACAAATAGAAGATGGGAATAAATAATTCAATTTGAGATGGAAATTAGTGACAAAACATAAAAATTATAAAGAAATAGTAAAGTGTTAGTGTTATAAAAATGATAAATAACATTGAAAAATCCTTAGCAAAATTAACAGAAAGGGACGGGAAATTCTAATTAACAAAATTATATTTTTTTTAAAAAGCAGGAGATGTTAAAACATAACGAATTTCAGAAAATCATATGGGCATCTTTTTTTCTTTTCTTGGAGGAAAGATTTTACTTTGCTTATACTTAAACATCATGGTCTATCTTCAAAGGAAGTCAAGGCAGGAACTGGTGGCACGAGCTGAAGAAGAGGACATAGAGGAATGTTGCTCACAGGCTTGCTTCTCATAGCTTGCTCAGCTGTTTTCTTTCTTTCTTTTTTAATTTTCTTATATTTTATTTATTATTCTATGTGTCTTTTCCATCCTGTATCTTGATCTCTATCCCTTTGCATCATCCCTCTGCTCCTGTACCCTGACCCCAAATAAAACAAAATTTAAGAGAACAAAGAAAATATTTAAAAGGGGAAAAAAAAAATCTTACTATGGAAGCTACAGAGTGACACAGGGAGTCACACAGTAAACCCCTGTGTCCATATATCTTTACTTGCAAGTGTTCATTACAAAGAGTCGCTGGTCTGGTTCAAGGCCTCCTGTTTATAGTACACGATCAACACTGCGCCCCCTATAGGACTCTTCTTGAACATCCCGTTGTTGTTCCCCTGCATTGTGGAGATAGCAGTTTTGGTTCTGCAATTCAGTTCACTCAGTGTGCTGCAACAGATCAGAAATGGGGAGGACCTCGGGTCTGGGCCTGGTCAACTGTAGGATTGGTCCATGGCATGTGAAATGGAGACAGCTTTAGAATGCTCACAACTTCTGGGCTGGCTTACCCACACTTGCACTGACAGAGTTGGCTTTCCTGCTCTTATGATTACAGGGCCAGCTCTCCCACCTAACCAAGTGTTGGTTAGTGTAGGACAACTCTCCCCTGCTCATGCTGCATGGGGACATCTTTTAATATCTACACTCCACTAAATTGATTGGATAAATCTACAGATGTATACAACATACCCAAATTAAGCCAAGATTAAATGATTTGTACACACTATACACAGCAAGATTGAAGCAATAAAACATCTCCAAACTATGATAATCCTAGGACCATATGATTTCACTACAGAATTCTATCATAATTTCAAAGAACTAACACAAGAACAGCTCAAGTTCTTCCATGAAGATTTCTAAGCACTTTGAGTTCAATATTGTCCTGATAAATGTAGATTTATCTATATTCATACAAGATTTTTTCTTACAAAAATGGTTTTATTCTAATTTTTAATTGCAGGCAGCTCACAAATATACTTCCTCTGGTGGTACATGGAGTATAAGCAGATATACTCTGGTGACTTCAGCTGAGAAAGCAGCTGAAACTCATGACACAAGTTGGGAGATGATGATCTCTGAGGTTTCCCTACATGAACTAATTAATGTCACTTAAAAAAACTGCAGACTACATGGTATGTGTGGGCAGAATGACAGCTGAGTGCATGTCCTGACACTGGAGTATAATAAACAGCAAACAGACATGATGACACCCCAAAACATGTTCCTTTTAAAGGACAGGTTTATCAATAGAATGCTATATATATATGTAATACTTTCCCTGATGCTTCATACACTGTGGGGAAATTAAATGTGAGTGTAGTCATCAGCCTCAGGGAGGGGTCTTCCCATCAGCTTTATTAATAAAAGAGTCAAAATTAGGTCATACATAAACAGGCATATTATTAATTCCATGGTTGAGGTTTAGGAGGAACACTTGTGAAAATTAGTTTGATGCACAGCCAAGTTCTACAGCACTGACAACAACTGCTCACCCTGTGTCCTGCTTGCCTGGAAAGAGGCAGGCTGCTGGCGATGGGAGATGCAATGAACTCAGGAGCTTATCTTTCCAAAAACGAAGGGAGGGAGTACAAAATTTTTAATACAGTACTTTCAAATAAAATTTAATATAACACAATAACAGGTATGACCCTGTTGGCTTGATCCCAGCAATATAAAGGTTAATTAGAGCCCACATAAACCAATAAATGTAATTTATTACCTGAATGGACTGAAATGGTCATCTTCACAGATGCAGAAATGGCCTTTAACTAAACTCAGCATCCCTTAGTGATTAAAAACAGGAGCACCTAATGATGGAAGGAGCACATGTCACGATAGCAAAGCCTATTTATTACAACACAGAAACATAATCATCCTTAGTGAAATAAGTGAAAGTATTTCTATTAAGGACAACAACAGAATAAAGGTGACCTCGTTCTCTACTTCTAGGGAATAAAGGGTTTAAGTCTTAGCTAGAATAAGCAAAGAGAACAGAATTTAAATGGAGCCATTGTGGAGAGAGGCCAAAGCACCCTTCTGTGAAAAATACATTACTCTATGATATGAGGTCCTAAATAGAAGCATCATATGTTATCTCCCATGCATAGATCCTAGATTTACATTTTTGCTTTGTTTAACTTGTTTTAGATTTGGAAACCAGATAAGTAGAAAGAATTACCTGGGAGAATTTGTTTCAATGGAGGTTAGATAGACTGATACATGTAAAATGGAGGATGCTGAAAAATTTAAAATGGTGGGTACAAGTGGGATAAAGAAAGGAGGGGTATTCACAATGGAGGGTATATAGAGGTCTAAATGGAATTGGCTTTCCAATTCTGATGCTGTTGATGGTCTGAGGCTGTTGTGATATATATTTGATTTTGTAAGTATACTTGCTATTGCAGGCTTTAATATTGCTTCTTCTTTGTCCTGTTGTTTCAAGATTTTAACGGTAGTATATATTAGAGATGTCTTTATGGTTTCTAAATACCTCTTGTACTTGCATGTTCATTTTTTTGTTTGTTTTAGATTGGAAAGTTTTCTGTTCTGAATTTATTTTTTCACTCCCTTTAGTTTTCACATCTTACAGAATATATTCTTAAGGTTTGTGTTTTTATCATGCCATGGAGTTTTTGGAAATTTTGCTTATATTTTATGATTATTTTTTTCTTTATTGTTTTCTAAAATTGCTTAAGTGGTCATCCATTCCTGATACTCGTTCTCCTTTTTGATCTAGTGTCTTTGTCATTTTTTGATCCCTTCCTCCTACTTAAATATAAAAACAATTTGAAATGTTTCTACAACCCCATAAGACTCTCTGCTGAAACAGCCATCCAAATCAGACCAAATTAGAAAAAGCCATTGTTTAATGAATACAGCGTTCCTGGATTATTTTCCAGGCCCCCAGAGAGGAGACAGAAAGGACAGACCAGAAAACTACACATCTGTTTTCCAGGGGACAGTTTAAACACTCTGTGGGAGAGTTCTTGAACATCTCTGAGAGAGGGGTCATCAGTTGTTGGGCTTTTTGAGATGCAGCAGGGTTTGGAGAAAGAAGAGGATGGGGACTTGGTATGAAACTTCCACCATAATATTCCAGATTCTTTGAGTATATGGGTGCCAGGGGCTGGAGTGAAGATTCCACCAGAAAACAATGGAGTCAACTATTTTTTTCCTCTCATTTTTAACCCTTTCTTTCTTCCTTTCTTTTTTCCTTTCTTTTTTACATAATACCAGTTTCCTTACTGAGTATTACTCTACTTACTGAATGTTTACATATGCCTATATTTATGTATCCATCTATCTGCCAATAATTCAAAAGTCCCCTCAATATTACCTTAGTTCATGTAGCCTGCTTAGACATAAGATTAAATCTATAATTTCATTATTAACTTTTAAGCCAGTCTAGACACTCAGGCAGGATGAAATATTGAATTATATAACCTGGCTTTATTATTTACTCAATCTGGTCTATACAGTAAAGTCTCCAATGACACCTCTATATGCTGAGCCTCAGGAGACCTTCCTGGCTGATGAGTGTGTTTATGTGTTGGCAACTGATGGATGCTGGATCTATAACAGGAGGCTACAGAGATCTTCTGCCATACCTATCAAAGATCTTGTGATGTGTGTAATTTCATCTGTCTGGTTGTCAGCTGATCATTGAAATCACATTCCAATTATGAGTATAGTGCTTTCTTAAGGTCTGTGTGAACTAATCATGAGGAAAATTCTCAAGCTCCTAAATCAGTAGCCTGTTTTAATAACAGGCAATTTCATCACAGGAACTCAAAGGTCCTGTAGAGAGAACAGGCATGCCAGTGACTGAGTCCTTAACTTGCAGAATCTGTGCTGACTATGGACGTGTCTGTCAACATTGGATTGTAGATGACATTTGAACAGAATTGCTTTTAAATATCTTCAGTAATTAAGTATTAATTCATAACATGACAAAATATAACTAACTCAACAAATCTTAAGAGAAAATTAATTAAGTATTATAAGCTATAATTTCTTTATCCAATGGTCAAATAATCATATAAAATGGTCACACAGTTATAAATACTACTATTGCCCTAAATGACTAGAATTGTAATAAATAAAACATTGAATAAACCTTAAAGAATAGAATGAACTTGAAATGAAAGAATATATGGAAAAAAAATCATGGAGAACTCCCTAGAATGTAGATATCCTGAAAAAGTCACTCAAGGTCATAACGAGTATGCAGTCAAGGGGAGGAAGACAAGGCTCAGATATTAAGAGAACTTATAGCTCTATCAGAAGACTAAATTTGGCTCACTGCACCATTCACAATATCCTATAACTCCACCTTTGGTTGACTCCAGTCACTCTTCTGGTCTTTATGGGAACCAACATAGATACTTAAGTAAAAATAAATCTTAAAATAAGATGAGAGTTTACAATCAAGAGAGAGTAAAGTGTCAAAATAAAGTTAGACATAATTTTTTTTTTTTAGGAGAGGTTGTTGTAAACACAGTTTCTATTATGCCTGGTCCCACAGCTGTTTAGCCCCAAATAAGCACACAGAAATTTATATTAATTATTAAACTGGCCAATATATCAGTCTTCTTATTGTCTATCTCTCTCTTAATTGTTAATCCATTTCTATTAATCTATGTGGTTCCACAATGTCTTATCTTACCAGAGAAGAGTACGGACCTGTTACTTATTCCTCAGCTCCATGTCATCTCCTGGCAGCCTCTCTCTGCATCCTCACCTCAGCATTCTCCTTGTCTGGTAGCTCTTCCTAATCTTCCTCCCTGGCTACTGGCCAATCAGTGTTTTATTTATCAATTGATATGAGAAACTTATGTACAGAAGGACATCCCCTATCATGTTACCTTTTCTGTCTAAATAAGAAAAAGGTTTTAACTTTCACATAGTAAAATTATATGTAGCAGAACAGTTACCAAGCAAGAACTGTAGTTAATAACATTTAGTCCGTTAACATTTGGCAAAATTTAAAGAAAATATTCTATCATCTATCTTTATGAGTCTAAAGTTTTATATGTAACTTACCTTTTATCATAACTAAGGAAAACCATAATCATAACTGTCTTCAATTTCATCAAAAACCTCAGAAGGATTAGATATAATATATATTCTATAATGTATATAATATATACACTGTATGCACAATAAACAAATATTTTTAAATAAAACAACACATAATCAAATATTAATATATCCTACATGTTTGTATTATATTAAATTTTGTTTTCAATATCAAAATTGTAATAATGAAAGTCCTAAATAAAAAGAAAACTTATGAAACTTTACAAGATAAATAAAAATTTATATTAGCATATATACACATACAAGAATTTTATAATTTTCATTTTTATAGATTCGTAAAGGAATTATTCAATACTGTTTTGTGTTTTGTCAACAAGGTATCACAACATAGCTATAAGGAATTGCATGGGGAAATTATAATTATGAACAAGTTAAATTTACATATTTTGCATGTGGGCTACAATTCTTACATAGAATGGAAGAATTCTAATATATTTCACACAATATATATATATATACATACTTGTATATATATATATATATATACATACTTGTGTATATATATATATATATATATATATATATATATATATATATATAATTTCTGTTAAGTCCTGAGCACAGTGTGGCAGCAAATAATTGGAATTTTCTTTGCTTTATTGATGGCCTCTTGTAGTTGTATTCCTTTCTCATTTTACTATAATCTGTAAAGTGCTATAAGGTACAATCTTAGGTTAAAATGTAGTTACTATGGATGTTTTTTTACATATGTTGTTGAATATTGCCTTTTGGAAAACTCTTTGTTTTCCTTGACAAGATTGTACTTGTTAATAAATAAAACACTTTAGTCCTATTCATCTGTTTTTCCTTGTAGATACTATCTAGAACCACTTCGTTTATCATCACCAAACTATACAAGAGTGCTGGAAAGTACACGTTATTTAATGCTTAAAATTAATGAGAAAAATAAATTAATTTTGTATTATTAATCAGTGAGGAGATATAGTAGATACTAGATATATGTGATAATGGAACAGACTTTTGAACTATTAAGTGCATCAAGTAATTCACTACCTTACTGTGGCTGACAAGAATGATCAAATGGTAGAAGAGATATAATTATTCTGCTTGGAAAGGAATTTAGCCTTCCTGGAATTGGAAGATTTTTAAATGTGATGATATGTTATATATTCTGTATTCAATAATGTTTTCAGAATTTCCAGAAATTCCACTTGAGTGATATATTTAATAGCATAATTATGTAAAAATAGATTCTAAGAGATATGGTAACTCTTCACTGAAATTATAATGCACTCTTTGGATTGATTATAATGCAATATTCCAACATTTCTTAGCCTGTGCTTTATACAAAATCCATAATCAAGGAGTTAAAATCAGCTTAAGAATCTACAGTGAATATTCCATTTAGTTTTGTATTTGGTTTTAATAAAATCATCCACTGAGTGTATAAGCAGGAACTGTATCCATATCTTCCACAGGAGCTGTTGTGTCTTGTGCAGAACAAAGATCAGGGATATGATGAGGGTATTTTAGTTATTTTCACTTCTGAGAAGAGAGTGTATAATTCTCCAATTTAATGGTAAGTAAATAAGCCTGATTGGCTGCAGTTTTCTCTAACAGTGAAACAGCAAGGAGGTGCTTGTTTTTAGACAGTATTCAAGATAAGTATTCAAGACTTTCAGATTATACTTGTGTCTGTTCATATTAATTAGTAGAATATATTTAATATTCATTTATACCATACTTTATCTACATATGGTAGAGAGCACTCTATTACCATGCAGGCAACTGCTTGGTCTACATCATATATTCTCCACAATAATGTTTTCTTCATTTGGAAATGCATAGTTCTTGGCTTATCAGGGCTATATAGCATGTTATGTGATGTTACAAGTATATTTTAATCATTTATTTGTTATTTGTTGACGCATTTGTTAAGTATATCCTCTATAACAAACATAGCCTGCTGCTGTTTAGAGAAAGACAGGCCTAATTAGGGATTTCACTGAAACAGGTACCTATTACTGCTCATTTTATAAATCTATCAGCCCTTCAAAATCAAATGTTGATATAAATTTTATAAAGTCAAGTACTCCTTACCACCTTCAAATGGTAATATAATTAACTTTAACATAAATAACTTTGCTTTTTATAGTTTGTTTTACCATTTAAATTCTAACTACATCCTGCATTATTTTCATTGATTTTATTTATTTATTTTTTATTCATATATATTTGTGAGGGTCTGCTTCTTAATGACATCCATGGTTCTTGAATACTCCCTAAACCAGGAAAGGACATTGGATGTCCTGGATCTGGATTTATAGGAAATATTGAATGGCCCAATATAAATGTTGATGAATGAACTCCTGTCCTTAGATCCACTGCAGAAACAAAAAGTGCTCATAACCGCTGAGCCATCTCTCCAGTCATGATTTTAATAACTAAATAGGAGGATATATTTTCAGGAGCTATAGATACACAAGGTATATTCATTATAGTGCAATTTTCCCTTCTAAAATTTAGTTTCTCCTTTCCACCACTTTCTCTTTTGTTTCTGGTTTAACCTTCTAGAACAATTTTACAAATATATATATATATATATATATTTGTGTGTGTGTATTTCTCTTACATTTTCTTTCATCACATATAAAAATTAATATATCATCTGTATACATTTTCTTCTATTTGTTTTTTTCTAGCTCTATAACTTGGAAGTAACTCTAAGTCATCTTATAGTAATGTTCTTAATTTGTTTCTGTTCATTAAGAATAGAGTGTTTGGCCATCCTAAGGTTTATTGAAACTTTCTTTTACATATGATCATTAGAATTATGTTTAATATTTTTCAGATATCAGAAATGCAGAGAAAACATATTAGATATATATGGTTGAAGACATATTATTATTATAAAACTGTTTATCAGCAGTACAATTATACATTCACCAAATTCTCTTGTAAGTTCTTATGGTTTGCAGTTTGTGCAATAGTGTAGGGCCAGGTCTTTCCTGCACAGATATGCTAATAAAAAATATACTATCTTTTAGTTTATGCCAGCCTATTAGGAGAGAAAAGTGGTAAATATTTGAACACGCATTTGTGACCTTGGAAAACAGCTCAGCGATTACTTGTCTATTATGTGCATTGCCCCCACTTCAATCCCTATAACCATAAAAAAGACACATGAACAATCTCTGAGAGACATTATACAATATTTCACTTGCTTTAGTAAATAAGTTCTCTAGTTATGTCATTTTAATATTTTTTTCTAATGAGTTTTTAGATAACAAAATATTTAAAATCTCATATTATTGTGTTAGTGCTTGCTTATTTTGCATATTATTGTGTTAGTATGTATTTATATGTATGCCTCCTTATGTTTCCTGGAACCTTTTGATTCATAAACTTTAGGGTTGCATATGAGTTTGGCCCCTGGCCAAAATCCAATGTTGAATATTTCATATTCAACAATAGGAAAGAACAAAGCTTGATCTAACATGTTTTGTTATGGAGCTATTTTTACATATTTATCTTATAATTCTCTTGGTTGTTTTTCTTCTGCTTTACATTGATTCTCCTTATTAAATTAATTTGCATGTATCATGCCTCGTGTGTATTAAAATCATTCTTTATTTTATAAGTTTATTTCTTCCATTTCTTTCTACCGGTTAATCAATTCTCTTACTCTTTGCTACCTGATTATATTTAATTCTATCTGAATTTCAAATTACAGCTTCTTTTCATCATTTACTTTAAAATAAAAAGAAAAAGTGTCCTGTGGAGTTCCCTGATATCCAAGATGTAGAGGTGGAGGACGACAGGAATACAAGGCCTCCATATGGCCTTGTTCATATGGATTCAGAGACCGAAACAGAAAGAATGGGAACTTACCTGGATCTGCTCCTGGTCCTCTGTGTTTATGTTATGGCTATTAACTTGAAATTTTTGTGGGACTTCTAACAGTGGGAGCAAGTATATCTCTGACTCAAAAACAAATTGTGTACATTTATTTGTATATGTGTGGTTGGTGGTGCATTCCTGTGTGTAGAGGCCACTAGGGGGAATCATGTGTCTCTGTAACTATGCACATTCCTTTTGAGGCAGAGTCTTCCATTTCCTTCGTGAGGCTGGAAGCCAATAAGCTTCTTACATCTGCTTCCCTTCCATTGGTTGCAGGTGTTGGAAGTTTTGTTAGTTTTCTTTTCTTTTTCTTTATTTTTGCTTGCTATGTGTGCACTGGAATTATACCTCTCATCCTCATGATTGTGAGACAAAGGCTGTTAATGTCTGAGGGATGTATACAAGACTTTTGTTGATTATTTCAGTATTTGCTTATTTTGCATATAGATTAATACATTTGTGTTGATTTCTGCAATGTTTTCCTTTCACAATGTGATAGCTATTATATTCTTTGTATACTTGGGCCATCTTCTGCCAAAGGAGTAAAATCCAGCTGTTTGCTACATAGCTATTAGGAAGACAGAGATGTCTTTTTTGCTTTCCTGAAAATATATGAGTCTGCTTCCTCAAGTTTCAAGGATACATTTTTTTTTCTTGAAGGTTACTACATTGTAATCTGTTGTTTTCTTATCCCTTTTGTCAACATGCAATTATGAAAGAAAACTAACTTTACCTTTTGAATTCTTTATTTTTGGTTTTGATGTCTAGAACTCATTATGATAAAAGTGCACACTGGAATGTAAGACTATTGATGCAAAAATTATGGATTTTTTTTTCTATAGCTTTGAGGCACTTCAGTGTTTTTATGTCACATCAGTTAATTCTGAAGATATGATGCATGAATATGTCAAGTGACAAATCCATTGAAAACCCCATTACAACAGTTTTAGTGTATCTTTTGTTTTCACAAGGTATTATTTTTATACTAAATATTCATTTAAATTAATGGATGCTTTTTCCTAAGCAAAAGTCCTCTTAATACATATATTTTAACTTATAAATTTAATGTATTGCCTAGAGTAGAACTATAGTATAGATGATAAAAGTATAATGTCTCCAGAGTTCACTGAAGTATTTGCTAGAGCGACAGTTAGATTTACCTGCCAAATTGAATATGTCACAGATTCATAGATTGTTTCTTGGCATATCTGCAAGAAAGTTTTATATTTGATTAACAATTAAATCAGTGAACTCAGTAATATAAATTTCTCTCTCAAACTAGTTATTAAGTTTTATAGACTCCATAGAATAAAGGCAAAATGAAGGCTCAACATTTTGCTATGAATGAAAGATATCTCTGTTTTTTCTCTTAAGACTACCTCAATGTAACCCATAATTATTTTTTTCACAGAATGTCTTCATGCTTAGTACATTCTAGAAGTTTTAAAAATTCCTTCTTGGTTTTTTCCCTAGCCAAATTTTCATCTTGAACTCGTTTTTCAGTTTCTATGATTTTGTTTACTTTCTAGCAGTCTATTGAGGCTGATAATCAGTTTTATTTGTTTTTGCTTACATAGAATAAAGGATATTATTTTTATTTTCCTAGATTTATTTAGATCTACTTTGTGTCTTAGTATGTGGTCAACTTTTGTAAATGTCTGTTAGATCCTTTTGATTCAAGAAGTTATTTAAATCCTGCGTTTCCATATTTAGTTTTTGTCTATTTGACCTGTCTATTGCTTAAGAGTTTATTCTTTAAGTTACTTACTATCACTGATTAAAGATCAATCTGTGATTTGAGATATAGCAGTTTGGAATTTTTTTTAATGAATTTGGGTATCTCTATGTTAGTTGCATAAATGTCTACAAATATTATTTCTTCGTGGTGAATGTTCCTAGTGAGTATCAAGTATTCTGTCTTATTTCTCCTGACTAGTTTTGTTTTGAAGTTTATTTTGTCACATATTAGAATAGTTATGCCTGATTAATTAATTCCACTTTTTTTTTGAATACCATTTTCCACCCTTTACTCCTAAGATGGTATGGATTGCTGATAGTGTGAGGTGTATTTCTTGAAGGTACAAAAATGATGGATTTTGTCTTTCTAATCTAGTCTGTTACTATGCATATTTTTCTTGGGGAAATAGAGACAGTTAATGGTCATAGTTATTACTGGATGACATTTATCCATTTCTGTTATTTTGTGGTGATGTTTCCTTAATCCTCTATTGATAATGAACTCTTATGGAATTATTTATTTCTTTTGCCCTTTTAGGTTGATTTTTTTTATTTTTTAACTAATTACTAATTTTTAACTTTTTAATGCTTTTTTAAATTGAAAATAGATTATTATCACATATAATACATTCTGATCACAGTTTACATTCCTCTATTTCTTTCCAATCTACAGTCTCCTCTACCCCTCTATTTGCCTTCAGAAAAGATCAAGCCTTCAAGAAACAATAACCAAACATGACAAAACAGGGTACAGTATGAGAATTCAAAAGCCAAATATTTAGACTGGACAAGCCATCCACATAGGAGGAAAAGAGTGCTTGTTCTATTATCCTCTGCAGAGGTGGCTTTTTATTAGGTAGGTGTTAGGTAGGTTTTCTGTTGCTGTGGTGAAACACCATAACCAAAAGAAATTTGGGAAGATAAAGGTTTATTTGAGTCACACTTCTGTATCACTGTTCATAACTGAAGGATGACAGGACAGGATCTCAAACAAGGTGGGAAACTGAAGATAAGAGGTAATGAAGAGGCCAATGAGGAATGCTGCTTACTGACTTATTCACCTTGCTTTCTTATAGAACTCAGGATAACTAGCCCAGGGATGGTACCACTTATACTGAGCTGGGCCTTCCCCAATTAATCATTAAGAATAGGCTTTCCAGGTCTGTCTACCACACAACCTTATAGAAGCACTTTCTTAATTTGAGCATCAATGAGTAAAATAATGAAGTCATTATTTTTATGAGTCAACATAGCTGTTTTTCCAAGAAATATTGTGAATGCTAATTTTTGGAGCTTCTCATCTAATGCCATATTTTCCCAGGTGTGTGTAGTGGGTGAGGTACATTACTTTGTGTCCAGTTCTGACTTTTATTGTAAATGACAATAAAAAGTTAAAAACGATAAAGGTCACCATTGTTTCAAAATATGTGATACGTAAATAGATTATAGATTATTCTGGACTTGTAAAACAGAATTACATATGGTGATTCATTTCCAATGTTTTGTTGGTTAAATGGACATGATTCGTGGTACTTGTAATGGAAGTTAATTCAGGCTGATAATTTTTATCCATTTTCGTATCTCCTCTCTCTCCCTCTCTCCCTCCCATCCTCTCTCTCTCTCTCTCTCTCTCTCTCTCTCTCTCTCTCTCTGTGTGTGTGTGTGTGTGTGTGTGTGTGTGTGTGTGTGTGTATGTGTGTGTGTGTGTGTGTTTGGTCTGTATGTGTTTCAGAGAGGGAGGAAATGAGAGAGAGAAAGATAGAGAGACTGAAACATATCAAGAGGAAGATCTTGCAGGTAGATTCTTTATCTTGCAGGAGGATCTGGAGTGCTAGTCTTTAACCTTGTTTGAGACAGGATTTCTTTTGTTTTCTTCTGTTCTCACTATATATGATGTTAGCGGCTCCTTGAGCTTCCAGAGATTCTTAAGTCTCTCCCATACATCTAACTGCATCATTCCTAGGATCATAGACATAAAGTGCTATGGTGGTTTGAATCAGAATGTTTCCATAGGCTCATAGATTTGAATGCTTGGTCACCAGGGAGTAGAACTATGGAAAAGATTAAAATGTGTGACTTTCTTGGAGGAAGTGAGTTACTGGAGGTGAAGTTTGAGGTTTTCAAAATCCCAGGTCATACCCAGAGTCCCTATGTTTCTGATGTTCACAGATCTGAATCTGAATTCAAGTTCTCATGGTTAGAAGACAAACATTGGGTCATTAGGAATTTAAATAGGTGCTGAGGCTTCAGAAGCTATCATGAAGGCAGAGAAAATGTTTGGAGGTTCAAATTTGGGTATCAAAAAATTTATAATTTGTTCTAATCTCTGTTGTCTAACAGAATTAGTGATAAGGCAATATATTCATTTTTCTTACTAATAACATAGTGAACTATTTTTCTATGGTAATTTATTACAATGGTAAGTAAATTTATTTTTTTTCAACTTTCATATTCTTATAAATGGACATGAGATATAATTTGTACAGAGAAATATATATGAATTTTGTTAATGATAACAGTGGAAAATTATTATGTATGATACTTAATCAAAGAATAATATATAATAATATAATCATAGTCTTCAAAGTCTATACAATGAAATTCAGTAGGATAATAAAAAAATTTAGGGACATTTAGGATACTCCTATTAAAAACTGATATATTGAACATAATAAAACAACTAAGGCTGTAAAAAAATGTTTTGATTTTTCACCAGGTAGTCCAACCTAGTCTTAGACTTTTTGTCTGCCCTCATTGACACCTACAATGCTGAGATTACAAGTGTGTGCCAGCTGGTTCTATTGTAATTAAAAAACAAAATAATTATAAAGTCCCGTCTAAGAAAACTTTCCAGCAAATAAACAGGAATACTTGTAAATATCAATTTGAAAACATAAAATCAGCATTTGCAAATAAATACAAAACAATTTTAAAGAAATTACACATACTTTTAAAGATGTTATATGGAAAATATGGATTTAGAAGGATTCTCAGAATGTATCACACACATAAAATTATTCTAACAACAATACAATTAAATTAGGAATCAACAACAAAAACCACAACATATTCAGAAAAAGTACATTTCTTAACTATCCATGAATTAAATTGGAATGTTTAGAACTAAAAAGCTACCAAGAACATATTAGGTATCAAAAAATTTGATGATCAATTAAAATAAACTGCCAAGAACATATTTAAACATCAGGATATTTGATGGTCACCTAAAATAGTACTTATGTTTAAGTTCTTACAATATTTCCTATTTTTAGACAAAGTCTGAATATATAGGTCTGGGTAGCCTAGAACACATTATATAGGCCTCATGAGACTGTACCTGGCCATAGTGTCCTGCCTCTGTCCCATGAATGGTGAAGTTTCAGATGTGAAGCAGTGTGGCGAGCTAATTTATCACTTGCAAAGAAGATTTTAAAAGACAATGAGACATGGTAGTGTTTCCAGAAAACTGTTAGCTCAGATTTGTGCTTCTTATCCCTTTATGTGTTTCTACAAAATAGACTGACACGTGATTCATATGCAACTGTCCCATGACAATAGTATATTCCTTAGTCTGTAACCATAGCCTTGTTTTCTAAGTGAGTGAAATCCAAGTCTTTAGTATTAGAAACTTGTCTACTTTGATGAATTTAAAATTTAAAAAAATACTGGGACAAACCTCACATATAAAGTTTTTCTTGGCACAGGAGTATTACTATACTTTTAGATCTGTGAGTTAATTGTTTTCTCATAAACAAGGATAATAGCCTACCTCAAATTTGTTAAAGACAAGTCTTGAAATCAAGGCTATCAGAGCTGCAAGCATTAAACAATTTCTTCATGTCACACTCATCATTTTCAAATAAGAGTTTGTGTGTGTGTGTGTTCATTTAAGAAAATTTTCCTCAGAACATTCTAAATGACATAAAATACTGTAAGCCCATAGGTATAAACCATCTTCCTATAAAGTTGAATACTAAAAACTCAATATAAAAGCAATTACTTGAAGTGACATATGAGAATCTGACATTTTTGAAAGGTTTATTTTAAGCTCTGATATCATCTTCTATTTCAAACATCTTAGAAATAGCCTAGTTGTTTGAATCCATTTCATCTTTAGAAACACTTCAGTTTCTAGTTCAAACCGCCTTCATTGACTTGGGCCATTTGAAGAGTATTTGATACTATTTAATGCAATGCTTCAGTTACAAACTGAAGCCTAACTCAACATAGTAAAAAAAAATATGTAAGCCAATGCCATCATTTCAATTCTGGGGGTTGGGGCACCAAGCACACGTATACCCATATATATGCACATACATACACACAAATGCCTGGTTCTGAATTTTTACTAACTTTACTACTTTAGACGAATTTTTACCTCTCTGTTATATCAGACATATGAAGTGTTCCCCCAAGGATTTTTGTACTGATGGCTTGGTCATCAACTGGTAATGCTATTGAGAGTACTGAGAGGTGTTTGGGACATGAGGGCTGTGATGGTTAATTTTCTGTTTTGGGGAAAGGGAACATAATTTACAAAATAGCCTCCATCAAGAGGCAAGTGTATGAGGGCATTTTCTTGGTTAATGATTGATGTGGGAGGGTTCTACTATGGATTTTGCCACTTCTAGACATGCAGTCATGGATTATATAAAAAGCAGGCCAGCAAGCCAGCAAGTAACATTCCTCCATGGCTTCTGCTTTAGTTCCTGCAGTGGCCTCCATAAATGATAGACTGATTGGGATGAATAAGCCAAATAAAGCCTTTTGTACCCCAGTTGCTTTTGGTCAGCATTTTGTCACAGCAATAGAAGATAGACTAAGACAAGGATACTAACTTCACAATGGACTTATCCATTGGTGAGTTCTTACTGGATGAGCTGTGAAGAGAAGGGACCTCATTAGAGGAAGTAGGTCTCTAGAGATAAAACATTTCCTGACATTCCTTTATTTTCTCTCTGCTTTCTGGCTGTGATGAGGTAAAAAGCTTTGTTCCACCAAGTATTTCCCAACATGATGTTCTGTCTCAACACCAGCTCATGTCAAAGGGGTCCACTGACAGTGCACTACAACCTCTGAAACTGAGCCACAATAAGTATTTCCTCCCATATGTTGTTTCTCTCATTACTTTATCACAATAACAAACTGTTTTCTAATACTAAATATTGCTTCTAAGAAATGAGGTAATTGGTGTGACCTTTCCTGACCATGTGATTCAGATGCCTTTGGGCTGATTTGTGGGAGGAATTTGGAAATGCTTAGAGATGCTTACAGTACTGTAAGTGAGGCTTAATGAGTGAGTTTGGTATAAGCTCAGGAGCCCTAAATGCTGATAAGATATAAACAATGAGGTGTTGAGTAGAAAATGAGGATGCTATTAGGAACAGGTATACATTCTAGTTAAGAAATTGTCCACATTTTTCTCATGCTCTGAAATTTGTGGGACATTGAATTTTAATCTGTCAATTAATTAGCCAGTAAGAAAATGTCAGGGCAGCATAGCATTCAGGATTTGGCATGAATGTTACTTTGGTAGTGAGATATTCACTTTGTCCTCAACTGTGACACTGACCACGCCCATTGGCAGACATTTCCTGGGGGAACAAGTTCTAGAGAAGGGGCCCTGGAGCTCTTTGATAGAAAAGCATCTGGAGGCATCCTTGGGACAGGAACCTGCTGGTGTTCATCTGTCTCTGTTATAAGTTGTTTCTTCCTGAATAAACATCTATTCATTCAGCCTACTTGCTTTCCCTGATCCTTATTAAGCCACAATATACTTCTTTCAGTCTGATTTACAGCAAGAATCAGGAGCAAAAAGAAGTGTAGGTGGTGATGGTGTGTTATGAATATGTTTCCCCATGGCCACGCCAGCCACAAATAAAACACAGAGACTCTGTATTAGATATAAAGCTGTTGGCCAGTTACTAGTTTCTTATCGGCTAGCTTTGTCTTAACTATTAACCCATTTCTATTAATCTTAGTATTTCCACATAGTACCATCTTACTGGAGAGTGGAGCTGGCTTTATGCTCTCTCTGTCCTCCATCTTGAACCTCCTCCTCTTCTCCTTCCTCTCCCCTCCTAGTCTCCTAGTCTCACCTATCTTGCTTTCCTATTGGCCGACAGTGCTTTGTAAGAGAAACATATTTACAGAATGGCATCTTCCATCATCCTTATATGTGATAACCTATGTAAAATTAAGTTTATATTCCCTTCCTGGAAGAATTTTATATTATATTTTGTCATATTATGTGAAATATTTCTATTTATGATATTTTATGCACATTATCCTTACCATATTCTATGTATGTATACTTTTATTTATGTTCAAGACATTTTGTATATTGATAGAATTTAGGATATTTTTATCATGCTGTACTTTATAGTTCTACCTCTGGTCTACATATTTCTATTCTACCTCTGTTTTAGGGATTTACTTGTATATATCAGTATATAGTTATATTGCTTAGGTATTTGTCACTGCTTTGCTTAGGGAAGTTTCAATCAGCTTTTAGCTAAGTTCCTAAGTATTACAGATTATCTTCACCCATGTTTCCTATACCTATGAGATTAGTCAGACATAGATGATTAATCTTCACACACTTCATAGACCTGTAGAACATGGCATTTAAATGTTTTAATATTACTACTCCATTGACATGAGACAATATTGCTTCTGACAGCACCATGCACTTTCCCAAAAATATGTTGGACATTGTTGTTACTCCTTCCGGAGTCCATCCTCACTTTACCTAATGGCCTCTTGGACAAAGAATTGCCCCCACATTGACCACTGTTTTGGACATGCGGTCCTATGTGCTTGCAGGAGACAAACATAGAACACTGCTGAACCTTGCCAAGTCAGGGATGACAGACTTTCTACCTCCCTGCTTTTGTTGTGCTCTGTCAGGTAATCTTGGCCTTAGATAATACTGGCTGTACCAATGTTGCTATGAGACCTTGAGTGGCTGTCCAGGTATCTTGCTGTTTCTGTCCTCACTGCACCTTTTGGAAGTTGCCCATCCACATTTCCTTCTACCTTAACATTGTTATTTTCCTTCTCAGGTCTTTGATGAGGTTGAAGATTAAACTATCAAAACTATTAGTCTCTCTTCCTAGTTAGATATATTAGGTACTAGATTTAAGCTTTCTAGTTTAGGACAACTCTATTGTAAACTCCATTATGACTTTACCCTAGGATTAGACATGTAGATCTTAAGTTTGTTTGTTCTCGATTTTACTTTTCTTAGAGCACATTTGTTATTAACTGTTTTGTATATAGTTTTGTGTCAAGCCTACATCTTTAGACTAAATGGGGAATTGTAGTGAGATATTTACTTTGTCTGCATCTGTGTCACTGACCACGCCCATGGGGGGTGGAGACAGGGGTGGAAGTGACTTGGGGGAACTAGGTCTGAGGAGGAGCCCAGGAGCAGGAGTGCTCTCTTGCTGGCTGAAAGCCGTGGACAGGAGATACCTGTTGGTGTTCATCTGTCTATGTTGTAAGTTATTTCTCCAAGAATAAACATCTATTTGGCCTATGTGTTTCTCCTGATCCTTATTAAACCACAATAATGGTGGATGTCCTACTGTATGCTGTGAATATATGTTTCTCTTATTGGTTGGTGAATAAATGCTGACTGACCAGTAGCTAGGCAGTAAGTATAGGCAGGACTATCAGACCAGGAGAATTGGGGAGAGAGGATCCATAGAGGTCTCCATAGAGATGCCATGCAGCTGCTAAAGAAGTAACATGCCAGAGCATTTATAGGTAAGTCACAGCCTTGTTGCAACACACAGTTTAATAGAAATAGGTTAATAATTAAGAGAGAGCTAGTCAATAAGAAGCCTTAGCCATTGTCCAAACAGTTTATAATTAATATAAGCCTCTGTGTGTTTATTTAGGTCCAAACAGTTGAGGGACCAGGCAGAACAGAAACTCTGTCTACAAGACAGATTTAAAAACTTATAGTTTTTCTGAAAAAGGCACACATATAAAGTTAGGTCAGGGAAGGTGGAGTTTCTAAACATCAGTACCACTAAAACAGGTCATGTATGTTGAAGCTATCTTAGGAATTGCTTGGGCCTCACTCATCATAGGCTCAAGAATATAAATGTGTAAACTCACATGAAAGACATTGCTTTGAGTAGAAAGCTCTGGGGAGCACCCTCCTTACACGGGAATGTGTGTTTCCCTACATCCTGGACCTACAGATAGTTGTGAGCCGCCATATGGATGCTGGACACAGCAGGCACTGCTTAAATGACTGCATAGCCGTCTCTCCAGCCTCTCTTCCATCTTTTTGTTGTTCTTTTGTTTTTCAAGACAGGGTTTCACTGTATAGCTTCTGCCTTCTGAATGTTAGGACTAAAGGTGTGTGCCACCACTGCCAGCCACTGCCCGGCTCCTCCTCTTTAAATCTCTCTCTCTCTCTCTCTCTCTCTCTCTCTCTCTGTCTCTCTCTCTCTCTCTCTCTCTCTCTCTCTCTCTCTCTCTCTCTCTCTCTCTCTCTCTCTCTCTCTCCCTCTTGTACAGTATAAACTTTATGAGGAACAGAGGAGAGCAGAAAAGCCCATTTCCCTACATTGCATTCAGTCCAGTAGAGCCCCGGTTCCAGTGCTCTTGCTCGCAGTCTTTAGTGGAGACACTTCAGGCTTTGGCACTTAGCACATTCTCCAAGGCTCTGGTTACCTCATCAGACTCAGGTTGTTGGCCAAAAGCATAGAAGCATAGCAGGTCCACGGCTTGAGCTGCACCTCGGAACATTAGTGGACTGGAATGGGCAGACCAGGATATGCCTTCTTTAGCTCTACTTACAACGCTTGGTGGAATCTCTCATACCCTGGCTGCCTGACAAAGCTGGCATCGTGATTAGGAATCTCTCACAGCCCCAACTTCTTACTGATCCCTCTACTAGCAATGGTGGCGCAATCTTTATTCCTCTTTAAGTCTTCTTTCCTATGTTATAATGACTCCTTTTTAAAATAGGGAGGTTTAAAATAGGATTGTGCTTGTGACTCTGAACTGGTACCAACTGAAAATATGCCACTGTATTATTAACGATAACAATAATTACACACTTGTTGAACACATTCACATATTAGGCATCATGAAAGGCATATATATATATATATATATATATATATATATATATATATATATATATATCAGGGCTGGAGAGATGGCTTAGCAGTTAAGAGTACTGCCTGCTCTTCCAGGGATCCTGAGTTCAAAGACCAAGCACCAAAGGATAGTGAGACCTGTCCCGTGCCCTCTTCTGGCCTGTAGGCATACATGCAAGCAGAATACTCTGTACATAATAAATAAATAACTCTTTAAAATTTAATTTTAAATAGAACTGCTTTAGATTTCCAGAAAACCGAGTATAGAGTTGTACAGAATAGAACCAGGGTATCCCCTGTTATTAAGCCAGATATTCCTTGGCATGTTATTACAATCAATGAAGCACATGTTTGTTTGTTTGGCTTGGTTTTGTTTTGCCTAATGTCATTTTTTGTATCATAAACTTGTTCAGCATCTTAATTATATTGACTTCCTGGGGCTCTAAAACAAAAAAAAAAAAAAAACAAAAACAAAAAAACAAAAACAAAAACTTACTTAAAAGGAGCCAAAGTAACTCTTACTTGGAATTTTCTACTTAGTTAATTACATTCTCTTTGGCTTAATGTCCCATTTTTTGAGGATAAAGATGGGAAATTTAATTTTAAAACATTTCCCAAAATGTTGCTATTGATGTAATTGCAGTCTAAGACAGTATTTTTTTGATAATTTTTAAATTAAATTTGAAACATGCTTCTTTTACATGTCAGTCCCAGTTCCCTCACTCTCCCATCCTCTTCTGTTCCCTCCACCAACCCTCATCCCATCCCCTTTCTACTCCCCAATGAGGCAAGGAGGGTGAGACTTTCCATGGGGAGTTTTCAAAGTCTGTTATATCATTTGGAATAGAGTCTAGGCCCTCCCCCATGTGTCTAGGATGAGGGAGTATCCATCTATCCCAAATTGCATTCATATACTAGGGATAAATACTTGTCCATTATCAGAGAGATTTGTTCATATACTACCTCTAGTCTCCTTTAGTTTCCATGTCTACTAGTACATCAGCACTATATACTAAATCTGCTTTTAATTCTAATCTGTAGATCCTATATCAATATTCCTCAAATCATGTTAAAATTATTCAGTGGAGAAAACTAAAGAGAGGCAGAAATACTATTTTTTAATGCATGAAGTATAACTATAAGAAGATATTCTATATAATAAACATTTAACAATCACACATTAAAATAAATGGATCTTACTTTCAATCCCCTTATTATATTCTATTATTTAGAAACACAGATTTCTCTATCTGGATAAAACCTCATTCTGGGATTCCTTCTGACTTTGTTTCTTCAAGCTGATGATCCTTTCTGCTAAAATTTGTCCCTTATTCCTCTGTGGTATTTTGAACTTTACTAAACCTGCAAGAAAATTGTGATCACATCTGAATATCAAACACTTGCTGTACCTTTGACTTATCATGTATGAAACACATTGTGATGGGTTACAGTTACACCTTTTTGTTAGTACTTACTAAATATACACAGTGTAACCTTTTGGAACAAGGACAAATGAGCCTCTCTTTTTCTTTTTCAGATTACAATTATATCATTTCTCCCTTCTTTTTCCCACCACTATCACCTCCTATACACTACTCACTTGATTTCAAATCCTTGGCATCTCTCTTTTTTACATGCATGCATATGTGTGTGTGTGTGTGTGTGTGTGTGTGTGTGTGTGTGTGTGTTTGTGTTTGTGTGTTACGAGTAGTTTTCCTACCAGCCTTGTCCCAGTGCCGCGTCAGCCCCAAATAACACACAGAGACACTGTATTAGATATAAAGCAGTTGGCCTATTACTAACATTTCTTATTGGCTAGCGCTGTCTTAAATATTAACCCATTTCTATAAATGTAAGTGTTTCCACGTGGTCTTATCTTACTGGACAGAGGGTCTGGACCTCTGCTCTCTTGGTCCTACATATTGACACTCCTCCTACCTCTCCCTGAATCTTCCTTGTTTCCTAGTTCAACCTATCTTGCTTTCCTATTGGCCAAAACGGTTTTATTCATTAACCAATAAGAGAAACATATTTACAGAATGACATCTCCCATCATATATGTTTCTTAGTTTATATGTTACTTGTATGTATGTTTTCATTTAGTATTGGATACCCAAGACTTTTTCAGCATCTAAGGAGATGATCATATGGTTTTTCTTATTCAGTTTGTTTATATGGTGGATAACATTGATAAATTTTGTATGTGAAACCATCCGTGCAACCCAGGGATGAAGCCTACTCTCTCATGGTGGATGATTTCTCTGATGTATTCATGGATTCGGTTTGCCAGTATTTTTGCATCAATGTTCATGAGGGATATTGGTGTGTAGTTTTCTTTCTTAGTTGTGTCTTCGTGTGGCTTGGGTACCAAGGTGGTTGTAGCCTCGTAGAAACAGTTCCTATTGTGTGGAACAATTTGAGGAGTATTGGTATTAGTTCTTCCTTGAATTTCTGGTGGAATTATGCCTTGAAGCCATATGGCCCTGGGATTTTTTTGGTTGGGAGGCTTTCGATGACTATTTCTATTTCATTGGGGGTTATATAGGTCTATTTAAGTTGCTTGTCTGTTCTTGATTTAATTTTGGTAAGTGATCGTTATCCAGAAATTTGTTCATTTCCTTTGAATTTTCAAATTTTGTGGAGTACAGGGTTTCAAAGAATGACCTGAAAATTGTCTGAATTTCCTCTGTGTCCATTGCTATTTCCCTTTGTTTGTTTCTGATTTTGTTAATTTGCATGTTCTCTTTCTGCTTTTTTTCATTAGTTTGGATATAGATTTGTCTATCTTGTTGATTTTCTTGAAAAACCAACTCTTTGTTGCATTGATTTTTTTGTATTGTTCTCCCTGTTTCTATTTTATTGATTTCAGCCTGTAAATTGATTATTTCCTGGAATCTATTCCTCCTGGGTGTGTTTGATCTTTTTGTTGTAAGGCTGTCACTTGTGCTGTTGTCTAGTGTGACTATCCTCTGTTTTCTTCATATGGGCACTTAATGCAATGAACTTCCCTCATAACTCTGCTTTCAAGGTGTCCCATAAGTTCAGGTATGTTGTTTCCTCATTCTTGTTGAATTTTAGTAAGTCCTCAATTTCTTTCTTTATATCTTCTTTGATCCAGGTATGGTACAATTGCACATTGTTCATTTTCCATGAGTTTGTAGTGTTTCTGCTGTTGAATTCCAATTTTAAAGTAATGTGGTCTAATAATATACAGGGGACTATTCCCATTTTTGTTGTTGTTGTTGTTGTTGTTGTTTTGTTTCTGTTGAAGTTTGTTATGCTGCCTAGTATGTGGTTGATTTTAGAGACGGCTCCATGTGGAGCAGAAAAGAAGGTATATTCTTTTGTGTTTGGATGAAATGTTCTATAGATGTCTATTAAACCCAGTTAAGACATAACTTCTGTTAGTTCTTTTGTTTCTTTGTTAAGTTTCTGACCGGTGGTCCTGTTTAGTTGTGAGAGTAGCATGTTGAAGTCTCCCACTATAAGTGTGTAAGGTTTTATGTGAGCTTTGAGTTTTAGTAGCTTTTCTTTTACAAATGTGGGTGCCTTTGTATTCGGGGCATAGATGTTCAGAATTGAGACTTAGTGTTGATGGATTTCTCCTGTGATGAATACAAAATGACTGTCTTCATCTCATTTGATTAATTGTGGTTTGAAGTCTAACTTCTTAGATATTAGGATAGCCACACCTGCTTGCTTCTTGGGTCCATTTGATTGGAAGATCTTTTCCCAGCCTTTTACCCTGAGGTAATGTCTATCTTTGAAGCTTAGATGTGTTTCTTCTATGCAGAAGAAGGATGGCCTATGTCTTTTTATAGGCAACTTAAGACCATTAATGTTGAGGGAAGAGTAAGGAACATTGATTGTTAATGCTTGTTTGTTTTAGCTTTGTTGTTGGCAGTGGTATTGTGAAAATATTTGTCCTGCTTTATCCTTGGGTTCTGGTGATTTAGGTTCTGGTGAGCATAGTTAACTTCCTTGTGTTAGAGTTTTCCTTCCAGAACTTTCTGTAGGGCTGGATTGTGAACATCTGGCTTTGTCATTAAAATTCTTGTTTTCTCTGTCTGTAGTGATTGAGAATTTTGCTGGGTATAGTAGCCTGGGATGGCATCTATGGACTCTTACTACTTGTAGAACATCTATCCAGGACCTTCTGGCCTTGAGAGTTTCCATGGTGAAATCAGGTGTAATTTTGATAGGTCTGTCTTTATATGTTATCTGCCTTTTATCCTTCGTTGCTCTTAATACTCTTTCTTTAGTCTGTATGTTAAATGTTTTGATTATTATGTGACGAGGGGTCTTTTTTTTTTTTTTTTTTTTTTTTTTGGTCCAATCTATTTGATGTTTGATATGCGTCTCGTAATTTCATGGGCATATCCTTCTCAGATTGGGAAGTTTTCCTCAATGATTTTGTTGAATATGTTTTCGGCACCTTTGAACTGGGCTTCCTCACCTTCCTCTATGCCTATTATTCTTAGGTTTGGCCTTTTCACGGTGTCCCACATCTCCTGGATGTTTTGTGTTAAGGATTTGTTGGATTTATGATTTTCTTTGGTCCATGTATCTATTTCCTCATCAGCGCCTGAGATTGTCTCTTCCATCACTTGTATTCTGTTGGTTATGCTTATTGTTTGCCAAGTTTTTCTATTTTCAGCATTCCTTCAGTTTTTGTTTTCTTTATTGTCTCTATTTCAGTTTTCAAGTCTTGAATCATTTCCTTCATCTGTTCAATTGTTTTTTTTTTTTGTTGTTGTTGTTTTGTTTTGTGTGTGTGTGTGTGTTTCTTTTGGCTTTCTGTGCTTTCTTTAAGATATTTGCTATTTGCTCAGGTCTTACTACTTTTCGTTTGTTTCTTCTTCCATTTCTTTAAGGGATTTTCTCACCTCTTCTTTGAGGGCCTCTATCATTTTTATGACGATAATTTTTAAGTTGTTCTCTTCTGCTTCATCTGCTTTGGGGTGTTCAGGTCTAGTTGGTGTAGTGTCTCTAGATTCTGGTGCTGTTATGCTTGCTTTTCTATTGTTAGGTGTTTTCTTGTATTGCCATCTTCCCATTGCTTTTTCCAGTAGGTGCAGATGGTTCTCTCTCTCTCTCTCTATG
Organism: Phodopus roborovskii; assembly: GCF_943737965.1. Taxonomy (NCBI): domain Eukaryota; kingdom Metazoa; phylum Chordata; class Mammalia; order Rodentia; family Cricetidae; genus Phodopus; species Phodopus roborovskii. The sequence continues at coordinate 47,921,725 of NW_026126418.1, forward strand.
GTACTCCCCAGGTGGACTTAGGTGGGCCAGAGGTACAATGTCTGTAGCTCTGGGTGTTTCAAGCTCTCTAAGAGGTCTCTCCTCAGGCAGGGGCCTGGTGATGAGGGTCAAAGATTAGGCCCCAGCAGAAGACCAGAGATGGAGGTCAAAGATCCTGAAGGGTGGGACTAAAGATGTTCTGTGTGTCAATAGGTGGATCTAGCCTGGGCCTGGCCGTCTCCAGCTGCGGCCTCTTGTGCAGAGGCATGGTGGTCAGGGTCAAGGATCCAGCATGCAGGGGCCCAGGATGGCCCCAAGGGGATAGGGGGATCTTTGGGAGGGTCCTGGAACTCCAGTAGCTGACCAGCAGTGGAGATCAGACACCTGGCAGGTGGGATTACAGGTGGTCCAGCATGGATAGGCAGGTCTAGTGTGCTCAGAAGAGCTCCAGAAAGTGAAAGACCCACAGAGCATGGACTTTCATGCTCCCACTCAGGAAAGGCGAAACCCCAAATCACTCACGAAAAAAGGTCTTGATGTAAAAGCATGAGGTCTTTTATATTCCAAGTGCACTGGGGTCCACAGTCATAAGCCACACAGGGGTAGAGGACAGAGGACCCTGAGTATGGAATTGAGACAGGTTTTATAGGGTTACAACAAGGCACATCTTAAACCAATCATCTCATAGCATCCAGAGTCCGCGTGGTGCAGACCAATCAGTTTAAACCATTGAAGCCCATATTTTATAGACCAATCAGTTTTTTATAGCCCTGGAGATGTGCATTTGCTTGGGCTCCTGGGTGGGGAGACAAAACTCATTTCCTGTACTCATACTCACAGGTCCTGTGACCTTTTGCCAACTTATTGCCAGGGGACAGGGTCTGGAATTTAAGGTATTTATGGATTTTTTAGACTTCTAATTTCCTGGGGTCATTGGACAGTTTGGCTGTATTTTTCCATCCTTACAGAAGTCCCCTGAAGGTGGCAAGATTGTTGGTTCCACCCTCTGTCCCAGTGCTCAACCAGAGCAGTGGGACAGTGGGCAGGGTAGGGCACAGGGTAGGGGGAGGGCAGGCTTTTGGTGAGGGTGGGTGTATATCAGAGCACCAGGAGCACTCTCAATGGGGACAGCGAGGTCCGGGGCAAATCCAGGGAGTTTCCAGGGAAGGGTGTTGGGGGGATTCCACCGGAATTGCTCCCAGACTCACCTCTAGTGGAGGCCTGGTATTGGGGGGTCAAAGACTGGGCTGATACTCAGGATGTTTCCCCACAGATAGGCAGATCTAGCTGGGGCCTGGCAATCTTCAGCTGAGGCCTCTTTAGCAGAGGCCTTGTGATGGGAGCAAGGATCCAGCCAGCAGGAATTCAGAGTGGCCCTGAGGGAATAGGTAGATCTCTGGGAGGGGCCAGGAACTCTGGAACTCCAGTAGAGGAGGGGCAGTGGTGTCAGAGACCAGGCAGGAGGGGATGTTGGGTGATCCTGCATGGATAGACAGATCTAGTATACTCACAGCAGCTCCAGGAAGTTCTCCGAAGGTGGCAGGAAAGTGTGGAGTTTTAAATTAACTATAATTGATAATTATTTTGTGAGGAGAATATTAATCAATGTATTAAATTTAAGTGATTTATATATAGAACCACCTAAATGGATTTCATCAATTAAAAACATCATAAATAACAAACATGCCTTATCTTTACACTCGTGAACATGTAAAGGAGGTAAATTAGAGAAAAAAAAATCCTTATGTTTTTGGACTTAATTGAAATCTACAAATCATTATGGCTACTAGGCAAATGCAGACTTCAATGTGTATGCTTGGTATTTGTATTTATGTGAAAATTTGTGACCATAAAAATTTCTTAGCCCAGCAAACTTTTCACTATTGAGGAAAACAAAATGAAGAAATTCAATAAATCTTTTAACTACAACTTTCTACTCCCAAGGCTGATTGATATGACTGCTGGAATAAACAAAGACCATTATTTCAAGATGATGACTTCAATCCAAATAGTTGATGGGTTTTCCTCTAAACTTCTCACTCAAATGATTAAATATATGAAGCAGTTCTGCAAAATATAATAAAGAAGAGGGTGGATGTAGGAAAATACTGGTAAGCCTGTGTGGTAATAAATTAACAAAATGTTTACCTGCAAATCAGTTTAAATAGAATATTTAAAAACACTCCAAGTTAGACAACCAGGCAGTAGAAATAAGTCAAAAGCAGGTAACAATGTGTTAAGCACAGTACTAGGCATATGAATGGAGAGTGCATTTCAATGCCATAGAAGCCTGCACTGTGTTCTCCAAACTCCCCAGAGGCATACCTATAGAACACTCTACTGCTGGGACAAAATTCATACTAGATCAGTTGTGCTTCAGATGTGGTGGGAGCTTTGCTTCAAAGCCAAGTCCCAGCTGCCACACCAAATCTCCAGGGAAATTCCTTCTCCTTCTATCTTACATTCTTTTCTGCTGGATTCTTCCTGCATTGATCTGTTCTTCACAGAAACCGCAGTGCTGGATTACCCAAGCCAGAATTTGTACAATCCTTTCCATCTTTGTGAAAAACTAAGCAAAAATAGAAATATCAGATATAAAAGCTACTCTGAAGAAAACATTTATAGGAAGATTAACACTTAAGTATTAACTCTTTAAAGAAAGAGAAAGATTTTCAATTACACTAAAGTTCAAACTGGTTATGAATTCCAACAGATTTCTTGTGGAGCTTGACTTTAATAAAAAAGAATGACAGTAAACTAAAAGCCTCACTTAAGAGCTAGGGGAAAAGTTAACCAGTGAAGCACTGTTGGATTGAGATGGCCCCTTGAGACAGAAAAGCCAAGGGCAAACAAGGGGTAATGAACAGGGAGTGGGAATGAATTTACTGTTGATATCACTTATTCATAGCATGCAAAACAAAAAGAAATTCTTTGAAGGAAAAGTCACATCTGATATTTCTTAGAGAAATATAAAAAATGAAATTGAAAGTAAAGAAAGATCTAGCTTCTCAGATCTACAGAACCTACAATGTGCGAGGCAAAGCTTTAACTGTTTTGAGCCAAGGTGTCTTCCCCTTTAAGTGAGACTATGCTGATTGATTTATGCGAAAATCTGTATTGGGTACCATTCTCCAAATATTGGACACACTTTGTTAACCCTGACAGATTTTCATGCAGCAAATATAATCATAACAGAATCCTCCCAGCCATCCTTACATTAGGGTAACAACGTGATTTTGTGAAGATGAAACGGATGGGGAGTGGGCTGCCTGAAGAAAGCATATGCACAGTTTTTACACACTTGGAGCTTTGTGGATCATCTTTCTTCACTCCACCTATTTGACTTTCAACATTAATGAATTGATCAATCCTGAAGCTTAGTAAAACTTTCTTGAAACTCTTAAGTATGACATTTCGAAAGCTTCGAGGTGGTGAACATGAGAAGGTCCCTGGAACTCAGAATGGTAAGAGAGAAGAGATGGGAAGCCACACAGTCTCCTTCTCTATCATTTGTTTATGCCTCTCTCCCATTTGTCTGCTCTGGAGTTTTATCCTCTTATGCTGAATAAGTAATATAAAAAGTAATACATTTCCTTCACTTTAGTCTGGAGTTCTAACAGGGAGACCCTGAGGAGGGAGTTTTGGAGCATCTAGTTTACAGCTAGTGGGTTTTGCACTGTCCTTTGATTGTATGTGGTGACCCTCATGCAAGGCTGACATCTTAACTGATGGTATCTGTGTTAAACACTGGGTTAATTTCAGGACTGATTTACATTATCAGACACCTAATCAATGACCACAAAGGAATTGAACTAAATTTTCTTGGCACCTCCATCACTTGGAGTTAACTCTGCCATAAACTGAGAGAAAATAAGAGCTGGACTTTCAGCTGTTAGAACAAATATAAAGGAAGGAGAAAGAAGTGAAATACTTATGTGTTTTTCTCTCCTTTTTCATATTCATCTTTGACTCAGGATGGTCAGTGTAATTATACTTAATGTAAAAATCAGCTGATGAAACAGTCTAACAGAGCAATACAGTCTCTCATGCTTTGATTTTTGGGAAGATGAGTGATTAAGGAAAATTTGTTCATGAATACTCTACGGGAAAGGGTAGGCTTGTGCAGATGGACTGGGAGATGGAATAATTAGGGAAGGAAATGGGGAATTATCATGATGTAAGTAGCTGCTGAAATTAATGCACATATCAAGTTAAAAGTCTACATTAACATAATCCTCAGGAGCAAAGAAACTAAAAAGCCCACTCATTAACCTGCTAAGTTAAAATTCAAGGGGTGGTGTTGATGTGGGATGGTTATGGAAATTGTGATCGGAATTTCAAAACCAGAAACAAACCAACTTCTTCTCTTAGGCTAAATACATACAATGTATTATTCCAAATTGTATATATAATTTAAGTATTCTGAAACAAGGTTAGAGGTTTGCCGGTGCTTTTCTCCACCCATGCCCAGCACAGCACAGGCTAGCCTGGAGTGTGCAGTCTCCTTGCCTTAGGCTCAGCACTGTTGTTTATCACTGTAGATCTGCCACCTGCTTTCTAGTATTAATGATAACCAAGTCATCTCCAAACATCTGCTCAAAGTACAATGCTTCCCTCAGTCTTTCACTTTTTATTCTTTCTATACCTATAATGTCCTGTTCTCTCAATTTTCTCTTGTTATGGAATGAATGAAACATTCCCAAAGATGTTGTAGTTTTAATTAGTACACTTTTTCCCTAGGACCAGTGCATGTTTGACTTTTCCATCCAGTCATACCTGGCTTTCATATCAAGCACTCTCTTTCTGGCATTTTGTAAAAGACTTGTACAATCTGCAACATGTAAGGGGGTCTTAGTGGAGTTTTCCATTCTGAGCTTTTCTTTAGCACTTATTTCCACCAGTCAATTGCTGAATGCCTCTTTGCTGCCTTGGACTGATTTATTTTTCTGTAGAGCTTTTGTTTCCAGCTGACCTTTCCTTTTGCACTATAGCATACTCACCAGCTTTTGGTCCTCTTTGATCCTTGAACCCAAACTCTCACTCAGAAAAGGAAAGTAGGTACAATGTAAACTTACCAGAAAGAATTTAAGGCCTTAGTCTAATAGGTATCTGAAAATGTAGATACACAAATATTTCTAGAAAAAAGGTGTATCTCTCTCTCTCTGTTTTTTTATTGTTGTTTTTACCTGCATAATAAATCCCACTTATCTCTCTGACCCTGCCATCTGCCCTCTGCCCTTACAACCTCTCCCTAAAAGCAAACCAAATTTAAAACAAAATCCCAAAACCAAACAAAATAAAGAAACAAAACAACAAAATCAAAGCAAAACAAAATGAAAGTAGAGGAATCATGCCCTGGAGGCTGTATTGTGGCCTGGTCAGTCATATACTTTACACTTTTGTCTATTGATCTATATTTACAAATGTTCCTTACTAGGAGTCACTGTTCTAGCTATTGGCCTATGGTTTCTGCTAAGACCAAATGGTCTCTGACTGTGGCTCCTCTTGGATATTCTGTTATTGTCCTGTGTCATGGAGATCGCACTGCCTGAGCTAGCTCACCCAATGTAGCCCACAGCTGTTTCTGTGAGTTTGCCCAGCATGGTCTTGACCCCTTTGTTCATCGCTCCTCTCTCTCTGAAACTGAATTTCAGGAGTTTGGCTCAGTGCTTAGCTATAGATTTCTGCTTCTATTTCCATCAGTTACTGAATGAAAGTTCTAGGATGACATTTAAGGTAGTCATCATTCTCATTATCAGGGAAGGGCATTAAAGGTAGCCTCTCCACAATTGCTTAGATTACTGGGTGGTGTCATGCTTGTGGGTCTCTGTCCAAATCCCTAGTGCCTGATTTCTCTTACCTATAATGGGTCCCTCTACTGATGTGTCTCTTTTCTTGCTCTCCTCTATTCATCTCCCCACACAATCTTCCTGATCCCTCATGTTCTCCTCCTCCTCTTCTCCATTCCTCTTTCTCCTACCTCCCTTTCTCCCCTTCCCCCCCTCCATATTCCAAATTTGGTCAGGGGCTTTTGTTCTTCTATTCCTCTCATCGTCATTGGGGAACATGTGTGTCTCTCTTATGGCCCTCCTTCTTTCCTAGCTTCTCCAGAGTTGTGGAATGTAATCTGGTAAACATTTGTTCTCTGTCTAATATTTGTATATGAGTAAGTACATACCATGTTTGTCTTTCTGTAACTGGTTTACCTCACTCAGGACAGTTTCTTCTAGTTCTATCCATTTGCCTGCAAATTACAAAATTCCATTGTGTTTTCCTTTTTTCTTTTTTTTTTTCAGTTGAGTAGTACTCTATTGTGTAAATGTAACACATTTTCTGTAACCATTCTTTTGTTGAGGGGCATCTAGGCTGCTTCCATGTTCTAGCTATTACAAATAATGCTGCTATGAACATAGTTATACAGATGTCCTTATTGTGTGAATGTGTGTCCTTTGGGTGTATGTCTAAGAGTGGAATTACTGGATCTTGAGATAGACTGGTTCCCATTTTCCAGAGAAACTGCCATACTGATTGCCAAAGTAGCTGTACAAGTTTGCACTCCCACCAGCAATGAAGGAGCATTCCCCTTCCCCCACATCTTCTCCAGCACAAATTGTCTTTGTTGTTTTTTCATTTTAGGCATTCTGATGGGTGTAAAATAGTATCTCAGAGTTATTTTGATTTGCATTTTCCTAATGGCTAAGGATGTTGAGCACTTTCTTAAGTGTCTTTCAGCCATTTTAGATTCCTCTATTGGGAATTCTCTCTTTAGTTCTGCACCCCACTTTTTAATTGGATTATTTGGTGTATTGGTAACTAGCTTTTTGAATTCTTTGTATATTTTGGAAATCAGCCCTCTGTCAGATGTGGGGTTGGTGAAGATCTTTTCCCATTCTGTGAGATGCTGTTTTGTCTTATTGCCTGTGTCTTTTGCCTTAAAGAAGCTTCTCCCTTTCAGGAGGTCCCATTTATTAATTGTATATCTCAGTGTGTGTGCTACTGCTATTATATTCAGGAAGATGTGTCATGTGACAATTTGTTCAAGGTTGCCTCCCACTTCCTCTTCTATGTGGTTCAGTGTGGCTGGATTTATGTTGAGGTTTTTGATCCATTTGGACTTGGGTTTTGTACATGGTGATAGATATGGATCTATCTGCAGTCTTCTATATGTCTGCATCCATTTATGCTGGAACAATTTTTAAAGATGCTTTCTTTATTTCCACTGTATAATTTTAGCTTCTTTGTCAAAAACAGGTGTTCATAGGTGTGTGAATTAATATCAGGGTCCTCAATTCAGTTCCCTTATTTCACTTGTCCGTTTTTGTGCCAATACCAAGCTGTTTTCATTACTGTATCTCTATAGTAGTGGTTGAAGTCAGGGACTATGATGCCTCCTGAAGTTCCTTTATTGTATTGTTTTGGCTCTCCTGGGTTTTTGGTTTATTTTTCCCCCCATATGAAGTTGAGTATTTTCCTTGCAAGGTCTTGAAGAATTGTGCTGGGATTTTGATGGGGATTGCATTGAATCTGTAGAGTTCTTTTGGTAAGATTGCCATTTTTACTGTGTTGACCCTATCTATCCAAGTTCATGGGAGATCTTTCCATTTTCTGGCATCTTCTTTAATTTCATTCTTTTGTTACTCAAAGTTCTTGTCATACACATCTTTCATCTGTTTAGTTAGATTTACCCCAAGATATTTTATGTTGTTTGTGGCTATTGTAAAGGGTGATGTTTCTCTGATTTCTTTCTCAGCCATTTTATTGTCTTTATACATTAGGGCTACTGATTTATTTATTTATTTATTTTATTTATTTTTTGAGTTAATCTTGTATCCTGCCACTTTGCTAAAAGTTTTTATCAGTTATAGGAATTCCCTGGTAGAATTTTTTGAGTGACCTATTTCTAAAGCACAGAGCCTAACAGAGAATTTCTAGTTGAACAAACTTTGATCTAGTTACCTCACTTCTCTTTTCACTTAGTCTGCTTAATGTAGTTGTAGTAAGAATATTGGGAAATCATTTTGACGGGAATCATTAAAGTTGCCTGTTCATTCTTCAGCAGAAATCTCGCTGGTATGGCAACTTTTACAATCTTACACAGGTAACCTATCTGCTGAGATGGGCAACATGGCTGTCATATTGAAAGGACACTATTTCCTAACACTCTGTTCTGGTTTTCTGGGTCATGCAATCTTTTCTACTCCTTTTATGTACTGCTCTCTGAACCTTGGGTGTGGAGGTCCTGTTATAGATGTTACATTTGGGGATGAACATGCTAAGGTACTTATTCTCTGCACTTTTCCTGTCCAATTTATCAACAATACCTTTAACAAGAATGGAGGAACAGAAGGTCTCCATCCTCTTGACTGATTAATAATTATCCATCTATTAACAGCTGCAAATGTAAATCTTGACCTTTCAGTTTTTACTGATGATTGGACCCACCTTTCTACTAAGGTTTCTTTTCTTCTATTGAAATAGTTCTTGAATATTTATCTTTATCATTGCAACTAATTCCCAGCTATGAGTCTCTTTGAGAACCCGTTTACCAGTGCCAATGTAAACACTCTCTGGTAGTAGGTGTGAAATGATTGCACTTACATTTGAAACTATTGGGTTAGAAGATTGGTGGTTTTCCTTTTCTGAGTGTAAAGAAATTTATACTACCCACAAATATGTTTAGATGTAGAAGGATAATATATAAAGTAATAGATCTTCAGGCAGTCAAAAAGTAGAAAAACACCTCAGTAACCCTTGAGAAATGATCCATTAGCTACTACCTGTGTGCACATTGCCAATCATGCCAAAGAAAGCTGTAGATCAGAAATGAGTTAACAACACTTAAAATAAGGATAGTTTAAATATGTGTCTCGAACATAAACAAAAACCAGGAAACTTCTCAGGAGTTTCCTGGGAACTGCACAGAGTGTATAGTATAGTAGCTCTGACCATGATGCAGAGTGAAATTATGTTAATAGTGACTTCTAGTTGCAACACAGGAAAACAAAACAAAGCAAGTAGCATCTGAGGATTTTCCCTAACATGGCATCAAAATAATAAAAAGTACAGTTCAAGTACTTCCAAATGGTCTCTTTCTGCAAACATACATAACAACCAATCTCTAAAAGCATCTTGGTTATATGTAAAGGAAAAAAAATGATGCATAATAAAGTAAAACAATACACATAGATAATCAAAATTATATTTTCTATATTAGATATAAAAGAAGACTCCTCAGAAGTTATTTATGGAGTCCAGAGTGATGTCTCAGCAGTTATGAAGATGCACTGATATTGCAGACACACTAGCTCAGTTCCCAACACCCACCTCAGGTAGCTCACAATCACATGTACCTGCAGCTCCAGATATCAAGGGTCCTCTCTAACCTCTGTAGGCACCTGTAATCTCTGCAACTATTGCATATTAGATACATAATTAAAAATAATAAAAATCCACATGAATAGGTTATAAAGGGCTTAGAAAAATTTTGAAATGCTTTTACTGTACCAATAGCAGCTGATTTCATAAGAAGAATGGAAAAATATAAAATAAAATTCTAGATTAAGAAGGTAACAGAAATGAAATGAAACTTTCACTAGATGAAAACTAAGAGGGGACATGGTAGGAGAAAGGTCTGTATATGTGAACATCTTAAGTGTCAGTCATTCAGCTTAACTATAGAGAACACCTGAATGTCTTATGGAAAGACTCCTTCAAAGAAAATTTAATTTTGGAATGAAATATTTATAGCAATAATACTCCCAATGTCACATATCTGATAAAATAGTAACTTACAGATTCAATACATTTGGAAAATTACAAAAAGTATAAGAGTAATCCTATATGAAAGCATACTACAAATTCCTGAATTCAAAGAAAATTCTTTAAAATAGAGCAAAAAGATATTAACATTGGTATTCAATGACCAAAACAACTAGAGATTTTTTTTCATCATAAATCACAAGTCTCAGAACAGAGCAACACAGTTAAAATGTTGAAACAAAATAATCACCCCCACTACTAACTACTCAATTATAAGCCCAGAACTTTGCCTTATGAAAAGAAGGTTAGCTACCCAAATGAAATTTTCAGGTCACAATTAAAGGAATTTGTCACCAGAGAAAACAGTTAGATGTGAAGTATCTTTTGAACTCTTCTTGGAAAAGGAAATTTACCACAATACCCAAGAAGCAGCTTTCAAAATTTAATTCCCATTTGTACAAAAAAAAAAAAAAAAAAAAAAAAAAAAAAAAAAAACTCATCTAAATAGAAACAGAGAAAACAGATCTGTGAAAGGAAGGATTGGAAATTCCTTAATGTGACCATTATGCAATAAGGTTCAAACTCAGGGAAATATCTTTTACATGCATACACTTAGGTGCCCATGGTTTCATTCAGAGATCATTAAACATGTTTAAGATCACCAATTTAGAAATTAATATTTCCTTTAACAGTTAAATGAGAAGCATCAGATTGGGACTATTTAATTCTCATGAACATAAAATGTTTCACCATTCAAATTTGTACATTTATAATAGCAAAAATTGGGACCATAAAATGAATCAGCAGCAAAGGGGGTTGCTTCCAAGACTGACAACTTGGACACATTCCCTGAAAACCAAGAGAGAAGCTAAAGAAGCTGTTCCTCTCACTGACTACTATAAGTGTACAACAGCTTGCAAAACTTCCCTCATATGTGCACGTGCCCATACACACACACACACACACACAGAGAGAGAGAAAGAAGACATTAACATTATGCTATATCATATAAGTCAGATTAATACATTTTAGATGTTAGCACTCTATCGAAATATATGTGCATTTTACACAGTAATAGGATTTACTGGTAATTGCATACATCTCTACTGTTCTATAAGGTAACCTTCTTGTATATGTTAAGTGCTCTCTCATCCAGATGAAATAGTTTTCTTACACTGAGTTTGATCTTTGATTATTTTTTCTAGACTTAAAGAGTCAATTGTCATCAATATTTAAATGCATAATCTTCTTTAAGTATCAATGCTAACATTCCTAACAGATAAGAACTTAAGACCAAGTATTTCAATAATTACATACTTATTTGATATTTCAAAATCTTAAGAATATTTTAGGTGTTAAGAATTTCTCACTAAAGAAGTCTATGGTCTTTATAGCAAAATTTTATTTATCTGCATCATAGAGGAGAAAATTTTGGTGTGTGGTTAATTCAAATAATTTATTTTAATCTATTTCATACTCATATTTTAAAATTAAAAAGTAATAGCACTTTTTGCTGAACTTAATTTTCAAGTGGTCCATTCTCACAGTCTTTTTAAAATAAATTTTATTTAAATTAGAAACAATCTTATTTTACATATCAATCCCAGATCCCTCTCCCTCCTTCTTCCCTGGTCCCCCACTGACCCTGCAATTTCATCCCCCATGCACTCCCCAGGGAGGATGAGGCTTTCCATGAGGGATCATCAAAGTCTATCAAATCATTTGGGGCTGGACCTAGGCCCTTCCCCATGTTTCTAGGCTAAGAGGGTATCCCTTCATGGGGAATGGGCTCCCAAAGTCTATTCAAGGACTATGGATAGATACTGGTCCCACTGCCAGAGGCCCTATAGACTGCCCAGGCCTCCTAGGTGATACTTACATTCAGGGGGTCTGGTTCAGTCCTATACAAGTTCCCCAGCTCTTAGACTGAGGTCTATGAGCTCTCACTTGCTCAGGTCAGCTGCCTCTGTGGGTTTTCCCAGCATGGTCTTGACTCCCTTTGCTCAGAAATAAACATTGAATGTTAAATGCCTTTTTCATTTAGAAGGAGCGATGTGTGTTTTAAAAGCATGATTTTAACGCATTTTAACATAGAATTGCTTCTGATAAGAAACATAGATTTCTTAACTAATATATCGTTACGATCATTATTTCCAGTGACGCATGTAAATTATTTGCCTATTTTCCAGATAAAAATAGTGTACGCATTATGGACTGATAAAATAAAAACAGAAGCCGGGTTTTTATTCTGAAAGCGTTTAGAAGCCAGCAGAGGGCACACAAGAAACGTCTAGTACACAGGAACAGTCACTGAAAAAAAGGATGGCATCTCACCCCAGTGCAGACAGAGATCAAGTATTACAGCAGAAAGAGAACGGAAACACTTCCTGAACTTAAAAGAGATCTATTTCACTGAATTAAATTTTACTAATTTTAGGAAAAAGAAAACAGAAGCACCACGTTTCATCATGTGGTTTACTTCCTTATTCATCTTATGACACTGACTTATCCTAATATAAAAGGAAGTAACTGGCCTAGTAGTTTCAACAGTCCAACAGAGAACACAGGAAAAACCTGTAAAACAACACAGTGGGCTCTCTTTACACTGTAATTGTAAAGTCAATAAAGAGAAATGTCCCTTAAATCTCTTCTCAGGGTGTAGGTAAGTGGCTTTGGTTGCACAAGGACCTGAAGTCCATCAGCAATTGAAATTAAAAAAAAAATAAATAAATAAAGTTGAATTACATGTTACAATGGCCATTTGGTTTGCTATGGTGAGGCTGTTATTCTGTGGTACATGGCTGCTGTGACCTTCTAGAAATTGCTAATCAGAAATGGAAAGAAATGTTGGAAAAGCTTCCCACTGGGTCAAAAAGATCAGAACTACTGTAATCGCCTGAGGTAAAGTGTCCACTTAGGGTTGTTGTATTTTGTAAAAGTTGTGATATATTGAGGACAGATGATTATAGTTTTAAAAAGAACTTTTTTTTTGTTGACATAGTAAGAACAGACAAGTACTGAAATCTGCCTTGTGTTGGACAGGATTTTTATGGAAATACTTTCCACTACCTCATTTCTTCACTGATTCCTCTGCACACTTATTACCTATAGGAAACCCCATTTAATCCCCTAGATTCATTGCTCCAGAAACCCTTGTTTCCTCTGTCCATCTAACTTAGCTGTCAATAATCTGTTGATCATGATCCAGATCTTTGGTTTTTATCTATTTCTAAATGGTTTATATCTTTGAAGCAGAGGGATTTCTGACTAAATTTTATATTTCAATTTTAGTTTACAATTTAGTACATAAACTGTAATGGACTTCTCAATAATTATTTTTATTGTGCCTGCATGTACTCAAAGTTAATTATTTTTTTCTGTTACCATTTAGAATGGATTAATCAAGGAGTTTCTTAACTTATAAATAAATCTGAACAATATTGTACATTGCTACCTATTGTAATTCATAAGGTAATGATGCAGTACGAGAACTGTATTGGTAAAACTGGAGTTATTGGACCTTTTTTCTTGAACTTTTGTACTTCTCTCTCTTTTTTTTTTTTTTTTTTTTTTGAGACAAGGTTTCTTTCTATAGCCCTGTCTGCCCTGCCCCTCACTCTGTAGTCCAGGCTTGCTTTGAATTCATAAAGTTTACTCTGCTTCCCAAGTAAGTACTTGGGTTAAACACATGAACTGCCACTGCCTGGCCCCTTTGTCTTTTAAAAAATACATGGAACTTTTATCACACTCAATACTCATAGACTTTCCAAAATGCTGAATTATAATTTTAATACATTTCTAGTAAGACATTAATGAATATACTATCACATGTAATATATATTGCTCACATAAGAATATACAGCAGGTTACCATTTTTTAAATCTTTTAACTTGAATTTCATTATAAATATACAAGTTTGGGATTATCTACCAAATATGATATTAAAATATAATATTTTGTGTAGACTGTTGCCCTCAAGAAAATTTGTGCTTTGTCCCTCAGCTTTCTATTCTCATCTCTTACTTTACCTACTTAGATCTTTTTAGCCATGTGGTGAATGGAGAGCATCAAAATTCACACTCAGCTCAATCAATGAACAGAAGGCTCACTACTGTATTCTTCTTCCATTACTTGTCACTTTTCATTCTCCATGTTTTGCCATTTTCTGATTTTTGTCTTCTTGTTCAGAAAACTCAGAAATAAATTAATGTGTCTTAGGATATTTTGCTTAAGTAGAATTTGTGGAGACTGAAAAACCTGAAATTGTAGTCAATACCATTCATTATTAAGAAAAAAGGAATCTATGTTTCCACACACTGGATGAATGATTAGGCAGAAATCATGCATGATTCGTTTATTTATTCTTTTGTCTGATAAGACCATCAAAAATGTCTGACAAGATTAACAGCTTATGAAGAGATCACAAGGCAATAAAATCTAGGGATTTATTAGCACATGTTAAAATCAGTGAAGTGTTTGTTTCAGCTTGTGATTTCAACGAAATGGAAGTCAATCATGGGTTTTGGCAGAGGATAGCAGTTCAGTTTGCTAGTAAGCACATAACAGACATTCAGCAAGGACTGAGTAGCAGGATAAAGCTAATGATAAACTTTGCTGTTTGGGTCAAGAGAAAAAAATAGCTTAAGATTTTATTTTAATATATGTAATCCCTCATAGCATCTACATATACATTCAGAAAAATTTAAATCATCTACATTTTCTTAGTTTTACATGGGAAATTTAAGGACAATATTGAAGAAAGTGATACAGGCAAACATTAACAGGTAAGTACATTTGAACCATCCTATGAATTGGAAGGCTTACAGACTACACGTAAAGACATGGTGGGTATAAGAAAGCTGAATTCTCTACAAATGCCTTAGGTAGCCTCTTGCCTTAGCTTCTGAGTGTGACCAGTTTAGACTCCATAAATCAGTGAGACCATTCAGTTGTCATTTCTCTCTTAACACAGTATCTTCAGTTTCCTTTCAATTTATGAAGCACTGATTATTAGTCATTTGAGGAAAACCCACACTCTTGGAAGCTTTATTAATTTTCATCACATCTACTGTCCTCATCAGAACTGTTTTATATGATACAGTAGGAAAATTATAAGTGTTCTTGAGTTGTAAATGGTATTAATTGTGATCACAATTTAAAAGTTTTGATTATAAGTTAACATGTAAGTAAATATATTTAAACACATGTTTGTATTTTTATTGTGGTTTTATTATATTTGGATTAGAAATATAGTATATTAAATTCTGATGTTTGTGGAAGTCATCTTTTGCCTAAATATGTAACCTTGAGAGAAGGGTTTTCTTATATTTAATGTTTTCCTTATTTATTGACTGCTTACTTTGCCATTTTTCTTGAAAGAATTATGTTGTCTGTGAGGATGAATACATTAATTTAAATGTTTTTGTTCTAATATTTTTGTGCTTTATGCACATCATAGCTATATTTTTAATCTAAAGAATTCATTATTGACTAAACTATATTAATGAATAAAAAATATTTCTGTTTCTTTTTAAAGCATTATATCACAAATTCTACATTCATTCATATAGTTAAACACATCAACACCCACATTTAATGCTGCTTGCAATGTATCATCTCCCAGGTTGTCTTACATATGATACCATATCATACTTTCACTAACTTGGTTTATTTTTAATAATTTGTTATTTAGATATGATTATATTTCTTGTTTTATTTCTCCCCACAACCTTCTGTATATTGCTATTTCTTTTGGAAACTATTGCTGAGGGCTGCTACCACAAATTAGGGCTGTTAAAATGGCAAGGGTGGGGGGTTCCAGTCTTCACTGACTCCTACTACTCAGGCTTCTTGTGATCAGTTAAGAGATCTTCTATGAGCTGTGGCATGGGTTTACTAGTACCCCTTCTTATCAGTTCCTCATATTCCTAATAATTCCCTGATGTCCAAAGAATTTCTCAAAAATTTGAAACTACTCTTTTAACATTTTATGATTTGATAGCTTAATTATATTTTTTAAAATACATAAACTCTACCATCATTTTAAGGTCTGTTTGAATAAAGTAGATAATTGTCAATATAGGATTTATTAAAATAATTATTATTATACGTATAGCTTCCAAATAGTAAGACATATCCTTAAGCATTCTTGTATTCTTCAGTTTCTTTACATTTTTGTGTTTTTACAACTATGTATTGAATTAGTAAAAATTTAATTCTAATTCTTTCCTATATCATATGGTATAAATTTAGTATGCGAAACATGGCAACAAAAGTAGATTAATATAATGTAATCATAAATTTCTGATTCAATTAAAATCGATTTTTAAAAATTATGATTGCCATTTTGTGTATAATGTATATGTGTGAGTGTTGGTATCCATGTGCTACCTCTACATGTTCATCTGCAGGTCAGGAATAGTGATGCTGTCCCTGGTGAAATAAGTAAGATAATGTGTTCAAGGCACATAGAACACTGTCCATAAATGTGGATAGTCAAAACATGCCTACTATTATTGATGTTAATAATAGTAATTTATTGAGATCATAAGAACAGAAATTGTTTTGAAAAGACTTATTGATGAACACATGTATTTCCAAACTTTACTCAGGACATATGTTGTAAAATTTTTAATATTTAATATTTAATATTCTTGTTTTAATTTATTATTATTGTTATTATTTGGTGTATTTGAATTCCGCATGTAATTATGCACATAGCTGTGAAGGTGGAGCTACAGCTGGTTTTTAGCAACTTGACATGAGTGCCGAGAACTGGATCTGTGTCGTCTTGTAGAGCAACAAGTTCTCTTAGCTGAGAGAACTGTCTCTGATGTCCCCTGTTTTAAGATTTTAATGTTCGTGATATAAGTTATCTTTGCTGTTTGTACATCAGACAGGGTGACTAGGAGTCACTACATTGAGATAAACCTGGGACACAATCCTTATCTCAAGAATTATAAAAATCACTGTTTTGCAATAATACAAGAACAAGGAGAACTGCAGTTTTGTTTATTTTAAAATAAATGTAACTGATAAGAGCAGATACTACACTTGATCTTAACCAAGTCTCTGAGCTTAGAGACATGGGAGAAGGCCTAGATCCTGCCCCAAATGATATGACAGACTTTGGTGATCCCCCAAGGGAGATCAAGTGGATAGGGGTGGGATGGGGGGTGGGGGAAGGAATAGGACCTTGAAAGGAAGAGGGAACTAGGATTGACATGTAAAATAAGATGGTTTTTAATTTAAATACAAATTAATTGAAATAAAAAAGAATAAAAATAACATCTATTTATGAGGCTACATGAAAGATTTATTTTGACTTCCCAGCTTTGTCAACATTTGTGTCTAAGATAGACAAGAAACTTTGTACAATCAGTAGAAACTGAGTAAGAAAAGAGAATATTAATCAGGTCCCACCCTGATTATATCAGAAATAAAATTTCAATTTCAAAGAAATTTTTCATAATAGAGAAGATGGTTTTTTCTCCAATTTTGGGGAATATGCTAATGGCAGTGATAGAAAAATAGATGTGAGAAAGAGAATGAGATTTAAAGTAGTTAAGAGTACTAAAATGACCATATATTCAAATACAAAGCAAGTACTATGTGTTTTTATACCTAAGTATAAATTTATTTAATCTACCTATTTACAAGTTGTGGCAGAGAAATAGAAATGCTAATGTTTGTAAATTTGATTCTTTTTCTATGCCCTGCAGTAATCAACTTAATGTCTGGGTTCCAGTATTATCTCAGAGATACACACTGTGTTTAATAATGCACATGGGTGTTCTAGCATCATACACTTTCAAGCTGCCTGCCTGCCTACTTAAATCCAGACATGATGCTAGGTACCTTTACTGTCAATTTACCTCATACCTCTCTCTTGAGTCTTTACTTGGGAAACTTCATGGATTCTAGAATGATCCTTGATCTTTGAGTACTTCTAAAAAAAAATCAAAAATAAAAACCAATTACATCTTTATCATATTGACAAGTATATTTTTGATTATTTTGAACAGTAATTCTCTTTCTCTGTGTATTATGCTCTAAAACTTATCTGCTATTACTTCAGAAACCCCCAGTAATCACGGTTATTTCAAAATCAGGGAAACACAGCTATATTATGCTTAATATGAACATTATCCATATCTTGTCAATTTTTTTTTCTATTTTGTATGGTGTTTAGAAATCAAATAAAGTGTGAGTAACATTTGAGAAGAAATATTCTAACATTTTTCATTAGAGAAGAGTGCCAAGCTAGTGAGAACGGAATGGCTTTTATTGCAGATTCTGTCTTTCACCATGTAATTATCTAGCATCAATCACTTGACTAATAGGATGATAACTCTCAATTATTAACATTCCATCAAAGGATATGACTTCATAGGGACTTCACAGCAATTAGAAGCAAGATTACTGAGATGTTAACAAAGAACAATGTTTTTCCCTTTCAAATAGTTACATGTTTTCATTTTATAAGTGTTTTGCCTTCCTGTATATCTGTGCACCATGTGTATGCAGTGCCCAAGGAAACCAGAAGGGAATATTTGATCCTGAGGAGTGAAGTAACAGACTATGAGATGCTGCTTGGGGCTATTCATTGAACTGGGGTCCTCTGAAAAAACAGTAAGTGATATTAGCTGTCAAGCCTTTCTCCAGGCTCTAATTTATGTTTTACTGTGGAAGGCAGAAAAACATCAGGATAACAATAATGTTATATCTTTTCCAGGTTATTACAATATATGTCTTATTACTAATAATTTTGTTGATGTTCTAGATAAATATAGATGCCAAAGCAAAGGTGCTTCTTTATAGAATAAGACATAAAACAGAATAGGATATATGTTTCTTTGACTTTGTGAATGACAAGCAGAAGGACTTCTCTGCCCATTTAAAATCATCATGAATTTAATCTACTAAATCCAAAATGGATTTTATTTTACTGCAGAGGTGAGTCCATAATACAGGGACTTTTACACACTAGATAGTCAGTGATCCACATCCACCGCTAAATTTATGCATTTAAAAGCATATAGAAAAATGTACATGTTGTGATTATAGTACTGTATCATCCTATAAGTAGATAAAATAAGTTCTAAGTTGATACTTGCTGAAAGCTAGTGAAACAGATAAGAAAAACCTTAACATATGTTTTATAGCTTTATAAGAAATATTTTGAAAGACACTTTTGAGGATAAATGAAACAAAAGTTATAAGTAAAAACAATGGAATATTTTAGAGACAAATATTTGGCTTTATAAAACTTTTTAGAAACACTGTTTCTATATATTAATTATGATTTCACATATTATATACTTCATATAACAATATATTTAATAATAGTAATCCTTTTTACTCCCTCCCTCTCTCTCTCTCACACACACACATCCAGTTTCTGTTGACTTCTGGTTGTGTGGCCTGTTATTAAAGGTGGGCAATATAAAAGGTGCCACTCTGTTGAAGAAAATAACAGTAGCAATCAAATGACTCTTTGGCAAGTAGTGGGATTGCCTACCTATCTCCCCTCTTCCATGCAGGGATTCTTTTGTTTTGAGTTTATGCATGTCTTAGGCATGCTGTCACAGTATGTGTGAAGTTGTATTGGCATCTTCTCTATTGTGTTTAGAAAACATTATCTCCTTGGAATAATCTCCCACATTTGGCTCTTAGATTCTTCCTGTACTCTCTTCTGCATAGATCCTTGTTAGAAGTGGTGTGGTGTAGAAATCCTATTTAAGACTGAAAACTTGAAATTCTCATTTTCTCTGCAGATTGGCCAATTCTGGCTCTCTATGTTTGTTGCCATCTAGTATAAGAAGAAGCTTCTCTGACAAAGACTGAAATAAACATCATTTATGAGTAAAGCAGTAAGTCATGAAGATTTGCTTTAATACCTTGTCTACTTAATAAAATGGTAGCAGGTTTTCCAGTAGGGGCAAAACTTATCCAGTTATAGATTGTGGTCCACTGACAGTTGTCAGGTATGGGCTCTATTTTATGGAGTTGGACTTAAAGCCAATAAAAAAGTGATTTATCATTTCCACATTTGTGCCACTATTGCGTTAGTGGATATACCTTGCCAGACAAGTAGGCAGGCTTCAAGCTGTGTCAGATTATTAATTATGTTTTCTCTCCCAGGGGATGCATAGCACCTGTTGCATTCTGAATGGTATCTAATAGGGATGACTCTTGTAGCTGAATACCAGCTAGGCTTCATTTTCTATGATTCAAGTGCATAGTATCTTCACCAAAATTTCTTACTATCAATTTTTAGAAGATCATTAATATCATTATAAAAATAGGTCATAGTACTTTGGGTTCTATGGACCACATTGACTAATAACTCAAAATGAGGTAACTTACTCCTGGTACTAGGGGTTTAAATTGTTGTGAACTCCCATTACTGGGTAACTCCATTTCAACTTTTTTTTATGAATGCATATATTTTAGGAAGCTTCTGCAGTAGTAGGTATCTATATTATATGGGTTTTCAAAAGGCATTTAATATTATCATTTGCCATATTCCTTCTTCTATTCTGGATTCATATCTGCTGTATACCTATTTCATCTTTCAATTCAATTTTCAGTTTTCCCCTTTGTTCTCTATTTCCTTTCCTTGAAAGATACCGTCTTCTTCCATGGTACCTTACTAGTTACCTAAGCTTTGTATATATTGTAAAAGAGGGGGAAGTGAGAAGACAGAATGAGAGTTGGGAGGGAAAACTTTGGTTGTAATGTAAAAAGAAATTAAAGGAAATAAAATAATAAAAGAGAGGAATATATGTAAAACTTTGGGATCTATACTTTCCTGTGTTGTATAAAGTATACTCTGGAACATAATTTCCTACTGTATGAAATTAAGTTATGTAGCTATGATGTATAGTGTGAGGGTTAGCTAATTTGCACCATTTCTTACATATTTCAAATTTTAAAAAATGTTATTAGAAAAATAGCATTTCACAACTAAGTTATATCTGACTGATTCTTTTTATTTCTATTGTTAATTATAAAGTAATATACTTACATAATTATGAAGTTACATTCTTGTATACATAGCAATTCTTTCTCTCTCTCTATTTTTTTTTTTTTTTTTTTTTTGAGAGAAGGTTTCTCAGTGGCTTTGGAGGCTGTCTTAGAACTCTCTTTATACACCAGGCTGGCCTCAAACTCAGAGATCCACCTGCCTCTGCCTGAGTGCTGGAATTAAAGGCGAGCACTACCAATTCTTAAATAAACACTCAAACTGTTAAAAAAATAGGTAAAGGTGATCTTGTCAGTATTTTGGTGAAGCAGAGTATAATGGATTAGGGAAATTCATAAGCATGTCTCAATATTTAAATAATTTCATTTTAAGAAAAAAATCTTTTTTTCTGTAAAACTAATAAGATTCATAAAAATAAGAAATATATATAGTTTACAACATTAACAGCTTTTTTATTTCTTGATCACCCAACTCTTTAAAATGTTTTGTGACTATGTGGCAAAACCCAAGAGATATCTCGTTTTGTGTGTATTTAAATGGCTATACAATTAGAAGACAGGACTATGTAGTATAGTGGGTATTCATCAGAAGACAATCAGTGAACTGAAGACACAGAGACAATACGAAGTCCAATCTTTCCAACAGAGGAGAGAACAAAAGGCACAGAAGGAGTAATTCAAACTGTGGCTTCTTATCCATTGTCTTGAGCTTTTCTTGAATCCTTGAAAATCTCTTCACCCAAAAAGAGGAACCAAAGCAAAAAAAGACAAATAAAACTCAAACCATTTCTCCAAAGCTTTCTTTGTGTTCAGTATGATATGCAAAGCCATTTTTCACTTTTCTTAGGGTTGTCACAACTCAAAGTAAAAAAAAAAAAAAAGAAACTATCAGTTTTATCTAATTTGTAAGTCTACAAAACAAAACCCCTTGAAGGTTCAGTCTTATAAATTTGTAACCGTTCATCAGTACTTGAGTCTCCAGTTTTTACAATCCCTATGCTTCAACCTTAGGTAAATCTTGAGAAACAAGCCTTTTTTCCTGTTTCATTTACATTTGAAACGAGGTTGTTTTACATGTCAATCCCAGTTCCCTCACCCTCCCATCTTTCCCTATCATCCCCACCAAACCCAACCCATCCCCCTTTCTGCTCCACAGGGAGGGTGAGGTCTTCCATGGGGAGTCTTCAAAGTCTGTCATATCATTTGCAACAGGGCCCTAGACCCTCCCTCATGTGTCTAAGGTGAGCAAGTATCCCTCTATGTGGAATGGGCTCCCAAAGTCCATTCCTGTACGAGGGATAAATACTTATCCATAGACTGCTCAGGCCTCCTAACTAATACCCACATTCATGTGATCCGGGTCAGTCCTATGCTGATTTCCCAGCTATCAGACTGGCATGTATGAGCTCCCCCTTGTCCAGGTCAGCTGACTCTGTGGGTTTCTCCAGCCTGGTCTTGACCTCTTTTCCTCATCAGTCCTACCTTTCTGTAACTGGTTTCCAGGAGTTTGGCAATTATTTAGTTGTGGGTGTCTGCTTCTGCTACCATCAGCTACTAGAGGAAGGCTCTCACTTAGAATGGTTTCTTCTAGTTCCATCCATTTCCCTGCAAATTTCAGGATTCCATTGTGTTTTTCCACTGAGTTGTATTCATTGTGTAAATGTACATTTTCTCCATCTTTTCTTCAGCTGAAGGGCATCTAGGTTGCTTCCAGATTCTGGCTATTAAAACTAATGCTGCTATGAACATAGTTGAACAGATTTCCTTGTATGAATCTTTTGAGTTTTCACCTAAGATTGGAATTACTGGATCTTGAGGTAGACTAATTGCTGTTTTCCTGAGGAAATGCCATAATGATTTCCAAAGTGGCTGTACGAGTTTTCACTCCTACTAGCAGTGGAGGAGTGTTCCCCTTTCTCCACATCCTCTCCAGCATAAACTGTCTTTGGTGTTTTTGATTTTAGCCATTCTGACAGGAGTAAGATGGAATCTCAGAGTTGTTTTTGATGTGCATGCAATTCCCTGGTGGCTAAAGATGCTGAGCACTTTTGTAAGTGCTTTTCAGCCATTTTAGATTCCTCCATTTGTTGAGAATTCTGAAATTCAAGTCTTTGGCTGAAAGACAAGTCTTTTTTTTTTTTTTTTTTTCCTTGCAGTTTTATATTGATTGTCCCATGGAGTCCTTATAACTCTAGACTCATTGATTTGTTCCAAAGTATTTATTACAGTAATTTGAATATGTTTTACATATTCAAGTGCAGAAGATTTTACATCTGTAATCTTTAAATTTGTCCTTTTTGTTGTGTGATATATCATAAATCTGCCTTCTCAAATATTGCCTGGAGAGATTTTTCTATGCTCTATAGGAAGAATTCCTTAAAATCAGAACTTTTTATTCATAATCTTTAGTTTGATTCTGCATAACTCTATACTTTAGCCTTTGACCATTGTCTATGGTTTAAATGCTTTTCTTGTTATTTCTGTTCCTTACTTCTTTCCAAATGTTTTCTCTGAAAGAGTTTGTGGCTCATTGTCAACATAAGCAGTTTATGTATTCTTTTCATCCTTGCCATTTGTGTGATCTTCATAAACTTTCAATCATTTCTTGTTTTTAACTTGTTTGCATTTGTTATGAGAGATTTTTCATCAAAAGTGTTCTTACATCATTATCATTCTTACCCGATCTCATGTTCTTTATAGCCAAAAACTTAAAACTGGAGATTTCCAGAAACTTCTGAATTCAGAGAGATTAAGAGTTTACATAGCCAACCTTCTTACTTATTGATAGTTCTGATATCTGCCACATAAAGGCCATTAAAAAAAAAAAAACAATTCACCAATATCAGTTTTCAGTTTGGGCATAGTTATTTTAGAACTCAAAATGCAAAGTACATTAGTATCTTTTAGCAATATGAAATGTAGAGGTAATGCTTCAAGTGGGCCACCATTTTGATATCTACCTGTTCAGCTGCATAAGTAGTGTCTTCAGCAATAGAATCTTACTGTCAAGTTATGGTGTCTTGAGATGCATTCATGTTGTTTTCACATTTTGTCTACCACTATAACATGTGCTCTCTTATCTGTGTATACTTCATTTGGCCTGCGCAAAACTGAAGTTGGAAAAAAAAAATGTTGTTCCAATAGAGACTTCATTATCCCATCACTTTGTTACATATTTCAACCTAAACATCAAGAAGGAACCATAAGAACATTTTCCTTTGAATCACTATACACTTCTTAGTGAGTAACTTGGCACTTGGCTCTCCCTGTCTCCTCTTCTCTCACTCTGTTTTTCCTTTTTAGTTATTCCTCTTGTTCAGTGCTCTTTTCTTCTTTATCATCCTCTTTCCATGACTAACTTCTTCCCCTTTCCTTGTCTTCATTCTCCTCTCTGTCCCTTTCCTCTACTTTCCCCTTTTTCTCCTCTGTCCTTTCCTCACTGTAATTCAGTTTTTAATCCAGCTCTCAAGTTGATATCTCTTTATAAATTGTTAATCCTAAGTAATACATAGAACCTTGGTTTGGAAAAGCTCAGAGAATTAGTTCATTGTTCTGTACGAAATATAGTATAGAAAAGCAAACAAGAAGTTAGGTTAGATGATGTGTTGCCTTGGATACTGAGTATACCATTGTGCCCTTTCCTATTCAATACAGGAGATATTGCAATGACTTTCCAAAAATTTCTGAATGTTTTAAATAATACTTGTGCTCTATTGATACTGAGTTCTTGCCATTGTCTGAGATCATTATTCTGATCTGATATCAGGCTTTGCTGCACGCATTTTCTGATATTTTGGTTGATTCAATATACACTGCATGCTATTGTCTAATAATTATTAACATCTGACATATTTGTCCAGTATGGGTCAGTGTATGTTGCATGTCTCAGGCACTTTGGGTTTAGGATGCCATAGATTCTGTTTTCTACTACAGATTTGAATTTATACAATATTTATGCACTTCAAAGATTTCATTTATATTCTTAAACAGAAAAAGGCTGTTGTATGATATGTGTACACTATGAAAATGTATTGCTGTAAGTGGTGTAATAAAAAGTGAAATGACCAATAAGCTAGGAATGGGTTAGGTGTTACTTCTGGGAACAGAGAGAATTCAGAGAAGAAAAACTGTGAAGATAATAGGAGACATGGAAGGATGAGGATGGACAGTACATGACAAAATAGAGATTGGTAGAAATGGGTTAATTTAAGTTATAAGAGCCAGTCAAAGAAGATTTTAAGGATTTCGATGACTGCTTCTATTTCATTGCAGGTTATAGGTCTATTTACGTTGTTTGTCTGTTCTTGATTTAATTTTGGTAAGGGATAGTTATCCAGAAATTTGTCCATTTCCTTTGAATTTCCAATTTTTGTGGGATACAGATTTTCAAAGTATGACCTGAAAATTGACTGGATTTCCTCTGTGTCTGTTGTTATGTTCCCCTTTTCATTTCTGATATTGTTAATTTGCATGTTATCTCTCTGCTTTTTCATTAATTTAGATAAAGGTTTGTCTATCTTGTTGATTTTCTCAAAAAAACAACTCTTCATTGTATTGATATTTTTGTATTGTTTTCCTGGTTTCTATTTTGTTGATTTCAGCCCACAAGTTGATTGTTTCCTGGAGTCTACTCCTACTGGGTGAGTTCGCTTCTCTCTGTTCTAAGGCTTTCAGTTGTGCTGTTAGTTCTCTTTTGTGACTATCCTCTGTTTTCTTCATAGGGGCACTTAGTGCAATGAACTTCCCTCGTAGCACTGCTTTCAAGGTGTCCCATAAGTTCAGGTATGTTTTGTCCTCATTCTCATTGAATATCAGAAAGTCCTTAATTTCTTTCTTTATTTCTTCTTTGACCCAGGAGTGGTGCAATTGCACTTTGTTCAGTTTCCATGAGTTTGTAGGTTTCTGCTATTTGTGTTGTTGTTGAATTCCAATTTTAAAGCATGGTGGTCTGATAAGATACAGGGGACTATTCCTATTCTCTTGTATCTGTTGAGGTTTGTTATGCCACCTAGTATGTGGTCGATTTTAGAGAAGGTTTCATGTGAATGGAATGTTCTATAGATGTCTGTTAACCCCACTTGAGACATAACTTCTGTTAGTTCTTTTGTTTCTTTGTTGAGTTTCTGATTTGTGGTGCTGTCTAGTGTTGAGAGTTGTGTATTGAAGTCTCCCACTATAAGTGTGTGAGGTTTTATATGAGCTTTGAGTTTTAGTAACGTTTTTTTTTTTTTTTTTTTTTTTTTTTTACGAATGTGGGTGACTTTGTATTAGGGGCATAGATGTTCAGAACTGAGACTTTGTGTTGATGGATTTCTCCTGTGATGAATATGAAATGACTGTCTTCATCTCTTTTGACTAATTTTGGTTTGAAGTCTAACTTGTTAGATATTAGGATAGCTACACCTGCTTGCTTCTTATTTCCATTTGATTGGAAAATCTTTTCCCAACCCTTTACCCTGAGGTAATGTCTATCTTTGAAGCTAAGATGTGTTTCTTTTATGCAGCAGAAGGACAGATTCTATCTTCGTATCCATTCTGTTATCCTGTGCCTTTTTATAGGTGAGTTATGACAATTAATGTTGAGGGTGAGTAAGGACCATTGATTGTTGATGCTTGTTTGATTTAGGTATGTTCTTGGCTGCGGTATTGTGAATATATTAGTTCTGCTTTACCTTTGGTTTCTGGTGTAGTTGGATTATCTGTTGCCTACATTTTTGTGGGCGTAGTTACATTCCTTGAGTTGGAGTTTTCTTTCCAATACTTTCTGTAGGGCTGGATTTGTAGATACGTATTGGGAAAATCTGGTTTTGTCATTAAATATCTTGTTTTCTCCATCTATAGTGATTGAGAGTTTTGCTGGATATAGTAGCCTAGGCTGGTATCCGTGTTCTCTTAATACTTGTAGAACATCTATCCAGGATCTTCTGGCCTTGAGGGTTTCCATGGAGAAGTCAGGTGTAATTTTGATAGGTCTGCCTTTATATGTTACCTGTCCTTTTTCCTTTGCTGCTCTTAATATTCTTTCTATATTCTGTATGCTAGGTGTTTTGATTATTATATGTCAGGGGTCTTTTTTCTTTGGTCCAGCCTATTTGGTGTTCGGTATGCTTCTTGTACTTTCATGGGCATGTCCTTCTTCAGATTTGGAAAGTTTTCCTCGATGATTTTGTTGAATATGTTTTCAGCACCTTTGAGCTGGGCTTCCTCACCTTCCTCTATGCCTATTTTTCTTAGGTTTGGCCTTTTCACGGTGTCCTACATTTCCTGGATGTCTTATGTTAAGGATTTGTTGGATTTATGATTTTCTTTGTTTGATGAATCTATTTCTTCTAGTTTATCTTCTGCGCCTTAGATTCTCTCTTCCATCTCTTGAATTCTCTTGGTTATGCTTGCGTCTGTAGTTCCCAATTTTTTACCCAGTTTTTCTATTTCCAGAATTCCTTAGGTTTGTGTTGCCTTTATTTTCTCTACTTCAGTTTTCAAGTCTTGAACTGTTTCCTTCACCTGCTTTATTGTTTTTTTTTTTTTTTTTTTTTTTTGGCTTTCTGTACTTTCTTTGCTTTCCTTAAGGAATTTGTTCATTTCTTCCACCTTTTTTTTCCCTCCATTTCTTTAAGGGATTTTCTCACATCTTCTTTGAGGGCCTCTACATTTTTATGACAGAAATTTTTAAGTCATTCCCTTCTGCTTCCTCTGCTTTGTTGTTGTGTTCCATTCTAGTTGTTGTAGATTCCCTAGATTCTGGTGGTGTCATGCTTGTCTTTCTGTTGTTAGGTGTTTGCTTTTATTGCCATCTTCCCATAGCTTCTTCCATTAGGTGTTGGTGGGGTCTCCCCCCCTCTCTCTATGGTACTTCCCCAGTGAGTTTATGTGGGTCAGAGAGTCAATATCTGTAGCTCTGGGTGGTCCAAGCTCTATAGGATGTCTCTTCACAGACAGGGACCCAGGGATGGTGTCATTGATGAGGTTCCAGTAGAAGATGCCTGCAGAAACTCCGAGTGGTCCTGCAGAGATAGGCGGGTCTCTGGGAGGGGCCCAGGGCTCCAGCAGAGGTCTGGGGTCAGAGACCAAGCAGGTGGAAATTACTCCTGGTCCTGGGTGAATAGGCAGGTCTCCTTTGTTCAGAGTTGCTCTCTAGCCAATGGCTGGCAGAAGAGGACATAGGCTGAGCTGATACTTGGGAAGTTTCTGCAGGATAATTAGATCTCACTGGAAACTGGCACTCTCCAGCTGAGGCCTCTTTCTTTAGCAGAGGCCCTGCTTTGGGGGTCAAGGATCTTGCCAGCAGCAGGAACTCATAGTGGACCCACAGAGATAGGCGGATCTCTGGGAGGGGCCCAGGACTAAAGCAGAGGATGGAGGTGGGGTTAGAGACCAAGCAGGTAGAAATTAAGGGTGATTCTGCGTGGATAGGCAGGTCTCCTTTGTTCAGAGTTGCTCCGAGAAGTCTCCGAAGTAGAGTGGACTGTTGGCTCCACCCTCTGTTCCAGTGCTCAACCAGAGTGGCTGGACAGTGGGCAGAGGGTGTGGGGGCAGGCTCGCGGTGGCGATGGGTGGAGGTATATCAGAGCTCCAAGGGTGCTCTTGATGGGGACAGGACACAGGAGCAGCAGGATCAGGGGCCAACCCAGGGATTTTGGGAGGGGGGGAGAGGTTGTAGGGGAGAGGCTGCCCGATTGGGCCCAGACTCACGTCTAGCCAATGGCTGGTGGAAGAGGACAAAAGCTGAGCTGAAACTTGGGAAGGTTTTGCAGGATAGTCCGATCTCACTGGAAACTGGGACCCTCCAGCTGAGGCCTCTTTCTTTAGCAGAGGCCCTGCTTTAGGGGTCAAGGATCTTGCCGGTGGGAACTCAGTGTGGACCTGCTAAGATCTGTGCAATATAATTCTAAAGCATATAAAGAGTCACTGTAAATATAAAGGCTGTATGAGTCTTAATTTGTCATTGTTTACTTTATTAGGCATTATTAAGAGAATAATATCTAAATATTTGCATTCAGGGTAAGGTTAGCAAAAATAAGATACAGATTAAATATTTGTGTTGTATTACTTGGCGTCAGAGTTCTATTCACAAAGTGAAAGGGAAGATATACAAAAATATTTGTCTAAAAGGCTGTTATCCAAGAGTGAGTAATAATTAGTATTTGTTTTAAAAGCTTCACAGAATTTAATGTTTCTCATTACTTACAATAAAAGTATTTCATAATTATTTCATACAATTTGCTTTAAATTACAGTTCAAGCCATTTTTAGAACATAAAATAAATGGAATATGTCACTGCAATAAAATCATTTTCTAACAAAGACTAAAATTACCCATTTTTATCTTTGATGAGAATCTTAAGATAATGCCTTTCCTCTGACATCTGAGGAAGCAGTAAGCTATGTTCTAATTTTGTGAAGAATTCTACTGGAGTAAGTAATGGCAGCTATCTGTGTCCTCATTTCCTGACTATGCCACCTACATAGGATAGGAAAGTGGCATCTTATCTATCTCCTAAAATCCTGTGGCTGGCATAATTATATATACACCCCTTACTTAATTTTCTCTTCCTTTTAAATATTGAGAGATGATGTTTAAAAGAACTAAGCTGGTATATAAGTGCAAAGGTGAAGCTTTAAAATATATATTTTTTGACAAAATTCGCATAAAAGAAAATAAATCATCCAACATAGTAAAAATGAGTTCCCTTTCTGATAACCAGGTAAGGAAGACAAGATATTTTCTGCAACTCCCACCTTTCTAGCTCTTTGGCTGCCTTCTTGTTCAGTTGCCCACTTCTCTGCTTTCCTCTTTCTCCAGCACTGTCTGCAGAGATAGCTCAGTGGTGGGGGCCTAAGAAACAGGAGATTCCTTTTGTGCCCTCAACGAATGTACTGCTGTGGCAAATGTTACCCATAAAAGGACAAATTATACCTCTGTTCTCTGTTGAGGTTGCATCAACTTAATATGTGAAGGTGAATATTTTCAAAAGTTGATGCTTTGCTTTTGTTTCTGTAGAATGAAGAAGGAGTGACCACAGAAATGTAGAGGACAGGTGGTGATTGTGGAAAAGAGAGACAATGACTAACACAATTATGCTGAAAAATGATACCATATCAGAAAAGATGACAAATTGTCTGAATAGGCGTTTCTTTTTGTCTTTATTTTTATTTTTAGGTTTTTGAAAATTCCATAGAATATGTTTTGATCATACATGTATACCTTACTCGCACTCCTCTCAGAAGAACTTCTTTTCCTAGCCATGCAATGTTGTGTTCTTCTTTCTCATTTCTCAAAAATATTTGCAGGAGCTGTTCATGTACTCTTTGATGTTTTGCATTCACTGGAGGTTGGTCTACAAACTGGGGGTTACATACATCAAAATAAGCTGATTTTCCCTCACCCAGCAGCTATCCATTGCCAATAGCTCCTTAGCTAGGAATGCTACTTTATGCCCACCTCCTCTATGCATGATAGAATTTTATGAGTCCTGATCTGGCACAGGTCTTGTGCACTTGTCTAAAATGTTGTGACTTTATATGTGCTATTTCTCTTCTATACACAGAAAACACTGTTCTTGTCTTCTACCACCACATCTTTTTCCTCTCTCTTTTGCAGTGATCCCTAAGAAATGAAAGAAGAAAGCATGAGATAGATGTTCTGTTTATGGTTGATCATTCTGCAGTCTCTTAGACTCTACACTTATATTACACTCATTAGTTCCTCTAATGAGGGTTGCACCCATGGTTATAACAATAGTCATTAAGATTTAGTTTAACCATTAGGACTTAGTTTATTGCAATCAGAGTAATTTTAGTAGGTTATCTCCTAGGGCATATGAGCTAAAGATAACAGTGCCAGGAATTACTTTATCTTATTGAGTAGGCATTAAATCTAACCACAAAGTGGTGAGTTATTCCAATGCCATTCATGTTCCTATTTCACCTGTAAGCATCTCATGACAGTCCAATCATTGTTACAGCACACAGGGTTCATGGTTAGGTAAGATTGGTGATTCTTTTTTTTTTCTCTTGTAGACTTCAAAGAACCTTCCAGCATTTTGAAAGTTAGTCATGAGTGATGAAGCCCCTAGGTTAGGGTTAGGGTTAGCTTTATAATATATATATATATATATATATATATATATATATATATATATATGCGCATATACATTCCTACAGTAGTAGGTTTCCATATTAGGTTTTAGTGTCATTTATCCTCTTTTATACATGATCATGTACAATGCTCTACTGCTCCTCATCCCATTGAACACTTTCTGTACAATTGTCCCCTCTTAGCTCTTTATATAACCTGGTTATATCTTCTTTTACTTGAAATAAATCATTATATTCCTTCATTCATTTCCTGACTCTTATTTCAAATGGAACCTACACACATGAGAATTCAAGGCTAATATTTAGTAATGAGAGAAAACCTACAGTTGTAGTTCTCAGTCTGAAATGCTCAACTCAGATTGTTTGTTTCCAGTGCCACCCATTTACCTGTGAATTTCATTTTTCTTAAGAGCCTGGATACCATTTCACTGTGTAAGTGTACCACATTTTCACTATCCATTTGTCAGTTAATAGACATCTAAGCAATTTTCCATTTCCTAGTTTATGTCAATAGGCATAAATAAACATGAATAAGCAATTATCTCTGTAATAGTTGGTAGAGTCCTTTAGGATCCTTGGTGTAGATTGTTCAAGTGATAAATCTATTTCTAGATTTTTTTGTAGAAACTCTACACACACTGATTTTCATAGTGCTGGAATCAGTTTTCATTCCCATCATCAGTGAATACTTGTCCTTCCTTCCCCACACCCATGCCACCATATTCTCTCTCTCTCTCTCTCTCTCACTCATGTTAACCTTTCTGATTGAATTATGAGGAAATCCCAAAGTAGGTTTAATTTTTATTTCCCTCATAACCAGGAATTTTGAACTTAATTATTTTCAGCAATTGTATTTCTTTTCTTTTGAAAAAGTTGTTTAGTTCCATGTCCCATTTTTTTAAAAAAATGTATTGTTTTTTAATGTTTATTTTTTTAATTCTTTGTATATTCAAGATAATTCTAGATACTAACTCTCTATTAGATGTATGACTAGCAAATGTGTTTTTCCTAATCCATGGACTGCCACTTTACTTAAATGTTGGCATACTTTGCTGAATATAAGCTTTTAATCTTATGAGGTCCCATGTCTTAATTATTTATCTAAATGTCCATTCTTCCTTGGTCCTTTGAATACACTTTTCTTCAATAATATGTGTGATATTAATTTGCAGTGGAAAAGATAATCAACATGATTAAACACTAAAAGCATTTGTTTAAAAGTGCAATGATATACCACAACACATGCAGCAGAAATGCTACCCAATCTCAGAAATTAGAAAGTGTTCAAAGAAACTGCATACTGTTCACTATGGGTGGGGCAGGTATAATGGTACCATAGATAATAGCATGAGACCTCCTAATAATATTTTAAAAATGAAATATCCTTATGTTATAGCAATCCTACTTCTGTGCATATATCCAAAATGATTGAAAACAAGATTTGCTAAAATGTAAGTAAATACTCCAGCCCCAAACCACAATTATCAACCATGTCAAAAACACAGGAACCATCAAATTAGTGGTTTCAAATCATTAGGCCACAAATAGTAACTTTGGTTTGGCATTGATTATTTTTGAATGAATAAAATTAAGTTAAGTGGAATTACAGAGAATAATTTATATAAGAATATCATCTTTTGTTTTTCCATTTTTGTGTAAGAATAATTTAATGCCAAATATTAATAAGTGACAAAAGTTGGGGAGAAGAGAAGTTTCTACTGGATATCCATATTCTTTTGTGGTACAGAGCCACAACTATTGTGACAGTTACTATTACTCTTGCAACTATGATCTTCAGTTTTTATGTAGAAATGCTTCAGTCTACAAGGTAGATCAATAAAATCAATATTTAATATCTAGGAAAAATCATTGAACTATTAATTACCACTATATTATTACATCTGAAATACAAAGTCATACTTCATTGCCTATTTGTCAATATTGAGTATATATTAGTGTGCTCTCTAAATTTCATAATCTAAAACAACTTGCAGAGAAAAAGTATTATACATCTCATAGCTCACATTCCGTCATCAAGGCAAGTCTGGGCAGAAACCTAGTGGCACCATCTGAAACAGAAACCATTGAGAAATCTTGCTTACTAGCTTGCTCTCCAGGTTGTATTTAGCCTGGATTCTTTATTTTTATTTACCTTTTTTTTTGAGATATTCAAGACAGGGTTTCACCATTGTAACATCCTTGGTTTCTTGAAACTTGCACTATAGACTATGTTGACTTCAAATTCACAGAGATCCACCTGCTTCTGCTTACTGAGTGCTGGTATTAAAGGCATGTGCCACCAATGCCTGACTACCTTTGATTCTTATACAACCCATGATCACATGTGCTAGACTAGTACTGAGAATAGTAGGTTGGGCCATACCATACCAATCACTAGTCACGAAAGTGCCCTGCAAGCTTGCCTACAGGCACATCTGACCTAAGCATTTTCTCAGTTGAGGTTTCCTCTTTCCAGATGACTCTATAACCTATGTGTAGTTGACAATATATAATCAGTACCCTGTATAAAATTGTTTGTGGTATTTCTACCTTATAATGCAATCAAAATTTCTCAGGAAAGAATATCAGTGGTACAAAGCAAGAGAAGAGGACTTTGCTGTCATGAAAGCATGAAACTGACCCATGCTTTGCCTCAATCATGTAGCTAAAATACAAGGCAATTTAGGAGTTATTTGACAGATAGCCTTTCTAGGGGAAGCTACTATGCAGACACAGCTACCTACTCATATACAGTCTGGCTGGATCTCTGCATTTTCTTCTTCCCTTCAAGGGTACTTTCTGTTTTCTCAATGACAGGTCAATATGAAATGATAACATGTTTGTAGAATGAAGCAGAACTCCAGAATTGATAGGGGCATATAGCTTTTCAAGTTGGTTTTTTCTTGGGTAGCTTTTATTTCAACCCTAGTGTTGTAGTTTTTCAAATACAAATAACTGGGAAATAAATAAATAAATAAATAAATAAATAAATCAGATATACACACCTTGAATGAGTTTGAGATATAAAACCATCAGGATGCTATTAACTTATTAGCAGCTCTGAATATAATAAAAGATGCTGGGTTTCTAATAAGTCCATGAGAGTGCCAAGAACATACCTCTATGTAAAACTCACAGAATTGAAATGATAAAACCATGCAAAAAATTGTACTTCATTTCTCTTTTCAATTGCAAATGACTTTCAATTCAGAGTACCAACTTTGATTAAAGCTTTAGGGTTTCCAGAATTAAGGTGATATATAATATTAAAAAGGAAAGTGGGGAAAAGTCAAAGGTTTGAACAGTAATTGAGAACAAAATATTTCATAATTAGTTTATATTTCTTTCCCTATATGTCTGTTTACCCCAGCAACTAACTTTTTATTTTAAAAAATTGCTTTAAAGTGACTACACTAAACATTACAAATGTAAGACCCTCAGAATGAGGAGTCTCCCAGTTTCGGTCGGTACCCCAAGAACTCAATGTTCAGTCCAGTTGCTGCAACACTCAAGAGGCTTTAATGAACAGGAGACCTTTGTGCAAACGGGCTCCTCCAGGAGGCAGGCTAAAGAGAAGCCCCCTCCCCTGGGCCCAGGTGTTTTTAAAGGCAAACCCACAAGCTTAGGGAGGGGGTGGGACCCTCTGTCCATTGAGTACATAACCCTTGGAGGCCGGATGGTCTTGCTATTAGGATCCACAGACCTTAGGGCCTCAGGGTGTGCTAATTAATTTTGTCTGGGCAAACCGGAGTTGCAGCTATCTCTTTGTTTCCTAAGGACCCTATTCACCACCTGCTGACTCACAGGAAAGGAGGGGCAGTGTGAATTCTTGTTATCTCAGGGCATTGTGAGAGGAAGTTAGCAAATTCCAAGGAATAGATATTGGTTTCCAGGTTTTTGTCTTTCATAAATTCTTAGATCAGTGTGTTGTATACTCCTTATGGCATTCTCTTTTAGCTGGGTTTGGTTAAAACTTATTTTTCTTCAGGTGTATATTTTATAGACTAAAATAACCATGATATAAAGATATTTTCATGTGTTAAGAGTGAGTAGAATGAAGCATACACCTATAAATACCACTCTTTTGTTTACAGAGTATATAACTTTCTGAGAGTAAGCAAACTGTTATAGGAATCTACTTAATGATATCATTTATATTCAGATATTTAATTTCTTGCTTTACAATTTCACATTTCTTTATAAAGTTTGATTGATACTTTGTAGGTAAGTCCTTATTATAAGATAGATATTTATAAGATGGATGATAGATATTATATTCTTGTCCTTAATACATCTGGCTTATACTAAAACAAATATTATAATTTGTTCATGTTTTGATATGCTCTTTATGATGCAGTTATGTCATTTGTTTATATTTAAGTGTATATTTCATAGGCATTCATCTCATTGATGCTTTTGTGTGTTCACTTCCAATTTCTTCCATTTTCCTCATTTTTCTTCTTTGACTGTTACCTTCCAACTTTCGTTTTCCCTCTGAACATTTCGTGTGAGGAAATATTTGTGTCAGTGACATTCAGCACTGTATATTCAAAATTACATATTTATGAGAACTTCTCAATGTGGCTTTATTCGACATTAGTATTTTTATAACTTGCTAACTTGCTTCTATAAATGTTATGCTAATCTTTCAGTGTCCAGAAATACATTTAATCATATATATATATATATATATATATATATATATATATATCACATATATTATTAAAATTACCCCTGACAAAGTACAGTATTTAGTACACATAATGTGATAAAGAATTGTGCATTGAATAATTAGTGAATTAAAAATTATTGTCTCCTTGGACTGAGGAACAAAATATAATGGCACAGTCTGGAGAAAACCATTGCTGAGAACTATATCTCATTGAAACTGTAATAAAACTGAAAAATTAAGATATCATTGTGCACCTGTAAGTGAATGTTACTTCTGAAATTTAGTAAAGTTTTTATTTGAAATTTGTGATGAGTTATCAGAGAAAATATCTACATTCAGATAATATCTTATAATTCAATAAGTTCATATATATTCTATATTTGCTTATATTAACATATTTGTAAGAGTACATGCTAACAGGTATTGAATTATTACAATGTTCTTTTGGCATTCATAAGGTTTATTTGTTCACATTAGAAGAACTATTAACAGTAAATTCAAGAATAAAGGTCAAAACCTAGTTACATATAAGTTAACATACTGATGATTAAGTAAAAGATAAAAAGTTGACTTAGAAAGAGGTTACACAAGCACACGGACACATGCCATGTTCTTTGGATGCAAATATGAATGAAAATTAAGTGGATGATGGGCAGTGGACTGGAAGCCTAGCCCAGGTGTTGTTTTACTGGTTCAATGATTAGGAGACTATGGCATGCTCTAGACACTTTTGACCCTTCTGAATACAAGATGAGGCATTTGAAGAAAAGGGCCCTAAATGAAAGGAGGGGATTTACAAGATTCCCATGTTTTGTTGAAGAGCAAAAACAAACAAACAAAATATAGTTTTCTGAGATCACCATAGCTAAATTAGGAGTGGAATTGTCTGCCACTTCACTGTGACCAGAGATTGCCACATTGGATGCTATTTCAAATGTCAGTTTTCTATGAAGATGGCAAATGTGGGTGGGAGAGAAAGAGGGAACATTTGACCATCTGCTCTGTGATTAAATAGGCCTACAATTCAAGTAGATAGTATTTGCTATTTTAGCATTTGACAGTCAATAAATGTGTCCACTCTTCCGTGATGCCAAGAGTGAACATTAGCTACTCAACCCAAGGAGAGGATTTGCATCTATTGTTGGTAACTCTGGATTAATAGATATAAAAATTCATCTTCCCTTGTTTTTCTCTCCACTACAATATAATATCTATTTTTATAATATTTTGTTTAATTTAATAAAATCTTGACAGATATTAGAAATTGATAAAGGGAAATATGCATTATAAAAAGAAAGCAAATTTTGAATGACTAAAACACAAAGTGATTTGATGAACATTTCACTTTGCTACCTTCAACATTATGAAAGGACACTTCCAATGGTCCATAATGGAGAAGCTGTGTCTTGAGCTTAGTTTAGGTCTAGAGTCTTATTTTTTTAAATCTTAAAGCTAAGTCCTTCAAACTTAGACTTTTGTGTTTTCTTATTTAAAGCATTCTTTTATTTATTATTATTTTTTAATGTTTGTGTGTGTGTGTGTGTTTTTTTTTTTTTTTTTTTTTTGAAACAAGGCTTCTCTGTGTAGCTTTGAAGCCTGTCCTGGAACTAACTCTTGTAGACCAGGTGGGTCTCAGCTTCACAGAGATCAGCATGCTTCTGCGTCCAAAGTGATGAGATTAAAGGCATGCACCACCACATCTGGTTAAAGTATGTTTTTAATATTTTCTTTTTTCCATTTATTTATTTAAATTTTATTTTGTATTCCAATCATTTTTTCTCTTTCCTGCCTCTGCTTCTCCCCACCTCCTTCCCCAGCCCACCTCCATCCACTCCTTCAAAGGGTAGGGGCTTCTAGGCAGAGTCAACAAAGCCTGCCCCATTTAGTTAAGGCAGGATCAAGCTCCTCTCCACTGCATTAAGGCTGAGTATGGCATCCAACCCTAGAGAATGGGCTTGTAAAGTTAGAAAATAAAGCACAGACCAACTTTCCTTGTGTGTTTTGGTAGACATGTAAAATTTTGGGAAATGTCATAGGATCTTTCATGAAGATCAATTATTTAATAATTTAACCTAATAACATCATCAGATAGTTACAACATCTTAGCAAGATGTTGTGGTGCATGCCTTTAATCACAGAAGTTGAGGCAGAGACAGGTGGATCTCTGTGAGTTCAAAGCCAGCTTGGTCTACAGAGCGAGTTCCAGGACAGGCTCCAAAACTATACAGAGAAATCCTGTCTCGAAAAAACAAACCAAAACAAATAAAGCAAAACAAAAAACAAAAAGAAAGCCAAATAAACAGAACAAAAAACTCCAAAAACCAGATAGTTTTTGACAATATTTTGATATTTCATGTCAAAATAATACTTCTGCTTTAAAAGAGAGAATCATTAAAGTAGCTCATGTGGGTCTTAGTGCCTCAGAGTGAGACTCTATGACTGAGTTTTGACATTAACTGCAGACAGCTTTCCTGCAATGATGATCAGCATGAGTTTGTATGTAGGAACCATAAAGGGTTTCTGATTTTTTTGTAACAGTTTTGAGTTCCTTCTCTTCCATGAGATTGTCTGAAGCACCAGCTTTATAATGGGATGCTGGCAGTATCCAGCCATCCCTCATTCCATTTTTCATGGATTTCTCTCTTCAGTGAATTCATACCTGGAGTTTGAGCAACTTAATCATGTTTTCTTTAAAATAAAAACAGATGATATTGAAAAACTTAACTTTCCAGTAACTTTCTGTATCTCCACCAGTTTCTCTGGAAATGTGCATTACATTGCTTTGATTTACTGCAGATTTGACTCATAACTTTACAAAAAGTCATAAATATTTTGTTCTTTATTATGAGTCTATTATGAGCATAATAGTCTAACATTTATAACACACAACCCAGTATTACAAATAAAATAGTTGACTAGCCAAAGATCTAGATAAGTACATTTGGGTGAAACATGAAAAGTAGAAAGATGTAATTGTTTCTAAATATTGAAACACAAGTGACCTGAAAAGAAAGGAAATTTTTCAGTCACACTTAAATTTTTGACAGATATTTGTGCATGCTCTGGTCTATAAGTAAAATGATTATTAAATCATATTATAACTCAGGAAACATCCACCATAAAATGGGAAATTAGCTGAGCTATGGAGGTTTTTGTCATCCTGCTTAACTGGGCTAACTGCATGTTTTAAAATGTCCTGTGGGTTGGAGAGATGGCTCAGCCATTAAAGGCTAGGCTCACAACCAAAAATATAAAGATGCTTGAGTCTTTGTTCTGTTTTTATATACTGATTATTTGTCTGCACTCCCTACATGTCTTTGATGACTCCAAGATTTCCAACTAAATACACCAAATTGATGTTTAAATAATCACAAGATATCATCATTGTCATCCTTCAGGTATAATTCATGGTTTCTTTTGGTGGAAATAATACTGCTGTTTGTGATAGTATTTATCCAAAAGTCCTTTGCAGCACTTACTTTCTCTGTCAGAGGTCTACTTCTGTCGTAGAGCACCAGCTTTCTATCATGATGTGCTTACTTCTCTCAGATGTCCTAGAAGTACATCTGTGTTATTAGAATTTAAATGAGTACTTCAGAAGAATCATCTGAGCCCCAAATCACTTTCTTCATTGCTTTGGTTTTCACTCCCTCTTAGTTTATGAAGACGTAATTAAAAGTATGACATATTTCTCTTTGACTCCAAGTATCAAAATATTGTGTCACAGATAGAATCCAGTTTTGGAGATTAAAATAAAATAACCTGGGCTTTTGATTCAACCAAAAAAGAGGCTTTTCAAGCACCAGTGTTACAGTGTTAAAAAAAAAAAAATAGGTAAAGAGTGCAACAGTAAGTAATAAAGCCAATAATAGTAACTAACACCCAAGGCTCCCACCAAGCATGTTAAGTGAACTCAATGCTGTTAGACAGAACAGCTAGCTCTTGCCCATCCATCTTGAGAAACATTGAAAAGATCATTTTCATTGTCTTCAGATATTTGTTAAAAGTTAAATGCTTAACTTATTTATGAACATCTAGTGCATCCTGAAAAATGAGTCAGGAAACACAACATAT
Organism: Phodopus roborovskii; assembly: GCF_943737965.1. Classification (NCBI taxonomy): domain Eukaryota; kingdom Metazoa; phylum Chordata; class Mammalia; order Rodentia; family Cricetidae; genus Phodopus; species Phodopus roborovskii. Next base: position 47,961,292 of record NW_026126418.1, read on the forward strand.
TTAAATGTGTATTTAAATTAAATCTTGAAAAACATTTACTATGTAAGAAATTGAACTAAATATAAAACTGGTTGCTACAGTTGCATATAGTCTAATTATTGTGCAAATTGTTCCACGGAATTTCTGAATTGAAAAAGATTTCCTTTTTTAGCAGTAACTTTGAATAATGTTGGCAATATCCTACAACACTTCAAATGTTAACCCAAGGCTTTAGTTACTATGTTTCTATAAATGTTTATTAATTTCACTGTTTCTTATTTTTTAATAATGTTATATATATAAATTGTAGTTTAATATTTATTAATTCTTTAAACTAAATGTATTGACTGGAAGGACAGGAGGAAGCAGAAACTGGGATTGGTATGTTAATAAGATTGTTTTAAATTTAAATAAAATTTAATTTAAAAAAACTGAAAATCAACCAAAGGAGGTTATTATTCATTTTGAATTTTTTGTGTGATATTAAACTGTGTTGTATTATTTAATCTTAAAAAAACTAAATATATTTTTATATCTGGTCCTTCTTTACTTAAAATATTATGACTGAATAAATAGCAGAGATATTTTAAGTACTCACTTATGTGTCTTTTTAACCATAGGCTAAAGCAGATATGAAATGTTTATATTGACCAAGAAATACAAAGTACATGAAAGGTCTGTGATTTCTCCTTTCTGCTAGTAGAGTGAGTGGGCCTTTTTACAAACACAAAAATGGCATATTGCAACTCCCCAGCATCTCTTCTGGGAATCCAAGTTTTCTAAAAATGAACACTGCTTATTGGATTCTATGTAAATTTCCAACATTTGCTATTCTATTTTAATAGCTGAATACATTGGAGGACTACATCACATCACCAGTGTAGGTAAGGAATTCATTTGGCAAAGAGAGACTCTGAAGATTATCCTCTTTATGTAACAAATGCACAAAGGGAACTGCAGTGTGTAACTAGCAAGATAAAAGCACTTAGTGATATGAGCTTCTGAAATACATTTGATAATGGTGTTTCAATTTCAAATATGTCCCACATCATGATCTCACTCTTTAATCCAAATTAGTGCTATTATAAGGAATCTGGTATAGATGAAACATTCAGGGTTGCCAGGATACCATCATAGGTGCCTGACCAGGGCAGTTGACAGTACTTGGTTAAGCTTCTGGTTTGCTACTGTAGAAATCCTGCTCATCCGGAAGACTCCCTAAACTTAGTAATGGAAAGATAATATTTCTTCCTACCTAGCACTGAGCTGTGATTGTTAACTGTTTCCTCCTAAGAATCAGACATTATTACTGCATCACTCACTATTGAATGAACATCTACCCGATTTAAATAATAACTATCCCTTTTTCTTTTCAAAAAATAATACAAGATCTATCTAATAGTCATTTTATTTTATTTTAACTACAATGCAATATGTGGCTACTGATTCTGATGTAGAAATGTATCTTCTTTATTGTCATGGTTCATACAATGCGCCAGGATAGAGATGATATACCAAATTAACATTTCCTAATTTTCCTGTATTTTTTGGTAAAGCCTTGCCTAACAAAATAAGTCTTACACACTGTTTTTGAAAGGTATATGCAGGGATAAGTTTAATTACAGAAATAATAGCATTTGTTATAAATATATATATATATATAATTATATAAATATTATACATGTGTCTGTCTTACTTTTCTGTTGCTTCAATATAAACACCAGTACCAAAGTTCCCTAAAGAAAAATAAATAACTGTATTAGGGCTTATGTTTCCAGAGGAGGAATCCGTAAAGTTGTAAGAGCAGGCAGCCATAATGACAGGAGGAGGAAGCTGAGAAAACACATCCTCAACCACAATATGAAAGACATTAGAATGTGGTGCTTAGTCTACAATTCCCACTCATGGTGTTATAATTCCCTCAGCAAGGCTTCTTAACTTCCCGAAACACTTAACCAACTGGAGAACAAGGGTTCAAATACCTGAAACTATGGGGTATGTTTCTGATTCAAACAACCACAACTGTACAGATTCATATTAACATATTTTACATGTTTGTGGTATAATATATATCATATATTTATGCATGTATTGTATAATACTCAGTATATTTGTGATTTTAATCTCTAGTATAATTTTGAAAATGTTTGCTGTTGCCTAGTTTAAGCATGTATGTAAACATGCATGAAACAAGGTAAAGTTTCTAATCTCCTCAAGTATACATTTCAATAGTGGCAGTCTACACTAAGTACATGGTGTTTTATTGCTGCTTTAAAAATTTAATATAATTATATGATCTTAAACATATCTGAATATTTTTAATATTTTCAAGATGATAACTATGAGGTTTATAAATGGTCTCCTTTTAGAAACTAAACAATGAAGTCAAAATACTTTCTTCACTTTAGCCTTTTATTCTCACTGATTACTATTTACTCTGACTTCTTCCTTGTGCTTGTGTTTACACTGAGCCAACATGTATAATTCAGAATAATTGCATCTCTAGTCTAAACACATTTGTACAATCTCTGCCATGAAATTTAAGAGGTGAGAGGGATTCAGGACATGTGTTCATGAAGGTCCTATTAAACTCTCTATAGTAAAAAGCAAATTATTATAAATCATAGCTTATGATCTTGGTGTTTCAGATAATAGAGAAACACAGAGAGAATGGCTATGAAAGTCATTATGGTTAAAAAATTATGAAAAGAAATGCCAGGAATATGAAACAAAGAAGCAGAAGATTCAGTCCTTAAGTTCAACAGTTCACCTGGATGTTCTTAAAAAGGAACAAGAATGAGTTGGATGAACAGATGAAGAAATTAATATTGATCATCCAGAGAAGGCAGTGCTGTATATGTGGAAGTATGAACAGTCATATAAACTCTCCATGCCAATGACTTGGTATATGGTTCATATTGATTGTCATATTTACACAATTTAGAATTATCTATGACAAGAGTTTCAATGAAGAACTATAAAGATTATGTCTCAGGGGCACTGTCTTGAATATATTGAAGTGGGAAGACACATATATAACATTTCCTAGGCAGGGACTCCCAAATTGGGCAAGAGTGTAGTGAGCAAGGTGAATAGAGGAATAGATGTGGTAATTCATTGTTCTCTATGTTTGACTGTGCATGAAATGTGATTAGCTTATACAAGACCCTATTGCCTTGATTTAATGATAAAGAGGGGATGTAAGCAGGAATTGCAAACCAAATACACCCTTTCTCACCTAAGTTGCTTTTTAAAGGAGATTTTTATCACAGCTATAGGAACTGAAGCTATGGTCCATGTATATCTTTCATTTAAAAAACTTTTGTAGTCATTTGGCGTTGTAAAGGAGACTAATAAATCAGTATGGTGTGAGCTCTCATTCACCTGTGTGTGGGAAAACTCTATCCTAATATGATATATCCTACTTTTATTATTGAATCAAGGCCCAGTCTGTCTATATGACAGAAACAGAGAAGGATGAAAATGGTATAAATTAAAATATGTTAGGTAATAAATATTCAAAACACAAAATTCAGTGCTGACTGAATGTTATAACTGGGAAAAGTGTAACACTCCATATTGTATGGAAGTATTCCAGCTATTTCTCCAGACACTGCAAATCTGCACAGCAGGTGGGAACAGAAACCTGAAACTTAGAAGTTGACTCATGTCTCCCTTTAGAATGAACCATTTCCCATCAAGTAGCAATACTATTTGGACTTTTACTAAATATACTCAAAGCCATCCTTTTTGATACTATCTGGTTAATATAATATCATATTTCCTCTAAATGTGATTGATATCCATCCACAGTATATTGTGGTATTTATGGTATTTATTCTTTTTGTTACTATGACAAATAACTATAAGAACAAGTCAGTGATTAATACATGCATAAATTCTATTCCAACATGGTAAGGAATCAGAATATGGTTGATCACATCATGATAAGAAGCAAGTAAAGAGAGTAAATACATGATATATCTAGATTCTCCTTTCTCCTTTTATACTACCCACATTCTCATTTTTAATGAGGTATGTAGCCCACATTCAGGTCAAGTTTTCCCATCTTACATAATTGTCTCCTTTAACTCCCTTGAAGACATAACTTGAAGTATGTTTTAGTGATGTATGTGAATTTCAGTCCAGAGAAAATTATGCATGTACAGTATTTATAGACATCTTCTTCAATCCATTCAAGTTGACATTCACTATTGGTCATCACAATCCATTCCTTGTTGTCTTGACCCTCCTCACAAATACTTCCTTATGAAAATTTATTAAGGTGTATTTCAACTGGTATATCAGTGAGTGCTCTCTCCCAGCTTCCCTACCATAATTTTAAGCAACACAATTCTTATGCACCCTTGTGCTTGATCCACAATTCATCCCCAATTACTATCTGAATTATTATAATTTTTTTGAGCCAGGGTTTCTCTGTATTGCTTTAGAACCTGTCCTGGAACTAGCTCTTGTAGACCAGGCTGTCTCAAACTCACAGAGATCTGCCTGCCTCTGCCACTGAGTGCTGGGATTAAAGGCATGCACCACCGATGCCTGACTCACCATTTGAATTTTAGGAGTGCACCTAGACTCCAAATCCCAACTCTATTCTTCCAAAGAGGTCAGGTAGTCAACTGAGCATGCACTCTCTAAATCTCTACAAAGCACTTGTTCCTTTCTACAAATCTTCATCACTTACTTAACACTCAAGGTTAACACACTTGGCTATTTCAGTAGGTCCTTTGCTGTTCATAGCTTTTTTGTTTTCTCTTCCTTTTCCCCCTGTGTATCCTTTTATTTATTTATTTTTTTTTTTTTGAGTTCTCCCAAAGAACACAGGGTGTATGTGATGTGTTAAGAAATTTTATCTGTGATTCCAACTCTGGAGAGAAGAGACTCTTCGATATTAATTGAAAGCATATCACTACTTTTTTCTTTAGATTATCATTAACCCAAACTCTCACCTCTTACTGCTAAACAGGCTCCTTTGCCCCTATCATTTCTCCTTTATATAAGGAGAAGAGGGCTTCTGTACACTTAATCAAACAACCCAATATCAGTCATAAGACCCATCATAATTTAATTCCTTTTTCACTTTCATTATTTTTTAACACATAACAGTAATTAATATACCAGTATATACAGTATGATGGTTGTTTCTGTGTTCCATCACCCCTTGACACTTTTTAAAAATGACTGTTCTTCCTAATATTCTGCTATACCATCAGCTTGGTGCCTTACTCCTCCATTATTATAGACACTTCTTCCCGAAGTATATGGGAACTAATATAAAACCTCACAAATGAATAATGTATGGAGAGTAAGAAAACTTGGAGTACTCATTCTAGTTGGAATGTTTTCTTTTTTTAAAAATTTTATTATTTTTTCTTATATTACAGTTCCTTTCCCCTCCCTTCCTCCCATGTCCCCTGACCCTAAAGTCCTCCCCTTAGAGGTGAGGGAACTATGACACATAATGATTGTAATATCCAGAGGGAATGGATGATATTTAATGAAACAATATTTTCCAGGCACAACTGGACTAACACACATATGAACACAAATATTGTGTCAACATGCATAGGGTCTGTACAATTCCAAACCACATGAAGTTAGTGCCCAAAGATGGGGAAATAGACATAAGTGCCCATTCCTACCCATGAAACTATCCCAAACTAAGACATTCTCACAAAAGAAAATTTAGTTTTCCCAAGTCTCATTGGGAATACTAACCACACTTAAGGGCAGTCCCTATACCCGGTGGTAGATGACGACAACAAATGAGATCAAAGGTATTTTTCAAAATATTTGTCTCATATTTGTTTGCACATTGTTTGTTCTACTTTAAGCCCTTTGCTTGTATGTTATATTCAATTTTGTGTTTTTATGGTTTTCTTCTGTGTACACATACGAGTCTCATATGCCCTTACTCCTTCCTTCTTTTCTTCTTCCCTCTCTTTTTCATCCCTCCTTTCTTCTATCTTTAGCTGGAAGATTGTATGCTTCCCACACAGTCCTGCAGACATTTCTAAATAATTCAGATGCTTAATATTAACTATGGTTGTTTGATTGATAGTTCAGGCTTATTACTACATTTAAATTAACCCCTTGCTATTAATCTGTGTATTGGTGTATGGTCATGGATTAACAGTAATACTCTGGCATCTTGCTCCTCTGGCAACTACATGGTGTCTCCTCCAACTTCTTTCTCTGTATCTCTGTTTGGATTTCCTGCCTAGGTATATTTTGCTCTGCCATAGGCCAAAGCTGCTGTATTCATCAACCAACAAGAGCATCACATATTTGCAACACACAAAAGGGCTTCCAACATCATTTCCCCTTTTCTGTCTAATAAAAAAGAATGTATAAACTTTAACATTGTATAATTACATATAACAATACAGCTGTCAAGTAAGAAGTACAGTTATAATATTTAGTCTATTTGTATTAAGCAAAATTAAAGAAAATATTCTATCATCTATCTTATCTTTTTGAGTATGAAGTTTGGTATCTAATTTATCTTTTATTATTACTCAGTAAAACATCATCAAAGACCACAGAAGAATATAATATTACCTAAGTAAACAGGAAGTTTATTCTAAGCACCTTCCAAACTCTAGAAATGACAGAGCTATCTGGTTTTCTGACAGTCCTCCAAAGTTCTTCTGTAACATTGGGGCATCTATATTAAGCCTCTAGGCCTAGAGTATATGGTAGACTTCTCAGTGAAACAGGGAATTTGAAACTGGCCTGCCTATAAAGGCAGGTGGTCAGTCATTTTTGTGGGTGACCTGTAGAATGTCTGGCAGACTCTTCCATGACTGAAAAACGTCTCATCTTGTTTTGGGAAGTTCAGTGGTCACATTACTGTGAGTTCTTTATGTTCAGTTTGTAGAGCACATTGTCAAGCAGTCCAAACAAGAATAGTTCTTGCTGAAATGGTTAGCCTTGCCACACTGAAAGCAAACTCCCTAAGGAGCTTCTTTGATGCACATCATCTCTGAAGTAATTGGTGCAGCCAGGAGACCAGTCTCGTTGTCATGAAAAGTCTAAATAAACACTGAGCTGAACTCTTAGAATCCAGTTGAAGAGAGGGAGGAATGAGGAGCAAAGGGGTCAAGACTAGACTGGGGAAACCCACAGAAACTGCTGACATGAACAAGTGGGAGCTCATGGACCCCAGACTGATATCTAGGTAACCAGCATAGGACATACCCAGACCTCTTGAACTTGAGTGTCAGTTAGGAGGCTGGCGCAATCTATGGGGCCTCTTGTAGTGGATCAGTATTTATTCCTAGTATAAGAATGAACTTTAGGACAAGTCATTTCCACAAAGAGGGATACTCTCTCAGCCTAGACACACAGGGGAGGGTCTAGGCCCTGCTCCAAATGATATGACAGACTTTGAAGATCCCCCATGGAAGGCCTCACCTTCCCTGAAAAGCAAAAAGAGGATGGGATGGAGGTTGGTGGGGAGAACAGGGGAGTACAAGAGGGTGCAGGTACTGGTACTGACATTAAAACAAGCTTGTTTCAAATATATATATATATATATATATATATATATATATATATATATATATATGCAAACATATGATAAAGTCTAAATTCTCAAAACATTTTAAATGCCTTATTCTGTAGGTCTTTGAAGTGTTTGCCTATCCATCTGAAATATATCTCTTTATATCTAGAAAACCTAACTAACATGGGCAGCTGTCTGGAGATGCATCTCTACCTTATGATCAGCATGAGAGACTTGGAAGCCCAGTGAGGCTCTGTTCATGTGTGTTTAGAATCTTTTTAAAACATTTTTTAGGTTTTATGTGGATTCATACCAGATGGTGGGCACCAAATGTAGCAGTAGGCTTTCCTGTTGTCCTACCTTGTCCTGAAGCTGCTTTTTAAATAATCATTCTGAGGCTTAGTATTAATTACAAACTGTTTGGCCAATGGCTCAGGCTTATTAACAACTAGCTCTTACAATTCAATTAACCCATTTATATATTTTTAAAAAATGGTGCAAGAAAGGAGAACCATGGGTGAATTTTTAATAGTGTTTTTTTCCAAATTATAACAATCTGTCATATTCACACCAAAAAAATTTAGTACTCCAAAAATCATGCAGAAAAAAGAAATAGACAAGAACATACACATTAAAAGCAGGCAAAATATTTTAACAAAATAATGTCTAAAATATGCAAACTTTCACTAAGAAATGTTTTGATTTATATGATTTTGTACTTAGGCCAACCTGATTTAGTTCCTTGAATCTCTATTTTAGAATATCTATTTTTTAAACAAATATCTATTTGTATGCTATAAACCAGTACCGGCATACCCACATGTAAGCTTTTCTGTCTTTCCTTCAAGTTTTCTGGTCCACACAATTAAAATCTGATTTCAGATATAAATACAAGCAAGTCTATGCTTACCAACAGCAGCAGGGTTGGGAAGACCTTCACAGCATGGTAGTGAATCCCTCACTCACATTCTTAGATCTGAACCAAATATACAGAATACCATGGAGTTCATTAATTCTAACCCCATAACCTGACTCTGTTCTTTGTTGTTGTGTTCTCCTATGTATTATTCAGAATGCTAACTTTGCAATCTATGCTTTGTAAGAGAACAGGTAATTTCAGTACAGAGGAAACCATATACTGAGGCACGCTGGATGACATCAGTGGCATCTTCTGCTCTTTTTTATCCAGACCATTGCTTTCAGTCCTGCATTGATGCCTCCTTGAATATCAGTTTCTATTGTGCATCAGACATCACTCAGTCCCCTGTCTACACTCCAAAGAGATTAAAACTGTGATAAAGTATGGAAAGTTATGGTTTCTCCTCTTTTTACTCTCCTCCTGCAACAACAGCAGTAAAGTCAGACTGGCAGGAATAAACCTAGATCTTCTCCCTGTGTGCTTGTCTGTCACCATTTGTTAATAAGAATAGGTGGACCTCTTTGTGAAATTCAGTGAGCATGGCTATAACAACTTCTGCTAGGGTCACATATGTTTATGTAATAACATCTAGTGGAAAACGTGGCCATGGCTTTTCAGGAGATGATATATTGGAAGATTTGGAGGGCAGAAGAATGGAAGGGAAAATTGTTGTGAGTACATTATGGTCTAAAAATAATTTATAGAAATAAATGAGGGTCTTGCAAAAGTAAACAAAGAGGCTAGTAGGTACCTCACAAGACAATGAGCACCCTTATCCTCAAAGAAATGAAAATTAAAAATACTTTGAGATTCCATATTACTCCAGTCAGAATGGCTATTATCAAGAATACAGAAAACTACAAGTGATAGTGAGGATATGTGGAATTAGAGCCTTTTTTCACTATTGGCAGGAGTGTAAACTGGTACAACCACTATGGAAACAAGAGCCGACTTTTCTCAAAAAACCCAGACATAGAAATAATGACCAACCTATATCATTCCTGGGCTTATACCTAAAAGAATCTATACCACACAACAGCAATACCTGTATTCATGTGTTCATAGAGGCTCTGTCCACAATAGTAAGAAAATGGATATAGCATAGATGCTCATTGATGCATAAATGAATAACAAAATGTGGCAAATAACACAATTATCTTAGTTAGAACTTTAATTGCTGTGAAAGGACACTATGATCATGGCAACTCTTAATAAGGAAAACGCTTCATTGGGGCTGGGTTATGGGTTCAGAGGTTTAGTTCATTATTATCATGTCAGGAAGCACGGCAGCGTTCAGGCAGATGTGGTATTTAAGAAGAAGCTGAGAGTTCTATATCTGTATTGGCAGGCAGTAGTGGAAGTGCTTAACACTAAATCTACCTTTGGCTTCTGAAACCTCAAAGCCTACTATCACTGACAAATTTTCTCCAACAAGGCCACAACTACTTCAAGAAGATCAAACCTCTTAATGTTTTCAACTCCCAGAGCCAATGAGGGCTATTTTCATTCAAATCATCAAAACAAGTGAATTTTATTCATGGTAACAAAGAAAGAATTTTGTAAGAAAATGGATGGATCTAGAAAATATTATACTCATTAAGGTAACCCAGGCCCAGAAAGTCAGTCACTTCTTATCAGTGGCTTGCGATTTAAAAAGTGGTAATATTTTACATTATTTTTATTAAGTCTAATCTTAAAATGACATTTGAATACAAATTTTGATTGCTAGTTTATGTTATCTGTTTGCATTCCCTATGCATTGAATAACACTTTAAAAACCAATTTCTTCTTCTGTATTATGTGGTGCATGTTCAAATTAAAGGACTACTTGTGGGAATGGGTCTCTCCTTCCACAGTGCAATGCAGATCAAACTCAGGTTAACAAGTTTGGCATCAAGTACCCGGACAAATTCTTTCATCAGTCTTTCTTGAATTTCTTAAAGAAATAGATAACTGCTTACTTTGATTGATAGTTTAGAATGATTTGCCATTGTATATAGATTTTGGAATTAAGTTTCTCATATATGTCTTTAATATTGTCAATGCTGTCATAAGGTAGTTGCTAGTAACTTTTATCACTTAATTTTTAAAATTACAAGTCACTGGTCATGCTCTTTATCCATAAAGGAGAGGATAGGTTTTGCTGTGAGTTGATCTGGATGCATTTTTAATATACATTATTAAAAATATTGTCTTTCCTCTTTTGCCAAATTTGAGTATATGGACACTTAATAACATTGAATACCAATTTGGATAATATACTAGGCTCAATAATACTTAATATGTAAAGTTCAGGATGAGAAAAAATGCCACATCAATGTGTTCTAACTACAGTAAGTGAAAAGCAGAAACTTTGTGTGGAATAGGATGATCTAATGCTCAAAAAAGAAAACCAGAGAACTTGAACTCTGAAGTAGCATGAGATACTCTTCCTATAATAAGTGAATGCATAATTTGACTCTTTTATTTGCATTAAGTTTAATTGACATACATATTTATGAGTCACCTGAATGTCTAAGACTTTAGGAGTAATAGCACCTATTTATATAATCAAAGATTCTGCTTTGGAAGTGCTAAGGGAGCACAGTACCACTATATGTAAAAGCTACAGGAAATAAAATATGGGTACAAATCATTGTGATTATTGTTATATGACTCCAATTGTGTGTGTGTGTGTGTGTGTGTGTGTGTGTGTGTGTGTGTGTGGTGTTTAGTTAATTTAGAGCCAGAGGGGATGGAATATACCAGGAGAACAAGTCCATCTAAATCAACTGAGAGAAGATCATGTGACCTCAAAGAGTTTGAAGCAGCAAACACATGACCAACATGGGTCTGTATTGGGTCTTTGGGCCCATTATTATAACTTTCAGTTTAGTATTTTTAACTGCCACATGGGTGCTGGGAATTGAACTCACATTCTCTGAAAGATCAGTTAGTGATCTTAACCACTGAGCAATTTCTCCAGCCCCTTAGTTTAGAATTTTTTATGGGACCCTTGATTGTGGGAAGGAATGAGTCTCTGATTCCTGTGCCTTCTCTTGGGGCTTATTTTATTCTGTTGATTTGCATTGTCCAATTCAATGTGATGCATTTGTTTTATCTTGTTATATCTTATTTTGTTATATTTTTATATCTCTTAGACTCCTAGTCTTTTCTAATGAGAGACAGAAAGGATGGGAGGGTAGATGGGGAAGAACTAGGAGGAATAGAGAGAAGGGAAACTGTACTCAGGACATATTATATAAGAAAAGTATCTATTTTCAATAAAAGGAGAAAAATAAAATATATTCTATTAAAAAAAAAAGAATACCCAAAGGAAGAAGATGCTGTAAAATGGTAAAGTTCTATTCCTTGACTCGCTCAGATTTCTTTCTTTTTTTGTTTTGTTTGTTTGTTTTGTTTTGTTTTACCACAGTTCAACTATTCATAAAACAAACAGATGGCAACTTAGTCAACTTGCATATCCGGACTCTGTCCCATCATATAGTGTGTCTTTGGGTTTATGGCTTGCAGAAGTGAAATGTTTCACTGGGGAAACATTCTTCTGCCAAAGGCGATTGCATTTGTTGCAAAAATTTAATGAAATACTCTTTATGATCCCTAATTCAATGTAAATATGAAAAATTCAATTCATAAAAAATGATCTCTCTCCCAACTGCTATAATCTTTCCAGGTGTGTGGGATACAAACATCAAAGAGAGAGTCACTGAGTTTTTCTTCTAAATTGTTGATAGCTGAAGTCTGCTTTACTTTTGTATTCTGTGCTTTCCTTCTCAACTGACTACTTACAAATGAAAACATTGTGGTCATTCCTTTAATCCCACCACTTGGAGACAGATGCAGGTGGATCTCTATGAATTCAAGTTCAGCCTGTTCTACAAAGTAAGTTCCAGGACAGGTTTCAAAGCTACACAGAGAAAACCTGTCTCTGATAACCTGAAAACTGACCACCCCCCAAAAAAAAACAGAAAAAGAAATAAATTAATTTGCTGATCTTTGATATTCACGTGAGTTGATAGGCAGGTATTTTTATTTTCCAGTCTTAGGTAATAGTTGCATTTCAGTTTCAAATGCTGTAGGGAAGTAATTTTGAGCTTTGATTATTATATTTAATATTAGAGAAAGATTGTTGGAACTGTACAGTAGATATCTTTAGTTTCTAAGTTTGCTAATTGATTTACTGCTTTATATGTATTTCCAATGAGTGATAACATTTGTTGTTCAATTCATCCTAAAGAATCTGCAATTTATATATCTTAGTGTAAGTCTTAATAAGGAAGTCTATTCAATGATTGGGATCAAGTAAACCAAACCTCAGTGTGGCATTACAGACCTTCTTCCAACTTGCCTTGTAAAATTTCCTCCTTTATACATGCTGAAACTGTGACTCTTCTTGCCTTGTTTCTGTAATAGGGGTCTACAACCCCTGGGTAGTTCAATGTAGAAGGAAAATTGAATTTTTACACATCATGTGCTGGTGTAAGTGCAAAATCCAAAGCCTTGCTATCAGAGTAGACATTTATAATTGTGGAGCACAACCATGCAGAGTTATCAAAGCAACACTTGCCCTTTGACTGAATGTGTTAATTTGAATTATATTATTATTTTTGCTTTTCTATTACATTTGATTTTTGTGTAAAAGCAATTTGCAATGCAATTATCTGTAAGACACTTATTTGAAACATTCATTGGACCCATACTTCTAAAACAGATTGTTTAGTAATATAACATTTATTTTATCTCAGAGCATGTACCTGCGTTTTCCTCACTAATACTACTAAATCAATGTTAGTAGACATTTGGCATCACTTTTAATAAGTTCTTTGTAAGTTGTGTGTCATTTACAAATGAATAAATATTAACAATCCTTCTTCAAATTTGCATTAAGTAATTTCCAAACAGTGAATAGATAATACAAAGAAAATTTGAAGATAAAATTTAAAGTTTAAATTAAATTACTTCATTGATTTATTTAGTAAAACAACACTATGTTTTGATTATTCATATAAATAAGGTGATGTTTTAATTAATTCTTTGAGAATATCATATAACATATCCTGATGATGTTATCCTCTCCTCTTCCTGGATCCATCCTATTCCCCATCCTTCAAACCTCTCAGTTCCAGTCAGTCAATGTCTTCCTCTCTCTCTCTCTCTCTCTCTTTCTCTCTCTCTCTCTCTCTCTTTCTCTCTCTCTCTTTAAAGAGAGTATCATGCAGCAGGTACCCTGCTCCTCTGACTCTTACAATCTTTGTGTCTCTTATGTTCTCCAAGTCTTAGTTGTATGGGTTGTTCCATTGTAAATATATAAATTAGGTTTAGACACCCAATTTTGGCTTTCTCTAATGATCTCCAACTCCCACAAACCTGATTATTTGATGAGAAGTGAGAGCTACAACTACCTGTGTATATAATAGTTAAGTATTTGGAATGGAGTTAATATAAGCAAAGCAAAACAAAACAAAATACTATGTTGTTACGAGTAGGTTTTCCACCAGCCTGGACCCACTGTGGCACCAGCTCCAAATACCACACAGAGACTCTGTATTAGATATAATGCTGTTGAGCAGGTACTAGTTTCTTATCGGCTAGCTCTGTCTTAATTATTAACTCATTTCTATTAATCTAAGTATTTCCATGTGGTCTCATCTAACCAGGGAGTGGGGCCAGCATTTGCTCTTCCCAGCCTCTCCATCTTGACTTCTCCCTCCTACTTCCTCGAATCCTCCTTGTCTCCTAGTCCTGCCTATCTTGCTTTCCTATTGGCCAACATTGCTTTATTCATTAACCAGTATGAGAAACATATTTACAGAATGACATCTCCCATCACTATTCTGGGTTAGCAAGGTAGTAAGTTGTCCTGTTGGTTGCACAGTCTCACCAGGCATAAAAAATTGGCTCTGTTTAAAGTGAAAGCATGGATACCCTCCTTTTTAGTGGGCCTTCAGTCTGGTCATCTGGCTGATGGTGAGGCTGAGGATATAAATGGCACCATTTCATGTTTCAGAAGAGCTTCCCACACTAGTTACTGCTTCTGTTCATAGGTTGTATGGCTGTATAGAACTATAGGTTGTTTTTTGCACTTGGCAGCTTGCATTGCACCTTTGGATATTATGAGAGTCAGACCTCACTGAGGATACTTATATGTCAAATTCAGGGCAGTTCCTCCAGGGCCTTTGCCTGAAGTAAGTGCTGTGTTCTGCAATAGAGTCTGTCATTCTATTTCTAGAAAGCACAAAGATAAAAGTCAAAAACCTATATGGTTTTTGGGATATTCTTGTACTCACATTACCAGTAATTAAAGAGGAATTTTCCCATGCCTGTCATGGATCGGATTTGTTATGAATTTTAAGTGAATATGGTCACCCCAAGAGGAGCATTTTCAATTAAACTGTGTGTCTATAATATATATATATATACATATACATATATATATATCACTATACATTTAAATATTAAATTATATATGTTATATATAATTATATATAATCTTAAGAAAACATAAAATAATATGTTTATCCATCCTCCTTTGCTCTCCCTCTGTGTTACACTCTTTCCTCCTACTCAATTAAATATTCCTACTTGTTTTTCCCATTGTCCTTTTCATAACCATTGTGTCCCATCTTCAGGATTCCTATTGGCCTGTCTCTGCTATGGTCGCCTTTTTATCACCTTGGTATCCACAGGTACTTCAGGTGCATTTAGATTATTCAAAAGTGCTGAAATAATATGCTACAAATGAATTATCATTTATTAAAAGGAATTCTAGTGAAAAAACTATCAAATTCTAACCAAACTACATATTAATATAGTGGAATAATTTGTGGGTTCCAGTGCCTGGCTAACAACACAAAATAAACTTGTACTCTTATAATATTTACATTCCTATTAAATTAATTTAATACATATGCTTTCATACTATTGGTGCCATTGGTCGACTATACTGAAAATAAAAACATCACTCAATCCCTTTTTTGTATTTTATATCCAAGAATAAGTTAAATCTCTGCATAAGAAAGAGTTTTAACCTTGTTCTCAAGTAACAAAGATAATTCTGAAAGAGTTATTAATTTCTGTCATTAAAACGTTAAAGGAAATAATTTTTAAAGCAAGACTACTAATTAATCATATGGAAAATAAATGCCATTGTGACATGATAGTATCCCATAATGCAATTACCAGTTTACTACCACACAAAATTAGACTATCAAATTAGACAATAAGATGCTACAAATACTGCAAGATATTTTAATGTGAAAATACATTTTTGAAATAGAAAACATATTTCAAATTTCAAAGCAACAAATTTCAGTGTGTTTCATATTTAATCAATGTGTCAGAATTTCCACATATAAGAGAATAACTTATTAATTTGACAATTCTGTAATTACCTTCATAACAAGAGCAGATGTTGAGGTTATTTATGTCTATATTTGATAATCTATAATTTATGTATCTATTTGATTTTTAACTTCTGTAACAAAAACTATTTTAATAATAATATTCATTACTTAGTACAAAGTATTACAAAAACTAATAATAGAATGGACTTTGAAGGAATTTTAAGAATAAAAACTATAAAAACTAAGGATACTGCTTTGCTCTTGGTTGCCCACCAAAACTAGGCAGGTAACATGACTCCATTGTCATAGACAATTTTGTTTTAGGACAGAAATCAGACTAAAGTAGAAACAGATGCACCTTCTCCAATAGCTAGAATTCATGGCAACAGTGAGGATTGTGGGGGTGGGGGGAATCACTACCAGCCTTTATCTAGCAGTGATTCTGAGATTTTCAATACCAATCTACCAGGTGAGATGTGACAATAGTTGCTATTGTGGCAGGCCTATCTAGGGGTTAACCATCTGCTTCCTAATTGGAGCTGAGTCCCAGACTCTAAAAGAGAATGTTTGTCTGTTGCTGTAAACTGATCAAAAGCCCAAGACTGGGGTTCTTGTAAGTCCCAAGCAAGGAAGCCTAGGCTGCCATTTCACTGAATGGATGAGGTGTTAACTGTCTTAAATACACATTTTTAACATCCTAATCATTGTACAGCTTCTGTTTCTGGTGGCTAGAAGGCAACACAGATATGTACAACTGGTCAAGTGACAATAAGTGATTTTTTAGTACCCAGCCTGTAACACAATTAATAAAAACCCAGAGACTGATATTGGGGTGCAAGCTGATGGTCAGATAAGCAAAGCAGTCATCCACTAGCTCTTACCTCTACTTCAGACTGCAAGGGTGATCTGGCTAGCTCTACGAAGCCTCAGAATACAATCCTAGACTGCTGTCTGTCCTCAGCATGACTGTAGACTAAATCTTTTTCATGAGACCCTTTGGTTCTTCCTTTTATACCTCCCTAATGCTGGGATTAAAGGCATGAGATCCCAAGTGCAAAGATCAGCTTTGTTTGAGCTGTTTCTAGTTAGGACCAGATAAATGTCTTGTGGCCTGGAACTAACAGAGATCTATTTGCTTGTCTCTTGAGTACTGGTTTTCAAGGTGAGTGCCACCACTGCTTCTGGCTTCTGGGATTAAAGTTGTGTATCACCATTGTTTGACTTTTTGGCTTTTGGCTAGTTTTGCTTTCTGTAACCTCAGGCAAGCTTTAACAAATCCCTAAATGAAAGATCTCTTTACCTCTGTAAGGCTTAATGTACATTGAGGAAAAGGGACACACACACACACACACACACACACACACACACACACACACACACAAACACAGAAAGAGATAGAACACAAGCTGGATGGGTAATGAGGATCTGGGTGGAGTTGGAATAGGGAGAAACATGATTGAAATATATTGTATGAAAATATTTAAATAAAATTTAAAACAAGAATATAAGGACTGAAGAATGAAAAGTGTGATGAATCACTGTTTTCTGGCTATGACATAGGTTTTACAATTGCTAATTACAACAGGTACATTTACCTTGCAAGCATGAGATTTGAACAAGATTGGGCCCTTCACAATTATCCTTTGAATAGGAAACATCATTCTTCTATGAGCAACTATTAGCCAGAAAGTGATTGCTGGAAGAGGGGACTGATTTTCTTCAGTGCTGTTGACATTGATAAAGTGTCCATGAATGAATCAATAATGTCCATGCTCATGTAAGGAATCCTAACCAGACTTTGTGAATTAAAAATTTATATAAATGTGGAAAGGGCACTTTGTAGAAAGAATAATGGATTAAATGGGGATGGGAGTGAGATAACTGGATGCAATGGGGGTGAATATGATCAACACATATTATATACATGTATGAAATTGTTAAAGAATACAAACATTGTTACATGCTTTTTATATGCTTATGTATTTTCAGTAGTTCTCATAAGGTTAACATATTTCTGTTTGGAAATAAATGTCAAATGGATTTTGAAATGTTTAAATAGTCAGGAAATGTGGGTCACAGGAAGTCAAGCAGAGTACATGAAGGGCAGCTATTGACACCAGTAGGCAAGAATACTGAGACTCAAAAGCAGGTGGAAAATGTACCAGAAATTTGAGAGTAGGAATTCCTGGTGTGAAATAAAGAAGGTACTATGGATAGAAGACAACTGGCTCATGCTTCTGAAATCTCATACTAGTTTTGTGTGTAATGGCGTAGGTCACCTGGGAAAAATAGCTTTGAAGAAGTAGTGAGCCACAGGCTTAAATACATGTACAATGCTGCTGGGACACTGACGAGCCCTGTCTTCTAGAAACTGAGAACTTAATTTTTTCTCTTTTTCTCTCTCTATATACAAAACATTGTTTGGGAAGATGCTAACGTGAATTGCTCACAAACAAAAGAAATGGGGTAAGAACTAGGAAACACCTATGAGCTACTAGATCCAAGAGAAAATTTTGCATATTTCAGGTACATCACAGTTGTTAAAGCACAGTTGCTCACAGTGAGTTTTCATAAATGAAAACACTTTGTTTTATAAAGGTATGAAATTCTGATTATTGCCACTGCCCTAATTTCTATTCCTAAAATTTTATTAATCCATTCCAGAGTTGTATGTATGAGATTTGGCCCTGTGCAGTCTGAAGATTTTACTACAATGATAGCAAAGAATAAAAGCCCAAGCCTCCTTTTCATTCTTCCTTTCCTTGTGTAGTCTGTTGCAGGCAGTCTTTCTCATATGTGGTGTGCAGAGTTGGAAAAGGAAGTCCCAGTGGCCTGTGACTTTCCAGTCACCAGGACTTCTGGTACTGTTTTCATCTCCATCTTTTCTTGGTGTCTTGGGGCTTAGTCGCAGAATGCAGAGATATGTCTATTTCTGTAATGCAAATCTCCCTTGTTCTCTTTTCTTTTTGGAGTTCTTTGATCTGGCCTCTCAGATGTTTTTCTGCAACATTTTACACCTATATTCTGTACATGCCCTGGTGCTGGGAGGATTTCTCTCTCTCTCTCTCTCTCTCTCTCTCTCTCTCTCTCTCTCTCTCTCTTTCTCTTCAGACAATTTAGCCTTTATTTTTGAAAATAATTCTATAGATATCATTTTGTTTCATGAAACTAAAGTCAGGCAATAAACAAACCACACAAATTTCTCTTCATCATGCTAACTGCATCTTGGGTGAGGGTGAGGTTTGGATGCCAACCCTAGGGACACCAAACTTGAGGTCATCCATGACACCCAGGGCCTTAGTGAAGGTCTTGAAGCTGTCTCTGCTAGTATATTGTACCCACACCTTCCCCATCTCCTTCTGGTCATTAGTCCTCACTTTCTCCACTTGTAGCTGGAGGGAACCATAGACATGGACAAGGAAATTCCGTCATAGCAATTCCGATGCAGGCATGGCAAGTCCAGCTGGGTGAAGGACACGAACTCCTGGGTCAGCTTGATGAACTTAAGATACTGCTCACACCCTTATGGCCAAAGGTCATCGTTCTTGAAATTTCTGCATGAATACAGGCCCTCCCCTTCCACTGTTTGGGCATGTGCATCCAGTCGTCCCCGAAGGCCTTGGGTCACTTGAGCTCCAGTTCTGCCCACAGCTCAGCCAAGAGCGGTCAGCCAAGGCCAGGAAAAAGTCTGTTCTACAGAGCAGCTCAGGTTTGCTTGAGTCCATCATCTGCTCCTTGCCATTGTCATTCCAAGCAGACACACACCACAGGGAGGGGTCTGTTCTCAGCATTGGGTAGGCGGCCTGGAAGTACTCAAAAAAGTGTGATGCCACCTCAAGATCATCCTCCACTTCCACAGCTGCCGGGTACTTGAACTTGTTGAAGATCTGGCCCAGGGCCTAGCAGTAGTGCCTAGCGATCTTGTAGTAACCCTAGAATGTGCGGTAGTAGGGCGGCACAGCAATGTTACTCATGTCTGGCTGCCAGATATGTGTAACTGCACTGCTGTAGGAAGCAGTGACCTGTGCTGACTCCTCGTTTCCATGGTCTGGGCTGTCAATGATGGTGAAATATTCAGCTGAGGGCCGATAGTGCAACAACTTCTCCAAGTAGTGCCGGGTAGTGCTCTTGTCACAGGCAATGACCAGCATGGGGATCATGAATGGTGAGGGGGTCGCAAGCACACGGGGCCAGGCTGGAGTAGCCACAGTGGGCACTTTCCACCTCTGGCTCCACAAAGCATGATGCTCCCTGATTTGCTGCAATAGTCCCCGTTGCCACTCCATCTCCACCTCAGTGTCCTCAGCTAGGCAGGGTGAGGCTGGCAGGGTCATCATCAATAACACTGTCTGAGGAATGCCTGCCAGGTGCTGGGTATGTCCAGAAGAAGAGTCCACGAAAATAATAGCACCCTAAAGCACAGACTGATTCTTCAGGGCAGACAAGGGGAGGGCTCGAGCCTGACTTTGGCTTACCTGGCTCACTTCCCCAGTGTAAGGGTTTATTCTTCTGGGCTGGGAATAAGAAGAAGCCATGTACCAGAATCTCCCAACTCTCCTCCACTGCAACCAGGTTCGCCCTGGACCAGGTGATACTCAGTGCTGGTGCAGCTGCATCCCCTCTGGCCAACTTTCCTGAGGCACCTACCAGGCCCTCTCTGTGGGGATTTCTTACAGTTAAATTCCTGGTTAGTGTTAAGTTGCACAACACCAAGAATTCTACACTGGATCATTTTCACAAAATTTCTAAATTTAACACAAGGCAATTGTTTTGTTTAGCAGTCTCTCCTTTATTTTGAAGACAGATGGTCTTTCTATCTGAAAGAGGGCTTAATGATCTTGAGTTAATCTCATTTAATTATTCTGTGATTGACATTAATCGTATATTTTATAAGCACAAAAACTGTGTTTAAGTTTTTCAAGAGTAAAGTATATCGATTTTCTCAAATGCTTTGTCTGTTCTAGTTTTATGATTTCATGAACAGAAGGAATTGATACTTATATTAAAAACAAATGTACATATGTTAATGATCAGAAAATTGGGAGTGTCTCAAATTTTTCTTTTGTTGTCTACCCTTTATGGAACTTTGCTTTATATTCTTCTATTCCATTTTTTACATGACGTGTATATGGCATAAGTACACAGGTACAATGGAGGCTAGAAGAAGGTGTGTATCTCCTGGAAATGAAATTATAGGCAGTTGTAAGCTGCCTGATGTGGATACTGGGAGACAAACTTGGTTTCTCTGGAAGAAAAGCAAGCACACTCAGCTACTGAGCAGTAAATAGATATTCTTGGCTTAACTATATGTTCTTGATTAATATAGATATTTGACTAATTTATATCCTCATTTTTTTCTTATTTCCCAGCTATATTTGGTGCTGAAATTTTCTGAGGCATACCCTAAATTTTCAGTTTTGGAAACTACTTTATGAATGAAGACATAAACACAAAATCACTAAAATTCATATATAGAATTCTGGAAATCATTATTTTTATAACAATGAAATTGCTCCAAAATATTTTTAAATGGTATTTCAGCTGAATATATATCTACTATACTCTGCAATAAGAGATTTGTTTGAAAATCTTGATTCCATTTGATAATATTTCTTCCCACCACCTGAATATTCTAGTTATATTTTACAGTTAGGATTGATTGCCCAAAGCTACAGGATTCTTAGATATTATATTGTAATTCATAGTTGAAATCCTAAAAAATGAAAGTTTCAAAGCCAAGGCATTTCTTTGGCTTCTAACATAATGGGTATTCTCCAGGAATCCTTAAGCTTCTGTAGAATCAGAAAATGGAAATCATCCAGTGTGATGAAATCTTTGATAGGAGGATTCTATCTGGTATAAGGCTTCTGTAGTGTATAACCGTCCTACTTCTTTTATCTCACAGGATTGTCAATCCTGGTTTCTTATTCATAGATGAAAGTATTTCTTCTAAAATTCTAGTATTAATTTCCTAGATCAGAGACGAGAAAAATTACTCAGCCGTTGACAACAAAATTGATATTCTTACAAAGAACCACAGTTTTGTTCCCAGGACCCATAATGGGTAACTCATAACTGCTTGTATTTCAAATTTCAGGGCATCCAATGCCTTATTCTGGTCTTCAGGGTCTTCATATATACAACAATAAATTTGTATTAAAGAGTCATATCTCAGGGATATTTTAAAATCACAGTAACTGCATATAATTCTTCAGATCATTTATGGTTTATATAGGAATAAAAACTTGAACTAACCCAGTCACAAAAAGAGGAACATGGTATGTACTCACTCACATATAGATTTTAGACCTAGGGCAAAGGATCACCAGCCTATAATTCATACCACCATAGGAACTAGGATAGAAGGTGTATTCCAAGATATTCATATAAAGTCCCTCACAGAAGGGGGAAGGGACAAGTCCCCCAGAGCACATGGGAAGTGAGGAGGCAGTGAATGGAGAGAGAATTAGTAGAAAGAGAAGGGGAGGAGAGGAAAGCACGTGCAACTAGGAAGATTGAGTCAGGGTAGGAATAGAAGACGGGAGAGAGAGAGAGATAAAAGAGGGAGCCACTGAACATTAATATAGGTATAGAGACCTACAAGACAATTAACAATTTGAGCAACATTGGGAAGGCTACCACAAATGCCCTTCCCGGATAGTGAGATCAACAAATAACTTATCCACCATCATGGAGCCCTCATCTAGTACCCTTTGGGAACAGAAGCAAACACCCATACCTAAACACTGAGTCTAACTAGAATCCAGATGTAGAGAGAGAGAGAGGACAAGACCAGGTTGCAGAAACACATAGAGACAGCTGACCTGAACAAGGAGGACCCAGCCTGGTAAATGGGAAACCAATATGGGACTGACTCAGGCCCCCCTGAATATGGGTCTCAGCCAGAAGGACTGAGAAGTCTAAGGGACTTCAGACAATGGAATCAGGCTGTGCACAAAAGGACCCTGCAGACACATCCCCCATGGAGGGATACTCCCTTAACCTAGAGAGAGGAGAGAAATCCCAGTCCCTACTTCAAATGACTTAACAGATTTACATGACCCTACCTGGATGGCATTGCCCTACATGTGGAATTGGGGTGGGGTGATGGGAGGAGAGGGTGATCAGGGTGCATGTAAGGGGGCAGAGAGGGTATGTGGGAGGGAGGAAAGGAGGGATGGAGACAGAACTGGGATCAACATGTAAAATAAAAAAAAAATAATAAATAAATTAAAAAAAAACTTGAACTGCTAGCCCTATGTGAAAACCTGATTTTGATAAAAAAAAAAAAAATATTCTAAATTTTAGATTCCTGCTGCTCCTGTGTCCTGTCCCCTTCGAGAGCACTCTTGGAGCTCTGATACACCCACAGCGGGCCTGCTCCCCCTACCCTGTGCCCTACCCTGCCCACTGTCCCTCTGCTCTGGTTGAGCACTGGGACACAGGGTGGAGCCAACAGTCCACCCTACTTCCAGGACTTCTCGGAACAACTCTGAACAAAGGAGACTTGCCTATCCACTCAAGATCCTTGACCCCCAAAGCAGGGACACTGCTAAAGAAAGAGGCCTCAGCTGGAGAGTGCCAGTTACAAGTGAGATCTGACTATTGTGAACAAACTTCCCAAGTAACACCTTGGCCTTTGTCCTCTTCTGCCAGCCATTGGCTAGAGGTGAGTCTGGGCCCAATTGGGGCGGCCTCTCTCCTACAACTCCGCCCCCCCCCACTGAACTCCCTGGGTTGGCCCCCGATCCCGCTGTTCCTGTGTTCTGTCCCCATTGAGAGCACCCTTGGAGCTCTGATATACCTCCACCCATCGCGACCATGAGCCTGCCCCCCCTACCCTGTGCCCTACCCTGCCCACTGTACTGCCTCTCTGGTTGAGCACTGGGACAGAGAGTGGGGACAACAGTCCACCCTACTTCCAGGACTTCTCAGAACAACTCTGAAAAAAGGAGAACTGTCTATCCACACAGGGCCACCCATAATTTCCACCTGCTTGTTCTCTAACCTCACCTCCGTCCTCTGCTTTAGTCCTGGGCCCCCCCAGAGATCCGCCTATCTCTGCGGGTCCACTATGAGTTCCTGCTGCTGGCAAGATCCTTGACCCCCAAAGCAGGGCCTCTGCTAAAGAAAGAGGCCTCAGCTGGAGAGTGCCAGTTTCCAGTGAGATCTAATTATCCTGCAGAAACTTCCCAAGTATCAGCTCAGCCTATGTCCTCTTCTGCCAGCCATTGGCTAGAGAGCAACTCTGAACAAAGGAGACCTGCTTATCCACCCAGGACCAGGAGTAATTTCCACCTGCCTGGTCTCTGACCCCAGACCTCTGCTGGAGCCCTGGGCCCCTCCCAGAGACCCACCTATCTGTGCAGGACCACTCTGAGTTTCTGCAGGCATCTTCTACTGGAACCTCATCAATGACACCATCCCTGGGTCCCTGTCTGTGAAGAGACATCCTATAGAGCTTGGACCACCCAGAGCTACAGATATTGAATCTCTGGCCCACATAAGCCCACCGGGGAGGTACCATAGAGAGAGGAGGAGACCCCACCAACACCTACTGGAAGAAGCTATGGGAAGACGGCAATACAAGAAAACACCAACAACAGAAAGACAAGCACAACACCACCAGAATCTAGGGAATCTACACCAACTATAACAGAACACAACAACAAAGCAGAAAAGCAGAAGGGAATGACTTAAAAATTACCATAATAAAAATGTAGAGACCCTCAAAGAAGATGTGAGAAAATCCCTTAAAGAAATGGAGGAAAAAACAAACAAAAAAGTGGAAGTAATGAATAAATTCCTTAAGTATATTAAAGAAAGTACAAAAAGCCAAGAAAAAACTAGGAAGAAGGTGAAGAAAATGGTTCAAGACTTGAAAACTGAAATAGAGAAAATAAAGCCAACAAAAACTACAGGAATGCTGGAAATAGAAAAACTGGGCAAACAATCAGGAACTACAGATGCAAGCATAACCAACATAATTCAAGAGATGGAAGAGAGAATCTCAGGCACAGAAGATAAACTAGAAGAAATAGATTCATCAAACAAAGAAAATCATAAATCTAACAAATCCTTAACAAAAAACATCCAGGAAATGTGGGACACTGTGAAAAGGCCAAACCTAAGAATAATATGCATAGAGGAAGGTGAGGAAGCCCAGCTCAAAGGTGCAGAAAGCATATTCAACAAAATCATCGAGGAAAGCTTTCCCAATCTGAAGAAGGACATACCTATGAAAGTACAAGAAGTATACCGAACACCAAATAGGCTGGACCAAAGAAAAAAGACCCCTCAACATATAATCATCAAAATACCTAGCATACAGAATAAAGAGAGAATATTAAGAGCAGTGAAAGAAAAAGGACAGCTAATTAAAACTCAAAGTTCATATAAATCCTCTCACACTTATAGTGGGAGACTTCAATACACCACTCTCAACACTAGACAGGACTACAAATCAGAAACTTAACAAAGACACAAAAGAACTAACAGAAGATATGTATCAACTGGGTTTAAGAGCCATCTATAGAACATTCCATCCAAAAACAAAAGAATATACCTTCTTCTCTGCTCCACATGAAACCTTCTCTAAAATCGACCACATACTAGGTGGCATAACAAACCTCAACAAAAGAATAGCACCTTATCAGATCACCGTGCTTTAGAATTGGAATTCAACAACAACACAAATAGCAGAAAACATGCAAACTCATGGAAACTGAACAATGTGCAATTGCACCACTCCTGGGTCAAAGAAGAAATAAAGAAAGAAATTAAAGGCTTTCTAATATTCAACGAGAATGAGGATACAACATACCCGAACTTATGGGAAACCTTGAAAGCTGCGCCAAGAGGGAAGTTCATTGCACAAAGTTCCCATATGAAGAAAACAGAGGATAGTCACATAAGAGAATTAACAGCACAACTGAAAGCTTTATAACAGAGAGAAGCAAATTCACCAGGTAGGAGTAGACTCCAGGAAATAATCAACTTGAGGGCTGAAATCAACAAATAGAAACCAGGAAAACAATACAAAAAAAAAAAATCAATGCAACGAAGAGTTGGTTTTTTGAGAAAATCAACAAGATAGACAAACCTTTATCCAAATTAATGAAAAAGCAGAGAGAGAACATGCAAATTAACAAAATCAGAAACAAAAAGGGGAACATAACAATGGACACAGAGGAAATCCAGACAATTTTCAGGTCATATTTTGAAAATCTGTAATCCATAAAAATTGAAAATTCAAAGGAAATGGACAAATTTCTGGATAACTATCCCTTACCAAAATTAAATCAAGAACAGACACACAACGTAAATAGACCTATAACCCGCAATGATATAGAAGCAGTCATCAAAGCCTTCCAACCAAAAGAAGTCCAGGGCCAGATGGATTCAGTACAGAATTCTACCAGACATTCAATGATGAACTAATACCACTACTCTTCAAACTGTTCCACAAAATAGAAACAGAAGGTTCATTGCCAAACTCTTTTTTGAGGCCACAATAACCTTGGTACTCAAGCCTCACAAAGACACAACTAACAAAGAAAACTACAGACCAATATCCCTGATGAACATTGATGCAAAAATAATAAAATACTGGCAAACCGAATTCAAGAATACATAGAGAAATCATCCACCATGACCAAGTAGGCTTCATCCCTCGATTGCAGGGATGGTTTTACATATGAAAATCTATCAACGTGATCCACCATATGAAGAAACAGAAAAAAAAAAACATATGATTATCTCCCTAGACGTTGAGAAAGCCATCGACAAAATTCAACACCATTTATTATAAAGCTCTTGGAGAGGTCAGGGATAAAAGGAACATACCTAAACATAATAAGAGCAATATACAGCAAACCAACTGTCTATATCAAACTGAGTGGAGATAAACTTAAGCCAATTCCTCTAAAATCAGGAACAAGACAAGGCTGCCTCTCTCTCCAAATCTCTTCAATATTGTAGTGGAAGTTCTAGCTAAAGCTATAATATAACAAAAGGAGATCAAGGGCATCAAAATTGGAAAGGAAGAAGTCAAACTGTCTCTATTTGCAGATGATATGATAGTTTACATAAGCGACCCAAAACCTCTACCAGGGAACTTCGACAGCTGATAAACATCTTCAGCAAACTAGCAGGATACAAGATAAACACAAAAAAATAAGTACCACTACTTTTTTCAGACAACAAAGAGACAGAGAAAGTAATCAGGGAAACGTCACCCTTTACAATAGCCACAAGCAACATAAAGTATCTTGGTGTAACGCTTACCAAGCAAGGAAAAGTTATTTATAATAAGAACTTTGTGGCTCTAAAGAAAGAAATTAAAGCAGATACCAGAAAATGGAAAGATCTCCCATGTTCTTGGATAGGTAGGATTACTATAGTAAAAATGGCAATCTTGCCAAAAGCAATCTACAGATTCAATGCAATTCCCATTAAAATCCCACCACAATTCTTCCATGACCTTGAAAGGATAATAATCAACTTTATATGGAAAAACAAAAGACCCAGGATAGCCAAAACAACCCTATACAATAAAAGAACGTCAGGAGGCATCACCATTCCTGACTTTAAGCTCTACTACAGAGCTACAGTTCTGAAAACAGCCTGGTATTGGCACAAAAATAGACAGGTAGACTACTGGAATTAAATTGAAAATCCTGCTATTAACCCACACGCCTATGAACACCTGATTTTCAACAAAACAGCTAAAATTATACAATGGGGCAAGGACAGCATATTCAACAAATGGTGCTGGCCCAATTGGATGAGGGTGTGTAAAAGCCTGCAGATAGACCCATGTCTGTCACCATGCAAAAAATTCAATTCCAAATGGATCAAAGACCTCAACATCAATCCAGCCACATTGAACCTCTTAGAAGCGAAAGTAGCAGGTACCCTTGATCAAATTGGTATAGGCGACTGCTTCCTGAACATAATACCAGGGGCACAGACACTGAGGAAACAATTAATAAATGGGACCTCTTCAAACTTAGAAGCTTCTGTAAGGCAAAGGACACAGTGGACAAGACCAAATGGCAGCCCACAGAATGGGAAAAGATTTTCACTAATCCTATTTCCGACAAAGGGATGATCTCCAAAATATACAAAGAACTCAAGAAACTAGTCAACAAAACACCAAATAACCCTTTTAAAAAATGGGGTACAGAACTGAAGAAAGAATTCTCAATAGAGGAAATCAAAAAGGCTGAAAGACACTTAAGAAAGTTCTCCACATCCTTACCTATCAGGGAAATGCAAATCAAAACAACTTTGAGATACCATCTTACTCGTGCCAGAATGGCTAAAATTAGAAACACCAATGAGGACTCATGCTGGAGAGGATGTGGAGAAAAGGGAACACTCCTCCACTGCTGGTGGGAGTGCAAACTCATAAAGCCATTTTGGAGATTAATATGGCGGTTACTCAGAAAAATTGGAATTAGTTTACCATAGGACTCGGCAATCCCCCTCTTAGGCATATTCCCAAATTATCCACATCCATGCAACAAGGACATCTGTTCAACTATGTTCATAGCAGCACTATTTGTAATAGAAAGAACCTGGAAGCAACCTATATGCCCCTCAATTGAAGAATGTATAAAGAAGATGTGGCAAATCTACACAATGAAATACTACTCTGCAGAAAAAAAAATAATGGTATATTGAAATTGCAGGCAAGTGGGAGGCACTTGAAGAAACTATCCTGAATGAGGTAAACCAGTCACAAAAAGAGGAACAGAGTATTTACT
The DNA here is from genome assembly GCF_943737965.1 of Phodopus roborovskii. Lineage (NCBI taxonomy): Eukaryota > Metazoa > Chordata > Mammalia > Rodentia > Cricetidae > Phodopus > Phodopus roborovskii. The sequence continues at coordinate 47,989,828 of NW_026126418.1, forward strand.
CACTCATATATGAATTTTAGACCTAGAGCAAATGATGAGCAGCCTATATTTCACACCACCAGAAGAACTAGGATACAAGGTGTATTCTAAGTGATTCATATAAAGTCCCTCACAGAACCAGGAAGGGACAAGTCCCCCAGAACATAGGGGAACTGGGAGGGGGACAGAGAATGGAGAGAGAAGTAGGGGGAAACCAGGGGGAGGAAAGGAAAACATGTGCGACCAGGAAGATTGAGCCTGGTTAGGAATAGAAGACAGGAGAGAGAGAGAGAGAGAGAGAGAGAGAGAGAGAGAGAGAGAGAGAACATAAAAGAGGTGCCAATATTGGTTTGAATATAAAATTGAACACAAAGAAAGGTCTAGAGAACTATAAGACTGCTGCCAACTAACAATTGGAGCATTCCTGGAAAGGCTACCATAAATGCCTTTCCCGGAGATTGAGATCAACAACTAACTTATCCATGGAGCTCTCATCTAATTCCTGTTGGAACCAGGAGCAAACACCCATCTATAAACACTGAGTCAAAGTAGAACCCAGATGCAGATTGAGGGGACAAGACCAGGCTACAGAAACACATAGAGACTGCTTACCTGAACAAGGAGGTGCTAACGGGCCCCCAGACTGATAGTTGGGAAGCCAACATGGGACTGACTCAGGCCCCCCTGAATATGGGTCTCAGCCAGAAGGACTGAGCAGTCTAAGGGAACTCAGACAGTGGAGCCAGGATGTATCCCTGGTGCACAAAAGGGCCTTGTGAACACATCCCCCATGGAGGAATAACTGCCTTAATCTAGAGACAGGAGAGAAGCCCTAGTTCCTACTTCACATGACCTGTCAGATCTACATGACCCCAGGTGGATGACATTCCCCTACATATGGAATTGGGGTGGGAGGATGGGAGGGGTGGGTGGTCAGGGTGCATGTGAGAGGGCAGAGAGGATAAAAGTGAGGAGGGAGAGAAGGATGGGGGGAGGGAAGGAGATGGAACTGGGATCGACATGTAAAATAATAAATTAAATTTAAAAAATGCTTTGACTCCAAAATTTAAGTTCAAGACAAGTTACTATTTTTGTTTCCACAGAAAATGAAAGTTGTGGATTCCTTCCAGACTAATGTGGTTTGATCAAGCCAGACCGCCTGAAATAGAGTACCAGGTGATCCTACATTCAAAACAGCTTGACTATGCAGCCTTGCAGACTACAGTCAGGATTTCTGCATCTTCTTAGAATCCCCCATGACAGTGCCCCTTACCAGCAGGAAGTTGTTTGAAAAGAATGATGCCCAAATTCCCAAATATTGTCTATAAATGTTTGTTTTCATTTAAATAGACTTGGTTTTAAAAAAATTAAAAGAAAATATTCTGAATTTTAAAGATGCAAGTCATGTGAATCTCTATGATACAATAGTACAGTTTTGTTTATCTGTAGTGAAAAAATAATTATCTACCATATAAACAAATATGAGGATCATTGGGGATTCATATGGCAACAAAACTCAGCAATGAAGCAAAGTGTCTTCCAACTTTTAAAACAAGAATTCCAGTAAAGGAGTCACGCTGAAGTGTCAGAAATCCTGTTGCAGAACCTAATGTTAACAATTAATAGGAAATAATATGGGAGAGAAGGAACCCACATTGAAACAATGCTAGCAATGAAGGCATAACCACAGGATGAACCTGGCAAATAGCATTCTATAACAGTGTAAATACATACACAGATATATAGAGGCATTAGAGGACATCATGATCAATGATCTTATCATGAACTACAATTGTAAATAGAAGAGTCAATTTCAGTGATGTTAGAGATTAAGCAGAAGTATGTTTGTGTAAGACAAACAAGGGGTTTTCATGTCTCTCATGTTTAACAAAGCTTAGTTTCTTTGTGCAAGTTTTGGAAATGGCATTAGGGATCATTACACTTTATGTTTAGAAATATTTACATCAAGAAAGTATCTTGACCATGATATTAGTTCTCAAGGTGACAATGATGCTAATAGAATACCTGAATATTTTAGTTATTTTTCTTTACTATGGAAAAATGTGACAAAAATAATAGCTGATCTCTCTTGAGAAATATGGGAACCCTGCATATTTCTCATATTCTTTTTTATTAAAAATATAACATCAATATTAAATGTTCTTCCTAGTATACAGGTACTTAAGAAATGCTTCATATATCTATAGAGAACAATGATATATTTTCCTGCAATTCTAAACTCACACTTTCTTGCAAACCTGAAATTATAATAATCAGGAACTGATTTCCATACATTATAATCAATGGCAGACCTATATGTTTGACACACAATCTATATCAAGAACAGCACAGCTATAAACTAAAAGAATAGCAAGTAGTTGCTAATTCATATTAAATTCCAGATTCTTTGTGACAATCATCATATTAACTGTGGAATCATAGAAGAGTAGAGGTAATCATGGCATAACAATTCTGCATAACCAGGGGAAATGCAGAAAATTGTAAAAGTTATATAATGTAAGAGGCAGATGCACACACATAGTGAGTATATTTAAGTGCATTAGAAATGTAATACAGAGGTAGACATTGATTTTTTTTTTAAAGTAGACAATTGCTTTTAGCAAGTACTAATTAGAACTTTCTTTTGAAAGTAATTTCTGGCCAGTTCTCAAATTTGAGTCAAGAATATCTTCGTCTCCAAGTTGTTAGAGAAGCCAGATATTAGAGGATCATTTTTAGCTGTTCAGGGATCAGTGTGCTGAGTAGGAAGTAAACTGACAGGGCTAGTGATAACCTATACTCTTCAGAGGCATTTAGGAGGATGTTCTTTGTTATAGTTTTGGGACTTCAAGTGCATCCGTTGTAATTATGGAGCTGATGCTTCCATTCTAAGCCATGACTATCTCTATGAGACAGAGGAAAAGCCAAAGTTAAAATTAAATTATACCTGCTTAAAGAGGAAAGATAGAATCATGTTATTTTTGTATATAATTTAACATGTCAGTCCAGATATGCCTGGGAATGGATTCCTTATTTTCAGTTACCTTGTGGGTGTAATAGCATTGTTAAATCTTACATGAAATTTACAGCTGACCTGTCTATAGTATTTTTACATAAACTACAGCCATTTTTTTATTGCTGGTTCTTTGTCCCAGTTGGTTCTGAGGCCCTTGAGCCCTAAATAAACACATAGATGTTATATTAATTATAAAGCTGTTGGCCAATGACTGGGGCTTCTTATGGGCTAGCTCTGTCTTAATTATTAACCTGTTTCTATTAATCTAAGCATTTCCATGTGGTCTTGGCTAACCAGATAATTCCTGGCATGTCTCCTCTTCCCAGTCTCACATGGTGTCTCCATCTGCCTATATTTCTCAGAATTTTCCTCATCTCCTAGTCTCACCCCACCTATATTTCCTGTCTGACCAATCAGTGTTTTATTCATTAACCAATAAGAGAAATCTATCATATATATATATATATATATATATATATATATATATATATATACACACAAACATTTCCCATCAGTTGTTATCATTTGTATTCTTACTTGAGAAGTGACAAAAAGATATTTGAGAACCAATGAAACAAAACAAGACCCCCCCCTCCAAGCCCAGGAATGTCTTGTTACTTCCCAGATGAAACAACTTCACCAGGAGCCAGTGGCCAGTCTTGGGAAATTTTATAAGCACAATAGAGTAACAAGAAATTAATCTTTGAAATTGGTGGTACAACCTCATGTAAATGACCCCACTTATATCACCAAATATTTCTTCATTAATTTATTCAGACTATTCAATAACAATATGTTCCAAACAGCCATTATATCTGAGTAGATTTACATGGGTTCTGCAGATTAAAACTGCAATGTTCATGATTTTGTAGCAAAAGGTTTATCCAGTTATCCAACTCCCCAGACCCCAGATTGCAGAACATGTAAACACAGTAAATGTGTTTGTGCATATCTACAAGAATGCTTGTGCCATTTTTGATTGTGTATATATGTCTGTGTGTTTATCAGGGCTGCAATGGAACAACATAGAAGGCAGAACATGCAAATTCATTAGGTACCAAAGAATAAATCTAAGTATTTTGAAGAATATTGATGAAGAAAACTTAATTTGTCATCATAAATATGTTTAAGCCTTTTATTGACTTTTTCTCTTAGTATCTTTAAAAAAATACACTGTTCTAAAAGAAATTCTTAGATTACTCAGGAAAGCAATATAAGTGAAATAATAGGCTTGAAGGTCTTTATGCAATTCCATGAGGCATATTTTAATGGAATCATAACTAAATGATGATACACAAATTAATTCCTCTTTGTATAAAACTATGTAGCACAAATTAGTCATTCTTTTGTTTAATGAGTTATTATGATCAAAAATTGCTTAGGGATAGACATTTTATTCAAAATGTAAATGACTGTACAACTTTGCACTTCCACCAGTTGGGAGTACAAACTTGCACAGACATTTTGGAGATCAGCATGACAGTTCCTCAAGAAAATGGGGATCAGTTTACCACAGGACCTGGCAATTCCACTCTTAGTCATAGACCCAAATGAACCACATTTATACAACAAAGACAGCTGTTCAAATATGTTCAAGGCAGTAATATTTGTAATAGCAAGAAACTGTCAGCAACCTAGATGCCCCTTAACTGAAGAATGGATGAAGATTATGTGGTACATTCACACAATGGAATACTACTCAGTGGGAAACAAAACAAAGCAACAACAATAACAAAAACAATAGAATCTTGAAATTCACAGGCAAATGGATGGAACTTGAAGAAAACATCCTGAGTGAGGTAACCCAGTCACAAAAAGAGGAACATGATGTGTACTCACTTATACATGGATTTTAGACATAGAGCTAAGGATCACCAGCCTACAATTTACACCGCCAGAGAAGCTAGGAAACAAGGAGGACCCTAAGGGATTCATACAATATCTTCCACAGAAGGGGAAATGGACAAGATCTCCTGAGCATATTGGGTGTGGGGAGGAGGATGGGGAGTGGGTGCAATGAGTGGAGAGGGAGGTAGGAGAAAGAGAAGTGGGGAAAGGAAAGGGTGAGGAGAATATGAGGGACCAGGAGGATTGAGTCGGTGGACGAATAGAAGAGAGCAAGAAAAAAGATACCATAATAGAGGGAGCCATTATAGGTTGGAAGATAAAACTGACACTAGAGAAATGTTCAGAGATCTACAAGGATGACCCCAACTACAATCTAAGCAAAAGTGGAAAGGCTACCTTTCTGAACCATCATCTAGTAGTTGATGAAAAGAGAAGCAGACACCCACAGCTAAACACTGAGCCGAACTCCTGGAATCCAGTTGCAGAGAGGGAAGAGTGATGAGCAAAGGGGTCAAGACCAGGTGACAGAAACCCACAGACAGCTGACCTGAACAAGGCAGAGCTCATGGACACCAGACTGATAGCTGGGACACCAGCATTGGACTGACCCAGACACCCTGTACATGGATCTCAATTAGAAGGCCTGGGCAGTCTATGGGACTTCTGACAGTGGGACCAGGATGTATCCCGGGTTCACAAAAGGACTTTGGGAACACATTGCCCATGGAGGGATACTCCTTTAACCTAGAGATATTAGGGGGGACCTAGGTTCTACTCAAAGGACTTGACAGATTTTGATGATCCCTCCTGGAAGGCCTTACCCTTCCTCTGGAGTAGGTGGCGAATGAGATAGGAGGGGTGTGGGGGTCCATAGGAGGATGGGGGAGTGAGGGAGGGAACTGGGATTGATATGTACAAAAAAGAAAAAAATAATAAATAGTAAACAAAAAAGAAAATATAAATGATTTAGAGGATGAAAAATTCTAATAAGCTTACACACAACAAAAAATAACAGAGTGTAAGATTAACCGGGTAGCTTTTGTTTCTTATGGAAATTTTGTAAACAATATCTACACGTACCTGGTATTGACAGTGTTTGTAAAATCATAAACATGTCATTTTAATGTGGAATAAAGTGTGCATATATTTAAGTTTTAGAAATGCATAGCATGATATGGACTGTACACTAAGAGTCAAAAATGCTTCTATTAAAAGAAACAACTCACCGATGTTGCCTAAAAAAATAATGTGTTCTTAGAGTATGCTGTTTGTTTGTCAGATTTTTGCTTATCAATACTTTTGTTTGGCTTAAGTTAGAACAATGGAGAACATCTAAAGCATCAAATATCCTGCCTTATGGTGAATATGTGTCATTGCAAATTGTTGATAACATGTTTTCTTTATTTCACTTAATAAATTAATTTTCATTTTACATACCAACCCCAGTTCCCACTCCCTCCTCTTCTCCTGACCCCCACCTCTTCCCTTTCCAAACTCCCATCCACTCCTCAGTGGAGTTAAGGCCTTCCTTGGGTAGTCAAAAAAGTCTTTCATACCAAGTTGAGGCAGAACCAGGCTCCTTCTCCTGTGTCAAGGCTTAGCAAGGCATCCAACGAAAGGGAATGGGCTCCAACAAGCTAGGTCATGCAATAGGAATACTGATCCTGCTGTCAAGGCCCCACTGATAGACCCAGGTACACAACTGTCTCCCACATGCAGAGGACATATTTTGGTCATTTGTGTAAGGAGTAAGGAGTAAGATGGTATCTCAGAGACATTTTGTTGTTGTTGTTGCTTTGTTTTATTCTTATTTTACATATGGATCCCAGTTCCCTCTCCATCCCTCCCTCCCTCTCTTCCACCCTCCCATGACTCCTGAACACCCTCCCATCCCATCCCTTGGTCTTCTCCTCCCTCTCTGCATGTGGATTCCAGTTCGGCTCAGTGTTTAGCTATGGGTGTTTGCTTCTCTTTCCATCATCTACTAGACGAGGGCTCTATGATGGTGAATAAGTAAGTTATCAATCTCATTATCAGGGAATGGCATTTATGGTAGCCTTTTCACTGTTGCTCAGATTATAATTTGGGGGTCAGTCTTGTAGTCTCTGTATGTCTCTCTAGAGTCAGTTTTCTCTTGAAAGCTATAATGGCTCCCTCTTTTTTCATTTTATTATTATTATTATTATTATTATTATTATTATTATTATTATTTTCCATGTCAATGCCAGTTCCCTCTCCCTCCTTCCCTCCCTCCATCTTACCCTCTCTTCCCCCTCACATGCACCCTGATCACCCTCCCCTCCCATCACCCCACCCCAATTCCATATGGAGGGCAATGCCATCCAGGTGGGGTTATGTAAATCTGTTAAGTCATTTGAAGTAGGGACTAGGATTTCTCTCCTCTCTCTAGTATCCCTCCAAGGGGGATGTGTCTGCAGGGTCCTTTTGTGCAACAGGAATACAATCTGATTCCATTGTCTGAAGTCCCTTAGACTTCTCAGTCCTTCTGGCTGAGACCCATATTCGGGGGGGGGGTGGCTGAGTCAGTCCCATGCTGGATTCCCAGCTATCAGTCTGGGGGCCCGAAGCTCCTTCTTGTTCAAGTCAGCTGTGTCTATGTGTTTCTGTAACCTGGTCTTGTCCTCTCCCTCTACATTTGTATTCTAGTTCGACTCAGTGTTTAGTTATGGATGTTTGCTTCTGTTTCTGGATAGTGAGATCAACAACTAACTTATCCACCATCAGGGTGGATAAGAGGCTCCCTCTTTTATAGTATCTCTAGCTTTCTCTTTTTCTCTTGTCTATTCCTTCCCTGACTCATTCTTCCTAGTCCCACCTGTTCTCCTCCCCTTCCCTTTCTCCTGGCCCCCTCTTCACTCACTGCCCCCACATTCCCAAAATGCTCAGGAGATCTTGTCCTCTGAGGGACCTTGTATGAATCTCTTAGAATCCTCCTTGTATTCTAGTTTATCAGTCGGTGTGAATTATAGGCTGGTGATCCTTTGCTCCATGTCTAAAATCTATATATGAGTGAATACATATCATGTTCCTCTTTTTGTGATTGGGTTACCTCATTCAGGATGGTTTCTTCAAGTTCCTTCCATTTGTCTCATAATTTCAAGACTGAATTGTTTTTTTTCCACAAAGTAGTATTCCACTGTGTAAATGTGCCACATCTTCTTTATCCATTCTTCAGTTGAGGGGCATCTAGGTTGCTTCTAGTTTCTTGCTATTAAAAATAATGCTGCTATGATTTGCATCTCGCTGATGGCTAAGGATGATGAGTTATTCAATTACTTTTTGGCCATTTGAATTTCTTCCATTTAGAATTCTCTGTTTAGATATGCACCCTAATTTTTAATTGGATTTTTACTATTTTAGTATCTAGTTTCTTGAGTTCTTTGTATGTTTTGGATATCAGCACTCTGTCAGATGTTGGGTTGGTGAGGATCTTTTCTCATTCCATACACTGCTCTTTTGTCTTATTGACTTTATCTTTTGCATTTACAGAAGTTTTTCATTATTAGGAGGTTCCATTTATTGATTGTTGCTCTCCGTTTCTGTGCTACTGGTGTTATATTTAGGAAGTGGTCTCCTGTGATGATGAATTCAAGGTTACTTTCCACTATCTCTTCTATCACGTTCAATGTAATTATATTTATGTGAAGGTCTTCGATCCATTTGAACTTGAGTTTCACACATGGCAATGGATATGGATCTATGTTTATGTTATGCAAGCACAATTTTCAACATCTCTTTGTTCTTCTGCACATTTAATGTTTGGATTGTTGCATGCTATAACAATTTGTTTCCCTGGTCCTGTCTATTTGGTATTAAAAAGTTCTAAATTTGGTAACATATATATCCATATTTACACCACCATTTTTCAAATTTTGGGGGATATTTAGAAAAGAGCCTTTACTTTTCATTTTGTGGGAGCATATACTGGTTGTATAACTAAAACATATCAAGATAGAAATTACTACCTCTATCGTTATTTGAGTAAATTAATCTAATATTGAATAGGAATGTTTTATGCCAAATACTATGTTTTGGTCATTTAAAAAGCACAAGTTTTCTGGTATAAACCACAATGTATTTAAAATATAAACACTTTTCTCCAGAACTATTTGAAGGAATGATATTTACTCTTGTAACTAGTCAATGTATTGTTTCCATAAACTGCCATCTGATAAAATTGGTTGCAAAACATTATCAGAGAAATCTTGAAGGGCAGTTGTGATTGATCATTAAATTTTGGGTTCACATGTCCTCGTAACTTACTCTCATTCCATTGTATTCCCAAACAAGTATACAAAAAAGAGAAAGGTAAAATATAAGAAAGAAAAAAAAAAAAAAAAAACTAGAAGGATATAGGATAAAAGAGTGACAATATAAAGGATAATTTTGTGTCAGGGAAGAGATCATCCAAGTGATTAACCCTGAAAGCATGCATGCAAAAGACATTATATAGACTGAACAGGTTATAATTAGAAAAATATATGTATATTCAAATACAGATGTGCATGCAGTAACAATTAATTAAAATAGAGGCCATGCATTTGAAAGAGAACAAGAAAGATGTATGGGTAATGTAGAGGGAGGAAATGGAAGGGATAGATATTGTAATTATAATCTCATAGTTAAAAAATTTAAAAATCTCAAATTTGTTTTGATTTGCATTTCCCTAATGGGTAAGGAAGATGAACAATTTCTTAAGTGCCTTTTGGCTATTTGAGATTCCTTTGTTGATAATTCTCTACTTAGATATGTACCCTAGTTTTTAATTAGATTATTTGGTGTTTTGATTATTGTCTTCTTGAGTTCTTTGTATATTTTGGATATCAGCCCTCTGTCAGATGTAGGGTTGGTGAAGAGCTTTTCCTATTCTGTAGGTTACCATTTTGTCTTGTTGACTGTGACCTTTGCCTTACTGATGCTTCTCAGTTTATGAAGGTCCCACTTGTTAATTGTCCATCTCAGTGTCTATGCTGTTGTGTTATTATGTTAATGAAGTAGTTTCCTGTGCCAATGCATTCAAGGGTGCTTCCCACTTTCTCTTGTAAGACTTCAGTGTTGTTTGATTTATGTTGAGGTTTTTGATTCACTTGGACAACAAAGACCCAATAATTCCACTCTTAGGCATATAGCCAATTGATGCATATTCATATTATAAAGACATCTCTTCAAATATGTTCATAGCAGCAGCAATATTTGTAATAGCCAGGACCTGCAAGCAACCTAGACTCCCCTCAACCAAAGAATGGAAAAATAAAATGTGGTGCAAGTACATGATGGAGTGCTACTCTGAAGTAAAAAATAATGACATCTTGAACTTCACAGGCAAATGGATGGAGCTAGAAAACACCACTCTTTTATGAGCACTTTCCTGCCAGGTTTCAGGGTCCCATCAGTCCCAAAATAACATAGAGAGACTCTTAGTTATAAAGCTGTTGGCCAATGACTAAAGCTTCTTATTTGCTAGCTCTATCTTAGCTATTACTTCATTTCTATCAATTTAAGTGTTCCTACATGGTCTTACCAGAGAAATAGAGTCTGGACCTCTTATTCCTCTCAAGACCTACATAGTGACCCCTCTCTACTCCATTTCTCAGAATCCTCCTTGTCTCCTAGTCCTGCCTATCTTTCTTTCCTATTGGCCAACAGGGCTTTATTCATCAACCAATAAGAGAAATATATTTACAGAATAAAAATTTTCTGTCTAAAATAAAAAGAAGGGTTTTAACTTTAACATAGTAAAATATATAACAAAATAGTTATCAAATAAGAACTACAGTTAACAATATTTAGTCCTTTAACATTTAACAATATTTAAAGAAAATATTCCATAATCTATCCTATACCTATGAATCTTAAGTCTTATATATAACTTATCTTTAATCCTAACTAAGGAAAACTACAACCATAACTATCTGTCTTCAACTCCATGGAAGACCACAAATGGATTATATATATATATATATATATATATATATATATATATATATATATATATCTGAAATGGCAGCTTCGGCCCACAGTGTATCTGGCAGACTTCTCAGGAAAGCAGGAAATTTCAAACTATCCCACCTATGTTGGCAGTTTGACAGTCACTTTTCTCTGTGTCCTGTATACTGTCTGGCAGACTCTTCCATGAAGCAAGAACCCTGTAGCAATGTCCATCTTGTTTCAGCAGTCATTTTCTGTGGGTCCTTCACATACAGTTTATGCAACATAAACTCAAACAGTTCAGACAATAGCAGTATCTTGCCCAAATTGCTAGTTTTGCCAATTGGAAGTAAACTCTATATCAAGTTTCCTCAATATCCTTCTCCCTCTCTTATGCAGGTAATGCTGCCAGGATCATTTATATCTCACTGTCAAGAAAAACCCTAAACCATTTTAAATGCCATATTCTGTAGGTCTTTGAAAGTTTTAAAGAATGCCTATCCATTTGAATTAGTTCTCTTTATATCTATAAAAACCTAACAAACCCAATTATAAGTTTTGACTATTATAGGTAACTAATAATATGTATTTAATTATACTTTACATTTTTTAATGAGCTATGAAAACACAATACCTAAACAAAAAGAGACTTATCACAAAATTGACCTTAAATTTGTATCAATAAATGAAAATATATTCCAAAAAAGTATTTATATACCATAATCCCCTTTTTACCTTTAAAAAGAGAATAGTTTTGATCATTAACCATTTATAACCAACCCAATTTAAATGAAAACAAACATTTATAGACAATATTTGGGAATTTGGGCATCATTTTTTCCAAACTGCTTCCTGGTGGATGAGATTGCAGTAATGCAATGGGAATCCTAAGAAGATGCAGAAATCCTGGCTGTAGTCTGCAAGGGTGCCTTGTTTCAGCTGTTTAGAATGTTGGATCACCTGTGACACTGCTTCAAGGAGTCTTGCTTCACCAAACCATATTAGTCTGAAAAGAATCCACAGCTGCTCATTTTCTGTGGAGACAGAAATTAAATCTCTTTTCCAAAGTAACATATCCCTTTACTTAAAATTTAAAGTCAAGGCAGTTTTAAAACATAATTTGAATTAATCTAGCAGAATTTCTTTTAGCAGTTGTTGCTATTTCCTCAGCAAACAATTCAAAGATATTACAATGGCATAGAGTATCCAGACTCTCTGTGTATTTTCCATCTTTATGTGGCTTTTTTATTACTCCATTTCTTTTACTTTTAATTAATTAATTTTTTTTTAGACAGGGTTTCTCTGTGTATATTTGGCTGACCTAGGATTCACTCTATACACCAGCCTGGCCTTAAAATCACAGAGATCAGTTTGCCTTTGTCTCCCACATGCTCGAAATAAGGTGTTTGCCATTACAACTAGCTATTATCTTTCTTTTTCTTTGTTCAAACCACTTTATCCTGGTTCTTTTTCTCTCCCAAGCCTATGTATATTTTAAAACACACTGTAAACCTTTAAAAGTTTTTCATCTTAATCTGCCTTTACTGTAAATCTTTATCTTTTTCTGGCCATGGGAGTCTTTTATCTGCTAGACAACATTGATAAAATTAAAGCTGCAGCTCTTTTAGCCAGGTGTTCTTGCACACCATTTAATTGTTAGCAGGGCCTCTTAAAAGAGCCCTTTGGTGTTTTTTGCTGAGTCAGGAAATCTCCCTTAAAGGAGCCAAGCAAGTCTTTGCTTGACTCTAGCAAAACAGAGTCCAATTGAGAAAAATGCTACCAAGAAGACTTGATTGTCTATGTTCTTTTGTTTCTAAAATCCCGTCTTAAGATTTTATCAAATTCTAAGTAGAAGTTCTTAGTACCCACATTGTAGGAGACATTCTGTTATGGACTCTTTCCTGTCAGCATAATTCCAGAGTAGCATCAGTCTCAAAATAACACACAGACTTTATTAATTATAAAGCTGTTTGCCAATGGCTAGAGCTTCTTATTGGCTAGCTCTGTCTTAGCTATTAACTCATTTCTATCAATCTAAGTGTTCCTACTTGTTCTTACCAATAAGAGAAACATGTTAACAGAATGACATCTCCCATCACCATCCTGAGTGAGGTAACCCAGAAACAGAAAGACACATATGGTATGTACTCACTCATAAGTATATATTAAGCATAGAGCAAAGGACAACCTTCTTACAATGCACAACTCCAGAGAAACTAGGAAACAAGGAGGGCCCTATGAGAAACATACATGGACTCCCTGAGAAGGAGAAAGGGATAAGATCTGAGCAAATTGGGTGCATGTTGAAGTGGAGATGGAGGTAGGAGAAAGAAGAGGGGAGAAGAGGAGGCAGGAGGAGAACATGAGGGATCAGGAAGGTCTAGTTGGGGGAAGAACAGAGAAGGAGAGCAATGAAAGAGATACCTTGATAGAGGGAGCTATTATGGGCTTAACAAGAAACCTAACACTAGATAAATTCCCAGGAATCCACAAAGATGACCCCAAGGAAGAATCTAAGCAATTATAGAGAGGCTACTTTAAATGCCCCTATAATGAGATTGATGACTACCTAAAATGCCATCATAGAGCCTTCATCCAGTAGCTGATAGAAGCAGAAGCAGAGATTAACAATTAAATACTGAGCCAAACTCCCAGAACCCATTTGTAGAGAGTGAGGAGTGATGAGCGAAGAGATCAAGAACAGGCTGGGAAAACCCACAGAAACAGTTGACCTGAGGAAATAGGAGCTTCAGTCCCCACTATGACAGCTGGGCAACCAGCATAAGACTAAACTAGGCCTCCTGGACATAAGTGTCAGTTGGGGGTGTTGGGCAGTTTATGGTGTCACTTGAAGTAGAACCAGTATTTATTCCTATTGCATGAATGGGCTTTTTGGAGCCAATTCCCTATGGAGAGATACTCTCTCAGCCTAGAAACAGGGTCTGGTACGGCCTAGGTCTTGCCCCAAATGATGTAACAGACTTTGATGGTCACCTGTGGGAGGTCTCACCCTCTCTGAGGAGTTGATGGGGAATGGAATGGCAAGGTAGTGGGGGGAATAGGATGACAGGAGGGAGAAAGAACTGGATGGTGTGTAAGATAAGACAATTTTTATTTAATTAAAAATAGTTTTTAATTTTTTTTTACACATCAATCCCAGTTCCCTCTCCCTCCCTCTTTCCATCATAAAATCAAACAGTTTTTTTTCTGAGTATCCAAACTAATAATTTACAGCCCTTATGCTCAGCCACCCCAATGATTTATAAGCAATTCTATATTCTATATTTGGAAGCCAATATTACCCAGGAGTGCTTATTGTAGAAAGAATAAGTTGAAAAGTAGATATAAATCGCATGTTTATAAGACAAGCATTTATATTGTGAGAGAATTAAGTAATGTCCTTGTAAAGCAAAAACTGATCTGAGGTGTAACTCTTGTTTCTCTGAGACAGGTGGATATGAACCAAAATTCCAAATGTTCCATCTTTTAGTTTCATATCTGTAGAAGAGTCTTCTTTCACACTGTAGACTCAACTTTTTCAAATAAAATGGGTGTATAACTTATCTATTTCAAAATAATTAAATAAAAAGTCAAGTACAGGATTTCTGCCTACAGATTGCAGGGTTTACAGATGGTTTTCTAAATATTAGGTACTTTGAAACCATTTTTAGTTATATTATACATTATTTTATTGATAACTTTGTTCATGAGATCTATACCTATATCATACCTAATCCTCCTCTTCCTGAGTTCCTTCCATTCACCCTCTGAAATAAATTCATGACTTATTCTTGAATCACTATTGAATTACATGCACACACACACACACACACACACACATGCACACCTTATTGAGTCCATTTAGCAGTCCTTATATGTGTGTGTGTCTAGAGATGGTTACTTGGATTTGCAAAGTCTATGCAGGAGACTTTTTCTTAGAGAAAATAAATTACCCATCTCTCAGTAGCTATTGACTACCTATAGCTTTTCAAGTAGGTGTGGGGCATTTTATGTATGTATGTATGACATATATGCATATGAAGTATATGTGTTGTTAATAAGGGTAAACCTGGAATCAAGGGGCAGAATCCATGACTAACTGACTAGAATTAATCATAGAGATTTGGGAGGACCCGGTTTCAGAGAGGTACTGGAAGAGATAGGGAAGGATTTTGAGAGATTGTGTTTTTGTTTTTGTTTTTTTTTTCTGTTGTTGTTGTTTTTTGTTTTGTTTTTTTTTCCTGTAACACAAATAAGAAAACCCAGATACAGATATTAGGGTTCAAGATAAAGATCAGAAGCAAAGCAGCCTGCCATTAGAGAGTTCTCACTTCTACCAGTGTTCTGAAATGAAGTGATCATCCGCTGAACTTCAGATTGTATGTCCAGATTGCATTGTTCTCCATCAAGCCTCAGTAAGGATACACTAAGTTGCTTATGTCCTCTGTTTTTTGTTTGTTTGTTTGTTTGTTTGTTTTTGTTTTTTAAGACTCATTCATTCTTGTGTATCCCAGGGTGGTGGTCTTGGACTCACAGATCCATCTGATTCTGTCTCCTGAATACTGGGATTAAAGGTGTGTGCTACCACTACCCAGCCTCTGTAGATAACTAGTGTGGCTGTGCATACTGATTTCCAATGGCTTTATTAAATCATAAAAAAAAGTATTTCATTAGATTTTCAGTCTGGGAAGGTGGAGAGAATCAGCTAGTTGTTTCTTCTTTGTTGATCTATCAGGTTTGTAGCACAATGATGGGAGATGTCATTCTGTAAATATGTTTCTCTTCTTGGTTAATGAATAAGGCAGTGATGGCCAATAGGAAAGCAACATAGGCAGGACTAGGAGACAAGGATGAGAGAGGAAGGTGTAGGGAGGAGTTTCAATATAGAGGACCTACAGGGTAGTACACCAGGCCCTCTCTCCAGTAAGATGAGACCATGTGGAAATACTTAGGTTAATAGAAATGAGTTATTATTTAAGACAGAGCTAGCCGATAAGAAACCAATAGCAGGCTAACATAAGTATATCTAATAGAGCGTCTCAGTGTTATTTGGGGCTGGCACAGCTGTGGTTCCAGGCAGGTAGAAAACAACTCAATATCAGATTTTGGAGATTTTCTTAATATTAGAACTGATGGAAGATGTCATTTTGTAAATATGTTTCTCTTATTGGTTAATGAATAAAGCACTGTTGGCCAATAGGAAAGCAAGATAGATGGGGCTAGGAGACAAGGAGGGGAGAGGAAGAAGTAGGGAGGAGATCCAAGATGGTGTACATAGAGAGAAGAATGCCAGCCACTCTCTCTGGTAAGATAAGGCCATGTGGAAATACTTAGATTAATTGAAATTGGTTAGTATTTAAGACAGAGATAGCCAATAAGTAACTATTAACTGGCCAACAGCTTTATATCAAATACAGTGTCTCTCTGTGTTATTTGTGGCTGATGCAGCTGTGGAGCCAGACTGGCAGGGAAAAACTACTTATAACATAGAACAATATAGGTAAATGCTTTATGTATATGTTTGTGGGCATGAATGTGTGAACATGTGTAGAACATAGGTGTCAGTTGTTCTATTCATGATCTTATGAGACATCATCTCTTAGTGAAGCTAGGACTCTGTAATTGGTAAGCTGTCTGGCTAAGGATGTCCAGGTATCTGCCTTTCTTTGCCTCATCAACACTTAGCATATAGGTAAGTACCAGTTACGCCTACATTTTTCCATAGGTTCTGGAGGTCTGAATTCATAGAACACATGTAGAGTCATGCCAAGATGCTACTTGAGTAAGTTATACTGATGTGTATAACCATGACTCTTTAACATTTTTACCTCATATTAGGCTTAAATTTCACTTCTTAAATTTCTGTTCTGTTATCCAAACACTAGTTAAGATTTGAAAGATGTTAAAAATACATTTAAAACTGAAAGAAACACATGTAATCTAACTGCAGATATTAACTTCAGCTTCTCCAAAACAAATTCCCCATCCCATTACTAGATTGCTGTGGCCTCACCTCACTCTACCCACATTTCCATGGGATGATGCAGATATTGAAGGAAGGTATCCTGTGGATACCCTCAAACCACTCCTCTAGCCATACCCATTCCTAAGTGTCAGCTCCCAAATCATTCATATATCTTGGAACCACTACTGGTCATACCTATCAGGATTGCAGAAGAATTCCTGCTAAGCAGCATACATCCACTACACTCAACTAAAAACCATGGAAGGTAATAGAAACTAAGGAACACAAATAATCACCAAACAAGATCAGACCAAATAATGCACCTAGAATTACAATCTTCCCAAACACAGATGCCTAGACAATAACATAAAACAATCAGTTATGACCAGGAAAATGTGTCTAAGCAACCCTACCACAGCATGAGAAACCTTAAAACAGACTTTATGAATATGGTAAAAATTTTTATGGTGAAAATGAATAAATCTTTCAAAGAAATTCATGAAAACATAAATAAACAGAGGGTAGGAAATGAATAAAACAGTTTAAGGCCTCACAGTGAAAGTATAATCATTAATGAACACCCAAACTGAAAGAAATCTGGAAATGAGAAATTTAGGAACTCAAACAGGAACTTCAGAGGTGATCCTTACACACAGGATACAAAAGATGGCAGAGAGAATCTCAGGAACTGAAGACAGGATAGAAGAAATTGATTTCTTAGACAAAGAAAATGTTAAATATAAAAATATAATGGCATAGAGCATCCAGAAAATCTCAGAAACTATGACAAGATGAACTCTAAAAATTATAGCAATAAAGGGGAGGGAAAAATCCAAGTCAAAGATACAGAAAGTATTTTCAAAAAAAAAAAATCATAAAAGAAAATCTTCCTAAGCTAAAAAAACACAATAGCTATAAATGTACAAGAAGCAACCAGAATGAGAAATAGACTATACAACAAAAGAAATTCTTTTCTATACTTAATGCTCAAGACACTAAATGTACCACATATTAAAAATGGCAAGAGAAGAAATGGCAATAGTATAAACATATACTATATTCCAATATCACATGTTACAATAACAGCTGATTTTTTAATGGAGACTTTGAAAGCCAGAAGGGCCTGAACAGATGTTCTATATACTCTTAAAAACCACAAACTTCAAAACAGGAAACCATACCCAGAAAAAAGTTCATTCATAATCAATGGAAAAAATAAGACAGTCAATGATAAAACTAAATTTAAGCAATATGTCAACAAATCCATCTCTACACAAGGTGGTAGAAAGTTAAAACTAAATAAATAAACACACACACACAAAAAAAAAACCACAAAGAATAATGGCAGAGCAGCATATAAAAGATAGGAAACACACACCCCACCACCAACATAATAACATGAATCAACACAAAACATGTATTCATATCTCTTAACATCCATAGTGTCAATTCCCTCATAGAACAACAGAGTAATAGAATGAATTTGAGGACAGTATTTATTCTTTTTCTGTATTTAAGAAACACACCTTGATAATGGAAGAAAAATATTCTAAGAAAATGAATCTAAGAAGCAGAATGATATAGCCATTTTAATATATGATGAAACAACAAACTTCAAGTCAAAGAGAAAAACACCACATACTCATCAAAGCAAAACTATAACAAGAGGATATTATAATTCTTAACATCTGTCTAGCAAACACAAAGGCATTTGAGCTCTAGGAAGATACACCAGTGTAGTTTTAATAAGTTTGACCCTCACACATTGATAGTGGGAGATTTCTTTATCGAATTTTCACCAATAGCCAATGAAAACATGCTCAAGCTAACTCATGAATATATCTTCATCTCAGCACTTCATGGAACTTTATAGAAAATTGACTACATATTCCAACACAAATTAATTTTCAACAGATATAAGAAAATTGTAGTAATACCAGGCATCCTAACTGACCACTATGAATTAAAACTGGATATGAATAACAACTGAAAACAGATTTGTATAGTAAAATGGCCATTCTACCAGTACTAATCTACATGTCCAGTACAATCCTCATAAAAAGGACAATTTCCAGCTTCATATGGAAACACACACACACACACACACACACACACACACACACACACGATAGCTAAAATAATCCTGAACAATAAAAACCTGCTGGAAGTCTTACCATTCCCAATTTCAAATTGTTCTTCAAAGTTATAATAAAATAAATGTGTGGTATGGGCCAAAAAGTAGACACACCAATCAATTAAATCACATGAAGACAATGACATAAACATACAACTAGGCACACCTTATTTTTCAAAAGGAGGCAATATATACACACTGGAAGAAATACAGTAAGTTCGATAAACTGGTGCTGGAGAAACTGGATGTGTGCATGTAGAAGAAATAAAAAACACTCTACCTACTCCCCCCACACGTATAAACCTAAGTTCTAAATAATGAAAGATCTCGACATGAAGCTGGATACACTGAACTGATAGGAAAGTGTGGAACAGGCTAGAACTCATTGGCACTGGAGAAGACTTTCTGAACAAAATTCCTTTAGCATTTTAAGGTCAATAATTAATAACTAAGACCTCATTAAATTGAGAAGTTTCTGCTCTGCAAAGGAAACCATCATTCACACAAAGCAGCAGGCACAGAATGGGGAAGGATTCTTACCTATTATACATCTGCTAGAGCACCAATATCCCACATATACAGAACTTAAAATAAGTAGGTATTAACAAAAGAAATAACCCATTTAAAAATGGGGTACAGATAATTCTCCAAAGAGGAAATTCAAATGGCAGATAAACACTTAAGAAATGCTGATCATCCTTAGTCATCAGGGAAATGCATATCAAAATTACTTTTTGATTTCACCTCACACCTGTCAGAATGGCTAAGAGCAGTGAAACAAGTGACAGCTCATACTGATTAGGATGGGGAATAAGAGAAGCTGGTAGGAGTGAAAAATTATACAGCCATATATAAATCAGCATGATGGTTCAGTTGGAAGATGAGGATTGATCTATCACAAGGTCCCAGTTTACCATTCTTATGCATATATCCAAAGATCCTTTCATCTTACCACAGGACACTTTCTCAACTCTGTTCATTGCTTCTTTATTTGTAACAGCCAGAAATTAGAAACAACTTGGATGTCCCTCAACAGAAGAATAAATAAAGAAAATGTGTATTTATACCATAGAATCTTACTCAGCTCTAGAAGAAAATGAAGTCATGAAATTCTCAGGTAAATGAATGAAACTAGAAAAAACCAAAATCTTGCTGAGGGAGGTTACTCAGACCCAGAAAAACAAATATAGTATGGGTTTGCTTCTATGTGGATATTAGCTTTTAAGAAAATGATAACCAAGGTACAATCCAAAAAAACACTTACATTATGAATAAAGTAAAGGACTAGGGGCGGGAGGCTCAGATAGACCTTCCCAGAAAAGGAAATAGAATTGATAGTTATGTATGAATGACAGGGGAACTGGAATGGGAGGATATGATGGAGAAGGGAAAGGAAGAGAAGCAAAAGGGAGAGAACTAAGGGAAAAGACGGCTAAAATTAAGGGTCACTTTTGGGAGCAGTTAAATTGTTGCCTACATAGAGCTTTCATCCTTATATGGTAGCATTCTTTTGTATAGAAAGTTACTCTGCATTTACCAAAGATCAAATAAAACTCCAACTGAGCTACCAATCCTATGATCTACAATAATGCCCTACTACCAAGATAAGCTGGGACAATGGTGGTTTAAAGCTTGTTGGAGTAACATATCAGTATCTATTGGGACTTATAGCATTGAGTTTTAAAGGCTGCTTCATAAGATGGAACCTATTCTGGATACTGCGTGACTGAGAACCTGATACTAGATAGACCAGGGACATAGGACAAGTCCAAACACTACTGTTCTAAAAACAAAACAAAACAAAAAAGAAAAAACAAGCAAACAAACAAACAAACAAAAACTCCAAACATACAAAACATGAAACGAACAATAAATTGATCTGTCCTACTGACAGATCAGTGTCTTTTCAGCCATCTTCAGAGAGGTTTCATTCTGTAGCAGATGAGAACAAACAAAAAGACACAAAGCCAGACATTAGGCACAGAGTAAGAAACCTTGGAATAAGATGTCTCAGACAAATCACTCCCTTCATGATTCAGTAAGCCTTCTGAAAGAGGAAGCAGAGTGTAAGAGGCAGAGGGAACAGAGGAAACCAAGGAAACAATGGTTTTTGAATCTACATAATTGATGCATACATGATCTCACAGACTGAGGCCGAAAAAGCAGGACTTGAATGGGTCTGGGCCAGTTAGAGCTGACAGAAGTGGATACCTGTCCACATCCCTCAACCAGAAACAATCTATAATTGATAACTACTTGCAAATGAAAATGTAATTTTTTTTCCAAGGGAGTCTCACTGGGGATACAAACTATTCTTAAGGGTAGCCTGCATGAGTAGCAGTAGATGACCAATAACAGAAAAATATCTCATGAGCATCTTTTGAGGTTCTTTGTCTCATAATGTTCTGTCAGGACTCTTCCTTTTTTAAATTTAGTTTTATATTTTTAATTTTTATTTTGTAATTATATATATATATATATATACACATATATATATATATATATGAACATAACAATTATGCTTATATATATATTCTCTCTTTTTACTCTACAGGCCCTTTGAATATATATATTCTGGTTTTGTTGTTTTATTGTTTTTTATGATATTCTTGAGTTTATGAATGAGTGGATCTCTTTTGCTTGTGCCATCTCTTGAGTTCTTTTATTGCTGTTGTTTGTTTGGGCTATCTCCAATATGTTAGTTTTTTTCTCTTATTAGATTTTATTTCATTTTATTATTATCCCAAAGAAGCCTGTTTGTGATCTAATGAGAAACAGAAACAGGGTGCATCTGGATGCAGGGGAATTGGGTAAGATTTGGTAAGCATAAAGAGAAGAGACACTTGTAATGAGTATTATTTTTGAGAAAAATATGTTTTCAATAAAATGGGAAAAATGGAACTTAACACAAATAATGCAGACCACTAAGGAAAGTTGAAATTGAAAAATAGTCTTCCCCAGGGAAAAACTCACCAAATTGTTATCCAAAATTAATGTTTGGCAGACTTAGCAGGATGTATTGCTATATTCAGGATGTATTTGTATGTGTGTGTGTGTGTGTGTGTGTGTGTGTGTGTGTGTGTGTGTATAAGAATAACAACAATGAAAAAGGAAGCCATGCATTTGAAAGAGAGCAATGAGGGTAGGGTGGAGTAAATAGAATGATAAATGTTGTAATTATATTCTAAAATAAAATAATTAAAAACATAAAAATGAAAAGGCCTGTGTGTGAATAAGGTCCAGTATGCACATCCCCCTGCCCAAATGAAAAGCTAACCAGCTCTAAAATCCCCTTGCATCCATGAACCCAAATCAAGCCTGTCTTACTTAGGAACTCTCCATGTTATATCTCCCTGAAAACCACTATCAACTTTGGAAAAGTGATTTTTGGCAACCAAATTAATGACTTCTAGATTACCATATCGCAGATATGTGTATGGTCTTCCCTAGTCTCAATTACCCAAGTAAGCAAGGACAGATATTTTTAATTATTTTATCTCCTCTTTTATCCCTTGATCACTGTAGATAGAAACAAAGAATTTTTTTTTTTTTTAAATGTGACCTCCTGAGCCACAGCCAAATCAGCAATTCCCGCTGTGCTCATTCTCTGCTCTGTCTAAATTGAGCACTGGCGCCTGTTACCTTTCCCCTTTCCCTTTCAATATCTTTTACACAGGGTGTAATTTTACTAAAACAGGCCCTTTAATTATACATTGCTTAAAATATTCTCTACTGTGAAATGAGTCCCATGCTACAGCCAGGGAAGCTGTGGGCCTATGAGGTTCTCAAGTTTCCATTATGTGCACAGACCCTGAGAACAGCTGTTAACAAATCTGTCTGTGGTTTTGTATGAAAAGGATCCAGGCTGTGCTCCTGCTGTATTTTCGGTCAGAGAAAGAAATTTGCATTTTGACAGGCTTTGTGGGCAGGGGAAAAGATAGCAGAGGTATAATAACAGCTCAACATGAAAGAGTCAGAGCAACATATTACTAACATTGGAATTCCAATTAAATAACAAGCAGCAAAAGGAAAGCAATCTATAATGTGCATAGTATGAAACCCATTTATTCATGAAACAAATAAATGCACTTTATTTAAAGTAGTGGAAAAAGAGACATGTGCAGTTGAATGGGTCATCAGACTGTTTAAAGTGGTGTCGTGATCAAAGGAGAAAGGTAATATTTTGGAGCATTATTGTCTCTAAGAAAACCTGGAAAGTATATGAAATCTACACAATTCCAAATTATCAAACCTGGTCTAATTTAGAATTGGCTATTTTCTCACATATTTTTAAATTGCAAAACTGCATATACATATGAAAGACCAAAAAGTGAAGTTAAATGAAGGATGGTCTGACCTGAAAAGCTAACCAATATCTGTTCCTTGGAATTTGCTAGCTTCCTCTCACCAGGCCCTGAGATAAGAAGAATTCACACCACCCCTCCTTTCCTGTGAGTCAACAGGTGGTGAATAGGGTCCTTAGGAAACAAAGAGATAGCTGCAACTCCGTTTGGCCAGACAAAATTATTTAGCACATCCTGAGGCCCTAAGGTCTGTTGACCCTAATAGCAGACCATCCGGCCTCCAAGGGTTATGTACTCAATGGACAGAGGGTCCCACCACCTCCCTAAGCTTTTGGGTTTGCCTTTAAAAACACCTGGGCCTGGGGGAGGGGAGTTCTCTGTAGCCTGCATGCTGGAGTAGCCCATTTGCGCAAACGTTTCCTGTTCATTAAAGCCTCTTGCATTTTGCAGCAACTGGACTGGACATTGAGTTCTTGGGGTATCGACCGAACCCGGAAGACTCCTCGTTCTGAGGTTCTTACACATATGAAAATATAGTGTCCCTCAAAACTAAAAACCTCCCTTATGTATGTCTCTTTACAAGCAAAAGTTTCTAACTATCAAAACTTAAACCTACTTGTCCAAAATGGATGTTAGGACACAATTTAGCTAGAGCTACATTTACTCTGTTAATTCACATGCAACATTTTACTTCATTTTTCATTAGAAAATAGATTTATACCTCAAAACATTTTGTAATTCCATAGACAATTTTACCTTGTTTCCTGTGGTGTAGGATCTTTCTGGTTTCTGTGTGTATGTGTGTGTGTGTGTGTGTGTGTGTGTGCGTGCGTGCGTGTGTGTGTGTGTGTGTGTGTGTGTGTGTGTGTGTGTTTCCTTCATCTTTCATATACCTAAGAGCCTTCCTCTGGGATTTTGCTTCTGAATATGACAAAAAGGTAAAAATCTGGATGATGTAGTATGTATGACAGAACTGTATTCTGTACCAGAGCTGAACAAAAGTTAATCTGAAGTACACATTAATGTTTGTCAAAGAAAGTATAAGTTATAACAAAATGTAGCATTTTTCTAAGCCAGAGACTAGGAAAAAGCTGTCTTCCAGAGCTCCACCCATGTCCAAAATCCCTTGTTCCCTTATAAATTAAAATAAAATATTGCTGCCATGGTGCTGGTCACTTTTTATTTAAATAACACTTTTTCATTTAGTTTACATACCAACCAGTTTCCCCTCACTTCTGTTCTTCTGTTCCTTCCCTTTTCAATCTATCCCCTTCCCCATTTACCTCTCCACCACCTTCATTCAGAAATGGACAGGCCTCCCATGGGCTTATACAAAGCAGAGCATATCAAACCAAGACAGAATCTAGCTCCTCCCCTTAAGTCTAGAACAGGCCAGTAATCCAGCCTTGTGGAACAGGTTACCAAAATCCTAGCTAAGTGCCAGAGAGAGATCCTAGTCTTAACTGTTAGAAACCTTACTAAGAGACAAAGCAGAAGGCCTAGGACTGTTATTCCAGATTTCATGAGCTCCCAGAAGCTTAGGTCAGCTGTCTCCCCCTGCTGGTACAATCCTCCCACCCCCTTACATCCACAAGATTCTCAGAGCTCATTGCAGTGTTAATCTGTGAATCACTGTGTTTGCTTCCATCAGTTACTGGATAGGGAATCTCTGATGACAATCAGGGTACTCACCAATCTGTTTACAGTAGTAGGCCAGTTCAGGCACCCTCTCCACCATTGCTAGGTATCTTAGCTGGGGTCATCCTTGTGGGTTTCTGGAGATTTCCCTGGCACCAGGTTTCTCCCTAACATGGAAATGCCTCCACTATCAACCTGTCTCTTTTGTTACTCTCCCTGTCCATCCAGCCCCAACCCATTCCTTCTAGTTACTTCACTTTCCATCCCTCAGTTTACCCAGGAAATATTTTCTACTTCCTCTTCTCAGGGAAATCCATGCATCTCTCTTTGAGCACTCCTTGTTATCTAGCCTGTCTGGGACTAGGGATTGTAGGTTGGTTATTCTATTCTTTACACCTAATAACCATCCATGAGAAAGCACCTGCCATGCTCTTCTTTCTGGGTTTGAGTACCTCACTCAGAATGGTTCTTTTCTAGTTCTATGCATTTGCCTGCAAATTTCATGAGTTCATCAGTTTTTACAGCTGAGTAGTACTCCATGGTGTAAATGTACCACATTTTCCAGGTTCTGGTTACTATGAATAATGCTGCTATGAACATAGTAGAGAAATTTTACTTGTGGTATGATTGAGCATCTTCAGGTATATGCCAAAAATTATAGCTGCGTTTTGAGGTAGATTGAGGTAGATTGAATCCCAATTTTCTGAGAAACCTCCATACCAATTTCCAAAGTGGCAGTACAAGTTTGCAATCCCACCAGCAGTGGAGAAGTTTTCTCCATACTCCACATTCTAACAAAAGCTGCTATCAGTTCTTTTGATCTTAGCCATTCTGACATGTATAAGAAGGTAGCGCCAAGTCATTTTGGTTTGCATTTCCCTGATGACTAAGGATGTTGAATAACTTTTTTATTTTTTTTTAATTATTTTACATAACTAAGTCCATTTAAATGAAAACAAACATTTATAAACAATATTTGGGAATTTGGGCATCGCTCATTCCAAACTACTTCCTGCTGGTAAGGGGCGCTGTCATGGGGGATTCGAAGAAGATTCAGATATCCTGGCTGTAGTCTGCCAGGATGCATTGTGCAGCTGTATTGAATGTACGATCACCTGGTACTCTGTTTCAGGTGGTCTGGCTTGATCAAACCACATTAGTCTGGAAGGAATCCACATCTTTTCTTTTTCTGTGGAAACAAAAATAGAAATCCTTTTCGTCAGTAACTTGTCCTTGAACTTAAATTTTGGAGTCAAAGCATTTTTTTAAATTTAATTTATTATTTTACATGTCAATCACAGTTCCATCTTCCACCCTCCCTCCCTCCCAACCTCCCTCATTCCCTCCATCCTTCCTCCCTCCTTCCCTCCCTTTTACCCTCTCTGCCCTCTCACATGCACCCTAACCACCCTACCATCCCCCATCCCAATTCCATATATAGGGGAATGCCATCCAGTAAGGGTCATGTAAGTCTGACATGTCATGTGAAATAAGGACTAGGGCTTCTCTCCTGCTTGTAGATTAAGGCAGATATCCTTCCATGGGGGATGTGTTCACGAAGTCCTTTTGTGCTCCAGGGATACATCCTGGCTCCACTGTCTGAGGTCCCTTAGATTGCTCAGTCCTTTTGGCTGAGAACCATATTCGGGGGGGGGCGGGGGGCCTGAGTCAGTCCTATGCTGGCTTCCCACCTATCAGTCTGGTGGCCTGTTAGCTACTCCTTGTTCAGGTAAGCTGTCTCTATTTGTTTCTGCCTTTCTTTCTGTTCAATTTTATCTTCAAAAAATATTGGCTCCCTATTTTATGTTCTCACTCTCTCTCTCTAACTCTCTCTCTCTAACTCTCTCTCTCTCTCTCTATCTCTCTGTCTCTCTCTCTTTCCTGTCCTCTATTCATAACCAGGGTAAATCTTCCTGGTCACACATGTTTTACTTTCCTTCCCCTCGTTTTCTCCTACTTCTCTTTCCATTCACTGCCCCCCCCCCACTTCCCCTGAGCTCTGGGGGACTTGTTCATTAACTTTCTGTGAGGGACATTATATGAATCTCTTAGAATACACCTTGTATCCTAGTTCCTCTGGTGGTGTGAATTATAGGCTGCTCGTCCTTTGATCTAGGTCTAAAATCTGTAAATGAGTGAGTACATACTATGTTCCTCTTTTTGTGACTGGGTTACCTCATTCAGGATGGTTTCTTCAAGTGCCATCTACTTGACTGTGAATTTCAATGTAGCATTAGTTTTTTCTACAGAGTAGTATTCCATTGTGTAGATGTGCCACATCTTCATTAACCATTCTTCAACTGAGGGGCATCTAGGTTTCTTCCAGGTTCTTGCTATTACAAATACTGCTGCTATGAACATAGTTGAACAGATGTCTTTGTTGCATGGATGTGGATCCTTTGGGTATATGCCTAAGAGGGGGATTGCTGGGTCCTGAGGTAAACTAATTCCCATTTTCCTGAGGAACCACCATACTGATCTCCAAAATGGCTGTATGAGTTTGCAATCCCACCAGCAGTGGAGGAGTGTTCCCTTTTCTCCACATCCTCTCCAACATCATAGGTGTTTCTAATTTTAGCCATTCTGGCAGGGGTAAGATGGTATCTCAAACTTGTTTTGATATGCATTTCCCTGATAGCTAGGGATGTGGAGCATTTTCTTAAGTGTCTTTTAGCCTATTTGATTTCCTCTATTGAGAATTCTTTCTTCAGTTCTGTACCCCATTTTTTAATAGGGTTATTTGGTGTTTTGTTGACTAGTTTCTTGAGTTCTTTGTATATTTTGGAGATCAGCCCTTTGTCGGATATAGGATTGGTGAAAATCTTTTCCCATTCTGTGGGCTGCCATTTGGTCTTGTCCTCTGTGTCCTTTGCCTTACAGAAGCTTCTAAGTTTGAAGAGGTCCCATTTATTAATTGTTTCTCTCAGTGTCTGTGCCCTGGAGTTATGTTCAGGAAGCGGTCTCATATACAAATTTGTTCAAGGGTACCTCCTACTTTCTCTTCTAAGAGATTCAATGTGGTTGGATTGATGTTGAGGTCTTTGATCCATTTGGACTTGAGTTTTGTGCACTGCGACAGACATGGGTCTATCTGCAATCTTCTACACACCCTCATCCAATTGTGCCAGCACCATTTGTTGAAGAAGCTGTCCTCGCCTCATTGTATAATTTTAGCTGTTTTGTTGAAAATCAGGTCTTCATAGGTGTGTAGGTTAATATCAAAATTTTCATTTAGATTCCATTGGTCTACCTGTCTATTTTTATGCCAATACCAGGTTGTTTTTAGAACTATAGCTCTGTAGTAGAGCTTAAAATCAGGAATGGTGATGCCTCCTGACGTTCCTTTATTGTATAGGGTTGTTTTGGCTATCCTGGGTCTTTTGTTTTTCCATATAAAGTTGATTATTATCCTTTCAAGGTCGGTGAAGAATTGTGGTGGGTTTTTAATGGGGATTGCATTGAATCTGTAGATTGCTTTTGGTAAGATTGCCATTTTTACTATGTTAATCCTACCTATCCAGGAGCATGGGAGATCTTTCCATTTTCTGGTATCTTCTTTAATTTCTTTCTTTAGAGCCACAAAGTTCTTAGTATATAGGTCTTTTACTTGTTTGGTAAGCGTTACACCAAGATACTTTATGTTGCTTGTGGCTATTGTAAAGGGTGATGTTTCTCTGATTTCTTTCTCTGTCTCTTTTTCATCTGAAAAAAGTAGGACTACTGATTTTTTTTGAGTTTATCTTGTACCCTGCTAGTTTGCTGAAGGTATTTCTCAGCTGTAGGAGTTCCCTGGTAGTGTTTTTTTGGGTCGCTTATGTAAACTATCAAATCATCTGCAAATAGAGACAGTTTGACTTCTTTCCAATTTAGATCCCCTTGATCTCCTTTTGTTGTCTTACAGCATTAGCTAGAACGTCTAGTACAATATTGAAGAGATATGGAGAGAGAGGACAGCCTTTTCTTGTTCCTGATTTTAGAGGAATTGGCTTAAGTTTCTCTCCATTCAGTTTGATGTTGGCAGTTTGTTTGCTGTATATTGCTCTTATTATGTTTAGGTATGTTCCTGTTATCCCTGACCTCTCCAATACCTTTATCATGAAAGGGTGTTGAATTTTGTCAAAGGCTTTTTCTGCATCTAGCGCGATAATCAAATGGTGTTGCTTTTTCTGTTTGTTTATCTGCTGGATCAGGTTGATAGATTTTCGTATGTTAAACCATCCCTGCATTCCAGGCATGAAGCCTACTTGGTCATGGTGGATGATTTCTCTGATGTATTCTTGAATTCGGTTTTCCAGTATTTTATTGAGTATTTTTGCATCGATGTTCATCAGGGATATTGGTCTGTAGCTTTCTTAGTTGAGTCTTTGTGAGGCTTGGGTATCAAGGTTATTGTGGCCTCATGAAAAGAGTTTGGCAATGAACCTTCTGTTTATATCTTGTGAAACAGTTTGAGGAGTAGTGGTATTAGTTCTTCCTTGAATGTCTGGTAGAATTCTGGGCTGAATCCATCTGGCCCTGGACTTTGTTTGTTGAAAGGCTTTCGATGACTGCCTCTATTTCATTGTGGTTTATAGGTCTATTTACGTTGTTTGTCTGTTCTTGATTTAATTTTGGTAAGGAATAGTTATCCAAATACTTGTCCATTTCCTTTGAATTTTCAATTTTTGTGGAATACAGATTTTCAAAGTATGACCTGAAAATTGTCTGGATTTCCTCTGTGTCTGTTGTTATGTTCCCCATTTCGTTTCTGATTTTGTTAATTAGCATGTTCTCTCTGATTTTTCATTAATTTGAATAAAGGTTTGTCTATCTTGTTGATTTTCTCAAAAAACCAACTCTTCCTTGCATGGATTTTTTTGTATTGTTTTCCTGGTTTCTATTTGTTGATTTCAGCCCACAAGTTGATTATTTCCTGGAGTCTACTCCTACCTGGTGAATTCGCTTGTCTCTGTTCTAAGGCTTTTAGTTGCGTTATTAATTCTCTTATATGACTATCCTCTGTTTTCTTCATATGGGCACTAAGTGCAATGAACTACCCTCTTGACGCTGCTTTCAAGGTGTCCCATAAGTTTGGGTATGTTGTGTCCTCATTCTCATTGAATATTAGAATGTCCCTAATTTCATTCTTTATTTCTTCTTGACCCAGGAGTGGTGCAATTGCACATTGTTCAGTTTCCATGAGTTTGCATGTTTTCTGCTATTTGTGTTGTTGTTGAATTCCAATTTTAAAGCATGGTGGTCCGATAAGATACAGGGGACTATTCCTATACTCTTGTATCTGTTGAGGTTTGTTATGTCACCTATTACGTGGTCAATTTTAGAGAAGGTTCCATGTGGAGCAGAGAAGAAGTTATATTCTTTTGTCTTTGGATGGAATGTTATATAGATGTCTGTTAACCCAGTTGAGACATAACTGCTGTTAATTCTTTTGTTTCTTTGTTGAGTTTCTGATTTGTGGTCTTGTCTAGTGTTGAAAGTGGTATATTGAAGTCTCCCACTATAAGTGTGTGAGGTTTTTTATGAGCTTTGAGTTTTAATAACGTTTCTTTTACGAATGTGGGTGACTTTGTATTAGGGGCATAGATGTTCAGAACTGAGACTTTGTGTTGATGGATTTCTCCTGAGATGAATATGAAATAACCGTCTTCATCTCTTTTGACTAATTTTGGTTTGAAGTCTAACTTGTTAGATATTAGGATAGCTACGCCTGCTTGCTTCTTATTTCTATTTGATTGGAAAATCTTTTACCTGAGGTAATGTTTATCTTTGAAGCTAAGATGTGTTTCTTGTATGCAGCAGAAGGACAGATTCTATCTTCGTATCCATTCTGATAGCCTGTGTCTTTTTTTAGGTGAGTTAAGACCATTAATGTTGAGGGTGAGTAAGGACCCTTGATTGTTGATGCTTGTTTGATTTAGGTTTGTTCTTGGCAGTGGTATTGTGAACATATTACTTCTGGTTTACCTTTGGTTTCTGGTGTCGTTGGATTATCTGTTGCCTACATTTTTGTGGGTGTAGTTACCTTCCTTGGGTTGGAGTTTTCCTTCCAATACTTTCTGTATTGCTGATTTGTAGATACGTATTGGGAAAATCTGGTTTTGTCATTAAATATCTTGTTCTGTCCATCTATATTGATTGAGAGTTTTGCTGGATATAGTAGCCTAGGCTGGCATCCGTGTTCTCTTAATTCTTTTAGAACATCTATCCAGGACCTTCTGGCCTTGAAGGTTTCCATGGAGAAGTCAGGTGTAATTTTGATAGGTCTGCCTTTATATGTTACCTGTCATTATTCCTTCGCTGCTCTTAATATTCTTTCTTTATTCTGTATACTAGGTGTTTTGATTATTATATGTCAGGGGTCTTTTTTCTTTGATCCAGCCTATTTGGGGTTCGGTATGCTTCATGTACTTTCATGGGCATGTCCTTCTTCAGATTTGGAAAGTTTTCCTCGATGATTTTGTTGAATATGTTTTCGTTCACCTTTGAGCTGTGCTTCCTCACCTTCCTCTATGCCTATTATGTTGAATAATTCTTTAAGTGTCCTTCAGCCATTTGAAATTCTTTTATTGAGAATACTGTTATATCTGTACACTGGGTTTTTTGGTATTTTGAAGTTCTTTATGTATTTTGGAGATCAGTTTTGACAGATGTGGGATTGTTTAGGATCATTTTGTCTTATTGACAATGTCCTTTTCCTTACAGAAGTTTTTTAGTTTCAGGAGGTCCCATTTTTGTTGTTGATCTTATTGTCTGTGCTATTGGTGTTATATTAGAAAGTAGTCTCTTGTGCCAATGCAGTTTAGGCTACTTTACACTTTCTCGTTCATCTGCCTCTGCAGAAATGAATTTATGTTGAGGTATTTAATCCATTTTGTCTTGAGTTTTTTGCATGGCAATAGATATGAATATATTTGCATTCTTCTACATGTTGACATCCAGTTATTCCAGCACAAATAGTTGAAGCTGCATTCATTTTTCCATTATATAATCTTGGTTTCTTTGTCAAAAATCAGGTGTTCATAGGTATGTGGATTAATGTCAGGATCTTCAATTTGATTCCATTCATCTATGTTTCTGCTTTTATGCCAGTAGCAAGTTGTTTTTATTACTATAGCTTTATACTAGAGCTTGAAGTCAAGGATGGTGGTACCTCAAGAAGTTCTTTTATTATACAGTATTGTTTTAGCTATCCTGATATTTTGTTTGTTTTTTGTTTTCCCATATGATGTTGAGTATTATCCTTTTGAGGTCTATGACGAACTGTTTTGGGATTTTGCGGGGATTATATTTAACCTGTAAATTGCTTTTGATAATATTGTTATTTTTATTCAGTTGATCCTACTCATTCAAGAGCATGGAAGAGGAATATCTTTCCATTTTCTGAAATATTCTTCAATTTCTTTCTTCAAAGACTTAGAGTTCTTGTCATACATGTAATTCACTTGTTTGGGGAGAGTTACCCATAGTGTTTTATATTATTTGTGGCTATTGTAAAGGGTGATGTTTCTTTGATTTTTTTTTCAGCCCATTTATCATTTGTATATAGGAATGCTACTGATTTTTTTTTAAGTTAATTGTATCCCACTACATCATTGAAGGTGTTTATCAGATGCAGGATTTTCCTGGAAGAATGTTTGTTATCACTTATGTACACTATCATATCCTCTGCTAACAGGGAAAGTTTGACTCATTCATTTTTAATTTTTATCCTATTGGTCTCCTCTGCAAATAGGGAAAGTTTGACTTAATCATTTTTAATTTTTATCCTATTGGTCTCCTTTTGTTGTATTATTGCACTAGCTAAAACTTCCAGTACCATATTGAATACATATGGAGAGAGTTGATAGCCTTTTCCTGTTCTTGATTGTAGTGGAATTGGTTTGAGTTTCTCTCCATTTAATTTGATGCTGCCTGCTTGTTTGCTGTAAACTGCTTTTATTATGTTTTCATATGTTCCTTATATCCCTGATCTCTCCAAGACCTTTACCATGAAGGGGTGTGGAATTATGTCAAAGGATTTTTCAGCATCTAATGAAATGATTACACTTTTTTCTTTCAATTTGTTCATTTATATTTTTAAGTAGATATGCAAATCAACCCCCAGTTTTGTCTCCCCATACTTTCTCCCTCTACTACCACACTCTTGTCTCCATATTTCCCCAGTCTATTGGCTCATATAAAAATGTGAATATAGTTTTTTTTGATGCAGGGTATATTTTTTCTGTTGTAATAACAGCACATACTTAGAATATAGCTAGGGATTATGCTGGTTTAGTAGCACTGCAGTTGTAGGTTCTTTTCAGAGAGTCATAGTTATCAGTCCTTGGGTAGTTGGCTAGGTTTCTATCGAGAGGTATGTATTTCATCTTGATGAATATGTTTTACGTGTACTGGAAGAGCGTTGGTTAAAAATGTGATAATATATACCATTATTGCCCCCTTGGGATTCTTCTGCTTTATTCCTCATTGATGTGGTTCATGGACATCATAGGAGTCCATTATAAAATGTCATAACCAATCAAAATATGGAGTTTTTAATCTCAGCTCTAAGGATACAACTATATTACTTTCAAGTAGGGTATCAGTGATCATTGTAGAGAAGGGACAGAAAGACTGTAAAAATCAAAGAAACATGGTGTTTGTTCCGAGACTGTGTCTGCCAGAAATGTCTTAAGGTACACTCAAAACAAAAAAATAAATATAGGAAACTTAGGGATGTTAATTAAAGGAGAAATCCAGGGAGGAGCACACCAAGTACTTATCCAGTGACAAATTGTTATTCCTGAATATTTGTTACACACAAATAACTTTATACAGACTCATTAACATTATATAGACTCATTATATATATATATATATACACACACACACATATATATATGTGTGTGTATATATACACACATATATGCATATATTTACATGCATGAATTTCAATATAAGAAGAGAGATGTGTGATGGTTCAGAGTGGGAGGAAAATAATGTCCTTTTATTATTATATCCAAAAATAAATATTTTTAAAGGCATAAGCATATAAATATAGAAAGGAGACACAATGATATTGCTTTATAATGGAGTGACAATGTTCCTGCAGATTAACAAACAAAATGACTAATGCAAGGAATGGGTCATTTCTTTTGTAGGTGTTTACCAGTAAGTCCATATATAACCCAAACATTGCAAGTATCACTCTTATACTTGGTCATATTTTAAAACTTGGTGATAATACCTTATTACTAAAGATGCCAATTACATGACAAAATCAATCTTTATACGTACCTGAAATTTTCAACCAGATGACTAACTTTTCATAATACTGGAAGCTGTTATGCATGCTACCAGAGGCAAAAAAAAAAAAAAAAAAAAAAAAAAAAAAAGATCATCCATATAACCCAGATGTGAATCTTCTGAGGTTGGCCAGGGAAGACACAACTTCTGGTGCAATGGTGGCATGAGTTGTGCTGGAACAAACAATTGCTTTCTGATTAGAGTTAAGTCTGGCTCCATACAATGAAACCCTAGTTGTCCCTGAGGTAGGGGCCAAGGACCTATGGCTAGATATGACATAGGTACTAGGAAATGATCTGCCAGTATTACTCTACTAAGTTGACTTAGTATTACACTGACACCTATGAGTGTATCATTATATTCTCAGATTAGTGTATCTCTCAACACTCATGTTATAAGTATCTATTTGCAGTAGGTGGTAATTAACAGAGACATACAAGTAGCCAAGTTGTAGAAAATAGGAGAATGTAGGAGTCCCAACTTTAAATGAATATTTCACATGGCTGTGTTGTATATATAAAGTACACCAAATCGAACTTTAAAAGTCCCCAGAATCTCTATCAATCTTATTACTTTAATAGTCTCTAAATTTCTCAATTACAAGCTCCTACAAAATTATACATTATGACAACAAGTTATATAATTTAACATATAATGGCAGAGAGTAAACATGAGGTATCAAAGAACAAACTCACAAAATCACAACCAAAAATTATCAGGACCAAATCAATATTGGTACTACTTGTACAGAATGTTGTGCAGCTTGCATTATATTCAGCTGTGCTCCAAATTCTTAGACCCTCCAGGTCAGGTACATACAACACAAAGAGATCCTCTTGATGTGCCCCCTTACTTAGCTCTATCACTCATATCATAAGTTCTTGGGACCAGTCAATATCCTGGAGTTCTACATAAACCTGTAAAATTTGTTATAGTCTCCTTACTAGGTTTCCAATTTTGCAATATACTATGTGTCCTGATCTGCTCTCTGAGCCTGAGTAACTCCATGTATCTCTCAATCCTTCATCTTCCATTCCTGAAAAACCAGGACTGTGCCATGTGCTTCTGCCAGCTCAAAATGCATCCCTGGTCCATTGGACTACAGCACTTTCAGCCTTTGTGCACTCACCCCAAGGAGACAATTTTCTAGGCAGTTGATTTTTGCTAGGGAGGCAAATCAGCATAAGCTATGTTCCTAAATACATGTTCACATCTATAAAATGGAGACTTCAAAAGAAAGTTTTGCCCTCAGGACACCTTTCTCAGTGTGGGTAGGAATTTTCTCTTCAGTGCATTGATCTCTTTAACAACTATATCAACTATCAAAGCACCAGAATAAATGTCCTGTTTTGAAATCTGATTTTCAAACAAGTCAATCTATCATCTTTAAGTTTAACTTTACTCAGATTCTCAAGATACAGAGAGAATGACATAATATTCTTGGCTAGTTATGAATGGCCCTTAGCCCGGTGCCTGATAGACTTGTTGTTTTTCTCTGAAACTTCATGAACTAAGCTTCTCCTGACTATACTTTCCTTACATTTTTTTTTCTTACAAGGGCTTCTTAGAGTAGCTCTTAGTTTCTGCTTCCAGCAATAAAGGTTTTTTTTCTAACTCAAATTGCCAAATTTTCCCACTTTACAGACAAGGAAACAGTTCAAAGACCTAAAAGTCATATAGTCAGGATTATTATAAGGTCAAGTTTACTACAACACCTCATATTGTCAATTTCTGTCTTAATTGCTGTACCTACTACTATGATAAAATATCATAATAAACACAACTTATGGCGGTGAAAGGCTTGTTCCATCTTACTGCTTGAGATACAATATACCATAGAGGAGAACTAAAAGAAGCAAGAACTATAAACATTTGCTTCACTGCATCCCCAGTCCAGAAATGGAGAAAAAAGAAGGAATGTGTGTAACTGTTTTGTTCTCTTACTCCATCTTTTACAAGAGAAGATTTCAGATGGGAAATGTTTCCATCCGCAGTGGGACAGTGGGTGGGTTTCCACACTAAACCAACTCTCTCTCTCTGTCTCTCTCTCTCTGTCTCTCTCTCTCTCTCTCTCTGTGTGTGTGTGTGTGTGTGAGAGAGAGAGAGAGAGAGAGAGAGAGAGAGAGAGAGAGAGAGAGAGAGCTTAATGTATTTTTTCAATTGATAACTCCAGCTGCACTGGTGTCCAACTGACAAAAATCTAATTGGTATTCAGTCTTGGGTACATATACATAAAGGCAATGCTAAATGAATTCAGTGGAATACATACACACACACTCTCTCTCTCTCTCTCACACACACACACACACAATGCTCATTCTTGTAAACATAGAATAATTAAATAATAGGAGGCCATAAGTGTGGATATAGGAGAACACAGACGAAATTAGAATAAGAGAAGGGGACAATTACAGTGATGTAGATGCAATATTCACGAATGAAGTTTTAAAAAACATGTGTGACATAAGGGGGGAGATATGGCTTGGAGTTAACAACTTTCACTGCTCCTGCAAGGAATCTGTATTTGATTCCAAGGAGTATATGATAAGCTTACAAACATCTGTAACTTCAGATAAAGGGGATTCATTGCCCTCTTCTGATCTCCTTTAGCTCTGTCATGCATTTGCTACAAATATACTCATGAAGGCACATACAGAAATAATAGAGACATGGGGGAAACCTTAGACCCTATCCCAAAAGATATGACAGACTTTGAAGACTCCCTATGGAAGGCCTCACCCTCCCTGGAGAGCAGAAAGGGGATGGGCTGGGGTTTGGTGGGGGTGATAAAAGAGGGTGGGAGGGTGAGGAACTGGGATTGATATGTAAAACAACCTTGTTGCAAATTTAATTATAAAAGGAAAAAAATAAAAAAAAATAAATGAAATGTCAAGAAATAGGTAATTTAAAAGAAACATATACTATTAGCTCAAACAAAATATCTTTTTGAATTAAAGTACCATTATAATATAAAATTATTGCAATAGAAGTTATTAATCTTTACCTTCTAAAAAATAAAGAATACAAGTACTAATCAATTCCAAGCCATTAGCTTTTCAGTGCTTTAGAAAAAAATACTTTGACTATACATGAGGAGTTTTGTCATTTTTTCCAACATCCTTTTTTTTTTTTTTTTTTTTTTTGTCATTTGAGAATTTAACATAGTGCACCCCAATCACAATCATTATCCTGTCCTCCTTCCAAGTGCACCACTTACACTTGTGATCTTCTCCCAGAAAAAAAGAAAGAAAATAAAAACATACTTTTTTATTTTGTGTAGTCCATACACTTGCTGGATCATGGTAAACTCCCAATGTCCTTCCGTACTACCAACCCTGGTAGAAGCCATCAACTATGAAGGGCTCCATTTCAGCATCTGTATCACAATTTTTAAGATTTGTCTTCCAACTCTAGACTATTTCTTTTTAGGTGGGGAATGGCAGGTTGTCACAGAAACATTCTGCCTCTCATTCTCAACTGTGAATCCATATACATTGCAAAAAAAAAAAAAAAACTTCTTTACCCATTATAGTCACTGGAAGCAATGATAATGGACCTCTACATTGTTATTGGTGAAAACATAGAGACCATGGATATTCACATGGCTTCCAGTGCCAGCATGGACCGTGAACTTCAACATGGAGTCTTGTGGCAGGATAGATCATGGATATCAAGACAGTCCTTGCCCTCATCATGGACCACTGACACCATCATGGCCCTTAGAACTAGTACAGCCCATGGTCATTAACGTGGCCTTTGGTGATACCATGGTCTATAGACATGAAAGTTGCCTTGAACTAGAGATGGCTCACTGGTTAAGAGCACTGGCTTTTCTTCCAGAGAGGACAGGTACTCAATTCCTCACATCTACATGGCCTCTAAGACTGTCTGTAATTTAAGTTCCAGGATATATGATGTCCTCTTCTGGACTCTATAAGCACTGTATGCATGTTGTGCACAGACATACATGCAGGGAAAACATGCTTAAACTAACTGATTTTTACAATTATATTCACAAAGTAATACCTCTGTCAACCCTAATTAGAGAAGCTTCTCTTTGCAATCATTGACAATCAATACAGAGATCAAGTGTCCAAGATTCAGAAAATATGAGAATGAATAATGTACATCTCTATGGAAAAACATGTTGTATCCATAGACCAGAGATGGCAGATGGTTACAAGCAAAGAGTGACACCGGAGGAAGTAGGGTAGCAACACATATGTGACACCATGCAGAATCCTGTGAAATCCTAAATCAGACCAAATTCCAACATGTAAAAACGTTGGGATGGGAGATTCACCACTGGCTAAGGACACATTATCAATTGTTATCGGCTTGAAATAATGGGTCAATTTTCTATAAGAGTGTACTTCTTGATAAGTCAATTACTCTCTAGTGGAAGCTACAAATCTAAGATGGATATCACAAATTGACCTTTATGGGGGGCGATAAGTTATGCAGATATGAGTGGGTAGCAAAGCTAAATCTCAAAAGAGTTAGGGGTGGGAGGGTAAATATGATCAAAAGAAGAGGGTACAAGGGGGAACCGATAACACTAGGGGTATTTTGTAAAGTTTCAAAGGTTCTCTTAAAGAACAGGAAATGGTCTTAAACTAGGAGCCTTTTATCCAGCCCCAATTTCCTGCTCTCTGTTCTGGACTGGCTTCAATGTGATAATCTACTACAGTTCCTGGCTCCTTCACATCACCATAGTGAAGGATTGTAACAGAAATGTGAGAAAAATAAACTTTCTTCCTTTCTTCCTTCTTCCCTCCATCTCTCTCTCTCTCTCTCCCTCTCTTTCTTTCTTCGTTTCTTTATTTTAT
Organism: Phodopus roborovskii; assembly: GCF_943737965.1. Taxonomy (NCBI): domain Eukaryota; kingdom Metazoa; phylum Chordata; class Mammalia; order Rodentia; family Cricetidae; genus Phodopus; species Phodopus roborovskii. Next base: position 48,028,775 of record NW_026126418.1, read on the forward strand.
CAGGCTGTTTTTGTGAATGAGAAACTCGATTTTAAAAATCTGACCTTTTTCTCTGAAGGAGATTTTTCAGTTTCTAAGTAGCCTGGGAACAATTATCTCTACCCTCCATTTCCCAAAATCATACACAAGTTCATCATCATACTCTGTAAACCTGGTTAATATTCCTGCTTTGTGATTATCAATTTTCTAGCTCATTATGACAGAATAGGCCACAGACATGTTGTGAAAAAAATGGCAAAAGAAATATATAAAATATATGGAGGCACTCTGTAAATGCTTAAAATAATAGTATCTGATTTTACCTAAGAAATTAAAAGTCTTCAATCATAAGAATTTCCAAATTACACTCACAAAGTTTACTTTGTACATTTAACATCTAAATCCAATTAATTAGTTGATAAATCTGATCTATGTATTATTATGTATGAATTCTGTAACTTAAATTAATTCTTGTATGCATTAGTTCTTGTAACTAAAAGGGAGAGAGAGAAAAAAAAAAAAGAATTTAGGAAATCCTTGGGTTTGCTCCTGATCCTGCTGCTCCTGTCTCCAGTCCCCATTGAGAGCACCCTTGGAGCTCTGATACACCCCCACCCATCCCCACCGCCAGCCTGCCCCCACTACCCTGTGCCCTACCACACCCACGGTCCTGCCGCTCTGGTTGAGCACTGAGACAGAGGGTGGAGACAACAGTCCACCATACTTCAGAGACTTCTCGGAGCAACTCTGAACAAAGGAGACCTGACTATCCACGCGGGACAACCCATAATTTCCACCGGCTTGGTCTCTGACCCCGCCTCCAGTCCTCTGCTGAAGTCCCGGGCCCCTCCCAGAGATCCGCCTATCTCTGCAGGTCCACTTAGAGTTCCTGAGGGCAAGATCCTTGACCCCCAAATCCTGGCCTCTGCCAAAGAACAAGGTCTCAGCTGGAGAGCCCAGTTTCCAGTGAGATCCCACTATCCTGCAAAACCTTCTCAAGTTCCAGCTCAGCCCTTGCCCTCTTTCGCCAGCTATTGGCCAGAGGACCACTGTGAGTACCTGCTGGCATCTTCTTCTGGATCCTCATCCTTGACCCCATGCCTGGAACCCTGTCTGCGGAGAAACTTCTTGAGAGCTTGGATCACACAGAGCTACAGATATTGAATCTCAGACCCACATAGGCCCATCAGGGAAGTACCATACAGAGAGGGGGGAGACACCACCAATACCTACTGGAAGAAGCTATGGGAAGAAGGCAATACAAGAGAACAACTAACAACAGAAAGACAAGCATGACACCACCAGAATCTAGGGAATCTACACCAACTAGAATGGAACACAACAACAAAGCAGAGGAAGCAGAAGGGTACGACTTAAAAATCACCATCATAAAAATGATAGAGGCTCTCAAAGAAGATGTGAGAAAATCCCTTAAAGAAATGTAGGAAAAAACAAACAAAAAAGTGGAAGAAATGAACAAATCCCTTAAGGAAAGTACAGAAAGCCAAGAAAAAACAATTAATCAGGTGAAGGAAACTTGAAGACTTGAAAACTGAAATTGAGAAAATAAAGGCAACACAAACAGAAGGAATGCTGGAAATTGAAAAGCTGGGCAAAAAATCGGCAACTACAGACACAAGCATAACCAATAGAATTCAAGAGATGGAAGAGAGAATCTGCACAGAAGATAAATTAGAACAAATAGATTCATCAACCAAAGAAAATCATAAATCCAAAAAATACTTAACACAAAACATCCAGGAAATGTGGGACACCATGAAAAGGCCAAACCTAAGAATAATAGGCATAGACTAAGGTGAGGAAGCCCAGCTCAAAGGTGAACGAAAATATATTCAACAAAATCATCTAGGAAAACTTTCCAAATCTGAAGAAGGACATGCCCATGAAAGTACAAGAAGCATAACGAACCCCAAATAGGCTGGACCAAAGAAAAAAGACCCCTGACATATAATAATCAAAACATCTAGCATACAGAATAAAGAAAGAATATTAAGAGCAGCGAAGGAAAAAGGACAGGTAACATATAAAGGCAGACCTATCAAAATTACACCTGACTTCTCCATGGAAACCTTCAAGGCCAGAAGGTCCTGGATAGATGTTCTAAAAGTATTAAGAGAACACGGATGCCAGCCTAGGCTACCATATTCAGCAAAACTCTCAATCAATATAGATGGACAGAAAAAGATATTTAATGACAAAACCAGATTTTCCCAATATATATCTACAAATCCAGCCCTACAGAAAGTATTGGAAGGAAAACTCCAACCCAAGGAAGGTAACTACACCCACAAAAATGTAGGCAACAGATAATCCAATGACACCAGAAACCAAGGGTGAAGGAGAACAAATATATTCACAATACCACTGCCAAGAACAAACCTAAATCAAACAAGCATCAAAAAAAAAAAAAAAAAAAAAAACGCTTTGACTCCAAAATTTAAGTTGAAGAACAAGTTACTGGGGAAAAGTATTTCTATTTTTGTTTCCACAGAAAATGAAAAGATGTGGATTCCTTCCAGACTAATGTGGTTTGATCACGCCATACCGCCTGAAACAGAGTACAAGCTGATCCTACATTCCAAACAGCTGGACAAAACAACCCTACAGACTACAGCCAGGATATCTGAATCTTCTTCGAATCCCCCATGACAGCACCCCTTACCAGCAGGAAGTAGTTTAGAAAGAACGACGCCCAAATTCCCAAATATTGTGTATAAATGTTTGTTTTCATTTAATTGGACTTTGTTTTATAAAATTAAATAAAATAATAATAATAATAAAAAGAACTTAAATAGCAGGAAATGGAATGAATTTTTCAATATTTTGAAATTCATAGCACAAATTTTGGAATTTCTTCTAAGTTATTTGGCGTTATTAATTTATATTTCTTCAGTTTTTTTCAATCATCTGGAAAAATGGATAGGCTGTACTTCCTCAGAGCAATATCTGGTTTTGCTGGGACTGGGGAATGGTTCAAAGAGCCAGGGGGATTGAGCTGTTGATAGAGCAGGCATCAGGTGCTGTTTACTTTGTTAACAGTTAATAATCACATTGAGGACTTTTACTCACACTTCTGTAGTATTCTAATTATTTATAGTTCAGGGACCCAGCTTTGACATACCAATTTCAGCCACCAGGTCTTTGGGGGATACACAAAACAGCTACTGAAGGACAGGACTTTGGTCACCGACTGAGTTAAAGTTTTCATGTTTTAGAATACGTCATATTGGCTTCTTTTCCCTAAAGTGACTATAACAATTTCATTATTACTGACCAATCCCAAACCATTTCTCATAATAATTAGTAATAAAAACACAAAATGTAATAGCAAAGAAATTATTTTCCCTGTATTGAAAATGTGCAGATATGTTGCTTATGAGACAATATTGCGAAAAAGTTAAGCACATTTAAGAACATTTGAAAGACAGAAACTCTATTAAAACACATACCTGAGACTTGAGATGTGACTCTGTGGTTAGGAGGGCTTACTGCTTGCTTCTAGATGACCTGAGTTAGTTCCCAGTACCCACATGCAATGTCTCACAACAACCTTTATTTCCAACTCCAAGATATACAAAATTTTGTTCTGGACTCTGGTGGTACCTACCATAAATGGAATACATACCCCCCCCACAATAACATGAATAAATAAATAAAACAAAGTTAGTGCATTTAAAATACAGTATCAAGCCCATAATGAATACCAGCATCATCCAGAAAAATAAAGTGAATGAAGAATGCTATTTATTCTGTTTACTGTTTTACTTTTTATTACCATGATGGAGGATACTCAAAGGATTTTGCTAGCAGCAGTCCTGTCAAAGTAGATGACACAATTTCAGACTGAATTTAAGCACCTAACAACATCCATTCCGAGCCTCAGTATACATGACAGAGAAGAACAAAGACTAACCCCAGTCAGACACAGTAAATTCTTCTTTACTACATCCTTTTGTATTCATGTTCCTCAGAATCAGATGGCGCTTTTCTGTATTAGACAATCATCTTTGTTGAGCCTAGGAATTACAATATGAGCATCATGCTGAACTGAAATGCTCTCATAGGCACACTTATAAATACTACTTAATCAAACAATTGGCCCTCCAGTAACTCAGTCATGATGACCCATAGCCTTCATAATGAACATACTTTGATTTCCTGTGGAATGCTTAGCTCTAAATAGGACATCTCTATTATTGTCCTTCCCTAAGGCTCAGTAACCATAACAGACATGTGGTCATAAAGAATATTCGGGGTATAATTAGCAGATGTCTGCAGGGAAGCAATCTTTGCCAGATACAACAATGCTGTTTCACAGCACATAATTTTTCAGGAGCTTTGAGTACTTGCACAAGACCTGTACAACATCACTTCAGCCAATATCCCACCATTGATTGGGGAGAGGCTTAAGAATCCCACCAAAAACTAAAGGGAGATTCATAAATGATGACTTCACGGGTGAATGGGGGGAAAAGAGTCAGTTTTTTTTTTCCAGAGCTATGCCCATGAGTGGTTACCTATGCACATACAGGTAACACTGACTGAAGAGCAGGAAGAGTCAAAGGAAGTAATGGTCTGTAGTTTCCTTCTGTTTTTGTTAGGACTTTACCTAATTTGTGTATTAGAGTTACTCCAGCTTTATAGACTGGATATAGAAGTGCTTCTTATGTTTCTATTTTCTATTTGAAACATACTTATACTAAGTCCATACCTACTCCAAAATAATCACATTTCCTAAACCTTTAAAATAGTGCCACTCCTTAAGTAATCAAATATATGTAGCTATGGTGGTCATTTGTAGGTGAACCAATGTGAGGTCATTTAAAGGATCTTATTGGGGATTTATTTGGATATACTCATGATGGGAGATGTCATTCTGTAAATATGTTTCTCATACTGGTTAATGAATAAAGCATTGTTGGCCAATAGGAAAGCAAGATAGGTGGGACTAGGAGACTAAGGAGGATTCGAGGCAGTAGTAAGGAGGAGGCAGCATGTAGAGACCTGGGAGAGCACAACTCCAGCCCCTCTCTGGTAAGATGAGACCACATGGAAATACTTAGATTAAGAGAAATGGGTTAATAATTAAGACAGAGCTTGCCAATAAGAAACTAGTACCTGATCAACAGCATTATATCCAATACAGGGTCTCTGTGTGTTATTTGGGGCTGGTGCAGCTGTGGGACCAGTGGCAGGGGTGAAAGGGGGGGGGACTTTCTCATAACATATGTCACTGCAATGTGGCTAATAAGAACTTTCACTTAAAATTTAACAAAAGCTTAAAAAAGTGTTTTAGAAACAAAACAACAAAGACAAGCAAGGCTTCTTGGTAGCAGAATTTTTCTGGGTTGGACTCTGTTTTGCTAGATTCAAGCAAAGATTTCTGGGGTTCATTTAAGACAGGTTTCCTGACTCAGCATAAGCAGCAAAAATCTGCATTAAAAAGCACTGCTAACAACTTATTGGTGTGTACAAGAGCTGGCAATGGCAATGACCACATCTCCAAGCCAGCAACATGCTGCTGGATAGCAGTGTAGACCAAGACAATGACCATAGCTCTCAGTACTGGTGGTAAAATAACCGCCGCCATCTTGGATAGACTGCGGCTAACATAGCTATGACTTTCATTTTAGCAATGTTGTTGTTTACCTGATAAAAGACTCGTGGCCAGAAAAAGATAAAGATTTATAGTAAAGACTGATTCACATTAAGAAAAAGCGCTAAAGGTTTACAGTGTGTTCTAAAATAGATGTAGGCTTGGGAGAGAAAAGGAATAAAATGGTTTTAAAAATACAGTGAGGAGCTAGGTGTGGTGGCACAGGCCTTTAATCCCAGCACCCAGGAGACAGAGGCAAGCAGATCTCTGTGATTGTAAAGTAAACCTGGTATGCAGAGTGAATTCCAGGACAGATAAAAGTTACACAGAGAAACCTTGTCTCAAAAAATGAAAAAAAAAAAAAAAAAAAAAAGTAAAAGAAACAAAGTAATAAAAAGGCCACATAAAGATGGAGAGAATCTGCATACTGTATGGCATTATATTAGCTTTATATTGTTTGACCGCTGAGGAAATAACAACAAATGTTAAAACAAATGCTGCTGTATAAATCCAATTTATATATTTTAAAAATGCTTTGACTCCAAAATTTAAGTATAAGGACAAGTTACTGAGGAAAAGAATTTCTATTTTTGTTTCCACAGAAAATGAAAAGCTGTGGATTCCTTGCAGACTGATATGGTTTATCAAGCCAGACCCCCTGAAACAGAGTTCCTGGTGATCCAACATTCAAAAATGCTTGAACAAGGCAGCCTTGCAGACTACAGGCAGGATTTCTGCATCTTCTTATGATCCCTATGGCAACGCCCTCTACCAACAGGAAGCAGTTTGGAAAGAATGACACCCCAATTCCCAAATATTATTTATAAATGTTTGTTTTCATTTAAATGGGGTTAGTTATAAATGGTTAATGATCACAACGAATATTTTTAAAGGTAAAAAGGAGATTATGGTATAGATATGAATACTTTGTTTTGGAATGGATTTTCATTTATTGATACAAATTTAAGGTCAATCTTGTGATAAGTATATTTCTCCTCTTGTTTAGCTATGGTGTTTATATAGCTCATTTACAAATGTAATGTTAATGTACTACAGATTATAGATAATTACCTATGATAGTCAAAGCTTAGAGTTAAGTTAGTTATGTTTTCAAGATACACAGAGATGTATTTGAGATAGATAGGCATTCTTCAAACTTTTCAAAGACCTACAGAATATGGCATTTAAAATGGTTCAGGTTTTTTCTTGACAGTGAGACATAAATGCTCCTGGCAACACCACCTACATCAGAAAGGAAGATGGACATCGAAGAAACACGTTATGAAGTTTACTTCCAATATGGCAAGACTAGCCATTTGGGCAAGATGTTGCTCTTGTCTGGACTGTTCCACTTTATGCTGTATAAACTGGACATGCAGGACCCACAGGAAAATGCCTGCTGATTCAAGATGGACATTGTTACGAGTTCTTGCTTCATGGAAGTGTCTGCCAGACAGTCTGCAGGACACAGAGAAAAGTGACTGACAAACTGCCAATACAAGAAGACAGTTTAAAGTTTCCAGCTTTGCTGAAGAGTCTGCCAGACACACTATGGCCTTTGGGCTGAAGATGAAAGATTACAGAAGAACTTTGGGTGACTGCCCAGGCAGTGGGTTGTCTCTGTCATTTCTAGAATTACAAAGATAGAATAGATGATGGAATATTTTCTTAAATCTTACTAAATGTCAATGGACTAAATATTGTTAACTGTGATTCTTGTTTGATAACTGTTGTGTGATCTATTTTTCTCTGTTAAGGTTAAAACCATTCTTTTTATTTTAGACAGAAAAGAGGAAATGATGGGAGATGTCATTCTGTAAATATACTTGTCATACTGGTTAATGAATAAAGCAATGTTGGTCAATAGGAAAACAAGATAGGCAGGGCTAGGAGACAAGGAGGATTCTATGAAGGAGTAAGGAATAGTCAAGATGGAAGATGGAGAAACAGAACGCAGGGTGCCTCTCTCTCTCCGGTAAGATAAAAACACGTGGAAGTACTTAGATTAATAGAAATGGGTTAATAATTAAGACAGAGCTAGCCGACAAGAAACTAGTACCTGGCCAACAGCATTATATCAAATACAGAGTCTCTGTGTGTTAATTGGGGCTGGTGCCACGGTGGGACCAGACTGGCGGTGCAGAAGAACCTGCTCCTTACTCATGATACATGGCAAGGTAAATAGCTTGCATGCTTTGTATTTATTATTTCTTTTTACCAATTCTTTCAAAGACATTCTTGACAAGTTTTCTATGCCTTCATTAAATATCTCAAAATATTGAGGGGGACAGCTCATTTTTCTGAAGTTCATATTGGTAAATGTTTTGGATTGTTTTATATATAAATAAAAATTGTTCCATATTGAGAGCAGGCATTACATTTTATTTACAAAAATATTCAAATTCCAGAGGAAAAAAATATACACACATGATAGTATTAGATTCAACTGAGATAAGATGAACATCCTAGCATTCTCATTTGATCTCCTTGGGGAAATCAAAGGATGGATTGGTTAAAATTCTTTTTTTTCCCTTAATTTACATTTGAAACAAGCTTGTTTTACATGTCAAACCTAGCTCCTTCTCTCTCCCTCCTCCACTATCTCCCCATTAAACCCCATCCCATCAACTTTCTGCTCCCCAGGGAGGGTGAGGCCTTCCATGGGGGAATCTTCAAAGTTTGTCAAATCATTTGGAGTAGGGCCTAGGCCCTCCCCTATGAATCTAGGCTGAGAGAGTATCCATCTATGTAGAATGGGCTCCCAAATCCATTTGTATACTAGGGATAAATATTGATCCAGTATCAGAGGCCTCATAGACTGCCCAGTCCTCCTAACACCCACATTTAGGAGGTCTGGATTAGTCCTATGCTGGTTTCCCAGCTGTCAGACTGGGACCCATGAGCTTCCCCTTGTTCAGGTCAGCTGTTTCTGTGAGTTTCTGCAGCCTGGTCTTGACCCCTTTGCTCATCACTCCTTCCTTTCTGCAACTGGATTCCAGGAGTTTGGCTCAGTGTTTAGCTGTGGGTGTCTGCTTCTGCTTGCATCAGCTATTGGGTGAAGGCTCTAGGATGGCATATAAGGTAGTCATCAGTCTCATTATCAGGGAAGGGCATTTAAGGTAGCCTCTCCACTATTGCTTTCATTGTTAGTTGGGGTCATCCTTGTAGATATATGGACATTTCCCTAGTGCCAGATTTCTCTTAAAACCTACAATAGTTCCCTCTATTATGGTATCCCTGTTCCTGCTCTCCTCTATTTTTCAACTGACTCAATTTTCCTGCTCCCTCATGTCCTCCTCTCCCCTCTTCTTCTCTACTTCTTTCTCTCCTAACTCCCTCTCCTCTCCCCCCACATTCCCAATTTGTTCAGGAGATCTTGTCCCTTTCCCCTTCTCTGGGGGAGGGGACCATGTTTGTCCCTCTTATGGTCCTCCTTGTTTCCTAGCATCTCTAGATGTGGTTATTGTAGACTGGTAATCTTTGCTCTATGTCTAGAATCCATATATGATTGAATACATACCATGTTTGTCCTTTTGTGACTGGGTTACCTCACTCAGGATTGTTTCTTCTAGTTCCATCCATTTGCCTGAGAACTTCAAGATTCCATTGTTTTTTCCCACTGAGTGAGATCTTAGATTGAATTCAAAACATAAATATCTGCCTGAATAATTTAGTTAAAAAATGTAGCAATATTCAGGCAATGGTGGCACATGCCTTCAACCCTAGAACTATGGGGGCAGGAGTTGAGGCCAGCCTGGTCTGTATAATGAAGTCCAGGACAACTTCCCAGAGAAACTTTTTTCTTTTAAAACAACAACAAAAAAGAGAAAAAGATGTAAAGATGAACAATATCAAGATTAAGTAAGCAATTGGTGGCAAGAAATTGAAAAACTACTTGAATAAACATTTATTTTTCTTAGACATTAAAGCTCACATTATTTTTCAACATCAATTCAGAATCAGTTACCTTTCCAGACTGCATCTATCTGTAAGTGATTGTTTATTGGGCATTATAATTTATACATAATTTTAATACTTAATAAATATTTTTGAAATTTGAGAAATCTCATATTATTTTTAGTGTCTGTGTTTCTTTAAATATCACTTTAGCTGTTTTCCTCTCCAGAACTTTTCAGTATATGTGACTCCAATCAATATTGTGAATTTAGCATTTTATAAACACATTAAATTCACACATATCTTTTTTAGCTGAAACCATTACTCGATTATCATTTCTTGTCAACATTCTTCCAAGGCAATAATGAGGTGCTTAAGGCTATAATTAGTTAGTTTAGCAGAGCCACCTGAAGCTGTAAACTGTCCTTGATTACACATTACTGCAGGTACCTGCTGTGAGGAGTTCATTCTTTTAAGAGGTTCTAATTAAAGTATGGTACCCTAAAAGTCAGTGTCATCAAAAACATTTCTGATTGTTGAATATAAGTATGTGTTTATTTTCAATAACATGAAAGCCCCATGTATTAATACAAATCTAAAATTGTATTTGGTATTGTTTAAAATGAAAAAAGCAAAGCTAAATAATTGATTAATGGAAAATTTACTGTGAATGGTCAATTGTTCTCATTTCTTTTGTGAATTTTAAGACACATTCTAGAATAATATATAAATCTATATATTGTCAAGGAAAAATATGTTCTCCTTGTAAAATGTTGTAAAAATATCTAAAGATCATATATTTTATATATTTCGAATAAGTGACAAATAAAAAGAGATGAAAATTGCCTTTGCCTCTACTTATGCTACTTGACATCAAAATGATTTTTTTCTCCACTCACTGCCCTCCCTCTTCACTGCCAATATGGTCAGAGGGAGTTAGGAGAGAGAGAAGGGGAGGAAAGGAAAACATGTGGGAGTAGGAAGATTGAGTCACGGGACGAATAGACGAGAGCAAAAAGCAACACAAAACAAACGATATACCATAATAGAGAGGGAGCCATTATAAGTTTGAAGAGATAACCAACTCTAGAGAAATTTTCAGAAACCTACAAGGATTACCCCAACTAACAATCTGAGCAACAATGGAAAGGCTACCTTACCTTAAATGCCTTTCCCTGATAATGAGATTGATAACTAATTTATATGCCACCCTAGAGCCCTCATCTAGTAGCTGATGGAAACAGAAGAGACATCCACAGCTAAACACTGAGCCAAACTCCTAGAATCCAGTAAGAAAATGGGGTCAAGACCAGGCTACAGAAACCCACAGAGACAGCTGACCTGATCAAGGGAGAGCTTATGGACCCACAGACTGTTAGCTGGGAAACCAGCCTTGTACCGACTCACACCCCCTGAATGTGGGTCTCACTTAGAAGACCTGAGCAAGCTAAGGGACCTCTGCCGGTGGAACCAGGATGTATCCCTGGTGCACAAAAGGACTTTGAGATCACATTCCCCATGGAGGGATACTCCCTTAGCGGAGGGCTTACACTCTACTCTAAAGGACTTGACAGATTTTGATGATCCCTCCTGGAAGGCATCACCCTCCCTGTGGATTGTGGAGAAGGTTGGGATGGGAGGGGAGTCAAGGGGGCATGGGAGGGAGGGAGGGAGAGAGAGGAACTCGGGATCGATATTAAAATAAGAAAAAAATAATAAATATATATATAAATTATTTTGTTTAATTTTTCCTTATGTTTTCCAATATTTTAGATTTTGTTAAGCATACAAAAATATATAAACCCAAGCTAAGTATTTCCACTATTATACTCTATATCAATTATGCTTTTATATTCTGAAATATCCATAAAGTAATTGTGGTATCTATCTCCTAATTGCTGAGACTCATGCAAGCAAGTAATTGTTTACAAATTTTTCCTTGAGAATGTAATGCTTTGTTAACTGCTACTCCATTCAAATCTGGCTGAGATCATACTTTAACTGGCATGTTATTTTTGTTGGTTAGGTCTCCCTAAAAATCTTACATTATATGTAATTCTGAAGGCAATTTTCACTCTGACTTGGTGATTTACCATTTTCACTTCTTCAACAAAAAATCATAACTTTATCAAGATATTGCTAATTTTAGAAATTCATCTATTGTCTATCAGTGGAGAGATTTTTGTTACCATGGTGATGTGAACATTTAAAAACTCCATGTATGCTTTAATGACTAAATGGCTTTGTGAATAAATGTTCACCTGTATTACTTAAATTTGATCTAAATTTTGTGATTCTTATAAAGTATTCCTAGCTTTACTTTACAGTCTCATGATTTTACTAAATTATTTGCAAGTTTTATTTGTTACAGCATATAATCAATACAAAAACCTTTGTGCAAAAATCAAGAACATAGTAAACCTGTTGACTCCATTGTTGTTTGTGTGTATAAAGATTCAGGGATGCACACTTTGTACTGAACAACCAATAATTTACCATACTTGGAGTTTGTTGAAATTTGTGATTGCATAGGGTTTTTTCTTCAGGCTTTTAAAATAAAATTTAAGGGTATGGGGAGCTACAGTCATTAAATGCATCCCACAACAGAGTGATTTTTTTTATGATAGCCTTTGATCTTTGACTGCCCCATAGTAATCTTAATATCTTTCCTTTTGCCCAGTTCGTATCTGGGTTAGAAATAGATTGTTCCCTTGGAGCTAGCAGGTCCTCTTAATTGCTTATATAAGCACTTACTTTGTGGCAATTACTTACTACTAAAATCTTTGCTGTTTGGAGTTTAACTTTAGATAAGAAATTACTCACACTTTGTTTCAACTACAATTTCATTCAAGAGCCTCAAGGTTTTCTTTTTGTATATCTTTCATCTAGTGTTAAATCCACAGCCTGTTTTTAGCTGTGTAAGAAATATTGATAATCTATTCTCTTGCACTTCCTTGATTACAAGGATGTAAAATGTGGCTGTATAAAAATTTCTAATCTTTCCTGATGTTAGTATAAGAGGGCACTTGGCTTCTTCAAATGGTGACAGTACCTCCAAAGGCTCTGTTCAATGGAGAGTTAAAACTTCTAGTCACTTGAGTCCTCAAAAATTATAACAGAACTTAATAAATCCTGTCTCTTTATCACATTAAATTTGGGTGTCTGTGATTTGGGGTAAAAAGAAAGAGATTATAGCTCATGTACATAGACTCTCTGCTTTTTGTGAAATTTTGTAGAGCTACTTTCATAATTGTATCTTCATTTGCCATACATCTTTTGGATAACTTTTACTTACTTTCTATGGTTATTTATATCTTAAAAATAATTTCATCAGCTGTGGTGTTTTCTCCAGAATGAGTCTGAGTTACTTATGTAGTTTACTACAGAGAAAGAATGAGAATCTGCATCATTCCAAATTAGCATTTTCCTCTTGATTGTAAATAATGGCCCTTTGAGAAAGTCGGGGAGATGAACCAATCTTTTGGTTAAAGACTAAATTTCTGGCAGTTTGATGGGGACCTAATAATACAACCTAATAAATTTTCCAGGTCCATGGTCAAAATTAGTATATTGAAGAAATCTGACAGCTATGGCTAAATCTAAATGCTCTTGGCTTTGTTTCACAATTTTTATTTAGGTCAAATGGATTTGAGAAAGGCTAAATATGTAGCCTTTCTAGATAAGAAGTATTTTATTTTTTACAACTGAGTAATACTACATTTTATAAATGTACCAGATTTTTCTTTTCCATTCTTTAGTTGGGGGGCATCTAGGTTGTTTTCAGGTTCTCTCTATTATGAATAATGCTGCTATAGACATTGTTATCAAGTATCTATGTGGTATGATTGAGCATCTTTTGGGTATAATTATTGCTGAGTCTTGAGGCAGATTGATTATCAGTTTTCTGAGAAACCATTATACTGATTTCCAAAGAGCCTGTACAAGTTTGCACTCCCACCAGCAATGGAGGAGTGTTTCCCACACTCCACATCATTTCCAACGTAAGTTTTTCTCAGTAATTTTGATCTTAGCCATTCTGACAGGTGTAAGATGGCACCTCAGAATTGCTTTAATTTGCATTTCCTGATGATTAATGGATGTTGAGCAATTCCTTAAATGTCTTTCAGCCATTTGAGATTCTTCTGTTTTGAATTCTCCCTTTAGCTATATACCCCATTTATAAATTGCATTATTTTGTATTTTGCTGCCTGAGCTCTTGGAATCCAGTCAAAGAGAGGGAGAGGTAAATATATAAGCAAGGGAGGTCAGGATCATAAAGGGGAAATCAACAGAGACAGCAGAACCAAGCTAATGGGAATCCATGAACTCTAGACTTACAGCTGTGGAGTTAACTATACCCTCCAGATGTGGGAGCCAATTGTGTAGCTTGGTATATCTCTAGGCCCCCAGGCAATGTATGAGCTAATTTTTTGGAGTCAATTCCCTATGGTGAGATGCCATGCTCAAACTTAAGGGAGGGAGGAGATGCTTGGTCCTGCTTTAACTTAATGTGCTAGGCTTTGTTGACTCTCATGAAAAGAGTAAATGGGGGTGGGCTGGGGGAAGCTGAAGGTGGGTGAGAGGAAAGGTGAGAACTGTGTTTGCAATTTAAAATGAAATAAAAAAACAACTAATTAAAAAAAGTAAAGAAGTACATTTAGTAATTTCTGTCTGAAAAAAATAATAAAAAGGTCATCTGCAAGTGGAATATTCAGACACAACAGCCTAGTAGTGTTAGACAAATGCCTAGTTAAGCCTTCTAATACATAAAGGTAGTCTTTGGTGATTCTAAACTTCAAGAAAAACATAAATCATACATATATCACTAAAAATAAAGCAATTTTATCATCCAAATAAATTACTAATAGAGAGAAGACAGGAATTCATGATACAGACAAATAAGGAAATAAATGTCCTCCAAAGATTTATTTAATATCCATTTTAATGAACACTTAAGTGGATCAAGGGCCTTGGCATTACAATATCAATGAAACATCCATTTATCCTACAAATCAATCTCATCCAAGCACAAAATAAGAGGCTTCCAGAACAATTGTATTTTCTCCTGTGGTTTATATATATTTTATTTTAATGTATCATTTAATTCATTTGAACCTTATTGGCATATATAAGGTTTATAAAGAGAGTTAATTATGACATTTTTGTGCATGGATATGATATAATTAGATCACAAATGTACCCAGTTATATTCTCTTATTTCTTACTGCTACCTCTGTCCAATTTCATATTCTATTTTTTATTTGATGCTTAATCTATTTTTTCTTATTTTACACATCAATCCCAGTTCCCTCTCCCTCCCATCCTCCCATGCCTACACCCCCATCCATCCGCCCATCCCATTCCCCACCCATTCCCCAGGGAGGATGAGGCCTTCCTGGAGGGATCATCAAAATTTGTCAAGTCATTTTGGGAAGGGCCTAGGTCCTCCCTCCCATCTCTAAGTTAGAGGAATGTGTTCCCCTAGTCCTTTTGTGAATGAGTACATCCTGATTTCACTGGCTAGCTCAGTCGGTGGAGCATGAGACTCTTAATCTCAGGGTCATGGGTTCGAGCCCCACATTGGGCGCCATATGTAAGGAGTAGGTTTTTCTGCCTGCTGCTGGTCTTGTCCTGCCACTGTGCCAGCCCCAATTAATACACCAAGACTCTGTATTTGATATAATGCTGTTGGCCAGGTACTAGTTTCTTATCGGCTATAATCAGCTAGCTCTGTCTCAATTATTAACCCATTTCTATGTATTTCCACATGGTCTTATCTTACTGGGGAGAGGCGGCTGGTGGTTCTGTTCTCTCCAGCCTCTCCATCTTGACTCCTCCTTACTACTTCTTCTTTCCTCCTTGTCTCCTAGTCCCTCCTCTCTTCCTTTCTTATTGGCAAACAGTGCTTTATTCATTAACCAGTATGAGAACCATATATACAGAATGACATCTCCCATCAGCCCAGGCCTTCTAACTGAGACCCATATTCAGAGGATCTAGGTCGATCCTATGTTGGTTTCCCAGCTATCAGTTTGGGGGTCCATTAGCTCCCCCTTATTCAGGTCAGCTATCTCTGTTGGTTTCTGTAGCCTGGTCTTGACTCCTTTACTTATCACTCCTCCCTCTCTACAACTGGATTCCAGGAATTTGGCTTAGTGTTTAGCTGTTGGTGACTGCTTCTCTTTCCATCAGCTGCTAGATGAAGGCTCTGTGATGTCACATAAAGGTAGTTATCAATCTCATTACCGGGGAAGGACATTTAAGGTAGCCTCTCCACGTTGCTCAGATTGTTAGCTGGAGTCATCCTTGTAGGTCTCTTGACATTTCTCTAGTGTTAGTTTTCTTTTCAAACCTATAATGGCTCCCTCTATTTTGGTATCTCTTTTCTTGTTCTCCCTTATTTGTTCATGACTAATCTTTCTGGTCCCTCACATTCTCCTATCCCCTCCTCTCCTCCTCTTCTCTTTCTCCTAACTCCTTCTGCACTCACTGCCCAGTCCCCACTCCCAATATACACAGGAGATTTTGTCCCTTTCCCCTTCTGTGGGAGATCTTGTATGTCACGCTTAGGCTCCTCTGTGTATTCTAGCAACTCTGTTGGTATGAATTGTAGAATAGTGATCCTTTGGGCTATGTCTAAAGTTCACATATGTCTAAAGAACATATCATTTTCGTCTTTTGTGACTGGGTTATCTCACTCAGTTGGTTTCTTCTAGTTCTGCCCTATTACCTGCACATTTCAAAATTCCATTTTTTTGTTTTATTCATTTCTTTGTTTTGTTTTTTCCCCTGAGAAGTACTCCATTGTGTAAATTTACCACATCTGTTTTTATTCATTCTTCAGGGGTAAGGCATCTAGGTTTTTTCCAGTTTCTAGCTATTACAAATAAAGCTGCTATGAACATAGTTGAACTGATGTTTTTGTTGCATGGATGTGCATCATTTGGCTACATGGCTGAGAGTGGAATTATGGATCTGATTTTCATTTCCTGAGGAAACACCATACTGATTTCGAATAAGGCTGTACAAGTTTGCACTCCTACCAGCAGTGGAGGAGTGTTTCCCTCTCTCCACATAATCTCAAGTATAAACTGTTATTTGTGTTTCCAATTTTAGCCATTCTGACAGGAGTAAGAAGATAGCTAAGAGTATCCTTGATTTGCATTTCCCTGATTGTTAAGGATGTTGATCACATTCTTAAGTGTCTTTCAGCCATTTTGGATTCCTCTATTGAGAATTCTCCATTAATTTCTGTACCCCTACTTTTTAATTGGATTATTTGGTATTTTTGTGATTAGCTTCTTGAGTTCTTTGTATATTTTGAAGATTAGTCCTCTGTCAAATGTGGTGTTGGTAAAGATCTTTTCCCACTTTGTGGACTGCCATTTTGTCTTGTTGACTATGTCTTTTGCTCTACAGAAGCTTCTCAATTTCAGGAGGTCCCATTTATTAATAGTCAATCTCAGTGTCTGGGCTACTAGTGCTATGTTTAGGAAGTTGTCTCCTGTACCAATTCATTCAAGGGTACCTCCAACTTTCTCTTCTAATATGTTTGGCATGGCTGTATTTATGTTGAGGTCCTTGATCCATTTGGACTTAAGTTTTGTGCCTGGCAGTAGACATGGATCTATGCATCATCTTCTACACACCCACATCCAGTAATGCCAACACCACTTATTGAGGATGCTTTCCTCCTTCCATTGTTCAATTTTATCTGTTTTTTAATCAGGTGTTCATAGGTGTGTTGGTTAATACCAGAATTTTCAGTTCAATTTCATTAGTCTACCTGTCTATTTTTGTGCCAATGCCAAGCTGTTTTCGGGACTATAGCTCTATAGTAGTGCTTGAATCAGGGATGGTGATGCCTCCTGAAGTTCCTTTATTGTATAGGGTTGTATTGGTTATTTTGTGTCTTTTGTTTTTTCATATAAAGTTTAGTATTATCCTTTTTAGGTCAGTGAAAAATTGTGCTGTGATTTTTATTGGTATTGCATTGAATCTGTAGATTGCTTTTGGCAAGAAAGAAATTAAAGACAACATCAGAAAATGAAAAGATCTCCCATGCTCTTGGATAGGTAGGATCAACATAGTAAAAACATCAATCTTGCCAAAAGTCAGATGACTAGGAATGTTGAGCACTTCATGTTTCTTTCAGCCATTTTAGATTTCTCTATTGAGAATTCTCAATTTAGTTTTGTACCCCACCTTTTAATGTATGTTTTAGAAATCATTTGTTGAAGATGCTTTCTTTCTTCTTCTTTTTTTTTTTTTTTTTTTTTTTTTTTTTTTTTTTTTTTTTCATCGTATAGTTTTAGCTTCTTTGTCAAAAATCAGTTCATAGGTGAGCAGAACTTCTGGAATCCAGTTGCAGAGAGAGTGGAGTGATGAAGTTTTAAGACCAGTGTGGAGAAACTAAACCAGCATAGGATCGACCCAGACTCCTTGAACCTGGCTTTTAGTTAGGATGACTGGGCAGTCCTGGGTCAGTAATTATTTCTAGTATACAAATGGACTTTGGGAGCACATTCCACATACAGAGATAATCCCTCAGCCTAGACACATAGGGCCAGACCCAGGCCCTACTCCAAATGATTATGACAGACTTTGAATACTCCCCTTTTAAGTCTGCTTCCTGTGGAGCAGAAAGGGAATGGGGTGGGGGTTGGTGGGGAAAACAAGGGAAGCTGGAAGGGTAAAGGAACTGTGATTGACATGTAAAATAAGCATGTTTCAAATGTTAATTTAAAAATATCAAAAAACAGAGAATACTTTGAAAGTAAAATATGATTTTTCCAATGTATTTACAAAGCAAACATGTGTTGGTTGTTCTTCACATTTCATATTTTTTGTAGAACTGAGAAGTGCAGGAAACATGATTGATTTTCAGTAAGATGACCCTAGTTTATGGGAAGTGATGAATGTCATTTGCCATAAGGCAATCTCTGTTCCAAGTTAGTAGACCATGGAATCTTCTTCTATAACTTCTCTATACCAGTACATTATATGAAATATGCATCTGTATATTGTTAATAGCTTATATTTTCTTGACCAAAATCAATTCTCTTTCTGTTAGTAATCCATATTTCCTCAAGAAATGTTATTTTCTACTCTCCACAGAATTGTTTAACATATGTAAGGTTGTGATAAAAACCCTACAGATCAAGCTATTTCATGGGCCAGTGAGCTTCTTGCAATTTACCTTTAGCAGCAAAGGTTTCTAATGAAGTTTTTAATTGTTCTAAATAATAGAAACCATGATTCAGATACAGAGGAATCTGCTGAGAGATCAGAGAGAAGAAGGAGCAAGCCAAAACCATATTTACATCATTAGCTTCCCAGCAGAAAAGAGCTGGACTTCCTGTTTCTTCCCATTTCCCCACATACATCTCACTTCCTGTTGCTGCCCAATCATCTTACTTCCTGTTTATCTGTACATAACTCCTGTCTTCTATTGTTAGCTAGTAGCAAGCACCATTATCTGATCTTCAGATGAGCTTTATTTGTACAAACAGGATATCACCACAAAAATTAGCAAGCCTGGAGGTCTCCATCCGATGGATTGTTTCAGCACATAAGTATATAGAATGAACAAATCATCTGATAGAAAAATTACATTTAGCCAATATTTATACCTCAAATGACAGGAAGAAATCACACCTTAGTAATATCATTTAAAAACTAGAGAGTCAAGTGGCTGAAAAATATTTCATTTTCTGACTTTTTTTTTTAGTTAAATGATATAAATCACCATAGCATATAATAGAACAGAATAACTTCTGGTTGCTTACCCCAATTTAGTTGGATTTTTTTGCTTGCATTTGGAGGACAACATTTCCTAATAAATCACATGACTTATTTTGGTGCCCAATATTATAATTCAATGCCTTTCAAATTTACATTATAAAAATCAGCTCCTAGTTATTAAAAATGCAGATTCCTGAATTACTCACCAGGCAATTTGTTTTATTTAGGTTGCGATTAAAAATATAATTATTCTGACTTAAAATTTGCAATCAAGAAAATAACAAGAAAAATACAACATTTGAAACATCTGAAATATACTAATACACCATAATATACCATCTTATGTTACATGACAAATAGTACATTGTTGGTAGAAGCAGGCATGCAAATAACAGTGGCATGATAAAACTTTAGAGAAAGAACAGAATTGTCATAATCAAGTCACAAAGAGGGAAAGTCACACAGAGATTCTAGGGAAATACATAGCAGAACAACTATCACTATGTAATATTCTTTATGGCTTTAACTTATTTAATTACCGAGGATACATATCTTAATAAAACAAATGAGGGAAAATATGGAAGAACAAAGTATTATTAGTAGGATACTTTCACCAGTGAATTAGGACACAATATTTATTTTTTTTTCTTTCAGTTAAAATGCATCTCAATTACTGTGGTACTGTTGGAATTGCAAATTGTTCAACCACTCTTAAAATCAGTGTGAAAAATGCTTAAAAGTCTAACAGTTTATCTACAGTATGACACAGTTCTTCATTTTGTTATATGGTGGAACAATTTGATATCCTAATGCAAATATGACTCAGCCCTGTCACTCTTTTCACAATAGCTAGGAAATAGCAACAACATTAACACTCTTCAACTGATGAATAGACAATAAAATCATGGCTTATAAGGTGTGTGTGTGTGAGTGTGTGTGTGTGTGTGTGTGTGTGTGTGTGTGTGTGTGTGTGCATTATATGTATTAAATGAAGTTTTCTCTCTGGGGGTAATAATGTTCCCATGAAGATCTATACACTTACTGATATATGAAACAAGGGAAATTTCTATTCCAGTTGTTAGTCTAGTAAATTCATAATACTGGCAAAACAATATAGACTACTGTTTTGCCCTTGATTTATTTCTAAAACTTAAAAGTATGAGCTTATTGTTAGACACCTTTAAAAGTATGAGCTTTCTTTGGACACAGAATTTCGAGGAATAGTTGTAGAAGTTACCTGGAAGCCTTCACCCTGTGAACTAGTTTGCATAGCATCTGCAGGAGCTACGAAAACTATCAAGGGAAGAAAAGCAACCAATAGCCCACAAAAGTGTGTGATATATGAACCAGAACAATGAGTAGCTCCACAAAATATATGTGCAATAGAGGCATTTGTGTCTTGGAAACACAGTTGTTTATTTGGAGTTTAGGTCCACTCAGTAGGAAAGAATTCAAGCCTGGAAGTTTAAACCTAGCACACTACTGATGACTGGATAAGTCAGGGACTGTAGAGAAAAACCTATTTTTCCTAAACTCTCACAATCCACTATAAATTATAACTACATTTTAAGTACTTATCCTGAGTGCCTGTAAATATGTTTCACTCTAACCTCTCATCAAACATACTTTATTAGCAAGAGATGGTAATATTACAATTCACAACTTGTCAAATTGCGGATAACAACAGACTGTGTTGTGCCCAATCAAACTGATACATCTGAAATACAGCCTCTACACCTAAGCTTCATGAAACATCACAGAAGGGCTGATCCAAATTAACAGAATGTCCACTTTAAGATAGTTTCTTCTGTGTATGATAGACAATTGTACCCATGAAATAACACCAATATGCCTGCCTAAACTAGATCTGCATAGTGACAATACCAGGTGGTATGTCGATGTAGATAGTTACAATATCACAAGGTTTCACCCCTGGATGAAGAGCTTCAGGCAATTAATGGCTATCAAAAGAATGAAGGCTTTGCTGTGCATCACTTTTTAAAAAGAAAAGTGGAGCACAAGCATTATTGTCACAACAATTAGATTGTTTGGGAATTGTTTATGATTATAATCCCTGCTTTCCAGAAGAGGGAATGTTAGATTAAGAAGTATAAGACAGTCTCCAAAAAAATATTAAAAGGCATATAAACAAGGGGAAACACACCTGTTCAATTTTGGTTCACTTGGGCATTAAGTTGGAAATGTTATCAAAATGCTTAAGAAAAATGAGGATATTAATCATGAGAAAGAGGTGGATAATTGGGCATTAATTTAGACTGTTACCAAAATGGTTAAGAAAGATAAATAGACTATAAATCATCAAGAATAGAGGGATAATTCCTTACATGAATATAAACTGATAATCAAACATTAAATTTGGTGAAGCAACCTAAAATGTTTTTCCAATCAGGCAAATTTGAAAGTGAGATAGCATGTCTGTTAACTTTACTGGTGATGCCTCCCTCGGCGTTCTTACTGGAGCCTCAAAATTAGCCTGAAGCATGGGCTGAGGCATTTGATGGTCAGTCTAATATTTTTCTCTATAGTTTTAAGTGAGGATTTAGGAAAGCTGATGAAGTAGCTGTCTTTACAATGTAAGCAACATAGGGGGTGGCGGGAAAGGGAATTAGTTCCTCAATTCCTCCCTGACCTCTTGAGCAATCTTGGAATTTCCAAAGCATTAACCATTTTATTTAAAACTCTAGAGAAAAGAGGGTGTTGGAAAGATCTTTAATATTATCTTAAGAGGCATGTAAAGAACTACAGACATTTGAATTCAGTCTAATAAAAGCATTTGTCTCTCATGTGGCTCTTTCATTCCCTTTAAATTTAACTTATTTTCTCACTAAATTGTCTCCTACAGTAATTATCACCAGAGAACAAACCTTTGTAATAGATTTTATTTATACCATAAGGGTCATAATGTATCTGTTTGTCTTACTCTTCTTGCTGAATTAGTAAATTTAATGTTAACAACTATATGGGTTTTTTTTTTCCTTTTATTTATTTATTTATTTATTTTTATTTAATTTTATATAACAAAGTCCAATTAAATGAAAACAAACATTTATACACAATATTTGGGAATTTGGGCGTCGTTCTTTCCAAACTACTTCCTGCTGGTAAGGGGCGCTGTCTAGGGGGATTCGAAGAAGATTCAGATATCCTAGCTGTAGTCTGTAGGGCTGTTTTGTCCAGCTGTTTGGAATGTAGGATCAGCTTGTACTCTGTTTCAGGCGGTCTGGCGTGATCAAACCACATTAGTCTGGAAGGAATCCACATCTTTTCATTTTCTGTGGAAACAAAAATAGAAATACTTTTCCCCAGTAACTTGTTCTTCAACTTAAATTTTGGAGTCAAAGCGTTTTTTTTTTTTTTTTTTTTTTTTTTAATTTATTATTTTACATGACTCGGACCCCCCTGAATATGGATCTCAGCCAGAAGGTCTGAGCAGTCTAAGAGACCTCAGACAGTGGAGCCAGGATGTATCCCTGGTGCACAAAAGGACTTTGCAAACATATCCCCCATGGAGGGATAACTGCCTTATTCTATAGATAGGAGAGAAGCCCTAGTCCCTACTTCATAGGACCTGTCAGATCTACATGACCCCAACTGGATGGCATTCCCCTACATATGGTATTGTGGTGGGGGGTTGGGAGGGGAGGGTGTTTAGAGTGCATGGGAGAGGGCAGAGAGGGCAAAAGGGAGGGAAGGAGGGAGGGAGGGCTGAAGGGGAGGGAGGGAGAGGGAACTGGGATCGACTATATGGGTTTTATCCTTCTTACATTACATTACCCTTGACTAACAATCAGCATACAAAATTTTTATTTAGCTGATAAGCAATGGGATTTCACATAGAAACTGAATTTGTGATGACAAAATTTTCTGAATCTCTCCCATCCCATAAAAATATTTTTATTTTTTTATTAAATTTTTCTATTTATTTTAGATGCCAGTTGTGATTCTCTCACCATTCCCTCTCCCTGCTCACCTCCACCATTTTCCAGCCTAACTCTATCCCTCCTCAGAAAATGTAAGGCCTCCTGTGGAGATTCAACAGAGCCTGGCATATTAACTTAAGGTAGATCAAAAATTCTCCCACCTGCACCATGGCTAAGCACAGCTTTCCACCACAAGTTATGGGTTTCATCAAGCCACCTCAAGCACCAGGGATAGATCCTGGCCCCATTGTCAGGGCCCCCTCAAACAGACTAAGCTACACAACTGTTGCTCACATGTAGAGAGCCTAATTCTCTCCCATGCAGGCTTCTGTCAGATACATTTATTTTATTGATGGGTCATCCAAGGAGGTGATTCTTAACTTGTGGGTCACAACACACATGGACTCGAACTTTTCACAAGGATCACCTAAGTCTATATGAAAACACATGTATTTACATCATGATTCATAACAATAACAAATTACATTTATAAAGTAACAACAAAAATAATTTTATGGATGGGGTCACTACAATATGATGAACTGTTTTAAAGGATTGTAGTATTAGGAAAGTAAAAAACAAACAAATAAACAAAACACTAATTTAAGGTGATAAGAAGGATTCATAACCAAGATATCTATCAATGTACTAGTACTTCATTTCCCTTAGGCCAAAAGGTGGAACTGACTGTTTTGATTAATATATTATGGTTAATTCATAAACCCTTAAATAATTATTCATATTCTACTCCTGTTACAGGATTATATCCAGCAATTTCCATACTTTTGTACACCCTAACCTCCCTGATTTCATTGAAGGAGGAAATAAGCAAGTTATTTTATTAAGCTGTGCTATTTTCACTTCTTGAGAAGAAAATCAGGGAGAGGGTATTCATCTGTCTTTGCAGTAGGATCCATTGAAACATTATGGATGCCTTTCTAACTCCTCTGACTTGGGAACAATAGTGAAGGTTAATAATGGAAGGTAAAGAGACAATGAACTCCCCAGACATATAGTAAGCCTCAAGCAAAAGGGAAAAAGCAGATATTGTCAAGTCTGCCCACTTGTGGCCAAGTTATCAGCCTGTGCACCAAGGAAGAGGTTATTCTGCAAAACCTACAAAACCCTAAAAACCTATTTCTGATGATGCTACCTTTTACCTGTGTATCCGTGGTTGAGTACCTTTAACATGTGTATTCCTCATCTTCCAATGCTTCACCTTGTAGATTGCATGGATCCAGCTATGTTATCTTTATTAATGATTATGTTCAATAAGGGACTTTGGGACTATAATAGACTCATCCATTCATCTGAAGAAAGGACATCATTTAATTTTCTTTGGAATTTGATCAATTTATATTTTCATGGGGCATCATAACATTTGTATTCCAATGAAAAGTACACACCCACACCCCCCCCACACCCCCCCCCCCACACATACACAGGATATTAGCCCTCTATCAGATGTGCAGTTGGTAAAAACCTTTTCCCATTGTGCAGCTGTCATTTTGTCCCGTTGATTATATCCTTTGCTAATTAGCTTTTCAGTTTCATGAGGTTTCATTTATTAATTGTTGAGCTTCTTACCTGTGCTATCAGTGTTTTGTTTAGGAAACTGTCTTCAATGTCAGTGAATTCAATGCTGTTCCCTACTTTCTTTTCTAAAGTTATGTTCTGTGTGTCAGGTTTATGTTGAGGTTTTTGATCACTTGAGTAAATTCTTCTATATATACATTATGAGCACTTTCCTGCTAGCCTGGTCCCAGAGCGCCCCAAATAACACACAGAGACACTATATTAATTACGAAACTGTTGGCCAGTGACTAATGTTTCTTATAGGGTAGCTCTGTCTAAATTATTAATCCATAATCACTAATATATGTATTTCTACATGATATTATTTTACCAAGAATTCAAGATTCACATGTCTTCTCATCCTGAGACCACAACGTGACCCGGTCCAAGTTTCCCAGAATCCTCTACCTCTCCTAGTCCCACCTACCTTGCTTCCCTATTTGCCAACCGTGCTATATTCATTAACTAATAAGGGAAACATATTTACAGAATGATGTCTCCCATCACCTCCTCTTTTCTTTGTAGTAAAAAAAAAGGGCTTTAACTTTAACATAGTAACATATATAACAAAACAGTTATTAAGCAAGAACTATAGCTACAATATTTAGTCCAATATCATTTAGCAGGATTTAAAGGAAATATTTTTATCTTATCTTTGTTAGTCTAAAGTCTTATATATAACTTATCTTTTATCATAACTAATGAAAATTATAACCATGATTATTATCTTGAGCTCTGTCAAAGACCACAGAAGGACAATATAAACTCTAGAATTGAAAGAGACAGCTTGCTGCCTGATCAGGCACCTGATGTACTTCTGTAATGTTCCATCTTCAGCCTGTAGGCCATATTTCTGTCTGGCAGACTCCTCACCAAAGCATGAAACTTTAAACTGTTCACCTGTATTGGCAGTATTTCTGTCACTTTTCTCTGTGTCCTGCATAATGTCTGGCAGACTCTTCCATGAAGCAGATATCCTGCAGCAATGTCCATCCTGTTTCAACAGTCACTTTCCTGTGGGTCCTGCATGTTCATTTTATACAGCATAAAGTCAAATAGTCCAGACAAGAACAGTTTCTTGACCAATTGGAGTCCTGCCATGTTGGAAGCAAACTCCATAATGACTTTCTTTGATATCCATCTTCCTTTCTGACACAGGTGGTGTTGCCAGGAGAAGTATTGTCTCACTGTCAACAAAAACTCTAAAGTATTTTCAGTGGTATATTCTGTAGGTCTTTGAAAGGTTTAAGGAATATTTATCTACCTCAAATACATCTCTACATATCTAGAAAACCTAACTAACAAACCTAACAATAAATTGTGACTATTATAGGTGACTCTCTGTAATCTGTATTAAATTATACATTACATTTTTAGATGAGCTATATAAACACAATATTTAAGAGGAAAAATGTACATAGCCCAAAACTTACCTTAAATTTGTATCAATAACTAAAATCCATTTCAAAACAAAGTATTAATTTCTATACCATAATCTCCTTTTTTCTTTAAAAAGAAATTGGTTGTGATCAGTGACCATTTATAACCAACCCCATTTAAATGAAAACAAACATTTATAGAAAATATTTGGGAATCTAGACATTATTTTCTCCAAACTGCTTTGTGGTGTTTGGGGATGCTGTTTATACCATGTGAATCTTGACAAAGCACAGAAACCTGATCAAATTCTTGATTTAGTTGTTTGTAAGGCTTTCTCTTCCCAGCTGCTTTGAATGGTGGGTCACCTGGGCCACTGTTTCAGGAGGTCGGGCTTTATCAAACCATATCAGTCTGTAAGGAATCCACAGCTTTTTATTTTCTGGAAAATATAAATGAAATCTCTTTTCCAAAGTAGCATATCCTTATACTTAAATTTTGAAGTCAAGTCATTTCTTTTAGCAGTTGTTTCTATTTCCTCAGCAGTCAAACAATTCAAAGAAAACACAATAGCATACAGTATCCAGAATCTGTGTATTTTCCATCTTTACATGACTTTTTTATTACTCTATTTTACTTTTATTTTTTACTTTTTTGAAACAGGGTTTATCTGTGAAACATTAGCTGCCCTTGAACTCACTCTGTATACCAGGCTAGCCTTAAAATCACAGATTTGCCTCTAAATCCTGAATGCTGGGATTAAATGTGTCTGCTACCACACCCAGCTACTCTACTTCTTCTTCCTCTCCTCCTCCTGCTCCTCCTCTTCCTCCTTCTCCTACTCTTTCTCCTCTTTCTCATCATCTTCCTTCTCCTCCTTCTTCCTAAAATACTTTATCCTGTTTCATTTCTCTCACAAGCCCATATATATATATATATCACACTATAAAACTTTTAGAGGTTTTACTTAATTTGAATAAGTCTTCACTGTATATCTCTACCTTTTTCTAGCCACAAGTCTATTATCTGCTAAACAACATTGTTAAAATTAAAGTTACAGCTGTTTTAGCCACTGTCTTTCCAAGATGGCAGGAGTATATTTACTGCCAGCTCAAGGAGCTGTGCTCACCACAGCTTGGTCTATGCTGCTATGAAGCAGCATACTGCTGGCTTGGAGATGTGGTCACTGACACTGCCAGCTGCTTGCACACACCATTCTTGTTTGGTGGTAAAGCCTATTAAAAGAGGCCTGTTTTTTTTCTGCTTAGGGGAAGTCAGGAAACCTCCTTTAAAGGGGCCATGGGAGTCTTTGCTTGTCTCTAGGAAAGAGCACACCTAAAAAAAAAATGCTAATACCAAGAAACCTTATTTGTCTCTGTTCTTTTATTTCTAAAATCCCTTTTAAACTCTTGTCAAGTTTTAAGTGGAAATTCATAATACCCCTGTTGCGGGCACTATTTTGTTACAAGGACCTTCCTGTCAGCCTGGTCTCATAGCCATATCAGCCAAAAATAACACACAGAGACACTGCATTAATTATGAAACTATTGGCTAGTTACTAGCTTTTCTTATTGGGTCTGTCTAAATTATTAACCCATTAACCCATGTATTTCTACATGGTCTTAACTTACCAAGAATGCAATATTCACATGTTCTCTCCTTCTGAGATCACATTGCCACCTTGTCCAAATTTTCCAGAATTCTCCACCTCTCCTAGTCCCACCTATTTTGCTTCCTTATTGGCCAACAGTGCCAATATTTACAGAATGACAATCTCCCATCATCATACAGATATCATAGTCTAGCACCATTTATTGAAAGTACTTTATTTTTTCCCTTTGTATGTCTTGTCTCTTTATCAAAGATCAGGTATGTGGATTTATGTCTGGATCTTT
Source organism: Phodopus roborovskii (assembly GCF_943737965.1). Classification (NCBI taxonomy): domain Eukaryota; kingdom Metazoa; phylum Chordata; class Mammalia; order Rodentia; family Cricetidae; genus Phodopus; species Phodopus roborovskii. The sequence goes on from NW_026126418.1 coordinate 48,056,800, forward strand.
GATTCGATTCCATTGATCAATGTGTCTGTTTTATAATACTATTATGTACTTTTTTGTTATTATAGGCCTGTAGTATAGCTACCTTGAAATCAGGAAGTTAACATCAACAAATCAAACAATCCAATTTTAAAAAAAAATGGAGTACAGATTTAAAAAGAGAACTCTTAGTAGCAGAATTTGAAATGTGGGAGAAAGCCTTAAATAAATACCAAACATTCTTATCCAATATTACATTGCAAATCAAAATTACTTTTAGATTCCATCTTACACCTCTCAAACTAGCTAAGGTCAGCAACCAACAACAACTCATACTGGTAAGAATGAGGAGCAAGGAGAACAATCTTTCATTGATGATAGGACTACAAACTTGTACAGTCATATAGAAATCTACTTCAAGATCCAGATATTTCACTCTTATGAATATAATAAAAAGATGCTCCATCTTATCACAAAGAAACTTGTTCAACTGTGTTCAGAGATGAAAACAACATACATGTTCTTCACCTGAAAAAAATGGGTAAAGAAAATGTGGTGAATTTACATGCCAAATTAATAACATCACAAAATTTACAGGCAAATGGATAGAAGTAGACAAAATCATCTTGGGTGAGGCAATGCCAACTCAGAAATACAAATATTGTGGGTACTCACTTACAAGTGCATATTAGTTTTTAAGTGAAGTATAATTCACTAAAATACAAATAATCAAAAATTTGGATAAAGCGGAGAGGTCTGGTGGATGCATGAATCTCCCTAAGAAAGAGAAGCAGAATAGATTTTTGATGATGGGTGGGGTGGGAATAGGAGCAAGATCACATCAAGTAGACAGTAATGGAGGGAAAGAATATGGAGAGAGATGACCGAAATAGGTAGGGATTTAGTAAAGAATAAGAAAACCTAGTGCAGCTGAAACTTCCTAGAATCTATATAGTTGAACCTAGCAAAGACTTCTAGTAATGAAAACTATGGAGCCTGGTCCAGCCATCTTCTGTAGTCACAGTGCTAGGACTTCAACACCAACTAGGCCAGACAATCCATGATTCACAACCTACTCTGCCTTTAAGTTATGCAGGGGCAATGATGGTTCTGACCTTGAGGGAGTGGCCCACAAATGATGAGTCTAACCTTAAATTCATGCCGCACACTGTCTAGATGGCCAGGATCCAGAAGCTGGATAACTCAGAGACCTATGGTATGACCAAACAGAACTAACAAAAAAGACAAGTTTGTGAAATGATTCCTAATGATATTCTGCTATACTCATAGACCACTGTCTAGCCTAATCATCATCAGAGAGGCTTGTCTCTAGCAGATGATGAGAGGATATACAGAGACCCATTGTCAAATATTAGACACAGCTCTAGGAACTCCACAAAAGAGGGTTAGGAAGGATTGTAAAAGTCAGAGGGGTGGATACACAAAGACTGCAAGGCCCATAGTATCAACTAAGTAGGGCTCATAGGAGCTTACAGAGACTAAAGCAGCAACCACAGAGCCTTTATGGGTCTGCACCAGGAAGTGCATACATTCTGTATATTTGTAGCTTGGGGTTTTTGTTGGACTCTTAACAATGAGAGTGGGGGTGTCTCTGACTCTTTATTATGCTTGTGGAACCTATTTTCTCCTACTGGGTTACTTCATCCAACATTGATATGAGAGTACATGCCTAGTCTGATTTAATCTGGTTATGGTGATTTATGGAAGCCCTGTTCTTTTTTTGAAGGTAAATAAATGGAGGAGCATTGGATCTCAGGGTGAGATGAGATTGAGGGGATAGGAGGATGGGGAGGCTGTGACTGGGAATATACTCTATAAAAAAGGAAAGATAGAAGAATGATAAAAAAAGAAAATATGGACTCTCTACAAGAGTCCAGAACTACTAACCAAAAAATTCTCTTTTCAAGATATTCTCTAGATTTTCCTGATCAGTATACTAATACAACCAATGGTAGTGGAGAGAGAGTTTGGATCCTTGATTTCAGGAGCACAGTTTTACACAAAATGCTGAGTCTGTTCTAATGTTTGTAACTTGCTTCTTTATAGGATAATTATGCATCAACTGATAATTAGATTTATCTTGCCCAAACTACTTTAATTGTCCCACTATTTAAGGGAAAAAATAAAGGATAGATGTTGGAACAAAATTAAAAAATGAAGTTGTGTGAGAATTCTGAGTGCTTGTAAGAGAAAAGGCAAGAGTGCTTTGACCTCATTTTCTTCAAAAATGGAATGGTTCTTTGATTATGCTTTTTGGCCCCTTTCTGGTGTAGTGGATAAGAGTGAGTTTATTTTAGATTATTCCATAAAATTGTCTATTGTTCTTTGTTTAATGCTCTATGAAAAACATGTTTTTTTTGTTTTGTTTTGTTTTTTGTCATGTGTGGCTTGTCTACCATGTGTAGCTTTCCCATGTATTTACTAATTATGTGACTCCTCTTAACCCTCAGAGGAAGACATCTAATGTTCTGATTATGGTTAGCAATTGAATGAGATTTTATTCCACCTCATTTATAGGCTCCATTCTGTCAGGTCTCACCAAGTCTAAAGAGATAAACATTAAATATATTCTGACTTAAAATCAAACTGAATGTCAAGATCTCAAAACACTAGAATGATATTTAATTGTTTTAATTATAAGGATATCTGGTTTAAAATGTTGCTGAAAAAATACACTTTGTCATCGTGAAAATAAATATAAAAGAAAGTAACTTCCTGGACTAGGGATACCTACTTATTGATAAAGAAATTTTTAGAATTGATTTCTTACATGTTGATATTCCCTTTCATCTTTATCACTTTCTAATTTGTTAACTGAAATCTATAATAATAAATATAAGCATCTGTCATGACTAATAATAAAGAAGGCAACTGTGATGGCTACTTATATGTCACTTTGACAAAAGCTAGAAACATTTGGGGAGTGGAAATATTACATGAGCAAATTCACCAGATTTTCCTGTGGACAAGTCTGATGTATTTTCTTCATTGATTGTTGAAGAAGAAGGGCCCAGTTCACTATAGTCAGTGCTTCCCCTAAGCTGGTGGTACTAGGTGTTGTAAGAAAGCAATCTGAGCAAGACACAGGGAACTAGGCAGTTAGAATTACTCCTGCATAGCCTCTGCATCAGTTCTTGTCTCCAAATCCTGCCCTGAACTTCTTGGATGATGAACTGATTATATGTTGCAAGTTGGAAAACTTCCTTTCCTCCTCAAGTTACTTTTGTCCATGATGCTTTATCACTGCAACAGAAAAGTAACTAAGAGATCACCTAACTTTGATTAAGAATTTTCAGGGGACTAAAAGAAACTTAGAATTTCAGACAGAATAACCAACAAGTTTTAAATATATATATATATTTATATTTATATTTATATATACATATATATAAAAATCTTAGTAGAGAGCTAGCTACTAAAAGGAGGGATATTCTATTCATAGCTTTAGAACATGGAAAATTGACTGCTGGTTCATCAATATGTAAATGACATGGCAAGAAATATTAGCATTCTCATAGTAAAGAATTTTTATTATTACAAGTAACTAATTAGTAATGTAATTAACTTGAGAAAATTGCATCAGCAGATCTGGGGATAGTAAATGTCAATTAACAGAAATAAGAACAGAATAGATTTCTAACAATGAACACAGGAAACTATAATCCTGTAACTGGAATTCACCTTACTCTCTCATGAGAAATATTTATTAAGTTTCTAGTATATCAAGTTTACTTGTTTGGTATCTTCTACTTTATTTATACCTTTTCTTATTAATTACTACCAAATGTAATTTATATTGCCAGTTAATGATATAATACTATAAAATGTACCTACACTTTTAAGAAGGTAGATCTCTCACATACATCTTTTTATAGCTCAGAAGATAAAATAATTAACATTCAGTCAGTAAGTTCTTTTCAAATGATCTTAAACTAGCCTCATCTGGAATAAAAGGGATTTCACTAATGATGCAAAACTGCTGAAGTGAAAAGGAAACTTGGTATGATTTATTTTCACATATGAAGATATCCAAAAAGTACAATATAATGCTTGAAAAATCCTATATATTCAATAGAAAACTTCCACATAATGAACCAAAATAGTTGAAAATTAATTATCATAAAAATGTGTCAATATCCATTAATGGATCTAATAAACATTAGGTTTTTTTTAGCTTTATGATTAGATATTAGGAAACATATTAAGATTAAATGATATTCAATGAATATTACTTTGAAAATAGTTATTTTATTTGCATTTATATTGTTATATTATAATTGTATTTATGCATACTATTGATAAATAATTACAAAAATTTACACTATATGTATATGTAGATATTAAGTTTACTAAATATATGACAAATCCAAATGCTATGAATTAGAAAGGGCAATAAAGCAAATTAAGAGAATGGAAAGCAAATTTAAGGTACATTTGTAGAATAAATAATAAAAGCCTAGAGACAGATATTGGGATTCAACCTGAAAATCAGAAGAGCAAAGCAGCCAAGTTACTAGAGAGCTCTTAACTTCATGAAGGCTTGGGCAATCCTGACTTCAATGTGGCTAAAGAATAATTGCTTAAGACTGACTACTGAATACCCTTCTCCTATCTTATATACCTCTACAGTGCTGGGATTAAAGGCATGAGTTCTGCTTCTCTTTTAGATTGATTCATTCTCATATAGCCCTGGGTGGCCTTGAACTCACAGAGATTCATCTGTCTATTTCCCCTGAATCTTGGGATTAAAGACATGTTCCACCACAGCCCATCTTCTACATGACTACCTTTATATTCTGTAACCCAGGCAAGCTTCATTAGATCATAGACAATATATTACCACTATTCCTTCTCCCTTTTTTTGTCTAATACATAAAAGTTATAACCAATGTAAACAAAGCTATATACAATAAGTGAAATAACTACATACAATATATACAGGCAATAGGTATATAAACAATGCCTAGCCCATTTGAATTTGACAACTTCAGAGAAAATATTCCGTGAAGATCCTATCTTGGTGAATCCAAAAGTGAATCCTAATTGATTTTCTTTTCTAATTTTTATTATCAAATTGTCTTTTAATGTCTCTCAATGTTTCATACTTTACACCTCTTTGGTGAGTTTATTTTCTGAGTCTGGTAAACAAAGAAAACTATAGTTACCTAGTCTTCAACTCCCTCAGGAACACAAAAATTAATAAATATTAACTGACATGAAGTGGGAGTAAGTCACTTCCATAAACCTTGAGAAATGAGAAATGACAGAAACAGCCGGCTGCCTAGATAATCATCCAAGCTTCTCCTGCAAATGTTGGGGCATTCATTTTCAGCTTATAGATCTAGCATATTTGATAGACTTTTCTTTGAAGCAGGATTTATGAAGGACTGTCAAACTTTGTACCAGAATTGTTTGAAGTCACTCTCTTTTTTTGTCTTGTTTGTTCAATTTAGACAACATATTGTCAGCCATGGAAACAAGGGCACTATTTTGCCCAGTGGCTTACTTTTGCTACCAAGAAAGTAAACTCCAGTGGAGTTTCTTCAGGGTGCTTCTTCTTTAACCCCCATTGGTGCTGCTAGGAGCAGATATGCCTCATTGTGACAAAAAGCAATTGTACTTATTGCACTAGATTTTTCTTATATTATTCTTTTCTATTAGACAAAACATGGATTTGTGATGATATATTGTTTATTATCAGAATGCAAAACTAGCCTCAGACATAGACACTGGGAAGTAGTGATACAGACCTTTAATACCAGGACTCAGAAGACAGAGGCAAATGGATCTCTGTAAGTTCAAGGCTACTAGGGCTTACATGAGAGTGAATCAGTCTAAAAAAGAAACAGAGCTCACACCTTTAATTCTTGTACTAAAAAGGTATATAAGTTAGGAACAGGGCATTCAGTAGTCAGTCTTAGGCAATTACTCTCCAGCCACACTGAGGTCAGAATCACCCCAGCCCTGGTAGAGTTAAGATCTCACTGGTAGCTCTGCTGCTTTGCTTCTCTGATCTTCTTTTTGAACCCCAATATCTGTTTCTAGATTTTTATTGTTTGTGCTACTAATTGGTGCCCAAAAGGCACAAATTCATGAAAAAGCCACATGCCTGTGACTTTGAATTTACCAGCCCAAGTTGGAGCTATTTCTTGTGTCTCCCACCAGAAACCTGCCTGACTAGCTACTAGTACCTGGGCTCCAAATGCCATACAACATACGCACCATAGATTGGCTGTTTTTGCCTTCAGGCCGCACCAGCCACACATGTTTCTTCTTAACAATCCTATGTGCAATTTTCAACACATGGATCTCTTTCTGCTCTCTTGCACTTTCTCTCCTGTTCTGCTCCCCCCTCCCACTGTGGGTTACCAGACTTCTCTATATCCCCTGTCCTCCGACTGCCACTCAGCTGACTGCCAAAAACTAGTTCTCAGATCAGATGTGCTATGCCTCCCAGTTCACTGTCACTGTTGGCAGATTTGGTACGACAATTGGGAATTTTTGAAAGGAAAAAAATTAGTTAAAAAAGAGAAATTTTCAATATTAAAAATGGGAAACAGTATTACAATGGAGATAGTTAGGTCTCTGTATGAATATATAATGGTTGGTTTAAAATTGGAACAGAGTACTTCTGCATCTTAAATGTGTGGAGAAGAATGTTTTCATTATTTGGAAATGACAGGAAAAGTCATAGACTAAGCCCAGATTTCATGCAGAGTTTGTTATAGATTGAATTGTAATGGACAGAAAATACAGTTCCTTTTTCTTCACCTTGTTTTAGTCACTAACTTATCGCTTTCATTGCTGTGTTTACTAGAGATATTGCAGTATTTTTGTTTTTTGAGTCTCAGGATAAAACACAACAGTAATATAACCATTACACTCATGGGGAAAATTATAGACTTGAAATTTAATGATAAAAGTTTCAGTTAAGATTAAAAAAAAGCACAGTTCAAGAGTTCCCTCTGAGTCATGTGAGGAGACAACTCATTAGCTATGGTTTCTCATACATCCTCTTTAAACATAATAAGTGAAAAGCCATGTTGATAGAACATTGTCCTCTTCAACTTAAACCTATGTGTCTTTATCACATGATAAACATTATCAAGAGGATAATCATTTCTTTTTAGTCTTACATTTTTAACATCTTCCGGATGCAAATTCAAATTAGCAATATTTTAATAGAAGAGACTTTCAAAAACTGTTTTACACTTCTCTTTATTGTAATTCAGACCGAGGTTCTGACCATTTCAAATTTGCTTTATATTTTAAAAGTATTTTTGTGACAGTAGATTTATATAATTAATTTTTCTTTTTGCTTTATAATATGAAATAAAAATACCATTCAGCTCTGTAAACACTTAAGATAAATATGATTCTTATCATATTCAGCATATGTAATCTCAATTTGTTGCCAGCATGTATTTTGGCAATTTATTATCAAAAATTAAAGTCATAACTTCTCGGTTTCCTTTTTCAATTTGGTTGTACTTAAGATTATGTCATTAAAGGACAAATTTATCAAAAATTACCCATTTGGCTTTGTCTGTCTCAGTTGCTCCTGGAAACTGGCAAGAGTAAGTTCATTACATGTAGTGACAAAAAGGGAATCACATGAAAGGAATTGTTTCATATTTCTAAGAAAGATTGGTAGATAAAGGACTAGCTATGCTCAATACAACAAGTGACAATGGAAAAATGTCAGGCGAAATGGACAAATATCAAGGGACAAAATTGAATCTGATGAATCAAGGTACAATGAAATCTCAGAAAGACTCTAGGGGAACTTAAAGGGAGAAGGTGAAGGACTGAGAGATTACTGGATGTTTTCTTCCACAAGCAGAATCTAGATTTTTAAATAACATAGTTAATATATTTTATGTGAAGGTAAAAGTCAGACTACATTGGGGAGTAATGTATATTATGGGGGAATGGTAGCAGGGCAAAGTGTGTGTGTGTGTGATTGTAATATATAATATATTACAATATATATTGTATATGTGTTTTATATGTGATATAAATATACTATATATATATATATATATATATATATATATTCACACACAATTTCATAATGAAACTCAATATTTTGAACAGAGGAGATTTTTCCATTGTTAAGGATCTTCACATAAGTTTGAAGACCATAGTTTGAATACTATCTTCAGCCAGACATGATAAAGTCTGTATGGGGAGATGGTTGATAGAACCAAGAGTATGTCTGGAAGGTAGAAAACCTGGCATATACAGCACAAAATAAGGTAGAAAAAAAGATCTAATATTCAAGTTTCTCATTTTACCTCTATAAACACAATGTGATAAATTTGTACCCATGGTTACAAACAAATGTGAGATACATAAAAACATTCACATCACACATGAAATCACAAAAGTAAATATAAAAACTAAGAAAATCACCATTTATATAACTAAAATAATAAAATATCAACTTTTCACTTCAGAGGTTATTAATTAATGATTTCTCAAATTTTTACAGTTAGGCTCACCTGCCTATTAGCCACACAGTATTACCCAACACTGCAAGCCAACTGGCCCCAACTTCAATATGACCCAGAACTGCAGTTACATACTCCAGAAATGGTTTTGAACCTAATTTACCAAAATGCTCCTAAGCTACACAGCACCATATGCCTTGGATCCCAAATGAGCACCCCAACTCAAACCAAAGCCAACAGCATCTGAAGACAGTGTGATATCTTGTGAGCCAATCCTATGAATAAGAGTTCACTCCTATTTTATCTCCTCCCAGACATACATTGAGTCCTCTACAAACTGCTGAAGGTCTGCAGTTTAGGAAAAAATTCCTAAAGTTGGATGAAAATGAAAACGCAACATAACAAAACTGATAGAAAACAATGAAGGCAATCTTAAAAGGGAAGCTCAACAGAGGTATTATATTTAGGTGGGAAGGGATGTGGTACTGAAATATATGGAGGAATTTGAATAATTTCCAAGCTCATAGTACCAATTCTGAAATAACTCATAAAATATATAAATTAAGTTTCCAGTGAGATCCCACTACCCTGCAAAACCTTCTCAAGTTCCAGCCCAGCCCTCGTCCTCTTCTGCCGGCTATTGGCCAGAGGTGAGTCTGGGCCCAATCGGGGCTGCCTGTCCCCTTCAACCTCTTTACCCCCCTCCCCCGCCTGAACTCCCTGGATTGGCCCCTGATCCTGCTGCTCCTGTCTCCAGTCCCCTTTGAGAGCACCCTTGGAGCTCTGATACACCCCCCACCCATCCCAACCTCCAGCCTACCCCCCCCCACCCTGTGCCCTACCCCACCTACGGTCCTGCTGCTCTGGTTGAGCACTGGGACAGAGGGTGGAGCCAACAGTCCACCCTACTTCGGAGACCTCTCGGAGCAACTCCGAACAAAGGAGACCTGACTATCCACGTGGGACCACCTGTAATTTCCACCGGCTTGGTCCCTGACCCCGCCTCCAGTCCTCTGCTGGAGTCCCAGGCCCCTCCCAGAGATCCGCCTATCTCTGCGGGTACACTTGGAGTTCCTGCAGGCAAGATCCTTGACCCCCAAATCCGGGCCCTGCCAAAGAACGAGGTCTCAGCTGGAGAGCGCCAGTTTCCAGTGAGATCCCACTACCCTGCAAAACCTTCTCAAGTTCCAGTCCAGCCCTCGTCCTCTTCTCCCGGCTATTGGCCAGAGAGAAGCCTCCTAGAGAGCTTGGACCACACAGAGATACAGACATTGAATCTTTGATCCACATAAGCCCATCTGGGAAGGACCATAGAGAGAGGGAAGAGACACCACCAACACCTACAGGAAGAAACTATGGGAAGAAGGCAATACAAGAGAACACCTAACAACAGAAAGACAAACATGACACCACCAGAATCTAGGGAATCTACACCAACTAGAATGGAACACAACAACAAAGCAGAGGAAGCAGAAGGGTATGACTTAAAAATCACCATCATAAAAATGATAGAGGCCCTCAAAGAAGATATGAGAAAATCCCTTAAAGAAATAGAGGAAAAAACAAACAAAAAAGTGGAAGAAATGAACAAATTCCTTAAGGAAAGTACAGAAAGCCAAGAAAAAACAATTAACCAGGTGAAGGAAACGGTTCAAGATTTGAAAACCGAAATTAAAAAAAAAAAAGCAAAAAAAATGGAAAGAAAACTGGAAAATTAAAAGCCGGCCAAAAAAACGAAAACCACACACAAAAAAAAAAAAAAAAAAAAAAAAGAAAAAAAAGAAAAAAACACCCGCAGAAAAAAAAAAAAAAAAAAAAAAATTATCAACAAAAAAAAAAAAAAAAAAAAAAAAAAAATAAAAAAAAAAAATATCCAGGAAATGTGGGACACCATGAAAAGGCCAAACCTAAGAATAATAGGCATAGAGGAAGGTGAGGAAGCCCAGCTCAAAGGTGCTGAAAACATATTCAACAAAATCATCGAGGAAAACTTTCCAAATCTGAAGAAGGACATGCCCATGAAAGTACAAGAAGCATACCGAACCCCAAATAGGCTGGACCAAAGAAAAAAGACCCCTCGACATATAATAATCAAAACACCTAGCATACAGAATAAAGAAAAAATATTAAGAGCAGCGAAGGAAAAAGGACAGGTAACATATAAAGGCAGACCTATCAAAATTACACCTGACTTCTCCATGGAAACCCTCAAGGCCAGAAGGTCCTGGATAGATGTTCTAAAAGTATTAAGAGAACACGGATGCCAGCCTAGGCTACTATATCCAGCAAAACTCTCAGTCAATATAGATGGAGAGAACAAGATATTCAATGACAAAACCAGATTTTCCCAATATGTATCTACAAATCCAGCCCTACAGAAAGTATTGGAAGGAAAATTCCAACCCAAGGAAGGTAACTACGCCCACAAAAATGTAGGCAACAGATAATCCAACTACACCAGAAACCTAGGGTGAAGCAGAACAAATATATTCACAATACCACTGCCAACAACAAACCTAAATCAAACAACCATCAACAATCAATGGTCCTTACTCACCCTCAACATTAATGGTCTTAACTCACCTATAAAAAGACACAGATTAACAGAATGGATACGAAGACAGAATCCATCCTTCTGCTGCATACAAGAAACACATCTTAGCTCCAAAGATAGACATTACCTCAGGGTAAAGGGTTGGGAAAAGATTTTCCAATCAAATGGAAATAAGAAGCAAGCAGGCGTAGCTATCCTAATATCTAACAAGCTAGACTTCAAACCAAAACTAGTCAAAAGAGATGAAGATGGTCATTTCATATTCATCTCAGGAGAAATCCATCAACACAAAGTCTCAATTCTGAACATCTATGCCCCTAATACAAAGCCACCCACATTCGTAAAAGAAACACTACTAAAACTCAAAGCTCATATAAAACCTCACACACTTATAGTGGGAGACTTCAATACACCACTCTCAACACTAGACAGGACCACAAATCAGAAACTCAACAAAGAAACAAAAGAATTAACAGAAGTTATGTCTCAACTGGGGCTAACAGACATCTATAGAACATTCCATCCAAAGACAAAAGAATATACCTTCTTCTCTGCTCCACATGGAACCTTCTCTAAAATCGACCACATACTAGGAGACATAACAAACCTCAACAGATACAAGAGAATAGAAATAGTCCCCTGTATCTTATCGGACCACCATGCTTTAAAATTGGAATTCAACAACAATACAAATAGCAGAAAACCTGCAAACTCATGGAAACTGAACAATGTGCAATTGCACCACTCCTGGGTCAAAGAAGAAATAAAGAAAGAAATTAAAGACTTTCTAATATTCAACGAGAATGAGGATACAACATACCCGAACTTATGGGACACCTTGAAAGCAGTGCTACGAGGGAAGTTCATTGCACTAAGTGCCCATATGAAGAAAACAGAGGATAGTCACATAAATGAATTAACAGCGCAACTGAAAACCTTAGAACAGAGAGAAGCGAATTCACCCGCAGGAGCAGACGCCAGGAAATAATCAACTTGAGGGCTGAAATCAACAAAATAGAAACCAGGAAAACAATACAAAAAATCAATGCAACAAAGAGTTGGTTTTTTGAGAAAATCAACAAGATTGATAAACCTTTATCCAAATTAACGAAAAAGCAGAGACAGAACATGCAAATTAACAAAATCAGAAATGAAATGGGGAACATAACAACAGACACAGAGGAAATCCAGACAATTTTCAGGTCATACTTCGAAAATCTGTATTCCACAAAAATTGAAAATTCAAAGGAAATGGACAAGTTTCTGGATAACTATCACTTACCAAAATTAAATCAAGAACAGACAAACAACTTAAATAGACCTATAACCCGAAATGAAATAGAAGCAGTCATCGAAAGCCTTCCAAGGAAAAAAAGTCCAGGGCCAGATGGATTCAGTGCAGAATTCTACCAGACATTCAAGGAAGAACTAATACCACTACTCCTCAAACTGTTCCACAAGATAGAAACAGAAGGTTTATTGCCAATCTCTTTTTATGAGGCCACAATAACTTTGGTACCCAAACCTCACAAAGACACAACTAAGAAAGAAAACTACAGACCAATATCCCTGATGAACATCGATGCAAAAATACTCAATAAAATAATGGCAAACCGAATTCAAAAATACATCAGAGAAATCATCCACCATGATCAAGTAGGCTTCATACCTGGATTGCAGGGATGGTTTAACATACGAAAATCTATCAACGTGATCCACCATATAAACAAACTGAAAAAGAAAAACCATATGATTATCTCCCTAGATGCAGAAAAAGCCTTCGATAAAATTCAACACCCTTTCATGATAAAGGTATTAGAGAGGTCAGGGATAACAGGAACATACCTAAACATAATAAGAGCAATATACAGCAAACCAACTGCCAACATCAAACTGAATGGAGAGAAACTTAAGCCAATTCCTCTAAAATCAGGAACAAGACAAGGCTGTCCTCTCTCTCCATATCTCTTCAATATCGTACTAGAAGTTCTAGCTAATGCTATAAGACAACAAAAGGAGATCAAGGGCATCCAAATTGGAAAGGAAGAAGTCAAACTGTCTCTATTTGCAGATGATATGATAGTTTACATAAGCGACCCAATAAACTCTACCAGGGAACTCCTACAGCTGATAAACACCTTCAGCAAACTAGCAGGATACAAGATAAACTCAAAAAAATCAGTAGCCCTATTTTTTTCAGACGACAAAGAGGCAGAGAAAGAAATCAGAGAAACATCACCCTTTACAATAGCCACAAGCAACATAAAGTATCTTGGTGTAACGCTTACCAAACAAGTAAAAGATCTATATAATAAGAACTTTGTGACTCTAAAGAAAGAAATTAAAGAAGATACCAGAAAATGGAAAGACCTCCCATGCTCTTGGATAGGTAGGATAAACATAGTAAAAATGGCAATCTTACCAAAAGCAATCTACAGATTCAATGCAATCCCCATTAAAATCCCACCACAATTCTTCACCGACCTTGAAAGGATAATAATTAACTTTATATGGAAAAACAAAAGACCCAGGATAGCCAAAACAACCCTATACAATAAAAGAACATCAGGAGGCATCACCATTCCTGACTTTAAGCTCTACTACAGAGCTATAGTTCTGAAAACAGCCTGGTATTGGCATAAAAATAGACAGGTAGACCAATGGAATCGAATTGAAAATCCTGATATTAATCCATGCACCTATGAACACCTGATTTTCGACAAAACAGCTAAAATGATACAATGGGGCAAAGACAGCATCTTCAACAAATGGTGCTGGCACAATTGGATGAGGGTGTGTAGAAGACTGCAGATAGACCCATGTCTGTCGCCATGCACAAAACTCAAGTCCAAATGGATCAAAGACCTCAACATCAATCCAGCCACATTGAACCTCTTAGAAGAGAAAGTAGGAGGTACCCTTGAACAAATTGGTATAGGAGACCGCTTCTTGAACATAACTCCAGGGGCACAGACACTGAAAGAAACAATTAATAAATGGGACCTCTTCAAACTTAGAAGCTTCTGTAAGGCAAAGGACACAGTTGACAAGACCAAACGGCAGCCCACTGACTGGGAAAAGATTTTCACTAATCCTATATCCGACAAAGGGCTGATCTCCAAAATATACAAAGAACTCAAGAAACTAGTCAACAAAACACCAAATAACCCTATTAAAAAATGGGGTACAGAACTGAAGAAAGAATTCTCAATGGAGGAAATCAAAAAGGCTGAAAGACACTTAAGAAAATGCTCCACATCCTTAGCTATCAGGGAAATGCAAATCAAAACAACTTTGAGATACCATCTTACCCCTGCCAGAATGGCTAAAATTAGAAACACCAGTGATGACTTATGTTGGAGAGGATGTGGAGAAAGTGGAACACTCCTCCACTGCTGGTGGGAGTGCAAACTCATACAGCCACTTTGGAGATCAGTATGGCGGTTCCTCAGGAAAATGGGAATTAGTTTACCACAGGACCCGGCAATCCCCCTCTTAGGCATATACCCAAAGGATTCACATCAATGCAACAAAGACATCTGTTCAACTATGTTCATAGCAGCACTATTTGTAATAGCAAGAACCTGGAAGCAACCTAGATGCCCTTCAATTGAAGAATGGTTAATGAAGATGTGGCACATCTACACAATGGAATACTACTCTGCAGAAAAAAATAATGGTATCTTGAAATTCGCAGGCAAGTGGATGGCACTTGAAGAAACCATCCTGAATGAGGTAACCCAGTCACAAAAAGAGGAACACAGTATGTACTCACTCATATATGGATTTTAGACCTAGATCAAATGATCACCAGCCTATAATTCACATCACCAGAGGAACTAGGATACAAGTTGTATTCTAAGAGATTCATATAAAGTCCCTCACAGAACTGGGAAGGGACAAGTCCCCCAGACCTCAGGTATAGTGGGGGAGGACAGCTAATGGAGAGAGAAGTAGGAGAAAATGAGAGGGAGGAGAGGAAGGCATGTGTGACTAGGAGGATTGAGCCTGGTTAGGAATGGAAAATAGGAAAGAGAGAGAGAGACAGAGACAGAGAGAGAGAACATAAAAGAGGGAGCCAATATTGGTTTGAAGATAAAGTTGAACACAAAGAAAGGTCGAGGGAACTACAAGACTGCTCCCAAATAACAATCTCAGCTTCCGTGGAAAGGCTATCATAAATGCCCTTCCCGGAGAGTGAGATCAACAACTAACTTCTCCATGGAGTCCTCAACTAATGCCTGTTGAAAACAGGAGCAAACACCCATACATAAACACTGAGTCAAACTAGAACCCAGAAGCAGATGGAGAGGACAAGACCATGCGGTAGAAGTACATAGAGACAGCTTACCTGAACAAGGAGGAGCTAAGGGCCACTAGACTGATAGCTGGGAAGCCAACAGAGGTCTGACTCGGACTCCCCTGAATATGGGTCTCAGCCAGAAGGTCTGAGCAGTCTAAGAGACCTCAGACAGTGGAGCCAGGATGTATCCCTGGTGCACAAAAGGACTTTGCAAACATATCCCCCATGGAGGGATAACTGCCTTATTCTAGAGATAGGAGAGAAGCCCTAGTCCCTACTTCACAGGACCTGTCAGATCTACATGACCCCAACTGGATGGCATTCCCCTACATATTGTATTGTGGTGGGGGGTTGGGAGGGGAGGGTGTTTAAAGTGCATGGGAGAGGGTAGAGAGGGCAAAAGGGAGGGAAGGAGGGAGGGAGGGCTGGAGGGGAGGGAGGGAGGGAGAGGGAACTGGGATCGACATGTAAAATAATAATAATAAAAAAAAAAAAAAAAAAAAAAAAAAAAAAACGCTTTGACTCCAAAATTTAAGTTGAAGAACAAGTTACTGGGGAAAAGTATTCCTATTTTTGTTTCCCAAAAAAAGGAAAAGGTGGGGTTCCCTCCCAGTTTAATGGTTTTTTTACCACACAGCCCCCCGAAAAGAAGATAAAGTGTTGCCCTTTTTTAAAAAACGGGGGAAAAAAGCCCCCCAGAATACCCCGGGAAGATTTGTAATTTTTTTTTCCCCCCCCACAAGGGCCCCCCCTTCCGGGGGAAGGAGTTTGAAAAAAGGGGGCCCCAAAATACAAAAATATATATAAATAATTGTTTTTTTTTATAAAATATTTTTTATAAAAAAAAAAAAAAAAAAAAAAAATTTTAAAAAAAAAAAAAAAAAAAAAAAAAATATATAAATTAAAGAAAACTTTAAAATATTTAAGGTGTTGAAGGCAAGGCTTAACAAACAAGAACACTTCCTGCTCTTGTAGAGAACATGCTTTTCATTCCTATTACCAACAGCACTGCAGCTCAGAGCACAGTTCAAGTTAATGAAAAGATTGTGATTGACAGAGTTGATAGATGACTTCAAGGAAACAGTTCTTGGCAAACTTACCAGGGCAGGTATGCATATGAACTCATAGTGATTATGTCAGTGTGGATGACATAACATACTCCCAGCATGGCGGAGGTAGGAGAGAAGTCCTACCACTAGCTGAGGAGCTATTGGCATTTGATTGTTTCAGGGGGAAGAATAAGGATCTTGGATTTATATGTAAAATAAGGTTGTTTCTAATTTAAAATAAAAAAAATCAAGAGTAGGTCGTTTTCTAGTCAATTGAAATGATTCCAATATTCTTTTTATTAAATGAAGCAGTTAGCTAGAGAAATAAAGCAGGTTTACAAAATAATTTTGATGAAAGATAGAGAACTAGTAACCATTAACACAGTAAACTGTGAAGTACACTATACATGAAAAGAATAAAAATTTTAAGTGCAACATGGTAAATTTTAAGAAAATTAAAATCCTACCATAAGAACTATCCTTGGAAAATAAAAGAAAATCAACTCCACCCCTGAAGTTATATTTTTTACATATAGATTAAATAAGCCCTATAATGCACAGCACTTGTTATACTTTTAATATTCTTGTATAAATTGGGAGTTAATTTTACTGCATTTTTATGAATCTTTTCCAGGTAGTATGTATTGTGGTTTACTGTGAAATGCCGCCCCCCTAAGCACACTATTTTACCTCGCTCTGGTGCTGTTTGGAAAGTTATGGATCTTTGAGGATATAGAAACTTGTTGGTGGAAGTTGGTCAATTTCAAGTTTATTTTATAATCTAGACTTTGTTTGAGTTCTCTATTTCTTAACTGTGCATACTATGTAACTGGCCTGCCTGCTTCTGCCATGACTTCCTATGACAAATAATAACCCAGAATGGACACTTTCCCCTAAACTGTTTTCTGTAAGGTA
Source organism: Phodopus roborovskii (assembly GCF_943737965.1). Lineage (NCBI taxonomy): Eukaryota > Metazoa > Chordata > Mammalia > Rodentia > Cricetidae > Phodopus > Phodopus roborovskii. Next base: position 48,074,071 of record NW_026126418.1, read on the forward strand.
TTTGGTCACAGCAATTAGAATAGTTACCAATACAATTTATTTTAAGGAAAAATTAAATTTTTCTTTGGTCCACTGAATTTTGTAGAGAGCCAGTGGTATTTTAGTTTAGTATGTAGATATTTCATTAACTTAGATGGTAAGTGCAATCAGACAAAGATTATATATAAATATACACACTTTGAAATAACAGTTCATTTTAACTTATCATGAAACAAACACTTTCAGTGTTTTGTTGTCCCGGAAACATCATTCAGAGAGCAATAGGCAAACTGATTTTCTGGATCTGCAGCATTGGCCAAAGCATAACTTACCACACAGAGTCTCATGAGATATTGGCCAGCAATTACACCTACTCACTCCTTATGAAAATGGGGAGATCCAAGAAACAGCAGAAACTGCACTGGAGTGATCTGAACCCAAATTGAGAATTGGATAAAGTAACATTTAATTCTAATCAACACACCATTGCTTCAATTCTGTATAATTCATCATATTTTCCTGAAAATATGTTTTCAAATGCTGACTTTATTATCTGATTGCATACAAAACAGCTAAAATTGAGATAAAATATAACCATTCGAGCAATCATCTTTCAGATTTATTCCTACTAGCTGCTTTTAAAATGAAATATAATTTCATATAATAGAATTAAAGTTAATCAAATCAGGATGACCCAACCATAGAATTAAATTTTCATGTTCAAATTGTGTCTATGTTCCTCAGGTTTTACTTGTGCCAATGTTGTAACAGGTTATGAAACTGATTATCTTTATCTTTGTACTAAAAAATACTTGTGAACAAAAAAGTACTTAAAAATCAAGGGAATTTTTTTTTTAAATTTTACAAATTTCCCAAAGTGCTAAGCTTCAGATACAGTGATGCTTAAATAACCTGTTAAGTATCTTACAAATGTTGTGCCCATTATTAAAAAATACTGTAGCCATTTACAGAAACATTAATGACTTGAATGTCTTAGAGCTTTTTGCATGGTATTGCTATAGCCAAAATTTCCAATTTTCACAAAAATGCCTTTGAATGAACAGTACCTAAAGACCATTTGTCTTTCAGAGTTTATATAAACACTATTGAAGTAAAAGGATTAGATAAAGTTGATAATTTAAACTCATTAGTGACTATTATTTATAAGTGGATATCTTTCAAGTGATATAAAAACTTTGGGTAAGAACTTTGAATCTAGTGTTCATTTGGTATATCTATCTTGATCACATCTCCCAGAAATAGAATGTAAATTTCTACACAGGAAATAAAAATGGTAATCTATTAGACATACAAGCCAAGATATTTAAAATGAATACCACATGTTCAAACAATAACAATTAGCAGTTGTCATACTTAAAGTAATATACAAATATTAAGAAGTTACTGTATCCCTTTGGAGTTGTGTGTTAAATCAAATACTATCAATAGGATTTTCACTTCTTCAAACTACAAAGAGAATTTGTTGCCAGACAATTTTCACAGCTCTAATTACAGGGCTGCTCTTGCAGCTCTATAATTAAGAGTGAGCTACAATTTTCTTTGCTACTCTCAGCTGTAAAACTTAAAAATAAAAAATCACCCTGAATTTCACACGCATTTATTCCTTATCTTTAGCATATTAGATCCCAATAGAATGTTGAGATATGTATAATCCATGTTCAACTATTAATGTGCACTAACAAAAGGATATCTATCAAAATATCACCTTCTGGCAGTGTCTATATTTTTCCCTATTTCTATCTAATAAAATTTTCCAAATTGAATCAATGTGGATCTATTTGGCTAAGAGTATATTATTGAATTTTTTAGTTTCTTCTCTTTAAAAATGTGTGACCATTCTTTTTACAATATGATATATTTCAGCCAGGCAGTGGTGGTACCTTTAATCCTAGCACTAGGGTGGCAGAGGCAGGCAGATCTCTGTGAGTTCGAGGGCAACTTGGTCTACAGAGTGAGTTCCAAGAAAAGCTCCAAAGCAATGCAGAGAAACCCTGTCTAGAAAAACAAACAAACACAAAACAGAAAAACAGTATGATATGCTTTAGCTAGAATATAATTATTCTGAAATTACATGAGGCTTCAAATAAAATTCTTCAGCTAACAAGTAGTTCCCATTACCTGCATCATTTAGCACATTTCTGTAACTTCATTTTACCAAAATTTATTTAGCAGAAAATTGGAATATGATTAGTCATGCATTTAGTTTCATTGTAATTATAACTCAGTTTCATTGTAATTATAACTCAGAAGGAAATAGGTAGTATTAGTTTTTCCTGTTTATAGAAACCTTAAGGTTCAGTGAAAGATAATCATCCAATACAGTGAAGGAAAAGCATCTGTAGCTTCTACTCTACTGGTGATAGTGAGAGTTTTCTGCCACAGCCTTCAATAATTCAGTCTTAAACAGATAGTAGCCCATTGCTTAGTCATAGCAATAGGAGCCATATGCATGCTTCTTTTTGAATGGGCATCAGTTCAGAGAGATGTACAACTGCTTAACATGTTGAGAATAAGACTCTGGGTACTCTGTCATAGATGAAAAACCACAAAGGCTTTGAGAGCATTGTGTAAGAGGAGATAGAAAGGACATCAGAACCTGTCTTAGTTATTGTCTACATCTGGGAAGAGCCAACAACACCAGGATAACTTAAAGACAAGAACATTTCATTGGGACCTAGATGTAGTTTCAGATGAGTGTGTTCATAATCATCACAATGAGAAGCATAATGACAAGCAGGTAGGCTGCTGGAGCATAAGCAAAGCTTATATCCTGATCATCAGACAAGAGGCAGAGTTATAGTGAACCTGGACCTAACATGGACTTTGAAACCTGAAAGCCTACACCCAGTGACATACCTCCTTGAATAAGTCTACACCTACTCCAGCAAAGAAACACCTACTAATCCTCCACAAGCAGTTCCACCAAATGGGGACCAAGAATCTAAACACATGACCCTATGGGAGCCATTCTTCATCAGACCAATGCAAAACAATGAAATGCCAAATAATGGTGGTAAATGATATCTCCTGACATGAAGTGGTTATTGCAGTTTTGAACTCAGAAATGTGTTAATATATTATCAAAACAAATAAAAATACAAATAAATAAGATAAAAGATGATGAGACAGGTATGTTGAAGGAGAAAATGTGGGAAGAGATAAGATCTTCCAATTGTGAGGAAAACCTTTGAAGTTTTAGGAGTTTGAATTCTTGTGTATCTAAGGATAGGTTTCCAGTTAAAACACAAAGCATTTACAGATATAATCAGTTAGCAGTAATTGGAAATCTGCATCAAACTTCCTATTAGAATTAACTATGAACAATTGAGCAATATATATATATATATATATATACGTATATATATATATACGTATATATATATATATATTTATATATATATAAATATATATATATATATATAAATATATATATATATATATATATGGATAATTTTCTGCCTCAGTTGGTTTCAAGGGGAAATAGGATAAATGGGGATGGAAACAGGGAAAGGGAAAATGGATGGATAGCAGAAATGATGTTTGAAAAATACAGGGATATATATATATATATATATATATATATATATAACAAAATATATATAAATACTAAGTAAGTGCATGTGTAAATACACACATATGTATGCATAAATGAAGCTGTAATATTTGCACAAATAATGCTTCTTCTAAGAGCTACAGATTATTTAATGAAAGCTCTAGTGCTAGCATTGGATCCTCCCATAGGGATGCTGATTGTTGTGTTCAAGTGACTCCAAAAAATATAAGTTATGGTATTTGCCTTCTATTTCTTTTAGAATTTGAAGATAAGAAGCTATTGCTGAAGACACCACACATTTTAAACACAAGCCTTTGAAGAAAATAGGAATTTCCTTTTCTGAGAATGATTTTTCATAGTATCTGGAAGATTTAGACACTGGCAAGAAATAAAGGTAAACAATAGTTCTACTGAAGTATAAAGCAATTGAATTACAACATCTACTAGCATAGCACAAATTATCCAAGAGTTAAAAATTGTATATATCTAGTGGATATTGAAGAATATTTTTTAACTATGCAAAGAAGTGTTACATTTGTTTAATAATAAGAAGTTATATTGCTGTTTTACCTTGCCTGACTAAAGCATCTGACTAGTCTAATAGAAAGCTAAACAAACAGCTAATAGCTAGGGAGGAAGGATAGGTGGGACTTCCAGTCAGAGAGTGTAATTAGAAGGAGGAATTCAGGTTCAGGGATGAAAGAAAATGAGACACCAAGGAGACATCAGGGGCTAAACAGTCAGACATGGTGGAAGCAGGAAAGGAAGACATACCAGAATGAAAGAGGTAAAAGTCCCCAAGGCAAAACGTAGATAATATACACAAATTAAATAAGTTAGAAGAGCTAATAGGACAAGCATAAGCTAAGGTCATGCATTCATAATTAATGTTAAGTCACCATGCCTTTATTTAGGAGCTGGTTGGCAGCCCAGAGAAAGTTTCAACTGTATAGAGGTAACCAACAATAAAATAATTGAAGTTAAGGCCTGCCTTTTTCTGAAGGAGTTATGCTGTGTACTATGATCTACCAAACTGCTGAAGTCAGGTAAAACCGTGGAACATAGAGGAGAACTTGTTAGTTACCCTTTATTAAACAGGAAAAATCTCTAACTGCATTCTAAATACTTCATTTTTTTTGTGTGTTTTCTTATGAATTTTCAGACTTTTTTGTAGGACTTGTGTGAAGAATGGCAATTAAATTTGTCTAGATTGCTCTAAATCTTCAGAATTTAATATATATTTCTTGATATTTTATTTTCACATTTGTAGGTATTGTAAATCTACTTTAGGGTTTCTATTTCACATACTTTTTTGATATATATAAATGTGTTTAAGTTTTATATGCTGATTTTATGTTCTGTAATATTACTGAATGTGGCAGTTCTATTATATTAATGTTTTCAATTGAACACTTGGCATTTTCTTTACATAAGATCAAGTGATCTAAAAAACAGTCACAATTTGCTTTTTCTCTCCCAACTTGATATCCTTTATTTGTTTCTCTTATAATATGGTTAGGTTTGCTAGTAATGCACCAATGCAAGTGGTAGATGTAGGAACTCATCATTCTATATCTTGTAAAATCTTCATCTTCACCATTTAGTATGGTCCTTCATACTGTTTATTATATTTGGTCTTTATTATGGTAAGGTACGTATCCTAAAAATTACTTAGATTTTGTTAAGAGAATCTCTTATTTTTCTGGTTTGAATTGGTTTATTATAGAGTTCTTGGGTTTAGTTTTTTATTTGTATTATATTCTGACCAGTTCCTTTGGGGTTATTTTTTGTTTGTCTGTTATATATATTTTTAGCATTATTTTTATTTAAAATTGATTCTTCTCTCATATAATACATCCCAGCCACATGTTCCCTCTCTCCATTTATCCTGTCTCACTCCTCTACCTTTCCTCTCCCCCATACACACTTCCTTTTCAGAAAAGAGCAAGTCTCTAATAGCCAGACAGGACAAAGAAGATAATATTGTCTGAAAGCTTCATTACTGAAGATCTAACAGGAAACCCAATAGGAGGGAAAAATATTAAGAGCAGGCAAAAGAGTCAGAGATGCACCTGCTCATACTGTTAAGAATCTCACAAGAACGCCAAGCTAACAGATATAACATATATTCATTGGACCTTGTGCAGACCCATGCATGCCCTGTGCTTGTTCTTTCCCTCTGAACCCTGCTTAGTTGACATCTCCATATTTCCTCCATAAAAAGAATCTATTTTTTCATGTCCCTTCAATCTGTTTTTCTGTTCTATCATAATTGTCATTAATCATATTTTGAATCCTAGCCTAGAGGGGATGATTTCCTCTTGATCTCGATAAATTTTATTTTTAATGTATCACTGGGCTCTGTTTGTATTTCTGTGATGAATTTTCCATATGTTTTCATCAAGAATATTGGCACTATTTTTTTTTACTATTCTCATATCTTGATTAAGCCTTTATTTCTGGTTAATAGTGGCCTTTAGTTAGAGTTTCTGACAACTTCATCAAAGCTGTATTGAGCAAAACAACAGAATATTCACATAAAGAGAAAAAAGTTGATCAATGAAATAGAATATGAATTTTAGAAATGCAGAGTTCTAAAGCTAAATGATTTTTAATGAAGCTATATCTTTTTAATAAAGAATATTGTAAACTTTAGCATATGCATACAAAGAAGACTTTATGCCTATTTCCATCATGTACACTATTCAAAATGAATTGAATATTTAAATATAAGACATAAAATCATGAAACTAGTAAGAGTTGATAAAAAGTTGATAAAAAGAACTTTTGGGAAATGCCCAAAATTCAAAGATAGAAAAATAAAAATATAATGAAGAGATGACCAAAAAATGAAATATTTTTGTCATACAAGTCAGTCAATAGAATGTAAAACTACCCTAGTGTGCTACTTATACAGAAGAGTTAATATCTAGAATATATTTTTAAAACTCAAGTATATTAATGGAGAAACAAACAACTCAAGTGAAAAATGGGCAAATGAAAGTTTAGGCTTATTCTTTTTTTTTTTTTATTTTATCTTATGTTTTATTCTTTTTCTTTTAAATTTGAAACAAAGTTGTTTTCTATGTCAATCCCAGTTCCCTTACTCTCCCATCCTCCCCTATCATCCCCACAAAACTCCAGCCCTTCCCCTTTATACTCCCCAGGGAGTAGACTCCATGGAGAGTCTTCAAAGTCTGTCATATCATTTCGGGCAGGGTCTAGGCACTCCCCCATGTGTCTCGTCTGAGAAAGTATCTCTTTAGTCTCTTTAGTGGGATAGGCTCCAAGAGTCTATTCATGTGCTGAAATACTCATCCATTACTAGAGGCTTATTCTTAAATCCAGAATTACAAGTGGTCAAAACATGCTGGATGGTGGTTGTGCACTCCTTTAATTCTAGCATTCATGGGGCGGAGGCAGGTGAACCTGGTCCAAAGTCGGCCTGGTCTATAGAGTGAGTTCCATTAGAACCAGGGCTATTATACCAAAAGACCATGTCTTGAAAAAATGAATGAATAAGAAAATGTTTGAGACCAGTAATCATCAAATAATTACCAATAAAAAAATAAATATTCCAGTAAGCTTGGCTAGTATAAAAAGGTCTAAAATTAGCAAGAACTGTTGAGAATTTGGAGAAAACAGAATGTGAAGAAATTATCAGTAGAACTCCTGCTTTAGTATAGCAGTTGTGGAAAATACAATGTAGTTACATCAAAAATATAAAAATTACAACAATCATATGATCCAGAAATCATGGTATTGGTTATATACCCAAAAGAAATGAAAGCAGTATGTAGAAGAAATATCTATACTCCTATTAACTATGTAGGAAATAATAAATCCTGTCATTTCCCTCCAACATTGATGGGATTGGAGATTACTCTGTTAAGTGAAATATAAGTGACACAGAAAGTATAGCAGTAAAGTCAACCATACATGAGATATAAATAATTATTAAAGTTGAGAATAGATAGTAGTGACTTGAGTTAGATGGGAGTAAAGAATTTCAGTATTGTAATATGACTGTAGAAAAAGACAAAATTATACACTATATTTTTAAAAGGAGAAAAATAATTGAATATTTTTACCTCATAAAATGATAAAAGTATTAAAGAAACATATTTTCAGTTTGATTTAGAATTATATATATGCCATACAGTATACTTATGCACAGACTTATCACATTTCTACATAATGCATGTGAATTTTGTGGTTTTACCTAGCATTTAAAAATGAAATAAAACCTGAGTATAAATAATAATAGAAACAATTTAAGCTTAATGAATATGTAAGAAACAGTTCCTCTAAAAACAAGCAAACAAAAACATATTGTTTCCTACCTGTAACAGATAAATTGGTCATCTAATTCATTCTACAAGCTCTGATTAATCTATGTCTTCAGATTTATTGTATTTATTTACTTATTTATGAATTCAAGCTGTTTTTTGTCTCTTTATTCTATATGTTTAACACTTGTAAAAGAAATTATATTGATTTGTAATTTTATTCTCAAGTGTGACATGACAAAGAGTACAGTGGTAAGAAGAATTCTCAATCAGGAGCTGAGAATCTTTGTTCATCCACTGTGAGTCTATCATCTCCACTCAGTGTCAGGTTGCCCTCCTTAGGCTGTTTTGGCATGAACTATGGTCCTTTCTGTTCTAATAATGTCTGAATTTGTCATCCCTACTGGGAACTTTAAAATTAAAAAAAAATATGTGTATGCATCTCTGAAAAAGCTGCTTTCCTCATTTCATTCATTAGTATTCATTCATTACTTTTTGCAAGAGATAAATGATGTTTTATTAATAATCTCATTGTTGCTCTAGGCTGCTATATTCTGTTTATCCTATGTTTGTTGCAATATTATTTATCATGTTCACATTTTTTTCTTTCTAACCAAAGTAATATTCAATATTTCATATGTAGGAAGGCAGATGAATGTGTCTCTAAGTAAAATCAAATAATTTTAATACAACACCATATGATTTACTTGTAGAGAAGATTAAGTAAAATTATCTTCATTGAATATGTACTGTATTACTGTTCTCCAGTATGGAAGTATTCGAAAATGGTTAGCATATTTTCTTATTAATAAATTCTATTTATATATAAATTATGTTTACATATAAATCAAAACAACAATATTATAAATGATATGTTTATATATATAAACTTTATGGTTATATTAAAACCATAATAAATAAATATATTATTTTTTTTTATTATAACAGAGTGTTGTTATGTTGTCAGTGTTTCAACCATCAAAAAATCATTTACTAGGCACTTGCTTTCTGCTAGATGACCTGTTTATAATTAAACAAGTCAGTGGATGGCTCATCCAGTTCATATGCTCACTAGCAAGCCAGAAGAACTGAGTTCTATGCCAAGAATTAATATGGTAAAAAAAAAATAAGAAACTGCCCCAAGTTGTAAATGCAGACACATGCATGTGTACACACACACACCACCGAAAAAAAATTTACTAAATAAATGGTGATACATTTTTTGATATTAATAAAAATTTTTTATTTAATTTATTATTTTACATGTCGATCCCAGTTCCCTCTCCCTCTCCCTCCCTCCTTCCCTCCCTCCCTTTTACCCACCTGGATAGCATTGCCCTACATATGGAATTGGTGTGGGGGGATGGGAGGGGAGGGTGGTCTGGGTGCATGTGAGAGGGCAGAGATGGTGAAACATTTTTAAAAGGATATACTAAAATGATAATCTTTGCATTGTGTCATGTTTCATAAACACTGGTTTTGAGTCTGGGAGAGCTGAAATACAGTATGGTGTTTAGAATGCTAGAATTATATCACTTAGTGACAGTTGAGATGAGTCAACATTCCTTTACATGGGTACACAACTTCACAGTTTCCAGTTGTGTGCATTCTATTTCAAAAAGATCAGTGTTGCTAAGTAAAGAATGGGCTATATTAGCTCAAATTTCTAAAACACTGTTTAAAATAGTACATTAAAAATGTATACAATAAAATGGATAGTTATATGCATAATTCTACTTTTGACCATAGGCTTTAACATAGATACCATTTTCAAAAGGTAGGTATATGAATAATTTACTTAAAAATATGACAACCTTGTAATTTTAAAATTAAATACATGAGAAATCCCAGTTTCTGCAGATATGTGAATTAGCAGATTTTCAGGTTATTGTTACACAGTTGTTGTCTTAAATATGTAGACACTGGATTTGTGTTTTATGAATGAAAATTAACTCATCATTAAAGTTATAGTTAAATGCAGAAGCAAAATTGATATATTTAAACATGTTTGCCTATCTTCAGCATGTCTTACTTATAGGCACTTCAATATATGCTGTTATATACATACACCAAATACACATAGAGCTGCTACCTATATGTATATACCCAGGTATTTTAAAACTTATTTCTTTGTGTACAAATTTCCTTCATAAAATATGTCATTCATGGATCTAAGCATGATTAAAATACAATGGGAAGTACCTTTGAGACTGCTTTACTACAAAGAATTCATATGCTGCCAAAGATGTCCTTTATCTATTTCAATATGCCTCTGCTTCAAAATTAATAACATGTTGTAAGTCAAAATGAGTACGGGGTAAATCATTCTCCTAATTTTCTACTTTAGAGTGTGATTACTGAATGAAATTTAACACATGGAAACATTTTCAGAGTTACAAGGATCTTGATTCTTATTTTCAAAAATTTAACTTTGAGTTATATTACTGTAATAATTGCCTGAGCAGCTGGGTAACAACTTCTGATATGCTCCTCTATCTCATGGAGACCTATTCCTGTCTTCTTTCTTTCACATTCATAATCAATTATCAGCCAAATTTCCCACAACTCATCTAAACAGAAAAATTCCTTTCTTCACTACTAACCATAGTATTTATTTGTTAGTTTTTGCCAGTCTAATTTGCATGGGGTTAGGCAGTGCTATGATTTAAGAAATTAAAATTTCAGCTGATATTTCTCTACAATGTTCTGTACTAAGTTCATATAATATGAAGCACAAAATATTCAGAGGACCTAAAATTGCAAAAGAAAATGCTGTGTTATTGTAGTACTGACTTAAAATAGTCAATGTGGGAGAAAATGAGGATCATTTGAAAATATAGGCCATAAAATTATAGTCAGGTTCATGAAGGACGGAAGCCTGTGTCCCCACTAGCTTTGTGATCACTGCAGCCTACATTTCTTGAGGTGTGAGGGTAAATATTTTTCTGTAAAGTATGAATAATAGAATTTATATTTAGTCAGGTTCCCCCTATGTGGCCCGGTCTAGCCTAAAACTTAACTATGCAGATAGGGAAAATATCCATCTCATCTGATTTTATCTCCTGAGTTTTTGGATTATAATATCCCAAAATATCAAGCTAATAAGTAATTTGAGTGTAGTTATTTAGTGAAAAAAATATAACATAGTCTGCTCCTAATGATATCTTTCTTATTCAGGAATGGATGTCAAAAATCAAAATAAGCTACTTGCTGCTGGGGCTGTAACTCAGTCACAGAATGTTTTTCTAACATCCGTGAGGCCCTGGATTTAATCCATTGTACTATGAAGAGGAGAGAGAATGGTTAGATATTGACACTATGTTCTTATTCTGTTTTAATTTTTGCATTTATTCTTTTTTTTCAATGCTGCTTGAGATTGAACCCAGAGTCTTTTACATGCTGGGATTCTTAATTGTGTGCAGTCTCACTGAGTATATGTGAGTCGTAGGGTTTTCCTCCTTTTCTACTTTGAATCATTCCCATTTTCACAATTTTTTTTCTTACACTTGACTTCTATATCATTGAACCTGCTATTAATGCAATTGAACTCCATCTCACACATTGTAATTTCTATTTCTTAATGTTTGATTCATGTTATTTTTATTTAAATTAAAACAATCTTATTTTACATACTGATTCCTCTTCCCTCTCCCTCCCATCCTCCCATGTCCCCCACCACCTCTCATTCCACCCCCCATCTACTCCCCAGGGAGGATGACACCTCCCATCATCAAAGGCTATCACATCACTTGGGACATGGCCTAGGTACTCCTCTGTATGTCTAGGCTGAGAGCGTATCTCTCCATAGTGAATGGGCTTCCAGAGTCTGTGCACTAGGGATAGATAAATACTGATTCCACTGCCAGAGTTCCCATAGACTTCTGTGATCTCCCAAATGACACCCATGTTCAGAGGGCATGGTTCGTACCTATACTGTGTCAGACTTGCACAGGTCAGCTGTTTCTGTGGGTTTCTCCAGCATGGTCTTTGAACACTTTCCTCTAAAATGCAATAATGAACTAGAGTATGGTTCCCATGTGTGGTATAGGAAGGTAGTGGAACCTTTGCTTGGTAAGCCCTTAGTGTGCCACTCTCTAAGACAGGGTTGTGGCACACTGGCCTTTAAATTTTTCTCTATAATGGCTGTCTTACAGAGCAAGTAATTTTTCCTTAGCACATGCCCCACTACAATATACTACTTCACTATAGTTTCAGTGTGATGTGGGCCATGAGTTCAGGGTCTTACCAAAGGCCCAGTATAGTGTGGGCCATCAATCATACACTGAAAGGTATAAAACTATAAACAAGATAAACCATATTTATTCATGGTTTATGTTTTAATATCATTATCTGATTATTGTAAAATTTTTATTTTATGTCTATTTTCCAGACTACTGTAAATTGTGTTTTCACTCATTCTGTTCTTTCTTTCTTTTATTTTTCTTCTTTCTTTTTTCTGAGATACAGACTTTCTACTTAGACCCTGTAGTCCTGGAACTCACTGTGTGGATCAGGCTGACCTTGAGTCACAGAGACCTGACTGCTTGTCTCCTGCCTTGAAGGTATGCAGCAAAAATACCCAACATATCATTTGATAAATCATCAGCTTCCAGAAATTGCTAATTCTACTTTTATTTTGCTTTTGAGTAGGTTAATATTTCTCTATATAGATTCTTAAAATTTTCATTTGACAATATTATGTTCATTGGAATGAGCTTAAGTCTTTTAGAAATAAATAATCATTAAGCACAAGTAGATAAGTTTCCAATATAGAAATAACAATTCTCTACTCTCTTTTTTCGGAAGTCTGGGTTTTCCATTATGCCATGTATAAGCAGGTTTCTCACCAAGCCAGCTACAAGATTCTGTTGTTCCTTTACCAAATTTTTGAAGGTTTACGACAGAGCCTTAGGTACTTTTCTCACATTCCTTTAGTCACCACTACTGATCTGCAGACTAGCATGCTCTGACGTTCTCTGAAATTCCTTCTCAAGCAAGGCTTGGAATGCACTCTTAGCTATGGATGATCTTTCCATGAGTTAAATTCTGTGGTTCTTCAGAGCTTCATCTGGGTATTCTTTCCCTATGCACTTCTTTGGTAACTACATGAAGTAAGCTAGACAGGCAGGAGGTTCACATTTAAACTCCTAATCACATACAGACCACCGTCCTTGACAGTCTGATTGTTATTTTCTTAACAACTTATAGCTTTCAATTTTTATTGTTTCAGTATGGAAGTCTGTTTTGTAGGAGGAAAAATTATGTATGAATTTTACCATTGTTGATCAAAATCTCAAATATTTGTGAAACTGTCTATACAGTTCAAAGTTTTTAAGAAGTTGTAGCTATATAGTCAAGAAGGTAATGATATGAAGTTATCTTTAATAAAGGGTAGTTACACAAGAGAGAGTACCTGTTAAATATATCAGCCATGTCCTGTCTACTTACTATACCTGGGTATACTTGTTACTGAGCAAAATGAGTAGTTTATCTAAATAAATATCATTGAAAATCTTAGCAAGTAGCAGTGTGACTTGAAGTCACTACCAAAGAAGCACAGTCCCTTTATTTGGATGACTTAGACCATCTGATTGTGTGCCTTGATATTTAGTGAGTGGGGACATATATTAAATACTTCTAGAATTATACACAAAATGCTTAAGTATTAAAAAGTGTATTAAATATTTGCATAGAGCACTATATATAGCACCCCCTGCTTTATATACTGATAATGATGTGATTTAATAAGTACACATTTATTAATTCATTACTTATAAAGAGCACATTGTCACTTTTCTTTGACATTTTCATTTTCTTTACTTTTGGCAGTTATAAAATAACTTTGCCTATTGACTGAGTATGTGTGGCACATCATAAAGAAGTTCCTCACGAATATATTTATTGCTGCATGGTACATTTGAAATGTTTCTAAAGACAACTTTGAAAGACATTAGAGAGCATAATGTTAGATTACAGTATGATCTTGACATTTTAGCACATCTTAAAACTTGATTTGATATGAAAAACCACTTTTGTCTATATTAGATTCAGAGTGAAGTTTGCTTTTGTAAGATAAAGTTCATTGTATCTACTGTGGGCTTTGAAATATTGTTACACCCTAGTTTTTAAACAGAGTTCTGGAGAACACTTATAAATGTTTTATAGGCTATTCTAAAGAATTCCAAATACTCTACTTTGGTTGAGTCCTTATTCTCACACACAGATTTGCTGACATAAAAAGAAATTGTGGGTTTTTTTATGATGATACAATAATCAAATTTTACTTCACAGTTATGACTTATTCAGGATATCCACGTTTTTCTGTATTTGATTCTAAGCATGAAGAAAATGCATAATTTTCTTAGAGAGCCTGCATTCCACATTTTCTTCAAGGAATTACATTGACTTTCTTACTTTGAAGGTAATATTATCAGATATTAAAGATACCTATCTTTTTAAAAATTCCTTTATAACTGTATAACTGTCTTCCAATTTTGCAACATCCAAGGAAATACATAGGTCTGCCCTAATTTTATTTTATTTTTCAGTATATAATATGAATAACATTTTTCCCCATTCTTTTCTTTTCCATACAAACCATCCAAAATTCCCATTCTTGATATCCTTAAAGTTCATGGGATCTTTTATTCATTAATTGTTATTGCATGCAATCAGAGAGGTCTGAAAATTGAAGCAATAATTTCATCTACTCTAAGTTTTATTTCAAATTGAATAAATTGTATACTATAACTGAAAACTTTGGGAAAGGAAAATCATGTCTCACATACTTAGAAATATACTCTATCATCCAACTGTGTAAATTTTTTTCACTTCTAGAGTTCTAGTTGGATTTAACCAATGAAGAGAGAGAGAAACACACACACACACACACAGAGAGAGAGAGAGAGAGAGAGAGAGAGAGAGAGAGAGAGAGAGAGAGAGAGAGAGAGGGAAGTGGAAGTAAGAAAAAAGATCCTTTATAGTTGGATTGTTTTGCTATCACTCTACTTATTTAGTGTGTCAGTGGCTATGCCTGTATGCAATTGCTGTGATTGCAAGTTTTCTGTTCTTCCATTCCTTCAGATTTCACCAAGCATGGGATCCTTACCTTTCTAATGAGAGGAGGCTCTATGTCTGTGTGTCTCTCTGTCTCTTGTTGTTGTGTGGTAACCTGTTGACACATAAATATTATTTTCACTCAATTTTTCCCATGGTCATTTGAACTTGTCACCAGTTTCTGCATTAATAGTAAGGAAAACTATATTTTCTGAAAGGCTGGACTATGTAACAAATAAAATGGCTTTGTCCTGTTCCATTTTAGCTCTCACATACACAGCAAGATCCTATTGTGGGTTACCCTTTAAAGCCAGCCTCTCCAAGTCTACAAATGCTCTGCTAACATTGCTGGAGTAACACTGTACTGTGCCAAGACTCCAGGAGTCAGTTTTTGAAAAATTGAGGACAATCTAGTTCTACAAACTTAGGAGGTGAACACCACTCAGCATAAAACTATTTGAAAATTATTCTATTTTGATGTTAGGTTTCCTGAACATACACTTTTTTGAGATTAAAGTACACTTAAATCTTTTCTCCTTTCTCCTCATCAAGAAAACTTTTCCTCCAAGAGATAGAGATCCTTACAAAAAAAATCATAGCCAAAAGAAATTGCAGTTATTTAGCCCAGTCCCAGTGGGTACATCTACCAAACACTTCTGTTTCAAACTCTCAGTAAACACTGCAGAAGATGGGACAGAAAGTCTCTAAAATGCAAAGGACATGGGTGTCAATGAAAGGTTCTATTTCCTAGTAATATCAGAATCTAAATCCATGAAGCCTCACAATTATGGCTACCTAAACATGAGCCAAGCAAGGATGACACAAATATACATGTCAAGGTGGATGGCAGAAAGTTTCTTAACATAATGATTAAAAAATTATAATACAGTAAGTGGTTCTATCTCTCCCAGAAACCAAGTGCATCACATTTATGTCACACTTGAATATTTTAACATTTCATTCTTATTGTTGTTAATGTATGTATGTATTATTCGTGTATATGTTTGCATGTGTGTGAACATGTATGTGGAGGTATGGATGTATATTCAAATGGAGACCAGAGGGGAACATTTGGTGTCCCTGAATTTCATTCCCTTTAAATACTGTCTCTCAGAAATTGAGCAAGTTCAGTGGCCAAACAAACAAAAGTTCAATAGTCCTTTTCTCTACTCACTCCCATCCCCTCTAGTGCTGGGATCATAGGCTTAAACATCACAATTAATGTCCTGTTTTTTTTTTTTTTTTTTTTTTTTTTTTTGTGCCCAGTGAAATTGAACACAGTTCCTTGTTTTTTTCTCAGGAATCACTCTTACCAAATGATCCATTTCTCCAGTCCAGAAGTATTTGGATTTTGAAGGAAAATGGTTCTAAGTTTAAAAAACAATTGCTGGGTCTGAGATTGAATATATTTTAGTAATTTCCCATTCTTTATATTTTTCTATGCTACAGTTACTACTGATAACCCATTACCATCAGATCAACCAATTTTCTGTATTGCTAAAAATTATTTTTCCGTGAAAACCCTTTAAGAGATAAAAACTGCATAAAGGTTGCCCCTAAGTAATGTTATTTAGATTATTTTTGTCAAATAATAATACCTACCTATATTTGTTTTCTTCCAAATATGTATCAGTATGTAATTAATACTTGAAATCTGAGAAAGCAGATTGACATACTTCATATATATAACATACATATGTTGTCTGATTATTATATATATATATTTTATATTACTTTATCCCTTAAAGTTACAATTATAGTGTTTCTTATTTTAATATTTTCAGTTTTATCTTGGTTATAAAAATATAGCTCTATTTTTTTTCTTTGTAGCACATAACTTTCTGTGAAGCCAGGAACTAATTAATTTGTAATTATACTTTTTAAAGTATTTTGTATATGTGCTTAGCTGAGAGGCACATGTATGTCATAGCAATCATGTTGAATTGAGGACAGAGGACAATGTTTGGATGTCTGTTCTCTGTTTATGCCATGGGTGTACCCAGGACAGGTACCTGGGTCATCAGGCTTGATAACAAACTTTATTAATCAGTGAGTCATTTCTTGGATCTAATTTTGATTTTATAAATGGGTGTATGGGACCATTAGAAATGGCCTTCTGAGGCCTCGAGTAGATGTTCTTTGAATTTATCCTTATTCATTTCTCAGATTAGTTGCATGCTACTCAGCAGAAATGAACACTGAAACACATTCAAGTAGTTTTGTGGGTTTTATTTTTTGGTGTGTGTGTGTGTGTGTGTGTGTGTGTGTGTGTGTGTGTGTGTGTGTGTGTGTGTGTGTTGATGTAATATATGTATGGGAGTGAAGCAGTCAATTAGGCAATTAGGATCCAGAACACTTAGGCATGCTTTGCTTTGCTCTAAATTCCAACACAGCAGGGCAAGGACTGATTGCTTTTTAATGCTTCTGACTAGTAGCAGCATGAAGATGCTAGTCCCAAGAAAGACAGTATGAGATGTCTCTTCATAATCTGCCTTGTTGTTTGGCACCTTGAAACCCCATCCTGTGAACATTTAGTTCTTATGTCTGCAGGAAAAGCTGTTTAGCAGAAAGGATTAACACCTCAAACCTTAACAGAAATGTAAGCCAAGGTATAAAGGAGATAATTCAGTGTCTTTTGAAGAGTAGGCTGTGGTAGACAAGATGACAATACATAGATTCCGGGGAGGTAGGGCAGCAGGTCCTTCAGTGTGGCTTAAGAGAAACTCTGGGAAAAGTGCAAGGTAAATGTCAAAGATAAACCTGGCTTCTTTCTAACTTTCCTTAGAGTGTCATAATAATGACATGTCCATGCCAGATGTGATCATCTTGAGATAAGAAATCTGTGGAATACAGATGGAGTCATAAACTAAGTGGAGATGTTTTCTCTCTGTGTGGTCATTTGGTCTCACTATCCTAATGGACATCACAGATGCAATGTGCACTACACTTTCAGGGTCACAAGTGTAACACATAATTCTCTCATATCAGTGGAGATGCAGATTTGGATGACTATACGATTATAATATCTGAGGAAAGTTTGTTCATTGGAAATGCAAGCATGTTAATTTCACCTTTCAGAAGGAATGGGAGACAAGGTAAAGCAGTGCTCAAATGAGTGGGGCTCATGGACAAGGTTGTCATCTGGTTTCAGAGATTAATCATTTCCCTATACTCTTCAGTAGAGACCAGTTAACACTTTGATCTGAACTCCATAATGACTTCTCATAGTTTATATATGATCATGAAACTGGTTACAACTTCATTTATTATCCCACTAAACTTTCAGTAGGTTTTCCAAAGTACCTTTCCCATTCTAATATTTTCATTAAAATAGCTCACTATAGTCCTCATGCTATTAACATTTAGTTCCTATGTATGAAGAAGGAGCTGCTTATTGCATTAATCCACAAATGTTCACAAGAAGCAAACATAGTAAAATCTGGTCTTTTCAGGCAATGACCTTTATCAATTCCATTAACTCTTAAATCTTGAAATTCATTGAATGAATTGTTACCCCTTTACGGCCCTCCTACTTAAAATTTTTTTATCATGCTGTTTATTTAGCCAACAAACATATATTCTTCAAGACTGATCTCAAGTACAATGTATTCCACTTAGCCTTTTTCCAGTCAGGCAAAAGTTATCCATCTCTTTCCAAGTGCAGTAAACATGATTCTACTGCACATTTCTTAAAAATTATTCAAATTGTCCACACATAAATGTCTCTCCAAAAATCTGGACTGGCTTTTAATATAGTGTTCTGTAAACAGTCAGGATGCCAAAACTGTTTACTAAAAGAAATATTTGAACTCTACTGATTCTAGGCTTGTGTTGTATTGGCCATATGTGTTGATTCAAACATTTTTAGATATTGTCTATGCAATCTTTTATTCTAATTCCTGGAGATCAGATGATCCTCTATTCCCTAGGACTTAGAATCCCTAGAATCTATAGATGGTTGTTAGCCTTTATGTGTGTGCTGAGAATCAAACTTTGATCCTATAGAAGAGCATCCAAGTGCTCATAACTGCTGAGACATTTCTCGAGGCACAGAAAATGAACCTTGAAAGATATTTTTTAAAAAGAATAATCTGGTAAGAAGCCATTTCTGGAAATTATCTGTGCTAATAAGAACATGAACTGAAGAAATGTAGGATGTAGGCTTAGTTATTTTAAGCTCCCCATTTTACCCTCAACAAGATATCTAAATTCTTTACTGTGAATAGTATGTGCTCTAAAAAGTTTATACTATTCATGCTAAACCATGGTGTGTGGCATTTGTGGAATGAATACACTGAATCATTACTTTAATAGCTATTATTACTGATAATGGCTCTGCTGACATTTTCACTATTTTTGATATTCTTTATATATTGAGCAACAAAAACTGAAACAATGCATGCATGCAATGTTTCAATTAATTATTAGCAGTTCTGTGTATTTGTTGTTAGAAAGAAAAATTAGAAAAATTAAAATTCCTGGAAGATTTGAAAACGAACAGATAATTGTACTCTACTATAAAATTGTATCTTACATCAGTTGATAAAATAGTAGAGATTATATTTTTTAATAGACAAAGGAATGGGAACTTTAATGTAAGAATATGTCTTCTGAAAATAACAGAAGTTACAGCTGCCTAAAAACAACATGAACAAGGAAGATATTACCACACAGGTTGTCATTAACAGAAGAAAGTTTACATGGCTTCAAACTTACACACACACACACACACACACACACACACACACACACACGCACGCACCAACAGTACAGAAAACTAAGGAATGCTGAGAGAAGGTTATTCAATACTAAATGCTAAACATTAAAAGCAAAAATGGAAATAACTTTATAAAGACTTACCAGGCTGTATTTATTTATTTAGTATTTTAGCAATATATCTTTCTATCTATATATGCAATAACAATTTTAAAAAAGAGGTCATAAATTTGAAGCCAGCAAGTGAGGATTATGGGACTGTTTGAGGGAGGAAGGTGAAGAGAGAAATGGAGTAATTATACCAGAATCTCCAAATATAAAGAGCAATAGTGGGATCTTTTGAGTATAGATTCTATGTATTTGAGAGAGTGGGATGTAAGAAGAGCCAACCTTTCCAGTTCTGTCCCCAATATTTCTTCCTTTAAGATTCACAAATTTTTCAGTCTATAAGTAGTTGTTGAATTTGCATTAGTACCTTATACTGTACCATTTTGATTCATTGAATGCACTCATATTAAAAAATAAATGCACCATTAGAATCAATTCACTCACTTTTACATTAACTATCTGAAAACAAGTAAGTTCCCCTTTGTCATCCCATTCAGGAAAATAGACCGTGTTTTTCCTGATGCAGTCATAGAGTGTGCTTAAGCACAGCTGCTTCTACTTTACTAAGAACAGACATGTGTTTTGCAGCAGAGATTGTATTTGGAATGCTAATACATTGCACCATGGCTAGAGGACTCAAAAGAAACTTGGTGGTCTTCAACATTATGCATCCCAGTTTCAAGAAAAAACTTTTAGTTAATGATATTTCCAGGTTGGATTGCCACATAGAGAAAAGTAATACTGAGTGCAAATCTTGATTTATATTACAACCCTTACATCACAGAAACACAACTTTTAAACCAGTTGTCCTTAAAGATGTCTTTGCTGTTTTTTATCCTCCCCTAAGTGACCATGTTGGTGATATAACTAGGCATGTGGCAGATCCTGTTTTCCTGTTCTTTATATCCTACGATCTGTGAGGAGGAAGGAACATCATGCTATGACAAAACAAATATGTAATCTGTTTATTAAGCTAATGAACATTATCTCAGTATGAAGTGAAGAACATTTTGATATAATCTTCCATTGAAATTAAATATGATAGAAATTTCTTTTCAGCATATTAGCATATATATGTACATGAAACCAATATTTTAAAGATTACAGAGACATTTACACTGTATACTCAAGTCACTAATGTACATTATTGCTGGCTTGAATTTTTTCAAATGAGAAATATATTCCTCAAAATACATGTAAGTTGCTAGATATTACCATACATTTTTGTTTGTTTGGTTGGTTTGGTTTTTCAAAAGAGAGTTTCTCTGTGTAACAGCTCTGGCTGTCCTGGAACTCACTCTGTAGACAAGGCTGGCCTAGAATTCATTCTGTAGACCAGGGTGGTCTTGAACTCACAGAGATGTACCTGCCTTTGTCTCCTGAATACTAGGATTAAAGGCATGTGCCATTACTGGCCTATGATATTACCATACATTTAACAGACCAATTCTCTTTCTTTTAGACAAATTAAACCAGCCAAGCACATTATAATAATTATTATACAAACAGAGCTATATGAATTTTGATGTGGCAAATTCAATTAAATATGTGTTAGGAACACTATGAGTGCACTGATTTTCAGAAAACAAAATATGTAAATTGTGGTAGTAATGATTAGTATGCTGTTGGTGTGTTGAATTGATGATAACTTGGATATAGAATTTCGATGCATTATTTAAACTTATACCAATCACTTCTTTTCTAATTTCTATAATGTGGCCTAATACAAAATTGAAATACTTTATATGGCTTAATTTTATGACTCATATTTGTGTATAACAGCATAGCAGGAAATAATGCTAGAGTCAAAATTACATACTTGAATTTATGTTCTTAAAAGTAAACACTTTTAAGGGATAAGATTTTACTTTGACCCCAATTTGACACATATGCTCATTTGTATCTATTTATTTTTAGTTTTAATACATTTTATTTAAAATGTAATTACATTTCATTTCATTTAATTTCACTTCCATCTCTGCTCCCCAAGACCTCCCATTCCATCACATTAACTGATAGCATCTTTTTGTTATTATTGTTTTATGCATAAAATGTGCAAACATATTTATACATAGTTAATGTCTAAGTACAATGTGCTGAGTCTGTTTATGTTACCTGCATACATGTGGTATAATGACCACTCTTTATTGGAAACCAATAATGATGGTCATTCTTTGGATAGGCAAATTCTTCTTGTTGTTGCAGACATAAAATACCTATGATTCTTTGTCTAATGTTGGAACCCTAAACAGTATTCCCCTTTCCAATTAGCATTTATTTCACAGTTGAATTACTGATATTCTTGGTCTTTGCAATATTTCCACTTCCTCGTCTGCAATTTTCCATGAGCCATAGACACAGAAGCCATGGTGTGTGTGTATCCACTGTGTCTAAGCTTCACATAAATCATAAACATGTGTATTGTATTCACATTTGGTTTTCTGTGAGTTTTTGCACTTGTTTTAAAGAGAAGCTTCTTTAATGTGGGGGTAGTACCTAACACTTATGTTAGAGTAAAATGATAAGATTTAGATGTGGTAAGGATATATGTTGGTCTAACAAAGTAGTTGTAGTAGATTCTTTTCCAAGATCTAATGTCTCACTAAACTTGATTTGTTCTTTAATAACAGGCTGATTTCACTCTATTTGAGTGGGTTTTAAGTCTAATTTGGTAGATGTCAATTCTATGTAATATATCTTTATGGATATACTGTTATGGGGCATTTGTGCTGCAAGTGGATAGGAATAACTAAAAGATTGTTTTGTAAAAACAAAAACAAAAAACAAACAAAAAAACCTCAAAATATTGTATTTTACATTTACCCAAATATTATATTATACAAACACATACACACATGTACCTAAAAAATGTATATGTGTATATTTTAAAGGAAGCTAATTTGATTGAGCTGACAATTCTGCCTATAAGAATCTGAGACCAGTGTAAACCTGTTTGCAGCCTACCTTCCAGCACCCTGCTAAGAGCACCCTGAGAACTGAGGGATGAAATCTGCATACACAGGAGCTTGCCCTAGGACCAACCCATCTGGAGACTGCCAGTGTCCTGGGTCCAGCAATCAACCCCCAGGAGTCCCAACACCAACGACTGGAGTAGGAGAGCCATCTGAGTATACCATAAAAGAACCTTGGTCCCATACACACCAGAAAAGGGAGATATCCTAACAGTGTACACTAGAAGAAGAGATGGGTAGACTATATTATAAGAATACAGTCAACAACAAAAAGATCAATATGACACCACCAGAGTCTGGGGACTCCACAACAGCAAGACCTGAACATCCCAACACAGGTGAAGAAGAAGAGAACAACCCTAAAAACAACTTAATGAAGATGATAGAGACCCTAAAAGAAGAAATGAGAAAATCCTTTAAATAAATGGAAGAAAAGACAAACTAAAAAATTCAAGAAGCAATTAAAGCAGTACCAGGTTTGAAAGCTGAAATAGAGACAAAATAACACCACACACACACACACACACACACACACACACACACACACACACACACACACACAAAAACAAAATTACAAAAAATAAACAGTCTGATGGAATGCAGAAATAGAAACATAAGGCAAACAATCAGGAACAACAGAAGCAAGCAAAACCTACTGAATACAAGATATGGAAGAGAGAATATCAGGCATTGAAGATACACTAGGAGAAATAAATTCATTGACAAAAGAAAATATTAAATCCAACAAATCCCTGACAAAAATATCCAGGAAATATGGAACACTGTGAATAGGCCAAACCTAAGAATAATAAGTATAGTAGAAGGTAAAGAAAATCAACTCAAAGGTGCAGAAAATATATTCAATAAAATCATAAAAGAAAACTTTCCCACAAAGAAAGGTATGCCAATTAAGGTACAAGAAGCTTACAGAACACCATATAGAGTAGAACACAAAGGAAGTCCCCTCGCCAAATAATAATCAAAACACAAAACATATAGAATAAAGAAAGAATATTAAGAGCAGCAAAGGCAAAAATCCAGGTGATATATAAAGGCAAGCCTACCAGAATTACACCTGACTTCTCCATGGAAACTGTGAAGGCCAGAAGGCCCTGGATACATATTCTGCCAACATTAAGAGAACACCAGATGCCATCCCAGAATACTATGCCCGGCAAAGCTTTCAATCACTATTGGTGGAGAAACCAAGACAGTCTATGACAAAACCACATTTAAACAATACACATCAACTATTCCAGCCCTACAGAAAGTTCTCGAAGGAAAACTTTTACCCAAAAAACTTAACTACACCCACAAAATCATAGGCAATAGATAATTCCAATTTACCAACAGCCAAAAAGAAAATGGGGGAGGAGGGGAATGCACATACAATACCACCAGCAAAAACAATTAAAAACACAGACGAGAATTAAACATCAATGGTCATTAATACCCTCAATATTAATGTTTTAACTCTCTTATAAAAAGATACAGACTAAAAGAATGGATACAAAGAAAGAATCCATCTTCCTGCTATATACAAGAAACACACCTTAACGTCAAAGACAGATGTCTCCACAGAGTTAAGGGTTGGGAAAAGATTTTCCAATCAAATGGTCCCAAGAATTAAGGAGGTGTAAAAATGCCTATATCTAACTGTAAGGAGTAAGGTTTTTCCTCCCACCACTGGTATTGTCCCGCCGCCATCCCAGCCCCAAATAGCACACAGAGACTCTGTATTTGATATAATGCTGTTGGCCAGGTACTAGCTTCTTATTGGCTAGCTCTGTCTTAAGTATTAACCCATTTATGTTAATCTAATATTTCCACGTGGTCTTCTTACCAGGGAATGGGCCAGGCATCTCGTCTCCCCAGTCTCTCCATCTCCTCCTTACTACTTCCTCTTTCCTCCTTTTCTCCTTGTCCCTCCTATCTTCCTTTCCTATTGGCCAACAGTGCTTTATTCATTAACCAGTATGAGAAACATATATACATAATGGCATCTCCCATCATCTAACAATTTAGACTTAAAACTAAAACAATCAAAAGAGACAAAGAAGGTCATTTTATCTCATCACAGGAGAAATGCATTAAGATGAAGTCTCAGTTCTGAATATCTATGCCCCAAATACAAAAGCACCCACATTTGTAAAAGATACATTACTAAACCTCAAATCTCACATAAAACCTCACACACTTATAGTGGGATATTTCAGCACCCCACTGTTAACACTAGACATATTGACCAGACAGAAGATTAAAAAAAAAAAACAAAAGTGCTAACAGAAGTTATGACCCAATTGGGTTTAATAAACGTTTATAGAACATTCCATCCAAACACAAAAGAATATATACCTTCTTCTCAGCTCCACTTGGAACCTTCTTTAAAATAGACCATATACTGGGCAACATAGTAAACGTCAATAGGCACAAAGAAATGGAATAACCCCCTGTATCTTATCAGACTAAAATGCTTTAAAGTTAGAATTTAACAACAACACAAATTGCAGAAACCATATGAACAAATGGAAATTGAGCAATGTGAAATTGCACCATTCCTGGATCAAGGAAGAAATAAAGAAAGAAATTAAAGACTTCCTAGACTTAAAGGCACATCATACCCAAATTTATGTGACATTTTGAAAGCAGTGCTAAGAGGGAAGTTTATAGCCTTAGTGCCCATGTAAAGAAATTTGAGAATAGTCACATTCGAAAATTAACATCACAATTGAAAGCTCTAGAACAAAAAGAGCAAATTCACCTGGAGTAGTAGACAACAGGAATTAGTCAATTTGAGACCTGAAATCAATAAGGTAAAAACTAGGAAAACAAGACAAATAATCAATGTGACAAAAATTTGGTTCTTTAAGAAAATCAACAAGATAGACAAACCTTTATCCTAACTAAGCAAAAGATGGAGAGAGAATATGCAAATTAACAAAATCATAAGTCAAAAGGGAGATATAACAACGGACACAGAAGAAATACAGAGAATCTTCAAGGCATACTTTGGAAATCTGTACTCCACAGAATTAGTAAAATCAAAATAAATGAGCAATTTTATGGATAGATATCACTTACCTAATTAAATCAAGACCAAACAAGCAATTTAAATAACCTATAATACCTCATAAAATTGAAGCAGTCATCAGGCATCTCTCAACAAAAAACAAACAAATAAAAAGAAAAACAAACAAACAAACAAACAAACAAACAAAAAACCAGTGCCAGAGTGTTTCAGTGGAGAATTCTAACAGGGCAGGTAATATGAATACTTCTCAAAGTGTTCCATACAATAGAAGAAGAAGGGTTTTGCCAAACTGTTTTTATGAGGCTACAATTACCCTGGTACCCAAGATATAAAAAAACACAGCTAAGAACGAGAAGTAAAGACCAATATCCGTCATGAACATTGATGCAAAAATACTCAACCAATTACGGGCAAATAGAATTGAAGAACATATCAGAGAAACCATCCATCATGACCAAATAGGATTCATCCTAGGGATGCAAGGATGGTTCACCAAACAAAAATCTATCAAAGTAATTCACCATATAAACAAACTGAAAAAAAATAAAACACATGATCATCTCCCTAGATGCTGAAAAAGCCTTTGACAAAATCCAACACCCCTTCATTATGAAAGTCTTGGAAAGATCAGGTATAATAGGTACAGACCTAAATAAACATAATAAAAGCAATATACAGCCAACCAACAGCCAACATCAAACTAAATGGAGAAAAGTTTCTCTAAAATCAAGAACAAGACAAGGCTGGCCACTCTCTCCATATCTCTTTGATATTGTACCTGAAGTATTAGCTAGAGCAATAAGAAAACAAAGGAGAGCAAGGTGATACAAATTGGAAACGAAAAAGTCAAACTGTCACTATTTGCAGATGATATGATGGTTTACATAAGTGACATGAAAAACTCTACCATGGAATTCCTGCAGCTGATAAACACTGTTAGCAAAGTGGCACACTACAATATTAACTCAATAAGAAAAAACAGTAGCCTTAATATATGCAACCATAAATGGTCTGAGAAAGAAATCAGAGAAACAACTCCCTTTATAACAGTTACAAACAATGTAAAATATCTTGGAGTAATGCTTACCAAACAAGTGAAAGACCTATGTAACAATAACTATGAATCTATAAAGAAAGAAATTAAAGAAGATACCAGAAAATGGAAAGATCTCCTATGCTCTTGGGTAGGCAGGATCAACATAGTAAAAATGGCAATGTTACCGAAAGCAATCCCCAGATTCAATGCAATCCCCATCAAAATCTGGCACAATCCTTTACAGACCTTGAAAGAACAATACTCAACTTCATATGGAAAAAAAAAAAAAAAAAAAAAAAAAGACTCAGCCAAAGCAACCCTGTACTGTTAAAAAAAAAAAAAAAAAAAAAAAAAAAAAAAAAAAACCCTCTGGGAGAATCACCGTACCTGATTTCAAACTCTATTACAAAGCTATAGTCCTGTAAAGAGCTTTGTATTGTCACAAAAATAGACATGAGGTTTTTTTCCCCACTAGGCCCTGCCTCTGCTTCTTGGCCCCAAAGAAACACTGGGAATCTATATTCATTATAAAGGTGTTGGTCATTGGCTGGGATTTCTTATTGGTTAACTCTGTCTTAATTATTAACCCATAACTACTAATCTATGTATTTCCATGTGGTCTTATCTTGCCGTGGAATGCTTGACCTCCAAATCCTTTGCTTGCTGCATGATGACTGTTCAGAATCTCTGCAGAGAAGAAGAGAACAATTTCCTGTTTGTACCTGCTTATGTCCTTTCTCTGCCTGGCTAGGTCACTTCCTGCCTGGCCAATCAGCCAATCAGTGTTTTATTCATTAACCAACAAGAGAAACAGATACAGAATAATATTCCTCATCACCTACTGTCATATCCTTTTTGTGGGGTCAGGATGTGGGGGAGGATATGAGTGAAGGTAGAGGGATAACAGAGTGTCAATGTAATCAAAATATATTGCATGTGATTTTCAAAGAAATAATAAAAACACTTCTAAGAAATAGAAACTCACCATAGATCAAGTATTTCTTTTTACGTATCTTTGTTATTCACACAGTACATTAACTTTAACAGAAATAAATAGGGCTCCTAACTCTCAATAGTCTAACATAGCATTCTAGCAAGTGGTGGAATAAAGATGCCATTTTTTTAGACTTCAATATTCTGTATTATTTCTTCCATCAACTTCCCTACAGGAAAGAATATGTTTAGCCACCATCTGAAAATCTGCAGGATATGTTGTCTTATTTTTAACTTCCAATCTAACTGAAGAACCTCCAGGTTCTCCTAATTTTATATTTCATGAAAAATGAATAGACAGTTATGAATAGAGAAACACCACTGCATTCAATCCAAATGAATTGTACATTCCTAAACAACATAGGAGATAGAAGTCTAATTGATGTGTCTATGAAATCTGTAAAGATTTTGTCTTATCTAAACAGTCTGTACCAATTTGTGTGCAGAGCCACCTACCTGCTGTGAAACCCTTTGCTGACCATACTGAGTTTTACCACAACAGATTAGAGAGGTGAGACTCAAACAATCAATTAGCACTTTGGTCAGTTCCAGGAATATGAATGCATGTTTTTACTTCATGGTAAGTTTGAAACTGAACTAATCACAAAACTAAGAGAACACTTAATTGAGTATCTCTGCTCACGGTCTGTGTTACTTTTATATAGCTCATTAAAGGATCTAATTTGCTTAAATGAGGAAAACTATGGGGTAAAAATATGTATTTGTGTTAGGGATGGTGAGAGGTAATAATTCAGAGAAGACAAGAGATACACTCATTTGAATTTTGGCACTTGAGGATTGACACTGATAGAACACTAAGGATGGTGAAAGCTTTCATTGAAAGGTATTGTGCTATGCAATAGATATTGAGTCTCTGGGGAAGTACCTAAATATCCTACATTAGTACACTGAATTCTTCAAAGGGCACTAACCAGAATATTTCAACTTTGTGGGGAGTCTCCTTATAAGAATCCAATAACCACAAAGAAACTAAACAGTGATTGATGAAAAGTCAATAAAAGATTTAATTAAGATGGACCTTTTATGAAAATAAATTTAATTGTTGCACCTCATTGTGGTACCAACATGGGCTTCAAGTAAAATACAGGAGGCAATGAGCATGCAAAACCTCAAGCAACACCAGGGAACTGCACAAAAGAAAGGGAAGAAGGACTATAAGAGTCAGAGAGATGGAGGACACCAACAGAACATGTCCACAGAATCAACTAAGTGGGGCTGATAGGGGGTCTCAGAGACCGAGGTGGCAACCACAGAGCCAGCAGGGGTTTGCACCAGACCCCCTGCATTTGTGCTGTGTTTCTTCAGTTTGGGTATTTGTTGGACTCCACACAATGGGAGTATGTGTGTCTCTGACCCTTTTGCCTGCTCTTTGGGCCCCTTTTCTTACTACTGGGTGAAGGTTATCATTCTGTCTTATTCTGATATAATGTTTTCATTCATCTTTGCATGCATTTCAAGTTTTTATTTAGTACTACTTTTACATATTTGGTTATTTTTCACTAAAAAGTTAAGCCTTGATAAAAGGGGATGTGCTTAGTCTTTTTTGCATCTTACTGTGCTGAGAACGGTTGATATTGCTGCAGAGTTGCTCTTTTCTGAGAGGACACAGAGAAGCAGTGGATCTTGGGGAGAGGGTAGGTAAGGACGGACTGTGAGGAGGGAAGGAAGGGAGGCTGGGTTTCAGATGTATCATATGAAAGGTGAATAAATAATAAATAAATAATGCATTAAAATTTGAAGTGAAGACATACATATACAGTAAAACAAAAACCAATCAACAAACAAAAAGATGGTCTTATGCAGTGTTGGTCAAAGTACCTCTAAAGGAAATGAGATAACTAGGCAGACACTGCTTGAATGATTAGCATCCCTATCTGCAGTGCAGAACTCTGACTTTAAAGGACACAGATTTTACATGAAGCAGAGATGCTTGACCTTAAATTCTGGGTCTTGTTACTTTGCAGGTCCCAACAGGAGTGTTTGTTTGTTAGCAATATCACCTCCCAGATCTGTGCAACAGAAATAATGGATACTGTTATCAAGTCTGTCTTCTAAATTATTATTTCCTATTTCATTTTTCTGCGTAATATATATTGTGAACATCTCTGTTTTTGTTCTTTTCATGCATATGTGCTCACCTCCATTAAAGTGATTGGCCTCTACAACAATGACAGAAATTGGTTTGTTAGCTGGCTAAGTGACTTGACACCAATTCCTAGAAAAAAATGTATGTGGACACAGAACATATTTTCAGTGGTAAATTCATTGACTATGTTGCATGTTTGTATAAGAAATTCCTCTCATGCATCATGATGAAGCTGCCTAAATTGGTCAATGGTTTTTGACTGCAACAGTGTATCAACACCACCTCTAACCCTTTTCTTATCTCCATGAACATAATGACACATTTTTATTCATTTCACATTTCATTGTGGTGTGGTATTTCATATTTTTAATTGCAGTGATTTATGTTTATTCTGTGATGATATATTTCTATGTAATTCCATTCATGATGGTACTTGGCTTAAGTTAGCTTTAGTGTCTTCTCTCAAAATTATATTTTGATTATATTACCTTATATATTGCATTATATTTGATTTATTCTGCCCTATCAAAATATATACATGAACTGTCCCATTTATTTGCAACATGAGTTAGGTATGCCTTTTCAATGAAAAATGGTTGGATACTACAGTACTGAAAAGTAGTACTAGGCAAAAACAAGAAATGAAGGAGAGTATGTAAAGATGCATGAAAATATCATATGACAATAAGAGAGTATGGTTACTTCGATTATATATATATATATATATATATATATATATATATAATACATAAAATGGTTAGGTTAAAATCTTAAAATAATTTAATTCATGTTGGTTATTTCATTCTACACTTTTAAAGAAATATAAAATCTTACCCAGAACACACAAGAAAAAATATCTGGAATCATTTATAAATATTCCTATGCCCTCACACAGGAATTATGATATGAGTTAAAAATCTAAATTAGTTGTGATTTGCATTCATTGACAAACCTTACACAGTCCCTAGCTCTATAGCAACAGCATCCCTGGTATGGAAAATCAAGCTGCCATGGTCTCTAGGATGTCCCAGGGCTTGCTTTGAATTTGTTCACAGATTCAGTTGCATTTTAATCTGTAGCTCAGCCCATATGGCTACCCTGAGTGCACTCAGAATAAGTTTCAGGTACATAGTCACTCAGCTCTAAAACAAAAGCATAACCATGTCAGGCATGTATCTTATTCATCATTAATACACTTATTTCTGAATCTCAAAGAGGTGATACAAATGTACTGCAGCCCATTAATCTCCAATTCCATTTAGTATCAGGATCTAAAGCTGACTTTGCTCTCAATGTGACGGAGCACCCATAGAGAGGATGGATACTCAAAATGTTTTCACCACTGAGCGAGGGTATGAAGCTTCAATCTGAGTAGGAGTTTAGGATCTGTTCTGTGATTTCTGTTGCTAGGCAACTGCTTCCTTTGTCTGCTCTGTTCAGAACAGTTGCTTTATTTATGCTCAGTTTAAATGATGCAGATCATAATGTGAAACTATAAAAGAAAATAGGGAAAATTATGTGAAAAATTGTTTCAGGAGTTGGCAATATGGTGCAGAAACTAATGAGCACAAATGCAAATAATACTTCAATGGAGAAAACAAAAGAATCCAAATCCACTAGTTCCCAACACCTGAGAGGTTTTAGAACAGGTTACTGAATGATCAAAAATTAACTTTTAACATTATCTAAGAATGACAGAAACACAACTAAGCACCTAACTAGCAAGTAACTAGTAGTAAACAATCTTTAGAGCAAATTTTAGGAAAAAAAAAAAAACAAAAAATCTTTTTAGTACCAGATGTGAAGATAAATGTGTTAACCATTTTAAAGAATCTTAAAATAAAATTTAAATAAGGAAAGGGTAAAGAGTACAAGAGAAAGAATGTATTTGCGAGTTTCTCAACTTTAAACACATGCTCACCTACACACAGACACACACACACACACACACACACACACACACACACCAGGTTAAGGAGCTTACTGCCAAGCATGATGAGCCAAGTGAATCCTAGAATCCACACAAGGAGAAAATAAAATATGAAAGATTGTACTCTGATAACACATGTGTATACACATGTGAGCACACACACATACAAACATACTCACACATTAAACAGAAATAAATATAATTTTTAAAGGTCTACTATAATTCTGACATGCATATACTATAGAATTTCTAAATTTACCTCAATGGTTGATAAAAGATTCACCCATGTATACAACATGAGAAATTGCTCAGTGGATCACAATTTATTTTAAAGACAATTACTGTGTAAGAGACTGAGGTCTGTACTTTGACAAATATTTTTAAAAAATAGAATAAAATCATTTAAAAAGTGCTTTCTATACCCTGTGAGACTCCACTGAGAAAAAGTTTTTTTTTTTTTTTTTTTTTTTTTTTTCATTTGCAAGTCGTTGTAAATCATAGATGGCTTCTGGGTTAGAGATGAGGGCACCAGACTATCACACTTCTCTCAGTGGTTGAACCTCATCTGGCTCAAAGCATGCTGACCCTGTGCATACTGCCTCTCTGTGCATGAGTTCATTCATGTTTAGAAAGCCTTGTTTCCATGGTATATTCTACCCCCTCCACCTCTTACAGTCTTTCTACCTTTCTAAAAGATATTATAACTCCTTAAAGGGAATTTCAGTGAAAGGATTATTCATCCCCAGGTCTGCCCATAGGAGTCCTATTCATATAGATTGTAAACAACTATGATTCCTTTGGCTGCCATTCATCCTGCTCCCTATTTCACCTTTGGAAAAGAAAAAAAAATTAAGGATTAGGCTAAACATCTGCTCACTGGAGGCTGTTATATACAAATCAAATCAAGGTGTAGAGTAGATCTTAACACAGCACTTGCTTGAAGTTAGCATTGCATGCATATTCTCTTTATGATTATATATTTAAAATACAAATTTTCCATTTTACTATATAAGATGAATCCCAATTTATTTTCAAGGGATAAATATAAAGCACAGATGGGAAAAATATTTCATTCTGGATTTTTTTATTTTACTTTCTGTTATTTATTACACATCCCGATACAATTATTTTTAATAATTGTATGATTTTTACAGTTGATCCTCAAAAAATATCATGTGAAATATCTTTTCAGAAATTTCATAGATTATTTCTAAATGTTTCCATGTTCCTCCATTTGCTTGTTTCATTCCTTATCTGAAGACACTAAAACCTCATTCTAGTTAATAGTAAGCTTGGTACTAAACTTCTTTTTAATAGAGTGAGTGTTAGGGTACCACAGTCATTCCCCTATATTATAATTAGATAGCATAACTGTTTTTTGCTGTCAAACACACATCACTTTTCATTATTTTTGCATTTCCTTTCATTTTACAAATAGTCAATTTATTTCAGCATCTTTCATTGAAGCTGGAAATGTTAAATTTAAAAAAAATTGTTTTTAAGATATTGGCAATATTTCATTCTTACCTTATATGAAAGATAATTTAAGCACATTATCCCAAACGAAAATTTTTAGAAACAACAATATGTTATTGCAAATTAACAGATGGTGATTTAGTATTTTGAGTAATGCTATTTTTATTACAGGTATTATTGATAAGATAAATACCTGTATTTTAAAAATTGCAACTGATATAACATTTGTTTCATTGAGCAAAATGTATAGAATTACATTGAACCTGCACTACTAAATGAAAAGTAACCCTGGCTCATGGGGAGCAATATTACTTCCCTGGTATTTTCTATTCGCTTTACCTCAATTTAATGAAGCAAAAATGAGGCAGTGTGCTCTTCACATTCTCTATTATATATTTAATGCAGTTTGGAAACTATTGACTTCCAGATGAGAATCTCATCAGAATTTAGTTGCATATGGAATGCACAAATTGGACATCTATTAAACTGAATCTTCATATTGTTGTATGGGCAGCAAACCCTAGTTGAGTATGTGTATATGTGTATATTGGCATGTATGTGTATGTGTGCACATGTGTTTGTGATTTTCTATTTTGTTTTCTTATTCTTTTAATAAGAGATAAAAAACCTGAGGTAGAATAGGTAGTATTAGGGGAATATGGGAGTATTTGGAAGATGAGAAATAATATATGATCAAAATACATTATATGAAATTCACAAAAAATCAAATGAAAAAAATTCTTAATATTATTTAACACATTTCTACACAAGACATCCACAAGTACTTTATCAAGTTACCCAGTAGCAGGAGTATGAGAGTTCTTTAAGCCATAACAAACTTCAGTTCATCAGAGAACAGTAGAACCATGAAAATTAATGATAGAAGAGGATACATTTAGATAGTGTTTATATAGCCATAATGCACCAGGACAAAGGCTTCATGACATGGTATGCAGTCTTGAGAATAGAAGATAAACAGTATCCATATTTTTATTCTTGAGACTGCGTACCAATTTATGACGTCCTTGTCCTGCTGCATTATGGTTATATAACTGCTATTTATCTTCAATTTTTATGAAAATTTAAATTGAGAAGAGTATCCAAAAAGATGGAGGTTAATTACAGAATTGTACCATAGGAAAGGAATGTAATAAAAATAGTTCTTAGATTAGTAAATGCTCAGCAGGTAGAGCTACATTAGAGAGTATCAGTTTGAATCTTGGATCTGAATGCTGTTCTTTGTTACTATTCAGTGGAGACAACAGCAATATTAGCATCAACTACAAAGATCACTGAGTGTTTGAACTAATATCTGCAAAGTGCCAATATATCTTGGACTTACTGGCACAAATTGATTCGTTGCTGCTAAGGAATGAGTAAAACATTAAGATCATATTAAAGAAGAAACGGGCTCCAAAAAGCCAGTTCATGCACTGGGGATAAATATTGGTTCCATGCCAGTGACCCCATAGACTAACTGCCTATGCTGCCAACTGACTCGGTCTTAGGCAGGTTTTCCAGCTGTCAGACTGGGGTCTATGAGCTCCCACTTGCTCAGGTCAGCTGTTTCCGTGCCTTTCCTTAGCATGGTCTTGACCTCTTTGCTCATTACTCCTTTCTCTCTACAACTCTGCTTTAGGAGTTTGGCTCCATACTTAGTTGTGAATCTCTGTTTCTACTTCCATCAGCTACTGGATGAAGGCTTTATTATGGCATTTAAGGTATTCATCATCCTCATTATTTTAGGGGAATGGCATTTAAGGTACACTCTCCACTACTGCTTAGATTCTTAGTTGGAGTCATCCATGTGGATTCTTGGAAATTTCCATAGTGCCAGGTTTCTTGTTAACCACATAATGGTTCCTTCTATCAAAATACTTTTTTCTTACTTTTGTTCTCTATCCTTCCCCCACCTGGACCTTCCTGATTTCCTCCCCTATTGCCTTCTCCCCTCCTCTCTCTCCTTTCTCCCTTCTCCCTCCCCCATGCTCTCAGTTTATTCAGGATATCATGTCCATTTCCCATGGCTATCTGTGTCTCTCTTAGGATCCTTCTTGTTTCCTAGGTTCTCTGGGGTTGTAGGCTGGTTATCCTTTGATCTATGTCTAATATCCACTTATGAGTATATACTGTGTTTGCTTTTCTGTTTCTGGCTGGTTTACCTTAATCGCAATAGTATCATCTCATTGTAAGGTGTATGGTTTTTCCTCCCGCAGCTGGTCTGGTCCTGCCGCCACGCCAGCCCCAATTAACACACCGAGATTCTGTATTTGATATAATTTTGTTGGCCCGTTACTTGTTTCTTATCGGCTAGCTCTGTCTTAAGTATTAACCCATTTCTGTTAATCTAATATTTCCACGTGGTTCTTACCAGGGAAAGGGGCCAGCAACTCATCTCCCCAGTCTCTCCATCTTGACCCCTCCTTACTACTTCCTCCTTGTCTCCTAGTCTCGCCTATCTAGCTTTCCTATTGGCCAACAGTGCTTTATTTATTAACCAGTATGAGAAACATAAACAGAATGACATCTCCCATCATCTCCTCTTTTGTCTAAAATAAGAAGGGTTTTAACCTTAACATACCAAAATATATCACATAACAGTTATCAAATAAGAATCACAGTTAACACTATTTAGTCCATTAACATTTAGCAGGATTTGAAGAAAATATTCCATCATCTATTTTATCTTTGTGAGTTAAAGTGCTATATGTAACTTATCTTTAAACCTAACTAAGGAAAACTATAACCATAACTATCTGTCTTTTACTCCTTTAAAGACTACAGAAGGATAATATATAAACTCTAGAAATGACTGAGACAACTCACTGCCAGGTCACCCAAAGTTTATTTGTAATCTTCCATTTTCAGCCCATAGGCCATAGTGTGTCTGGCAGACTCTTTAGCAAAGCAGGGAACTTTAAACTGTTTTTTTGTACTGGCAGTTTGTCAGTCATTTTTTTCTGTGTCCTGTAGACTGTCTGGCAGACTCTTCCATAAAGCACGAACTCTGTAGCAATGTCCATCTTCAATCAGAAGTCACTTTTCTGTGGGCCCTGCATGTCCAGTTTATATATCACAAAGTCAAACAGTCCAGACAAGAGCAGTATCTTGTAAAAATGGCTAGTCTTGCCATATTGGAGGCAAACTCTATAACGTGTTTCTTTAATGTCCATCTTCCTTTCTGATGCAGGTGGTGTTGCCAGGAGCATTTAAGTCTCACCATCACAAAAACCCTAAACCATTTTAAGTGCCATATTCTGTAGGTCTTTGAAAGGTTTGAAGAATGCCTATCCATCTCAAATACATGTCTGTATAATTAGAAATCTTAACTAACTTAACTATAATATCTGACTATCATAGGTACTATCTATAATCAGTATTGAATTATAAATTACATTTCTAAATGAGCTATATAAACACAATACATAAACAAGAAGAGAAATATACATATCACAACATTGACCTTATTCATATCTATACCATAATTCCCTTTTTACCTTTAAAAGGATAATGATTGTGATCACTAACCTTTAAAAGGATAATGGTTGTGATCACTAACCATTTATAACCAAGTCCATTTAAATGAAAATAAACATTTATAAACAATTTTTGGGAATTTGGGCGTCGTTCTTTTTAAACTACTTTCTGCTGGTAAAGGGCGCTGTCATGAGGGATCCTAAGAAGACGCAGAAATCCTGGTTGTAGTCTGTGAGGCTGCTTTGTCCAAGCTGTTTTGAATGTTGGATCACCAGTGACTCTGTTTTAGGGGGCCTGGCTTGATCAAACCACATTCGTCTAGAAGGAAACCACAGCTTTTTATTTTCTGTGGAAACAAACATAGAAATCCTTTTCCCCAGTAACTTGCCCTTAGACTTAAATTTTTGAGTCAAAGCACTTTTAAAATATATAAATTGAATTAATCCAGCAGTAGTTCTTTTATTAGTTGTTTTCTTTAGCAGTCAAACGATATAAAGACAATATAATGTCATACAGTATACAGATTCTCTTTGAGCTTTTTATTTTTACTGGGCTTTATTATTTTTCTCTTTTTTTATTATTATTTTTTTATTTATTTTTTGAGACAGGGTTTTACTGTGTAAATCTTAACTGTCCTGGAATTTACTCAGTCTACCAGGTTTACTTGGAATCGCAGAGATCTGTTTGTCTCTGTCTCCCGAGTGCTGGGATTAAAGGCATGTGCTGCCACACCCAGCTGTTTTCTGTCTTTTAAAAACCATGTTTTTTTTTTTTTTTTTTCCAAGCCTTAGTATTTTTTAAAACACAATGTAAACCTTTAGAGGTTTTTCTTCATATGAATCTGTCTTTACTGTAAATGTTTATCTTTTTTTGGCCATGAGTCTTTATCTGTTAAACAACAACATTGTTAAAATGAAAGTCTTTGTTGTTTCTGCCATGGTTATTAAAGATGGCAGCGGATACCTTTACCGCCTGCAAAGAAAGCTGTAGTCACTGCCCTGGTTAACGCTGCCATCCAGCAGGCATGCTGCCAGCTTGGAGGTGTGGTCACTGCCATCGCCAACTCTCATGCACACCAATAAATTGTTAGCAGAGTTATTTAAAAGCCGTACAGTTTTTTTTTTTTTTTTTTTTTTTTTTTTGTTTTGTTTTGTTTTGTGTTGTTTTGCCACTTAAGCTGAGTCAGGAAAATTCCCTTAAAGGAGCCGTGCAAATATCTGCTTGTCTCTCACAAAGCAGAGTCCAACCAAGAAAAATGTTTTTAGTAAGAAGCCTTGTTTATCTCTCTCTTTTTTTAAAACCCCTTTTTTAAGCTTTTGTTAAATTTTAAGTGGAAGTTCTTACTAGCCACATGGGCACCATCTGTAAGGTGTATGGTTTTTCCACCCGCTGCCACGCCAGCCCCAATTAACACACTGAGATTCTGTATTTGATATAATTTTGTTGGCCTGTTACTTGTTTCTTATTGGCTATCTCTGTCTTAAGTATTAACCCATTTCTGTTAATCTAATATTTCCATGTGGTCTTCTTACCAGGGAAAGGGGCTAGCGACTCGTCTCCCCAGTCTCTCCATCTTGACCCCTCCTTACTACTTCCTCTTTCCTCCTTGTCTCCTACTCCCGCCTATCTTGCTTTCCTAATGGCCAACAGTGCTTTATTCATTAACCAGTATGAGAAACATATACAGAATGACATCTCTCATCATCTCATTCCATCCATTTGCCTGAAAATTTCAAGATTTGATTGGTTTGTGTGTGTGTGTGTGTGTGTGTGTTTGTTTTATTTTGTTTCCCACTGAGTAGTACTCAACTGTGTATATGTACCACATTTTCCTTACTCATTCTTCAGTTGAGGGGCATCTGGTTGCTTCTAGGTTCTGGCTATTACAAATAATGCTGCTATGAACATAGTCCTTGAGCATTCTTATGGGGAGACGCCATGCCCTGCAGCAGATGGCCAACACAAAAGAACTCAATGACATTAGGGAGGTTCTTTGTATCATCTTTGTATCATAATGTTTTCTCAGTCCATATTTTATTTTAACCTTACAGATCCCTTGCATATATATTATGGCTTCCTGTGAAGTGTTTTTATGGAATATTTGTGCATACAACATGTGTGTCTTTACATCTGTGTGCAATTTTTTGGCTCTTCTTCATTTGCTGGTTTCATCTTGTTCAGTTTTTTTTGTTTGTTTTTGTCTTATTTTATTATTATTCTTTAGATGCCTGTTTTTATTCTAAGAAGGGACTGAAAGGGTATAGAATCAGATCTAAGGGAGGTGGAAAGGATCCCTGAGGAGTTAGGTTAGGGGAAATTTTAATCAGAATACATTGTATGAAAAAAATCTGTTTTTAATAAGGAATTCTTACATAAAACATTATTTTTCTATTTCAATCTTTTGAACTTTTCAGAGAAACTTAGTTGTATCATATGTGATATCAAAATTGAAATTTAAAGGAATGTGCTTTGCCTCTTCATTTCAAAAGAAAAATTCCATTTCACATTAACAAAATAAGTTATATAAATGTTTAAGTTGCTTAAAATCAAATTATCTTTAAATTTACAAGACAAATCAAAAAGAAATAATAGTCTCATGTCAAATTATTATTTTTAATTCAAGTAGAATTATAGTTGAAATATTTATTTGTCATTATCTTTTCTCTCAACTGTGTGTTCCTCTGATGATAGCCATGATCTAAGGTTTGAAATTCACTATTAAACTATAGTGATTCCCCAAACACCACAGAACATAGTAACCCTGAATTACATAAATGTTTATATTAACAGTTTTACTTTTTTTGCTTTACTCTGTTTACTCAGTTTTGTATTTGTCCCTGTACCTTCCCCCCAAAAAACAAACAATTATAGAGCTACAGAGAAATTCAGAGCCCTTCAGACAGCTGACAATAGAATCTTCCTTTAAAAATGCATTTTAAAAATCTGTAATTAGGATAGCACACCAAACAAAGAATTAAAGTAAACAAACAAATACTTAGTATATAAATATTGATAAAAATAAAATTAATAAAAATAAATAATGATTATTTTTTTAAAAATTATATTTTTATCAACTACAGGCTCTATTGGCTCTCCATTACTCAAACACAATATAAGTCTGAAATGACTTATATTAATTAATATATAAATTTGAAATGACTAGTATGTTTTTATTTAGGTTTCAATTAATTGATTGATTTGTTTAAAATATTTGTTCATTTTAATTTAATTTTTTTTTTAAATTTTACATACCACCCCAGCTCCCTGTCTATTCCATTCTCCCATTTCCTGAACAATCCCCCATCAGCCTCCCATCAACTTTTCAGAGGTGGTAAGGCCTTTCCTCTATTTTATATATATGGGTGTTTTGCCTACATGTATGTCTTTGCACAATGTGCATGCAGTTTCTATGAAGGCAGGAAGAGGGCATTAGATATTTTTTTCTGAAATTCAAATTACAGGCGGTTATTAGCTGTCATGTGAGTTCAGAAAAATTAAACTTGGGTTCTTGGCAGGAACAACAAACACTCTCTTAGCCACTAAGCCATGTCTCCCTCCAGCTCTGTTATATTTTAAAAATAATACACTATGTATAAATGAGTTTCATTGTTCTATGAAAATACATTAATACAGTATAAACATCGCATTTTCTAATGATCACAGTATTGTTCACTGGAGTCGATATTTTCCTTTTTGGTTTCAGAGATAAAAAGGAACAGGAAGTATTAGTTTTTTATGTTGATCTATTTCACTAAGTGTGGTGACTTCCACTTTTATGTACTGTTCTATAAATCTTAGGTTATCAAACACCTGACCTGAACAAGGAGGAACTAACGGGCCTCACCTGGATGGCATTGCCTTCCATATGGAATTGGGGTGGGGGGATGGGAGGGGAGGGAGGTCAGGGTGTATGTGAGGGGGCAGAGAGGATTAGAGGGAGGGAGGGAGAGAAGGAGGGAGAGAGAACTGGGATCGACATGTAAAATAATAAATTAAATTTGAAAAAGGAAAAAAAATCGTAGGATGTCATTGTTCTTTCTGGTTGAATGCTAATCCAGTGGTGTGTCCCTGTGTGTGTGTGTGTGTGTGTGTGTGTGTGTGTGTGTGTGTGTGTGTGTGTGTGTGTATGTAAACACTACCTTGATTTTAGCCCCTCATCTGTTTGTTAATCAGTATCTAGGTGGACTATATATTGCTGTCATTAAACATTGGAGGGTAGGAGTCTCTGATACATTGATTTTGTTTCCTTTACATATGTGCCCTGAAGTAACATAGTACACATTTTCTTTTTAATTTTTGTGAAGTATCTATGCTGTTCTTTCATTTGTGGTTGTAAAAATTTACATATTTTCAGTACTTACTTAAAATGAATAATAATAACTTTTGATTTGTAAGATAATATCTTATTGTTATTTGGGGAGATGATGTTTTTGACATGTGTTACGTAGTTACCCAAGCTACCTTGAACTCACTATACAGCTGAAGCTGAACTCAAATTCCCAATCCTCTGACCTTTTAAAAGTTTTAAGACTATAGTCATAAACCACCATGCATCCATGGCTTGACTCAGGTATGATTTGTATTTCTCTGGCTGCTTAACAAAATTGGTCATCATTTTTCAATGCTTGTTGTATAATCACTAATAAAAACCTATCATTGCTGCAAAAATGATGACGCAAGTACATATTATTTTAATACTTAAAATTTCATAAAAACTGAGCCTACTGAATTAACATTGTCCATGGATTTGAAAATATTAGAGAGGAAAAACTTCCTTATTCATCATTAAAATGCTTTAAATGTTAAAAAAGTATTATTTTCTTACATGGAAGAGTATAATTCTAGACAGAATATAAAAATATATGACATTTGTTTAAACTTGATTAATTGGTCTTATCATTGTACAAATGGGGCTATATCACCTATGGTGAATTATAAGGACATACTAGTTGAGATATATAACTAGAAATTCTATATTAATAATTGGCTGAAAATACCAAGTCAGAATCAATTGCTCTCTATATTGGTCAATATTGGTCAATCTTCATCATCA
The DNA here is from genome assembly GCF_943737965.1 of Phodopus roborovskii. Classification (NCBI taxonomy): domain Eukaryota; kingdom Metazoa; phylum Chordata; class Mammalia; order Rodentia; family Cricetidae; genus Phodopus; species Phodopus roborovskii. The sequence goes on from NW_026126418.1 coordinate 48,115,868, forward strand.
ATTTCCTTTGATTTTCCTCCCTGATGAAGAAAATTAGAGTTTCTACTTGTTTGACTCAAAATTTCTTACAGCTTTCCAACAGAACAAATCAGATTGGTTCATGTTTATGTAGCCATTGATGTTAATAAAACAAAAGGTAAACTGCAATCCAGAAATATCTGCTTTTATAATACTCTTTGATAGAAGCCAGTATTTTGTTTGCACACTGAACCATTAGACATAATTACACAGAGAACATAGACATAACAGAATTCAACTTAAAACACTAATATTTTTCTGTTCTATTTCTTAGTTATAAGCTCTGTGTTTCCAGGACTTTAAAAGCTCAGAACTATAATGGCTGGATTAAAAGCACAGCCAAGTGGTGCAGGGAAGTTGTAAAGCATTTCAGGAGGCACCATCAGTGGGAACAGCAAGATGAGACTTATTAAAGCAACTCTGCCACTCCTTGCCTATAAAATTCAAGCTGTTCTTAAACATCAGTCCCAATGTACGTTGCCTTCCAGAACTGGAATTCTTTGCAAAATTGCACCAAGTTCTTCCCCGGGGATGTCAATTAAATTTAGAGAAATCTTACTGGCTTTAAACACACTGATATTCCTTCACTTTTTTGTCCTCCAAAAAAGCATATACCACTACATCAAAGTGGAATAGTCAATTTATGTGCTTTAAAAATCAATTATTATCTAGTAGTTGATTGAACCAGAAGCAGACACCCACAGCTAAACACTGAGCATAACTCCTGGAATCCAGTTACAGAGAGGCAGGAGTGATGAGCAAGACCAGGCTGGAAAGAATCTGTTAACATGAACAAGGGGGAGCTAATGAACTCCACTCTGATAGCCGGGAAACCAGATTAGGGCTGACCCAGAACCTGAATGTGGGTGTTAGTTAGAAAGATTGGGAAGTCTAAAGGGCCTTCGGTGGTGAATCATTATTTATCTCTAGTATACAAATGGACTTTGGGAGCCCATTCCACATAGAGGGATACTTTCTCAACTTAGACACACAGAGGAGAGCCTAGGCCCTGCTCCCAATGATATGACAGGCTTTGAAGACACCCCATGGAACGCTTCACCCTCTCTGGGGAGCAGAAATGAGATGCAATGGGGGCTAGTGGGGGTGATGGAGAGAGGATGGTAGGAAGGTGAGGGAACTAGGATTAACATGTAAAACAAGCTTGTTTCAAATTTAAAAAAATATCAAAAAATAAATTATTACATAAATGTTTTATCCTGTAACTTATTTTCTTTGCAATAAATTTCAGTGTTGCATTACTGACACATTTCATAACCCAACATTGTTATGATTCTTTTCTTAGTAGCTGCTTTAAGAATTGATGACTGATACTTCAATATACAAAGTAGTCTTCATATGTGTCTTATTGATGTTCAGTTAATCCTGATAACCATCTGACTTTTGATGGTCACTTTGTGAGTGTCTGTGTGTTACCAAGATGAAGCAAACTTGGCTGTCTGGCTTTACATTGTTAGATTTTGTTGAATCTATCAAATGAAACAATCAAGCATGTCCATTACTTTTTGGAATGATACTTCTTGCTTTTGTTTAACACAATAAGCAGGCAGTGACTCAAGGTAAACAATGATGGCGGCGATATATAGGAATTACTTTTGACAATTCCCCTTAATGTTTTCCTTTGTTTAGCATCTATGGTGCAGGATGAAAGGATTTAAATTTTGCAAAAGCATCTAGAGAGAAATGGCATCCCTATCTCTCATTATTGCATGAACACAAAGAAAATACTCTACACAGTATTTGAAAATCTCTGCCACATGTAATTACCATTCAGAAGCAGTCTACTCCAATATTTACTATCTATAGTGCACCAGAGCTTGTGTGCTGGGGCAAATACTCTGCTTAGACTTCTAGATTCTTCCCAGCATTTTCCAATGTATTTACATAAACAATGAAGTAACAATATAGCTACCATGTATTGAGACAATGAGAGAACAAAATGGAAGGACCTCAAGAGTAAAAGAAATTCTCTTTACTTTTTAAAGTACTTGTTGGAGTTGATAAATTATCAAGTGGATGTACCCTATTTTTGAAGACAATGCATTTCTACAGTGTGTGTATTTTGTTGTGGGGGTTTTACCATGATGCTTTGCTAAATGTGTGTGTGATGAAAATGCTTTCAAGTACTTTTACACCTAAACACTGGTTCTGGTCATACTCAAAGAGGTCTTTTGGCAGTTGGTAAGGGTCAAGGTAGTGCCGAAAATGAGATGCTGATTTTTCAGCACCACAAAGTGTATCTAGATGCATTACCTACTGCAAAATCCAGAGAGTATAATAGAAATTAGAGGGCAAGTTTACAATTTTTGATTGGTTTTCAATTTTGATGACAATTTATCAAAGCCAGGAATTTTTAATGCCTGGCTGTTGAGATTATAGCATTATTGTTTCTAAATCAAAGTTTTCTTTAGTTACAAAGATGATAGCTGCAACTTTCGTGAAGGTTCAGAAGATTTTCCATTAGTATTATTATTCCAAGAGGATTTTAATTTTCTCATATAATTTGTCATTTTGTAAGGAAAACATAAATATTCAGTAACAAACCACATTTTCTGTGCCTGTATCTTATAAAATGGCTTCTAGTTCTCATTACTAGAAAGATATACTGAGAAGTGAGAAATCAAAAAATATGACCACATCCCATTTTCACATTGAATTTAGGAAACAGATTCTATTCAGCCATTAAGCCTAATGTATAAGATGTGTGTGTGTGGGGGGTGGGTGGGTGTGTAGTGTGTCTGTGTTATGTGTGGGGTGTGTTTATGTTTGATATATGTATGGGGGTATGTGTGCTTGTGATCTGTGTGTGTGTGTGTGTGTGTGTGTTTGTGTGGGCATTATGAGTGTGTGCCTGGTGGATATGTGGGGTAATGTTTTCATTTTTGATGTGTGTGTATGTCTGGCATGTATAATATGTGTGTGTGTGTTAAGTGTGGTGTGTATATATTTGGTGTGTGGGTACAGTATATGTGGTATATGGTGAACTTGTGTGTGTTGTGTGCACATGGTGTGTGTGGTATTATGTGTGTGTGTCTATATGCTGTATCTATTTGGTGTGCATGCTATACATATGTGGTTTGTTTAATTTCTATCCTTACTTTTATGCCAAGGCAAAGGCTCAGTTTTCTTCAGCACAAGTATTAGCAGGAAATCAGTTTTGACACTGGTATTGCCCTGTTATAACACCTCTATTAATGCCTAACCTGCTTAGCCTGTGAGAACTCATATCATTCTCCATCATTTCAGAACATTTCCATACAACCTATTGAAAGGAAATGATGTTCTAACACTACCTCAAATTATAATTTGAAATATTTTCAATTTATTAAAGTAAGAATTTATGATTTTTATATGTTATTCTGTTGAAGCGTAGGCGGTTTTCATTAGAGATGACATTAATTATAAGCAAAACTAATTCAACAGATGGATGGTAATGAAAAAGTTGAATCATCAACTGGAAGAAAAACAGAGTGCTATTCAACTGATACTTGTAGGCTTTACAAGCATAATTTTATTTTACTGGAAAACAATTAAAATTATAATATTTTAGCTATACATTAAGCATAAATATATGTACACTAACAGGATATAATAATGATTTGAACTTTCAATGTTCAAACTAGATTAAACTCATTATTCTCTTTAAACATTAATCATTTCTTTGGAGAAAACATTAAATATACATTTATCCAGCTTCAAAAATATGCAATATATTATCACTGTTTATAGGCCCATTACTATATATTAAAATGCTGCTACTTTCTGCTCTTGTCAAACCACAGCTTAGTGCTCATCAATCAACCACTCCCTGCCCTCTACTCCTTATTTACAGACATAGGTGACATTTATGCCTTGTAATAAAGCAAATTTTTAGATTCTACATATCATGTGCTGTCATTCAACACCTTATTTATTTTTTCTTAACTCAATTATCTTCATTCTGTACCTGAAGTGACAAGTAACAGTATTTATTTTTTTTTTATAATGTGGAATAGTATTCAATTGTTTACATGTGAGATTTTTTTTTCATTCATCATTTGTTGACTTTCAGATCATTTTTATTACTGAGTTACTATGACTACATTTGGTACTTTGGGTATTTCTGCACCATATTGATTTAATTAATTTGAAATATGCAAATAAAATCAAATTAAAGAATCATGAATTAGTTGTAAGTCTTAATTTTTAAGCAACCTCTTCACTATTTTATAATAGCTATCCTAATTTATATTCCTACCCATAGTGAGTAAAACACCCTTCACTCTATAACCTTGCCAGCCTTTGTTGCCTTTTGTTGGTTTTGTTTTTATTGTGTTAAAATTTAATTATGTATTTCTCTCCAACAATTACTTCTATATGCTCTCAACTCCCTGTTAAATTCTTGACCTGCTCTTTCTTAACTGTTATTGTTAGTTATAAATATAAATGCAACCTGCTGAGTCCCTTCAAAGATTCATGCACATATATGTGGACACTCATTGTCTAGGAGTGGAACCTTGGGAGAGTTCCACCTTCCACAGTAGCATGCTTATTGGTATTTTCCTTGTCCAGGTCTTGTTTAGGCAGCCATATTTGCTGTGATATCATGATAAAGCTTCCCTGTTATTTCCATGAGATAAGATCTCACTGAAGATGTTTTTCTGGTCTTCTAGTTCTTGTAATCTTTCTACTTCACCTTTGACAATGTGCCTTGAGGCTTCCAAGTGGTTAAAGTGACACATCATGGTAGTTGGATTTGTATTTACTTGATGATAAATGATTCTTAGCAATTTTTGTGTATACATTGGATACTCAATATTTTAAAGAGTCTCATATAGAATTCTATTATTCACAGATATTACATATGAATCCTAAACTGACTTATGCTTATGCAAAAGACATGATTTAAGAGATATGGGATTTTTATGCTTGCATATTATTTAATTGTTCAGTGATTGAGTTTACAATTCTGCTTTTGCTGTGTTCATTCCCAGGTTCTGGTCTGACATCTTCTGTTAGCAGCTTAAGTTTTTATTTTTAAGTAGGAAATGATTATGCAAATTTGTTTAAGTACAATATGAATATGGTATGTCTTAAAGAAAATGAGTAAGATATATTAATTTTGTATTAAAAAGAGTAGGAATTTTAAAAGCAATTTAAGGGCATTTTGAAAAGGACAAATATAGTATTTATTCAGTATTGAGTGGTCACACATGTGAACTAACAAAGTAACATTTGAGTATATTGTGCCATTCCAGCTCATAACTAAAAGAGCAATACGACTTTCATTCTATGACTACAAAAGTCGTTTAATTAATTAATTAATTAGTTAATTTTCTTTTGTGTATGTCTGTGTGATTTTCTGAGAGAATGATATGTATGCCTTTGGGATGGGATATGGTTACCACTGAAACAAACAAACAAATAAAAAAAAAAAGTATTTTGGATCCTCAGGGCATGGAATTACAGATATAGTTGGTTGTTTGCCTTCTACTTGCATTCCAGGAACTGACCTCCTGTCTTTAGAAAAAGAAGCAAGTGCTGATTATCTACCATTGCACTTCCCCAACAAATTCTTTCTAAATGGGGTTTTCATGGCTCTGTGAATGGAAAGTTAGGACAGCAAACTTTTCTCTAAAGCATCCTGTTGCTTATAGTATATTTTATAGAGGAAGAATTTAAATATTAATAAGCAAAATACATGTGCTGCTGCTCCTGTCTCCGGTCCCCATCGAGAGCACCCTTGGAGCTCTGATACACCCCCACCCATCCCCACCGAGAGCCTACCCCCCCACCCTGTACCCCACCCTACCAACGGTCCTGCCACTCTGGTTGAGCACTGGGACAGAGGGTGGAGCCAACAGTCCACCCTACTTTGTAGACTTCTCAGAGCAACTCTGAACAAAGGAGACCTGACTATCCATGTGGGACCACCTGTAATTTCCACTGGCTTGGTCTCTGACCCCGCCTCCAGTCCTCTGCTGGAGTCACGGGCCCCTCCCAGAGATCCGCCTATCTCTGTGGGTCCAACTCAGAGTTCCTGCAGGCAAGATCCTTGCCCCCAAATCCAGGCCCCGGCCAAAGAAAGAGGTCTCAGGGGGAGAGCGCCAGTTTCCAGTGAGATCCCACTACCCTGCAAAACCTTATCAAGTTTAAGCTCAGCCCTTGTCCTCTTCTGCCGGCTATTGGCCAGAGCTATCGGCCAGAGGACCACTGTGAGTACCTGCTGGCATCTTCTTCTGTATCCTCATCCTTGACCCCATCCCTGGATCCCTGTCTGCAAAGAAACCTCCTAGAGAGCTTGGACCACACAGAGCTACAGATATTGAATCTCAGATCCACATAAGCCCATCGGGGAAGTACCATAGAGAGAGGGAAGAGACACCACCAATACCTACTGGAACAAACTATGGGAAGAAGGCAATACAAGAGAACACCTAACAAAAGAAAGACAAACATGACACCACCAGAATCTAGGGAATCTACACCAACTAGAATGGAACACAACAACAAAGCAGAGGAAGCAGAAGGGTACGACTTAAAAATCACCATCATAAAAATGATAGAGGCTCTCAAAGAAGATGTGAGAAAATCCCTTAAAGAAATGGAGGAAAAACAAACAAAAAAGTGAAGAAATGAACAAATTCCTTAAGGAAAGTACAGAAAGCCAAGAAAAAACAATTAACCAGGTGAAGGAAATGGTTCAAGACTTGAAAACTGAAATGAGAAAATAAAGGCAACACAAACGGAAGGAAGGCTGGAAATTGAAAAGCTGGGCAAAAAATCGGAAACCACGGACACAAGCATAACCAATAGAATTCAAGAGATGGAAGAGAGAATCTCAGGCGCAGAAGATAAACTAGAAGAAATAGATTCATCGAACAAAGAATATCATAAATCCAACAAATCCTTAACAAAAAACATCCAGGAAATGTGGGACACCATGAAAAGGCCAAACCTAAGAATAATAGGCATAGAGGAAGGTGAGGAAGACCAGCTCAAAGGTGCTGAAAACATATTCAACAAAATCATCAGGGAAACTTTCCAAATCTGAGGAAGGACATGCCCATGAAAGTACAAGAAGCATACCGAACCCAAAATAGGCTGGGCCAAAGAAAAAATACCCCCTCAACATATAATAATCAAAACACCTAGCATACAGAATAAAGAAAGAATATTAAGAGCAGCAAAGGGAAAAGGACAAGTAACATATAAAGGCAGACATATCAAAATTACACCTGACTTCTCCATGGAAACCCTCAAGGCCAGAAGGTCCTGGATAGATGTTCTAAAAGTATTAAGAGAACACGGATGCCAGCCTAGACTACTATATCCAGCAAAACTCTCAATCAATATAGATGGAGAGAACCAGATTTTCCCAATATGTATCTACAAATCCAGTCCTACAGAAGATAAACTAGAAGAAATAGATTCATCGACCAAAGAAAATCATGAATCTAACAAATCCTTAACACAAAACCTCCAGGAAATGTGGGATACCATGAAAAGGTCAAACCTAGGCTACTATATCCAGCAAAACTCTAAAAAACACTATAAGGAGACAACAAGATATTTAATGACAAAGGCAGATTTTTCCCAATACATAGCTACAAATCCAGCCCTATAGAATGTATTGGAAGGAAAACTCCAACCCAAGGAAGGTAACTACACCCACAAAAAATGTAGGCAACAGATTATCCAACTACACCAGAAACCAAGGGTAAAGCAGAACTAATATTTTCACAATACAACTGCCAACAACAAACCAAAATCAAACAAGCATCAACAATCAATGGTCCTAACCAACCCTCAACATTAATGGTCTTAACTCAACTATAAAAAGAAACAGGCTAACAGAATGGATACGAAGACAGAATCCATCCTTCTGCTATATACAAGAAACATATCTAAGCTTCAAAGATAGACATTACCTCAGGGTAAAGGGTTGGGAAAAGATTTTCCAATCAAATGGAAATAAGAAGCAAGCAGGCTTAGCTATCCTAATATCTAACAAGCTAGACTTCAAACCAAAATTAGTCAAAAGAGATGAAGACGGTCATTTCATATTCATCTCAGGAGAAATCCATCAACACAAAGTCTCAATTCTGAACACCTATGCCCCTAATACAAAGTCACTCACATTCGTAAAAGAAACACTACTAAAACTCAAAGCTCAAATAAAACCTCACACACTTATAGTGGGAGACTTCAATACACCACTCTCAACACTAGACAGGACCACAAATCAGAAACTCAACAAAGAAACAAAAGAATTAACAGAAGTTATGTCTCAACTGGGGTTAACAGACATCTATAGAACATTCCATCCAAAGACAAAAGAATATACTTTCTTCTCTGCTCCACATGGAACCTTCTCTAAAATCGACCACATACTAGGAGACATAACAAACCTCAACAGATACAAGAGATTAGGAATAGTCCCCTGTATCTTATCGGACCACCATGCTTTAAAATTGGAATTCAACAACAACACAAATAGCAGGAAACCTGCAAACTCATGGAAACTGAACAATGTGCAATTGCACCACTCCTGGGTCAAAGAAGAAATAAAGAAAGAAATTAAAGACTTTCTAATATTCAACGAGAATGAGGATACAACATACCCGAACTTATGGGACACTTTGAAAGCAGTGCTACGAGGGAAGTTCATTGCACTAAGTGCCCATATGAAGAAAACAGAGGATAGTCACATAAGAGAATTAATAACACAATTAAAAGCCTTAGAACAAAGAGAAGCGAATTCACCAGGTAGGGGTAGACTCCAGGAAATAATCAACTTGAGGGCTGAAATCAACAAAATAGAAACCAGGAACACAATACAAAAAATCAATGCAACAAAGAGTTGGTTTTTTGAGAAAATCAACAAGATAGACAAATCTTTATCCAAATTAATGAAAAAGCAGAGACAGAACATTAATATTAACAAAATCAGAAACGAAATGGGGAACATAACAACAGACACAGAGGAAATCCAGATAATTTTCAGGTCATAATTTGAAAATCTGTATTCCCCAAAAATTGAAAATTCAAAGGAAATGGACAAGTTTCTGGATAACTATCACTTACCAAAATTAAATCAAGAACAGACAAACAACTTAAATAGACCTATAACCCGCAATGAAATAGAAGCAGTCATCAAAAGCCTTCCAACGAAAAAAAGTCTAGGGCCAGATGGATTCAGTGAAGAATTCTACCAGACATTCAAGGAAGAACTAATACCACTATTCCTCAAACTGTTACACAAGATAGAAATAGAAGGTTCATTGACAAACTCTTTTTATGAGGCCACAATAACTTTGGTACCAAAACCTCACAAAGACACAACTAAGAAAGAAAACTACAGACCAAATCCCTGATGAACATCGATGCAAAAATACTCAATAAAATACTGGCACACCGAATTCAAGAATACATCAGAGAAATCATCCACCATGATCAAGTAGGCTTCATATCTGGATTGCAGGGATGGTTTAACATACGAAAAACTAACAACGTGATCCACCATATAAACAAACTGAAAAAGAAAAACCATATGATTATCTCCCTAGATGCGAAAAAAGCCTTTGACAAAATTCAACACCCTTTCATGATAAATGTATTAGAGAGGTCAGGATTAACAGGAACATACCTAAATATGTTAATAATAATAAGAGCAATATACAGAAAACCAACTGATAACATCAAACTGAATGGAGAGAAACTTAAGCCAATTCCTCTAAAATCAGGAACAAGACAAGGCTGTCCTCTCTCTCCATATCTCTTCAATATCGTACTAGAAGTTCTAGCTAATGCTATAAGATAACAAAAGGAGATCAAGGGCATCCAAATTGGAAAGGAAGAAGTCAAACTGTCTCTATTTGCAGATGATATGATAGTTCACATTAGCGACACAATAAACTCTACAAGGGAACTCCTACAGCTGATAAACACCTTCAGCAAACTAACAGGATACAAGATAAACTCAAAAAAAAAAAAAAAATCAGTAGCCCTACATTCTTCAGACTACAAAGAGACAGAGAAAGAAATCAGAGAAACATTACCCTTTACAATAGCCACAAGCAACATAAAGTATCTTGGTGTAACGCTTACCAAACAAGTAAAAGACCTATATAATAAGAACTTTGTGACTCTAAAGAAAGAAATTAAAGAAGATACCAGAAAATGGAAAGATCTCCCATGCTCTTGGTTAGGTAGGATAAACATAGTAAAAATGGCAATCTTACCAAAAGCAATCTACAGATTCAATGCAATCCCCATTAAAATCCCACCACAATTATTCACTGACCTTGAAAGGATAATAATCAACTTTATATGAAAAAACAAAAGACCCAGGATAGCCAAAACAACACTATACAATAAAAGAACGTCAGGAGGCATCACCATTCCTGACTTTAAGCTCTACTACAGAGCTATAGTTCTGAAAACAGCCTGGTATTGTCATAAAAATAGACAGGTAGACCAATGGAATCGAATTGAAAATCCTGATATTAATCCACGCACCTATGAACACCTGATTTTCGACAAAACAGCTAAAATTATACAATGGGGCAAAGAAAGCATCTTCAACAAATGGTGCTGGCACAATTGGATGATCGTGTGTAGAAGACTGCAGATAGACCCATGTCTGTCGCCATGCACAAAACTCAAGTCCAAATGGATCAAAGACCTCAACATCAATCCAACCACATTGAACCTCTTAGAAGAGAAAGTAGGAGGTACCCTTGAAGAAATTGGTATAGGATACCGCTTCTTGAACATAACTCCAGGGGCACAGACACTGAAAGAAACAATTAATAAATGGGACGTCTTCAAATTTAGAAGCTTCTGTAAGGCAAAGGACACAGTTGACAAGACCAAATGGCAGCCCACAGACTGGGAAAAGATTTTCACTAATCCTATATCTGACAAAGGGCTGATCTCCAAAATACACAAAGAACTCGGGAAACTAGTCAACAAAACACCAAATAACCCTATTAAAAAATGGGGTACAGAACTGAAGAAAGAATTCTCAATGGAGGAAATCAAAAAGGCTGAAAGACACTTAAGAAAATGCTTAGCTATCAGGGAAATGCAAATCAAAACAACTTTGAGATACCATCTTACCCCTGCCAGAATGGCTAAAATAGAAACACCAGTCATGGATTATATTGGAGAGGATGTGGAGAAAGTGGAACACTCCTCCACTGCTGGTGGGAGTGCAAACTCATACAGCCATTTTGGAGATCAGTATGGCGGTTCCTCAGGAAAATGGGAATTAGTTTACCACAGGTCCCGGCAATCCCCCTCTTAGGCATATACACAAAGGATTCACATCCATGCAACAAAGACATCTGTTCAACTATGTTCATAGCAGCACTTTTGTAATAGCAAGAACCTGGAAATAACCTAGATGCCCCTCAATTGAAGAATGGTTAATGAAGATGTGGCACATCTACACAATGGAATACTACTCTGTAGAAAAAAAAATAATGGTATCTTGAAATTCGCAGGCAAGTGGATGGCACTTGAAGAAACCATCCTGAATGAGGTAACCCAGTCACAAAAAGAGGAACACAGTATTTACTCACTCATATATGGATTTTAGAACTAGATTAAATGGTCACCATCCTATAATTCACATCACCAGAGGAACTAGGATACAAGGTGTATTCTAAGAGATTCATATAAAGTCCCTCACAGAACTTGGAAGGGACAAGTCCTTCAGAGCTCAGGTGAAATGAGGAAGGACAGCGAATGGAGAGAGAAGTAGGAGAAAATGAAGGGGAGGAGAGGAAGGCATGTGCGACCAGGAGGATTGAGCCTGGTTAGGAATGGAAAATAGGAAAGAAAGAGAGACAGAGACAGAGAGAGAGAACATAAAAGAGGGAGCCAATATTGGTTTGAAGATAAAGTTGAACACAAAGAAAGTTCGAGGGAACTACAAGACTGCTCCCAACTAACAATCTCAGCTTCCGTGGAAATACTATTAAATGCCTTTCCCTGAGATTGAGATTAACAACTAACTTCTCCATGGAGCCCTCAACTAATGCCTGTTGAAAATAGGAGCAAACACCCATACATAAACACTGAGTCGAACTAGAACCCAGAAGCAGATGGAGAGGACAAGACCATGCGGTAGAAGCACATAGAGAAAGCTTACCTGAACAAGGAGGAGCTAAGGGCCACTAGACTGATAGCTGGGAAGCCATCAGGGGACTGACTCAGCCCCCCCTGAATATGGGTCTCAGCCAGAAGGTCTGAGCAGTCTAAGAGACCTCAGACAGTGGAGCCAGGATGTGTCCCTGGTGCCCAAAAGGACTTTGCAAACATATCCCCCAAGGAGGGATAACTGCCTTATTCTAGAGATAAGAGAGAAGCCCTAGTCCCTACTTCACAGGACCTGTTACATCTACATGACCCCAACTGGATGGCATTCCCCTACATATGGAATTGTGGTGGGGGGATGGGAGGGTGTTTAGAGTGCATGTGAGAGGGCAGAGAGGGTAAAAGGGAAGGAAGGGGAGAGGGAGGGCTGAAGGGGAGGGAGGGAGGGTGGGAGGGAGAGGGAACTGGGATCTACATGTAAAATAATAAGTTAAAAAAATGCTTTGACTCAATAAAAAATAAGAAAAAGAAAAATACATGTAATAGTTTGATATTACAATCTTTTTAAAAAGTTATATATTTTGCTAATATTTAAGCCTCTGCCATGAACACATACACAGATGTAGACACAGACAGAGAGGTGAACAAAGACACACACACACACACAGATGGACAAACATAAACACACACACACAAGAGTTGTTGTTTATAATTCAGCACTATATTGATGAGAAGCTTACAGTCTAGCAATAACCATCTTTTAATCCTTATTAGCTATTTAGTGAACATTAAGGATCAGATTATACAATTCATTTGTTCTGCATTGTTAAAAATAGGATTCAATAATCTTAATTCTGAAGATTCATACTTAATGCCAAATAAAATTCAAACTTCCCAGTAGCATTCCACACAAATATTCATATTATCATTCTATATAATTAGAGACTTTTGAAAGTCTTAGATAAAGCAAAAGTATAAGTTATAAAAAGTTAACTTCATCAAAAAGTAATTTTCTTGCCATAGCTTATTAACAATAGAATGTAAAGCAACCCTCAAACCAAAATATTCTAAAATCATCTACAACATATTAAAATCATCCAAAACATATTAAAATAATACTACACTCTAACAACAACAAAGACATGGCTTAAGTTCTTGAAGTGAAATTTCTCCAAGGAAAATTTATAAATGGTAAATAAACACATGAAAAAATGTCTAATATCATTAACCATTAAGAAAATGCAAATTAGACTAGCCTGGTCTACAGAGCTAATTACAGGGACAGGCTCCAAAGCTACACAAATAAACCCCTTTTCACTTCCTCCACAAGAAAAATAAGAAAATTCAAGTCAAAACCATGCTAAAACCTATTATGTAATTACAAAGCTTGCTGGTAATAATGGCTAGTGGTAAAAATATAAAAATAGAGAAAACAATGTTAAGTAGAGGCAGAGAATGCGTGTGTATTGCTGACAAGAGTACAGTTGTGTAACCACTGGGAAAACCGGTGCTTTGAATTCCTCAATATGTTTAATATAGAATTCCATATGGTTATGTGTTATTTCTAGATAGAGAGTATATACTTCAGATAAATGAAAGCAGAAATGGCTGGATATTTTTGTGCCCATAGCCAAAGAAGAATAGTTGCAAAAGATTTTAAAGCTATCAGTGGTGAATGAATGAATGTGTATGGAATGCTAGTATAATGGAATGTGCAGAATTAATTTTTTAGCAATTTAGACAAATTTGAGTTATATATAAATGGTTGTACTTTGATGAAACTTTATAAACTAAGTACAAAATAACAAAGACTGTATAATGCCATTTATATGAGCTGACTGGTATGGATTGTTTATAAAGAAATAGTAGTATGATCATGACAGAATGCTGGTTGAAGAGAGAATGCTAAGCTATTACTTAATGGGTAATAAGATTCAAAATTTAAAACCTATTTATATGGAGAGATGAAGGTTGTACACCATTGTAAAATTAGTTAATATAATTGAAATGCTTGCTTTAAAAATGGTAAACAATATAATATGTATGTTTTACCTAATTTTAAAAATTAAAATTTAGACTATTCTATTCAAAAGTTGTTAGTTATAATCAGCTGTCATTATATACAGCCTAGAGCAATCTGAAGGAGCCTAAACTAAGGGACTCTATTGATAATATGGGCCTGTGGCCATACCTATGAGAGGTTGATTTGATTCATGATTGGCATAGTAAGATCAAGCCCATGATGTAATGTACTCTCTGAAATCCACGTCCCTAAATTTGAGTTTTAAAAATAAAACCTCTGAAGTATGGACACAGAGAGATTTTATGACAATAAAGACTTGAAACTAGAAACTTGAAAGTAGTTTTTGAAGATAGAGAAGTAGAATGATTATAATGTGGGCAACACTCAGAGCTCAGAGAAAGAAAACATGACAAAGAAACTCAATTATGCAGCCATAGAAATAATTTCTATTAACTCTCAAATAGGCTTAGACTCAATTCTCTACCAGAGAGCATTACAGGTGACTTGAAAACTTGGTTCTAGCCAGGTAAGTTATACAACTAAGAGTCAGTGTACCCAGACTTTACTGCTATATCACTGAGAAAATGTGGTGCTTTTAACCCCTGAAATTTGTGATTGTTTTGTTATCTTCCATAGACAACTAATGTGATATATGAAACAAATTATTTGTAATTGCAAACGCAATTTTCAAAAAATGACAAAACTATGATAATGTGAAAATGACAATATTAGTCTTTATGAAAATACACATGAGAGGCAAATATTCACAATAAGAGGAACTTAGAAAACAAAAACAAAACAAAAAAAATTCTGAAGAGGTTTTGAAATGGTAATAATAACAATGGGCCAGGCAGTGGTGGCCCATGCCTTTAATCCCAGCACTTGGGAAGCTAAAGCAGGCAGATCTCTATGAGTTCAAGGCCATGCTGGTCTACAAAGTTACACAGAAAAACCCTGTCTCAAAAAGCAGAACAAAACAAAACAAAAACAAACAAATAAAATGATAATAACAATTGTTTTCAGCCATATATTCATGGATGGAGAAATACTTAGTACATTAGGATATATATATATATATATATATATATATATATATATATATATATACACACATATATATATATAAAGAAATCTTTAGTTGAGAAGGAATAAAGGGCATTATGGGTTATGAATGACTGATGAAAATGTTTTAAATGTAATGCTCATACATAAAATTCAAATACATATTTAAAATAAATAATACTTTCTTATTTTACATATTTTATTATCCACCTATAGAAAACTAACATCCTATTTTGCCTGTTTCATTTTGTTTTCCTTAACAGTTGTTCTATAAAATAGTTGCATTTATTAAAGTGAAAATGATAACTATAAATTGAGTGATAAAGTAATGTATTTGGAAAACAAACAAAAACTACATTGTTAATATATGATATCTAGATTTTTCAGTATAGCTTAAGACAAAGATTTATCCTTGATGTGGTGTTACCAGAGTGGGAGACAATCTTTCAGAAACAGAAAGTCATGATAATATCATTTAGTAATGGTTTTGATGTAATAGGCTTAAATATTACATAACAAATAAAACTAATGTTTTCAACACACACTTTTTACTTGCACTTAAGATAGATAACATGGGAGGGGAGGGTGGTTAGAGTGCATGTGAGAGGGCAGAGAGGGTAAAAGGGAGGGAAGGAGGAAGGGAGGGAGGGAAGGAGTGAGGGAGGGAAGGAGGGAGTGAGGGAGAGAGGGAGGGAGAGGGAACTGGGATCAACATGTAAAATAATAATAAAAAAAAATGCTTTGACTCCAAAATTTAAGTTCAAGGACAAGTTACTGGGGAAAAGGATTTCTATTTTTGTTTCCACAGAAAATGAAAAGATGTGATTCCTTCCAGACTAATGTGGTTTGATCAAGCCAGACCGCCTGCAACTGAGTACCAGGTGATACTACATTCAAAACAGCTGGACAAAGCAGCCTTACAGACTACAGCCAGGATTTCTGAATCTTCTTCGAATCCCCCATGACAGTGCCCCTTACCAGCAGGAAGTAATTTGGAAAGAACAACACCCAAATTCCCAAATATCTTCTATAAATGTTTGTTTTCATTTAAATGGACTTGGTTATATAAAATAAATTAAAAAAAAAGAAATTAAGTTACTTCTGTATGGATTTTAAGAACTGAAAAAACAAATTTGATTATTTAGAAGCCAATATAAACCCTTCTTGGTTTCTATTATTATCAATAAAATGAATAAAAGAATTTTCTGAAAGTTTGAAATATTTTTCATCTTGACCTCATTGTTATTTAACTTCATGAAGCTATTTTCCTATAATTAGCATGCAATGCAAGTCATTGTATTGGAATAAATATAATATTAGAAATAAAAAGCAATTTAGCTAAATATTCTATTTGTAAGAATGTGTACATTATAAAATAATTTTAATTAATTTTGACTTTTGAGATTATAAAATAATTATGTTTTTCCTTTCTTCCTCCAAGCTTTTGTCTTTAGTTGCCTTTGCTCATTTTTAAACTCTTCATTTCTCATTACTTGTTATATGGATATATGTGCATACATATACATATATATTCCTAAAAACAATCTGCTGTGTTTAAATGATGTTACTTACTCATATGTATGTTTTCAGGGCTAACTATTTGGTATCAAATAACCAATTGATATGTTCTTGCCTAAAGAGAAAGTTTTTTCTACTCTCAGCATTCATTAGATTGTTGTTAGGGTTGAGGCCTCCAGGGCTTTCCCCTGTCCACTTTGGAATGCCTTTTCTTGTTGTTGTTCACCTCATATTTAGGTACCCATGCCATTGAGAATTTATGGATGTAATTTCTGACATTACTCAAAAGCATTACTTCCTAGAAACATGTTTTCAAAACTGAGTAAAGATATTTTTTGTCAATATGATTCACTAGTTTGAAATATGAGATTTAAATATTGAAAAGAGAAAACAAAATTATGATTTTTTATAAGAAAAAAATCCAAAAGACTCAACATGAAAATTCATAAGAAGTTTCAGCAATGTTTTCAGCCATAACTTGAAAATATATATTAAAGAAACTGGTACAGTTTCATATATCTGGAAGTATCACTTAGATAACACAATTAAAAATTCTATTATAAACATTGAAGCTGTCTACAGAATAGCTGTATCTATGAGTGTAAATGTCTAACATCCTAGAGAGTATATTCCTAAGTTATTAAGTGTCATGAGGATAAAATTATCTCACAATGAGTGTGATAAATACAATATTTGGTAGTATTATTATCCATCAAAGAAGGGAAGTACCAGAAATCCTGAAATAAGTAGTATAGAGGGATTTCTTTGAATATAGTCAACTATCAAAAGAACATTAGCAACACTGTAGGGATAACACAGTCAAGTCCAAAAAGCAATAAACAACAAGAAAATGCTCATCTGATTTAGATATTAATTGACCAATTTTAAGCATATTGTTTAACAGTAGTGTTAGTCAAGTACAGCGGCTGTGATTCCATTACCATCCAAATACAAGGACTTTAAGCAGGTCCTCAGAATCCCATATAAGGTCAAGTATGGAGCACGGTTCTTGTGTTTTTCACACAACTGGCAAATCAGACACAGAGACCTTATTGACTAAACTGTCTTAGAAATTTGATAAGCTTAGTGTCAAGAAAGAAGAGGTAGAGAGGCCAAGAAAGACATACAAAACCCTTCCTGGCCTTTGGGCATGTGCATGCACACTCACTCACACACACACACACACACACACACACACACACACACACACACACACGCCTACACACCTACATGCAAATGTGAATGCACACACACTTATTCACAAGCATGTGTATGCACAAATCACATACCCCCCCCACACACACATGTGCATGAACAGAGTATATATAAATTTCTGCTACAAAAGTTAATGCGCAAAAGTAAGGTAAAAAAAAAAATAATAAAGCAAAAGCAAAAACCTTGAGTGTAGTGACAAGAAAATCTCCATATACCATATCTAGAAGGTAGATTGGGAAGCAGAAGCTTGATGTCACACTGTCAAGGAAAGTATCCACTGTTTTCACAGGCAATGCTAGAACCCTTAGCACTGCTTGTCATGACTTCTAAATCAGATCAATATCTGCCTGTGAGAAACAGCACATTGAAACAATTATAATGAAAGACAAAAAGTAAAGTTAAAGAATCCCCTTACCCCCCTTGAAATAAAGAACAGTCTGATCTGGAATTTGCTAACTTCCCCTCACAAGGCCCTAAGATGGCACCAAGAATTCACACTGCCCCTCCTTTCCCTGAGTCAGCAGGTGGTTAAATAGGGTCCTTAAGAAACAAAGAGATAGCTATACCTCCAGTTAGCCCAGACAAGATTAATTAGCACACCCCAGGCCCTAAAGTCTGTTGACCCTAACAGGGAGACCATCTGGCCTCAAAGGGTCAAGTACTCAATGGACAATGGACTGAGGGTCACACCCCCTCCCTAAGCTTGTGGGTTTTGCTTTTAAAAACACCTTTGCATGGGGGATGGGGTACTGACCAAAACTGGGAGACTCCTCATTCTGAGGGTCTTACAATAGGAAATATGGTTATCACTCAAATACCAAGGTGCTTTTATATTTAAAATCATTCTTTGAAAATAAAACACTATTACTCTCATAAGCATGATAATACTGATGAAGTTAAAAGAAAAAATATGTATAATGTATATAAATCATTTTCTTCTAATAATTTTCCATCTAGAAACATCTGCAACCTGTATCTAGTGGCATTGTATGGATGTTAGGAACATTGATTGTGAAGAATGTATTTGGAAATAACATGAGTATGGGTAAATGTATATATACATATGTGTGTATAAATTATATATATTATTTATATACAATATAAATATGTAGGTATAAAAATATAAATATATTAATGGGGAATGGTCTCTTGTATATATATTTGTCTTATTGGTTGATGAATAAAACACTATTTTGTCAAACAGGAAGTGATGTAGAATGGCAGATACCGCCACTAAATAACTGGAGGTTTGTACAGACAGGCAGGAAGTAACAAAATTGATCTTATGTTGTATCAATAAATGAAAATACATTCCAAAACAAAGTATTCATCTCTCTACCATAATCCACTTTTTACCTTTAAAAAGAGATTAGTTGTGATCATTAACCATTAATAAACATCCCCATTTAAATGAAAAAAAAAATTTACAAACAATATTTGGCAATTTGGGCATCGTTCTTTCCAAACTGCTTCCTGCTGATAGGGGGTGCTGTCTTGGGGATCCTAAGAAGACACATATCCTGGCTGTGGTGGTCTGCTAGGCTGACTTGTCCCAGCTGTTTTGAATGTTGGATCACCTGGAACACTGCTTAAGGGGTCTTGCTTGATCAAACCATGTGAATCTTGAAGGAATCCACATCTTTTTATATTCTGTGAAAACAAAAATAGAAATTCTTTCCCCCAGTAATTTGTCCTTAGACTTAAATTTTAAAGTCAAAGCATTAATATATATATATATGTATGTATGTATGTATGTATATATATATATATATGATTAATTCATCAGCATTGATAATAAAGTGTATTTTACTAGTAGTTGTACCTTCCTTAGAAATTGAGCAATTTAAAGACAACACAATAGCATACAATATCCAGATTCTGTGTATTTTCCATTTTTACATGGCTTTTTTTTTTTTTTTTTTAGTATTGTATTTCTTTTACTTACATGTTTTCATTTATTGAGACAGGGTTTTTCCATGCAACTTTGACTGCCTTGGAATCCACTCTATACACCAGGTTCACTTTGAAATCACAGAGATTTGCCACCACACCCAGGTACTCTCATTATTCCTTCCTTCCTTCCTTCCTTCCTTCCTTCCTTCCTTCCTTCCTTCCTTTCTTTCTTTCTTTCTTTTTAACCACTTTATCCTGCTTTGTTTTTCCTCTCCCAAGCCTATGTGTATTTTAAAACACACTGTAAACCTTTAGAGATTTTTGTTTATCTGAATTTGTCTTTACTGTAATTCTTTATCT
The DNA here is from genome assembly GCF_943737965.1 of Phodopus roborovskii. Classification (NCBI taxonomy): domain Eukaryota; kingdom Metazoa; phylum Chordata; class Mammalia; order Rodentia; family Cricetidae; genus Phodopus; species Phodopus roborovskii. The sequence continues at coordinate 48,136,059 of NW_026126418.1, forward strand.
TTTTCTGGCTGCAAATCTTTTATCTTCTAAACAACAACATTGCTAAAATGAAAGCCACAACTCTTCTAGCTGAGGTCTATCCAAGATGGCAGGGGTATGATTACTGTCAGCAATGAGAGCTGTGCTCACTGCCTTGGTCTATGCTACCATCCAGCAGCATGCTTCTGTCTTGGAGATGTGGTCACTGCCATTGCCAGCTCTTGTACACACCATTAAGTTTTTAGCAGGGTCGCTTAAATAGCTGTGCAATTTTTTGCCAATTATGCTAAGTCAGGAGACCTCCCTTAAAGGACTCTGCTTGTCTCTAGCAAAACATAGCCCACCCGAAGACAAACACTGCTATTAAGAAGCCTTGCTTGTCTCTGTTTTTTTGTTCCTATAATCCCTTTTAAAGCTTTTGTCAAGTTTTAAGTGGAAGTTCTTATTACCCATGTTGTAGGCACCTTTTTTTAGGAGTAGTTTTCAGCCACTCTTTTTTTTAACAATATATATTATATGTAATAAATATATACATGTATAAAACACATATATAGAAATATATGTAAACAAAAAATACATGTGAACTCATTCACATTTATGTAAATATGTATCCGTATATATTATTGAAGTGAATAAAATTTACACACATATATATATACATATTTCTATGAAATCACATTAAGTAATGAATGAATTAAATGATCTGATTTCTATAAAGCTCAATGAAAATTCCAGTGTATATGCATATAAAAGTAAAAAGATCTATGAAAGGCTTTGAAATTCTGTTCTATTCATGGAAGTATTAAAACATTCCATATGATAATATAGAATTTCTTTGGGCCCATAAATTATGCCTATGTTTTATTATTTATTTTTATTTTTATCAATTATTTTACTTTATTGAATTTATGATTTTCTACCACTTCAGAAAGTACACTTTAAGAAACATGCTGCATCTTATATTCAGTGTCCTTTTATCTTTCTAATTTCTTATCCTTATGTTCACAAACATGTGTAGCTCTCACCCTCAATCAGAGAAACTTATTTTTTAGCAGAAAATACAAAACTGGTCAAAATGTAAGAAATAAATGACTGTAGGATGCTCAACCTTAAAACTTCAACCACAATGCAATTCTTACATCTTATGATCAGAAAATATGGGTGGAGATGGGGAGAAATGAGTGTAAGAGCCAGTATACCAGGATGCTTGCTACTAGATAGTGTCTTCTAGACATATAAGGGAAACTGTAGCATTGAAATCAAAACACCATAGATGCCAGAATATCTGCATAATGACAATACCACAACTGACATGGTAATATGTATTGGGGGAAATCGCCTAAGGCCTCACATCTAGATTAAGAGATTCTGACAACTGATGACTGCTGACATGTTTAATTCTCCTCTAATGATGGTTCAACTGATCAACCCTAAACACATATACCCATGAATACTACTAAATAAACTCAGTAAGTTTAACATACAGACACACACACACACACACACACACATGTATGCATATCAATAGCTAAAGAGGAGGTCATGAATTTTACTATAGGTGGGGGACATAAGAGAAGGGGAGGAATGGAAAAAGATGAAATTACAGTATTTGTGCATGAAATTTTCAAAAACTAAAAATGTCAAAGAACAAATCTAATTTTAAAATTATACATAATTAATAGTATCTACTTTGATACTTTGACCAACATATAAATGGTCAATTGCCTGTAATTATTGGAAAGAAATTAAAAGAACATATAGGATATCTCTATATTCCTACTATTAATTAATAATAAAATCCTATATTAAGTGATAATAATATATGAAACTTAAGAATGGCTAGAAAAGCAGATGTAAATAATGATAATGAAACATCAACTGGTGAGGGAGTATTGGGACTGAAAAAGAAGATTAATTTTTTCGGGTGTAGTCCCTGATAATTGACTACTCTCCAGTGGAAGTATGAACATCCTAGAATACCTGTGCTGTAATAATTGGTGTTGATGTATTAAAAACAGACAGAACAAAATGCTGTGTGAGTAAAGAAGGGGAGGATGGATCTAGGAAGAGTTGGGGAATAGGGGTGGATATGATCACGACCACATTATGTGAATCCCTCTAAAGAATTAATAAAAGAGTCAAGGATGAATCTGATATGAATGGGAAAATTATTTTGTGGACAAAGTAAGTCATATCAAGGAAATCAGAAAGTCGTATCAGGATACGACAGAATGTAAAACTAACACAAAACAAGTTTTTTAGGAGTTGAAATGTATATGTATATATATATATATATATATATATATATATATATATATATATGATTTTATTTAGCTAGTCTAGTGTTTTGTCAATGTATCTCCAGGAAGGGTGAATCCTACTGTGAACTTGTTTTTCTTTTGCTCCATCAGTAGAAACCCTCTGGTACAGAAAGAATAAAGTGATTTAGTCGTTAATGAAGTCAGTATGCTACTCCTCAATCCTCACTCCTTTAAGAAACTCAATTTTGGACTCAAAGCATGGTTAATGAATCTTATGAATAAAGAATTGAACATTATTTTTGAAACAGTGGAAAGTGAAGTAATTGATGAAGTGTATCATTAAGGCATCTTTTCAGTTCCCCAGACTCATTAATGAGGACTATACCAGAACCTTCAAAGATCTTCTACTTTATGGTTCTCAGATTCTCATTTACAACGAGAATAGATAATTTCTCGTTTATGTAGCTGTGATACTTTTAATAGATTATTAGCTTTTTTATCTTTTTTATTTTATTTTATTTTGTATTTATTTATTTATATTTTTTAGCATTGTAACAGCTCTTAGGACTGTTGCAGACAGAAAACCTAAAGGGGAGAGAAATTTGTTTATGTTACTCCTCTTTTTTTTTTCTTTTACATATGGATCCCAGTTCCCTCTCCCTCCCTCAATTCTTAAGAAGGCTGTGACCACTATGGTGGAGAAGGTAGTGTTGAACAATACATATCAAAGACAGACAGAAATCAACGGAAGGAACATGAGCTCTCCTAGGATTTTCAAATTCCTCTTTTACTTCATCTGGGCCCAAACCCTGTGAAGATGATGATACTTACCTTCTAGAATGCAATGTTTCCAAATAAATGTCCTCATAATCGACCTAAATGTGTTTTTCACCTTCTTGTAAGAGACTATAATTCAAGTCAAGTTGATAGTGCAGGTTATCAGAAGCTTCCTGTCTGAACCAGATTGCCTGTTTTCAGACTTAAGGAGCAGAAGAGAAAAATTAAAATATGATTAATTACTAATGGCATATGAGTATTTTTATCATTTCTACCTCCCCATTTTTCTTTACCTTCTCATATGCACCCTACTTCTTTCTCAAATTATTGAATTCTTCAATTTACATATAAAACATATACATATATACATACACATATATACCTATATGTGTATTTATACACACACACACACACACACACACACACAGAGGAATTGAACTCAGGTAGTTTAGCTTGAGAACAAGTGTCTTTAATTGTGATTTATCTCAGTGATACAAAAATGTTTTACCAAAAACCACACAGATATGGAATATGAAACATTCTGTAATAGAAACAGGCAATAAAATGTTGGTATTTTGTCATAAAATTAGTTCTAGTCTTTAGGTAAATCAAGTTAGATTTAATTAATATTTTTCACATCAAATTGGCTTGATTTCAATAGCTATATCCTACTATATAGGCTTATAATATTACATATTTGATACATATTTTCTTCACTCAGTAAATAAAAATTCTGCTAGTGCTGGCTTTCTTTGATGTGGAATTCTCTATTATTTAAAACCATTTTTAACAAAGTAGAAAATGAACTAGATTTTTTTAAAACAAAGATGAAAGTATGCTTATAAAATTCTAATTTTGATTAAAGAAATTCAATATTTATGGTTAAGTATCAATAAAAGGGCAATACGTTTAAATATTTTCATCAAAACTACATACATATAGAATGAACAAAAAGTCATGTTGTTTGCCATAGCAATTCTTGTTAAGAAAGTAAAAGTCATTTATAGAATTTTTAAACATGTTGCTCTTAGTAATTTTCCAATATTTTTATAAATATCTTATTTATACACTTATTATTACAAAAATAACATTTACTTACATATTTTAGGTTGTGACATATGTTTTCTTATGAACTAAATGAACTAAAATATCATTTCTATAAAGAAATTACATTGGTCCACATTGTTCTAAAATTCTTCACCTGTGGTTTCACAACAAACTATGCATTTAGAAGGAATGATGACTATCTCAAAATGTTGAGGTTACCTTGTCTAGATTCTATTAAATAGCAAGCAGAGAACACTATGTGCAACATGTTAGGCTTTCTCCAACAGAGAAACATATGTCTACATTTTTGAGTATATTTAAAATGGAAAGAAAAAAAGAAAACTCTCCTAAATGATACTTTGCAGGGGAAGGAAAATGAGACTAAGTGGATATATATATATATATATATATATATATATATATATATATATATTCCTCATCAATACAACATATTTTAAATTTAACTATGCAGATACATTTTATATAACAGAAAAATAATTAAGAGCTTCATTCATACCTTATAACAAATTCTAAGGCAGTTCTAGAGTCCTCTAAGTAAGGCCCTCAAACCATCCAAATTTCATTTGGAAATGTCTCACAATAATGCTAAAAGAGAATTCCAAACATCAGCAAACAATTAATGTCAACACAGATTTATCAGAGTTCTTAAAATCACCTGAGAAAGATTTTTTAAAAATAGTAAAAGTCTTCAATGAGCAATAAGGACCTTGCCTGGACTAAAGCAAATTAGGATGTCAACAGATTCACAGAAAAGGTGATACTTATATTTATAGGTTATCAAAATAATAAAATAGAGCCAAGAATGTTGTAGAATATAATAAGCAGAGTACTAAAAGTGTATTTAAATAATAATTGCTAAAATATAACAAATCTGGCAAAAGCACAATTCTATAGATTAAGGAACTATAAAAACAAAACAAAACAACAAAAACAAAAAACCCAAAAACTATGTGTTTCAAAGAAATTTACACTAAGAAACATATTAGTGAAACTTTTGAAATATAAATGAAAGGTGTCCATCTTGAAAAATGTTGGGTAAAATTATCACAATATCCCACATGCAATGCTCACAGTAGTGAATGTTTATTGGAAAAGGTGGATTCAGAAGGAAGTACCCAACAGATTTTGAAGAATTAAAGGGAAGACCTTTTAAGTCAGTTCTTTTTGTTATGAAAGCATATAGTGGGCAATAGTAATGGAGAGACACAACGTAGTAAAGAGACTGGTTGCTCACATGTAAATGAAAGCATTTATATAAACCCCAAATCCAATGCTGAGGAAAGAAGAACTGAAAAGAATGTAAGAGCTTGAGAAATAAAAGGATGTGTATGATGTCTTCCATACAAGACCTGAACATATGGGCTCAATGAAATGGTAGTTATCAAAACAAAATCTGTATGAGGTCAAACTGGTAAATATCTCATAATAAAACTTAGGGGTGAAGGCTCCATACAGGTACCAACTTGACCTCTTTACTTTAAATGAGCTTTGTGGATGTTGTGTGCATCAGTGGAGTCCTGGTGTCAGTTTTCAGGAGTGACCCCCTGTCTTAGCACGAGCCTAGGTTGTTTAGGAATCTCCACAGGACCCCTTCAGCCAACAACTCAACTAATTGCAGTCTTGTCTTACCACTGGAAGATGTGCCACTCTACAAAATATGGTCAGTTCAGACTGCATATCCTCCATGTCTGGAATCCTAATTTATGTCACCCCACTTATTCCAGAAAGTTTCCATTTCACCAAGTTTCCATATATTCCTCAAATAGCACCCCCCCCAATTTCAGCTGTCTCTCCATGCACTTCCTCCCTCCACCCATCCACAACCTGGTCTAGTCTGTGATGTAGGAAAGTACTCTGCAGGATATAGAAAGAGAAACATGGATACCAACTCAGTCTCAAAAACCAGGAATTTTCAATCTGTCCTGCTTTCAAGATGTGTTATGTTCAATGGTGGCACAGAGCTTATAGGAGTGACCAACCAATACAAGTTCATTGGCAAGGTGAAATGTTACTAAAATTCATTAGACTTTTAGTCTAATGAAGGTTTTAAACCTAATAAAAGAACTATATACAAGATAACCAGTGCCAAATACATTCCTGGGAAAAGATAGGTGAAAACATACACAAGTTAAGACCTACAACCAGCAAGAGCAACATTGAACAATGGGGTAATGGCATATAACAGAGATTATTCCGATGGCAGTCCTAATCTTGAAAGTGTAAATCTTGTACCTAGTATTTTTGTATATAAGAGAGGGTGTAGCTGTGACTGTCTAGAATTCAACCTCATCAAATACCTGAGAAGGACTAGACAGCTTTGTGCTGTCAGGAGCAGTTATGTCTCGTGCCAATGGAGTTCCAAAATTATTAAGACATTTAAATGCCATAGCTTATAGGTTTTTGAATTGTGTGAAAATCAAAAGCTCTGTTGGATACATCTTTGAGCACATATAGGAAGGACCTAACTAACCTCATTAGGTATAAGAAGAAGCATAGGTAACTATAATCTGTAATTCTCAGAAACATAGTTGCTCAATGGCTGAAGCTTCCCTAAATAATTTAAACAATCTTAAAACTGGTGTGTAGTTAGGCCAATGACCTCAAATTTGTAACTACACACACACACACACACACACACACACACACACGTGTTTGTGTGTGTGTGTGTGTGTGTGTGTGTGTGTGTGTGTGTGTGTATATATATATATATATATATATATATATATATATATATATAAAACAGAGGTAGAATTGAAATGTCTTGAACAGAGGTAAAACTTACAGTATTACATCATAAAAATATCCTAAATTGCATCAATATACAAAATGTCTTAAGCATATGTAGAGCATACATACATAGAATGTGGTAAAAATTGTTTTATTTTAGTTCACAAAACATCCTAAATATAATGACTATGCACAGTATGACAAAATATAATATACAAATTATCCAAAACAGGAATACAAAGTTAATTTCACATCAGTTTCAACATAAGAAGAATCTAACAATGTAAGTTATCTACACATAATAGGTGCTGAAAACAGCTCACAAGATATGCTAATCTACCTATATCCCAACTCATCCATACCCTTAAACTTTTCTAAAATAGATACCTGAGTTTGATCATGATCTTCAATACCCAACCATACACAACTTATAAATCAACTCTAAGCAGGAGATAATTATCCTTTCTCCAGGGACAAAAACAAAACTAAACAAAACAACAACAACAAATACACTTTAAGCCAACTCTAGGGAAATGGAGCATTGTTTTCTTAGAATTACTTCCTATTGTCATCGAGAGATGGTGACTTGATGCCACCCTGTAAGGGGGGAAAAATAAAACTAAAGCAATGGTTAAGTCTCAAGAGGACTAGCTGTAACATTTGTAGTGGCAGGTGATGCTTGTCCGAAGTTCTTACCTGAAGGTCTTTCCATACTGCTATGAGGGACACTATTTAAGCTAGCTAATCTGGAATTGTTTAGAACAGTATTAGTCCCAAACTGGTGTTTACTAGTTCAAAGACATGAAGTTGAATCAATGTACTGGGGCCCCTTCTTCTTTTTGGAGACTTTAATGATTATTGTTATGAAAAGTTTATTTTTCATTGTGGAAGATTTAAACATTAATATCAACATAGAAAGTTTAACTTTCATAGGTATGTATACTGGGAAAGGTAACAATAAGGATGAAAATAAGTATGATGGAGATTAGGATTTTTGAGAGATAACAGAGTTTTGACAGTAATAGTCCCTAGATATTTTTTTCTTCTGTCTTACACCAGTTGGCTCTTTTTATATGAGACAGAAACCCTGAACTTTTATTTTAACACATTCTTGGATTTAGAGATGGAGAGTCAAATTTAATTTTAAAGCCAACTTTCATTTTTATGTGAATTGGCACTACAGAGATACTGGGAAGTAAGGAGCTATAGATGTCAGGTAGAGAAATTTTACGCTGCATAGATATTGGTAACATAAGTCAGATTCTTCTTTGGTTGAAGTTTCTTTCAGCCAAAAGTGACCTTTTAAAGAAAAGATACTCTTTCATACTTAATGTTTCAGACCAGACAGAAAAGGAAGTCAGTAATATTCAGAAGCCCCACCACTTGTTAATGCCCATTAAAAATGACGTTTATCTGTTTGCTTAATCTGTTTTCATTTGACTTTTATCTGCCCCCTTGATTGCACAGTTTTGCCCAAACGAAGAACTATATCCTTTGCTGCCTATCAAATAGCTGACCTACTTCCTGCCAGTACCTACAGCTTTCTACCTATCTCTTTAGTTGGGAAGTATCATCAAGCAAACCATTTCATGCCACATTTTTTTTCCAAATTTTCCAAGTTTTGTATTACCTGAATGATACATTATCACACTTAATGCATGCTGAGCCCAGATTTTATCACCTGATCCCCTTCCCACAACCCACATCCCTAAGTCTATCCTATAGGAATCCCTATTTAGTAGTTTCTTTCAAGAGCACAATTCCCACTTACAGAATAAAATTTATCAGAAAACTCTACTCTTTCAAGACTCTTCTATAAAACTATGAAACCTCCAACATGAACATTTTCTAAAACTCATTTTTGAACATTGCCTGCATTACTGGTAGCACACATTTAATCTTCAAACAGTCTTTCTACTATAAAACTCTTATTTTTATTAACACATTAAGATACAAATATTATACAATATACAGATCACCATGTTTCAAAACAAACACATGTATTTTTTCAAACATTCAAAATCTTTTCTTCATTATGATTACCAGTAATTACCCTGCTGTTGAGTAAGTAGCACATCAGAAGTCTGAGTCCTCTGTAATGTAACTGAGTGCCTACTGAGGAACAACCCTGTCATCTCCCTGCAACATCCTCAATGGGTTGGGAACCACTTTTCTACTTCCACCTCAAACTTGTTATTTCTTGAGTGTAACTGTTATTTTCATTATTGTGTCCCAAAATCCTGGTATAGTTACAGCACACATTAGGAGCACAATGAATCTTTATGGAGTACATAGGCATAATGTGTTCCAAGCCCAGACTTACATTTTAAAGGAAGTCTCTAATGAATGTTGTGTTTCCAGTAATACATGTGATTATTTTCAATATTAATGGATCTGGAATGTTCAATACATTAATTACCTAGTTTCCTCTAAGCATTGCCACTCAGTTAATGTATGCAGTTCTTAAAAGCAGTTAAGGGCATGGTTAGTAATTAAATCATTTTGTGCTAAAAAGAAATCACCAATAGTATTCAATGTTTGTCATTTAAAATTGTCTAGTAACATTTTGAATAGTTTCACAGTATTGTCTTATACAGTACATCCCTTCCAGAGCTTCTGTTCCCTCTTCTCTCCACAGCTCCTCCCAACTCCCCTTTTTCCAAGATGCACTGCTTCTACAATTCCCTTCCAAAAAGAGATTGTCTTCCAGTGAGATCAACTAGACATGGCATAGCTAGATGTAATAAGACTTAGCACAAACTCTTATGTGAAGGCTGAACAAGGAAACTGAGTATGAAGAAAAGGATACCACCAGCAGGTAAAACAGTCAGACACACTCTTCTCACACAATTAGAAAGCTCGTAGAAATCCATGCTAAACAACACCACCATGAATGCAGAGAGCTTAGCATAGACCCATGTAAACTTCATGATCACTGCTTCAGTCCCTGTGAACCCTACTTAGTTGACCCTGGGCCTGTATACTCCTGGTGTCTTCAAATGCTCTGACTCCTATAATTCTTCCTTCCTGAGGTTCCAGGAGTTCCACCTAATGTTTTGCTTTGGCTGTCTACAACTCCTCCCAATAGCTGCTGGAGGAAGCTTCTCTGATAATGAATGGGCTAGGCACTAACCTATGAGTAAAACAGAGTATCATTAAAAATCATTTCATTGACTCACAAGCTCTGAGATACCATTGCATATATAGTAAGCAGTACAAGTTTTCCCTGAAGGTTTTGTGGTTAGGTTGGTGTTCTAGTCCCATCACTTGATGCCTTGCTTGGTTACAGAAGATCCTCCATTACTAGGATAAATTGCTATGATCATCCTCATAGGTTCCAGGAAGTTTTTTTTTTTTTTACCACACTAGTTTTCCACATTTCCCTAAAAGTCCATCTATTCCTGATGTCCCTTTTCATCTCCTGCCCTCTGCCCTTAAGTCCCCAACCTGGGTCCTCTTGTTCCCATCCCCACTCTACCCAGTGCACAGGAAAAAATATTCTATTTCCCATTCCCAAGGAGATCCATTGATCCCCACAAAGCCCTCATCGCTATTTGGCCTTTCTCAGTCTTTGGATTGTATTGTGGTTATCCTTTACTTAACAGGCAATATCCACTAATAATTGAATGCATGCCATGTTTGTCTTTCTGCTCTGGATTTCCACACTTGGTATGACTTTTTTCTAGTTTCAGCAACCCAATGTCCATTAATAACTTTATTTTAGTTGGTTATAATCTTGGTAAAATAGAAGAAATTAGGGAAAGATAAGTGAGAGCAATAACAGTGGAAGAAATGAGGTATAGCAGTTTACAAATTGACAAGTAAAATGAGGTAATATAAGGTACAGGAAATGGGAGAATAAAAGTTAATTCATTAGTATGTAAGAAAGACCTATGACAAGGAAATATTCTACAAGATGTTGTGACTGTTGATTTAACTTCTGATTGAAAAACATCTGAACTCTTGTGTGATGTACATACTACTGACACTGAATTCTTATTTCCTTATGTTGAGATTTGCTACTCGGTATGATTGATAGTGTACAGATACTTCCTATTGGCTTGAAAGCATTCCTCTGGGAAAGAGTAGAGAGATTCATAAAAGTATAGAACTTCACAAAATTTATAACATTCAGAAAGCTTCCAGAACTGTATACCTCATGAGACCATCACCAGGGCAGTATAAGCATGAGCAATAAAATGTTGCTTAGAGATATGAGAATCTGGCAAAGTTGCATTCAGTTTATATAACTCTTTAGTGGAGCTATTTGCAAGTTATGAAAAAATTTAATGATTCATCTCTTGTGACTTGTCCAAGCAGGAAAGGGTACTTTGGTGATGAAACCGCCCTTCATTAATGCTCATTAATACACCTATATATCCTCTAAACCCACTGATTTACCAAACTATTTTGAATTTGAATAGTTTTGACCTGAATTGAATATATATTAGTCCATATCTCTACAGAACAAAATATAATAAAATAAAACCACAGCAGCCAAATGACATCAGCATTGGAATTCAAACAGATATGAAATCAAACCATAGATGAATTAGGAAGGAATAATTATATAGCGAATGAAATGAGAAATAAAATATGTGAATGAGTTGGATCTTTCTGAATGGGAAACATATAACCATAACTAGGAACTTAGCCAATTCCAAAGAGTAAATAAAACTAGACAAATTTTCAAAGGCAAATACAAGCTTATTTTAGCCATCTTAATACACAAAGACTACATTTAATCTTTTCATTGATCCACAGGAAATTTAGTAAAATGTGTTAATAGCTATTGTTTTTATTTTTCAATTTCATTTATATGATTAAACAAATTAAATATTACTACCTTTCAAACAGAGAATGCACTGCCATCATTTTATTGATATTATATCATGCTGCATTTTTAACTCTTTTTGTTGGATGCACAGAAGTTGTCATTGTAGATGTCATTCCTCCTAAATGTAAATTGCATTTCCTCCTAAAAGTATTTCATCTTACTTTCAGCAATCAAAATAATATTTTAAATTTGTATTTATATTTCTAATTTCTATCAACTTAATGCTATACTTTAGTAGCAATACATTTAAATGTCAGCACTGTTCATTCTAGTGCTAGTAAGTTTTTACATGCCCATGTTATTTTCTCTGAAAATTGATCTTTAAAGAAAATCCTAGTCAGATTGAGAGAAAGTATTTGTAACTCAGATACATAAACATGCCAGAATTATAGAAAAGAGACTTAGCCTAAGAAAAACAATGAGGGAATGTTTAAATATTAATTAATCAAAAAAGTATAATTGATTGCTAAGATTCTGTCAGTATTAAACATAAGAAATAGGAATCACAGAAGTAAAAATGATATTAGTAGCAAACTGAAGATGAGTTCAGGTGAATGTATTACCTACAAATGGATATTAAATGTTTCATAGGAAAAACATAAATGGTCAAAATTAAATATAGCAATTGCCCTACAACTGTTTATTTTTTCTAAAAGTTGAACTAACTTTGAAAATTAGCTAATTTTAATTGGTTACATTGTGTCACAACTAAATTGTTCTAGAAGAGATTCTATGTACAATATAGATTATTCTCCATGAAAGTGTAGCAACAGTGTAGTGCAATAAAACAACCTGGTAATGATCGTATTATCATGGTTTTATGTGATTTAAAAGAAGTAGACATGTCTATGTACATGTGATGATTAGTGTTGGTTATCATGGAGACTAGATTGAGGCACAGCTTAAACTAAAATTTGTAAAGCATTCAAGTTATGCTTTACAAGTTATCTGTGAGGGAATTTCCAATGAGAACAAAGTAAGCAGAATGTATCATTTGAATATGTTGGTGCCATCTCCTGGTCTGGAGCCAATAGAACATAGTGGTAAAAGAAAAGACCCAAATTCAAGATACGTCTTTTGCTTCCTCAGTGTCAGGATGTGTCTTCTCTTGACCTCTTTGTTGCCATCGATTTTTGAAGGATTAACCTCATGAAGCATCAGAAAAATAAGTATTTACTCCTTTATATTTCCATCAGATAATCTGTTATGTAAGGAGAGCTACACTTAATATAGTACTTTGGCGTTGTAAATCTGAAAACAGTATTCTTCACAAATTTGTACTCAAAAAGATAAATTTTCTACATTTTTGCTTGAGTTTTCCAATTAAATTAATTTTTATGGTTTGAAGAATGAACATGACCGTAGAAGTAATTGAAGTTGTAAGATAAGACTTCAGGGAATCTATATGTCACAGAAATGAAGCCACAAGAAAATTTCAATTGCCAAGATTATATTTCAATTGGATATTAGATATTTGTATCATTGATCACAAACTCAGAAAAGTAATTAAAAAGGATATTTAAAAGTAAATCATATTTCCTGGAGGCTATAAAAAGATCTGCTTATTTATCTGGTATTACACTAAAAACTTATATTACTGTAAAGCATTGGATGGTTCTTATAATATATTGAAGTGCATTTAAAGAAATGCTTCAGAGAAATGTCCAGAGACCTACAAGACTGATACCTACTAACAATTTGAACAATGGTGGAAAGGCTACTATAAATGACCTTCCCAGAAAATGAGATTAAAGACTAACTTATCCACCATCATAGAGCCACCTAGTATCTGAGCTAAACACTGAGCTGAACTGGAATCCAGATGCAGAGAGGGAGGACAAGACCAGGTTACAGAAACTCACAGAGACAGCTGACCTGAACCAGGAGAAGCTACTGGGCTCCCAGAGTGATAGCTGGGAATCCAGCATTGGACCAAATCAGACCCCTGAACACGGGTCTCAATTAGAAGGACTGGGAAGTTAAGGAACCTCTGACAGTGGAACCAGGATGTATCCCTGGTGCTCAAAAAGATTTTGGGAGCACATTCCCAATGGAGGGATTCTTCCTTAGAGGCAGGAGGGAGGGCCTAATCCCAACTCCAAATGACTTGATGGATTTTATTGACCCCTCCTGGACAGTATCACCCTCCCTGTGGATTGGAGAACATGATATGGGAGGGTGTGCAGAGGTATGGGAGAGGGAACTTGGATTGATATGTAAAATAAGAAAATAAAATAAAATTAAATTTTTTTTTAAAAAAGAAATGCTTCTTTTCAGTAGATTTATTCCTGCATAATCTATATGTTGGTTAAAGAAAACAGTGTAAAGTTCTAATGGATGATATTAGGTAAATTTGTTGATATATTAAACAAGATAACAAATATATGGGCCATTTTGCTGTAAGGTAGCATCAGATTTAACCCTTTGTGTTTCTTTCTTTGCATGGAGTACATATATGAGCAAGGATTTGTTTCCTTGTCCTCTGTGTATTAAAGCATAAAAAGTAGCCATATGTAAACCCATTTGAAGATAGGAAGCATGCTATATTCCTTTGTAAATAATCAGAGTCCTCTGCCCTGTTGGTGTTTCACAATAGAGGTTTCAGCCATAAATACGTGCATCAATTTGGAACTTGCTCTGCAATTCATTTGGTCATGGAAGCATTGCATCACTTGACTAGAAGGATGAAAAGAAAATGGATTGTGTGTGTGTGTTTATGATGAAAATTACACACATACTCACATATGCATATACACACATACACATACACACACACAAACATACGTACACATACTGTTATTTAAGGAAACAATATATACTTCTATTTTCTTTACTATTAATACTTTGTGGCAACATCTTGCCAAGAATCTGTTCAAGGGGAATTGAGGTTAGGGAAGCATTTGGTTTTTGATAAGTAGTCTCTCTTCATTAGACAGCATGTCTATTTAACAGAGGACATCAAATTACACACAACACAGGAACTAACACTATGATTTGATCTCACAGTGACCACGGATCCATCATGCCCCCGCCTTCCTTTATTCTGTTTTCAAATGAAATGGGCTCTGAAACAGAATTTGCCTCTAAGTTGTGTTAAAAATTCTGATGGATGACATTTGTAGCTCTGACAATGAGAGAACAGTTGAAAACTACATATAAAAGTTTTGCTGGCCTTTGCCTCAGTTTTTAAGCCACCAACTTCTTGGGAAGATTTCAACAACTTATTTTTAAAGTTGGAAAATACTATTAGTATCTTGGCAATATAATAGAAATGTATGCTGAAAGCAGACAAATTTAGAATATTATCAAGAACTTCAAAATTTTCACATGTAATATTGTTTTCAATTTTAATTTGCTACAAAACATGTAGTGGGATATTCACTTTTTCTCCTTCTGTGGCACTGACCACTCCCATTGGTGATGGAGCCATGGGCAGAAGTGACCTGTCCCGGAGAGGAGAGCATCCGGTGGAGACTGCTGGTGTTAATCTGTCTAGATTGTAAGTTATTTCTCCCTGAATAAACATCTATTCAGCCTATTTGTTTATCCTGACCCTTATTTAACTGCAATAAAAACACGTGGTATATTTATGAAATACATGTAGTTATTTATTAATGTTTGACATTTCTCTACTAATTTCGTTATTGGATGACAAAACCATTAGATTAAAATACAAATAAAATACATATTTTTATCTTAAAGCATCATTGCTTTATTCTGTCCCTATGTTTCCAGTGTTTAATAATTATTATTATATCTGCATATGACAACCAAGAATAAATTTTATTTACTTTTATAATTGGTACTCTTTTGTCATATCATCTAAAATTTATGGCACTATTTATTACTGTTTGTTATTATGGTCTCCTTCTATTAAGTGAATAAGTACATTACATATTTGATATCTTAATTATGTTTGATGTTTTTCTTATTCCTTCTTGTATACATCATTTATTACACACGCACACACAATTAAGTGAAATGAAGAGAAATTTTATCTCTCTATACCAAAGTAAAAGGCTCAATTATTACACTTATCAATTATTCCTTTGTCTACACTGACTTATTTGTAGCTGAAAAACTTGTCTTTGTGGTGTTATTGATTTCAGCAAGCTACAGTCAAGCTTATAGGAACATTGTTATAGCTCAGTAATATATTATTAAAGGGACTAATCCCATGTTCTTGCTTTGAGTAATATACTGTAAAGGAGAGTTTAAGGAATCGTGACTTCCAATTTTGTACTCACATTAATTTCTTCCATGTTACCATACTTGCCGTTTACTGCATTTCATGAGATACCTTGCTCATACTTGGCTCAGATAATGTTTTCAAAATTCCATGACTTTTAAATTATGTGAACATTTGTGAATTTTCATGTCTCTTTTAATTCTGTTAGCCATGGTCATTTGTCATTAATGAGTATGAATTTTGCAAAATGTATTAATAATTACGTGTATAATTAATCATTGTACTTATGAGACTAATAGTAATTATACTAATTAAATTTTTGGTATAATTAATGATTAATAAAATCCACACTTGATTATTTAATGAAACTCTGAGGTAATTTATTTTCATTTTTTATATTCTGCTGGACATTATTCTGAAATAATTTGTTTAGATTTATTATGTCTAGGATAATAAGTGTTATTAATTATTTGTTTAAATTTACTACATCCATTAAAATAGTTTGTATAATATTAGTCTAGATAATAATAACAGAAATCATGAATCTTAGATCATATTATTCTATCTTATATCTTGACTCTATTAGTTACCTTTCTATTATTGTGTTTAAATCACTTACAGAAGAGTTTTTTGGCTCAATGTTCCAGAAAGATTATACCCCAAGATGGCAGTGGAATCATGGCCCCAGGAAAAGGAAACTGGCTAATAACACCCACAATCACATTCAGAAGTAGGAACTTGATGGGAGATGCCATTATGTATATATGTTTCTCATACTGGTTAATGAATAAAGCACTGTTGGCCAATAGGAAAGCAAGATAGGAGGGACTACGAGACAAGGAGGAAAGAGGAAGTAGTAAGGAGGAGTCAGGATGGAGAGCCTAGAGAGAACAGAACCGCCATTCCTCTGCTCTCGGTAAGACCACGTGGAAATACATAGAAATGGGTTAATATTTAAGACAGAGCTATCTCACTACAGGAACTGGACAGCCTACTCTAAGTGGAGTGATGCTGTAAACTCACAAAACCTGTCTCCACTGATATACTGCCTCTAGCAAGGTTCTAACACCCAAGCCTCTACCAAATTGACACCATATTTTCAAATGCCTGAACCAATGGGAGGCATTCTCAATTAAACTACCACACTGAACTTGCCAATATATTTTTTTTTCTAAAATATGATAAATGCCCATTTTGAAGAAATTTTCTTTTTCTTCAATCTTCTTAGAAAGTAAGATTGGATTTATCCCTAAATGATCAGTCTTTCCAAGTGAGTGATATGTTTAAATATTTTTTAGTATTACAAATAGGACATGATAAAATAAACGATGATAAAAAATAGCATATCAATAAAAAAATCTATGTTATTATCACTATTATTTCATGCATATCATTTTATTTTGGTCTACTAATTTATTTAATCAACTATTGTGTGTGTGTGTGTGTGTGTGTGTGTGTGTGTGTGTGTGTGTGTGTGTGTATTGGTTTCTTGGCTCCTCCTACACTCCTCTCTTCTTCCTTGCCACCCATGTAACAGTCAGTCATTTTGATATACTATTTGTTCCCTGTCATGAGTTTTTCCTCACATAGACCCTGAAACCATAGGCTGACAATGAAGTAAAGACCCTGAAACCATAGCAAGCAAACATACATCTTTCCTCTGCTAAGTTTATCTTTTCAGGCAGATATATAATGAACAGGTGACTACACAACTGGCTGCAGATTAAAGAGTCAGAGATATTAAAGATTTTGAGGGTCTAAATTAGCTGTACCAGTACTGTATTCATGGTACATATCATTTCATAATGTTATAATCACTTTAAATTTCCACATGTCCTTGTTTTTAAAAGCTAAAAAATCACCCATTACTTAAATGTACCATATTATATTTATCCATTCCTCAGTTGAGGGACATCTAGTGTGTTTCCAGATCCTGCTGTGAATATAGTTGAACAAGTGTCCTGGTGGTATGATTGAATATCCTTTGGGTATATGCCCAAGAGCAGTATAGCTCGTGGTAGGCAGATTTCCAGTTTTCTAAGAAATCACTACACTGACTTTCAAAGTGTCTGTACAAGTTTGAATTCCACCAGCTCCCCATCACCTCCAGCATGAGCTGCTGCTTGTGTTTTGATCTTAGCCATCCTGACAGATATAAGATGCTACCTCAGAGTCATTTTGACTAACATTTTCTTGATGGCTATGATGATGAACATCTCCATTTTTCTCTGCCATTTGAGATTATCCTCTTGATAAGATCTGTACTCCATATTTAATGCAATATTTGGTTTGCTGATATCTAGCTTCTTGAGTTCTTAATATGTTTTAGAAATCAGCCCTCTCTTGGATGTGGTGGTGGTGAAAATCTTTTCCCATTCTTTAGCCTGTTGTTTTATCCTATTTTGTTCTCGGTATTATATGCCCTACAGAAACTTTATGAATTGTTGGTCTTAGTACCTGTGCTATTAATGTTCTGTTCAAGAAGTTGCATCATATTCTACTGCATTTGAGATTATTTCTCATTTTCTCTTCTCAGTGTGTTTAGATTTATGCTAAGGATTTGTTGTGGAATATCGTTTTAACTAGGCAAAAAAGTGCTACATTTGTTTATGCTGTGGAATATTATTATAACTGTATAAACATGAGTTACTTTTGTTTATGCTGCATTTGTTTAATTATGAAAAGATGTGTTGTATTGTATTTGTTTCAGACTGTCTGCCTAAAGCACATATTTTTGGTCTAATAAAAAGTGGAATGGCAAATATGATGGGAGATGTCATTCTGTATATGTTTCTCATACTGGTTAATGAATAAAGCACTTTTGGCCAATAGGAAAGCTAGATAGGTGGGACTAGGAGACAAGGAGGAAAGAGGAAGTAGGAAGGAGTCAAGATGGAGAGTCTGGAGAGAATAGAACTACCACCCGCCTCTCCCTGGTAAGACCATGTGGAAATATTAGATTAACAGAAATGGGTTAATAATTAAGACAGAGCTATCCGATAAGAAACAAGTAACTGGCCAACAGAATTGTATAAAATACAGAGTCTCAGTGTGCATTATTTGGGGCTGGCATGGCGGTGGGACAAGACTGGGAGTGGGAGGAAGAAACCCTACTACTTACACAAATATGCGCAGGAGAGAGATAAGCAGGCCTGTCAGGCAGATAGAATAAATAGGAGGAGAAATCTAGGTTAAAAAAGAACAATGAGGAGAAAGAAAAGAATGAGGATGAGAAAAATGGAGACACCCAGAGCAAGAAGCCAGGTTGATGCCAGATAGACAGACAGCAAACAGTGAAAATAAGATGTACAGAACTAAGAAAGTTAGAAAGTTCTGAGGCAAAGGGAAGATTAAAAAACAAACAGGTTACTTTAAGTTAAAATAACTAGCCAAAAATGAGCCTAACCTAAGTCCTATCATGATTGGTGATTGGGCGTTGCGGCTACCTTGGCCAGCAAGGAAACATGACCATGACTCTTCTTCAAGCAGTTTATTCAGGAACCTTTTACAGTTTACAGTTAAGCTTGGAATATCTGGCATCCAGCCTGGCACCATCATGGGGCTGTGGCTTCCCACAATTGGGGAACTGGTTGTTGCTTTAAAAGAAAAAGCCTAGAACATCACTTGGACTTTAGTTTTGTGTAGAATGATAAATAGGGATTAATTTTTGTTTTTCTACATGCTAATGTCCATTTAGACAAGCACCATCTGTTGAAGATGCTTTTTTTCTTCCATTGTATACTTTTGGCTTCCTAATGGAAAATTGGGTGTCCATAAGTATGTAGATTTACATCTAGGTCTTTGACTTAATTCCATTGAGTGAACATATCTGTGTTGATTCCCATACAATGCAGTATTGTTACTATGTCACTGTAGTAAAGCTTGAAGTCAGGGATGGTGATACCTCCAGAATTTCTTTTACTGTACTGGATTATTTTAGTTATCTTGTGATGGGAGATGTCATTCTGTAAATATGTTTCTCTTATTGGCTAATGAATAAAGCACTGTTGGCCAATAGGAAAGCAAGATAGGTGGGGCTAGGAGACAAGGAGGATTCCGGAAGGAGTAGGGAGGAGATCCAAGATGGAGGACAGAGAGAGCAGAACGCCAGTCTTTTTCTCTCTGGTAAGGTAAGACAATGTGGAAATACTTAGATTAATTGAAATGGGTTACTATTTATGACAGAGCTATCCAATAAGAAACTAGTAACTGGCCAACAGCATTTATATCTAATACAGCATCTCTGTGTATTATTAGGGGCTGGTACAGTGCTGGCAGAAAAAAAGTACTCATAACAATCTTGGATTTTTTATATTTTTCATATGAAGTTGAGTATTGTTCTTTCAAGGTCTGTGAAAAACTGTGTTGGGATTTTAATGGGAATTGCATTGAATCTCTAAATTGCTTTTCTTAAGATAGCCATTTTTGCTATGCTAATCCTACTGATCCATGAGCAAGGATATCTTTCCATCTTCTGATCTTCTTCAGTTTCTTTCTTCAAAGACTTGAAGTTCTTATCATATAAGTCTTTCACTTGCTTTGCTACAGTCACAACAAGATATTTTATATTATCCGAGGCTATTGTAAAGGGTTTTGATTCTCTGATTTTTTTTTTCTTCTTAGCCTATTTTTTTTTTCTTTTTGTATATGGAACAGCTACTGATTTTTTGAGTTAATCTTCTATTGAGCAATTTGACTGAAGATATTAATCAGCTACAGGATATCCCTGATATAATTTTTAGGGTCACTTATGTGTACTATCATATCGTCTGACAATAATGATACTTTGACTTCTTTCTTCCTTTCACATTGGTATCTCCTTGCTTTCCTTTAGTTGTGTTACTGCTCTAGTTAGAACTTCAAGTAGGGTACTGAATAAATATGGAGAAATGAGAGATCCTTATTTTCCTCCCAATTTAGTGAGATTGCTTTGAGTTTCCCATCATTTAATTTGATGTCAGCAATCAGATTGCTGTATTTTGTGTTTATTATGCTTATGTATGTCCCCTGTTTCCCTGATCTCTAGAATACTATTATCATGAAAGGATGTTGAATTTTGTCAAAGGATTTTTCACGAACTAAGGAGGTGTGGCCTCAGAGAAATAATTTGGCAATGTTACATCTGCCTCTATTTTGTGGAATAATTGGAAGAGTATTGGTATTAGATATTCTAAGAATTTATAATAGAAATCTGCACTAAAAACACCTGGTCCTGGATTTCTTTTTTCTTTTTTCTTTCTTTTCATTCTTTCTATCATTTTTTGTTTGGTTTTGTTTTGTTTTTGTTTGGGAGAATTTTAATGGCTGCTTCTATTTTCTTATGTGTTACCAGTCTATTTAAATTGTTTATGTGGTCTTGATTTAGCTTACATAAATGGTGCCTTTCAAGAAATTCATTAATTTGTTTTAGATTTTCTAATTTTTGTGGACTGTGGGTTTTTGAAGCATGACCTAATAACTCAGAATTTATTGTTATATCCCGCTTTTCATATCTGATTTCATTGATTTTGATATTCTTTCTCTCTATCTTTTAGTTAGTTTGTACATGGATTAATATATTATGTTGATTCTTGAAGAGCCAACTCTTTGTTTTATTGATTCTGTGTATTGTTCTCTTTTTTTCTGTTTTATTGATTTCAGCCCTCAGCTTGATTATTTCGTGTCATCTACTGCTCTCAGCTGTGTCTGCATCTTTTTATTCTAGAGCTTTCATGTGTGCTGTTAAGTTGATAGTATAAGATCTCTCCAAACTCTTCATGTAGTTGCTTAGTGTTATGAACTTTCCTATTAGTACTGCTTTTATAGTATCCCACAACTATGAGTATGTTGTTCATTGATCTTCACTGAAACTTAAAAAGTCTTTACTTTCTTTCTTTATTTTTCCCTTGACCCAGTGGCAACTTAGTAGAGAATTCTTCAATTTCCATGAGTTTATGGAATTTCTGGCATTGATGAAATCTAGTTTTAAATCATAATGGTCTGATAAGCTACTGAGGGGTTATTTCAATTATTTTGCATCTATTGAACCTGGCTTGTAGAGCCAATATATG
Organism: Phodopus roborovskii; assembly: GCF_943737965.1. Classification (NCBI taxonomy): domain Eukaryota; kingdom Metazoa; phylum Chordata; class Mammalia; order Rodentia; family Cricetidae; genus Phodopus; species Phodopus roborovskii. The sequence goes on from NW_026126418.1 coordinate 48,157,947, forward strand.
GTCATTTAAGCTTTAAATATGTTACTTTTACAAATGTGGTTGCGCTTAATTTGTGGCATAGATGCCCAGAATTTAAATATCATATTGGTGAATTTTTCCTTAATGAATATGAAATGCTCTTCTCCATCCATTTAAATAATTTTGGTTGGAAATCTATTTGTTAGATATTCAGATGACTCCACCATCTTACTTCTTGTGGCAGCATGATTGGAAAATTTTTTTCCAAACATTTATTTTGAGGTAAATTAATTCTTTTTAATTCTTTAATGTTGAAGTCTCTGATATATATATATATATATATAAATTCTTTAATGTTGTAGTCTCTGATATATATATATATATATATATATATATATATATATATATCAGAGTGTTCCTGGTTTATATTAATTAGTTACACTGTGTCTTTCTATTGGTGAATTGAGTCCATTGATATTGAAACATATTAATCACCAAAGATTGTTATTTCCTGTTGTTTTGTGGATGATGGTAGTGTGTGTGTGTGTGTGTGTGTGTGTGTGTGTGTGTGTGTGTGTGTGTTTTCCTTTGTTTGGGTTTTTCTGGTGTGAGATTATTTACTGCCTCTATTTTTGTGGTGTAATTAATGACTTGAGGTCAGAGTATTCCTGCTAGCACCTTCTGTATGGCTCTGTTTGTCCATATATATTGTTTAATTTTATTTTGTCATGGAATATCTTGTTTGCTCCACCTATGTGGTTAACAGTTTTGTTGGGTATAATAATCTGAGCTAACATCCATTGTCTTATAGCTTGTAAGACACTAATCCAGCACCTTCTGGTTTTAGGGTTCCCTTGGGAATTCAGGTGTGATTTTTAATAGGTCTACATCTATATGTTATTTGGCTCTTTTTCCCTTGCCACTTTTAATATTCTTTCTTTGTTCTATATGTTTAGTGTTTTGAATATCATGTGGCAAGAGAAATTTTTTGTGATCCAATCAATTTGATGATCTGTAAGTTTCTTGTAACTTTATAGGCATGTTCTCATTAAGGAAGGGAAAATTTCCTTCTTTTCCTATTATTCTTATGTTTGGACTTTTCACAGTGTCTCAGATTTCTTTGGAAATTTATGTTTGGAATTTTTAAAATTTAATGTTTTCTTTGACTGATGAATCTAATACTCTTCATTTTTCAACATCCAAGATTCTCTCTTCCATCTTTTTTATTCTGTTGGTGATATTGACTGTAATTCCTATTCAATTACCATCTTTTACATTTCCAGGATTCTGTCCATTTGTGTTTTCTTAATTTCTTCCATTTCCATTCCCAGGTCTTGAACTGCTTCCTTCTCTTTTATGTTTGTTTTCATTCAGGAATTTATTGTTTACTTCCAAATAATTGTTTGTCTTTTCCTCAACTTATTTAAGGGATTTGTTCATATCCACTTAAAGGACCCCTATAATCTTTATAAAATATTTTTAGGCCATTTTCTTGTGCTTTAGCAGTGTTGTATTGTTCAGGTCTTGCTTTGTAGGCCAGTTGCAACGGCATGGTTTCCAGTGAAGCCATGTTGGCTTTTCTGATATTTATTACATTCTAACACTGTGGTTTAGGCATCTGGATTTGGAATGATATTTGTTCTAGGTGTTGATCCCTGAATTTATCTTTGTTAGATGGGAATTTTGTCCTTCATTTCCACTTTCTTTCTTGTCTTGTAGACTAATGTCCAAATGTTCTTGTGACTAGTATGTCTTCTTGTTTAGTCAAGTGTCCTCTCTGGGTTTTTGTGGGCTATGGGTTCCTAGATATGACCTGCCCTCTGGTAGGTAGATCAGGATTTGGAGCACAGGGAAAGGGTTTCTGAAGGCAATTGTGTAATCATTTCACTAGACCCAAGATAAATGATAATTGTGTGTTTTTTGGGAAACACACAGAAAAAAATGCAAAGAACTGTAGGAGCACTTCCCTTTTCTTTCTACTGGGTCCACTTACCCAAGAGAAAGACCTGTGCAAATGAGACCATTCCATATGCTTCCCTCTTTCCCCTTCCATCAGCCTAAAGCAACACCCAAAGGGGTGTGGCCAACAATACAGGTTCAAAAACAAGATGCCTACAGATTGCAGACTAGGGTTCTGGCATCTGCAATCCCTAAGATCCAGCTGCTGGCACTAGGGTCTTCAGAACTTGCCTGTGCTCCACCAAAGCTGAAGGTTTTTGAAGTTGTTGCCTTAGGGTTCCTAGATGTACCCTGGCCTATGGTAAAGTAGAAATTTTCTTCTGAAGTTGTAGAGCACACTTTGGAGCTGAAGGTGGGTGGTTGGGCTGATTGAAACGGTTGGGTGTGCAGTCTAAGTTGTTGGCAGGATTTAATGGGGTTTTGTGGGTGGTGGGTAGTGTCTTACATGGGGTTCCTAGAACAAGACTGACCTCCTATAAGGCTGTCAGTGCCCTAGTATGGGCCCTAGTATGGATCACAGGGAAGAGGGTATGAACAAGGTGATTGGGCAGGCTTTAAGTAGTGTTAGCTGGCAGCTGGCTAAGACTTACCTGTGGTTCCATGATCCTGTCCAGCTTCTGGTAAAGCAAAAGCCTTCTTCCAATGTAATAGGCCAGGATATGAGTCCCAGGGGTGAGGGTACAGTCTCAGTTTCTTGGAAAGTCATAAAGGGGTTTAGTGGGTAATTGGCAGTATCTTCCCTGGGGTCCACAGGACCACTCTGGGGCCCTAGTGAAATGACCATTTATAGAGTCACCTCCTACCAACAACTTATAATGATGTCAGCTCCTAAGTGTTCCCAAGACTTCAATTTCTTAAGGATAGAGCTTAAGGATAGAATACATTGACATTTTTTCATGATATTTCATGTCAAAACCAATGCATTCGGCCCATGGAACCCAAAGACTCTTATTCACTTCTCACTGAAAAACACATACAGTTTGTCTCCATTAATTTTCAATATTGGAGTGGTTCAGTCATAACTAAAAACTCAAAGTCCAAATTACTTTGAGACAGATACATTCTTAGGACTGAACCATTTAAATTTAAAAAGATCGTCACGTTTCCAGCTAATGAAGTTTCAATGTAAGTAGTATCATTATTCCAAAATGAAGACATAACAATATAGAAATGAAAGATGGAGACAAAGGGAAAAAAAAACCTGCCCTCTTAAAACAGGAATGTTGCTTTATGAATCTTAGAAAAGTGTTTTTTACTCTAAGCCTACAATGGAACATAGCCTGGGGTTATTGATTCTTTCCCTGAATAACATATTGTGTGAATAACTTGTAAAATGTAGAAGTTGTTTGAGCTTCTATACCTAAAAGTCAAAAGATCCTTGGTAAATTTGAGAAGTTTGTAGATGACCAAGAACTACAGAAGTCCATTTCCAAAGAATTAGGTGTTTTGCTTTGCACATTGCTAGCTTTAGAGTTGCTGAAGTCTAGAAATCTTTAAAGATTACAATAATGGTAGGACAAATACAAAGGTTGATAGTATCTCTATCAATACAGAGTATTACAAAGTCTGAGCTTAGTCCAAGGTATCTTTGACTACTAATTTACATGTTTTTGCCTCCAAGGATGAGAAAAAAAAAGAGGCTCATGAAAAAAGTACAGAATTGTATAATTTTTTTTACTAAACAAAATTGTAAGTTATGATTTTCATATTATGAAAAATTGTATGTTTTATCTATAAAAAGATTTTCATACATGAAAAATATATCAACTGCTAAATATATTATGATCTAAAGATCATTTCCAGTGACATATTTGGTATATGTTGGGGATAAACAAATGCTTTATTTTGAAATCAAATATGATGGTTTTTTGTTTTGTTTTGTTTCCTTTTTACTGTACTCAGATTTTTTATATCATTATGCTAGGAACCTAAAAATTAGTAGAAGGTAAGTGATGGTCTCTTTTAACAGTTAATAAATCTATTGTCTTCTAATTGACTATCTGCTCTCCATAGAAGAAATTTTGATATAGCTTTGTACCAAGTATAGCACCATTTAATTTGAAGAAGATTGTGGAAAACCAGAAAGAATAAGTTGTCATATCTTTACTAAAAATATGAAGCTAACATGCAGCTAACTTTTGTATCATAGAATTCTGTGAATGTCAGCCTAATGCTACCTAGAAACACAGCATCTTCTTCACTAAAACTGGTTCCTCTTAAAACCTAACTGAAATATTTCATGACCTGAGTAATTAATTTCATCAACTTAAAATAATAGTACTTTAAATGCATACTTTATCTGTATTCCATCATCACATACTATTTGTTCATTTGTTTTTGAGATACTATACACATTGATAAAGATATGTAAAATAACAAATAAGGTCTCTTTCCTAACAAAAGTTTATGTTTATATTTTAAACTTCCTAAGAATACTTACAAATATGTTCACACCAAAATATGTCATTGTGGTAAAACAATTATGTAGTTACTTTATGTGTTAAGTATTCGTGAATTGTACCAGTATTTAAAGCAAGTACATGGTAACCTCACAATATATTTTCAAAAATGATGTAAGATTGGTTATTGTTGAGCTATTTCTCCATACTTCACAGTTTTGCTTTGATTTTGAGTTTTACGAAGTCAGCTAATCTTGTTCATGTTTTTATACTTAGATGTGTCCAGAATAACATTTCTTCAAGGTCAGAATCTTTGATGAGTTCTGAGAAATAATTTAAATAAACTTATGCTATTAAGTAGAAATGTTCTAAAATATCATCTTAATATATTTTCCTGTTATTATGATAAAATAATTTGACAAAATTAATTTAAGTATCAAAGCTTTTATTTAACTCCCACTCCATCATATCAAGAAAGTCACAGGGGCAGGGGTATGAAGGATGTGGCACACTGTCTCCATGGTAAAGAAGCAGAGAGTAAGCTGTGAGTTGTACACTAGTAAGTACTCAATTCCATATTCATAGCTCAGGTCTTGCCAAAAACTAAAATGAGTCTTCCCAAGTCAATCACAGACATGCACTTAAGCCTGCCATTCAAGTGGTTCTAGTCTTTCTAAAATTGGCAATTAGCACTAAATATACACATACTTATAAAATGTTATATTGGGTATAAATTAAAGTGGATGTATTCTAGGTGACTGAATGTAATTTGGGAAGTATGCAGTCAATCTACTTCCTAGAAGGTAAGAAATGTGTGATCAATCATTATTCAGAATTCATTGTTTACTACATGAAGTTTACTACATGAACACTAATGTCCAACAGTGATACCTTGATACCTTCTAGCAATCAGTCACTTATTTATATTCAAATAATTACAAAAAAAGATTTTTGATGAATATTTTATACCTACTGACCTATTTGATTTTAGTTCATTAGTAGAGTGCTTGCCCAGCATGCCAAAAGTTCTAGTACTAAGTATACACACATACACGCACACACACACACACACGCACACACAGAGAGAGAGAGAGATGAAGAAAGTGATATAAATTAAAAGTTTATTTTAAAAGCACAATTGGGGTGAGAGACTGGCAAGAAAGTGGACTATGTAAAAGTCACTTGGCACTGAGCCTGATAACCCAAGTTAAATGCTAGTGACCTACATGGAAGTAGAGAACTATTTCATAAAACATGTCTTCAGACACCTACATATATGCCTTGTTATGTGTGTCCCAAGTCTTTCTAATATGAATAAAAAAGTATGTGTTTCAGTCAATCAAAAGAACTTGTGGGGAGATTGTTCATTTGGTAAAGTGATTATCATGCAAGGAAGATACTAGATCCCTGTTGCTCATGTAAAATGCCTTTGATGGAGATGGAGAGCTGGTTCAGTTAGATGACATGCAATATCTGGCTACAGCCAGCCTGCATAAACATGCTGTACAGACACACACACACACACACACACACACACACACACACACACACACGCAGGGAAAAACTCTTATGCATAAAATAAAACTAAATACATCTTTTTTAAAAAAAAAACTAATAAAGTGGAATGTGATCAAGACTTCCATTTCCACCTCTGGCCTGTGCACTCATGTTTACATGCACCTGCATTCACATGTGCACAGACATGAATACACAAACACACACACACAAACACACATTGAAGACACAAATAAAAACACACAAGTTATAGTGATCCTATTAGTTATTCTTTATTTAGTACATTTCAAATAATGAAATATGTAAAAACTTACATAATGTATAGCTTATGTGTCAATGCTCATTTTCTTTCAATTTTATTTTGGAGCAAAGATGAATAGGATTTATTCATCTGAAACACACTACCAGGCCAAAAATCTCCTCCTGATTCACAAAGAATCCCAATACCAAAATCTCTGTGTTTAATCTTTGCCTTTGTGCAGTCCAGTTTTACTGCCTTTCTTTTAAGCAGCTTCCTTTGATTAATTTAGTGAGGGGAAAAAAAGGCAACTTTCAAGTAACATTTTCCTCAGGGAAAGGTTCCAGCAGAAAACTTGATTACATGGAATGAGGAAAGGGACCCTTATGTGAAAGCCTCGTGTGGTTTAAAAGGGACTGAAATTATTGCCGAGTCTTCAGGGAATTTCTGCCTTTCCATTTTTACATAAGGGTAAACACATAAAATGATGTTTCCTTTTAGTCCTACTTGATAATTGAAAAAAATATTAGTTTCAGTAGCTACTAACACCACCATCATTAAACTTTGCACTTGGTTTTATGTTTTTCTTTTCTCAAAAAAATGTAACCTATAAACAAAATTAAATGAAAAATAATTTCAATGGAATTAAGACTCAGTTTATTGACTATCCTTTTATTTTTAGTTGAAAATAGATTCTTCTCTTACATACTTCTCAAACACTGTTTCCACTCCCTCCCAGTTCCTCCCAGATTTTCTCTTCCCCAGATTCACCCCTGCCCTCAGTTTCTTCTTCAGAAAAGAGCAGGCCACCAAGAGACAACAGCCAAACAGGACAAAATAAGATACAAGAAGGCAAGGCAAAATGGACAAGGCAACCAATAGGAGGAAAAGAGTCCCAGGAACAGGTGAAGTAGTCAGACATATACTTTATTCCACTGTTAGGAGTCTCACAAAATCACCAAGCTAGCCGCCATTACATATATATGGAGACTCATTTAGAACTGTGCTTGCTGATTCAGTCTCTTGTGAGCCCATGTGAGACTTATTTAGTTGATTTGGCAAGCCATGTTCTCCTGGTTTCCTCAATCCCCTGAGACTACTAAAATTTTCCCACCCTCTCTTCTGTGTTGTTCCCTGAGCTCAGAGAGGAATGATCCAATGGAGACAAACAAGTTAGAGTCTCTCTGCATAATATCTGACTGTGGGTCTCTGCTCACAGAGGAAGCCTTTCTGGTAACAACTGGACAAAGCTCCGATCTACAGGGTCAGTAACCTTCCATTAGGAGTAATTTTATTTCAGTTTCTTGTGAATATTAAATTGGGTTTTACCTTAGGTCTCTGGTGTATCCAGTCACCAGATCCTGGTTGTCCTTTCAGTAACCGGCATGAGCTTCCTTTCATGGCATGGGCTTCAAGGTAATCAAAACATTGGTGGGCCACACCCACAGTTCTGAGCTACCACTTGCTCCAGAACATATTGCAAGAAGTACAGACTAAGTTAGAGAGTTTTGTCGCTTGGTTGATTTACAGGTTTCCCCTTTGGTAGCCTGTGTAGTACACTTTTTTGTGTGTGTGCACCAAAGAGACTTGAATGAATGAGTAAAGGCTCTGATCATGCACTAACTACTCTTCTATATGTTCAGTGAGCAGTGTAATTACTATCCTCAGCAATGGGGACCCACTGTCAGTTTTCAAAGAGTGAACTTCTGTCCAAGCATCAGGCTAGGTTGTTTAGGGATCTCAGCCAAAAACTCAAATGAATGGAACCCATTCCCACCTTTGGAAGCCTCTTGATTGATATCAGTGTATTGTGGTATTGTGTAAAACATTTATCATTTCTCCCTATTACTTCAGTCATTTAAGGGATACACAGCAACTGTTTGTCAATTTTCCTTTTCCCTTTTGAACAATCTACTATCTGTCTGGGTTTTATAATCCATATTGATTTACTTTTTAAACTTTATTTTGTAGATTTTGAGATTGTATATTTATAAATCACAATGTGCGTTGCAAATACAGTGGATATTTATATATGTTGTTGAATTTTCTTCTACTTTTGAATTACTTAAGAAATATCTTAAAAGCTCTTGAGATGTAATTTCTGTACCCTTTATTATCAACAATTTAAATGTACCCTAATTCTGTGAATTAGGTTTTTAACTTACATCAAACATGAAATATATTGCCTTATCTTTCAGTTTTGTTATGGAATACCATGCACTACTTTGTTTTGTTTTTTATTTTCAAGACATGGTTTCCCTGTATTGTTTGTCCTAGAACTACCAGGCTGGGCTCAAACTCACAGAGATCTTCCAGCCTCTGCCTCCTGAGTGCTGGAATTAAAGGCATGCACCACCAACACCTGGCCTGTGCACTTATTTTTTAAAGCATTCTATTTCCATTAAAAAGCCATCTCTTTTAGAACTTTGATTTTCCAATATTTATATTTACTCTTTTTTTTTTACAGTTTTTTTTTCTAGAATTGAAAACAATGACCTAACAAGAGGTTATGACAAAGCAGTCATTGTAGCAATTTCATCAGTGTAGTTAACTTAAAACTGGATATGATTCAGACATTACATGCTAATAGACATCAGGTGATATTTCTATTATAGTAGCAACAGATTAGATTCATTATTCTCAGTAAAATCTTTTCCTCAGGAAGAATATTTAACAATTTGAAATTGGTGTCATTGGGATTTGTAGTCACAACAGTGATTATAGAATTAAATACGGGGCAAAACAATGGAATATTTGTATGAAAATTGAACATTCACTGTTTCCACCCATTCACATTATACCAAAAACTATGATTTCATATTTGGGGAAAGTAACAATCATACATACCTGGCGTCATGTGTGTTCTTAAAAATTCTCATTCTTTTAACTTGATGATAACTTATTATTAATCCATTAATATGTCTGAATAATATTATTCATTTTAAAAATATTGTATATGTCTTGCCTAAGTTATATCCAAATTTATCAAATATGTTTCACATTAAATCTTCTTTATAATTGAGTATCAGTTTTGTAAGTCATTTATAATAGAAAGTAGTTGGCATTATAAATGCATTCTTATTTAACTGAAAAATTGAAAACTGAGAAAATTATTTGAAAGATCTAAATTTATATATTAAGAAATATATAAATCATAAAAATGTCAGTACAAATATTTCATGAAATATAATTCAGTCCTATAAGTTGTATGTATACTGGAAAGGAATCTAGTGAAATCACATGCACAATTCCACAAACCCAGTTTCTCCTTCAGCTTCACTCAGGAATTATATAACCCTCCAATGTAATTTAATTTCTTTTTTTTTTTTTCTTCATCACTGAATCCAAGTACTTCTGCCCATGCAGGTTGTAAGGACGTTAACTAGAGCATGGGCAGTCTATACTAGTCATGCAAATGAAAAATAAAATGAAGATTTACTCTCTCCTTTAATCACTATTTGTTTCAATTTGGGTATTTGCATTGAAGAACTCATCAGAGAGATCATTTCTGGATAAAACTGATTTTCTCTCTCTGTAGCCAATGACTGTCTGTTGCTCTTTCTCTAAATGTAGATAGAACCTTGTGTAATTTCCATGTTGGCATATTAATTGTTATTGTCACTATGTAAGTATTGTGAAGTTAACCATACTGTTGAGAATTCAGAGATTCAAGCATCCCTGCCATGTGTAGAAAACACTGTATATCTAGCAGAAGACATCATCATGGTTCTCAGGCTTTTACAATCCTTTGATATTTTTTCTCTTGTGATATTATCTGAGCTTTAGCTGTAAGAATTTTATTTTAGGTATAATAGCTTGAGCTGGGCACCCTTGACATTTATTCTCTGCGTTTTGACCAGTATGTCACTTTACAATATTCTCTATTTGTTGAAAGAAGTTTCTTTGATGAAGGGTAAGAGCTACACACATGTGTGGATTTAAGGGTAAGAATTTAGAATATATTTTAAAATTGCACCGGTTTAGAAAAATAGCAGTATTAAGCTGTATTAAGTGTATATGACCTCTTCAACCATGATTAAGTGACTAGATTTATAATACCAGGAATGAATTACCTCCTATTAACCAGGACTTAAGTCCAATTAGATAGTTAATTCTAAGATAATAGTGCCACCATTGCATCATGAGGGGCCTCTTGCCCAATTACTCATTATTGTAGTTTATATACTTTAGGTGAGTAGGACTACTGAGTGCTTTCCTCTCTTGGAATCCATGTGGTATTTCCTATAACTCCATTGTGTGTTCTGAAAGATAATTATGGGCATTGGCTAGGGTACTCTCTTGAAATTTTTTGACCAACAACCAACAGGAGGTGTCTCATGCCTGAGCGCTGGACTTTTTGTTAGATAGTCTACGGATCTTGGGGCAAGCATTATCTCTCTCTCTATTATACTACTATATGTAATCTACATATAGAGATGCACAAAAACACACAATCACACACAGATACAGAGTACTGAGACAGAGAAAAACAGCAACAGAGATAAACAGACATATATAGAGGTAGAGGGAGACTGACATATTATACATATATTTACATGTGAGCTTATATGTGCATGTCATCCTTGCAAGAATGTTCCAATTTTATGTATATATACTGTTGAATTAAGCAAATAAGTTCTTATGCTAGTGATACTTTTGACTCTCATCAGAGATATTTCTTCATTTTTTTAGTAGATGTTGATTGATATCAAACCCCAAACTAGCTAACATGCAGAAAATAGAATGTGAAATGCTCAACTTTAAATGATACATCTATGTCATATTCCTTGCCTCCAAGAGTCAAGAATCAATGAGGAGATTGGTTGGAAAGATTGCCAGAGACAAATCTATTGGATATCTGCAGCTTACACTTTAATATAACTGGGATTACTCATAAGTATTGGAAGTCTTGTGTCTGAAAAGAAAGTGTGTTGACAATATGCAAAGGGTAGAGACATTTTTCTACAATTCTTATATAAACTGCATGGCTAGCTAAGTGCATTAAAATTATATAATATATATGTATATATATTCATATCATATATGTATTATTCTTATAAATATGTATATATACAAGTATAAACACACACATACATACATATATATACATATATATGGTAGAATAATTTCTTTCAAGAGTAAACTTTTTCTGTGTGTATGCAATTTGTGTGTGTGTGTGTGTGTGTGTGTGTTTATGTTTGGGTTCAGAAGAATTGGACTTGGGTAATACTAATTAGGACATTGGGGTTATCACATCTGTAGCTGAAAGTTTTTATGTGTCCTGGCTTTCCCACAGCTCCTTATAAAATGATCATTCTGAGGCTTAGTGTTAATTATAATTGTTTGGCCAGTGGTTCATGTATATTAACTAAGTGGCTATCACATTTAAATTAACCCAATTTTTATTACCTGTGTATTGCCACATGGCTGTGACTTACCAGCAATGCTCTGGCATTTTACTCTTCTGGCAACTACATAGTCTCTCCCTGACTCTGCCTCCCTTTCATTTGAATCTGTTTTGATTTCGCACCTACTTATATCCTGCCTGTCTATAGGCCAAATAAGCTTCTTTATTAATCAATGATAATAAACTACATTTAAAGCAAACAGAAAGGAATGCAGTATCATCTCCCCTTTTCTGTATAACTAAAAAGGAAGATTGTTACGAGTAAGGTTTTCCCACCAGTCTCGTCCCACCGACATGCCAGCCCCAATTACAGACAGAGACTCTATATTAGATATAATTCTGTTGGTCTGTTTCTAATGTTCCTTATCGGCTAGCTCTGTCTTAAATATTAACCCATTTCTATTAATCTAAATGTTTCCATGTGGTCTCATCTTACCATAGAGTGGGGCCAGCATCTGCTCTCTCCAATCTCTACATGCTGACCCCTCCCTACTTCTTCCTTTTTCCTCCTTGTGTCCCAGTCCCTCCTGTCTTCCTTTCCTATTGGCCAACAATACTTTATTCACTAACCAATAAGAGAAACATATTTACAGAATGACATCTCTCATCATCTCCTCTTTTGTGTCTAAAATAAAAAGAAGGGTTTTAACCTTAGTATAGCAAAATATATCACACAACAGTTATCAAATAAGAAACAGTTATCAAATAAGAATCACAGTTAGCAATATTTAGTCCATCAACATTTAGCAAGATTTAAAGAACATATTCTATCTCTCCTATCTTTGTGTGTCTAAAGTCTTATATGTATCTTATCTGTAATCCTAACTAAGGAAAACTATAACCATAACTATTTGTCTTCTATTCCCTCAAAGACCACAGAAGGATAGTATGTAATTCTAGAAATGACAGAGACATCTCATTGCCTGGTCTGTTATGAAACCATAATTGTACAAATAAAAATGACATAAAATATGAAATCCCACTGAATTCACCATGGCTTAATGTCCCTGTGTTGTTTCAAAGGAGTTTAAATATTTCATTAGGTTATAATGTTATTAGAGTACTTGTGTAAGATTAAATGTAAATATTGGGGAAATAATAAAATGGAACATATTATTTTTTTAGGACAAGAACTCATTTATATTATGTATAACCTCCCCCATACAATTTTAATACTAACTCTAATTTGTTTTGTTACACTCATCAGATCATTTTCTTTTTTTCTCAAGAACTATCTCATCACTGAACAGCCAATAATGCTTTTTAAAAAAATTAGTGCTAATTCTTAAGTTTGACACAAGATATTTCATTTGAAGAAAAATATTATAAGAACAGAATAGAAAATTGCATCTTTTAAACATAGGAATATATTAAAAGAGTAGTGAAAAAACATACTCTAAGAAGACAGAAAAAATAAAGATATAATTAGATATCTATATATTTGATCTATATTAATTAAATATTTAAATACCAATATATTTAACACCAATATATTTAGCATGCAAATAGAGATGATATAGTATATTAAATATGTTTACATACTTATGAATTTTGTCACATCACACAAACCCACATACTTGCACACACGATACATAGAGTTTTCTCAAATATTTCCAAGTAGAATGACTTCTGATGAGAGATAAAAAGATATAGAATAGAGTTGATATAAAAGAAATCTAAGGGTTATTTCACATATTTCTACATGGTTAAATCTCCATATCATTGTAAGAAGAAAAAATAGTTATTTTATCTCTTTCAACCTCCAGTCTGAGGTGCATGATTATAGGGAAATTCCATTATTATTCAACAAGTATAAATTTTTATTTATTTTTATTTTGTGGTTTTTTTTTTTTTTTTGGCCTGCATGAATGACTCTGTGAAGTTGTCAGAAGCCCTGGAATTTGAATTACATACAGGTATGAATAGCCATCTAGTTGCTTGGAATTGAATTCAGCTCACTGTTCTTAACAAGCCATCATTCCAGCCCCATTTTTTGTTTTGTTTTGTTTTGCTTTTTTTCTTTAAAATTTGTTTCTTTGTTCGGAGGGAGCAAGTTTTCTCTGTTTAACACCACTGACTACCCTGCAACTTACTTTGGAGACCATGCTGGCCTTGAACTACCATCCTCTGTCTCCTGAGTGGTGAGATTAAAGACATTAGGCCCCCTGCCAGGCAATTAGTTGACTCCTGATCTTTTCCCTTAACAGTGATTCCTTACCTCTTTAGGAAATTATCTATGTATCATTTAAAGCTTTTACCATCACTTGTATTTTCTTTATTTTTGTTTGTATTTCTAATTTTGTTCTAAATATCACAATATGCTGACTGTATCCACTGCTTGTATTCCATTTACCAGATCTTCAAATTATGGAAAAGGAAACAGTAAGCCTCATTGTACATATATCCTGGAGAATTATAACCATGGCAAGCAATCATTGAAACTATGCTATTGTCTGGAATGTTCAATCACTTAACCAAAAATTCCATATACTGTGAAGTATTTCACTTCATGTTTAATTTTTTAAAAATACATTAAACATCCAGAGAGCAGGATTTTTCAAGTATAAAGAGAGAACATTTTACATTTACTTGGTCCAATGATTCAAAAACAATTTTTCAGTCACCATCTAAGTAAATGACATATTCAGGAGTGTAGATGATTTTTTTTTTTTGTGTGTGTGTGAGAATACAGATAGTCCTACAATATATTCTCTATGCCATCCATTGATTATACAAACTCTAACTTTTTTTGAAGTAACTATAGTTTCAGAGAATTTGGCTGGTGAAGTAGCTTAGTGGCAAGTGCTTGGCTACCTTGCCAAGACCCTCACATTGATTCCCACACAAAGAAAGAGAAAGTTTGTGGGAATGTAGGACAGAGATATATGGAGAGAATGGAAAAGATGAAAGAGACTTTCAACTTGATGTGTCGGTACAGACCTGTAATACTAGCATTCAGGAGGATAAAGCAGGGCTGAGAGGTTAGAACCAGTCATGAGAGAGAGAAAAAGAGAGAGAATACAAATTTTATAGTTAAAAAACCAATATCAAGGTATAAATAATAATAGGAATTAATAATAATAAAATTTACTAAGACAAACCTCACTGAACGCAAAGATTAGAGTTTCAAGAACTTTATTTTTGTTTGTGTGTTTTGTATATCTATGTAATTTTATGTTCATCATACGTTGCAAATGCCTGCTGTATATAAAAGGTTTGGGATCATGTGGTGGTTTGAATTAGACCCACCCCAATGGGCTCATATATTTGAATAATGGTCTCCAGTTGAAGGAACAGTTTGAGAAGGATTAGAAAATAACTGAATAAATGTGGCACTGAGGCTGAACCATGATATTTAAAAAGACTTACAACACTCCTAGTCTTCCCTCTCTGCCTTATACTTGAATATTAAAATGTAAGCTCTCTCAAGGTATAAGTCTCCAACTAGACAGTCATTAGTTTGTCACTACCACAATTTCTGTGTCATCTTTACCCGAGCACATCTTGTAGGCTGGACGAATTGTTGGTTGAAGGGTTATTGTGGAGTTGGTGTCCCAATACCTTCACTGGAATTCGTGTCTGGTTATAGGGAATGGATGGTTCAGACTCTATATCACCTATTGCTAGGAGTCTTAGATGGGAGTTTACACCTCTCTAAATTTCTAGCTTATCCTAGAGATACCTACAGATTCCAGAGGTAGGATTCCCCAGACCTAGCATAGAACCAATAACAAATGGTGACAAAAACATGACAGTGATTCCTAATAACATTTCTCTATTCTCATAGAGGCTATATTGGTGCCAAATCCAACTGTCTTTAGAGAGGATTTACCCAGCAACTGAGGAGAACAGATGCAAAGACATACAACTAAGCCTTACTTGGAGCTTGGGGAATCCTGCTGAAGAGTAAGAGGAAGTATTGTAGGAGTCAAAAGGGTCATGAACACCACAAGAAAACTCACAGAACCAAGTAGCCTGGACTCTTAGATGCTCACAGAGACTGAACCAACATTGAAAGAGCCTTCGTAGAACTAACCTTGCTCCTCTGCCTATATGTTAAAACTATGTAATATGACCTTGGGAGACTCCTAAAAGTGAGAGAAGGAGATGTCTCTGACCTTGACATAATTTTGGGGTTCATTCCTCTTACTGGATTCTCTCATTTAGACTTAATACAAAAGGAGCCTAGTCTCACTGCAACTTGGTATATCTTGGCTGCCTAATATCCATGGGAGGACCACCTGTTTCTGAAGAGAAACAGTGAATGAGGAAGGGTTAGATAGAAGGGAGGTGGGAAAGAGGAATTGGGAAGAGGAGATGGGGAGGGATATGTTGGTTGGGATATAAAACTAAGGAAAATAAATAATCTACAAACAAAAAGAATGAAAACAAAATGAGACCTCTCAACTATTTGTACAAAAGCATCCAAGTTTCACATTCATGGACTCTAATTATTTGAAACCACAAACCCAACTCAAATGTGTCCTTTTATGTGTTGTTTTGGTCACAGTTTCTTGTAACAGCAATAGAAAACAGAAGTTGGTACTGCAAAGTTATGTCTTCCTATGGCAGTTGTGACCATGCAGCTTGTTGGAGGAGTGTGGAAGATTTTGGAACTTGGTACTAGAAAAGCAGTTGAGTACTGTAAGCAGGGTTCAATGAGCTATCCTTGTAGGAGTTTGGATGATAATGGGGTGGAAAGCAGTGTGGATGATGGAGGCTCCACTCAAAGAGTTTCAGAGGGAAACAATATTAGCAAATAGACTAGAGTCTTTCTTGTATTGCTCTGGCAAAGAATACGGCTGGCTTTGCAAGTGTCCTAATAATCTACCTGTGGCTAAATTGAAAAGTGAGGAACTAATATGTATGGTAAAAGAGATTACAAGACAGGCTAATGTAGATTCTTGTATGTGGTTTTTAGTAATCATTTTAGACATGTCTATAAGGAAAAAAAGCATATAGAACAGAAAAAAATATATGTACAGTTTGAGGAAAGAAAAATCACCAGGAAATTTAATATTGGAGTCAAGGGTTGTGTTAATATGAAATGACTGAAGTAAATTCTGATATTCAACAGAATAAAGGGGGTAGTGCTCTCAGGGAAACACCCACCCAGTTAGTCTTCTAAGTAAAAAGGAAAGGCCTGAGAAATTACTTGTTCCTGAAAAGTAACAACAAATCAAACTGATATAAATGCCATTCAAGGTTGCCAGAGTTCACCTCAAGTTGATAGGGAAACTTGAAAGTTCCACCCATGTGGCTATGGTTTTAGTCATAAAAGTCCATTAAAAAAAAAGAGGATTTCTGAAATCTTCCTCTGTGTTGATGGAGATACACACTGAGACCAGATATGTGTCAGGGGAGGCTATAATAGAGACCCTATGAGGACACTACCTGAAGCAGTGAACAATGCTAGGGATGTTAAAGTCATGAACAACTGCTGAGGAGAGCTAAATACAAGAAGTGGAACCATCCACAGAAAGAGAAGAATGTTGTAGGCAGAAAACATAAAAACACAGGCCATCAAAGCACTTTCACATCAGACCTGGAACTATAGGATTTGGGTTTTGTCCTGTTTGTTTGGATCTTCCTTAGCTCTAGAGTTTTTGTATTATGTGCCCATCCCTTCTTTTTGGAATGCTATATTCTGTGTTATTTTGCACTGGAATTTAGTAATTTGAGTTTTGATTTTACAGGGTGTTAAAACTGAGATTTCTTTGAGTCTCAGAAGATAGTTTAGACTTTGAACTTCATAGTTTTAATCTTTGTTGAGAGTTTAAAGGGCTACAGGGAATCTTTGATGTTGGAAAACATGCATTTTGCATTATGCTATGGGAACTGGGAGTGGAATGTAGTATTTTGAATAAGAATAGCTCCCATAAGAAAATTTGTGTGAATATTTGATCTCCAGAAGGTGAGACTATTTAGTAAGGGTTGTGAGGTGTGGCTTTCTTCCAAGAGGTGTGTCACTGGAGGTTGAGCTCAAGGGTTTCAAAAGAATCATAACAACATTCCCAGTCTTCCCCCACCCACCCCCACCTACTTGCAGATCAAGATGTAAGCTCTCAAGTGTTCCTGTCAAAGGGCCTGTGTTATGCCATCATAGAGACTAACCCTCTGAAACCATAAGAACAAAGAAAATACTTTACTTTTACTTTAGTTTCCTTGATCATGGTGTCAACAAACAGCAGCAGCAGCAGCAACAACAAAAGTGGTAAAGACCTCCTGGTATTTATATTATAGGCAGTTGCAAGACCCTGATATGGTGCTAGAAACCAATATTAGGTCTTCTGTATGGCCAGTAAACTCTCCTGACTACTGAGAAATCTCTCTTGCCCTGTTATTTGATTTTTAATTTTATTTTATATTAAAATTAATTTTGTAATGATCCTTGGAGTAAGAAACAGTACTATCAAAGGAACTATATAGCACTAGCCTGGTGATACATTTATATCTAGGAAACATTTTCAGACAAACATGTATTAAAATATTATTTATTTGAATAAAACTGTACTGTACTTTTCCTGCTTTGCTTACCACCAAAAAAAAAAAAAAAAAAACCAAACTGTTCTTGAAGATTCCTCCAACGTATCTGGTCTTGAGATATCAATATTAGTAAGTGGAGGCTTCAGGTTGTTGAAACAACTCATCAATGAATAAGCTTTTGCAAGAGTTATAGCAAGAGTTATAAGCGTGCTCTTGTAGTGACTCAAATCACTGTCTTTTAAAATATGAGTCATAAGCTATATGAAGGTATAAAATTCACTGACAGTAGGAAAGTGAAGAAATGATGGTGATGTTCTGCAAATTAAGCTCAACAGTACTGCAAAGATTTATTGTATTTTTCAATTAAACTCTGTACTAAATACAAAAGTTTATATGTTTGTAACACAAATAACCCTGTGCATGGAAATGCTTACAGATTGGATGTTAGAACATATAAGTTTCATACTAATTTAATATGCAAAAAGAATTTAGGCATAAATAGTAAAATATAACATACAGATATACTATGAAGTCAAACTGAACTTTCTTCATAGTTAGAAATACTAGAAATGGTTTGATGCAAATGATATAAGTCAGCTGTGCTGTAATTATACTTTCAGAAAAAAAATCATGCATTAGATAAACCTTTCCCCTCCAGACAAAAGGGCTTTTCAGTACTGGGGGAATAGAACTCATTTGATAAAATGCAAAGTTATATAAATGGTTTTAAGATATCTAAGATTTAAACATAATTGAAGGTAAAATACCCTCCAGCTCATTTTACATATGTTACACAGTATATTTATATTGCTTCAATGGGTAAATTCTTGAACTAAAGATGAGCATTATCAAAATAGTTATGTTTTGTTAACATTTTGATAAATAGAATGAGATCTTTTACTATAACAGGAGATATGATATAAAATGCTAGAAACACATTGGTGTCCAATTATTTGGTAAGATGTTCCTTTCACAATAATCACTAAGGTAGTAATCTGAAAAGCATACTGACATAAATTATCTTTTAGTTCTGTTGATATTAGGTATTGCAACTTCTTTAAATGGAAATAGGTTCATTTTATATGTTATGCCAACACATTGAACTTAAGAGTCATGTCATGTGCAGATCCAACTTCTTTTCTAAGAATTTCTTCAGGCAAAAAGAGGTGATATTAGAATGAGTTTCCCCAAAATAGTTGTGAAAGAAAAGAAAATCAAGAAAAGGAGAAGTAAAGCAATTCTTTATTTTTTTCCAAATATATTAGAGTCAATAATTTTGTGAGCATCAATAAAACTTTACCATATATCATCCAAACCAGGACATATTAGGAATCAAAGAGAGGGGTACTAGTAATTACACGAGTACAACAAGTATAAACTGCAATTTTCCTGGGCATCCTGAAACTTATAATCAACCTAGAAATTGAGATTAAACTGCAAATACATGCAGAAATCATACTGTTCCCACACTTATGCGGAAAAGGTAAACGTGTACTATTCTCTTGAATTAATTTATTATGGCCACACTGGCTCTTTTTGTCATTCAGATCCCAATCCTAGTGTTAACCAACCCCCGAATGTCACCTTTTGTGTACTCATCAACTCACAGCCATTTCTGTTTCTACCCTATTTTCATTCTCTTATTTGAAATGTTGACTAATGGGTAATCTCTCTCTTTTTCAACTGTTCCTCCACACTGTCCTTCTAATACACTGTACATATCTAAATCCCCAGGAAATAAACAAGCAAACAAACAAACAAACAAAAACAACAGAAAAAAATACAATGCCTAAGACAAAGAAGGCATGCAACAATTTTTTGTTAAATGAATAAATCCAGAGAGTTTGTTTTTGGTTCTTCTTCATAAAACCAAAAACAAATTAAAATGACTCTCCAAAGAATATTATGGCTCTGTATAGTTTTAAGGTGTTGGACTAAATGATCTATGCAGCTTCCTCCACTGCTAAATACATACCCGCTGGTCCCCTTCACTTTCTGCTAATATTTTGTCACCTTCATCTGGCAAATAAGAGCATTTAGTGATCAAGGGGTAGGGCAACTTCTCTATTCACAGTGGATGAATGCTAGGATTGACCATTTTTCCAGTATTCATTCCCTGGTATATGTTTGCACCTACGGAATTTGGTTGATACAGAGGTAGCCAGAAGATATAGTGGATGATACACTGTTGATGTAATAATTTGGCTTTAATAAAATCATCGCAGGATCACTAAACAGAAAGGAATGCTGTGATGCTGTGTGCTCAGACCATCCTTTGGTGACTTATAGATTAATGAGAAGTGAGTTACTTCTGGGTCAGTCTGGAATGCAAATCCCAAAGAAACACCCCCCAAAATTATATAATGTTATTATGCCAAGAAGTACTTCTGCATATTCAAAACAAAACCAAACAAAACAAAAACCTCCTTTCACCCTATACCCTGTGTTAAAAGTATACTACTGATCAAGTTTGATTCCAGGCAGATATTGGAGGATTGAAAAACAGGAGTACTAAGCTTATTTATTAAATTTTGGGAAGCCAGGGATCCAAGGCATCAATAAAAAAATTCTTCAACATCAATACAAAACCAAAATATCCTGAGTATACAAACATTCTCAATTCATTTGATTTTAATTTCTCTCAGATCTGTGCTAAATTATGACTGACATGCCTGGGACTATAGTCCCCAGATAAGGGAAAAGTTGATCCTCTCACAACAATTGCCAAAGACAAGAGAACACCATAAAAGTTCTCTGTTAGACATACACATTTAAGCATGAATATTTCATCTGCTTCATTGTGCTGTCATATCTTGAAAGATCTATCAGGTTTTTGTTTTTGTTTTGTTTTTTTTTAATGGATGATAAAAGTTTGAGAAAAAGAAGAAAATATTTTCAATCAACTCTTTTTGAAACAGGGATCATTACCCTGTAAATTTCACACAAACTCAAATATTCAAATATAACCTTGCTACTGACTATTGCAATGATTCAGCATTTGTTCAGAGCTCATATTTTTATTAGACTGTGTACAAATCCAACTTAAAGATATAGTCTAGGAAAAGACTAATTGATGAATTAATAGACTTTTATTTACCCAACAACAGTTCTAGTGACTTCTAAAAATCAGAAGAAAAGTTCAATGTTGTGTACCAGTTACTGGCACACCCTAAAATGTACAAATTAAATACATAATAAGGATGTCTCTGCGGTACCATGAATACCACAGACTTCTGAAAAATCTTTCTTGATAAAGTACAGTTGAAAGATTCCATGACCTTAACAGCAGAAAACATTAAATCAGATTTTTAAATAACAAATAATTTAAGGCTAAAATATTTGGTTTTCATAATCAATGCCAGCAGCCTTCCTAGTCTAATAAAGTAAACATGCACAAGAAATACAAATTTGAACAAAACATCACAATTTTTATTAGATATATATGTTTATATGGGTATGTTATGTATGTGTGTATGTGCATGTGTGTGTTCAATTGTGTGTATGTATATATATGTAATTTTAGTGCCCTGAAAGCTATCCACTGATGTTTGGCTTAAACATATATTAGAAATTATGGGGAGAATATCTCCACTTCAAATATATATTTATATATCTTTTTTCCATAATATTCAATATAAATATGCCATATATAAATCATGCCATAAAACTAAATGCAAAATTTGCACATTATTGCATGCTTGATGTGATAATACATGCCCACTAATAACTTTCTTATGATGGCCTCCCTTCATAACTCATGATCTGCAATGTAACAACACTGGGATGAAGAGTTCTCAAATGTACTTTCTGGACTGGATAGACCTCTCAATTTTCCTAGGGAGGATTATCTTGTAAGCCAAATCTTGGACTAATACTAAATCAAAACATTAAATAATGCCTAAAGAGATGTTTGCTATGTGAAGCGGTCAGAGTTCATTTTTCTTAGTTTGGCTGGAAGATTCCCTTCCATCCTGGCAGGTCCTCCAGCCATTTTTTGAAGCTTTGGTGGCAAATCTGCCACAGACTGGCTCATGGGGTCAGATAACATCTTGGTGGTTTTAGAGACCAGTTTTTCCTCAGAGTTGCCAGGAACTGAACTTATTCGTTGAAGTTTCATGGGCAAATCACCCAAACTATAGGCTTTTTCTGAAGTTGTAGAACTCATCCTCAGGAGTTTTTTGGGAAAGTCTTCTCTCCCAGTAATTTTCTGCAGCTTTGATGGAAGTTTTGTGCTAATGTCATCTAGTCCATCTAAGCACTCCACTGAATTATGTCTTTCTTTGCTGTTGGTTATGGCTGGTGCTATTAAAGGCGAGGACATAAGAAGCATTTCTTCCTGCTCTTTAACACTGTACGGAGGGGTGGGGACTTCAAATGTTGCATGGAACTGGGAGTAATCAACTTTAAAGAAACCTTCTTCTAAAGAAATTACAGGAAAAAAACGATGACCCCAAAGAACTTCATCCTCAGTGTATGATGTCCGAGCTTGACAAGTCATCCCTGCAAGAACAAAGAAATACTTTGATTAATTATGCAAAGGAGAAGCAGAAGAAAAAACATGAATCCATTCCCTCACAGATTCATATAAGTAAAACACAAAGTATAAGAATTTAGAAGTTTTACTCTTTGTTAAAGCTGTACTTCATAAGCTTTTGTCCCACAGAAACACATAAGGTCCTGGAAATGCTCTGATTCACATCATTCAGTCTCAAATATCCATAGAATAACTTTAGAACACCTATCTTTTGGAGGATCTTGAATGGGAAATGATATGATCATGTTCTTATGTTCATCATTTAAGAAGCAATGTAATATGTCAAATATATCTGGCTTTTGATGCAACCTGTACCACAGTTTAAAGGTATAAAAGTTAGAAACTCAAAATCATTTCCTGTAATGTAAAATATGGACACACCACTAATTTCATGCTGTGAGAAATAAATAAAAGTCAAAATATAAACATAAGAAATCATGCAGTTTTTACATGTACTTGACTCTTAGTAAGTAAGTTAATTTTTGTTTTTTACTCTTCAGTTAGTGACAACAAGCAAGGTGGAGACAGGAACCCCAAAGATCTCTCCCCAAAGTACTTGTTAAATTAAGAAAACCTGAAATTTCTATGATGGATAACAGCAAGTTATTGTAGTGATTCTACCTTTTTAGATCTATAATATAAGGATAATCTTTTGTAAACATTTTTATGGTAAAATAGCTACTCTGGTTATTATAATGTATCAACTTATTTAAATTCTACAAAATTCTGGAAGTCATGCTGGATATCAGATGTAAAATTGTACTACTTTTATATTACATTGTTTAATACATTGTTTAAGTATAATGTATCTTATGGTACTGTGACATAACAATTTTCTTATCTTCAATATAATTTATTTACATTAAAATATCTAATCAATCAACATCTGAATATCCACCTTTTGAAAATGAAGCAAAAACTTAAAATACTACATCATATCTCAGCTTTATACAAATCACACTATGATTTTCTGTGAGAAGTAAAATATTTGATTCCTTGTACTTTCATTACCAAACTTCTCCAACTGGCTATTAAAATTTAGAGTCATAGAACTAATGATTCTCCCTTAAGAACTAAGTGATTTCTAATGAACAATGACCATCTTCCTTTCAGGTAATTTCTATTGTTTTAAAACACAGCAGAGAATGAATGAAGGGATATTATCTTCTTCAGCTACCTGAAAAACAATCATACAAAATACTCTCAGAGAATTAGGATGAAAAACTGTCATTGGAAAAGCCACATTGAAGAAAAGATAAATCTTCCATTGATTCCCTCCAAAAACTTACAAAAATGAGTATTATCAGTTATATATTATAAGGTACTTCACAGTCATCATTACATGCAGCCTTTTATAAGGAATTAAAACTTTGTAATACAGAAAATAAATATCCATGTCATGGTAGGCACTATGTTACATGATATGGATCTTATTATTATCCTCTGTACAGTCCTGTTAAGGAGATGGGTTCTGTCAATTAGAAGGATAGGTAACCCAGGGCTCAGAGGTATTAAACATTTTTTGAACTTACAGTGAAACCAATTTAATGAGGTGCAGAGAAAAATGTCAGCATAATTTTACTATCTTTCCTCTCATGCTCTCTCTCTCTTTCATTCTCTCTCTTTTTCTCCCCATCCCTTCCTCTCTCCCACTCTTTCCTTCTCTAACTCAATCATCACTGTAACACTGAAATGAATTATACATGCCTGACAGTCACAAAATCACTATTTATAATAAATGCTATGCCAGGAACATTCCCCTATATAGTCATATGTGATGGTAATTAAATTTAGTTTAAATTAAACTTTAAAAAGTTACTTCTGAATTTTAACACATTAACAGAAAATTTTATATTCTAAACATAATTATAATCCACCACTAAATATTTTTAAATAAAAAAAAGAACTCTACTGTTATAGTCATTTACTTTTATTTGTTATTTGAAGATAAACAACCCAGAAGAAATAAATATTCTATATACTATATTACACAGTAAATAATATTACCATGCTCTTTGTCTCCTCAAGTGAAGCCACTTTGGATGGAATTACAAAATCTTTCTGTATGAGTAAATGAAACAAAACTATCATTTATGTATTTTATAGTTAACTGTTTAATAGTTCCCCTATAACCTTATTTTAATTTAAGACAAATCAACTTCCTTACTCCATTTTTACCACAATCATGGTTCAGTACAATGTTATATCAAGGCACATACTCAGGTTGCAATTGTTCTGAAACTGTTGCATCCTTGTAGGTTTGCCCTAAGATTTCTGTATACACCATTATTCATTAAGAAGTCTCAAAGTAATTGCAGCTATGAGCTTTGTGCAATTATTTCCAACTGTCAGAAT
The DNA here is from genome assembly GCF_943737965.1 of Phodopus roborovskii. Lineage (NCBI taxonomy): Eukaryota > Metazoa > Chordata > Mammalia > Rodentia > Cricetidae > Phodopus > Phodopus roborovskii. Next base: position 48,182,798 of record NW_026126418.1, read on the forward strand.
AAACACTGAAACATATGACTATTGTAGAATATCATTTTTGATTGCTTGATTATCTATCTTTTGTTGTGGGCATCTTAATAAAAATAGTCACCATTGTGGTGATCTTTTTGACCCCTTACGTTCACTGTCTTCTTCATCTCCACAGCAACTCTTGCACTAAGTTATGTGGTTATACCATTTTTAAGCATTTTTAAGCCCACTGTTTGTGACTTCTGTAAGCCCTCTCTCTGCTAGTAGAAACAATGGATAGTAACTGAGTTAGTGACTGTCTGACAGTTTAATTAAGGACTTGTAATAATATTAAGCTTTGCAATTTTCACCTCAAAAGCTCCCAGACCTATTATTCCAGTAAACATCAAATTAGGTTGAATACATGACCTTGATCTAGGGTTTAAAAACGATTGGCAATAGTAAATGCCAAAGAGGTTATCTGCATTGCATTTACCATTCTAAATTTATAACACTTCTAGAATAAAACACATTAAACAAAGCATATACTCTTTTAATCTGTGAGTCAATGCATGAAACAAATCTCTCTCTCTCTCTCTCTCTCTCTCTCTCTCTCTCTCTCTCTCTCTCTCTCTCTCTCTCTCTCGCTTTCCACAAAATGTTTTTTGTCCAAAGATGCAGGAGTCCCAGCTATTTCCAGCAGCAGCATCTGCTGCTTTGCCAGTTTCCACAGGGATGAGTGCTTGTTGATTTTCACCACATTTGTTCCAGTCTGGAATCTGGTTAACGCTTGCAAACAGTCATCCTGCCAGCTGAGAGGTACAATCACATAGTGCCCTTTAAATGATGGTGCTCACATGCAACTACTTTAATTCAGGTGGTATCATTGGTCTTGAATGTAACCATAGTTTAAATAGTTTTAAAAATAAAAAGTAGTGAAACAATTGAGCATTTTAAAAGGAAGGATTCTATAATGCATGGATATTCTTAGAAAACTTAATTATATCTACTTTAAAGCTTCTCAATTAGAGTTTTCATTTTATTTTTTGGGATACCAATTTGGAACAGACTTTTCAAAAAGTAGTTTCTCAATTACATCTTGGTTCATTGTCTAAGGCAAGGAATAAAGAATTGTAGGTATTTTTCTGTTATCCAATGTATAAAACTTCTTCATCATTATCCATATTTCATACCTGAATTAGCAATATCCCAAGGTAAGACTACATTTTAAAACTATGATGTGTGGACATGGATGTTCTATAAGTGTTATTACAGCCAATAAATGAATGGAAGGATCAGGAAAAGAGAAGGTGCTGAACAAGATTTTTTTTGTGTGTGTCACTAATATGAAGTTATAATAGATTTATTCATTCAATTGCTGGAAGTTTTTTTAATGAAAACCAAGTGTTCACATTAAGTCTCTACGATCATTAGACACAAAATATGGAGTAAAATCTAAAAGAAGGGAATATGAATGATTTAACTTAAAAGTTTTTAAGAGAAAAAAAATGACAAAACAAAATTAATCAAATGGTCAAAATAAAATAAATAAAACAAACCAAACAAAATAAAAACATGAAGTTCATTTTGTGGGCTAGTTACAAGGTACTGCCATAGTGCATGGTGGATATACTCAGTTACACTCCATTGCAGAGAAAATGATTTCCTCTTTGTCAGCAAATATCAATTTCAAATAGTTTCTTGGACAGTGGTAGGACCCCATGGTCTCTGTGTTTTGAGAGATCTAGAGAAGTGGTTAATGGAGGCAGAACAAAAGAACATGAAGTTAATGGGTACAAAGTTTGGGGGTTCACAGAAAAGATGAGAGGGGAAATGCAAAATCTATCGAATGAGAAAATTCTAATTAAAAATGTAAATAATTTAATTCTTTATAGGTTGGCAAAAGTAATTGTGAATATCAAATAGCTTTAAAATTAATTTTCTATATTATCAGTCTATCAAACTTTTCCATTTAGACAGTATCACAAAGTTTCAGGAGCACATCACATAAAAATGATCATTATACAAGAAGGAGTACAGTCGTTAAATCACCGAACACTACACACATCTTTCAACTTCTGCATAAAACCATGAGAGATTCCTGTTGTCTATAATTTATAAAATTAGGAGCAACATAGAAGGCTTTAGGAAAATGTGATAGCTAGTTAATTGTACAAATGGTAAGCTCCTCCTCTTCAGCTCTTTAAACCTGTTGCCCTTTTTCTATGAAGCCAAACCTTATGATAGACTGAGATGCTTGAGGTACTGTCACTCCTTTCCCAAATTCTGGAGGTAAGACTATGTTAGAGGTAGATCACATAAATATGGTGGGTCTGGACCTGAACTGAAGAAACTGGTCTAGAAAACCATATTTTGAACTCCTTGTTACACTGGCTGTCTCTCAAGTTGTACCATGTAGCTAGAAAATGGAATAAAAGATAGTATTTGAGCATTAGATATGCAGCCATTGAAAACTCAACTTCACATGCTAATTTCTGTGGATGGAGTACTAGTTCTGTAAATTAGTGGTTAGGAACAACCAAGTTGATATTGTAAGTACAAAAATGAAACATGAGGAGAGTGATCATGGAGGTAAACACAAAAGTAGACTTGTACAGATGCAGGAAGTAATGACTCATCCCAAACTTGGTGACCACATTCCAGCACTAGTACCTAGGATGCATAACTTTTGGAAGCTACCCACCTTTGTTTTGTTGAATCACAGTTTTTCTAATCTTTAAAAACTAGAATATTATTGGTTCTTACACCTTGCAGCCCTCATGAGGATCTTATGAGGTATTGTCTTTAAATTTTAAAATGTTTGCACAAGTGTTAGATATTTATTTACTGTAGCCATTAATTGAATGACATATGGAAAATATATGATAAACCAAAAATACAACTGCATTTTTAACAGTTAAAAAATATTGAATCATCATTTAGACACAGTAAAAGTTCTTAACTTATGTTCCTCTGGCTATTGTTCAAATGATCATTATTTTTAGAAAAATAACAGTGACAATATTAATCACACATAGCATACTTAACAACACCCAGGGATTGTGCTGTACAGCTGAATATTTTTGTATACTGTCACATTGGCACTCTTCAGGGAAAGTACCAGATTTCCTAAAACATCAGAAGCAGAAAAAACCTTAAAGAAGTAAGTCTAGAGGCCAAACTGGGCCACAAAATCACTTACAACTTATTTACTGTCTCATGTAATCTTTGGTCAAAGAACTGAAATATGAACACAGTTAAATCTAATGTACATATGAGAGCATATGTGTGTAGTGGGCAGGCAGACAGTAGTTTATTGACTAGCTAAATCATTCTAGTTAATCATTCTATGTGCAATTACGAAAAGCAAAGGCAAAACCACTTTTATACATGGCTGCAATGCTATGAACTTTGATTTTATAGGATAAAGTTGATACTCTAGTATCTAAGAAGTGGGTTACATCAACCCTAGAGGGCAGCAGAATAATCATGTGTTCCCATGTCAGACCCTTGTAAAATCAAACAGTGGATCTTAGATCAATTACTAATTAATATAAAATGTGGAAGAGGAAAAAGCTAGTAAGCTCTTGGATTCTTCAGCTTTATTATTTGTTAAACTGCAGCCTCCCTCAAAAGGATGTTGTGAGGATTAAATAAATTAAAAATGTACATAAATTGCTTACAGGATACACAGGGATCAACAGTGTCTCCAAAAGAAGTCTATATTAAACCAAGTTCATTTTAACATTCATACAAATATACAAAGCTGAAAAATTTAACCAAAAGCATTGTTTTTTTTCTTTCTTTCTCAAGTCCTTATTGTCTATCTTCTCTTTAAATTCACAGTTATTTTAACTGTATCAGCTGATACAGTGCATGCTGTATATCACAAGTAACTTCCCAGTCTATACTGAGTATTTCTTTGAAGATTATTGAATAAAGTCTATTACTGTTTCTTCCCTAAAGAGCTTTGAGAATTTCCCCATACCCCTTAGATAGCAACTGTTGGGCTCGTTCAGCATTCCCTTCTTGTTTTCTATTTCACTGCTTTAAGCTGAACCTAAATTTAAACTATAAACTTTCCAATGAATCTCATGATATTTTAACTGTTCTTTACAAAGAAAAAAGACACTGTGTATTCTGATGCTCAGTAACACTGAAGTTATTGGCATCAGGCTCTCTTGGGATACATGCTGCAAGGCCATTAAGTGCACATTATAGTTTCCAGAAAGTGCAGTGTTTAAATAGATGGAATCCCTTTAAAGCCCAACATAGTCTGCCAAAGCGGACTGTTAGAGAGGAGTTGCAGCATGCATTCAACTTTATACTAGGCTATAGTCTATATAGGCACATGGTCTTCCAATGTGTAGTTAGGTATTGGTTTGCTAGTTTTGTGCAAATAAGGTCAGAGATTTGTTTTTAATTAAAGCGGGAAAACCCAATTATGTTTGTAACGGAATCAAATTTGTAAATAATTTGGCAACAAATTTTTAAAATACACTTTATAATTCTAGGATCTTAGAATAAAAGGAAAAAAGATAAAAATATTTTTAACAATAACCAACAGAATGGGTGTTTAGGTTCCAGTCTATTGATGTTCAAGTCTATTGAAAAGCATGCAATGTGCAGGTAGTGTGGGCTGAATACTACAGAGTACAGGGTAATGCTAAAACAAAGAACAGAAACGTAGGCTACAAATCAGAGGTTGCTCCTATAAGACCACTGATGTGTTACTTAAATCACATGAAACTTAGCTGCTATAAAATTTGGATAGTAGTAAGGCTAATAATATCTAATCATCGAGCTGTTTGCTACATAAATATGTACATATGTATAAATAACAAATTTATGGGTCTACATCATAGCCATTAAATATTAAAGGGTGGGTAATAGGAAGAAATTATTCATCACATTGTTATTGCATTTCTTTCTAACCTAAAGGTCAATTTAGACATAATTAATATATTTTTAATACTCATCTCATTTTTAAAAATAAATTCAAAGCAACTGAAGAGACTTGTATTCTTGTTATTCTTAGGAGACCTGGGTTATACCATGGTGCCTGCATGACAGTGGGGTCTGACAAGCACACATTACCATGCTTACTAACAGCAAATCAAGCTCCCTTATATACCCACCTCTCCAAGAAGGAATGTAAATTAACCATAGCAGAACTCCTTCTACTCACTACAATTGATTTACCAGAGACAGTGATAAGGAAACATCTTCAGCTCCCTACTAGGGAATCACTGCAAAATAATAAATTTAGTTTCATCTGATTATCATTCCCTAAATTTAACAATGGATATGCTCCCTTGTAAGTCTATCTATTTAGGGATGTTTCCTTGAAGTATCTATTAAAACATACTACCATATTTCTTTCCCTAACAAGACAATATTTAGTTTCCAAAATATTTACATTGTGTAGCAATGGCATAATCAAGTCACTACAGCACAATGGCCTGTAGAAGACTGATAAAAGAATATGTTATTTTACAAAGGAAAAGATTGTGTAACTCAAAACACACACACACAAACACACACACACACACACACACACAGAGGTTGTCTTTTAGGTGACATTAGCAAGTAATTAACTGGACAAATATATTCCTGTCAAAAATCTGGTGAAGGACTTTAAAAATATCTCCTGAAGCAAAAAGATAGATCAAAATTTTCCAAAGATTACATACAAGTTAATATAATTAAAATTTTAAATTAATACTTATCTTTAAAACTATTCCCCAGTGTCATACCTAACAACACAAAACTCAAACTCATACAGACTAAGAAGCATAATGTATCAAATATATCTTCCAGATAGTCTGAAATACCTTTATAAGATAAATACCTTCACAAAAATATTACTAACACTTAGTAAAAAAAAAAAAAAAAAAAAAAAAGAACCATGTGCCATATCAAAATCAGTCTGTGTATATGATTATGTAATTCTTCAATGCCTGTGAAGAAATATTACTTTCCTCATATCAATTATGAAGAGAATAAAACACACACACAAATAGACACCTGAGTCTTCATTTTTCTGTGAGTAGAAAATATTAGCTTCTCTTCATACATGCTAATTTGAAAGGCTTGAAGAAACCTTCAAAAACAGGCCTCAGCTATGTTATCTACTTAGTTTCCTATTATGAACCAGAAGTCAGATGCTCCATTCCCCAGAAGAAAGGAAGTAAGAATGAAAATAGAAGTGATTTCTATCTACTTATTGATAGCTTATTTTAATACTACTAAAAGTCACTAGAGAAACTTCAGGAGACAACTATTAATGGAATAAACATTTGTGACATTTCAATCTATTAATATCAACACATTGAAAATAAACTAAACTGTTGCTCATATGAATTCAAAAATTGACCCATGAACATCTACAAAAAAGCTCCTCATACCTGCTAGTGAGAAAAGCAAACAAAATATGAACATGATAAGTAATACATGTCACATTAGATGATGTCATATTTTCCCTACATGAATGTAAAATCATACACAGTAGATATAGATGGAAGACGGTTATTAGAAAGAGATAGTTTTCCTGGAATTAGATAGTATGCTATATTGTAATTAAACAAATATGACATTTTGCAAACACTTTAACATTTGTCTTATATAAAACCTATTTAGTAAAATTCCTGTCCATCATATCACTAAATTAGTCACCTCATACAGTACAGCACATCTATTTCTACCTGACAGTTTAAAACTTGTTTTCTCCTAGTTCCTGATTCTTCCTTTTTATAGAGACTGACACATCTTTTACAGTCACCAACTGTAGCTACTTTTTAACATCTCCTTTGGCAGGAATTCAACTGCACTTTGTTTGCTTGCAGGCTCAGAACAGAGCTGAATAAACATTTGCAATTCAGCAGTTGTTCTAGTTCCATGCTTTGCAGTAAAAGGTCAGGGGATTTTTATTCTAATTTTGCTGTTAATGCTATTTTTAGAAGCCATGTGAAAAATAATTTCCCTATAATTTTAAGAGAACAGTTTCAAGGGGATATGTTTTTTTTTCTCTAAGTGTGAAAATAGCACATCACACTAATAATCACAAATACATGTTCTTTTAACAGATGTATTTTAAAATAAAATGAGTGATAAATTGTAGCATGTATGTACAAGTCATATGAATTAATTTTATTTGGGAGCAACACAGAGTCGAGAGACTGTCAAACTATTGTTTTCCAAACTAGTTGGTTTCTCATCTACTTCAATATTTCTTTAATTTGGCTCAACTTTGTGAAAAATGGATTGATTTTTATACATCCCAAGATAAAGAAATTCTAAGACAAATAGTATATGAAATATGAGACACAGTGACTTCCTTAAAGTTGGCATTATCAGAAAAAAAATGATAAGAAAACTCTGTATGTCTATTCAAAAGATAACAAACCCCAAAAGTAGCTTAGACCTTCTCCCAAATGGTCAAGTGAAAAATGGTATTTATCTTTCTAGAGGTAAAACTCCTTTAATGGCTAGCTAAAATTCAGAGAAACTTTACCATATGCATCTTGGAAACACATTTTGTCAGTAACATTAAATCACAAAAATGTTTAATATATTAAAATCCTTAATAGTCAGAGCCTAGTGAATATTGCAAACCAAATAGTACTTAACTGTCTAACTGTGAGAGAGATAGAAGATGAAAGAGATGGAAGGTCTGAAGAATTAGTCAATCTGGAATATTCCAAATCAAGTGCTCTGGCCTGCTATCCACTTAGGACTTACTATGTAGACATGGTAATTCATTAAGAAAAGATTTTTTTGTAGCACTTATAAACACAATCTGTTTTCAAATTTTTCATATCACTAAGAATTTGAAACTACATTTTCATAAATTCTGTAAATTGGAAGACCATTTCTAGTTTTTTTTTTCTAAATTTTTAATTTGGCATATAATAACATTTTCATTGGAGTCTGGAATTGGTAGGAGATTGATGACAACATTAAATGCCATCCTAGAGCCTTCATCCAGTAACTGATGGAAACAGAGAAAGAAATTCACAGATAAACACTGAACTTAACTCCTGGAATCTAGTTGTAGAGAGGGAGGAGGGATGAGCAAAAGGGTCATGCTGGGAGAACCCACAGAAATAGGCAATCTGACCAAGGGGGAGCTCACGGACCCCAGGCTGACAGATGGAAACCATCATAAGACTGAAACAGGCCCCCTGAATGTGGGTATCAGTTGGAGACTTGGGCAATATATGGGGCCTAAGACAGTGAAACCAGTATTTATCCCTAGTACACAAATGGAGCTCCTTTCCTATGAAGAGATACTCTCTCAGCCTAGACACACGGGGGATGGTCTAAGTCCCGCCCCAAATGATGTGACAGACTTTGATGATCCCCCAAGGGAGGCATCATCCTACCAGAGGCATGAATGGAGGGGGAAATGGGATTGGTATGTAAAATAGGATTGTTTTTAATTTAAATAAAAGTGCATTAAAATTAAACCAAAAAGCTATAAAGCCAAAACAAAATAATAATTTCCGATGGTGATATTTTTAAATATTTATCCCAAATTAATGTTGTGGATACCATTGTGAGCTTTTCCTATGTCATCCCAATTATACTTCTCCTATAAACTATTGTTCCACTGCACACTGTTCTTTGCCTGGTATCATGTTCTCCTCTCACAATCAAGTTCTCAGAATCGACCAGTAAGATGTAGGAATTCATAGTGTCCTAAAAAGTCATCAAGATCGGTAGTCTTCTCTTTCAAGATGTAGTCATTGAATACTGGAGGTTACTGAAATTATTGAAATGTTAATATCTATAGTGAGGAACTAAAGTTGACTTACACAATGCTACCTCTCTTGTAAAAGCTTTGCGTTTCCCATTTCCTTTGAGTGTTGCAAAAGGTCTATCAGGGAAATATCTGTTGTTGCATACATGAAAGAAACTGTACTTATCAACTGGAAGCCAGTCTTACTGCATGCAGAAGGAACAATAGGTTGTTTTGTCAAAAGTTTCAAAACAGTATCAGAGGGTTTGTCAGAGATTACTTAGATTGCTGTGTAGAAAAAAAAATATCTGATAAGCTTAAGTGGGAAACTGGACTGAAAGACAAGGGTCAAACACACAGCTGTCAGTAGAGAAGAAATTGGTATTGATGACAACAACTTCATATTAACTGATAACTGTTTGGGTTTGGTAAAGAAGGCTGTCTAGCAAAAGTTTGTGCTGTTTAAATGATGAAGATGGATATGTTCTTGAATGTTACTGGAGAATTTCCTAAGAACATAAAGATAAAATAATAGCTGAAAGCATACATTTTATTTCCTGAACTTTATTCTCCAAAGCAAGTTGACCACCGTGTAACAACCTTGACAACAACCACAGTCATCCATAGCGAGAAAAAAAATTACTCTTTCCTGATCGAAACCCATGCCTTGAAAATAAAAGCAACTACTGTCTATGCATTCTGCTTAGATCAGAGGAAATGTTATGATCAAAGTGTCACCTCGTGCCTCAAGTTTCCATATCAGGCATTAATTTTATTAATTATAGCCTCTTTGTTTTACTCTGGATCTGCTGACAGAACACTGGCTGGGTCTCAGCCAACTAATCAAATCAAATACATTGAGTTTGAAATACAGGCCTTGCATCTTAATGCCACTGTTTCCCAAGACTCTTTTCAGAGTACCAACAATCTTATTGTGGCTTAGTGATGCAAAAGTACAATTTAAATGAAAGCCATTATGTTTCCCATAATATAGGGACTGTTAATATATGGGCATATTCACAGATGCTTTTTCAAGATTATGAGCACAAATCTGGGAAACTGTGTTCTTTGTAAATAAATTTACTTTTTGGGCATGACAATTAAACAATCTAGACTGATTACAGTTGAAGAAGTCTCAGGATTCACATACAAACATTCTATCATATTATAGACAGGGAACCTGGAGTAAAGAATTTACCATCTCCACAGATGCCAGCCACATTTATTTTCTCCCTTTTAAACACAAATTGATAATACCAACAGGTGTGATAAAGCAGGAAGATGGGCCCTTGATGAGACTAAATGGACATTGTCTGATCTCTGTTCCAAAATGAAGAGCACATTAATATCAAAATGAAACAGATTAATTTATTTCTCTGAACCGGTTGAGAACATTCTGAGTTACCTCTTATTTTAATTAACAGCTTGTTTGCTATTAGAATAGTTAATGGAAACAGCCATCTGTCTCATTCTCTGCTGTTATTTAAAAATAATATTTGGGCTCTAGACATTGGCGTACCTATTTTGAGGTCACATCACATCCTCTACAGAAAAAATCAACATGGTAAAATATGTAAAATGTAATGGTCACTACTGATTTAAAGATTTTTTTTTCATTTTTTACTCCAAAGCAAACCCTTACATAAAATAAAAATGCCACTCCACAGAATGTGAAAAGATCTTCACCAATCCCACATCTGACAGAGGGCAGGTCTCCAAAATACAAAGAACTCAAGAAGATTGTCACCAAAACACCAAATAATCCAATTAAAAAGTGGGGTACCGAACTAAATGGAGACTTCTCAATAGATGAATCTAAAATTACTAAAAGACACTTAAAGTACTCAGCATTCTTTGCTATCAGGAAATGCAAATCAAAATACTCAGATAACATCTTATTCCTGTCAGAATAGCTAAAATCAAAAACACCAGTGACAGTTTATGATGGAGAGGATATGAGAAAGAGGAACACCTCTCCACTGCTTGTGGGAGTGCAAACTTGTGCAGCCACTTTGGAAATCAGCATGGTGGTTCTTCAGGAAAATGGGAATAAGTCTACCATAAGATCCAGCAATTCCACTCTTAGGCATATTCCAGAAGATGCACATTCATGCAACAAAGACATCTGTTCGATTATGTTCATAGAAGCATTATTTGTAATAGCTGGAAACGGAAACAACGTAGATGTCCCTCAGCTATATATTGGATGAAGAAAACGTGGTACATGTGCACAATGAGTACTACTCAGTGGAAAAAAAACAATAACAAAACAACAACAAAAAAAACAAACAAACAAAAAAAAAGGCAAACAAACAAAACCCAATGGAATCTTGAAATTCGCAGGCAAATGGATGAACTAGAAGAAACCATCCTGAGCGAGGTAACCCAGTCACAAAAAGACAAACATGGTATGTACTCACTCATTTATTGATTTTTAGACAAAGAGCAAAGGATCACCAGCCTACAACCCCTACCACCAGAGAAGCTAGGACACAAGGGAGACCCTAACATATACATGGTCTCTCAAAAGGGGAAAGGGACAAAATCTCCTGAGCAAATTAAGTGGGGCGGGGGCAGGTAGGGATGTGGGAATTAGGAGAAAGAGGAGAGGAAAGAAGAAAGGAGAGGAGAACATGAGGGTGTAGGAAGATTTAGTCAGGGAAAGAATAGAGGAGAACATTAAAAGAGATACCATAATAGAGGGAACTATTATAGGTTTAAAGAGATATCTGGTACTAGGGAAATGTACAGGGACCTATAAGACTGACCCCAAACAACAGTCTAAGAATTGGGAATAGTCTTCCTTAAACGCTCTTCCTCAATAAAGAGATTGATGTCTACCTTATATGCGTTCCTAGAAGTTTCACCCTATAGCTGATGGAAGCAGAAGTAGACACCTACAACTAAACACTGAGCCAAATTCCTGGAATCCAGTTGCAGAGAGGGAGAAGTGGTGAGCAGAGTGGTCAAGAACAGGATGAAGAAACCCACAGAGATAGCTGACCTGAACAAGGGGGAGCTCATGGACCTCAGACTGATAGCTGGGAAATCAGCATAAGACATATTCAGACCCCTTGAACATGGGTCTCAGTTGGGAAGCCTAGAGACACAGGGGAGGGCCTAGGCCCTATGCCAAATGACTTGACATACTTTTATAATCCCTCATGAAAAGACTCACCCTCCATGATGTCTATATGAGAGATGAGATAAGGGTGTGTGTGGGGGACATGGAAGATGTGAGGGAGAGGGAACTGGGATCAATATGTAAAATAAGAAAAAAATATCAAATAAAAAAAGAAGATAAAAACATAAACTGAAAAATAAGGTTTAAAATTTAATACATAGCTAACACACTTTGATATAGTTACTTAAGCATTTTTTTATTTCTTTGCTTGAAAACCTAAGTGTTCCCCGTATATATTTACCATTGCAGATGAAAATGATGGATTTTGAAGGATTGTGTGTATCACAGGCATGAAATAAGAGAGAATAAGTGGCCAATCTAAAAGCACATTCTAAAAGCAGAGCTTGGAGGGGAGGCAATAAATGCTTCTTAGGCTGGTGCTGTTCTCACTGTCTTACACATATTTTTTTCATTATTCGAATACTAGAATCACTGAAGACATTGAAGAATAAAAGTTTTTCTATTTACTTTTTCTTTTTTCGTTTTTTCTTTTTTTTTTATAGTGAACCCCATGCCTAAAGCATATATTCACATTACAGAATGTCTGTTAAGACCAACAGATTAAGATATGTTAGTCAATATCTTTCTAAACACAAAAAAGTTCAAGTAGAGGGGTTTGAATGACAAGGATACATTGTGGACATTCATAAATAAGCCTATAAGCCAATCCAAAATTATCCTAACCTACTTTTTGTGTCTCTTGAGCACTAGGTAGTCCACTAGCTGACAATGTCTAAATATTTAGAGATTGTGAGTTGTTTTGGAAGCAAGTCATCTCTGCAAAGGGTGACTGGCTTTGCCATACTTGGCAAGTGGAAATAGTCTCCTAATTATGAGAAAGCCTGCTTAGCAGAACATCTGTGAAACTGATTCAGGGAAAACAGCACTCTACAGAGGTCCTGGGGGAAGTTTCTGAGTTGAGCACTAAGCAAAAGAAGGATGATAGACTTTTTAACATAAACCGCCAAAGGAATGAGGAACCCCTTCAATGTGCCTTTGATTGAAGCAGAGAATAAAAACAAACCAATAAACAACACTATTGGAAAGTACAATTTTTCTAACTATGATGAAGCATCTGCATTCCAAGAATTTTCTCAGTCTGTCAAAGGGAATATAAATTAGTTTAAAAATATGCTTATGTTAGGGTATCAGTATAAAAAAGTGAATGGAAAATATAGGGAGATGTATTAAGATATGTGTTTAACCTAGAGGTACTTGTTTTGAGTTGTCAAGAAACCTCATCTTGAAAAATAGAATATACCAATAGGAAAGGAAAGAAGGGAACCTAGACCAATCAGCTGAATCAGCACATAAAGGAAAAGAAAAGAAACAGCAAATTTGTCCTTTGGAACAGATGGAGATCATTACAGATATTCCCAACTTATTAACGTTTGCAACACAACTCCAACACCTTAGCTCAGGGATAATTGTGGGAGAGGGAACAGAAATATTGTAAGAATCCACGAAATAGGGAGCTTGCTGTGAAATTATGTCTGCTAAAAAGATCAGAAGCTATATCCATGAGTCTTACCCAAACAAGTCAGGAACAAGAATAACAGAGTAGACATGGTAACATTGAAATGGAAAGCTCATGTGACCTCAACCCTGAACAAAGAACTGTAAGCAACTAACAATTGCTGAGAGTGGAAAAAATAGTCATCCCCAAAGAAGAGCACAAAAATTGATTTTTCCAATACCACAAGGTTTTCCCTGAAAAGGCAAACACACACATACAAGTATTATTATTATTATATGGATTACATAGATTGAGCATATATGTATATATATGTGTGTGTGTGTATAAATATATACGTAAACAAATATATTGATAAATTATCAATTACAGAAGTGACCATCTCTTTAAAGAATGCAAAATTCTGGAGAAACATAGGAGAGGTGGGAGAAAGGAAAAGAAAGGTACAACTATAATTACAATCCATATATTTTTATTTAAATTAGAAACAAGCATGTTCTAATCAGTCCCAGTTCCCACACCCTCCCATCCTCCTTGATTCCCCCACCACCCACCTCCAATCCCCATTCCGTTCGCCAGTGAGGGTGAGGTCTTCCATGGGGAGTCTTCAAGTCCTCCCGCCATGTGTCTAGGCTGAGGGAGTATCCCTCCAAGTGCAATGGGCTCCCAAAATCCCTTCGTATACTAGTGATAAATACTAATGCACTACCAGGGGGCCAATAGACTGCCCAGACTTCCCAACTAACAACACATTCAGGGACTCTGGGTCAGTCCTATGCTGGTTTCCTAGCTATCAGACTGGGGTCCAAGATATTTCCCTTGATCAGGTCAGCAGTTTCTGTGGTTTTCTCAAGCATGGTCTTGACCTCTTTGCTCATTACTCCTCCCTGTCTGCAACTGGATTCCAAGAGTTCAGCTCAGTGTCTAATGTGGGTGTCTGCTTCAGCTTCCACTAGCTACTAAATGAAGGCACTTAGATGGCATATAAGGTACCCATCGATCTCATTATAGATGAAGGGCATTTAAGGTAGCCTCTTCACCTTGCTTAAATTGTTAGTTGGGGTCATCCTTGTATATCTCTGGACATTTCACTAGTGCCATATTTCTCTTAAAACCTATAATGGCTCCCTCTATTGTGGTATCTCTTTTCTTGCTCTCCTCTATTCTTTCACTGACTCAATCCTCCTGCTCTGACATGTTCATCTCTGCCCTTTTCTTCTCCCTAAATCCCTCTTCTATCACCTCATGCTCCCAATTTGCTTGGGATGTCTTGTCCCTTTTCCCTTTTCCATGGGACCATGCATATCTATCGTAAGGTGCTCCTTGTTTCCTGACTTTTCTGGCAGTATGGTTTGTAGACTGGTAATCCTTTGCCCTAAGTCTAAAAGCCATATATGAGTGAATACAATAAAAATAACTCTGAGATACCATCTTACTCCTGTCAGAATGGCTAAAATCAAAACACAAAAAGACAGTTTATGCTAGAGACGATGTAGAGAAGGGTACACTTCTCCACTGTTGGTGGGAGTGCAAACTTACACAGCCACTTTGGAAATCAGTATGTCAGTTCTTCACAAAAATTGGAAATCAGACTATCTCAAGAGCCAGCAATTCCACTCTTAGGCATATACCCAAAAGTTGCACCCTCATACAACAAGGACATCTGTTCAACTATGTTCATAGCAGCATTATTTGTAACAGCCAGAACCAGGAAGCAACCTAAATGCCCCTCAACTGAAGAATGGATGGAGAAAATGTGGTACATTTACACAATGGAGTACTACTCAGAGGGTTGGGGAACACAATGGAATATTCAAATTTGCAGTCAAATGGAAGGAACTAGATAAAACCATCCTGAGTGAGGTAACCCAGTCATAAAAAGGCAATCCATATAAAACATTTTATAAGTACATATTATTTTTAAAAGGTAGAAAACTGGGCAAGGTACCTAGGGACCTTCGATATTTTGCATATTGATTTGACCAGTAAACAAAAATAGTTGAATATCATTAAATTTAAATACTGTGAATGACATATACCTGATTTAAAATAGAAATTCAGAAAGTTTCCTGAAAACACACATATGCCCATATGCACACACACACAATTCATTTAATACATTAACTCTATATTCCTAGTATTCATAATATAATTGGCCTACAGCAATTATATAGGATTGCTATAGAATTATAGTCCAAACTCATAATATTCATTCTTAGAACTCTGATTTTAATGTTCATATTGTAACTAAACCATATTTAGATTATTCATATTCGTTTATTCCAGTTAAATATAAAATTTCATGTTGTTTCTGCAAATAAATTTTAATAGGGCTTAATAAATTATCCATGAATAATTAATAAAGCTTTTCCCACATTAAATAAAATTAGAAATTACCCATGATCTGAGCTATAAATTAGTATCTTCACCAGATGTTATTTCTTACACTTCAGAAAATAGAATAAAGATTTTATAATTCTTCAAATATTTTATAGGTATCTGAATGTTTTCACGTTCCTTGTCTCAAACTTAGAAGTGGAACCCTTTTAGATTTATTTATTTATTTGTTTATTTGTTTATTTATTTATTATGTAGACAGTCTTCTGTCTGCATGCCTGCCTGCAGGCCAGAAGAGGGCACCAGATCTCATTATAAATGGTTGTGAGCTACCATGTGGTTGCTGAGAATTGATTTCAGGACATCTGGAAAAGCAATCAGTGCTCTTAACCACTAAGCCATCTATCTCTCCAACCACAGAAGTGGAACACTTGTTTGTCCATACATTAAGTCCTGCTATTTGTACTTTGTGAATATTTTTATACATTCTCTTGGAAACAATTTTGTTTGTGTGTGTCTTTTCTAATTATTAATTGAGGGTAGTCATATCTCATGCCTATTTTTTAGGAGCCAAGTGAACACAGATGCCAGGAGGGAGTAAGAACTCAAGTCTGTCTGTCCTTCCTTGCTCAATCTTGTAAATTAAAGAATGTAGTGATATAACTATTCTATAAGGCAGTTAGGCTTAAAATAAATATTAATACTGAGAATTTGTTTTTTTTAAATGGTTATTCATTACTGATCTTTAGACTACTAATATTTTTACATTTGTTCTTGATAATGTGTGCATTCACAGATGAGTTTATTTGTAATAGGTAATCTCTAATGGGTCTTTAGGTCTTCAGTCTTGTGGCTATCTTCTATAAACTTTTTCAAGTTTATTATCATTTCTCGAAATATATTTAGTGAGGTCAGTAATAACTAATCCTCATATTAGGCACTGCACAGGTCATGAACGGGGATGAGTAAGTCAAATACATTTGGTGCTCTTTTTTACAAACCAGGACTATCACAATAGATTGTTTTTTTTTAAATGCTATTTTAAATGGAGAGACATTTCAAGTTAAGAGCACTGTCTATAATTCCAGAGGGCCTATGTACAACTCACAGAACCAACATGGTGGTTCCTAATCATCTGTAAGTCCAATTCCAGAGTATTGGAGATCCTCCTCATCTGGACTTTAAGGCACCAGGCAGCCAAAGTAGTACACAGGCATAAACGTAGGCAAAATACAAATATACAGTAAATTTAAAGTGACTTAAATAACAATAACTCATCAATGAGTGATGAATTAATTACAACCCAAGAATTTCTGAAATTTCTTAAGTTGTTCTGCTCATTAAATGCAAAGAAATGTAAAGAGAGGGTGACAAATAATGATTTTGATGGAGCATAATAGCACAGGGTAAGAATAAAAGAGTCAAAGGCAACCTAAGTTGAGCTACAGAATCAAGCATAAACAACCTGGGTATCTTAGTCAGATCTTGTCTCAAAAAAAAAAAAGCAAAAAATGTCTAGTGG
Source organism: Phodopus roborovskii (assembly GCF_943737965.1). NCBI lineage: Eukaryota > Metazoa > Chordata > Mammalia > Rodentia > Cricetidae > Phodopus > Phodopus roborovskii. The sequence goes on from NW_026126418.1 coordinate 48,200,004, forward strand.
TATAGCTCATTGGAGGGATACTGTGTAAAATGTATAAATACCTAGATTTAATCCCTAGTATTGGTAAAAGCTAAAGCAGAAAAAGAATACAGTGATAAAATTTTTTAAAGGGCTGGAGCTATTTCAAGCTCTGAGTTCTTAAGCAGAATAGAAGCCACAATAATAAAATGAGTGAACTGAAGAAAATTGACAGAAAAGGCACAGGATATTAAAACACAGGGAAAGGAAATGTAAACAAATAAAATACTTGAGAGAAAGCATGTCATGGAGAACCTTGGAGTCAAGCACAGTCAATAGACTTCTAGAGAAAGATGAAAAGGAGAATTTCATTTACCTCCCCACCATAAGAATGACTGCATTACTTTCACAATGATTTCCTTATTAAATACCCCTCACAGACTGCCTTTCACTATTTTTTTCCTAGGGCTTGCATAGCTTCTTTATACATCTCTCATGAAGAGTTGAGGTCACAGTGCTTGCTTTACCCTAGAAGACTCTCTGAATTATTCAATACCAGGATAGCCTTAGCAGAGCCATTTTTATTATATAACTGTTCATTTGGTTTCTACGACATCCTTTAGTGTAGTGGGATTCTTTCTGCTTTCTACACATAGAAATATGTTTGGTGATTGATTTATCACATGATATTGAGACTTTTATCTTTCATATTTTGTGAATGCACTTATGTTTTTCTAAATACAGAAAATACTACCACAAACAAGAGGGATGGTTGAAGATGCTTCCCTTACTGATTTTACTTCAGAAATGCATCCTCAAGGGACACACACCTTTTTATATTACTATCACAATCATAAAATTTGCAGCAGTTTTATGTGCAATATAATTTAGAACTCAATCTTTCTGAATGAAAATCAGATATTTAATATTTTAAGATGTCGATGTGAATTTATCCAAGTAAATGCTATGCTCTCAAGCACAGGGGCATGTAAAGACAAGTACATTTTTTTTCTCAAGTTCATACCTCCTAGGACTAAATAAAATGACATCCAAATATATATTACTATAAGGAGGTAGCGAGTCTTCATTCACTCACTCACTCACAGCATTTTTTTTAATGAGAACTTTCTGTATTTATAGATTAAAAAGTTAAAAGAACAGACTAGAATGAAGAAAGCATAGAAAACTCATATCTTCACAGAACTAACTGGCATTGATAAAAGACAAAACATGGACAGGAATATCACACAAAAATTTAAGATTGGAGATCAAAACAATAGAAAAGTTAATTGCTTAATATTAAACAACTTGTATAAAATTTTAACAATTAGTAAATAAGGAAGCAATAAATGAATTTGAATTGTTAACATGAAAAATAAATTCCAAAATTGAGAAAAGCACTAAAAGATAAAGAAGAATCAATATAATTAAGATTTGGAAAGGCAGTGAATTTACAGGCAGGGAATTACACATGAGATATGTAGGCTTTAGCATCCATGTGCTTGACAGATGGTGAGTTGGCTGTTGAGATAAATGATTAAATAAATAAAACTATCAGTTATAGCTGGACTTTGGTCATTGATTGGATATTATAAAGGAAGTAGCAAATTACTGTGACATATGAATCATGTTTAACATTCTCCCCTCATCTATTTTTATATTCTTCAATGGCCTAATTCTTTATCAATATTACTATTACTTGGTTTTCCACTGTCTGCTTGAATTCCTATTAAGAAATGTGTATTTATTTATAGCAATATGAGGCTAAAAGTTAAATCAATAATTCATTCTTTAATCTTTTACTCTTTTGTGATAGTAAAATAGTAATATTATCTTGTAATATAGATTGTTGGACATGTCAGTACATGTTCTCTATAATTAGAACTAAATATCACAATATAGACTCTATAATAATGATTCATTAATGTTAAAGTATTTCATATATTTAATAAGATTCTAATATATACTCTAAGACAAAATTAATATATATTAATTAGAAAATATTAGGACAGTAATTACAGATCTATATCATTTTAATAAAGCATTTAATATCAGTTTCACCTAAAACTCAAAATATTTCAGTTCTAGTTATGCAAGCTAAAGTCATTTGTGATCCTAGTATCATACATTTTTCTTCTGTAAAAATTTCACATTATTTTCTCCAACATCATTTGTTACATTGTGTCTCACTAGCTAGTATTTTAGGAAAATACAATTTTATTAGTTTGACAAATTTAAAAAATATGTTATGGCAATTTATTTAAGATAACTACCCATCTATGTAGTTCATTTGGAAATGCACTCTTTTAAGTTAATTCAGCTGTTTCAAATTTGTTCTTACATCATTGGAATAAAAGATTCACAATCTTCTGCATGATACATCAGCTGTTTTGGCTATATGAGCTTCATTGCAATATTGTTGTGCAGCAGAATCAAATGTGAAAATGATTGTACTCATTGTCTTATAAATTTGTGGATTTATTTGATCTATTTTTTTTTTAAAAAATTGGCACTATGACATTTTACTTCTGATGGCAGAATGAAGATATGTACACATTACTAGAGGTTAGTTACAGATGCTTAAAGGCATTAGTGGTCTTGGTTAATGATGAGCCACACATTTTGGAGATGAAAGTGGCCTGAATACAATCTTTACAATTTTAATTTTAATTTCACATCTTAAAAATATCCAATGATTAGGTTGGAGAGATGGCTCAGCTGTTAAAGGCTAGGCTCACAACAAAAAATATAAAAATATTCAATGATTTTTTTTCTAGTTCCATTCATTTGGCAGCAAATTTCAGGTTTTTTATTTGTTTGTTTTTTCTGCTGAGTAATATTTCAACATGTAAATTTACCACATTATCTTTATTCATATTTCAGAGGTGGGGCATCTAGGTTGTTTCCAGGTTCTGGCTATTACAAATTTTGCAGATATGAACATAGATGAGAAAGTGTCCTTGTGGTATGATTTTGCATCCTTTGGATATATGCCTGAGAATGATATTTCAGGGTCTTGAAGTATATTGTTTCCCAATTTTCTGAGAAACCGTCATACTGATTTCCAGAGTGGCTGTACAAGTTTTCATTCCCACAAGCTAAGGAGGAGTGTTTCCCTTACTCCACAACCTCTTTAACACATGCTGCCCTCAATATTTTTGATCATAGCCATTCTGACAAGTGTAAGATGGTATCTCAGAATCATTTTGATTTTCATGTCACTGATGGCTAAGGACGTTAAGCAATTCCTTAAATATTTTTTGGCCATTTGAGATTCTTCTGGTGAGAGTTCTGTTTTGATCTGTACCCTATTTTCTAATTGGATTATTTGGTATTTTGTTGTTTAGTTTCTTGAGTTTTCTATATAGTTTGGAGATCTGTCCTCTGTCAGATGTGGGGTTGTTGAAGTTCTTTTCCCATTCTATAGGCTGCTATTTTGTCATATTGACCTTATCCTTTGCTTTTTAGAAGACTCTCAGTTTTAGAAGGTGCTATTTATTGATTGTTGCTCTCAGAGTCTATGCTACTGACGTTATATTTAGGAAGTAGTCTATGTACCTATGCATTCAAGGCTATTAGGTTCAGTGTAACTGGATTTATGTTAATGTCTTTGATTCACTTGGACTTGAGTTTTGTGCTTTGGGATTAATATAGATCTATTTGCATACTACATGTTAATAGCCAGTAATGACAGCACCATTTGTTGAAGATGTTTTCTATTTCCCATTGTGCAATAACTGATGGAAGCAGAATCAGTGACCCACAGGCTGAGCTCCTGGAGTTCAGTTGAGGAGAGGGAAGAGAGATAATATAAAGAAGTGGGGGCAGTCAAGAACATGATGGGGAAATCAACAGAAACAGCTGACCAGAGCTTGTGGGTACTGACTACTGGGTAACCTGCTTGGGACCTGAACTAGGTCCTCTGAATGTGGGTGACAAATATGGGGCTTGATTTGTTGGGGATATACCTGTCAGTGGCACTAGTACCTATCCCAGGTACATGAACTGTCATTTTGGAGCTCAATCCCTATGGTGGGATTGCTCAGTCTTATTCCCCAAAGGTCTTACCCCACTCTGAGGAGTGTATGCAGGGTGAGAAGGGGGAAGATTGGGCAGTGGAAGATGGGGAGGGAGGTGGAACTGGTGTTGATACATAAAATGAAAAATAATTTTTTAAATGAAAAAAAGAAAAAAATCAGTGTTACGTACATATGATATGTGCATTTTTTTTCAAAAAAGGTACACTTGCAAACACATAAAGAGATACTGCAAAAGTAATTAGTGAGTTCAGAAAATTATTCTACTGTTTCCTTGTTTTTACATCTTTTTGGAACCTTCATCTAGCAACTGATGGAGGCAGATTTGGAGATCAGCTAGAGAAAGGACTGTTAATGAGCAAAGGGGTTAAGACCATTTTGGGGATACTCACAGAGGTAGCTGACCTGAGCTAGTGCAAACTTGCTGACCCAAACTGACAACTAGGAAGCCTGCATAAGACTGAAGTGGGCCCTCTGAATGTGGGTGACAACTGTGTGTCTTGGGCAATCTGTGAATTCACTGGCAACAGAACCAGGATTTATCCCTACAGCTTGCATTGGCTTTTTGGAGCCCATTGTCTTTGGGTGGATAGCTTACTCTGCCTAGATATGGGTGGGAGGGCCTTGGTCCTGCCTCAAAGAGATGTGCATGACTTCTTTGATTGTCCATGGGAAGCCTTATACTCTCTGAGGAGTGGATCAAGCAGGATGGGAAGAAGTAGGAAAGCAGAAGGAGAGGAGGGAATGGGAAATGGAATTTGTGTATAAAATTGAAAAATATTGTTTTACTATAAAAAATCATGTCTAAACATTAATTAACTAATTAATTATTTTAAAACTTCTACTTCTATCCTGACAAATGGTATTTGTTAGAAAACTTCTTTCTAGTTTGAAGAAAGAAAATTGATTGCAAAATAATACTGCAGGTAGATGTACACTGATGTTTTAACAGCTTGCATATTCTCTGGTGCTAGCTTTTCCATTAGATCACTATAATCTTCAGGAGCAGCAAGTGTCTTTTTAAAAATTCAAAGCCATCCCAAAGAAAATCAAAGCTGCTGCTTTTAGAATTATAGAATTTTTTGACATTTCTATGTAAAAAGTAGTGTGTAGACAGAATATTTTGTTAGAATACAAGAATATTTTTAACAAAATTTCCCAACTTCAAAACAAATAATAGTAAATTATTTTTAAGAGTTAGTTATCAGTAATATGCCCATGAATATAATAATATATTTCAAAGAAATGCATCTATATTTTAGTCTTTAGGTCTAAGTGTAATCTTTCAATGTTATTTTTTACAAAAAAAAAATGAAAAATAAAGAAAACAGGAAACTTGAACTTTTCAGAAGGTCATCTCATTAAAAATCTGCAAAAGGAAACACACAAGATGAATCTGGTAGTTTACCATGGAAATCAGGACTGCCATCAGAGTCTTAACAGGATTGTCTGCAAAAGGCAACAATGTCATCTAGGTTTGTTTAGTTTTGATGAAAACTTTTATGGTGAAAAAGAATAATAAGTGTAATTACCAGATACCATGAATGATCCAAACACAGAAACTGATAAAAACACTTTAGCAAATATGCATAGATGAAGAAATGAGCCAGCCAAGAGACAGCAGGAGAACAGATGAGAATCATATATCTCATCTGTAATGGGAATAGCTAACATGTCAGTGTTGTGCTGTAGATACTAGTGACAATACTTTAGATATTAGTGAGTTAAATTCATATCAACTAACTATGTCTGGTTATTCAAGCATTGTTTCCCTTAAAGGGTGATTATACAGAATAACTATTTTTAGATTACAATATAATTACATAATTCTTCTCATTTTCCTCTCTCCAAAACCTAATAAATACCCCTCCTTTCTCTCCTAAAGTTAGACAATTTCTAATATATTTTCTCAGAGAAGTGATAATTAAACCAGGCAATGATTATCATTGGATACTAAGGGAAAAGTGGATTTTGAAATTCAGATCCTTTACCTACCACTGAAATGGAATAAGAAAACACATTTTTCCTGATGTGTTACATTATATACATAGTATAATCTTCAAAGTGTTTTATTTCTATTTTTTGTGAGTATGAGTAACTAAACTCAGTAAAACCATTTGTTTTTTTCTTTTAATTATTAGAACTAATCTATATGTTAGGCATAGTTGGTAGGATAGGTAAGTACACTCAAAACAATGAATATCCAGTACATTGGATTTTTTTCTTTTAAAAGCTCACTGTCATCATGGAGAAAAGTGAACTGTGTATGTTATAAAAAATGGATTGAATTCCAGAAGGGAGAAATAAATATTAATTTAAACAATAGAAAACAAAGCAAAACCATGGCGAAAGCTGAGTAGTACCAATGGATTATTGGTCAGTTATTAGTAATTAGTACTGTAACTGATGTTAAATTCTTTTTGTAGAGTAAAAAGTATATTCATTTTTTAATGGTATTGTTCTCCCTAAAATCTAAGATCTGTAAGGAAAAGGTTATGTCACTTTTGTTCATACAATTGTACTCAAAAACTGAAATAATGACCTGTCCATAAAAAAGTACTTTATAAATAAATATTTTTTAAAGCGAGTGGATAAGTTCCAAATAGAAATCCAATGAGTCTTCCATGTCACATGCACTTCTCTCTGCTTCTGTCCTGCCTTCTGCTTCTCTTTCTAGTATATTTTCATCAATCTTTATTTGTTGTTTCCTAGTGACCATTCAGTCTCAAAGATACATTCTATCTTCATGAAAATTCCAGTTCTTATTCAATAACTTTCCCCCTATTTTTGCAAATAGATGTTTTTCTCATATAACATATCCTGATTATGTTTTCCCCTCATCTACTCCTCCAAGTTATTTCACACATCTCCTACCATCTGGATCTACCTCTTTTCTATTTCTCATTAGAAAACAAACAGGCTTCTAAGAAATATAATATATAATATAACATAATACAATATTATGGAATAAAATCTAACATGTAGGATTGGACAAAACAAACCAGGAAAGAGCCCAAGAAAAGTCACAAGAAATAGATGTAAAAGAATAGATCAACTTGGTTGCATACAGAGAAATTCCATAAAAACACAGACTATAAACTTGTATGTGTGTGTGCATGCATGTGCACATATGTATAAATGAATAAAATGAAATAAAATTAGAAAACTCAACAAATCGGGCATGATATTTTAAGACAGGCAATCTCCTACATGCCATTTCATTCATCTCTGTTAGCTATCTACTACAGGGTTACAGTTTACCATTAAGAGTAGTGTTTTTGTCCTGTGAGACTCTCTTTGAGAAAACTAAATTTTAACTTGCAAGTGGTTGTCAATTGATGATAGTTTCTGGGTTAGGGATGAGAACATGTATCTACTTCTCTTTCAGCTCTTTGTCTCCATCTGGTGAAGACCTATGCAGCAGGCCCTGCGCATGTAGCCACAGTATCTGTAAATTCATATGTGCATTGATATTGTTGATTAAGTAATTTTGTTTGATACCATGGTATTCTCTATCTTCTCTTGGTCTAACACTTTTTCCATCTCTTCTTCCAAAGGTCCCCTGAGTCCTGAGAAGATGGATTTACTGTAGATATCCCATTCAGGGCTGAGGGTTCCATTCTCTCTCTTTCTCTTTCTGTGTATTTTCTGTATGTTAGTATGCATTTGTTCCCATCTGCTCCAGGAAGAAGCTTCTCTGATGGGGACTGTGCAATGGAATGATCTATAAGTATAGCAGAATGTTATCTAGAGCCATTTTATTGCTATGTTCTTTAATTTGAATAACAGAATTTTGTTTTACCTTAGGTCCTTGGCATATCTAGTCTCTGGGTCTTGGTCATTCAAGCAGTATTGGATATGGGTTTCAACATGTGGAATGGAATTTAAGTCAAATCAGATACTGACTGGTTATTCCAACAAGTTTCCTGCCACCATGGCATTAGTAAATCTTGCAGACAAGACAACATTGTAAATAAAGAGGTTGGTGTCTGGATTGGTATTTATAGTTCTCCTTTTGTAGTCAGTAGAGTATCTTCCTGTACCAAAAATGCTAGCATGTAGTGGTGAAAGCTCTATGTAGTCACCAGCTCAACTTATCCATGTTCAATGAGATGTGTAGCTGCCATCTTCAGTAATGAACCTGTTTTCTGCCAAATTGCAAAGAGAAAACCATAGTCTAGGTTGCAATGCTAATTCATTGATGTTGAGCATTGAACTGTGCCTAAGATATTAATAAAAGGGAGAGCTGATAGAATATATTCTCAAACTGAATTCTATTTTGTCAATGTTTAAATGATCCTAAAATTATTTATAATTGAACATTTAAAAGTAGTAAGGGACAAAGCAAAGGCAGCCCATATAATTGTTTTTCAGATTTGTAACCAGCTCTAAAAGGAAACTTTTTAGAAAAGCTAAGAAATTAAGTTGCAAATTAAGTATTTAATTTCTTAATTTTCCTGGGATATAATAATGATATTTATCATAAAACTAATATTTGGAAAGTTAAAGAATTTGATGGTATGATGATGGCATACAATGGTTTAACGACAGTAAAACTATAGAAAACAATAAGCTTTGCTTATTCCTCATTGATATTGACTAAATCAGAGAAGAAACATAACAGCTTACCCTACTTGTGTTTGTGTGCAAGCTATAATAATCAATGGTTTCTATATTGGGGATACTGGTAGCTGAAAATTCTGGAACTACCTCAACCTTTATTCGGACTCTCCATCATTATATGTTGTTTGGTATCACCCATTGCATCACTTAATGTTGGTTATAAAGGCTAGGATAATCACTGTGCTTATCTTGAGACTGGAATGGAAAATTTTAGAGATGTTTTAAAATATGAAATTGCAACTAAAGCTCAAGTGTGATGATATTCTATGAAATTCTGTAGGTCACTTTATTCTACCAAAGCTAACAGAGTGACAAATGTATCTGGTGTATTTTATCACAACTTAGATTTTCAGAGGCTTTGAAACGTCTCCATTCATACTCATGTTAGCAGTAAAGCAGATAGATTCTACAGCACTAAATTACTGAGTTTTTCTAGGCGTGGTAACAGTATTTACTTAGAAAATAAATCTGAAATTATTTTATGGTCCATATAAGAGTAGTTATATATACTTTCTTTTAAAATAACTCAAATAGAACACAAACAGAAAAAGTGATTAAAAGGAAAGTCTATTTTTGTTTTAGAGACCACACATTTTTTTGTTAGGTATCTGGATTTACTATGCTATTTTTCCAGATTTACTTCACTTTGTATATTGGATAAAGGGAGATAACAGTAACTGGAATTCAAAAAATTAGGAATAATCAACATAAAACATTTAGGAAACTAGCTAATGCAAAATGATTATTCAATCAGGTCAAGTAAAAGTGGTGAAATTCCAAGATTTTGGTCTCTACTTGGAGCAGTAGATGTAAGTGATGTTCATATGAGTGTTACATTTGTGTTCCACAGTGCTATTCAAGGTCTAGTTTTATCCATAGCTATTTCTTCAGAAAATTACTAAACAATTCTAATTAATTAGCAGTCCATCACACACTAAGGAAAGACATGCCATCCTTCACAAACTATAGAAGACTGAGGTAATTCATGTTATTGTGATTAATGCATATTGTTTTTCTTAAAACTCATCAGTAGACTGTTTATTTCAGTTTTTTACATGAAAAATGTGATATAAATATTTCAGTTGGATGATCAAGTATGGGTTATGATTTTAAAAAGCAAGATATTGATAATATAAAAACAATTGAGGTGAGAATTAAAAATGTAGCACCAGTAAACTAGGCTTTACCTTTCTGATATTTTACAGAATCATCAGAAGCTTTTGTGCTTATGATTTTCATCTCAGAGAATGAAATGTAGTAATTACATTTTATCTGTTTATGTACTTGACTGTTCATTTGGGACTTGGGTTGTATACAAGATATTAAAACAAATAGATACCAAAAAAGGTTGAAAAAGAAATATGTGAAATCAAGAGAGGAAAAGATTTGGCCCTTAGGAATTCCTACCTTACAATGAAATCTATTAGAGCAGGGCAAGTTTTCCTGAGGGAAGTATAGAAGTGTTCTGGACCAAGACATTTCAATAGCTAGACAAAATAATCAAACATGGAATTAAGGGAACAGTCCCCATTGAGAGCGGGATGGGGAAGTGATTAGGTAATCTAATAGAGCTCTTTCATCTTTACATTTCCATGATTGTGAAATTCTGTGAGAGTTTAGACAGTTTGATCACTCACTAGAGAGATTTTAATTTCATTTTTATGATATGTCTAATAGGTGAACAGCAGTGATCATGCAAGCTTGGCTTGGCCTGTTCTCTGGGGATTTGATTTCTGGCACATAGCTAACTGCAGTGCTACATAAACCTCAGTGAAACCAGTAATTACTAAGTAATCCCTGTTCAGATTTTCCGTCAGACATTTAATTCTCTCACATACCAGCTCTGCTAATGTTGAATTATTGAAATTTAAATCAGAAGTGTTTATCCAACATCGTGATGAGATAAAGTGATTTGAGACTGCTTATCATGATTAAGACTGCATATTACAGGTTATTATTAGAAATGAAAAGGAATGTGAATTAATGGGAAGAAAACCAAAAATAGGTTCTTATTATTGGGTTGGAGGATTGTTTCTGGAATGCAATTAGTTCACTTCAATGACTGTAGTGTTCTCCTGTTTCTACACATAAATCATTTTCTTTTTATCATGGGGAATTGCCACAGCTATGATATAGTGTCCAGTGACTGAATCACTTGCAAAGAACAAAACAAAATCTTGATCTTTTTAATATTGCTCCTGGGCTTTGTCAGTGGAATGTAGAACTATTATTAGAGACTTTCTAAAGGTCAATAAGCAGTTGCAATAAGGATAGAAAGGCTTACACTGAGCTGTTTTAAATCCAAATTTCTGAACAGTTCTGCATAATAATTAATACTTGCTAGAAAATTTCATCATAGAGAAATTTGTATCTCCTAAGATCTTGCAATCTTACAGGAATTTTAAGATTTTTAAAATTTTTGGTTTACATTTACTTATGTATTTGTTTTGTGTATGTATGCACACACACACACACACACACATATATATATATATATATATACATATATATATATAATTTTATATACAAATCATATAGGATAGGACCATACTACATTATTTACATTATTAAGTGTTCTGCATATGTGTAATGTCAGAGACAACTGTTAGGTTTTCATACATTTTTTTAAAAGCATTTGTGTGTAGAACTGAGGTTCTAGATACAAAATGTCTTCTTTTTTTTACTTCCAGGAACAAAAAGCTCCTGTATTATGTGTTTGAGTGTGTTCATTAATTTACTCTTAAATATAGTGACTTTCAAATGATGATTTCTCTTTATTTCATTGACAGTTCTGTATCCCTACTATGTGCCAGGCAAAATAACACCCTCATGAAATATGAATTCTTACAAGAAATGCAAAATTTTACAAAAACCAAAGAGAGAAATAATATAGAAATCTAGATGGTAAGCTCCTAAAGACAAATAAATCAGTTTGACAGAATCTGTATTTGTAACTTCATTGCAAGAAACACTTCTCTGCTAGCTATGAAAAATTCTGTTAGAAGTGCTGTTGAGGGCTTATAAAGGAGGGTCAGTGGATAAATGCACTTCATGCCAAGGTTGATAAGTCAGTACATACATGGTGGAGGAATCACTTTCCTCCTCTTGAATGCCTTACAAAGGTAAGCACAAACACACACACACACACACACACACACACACAATTCTTTCTCTTAAGCATTAGATATTTGGGAAAAATAATATACAATAAATGCAAAGGTCTCTTAGTTGGCACATTTTTAAAACTATGGGCAGCAGCAGAGCCCATTACAGCTGACAAGCAAGCAATGGAATTAGTGTTAAATCAAAGCGCTAGCAAGGTGTAAGTGGCCCCTAGAATTTGAAGAATGTGAATATGATGCACAAAGAAGCTGGTTGTAAATTTTGTCCTACAAACCAAATGCAATAGTACTTTCTTTAAGGCTGTGCATAAGGGCATGCTAGGCCAATACTAGGATAAAAATAAAACTTTCCATCTTCCCATCTCATTGATTCTTCTCCACCAACATGAAATAAAACTATAAATAAATCACAAGGCAGAACATAGCTGAAAGCTGACAACACAGTCAATTTTGATGGTTAATGCAACCATTTTACAAGGAGAAGAAACATAGAAAATATAGTTGGTTGCTATTACCAATTATTCACATAGACCTTTAGGTAAGGGTTAGCTGTTCAGATTGTCTATAACCCTAAGCATCATTTACAGCTGTAAAAACAGGCCAAAAAGATACAAAATAGTAATTTTTAAAGAAAATTGTTTTAAAGGAAATATTTATATTGAAAACAGACCCCGCCATTTCCATATCTCCTTGGTTTCTGAAGACCATAGCAGATATTTGTGTGCAACACAGCTGACACAGGTACACAGCCTCCCCTCTGTCAAATCATGGTATCTGTGTGAATTGTATTAACTATTAATGGCTGTATATTGGGAACTGTTTTCTTTTAACAGAATTATCAGGTTAATATTGTGTCTTACAATAAAGACCTTTAGATAACAGTTTCATCTTAGAATTTAATGATTTCTAAAGTGTTCCAGAAAATCATCTTTTACGATAATTTGTGTTATAAACTTCCAACTGAAAGCCTTTGAAACCTTTCTACTGATATGAAACTAAAAATAAACAAATGATAAAAGTAGTTTTACTAACTTCATGTATTGGGCTCATTCCCAAACTCTTTGGTAATTTTATTATTATTACCATATTTCTAAATAGTGATATTAAATGTTAATAATGTTCTATGGTAAAGCTGGTGCCTCTGGACATGGAACTCTCAAAAGTCCTTTTGTAGTTTAAGCTAACATTCACACAACTAAGCAAAGCAGAAATTCACTAAATTTAGTTTTCTTTAAAAAAAAAAAGGTAACTTTTAAAATGTGCTGAGTAATAATCTTGACATATTTCTGAGCATATAATGATAAGAATGGATGAGATGAGACTAAACCCTAAAAACCTTGGGTGAAGAAGGAATAGAAGTAGTCTGAAAGCAATATTTCCAATTATTGCTATAAATGCCACAGTAATACTATTTTCTGAAACATGTAAATTCATTTGGGACATGATATGGTATAAATGTACTTATCTCTTACTTCACCAAAGAGTGATGTACTATTATCTGTAAATAAGGAAGACAGAAGCTGTTGTTTACCAGGTATTAAACTCAAGCCTCAAAGCCCTCACTTACTCTGGAAATTGTATATAAGCACAAAATTTCTGTTTTCAAAATTAGTAATATGAATATATATTTCAATTCCAGGTTTGTAATTTGATTCCACTCAAATATGTTTGATATTATAATTAAAAATATATTAATTCATATTTTGTGGTAGGTTATATAATCCTCAAATAGTAAAATACATATCATTACAAACATAAAATTAACATATATATTTAAATATATGTTCTGCCATAATTCATGACCAAGATAAAAATATAAGAAAGAATATTAACAGGTCTAAGTTTTCAATCCTTAATTGAAATAATATCTGTAATCCTGAAGGATTTGACATGATACAGAGGAGTAAAAGAGAGGCAGACACAGAGATACAGAGAGAGTTGGAGAAAGGAAAATAGAGCAACCAAGAGAGGGAGAGACAGAGACAGAGACAGAAAAAAATGGAAACAAAAAGGCAGAGAGAGAGAGAGAGAGAGAGAGAGAGAGAGAGGGAGAGAGAGAGAACTTGAGTGAAGTGGGGCAACTCCATGAACCTCCAAAGTTCACCCCAGAGATGCACTTCTTCCAGCAATGCTGAACCTCCTGAAGGTTCTATTCCCTTCTGCAAGGAACACTACCTGAGGACCATGGCTTCAAATACATGAGTCTACCTGTGAGACTCCTCATTCAAACCACCACATCTTCAATGAGAAACAGTATTAACTTGGAACTTTTCTTTTGCCTAAAATTTAAAAGTAACAAGGAAGATAAAAAGGAAACACATAAGGCTTTAAATATATTTTGTTCTAGGAAAAATGTAAATCAATGGGGGCCAAACTTCTATGCAAGCATATTATAAAATATAATAATAATTAAATTTAACGAGGAGTTTATATTTAGGAATATGTAAGTATTTACAAATGTGTAGCTTTCAAGGTCTCTATCATCTATCTATCTGTCTAACATTTATCCTTCTGTATCAATTGAATTTAAAAAAGCTATGAATTTGAAAGAGAGCAAGAGGGGCAGCATTTGGCAGGAAGACAGGGAGAGGAAAATAAAAGAAAGAAAAAATCAAAAAATCAATAACATACCATTAATTTATAACTTCAATTCTTCTTACAGAATCAGTTCACTGCACCTTTAGAAGAACATATTAATACATGTTTCTTAATGGCATTTCCTGATCTTGAAATCTAGCTTGATGAATCCAAATATGGTAGTAGTCCACAAGCAAAAGTGTAATAAATGTGTCTTATGGGTTGACAGGGAAGAAAGAGCAACACTTCAAGGAATTGGTGGGATGCTTAAAATTAAGACTACTTTTGCACCCCTTCAATGGTGGTCTTCCTTGATGAAGTACATCACTTCACAATAGCCTATGGGAATAGTTTGGGCCAGTTCCTGTCCTACCTTATCATATTTAATATAGAATACCTTAAGCAATCAGCTGAGTCTTTGCTCCTACCTATTATTCATTCCGAGATTCAGAAGTGATGGGCAGGACTGGCAAAATGAGTTAGTGGGAAAATATTCTTGCCCCAAGCCTGATTATCTGAATTTGACCGGTGAAACACATAAGGTGGGAGGGGGAAAAGGATTCTGGCAAGTTGCCCTCTGATCCACATCTGCATGCTATGACACCTATATACCCAAACACACATACATACGTGTGTGCTGGAAACGATGTAAGAAAGTTCATGGGATAGATGATAAAGGTACAATTCATTAGATTTTTGTTATGTAATTATTTCATTCCAGTTTGACTTATTTTAATTGTTGACTTTTAAGTTGTAAGACTGTCGACATTTGCGTTTATTATATATTTCAACTAAAAAATTTGTTATTATATTTAGATGTTAATGCTCAATTGCTAGTTTAAAAAAATAGAAAGTTTTATTCCGTGCAGACACAAAAACGCAAAAACTGAATGAATAGTATATGTCTTTGAAAATACAGAACAATTGAATAAAAAAAAAAGGGGAGGACAGAAAAGATAGTTCCATTGTTAAAAGAACTACCTGTTTTTCCAGAAAACCTGTGCCTGGTTTCTAGCACACACAAGGTGTACAGCAACTGCCTGAAATTCCAGTTCGAGAGAATCCAATACCCTCTGTGGCCTCCTCAGGCATTGTGTGTCTCATGATGCAAAATTAAAATATTCATATACATAAAGTAATTATAAATAAATCCTTTTTTGAGGGGGCAGAGTTGTCCAGGTTTTATAAATCTAGGCATACATCCTGTTGTTGTTTTGCATAAGAGAGTACAGGAAACATTAAATAAAATGTTGCAAAAACAATGTGCCCAAATAGTCTTTAAGTTGGAATACTAAAAGCACCACCCAGGTCATTTTTCAAACAAACTTTTCTATCCTAACAGAGCTGTACAAGCGTTTGACACTAAAGTTTCTGCTGGGAAGAGAAGTCTTCTGTATGAAGATGTTGATTATTTCAAAGTTTCCTTTCATTTGACAAATGAAATGAATTGCACTTTTTAAATTAAATTAGAATCAAGTTTGTTTTACATGTTAATTCCAGTTACCTCTCCCTCCCCTCCTCCCCTGCCCTCCACCAAGCTCTTATCCCATCCACCTTAGGCTACCCAGGGAGGATGAGGCCTTCCATAGGGAGTCTTCAAAGTCTGTCATATCATTTGTAGCAGGGCCTTGATCTCCTCTGTGTGTCTAGGCTGAAAGTGTATCCCTCTGTGTGGAATGGGCTCTCAAAGAACATTCTTATACTAGGAATAATACTGAATCACTACCACAGACCCCATAGGTTGCCCAGGCCTCAACACTCAAAAATTCAAGACATTAAAAGTCTACTAGTAATTGCTTAATATGTGGTTAGTATTTATTAGTTATTTTTAAATTTTGTTTGATATAATAAAATATATCAAATGTTATAGGAATATCTTACAATTTTTAATGACATAAAATGGTGTGAAATACAAGGTTCAAGACATAGCATCTGTTTTTTAGTGCTATGTTTTTACTAAAAGTACAAATAGTCTCATAATGGTGCTATTTTAAGAACTAGATGTCTCAATTTTGATAAACTACCTTCATAAAAGTATCTTATCATAATGTTTCAAGAACTATTTGATATTCAATGAGCTCCTGTCTTTTAATTTTTAACTCAATATCTTAAAATAAATAACAATGTCCTTTGAAGTAGTATCTATGATCCTGTACCCACAAAAGATATTTTTACCTTATAATGAAATAAGGAGAAAAAATATAAGTAAAAATATGTATAATCATGTATACAAACATATACTTTTCTATGATGTAAAATTTAACATGATTATGTAGAATGCATATTGCTATTCATAGAAAAACCTAATTCAGAGATAAAACATCCATGTGCTCACACAGTGTTGGCTCTTTACATATAAGGACCTCCAAAAAAACTACTGCAAAAAACCACTATTGGAGCCCTAATCAACACCAGTTTCTCTTGGTACATCTGAATTAGTTGTCTTGGGCAAAATAATGGATCAAGGAGAAACAAAAGAGTTAGCCATGTCTTTTCTGAGAATAATTTGCTTTCTGTAAAATTTATTTGGAGAGCTAAATCTGGGACACTTTGGGGCATGGATGGGGGTCAATAATTCAGTCTGTCTCTATAAAGTTGTATGGAGTCATAGTGATAGTATTCAGCAAATTAGTATATACTTTACCCTGTAGATACAGAATTTGTTAATATGTTTTATATTATGACTCATTGAGTCATAGGTTCACAAAAAATAATCTGAATTTGGCAAGGAACATAGTACTTTTTTGTTTGTTTTTTTCTCAATCAGCTTTCCAAAGTTCTGAGCATCCTGTATATTCTTTTTCTTTTTTCTTTCTTTCTTTCTTTTTTTTTTTTTTTGAGGTAAATAACTGTTATTTATTTATTTATTTATTTTGGTGTGGGGGGGGTTCGAGACAGGGTATCTCTGGGTCACAGTGCTGGCTGTCCTTGAACTCACTCTGTAGGCCAGGCTGGCCTCCAACTCACTGAGATCCGCCTTCCTCTGCCTCCCAAGGGCTGGGATTAAAGGTGTGCTTATCTGTTCTCTGATAAACAGAAGAATTTCTAGTTGAAAACAAGCTAAATAACAAATTCACCTATGACATAAATGAATTTTAGGATTATATGAGAACTTTATTGTTTTCAAAAAGAAAAAGAATTCATTTCTTTGATGATTGTTACTAATGATATTAGAAAAATATGAAGCTCAACCATATGCTTTAGATCAATCAATTATTAAAACATAAAGTACTGCTTTGTACTATGTATTTAAATATCTAGTTCCATCAAGTGGTAGTTGGGATGCAAGGAAGACATACACCAATACAATTCATATGCCTGCTGCCAGTTTTGCTATAATTAGTCTTAATCCAGGATCCCACATTTCAGCCACATTCCATGTAACAGACTAACTTTGCAGTTTCAAAGTAGAATAAGATGAATTCTTGGAATCTTTTCAGTTCTTCAAGGAAACAATATGTACTTAAAAATGGTTATAGCCATATTCCATGTAAGCATATCTTCATCATTTACATAAAAAGTATAAGTGGTTACTTAAAGTATGAATATGAGCAGCATAGAAAGGAGAGTAATATTTCAATTAAACATTATGAATGAGAAGCACATTTTAATAATTAGTCAGTACTTCTTTACATGTTGAAATAGTTTCAGAATGGTAGATCTATTTTATGTTATTACATTTCCTATATGATTCTCAAGTAATTATGTTTATTAATTAAAAGTACATTTATCAAAGCCTTAGATCCTATCTTGATAATTTGCATAAATTTGACATAGTTGATTATTATAATCTTTAATACATTAATGATATATACATATTCTTAAAACAATTTAACAAGTTAATTATACCAAGTCCATGATACACACTATGGTCTGTTGTTTGAATAATAAAGGATACTGGTTTCATATTAAAAATAATTCAAATCAAGATACATCTTAGTCTTTTCATTAAAAAGTTCCAGAAAATCTTCATGGTAGCAGTTTGAAAAGTCAAAATACACTCCTTCAGTTCCTTTACTTCAAATTATAATTCATATGTTGTGCCAACTTTGCAATTATCCCTGCAGTACAATTCAATAATTAATCAAGAAGAAAAAAGGGCCAATTTTAAATCATTTCAAAGTGTTACTGAAATATTTTCTGAAACAGAAAAGAAAAAGGACTTAACGATACTCTATTTATAAGTATAAAGTAATTCAACTTCACAAGAATTCATCTTAGCCTAAGGTTGATCTATGCTCACAGACATTTCTACTATCATCCATGCACTTAGGTCATTTCTATAACCCAGGCTAAAGGAACTCTCATGTCAACACCAAGGAATTTCTTTTATATCTCTTTAATCTACCAAACTGAGCTTGTGCAATGAACATCTGCATGAGTAAGTGACCTCGCTGTTGTCTGTGGCTTTAATCTCACACATGTTATTAAATACAAATCTTATACAAACATCTGTAAATCGTTAGTTATATTCAGTTTGTGTATGGACATATTAGGAAATGGAATCATTCAGAATTTTATTAGTTTACTTTCAAATCATTGATGGCCTCCATCTTCATGTTGCAATTATAATGTTTTATGTCCTTGTTCATTTCTGATAATACTGTGTATTAACTTAAAAATTTAAGTGTAGTTGTATTTTCTATTCTTATGTTGCAACATATGACTTATGAATGAAACTTCAGAACATAATCCATTTGCAATTTGCTGACTTCCAAGAATATGGAACCCACTTTTGACACTAAAGATCACAGATAAAATCTACTGCTTATTATGTCAAAAGATTAAAAGGTTTAAGAAACATACCCTAACAAGCAAATCCACACTTCAGTTGAAAACCTGACTTAGATTTTTAACACTTATATTTTGTGGGGGAATATTGGTTAGCTCCTTAAAAGCTTGCATTTTGCATTATTCATTGAGTGAGTGTCTACAAGACCTACTTTACACAGTCGGATGCTATGCAATCACCATGGCTTGTCCACTTTTTTGTAAAAGTTTAAATAAGACACATTATTTGTTAAAACCTGGATGAAACTTATGATAAGAATGTGGAGAGTTGATGGTAGCAAGTGCCTATACTCATGATGTACATAGAGTTCAAGGTGAAACTCAGTTACATAATGGAATCCTGTATTAAAAAATGTGGCAGATAGAAGATAAATGGTAATTCCTTTTTTCTTACTCATGATCATTCATCCATATTATATTATAATATGAAATATACAGTAGATATTTGGAAATAAGTAATTTTTGGAAGTGAGGATCATGGCAAAAATAAAGAAAAGGGTACGTTTAACAAAAGAAGCAATAATACAGCCTCACAATGCTTTTGAATCTGAGCATAAGGGAATGGGAATGCATGTTATCCATTTCTTCTCCCAAGATTGAAACCTAGATTAAGTGCTGAAGAATACTCAATGGGGACCTAAGTTTCATAGGACATACTATACTTCTTTTCAAGTATTTTATTCCACCATGTGAAAAATCTATTTTTGAAATGAATGCTGCTTCTATCATTTTATGGACAAAAACAAATGCTCAAAAGAAAAATATATCTAACTAAAGATGCAATCTAATAAGATTATTGAGCCAAAAAATTTTGAAACACCTTTTATAATATTAAGTCCTTGATTATAATTATAAAAACACATTAAAAATAATTTGGAATAGTGAAGATGGTATGAATTGAGATGTTGACAGACTATCAAAATATTAGAATTTATAATATTTCATATGGTTTGTGTTTTTTCTTTAGTTCAAAATTAATAGTTAATGTTGCAATTTTTTAGCCTAAATATTATTACTCAGCCTCAACTAAGTCAGCATTACTGACTCATTATATTACTGTTAAGCTCAAATTTAGGGTTAATATTAATTATATTTCATATATATTCTACAATAAAACCTCATTTCTATCTGCATTTTATTTTTAGTGTGTGTGTGTATGTGTGTGTGTGTGTGTGTGTGTGTTGTGTTGTGCTTTATGTATGATACCAAGTATATGCAGTACACTTGAAAGCCTGAAGCCTGCAACTGGAATGTTATGGTCAGCATTTTGAGGCTGGAGAGTAAACTCAGGAACTCCGGAAGAAAAAACAGCTGTCTTGGCATCTGTTACATATTTCTAGCCCCTCTCTATATATGTATATCTACAAGAAAAAGTTCTACTTAGCTATTTAAATTCTTGTTTCAAATCCGTCAGAATAAATGTCATCATATGCCAATGTACAAATGTCAAAAATATCAACATATTTAGAGGGTTAATCATTATTGAAACCATTTAACACAGATTTTTGTCTCTAAAGCTGTCTACTTTAAAACTTACTGAGGTTACAGAACTATAAACAGAAGAAAGAAAAAGTGAACGAAAAGAACTAACAATTACTGACGAAAACTGCATACAAGATAACATGGCATGGAAGGAAGAAGAATGGAAGGCGATTTCAATCCCCTTTAACATCCCTAGTCCAGACCATGCTGGACTGTGTCTTTCCCCATCAGCACTTTCAAGTCCACTGAAGACATTGGAAAGTGGAAAGCAAGAAAGCTAAGCTTTCACAATATGAATATATGTCTATATACATACACTATAAACAAATATAGGTTATATAATAAAATTAATATAAAACATATGTTATATTAACATATATACCACACACACACGCACACTAAAAGCAAAAGTCTAGAAATGCTACACTATGACTATCAAGATTTTTATCTCTGAGATGTATCTCCACATTTGTACTGACTTGTAAATGCCATTAGATTGAAATAAGCCATCCAGGAGAATAAACTCAGAGGAAACTGTATATATAAAATCTATGTTGGTATATACTAAGTATATAGTATATATTAGTATCTATCAAAGTTAACAGTGGATGATTCCACCTTTAAGAAAAAAAAAACAAAACAATAAAGGAAAGCAACTAAGTTGTGTATAATAGTAAATAAAGCAGAGAATAGATGTCCTGATTCACACAATTTCTGCTACTTGGCAATCACTCTTTTAAACATTAAATATCTGTGTTTGTGAGAGACAATGCAGGTGAATGAGCTTTCAGCCTAAGCTGAGGGCCTTAGTTTAATTCTGGGATCATCATGGTGCAAACTGAGAACATACTCTTGTGATCTTCACACTCATGTTATGGCATTCACAATCTCTTCTTCTACCTCTTTCTCTCAAGCTTTCAAATGTATTTATGTGTGTGCTTATATGAGTATGTGAATATGCATACATGTGTGAAATTTTACATATGTGCATGTGTGCATGTGTTTGGTGCTAAGAACTAAACCAACAACTTCACAATGCTAGTCAAGTAATATGTCATTAAGTTATAGCCAAGTTACAGGAGGTTTTAGCAGTAAATCTGCTAGGGCTCGGGCTGAGAAGAACCTATCCAAGAAATCAAAGAAGACCAAGCATGTGTGTGTGTGTGTGTGTGTATGTGTGTGTGTGTTGTGTGTGTATATATACATATTTATAATATAAATATATATTATATTTATATCCTCTTTGAGAACAATACAAATTTCACATTCCATTGTCAGTGCCTTGGCTTTTATACTAAAAATTACAACCCTCTGTAAAGGTTACTGCTAACCTCTTTAACCTCTTTGTTTTATTTACATAAGCCAATGTTCTAGCTGGTACATCATACCTATATGTATGTTTCACATTTTTGCAAGGATTAAAAATATTTATAATGTAAATGAAAAAGAAAATTATAACCCTGTTCCTGCCTCTGAGCCATTCCAACACATTTTCATTTATGCTTAACACTTAATGTTAATGTATTAAGAATAGAATTTACAACATATTATGATGAGTGAAATCAATATGTAGATGAGACTATTTCTTAATGTCTGTCAGATTGGAATCACTAGACAGGGAGGTGTAGTGTCTATTCTCTCCACCCATGAACTTGGGCTATCTAGTTTGATAGAGGGAGAGCCAACTTGACACCTTTAAATGAAAGAGAGGGCAGTCATTTGGTCTCTCATATGGTGGTCAGTGCCCTGGTCAGAATAGAAGACCATGTTGGCTATTTACCTTGATGTGTATACGTGAGTATATCCTAATAAATCCTTGAACCCCTTAAAGGGCTCTCATGGATTCACCTATATTCACTTACAGGGAGAAGTGTATGGTTTTACTAAGGATACCCATACATGCTTGTTAAATTAATGAGTGAAGTACACCAGAGAAATGGAAGAAACAGGGAAGATCCAGAAACCTGATTAGATTAATAAACTATAATGATTAAGAGCGAGGCTACGTCTAGAAACGGTCATAGTGGCAATTGGTCCAGGTTTTGATCTCTCCACCACAAGACTCAGTTTTGTTAGGCCCTCTCACCTCAACATTTTTCTGTTTTTTCCCCTTTTTTTTTTCACTATGAATTCTAGCAAATTCATGAGAAAAATATGGATTTTTAGCACTTTATATATTAAGTCTTCTACCATAAATACACATACATAGGCATACACATGCAAACAAAGAGAAACATACATTTTTTAGGAATATCACTTTTGCTTGTAACAATGTTTCATAATTTAAATTAAAATGTTCCCCATAGACTCATGTGTACTAATGCTTGGCCCATAGGGAAGTTCATTATTATCATGTGTGACTTTGTTGGAGGCAGTGTGTTACTATGGATGTGGGCTTTAAGTTCTCATATATGCTCAAGCTAGACCTAGTCTGGCAGTCTCCTACTGGGGCATGTAGGTCAAAATACAGAACTATCAGCTTCTTGTCCAGCACTCTTTCTGCCAGCATGCCTTTATGTTTCTCTTCATGAAGAGAAAGGGCTAAATCTTTAAAACTGTTAGCCAGCCCCAATTAAATGTTTTCTTTGGTAAGAGTTGCTGTGGTCATGGTGTCTCTTCAGAGCAATGGAAACCTTAACTAAGAGATAATGCAAAACATAACACAGTCAAATTTAAAAGATCCTTGTACCAAGGGTCCAATATTTGAAGTAAGTCAGCACTTTAAAATTTCATCAGCAAATCAGTAGAACCATGTAACCAAGTCTAAAAGCTTTCCCTATTAGAGAAATAGATTGAATCTAGCTTCTAATGGAGAAAAACCTGTGGATTAACAGGTAACCAGTTTCTGAGAAAAGTGAAGTATTAAGGCAAGACCAGTCTTCCTCATGGATGAATGTACAAAATGTTAATCTAGCAAAATCACAGTGTTTGAGAACATTGATAGAAAAGAATAGATTCTGTGAATACTTCCATCTGATCAACAAGAGAAATGATGCAGGTAGAAATTGTACTCCTATTGTTGGCTGTTGAATTTAGAATAATATCCTTGCAGCTTTACTCTATAAATACAGTTACCATAGTTTTCATCTTATTAAGGCTGAGTAATACTCCAACACAACTATACGGCCTGTATTACATCATTCATCTATTCATGAAAATTTCACATTGTTTGTAATAATGCTAAAAGTGGTTATCAGAGACTGTAAACAGGAAAAACTGAACACTCGAATGTGTACAGACCCAAGTATGCAAGTTCTACAATTTTCCCTTACAATGCTGTGTATCTAATATTGTATATTACAACAAAAATATTTTAATCAAATGCTAAATATTATTATAATAGCAAATAATAATAATAAAAAGGCATTCTAGATATTCAATCTAGGAAGAATATTAAATAAACCCTCACATATTTAATAAAATGTGGCATATGGAGATATATGAGTGACATAACCAGTAATGCCTGCAGTTGGGTGACTGAGACAGAAGAATCATCAGTCTGAGACCAATCTGGGCCACAAAGTAAAACCCCCTCTCAAAAAATATGTTATATAGACTATAGGAGAATATGCACAATATGCTTCTATAAGGAAAGCAAATTATATGATATATAATATACATGTGCATATATATGTATAGGTATAGATATTTATATATATATATATTAGGATACAATTATAGAAAATTCTACAATGTTTTGCAAATGAACATATTAAAACAACAGTAGAAAAATAAATAAATGTATTGACAATTATTAATGAGTGTAAGTACACAACAGCACACTGTCCTGTTAACAGTGATTTCTAGGGAGGAGGAAGTCCTGAATTACTTGGTATTTTCATAAACAATAGATTTCATGTTTGCATTATAATTAAATGTGCATATATTAGTGTCAAAACTTCTTACAACACTTGCCTAATTTAAGGCTCATATGAAATTCATGAAACACAACCACACAATTATTAATATTAGTAATATTATAACATCTCAAAGATGTTCTGTGGAATATATGTGAAATACTTCAGCACCATGAAAGTGGATAGTATCTAAAACACTGGGTCTTACTGAATGCTAATTGACATGAGGAGAAGATGGATGTTTCTAGATTCTGAGGGTATTAATCTGTACTTTAAGGTTCTCTCTTCTAACCTACACAGAACAAGAAAGCCTTGAACAGTTCATAGCAGATGTTTCTGAGCCTGCAGCTTAGCCATGCAATAACAGAGTGGGAAGAAATAAGTTTAAAATTCAATGGCTGATTCAGCCGACTATGGCCACAGATTGCACATCAAGTGTCTTTTAGAATATGTTTCCTATCCTATCTATATTATTCTCACTGTTTTTCTGATTAGAAACAGTATATTCTGTGACTCAAATAATCCTGCAAATTTAAAACTTGGGAAATTGTAATAAACTAAAATGCCAATACTCTTGAAACTCAATTGACACAGTTTAAACTGTCTCCATGTTCTCCACTTTCAACTCAACTATGTGGTGTCATTTCTTCAAAGTTGACAACTAAAAGGACATTTTAATCTATGATTTAAGTTGAAGGATGCAAAAGCTAATGAGCAGCACCGACTCCCCTGCTATCTTTTCAAATACCGACTTCCTCACCTGAATTGGATGAAAATATACAACCCAGAACCCTCAACTAAGCCATGATCAAAAGACATCTCATTAGCAAAGTGGTAACTTTCTAAAACACAAACACATCACTGTCAGTATAGCAATCAAATCACCAAGAGAAAATATGAAAGTAAGGAAGTGAGATATTAAACACTATCTAGACAATGTTATTGGAAAAACAGAAATTTTTAAACTTTCATATAAAGAAAATTTTCACACCCAGATATTTCAAATTTTCTCCCTGGCAGTCATTTCTTTCAGAAAATATTTTCTTGGTACCTCAAAGACAGACTTCAACTAATTCACTCCCTCAGATAACCTTACTTGGTCATGTAATTTACCACAGTAACACAGTTACAACAGACGTTCAGTTCTATTCATTACTTGGGAGTATGTGTACTAGTTAGAGAAAAGGCAATGAAAGGAAAGTCTGAAACAGAGTAAAGATCACTCCATCTCTGTTCCCATGAATGTGCCTGTGGATATTCCAAAGACACCCATCTTTGCGAGTTAGAATCACTGTCACTTACAGTCTCCTAGGTAAATTCAATTCCTCAAAATCCAATTTCCCAGAGAAACCTAATTATCTAAGTTTGGCCTTACTCTGCAATGATGCTTGGGGCTCCACACTGATTGAACATAGAAATAAAACAGGGAGCTCTCCCATAAGACATGGAAGGGAAAGCTCATGGGAATATTTTGATGACACAAGAGTCCTGTATTTAAAGTATATACTTAAAAAATGTTACTCACAATTAATTTTGTCCATGCAATTACCTGCAAAACCAGCAAGAGGTATTAATAAAGATTCCAATTCACCTTAAGAAAATTCACCATACAGTAGTAATTATAAGAGTCAAGATGGAGAGAGTGTAAAAAAAAAAAATAACTTTACAAAATAAAACTCAGATAGAATTTTAAACATTTCCAATACAAACTTTCCTTTGAAACTATATACCAAAAGTTTGACAGTAAAGCAAGTAAGCCCAAGTTTCTTTAAATGTAAAATCTCAGGTCAACAGATTCAACAAAAATAAAACCCACACTTATTATTCTGAATCTAATCTAGTAAAGTTAATTCTGTTCTAAAATCTGAGTGGTACCAACCAACACATATGTTGCTATTTAGCAAGGAATGTTTGCTAACTTTAAATAAGGTAAGGGAAGGCACAGTTAATTAAGTAGTTGGATATGCAGTATGCAGAGTTTAATTCATATTGTTTCCAGACACTTGGTTATGTTAATACAAAAGTGATCTCCCTCCATGAGGCTTCCTCAGTTTCTTGTACAACACAACCCTCCCCTTGGTATTACTGGACTGTACCTATCACATCATTACTGTCTTGCACTCATTCAGTATCTAACTGTAGAGTGCCAGACATACACTTCTAGGTTTTACTAGAGAAACTCATTCTAGGATAAGATAAGGGTAGGTCACACTGGGTGGAATCTCAATGCTTTATTGTTTTGTCCATTGAGTACCTACTATATGATGAACTACTCAAAGTATAGTACATATTGGTATAACTACACATTAGTATAACTAATCAATAAAATGCCTTTGATAATAATAAGGCAGATAATCATTCTTTTACTGAACCATTTTTAGTATACTACATAAATTAAAATATTATGTTATCTAATAACCACATTTACTGATAAGTGAGATTCTTTGAGACCTTGAGGGCAGGATGTTGCTGGCAGATTAATCATCTTTAGTTAAAAAAATGCAATGAGAAATTTTGCTGTGATCCACCCTCTGAATGCACTTGTTCCTGTGTTTCTTTCTCTCCCCACTCATTCTGCAACATATTGCACACTAATCCAACTTGGAACAAGAACCAACCTTAAAATTCAAATTAGAAAAAACTTTAAAAATAGACTGAGCATAGCATGACGAATCAAACATTTGAAATAACACTGTTGGCAAGGTGGCTTTTTCCTAAATTTGAAAATGTTAACATTTTTCAAGAAGGTGAATTATATTTCTTTGCAGAGAACACTGAAAAGGAATTCTGAATAACAACAAAAGTTTCTAAATTAAATAAGTTATCTTTGAGGAAACAGTACATGAGAAAGGAAGATAATAAAGATGTCTATTATTTACTTGGAAAAAATATAAAAACATTTATATAAATAGATTCTATCAACAAAGGAATAGAGACCAACACACAATAGTCTAAGACACAAAGATGTACAATATGTTAATCCTAGGCTTCAATTAGAATTGAAATGTCAGCACCAAGTTCAGCAAAATCAAACTTTCCTCCTCAGCAATTGGCTTTGAGGAGTTTCTAAGCACCTCCACTTCACAGTGCTGAAAGTGAACACTCAGCAGCCCTCAAAATAGCAAAGTATTTGCTACAGGGAAAGAAATTACCATAATGTTTGGGCTCAGAATCTGCAATCCAAGTGCCTCTAGGCATTAAATCCAATTACACACACTCAACCCACCTTCATTTCATTGGATAGTATTTATTTATTCATTTATACATTCAGGCAGCCTGTCTCTATTAAGTGCCAGGTTCTCTACAGTTGTTGCAGAGTTGACAAAGAGATGCATGCAAAAGTATTAAAGGTTAAGTCCACAGTTTTCAGAAACAAATCAGCATAACTTTTGAATTCTGAGTCTCTCTCTCTCTCTCCCTCTCTCTCTCTCCCTCGTTCTGTCTCTCTCTCTCTCTCTCTCTCTCTCTCTCTCTCTCTCTCTCTCTCTCTCTGTGTATGTGTGTGTGTGAGTGATAGAGAGAGAGAGGGAGAGAGAGAGAATAAAACCTTCCTTTCACTTACCTGTGGCACTGGCAAATCTAATGCTTTCAATGTTATGTGCTTATGAATGTTTCTGATAATTTTTTTTTATTTCACACATACTAACGGATTATGGAACAGTTTAAGAAGCTCAAGCAATCACAGTTTCTGAACTGGTGTAGCCCTGAGCTCATATACATTTAAAAGGATGTAAGATATGCATGATGGTGGCTTTTTTTCTTGCTCTGATAAGAAAAGGGCCACAGAACCACCTTCATCATATATTGTTGAGTGCTGCCTAAACATCACAAAACAATCAGTGTAGTGGCTTTGAATATTCAAAACAATTTGATGTTACCAGTGAACAATCTCCAATGAGCAAAGAGGGGAGAAGAAAGAGCCACACTAACTGTACTGCCTTCAGAAAGGAAGATGTGTCAAATGTAATTCTTACAACCTATTTGGTTGTGTTTTTCAGAGACGACTTATTTCTTCAAATCTTGACTTTTTTGTCCTATCTATTGTACATTGCACTCATATCATATTCTGGTGGAAACAGCCTCTGGAATGTTTGTCATTTCTACAAAACTGTGCACATTAAGAAGTATTTCTAACAACCCCCCCACCCCTGAAGAGCCTGCCCTCTCCCAACCCAGACCCTGTCTACTGTCCCACTGCTCGGGTTTAGCACTGGAAGAGAAGGGGATCCAAAAATCCTGCAACATTCCAGAAACTTCCTGGAGCTGCTCTGAATTCACTAGACCTGCCTATACACCCAGGACCACCCTGAATCTCAGGCAGCCTGATCTCTGATCCCCACTGCCAGTCCTCTGCTGGAGCTCCTGCCCTGGCCAGAGATCTGCCAAATCCTGCACGAACATCCTGAGTCCCTGCCTTCACCAGGCCTCTGATAGAACCTGATCTTTGACTCCCATTGACAGGCCCCTGTCTGAGAAGAGACAACCTAGAGAGTTTGGACCACCCACAGCTATGAACATGGAACTTCTGAACCACCTAAGCCCACAGGGGGGAGTAACATAGACAGAGAGAGAGAGAGACCCCATTACACTTACTGGATGAAGGAATGGGAAGACAGCAATACAAGAAAACAACTAATAATAGAAAGACAAGCATGACACCACCAGAATCTAGGAACTAGACCTGAAACCCAAAGCAGATGAAACAAAAGAGAACAATGACAGAGGCCCTCAAAGATGATGTGAGAAAATACCTTAAAGAAATGGAAGAAAAAAACAAACAAAATTTGGAAGAAATGAAAAAAAACTCTTAAAGTATGGAAAGCCAAGAAAAAACAATTAAACAGGTGAAGGAAACAGTTCAAGACTTCAAAACTGAAATAGCAAGAATAAAGAAAACATAAACTGAAGGACATAAACTGAAGGAATGCTGGAAATAGAAACTCTGGGCAAACAATCGGTAAGTACAGACACAAACATAACCTACAGAATACAGGAAATAGTAGAGAGAGTACCAGGTGCTGAAGATAAATTACAGGAAATAGATTCATAGACCAAAAAAAAAAATCATAATTCCAACAAATCCTTAACACAAAAAATCCAGGAAATGTGAGAAACCATGAAAAGTCCAAAACCTAAGAATAATTGGCATAAAGGAAGAAAAAGAAACATATTCAACAAAATCATGGAAGAAAACTTTCCCCATCTGACGAAGGGCATGCCCATGAAAGTACAAGAAGCATACTGAACACCAAATAGAATAGACCAAAGAAAAAAGACCCCTCGACACATAATAATCAAAACACCTAACATGCAGGATAAAGAAAGTATATTAAGAGCAGCATAGGAAAAAAGACAGGTAACATATGAAGGCAGGCCTATCAAAATTACTCCTGACTTCTCCATGGAAACTCTCAAGGTCAGAAGGTCTTGGATAATTGTTCTACAAGTACTAAGATTCATGGACCAGCCCAGATTACTATACATAGCAAAATTCTCAATCATTATAGACAGAGAAAACAATATATTTAATGAAAAAGCGAGATTTTCACAATACGTATCTACAAACCCAGCCCTACAGAGAGTTCTCGAAGGAAAACTCCAACACAAGAAAGTTAACTACACTCTTGAAGATATAAGCAACAGATAATCCCACTTCACCAGAACCCAAGTGTAAAGTAGGGCAAATATATTCACAATACCACTGACAACAACAAATCTAAAACAAACAAACATTATCAATCAAATAGTACTTACTTCCCCTCAACAGTAACTTAACTAACCTATAAAAAGACACAGGCTAACAGAATGGATATGAAGACAGAATCCATCCTTCTGCTGCATACAAGAAACACATCTAAGCTTCAAAGACAGACATTACCTCAGTGTAAATGGATGAGAAAAGATCTTCCAATCAAATGAACCCAATAAGCAAGCAGGCATGGCTATCCTAATATCCAACCAGTTAGACTTCAAACCAAAATCAATCAAAACAGATGAAGATGGTCATTTCCTATTCATCACAGGAGAAATCCATCAGCACAAAGTATCAACTCTGAACATCTATGCCCCAAATACAAAGGCACCCACATTCGTAAAAGAAACACTACTAAAACTCAAAGCTCACATAAACCCTCACACACTGTAAGCAGGAGACTTCAACACCCCATTCTCACTGCTAGACAGGACCACCAGTCAGAAACTTAACAAAGAAACAAAGGAACTAACAGAAGTTAGGTCTCAATTGGGTTTAACAGACATCTATAGAACATTCCTTCCAAATAGAAAAGAATACGCCTTCTTCTCTGCTTCACATGGAACCTTCTCTAAAATTGACCACATACTAGGAAACATAACAAACCTCAACTGATACAAAAAATTTGGAATAGTCCACTGTATCTTGTCAGACAACCATGTGTTAAAGTTGGAATTCAACAACAACACAAATTGCAGAAACCCTAAAAACTCATGGAAACTAAACAATGCACAATTGCACTATACCTAGGTCAAAGAAGAAATAAAGAAATTAAAGACTTCCTCAAATTCAAAGAGCATGAGGAAACAACATACCCAAACTTATGGGACACCTTGAAAGCAGTGATACAAGGGAAATTCATTGCACTAAGTGCCCATATGAATAAAACAGAGGATAGTCACATTAGAGAATTGACAGCACAAATGAAAGCATTAGAACAAGAAGAAGCAAACTCACCTAGGAGGAATAGACACCAGGAAATAATCAATTTGAGGAGTGAAATCAATAAA
Organism: Phodopus roborovskii; assembly: GCF_943737965.1. Taxonomy (NCBI): domain Eukaryota; kingdom Metazoa; phylum Chordata; class Mammalia; order Rodentia; family Cricetidae; genus Phodopus; species Phodopus roborovskii. The sequence continues at coordinate 48,231,213 of NW_026126418.1, forward strand.
GTAAAACCAGGAAAATGATACAAAAAATCAGTGAAACAATGATGGGAGATGTTATTCTGTAAATATGTTTCTCATACTGGTTAATGAATAAAGCACTGTTGGCCAATAGGAAAGGAAGATAAGTGGGACTAGGAGGATCCGAGGAAGTGGTAGGGAGTATTCAGCATGAAGAGACTGGAGAGAACAGAGGTCCGGGCCTACTCTCCAGTAAGATGAGACCACATTGAAATACTTAGATTAATAGAAATAGGTTAATATTTAAGACAGAGCTAGCCAATAAGAAACTAGTATCTGGCCAACAGCATAATATCAAATACAAAGTCTGTGTGTGTTATTTGGGTTATCTTGGCTGTGGGACCAACCAGTAGGAAAATTATTATTAACGATATGGTGCTGTGGTGAGTCCAGGCTTCCAGGAAAAACCTTTCTCGTAACACAACAAAGAGTTCGTTTTTTGAGAATATCAACAAGATAGACAAATCTTTATCCCAACTAGCCAAAAAGGATAGAGCTCATGCAAGTTAACAAAATCAGAATAGAAAAGGGGGGCATAACAGTGGACACTGAGGAAATCCAGACAATTTTCAGGTCATACTTTCAAAATTTACACTCCACAAAATTTGAAAATTCAAAGGAAATGGACAAATTTCTGGATAACTATCACTTACCAAACTTAAATAAAACAGACAAACAACTTAAATAAACCTATACCCCCTCATGAAATAGAAGCAATCATCAAAAGCCTTCCAACCCAAAAAAAGAAAAAAAAAAACCCAAGGGACAGATGGCTTAAGTGCAGAATTCTACCATAAATTCAAAGAAGAGCTAATACCAATACTCCTCAAATTGTTCCACAAAATAGACAAAATAGAAACAGAAGGTTCATTACCAAATTATTTTTATGAGATCACAATTGCCTTAGTACCCAAGCCATTCAAAGACACAACTAAGAAAGAAAACTACAGACCAATATCCTTCATGAACATTGATGTGAAAATAATCAATAAAATACTGGTAAACTGAATCCAAGAATACATCAGAGAAATCATCTACCATGACCAAGTAGGCTTCATCCCTGGGCTTCAGGGATGGTTTAACATACGAAAATCTATCAATGTGTTCTACCATATAAACAAACTGAAAAAAAAAAAAAAGCCATATCATCATCTCCCTAGATGCTGAAAAAGCCCTCGACAAAATTCAACAGCCTTTCATGATAAAGGTCTTGGAGAGATCAGGGATAACAGAACATACCTAAACATAATAAAAGCAATACACAGTAACATGTCATTTAATATAACTCAGCTTTTGTTTTAAATAAAATGATTTTGAAAAGAATTTTTCAATTCACTTGTGATGATTTATGTTATGCATCAATGGTAAATTCCTGCTATTATTGTCAAACTTCTGTGATGCTTATTTGTAATCATGAAATGTAAGCCACAGAGGTTAAGTTATGGTTATACAACAGAAAACTAAGCTAACATTTTTAGATGATCTTATTTACTATTTTAAAATACAAATAGCTAAAATAGAGAAAAAAGGCCAACTTAGTCTTTTCCTGATGACATATCTCCCTTCTTATTTAATCTTGAGTTTTTTAATAGTTTTTTTTTCTTTTTTTTTTTAAACCAAGTATGATAGGTAGCAGAGGAAAGAGGAAGAAGGAAGTGATTGGTAGGATAGTTAACATCGTTTACATATTATGAAAGAAAACTCAGAACCTCAAGGTCAAAATGCAAAAGCATAAATATATATGTGTTCATTTCTCCAGGATCACACCAGTGATGGAAAGCCCTGAGGGCTAGGCCCAATGCAGTAGCATTTCTATAACATGTATCCTGCTGCAAAAGAGAATACCAAGAACAGTGAGCATTCCATTGCCCTTAGTTTCAGAAGAGAAGCTGACCACATGCCAACGATGTTCTGCCCATTCAGAAAAACGTGCTTCATAGTTGCTTCATAGTTGTTTGATAGGAAGCAGATAAATGAAAAGGCAAAGTCTTGCTATCTCAACCCACGGAAGGAATGAGGCAGGACAGGAAGAGACTGGGTGACTGCTTCTTAGTACATTTGGATATTGCTTTGTACATATCCAAGATTAGGGAGCTATGTGCTCAGGACTAGAAATATGACAGCAGTTAAAAGACCAACCACCCACTCCTGCTTGTACTTCTTCTCCCAAGAGGCCACACGAGGACAGATGCTTTTATTTGCTTGCTGACTAATGCAATGTCAGACCAGATCTAAAATTCAACTTATCATAAGATTTATATTGTGCTTTCTTGAATGATTACAGGAACCCTATTTTCTGGTGCACTTGTCATATTCTCTTGAACATTGTGCTGATTAAACACTTGCATACAGGAGGGAATATTGTGCTTGAATCAGTAGGATCTTTGGTTACACACAAAATTTAATTGTCCCCCTAGATTTGTAGTACAAGTATACCAGATTCTGTTTTGATGTTTTGCTTAGCACATGTTTACTTGAACCCTTCTACCTTAAACTCAGACAAGATTAACATGGTTATATGACATACTGCCATAGACATCTGAGGGTTTTCCCCAGCAAACTTTACTCTGCTCCCCACACCCAGGAATTTTACATCATGAAGTTTTGCCTCTGAAACCATTCCACTTTGACTAATATCCTGAATTTGTGGGTGTCAAGGCATCAAGTTTGAGAATGTTCCCAAGCCATCATAACTATCACAAGCTGAGTGAGATTATATAGCTGACACTAATATATGTTCTCTTGTGTCCACAGTCCTCAATGACAGTACTTGAATCAATCTCATAGAGACTTAAGGAATAATGCACTGACATGGGCAGAAGAATCTCCATAGTAACCTACAAGAGTGAGTATAAACATCATCCACTGACCAGGAACCACTGAATAGACCAGAGATAGTCTAAAACCAAACATGACTGGCAAAAAAAAAAAAAAAAAAAAAAAAAAAAGAATGATATAATTCATAATGATACCCTGCTATACTCATAGGTCTGCACATTGTTCAAACAATAATTAGAAAGGCTTCTGCCAGCAAATAGGAATTGGTTAGGAGAACCAAATGATGGGTGATGCCATTTTATAAATATGTTTCTCTTATTGGTTTATGAATAAAGCGCTGTTGGCCAATAGGAAAGGAAGATAGGAGGGACTAGGAGATAAAGAGGAAAGAGGAAGTAATAGGGAGGAGTCAGCATGTAGAGACTGGAGAGAACAGAACGCGGGCTCCACTCTCCAGTAAGATGAGACCATGTGGAAACACTTAGATTAATAGAAATGGGCTACAATTTAAGACAGAGCTAGCTGATAAGAAACTTGCAACTGGCCAACAGAATTATATCTAATACAGTGTCTCTGTGTGTTAATTGGGGCTAGCACTACGGTGCCTATTGGATGACTGTTCTTTTCTGAAGACAAAGAGAGAGGAAGTAAATCTGGGGTGGAGGGGAGGTAAGGAGGATCTAACAGGAGTGGAGGGAAGAGAAAATGTGGTTGGGATGTATTGTATGAGAAAAGAATCTATATTCCAATTATTATGAAGAAAGAGAGGTCCATGCCACAGACAACAAGGAAATCCAGAGGATTGTAAGAATTTCCTTCAAACCTGTACTCCAAAAAAATGGAAATATAAAAGAAAGGTTAATTTTCTCAATAAGTACAACTTATCTATGTAAAACAAAGAAGACAAATAATATATATATATATATATATATATATATATATATATATCCTAGTAAAATAGAACAAATCATTACAAGATTCCCCCATGTCCCCACAAAAAATGTTGAGGGCCAGATGCCAGATTGTTTTAGTATAGAATTCTACGAATTCTACCAGAATGTCTAAGGAGAGCTAACACCAGTACTCTTAAAATTATTACAAAACAAAACAAATCAAACAAACAAACAAAAAACCCTGAAGGAACATTGCTAAATTCATTTTATAAGGCCATGGCCACAGTCACCCTGTGACCCAAACCACACAATGATTCAACAAAGAAAGAGAATTATAGACTAATTTCTCTTATAAACATAGATGCAAAGATATTCTAAAATATTTGTAACTGAGTCCAAGAACACATAAAAATGATGTTATCAAGGATGCTTCATCCCAGAGATACAGAGATGATTCAGTGTACAAAAATCTGTCTATGTAATCTTCCATATATACAAACCGGAATGATGGGGAATTTTCTTCTCTATATGTTTGTCTTACTGGTTGATGAATAACCAGGCAGGAAATGATATAGCGTAGCAGATACTACCACTAGCTAACCATAGAGATCAGGAGTTCTGTACAGGCAGGATGTGACTAGCTCCATAGAATCAGAATATAAGCAGGGTCAAACAGGAAATCTCTCTCTTCTCTGCAGAGATGTAGGCAGGCAAAGGAGATGCAGGTTGAATTTCCCAGTAAGCCAAAACCACATGGAAATACTTAGATTGATAGAAATGGGTTAATATTTAAGGCAGAGCTAGACAATAAGAAGCTCTAGCCATTGGCTAACAGCTTTATATCTAATACAGTGTCTCTTATGTTATTTGGAGCTGATCTGGACTTGGGACCAGGCTGGCAGGAAAGTGCTGTAACACTGAAAGAAAAAAAAAAATGATAATCATATAGATGCTTGAAAAAGCCTTTGAAAAAATCCAGCACCCTTCATGATAAAGGTCTTGAAAAGATTAGAGTTGAAAGTGATATACCTAAACATAATGAAGGCAATTTACATCAACTTATAGACAACATCAACTTAAGTGGAGAGAAACTCAAAGCAATTCCACTAAAATCAGGAAGAAGACAAGGTTGTCCACTGTCTCCATATCTAATTAGTATAGTACTTTAAGTCCAGTTACAGTAAAAGAAAATTGAAATAGAACAAGGGGATAATAAATGTGAAAGAAGTAAAATTATTACTATTTGCAAAAGATATGATAGTATAATTAAGCAACTCCAAAAATTCTACCAGGGAACTCCTGCAGTTGATAAACACATTCATTGAAGTAGTAAATAGAAGATTAACAAAAAAAAAAAAAAAAATGGCCCTCCGATATACAAATCTCAAGTGGGACAAAATCAGGCAGGTGAAAACCACCCTTCAAAATAGGTACAAATAATGTAAAATGTCTTGGAGTAACTCTAAGCAAGCAAGTGAAAGAATTGTCTGACAATTGCTGCAAGTTTTTGATGAAAGAAAAAGAAGAAGATATCAAAAGATGGAAATATCTCCCATGCTTATGAATTGATAGATTTAACACAGTAAAAAAAGAAAAAGTTGTACCCTAACAAAAGCAATCTACAGATTCAACACAATCCCCATCAAAATTCCAACCAAATATTTTACAGACCTATAAAAATATAGCACTCAACTTTATAAAATAAAACAAAACAAAAAAAAAAAAAGAAAATCAAGGATAATTAATACATTTCTTTTTAAAAATAACTACCAGAGATATCACCATTCCTGATTTCAAGCTGTACTACCAAGCTATAACAATAAAAAAAACTAAATGGTGTTGGCATGAAAACAAACATAGATCATCGAAATTGAGTTAAAGACACAGACATAAATCTGTATAATCATGGACACCTTATTTTTGTTAAAGAAGCCAAAAATGCACAATGGAAAACGAAAGCATCTTTAATAAAGTTGCTGGTCTAACATGATTTCTGTATATAGAGGAATACAAGTAGATCCTTATCCCCATGCACAAAACTCCAGTCCAAATGGATCAAAGACCTCAACATAAAAGAAATTAGGCAATAACCTTGAACACATTCGTACAGGAGCCAACTTCCCGAAGAAAACACTGGTAGCATAGGGACAGTGATTAACAATTAAAAATGAGATGTCATGAAAGTGAAAATCTTCTGTAATGCAAAGGGTACAGTCAATAGCACAAAACATCAACATACAAAATGGGAAAAGATCTTCCCCAAATGCACATCTGATAGAGGACTAAGATCTAAAATATATGAAGAACTCAAGAAGATAGACATCAACAAACAAAATAATCCAAATATAAAATGGGGTTCAGATCTAAACAGAATTCTCAACAGAGAAATATCAAATAGTTGAGAAAACTTAAGAAAATGTTCACCATCCTTTAGCCATCAGAGAAATACAAATCAAAACTACTCTGAAATTCCATCTTACACCTGTCAGAATGGCTAAAATAAAAAACAAAAGTGACATCTCATGCTAGTAAGAACACTCCTCAATTGCTAGTAGGAGTGCAAACTTTTACAGCCACAGTGTAAATCAATATGGCAGTTTCTCAGAAAATTAGGAATAAATCTAACTAAAGACCAACTATAACATACTTGGACATATACCCAAAGGATACTCTCCATCCTAGCACAAGGATGTTTGTTGAACTGTGGTCATGGCAGTTTTATTCATAATAGCCAGAAACTATAAACAACCCAGATAATCTTCAACAGAAGAATGAATAACAAAAATGTAATACATTTACACAATGGAGTATTACTCAGCTGTTTAAAAAAATGACATTATGAAATTTACAAGAAATGAGTGGAACTGGAAAAAAAATCATCCCAAGACTGCAAAAACCAAAAAATTAGTAAAATTATCCCTGTTAATATGTTGATATTTGCCTTACTTGTAGATTGGTGCCTAGGCCAGTCACCATCAGAGAGCCTTCATCCAGCAAATGATGGGAGCAGATGCAAAGACCCAGAGCCAAACATTAGGTAAAGCCCAGGGAACCCTGCAGAAGATGGGGAAGAGGGATTGTAGGAGCCAGAGGGTTTGAGGACACTAAAAGCGCACAATCCACAGAATTCACTAAGCAGGCTCATAGGGCATCAAAGAGACTTATGCAACAATAAAGGAGATCAACACCAATATTCCTCAAATATTCAACAAACAGAAACTGAAGGAGCACTGTCAAATTGATTTGATTAAGCCACAATTACCCTGACAATTCTTCTGCATGAAGACCAAACCAGAGAGAGAGAGAGAGAGAGTGAGAGAGATAGATAGAGAGAGAGAGAGAGAGAGAGAGAGAGAGAGAGAGAGAGAGAGAGAGATACAGACCTATTCCTATATATTAGGCTTTCTTTGGGGCCGCTAACCAGCTCCCAAGTCAAGATATGGAGACTTTTTATTAGTTATGAACACTCAGCTTTAGCTTGTGCTTGTCCCACTAGCTCTTATAACTTAATTTAACCTTTTTCTCATCATCTATATTTCACCTTTCTTTAATTCTATAGGTCCTACTCCAAATCTGGCTGACTGCTGCCTGATTGGCCCTGGGTGTCTCTTTCCCTTTTTCCTTCATTCACTCTCCTCCTCTTCTCCTTCTCAAGCCAAGATTCCTTCTTATACTTATTCTTTCTGCTACTGCCTATCTGTTGGCCATTCAGCTTTTGATTAAATCAGTCACATTCCTTAGGCAGGCAAAGCATCACATCATTACATCATTGAAAAATTGTAGCATAAACAAATGTAACAAACCTATACATATATAAAGAAATATTCCACAACATAATCATACATAACATACATTTACATAGTTAGAGTGATACTCCACAACTAAAATATTTGGAAAGAGATTCTGAGAACACATCAAAAATAATATCCACCATGATCAAGTAGGCAGACATGGTTCAGTATACAAAAACCAATAAATGTAATCTACTATATAAACAAATAAAACTTTTGAAAAATGATCATCTCTTTAGATGCAAAAAAGGACTTTGATAAATTCAAAGCCCATTTGTGATACAAGTCTTGAAGAGTTTTAGCATACAAGGGACATTCCTCAACATGACAAAGGTAATTTAGAGCAAGCCCATAGCCAACATCAACTTAAATAGAGAGAAATATAAAGTGATTTCACTAAAATCAGTAACAAGACAAAGTTGTCCACTTCCTCCATGAACATTCAATATAGTACTTAAAGTCTTAGGTAGCACAATAAGACAACAAGAGGATATCTTCGAAAATAAAAAGAAAGAAACTCATCCAATATTTAACTTTAAATCACTGTAAAAGCAACTCTGATGCTTCTCCATTCCTCTTTCCAAGACTGAATTTTGAATATATATGTTGACATCTTAATGACTTCCAGAAATTAATTATTAAATAGCTCTCATGTATTTTATGTTAATAAGACTTTAATTTTAACACTACTATAAATCAAGCATGAGTAAGTGATCTCCTTGGCCAATATAGAGGTGGGTTTAATCTGTCTGTTTTTACATTTTTCTTCTCTTCTAAGTGTTGCACTCTTAAAAAAAACAAAAAACAAAAACAAAACAAACAAACAAACAAAAAAAAATAGCCTCTAGATCCAGAACTTGTAGGAGAGTCTAAGGATTGCATGAGTGGAATCAAAATACTATGAAATAATGGTGATTTCTTTAATTATTTTCTAATTTCTTCACATTCATAGATAATATCATTTTTTGGTTGAGGTACCCTCACCAGCATTCTTGTGAAATAGACAAAGCCAGATGGACAAGTCTTCACATAGCTTTCTTCATCTAGGATCATCACTGAAGGTGAATAGAATTTTATATTTATGGTTGTGAACCTAGCCTTTAATGGCTGGGCTCCAGCCCAGTGAATAGAATTTTAAACATGGAGTCTTGGAATTGGGAACTAACAATAATAACAAAATAATGTTTCTCATTTAAAAAACTGACTTGACCTAATATTGAACACTTTTATGATTTATTTTCATTTTATGTGCTTTGCAGCTTTGCCCACATGTGACTACTTGACCATGTTGCTTTCCCTGGAAGTGGAACTATAGCTACCTTGTGAGTACTAAGAATAAGTAGACTCAGGCCCTCTGGAAGAACAGCCAGTGCTCTTAAATACTGAACCATCTCTCCAGCCCAGGATTGAAGACTTCTCATCCCAGCACTCAAGAGGTTTAGGCAGGGGAGATGTCAGCTTCCAGGACAGCTTCTAAGTTACATAGCAAAATTCTAATTTGACAAATAAAAACCAGCAAGGGACATTGTCACATCTTGTGGCAACCTACATTTTTTTTTTTAAAAAAAAATCCTGGTTCCCAACACTCCCAAACATGGCAAGTATCTTCAAAAAACAAAGCTACAGTAATAAATTTGAGTCAAGCAACACAGTTGAACAACAAGATATCATCCAGTCTTCTGCTGCCTTGATTATTGATCTTAGAAACCTGTAAGCAAGCCAGATAAGCAGGTAGAAAGTAGAAGTAATCAAAGCTCATGTAACAAGGTAATTAAGAAATCATGAGCATTGCTCAGAGTCTGCTAATGCTACTAATGATGCTTGTTATCTTTACTTTATATGCCTAATGATTTCATTTTTAGAGTATAGTTTGGTAAGGTTAAAGTATTTTTACCCATCACTGTATTAGCTGTGATGAAGAATGAATATTCTAGGAAAATGTTGTCATAATATGTGTCAGTTTAAACACATATTGTGTTGGCATTAAAACTATATGTGATGCCTTTCTGTTTTCCCATTTTGAAGAAGAGCCAAGATGATGAACCACAATGAAAATGGTACTTAGGAAACATCAGATCATTTGCGTGCCCTTCCTACTATAAACAATGACACAACTGCCTATTATCTGTAGGGATTGATGGTTTTAACTTATCATTGTAAAATATTCCTAATAATATTCCCATAAGATTTCTTTTGGTAAAATTAATGCATTCTATATTCCTGTAGTTGTTATAAAAGTCTAGGCTAAAAATCCTCATATAATCCCTTCAAATTATCTTCCTTTATCACCTCTCTACATTTAATTACTTAAAGATTTTCTTAAATAGGCATCTTAATAAAAATAATTAAACATTTATGTACATAGTGTTTACAAAGATTTTATTACAATATAGAAGACAATTTTAAATACCTGGGTTAAACAGGGACATGCATGTGTTTAATGTGTGTATATGTGTCTGTGCGTGTGTATGTCTGCATTTGTGTGTGTTATGTGTTTGTGTGTTTATTTGTATTTTGTGTATGTATATGTATATAATGTGAGCACAGAGAATAATGAAAAGTAACTTAAGCACATATACTATGTGTGTGTGTCTTCCCCTTGCCAAAAAACATTAGTTTTAATAATCTAATAATGACTAACATGTTAACCTAATTTTGTATCTCTCAAGGAAATTTAATTTACATTATCTCAGTAATCATGCTAGTAAGTATCAGAGGTACCAAATGCAGAATCTCCCAAAGAAAAGATTGGTTTGCTCCCCTAGTTTCTAATAAAGCTCTCTATCAAGCAAACTTATGAAATTCAGACGGGTAGATAAAATAAATACCCCCAGTGTTTTCCTCATATATAAGCCCACAGTGTTCCAAGAAACAAAGTAAATTCAAAGAGATCCTTGCTTTTAATTTCCCCTGTGGCCACTGTCTTCTTTGTTTTAAGTTTAACTTGATTGCAATTAGGCCCTAGGTACATGGTAACTTCTGGGTTTGCTGGTTAGAAAGAAATGCAATAGTCAAACACCCTTGTGTTTTTCTTCTTGCAGCAGTAGGATTTAGCTAAGAAAAATATCTGCCACCAAATCGTCTTATTTTGAACAAATTGAAAGCTATGGAATTTATATTAGAAAAGTTGGCATGCATACATGTATATTCTCAATCTTTGATAAAGTTCCTTAAACCCTAAAATTAGTCTCAAGCACTGGAGTCAAAAGGCACTCAGAATTCCAAGCAGTAATTATTATTGTTGTTTTCTAGATCTCTTATAGCTGTGCCCACCTATCTTCTCCATCCAGTCACCCTAACTCTTGTAACTGTCTTTACCTACCTCCCCTAATCTTTTTGCACTAACTCTTGTAGGTGTCTTCCCAATCCTGTCTGTCCCAACCAGTTCACACTAACTCTCATAGCTGACTTCATCTGTATGCCCCTTGTTGGTCACCCCATAATAAATTTGGAGAAATGCCTTTCTTCTAAAATTTTCATTTTTAATGTAGCACAATATCCTATTTCTTGAAAAGAAATATATTTATTTGCCATTGTAACACCTGAGAGTCTACCAAACTCTCAAATTCTTCTACTGAATTTTTATGTCCACCTTAAAAACTATAGAGATTCATAGCAGGAAACAATATAGTTGAAACTAATGTTCTAAAATTAGGAAGAAAAACAAATATCAGCATAATTAACCATAAATATTTTCCATTAATATGTGTTTAAAATGCTGATTTTACTAGTATATACGCAGTAGAACATTTAAAAATAATATAAAAAAGACATCTTCTTTGGTATGCAAAGTCATTTACTACCACTGTCATCTGCCAAATAAAAAAGTCCTTTTCATCCAGTGTGAGAACTGAACCTTGGTCCAACTTCAGAAACTGTTAACATTTAGTGCCCTGAAGCCATGTGTTCAGCTCAGGACTTTACACGATGCAAACACCTGTATATCACACAGTAAGCAGACATACTCATTTTTATAGTATTTGCTGGTTGCTTTAGGATAGTTTCTCAGTGTTTTCAATTATACAGCTGCATATCTCTGAGAAGCATTACTCCTAAATAAAGTCTTTAGTGGAGGATTGTGTGCTTCTGCTCTCTTTGGCCTCCTTCTCTGTCTGTAAAATCTCTGACGCTGATTCCAAATTGCTAATTTCAGTTGCCACACACTTTGTGGTCATGTTAACTACTCAAATTCTTAATATTTCCCAATATATATGTGGTTAAAAATGTTTCTTTCTCAGGACACAAGAGATTAATTAACACAGGTTTATTTTGGCTTTTATTATAAGGAAGGGAAATTTTGTTGCTGTAAAGTATCATTTTCTTGGACAGTACCAGGAAAAGCCACTTAGAGTGTTTGCAATGAACACAGGATTTCAAAAGTCAAAGATAAAAGAAGTTTCATTTATTTTATTGTGAAAATCATGGGAAGATCCTTTAAGTATAAAAGGACACAAGATAGTTACAGGAACATGAAGAGTACAGGCTGGACTATGGCCTGGGTATACCCTGTCTAATACACAGTTATCTTGGAGATGACTTTTCCATGCACTAACTTCTAGATATGGGAAGTGGACTTCAGAAATTTTGAGAAAACAGAGTTTAAGAAGGAAAGAAAGAAAAAAAGAAAATACAGGAAGGAAGGAAGGAAGGAAAGAAGGAAGGAAGAAAGGAAGGATTAAACAAACCTCATGGAACAGATTAATGCTTTGTACTCATTCTGTTGGGGTTTCAAAGAAATGCCTAAGGCTTTGTGCCAGGAGTGGCAGAGGAAGAGTAAATAGATGAAGGGCACATCTTCAATCAATCATCAATGCAAACTAGATCTATAAAGATGGTTTGACAATATACCAAATGTTTTATTTAAAAATTACAATGAAAAAAGCAGGATGTAGTAAAAATCAATTTATTTCAAAGGACTGCAAGAGGGCCATTAGTGAATGATGGACCTGGAAGACAAATGAAAGGATGGTAATGCAATGCCAATTATACTAAATGTTTTAAAAATGCAAGGAAGAAGAAATAGTACCATAAAAGACATTGAAAAAGTGTTTTTTCCCTTCATCTCTCAATTACATAGAACTATATTTAAATTGACATATTATTTCTAATGGGTGAGAAAAATATGCATTGCAATAGTCTAGAAAATAGGAGAAAAGAGTCACATGTACAAACTGTTCTCACATTCCTCTAAGTCATATTCCAACCAAAATATGGGAATTGCAAATCAATATCCTCTGATTTATATTACATATGAAGTTATATGAAGCTATATATATTTAAGTCCTTGTCCTCTACAAATAAACCTGTAGACAATAGACCATAATCATTTCATACTTAAATTCCTTTTCAATGACAAGTGACAAGTGATACCTCCATCAGTTCTGCCTGTGTGTGTGTGTGTGTGTGTGTGTGTGTGTGTAAACTGTGGTTCCATAGTGTGGAATTTAGAACCTTGATGTACAAAAATGAAATATGAGTGAAAATAGCATTGGAATGATCCTACGTTGTTTACATGAGGGGTATCTAATATTAAACTGTCAGTCATGTAACTTTGATAGAGAAAGATCATTGAACCTAAAACATGTTTCTCTTGTCTGATAGCTGATGACTCAAAAACAAATAAAATATTTGTGAGTTTTTGTTTTCATTGATGTAGGAAATAACAAGCATTCAATGAACTCTTGCTTCCTAGTTGCATGCAAAGACAGTATAATTTTTGAGCCCCAAAATTCTCAAACTAACATGATAAAAATGTCATCAGAGCAAATAAAAGTAAAATTAAAACACTTCCTTTTCCAGCTGGTAGATTCTTCATCTCTATATGAATGAAATCCCAGCCCTGTGCTAAAGTTTCCTGCATATTTAGAGCCTTATTCAGCAGCTTCAGTCTGTCAGAGCAATGGTGATCATAACCTCTTAGAAGTCACTCATTTACTGCAGGAATCTTAAAGATGGCTCTTCAACTTCAAGACTACAACTTTAAACAGAGATAATGACATTTTAGATTAAGTACTGATACACAGTGACAAATTTGAAATTCATTTGTTTAAAAAAATACTATTAAGGGGTAGGAATACAGCTCACTGGAAAGGGTTTGTCAAGCATGTATGGGGCCCGAAGTTTAATTTCAAGCAATAGGAGGATGTGGGAGAGACTATAATGAGGCAAATCATGCTTCATTCTTTCATTTGTTGGATTCCTTACATGCAATTTGGTTTTGAAATAGGATCAGTAAATAGATGGATTAGGTAAAAATTACTATCTAGATGTGATCTCTAAACGTATCTGAATGCCCTCATATGATAGTTTGGGTACAGAGAAAGACAACAGAGATAATGTTGACTAGAGGATAGACCACATGTGACAACAATATAAAGGAATCCTCTGAAGAAGCTGTACTTGCCAGCATCTTCTTCCTGAATTCACAATCTGGAGCTATGAAATACAATATTCTATTGCTTCTGCTAACCACAACAATTACTTTACTGCTTATTGTTTACTACTTAGATAAAATTATTTATTTTAACTATTATATATTTATAAAATTTAAAAAAAAAAAACCACTGATAGCAAGCCTTCTTAGGAGGGAAAAATTCACTTATATAAGGCTTCCCTGAAGCTTCTGTTTAACCCACTTAGACCAGATAAGGTCTCCAATCTCCTCTTCCTTCCCTTCCTCTTCTTCTTCGCTCTACTATAAGCAATATTATAATAAGAACCATTTATGAAGCACACTGCATGATATAGGCACTTTTCAGCACTTTGTATATTAAATCAGTTAAGCCTCACGGTGATTTTACAAGGTAGGAACTACTTCAATGCTATGTTAGTAACTAGGAAACAAAAAGAATTTGTCTCACTTTCCTAAACTCAAATACACTAATGTACATAAAGGGTCCAATTACAATGTAGACAGCAACTCTGGTTGTGTATTTTATCTACTATGCATCAAGTCCTGGAAAGATAAACTGACTTTCCTTAACTCAGCTACATTCCTTGAATAAACAGACTTTGTTACAAAAGTCACATCCACATTTTCCTCAAATATTTTTCTCTTTCTAATAATTTCAATATCTTTTTGACTGAGATAGATAACTCTAAATTATACCCTACTCTTCTACAATCAGAAATAATGTTACTATGATAGATAACAATCTAAATTATTGAATTGCATTTGAAAATTTATGGGTAACATGAGTTGACACACTAAATTGAGTCTTGTCACAATGATTGACGTGATGTATCCATATAAAATCTACCTTTAAAGAGAAATGTGGCATCTAATAACCCCCAAATTTTGTCTTACATCAAGAAAATATTTTAAATTGGATATTAATTTAAAGTTTTTAAAACACAGAGTGCTCTGTTCTAGTTTGCTTTCATGAATAAATACTGCTACATAAAGTGTTCATGACATTCTTACCATAAATAATCAAAGCAACAATACTAGAGACAGGAGTATGTTGGAAGAATGTACCACATACTGAACTTAAATAGTTAAAGATTATATAATGGGAATAGCAACATACACTTCCTTTTACAGAGCAGAGTCTATCAAAAATGTTAGAGTACAGATGGCAGAGAATAACTACGCTTAAATACAAATTATACTCTATGCCAAGTGAATATACCTTCAGCAAAGTATTGAATGTCTTTCTGCCTCAATTTCTTTTCTATGAAGTAAGGGTATTTATAACACCAAACCCATGGTTTAATAATTTTAAAATTCACTATTTTTTTTTATTTAAAACATGTTTTGAACCCATAATCACCCATACATTGCCTAAAGCCAAGGACGTATTAACACTTAGTGGTAAATCTAGGATCTTAGTAATGAAAGTAAAAACACATTCCAGTGAGTCATACTCTTGTCATGATGCTATGTGATTGTAATCACATGTCCCCTTTTCTTCTAACTAAAGAAATGAAGACTAAAACATAGAAGATACTCATGAAGATCCTAAAAGCCTACTAAAGATAAAACTGAAGCATGAAGATAACATCTTTAAACATATCTGACTTTCAACAACATGAGAATACAAGCTACATTTGGTTCTCTCAGTATTCCTTGATATATTTTTGCAAGTATTTCTCCATTGAAATGGAATAAAAGTATGTTTTAATTAATTGAATGTATTAATGTAGAACTCGATCCAAAAAATATAGGAAACTTCGTCTGCAATGACTTAATATCAGCCTTTATTTTCCCTTTTCTTGACTTGAGCATAAGCAGTGTGACATAATCCTACCATTCACCCAAATCTTTCCCCCAAGTCAGACTTTAAGACACTTATTAATTTTCCCACATAAAACCAGACCAGCAATTGAGGATATTGATTTCTTAGTATATATTTTATCATGTCATTAGATCTTGATTTTCTGAACAAAATTTGTTACATGTGCAGAACATTTATGTCTACATTTTAGTAATGTGAATGTATATGCTATAGTATTTTATTTCATGGCAGATTAAACTGTATTTTTCTCTTTTTTTCAATTGTACATTTAAGAAGAAAAATTATATCTGGGATTTATTTATTGCCTGTTATGAATGATTACTACTCTGGCCACAAAAATATTAATTAATGTAATCATCCCAATATCTGAATGACACCATTATTATTAATACCCACATTTTGTGCAAAATAAAACAAAGACCAGAAAGAATCGATAAATTTTTCATAATCAATTGAGAATCAAGTGTCAAAATCAAGATTAATCAACTACCCATGCTCCATAATCCTTATTTGCAGAATTTCAACATTTTTTTTTTTTTTTTGGCCTTTTACCCCCATCGTGTAGTCGTGCTAAAACAACTAAAATGTCCAAACCAGGAAATAGTTTTACTAATATTTCAATGTCACCAGCAAGCAAAATAGTCCCAGGAAGGTATATAAAATCATCAGAGAACATGATAGACCAACATATAAAATGATTTTTTTTTTAGCACTCAAATACACGAACATTATACCCAATAAAAACACTAGTTCACTAATTCTTGGGCTGACAAAATAAATGTTATTTAATTTATTAAAATTTTACTGCTTTTCTTTTGACTAGCCAGCATAATGTGAGATTTTTTTTTTTAAAAAAAAAATGTATTTCACATTTAACTTCATCTCTACTTCTACTGGTTATTCTAAATAAAATATAAAATTCCCCAGGTTAACTAAGAACTATACAAGTATTGACTTTTTTCCCTTTAATATAGCATATTTAACTATGTTATTAGTAACAAAAGCATGCCAATCAGAAGCCAAGGCTTTCTGAATTCTACTACTATTTCAAAAATTAAAATAATACCAATTCAGTTCAAGTTTCTAAGCGGTCTTCACAGGAAATTCTTGCATCTCTATTTTTTGCTTCTTGCATCTCTACTTTTTTTCTTTTTACTTTCAGAGACTGCCCTGCCTTTAGAAATAGCCTAAACTTCAAAGGTGAGAATTCTTTGAAAAGGCTGTGGGTAATCACTTGACATTAATGTATTACCTGCTATTTCCTATAAATAATTGAGTCCAAAAGAACTCAATTACAAAGTTATAGACAAAGGGGTTGTATAGGTAAACTTATTTATCATAGCAAAAATAATGTATCAAAGTAGCACAAAACAAATACATTATCTTATTGTTCTGTAAACCTGAACTGAGCTTTAGGTCTACCTCATGGAGTAAAGTCAAGGTGAACTGGAGGATATCATCCCTGTGGGCACTGAGGAGGAGATTCTGTTTACTGAGCTTTCCACTTCCTCATGACTATCCTCACTCTTCTCACAGACTTTTCCACCTCAAAACCAGCAGTGACCAGTTGTTCTCATTTTCAGTTCTCAGTACTTGGTTAGCATCCACCTTTAGGCTCTACATTTAGGTATCCCAGCACACAATTACTCTGGGTAGTCTCCCTGTTTTGCAGTCAATAGATTGATGGACTAACTTAGTTCCAACCTCTGCTTTAAATTCTAATTATATGTCATATAGCATTTCTGAAAGTTGGGGGAGAAGAATGTGAGTATCTTGGGGCTGGGGGTATTATTTTTCCATCCCAAAAAACAATGGTTTCATTGTTACAAGTGACTCAAGATATGCCTTTTGATTAAAACAGAGGTAAATTTGAGACATTTTTTTTTAATGTGTAGCTAATGTACATGGATAAAATACATGTACACATACATCTTAAATGAGAGATTGTGCATCAGGAGGCTAATGTCACATAACACAGCCCAGAGAACTTGTGTATACACTCATCTTCTCTCTTTCCTTCCCTCTTTCATGCATGCCTCTATTCTCTCCTTCCATTTTCCATTCTGTCTTTTCTCTTCCTCTCTGACTACAATTTCACTCTTCAAGGACAAATTCTAAGTAACCATTTTTGAATAAATACAACATGTAGCTGCAGTTCACTGACAATCATTTGTGAAAAAAATTAAATAAGTCAGTGTTTGTAAGATTTATTTTTCTCTATACAACAGTAATAAAACATGTATTTTGAAGGCATCAAAGTAAAATCCAAATAATTCTAAGTTAGAGGAACACATGGAGGTTTAACCTTGGGAGAGGTTCTAACCAATATATTATTCAAATGTAGCAGCAACACTGCAAATTGACATAATGTATCATCAGGTATTTTAATTTATTGGGTGGCAAGAGGTAGCTTTCCTTTTAGTGAAATAGATATCCTGAGCAGTTTCAGGTCATTATACATTGTTTCATATGCTATCTCTTTCAGAGACAGAGAGATAGAGAGAAGAGAGAAAGAAAGAGAGGAAGGGAGAGAGAGAAAGAGAGAGAACAAGGACAGACAATAACACAGTACATTTTTCTAGACTGGAAATGAGTAACTACAAACTAATAGAGTTAGACATGTCAAATAAGTCTATATTTAATCAGTTTCCAAAACACAATGATTTTAACAGTCAACATACAACAGTTTCTCCTACCCACATCAGAATAAGGAAAAAATATTAATAAGCTAGTACGTTTTTAAACTTCAGAATAAAAGGCTTTGTTAAATGTCATTAAACAGTAACCTTTGTCAAGTATATCCTGTGGGATTTACATGTTTAATTCTATGACACCTCACATAAAGGCACATTTTATGTTCTCCTTTAAATTCAGAAAGACGGGAAATAAGGACATTTATTGAAGCCTTCAGGTGGTAAGAGCACAAAGTTTTAATCTCATTACCATGAATTCTAGGCTCCAAACTATACTTTTCTGCTTTGACTCTGAGCATGAGAGAAAAATATGTGTGAAATGTTACTGTCTCTTGACACAGGTCAAAAAAAGACAAGGAAGAATAAATATTCTATTTTTAACTGGATCTTCACATAAAGATATGCTCAAAGAGGCAAATGTGTGCATATCACAACTCTTAAATGAATATTGACAACTGTATAAAATTATCTCAGCTACTAAAACTGATGCATTGGTTAAATGAAGCTTAAACATCCTAAAAGAAAACTATTCATGTGTACTTCTGTGACAGACACATTGTAATGTAGTACAATAAAAGTTGCGAAGAAGTACAGTTTCCGCTCTGTAAATGAACATTCTCTAACAGATACTCCAAAAATTACATCCTGTCCGTGAATATCAAGCTACTCAATGAAAATTATCAAAATGAAATATGTCATCTATTCTTAATTTCTTCATTCTTAAATATTATTTTTATTAATATTTTTATTCTTAGTCTCATACTTTTACATAATATATAAAGAGAACATATCTATCCATGTATCCACCACCATATCCCTAGAACTTCTTCTAGAGTCCCCTATCTCACATCTCTCCAAGCCAAATTTTCTATTTCTCAATTTATTATCATTTTATGACTTGAAGCATATACATCAGTTTTCCCAGAAAGAAGTAATAATGTAATATTTAGAGACAAACTGAAATAGTATTTTCAGCAGTTTGATACTTTAGTTTTGCTTTCTCAAATATTTAAAAAGATTTTTTTTTCACATAGATTTGCAGAAGTGTTAAACTACAGCAACTCTGAGTCAGTTGCCCCATTTTAATTTTACAGACTTTGAAATACCTCAGTTCACTAAAGGGACCTTGTTAAAAGCTTACCAAACAGAGTCACAACTGGTCATTTATTCCATTTTAATTGCAGAAGAAAATGAATTACTGCTGAGTAGAATGTAATAAGTCTAAGTATTACTGATATTCCCTTGTATTTACAAAGAATGTACCATACAGTGAGTATGGAGAGAGGGTAATTATTGACCACTTGTAATACCAACATCAGTCAGAAGTACAAAAACATGGCATCTGAATGGCAGAAAATGAAGGGAAAAGATGAAGCAAAATAAAAGATAGCTGGACAGAAAATAAGGAAGAGAAGCTATGAGATGTGTATGGTGTTAATGCGATGGTTTGCAAAGGGTCAGTGATTTCTGCCATAAGACAGTCAACCTCTATGAACCAGGAAATGCACAGTGTTTTTTGGAATTGGAAAAACAAAAGGATATCTGATAAAGTGTGATACTCACATACATATATATACTACATATACCACATTCACTAAGTCAGAATGTCAAGAGGTGACATGAAATTAATGACACCAACTAGAATTCTTAAAAAGACCCTCCTCCCATCCAGCATATTCATGTAAGGTCACTGATGTTCACAGACTGGGCTTCAAGCTGAGTATTTTTTATACTGTTGTGATCAAACAGAATACCTTAGCTCATCCAATTCTCTCTCTCTCTCTGTCTCTCTCTCTTCCTTTCTCCATCCCTCTCTCTCTCCCTCCTAAGTAATACAAATGACATCTAGAAATTTTGGGAAGCACAAGATTTCTGTACAATATTTAGAAAGCAAGTAATGAGCTTTTGTAATGCCATGTAAAACTAGAATCTGAGAACACTGATCCACTCAACTGAAAATCTTTTCCGTGAAAGTGGAGGGATTGCCTCTTAATTCCCAATGAATTACAAAGAAACCTGAAAATAAAATACAAAGATGACAAAATTTCACCCTCTGAAGTACAGGCAAATGCCTAGTTCTATTTTTTTTTAATTAACATAGTTTTAGCTAAAGTAACTTATCTGCATATATATTTATATAGTCAGTATGGCTAGGGTACTGATTCAGAACAACAGTAATAGGTTAAATAATTTAATAATTCTTTAAAAATTTATTTAAAGACTTGGGTCATATACGCAAGCATGCCTTAATTAGATATATGAAAATCTCAAATTTGAAAACATTTGTTTTAGTACGAATAATGCACTTCAAAGATAGCCACAAAAATCACCAAATTCCTCAACTTCAAATTCACTACATGTAACTTCTCTGTAAATTAATTCATTACTGTACATTTTGGTTATTATTGTCCTGTCCTGTTCACATCTCAGTTAAGTACAAGCCAAATTTTGTCATGTGCCTTCCTCATCTAGTTATCAAAACTCAAGAAAATAGCAAAGGTGGGAAGAGAAATGAAAAATAGAAGAAACTAAGAAGATTTGCCTCCTGATTTCTTAAATGCAGTGTCTGTAAATTGAATATGATAATGAGCTTAGAGGAAGGTTTTTTTTTTTTTTTTTTAATCTCAGGTAAAATTGTGTTTACCCAATCTCACTCTGTTCTTGCATTTATTATCAATATCCCAATCGTCCTCTTTTGTACAATTTTTCCCTTACAATGATTTATTTCAACATTGTACAAATGTTTTAAAAAAATTCTGTAAATGAACAAGATGACATGTACAGAATTCCTGTCTATAAAATGAATACTTCATAGACAATGGCATTTCTAAGAATGGAAATGGCTCACAATTCAGCTCGTGAACCCAGTGATAGGTATTATTAATTTTTGTTTGATTGTTTGATTGTTTTATTTTATTTTGGGGGGTTTCTTCTGTTTTTTTATTGGGAGTTGAGATTTTGTTTGCTTATTTTCTTGGTTGGTTTTGATGGGCAGATATTGTTTATTTTGGTTTACTTGTGAGAAGGTTTCACTGGGTGCAGCAAATGGGTCTGGAGCTGCAAATCCTCTTGCTTCAGTTTCCACCACACTGGGACTATGGGAATGTGGGCACAATCAGGAGTGTCTGTTTGGTTCTAGTTATAAGTCAGTTTGCTTCTTGCAATGGGTTGCAAAGGCAGTTTTCAAATTTTCAGCGGAAGCATTAAAATTCAATCATGTCTGATTTTGGGAGTACATAATGTTTAGGAAATTGGGAAAGGAGAGTATAGAAAAGAACATCCACAAATGCAAAAAACACTGTGATGAGAGAAAATGGCAAGAGTCACATGGGTGAGTCACCAATCAAAATGGCTTTGAAAAATACTGGCTCTTACACAAAGCATACAGTAGCCAAGATTCTTTGAAAGGTTGTTTCTTTCTTTATTTTTAAGGCTGAAGATTTATCTATGGTCTTAAGTTTAGTAACAAACACACATAAAATGAACTTATATTTAATTACAAAGATATACAGTTCGAAATGTTTTGCGTTATTTAAGTGAAAAAAGTTAACAAACTGGAATTCAAAGCTAAACTATGAAAAAATGGTAAGGAGATAGCTACATTTTTCCACCTATTTGACATTTAGATATAAAAGTGCCTATTCATGTTACAGCATTGTAAAAAGTAAATGGCATCACAGACAGTAATTATAATATCTTAATAAATAATTATGCATTTGTCAATTTTGCTTTTCTGACATATTTAAAAGTCTAAATTTTTTGATTTCCAAATTTGTTCCATACACTCACACAGAGCTTTAACATATAATTAAAATTGTACCAGAACATTCTGTCCTTTAAATCCACTCACCAGGGCCCCTTAGGAATTTATTGACCTCTTGTTATGGTATTGGGGGATAAATTAGGGTAGAGGAAAGGATTTCAGAGTAGAAGGGATAAGCTATGATAAATAATAGAAAAATAGTTCTCCAAAAATTCACATGGAAATACATTAAAGTAGAAATGACCTAAAATCTATCTATCTATCTATCTATCTACATTAAAAAATTAAAATAATTCATCAAAGGAAAAATATCCACCAAGAAGACATTATAATTCTTAACAAGTATGCACCAAACCCAAAGGCACATTACTTCATGAAAGAAACTACTACAGTTTAAATTAAAAATTGACCCACAAGACCTGATAGTGGGAGATTTCAAAATCCCTTACTCACTAATAGACATGTTATTCACACAAAAACTAAACAGATAAATGCTGGAGATAACTAAGTGACACAATATTTATGGAACAGTTAATCTAAATACAAAGGAATATACCTTCTTCCTAAAACCTCATGATACTCCAAAATTGGCAATATGCTAGTAATAAAGCCAGTTGAAAGATGTACAAGAAAACTGAAATAACATCATACATGCTATCTAAATGCTACAAATTAAAATTGGATATTGACAACAATAAAAATAGCAGAACGCTTGTAAAATTATAGAAACTAAAGAAAACAATACTGAAGGAAAAAAAATAGGTCAACACATGAATTAACGAAAGAGCTGGGCTGTGGTGGCACACAACTTTATCCCCAGCAGAGGCAAGAGGATCTCTGTGAGTTAGAGCCCAGCCTGGTCTACAAAGCTGTACATAAAAAGAAAAGATAAAAATGAATACTGAATGAAAAATGGATAAAAACATAAATGAATTTATGGGAGACATTAAACGCAGTTCTAAGTGGCAAGTTCATACCACTAAATGCCTTCATTATTAAAAAAAAAAAAAAAAAGGAAGAAAAGGAGATATCTCATGCTAGTGACTTCAATGCATACCTAAAACCTCAACTAGGAAGCAATCACACTCAAAAGGAATAGTTGGCAAGAAATAATCAAATTCAGGGTAAAAAAAAATAAAATAGAAACAAGCAAAAACAATGCAAAGAATAAATGAAACAAAGAGTTGGTTCTTGAAGAAAATCAATAAGTTGGAAAACAGTTAATCTAATTAAAATGAGGAGAGTAACTTTCCAAATTAAGAAAATTATAGATGAAAAGGGGAAATAAACACAGGGGGAATCCATGTCTATTCAATATAGTACTTTAAGTTCATGCTAGAGCAGTAAGACAACTGTAAGGGATCAAGGGATACAAATTGAAAAGGAACAACTCAACATCTCA
This sequence comes from Phodopus roborovskii, assembly GCF_943737965.1. Taxonomy (NCBI): domain Eukaryota; kingdom Metazoa; phylum Chordata; class Mammalia; order Rodentia; family Cricetidae; genus Phodopus; species Phodopus roborovskii. The sequence continues at coordinate 48,254,785 of NW_026126418.1, forward strand.
TTATTGGCAGATAATATGATAATATAAAAAAAAACATAATTGCTAGAAGAATTCCAATCAATAAAAAAAGTCTTGGACTCACCATTCCCAATTCCAAATTATTCTACAGAGCTATGGTAAGGAAAACCACATGGTTTTGACATAAAAAAAAAAAAAAAAAAAAAAAACAGATAGGGTGAATAAGAACTGAATTAAAGACTTAGACTTAAATCCACACACTGAAGAATACCTGAACTTCATAAAGAAGCCAAAAAATACACACTGGACAAAAGAATGCATCCTCAACACCTCAACAAAAAGTACAATTCAAAGTATATGCCTGAAGAACATACCAGAAGATGGAAAGATATCCCATGCTCATTGTTGAGTAGGATTAATATACAAAACAACCCAAATCATGATGCTAACAAAAGCACTACAGACTCTATACACTCACTTCCCATAAGCACAATTCTTCAGGGATCTTGGAAGGGCAATTTCTAAGTTCATATAGAAACACAAGAAAACTCAAGGTAGCTAAAAATAATCCTGAAAAATAAAATTACTTTCTGTGAACTCAAATTGTATTTGAGTTATTTTAGCACAAAAAGAGACAATTCCATTGATCAATGAAATAGAATTGAAAACCCAGAATTTAATCTACAGTTATAGAAAACTGACTTGCGATAATAATGCTATAAATGCATACTGACAAAATAAACACAATTATCTTCAACAAATGGTGCTGACAATAGGATTGCTGCAATAGAAAAATGTACATAGATCCATACTTTTCAGTCTAAACAAAACTCAACTCCAAATTCAAAAACCTCCATATACAACCATCTACAGTAAATCCAATACAAGAGAAAGCGGGGAATAGCCTTTAACTTACTAGCATGTTAAAAGATTTTCTGAACAGAACACCGTTATTACAAGTAGTAAATCAACAATTAAAAATGGGGTCTCATGAAAATGAAAAACTTCTTTCCATTATCATTTGGGCAAAGCTCAGCTTTTTGATTGGAAAGGATTACTACAATCTACTCATCTAATAGAGAACCTATGTCTAAATCATATAAAGAACTCAATAAATTATATATTAAAAACAGATAACCCAATTGAAAATAATATACAGATTCAAATAGAGAACTGTCAGAAGAAGAAACTCAAATGGCTAAGAAATACTTATATACACGTAAGTGAATACATAACTGCCTGGGCAGTCTAAGGGAACTCTGATAGTGGTACCATGATGTATCCTTGATGCATGAAAGGACTTTGGGAGCACATTCCCCATGGAGGGATACTCCCTTAGTCTAGAGGAAGGAGAGAGGACCTAGTCCCTACTCCAAATGACTTGACAGATTTTGTTGATCCATCCTGGAAGGCATCATCCTCCCTGTGGAGTAGTGTGAGGGAATGGGATGAGAGAGGGTTCAGGGCATGGGAGGGAGGGAGAGGGAACTGGGATTGATATGTAAAATAAAAAATAATAATAATAAAATGAAAATTGAACTAGCACATTCTTCTGATACTCTGCTGCAAATTTCTCTTACATAAAGCCTTACTCCTATCTTTTGGAGACCTTATCTGAGTAACTTACAAAGTAATGCTTCCTTCTAGCAGTATTCACTTATAGACCAGAGTTCTCCAACCTGTGTCTTTTGTGTAAGTTATGATACTAACCAGCAAATATTATTTACAGTCTACTTGATTCCTGAACAATGCCAAATATTTCCTTTTCTTAAAAAGCACTCATATCATTCTAATCATGTTATACATGTTTGATATCACCTGCAATTGACAGTTGCTTGATTCATGGCTGTAGATATATGACTGTTGAAATATGTTAACTCAGTGGTTCAGTCTGCACTATTCTGCCCACTCACCATTTTCTCTGTTCCAACAGCTCCAAACTCCACACAGATTCCTCACACATTGCAATCAATTTAACTTCCCACACTACATCTTTAAAATGTAATCATCCAATATTTCATCTAGCATACATGGGGCTTATTTTTATATTTAAAAATATTTTGTATATTTGAAATGCATCCTAGACAGGTGGAATGTGCCCTATTCATTTCATGTCTAGAAATGCTTTGCATGCTTTGAAATTATTTAGTAAAAGTACAGTAGTTTGCAATTTCTTCCTGGGGAACAAAAATGTTAGTATTTCTGTTTTGGTAGTCAAAATACGTTGAAAAAAGTTACGCTCTTTAGATTTCTTAATTGTGAAAGAATGTTTGTAAAATGATGTACCACCTTACCTAAAAGCTCAAATGAACTCAAAAATAATGCTCCTAAAATATCCTGAAGTTTAATGAACAGACAAAAGACCATTCCATTAAATCCAAATTTCAATTATAATCATAGTATAATACAATTGAGATATTTTTCCAATGCCATGACAAGAAAGAAATATAACGAAGGGATGGAAGGAAAGAGGGAGGGAGGGAAGGAGGATGAGAGAAAGGGAGGGAAGAATAGAGGAAGGGAGGGAGGGAGAAAGCAAGGGAAGGATAAAACCAAAAACACTAATAATCCTCTTTCAATATTATTCCAATATGCCAAAGATAGTTCTTCTCTCTCTGAGATCATTATTAGCACAGAATTTAGGACACCTTTTTCTGCCATCATTAATTCCACTCTTACAGCAGTCTCTGTGATATCAATTTCCAATCAATTAAATCAGTACATAATATGAAAGTTTTCAAAGGATTATTCAATGTGGAGATACCCACTCAGTAGTGAGGTATAATGATACAATAGAAAGAAGTGGCCAAATATTTAGCCACTGGGAGTTGTTCATTTTACAACGGGATCTGCACCAAGTCTGTGAATTCTCAGGCAAACAGCATAACTCATTCAGAAATGCAGTTGATCATTGTTAAACTTTCCCAATTAGTAGTAACTTTAAGCTATTTAAAATTCCAGTGTTTAATACCGCATCAAAACTATCAAGACAGTAATGACAATAATAAACAAAGACTATTAATATTTTAAATTAATGTATACTCATCACATATTTTATTAGTATATCTTAAAACTATGTAATATTAGAATTATAGGCTGTATTTAAAAATGTATTAAAAAGTAAAGACTATCAAAGTCATTAAATGAGATCTGGATTTTCAGCTGAAACAAATTGGATCCATCTATAAATTTATTTCTGAATAATGTTACTTATCATATTTACAATTTATTAATAATTTCATTTGTGAAGTGTGTGACATAGTTGCCTGATTTACAACAAATATGACAATGTAAGTGTTCCCAATCATATTCTCCTCATAAGTTTTCTTTAATATATTACTATACTATATCATAAAAATATAAATTTCTGTGTTTCATGTTGCCTTGCATTTATATTTAGAACTGAATTGTCTTCAAACAAATACAGAAATGAAGAAAGTAATGTTATTGAAATGTTTGTGCGATAGAGACAGATTGAATTTGGTGTTGTGTTATGTTAGCTTTCTGATATTAGTTAAATGTCTCTTAAGTTTTTTCTTCTGGAAGTAAGGCATAATAAATATAGATATAGCTACTTAGTAGGTGATATTATAATTTTAATTACTTTTGCAATATATTCTCCTGTATTCACCTTAGAGGGCATTTTAGGACATTCTTTCTTGCTTTACTTCTGTCTTCAAAAATGTCTTTATGTTATGGTTCCTGGACATCCAGACAGATGTAGTCTTTTACTTTGGGATTACTTTACTGGACCATTTCAAGTGTATGGTATAGCATACCTGTTACTACTTCTCTTCTACTGATAGTAGATGAATCTTTCTTATATTCTTGTATCTTTATATTTTTTCAATTTTTATACAGAAAAAATTAGAACTTGCTAAAAATGTCAAAGGAAGTCAGGAATTAACTGTCAATATTAAATAATGATGGTGATAATTGTGTCATACAAGTTAATTGCTTCTTATATATGCAAGTTTCTAGCTAAAGTGAAAGAAACATAACTTCCATTTTAAAACATTATAAGACAGTCATGCTGTGACATATTTTCCATAATAACTCATATTTGACAAATTATTCAATAGCAAATAAATTATTACTTTGTGCCATAGAAATCTATGTACTAAAATTTTATAATACTAGCGCTACGAACATTTACATATGTATAATGTCATTGGTATGATCAGTACTATGCAGTTTTCTGTCTAATTTACAATTAAAGTCAGAAGTCTTTTCATAAATGTAATATTCAGTGAATGTATAACAGGAAGAACAAATATTCTGGGAAGAGGTTTGAATGAAATCCACTCCAGGGAACTAAATTTTCTCTATAAGTCTACAGAATTCATAAAAAAAATTCTGTATATCATTTTCTATAAAATTAACAAAACAGGTTAGAGATATAAAGTTTTAGAAATAAATGAATAATAGATTTTACAGATACATTTTGTTGTCAAAGTATATTCAAAGCAATTATGATTTCTTTTCATATCAGAGTAAGACACTAGGGAATAAAATATTATAAATCCAGAATATGAATCGACACATTTGTGCGTAACAGAACGTTCCTTCCACTCTTTTTTTAGCATTTTTCTAGATGAACAACTTGGAAAAGCTGCTGATTCTGTACTTGTGAGCAGTATGGCAATATAAGTGAGGAGGATATTTTTAGGGAGGACGATTTAGTATTGCAACAGCTGCTTCAGGCTGTTCCCTGATCAGAAATAGTACTTCTAGACTATCAAAAGTAGAAGAAGGAGCTTAAAATACAATTTTCACTCAAGCAAAAAAAAAAAAAAAAAAAAAAGACAAAAACAAACAAACAAAGAACAAAAAACAAAAAGCTCTTACCTGCTTTCCCTTCTTGAACTCCCTGTTATATTCCCAGGTGTTATATTCATGCACATCTTGTCTTGTCCCCCCACATGAAGTGTTTCTGCTAATGGGATTCAGATTATTGACTTGATATTTATAAATTTACTTTTTAATCCGTAATTTTGAAAGTTTCTTCATGTATTGCACCCTGAAATACTTGAATGGGTTATTAGAAGAAATATAACTTTATTTCTTTCAGCTCTGGAACTGAGGGATTTCAAGGTGAAAGAACTGATAGACTTGGTGTCTGGTAAGGGAGTTCCTTTGTATCTGAGATGGAAGCTTGTTGCTTTGACCCTTGTGGACAAAGGCTAAGTAAATCTCCTTGATAAAGCACAAATCTGTTTATGGGAAGGGAGCTGTAAGTCAATTACCCCTCAAAGCCTCTTAATACTATGACTTCAGCTGGTAGGTTTCTCATAGGAATTTTGGGAAGTAATATTCATGGAACATATTTGAACATTCTATACATGTCAGAAAAATGGTCAGTATTTGAGATTTATTGAACATAATATCTGAATAGCTGCCTCTATTTCAACAATTTTAAAATGTATTTTTATTTATTTCAAGATATATGTTTCTTTGTGAGTATGGGGGTGGTAAATGAAATACATATAGAAAAGTCAGAAAAAAATAGGCATTTGTTACATATGCTATTTGGTCAGCAACACTGTTCACAATTTATATTTGGTGTTGTCTTTTAGAAATGTATACAATAAATTTAAGATAATGCAAGTTTAAAATATAAAGCAGGTGAGACTGTGTAAGAACATTTATATATGAATTTAATATATTTTCATATGAAATGTCAGGTGTCCCTGGAAGAACTGTATTCAGATGAGATGTTAAGGGAAAAGAGCTATTTTTAATGATATGAAGCAAATGTATACCCCTCTATTGGATTAATTATTAAACTGAGTTAGGGACCCAGTTTTAAAGAATGTGTGCTTCTTAAGTATTTGTCATGACAGCTCTATTTTAGATTTTTCTTCCAGGCTTTGGAGTTTGCAGCTTATGTGGCTGATGGAACTCTTATGTTTGCCCTGCAGGTCTCTGACAATATCAAAACCAGTTTCATAAGCAAAAAAATATGACATGATGGGTTTTGTTTCTGCTCACTGAGGGACAGATCTTCCTCCTAATCCTTCTATTACTATCCATGTATAGTTTTTCTTGTGTGTAGCAAACCCAAAGCAAGTCTCAGCTACAAAGTACAGACTGCTGAACAGAATTGCACTATAAAACAAACTCTAAGTGCTGGATAGGGATGTTAGTCTAGTGCTATGACTTGGACTGAGAAGGAATTCCATATGGACCACAAAGCTCCAGCTTTTTGAACTGGAATCTTAGCCGTCTACTCTTTGACATCCATGATTATTGTTGTATTTTTCACTATGACAAAGATATGGACCTATGGACCTAGCATAGATATCCATCGAGGGGGAACTGGTGGTACATGTACATATTGGAAATTATTCAACTGTAGGCAACAACAAAAATAGGTCCTATGTAGGAAAATCGGTGGAAGTGGGGAGCATTATGATTAGTAAAATAAGCCAGATCCATAAAGGCACTTATACCACGTGTTCTCTCACATAAAGAGTTTAGATTTAAATTCAAACACACACACAAACACACACACACACAAAGCAACAACTGAGCTATCTATAGCTCTGTGTATATATGAGTATGTATGTTCATGTTTATTATATATGTGTGTGCATGTGTGGACCTAGATGATATATGTGTGTATTTCCATGAGGGTGAGTGCATATGCCTGAATGCCTGTTTGTGTGTGTGTGCCCATGTATGAAAGTGGCATAATGAAATCTATTATTTTGTATTTTAACTTAAAATTAATAAAATTTAAGACAAAATGTCAACCTTCTGTCTAATGGTCTGATGGACAGCGCAGGGGCATTACTATCCTACTAGGAATGATCTTCCTCACTCTCCATGATTAAAGGCTCATTTTTTTAATTTCTTACTCAAAGATAATTCCAAAGCAGTTGTAATAATAAAATGAAATAATGAAAATCCCTGCCTTTTATTTTTGATTCTATGATTTTATAGATACATATAATTTGGTACAACACAGAGGTGTCTTTAACCCTGGGATGGGCCTGATTTGCTCAGAAGAGAGCTGATATCTCCTGCTCTGAGCTCTTGAACAGAAGCCAACGTTCTACTCATTGATGAGAACAGCACATTTGGTAGGGAAAAGGAAAAAAAACTTTTGTCTCAATCATTTACAGGCATCTCATATGGGAGGAAATTTGTTTTGGTTCATATTGATTAGGAACCACAAAGCCATAATCAGATATCATCAATTTATAACCGCATGCTGTTCTCAACATTTTTCTTGGTGATAGAGCATTGTTTGGGAGCCTCAATGTTTTCAGCAAATGACCTTAGGTCTAGTTACTGTATTTTCCACACACATTTATTATTCTGAGGCAGGTGCATGAATGGTCACAAAGGAAGATCAGGGAATATGGTACATCTGGGAACCAAAGCATAGAAAGAACAATTACAATGATTTCCTTTCAAGATCTGCTAATTCTGAACAAGTTGAGAAAACAACATGCAAGCAGAGTGATTATATAGTTCTGAATGATCTTGATATATGTATATGTCGTAACTTGGAAATAGGAAGGGTGAAAGTTTGATTTATAAAGGTAAGCCTCAAACAACATTTCTCAGAAAGACATTCATTCCTTTTGCTATTTATGCTTCTAGTGGTCTATTCTATAAAAACACTATATAATTAATAAATTTTAACATGTTAAAGCAAAAATTTTAAGTTTGTTTGAGCTGATATCATCATAATGAATTTGGCCCTTTGCCTGGGATTACCTGGTATAGCTTTGAGAATAACTTTGGTCAAGGAATGAATGGAATTATTAACTCGTTTTGCTCCTCTGTGCTCTCCTGATGTGTCCTATTCAAGTTAATATATGGAGCCTACACTCCACCAGTACTGCCAACTCTGTCTAATGTTAATGCTTATTCTTTTCAATATCTTCTTACTGTAGGCTTTACTGTTTGTGCTTCAGAGAAGGTGCAAAACCATGATCTTATATATCCATTTGTTATATGCCTTGGGGTACAGAGTGGCATGGAAGCTCATAAGTGAGAAATGGTGTGTTAAATTAGGTGATCAACTTCAGTTTTTTTCCCAGCAACTTCTAGAAAGGAAAATTTGGCTGGAATAGAATGGATGAATAGAGGGTGTTTGGAAAGTAAGTATGTTATAATAGCAGATTGAGAATAAGAAATAATGGTATCAAATATGAGCTCAGTCTTCCACATGTTAAATCTGGGCAGGCAGAGGCTTGTATGGCCTAATTTCTCATAGTTAAATTGAAGCTGTTTGCAAGATTGAATAGAATCAGATCAAAATATCTCATTTTGAATCAGTCCTATACAAAATAGTTATTTAATAAACATAGGATCCTTATTTGTTAGTCCTTTGCTGTATACCTGTTAAAAGATTGTTTTTAAATGCAGCTCATAGGGAAAATTGTAAATACCATGTGGCTTTTACCATAGCCAGTATGAGGATATAGAAAAGATACAGCTAGCATCTGTGAGCTCTGTGAGCAATACAAAGTTATCATTCCAAGCACACAATATTCTTTTCTTTCAGTTGTGATGTAAATGTTTGGTGTCAATGTACTGCCTTATCTAGCTGCTTATGAACACAAAAATGTTGTGCCCATCTTGGTCACATTCCAGGCTATAAGAAATGCTTTTATTAGAAATAATGAACATAACCATTCACAATGAAAACTGTAAGACAGAGACCTCTCTGTTCATAAAATTCTTCCCTGCCTTCTACCTTTGGATTTTCACCTTGACCAAGTCTGTTTGATCAACCTCTGAATTGTGCAGCTACCAAGTGGCCAACACCACATGGCCACTTGAGGACAGCATAGGTCTTTCAGTAGGTCACTTGCTTTCTTTCATCTGCCACATTCCACAGCAGAAGGTCAAGTTTGATGTTATATATAGCTTAGTGTTAGTTTAAGTAATCAAAATAATGTTTGATTTTCTCCCTCATATTTTCTTCCTTGTATCCTGACAATTATTTAGCAAGAATCACTTTTTCATTATATTTTCCACTCTCTTCTAAGTGTTGAAAATTATTGTATGTGTCTAAAAAAGCCTTCTCTTAGCTGTGTTGTGGTCCAAGTATTATAAAATCTTTTTGACTGCTATTCACTTGACCAAATGATCATGGAGGCTATAACACTTGAACAGACATTACATAATACTTTTACCGTTAAGAATTCTCTGAATTAGGGGAAAGAAAAATCAAAAAAAAAAAAAATTCTCAGAGTGGGTAATATGATTTTTTGGGGGTCAGGTAATTTGTTGAGGAATGATTTCTGAGATCCTTTACCATGTATATTCCCTGCATTATCATATTCAGATAAACCCCAAATACTCCATGAAGGGCAAACTGACTTTTTCTGAGACCTGCATCTTTATTTCTTACTGAAAATTCTAAGGGAAACTTTTTATGGCACCCAAATATCACAGCTTCCTTTATTGATTCTTGATCATCAGTAACCAAAAAAACTTAGTACATGGGTCTTCTTTGTTCACTTCCTGCTAAATATTATGAAAAAAATCATTTTAAGGAGAAAAATCTCTAACATGAAGTAGCTTGAGTTAGTGTGTATGACAAGATTATTTATGGAAACAATATACACACAGCAGAAAAGAATTTTAATACAATCTTTCTAGAGGCTGGCAGTATGCAGCCAGCCACTCTTTCATTGCTTGACCACTGCAGCATGTGGCTGATGCCTGTGAGAGACATGATCGTGGGCATAAATAGCAGTGTTTGCTAGTCTATGAGGCTTTTGGAAGTTAAGTGTACTAAATGTGAATTTCACTTAAATACACTCAATAGGCAGTAGATTTTTCAGATAGGATCTTGTTTCAAGTAGAGGAGTGTCTATATGCTTTACAGTAAATTTTTTCTGCTTAAAAATAAAATACAAAATTGAGATAATGCTCCCCTGCAATTTTCCCTGCTGTTATGCTAAGGACCAAGCCAAGGCCTCACATGCAATGTACAATTATGTACACTTTAATGATTCCCTGTTTTTGAATTTGTGTCTGCTGATTTGCAAGCATAAAAATTACTCTAGTATAATCCAGTCTTAATTCTGAACTTGGTGATTACATTAGTCTTTAGTCTGTATCCAACTATCCAGTGATGACAGGGGAAAGGAGATGTAGTAACTTTTCCACATACCCTTCTAGCTTTTCATGTTTGTTAGTTTAGTGACAACACCAGACTACATCCTTCCAAAGCTAAGTGTTAACAGTTGCTGTCATTAATGGCACATGCAATGTGAAAAGTAAATATAAAACAGAGGATGTACTTGATCGTAATCTGATTGCATAATTTGAGAATTAGTGCAGACTGGTGCATATGTGTTGTTAGTAAGTAACTTTATATCTAAAAATCAAAGAAAATAAGACAACTTCTTTCTAAATATATGTACTACTACTTTTAATGACAAAAACATGTGCAGATATAAATAGGTTGGTTGAGTTTAGTTGCTTAATAAATAGCATATATAGATGATAGTAATAGTAATGATAGTTATGTATTATTACTTCAGAATATATGAAAAGAGACATACAAAAAATGGCAATGAGACAGTATGGAGGGAAAATCACATAGTTTAGTATACCTGTACTAACCAAGTTAACTATTTCATTCTAAGAGTGTTTCTCTTAGATATATTTCACTCCATTGTGTAATAATAAAGTAAGACATCTAAAAAAGTCTTGCAGTAACATATTTATGGCATGATATTTTATTATAATGGGTGAAAGAATATACAATAAAAAGTTTAAAGGGGTTAATTACTGAAAGTTTTATTCTGCCATGATGATATTATTCCTTTAAAAAACAGACGCAAAATCTTGTGTAAAATAGCTTCACATCAAATAAACAAATTTATAAAACTATACTTTCCCCATATTCTCTTTACATTTAAGTATTATTAAAAGAATGTTTAATGAGTAGTAATAGGTTGATTAAATTTTCAAAAGTCTACTGAATGTTTTATGAATTTAAAAAATAATTATATTTTAATGGGTACATAAATATTGGCAAAAGCCAACACTTATTCAGGATAATAATGGTAACAATTTTATTTTAAATATTTCTGTGAAACCAAAGTTTTGTTGCAAGTCTAATTAATAAAAGATATAATTAGTATATTTTGCAAAATATAATCAAGATTTATCATAAAGAATCACCGAAGTAATAAAAACTGCATGATTTTTAACATTACATCATGCTTATGAAAAGATGAAAGTTAAGAAAAACAGTAAAGTTGAGTAAAAACTTTGTTTAGAATTTCTCTCAATCTAAAATTATTCAAAATAACAAATTTAGGGTTTACCAAAAATTATCTCTTTATTTTATTATTTGATAGTTTCAAATTTGCCTGTTTTAAAGAAATGGCAAAGCTGGGTTTGTTGATTCACCCTTGTAGTCCCATTATTCAATAAACTAGGACAGGACAACTGTGTATAATTTGAGGTTACCCTGGGCTACATAGTGAGTCCAGGACAGCCTGAGCTAAATAATGAGTGATCTTTTATCAAAAACAAAAATAAAAATAATGTAACACTGATAAAGTTGTAAAAGAAGGTTCTAAAAGTAGATGCAAAGTTTGAGTAGAGAACAACATTTGAATAATATTTAAAATCTGTTGATTAAGTCATTAACTTGGATAAAATAAACAGCCACAAAAAGGAGACCCTGGAACGTAAATTGCAAAACATAAAGTACCAAAAACTATCTCATTTACATTTACACTTATAAAACAATGTGCATGCAGGAAAGTTAAATGATTAAGATGGTTTTCTAATATTAAACCTGGGTATAGCAAGAATAGTAAATAAACACTCATAAGAAATGTAAGGACATTTCCGAATGTTGTTATCAATGCAATTTTAGTAAGCCAGCTGTTGTCTCTGACTGGATCCAGTCCATGGGAAGTCCTACTTATAAGCATTTCCATGTTGATCCTGGCAGAGAGTAACTGGCAGAAACTCTACTGAAAGTAATGTAGACCATCCACATGACCAGACTTTGCCCTTCTGATTGTAGCATTAGTATCCATTACAACAACATTATTTCATAAGTCACAAGACAAAAATTAAGGTCTAATCTGAGAAAATTAAGGTATTCACCTGAGGTTAATAACAGTGTTCTGACAAGATTACTGTCTTGAAACAATAACTAGTAAACAAACTGTACCAGTGTCATTTCCGTTAAACTATTGAACACATTAAGCATTTTTATCTTCGTCACCTTTTCCTTCTATTACCCATCTTTTAATTCTGTTAATGCTTTAGGAATTCAGATTTGATCTAGGGCTAGTCACATTACCAGTAGTGTCTTTAATCTCAGCACTCTGGTCTCCTGTTGGAGGACAGGCTGATCTATTGAGCAAGTTCAAGGACAGTGAGGGCTACAGAGAGAAACCATGAACCATAAAACAATCAACAGCATCCAAAAAATCCCTAAAGCATTGTTTTCTCAATTTCCTTTTCAACAATTGGCACTTTTTGTGACTTTTATAATCTTTCTGAGATTTATTTTGTAGTACACATTTATTTTGTAGTTATATCTATATCTATATATCTATATCTATATATATCAATTGCATACAAAGTTGTAAAAAGAAATTATTTTGAATTTGAATTTGAATTAAAAAATTGTCATTATGTTTTAAAAGTATCTTTATAAAATATTGAAATCCTAAATATTGAACCCTATGAATGTGAGTATAATGGGGGGAAAGTTCTTAAAACCACAGTTAAATTGAAATGAAATAATGAGAAAGGGAGCAAAGTTATCAGTTCTAATGTCTGTGTGAGAAGAAATTGGTCAGGTAGACCAAGAAATGAGACAGTGAAGAGAAAGAGAAACCTAACATCTCATATCCAAGCTCAAAAGGAAGGCCTTGGAAGAAATCCATATGCATCTTAAGGTAGAACTTGAGTTTCTAACCTAAGAATTGACTCCTGCCTAAGCTGCCATGTCTATGCACTTATAAGGATCTCCCACAGCTAATGAAAACATAGATCACTTGTTCTTTTCCTTTATCATTTAATTGTATAATTGTATTAAATATATTATAAACCCAGATTAATTTCAGTGAATTTTTAATAAATATGAAGGAAAGCACACCCAATAATGATACAGTTTAATAAAGGATACACTATATAGGATATATCATTTTGTGGACAATACTATATAAGCTATTAAATGAAAAGCTTAATTTTGGGAATTAGGAGTATACCTTGGAAAGTAAAAATGGTTGTTGCAAAAGCCTGATAACTTGAGATGAATTCCACTAGCACACAATGAAATGTGAAAATTGATTCCCAAACTTGTCTTCTGAAGTACAAAGACACAAATATAGACACACACACACACACACACACACACACACACACACACAGAGAGAGAGAGAGAGAGAGAGAGAGAGAGAGAGAGTTACACACACATACTGTGAATGGTATATATTTACCTAGAATCACACAAGTAAACATTAATAATCTTGATAAATATACTTGGTAAAACTTAAATTGCAATGCCATATATTTAGCAGCTAAAATGAATTCTAAATATCTTAGCACAAAATAATTAAATTTTTATAATTCTTAGGTAATGAAAAAGTGTAGGATAACCTGAGTCAGTAGGGATGGGACCCTCAGATATTTTTATCTTAAGTGTAATTCTTTGCAGAAGAAAATGTATAATGTATATTAAAATATGATTTTGTATGTTGAATATCCACTTCAAAAATTTAGAAAAATAGAAAATTAAATTCACAGAACTTTTATTTTTTTAAATGGGTTTAAAACATCATTTGATACTGTAATGATCATATTCCAAAATAATTTTTCTATACCAAATATAAGTTTTCAAATGTTATTTCAAAGAAAATCTCTATTATTGATCAAAAAGTTCAGAAGTACTGTTTTTAATGGAATATGTACGCTGTTGTGAGGATTTCTGTTGTCACTATGATCACAATTTATGCTTTTTTACATTCAATTCATGAACTTGTAAATATGAGATGTTAATATAGACAAAACTGGTAAAAAGCTATTAATTGATAATGATGCTACAAAGACAAATCAAAGCTCTATATTGAATGAGGTCTACTTCTTAAAGCATTTGGTATGAGCAACAGGCAGCTATGGAACCGCGGGTGCATCAGCATTACCTGGTGATTCCTGAAGGTTGCACCTTTGTGTATTTTGGTTAGGCTGACCAGAGCAGAGCTGAATTGTTGCACTTCAGAAGCTGTCCTTGGGAAAGTGTACAGTCCCAATAACACCCATGATAACTTAGAGAGCAGCAATACTGTGTAGTTTAGGAAGTTAGTTACCATTTTATTAAGTGTAATTAATTCTTTTTAAAGTTTCATACAGTTACCTATATTGGTATTATCTAACATATTGTTTAGTACAGATATTCTTATCACATTTGCAATAATCATAGTGCAAATCCATTACATATCATCAAAATTTATAACCAATTCTTATATGTTCAGAAATCTTTTAAATACCTGTGATTACTACAGCAACATAATGTAGGAGGGTTATAGTTAAACATAATGTTGCCTTTTATGAGAACTTGTTTCACACATATGTTGCACATTATGCTTACATTTATCTCATTAATATTGTTTGATGGGACCAATATTTTAAGTGTTTTCTTCTTTTATACATCTTATCTATAAGGCGTTTATAGAAGATAAATTATTTTAAGCATAATTTTCAGTGTTGGTCTTACAAAAGAAAAGTGGTTGAATGTTGGTTTCTTTTTTAATAGACCACCTCTACTTGTGATATAAATATTTCCTTCCATGAGATAAGAGAAATGAAACTAAAGGAATTTATCTTACATTGCCAAAGTTATAAATCAAAGAGATAAATCCATCATCAAAGTGTACTCTAAACAGAGAAAAACAAAAGATGAAATGCCTAGAGTTATTACTCTCTAGAATGAGATACATGCTCAGGTAATTGAATAGTGGGGATCCTATGTACCCATCACATGCAGGTTAAACTTATTCTTTCCATTCATATCTGCATAGCTGCGAAACTGTGAGGTTAGCAGTTTAGGTTCCATCATAGTGATTAGTAATCTAACTACTACCTTCATCATCCACAAAAATGGGCTTATGAAACTTTTGAATAAATATAGATAGTTTCATGACCTGCACACAAGACTTTGTACAACAGCAGTTAGTATCTAAGTTAGATTTAATTAATTATAGGAGTCATGTGGTATCAAGTACATATATTTCAGAGTTCTCATGCTTGTCATTAAACCCATTATGTAATGTTTGGTAGCTATGTTCCTAGGTGATAATTTACACAAAATCAATGGCTTCTATGAGTATCAAGTACCTTGACTGGCTTATTGATTCATTCTGCCCAATCACTGCCCATCCAGTCCAAGGTGACAGTGTGACTTTCCTTATAAAGATTTTCAGGTAATCCTACAATTAAAAGATAATGATTCCTACTGATGCCAGAGAAGGAAAACATTAATAGTTCTTTATTACAGAGTCAGGTCTGGTGAAATATACAAGGAATTTTATAAACCATTTCATTTTCCATTGTCAAATGATAAAAAAAATCTACAGGTAATGTTTAATTTTCCTATATATTTAGTGCAATTATCAAATATTCAGTGTTCAAGTTCATTTGCAAATAAAAAGGTATTCCTTGGCATATCTTTCAGTTTTCTCACTAACAATTTTAGCTTGAAATATTTGGGGTCTATTTAACAGCTGCTTGAAAATGTGTGTTATTATTTAATTTGCTGTTCTAATGTCAATGAACAGAGAAAAGTATAGTTTTCTTGGTAATTTTCCAATTCCTGTATAACTGATAGATGATGATACATTCTGATTTCTTAATTAGCACATTGCAACTGGATGATTTGGGTTTATGACACAGTAGAAAAAATATAAGGCAAGCAAGGAACTTATGCAGATTAAACTCTCAGCTGCTTTCCCTAGAGGATATGACACTTGAAACGTATGGAAAACTTCTCTGAAATTTACAGTCAGTATGAACTGCTATATAATAAAGTGACAACATATGTTTACTATATTTACACATTTTACTTAAAATGCTACTATACTTCTAACAATTAAAAAGATTAGAATATAAGTATTTGAATTATTTGAACTTGATTAAAAATGTGTAATGACATTGCTTTCACAGAATAAACAGGCATGAACAAAATAGGTATAAATTCTTCCAAACACTGGGTGTGAATGCAGCACAGGTTGACAGGACATTTTAATTTAGTTATGTGTTATAATTTGCAGCAGGAGGTAAAAACAAGGAGCTCCAACAATCTCTAAGTGGCATATTTTATCAAAAAGGAAAGGTTGAAGAACTATGGGCTTGGTGAAAATTGCATACTAATGATATGTATACTACTTACCCAAGACCATTGAAAGTTTATTCAAAGGCAAGTTATTTTCATGCCTCGGGTATTGAAATTTCAAATGATGTTTCTGAAAGTCCCTGGTTTTAATATTCTAGTAGATACCTATCTCCCAACAAATTTCTTCACATTATTTTGTGGGGGAAGAAATTCTACTAGTTTAGGGTTCACAATTGCTTCACTGCTAAGACCAGGTACATTTCTCTTGAGAAATTGCCTCTGTGTTCAGATTTTTGGTAACATTTTTGTTGAAAATAGAGCCCTATTTTATCTGGTGTGGAGATAAATAATCTGTTGTTTAATTCCAGTAGAGTAGATGAACATCATTTGGAAAACTCAGATTTTAGACACATTAATGTAGCATGCTACTCCAGCTTTCTTGGGATGGTGATAGAAAACAGAATATTCTGACTAATAGATCCTTGGTAATGAAAAACACAGTTTTACCTCTTATAAATCCTCTTAAATTAACAAAACATTATATCAATCCCATTCCCACTGATGGAAGAGGAGGAGTAGAGGCCATTAACAGCTCAAAGGTGTACTATTATGTGAATAGTCACTCCCCTCATTTCCTAATAAAGTAAATGCTAAAGGAGTCTTCATGATGATAAAGTACGACAAGTTTAGAGTGTGATACAGATATCCCTGTACTGTGTAATTCCCTGATTTTCAATAGCAACAGCAGGGAGCAAATCTCTTACTAGAAGCCATGACTGTTATTTCATAAGAACCATATAGATTTGATTACTAAGAAAAAAAGCTATATGCTATTGGTGCTCATTAGACAAAAATGTCACCGATTTTATGATCTAATAATGAAGGGAATATATTTCATAATTGATTTTCCAGAATGTTGGATAAGAAACCTAGAAGTGAATAACTGTAAATACCCTTAGTTTTCCATGTATCTTGAGAAACTTTAATGATTGCTCCGGTGCTCACTATGATTCTTATTTTTAATAAATAAAATTCAACTTTCATGATATGAAATGTGTAACAACCAAATATGAAAGATTAAATTTCCACAAGCACAGAGTCCTAAAACCTGTAACA
Organism: Phodopus roborovskii; assembly: GCF_943737965.1. NCBI lineage: Eukaryota > Metazoa > Chordata > Mammalia > Rodentia > Cricetidae > Phodopus > Phodopus roborovskii. The sequence goes on from NW_026126418.1 coordinate 48,272,195, forward strand.
GTGTCCTTCCAAAGAGATTCAAGGGCTAAGAGGAAAGTGCTTATATAGCAGGAACGAGTTCCTGGGTTCTTGAGATCAATTGCCTAGATATATAGTGAAAGGAGTGAGTTAGAGGTAGAAGTAGAGATAAAGATGATCATAATGAAGATTGATAGATACATGATAGATAGATAAACAGACAGATACAGACAATTGCCACTAGCACATGAAAGTGCTGTATTTCTCAAAATGAAGTAATACTATCAAAAGTCACAGACTTAAGTATGATCTCACAATTAATCCCAGTTACAAGATTCTCTGGAAATGGACGTTATAGGGAATAAAATATTCAGCTCCTTGGTACTTGTACCAAGCCTTAAAGCAAGCTCTTGAAGTGCTTCATCCTGGTCTTCTTTGTAGTGTGCTTTACTTTCAGTGAGGCAAGTCAAATATAGGATCCACAGTGGCAGATTGTGTGAATTCAAAATCTGTAGTTTTTATTCCATACATCATGAGCAACATTAAGTGATTTTACACTTATTTTGTATGGGTGGTGTAATTTTTATTATATAAAATGCTCAACAAAATATCTATATATGCATATATGTGCATATAAATAGGTGCACATATAAAAAGGGAGTTAGTGCTAAAACAAAGTCTTCAGAAGCAAATGCCTGCCATCTGTAGCAGGAGTACTTCACAAAACCCAGGGGTGTCTTCTTGCCCAACTGTCAACACCAGGAAAAGTGCCAAAGGGACAGATGCTAAAACTGGAAAGTCTCATTGAGGGCGTGACATCAGAATCCTATAATTTCTCTCTAAAGAAGCACCATCCTCCACAACACAGAAGTAATGAAAAAACAAAAGTGCCCTCCTAATGAAAAATGGCCTCCATTACACTGTTATACTATGAAATTCTATTAACAAAAATGAGCATACTGCTTTGTGGAATGTGATGTAAAATCTGTATTGAGCTAGTTTCCAAGAAACCGGCAGGCAGTTTTTTTTCTTTTTCTTTTCTTTTTTTTTTTTTAATCATTGGCAGCAACAGGGAACATATGATCAAGCAGGAAAATAATAACAGAAGCCACTACTAAATATAGTGTCCAATCACAGTGTAGAGTTGAAACAAAAACAATAAGGAAGTCTTTCTCTGTTTAACAATACCCTGACAAGCATGTGGAGATAAAAACCAATGGCTCCCATGTATCATGCAGAATTAAAACGAAAGACAATCTATAATTAATACAAAAACCAAAAACAGATATCCCTTATTAAAACCTAGTTTGTATTTACACAAGAACTGCTAAATGTGTATTTCTACTTTCTTTCAATTTTCACCTCTATCAGAAAATAATTTTAGCTTATAAGCTTTAAACATGTTAATCTGCAACTTGTGTTTCACAAGTTAAATAAATAAACGGACATACTGACAATGACTTTAGTTCATAAGGGGAAGGCTATAAATTAAAACAGTGGGAAAAGCAGATAGTAGGAATGAGAGAGCCATGCAGTGTGAAGACTGGGAACCTGGAAAGGGAGTTCAAGGTGTAAAGGATGTACTTTTTCAACTTCAAGCTACAAAGATATTCTGGTAATACCGAATCTCATTTTTCAATATAAAGAAAGGGGCTGTTGTTTCAGTTTGAAAGGCCCATGTTACATAAGTGCTCATAAATGTATGTATCAAGCTTTGTTTAAAAACATGGGGGAACAAATAATGTCAAATGTGAAAGCCCACAGTGTATATGAGTCAGTGATTTCATAAGGGTCGCTGTCTCAACTGAAGCTTCTCACTGAGGTTTATTGCAATACTGTTATAATTCAACTGTGTTGTTCCTGTTCAGCTTTGCATACAAACAAAACTAAGAAAAGTAAAGAATGAAAAAATGATTGTGATGCTCTAATTTCACCCTTAAGAGAAAATAATAGGAGATTTCATAAGAATGTTAAGAATAAAATAAAATAAAATAAAAAATAAAAAAAAAAGAAAACTCTGAAGTTATTTTCTTTCTAAAAAAATCTGGCAACAATATCAATGTCCAGATGTGTTTCAGATGAGAATTCCCTGTGTTACACAGTCTGGTTTACAGTCTATGCAGTTTTTCATACAAAGAAAAAAATATTATTGCAAGACACGAAGGAGTTTGAGCCAATAGAGAATACCTTCCTGAAGGGGCTTCAATACTGTCCCTTTCTCCCTTTTTAATAATGGAATAAAAGCACATGTAATTAAATGAAGCCTCAGTAACTAGAAATTGATGAAAGGAATGTCATGTGTGGGCATTTTACACATTTCATTTTCTGCTTCATCTTGTAATGCTTTTATTATCCACTTTTACTTCTTTCAATCAGAGACAAATTGATCAGGAAGCCTTATCATCAGCTAGCCCTTTTTAATTTCCATATCCAATAATTATCATATCTTTTATAGAAAGGAAAACTTATAAATATGCCCAGGTAACACAATACTATATTAAAAATGAAGAGCCCAAGAAAATGTTGGCGTATTTCCCAAGTAGTAAAATAAAAGCAGGAAAAACAAAAGCAAACATTTGTTAAGGCATTTTTCGAAGCAATATCATGAGAACCCTCTAGTACATTTTTTAAACACTTTTCCAAACTTGTAGTTAAGATAACTCAAAATTGGACTGTTTTGTTTTCTGCTAAATAAAATTTTAAAAGTTAAAGAAAGAGATGTCTCCTTGGTGAAGGCTGAGAACTATATTCATCTTTGGGTATAAGGATAGGTATTTAGAATGTAATTAATAATTATGCTGGCATAGTAAAGTAGGTAGATCCATCTCCAAGAACAATGGCTTTATAGCTCTGGGTAGCTAGCTAATTTGCCATAACCAGGGTGTGACAATAATATGGCAGCATGAAGAGGAACAATGAATAATCTTCGCCCAATGACGATGAAGAGAGTTAATTGACAAGTGAGGTAGAGAGTAGATAACAAATTTTCTATTGTTAAATGTGGAAATGTGTTAAATGTTCAAAAATTCAGGTCAGCACTCAAGTAAAATAAGAGTCTTAAGTAAGAGTCCCAACAACAAACAGAACTTGAACTTTTGTGAGAATAGATTCTTGAAAGAAAAAAAAAAATTCCAGGTATTAGTACAATGAACTTCATATAGAAAAGTGGTACATATGCTTCTGGAGTAGTTTAAGATCATTTATATGGTCAATTGAAGAAGAGATTAACATTTCACCACAGGGTAGAATTTTTAAAATCTCAGCTACATTGAATCTAAAACAGCTCATAACTGGCATTCTGTTCTCTAAAGATGCCACTTTTCAATTTCAGAATATATGAATGATATAGAGATTTTAGGCTAATATTCTAATATTCCTGATTTATTCATGTTGCTTTATTAACCGTTAACTATTAACCATTAACTATTTGGGGGAGGGTATTTAAAATATGTGCTAAATTTCACCTGGAGATATGGCTGAGAGGGTAAAAGTGCCTTCCATAACCTGATAATCGTAATTTGATCATTAAGAAAAAAGTTCTAAAAGGTACCCTCCAATCTCTACATGGAAGACTAGCATATGTGAACCTACACATGGACATTTAAGCAACTCAATAATACTAGATACATCTAGGAAAATATTTTTAAATGATATTAAAAATTATTTTGTTGGATGCTAGAAAATGGCAATTAGATTTGTTGTGCACTAAAGGTTTTACACATTCTCATACTTATTGATGAACTTTGTTCAGAAAATTATTAAATTGGATTTTCAAGTACTGCTTTTAAACAATGCCAAGCAGATTTAGAACAAACTTTAATCTAGATTTTGGCCTGGATTTTAGTAAAGTCTTTGGCTATTTTATGTGCTGACTTGTGAGTTATGAGATTTTTCTACTCTGAAAGACATGAACAAAATTGCTCCCTAGCCTTGCATATTTTCCAGCTAATCTGCTGATAATATTTTTGAGGTAGATTGTCTCAGATAGCTTCCTCATAAATATTAGCTGAAACATGCCCAGCCTAAGATTATGGACTCTGTCAGCATCCATAGTTTTTTCTGTTGTAGCTTTCTCATCTCTGGTATGACATTTTGTGACTTGGGCCTTCTTCGTCGTCTCTGTGCTCCTGCTTTTCTCCCTGAAATGAAGAAAATCTATAGGTTCAACCTAGGTCCTCTCCCAATATCAAAGTCTTAAAATATACAAGAAGCTGGGCAAGTCAGAAGTCTTATTTAGTTAACTTATAGGCACCATTGCCATCCCTTATTTGATTCCCACTGTTCAGAAAGTTAATATTTCTTTTATTTATTTTTTATTTATGGCTTTGGGTTTAAGGAAATACTTAGGATCTATCCATTGATCTTTATTACAATGGGATTTTGCTACCTGGAATATGAAGCTGAATTGAAATTCTTACAATGTTTGCCACTCGTGGCAAAATATATTAGTTTTGCTTATGATTTTACAGAAAATAAATTGATGTGTCAGAGCTAAAACTATGGTTTTTCTCCAGAAAAAATTGAACAACCTGCCTGAAATGGTTACTTTTAAAAGCAACCTATAATATTATATCATAATGAAAAATTATTTATTTAGAATAATTTCCAGTATAATTACATGTCCTATTTTTACCTTTAAAGTAGACTTATGGATTTTTAATACTTGAGAATATTTTTATTCACATAAAGAAATTTTAAAACTTTAATTAAAAACATCTCAAATCCTTGAATTAAATATCTCCTTGAAAACTGATAAGGTGATTTGTCATTGTAACAGTCAAGAGAAGGGACCTTGAAGAATAAATATATTTTGAGTGTAGTTATGTAAAAGGTGAGACATATAAATCTTCTTTCTTTCATCTACATATGGAAGAAAATCCAGTTTTCCAGCCACGGTTCTCGGAGGCTGTCTTTTCCTCATTAGAGAAGTTTCTTTGTATATTGTGTTTCTGTTAATGAGGAATCACATGAGTGATTGAAATGCCATAAATAAATACAACATTCAAATCCTAATGAGATCTACATCATACACCCACTAAAGTTTGGGAACATCAGGGAACAGTTGGGGTGAAAAAGTTTAAAAGTCAGAGGTTGAGAAGAACCAAATAGAAATATCTTCTGGACATAACAGGACTGCTACTCAGAGCACCTGTAGCTTCCTTTGCAAGACCAATTTAGTAATGTTCTAAAATGGAGAGAGGCGACATTCATGAGCCCCTACCCTAACCTGGGGAGCTATTGAAATTTGATGGCTTCTAGGGGAGGGCATGGCAGTTTTCTTTAAGGGAGTTTCCCCTAGAATGTGTGACATGCTCCAATTGTCACCCCCACACACACACACACACACACCCTGAAGTGCATGGCAGAAAAGAGTGAGCTCAGTGAGTTACAAAAACAAAACAAAACAAAACAAAAAAAAAAAAAAAAAGAAAAAGAAAAAGAAAAAAGAAAGAAAGAAAGACATGATGTAAGGAGGACTTGGAATGGTGAGGGGTGGATGTTGTAGGACTTAGCCGGTGGTAAAATGATCAAAATTAATTTCATAAAATTCTCAAAGAATAAGCCAGGCAGTGGTGACACACATCTTTTATCTCAGCACTCAAAAGGCCGAGGCAGGTGGATCTTTATGAGTTCAAGATGAGTATGTTCTAAAGAGCTAGTTCCAGAACAGGTTCCAAAGCTATAGCTATATATATATATATATATATATATATATATATATATATATATATATATATATCACTTATACCCTTAAAGAATGAAGTAAGAAGAAATAGGGGACAAGGCCAGGCTACAGAAACCCCCCAGAGACAGCTTACCTGAACAAGGGGAAGAAAATGGACTCCCAGACTGATATCTGGGAAACCAGCATTGGACTGACTCAGATCTCCTGAACATGGGTCTCAGTTAGAAGGCCTGGGCAGTCTAAGGGACCTCAGACAGTGGAACCAGGATGTATCCATGGTGCACAAAAGGACTTTGGGAGCACATTCCCCATAGAGAGATACTCCCTTAGCCTAGAGGCAAGAGGAAGGGCCTAGTCCCTACTCCAAATGAATTGACAATTTTGGTTTATCCCTCTTGAAAGGCATCACCCTCCTTGTGGAGTAGAGGGGGGGTGGGAATGACATGGGAGGCTGGTGGCAGGGATGGGAGGAAGGGAGAGAGGGATGGAGGAATGGAGGGAAGGAGTGAAGGAGGGAGGAAGGGAAGAAGGGAGGAAGCCTAGAAGGGAGAAAGAACTGGGATCAATATGGAAAATAATGAAATAAATGATATTAAAAATAAAAAAGATATACAATAAAAAGAATAAAAGTATTTATTTTTAAAGATATAAGATGAGAGTGTCTTCTACCTAAATGTATGTTTTTGGTTTCTTTTAAAAACCATTAGGTAGCTGTATGGGTGTAGAGATGACTCAAAGCTGTTAAGAGCATATACCCTCTTGAAGCAGACATAACTTGCATTTCCCTTACTCACATCAAGCATCTCACAAGTGATGTAAGGTCAGCTCCATAGGAGCTCCACACCTTTTTCCTCCGTTGTAGCTGTTAAACCTGTGGGCATATTTCTGGGTGTTTTGTTCTATTCCACAGTCTACTTTTGTTTTATTAACATATTTTTGTTAAGATGTCTCAAAAATATAATTTTGTTTAGGTATTTTAGGCCTCCAGTACTGAACTTTTAACTGAGACCTGCCTTTGTGCTTCCTAGTTATTTTGGGGATTTTTTTTTTCCTAGTTCTGTGAAGAGCATGGTTGGAATTTTAATTTGTTTCAAGATCTTGAAATGTATAGTACTTTGAAACTACTAGATAAAGCCTTTTAAGAGAAGCAAGGACTTTTCGAGAAGAAGACTCAAGTAGCATAAGAAATAATCAGGAAAACTGACAAATAGATTACATGAAATGAAGATGATTTCTGCACAACAAAACAAACACTCGCCAGTGTGAAGAGACTGATGACAGATTGGGAGAATATCTTTACCAATTTCACATCAGACAGTGTTAATATTCATGATGTATAAAGAAAACTATAGAAATTAAATACCAAAAGCAAAATCATTAAATTGCCACTTGGACGTAGACAGTTGTCAAAAGAAGAGATACAAACAGGTAAAAAAGTACTTTTTAAAAGTCTTAGCTATCATGAAAACCCAAATTAAAACTGCCTTAAGATCTTATGTTATTCGAGTCATAATAGTTGTCATCACAAAAACAAATGGCAAAAGCAGGAGTTGATTTGCAAAAAGGAATACATATTCAACAATAGCAGGAATGCAAACACGTGTAGCAATTATACAAGTCAGTATGGAAGTTCCTCATAAAACTGAAAATAGAACTACCTCATGAGGCTTGGAGATATGGTTCAGTGGGTAATAGTGCATGCTGTGCAAGCATAAGAGTGAAAAAACTTAGCTAACAAGTTGGTTATTGCATTTCTATAACCCCAACCGAGTGGGTGTGGGGTCAGTGGAGGCAGAAGTATCTGAACACTCGAGAATGAAAGACCTTGTCATAATAAAATGAAAAGTGACAGGGCAGGACACCCACACTTCTCATTTACCCTTTGCATACATTCATAGAACAGACAAACATGTGCAAATTCATCACACACTTATATAAAACATTATACAGATTCATACCCACATTTAAAAAAAAAAAGTGGGGACTGGAACTGGAAATATTGCTCAGTGGTTAAGGTCACTGACTGCTCTTCCATAGGATCTGGGTTCAATTTGCAGAACCCAAATGACAGCACACACCAGTCTGTATCTCCACCTCAGTGGACCTGACACCTTCGCATAGACATATATCACACCAATACATAAAAAATAAAAATAAAAAGCCTTATAACTCAGCTGTACTAATTTTTTATATATTCAAATTTTAAGTTAATATGCCACAGAAAGACTTTTACATCCATTTTGTATATGTAAAATTCACAATATGCAGGGAATGGAATCATTCTAGATGTCCATCATAGATGAATGAATAAGGAAATAAGGAAAATGTAGTACACATTAACATGTTATTTCTGTGCAGCTATAAATAAGAATGAAAACATGACATTTTCAGGAAGATGAATAAAGCTGGAAATAAAAATGTTATCCAAATTAAACCAATTGATCTGAAAAAGGCAAATACTGCATAATTTCTCTGATATAGAATATATTAAGATAATTATATATGCTTATGTTATATGTGTATTTTCATAGGTCATTGTAGTGGGATATTCACTTTGTCTCCTTCTGTGGCACTGACCATGCCCATTGGGGGGAAGGGAACTAGGTCAGAGGAGGAGTGGGGGGGGTACCTCAGGAGGACTTCTGGAGGCATTCTTGGAAGCAGGAACATGCTGGTGTTCACCTGTCTATGTTGTGAGTTATTTCTCCCTGAATAAACATCTGTTTGGCCTAATTTTTTTATCCTGATCCTTATTAAACCGCAATAGGTCATGCAACTATAATGGGGGCAATAGAAGAATAATCATTATGTGAGCTTGAAAATAGAGGGGATTTCTCAACTTAATGTGCCAGATTCTGTTGACTCCCCATGAGATGCCTTACCCTTTCAAAAGAGTGGACAGGAGGTGGGTTGGGGAGTGGAGCAGAAGGAGCAGTGTGAGGGGGGAAACCGTTGTTGGAACATATAGTGAACAAAAACATAAATAAATAAATAAATAAATAAATAAAGTAAAATAAAAAATAGAGGTGATGGATTACAGATAAAAGAGAATGTGGAAGTACCTACTGCCAGGAACAGAAAGGAACCAGCTGAAGAGAAAGATAGGAATGGGTACTGGGGGAAGGAAATAATGGAGAACTTTTACAACCACACACTAGTGGAAAATGCCATTCTAAAACCCAATAACTAAGTAAGAAATAAATGCAATAAACTGGTTTTCAAAAGGAATGGTATGAGTTTGAGGGCTATGTTCTTGTGAATGGGCCACAGTCCTTATCTCAGAGTGAGTTTGTTACAGGCACTGCCTCTTTTCTGTCTCAAGCAAGTCCACTGAATTTTCCACACACACAGTGTCATTCTTTTTTGACATCCCAGATTACAAAACTATTAGCCTAATAAAGCTCTTTTATTTACAAACTACACATCTAGGTATGATATTATAGCAAACTAAAATAGACAAAGTTATCAGACAAAATTAAAATATTATAATGATGACTAATTCCCATGTTTGCCTTAGGGTCCAAATAAAAGCCTCCACATAATGAAAACTATTCTGCCTGGATGAGCCTGGTTGTCTTTCTCTTAGGTGACTAATGCTGATGATAGCACACTGAGAAATCCCCTCAGTGACCAGGCAACAGGAGTTCAAAGTCCAGATAACTGGAGCCATGCTGTTACTTGACTGTTAATGGAGCAGCCTGAAATTGATGTGGAAAGAAGGGCAAATGACTTCCCTTTCTCCATATTCTCTTGCCATTCACTCTTTCAGATCTTCCTTCCTCAACTCTCTGACATTTTGACCTTTCAGGTCCCCTTGTGGTGTGAAATGAACCCTTCACTGATCATTAGAGCTAAATGAACTGTTTTGTTTATGGGCTTTTGTGTTTTTCATTTATGTATTTATTTGTTTGTTTATTTATTTTGGGTTTGGCTAATTTTGTCTTGTTGGCTTTTAGTTTATTTAGACTTTGATCATTTTATTCTGTTTGTTTTCTTTTTTCAGAGATGGCATGAAGTTGGGTAGGTAGGCAGATTGGAAAGGTGTAGAAGGACTTTGGTTTTGGAAGCGTAAAAACATCATCAAATTATATTGAATGAACATAAATTTAATTTAAAAAAAACAAAAATATTCCTTGCAGAATAACATGTCCCATGTTAATATTTATCATTTATAGCTTTTCAAACAGAGAACAAACAAGGTATTAATTTTCATTGAGCAGTTTTTCTTTCTTTTTAAAAATCCCACAGGCAGCATCCAGCATCTGCTTGTGACATGAGCCATCCATCACTGAGTCATTCAACTTGTCCTTTAGTATTAATACTAAGGACAGGATTTTTCATGAAGTTCCTGTAATGTCCATTTCATTCACTTGAGATGATAGAGGTGAACATCACTGACTCAGGATTTTCCATCCATCCATCCAAAAAGGAGCCTAATTCAAAACCTAAATGATATTTGACCTAACAAATTTATTTTATGTTTTACTTATATTTCCAGGAAAGTAAAAATTTGTCTTTCAGAGAAGAAAAGAGATAGTTAGTAATTTGTTTTCTATATCACATGCTCAGCATTTCTCACCAAAAATTAAACGTTGGAGGTTCATTTCTCAGAGACTTGAAATCTCATTTTTCTTTCAGAGGTGTAATTCTTGTAAGGGGAGAGGGAGCCAATTGAGAATTATATGTACAGAAATTTTTAATATAAAACTGAATCTTCTAGAGGTATTTTCTACTTCAGCACTCAGAATAATTTCTCAAAGAGGTGACATGGCTTAGTTTAATCTCTACTTTTACATAAATAAAGTTTGTTTTGGAAAACAAAACACCAACATGTTAAGTGAAAATTATTGCCAAAGGTTTGTTTTAAGGTTTTATTGTTGTTGTTTACCAGATCTTTTCCAGTAATCTACTTGGCAGAATTGGCCTCTCTTTCAAGAAATCCATGTAAATCTCATTTACTCTCTAATCTTAACATAAATTATTGATTAAAAATTAAATGCATTTTTCCATCCCTGTTTAATTCTCCACACTTATAAATGATCTGTAACTAATACCTGATTGTGATTGACCTCTTTTCAGATTCTTGCAACAGGACTATAACTGCACACTGAGTTTTGATGATCAGTTAGCAGAGCAATGAAAATAAAGTAGATATGAACAGGTAATGTGCTGTTCAGTTGCTAACTTTCAATTTTCTCCATGCAAAACTTCAAGCCAAGTGGTGATGCAAAGTGAAGAAAAGGAATTGAAGCCACCAAGTATGGGTTCCTTCATGCATTCCTGAAAATTTCACTAAATCACAATTGTCTTTTATGTTTTCAAACACTAGTGGGTAAGAAGGCAAGAAGAGAACTAACTAGAAACACAAATGGTCCCAAAAGATTTATTCTGGTTAGAAAATGTCAAGTCAACAATTTTTCTTTTGTATAAACAGGACACTTAAGAAGGTTTAAAAATTTATAAACTCAGAACTAAAACATGAAAAACTTCAGTAGCTCTCAACCCTGTATAAAGTGTTTCATGAGAAGAAAAATCCATGACAAACATCAAGGTGTATATCTGCCCTATTTAACAAAACAGCTAAGCAGATTTGTTTTAATTTATGTCATGAAGGCTATGCTAGTTTGAATGAGAATGGTGCTCATGGGTGAATATGTTTGCATATTTGGTTCCTATTTAATGGAACTGTTTGAGAAGAAGTAGAAGGTATAGCCTTACTGGGGAAACTGTGTAACTGGGGTTGAAACTTACATTTAAAAAAGCCCTTGTCAAGCTCAGTGTCTCTGTCTGCCTGCTGCATGTAAAGCTCTCAACTAGGTCTCTAGCATCATGTCTGCTTGTGTGTCACCATGCTCCTAACCATGATTATAACAGACTAACATCAGAAGCTATAAATAAGCCCCCAATTGAATGGTTTCTTTTATAAGAATTGTCTTGTATACTGTTACTTGTATGTTTCTTTTCAGACCTGACCATTTGGTAGTAAGTAGCCAGGTGCTATCAATTTGCCTCCGGAAGACTATTTCTCTCACTCTGTGTTCCTTATATAACAGCAATTAATGAAAAAGGAGACCACAAAGAAAGCAAGGCATAAAATAAGAAACACTTTAGAGGAAGGAAAGGGAAGGGAGAAATTGTATAACTATATAATCTCAAAAATAATATAAATTTTAAGATAAGGTAAATAATTGAAATTTCTCTACCCTTGCCAATTTCATCTCTCTTCTCTATAAACAATACATTAGTGCTGTTCTTTTTTTCATTGCAGTAGAATGAAACTATTAACAGACAAAATTCTGCTTTTGATTTTTTTTTCCAGAACACAGTTCATTTCCTTGTCACCTATTTGAAAGAATAATCTAACTAACAGTAAACATACCAGACAATGTTATATAAATATCATTGTTTAGTTAAATAGAAAGTACTATGACTTGTATTTGAAATGTAAAGAAATAAATCACTTTGCTTATTTTATGTATTTCATGTATATTTTAGGAATAACACTATCCTTGAATCAACTATGAATTTTTGTATTACAAGGCAGGCATATTGCTGTAGTACAATGAAGATGGGCAATTGAAGCCTATGGGTTTATATTAAAATTATACTGTATATACTTTAGTTTCCACAAATCTCCAGGATTCACCTTACCCCAAAGAAGATATCAGCACACCCTACAATCTGACCACCCCTTTTTTATCATATGCTCATGTAAAAAATAAGTGCAATAAACTGCTCCAATCAAACTTTACCATCACAAAAAGACTTTGGTAATAGCTAATGTTATCCCTGCAACTGAAAATCTCCTGAAGAACCACTTCATCTGAGTGAATGGCCTTGACCTCATATTCTCAAGGTCATTTTAGCATATCCACCTCTTTAAGAGTTATTTTACTGCATACATTTTATGACATAAAGGACACCACCACATTTGAGTAAATCATGTTCTTTATTTTAGAAAAAAAATGCCTTCTAAATTAGTTACTTTTAATTAATTATTTAACTCATTTTACATCCCTGCTGGCTTCCGCTCTTCTCCTCCCAGTCCCTCCCTTTCTACCCCCTCTATCCCCACTACTCAATCCAATATTGCTCCATTTCTGTCAGGAAATAACAGGTCTCTCATGGATATCAACAAAACATGACAAATCAAGTTGCAGAAAGACTAATCACCTTCCCATCTATTAAGTTTTGTTGGACAAGGTAACCCAGTACGAGGGACAAGGTCCTGGAAGCCAGCAAATGAGTCAGAGACAGCTCCTGCTACTGCTGTTAGGAATCCCACAGAGGACCAAGCTATACAACTGTAAGATATATTCAGAGTGCCTAGATCAGTCTCATGCAGGTTCCCTGGTTGTCAGTTCAATCTCTGTGAAACCCTGTTGATTCTATAAATTTTCTTGTGGTGTCCTTGACCACTCTGGATTCTACTATTGTCTAATATTTAGTTGTGCGTTTATATATCTTCTACCATCAGTTGCTGTGTGAAGCCTCTCTAATGACAATTGGGCTAGGCACCAATCTATGAGGTTCTACTCTTTTTATGGATATCTATGTATGCATGCATCAATGTGTGTACATGGGTCTCCAGGAAAGTCAGAGAATGCAATCAAACACCCTGGAGATGGAGTTGTGGGTGTTGTTGAGCTGATAGGAATTAACTCTAGTTACTGAATTACTCATCAAGTAAGGGATAATTTTAGCTTATACTGGATTGTGAGGAAATGATATACTATAGATAAGAATCATACTGAAGGTACTATTTTTTTCATCTCTGGTGGAATTCGATCTATATGTATCAGGGATAAAAGCAAATTTTGTTAAACAATAAAATGTAATATTCCTAAAATATTGCACATGGCATTTAATATGCATTGTTCCTGGGCACTGATGTTGGCTTTTTGTTTAATTTTTTTAAATTCTTACCTTAGTATTTTTACTTCATACAACAAGCAGAGGCTGACATTCACATTATTTAATAATGTACGATGTAGCAATTATCTCCCAAACATGTCTTCCTCTTAGATTACATAGTGTTAAAATAAATACCCTTTTATTTAATTACTTAGGTTTTTTAATTAGTAAGATAGAAAATTTTAATATAAAATAGTGTTTTTTCATTTTGTTTCTTTAGCATAACTTTTAGAACTTGGCTGAGTAAAGAATTCATTTTCATATGTGAGATTATTCATTCCCCACCTCTCATTATTCCTCACTAAAAAAAGAGGATCTTTATTTAGTCTAAGAAAGTATGTACAGCTAAAAATACTGAATTACTAAAACTCATCCAGTTGGGACCAGGGGGTGGATGGAGGTAGTTGTGGCCAAGGCTATGGAAACAGGTTTCCCTAAGAACTATTTTTTTTTCTTGCATAAAATGAGAAAAACATCTCTAGCAGTAAGAACTATTGGTCTTTCTTCTTCCCCACTTCTTCACCTTAAAACTGGGATGATGTATCTTCCTTAGGTAACCATTTCTAAGTCCTAAGGAAGGTAGGGCAATGCTTAAAAGAGTCAAAAACCAGGCAGAAGTTGGACTCTTTAATTCCATCTTTTAGCAGCAGGGCTAGCTATAGCTCCTATTTCTGAATCTCTCTTTATAAATAAACTAGCTGTCTTATGTTTTCTGCTATTTTAAATGAAGCACACTCCTAATTTGTACAATATAATTTGGAGGGAAAGTACTACAGGGATAAATTGAGCTTTCTGGATAGGGTCATTCTGATTTAACTGCTCATTATTGTTTGGTTCATAATATATACACTATTCTCTGTCTAATTTTTAAAAGGATTTGTAGAGTCTATGTTTGCTCCTACATGGTCCCCTACTCCCCAGTCTCTTCCCTCCTCAGTGATGAGAAATCACTGTGCTTATAGTTCATAGGTATTGGAAACCCATATATTGTTTCACTTTGGTGGTTTATACAATAATGAAGACAGGAAAAGCACATATATCCTGAGGGGGGGAAATGGGGACAAAATAAAGGAAAGAGTCAATTAGAAGCAAATATTAAGATTTTAATAAAATGTGAAATAGCAATATTATAAATATTGAATTTTGTATTGAAGGTCCCACTCAGGTTCAAAACAAAATAAATGATCATAATCAATCATGTGAACAGCAGCACTATATTTCTTTTAGTACTTTGTTTTATCTCATAGTATTTAAAATCATAGAATTGATGAACTGATGTTATGATCTGACTGGCAAACCAATAGTTAATGTCTAAGATATGTCTGAGATATAATTTTCCCAACTCAAAACTAATCAATCTAATTTCCTTACTTTTTTGTAATTATACAAGAGAACTTGCTGTTAAGAGTAGGCCTGGGCCCACTGCTACGCCATCCCCAAATAACACACTGAGACAGTTTGTATTAGCAGCTGTTGGCCTGATATTATCATTGCTTATTGGCTAGCTCTGTCTTAAATATTAACTCATTTCTATTAATCTAAGTATTTCCACGTGGTCTTATCTTACCGAAGAGAGGTCCCAGACCTCTGTTCTCTTAAGTCTCTACATGTTAACTCTCCTCTTTTTCTTCTTCCTCTCACCTCCTAGACTCCTAGTCCCACCTATCTTGCTTTCCTACTGGCCAACAATGGTTTATTCATTAACCAATAAGAGAAATATATTTACAGAATGACATATCCTATAACTGTGCTTGTAAGCAAAAGCATGTTGAAATTATGAAACTCTTCATCTTTAGTACTTGTTTCTAAAATGTTATAAATATAAATTTCACCAAAGTCAGTATAAATTACAGATGCCAAAATGTTTCAAGATGTTTTTAGTCTTCAAATTTGGGTAAACTGAAACTATTATGCCATTAAACATTATTAAGATTTATTTTATGTGTGTGTATGTGTATGTGTGCATTCATGAATGTGTGTGTGCACATATGTGTGTGAGTGTGTGCATGTGTGCATGCCTGTGTGTGTGTGTGTGTGTAGTGTGTGTGTGTGTGTGTGTGTGTGTGTGTGCTTCCATGTGGGATCCTATAGAGACCAAAAGAAAGAATCAGCTCCTCTTGGAGCTGGAATTTTAAGTGGTTGGAAGCTAGGACTTGTGGGTTCTGGGAACCAAACTACAGTCTTCTTAACAGATCAAGGCTAGGCTGTAAAAGCCCACAGAAGCTGCCGACCCGAATAAGAAGGAGCTCATGGACTCCAGTCTGATAGCTGAGAAACAAGCATAGTACCCACACAGACACTCTAAATGTGGTTGTTAGTCAGAAGGACTGAACAGTCTATGGGGCCTCAGGTAATGGATCAATATTTATCACTAGTATACAAATTGACTTTGGGGGCCCCATTCCATATAAAGGAATACTCCCTCAACCTAAACACATGGGAGGAGGGCCTACACCATGCTCCAAGTGATATGACAAGACTCTGAAGACTTCCCATGGAACTCTGCTCCATGGGGAGCAGAAAAGGGGATGGGAAGGGGGTTGGTGGGGCAAACAGGGAAGGATGGGAGGATGCAGGAACTTGGAATGACATGTAAAACAAGCTTGTTTCAAATTGAAATTAAAAAATGAATATTTAAAAAGAAGAAGCAGGTATTCTTAATTTCACCAACTCTCCAACTTCATATTAAATATTTTTAATGATAAAAGCAACTTAAAGTTATCCTTACATAGCTATGAGCTATCATTACCACTGTACAATCTTATTTTAATGTTGTTAGTCTTGTCCTATTTTTAATGGGAACATTGCATGACATAACTTCACCCTAAATTCATTGTATACAAGAACTAAGCCAAAAGAAAGTAAACCAACTTATCTTGAATCACACAAATAATACAAAGCACAGAGAGACTAAACCAGGCAATTCAATCCAAAGTGCTTCTCTCAAATACTGCAGTCCAACTTCCTTCTAAAATCTTACATATTTTAAACATCAGTAAATTGAAATGTCATGTACCACATTCTTCCACAGGAAATCCAAGCAACTATGTGAGGATTATATTTGACTATTGGATATGTATTTGTCCTAGTACTTTCAGGAACCAAGTTTATAATGTTAAAAGAAAAAATAGTGACACAAAGCAACTTAACTATATCTAGTAACCTAACAGAGAAGACATTTTAGCACAATGAAGCTTTGAGATTAAAAGAACTACTTCAGTGGCATTTATATACATAGGAATTCCACATAACAGTTATTGTTTTTGCTATAAACTTTTACAAATTACATTTAATAAATGAGCTGATAAAAATGTAGATAAAAGTGACAATTCTATTTCTGTAATAAGAATTGATGCCAAGGGTACAAGTAATTTTAAGTACTGTAAGCACATTGATATTAATGAAAAACATATCACAATGAATACCCAAGTTTTCATTGGCAAGGTTCTGGGTATAAGGGGAGAGTGAAGCAAGGAAACTGAACATTATTTTTTATTGGAAAAACAAACTTTTTCTTTAATATTTTTTCAGTTTACATACTACCAGTAGTTCCCTTCACTCCCCTATTCCTTCCCCTCCCCTTTTTTCACCCCATATCAACTCCTCAGGGGGAGTAAGGCATCCCTTGTTGAGTCAACAAAGTCTGATATACCATATTAAGGGTCAAGCCCCTCTCCCCTGTATCAAGACTGAGAAAAGTATCCCACCATTTGGAATGAGCTCCCAAAAGCCTGCTCATATACCCAGGATAAGTCCTGGTACCACTGCTAGGAACCCATCCCTATCCTCCACCAACAATAACAGAACATTCTTATTAGTCTCCGGTTCCCTGGTAAGAATGGTAACAGCTATGTATCTTAGACTGGCCTTGAACTTGTTCCAATTTTTTTCAGTAAATAATAATGCAACATAATACAAAATAGTCCTTATTTTGATGTAATCAATAAGAGAAAATGACATAAAAGTTATATTTGAGACATTTTCGTTCACCCACAAATTTTTTGTCATATTTTAACACTTAAATAACACATAAAATAGTAGTTTTTCTTTTTATTAGAAAAAATTAGGACATAATATGGTGATCAAGTATTATGTGAAAAACCAGTTGTACTTTAGAGTAACTATTGGTTTAGTAGAGAAAACCTCAGTTAAGAGCACAACTGAAATAATAACTCAGCCTTTCTGTAGCAATTGTTGTATATATGCAAGACAAGTTTCTCCCTAAAGCTCAGGGAACATCATGAAATATGGACGGAGAGATTGTAAAAGCCAGAGGACAGGAAGAGTTGTGACTATAAAAAGAAAAAGGAAGTGTCTACTGACAGGGATATTGCACACATGAAATTGTAGTTAACTTCACAAGACCCGAACAAAATCAATGTTGTCAATATTCTAGCATGGATAAGAGAGGGGCATAAAAGCCACAGTCCAAGCTGTGGAGGAAGTAGTAGTCAGTGATTTGTGGGAGAGAGTCCATTCTTTTCAGATTCTTATTCCTGGTATGTTATTCGTGCTCTGGTGACAATCCTATACCAGCAGCGCTGTACCTATAGGCAGCACTACAGACTCAGAGAACTGTAGAACAAGAAGAAGAGGAGAAGGCAAAAAAAAAGGGACAGAATTATGGAACAACAGAAGGAGGAAGGAAGTAAAGAGGTAGAGAGGAGGAACAGGGAGAATTGTGTCAGAGATTTCAGAAAAAAAAAGTCCAGGGAAGTAGAAAAGTGGAGTGAGAAGTGGATATGATACACACACACACACACACACACACACACACACACACATTATACAGATGTACATATAATATACACATATATATATATGTATAAAATTCTGTAAAAGGAAATAATTTTTTTAAAGTTAATATCATATGTATATTGGTTACTGCTTTGTTGCTGTAATAAACACCCCACAAAAAAGCTACATGTAGACGGAAGAGTTTATAAGACTTATGGGTACAACAATATGAATCCAACATGGCAAGCAAGCATGGCTTCAAACAATAAGCATGGCAGCCAGAGATGGAAGTTGAGAGCTGACTTCTTAAAGACAAGTATGAAGCAGAAAGCCAAAAGTAGAAGCAGAGGAGAATTTAAACTCTAAAAGCTTACCCATATTGCCATGTTTCCTCCAGCAGTGTGACATGTCCTAAATCTTCCCCACATAGCACCAATAACTGGGGATCAAGTGTTACAATACACAAACCTATTAGTGGAGCAGTATTCATTCAAACTTATCATATATAAGCCCTGGGTTCTAAAAATGTAAATATCTAAGTAGGTATTATTAGTAGGATTACTCACAATATTCAATAGAAACTAAATGTACACCTTTAAGCCGTTCATGTTCTTTCCA
Organism: Phodopus roborovskii; assembly: GCF_943737965.1. Classification (NCBI taxonomy): domain Eukaryota; kingdom Metazoa; phylum Chordata; class Mammalia; order Rodentia; family Cricetidae; genus Phodopus; species Phodopus roborovskii. Next base: position 48,291,108 of record NW_026126418.1, read on the forward strand.
TCCATCATAACAGCTCAACACAAATGATTTTAAAATTATTTGAAAGTCTATTTAAAATATACTAAATAAGTTTTTTTTTTAAAGTGGGGAAATAAGACTATTTTCATGAGCTAATGTTACAGAGTACGATATAGGAACCCAATATTTCTAATAATCATAATCACAATGTCACTATACCTATGAAAGTCTGTTTTAAGTTGGCAGCAAGGAAGAAAAAAAGTAAGACAGTCATACTTAGCGAGCTTGAAAATGTTTTCCTATATAGGACTGCAGCTTCACAACTCATGTGCTAGGCCCTCATAGATATGAGTTCTCAAGAGAACTCTGAGAGTTATACCTATCTTATTGGTAGATTCTACTTCTAAGGTGTTTTACAGATAAATAAGTAACCTGGAATGACCACAGGAGCATAAAAAGAAAAGGGAAAAGTGACCCTGTTAATTGGGAGAATAGGTGGTGGGGTTAATTGGGAAGAGGTGAGGAAGGACAACACAAAGGAAAAGGGAAGGAAAGGGATAAATAAAACTAAGTATGCTTGAAAACCCATAAGGAACATAGTATTTCTGATTATATTTATGTGTAACTGTATATATATATATTAATTATAGATATTCACATGAGTGTGTACATGCATATACACTTGTGTGTATCTGTGTGTTTGTGTGTGTATGTGTGTGTGTAGAGAGAGAGAGAGAGAGAGAGAGAGAGAGAGCAAGAGAGAGATTAAATGAGATCATGCCACTTAGGGTGATATTGCTAACCCCAAGAACCATAGAGTAGCTAAAAAGAATCCAGGGCTAAGCATAGGAAACTTCTCTTCTTAGTCAAGAGAACAGAATAAAAATTTAAAAATGTGGAGTTTCTGTTGCACTAGGTTTCCACCTCATGTGAAAGTAACCCTAGTAAAGACTCTTACTAATGGGAACAAAGAGCCTGGACCAGCCACCTTCTGTAACCAGGAATGGACTCAAGTGGAAAGACTGACAACAACCCAGCCACATAGCATTCAATTTAGAGTTTTTCCTGCCTGCCTAGTGTTCTGTGACCAGAGCCTAGCAGAATTCTCATTAGATAAACTTCATGAAGCAAGTGATGGGAACAGATGCAGAGTCCCACAGCCAAACATTAGAAGGTGTTTCAAGAGTCCTTTGGAAGAGGGGAAATAGAGGGGACAGGAAAACCACAAGATCATGGCCCACAGAATTAACTAACTTGGACTCATTGGAACTTGCAAAGACCACTGAGCCTGTGGGGGTCAGACCCATATCCTCTGCATAGATATTATGGCTGAATAATTGGTAATTGTGTGGGACTCCTAACAGTGGGAGTGGGGGCTATCTGTGACTCTTTTTCTGCATGTGAGACTCTTTTCTTCCAAATGGGTCACTTCAGCCAGTCATGATATGATGGTATGTGCATGGTATTATTGTAGACTATTATGCCATGTTTTGTTGATGACCGTGGAGGCATGTTCAGTACTGAGGGCAGAAGGAGGAGGATGTAGGGGAAGATGGGAGGAGAGGAGGAAAGACTGGGGTGATTGGAGGAAGGAAAAGTTATGGTTGGGGTGTAATATATGATAAAAAAAAACATTTAAAAAAGAAAGAAAGAAATGAAATTCCAAAACGAATATAGCTTACTGCTGTCACCCCTAGTTTGCTCCAAGAATTTCAAAGTACAAATCCGTTACTGAAGATGTCATCTACTGTGGACACAAGACTTGGTGGAATTGAGCTGGAAGCTCCCTCCCTGGGGACTAGCTCTCAAAATATGAGCAAGAAACACATCACAACTTACATGATCCTTGGCAATATTGAAAAGGACAAACATTGAGCTATAATAAAAAAGTGAATTAGCTGAATCTTTTCTCAATAAATCTAGTGAAAATTTATTTTGTTCAAAAATAGGGCAGAGTTTATCTGTAGTCAGCAGTTACTAAACTATTTTTCTCATAACAACAAAGAAGAACAATAACAATGATGATAGCAATAATAAAACATGGCCTTCTCTTGACCTTAAGTATTCTGTATCAGCTGTGATAATCATTATATTTAAACCCCCAAAGAAACCGATCTTTGAGCTCTGGTTGATGATCATGGCTAGAGTGTGAGGAATTTGGGGCTGTATCTGTGTATGTACGTGTGAGGAGGTATATATGCTCATGTGTACACGTGCCTATAGAGATGAAATATCAACACCATGTCTTCCCCAGTATCTGACTGTTTTAAGACTGTGTCTCTCACTGAAACTGCCAGCTCACTGACTTAGTGAGGCTGGTTGGTCAATGTCTTTACTTCTTCAGTGCTGAGATTATAGCCCAATTACATTTAGCTTTCTTCATGGGGACTGTGATCATGGTTATATGACAAGCACTTAACTGATGAAGTCACCTCTTTAGAGGGTCACACACACACATCTTGCCTTGTTTTTTACCAATTGGTGAAATTCATCTAAACAAAACTTTGGAATCTGTAGATGCCAAATGGCAAAGGTCACTGTTATGCCTAATGAAATAAGCTCTCTATATTATTTTTTTAAAAAGTAGCAGGAAATATATTTAAATAAATTAAATTGCTGTAATAAGAAGAATTCCAGAATGAGACAGGAATATATAACATGTTCCAGACTAGTCTGAATAAGGGCTTTAATATCAGCGAGTCTTTCCATGTCATTAAACCTTAGTTTCTGTCAAGTGGAAAGTTTTAATAAGATTATCACTGAGGTATATTTCATATTATAATTCTAATTATACTATCCCATTAGTTGACAGATGAAATTCAAAAACATATAAATGTGCCTTTTGTTGTTTTCTTCTGTATTTATTGTAGTTACATTACATGGATAGGTAGGGATAAGAAATGTGTTTTCTCATATTTGTTCCTAAATAAATGAAGTTTAGGCATGTCACATTGTGTGGATATAATTAAATAATCAATTCAGGTAAATTATAATATTGTCACCTGAGCTATTTATCTGATAGAACTTGAAATATATTAATACATGTTAGCTTTATATATCTTTTCTTAGTAACATCAGGTATACTTTAAAGAGAAACTAAATTCAGCTTGGTAGACTGAATGTTTAAAAATTCAGTAAGTGAATTAAACATTGTTATGGTTTGGAACACAAATGTACTCCCAAAGATCTAGTTCTAAAGGCTTGATTTCTGGATGCTGGTGCTATTATGAAGTGAGAGGGCCAAGTGAGGGAAAATTGGATGAATGGAGACATACTCATGTAGATAGATATTGGTACCTTGGGCCTTCCTCTATATCTCTCTGTTCCTTGGCCTCCGTGAAAGAACAGCTTCATTAAAAGCTCACAGGAGTGGAATTGGGAGAAGTATGGACTAAAACATGATAAGATGAGTCAGAAATATTGTGTCTCTCTTACTAGGTAAATTGTCTTGGTGGTTCATCAGCATTACAAAAAGCTGTCACATTAATCATATGACCATTTGTAATTGCACTTTAAAGATAGCAAAAGTACAAGCTGAAAATCAATCAATTTCAGCAAATTATCCTAAAGCCCTAAGACATGTGATTTCTTTTCATCAATATAACACATGACTATTCTGGAATCATAGGTCATAAGTCATTAACACTTAAGTATGTAGACTACATTCTGCATACTTGAGATCCTTTTTATGGAAAGTGTAGCAAAATAAGTGGCTGGGGGCAAACTAAGTGCAGAAGCCAAAAAAAAAAAAAAAAAAAAAAAAAAAACTCACAACAAAGCAAAGCATGGGGACAGATAACACTTGTTGAAATATTTGGGAAGCTGATAGTGCTAATAGAAATGAATAGAATATATATATATATATATATATATATATATATATATATATATATATATAGAGAGAGAGAGAGAGAGAGAGAGAGAGACAGAGAGAGAGAGAGAGAGAGACTATGTCAGTTTCCTCATCAGTTCTCAAAGTAGTGTTTCCAAATTCAGAAAGATTGAAGTCATTTCTAGGGTAACTGCTAAATCAGGCAGGACTATAAGTCAGAAAGGAAACTCTCTTCTCTCTCTCTCTCTCTCTCTCTCTCTCTCTCTCTCTCTCTTAATTCTCTGGTTCATTGCATCCTGACTGCAGTTTCCATCCCTCTACCCCTTCCAGTCCCTCCCCTTCCCCTCCCCTTACCCCTACCCCTCTATGCTAGATTCAATCCTCCTCTGTTTTCCTTCAGAAAACAGCAGGCATCCCAGGGATATCAACCAAACATGGCATAACCAATTAAAAAAAGGCTAAACACAAACCTTCATGTTAAGGTTGGATGTGGTGACGCAGTGGGAGGAAAAAGGTCTTAAAAGCCTACACACACACAGAGAGAGAGAGAGAGAGAGAGAGAGAGAGAGAGAGAGAGAGAGAGAGAGAACCCTCCCTTTTAATGTTAGAAGTCCCCCCCAAAAAACCAAGCTACAGAATGATAATATATATGCAGAGGACCTAACTTGAGCCATTCAGGATCCATGATAATGAAACATTAGGTGCAGAAACAGTATAAAAGTTAGTGCTGTGTGACGGAATGTGTGCTTCCCATGATGTGTAAAACTGGAAGGTGGAAGAAGACTACCTAAGACAGACACAGCCATCTGTCCTGCAGCAGAAGCACAGGTATTTTTTAAATTATGTTAAGAAGGGGGAATTTGTGGGTGCCCATAAAGATGGCTGCACTCCATCTTGACACAAGAATAGAGAGCTCAAAGCTGTCCTCAGCAAGTCATAAAACCTAAAGGTCAAAGGTGTGGCTACAGTAGGTTGTTTAGCTATCTTAGTCTAAATAACAACAGACCTGAATCTGAGGTGTGGCTACTCTTGACCTCAAGGCTATGGAACAAGAAGTTAGAGCTAAGATATGGTTACTGAAGCCTTAGGATAAGTGAGGGAGAAAAGTCTATTTGTTCTGTATACATGATACTATGTTCCCCTTTTTGGATAAGGTATATAAGAATGGTAAAAAATAAACTCATGACATTTCAGAATTGACTGATCTGCCCTCCTGACCTTAAAGAAAGAAAGGAAGGAAGGAAAAGAAAAAAAGGGAACTCTTTAGTAGAAAAGACAATGCATTTCACATAAGCGAACACACATTGATTTTCCCAATGAGAAGTTTGATCTTAGTTGAAGTGTTGTATATTTTGAGAAAGACTATGCATATCTCTTACCTATATTCACTGTTCTATTCATGTTTCTGTCTACAGTGAAAAGAAATCCGGCCTCATTTCTTAGATAATATAATGCATTTCTTATCAATAAATATTCTCTTTTTTTTTTTCAAAAAAAAGTTAGTGCTGTGAGGACATCCACAAATGGACAGATATGTATTGTCTGTAAGACCCCAGCTTTCTTTTATCCACAGAACATGATGTGTCTGCCCCTCCCACACTTATTCTCTCAAACTTATTTGTTTGGGGGCAGCTTGCTTTCCAATGAGTCAATAATACCTTCATGTAATGGTAATACATAGCCAAAGATACCTGGCACTACACATGACTAATGATGGCTCTGAAAACAGAACAGTTTCCAACTTAGCCAAAAAAATAAAATTAGATATAACAAAATGAAGAGATTAAATTATATTAAAAATTAGCTTAGACATATATGGAAAATTATTTGACAGTAATGTGAGGGAGATAAAGGATTTCTTTCTTTTAAAAACTATAAGATCTAATCATCACTAGGTAACAGTCTAGACATAGTTCTGCCCTGAGGTTGGCAGCAGCCATGGATCAAGCTAGTCTTAGGTTGATGGGGAAAGTTTTGTAAAAGAAACTAAGCAAACGCAACCTATGTGTAACTAAAAAATCAGGGGTAAATTTTCCATTGAAAAATATATAATCAAATATAAATCTACCCTTTTCTCAGCACTCTAGTCCATAATGGCACCATTTTCGTATTTTGATGCCATTTTCCGGCTAACATTAAAAAAATATTAAGATACCACAATTTTAAAGGAATCCCATGTTACTTTATCTGCTTCTGTGTTTATGTTGGGCAGTAGCACTGTTTTCCATTTGAATGCCAATGCCAAAGTCCCTGCCATGTTCTGAGTATGACACAGTCTAAGGCATGGAAATAACATAGGAAAAACTAATCACAATGAGGCAATGTCAAATTGGGCTTAGAATTCTAATTTGTCAAGTTACATTCACTCTATCTGAATGTAAAATCTAATCTATTTGCTACTATTGTCTATTAAAAGGCTCTTTCTATTTAATTGATGCTATCTCTCAAATTTGTCCTCAGAAAAGAAAGGTTCAAAATGGTTTGGGATTGACTAATTGCCAATGTTTGTCTTTTTGTGAAATGAAAGTTGTCTTTCTGAACTTTGTTGTAAGCATAATGCTTTCCCTCTTGTGCATCAGTAAATAACTGCACACTGTGTTCTGCATCTAATGAGTGTGCAGCAAGTCTTCATCCATGAGTGGCATCAGCATCTTTGTTTGGAATTTATGTCACATCTTTACACAATGTTCCACAATAGATATCACATCTTGTTCATAGTTAGGATCATGAACAACAACACATTTTAATTCATACCCCTTATTTTCCTGTTCCCTCCCCACATTAATTTGCATTTGGCTACATTGATCAGCACAGCCTGAGTCAACACAAACTGCAACTCTGAAGATTGCACAAGTTTAAAGAGCTGTGTTCTCTTTCAGTTTTAACATGTGTGAATGTGGAAAGTTTGCTCAAGCAGTATTCCAGTTGAGAGCCTGTGAAAGGTCTCAGTATGTAAAGCTACTTCCATATCAGCCTGGATATCTAAGCTCAACCACCAGAACCTAAAGAAAGGTAAAAAGAGAGATGGGGGTCCACAGTAGGGTCCTTTGACCTTCATGTGCCTGCCATGAATTATTCCCTCCTCCAACACTCAAATAATCACAATAAAAGTTAAATATAAATATTAATAAATGTGATATTTTCAAGGTATATTGCAGTTGATGAGCATCAGGCTATCTCAGTGGGCAAAGATGCTTCATGTCATCCTACCTGATGTAAAAGTAGTCCTCTGACCAACAAGTGTGGCATACACCAAAACATGCACAAAAATAAGTGAAAAGATGTTTGAAATGTAAAGGTATATTGAAGCTGAGTAGTAAGTTCAGTAAATACTTAAATCAATAGGACATTTGGTTGACTGCTCCTGTATAGAAACTTCACCCCCATGTTCTAGTGTCTTTGACATGAAAAATTACTCTTCAGGCTACCAAAAGAAAAATGTAAACACAAACCCAAACACAAAACCTTTTATATACAATCTACCCTGTCTGCAAAATATTTTAGGACAATAGTGGCACAAACCTTGTGGAAATAACTAGTGATGTTTGACTTGGTTTAAAGCTTACTCCATAAGATGGCACCCTTACTTGACACTGCTTGGGTGACCAATAATCAGAGACTATATAACCCAGAGACCAGGAGTAAAATCAAATACAGCAAGTCTAAGAAAAAAGTCACAATAAAATCATTACTGCTAATGATATTCTACTATATTCATAAATCAGGTCCCTGCTCAGCCGTCATCTGAGCAGCTTCCTCCTGCAATAGATGGTAACAAACACAGAGATCCACAGCCAGACATTAAAAAGAGAGAAAAGCCTTCAAACACATAGCTCTAAATGAATGTCAAAATCCTTCCTCTTTTAGAGAAGGCAGAAGAAGTCAGGAAAACAGGTGTTGGAGAGAACCAGGAGAAATAGCCTCTCATATGAACTCAGAGAGACTGAAGTAGTAATCACAGGCCTACACAGGTCTATACCAGGTCTTCTCCATATATACTATAGTTTTCAGTTTAGAACTTTTATGGGCATCGTGAATGTGTGATGTGTGAATGAGGGGGTCTCTGAATCTTGTACCTTCTCTTGGGGTTCTTTTATATTTCTGTTGGTTTGTCTTGCCCAACTTTAATATGATGTTTTTGTTCTATCTTATTTTGTTATGTTTTATTGTTATATCTTAAAAGAATATTCTTTTCTAATAAGAGACACAAAGGTATTAGATTTAGATCGGAGAGAAGATGGGTAGAGACTGAGAAAAATAGAGGGAAGGGAAACTCTATTCAAATTATATAGTATGAGAAAGGAATCCTTGTTTAATAAAAGGAGAAAATTATCTTTCTTAATATTATTTCTTGGTGCTTGTATTTAACAATTACTTGTGTTATCCAAGAAGGTTTCTAACTTCTTTTGCTCCTACATTCTGAGACAAAATTGTAATAATGGCAGAACTAAATCCCAATTGCATGCCCAGGAATCCCCACTGAGAAACCCCCTTCCAAAGATAGCATCAAACAAATTCTAATGAACAATTAAAAACAATGAACAAACTAATAGTGATTGTTCTGTTTCTTGAGAGAATAATGTTGATAAATGTAGACTAAGTGAAATGGTGGAAGATAAAAAACATGAGCGCTAAAAAGTCTATTCCATTACCAATGAACCAAAATTCATCAGAATTGAAGCTAGTATTTCATAAGGCTGTGCTAATAATCTGTGCTCCTGTTTGCTCAGGACTTTTTTAGTTTCATCACTGAAGTTCCTCTATTCCACAAAGCCTTTTAGTAGTATGCAGCTTTAGTCTATCATCTTCCCACGTGATTCAATACTTAAATATTATTTTTTCTAGCTTGAAATTTTCTATGACCTATCTATCAAAAGGAAACAATAAGATTTAATTTTGTTAAGAAACAGTTTATAAAAATGTTGCTTTAATTTAAACAGGAATCCAAGCCTCTGAGATTTTTGTTGACTCGGTAAATCAAGGTTACAAACTACCATATAATCATGGAATTTACTAAATGAATGGTAATGGAAGCTAATGTGAAGATGCTAGCTAGGGACCTCCCATCAATACAGATTACATGTCATTGACAAGGGCAGGTAACAACTCTTAGATCCAAATTATATATTGACTCACTCAAAAACTAGTAATTCAGAAAGGGTACAGTAAGGAAAGATGAATACATGTTCCAGTAGGAATGTTTGAGTAGCCTCTTTTTAGGTACAACAAGGCAGTTTGCTGATTGCTGTTTCACAATAGATCACAAAAGGCCCAATGACTGATTACAGATAATAAACCTAAATACTATAAATCTTCAAGAGAAGAAAATGATGGCACATCTCAATTACTAAGAGGGTGAGATGTTACTCTTTGAATTCTTCTATTTTAGTGATTTTTCATGGGTAAGAAAGAGTCAATAGCTGATTAGTGCTGTTTTATTTACTAATCCAGCCTCCCACTCCACTGCCCCTCTGCCCCAGATGTCTAGACTTCTCAGTAATTAGTACAAGTTCAGTGGGAAAGATCCTCGGGCCTTTTCCCCACCATCCCTGTTTAATCACAAGGGCTTTAAAAACCTGAGGCTTTTTTCATTACTTCCAATATCCACGCAGTTGCATTAGCCACAAAATTTCAAACAGAACTCAATTACCCCTGCTCTGGGCACTTGTAACAACCTAATGACTAGTCTGTAGTCAGTCTCAGATCCACTGAATCAATCTTCCACCTGCTGCCAGAGGGAACTTTCTACCATGAAGTATCATCATGGCACATTCTTACTTAATATATTTCAGTCTTGTCTGTACTTTACATTTAGAAAATTATCCAGGATTCAGTCTATGCTTGTCTTTGATCAGTCACTCTACACTTCCATTTGCGTTCCAAATTGTCTGTGATGCCCTTAGCAAAATGAACCCTAGGTATTCATGCTTGCTGTCTAGCTAGAAGGATAAAGTCCCATTCTGATGATCTTCTGCCTTGTCTGTAACAAAGTACTTAGAAATAAATACAATATACTTATTTGGATTTGCATAACAAAAATGTTTATATCAAAAAGTAAGACCTATCAGGTACATCACCTTAGCAATTATACAGGTAGCTTATTCATAAAAAGAGGACATATTAGCAAAAAATTTGGAAGACAAAAGACAGCCAGTAATAACAAAGACATAATGCTTTCCTCCTCATCACTAATCCTCATCACTAATTAGAAATGAGGAACATTTTTAAACATGCTTACTTTAGGTAGCTATAAGAAGAAATGAGCACCTTAATTTACAGTTGTTTACTGACAGTGGCATTTCAGATAGCATTCCTGAGACTCTTCACATATTTAAAAAGAGCAGGCAGCTGTAGAGTTGTCTCAGTAGTTAAGAGTACTTGTTATTCTTGCAAAGGGCCCAGGTTAAATTCCTTATGACTGCTCACAACTATCAGTAATTAAAAATAGTTGGGTTCGGAATGTGGTGACATGATTCAGCGCTTCTTTACTTCCAGCAAGAAGTTGAGTTAAATCACCAACACTATAGAATAATAACTAATTTAATTAAAAATAAAATTGAGGTGAACAAATTTATATGAAGCAGTATCCTACCTTGCTTTTCCTTACTAAATTAGAGGGGAAGAAAATGATTCACACAAATGCCTACAGGCCAATCTGAGGGAGATAATTCTTTAGTTTAAGGTTCCCCTTTCTCATATGATCTTAGTTCATTTCAAATAAATAAAACCCAACCAGCATAAACAATAATTCCATCTCTAGTAGTTTACCTAAAATAGCTAGTTGGGAGCAAATAAATTGAAGCTATCTATAATGTTTTCCTTGTTAAAAAGAAAATATTTAAAGACTCTAGATTAGAAGCTTAGCTGTAAATAGTTAAAATAGGCATGTGTTAGCATATAATGAAGCTATTCAAATATATGATGTAGCATTACGCCTTGATATAAAGGCAGCAAAAATAGATAATATAATAACAAAAGTTAAGAAATGCAAACTGAGCACAGTACTATATCAAATACAGATCTTGAACAGTTAATAAATCAAGATGTTAATAGCACAACAAATGAAATTAAGAAAAAGTTTCTAATTTGCATATTTGTACTTTTTACATCTTCTGAAAGGAGTATTTAAGTAATAACCCTTGTACTGTTAATAAGGCTTAAGACCTAGTAAAGGAAACTATGGTCTAAGTGAGCACACAAAACTCAGAGCCTCTGCAGCTTTTGCAGACTTGGGAAAGATAGAAATGTCATTCTAGGCAATGAAAATTCGAAAGGTCACAAACATGAGAGGCAAAAGTGAGTGTTAGTACAGGAACTTTAGTAGAAGAGATACAATCTAGTTTTCTCAAAAAAATAGCAATAATATGTGCATTTTCATATCGTTGTTTGGATTTTTGAACAGAGACAAAAAAATGAAAGTAGGTCTTAAGCACATGTACTAGACTGTCATATACCATCTGCTAGAGAGTAGAGCTTCTACAGGAGCTGAAACCTCATCTGAGCAACTGTGATTTCAAAGTACCAGCCTGGTGCATGCCTTAACAGGAGGAAGAAGGTAACCACACAAAAACAAAACAGACATTACTAAGATCATTAGCATCTGCTTGGGAACATCCCCATCTGCTGGCCCCTCTACCTACAGTCACCTTATCAAAGATATTTCTTTTGCTCAAAGTTCAGCTGTCCACTTTTCACTGTGGCCTTCTGGCTCTGCATTCCCAGTCCCTCCTGTCCACCATTACTGGTTGTTAAAGAACTTTTCATTTGCTGATATGAGTCATTACCTCCTGTTTCTTGCATTCCTCACAGAAGCCAGAAAAGCAGGAGTTTTGCTTTTATAATTTACATTTTCTATGGTCCAGAATAATAAGTTCTCCAGATTTATTAGTGTGATGAATAAACTATCTGGATATGAAAAAGAAAGGGATGGTCTGTCATAAAAATGTTAGTAAAACAGATAAATGATCCAATATGAAATACATTATAATTGGAAGATAAGAAGATGACATGATACTTGGAAAAGGAAATTCGGAATTGAAATGGCAGCATCTAAGTAGAAAATGATATGGTATTAATAGAATATACAAATATCATGACTGAATGAAGATTTCCTAGCTAGACATGAATAGGAGAATAGTAGAGTAATGAGAGTGATAACTGAATTGAAAAAAAAAAAAAAAACAAAGCAAACAAACTATCTGGCTGGCAGTTGGGGCCCCCAGCAGTGGGAGCAGACTCTTTGAAACCTATCCCTTATGGAGGGATGCTTTGTTCAGCCTTGATGATTGTGTGTGTAATACATCGGTGGTAGGTACTAAATATGATACATTGGTGGAAGGTAACAATGCTTAAGGAACATAACTAAGCCAGATGTGTTATCTCACACAAGTAAGGGCAGCATTTGGGTGGCTGAAGCAAGACTATCACTATGCCAGGCCATCCTGGTTTGAGAATATGAATATGTCTCAAAAAAAAAAAAAAAAAGAATAGAAAGAAAGAAAAAGGGAAAGGACAAGCCTTTGTAACAAATACCAGGAAAGAACAGAACATAACTATGAGAAAGGAGTGAAAGCAAAGAAATGTACAAAAACTGAAGTGTCATATAGTTTTTAATAGAATAACTGGAGAGATGACATGCCAAGAAAGGGATGGGACAGCTGGGACTGGGGGCATGGAGACAGAGGAAAGGTCTAAAATAGATCCCATGGGGACTGAGCCTGAAAGTACAGCAAAGACAATTAAAAAAGACTGCCAAATAGCAGCAGAAACCAGATTGAAGCCTGAAAGCATCCAGTTCTAATGAGCCAAATCTGCAGTGCTTTGTTTGCATCCAGCAGTGCTCACTCTCCTGGGAGATGTGATGAAGAAAACAGAAGTTAGAGGTATATTCTACACAGGAACTTACTGTGTGAGCAAGGGGACAAGAGCTATTGTTGAAACCCAGGCAGACTGTGGCATGCACAGGAGCCTGCCTCACTTCAGTTAAGCAGAGTAACTTCTTGAATGGAAAAGGTTAATTTAGAAGTCCTAGGCTGCTATCTAACCCTTCCTGTAAATTAGGAGGCCTGTTTCTTGCCTCCTGGACTTCTGCATTGCTGCTCAGACAATGGCATCAGTAACAAACAAACAACATGAAATTTAAAATTCTTAGTAAAGGATTTTATTGAAGAGACAAGCTATGAGTGTGAGTGCACAGGGGACAGAAGGCAAGGATGAGTGTCAGGCAGGAAGGAACTGTCCAGAATGGGACACATTTCCAAGACATTAGTTACTAACTTTTAAATAAACTACACGTCAGAGGGGAAACTGGATTTTTGTTATGTACAAGCTGAGTTGACCAAATGATTACTCATTTTTCTAAGTAATCCTGAATGCTTGCATTCAGTGAAGCAATACCTTTTGAAGTGAAGGCTAGCCCTCCTCTTTAACTTCTCACTTTACATTCCACATTGTTAGCTCTTACTCCAACCACCCAACCACAAGCCTTCTCTTGGTTACCAAAACAAATCCAGTTCATTCCACATTCAGGTATTGGAACCAGCTCTTCCTGGGGATCAATCATATTCTGCCCTTAGATGAACAAGCTGAGATTTGGCTTAAGTGTCCCTTCCCTTAGAAGATTTTCTGAGCTTCAACCTAAAGTAGTCTTCAGCCACCAACATCCCCCACTACCAGATAACTCTGCATGGGGGGAAAGGGGTTTGGTTTTAGTTTGATTTTATTTAATTCTTGACAATAATAACATTTATCTTATTTATGATTTATAATATGTTTCTGTCACTTACAATAAAAACTCCAGAAAGAAAAGGATCCTGTCTAAGTCACCATTTTACCTTTAGTCTTTCAGATTCCTGCAAGCACATAACATACATTGCTTACATGACAAGGTAATGAATGACATTAATGTTGATTCTTTAATATCAACTATGATGGGAAATTACACCAAGCACAAGTTTAATCCCAAGGCTCTGTACCCAAACACTGGAGGAAAAAATCATGTTCTTGCCTCATAAATCTCTCTGACCCTATCTGCCTTGTTGCCCTAAATAAGACATGAGGAAGAATTTTTTGTTTTGTTTTCTAGATGGTGGCATATGGGGCAACAACCATTCAAGAGGAAATATGAGCATATTTCAAAAAAAAATACTGAATTGTCAAGTGAAACAAAAATGGTGTTATTTCAATCAAGCTAGAACATGGGAGCTAAAAGCGGGTTTTACAAAATTTGAAAAGTGTAAGATTCTATTAGCTGTGTCAGGTATATATAAAAATATCAGGTGAATATATGAGTTTCCCATAAAGTATGTGTTACAAGCAGTAGTTTCACTTTGTATTTTGCTTAACTAAGATTTTTAAAGGAAGAAGAATGTATGTACTTACTTTGTAAGTAATTCAGTCTACACTCATGTTCACATTACCTGTGCAAAGTATTTTCTGCCATTTGACTTACAGTAAAACAGACAAAATAAAAATGGAAGAGTGAAGAATGTCATCAAAATAAAATCAATGATAGTAATGAATAATTGATGCTACAGAATTCCATCTGACCTTATACAGCTCCATTTACTAATCATGATTCTCTGAAATACAGTTAAAATTAAAAAGTAACATGTTTCAGCATTCATCCTTAAGATAATGATATGAAAACAGTAACAAAAAAACATCTTTTTACCTACACACCTCAAAAAAATACTAATGATTATATGAAGATCAGGCACAATTAGAACTAATATATAGATAACCTGGTCTAGATTCTTCAAATATAATACGGTCAAAAAATACAAAATAAAGGAATGGAGAGATGACTCTATACTTAAAAGAATTTACTGATCTTACACAGGACCTTAACTCCAGTCCCAATACCATACTATGTGTCTCACAACTGCCTACTAATTACAGCACCAAAAGATCCGACACCATAGTTTGAGGTGTCTGAGGGCACACACACACACACACACACACACACACACACACACACACACACACACACACACATCTATACATGATTAAAACTCAAATAAATCCCAAACACACACATGAAAACTAAGGAAGTATTTCATATTTAACATGACTTTGTACGGAAATGTTCTCATGCTTTAAAATTGCAGTGGTTAGGGTGGGAAATCAGATGGATGAATGAGTACACAGTTACATAGGTAATGGATTTTTAAGACTTCCATTAAAAGTAAAAATTCACTTATCTCAATGACTATGACAATAATCATTTAAGAAGTACATAAGTAATAGGCAAAATATGATATTTGTCTTTAAGCTCTACTATTAAATTTTATTGTGATAAATGATACACAAAAATTGACATGTAAAGTAACTTTAAATTGGTTCCTTATTTAGTAACTTATTTCATAAGAACACTACCACTATTTAATTCTAAAGTAAAAACAGTAGGGAAATATAAATCATCAAACACACAGAAGTCAAATTTCTGACCTACTTGACTTAAATTATTTGTCACTTCTTTAACTCTTAATCTTAAACTAAGCATCAATAACAAAGGCAAAGTTAAAGGGCAGTTGTGAGTTTCTCATGATATTACCCTCACTGTAGTAAGAATAGCTCAGTTTAGGGACAGTCACTATGCCACACACCTGCCTACTTGTTGGACAAGTGGTGCTATCAAAATCAAAGACACCTAGTATGAAACTTGAATTTATATTCTTGGCACTGTTAATTCCGGTATCGCCATACTTTAACAGTTACTGTTTTGTATGGTATTTGTCCCAAACAATAAAAATAAAAGAGAAAAACTGAAATATTTCTTGCTTACCACCTGAAGAAAATGCAAAGGTTAAGTTGCATACACGTATATTTGCTTATGTACACAAATAAGTGTGTAGATAGTCATGTAACATTAGTCTCAAGCACTTAGCAGTCTCTAAACTTAACTGGCAATGCTTATGACCCAAATAATACACTTACATTTACTGGTTCTTTTCTTTGCCTGCCTAACTCTCCTCAGAGAGTAGCAATTTATTTTTGAGCATTCCAATGGCATTGGATGCTTAAGGACTATTCAATCGTAAGCATGAAAAACAAAAGTTCTCTTTTAAGAAGAAAGCTATAGTCAATGTTTAGATGTGAAAATTACTGCTCTACACTGGAAAAATAACTGCTTCTATGTGCACACACAAACATGTGAGAAACGTTCCCCTGATGCTCCACATAGTGGATGTCAGAGCTTTATCAAGAAACTCCCCTTGATCCCCAGTTTACTACCACAATTCAAGAACACACATATTGAATTTATGCTGATCACAGATTACTATAAAGTTTTCTTAGCCTTAAATTTCAAAAGAGAAATCATGATTATATTATAGGAATTCTTAGTTTGTTATTAAAATAGGGCAACACATTCATTTCCAAGACATCATCTCAGGTTAGTTTTAACCACTATTTCTGGGTTAATTCCAGGAATATAACCGTCAAAACAACCATCTTCAATTGTAAAGTCATATCTATTTTGTGCTATCAGGGTGTTGCTTACATTAGGCCAGTTATTGCAGGTACATTGTAAAGAATTCTAAATGAGAATTTTGATGACATATCTATGTTCTTACTCACCCGTCGTTTCCACGATGCCTTCTAGGATGACGACAACCTCAAATTGTTCAGTCTGCATGCTTCGCTGGGATAGGTCATAAAAGGGGCTTTTGGCATCAATCACGTGGCAAATTGTGAGAGGGGACACAAGAAAAAGTTGATCTGCCCCTGTACTAAAACCTACATCCAGTTCAAGTTGGTCAAGGGGAAGGAATTCACCCTCAGGTGTCTGCCGAGACTAGACAAGCACACAGAAAAAGAGAAGAAATCACCACTTGTACTGACAATTTCAATAGCCCAGCAATCATGTACATTATTACCAACATTCTGCACTATCAATCATCAGAATGTAATTCAAACAAATCATTACACAACCATATTTTATGAAACTGGCTGAAATCCTACATAGCCCATGCAGAACATACATGCATTATTTATAATAAACAATTTGCTATAATTACCAGTCCCTAACTCCTGAGCTTTGGAGAAATAGTTGTTACAACAATGGCTGTGAAGACAACTCTGGAACTGAGTGTGTATGTCCACACTGCTTGAAAGAAATCTATGCATGATAACCAATGGCATGCCAGAGTTGCCTTCCCTCAAAAAGCAAATAAATTTGCAGTTCTACTAGAGGTTGTGAAACTGAAAAAATGCTGACCATGATTTACGAACAGATTTGTTGATTTCTTGAAAAGCAAAATGAATAATTGTTTATTTTTTCCTGGAATTTAGTAAAGCAACAAATGGATATAAAACAGAAAAGACACTATCATACTGAATCGTGATATGTACCATAGTTTTAAAAGGCAGGTGCTATTACTTCATGATTTTTATTCTCATAATAATAATAAGCTGTATTATAATTATCTATTCCTCTACTTTCAAATTTTAAAATGTAGCCAAAAATGCCCTATTGAACATTTTTAAACGAAATAGAATTTTATGATAGGTGTCTCTGACAAATTGTTCATTAAAAATGTCATGGGATACTGGCATTTTATTTTATATTCAATATAATCACTCTAAAATTTAATTCAACAAACCAGTTACATTGTAAGACTATGAATATAAAGGCAATATCAGGAAATCATAAAAGCAGACTTAATCAATCTTCATGTTCCATTCATTTTCATTTGGTTTAGCATATCTATTACACATAATATTTATACAAGCAAATATTTTGATTTAACATAAATAACAGAGGCAAAATAAGAGCTGGGTAGTAGATTTATACAGAAAAAAAATGGTGGGAATAGTTCTAAACCAGTGGTCAACTAGGACTTGGAAAAGACCAGTATATTTTAAGACCCTTCATCAGCTAATTTAATAAAAGAATCTAGAGCATGAGTCTGCCCAAAGACACTCTCTTCATTCCAAGACAGAAATCTTATTTTCATTTGTTAAAAAAATATTAGATTTCATGTTTGGTAAATAATACTAGAAATTTTTCAAAATTGTTGAACAGTCTGTTTTTCCTGGAAAACAAACAAACACACACACAAAAAAACCTTAATAGTTTTGAAGCAGTGGTGGTATTTCATGGTTGTGGTCACCAACAGAACTTCAAAAGATGAGCTGATTCATTTGAGAGGTTCCATTACAATTGTTAATACTGGAAATTTTTACATGTGTGGGAGAACATTAGGGGAAAACACAGAGACCACTATTCTTTAAGTAGCATGTAAAAGTAGAAGAAAAGGAGGAAGGGAGACTTTTGGTAAAAGGAGGATGGATAGAAATGGTTCCTCATCATATTTTTGCTTTTAATCTGTGGGAAACCCTCATTGTCCAAAAACCAAAACCTCAGCTCTAGATATCAATATTGGAAAGCAATTGGTATTTGTAAGTCAGCACCAAAAGTACCTGTTTGAAGCTTTTATCAGACACCTATATCTCAACATATTGCCAAGTTAGTAAAATAAGAGTGAGAGTAACAACTTCCCAACTGCCAGATGTAATACTTAATTCATGTATGAAAATAATAACTGACAAACAGAAAACAAGGACAAAGACAAAGCCCATTTCATTTTCTTCCAGCTAAGAATCAACAGGGGCTATATAAGCACAAGGTGATATTCTGAAATCTGTAATTAATAACTATAGTTTGGGTCCTTTTTTTGCTATCCTAACTTCTTTGTTTCTGTACTATACAGTGTGAGCAATGTCTTTAAACTCTCATGGGGTGGGGGTTAGTAATAGTTCTCCTAAGAAGATAATTTTTTAATATCATATGGCATATCAAAACTAAAATTTGCCTAGTTTTTTGATATATTTGTTATTCATACCTGTGGCTTTATAATAAGATTTACACATAATGTGCTGTAACCTTTGTACAGCTAAAAGAAGTGGCCTAAACACACTCAGACTACCAGGAGATCAACTGGCTTGAGTTGGAGATACTTCATTTTTCAGTAAAGCGTGTTGTTAAGATACAGGCAATTTATATTTAAATATGTATAGGTCCATTCCATGCAGACTCAACATGTCTTCATTTTTGAAATGCTTCTTCATTATAATCAAATTAATAATCTTTAACCCACCTCTAAGCAATGGAGAGTAAGTGTCCTGACAACTGTTCTATCCAAATCCCCCTTCTGTGTGACACTATGGAGAAAATATTAATAACTTCTTTTCTTTGGAAGGTGCTTTTCCTGTTTCTTGTAATATAAGTAATATTAAAATTGTTTTCTAACTGTCACTATGCAATGTATTGTGCCTGAGATACTTCACACATATTTCCAAATTTATCACCCATGACTTGGTCATTTATGTTAGGACATCAGACATTTAGACTAGAAATTCATTCATTTTCTGATTGTTGTTTCTCTTTCTGACTTGGCATCATATGAAAGACTTTGATGCAGGTCAAAAGTGAAAGACATGCTATCAGAGAAAAGGGTGTTTGGAAGATTGGACCTCTCTGAAGTCTAAACTGCTAATTAGAGTCAAGTTCTGTTATCACTAATAGCCAAACAATTTTAAGACTGCAGAAAATGTAGGTGCCTTCTATATACATTCTCAAAACAGACACATTGTATTTGGATTTCTGACAATTATACTCTAGGAGCTTCTGATTCTGGTTAAGTCTCAAGATTTTTCAGCGCAAACTTAACAAAGGAAAAATAAAAGTAAGTTATTTAAGTGGGGAAGAAGAAGTTTGGACTTTCTCTTTAAAGAACTATGACATTTACATGCATATTAGAAATAAAGGTAACGAGGAAAAGATAATTCTGTAAATAGCTTAATAAAAGTGTGCCGTACTCTATATTGTGACTACATGATTAAAGAGTACCACTTATATCCCACCAGATTTTTGTCTTGTGTGGCTAATAACTACTTTGCTTAATGTAGAGATATTAAATAATTGGAAGAATCTTTTTATGTAAAAGGAATTTAATCTCTCTTAATTATGTCATTGTAAGAGTTCAGAATCAAGGAGGATGCCATTAATAGAGTGTTTGTGGCTATTGTAATTTGATCCTGCAATTCTACAGTTTTCCTATTCCAAAGGGAGCATAGAAATAGTGGTTTGATTAGACAATAAGCCACATTGCCTTCAAATGCAAAAAGTTGCTAAAAACTTAGATGGATATAATAAAATATTTAACGTAAAAATACTGATTATAAAAATTCATGAAAGCTCTAAAATTTCTGAGAAAATAAGGGTAGGAGGAAAGACAGCAATGTAAAATGAATAATTGCTAACAACTTACAAGGTAAGTTGATGAAACTCTGATCTGAAAATGGCTTACAACAACTGACCTTTGATTTTGTGGAATCATAGAACAACACTAAATATTGCTCTATC
The DNA here is from genome assembly GCF_943737965.1 of Phodopus roborovskii. Classification (NCBI taxonomy): domain Eukaryota; kingdom Metazoa; phylum Chordata; class Mammalia; order Rodentia; family Cricetidae; genus Phodopus; species Phodopus roborovskii. The sequence continues at coordinate 48,311,267 of NW_026126418.1, forward strand.
ATTTCAAAGTCAAGCTAGTTGCTAATACAAAGCAAAAATTATTTTTAGAGTTAAAGGAAAGATTGAAGGTCTCTAAGGCTTACCAATTGTTTATATAAAAAAGGATTTTTGAAACAATTTTATAATTTTAATTGTGATAAGAACTTCTAAGTTATTGTTCATATTAAAACATCTAAGTAACATATATTCAATTACATAGGATTAACATTTAATGAAAAGAAGTCTTTGAATATATTTTAAGGGTTTTGTGTACTGTAAAGTGACTTTTATTTACTTTCAAAGAATCTATTATTATCCAATGACTTTGTTTCCTCTCTGTTTCCAAAATATATAGAAGATAATAAAGTACATATTTAACGCAGATAGAAAAATAGAAAAAAGTAACATGTGTTCAGAAGGAAGCATCACATCCAGGTACTTTTAAACTAATAGTGTTCTTTCAGTGTAACAAAAAGGCTGTTGAAAGTACATACACATGCACATTGCATCACTCTCCTGGCATACATAAACAGACCTGTACTCAGTTGTTATCTTTCTGGGCGTTATGTAGCTAAGTGTCTATATTCATTCTGAAGGGCCACACTTCATTGATGCTACCTAGAAGCATCCTGTTCTCCCATCGCTGACCTGTAGCTGTAATCTGTCCTAGCCTGAGGTTAGGAACAGGAATTATAACTAAAATGCCAACTAATAACCACCTAACTCTGCCATGGTCTGTGGTCTGAACATAAGTCCCACTCCTTACAATTATCAGCTGATAATGTACTGTACAGTTAGTGACAAGATGGAGAGGATCAAAAAGTCTTTCCTACCACTTCCCATCTCTATGTCTGGAATTTCAATCTATGACCTTATATACACCAAGTATGTGGTAAAGTCATGAAGAAAAATACAAAGAATGCACTCAGAGTGATATCCTAAAGCTAAATGTTGGAAATATGTCTAAGCACTAAGACCAGAAATTAAACTGTCTCTCTACTCAAAGCAATTAAGACAAAACCTATGACATGCAGGTCTAAACTTAAAGTAGTTAGAGCAGCATGTAGGCCTAAAATTTTCCCTGGACCACCATAGAGCTTTGTACGTTTATTTGGATGATTAAAGCTTGAAATTTTAGCTCATGTAGAATGATTAAAGTCAATGCCAAGTCTAAAATAAAGTTTCCTTTTTAATGCAAAGCTAATTAACCCATAAAATGTCCATTTTTATGGAAGAAATGTACTTATTAAGATGAAATGTAATTTATCCTGTAATAGATTGTGTAAGCCTTTTGAACTGTTCACATGAAAGCTCTGCTGTGTGTCACTATGGGGGCCTTTTGTTCACGTTATAATAACTATGGGCAGGATATGTATCCCTGTTTGTACATTACTTTCCTACTCAACAACACCCTTCAATCCATGAAATGCCTTTTGCTGTTTCCTTTTATCATTTGTTCTTACCTACTGCTGTTTACTTGTGGGATTTTACATCCCTTACTTGTCTTAATACTTGCCCTTAACAGAACAAGGAACCCTGTACTCTTTAAAAACAATATTTAAAATAAAAACCAAAAAAAAAAATATTATTACTAGAGTAAAAAGGAATAAAAACCACAGATTTTAGAAATAACCCAAGATCTATACCTATTAGAAAATTATCACTCATGTGTCAAAAGAAACAAAGTTAAAATAAATATGGGGGAGTTATGAGTTCATCTAAAATAAATAACATCAAGTCTAGCTCCCAGCAGTTATGAGGTACTCTATCTTAGACTTCTCAAGTATTTTGGGAGAAAGATTTTATCATATTCAAATATACCCAATTATGTTGATTGATGTTTTTAAAAGAAAGTGGAGGTATGAAGGAAAGTTTAACCAAGATCTATTTGTAAAAGTGGTCATGCAGGGAAGATGAAGTTATGTACAGTAAAAAGCAAAATTGAATTTATGTGCAAGATAAAAGCCAATCAATACACTTACAAGAAAATCTATGTATCATTGTGGTTGCTGACTAATAAAATACTTTGAACAGGACTGGGGGTGTAGCTCAGTGGTGGACTAATTTCCCAGTATGGATAGTCTTGGGTTAGACCCCTATAGTGATATAATAATAATAATAATAATAATAATAATAATAATAATAAGTAATAATAACAAAGATAATAAAAAATTTGGTCAAGTTTGTGTCTCCATGGCAAAGGCTTTCTGGCTTACATGAGACTTTTGGTTCCCAGCACTAAGAAGAGAGCAAAGAACTTAATGTTTTTGCAGACTACAATATTATTTTCTGTTGCATCTGAACATGATCACACTACTATTATAGAAACCAAACCTCAAATTTTGATTAGCTACATAAATGGAGAAAAGAAGCAGTGTACTCAGACAATGTACATGAACATAGAGGAAAAAAGGAATGTTCCCTAATACCTTTTAATGAGTGAAAGTTAAAAGCTGTGTAGGGACTCCAAAGGAAGACAATGACTGTTGATAATAAGAGAAATATGAAGAAGTAAGAACATGTTTCCATGAGAAAGCTCTGCTTAACTCTTTTAAAGTATGGCTATAATAGTTGCCCTTTCTGTTTATATTGTAAAAACATTTGGATGTAAAGCACAGTGTTTGAACAATAATCTATGAATTCTTGAACCGCTCATAAGAGATCATTTTATTCTTCCTCTAGTAAAGGCAATCAATTATTAGTGACTAGTGACAGGAAAGGCAAATGATCTTTCTACTTCACAGACCCACAGTAGGTTATATGCTCTACTATCTTGGCCACAGAGCTTTCAACTCCCCAGACCAGGTTCTTTTATTAGAATTTATCAAGGATAATACATTAACTTAATCAAGCAAATTATTAGTTAATCTCTATTCCTTAGGTTGAGAGAGAGGTAATTAAAACAAAATTTAAAACTAAGTAAATATTAATTTCATGATGAAAAGGGGGCATATTAAGAATATTTACCTAAAATAGCTTATAGAGGTGTATTCATAATTAGATTGTAGATATTTAAAATAACTTCATGTCACTTTTTATTGAATTTATAAGAAAATATTGACCTCTCTAGTTATTAGGTTAGGAGACCTCACCATGGTTAGTCAGAGTAATGTCAGTGTTTTCAAGCAGGAAGTTGAGTGGTGGAGTTTAAATATAAATATAAATATAAATACAAATATAAATATAAATAACTTCATGTAAGTTAAAAGCAAAATTGAATTTAGATAGAAAATTTAAAATCATTTACATCAGATAATTGGGAACTCCAAAGAATTATGCATGGAAAACTTCACAGTATCTGATAGTAAAAAGGTGGGTTCTTGCTTTTAGTGTCTTCCCCCAAATTGAAACTACTTTATAATGACTCATTAAGGCTACATTTATGCCAATAATTGATCTTTTATTCACCAAATAAAATATGAGTAGGAAAATGTTAGTTAAATTATAAGAATATATATGTGTACTATAATTACTATGGTTCAATAATATACTGGCTTTTATTGGCACAAAAATTCTGTATATAGTGTATTGAAGATAGATAAATATAGCATTCAAAGTGTTAAAAACTGTTACAATAAGAATGAATATGTGAACTGATATTTAGTCAGATTGTACACATTGATAACAAATATTAAAACTATATTTTTTCTCCCATATCATAGTTGACTGCTTTAAGTCACTTCAAGTGTCTCTGACAGAAAATAAGTGTCACTCATTAAGGCAAATGTCGCCTCAAATTTTGCTCAGTTTTATTAATTTCTCAGTAGACCATTACTTCTTTTCAATATAGTAATAAAATGATAAAAAACTACTAGAATCCATTGTATTTAGCCTGGCTACCAAAAAAACAAACAATTTTCAAATGATATACATTAACTTCACTTTAATTTTATTTCAATAGAATTTAATATCATATGTTAATAACTTTTATTACTATTCTATTTTATTACTACTATTCTATTATTTTAATGTGATCTGGTTTTTTAATCACCTTGTATCAATATAGCACCTTGCTCCAACATTATATTTTATTTCTTAATTAAAGATACTCTTCTGGTAAATGTGGTACATAACATTATATAGAAAAATCATTAAGGGTATACACACCACTGTAGAGACCAAGAACCTCAAATTCATTGTACACATCTGTGTCACTAATCTTTTAATTGCATCTTTAACTTGTTAAAATAAGCTCTGGTAATGTTCAAAACACCTATAATGAGTTGCAATATAAAAAATACTAGTTTTATTTGGTTTGAGAAGTTAGATAATGACAATAACTTCAACTCTTGTGAAGAGGATAAACTATTCTTAATGGAAGTTCCAAAGTGATATCTACTCACAAATTCCTTGACAGTGGCTGTAGTGCAGCTTGAACCTTCAAAGTGCTCCTATTTGCCCACTAGGCTTGGCTAAGCAAGGAGTGGGAGGGTTCACTGTATACACAGAAAAGAGCACACACAAGTAGCACTGTGTGCAATTCACCCACTTACTTTGACCTTCCAAGCCACTTAATTTAAACAAATATCAATAAAACAAAAAGGTTGCCTTAAAATGTAATAATCTTGTATAGTTAGTGTATTTTTTAAAAATGTAGTTAATTACAATTAATTACATAACCATAGCTATCATTATGAAAATGTAGACCAGAAGCAGGCTGAAAATTTTACACTCTGTTATCAAAAATGTCATGTATGTGCTAATGTGGCATAGAAAATACTCATGTGATGAGAAGTGACAAGGCAAGTGAGCTGCTTTAATTCAAACACTGCACAGGGCAACTTGGTCAAGAATAATTAGAATGTGATCTTATAAGTGATAATGAAAGTGACATAAGAGCAAAACATTTTCTAAAACATGGGAGAACACTTGGAACTGCATAATAAGTTGAAGTTGTATAAAATGATACATAGTTGAATGGTGTAAACTGAAATTTCAAAGACAAAATTTCCCTCCATTCAGATATCAGTCATATTTTTACCTGTAAGTATTGAACCTGGCTATGCTTCTTTATTTAATTTCAGATCACTCATTTTCAATAATGAACTATTCATTTGAGGTTATCTTTTTAAAATTATGAACATTTAAAACCACTCTGGAAGGAAGTCAGGAAGGAAGGCAGGAAGGAAGGAAGGTGACACCTGTAGACTGTGAGAGCTAGACTTTAACCCCTCCACCCCAGACTCTAATTGGTAAATAATTAGGGACCCTTTGTGGTGGTGCCTTCTGTGAGCTACAAGGATCTGACCTTAATAACTACTCTATGAGCACCTCGTTTAAGCCTTTCCAACAGGGTGTTAGGAAGCAGCCTTCTTTAAAGGATGCTGAAAGGCTTCATGTGAAATCTATAATTGACAACGGCTTCATAGAAACAGGCAATTAAGAAAAAAAAATTAACAAGACACTCTACAGGAAAAGCACTCAGACTTTCACAGAATATGTTTCAAGGAAACTATTTAGTAAAAAATAACAATTTTAAAGAAACAGATCTTCTATTTTACTAATAGCTGTCTGGATCTGTGTGTTTGTTTGTTTGTTTAAAAGAAGACCACAGTTAAATTACTGTGTCCTAAAAAGTAATCCACCTGGTGATATTACTGGGAGGAGATGCACTGAAAAAAAAAAAAAAATCCCCAAGCTGAAGTAAAGGAAACTTCAACACCTAATTCTTCAAAATAGAAGCTGTGGTGCCTCAAGTTCAGGGGAGTAATGAGTTGATGGCAAACCAAAAGAGATCTCAGGACAAAGCAGCAGCATGAGAGTAGGGCTTCTATCTCCCTCAAAGCTCCAGGAGCCCACAACTCTCTTTCACCATCATGGTGCCTTGGAGGTGAGGAGCAGTAGCAACTAAGTAGGGTCAAAAGCAGAACTGGCAACTAAGTCCTCTGTGCAGTCCCCAGATGCTTTAACTGTTTCCTTGCTCCAAAGAAGTTTGCCTATGGTAGAAGGAAAACGCAAGAAGAGGGCAGAGTGGTGCCCAGGGGTTTGAATCTTTGGATTTCTGAGTAGCTCATCCTTTCTAGGGAATGGGGGTGGGGGGTTGCACTTACCTTGAGCAGCTTGCAGCGGATCTGAGCGGATACCATGTGGCTGTTGCGCAGGTTGCCCACCCGGAACATGAGAGTGAGTTTTCCGTCCCTCATGGAGATCACCGCATGCTCGCTAAACATGAGGGTCTCGGCGCGCTTCTTGGGCTGGGACATCTTAATGAACATGCAGCCTATGAGGAAAGCGTCCACGATGGATCCCAGGATGGACTGGAAAAGGAAAAGGATGATGCCCTCGGGGCACTTGTCGGTGATGTAGCGGTAGCCATAGCCGATGGTGGCTTCGGTCTCGATGAAGAAGAGGAAGGCGGAGGGGAAGTTATAGACATTGGCCACACAGGGAGTGTAGTTGCCTACATGGGCTTTGTTTAGGTCGCCCCGAGTATAAGCGATCACCCACCACATGGACGCCATGAAGAGCCAGGCCACGGTGTAGGTGAGGATGAAAATGAAGAGGTTCCAACGCCACTTGAGGTCCACCAGGGTGGTGAAGAGGTCTGAGAGGTAGCGACTGGTCTCGCTGCCCAGGTTCCCGTGCTGCACATTGCACCGGCCGTTCTTGTCCACGAACCTCTGCCGCTTCTTCTTGGGTACAAGCTGCTGCTGCGGACCCTGCCCTGGCCCCTGGGGCTGCAAGCCCGAGCCGCTCGACGAAGTGGTCACTACCTGATAATCGTCCCCAAATTTCCTTCGGAGTGCAGACATAATATGGAGGGGCGAGCCAGATTCAAACACGAAGCAGAGGCGCAGGAGCCAAGCGCTGCAAACCAGCACCAATGAGGAGGTGGGGGCAGGGGACGAAAGCAGGAGGGGAGAGGACGAAAGCGGGCGCCTGGGTGGGGGGTTGGGGAGCACCCTGCAGGTAGCAGCAGGCTCTGCCCCTTCAGACGCCTTTCCTCCCCTGGGACAGACGCTTTCTTTCGAAGAGCGGTTTTAAAACTGAAGTGTTCTCCCACACTCAAGGCAGCAGGGATGCAAGGTGTAAGACCCCAAGCGTAATTTTGCCTCCAAGCTCATTGAGGTTCCGTTTCTCTACCCCCAACATCGGCATCCCGGGCCACCTCTTATGTTTCCACAGCACCCCACCCCCGACTACCTTGCAGCACCCCTGAATTGGCTGCTGAAAATTAATGAGTTTGACAAGCAAGTCCCACCCTACCTGCCAACTCCCCAAGCTTCTAAGCTGTGCTACCTTCTTAGTCCAGACCCTCCCCCCTCCCAGCTTCACCCCGATCAGCGGCCCCTAGGGAGTGCTCCTGGCTCCCTTGTCACTCCCGCCTCTTATCTTTTCGCCAAAATCCCGCCCAGAGGCATGTCTGCTGGGCAGTGGTGCAACGCCCCCTACCCACGCTCTGCTGGCTCAGAATCCCCCTCCCGGGACTCCAGAGACCTGTACTCCTGCCGTGCGCGGGCGGCAGAGTTTCCACGCGCGCCAGGGGGGCCTTAGGATGGACCCTTGGGGGCCGCCAGTTCACCCCGGTACTCGGGTGAGCGCTGGGAGCCTGGGCACTCACCCAGCTGCAGAGGACAAACAGAGGCGCCGCAAGCAGCTTAGGCAGTCAGGTCAAGCACCCTGCTCTCAGGGCTGCCTGACCCCTTCCTACTTTCCTGGTGTTCCACGGTGAGAGCCACTGCAGGTACCTCCGCAACCCCCGGTGTGGGGGGGGGGCACTACACAATCTCCGCCAGAAGACCCTGGTGCTCCAAACAGAGATTGACTCGGACGCCTGACTCTTGTGTTCCTTAGCGCGCGCGATGCCCTCTTTCCAGGAGACAGCGCGGCTGCTTAACCGAGGTCAGACTTTCAGGTTAAACACTGGCATTGCTCCAGCTCTTCCTGTGCCTAGCAATAGAAACATTTGAGTCTTCGTTTCCTGGTTCTCCTATTCCATGTCCGCGCTTTGATTGCCCCGGTGGATGGAGGATGCGAGGCTCCAGCAGAGACAGCAGGAATGAGGTGTGTGTGCTGGTGCGTGTGATCAGCTGCAGAGCCGCACTAGCCCCGCCTGTCCTTGCCTTCCCCCGCTGCTCCACCAGCCTGAATTGCACCTCCGCGCCTTGGTTGAGCCCGCAGTGTCTGGCAGCTTAGAGAATGCGAGCCCCTCCAATGAGAAGCTGCTCTAAATCTGCTCTCTAACCGCAGCCAACTCTTTCCTCGCCCCCTTGCATCAATCAGAAAGCCCCCAAGCAAGCAACAAATGCTGCTTTCTGCGAAGAGTACAATATGTCTCTATTTCTAGGGCTCTTGCTTAAGCAAATACTAGGATTTGGGGATGCATCATCAACAGAGATCTGGCTTTCAGATAGGCATATTCAAAAACCAAAATTACAAAAACACCGACCTGACAATGGGAACAGCAAGCAAGGGCCACACTGAAAGGAAATCCCCAGTCCTTTCTGAAAAGGATTCTATGAGAAAGGCTTAGATTATTTCGAGTTAGTGTGTGACTGTAATTGAGGGGAAAGTGATGTGTTTTAATGGCCCCAGTCTAGCAGTTAATTTAATGGAGGGACAAAGTGCAGAAACAGCTGATATAGCACCCATGAGTAAATGCCAGCTTATTTACCACATTTCATGTTCGTTTTAAAATGTCTTATGTCATATTCCGCTCAGTCCAGATACACAAAGTTGGTAGAAAGTCAGCTCTTGCGATAAAAGCAAAGAGCTGCTAAGCAAAAGAAACACATAATCTCTAGACCATCTCTCCAGAGAAGGCACTGGCTCCTATGCCCTATCAGAAACCTTTGTACAGGCAAAAGTGGAGGACTTGTGAGTCAGGAGTGGAGGACTGTAAACATTCAGCTCCAGTTACAGCTTCTCCTGTGGGTCTCTTATAAGATGTCAGCAATTTATTCTCTGGAGATTACATAAGGACAGTGACACTACTAGGAGCATGAAAGGCTGATCCTTGAATCCTAAGGCCTGACTTGAATCCTAGCTGTGCCATTTACAGGCTGTGTGACCTTGAGCAAAAGCTCCAAATTTTCTCCTTTAGAAAACTGAGTTTTCCCTTTCCCCAGTCGTGATATGAAAAGCAAAGAAAACCGAAAAAGAGTGAATGTGATTTTATTATTTCTCCTCTGAAGGAAGTACTGGGCTACAATGATTTAACAAAGCCAAGGGAAGAGTATTAATGAGTTTCGTAAGTTGTGGCCTTGCTGTGAGCGAACACACATTCTCATCTCCTCTCTGACCTCCTCCCTCCATAGTCTACAACCCCCTTGGCAGGCTGAGGCTCTCCACTGTAGAAACACATCCAGAGACACTCTGATCCCTAGGTCTTCCCACTGTCTTCCTTCTCTTCCTGTATTAGTCCTGTCCTCCCAACAGGTGTTACTAGCTCCTGGAATCACTAGGCTCTCTGCTGAACTGTATTCTCTCTGTAGGGCTACATTCCTTACTGTCTCAGGCCCCACTCTGTCTCATCAGCTGGGTTCTTCCTTCAGGAGAAAGCTTTCTCAGTGTTGCCTTCTGTTGCTTAGTGGTCCTCTCCCTCCATGGCCAACTATATAAAACAGGTTTTTTAGGGGCAAGGGCCCTGTCAATACTCATTTTTCCTTTGCTTGTTCCTTGCTTTTTCCTTAGAATAGTACCTGGTTCATACGTGGCAAACAATTTTTCTTGAATCATTAGGAACTCCATATGAGTCCACTAAAATTCTGGGTCAGAATATAATGAGTCATTTATTTGGATTGATATGAAGGAATATTTAAACATAAAAGAATATTTATGTTTGTTACTTTAAAACATCATATTCTATCAGTCCTTTGCTTCTTTATTCAATAAGTTTGTAATGACTCCTCTACTTTCTTAAATACATCATCATTTACCCCACTTTAGAATCTCAATTCAGTCAAGCATGATACAGTATGACTTTAATCCCAGAACTTAATAAACAGAGGCAAGCAACCTTCAGGCCATCCATGCATACATAGTAAGGCTCTTACAGAAACGTAATGGTTAATAAAAAATATTTTAATACACCCCTACTACCATTCCTCAGTAAGTATTAAAGTAATATATATTTGAATTCTATTGTTTTAGAATGATTGGTTTTAATTTTTTGTTTGAGCTACCTTCCTGAAACTCATTTTGAAAAATTCTTAAATGAATTTTTGCTAAGGAGTTGGGAAGAATTTTGAACCATTTCTGAAATAATGCTAAGCATTTTCACTTCTGTCATTTTAAACTACATGTACATGAAAAGTGTCATTTTCATCACTGACAACTACAAAGTCAAAATATCGATCAACCCTGAAGAGAAAGTTGTATTTGTCACACATGATGTGGTGTCAAATATTCAGCCAAGCTGTAATTCTTTTCAGAAAATAATCACAAATATTCTATTTGTTCACAAATTTGTGGCTACCTTTAACAAATAGTAAACATTTATGTATACAAAATATTTTTTCATAAATTTGTCTTTTATTATTAATCCTCTTTGATTTGTATGTATATTTTCACACTTAGAATCCAAGTTGAAAGTTTAAGAAGACTTGGTCAAGTCTAACTTTCTCTTTTTACAAAAGAGCACCCTGGGGTTAGAAAGGGCAAATGATTATTCTGTATCACACACATAAAAGTAGACACTTAAATTTTAATTCAAACAGTGTGTGCCCAGAATCTTTGAACCTTTGTGGTCCATCCATCCCTTGCCAGCAAGTTTAGAGGAGTGGTTTATTACTCCACGAGTGGCTTACAGAACTTCAGACCTTCTTCGGATAAGCCGTGTTTCTCATTTCTATTAAGATCCATAGCTCTTCAAAATGGTCCCCCTTGGCCTATCAATGGACTTTTCTCTAGTCACCTCTATTCTTCAAAGAGTGCTTGATTAACTTCATTAACTCACTGTCATATTAACTCACCTTATTTTTCATTACTTGTATTATCTTTTTCCTATCATTCTGAAATCTATGTCTCAGACACTAGCATACAAGATAGCAATAGAATTTCTTCACATTTTATTTCAGTGGCCACTTCTTACATAACACTTTAATGAATCCTTCTACTGAAAATAATAAATCATTTTCCTATGTACCCATTTCTTTAGATTTTCATTATGACATGTTTAACATTCTAGTTTGGATTGAGACTGGGATTCCTCAAAACTGTTTAAGTGGACAACCAGCCCACAGAGCATGAATCTGTTAATATTTTGATACTCTCTGTACTCCAGTGGTATCCTAGCCTTTTTTATGTAAAGTACTTAAGAGAGCTCTAAAGAACCAAGCTTTACAAAGAGCTTGTTGAAATGCTCCAAATAACATACTTTCATCTTAAGGTTGTATCTGTAGCACTTAGCTAGGAAGCCAGTAGGGCAGAAATTCCAATAAATACTGGCTTGCTATCAGATTGCTATCATTTTGGATACACAATACTTCCTGGTAAGTAAACTTTTTTTTTTTTAACAGAATGCCATCATCTCACAATTCACATGAGACTGAAGCTTTGACCCCATTGTGACATTGAATCCCACTCCTTGAAATGGTTTACAGATGAACCAAGCTCTTCTCTCCCTGTGAGGACAGCTGCTTCCAGGATGAGGTCTGGAGGGCAGCCAGCCCCACGGTGCTGAGGCCAGGCGAAAGTGTGAGGAACAGATGACAGAAGGCCATTGAATATGGTGCTGTGGATGAACTGAGGGAAAACACTGTACAGACTGGGTCAAAATGTGGGAGAGGGCAAAGTTTCAGACCAGGTCACAGTGGTCAGAAAAAAATCTGAACAACAATAACAAAATAATCGCAGAATGCATAATCATTTGGAGTCCAGCATTTCAAGATAAGGTGGTAGACGACAAGTGAACTAACCTGGGGTTCAGAGGGATAGAACAAAGCTATATTTAACAACAAACTCAGATAAAGCCCAGCTGCATATTTATTCTGCCCAGAGAGTACTTTTGGCAATGTCTTATTTTCTGTGTCCAAAATAAGTAATATCATGAATAACTGTTACTTCAAAAGTGAAGGATATGATTTTGTATTTTAAACTAAAAAAGCATGACTTTGAACATGCAGTTATCCTATTATGTAACAGAACAGTGTGAGGAAAAGAACATACCTAATATAAAAGATAAAACCTCTGCCCCTGAGAAGTCCAAATTCTAAAAATGACTTAATCGGCCAACTGTGACAAAAGCAAAGCTTTGAGCATCCAAGTGCACCTGGAGTGGGTCTCCTCATTCATGGTCTGTGACAGTGACACACCATGAGACAGCTGGCTTGATAGCTTGCCAGAGTTATTAATTACTCGCAAAAAAAAAACTTGTTTTATATTATTTTGTAAGTGATTTTCTTTTCCAAATCCTTTCCAGAAGAATAATTAAGGTGTGGCAAACAGGAGTCTTTAAGCTTTCATCCTTCAAAAGATGACAAACTCCCATTGCCAACAGAGGTTTTTGCTACATCTGGGAAGAGGTTACTTTTTGAAATTCTATATGCAATTTTGAGAAATAGAATGATATCCCTTTCCTCACTCTCTTAAAAAAGAATACAGGAGTTATTTTCTCTCTTGCCAAAAAAAGAAGAAGAAAACCAAAAAGAGAAATCAGTTTGAGATTTGATTGCACAGACTTGAGAACAGAGGCCTTGTCAGACCATGGTGGATGACTCAGGAAGCTTTTAATCTTGGCTCCAACCTGGCCTCTGCCTAAGGGTTCAGAGAAAGGCAATAATCCATTGTCACCAGGAGGCCATTTATTAGCAAGGCTTTCCTCACTAAACCTTTCCTTTACCACAGAGGTGTGCCATGAGTACTCTGGTCTATAACAGAATGAGGACTTTTAAAGAGTCTTCTGGAATTTGGTCTGTTTAATAAGTAAATGTTTATTTTATAACATGTAAAGGTACACATGTATAAAGAGAAGGTACAAAGGAAAAGAAAATCCTCCCCATGACAGTATTTCCTAGGATTGCCCTTTAACAGCACCAGCTGACTTACAGATACCAAAATATCTATGAGGATTGTACTACTGAGATACATCAAACAATGAAAGTAAGAAAGTAAGTATATCATACACACACACACACACACACACACACACACACACACACACACACACGTATATCAGTCATTAGGCCAAGGCTGTGCAGATGGGGAATGAGAAGACATTATACCAACAAGATACTTTAACAATGGTATCAATAACAACAATAATTTTCTCTGTATGTGGTAAGTATTAAATGAAGAGGATTACTTTATTAGGAATCCTAAAATGTCCCTAAGGAAACTTTTCCAGCTAATGGACTCTTCCAACTTCCATCCAGTAGAATCACATTTTGTTCATCATTAGGTAATATCATTTCAAGTTATTTTAAAACTCAGAAAACAAACACAAAATTCATTAAAAAAATTAAAGATTTTTTTATAATTAGAAAAAAGACATAGTGCTTAATATGTGTGATAGCTAATACTGATGATTATCAGTTACCTAGAAGATGGAACTGTAGACATTCCAGTAAGGAATTAATAACTAAGCTTCTGATCAACTTTATGAAGAGCTATATAAATTAAAGTAACTGAGGTCATATAGTCAACATTACATATGGGCTGTGTGTGTCAGTCAATAGCTTAATATCCTAGACTGAATAAGGAGAAAAGGAAAAGAGTTTTCAATGTTCTGGACTTTCTGAAAACAGATACAAGGTGACCAGCAACCTCATGCCCATACCATGACTTCCTCACCAAGGTGGGCTGCTCCAAGGAACTGCAAGCTATTCTGGCTCTTTTGCATTTCCATATTTAGTTGAGTATTGTCCTTTCAAGATCTGTGAAGATTTATGCTGAGATTTTGACGGTGATTGCATTGAATCTGTAGATTGCTTTGGGCAAGACTGTCATTTTTATTATGTTGATCCTACCTATCCAAGAGCATGGAAGATCTTCCTATTTTCTGGTATCTTCCTTAATTTCTTTCTTTAAAGACACAAAGTTCATGCTATACAGGTCTTTCACTTGCCTCGTAAGCATTACCCCAATAAACTTTATGTTTTTTGTGGCTATTGTAAAGGATAATGTTTCTCTGATTTCATTCTCCGCCCCTTTATCATGTATATTGTAGGACTACTGATTTTTTTGAGTTTTTCTTGTATCTGGCCACTTTGCTGAAGGTGTTTATTGGCTGTAGGAGTATCCTGGTAGAGATTTTCAGGTGAACTATCATATCATTTGCAAATAGTGAGATTTTGACTTCTTCCTTTTTGTATTCCCTTGGTCTCCTTTTGCCTTATTGCTCTAGCTACAACTGCAAGAACAATATTAAAGAGATATGGAAAGAGTGGACAGCCTTGTCCTGTTCCTGATTTTAGAGGAATCACATTAAGTTTCTCTCCATTTAGTTTGATGTTAGCTGTTGGTTTAATATATATTGCATTTATTGTGTTTATGTATGTTCCTGTTATCCCTGATATCTCCAACACCTTTATCATGAAGGGGTGTTGGATTTTGTCAAAAGCTTTTTCAGCATCTGGTGAGATGATCATATGGTTTTTCTTTTTCATGTTGTTTATATGGTTGATTACATTGATAGATTTTCCTATGTTGAACCATCCAAGCATCCCTGGGATGAAGCCTACTTGGTAATGGTGGATGATTTCTCTGATGTTCCTGGATTCAATTTGCCATTATTTTACTGAGTATTTTTGCATCAATGTTCATGTGGGATATTGGTCTGAAGTTCTCTTTCTTGTGTCTTTGTATGGCTTCAGTGCCAAGGTAAATGTAGCCTCATAAAAAGAGTTTGGCAATGAACCTTTTGCTTTTATTGTGTGGAAAAGTTTGAGGAGTATTGGTATTAGCTCTTCTTTAAATTTCTGGTAGAATTCTGCATTGAAGCCATCTGGCCCTGGGATTTTGATGACTGCTTCTATTTCGTTGGTGGTTATAGGTCTATTTAAACTGCTTATCTGTTCTTGATTTAATTTTAGTAAGTGATCCCTATACAGAAATTTGTCAATTTCCTCTGAATTTTCTAATTTTGTGTAGTACAGGTTTTCAAAGTATGACCTGAATATTTTCTGGATTTAATCAGTGTCTGTTGATATGTTCCTTCTTTTCATTTCTGATTTTGCTAATTTGCATGTTCTCTCTCTGCGTTTTGGTTAGTGTGGTAAAGGTATGTCCACCTTGTTGATTTTCTCAAAGAAACAACTCTTTGTTACATTGATTCTTTGTATTGTTTTCCTAGTTTCTACTTTATTGATTTCAGCACTCAAACTGATTATTTCCTGGTGTCTACTCCTCAGGGGTGAGTTTGCTTCTTTTTGTTCTAGGGCTTTCAGTTGTGCTGTTAATTCTCTAAGTGACTATACTCCATTTTCTTCATATGGGCACTTAATGCAATGAACTTTCCTCTTAGCACTGACTTCAAAGTGTCCCATAAGTTTGGGTATGTTGTGTCTTCATTTTTGTTAATTCTAGGAAGTCTTTACTTTCTTTTTTCCTTGACTCAGAAATGGTGCAATTGTGCATTGTTCAGTGTCCATGAGTTCGTAGGTTTTCTGCAATTTGTGTTGTTGTTGAATTCCAACTTCAAAGCATGATGGTAAGATACAGGGGCTATTCCAGTTTTTCCTGTTTTTTTTTTTTTTTTTGGTTTTTGTTTGTTTGTTTGTTTGCATCTGTTGAGGTTTCCTATGTTACTGAGTTTGTGGTGGATTTTTAGAGAAGGTTGCATGTGGAGCTGAGAAGAAGGTATATTTTTTTGTGTGTTTGGATGGAATGTTCTATAGATGTCTGTTAAAACCAATTTGGATATAATTTCTATTACTTAATTTATTTATTTGTTAAGTTTCTGTCTAGTGATCCTGTCCAGTGGTGAGAGTGGGGTGTTAAAGTCTCCCATTATAAATGTGTGAGGTTTTATGTGAGATTTTATTTAATAATGTTTCTTTTACAGATGTGTGTTTCTTTGTATTTGGGACATAGATGGTCAGCATTGAGACTTTGTACTGATGGATTTTTCCTGTGTGTGATGAATATAGAATGCCCTTCTTAATCTATTTTGATTGATTTTGGTTTAAATTCTAATTTGTTAGATATTAGAATAGCTACACCTGCTTGCTTCTTTGGTTCATTTGATTGGAAGATCTATTCCCAACCATTTATGCTGAGATAGTGTCTGTTTTTGGAGCTGAGATGTGTTTTTTTTTTTTTTTTTTTTTTTTTTTTTTTTTTTTTTAATGCAGCAGAAGGATGGGTTCTATCTTTGTATCCATTCTGTTAACCTGATAGGCAAATTAAGACTATTACTATTGAGGATATTGATCACTGATTGTTAATTCTTGTTTGTTTTGGATTTGCTGGTGGTGGTGGTATTGTGAGTATATTTCCCCTGCTTTTTCTTTGGGCTTCTGGTAAAATAGGATTACCTATTGCCTATATTTTTGTTGTATGTAGTTAACTGTCTTTGGTTGGAATTTTCCTTCCAGAACCTTCTGTAGGGCTGGATTTGTGGATATGTATTGTGTAAATCTAGTTTTGTCATAGAATATCTTGTTTTCTCCATCTACAGTGATTGAGAGTTTTGATAGCTATAGTAGTCTGGGCTGGAATCGTGGACTCTTAGTATTTGTAGAACATCTATCTAGGACCTTCTGGCTTTCAGAGTTTCCATTCAGAAGCCAGGTGTAAATCTTATAGGTCTTCCTTTATATGTTACCTGTCCTTTTTCCTTTGCTTGTTGCTCTTAATATTCTTTCTTAATCAAGTTATTCTTTGGTTGGGAAAGTTTTCTTCAATGATTTTGCTGAATATGTTTTCTATGCCTTTGAGCTGTGCTTCTTTAACTTCTTCTATGCCTATTATTCTTAGGTTAGGTCTTTTCATGGTGTCCCACATTTTCTGAATGTTTTATTTAAGGATATGTTGGATTTAAGATTTTCTTTGGTCGACGAATCTATTTCATCTAGTTCATCTTCAGCACCTGAGAGTCTCTCTTTGATCTCTTGTATTCTGTTGGTTATGCTTGCATCTGTAATTCCTTATCTTTTATCCAGTTTTTCTATTTCCAATATTCTCTCAGTTTGTGTTTTCTTTATTGTCTCTATTTCAGTTTTCAAGTCTTGAACTGTTTAACTTTTTTCCTTCATCTGTTTGATTGTTTTTCTTGGCTTTCCTTGATTTTTTTTAAAGAGATTTGTGCATTTCTTGCATTTTTGTTGGCTTGGTCTTTTCCTCTGACTCTTGCAATTTTTTTGTTTTTCTTCCATTTCTTTAGTGGATTTTCTCATATCATCTTTGAGGGTCTCTATAATTTTTATGAAATTGTTTATTTGGTCATTCATTTCTGTTTCATCTGCTTTGGTATGTTCTGTTCTAGTAGGTGTAGAGTCCATAGATTCTGGTGGTGTCATACTGGTCCTTCTAATGTTCAATGTTTTTTCTACTGCTGTCTCTCCATCCCTTCTTCCAGTGGGTGAAGGTGGGGACTCTATTTCTCTTTTTGCTTTCCTCTCCCAGTGGGTATGGGTGTAAGTGGGTCAGGACTTCAGTGTCAGTAACTCTGCATGACCTGAGCTCTCTCTGAAACAGAGACCAAGGATGTGGAGAGGGCAGGCTTTTGATGGCCTGGTGTGAAAGTGCAGGCCACTTAGGCCAAACTTATTTTGGGGGGTGTGTTAAGATGCAGAACTAACCCAGGAAGTTCCAAGAATAGGATGTGTATGTGTGTGTGTGTGGGGGGGGTTCTACCTGGGCTGGTCTCAGGCTTACCTCAAGCTGAGTGTGAAGGGTCTCAGGGGTCAGGTGAGGGCAGGCTCCCAATGGTCCTGCCTGGAGGGGCAGTTCTAGTATGCACAGAGCAGACCCAGGAAATTCCAAGGAGAGGGAGGGTGTGTTGGACCCAAGCTAGCCAAACACTCACCCCAAGCAGTGGTCCCAGTAGGGCCAAGGAAGTTTATGTTGAATTTTCAATTTGATATCTTGAAAAGTTAGAAACTGAATGTGTCTATGATGCTGCTAGAGCCAGAAATAGATTAAATAGATTAAATAGATTAAATTTATCAGGAGAATGCTTATTAAACATTATTTAAGAGGACTGACCAGAGAGAGGATCTATAGTTAACTGTGTATATACCTGTCATGTGATACCATAACCAACCTGGGAAAATTTGTTGACCAGACTGTTATCACAAAATACAAACCCTTAACTCTCTCGAATTGTGAGTTAAATACACTTATTTTCTTTTTAACATCATGAATCATTTAGTAGCAGTGATGAAAATATACTACTACATCAATAAAAGGTAAGGCAGCTAATAAGAATTGATTATAAAGCTAAACCATGGTATAAAACAGATACTCTTTTTACTGAGCAGAGTAGGAGCTCTGGAAGAAAAGTTATTTGCCCTGATCTTGGATAGCCCAGTCCTGAAAGCCAACTAAGTTTTAATGGCTGGTGTCTGCCAGTGAAAAGGCTACTTTTGAGATGATTTAATTACATCATCTGGAAGTAGAGTACAGCTGTTTTATCCAACTGAAAAGCATGGTCCTCCATCTTGGAAATATAGCAGCATCCATGCCTGGATAGTGGAGAAGAAAAACATAAGAAGTTTACTTAGGAATACCCAGAAGTACTTCCATAATTTAACAAAATAATATTAAGTATGTTCATACATCTTTGGCTTCATTTTGGTGCAATCACATGAGATGCTCTGAGAGTGGAGTGGGTGGCCCAGGGATATTTTGACCTTAGTTTTTATATTTGCAAGTAGAAGGTTTAAGTTATCCAATACTGCTGCTTTGGTACCCTCCAATACTAAGGTAGAATGAAGTGTATGGAGAGATAGAGAGTAATGGAGCAGTGGGGCAACAGTCTAAGACTTAGGACAGAGATGAATGCAGAAAACTAGGAAAGATGCTATGAGATAAGGGAAGAGGAATTGCAGCCAAAGTTTTATTTCAGGTAATCTAGGTTTTAGAAAGAGAGTGCCACAAATTCAATTCTTTGAAATACAATAATCATGTTTACTGCTTTGAAATATGCATTAGAATTACATTCATACTTCATTCAAAATTATATATATCAAGCTCAGTAAGAGGGTGACCCAGGCATCAGAATTTTCAACAACCCCTCTGTTGGTTCTGACAGCACAGCTGAGTCTAGAAGCACTGCTGCTTGGGAAATTCACTCCCATTAGCAATAAGCTTCCCTGGGAAACTTTACCTACAGAATTGCCATTCATCTCTGCCCCTCTCCTGACAGCCCTCATCTTCAGTGACAAACTGAGTAAGGATTACCAAATGCAGGCTCAGCAGATCCCACCATCCATGGACATAACCTTGCAATTACACTAGGTTCTTTTCCCTCAGTGGAAAGAACCTAAGCAATACGTTTTGCAATGAGGGCAGGTTAAACCAATCCTACCACCCACACAGTCATAAATAAAACATGAATAGGGGAATCCAGCACTACTGGTTGTAAAATCCATAAATGATTTAAGTTATTCATTAATAATGTTTCTGCTTTCTGCGGAGGAGTATGTAAAAGTTCTGCTTTCAGAATTGTTTTTACCACTATATATCACATTTTGCTGAATTAAGGTATAGAGGAAAGAGGAAAGGAAGAAGAGGAAAGAAGAGAAGCACAGAAATTTTAATCATCAAAATGACTATTTATAAGTTACTGGAGATGCTCATCACTATGGATCAGAAGGACAGGTGTAAGCTGGGGTCAAGCATGCTGGTCAGTTTTTGGTTTTGTGTTTTTCTTATTTATTTATTTATTTATTTATTGCATTGTGATTGTTTGGACACAGTGAAATGAAGAGTATCTTAGGAATGAAACAATTACTATAAATAAAAGTATCACTTCACATGCTTCTGTGCAGAGTATCATGCTGGTTTTCTCTAGGAAATTCCATATTAGTCATCATTTTTTTACTTTAAGAAAGAAATCAGTTTCAAGTTCAACCTGCTGAATGCCAGCAAAGACCTGCCTACCTTCGTGATTACCCAGCAGCCCATCCAATTATACTCTGGATTTCCTGGAAAACCATGGAAAAGGCCACTTTCCATTTCTTGTCATGCAGTCATTTTTTTCAGCTTGCAAATTCTGCACTTAAGTAACTATAATCTGAAACTGAATATCATTTTCTCATCAAACATGGTCTGAAAATATGTTACATATATTTTGCTTACAGATGTCATCTATCTGTATAATGTGGCCCCAAAGTTAAAAGTGTAACTCTAGAAACAGATACAGGGAGCACTTATAACTATTTTGAGTCATTTCTAAAGCTAATCTTGTTCATTCTCTCTTCTTGCTGATCAGCTGTCCTTCAAACTGAGTTATGACGACTTAAATTAAGTAAATACCTTCCTTAAAAGTGCAAATGTGTATCAGAACTCTGTTATAAACATAACATCAGTAGGATATCCACTATATAATATTTACATGCATGTATTGTTTCTGTCTTGTACCAAGTTTAAAGACAAAACTAATAAAATATGATGAAGTTATCAATTAATAAATTACCTTTGCATATATGTGGAAAACAAGTTCTTTCTGTGTGATTATCTTAATAAAAACAAAGAGGTGTGTAGCCATTAGAAGGCAGAAAAAGGTCAGTGCCCAGTTCCAGCTATCAATCAAATGCATTTCAATTTTGCAATGTGCAAGGCTGGAATTGCTGCTGATGCAATGTCCTCACATATTCAGTCAATGTCAGGATACAAACATCACTAAATAAACCCTTGTGTCAAAGTGTCACCCAGTGATTATTTATGCTTCTTCACAACACAAATGAATGACAAGACTGATTTTGTGGATGCAAAAGGTCTCACATCAATTGTTTCAGGTAACATAGATGAAGGACTAGGTAGTCTCAGAATAAACTTCAATTGTACTAATTAATTAGACATGTAAGCACTAGCCAAAACTAAGCATTACAGTGATTATTGGGGGTGAGGAATATTATACTTAAACAATTTAATGTAAAACACTTAAAAATGAGCCTGAACCACTGAATTTCCTGTCAAGCTTATATTCTGCATCTATGTTAAAAAGGAAGTGTCATTCATTTGCTTCTTTAATTGTCCATTGTTTTATATATATATATATGTGTGTGTGTGTGTGTGTGTGTGTGTGTGTGTGTGTATGCTTGTATGTGTATGTATGTATGTGCATGCTTTTGAAGGAACATGTACAAAACATATTTACACACACACACAAAGAAAGAAAAACAAAATGGCGTTTAAGAGTTTAATATCTTGTCACACATCTTTGATGGTGTTAAGAGATTGTTAGAGTAGAAATTATTGCTTTACATTTCCTGATTGTGTGGTATTAGACGAGTTAGTGATCTCTTGGTGGTGCTGTGTAGTTTTCCTATTAAAATTGGGTGGAAATATCATTTATTTCTGAGGTATTTGATTCCAGGTTTGTACAACATCTAAATATAAAATAGACCCTACAATCGGTATGAAATATTTTCAATGTCAATTAAAAATAAATCAAAATATTATGTCTACCTGAAATTATAATTCCTATGGAGAATACCTATTATAAGTATACAAAGGATTTTGGAGACAAAATAATGCATCATTAAAATCGTAATTAATTGAGAAGATTTCTTCTAAATTATTGTTTTCTGTCTTCATTATAATGCTGCAGGTTTGTATTGCAGCCTGTTTTCTGTCCTCAACTCAAAAGAAATCAGAATGTGTCTAGTTTTGCTCTACCATAGCTAATCTGAAGTTACCCCACACTGTCTCTCACTGGTCTTTCTTAATGATAAAATATGCTACTCCTTTATTTGCTTGCTCCTGTTCATGTTTCATTTGGCCACAGATGAGAGCAGTTCAACTGCATCCCTACCCAAGCATGCAAGAAACCCTTGTTTTCATCTGGAAAGGACTGAATTCTTAGCATTCAAAAAAAATAGGCTTTCATTCATGCACAATAACAACAACAAAAGTAGAAGAAAAAGCAAAATAACATAGTAATTCCCCTAAAGACCATCTTGTATTGGAAAACTGAAAGATTTTCCAGCAAAATCTGTCCTAGGAATTGAATCTGTCAGATACTGGAACATTAGAAGTTAGGTAGAGAGCTCTCGGTGGGAGACTGGAGAATTGCTTGTTATTTCTCCCAGAGAAGAAGAGGGCAAGAAATAGGAGAAGGGCCAGAGGCTGTGCAAAACCTGAAGATGGTCAGCTTGTCATTGGCAGAATGGTCTTCCATAAGAGCCTTCATTATTCACAGTGTTTCCCAGTCTCTAGATTATTTTTGAGCTTCAAAAAATGCTTGGACTGCACACTCATTTTGACAGAAGACAGGACATAACAGGAGGAGCAGGAGCTCAAGGCACACACACACACACACACACACACACACACACACACACACACACACACAGAGTCTTATTCCATTCCAGTACCCTTAGTGCCACAGATCTATAACCATAGAATGTATATGGCTACTACATTCCACTGAGAATATAATACAGGCAGGATAAGCTAAATGTATGTAAAATGAAGCCCAGTTCTTCCGGGGGTTCAGCCTTCAGACGTAAATCCACGGAGCCTGCACTGACATGAATAAAATTTGCTTCCTAGTTGAAATCTTTAGGGTCCAGTTTCTCTATCCAAGAATCCTGTAACAAGGGGAAAGCTGATGACTTACCAATGTCTGATGGACAAACTCCATTTTTCCTTTCTTGTGGAAATTACTATATGAGACAGAAGGATAACAGTATTTAAAAATTCTTTCCACAAAGATAAAGCATTCCATCATGGTGGGAAGTTCCTAAGTCTCAGTGTGGTCTAAAGTGAGGAGGAGAATCCTATATTGAGGGAAGATTCTTAAGTCTCCAATAGTAAACAATTTAAAGTCTTCAGGAAATCACTGAAATAGAGAAGATGCACTAGGCAGAGTTCCTCCCAAGATTAAGCAGAGATAAGCTAGGCTGACTGGAATGAACTCAGACAACTGACCATCTAGGAAGGCACTCCAACCTGTTGAGCCACCTGCAAGCTGTGTATTGCACTCCAATTTCCAGCTTTCTTTAGCCATCATCCATATTTGGATGGGTTTGGGTGACAGAGCTGTCTTAAAACCATTTCTGCTCCATAGCTACCTGTTACTCATAGTTCTGTAAGTAGATCTAATAAAATGCTATACAAAAATGGTAAGTGTTGAAACTACATACACACACAAAAAATAAAAAGTACTCAGCATGCTGTATTTTTATATTTGTTCATATATGCATGTATGGGTAAGTATAACAATAATTCATATGTGTGTGTGTGCGTGCACACATGCATTTATATAACAGTAATAATCAAAGAAATCAAACTATGAATTTTAGAGTAAGGGCACATGGAAGGAGTGTGGGAGGGAAAATTGGAGGGAATGGAGAGGGGAAAAATAGAGAACAATATAAATATATTGTAATTAAAAATGTGCAAAAAAGTTAAAAGATATTTTAGTAGGTAAAAGGTACAAACTCATTGATTCACTGAGTTGTATTTTGGTTGTCTCCTTGCTTTAGTCTGAGTGTTACCTATCTAGAATGATAAGACATTTGTTCCTCTCACAGAAATAGTGTCACACAACACACAGTAAGGGAGAATGTTAGCTACACCCCAAGATACATCTGTTTGTATTTGAATTAAACATGTCACAGACTTAACAAAACTTCATTGCTTGAGGGCTAATGTATAATAAAATACTTAAGACTTTCCTTCAAATAGAAGATAAAATACCTCAGAACAACCAGTAGCAAAGCCTTAGTCACCAAGAATGAGCAATACTACCATATGCTGCGTATCACATAAAATGTCTCTTATCTAGGCACTAATGCTCTAAAATGTCCCTTAACTAGGCACATACATCACAATTGTTCAGGTTTGGAAGGGTAAGAATGATTCTAGTTTTAAAAGTCAAGAGACTGCTTTACTAATATTTTTTTTTGAGGTAGCTATTGGCTATGTATGTTTGTCCCATTCTAGAAAAGCATGAAGCTTCAGAGAAATTGTTGTGTAAAAGCTTGATTTCAGAATCACTGCAATAATCAAAGGATGCTTAATTTCTGTTTCAGGATGAATAGAGGGCATCAGGTGTACAGCACATTTAGCCAGGTTGATGTAGTCCAGATTAGTTACTCAGTCAGAGTTCAGGGAAAGTGGTAAGTTATCAGAAGATATAGGCTCCTGTTCTGTAGGGAATCCCCTTTCCCTAAGGTAAAGAAAGAAAGAAAGAAGGAAAGGGAGGGAAGAAGGAGGGAAAATGGAAGAAAAAAGAAGATCAAGGCTTTGTTATTTGACCAGACCTCAACCTACCCTAAAAGAAACCATCAGAAGATTCCTACAAAACATGTGATGGATAGTGTAAACTGCATGATAAGAAAACAAAATAAATGTTAGGATACAGTGCCAAGGAAAAGGAAGTTGGCTATATAGAATAGGCTGTATCATTTTTTTCTTTTACATTCCATGAATGGGTCACATTCCTCCACTGTTTATTTACAGTCTGTTTTCTTTCACTCCTGGAATATTTCTGACATTTTGCATTCAGTGTTTTTATGCAGTAGGGCTTGTTCCAGACTAGTTGCCTTGCAAGATATTTTAATGTCTGGGCAACTGGCACTTTATTATATGATAAATAAGGATAGGAAGTCACCATGGAATCACTGGGGCTAGTATTGGTCAGAAAGCTAATCTACTCTGGAGTCACTGAGAGCTTGTAGGTACAGCAGAAGCCTAGGTTTGATAAAGATGATACATATATATGGTTGAGATATGGGGAATGTGATCCAGACATTCTGGATTCCTGAGATGGCAAAGAGCTGTCCTTTGCCCTGACCCAAGTTGGAGAAAATTAGATTTATTCTCTGGGGGAAAGTATTCATTTTTATTAAGATAGTCTTAGTCACTACAAATGTAACATCAAAACAGACTCCCAGTTTCCCTTCCGACCTGACCTTCAGATCTCTCAGGCATCTGAGCAATCTTGATCTCCCTTGGCAGCTCGCTCTTAATTGTCCAAACTTTAGGCATCCTCCAGAGGCCATGTCTCACTATCTCATATTCATGAATTAAAAGAATTAAAAGGATTTGAACCTCAATGGGATTAGCCTCTTTAGAAGAGCTTCCATTTTCAAGATATGTTGAGTTTCTTTTGAGTACTTTTAAAACTTCCCCGCTTGTACCTTGCAATCTCAACTGGACTCTGAAGTTCTCCTTTTTCTACTGGACTTAGAGTCAGTCTTTGCCTCAACAAACCAAGTTTTGCCACCCAGGATAAATAAGCCAATTAAAGGATGCAAAATAATAGTGGGCAAATGGCTATCCTGTGAAGCTAGTTTCTCCTATAAGGTCGTCTAAGACCTTGTAAATCTTTTTTCCAGGACATCAAGTTCCTCTTCTGGAAGCCCATGGCTTCTATTAAACCTCTCAAAAAGGAGATTTCTGGGGAAATTGTTATTTCATAGGATCCATATTCTGAATATTCTGATAGACAAATGAGAAATGGAAGTTTCTCTTTAGAATATATTAATTATTGTGCAAAAATATGGCTACATTTCAGCTTCCTGCTTTTGAGAGTCCATCTATTCTCCTAACATCTTTGCTTTGTTGCCAGAAGCATGCTGGAGTCCCTCATGAAATGTTTACAGCTTCCACTCCTTGCAAATATATTGCCCCACCAGTATAGCCTGCTCCCTGTGAAAGCTCTCTTCTGTGACCTTTATGGTCAGTCATACAGGAATGGCCGCTTTCTTCTATACTTTTCAGTTGTGATTCAGGCATTTGTTTCAACATACCACAAGTTGCCCTGGACACCATTCAAGAGTGGCTGTCCTCATCTACTTTGAGCAGTTGTAAGGAAGAGACATAAAAATTTATCAACTTTCTACAAAACCATTCTCAATATAGAATTTTAATAATAGAGAAATATTTCTTATACCCGGTAATGCCTTCTTGTTAGGCAGCAATGCCTAATCAAGCAGTGTTGCTAGAAACATTAAATATTTGCTTTTTCTGTCAAACAATGTGAAAGTTTTACTTAGGTCAAGGGATTTATCTTTTTTTTTTCTCACACTTTGTAAAATTTGGATTCAATATTTTTAAAAATTTCTGTCTTGTAGAACTTGACAATCAATTCTTGAACATTTGATTATACAATAGTCCTGATGCATTCCAAAAACATAATTTAATGACAATCCTATTCTAGTTTCCTTTCATTTCCTTTGTGCTGATGATGAAACACATGCAACACACACCTGGCAATGTTAAACATAGGTCACATTGTAATTGATTATTGTCTTAGTCAATGTTCTGTTGCTGTGATGGGACACCATGATTTTGGCCACCCTTATAAAGAAAAGCATTTAATTGGGGCTTGCTTATAGTTTCCTAGGTTTAGTCCATTATCATCATGGAGTGAGTATGTCAGCATACAGGCAATCATGGTGCTGGAGAAGGAGCTAAAAGTTATACATCTTAATCAGCAGGCATCTGGGAGAAAGACACTGAGCATGATTTGAGCATTTTAGTCTCCAAAGCCCATACACAACGACATACTTTCTCCAACAAAGTCCAACTCTTAATCCCTGTCAGGTAGCACCACTCCATCACAATGAGGCTAAGCATTCAAACATATGAGCCTCTGGCGTCATTCCTATTCAAACCACCACAATCACATTTTGTATGAAATATAAGTAATTGCTGTAGGTATTAATGCCATATGTTGATCATTATTCCAATCAGTGCATGCTGGCAGCAGTATTATAATTGAGGAACCCAAAACATTATAACCCAAATAAGTAAAATATAGTATCAACTAAATTCTTTCAGCTTTTAGAATTATTTTTATTTTTGTTTTCATCTTATAAGACAGAGTCCTCATTCTGAAGACAAACTGCATTTCAGTTCAGAGCAATCCTCAAGCCTCAGCCTGCAGAGTAACGAGATTGTGACCCTGACACCACATGGTCATTATTCTGAGCATGCTAAAAAGGAAATTCAGAAAAACATATTATAGAAGTTTTCCTTCAGTATGTATGTTTCTCTTATTGGTTAGTGAATAAAGCAGGAAGATAGGTCTAGGAGACAAGGAGAATTCTGGGAAAAGCAGGCAGAGTGGGCTGCCTGAGACAGAGTCTTCATGTAGAGCCCAGAAAGAGGTGAGGGGCTAGGCATTCTCCAGTAAATCAAGACCACGTGGAAATAAATAGATTAATAGAAATGGGTTAATCATTAAGATAGAGCTAGCCAATAAGCCCAAGCCACCGGCCAACAGTTTTATAACTAATATAGCATCCATGTGTTTATTTGGGGCTGAAGGGCAGTGGGACCAGCTGGGACAAATTGCCTCTAGTTACAAACAAAAACACACAAGTTTTACAGACCTCTAATCCTCTATGGCTCCCCTAGAGATGAACACATAGAACTCCTCTCCTTGAAATCTATCAAAGAACACTCTTCTGGCTTATAACTTCTCCCTACTCTGCTGCACAAAGGGGTTCATATGACAAGAGTTCTGCTAAAGGGTGGGAGAGGAGTAACATAAAAGCATAAAGGAATCGAAACAAATACATCTTACTGTATTCTCACTATTAATCATTCTATCATACCACCACCCTCTCATTGCCATTCATGAGATTAATATCAAAGTATGCTATCTTTGGTATTAGGGCTTCCTTTCTGTAAGCTCTTACATGATAAAAAATTGGAATCAAATGATTTTTTCCTTTCTTTTATATAACCAAGTCCATTTAAATGAAAACAAACATTTATAGACAATATTTGGGAATTTGGGCATCGTTGATTCCAAACTACTTCCTGCTGGTAAGGGACTCTGTCATGGGGGATATTAAGAAGATGCCGAAATCCTGGCTGTAGTCTATAAGGCTGCTTTGTCCAGCAATTTTGAATGTAGGATCACCTGGTACTCTGTTTCAGGCAGTCTGGCTTCATTAAAACTTTCCTTTCCTTTTACCCTCTCTGCCCTCTCACATGCACCCTAACCACCCTCCCCTCCCATACCCCCACCCCAATTCCATATATAGGGGAATGCCATCCAGTTGGTGTCATGTAGATCTGACAGGTCATGTGAAGTAGGGACTAGGGCTTCTCTCCTGTATCTAGATTAAGGCAGTTATCCCCACATGGAGGATGTGTTCACAAAGTACTTTTGTGCACCAGGGATACATCCTGGCTCCACTGTCTGAGGTCCCTTAGACTGCTCAGTCCTTCTAGCTAAGACCTATATTCAGGGAGGCCTGAGTCAGTCCCATGCTGGTATCCCAGCTATCAGTCTGGTGGCCTGTTAGCTCCTTCTTGTTCAGGTAAACTGTCTCTATGTGTATCTGAAGCCTGGTCTTGTCCTCTCCATCTGCATCTGGGTTCTAGTTCGACTCAGTGTATATGTATGGGTGTTAGCTCCTGTTTCAAACAGGTATTAGATGAGGGCTCCATGGATAAGTTAGTTCTTGATCTCAAGGGAGGGGCATTTATGGTAGCCTTTCCACGGAAGCTCAAATTGTTAGTTGGTGGCAGTCTTGCAGTTTTCTAAATCTTTCATTGTGTTCAATTTTATCTTCAAACCAATATTGGCTCCCTTTTTTAAGGTCTCTCTCTCTCTCTCTCTGTCTTTCCTGTCTTCTATTCATAACTGGGCTCAATCTTCCTGGTCGCACATGTTTTCCTTTCCTCCCCCTCATTTTCTCTTACTTCTCTCTCCATTCGCTGCCCCCCCCCACTTCCCCTGTGCTCTGGGGGACTTGTCCCTTCCGGGTTCTATGAGGGACTTTATATGACTCTCTTAGAGTACACCTTGTATCCTAGTTCCTCTGGTGGTGTGAATTATAGGGTGGTGATCATTTGCTCTAGTCTAAAATCTATATATAAGTGAGTACATACTATGTTCCTCTTTTTGTTACTGGGTTACCTCATTCAGGATAGTTTCTTCAAGTACCATCCAATTGCCTGCAAATTTCAAGACACCATTATTTTTTTCTGCAGAGTAGTACAGAGTAGATGTGCCACATCTTCATTATCCATCTTTCAATTGAGTTGCATAGGTTGCTTCCAGGTTCTTGCTATTATATATAGTACTGCTACGAGCATTGTTGAACAGATGTCTTTGTTGCATGGATGTGGATCCTTTGGGTATATGCCTAAGAGCGGGATTGCCAGGTCCTGTGGTAAACTGATTCCCATTTTCTTGAGGAACTGCCATACGGAACTTGAAAATGGTGGTACAAGTTTGAACTCCCACTAGTAGTGGAGCAGTGTTACCATTTCTCCACATCCTTTCTAATATGAGTCATCATTGGTGTTTCTAATTTTAGCCATTATGGCACGAGTAAGATGGTATCTCAAAGTTGTTTTGATTTGCATTTCCCTTATAGCTAAGGATGTGGAGCACTTTCTTAACTGTCTTTCAGCCCTTTTGATTTCCTCTATTGAGAATTCTTTCTTCAGTTTTGTACCCCATTTTTTAATAGGGTTATTTGGTTTTTTTGTTGACTAGTTTCTTGAGTTCTTTGTATATTTTGGAGATGAGCCCTTTGTAGGATATAGGATTGGGGAAAATCTTTTCCCAGTCTGTAGGCTGCCTTTTGGTCTTCTCGACTGTGTCCTTTCCCTTACAGAAGCTTCTAAGTTTGAAGAGGTCCCATTTACTAATTGTTTCTCTCAGTGTCTGTGCCCCTGTTCAGGAAGCAGTCTCCTATACCAATTTGTTCAAGGGTACCTCCTACTTTCACTTCTAAGAGGTTCAATGTGGCTGGATTGATGTTGAGGTCTTTGATCCATTTGGACTTGAGTTCTGTGCATGGCGACAGACATGGGTCTATCTGCAGTCTTCTACATACCCTCATCCAATTGTGCCAGCACCATTTGTTGAAAATGCTGTCTTTACCCCATTGTATAATTTTAGCTGTTTTGTTGAAAATCAGGTGTTCATAGGTGTGTGGTTAATATCAGGATTTTCAATTTGATTCCATTGGTCTACCTGTCTATTTTTGTGCCAATACCAGGCTGTTTTCAGAACTATAGCTCTGTACTAGAGCTTAATGTCAGGAATGGTGATACCTCCTGAAGTTCTTTTATTGTATAGGGTTGTTTTGGCTATCCTGGGTCTTTTGTTTTTCCATAAATGTTGATTATTATCCTTTCAAGGTCGGTGAAGAATTGTGGTGGGATTTTAATGGTGATTGCATTGAATCTGTAGATTGCTTTTGGCAAGATTGCCATTTTTACTATGTTTATCCTACCAATCCAAGAGCATGGGAGATCTTTCCCTTTTCTGGTATCTTCTTTAATTCCTTTCTTTAGAGCCACAAAGTTCTTATTATATAGGTCTTTTACTTGTTTGGTAGGCGTTACACCAAGATATTTTATGTTGCTCATGGCTATTGTAAAGGGTGATGTTTCTCTGATTTCTTTCTCTGTCTCTTTGTCGTCTGAAAAAAAGTAGGGCTACTGATTTTTTTGAGTTTATTTTGTATCCTACTTTGCTGAAGGTGTTTATCAGCTGTAGTTCCCTGGTAGAGTTTATTGTGTCCCTAATGTAAACTATCATATCATCTGCAAATAGAGACATTTTGACTTCTTCTTTTCCAATGTGGATCCCCTTGATATCCTTTTGCTGTCTTATAGCATTAGCTAGAACTTCCAGTACGATATTGAAGAGATATGGAGAGAGAGGGCTGCCTTGTCTTTTTCCTGATTTTAGAGAAATTGGCTTAAATTTCCATTCAGTTTCACGTTGGCAGTTGGTTTGCTGTATATTGCGCTTATTATGTTTAGGAATGTTCCTGTTATCCCTGATCCCTCCAAGACCTTTATCATGAAAGGGTGTTGAATTTTTCGAAGGCTTTTTCAGCATCTAGGGAGATAATCATATGGTTTTTCTTTTTCTGTTTGTTTATATGGTGCATCACGTTGATAGATTTTTGTATGTTATACCATCCCTGCAATCCAGGGTTGCAGCCTACTTGGTCATGGTGGATGATTTCTCTGATGTATTCTTGAATTCAGTTTGCCAGTATTTTATTGAGTATTTTTTCATCAATGTTCATCAGGGATATTGGTCTGTAGTTTTCTTTCTTAGTTGTGTCTTTGTGAGGCTTGGATACCAAAGTTATTGTGGCCTCATAAAAAGAGTTTGGCAATGAACCTTCTGTTTCTATCTTGTGGAACAGTTTGAGAAGTAGTGGTATTAGTTCTTCCTTGAATGTCTGGTAGAATTCTGCACTGAATCCATCTGGCCCTGAAGTTTTTTTTTGGTTGGAAATCTTTCGATGACTGCTTCTATTTCATTGTGGTTTATAGGTCTATTTAAGTTGTTTGTCTGTTCTTGATTTAATTTTGGTAAGTGATAGTTATCCAGAAATTTGTCCATTTCCTTTGAATTTTCAATTTTTGTGAAATACAGATTTTCAAATTATGACCTGAAAATTTTCTGGATTTCCTCTGTGTCCCTTGTTAAGTTTCCCTTTTCATTTTTGATTTTGTTAATTTGCATATTCTCTCTCTGCTTTTCGTTAATTTGGATAAATTTTTGTCTATCTTGTTGATTTTCTCAAAAAACCAACTCTTTGTTGCATTGATTTTTTGTATTGCTTTCCTGGTTTCTATTTTGTTGATTTCAGCCCTCAAATTGATTATTTCCTTGAGTCTACTGCTAGGGGATGAGCTTGCTTCTCTCTGTTCTAAGGCTTTCAGTTGAGCTGTTAATTCTCTTATGTGACTATACTCTGTTTTCTTCATATGGGCACTTAGTGCAATGAACTTCCCTCGTAGCACTGCTTTCAAGGTGTCTCATAAGTTCGGGTATGTTGTGTCCTCATCTCCCTGAATATTAGAAAGTCCTTAATTTCTTTCTTTATTTCTTCTTTGACCAGGTGGTGCAATTGCATATTGTTCATATTGTTCAGTTTCCATGAGTTTGCAGGTTTTTTGCTATTTGTGTTTTTGTTGAATTCCAAATTTTAAACATGGTGGTCTGATAAGATACAAGGGGACTATTCCTATTCTCTTGTATCTGTTGTGGTTTGTTATGTCACCTAGTATGTGGTCAATTTTAGAGAAAGTTCTATGTCGAGCAGAGAAGAAGGTCTTTGTATTTGGATAGAATGTTCTATACAAGTCTCTTATCCCCAGTTGATACATAACTTCTGTTAATTCTTTTATTTCTTTGTTGAGTTTCTGATTTGTGGTCCTGTCTAGTGTTGAAACTGGTGAATTGAAGAATAAGTATGTGAGGTTTTATATGAGCCTTGTGTTTTAGTAGTGTTTCTTTTACAAATGTGGGTGCCTTTGTATTAGGGGCATAGATGTTCAGAACTGAGACTTTGTGTTGATGGATTTCTCCTGCGATGAATATGAAATGACTGTCTTCATCTCTTTTGATTAATTTCGGTTTGAAGTCTAACTTGGTAGATATTAGGATAGCTATGCCTGCTTGTTTCTTATTTCCATTTGATTGGAAAATCTTTTCCCAACCCTTTACCCTGAGGTAATGTCTATCTTTGAAGCTTAGATGTGTTTCTTATATGCAGCAGAAGGATGTATTGTTTCTTCGTATTCATTCTGTTAGCCTATGTCTTTTTATATGTGAGTTAAGACCATTAATGTTGAGGGTGAGTAAGGACCATTGATTGTTGATGTTTGTTTGATTTAGGTTTGTTGTTGGCAGTGGTCTTATGAATATATTAGTTCTACTTTACCCTTTGTTCTGGTGTAGTTTGATTATCTGGTGCCTACATTTTTATGGGCATAGTTATGTTCCTTGGGTTTGAGTTTTCCTTCTAATACTTTCTGTAGGGCTGGATTTGTAGATACATATTGGGAAAATCTGGTTTTGTCATTAAATATCTTGTTTTCTCCATCTATAGTGATTGAGAGTTTTGCTGGATATAGTAGCTCAGGCTGGCATCCGTGTTCTCTTAATACTTGTAGAACATCTATCCAGGACCTTGTGCCCTTGAGGTTTTCCATGGAGAAGTCAGGTGTAATTTTGATAGGTTGCCTTTATATGCTACCTGTCCTTTTTCCTTCGCTGCTCTTAATATTCTTTCTTTATTCTGTATGCTAGGTGTTTTGATTATTATATGTCAAGGGGTCTTTTTTCTTTGGTCCAGCCTATTTGGGGTTCAGTATGCTTCTTGTACTTTCATGGGCATGTCCTTCTTCAGATGTGGAAAGTTTTCCTCGGTGATTTTGTTTTCTGCACCTTTAAGCTGGGCTTCCTTACCTTCCTCTATGCCTATTATTCTTAGGTTTGGCCTTTTCATGGTGTCCCACATTTCCTGGATGTTCTGTGTTAAGGATTTGTTGGATTTATGATTTTCTTTGGTCGATGAATCTATTTCTTCTAGTTTATCTTCTGCGCCTGAGAGTCTCTCTTCTATCTCTTGAATTGTGTTGGTTATGCTTGTGTCTGTAGTTCCCAATTTTTGCCCAGTCTTTGTATTTCCAGCATTCCTTCAGTTTGTGTTGCCTTTATTTTCTCTATTTCAGTTTTCAAGTCTCGAACTGTTTCCTTCACCTGCTTAATTGTTTTTTCTTGGCTTTCTGTACTTTCCTTAAGGAGTTTGTTCATTTCTTCCACTTTTTTTGTGTTTTTCTTCCATTTCTTTAAGGGATTTTTCTCATCTTCTTTGAGGGCCTCTATCATTTTTATGATGGTAATTTTTTAGTTGTTCCTTTTTGCTTCCTCTGCTTTGTTGTTGTGTTCCGTTCTAGTTGGTGTAGATTCCCTATATTCTGGTGGTGCTGTGCTTGTCTTTCTGTTGTTAGGTGTTTTCTTGTATTGCTATCTTCCCATAGCTTCTTCTAGTAGGTGTTGGTGGAGTCTCCCCTTCTCTCTATGGTACTTCCCTGGTGGGCATATGTGGGTCAGAGATTCAATATCTGTAGCTCTGTGTGGTCCAAATTCTATAGGAGTTCTCTCCACAGACAGGGACCCAGGGATGGGGTCAGGGCTGAGGATCCAGTAGAAGATGCCACTAGCCAATGGCTCTAGCCAATGGCTTGCAGAAGATGACAAAGCCTGATCTGAAACTGCAGGATATCCTGATCTGCAGGATAGTCTGATCTTTCTGGAAACTGGCTCTCTCCAGCTGAGGCCCCTTTCTTTAGCAGTGGTCCTGCTTTCGAGGTCAATGTTCTTGCTGGCAGGTACTCAGAGTGGACCTGCAGAGATAGTAGGATATCTGGGAGGGGCCCGGGAGTCCAGCAGAGGACTGGAGGTGGGGTCAGAGACCAAGCAGTTGGAAATTACGGGTCATCCAGGTCTCGTTTGTTCAGAGTTTCTCGGAGAAGTCTCCGAAGTAGGGTGGACTGTTGGCTCCACCCTCTGAATCAAATAAATTTTTATGATTGATATTTGACAAACTTTAGCAGTTTTATTTTTAGCCCCAGCAAGAGACCCCAAAGAGCTTACAAAATATTTGTCCTCTACAAAATGTGGGACAATGTATAGAGAGTTGGCCTATTGGATATATAAAAAATTATTATGGAATGGGAATAAGTAAACTAAGGAGGAAAAAAATTAATTGGTTTCCCCCTCATGAACTTACTTAATTTATTAATACATAGACGAATTACAAGCCAATGAGAATGAGTAATTATTAAATTCTGATTCACTGTATAAGTCTTGAGTATTGCCTCAACCTTAGATTAAAAAATTAGATAACTTGCTTTTGGGGCCTACCCCAATTGTTCTTGGTTATCAGCATGCTTCAGGCAGATTAATAATGGAAGACTACTAAACACATATTTTAAAGAAACAAAATGGTAACCTCTCACTCCCTTTCATTCATTAGGCCTTAGGCAGGAGGCAGAAGGGTCCATTTGGTCTTAATGATAGTTCCAGAAGCTGGCACAAATGAATACATGACAAAGAAAATTTGTTGCAGAACTTTTGTGATTTGTTGCATATTTTAGACTGAAAATTTGACAATGGATTGGGTAAGAGAAATTATTACTTTAAACCTATATACTGAATTTTACTGCATTGACATCCCCCAAAAGGTGAATGAATTGAAGAATTAAATAAAGAAAACAACACTATCAAATAGGTGGTTCATTAGCAAGTTGCATATTTGCAATTGGTAATTAATT
Source organism: Phodopus roborovskii (assembly GCF_943737965.1). Taxonomy (NCBI): domain Eukaryota; kingdom Metazoa; phylum Chordata; class Mammalia; order Rodentia; family Cricetidae; genus Phodopus; species Phodopus roborovskii. Next base: position 48,346,367 of record NW_026126418.1, read on the forward strand.
GCAAATTGAGCAATAGTCATTAACATCTCTAAAGATGTTTTTAAGTACCCCAGCTAAAGAACAGACTATAACAACAGAAATGAAGAGTAATCGCTGCAGCACTAAAAAACTCTCTTCCTTCACTGCCACCTAGAACTCCATTTTTTTTTTTTTTTTTTTTTGCTTAACACCTATGTTTTAAACTGCTGTCTCTTGGATTTTATCATGTGCACTGTACTCTTGAGCTAGACTCCTATCTTGTTTCTTTTTCTTCTGTAATCAGTATGCTCTGTCAGTGTTCTTGCCCTCACTCCCGAATCCAATTATCTCTAGGTTGATGTCCTCTAAATCTATCTTGTCAGCTCTTGTCTCTTTTGACTTTCATATCAAGATTTCTAATTCTAGTTTGATGTGTGACTTTTGTCCTACAAGTTTATCAAAGTTAGTGGGCCCAAATCTGAAGTCAATGCTGCCTTCCCCTAGACACATTCCTTCTTCTGTCTCAAAGTTGGTATTAAAATTCCTATTCTGTGTTCAATGTAGAAACTTTTCTCTCTCCATTACTTCTGCTTATTCAGACACTTGCATCCCTTATTAGTTGTTTCTCAGAATCTTTTATCTTGTGTTCTGTCATTTCCCTGGGTTGTGTTAGCTCAGAAACTCAGGATCGATTTTCTGAAATACTGCATTAGCTTCCCATATATTCTTTACCCCATCAGTCTGTCTTCTCTACTATCCTCTCCATATTCCTACGAATGGGTCTAAGATACCATTAATTGATCAAGACTGAATTCTGCTCTAAGATGGAAATACAGTATTTGAAGCAATGCTTATATTTTTAGTGCCTAAAGTCTGCCTGAAACACAAATGTGCCATTCTCCAGTTCCTTATTCCATATTGACCCTTCATTAAAATGCTAGACAACAATACTGTAATTTTCCTTTGTCCTATCTAGAAATTTCAACCTGCAGATCCCTTTAGAACAAGAAGGCATCTTAATTCACATTTCTGTGTCACAGTGTAGATGTGCAATACCATCTACAACAGGAAGCTTTCAAATGGGCTATTAGTACATGAGCAAGAACTTTTGAATTAGCATCTTATAAGTGTGTGTCTCAGAAGTATGCTAAGTAGTGTAAAATGAGAGAAAAAGTTAGGGAGGTTTCAGAAAAAGGACTGCAACCAACTTTCCCCATAATATGCCAATTTGTTAACTGTCTTTATTGCATACCACGACTCAGTCAAGCATTACAGCATAGTGTTAACTGAACTTCTTTATGACTGAACTAATATTTCAAAGGAATAATGTCTAAAGGAAATCATTTTAGAAATATTTCCATAAATAAACTATATAATTCACTGTATACAGCTATAAAGCAAGCTTCCTCTCATTTGTAGCTCTATTATCCAGGAAAATGTACAATATCCCAAAGCCACACTCTTATTAAATTTTGAGGATTGTGCAAAATAAGAAGGTGATCTCTGTAACCTCTTTAGACAGATCTAGATGATGCCCTATAATACAATAGTAATAAATAAATAAAAACTGTATAAATATTCTTTTTTGAATTGGATCCCCACTTTTAATGAGTGTTTTAGTTCAAGACTTTGAGAATCCAATACAAAGCTGATGGTAGAAAGCAAGTATATGGACTCCATAAGTAAACAATCCAAGTAAATAATGGAAACATCTATACATGTGTTCCAAAAATAGATCTAAAGATGTGATCTGAGGACAGATGTATTCTAAACTACATATAAAAAATGAGGTTATTAAAAGGGAGGATAACAGAATCTACATATTTGTGTTTTTATTATGATTATGTTTTCAATTAAGATGCAAAATAATTGTTTTCATTATAGAATTTTCCTACAAAGTTTGTTTGCCATTCAATTATTGTGATTTAAAGATTTAAAACAACAAAAACAAAAATAAAATCTTAAAAACAAATTAGGTTAAAAAAACTCATAAAACAAAACAAAAGGCACAAAAACACATGGTGTATTTTATGTTAGCCAAGAATGTCCATCCGGACATGGGGTCAGCCCTAGACTATGTCTAATATATCTAGTGATACTCCATGGATAAAACTGATTTTTCCTTTTCTAATCAGTTATGAATTGCAAATAGTTTTTGGTTAGGTTGAGCCTGTAAGATACCTTATATTAACAAATGAGGTCAAGGAATGGTTTACATCCTGTTCAATGGTTAGTTACAGAGATTCTATAGAGCCCTACACACATCATATATCATTTCCAAGGCTATTGGTTACTCTCTACAAGCTGATGATAAGCTCCTATTGCTGAAGACACCACTTATATAATACAACATGGAGAAATTGAGCTGGTTCCCAAGTAGAAAATTTACTCCTACCTACTAGTCATCATGGTGCTACAACCTTGTGACCTACAACAGCAATCTTCTTGCAAAATATACTTGTGCAATAGTGGCACAGATGTTAGGAATGTAATCATATTTTTTTAAAATATGGGTTTAAGGAACACTTTATGAAATCAAGTGTATATCTAACATGGCTATAATGGCCAGGAATCTGATAATAGTTCATGTGCCTAGAAAAAAAAAACTTACTAGTATTATTCTGCTAAAGAAAAATAGCGGTAAAACAATTTCTAATAATATATTACTATATGCATATATCAGTTTATCTCTCAGCTCTTATCAAAGAATCTTCATTGGGCAGTATATTGTACAACTAGACAATGTACAGAGGATGAGAGATTTTGGAGAATTCTGCCCTATGTTGGATCTTTATCAAACCTCTCACCTTAAGACTCAAGGAGACAAAAAGAAAAGAGGCAGAGGTGGTGGATGACATCAATAAAACAGTGTCTTTTGTACATAACAGCATTGATACATATATGATCCCATAGAGACTGCAATAGGTTCAAGCCAAAATCCCAGAATTGAAATGTATTCTTTATATAAATTCAATGACATATTTACAAGAAAAAAATCCATGTATTATTCTCTAAATATATGTTCTAGTAAAAAGCTATACAAAGAAAAAAGAACGTATTTTAGTGATTACACACACACACACACATTAGCTGCTACAGATATTTGGGGGAAAGAAAGGTTTCCTTGTCATAGAGGCTGAAGGTCTATTTATAGTAAAATAATGATTGAGCATGGATGATGGAATAGTATCTTTTAATCTTGTTAAATGTTAATGGACCAAATATTGTTAACTATGATTCTTACTTGGTAACTATTGTGTTATATATTTTGCTATGTTAAAGTTTATTTAGACAGAAAAGAGGAGATGATGGGAGATGCCATTATGTATATATGTTTCTCATACTGGTTAATGAATAAAGCACTGTTGGCCAATAGGAAAGGAAGATAGGAGGGACTAGGAGACAAGGAGGAAAGAGGAAGTAGTAAGGAGGAGTCAAAATGGAGAGTCTAGAGAGAGCAGAACTGCCGCTGTTCCTCAGCTCTCTGTAAGACCACGTGGAAATACATAGAAATGGGTTAATACTTAAGACAGAGCTAGCCGATAAGAAACAAGTAACTGGCCAACAGCATAATATTAAATACAGAGTCTCTGTGTGTTATTTAGGGCTGGCGCGGTGGTGGGACAAGACCAGGTGGTGGGCGGAAATACCTTACTCCTAACAAAAAGCAACTTGTGGAGCAGAGTTTATTTCAGCTTACACTTCCAGATCAAATTCAATCACTGAGTAAAATCAGGGCAGGAATTCAAGGTAGGAATCTGTCAGCAGAAACAATAGAGGAAAACTGCTTACTTGCACTCTAGCTCATACTCAGCATGTATAATTTTCTTGTATAGCTCAATTCGGTTTTAAGTCGTATCACACCTCCCCCTATTAACCCATTACCAACTACAGCACAAGAAAGAGCTGGCCCCTGGTCACAAGAGTGGGAGAACTAGGTCTGACCCTCAGCAGCTGAAGCATACTATAGAGGTGGCACTGCATGCCATCTGGGCAACATGCTAAAGCTGATCCTGTTTGGGTAATGCAAGTGAGCTAGCCCTGAGAGCTTGAGAGCAACAGAGCTGACCCTGTCCCCTTATCTTTCATGCAGTGGCATGAGTGAGGGAAAGATGCCCTAGCCCGTCTGCCTTTGCTACTTGTGCAGCAAAGAGAGCTAGCTTCTCCTGGGGACAAAAGAGTGAATGAACTAGTGCTGCCCTTAACCAGCTGCATCACCCCAGATAGCAAGCCTGAAACCTGCCTGCACAGAACACTAGAGCTTATTGGCTGTATAGGTGAGCCAGCTCTGAGAGCATGAGAGCCACCCACCCCCCACACACCTCTACAACATGCAAGAGAAATTCCTAGTACCTCACCTGGGCAAAACAGTAGAACAGGACCTGGTGGTGGGATGATGGGTGACTTGGAACTGAGGACCTGAGAGTAAGAGATCTGGCCTCACTCTTTGCTGTAGGCTGCACTGGGTGAGCCAGCCAAGGAAATGCTGTAGAGCTTACCCAGGGTGTGACTTATGAGGGAAAGCTGGTATGGTGACCAACCTGCCTAACACCCAGGCCCAGAACCAGAGCTATGAGTTGGCCCAGCCCAACATTTACCTCAACTATGAACTGTGAGAACATGTGAAAAAGACAAACCCACATGTCCAGAACAACAGAATCTCCATGACACAGAACAGCAAAAATGTATCTAAGAGGAACCCCAGTGACAGCCCATTATTGGTGGCACAGCAGAAAGCAGAGGCTTAGAGCCAGATCGCTGACATGTAGCAATGTCACTCTCTCCATATCTCTTCAATATTGTACTTGAAGTTCTAGCTACAGCAATAAGACAACAAAAGGAGATCAAGGGGATACAAGTAAGAAAAGAAGAAGTCAAACTCTCACTATTTGCAGATGATATGATAGTTTACATAAGTGACCTGAAATACTCTACCAGGGAACTCCTACAACTGATAAACACCTTCAGCAAATTGGCAGGACACAAAGTTAACTCAAAAAAAAAAAAAAAAAGTTGCCCTATTATATACAGAAAAATAAAGAGGCTGAGAAATAAATCAGAGAAAAGTCAACCTTTACAGTTGCTACAAACAATATAAAATATGTTGGGGTAACACCAAACAAGTGAAAGACCTATATAATAAGAACATTGTGTATTTAAAGAAAGAAATTAAAGAAGATACCAGAAAAAAGGAAAGATCTCCCATGCTCTTGGATAGGTAGGATAAACATAGTAAAAATGGAAAACTTGCCAAAAGCAATATACAGATTCAATGCAATCCCCATCAAAATCCCACCACAATTCTTCACTGACCTTGAAAGTATAATATTCACCTATATATGGAAAAATAAAGACCCAGGATAGCCAAAACAACCCTGTTCAATAAAGGATCTTCAGGAGGCATCACAATCCCTGACTTCAAGCTCTGTTATAGAGCTATACTCCTGAAAACAACTTGGTATTGGCACAAAAATAGACAGTTAGACCAATGGAATCAGATCAAAAATCCCGATATTCACCCATACACCTACAAACACCTGATCTTGAACAAAACAGCTAAAAGAATACAATGGAAGGAGGAAAACATCTTCAATAAATGGTGCTGGCACAACTGTATGATGGTGTGTAGAAGAGTGCAGATAGACCCATGTGTATCACTATGCACAGATCTTAAGTCCAAATGGATCAAGGAATTCAACATAAATCCAGCCAGACTGAACCTCTTAGACGAGAAAGTGGGAGGTACCCTTGAACGAACTGGTACAGAAGACCGCTTCCTAAGCATAACACCAGTAGCACTGACATGGGAATGGATAATAAATGGGACTTCTTGAAACTGAGAAACTTCTGTAAGGTAAAGGACACAGCCAACAAGACCAAACTACAGCACACAGAGTGGAAAAAGATCTTCACCAACCCAACATCTGACAGATGGCTGATCTCCAAAATATACAAAGAACTCAGGAAACTAGTCAACAAAACACCAAATAATCCAATAAAAAAGTGAGGTACATAACAAAATAGAGAATTCTCAATAGAATGGCTGAAACACACTTAAGAGAGTTCTCAATATCCTTAGGCCTCAGCGAGATGCAAACAACTATAAGATACCATCTTTCACCTGTCAGAATGGCTAAAATCAAAAACACCAATGGCAGTTTATGCTGGAGAGCATGAGAAGAGAGGGGAACACTCCTCCACTGCTTGTATGAATGGAAATATGTACAGTCATTTTGGAGATTAGTATGGCAGTTCCTTAGGAAAATGGGAATCAGCAATGTACTCTTGAAAGTAAAGATGAATGGACTAAAGTGTAAAGTGTGACTCAACAGGCCACACTACTGCTCCCACAACAAGATTCTTCTTTGATTTTCTTTTGTTTTTGTTTTCTTGTGTTGGTTTTTGTATTGATGGGAGATGTCATTCTGTAAATATGTTTCTCTTACTGGTTAATGAATAAAGCCCTGCTGACAAATAGGAAAGCAAGATAGACAGGACTAGGAGACAAGGAGAATTCTGAAAGATGTAGAAGATGTAGAAGAGAGGAGTCAAGATGTGAAAGAAGAGATAAAGACCCTTTCTCCAATAAGATAAGACCACATGGGAACACTTGGACTGATAGAAATGGGTTAGTATTTAAGACAATAAAAAAGGCTAGTAACCTGCAAACACTTTAATAATATAGTATCTCTGTGTGTTATTTGGAACTGATGTGACTCTAGAACCAGGCTGGAGGGAAACTGCTCCCAACATTGTATGTTTTCTTTTAAATTTGGTTTTGTTTGGGGGTGTTGCAAGTGTAGAGGGTGAATGCCGGGGGGGGGGAAGATAAATGGAATCAGAATTCATGATGTGAAATCAACAAAGAATCAATAAAAGTTAAAAAAGAAAGAAATGGAAATGGAATTACAGACAGTGGCCCTTTTTTTTTTTTTTTTTTTTTTTTTTGTACATTTATCAGTACTGTGTATCACAGATATAGCCACACGTTAATGTAATTAAGACAATTCTTCAAATGAAGATTGCTTTTCCAGCAGACTATAGTTTATGTCTAGTTGACAAAAAATAAAAACTAACCAGGACAATACTATACATAATTTATCTAAATGTAGACATAGACCTATTTATTATGTTTCAGAGACTATATTGCCTGGGGATACTGACAACTAAGATATATTCATGTTCATAAAGATGGCATTGATCCAAGTATCTTTAACTTACGGTTGGTTGAATTTAGATGTTCAAAACACATGCTATAAAGTATATTTCTTCATACTTATAAGATACAATAGTTTTTTAATACAAATCCCTGTTTGTTCGATTTTTCTCGGGAATACTGTGTGTTACAAAGCAAGTCATGGCCACAAGCATACTGCTGAATAGACAGTTATTGATTGCATCATGTCCCAAGCATGACTGGGGAATGTCTGTTGACTGGTTGATCGATTGTCAGCTCTCTCTAATCATTATCTTTCCTCTACCTACTCCTCTGTCCATTTTCATCTGCACGACATATTAGGCTCAATAGACTGTTTACTGGGAGAATCAACAGTAATATCAGCGAGTGAAATCAGTATCTATTGGGCCACTTGGAATGTGTTTACAAAGCCAGTGTTAAGAACATGTGGTACATGGCATTATGGGCCATGCCAAGATCAGGGGACTTTGTATTTATGTTTATTCTTTGTAATAGGGAAAACAAAATAAACAAACAAAAAATCCCAGACAACTAATAAAAAACAAAAGTAAGAACAGGTAGTTCAACAGTAATTATAAAAGGGAAAGGGCATGAGTTTATACTCAAAGATCAAATCATTTAATAGCTTTTTTCCCACTAACATTACACAGAAAATTCTTTTATACCTTAAGACCTCTTTTGTTCACTCAAACTTTTCTTGTGGACAGATGTTTCAATGACTATCAATCACCCAGGACTTGGACTTGATTAGTGCAGTAAATTGTAAGCCTATTTTCTTTTGCCTGTGTACATCGCAACTGTCATGTTCATATCATGACAATAATTATTTGAATAACTTTCCTGGATCTGTCTATCTGTCTAATGGTATAATTGGCTAATAAATGGAAGAATCGGTAAATTTTACCAAAGAGATATGGTTAATCGAAACATGGATACATGGATAGCATGATTAATATTGTTATTTGGCTTTTTTTTTTTTTTTTTGCTAACATTGGAATGTGTCTGATGTTAAAACAAATTTTACTTCAAAGATATTAATGAAGCCATACTGTGAAGACTTGACTCAGGAGGGCTGGGAAATTGTCCAACCTTTTCCTCATTCTTCATCCCTGCTGAACTCCTCTTTGACGCCCACTCCTGACAAGGCACAGAAGAGTTGAAGTATTTTAAGGACAATATCAGACTTCACTTACAGAACAGAACATAGGAGTCAGAAGAACACAGATGCTGTTGCTGTTGTTTTATAGTACACTGTGAAGCTACAGTCTCTCTTTATGTACAATATCTTCATTATCTATTTTCCTTTATTTACATTTTTTTGCAACAATCTCTGACTTTAATTTGATATCCCAGTGTTTCCAGTTTTATATCCTGGATGGAATCCAAGTATTAGGTGTGGGGAATATACCACCTTAACATAGGTTGTTCCTTTGCTCAGCTAATGGTTTAGGGATGTAAACATTCTATCGGGCCAATAATATTAAACCTCAGAGTTAGTAAAGTATTGCTAAGCTGTTTATGGATGATAGCATCATACATAGATATAACCCAGGATATATACAAAACCATCATTAGAATAAATTGATATATAAAGACATGCAGAATGGAGACATTTATAGCTGAGTTTCCTATGAAAGAATAAACCTCCAGATGAAATCATATGTTAACCAAAGACTTCCTTTTCCACAACATGCATTCAATCAAACCAAGTATGTCTTTGTTATTTGCAATTTAAGACTACTAATTAGAATAGTCAGCAAACAGATAATTAAATTGATTAGGAATTGACAATTATATAAACTAGAAACGCTGCCAATTAACATGAAAGAAAATTTTATGGTATGAGGGAAGGTGTTGGGCAGGAGTATAATGTAGTTGACAGGTACATTTGCATGGATATCAGTGAACACACTAATGTATACATATGCCCAGATATCTTCAATATGCATTGCCTACTGCATAGAAATTCAGTAGTTGCTCTTGTTAGTTTCCGAAGAACACATACCATGAATTGTACAAAAGATCTGTGTTGTTACTTTGGTCCTGAGAAACTGGCCTGCAAAAACATCACAATACAGCTGATATCAGAAGGGATCACTTCAAAAACTTTCATAGATTAAGCTTCTGTGCTTTAACCATAAAAAAGAAAAGAAAAGAAAGAAGAAAGAAAAAGTGAGAAGTGAACTTCAATCAGAGGATAGAAATGTCATTAGAAATAAATGACAATGAAGAATCAAATGTTGTGAATGAGACTTATTGTTATGTAATCATAACCCTCATCTTGACATGCTATCTTTACAATTATTTTTAAATTTTCAGAAAAATCTATGCCATTCACAAGCATGTCTTTTGTTATACCATAAAACAATAATGTTTTTACATATTAATACCAAACTTTAAAAAGGCAGCAAGTTAATGAATTGAAAAAATAATCATTTGCCATTTTCCAAATATTATGATGAATGTAAGTACATAATGAAATGACTCCATTTTCACTAAAGCTGTTTCTTCAGCCTATGATATAGGAGTTGCATGAAAAAAAAAAAACAATTTCTACTAGATCAAATCTTGTCAAATTTGGGCGATATTAATATAGAAGTATTTAAAAATTAATAAGGAGAGTGTTATGATAAAACTCCACAGTGTTTTTGTTCAGGGCCTATAGCTAGTAATTGCTTTCTCAAAGAAAGATTCTTGGGGATGCATCATTAGTCTTGCCCTGTAGTCAGAACTAAGCTGTTCCTGAGATTATTCACAGCTGGGGAATGGCTTGTGTCTGCATTCTGCTTCCCACTGCAAGGAAATGTGAGATGGTTAAGCAGGCTCATCACCACCAACAACTGGGAAACAGAAATTATGACACAATGGGCAGATAAATCCTTTGCAGCCACAGAGTCAGTGTAAAAAAACAGAAAAGTTTAGTGATGGAAGAGCAGCTTGGGAAGATTCTGCTTCAGATATATGAGAAAGTTAGTCTTGAAAACTGGCTTCAACAGAAAGGACACATTTGTTTTGGAACCAAAGAATTTTGAAGTGAGAAGGTAGGTTTACTTCATCAGTAGGAGAAAGTATAAGTCTTAATTTTCTGTAACTTGTGAGACATTCTGATAACACATTGCAGCATAACACACATTTCACATTGATAAATATCTAATAATCATAGACTTTTCCTTTAAACATTTGAGTGCAGTATGAGTTACCTACCAATTATTTCTATCTGTAGACTTGTAAGTGTAGAAAAGACTATTAGAGCTGGATAGACACCTCAAGAGTTAAGAAAAAAGGCTGTCCTACCAGAGACTCTGGGTTTGACCTCGACAATACACATGAAACTCAAAACCCTATCCCCAGGGAATTCAATGCCCTCATCTGCCTCTGCAGGCACCAGACACATGTCTTATATAGACACACATTGAGGCAAAACATCCATACACATAAAAAAGAAATAATAAAAACTAACCTGTAGTATAAAAATCTGAGTAGGAAAGCAGTACAACCCAAGGCATACTCATGTGGTTATCATTTTGGTTATCATATTATCATCATCATCATTTTTATTATTACACACAAACATTGTGTAATAGTGTCTGATGGATTAGATTAACTGTATAGATTTGTGAATTTCAGCAGAACTAAAATGAGGAAGCATTTTTAAAGTGTGCACATCTTCACAGGCAACTGACATACAGAGCAATCCTTGAATTGGGTCACAGATTCTACACTAATTCATGAGAGATAAGTGGTATGCAACATGGCTCAGTAATAGTAGTCACAAATATACAGCAATTAACTTTTTTGTTTTCTAAATAAATTACCACATAGCAATGTTTTAGAATGATTTTACTCTTTATATACAGTAAATCTATACAGGGAATATATTTATTATAATTGATCATTAGTCATGTGATATTCAGATTTTATGTATAACCTCTTTTTGAAAGCATTTGATGGGGGTTTATTTCCAACTGTTTTACTCCTTTTCAATTAAGTTTAATTTCTAATTCTGTGAAATAAGAAAAATGCCTTTTAGTGAAGATTTTTGTTGGCCCAGATGTTCTTCTCAGCATCTATTCTCATCTTTCTGACCTTTCAGTTTTTAACTTCCTTCAATGCACTTCTCCAATTCACCCAAGGAAAACTGATATATGATAATGGTATTAGTTGTGATTTTGCTAAATCATAAGATACAGTTTAAGAGTTATCAGAAAATTTCAAGTATTCTTAATTACTGACTTGATGATTAGTGATTAAATTTAAATATTTAAATAAGTATGGCATGCAAGGATTGTACAGTTCCAATAAATGTTAGAATATTGCATTTAGAAATACATTTATGAGTTGTTCCTCCCCCTCCCCTGCCCAAACTCCCTGGGTTGACCCCTGATCCTGCTGCTCCTGTCTCCAGTCGATGCTCCCATCAAGAGCATCCTTGGAGCTCTGATATACCCCCACTCATCCCCACCGCGAGCCTACCACCCTACCCTGTTCCCTACCCTACCCATGGTCCTGCCACTCTGGTTGAACACTGGGACAGAGGGTAGAGCCAACAGTCCACCCTACTTTGGAGACTTCTCGGAGCAACTCTGAACAAAGGGAACCTGACTATCCACACGGGACCACCCGTAATTTCCACCTGCTTGGTCTCTAACCCCACCTCCAGTCCTCTGCTGGAGTCCCGGGCCCCTCCCAGATCATTGCTGGCAAGAACCTTGACCCCCACATCCGGGCCTCTACTAAAGAAAGAGGCCTCAGCAGGAGAGTTCCAGTTTCCACTGAGATCCGACTATCCTGCAAAACCTTCCCAAGTTCCAGCTCAGCCCTTGTCCTCTTCCACCAGCTATTGGCCAGAGGTGAGTCTGGGCCTAATCTGGTTGCCTGTCCCCTACAACCTCTTCCCTGCCCTCCCCTGCACGAACTCCGTGGGTTGGCCCCAGATCCTGCTGCTCCTGTCTCCAGTCCCCATCGAGAGCACCTTGGAGCTCTGATATACCCCCACCCATCCCAACCGTGAGCCTACCCCCCTACCCTGTGCCCTACCCTACCCATGGTCCTGCTGCTCTGGTTGAGCACTGGGACAGAGGGTGGAGCCAACAGTCCACCCAACTTCAGAGACTTCTCTGAGAAACTCTGAACAAAGGAGACCTGACTATCCACAAGGGACCATCAATAATTTCCACCTGCTTGGTCTCTGACCTGACGTCCAGTCCACTGCTGGAGTCCTGGGCCCCTCCCAGAGATCCACCTATCTCTGTGGGACCACTGTGAGTACCTGCTGGCATCTTCTACTGGATCCTCATCCCTGACCCCATCCCTGGGTCCCTGTCTGTGGAGAAACTTCCTAGAGTGCTTGGACCACACAGAGCTATAGATATTGAATCTCAGACCCACATAAGCCCATCGGGGAAGTACCATAGAGAGAGGGGGAGACCCCACCAACACCTACAGGAAGAAGCTATGGGAAGAAGGCAATACAAGAAAACACCTAACAACAGAAAAAACAAGCATGACACCACCAGAATCTAGGGAATCTACACCAACTAGAATGGAACACAACAACAAATTAGAGGAAGCAGAAGGATACGACTTAAAAATTACCATCATAAAAATGATAGAGGCCCTCAAAGAAGATGTGAGAAAATGCCTTAAAGAAATGGAAGAAAAAACAAACAAAAAAGTGGAAGAAATGAACAAATTACTTAAGGAAAGTACAGAAAGCCAAGAAAAAACAATTAACCAGGTGAAGGAAATAGTTCAAGACTTGAAAACTGAAATAGAGAAAATAAAGGCAATACAAACAGAAGGAATGCTGGAAATAGAAAAGCTGGGCAAAAAATCGGCAACTACAGACACAAGCATAATCACACAGGCTAACAGAATGGATACGAAGACAGAATCCATCCTTCTTCTGCATACAAGAAACACATCTAAGCTTCAAAGATAGACATTACCTCAGGGTAAAGGGTTGGGAAAAGATTTTTCAATCAAATGGAAATAAGAAGCAAGCTGGTGTAGCTATCCTAATATCCAACAAGTTAGACTTCAAACCAAAATTAGTCAAAAGAGATGAAGACAGTCATTTCATATTCATCGCAGGAGAAATCCATCAACACAAAGTCTCAGTTCTGAACATCTATGCCCCTAATACAAAGGCACCCACATTCGTAAAAGAAACAGTACTAAAAGTCAAAGCTCATATAAAAACTCACACACTTATAGTAGGAGACTTCAATACACCACTCTCAAAACTAGACAGGACCACAAATCAGAAAGTCAACAAAGAAACAAAAGAATTAACAGAAGTTATGTCTCAACTGGGGTTAACACACATCTATAGAACATTCCATACAAAGACAAAAGAGTATACATTCTTCTCTGCTCCACATTGAACCTTCTCTAAAATCGACCTCATACTAGGTGGGATAACAAATCTCAACAGATACAAGAGAATAGGAATAGTCCCTTGTATCTTATGGGACCACCATGCTTTAAAATTGAAATTCAACAACAACACAAATAGCAGAAAACCTGAAAATTCATGGAAACTGAACAATGTGCAGTTGCACCACTCCTGGGTCAAAGAAGAAATAAAGAAAGAAATGAAGGACTAATATTCAATGAGAATGAGGATACAACATACCCGAACTTATGAAACACCTTGAAAGCAGTGCTACGAGGGAAGTTCATTGCACTAAGTGCCCATATGAAGAAAACAGAGTATAGTCACATAAGAGAATTAACAGCTCAACTGAAAGCCTTAGAACAGAGAGAAGCAAGCTCATCCCCTAGCAGTAGACTCAAGGAAATAATCAACTTGAGGGCTGAAATCAACAAAATAGAAACCAGGAAAACAATACAGAAAATCAATGCAACGAAGAGTTGTTTTTTTTTTTTTTTTTTTTTTTTTTTTTTTTTTTTGAGAAAAATCAACAAGATAGACAAAACTTTATCCGAATTAACGAAAAAGCACAGAGAGAACATGCAAATTAACAAAATGAGAAACGAAAAGGGAAACATAACCACAGACACAGAGGAAATCCAGACAATTTTCAGGTAACACTTTGAAAATATGTATTTCACAAAAATTGAAAATTCAAAGTAAATGGACAAGTTTCTGGATAACTATCACTTACCAAAATTAAATCAAGAACAGACAAACAACTTAAATAGACCTATAACCCGCAATGAAATAGAAGCAGTCATCGCAAGCCTTCCAACCAAAAAAAGTTCAGGGCCTTATGTATTCAGTGCAGAAGTCTACCAGACATTCAAAGAACTAATACCACTACTTCTCAAACTGTTCCACAAGATAGAAACAGAAGGTTTATTGCCAAACTCTTTTTATGAGGCCACTATAACTTTGGTAACCAAAACTCATGAAGACACAACTAAGAAAGAAAACTACAGACCAGTATCCCTGATGAACATCCATGCAAAAATACTCAATAAAATACTGGCAAACCGAATTCAAGAATACATCAGAGAAATCATTCACCATGACCAAGTAGGCTTCATACCTGGAATGCAGGGATGGTTTAACATATGAAAATCTATCAATGTGATCCACCATACAAACAAACAGAAAAAGAAAAACCATATGATTATCTCCCTAGATGCAGAAAAAGCCTTTGACAAAATTCAACACCCTTTCATCATAAAGGTCTTGGAGAGATCAGGGATAACAGGAACATACCTAAACATAATAAAAGAAATATACTGCCAACTGCCAACATCAAACTGAATGTAGAGAAACTTAAGCCAATTCCTCTAAAATCAGGAATAAGACCAGGCTGCCCTCTCTCTCCATATCTCTTCAATATCATACTAGTAGTTCTAGCTAATGCTATGAGGCAACAGAAGTAGATCAAGGGGATCCAAATTGAAAGGAAGAAGTCAAACTGTCTCTATTTGCAGATGATATGATAGTTTACATTAGGGACCCAATAAACTCTACCAGGGAACTCCTACAGCGGATAAAGTCCTTCAGCAAACCAGTAAGATACAAGATAAATTCAAAAAAAAAAAAAATCAGTAGCCCTACTTTTTTTCAGACAACAAAGAGATAAAGAATTCAGAGAAACATCACCCTTTACAATAGCCATGAGCAACATAAAGTATCTTGGTGTAACGCTTACCAAACAAGTAAAAGACCTATATAATAAGAACTTTGTGGCTCTAAAGAAAGGAATTAAAGAAGATACCAAAAAGGGAAAGATCTCCCATGCTCTTGGATAGGGATAAACATAGTAAAAATGGCAATCTTGCCAAAAGCAATCTACAGATTCAATGCAATCACCATTAAAATCCCACCACAATTCTACACCGACCTTGAAAGGATAATAATCAACTATACAATAAAAGAACTTCAGGAGGCATCACCATTCCTGACTTTAAGCTCTACTTCAGAGCTATAGTTCTGAAAACAGTCTGGTATTGGCATAAAAATAGACAGGTAGACCAATGGAATCGAATTCAAAATCCTGATAATTACCCACATACCTATGAACACCTGATTTTCGACAAAACATCTAAAATTATACAGTGGGGCAAGGACAGCTTCTTCACCAAATGGTGCTAGCACAATTGGATGAGGGTGTGTAGAAGACTGCAGATAGACCCATGTCTGTCGCAATGCACAAAACTCAAGTCCAAATGGACAAAGACCTCAACATCAATCCAGCCACTTTGAATCTCTTAGAAGAGAAAGTAGGAGGTACCCTTGAAGAAATTGGTATAGGAGATCGCTGCCTGAACATAACTCCAGGGGCACAGACACTAAGAGAAACAATTAATAAATGGGACCTCTTCAAACATAGAAGCTTCTGTAATACAAAGGACACAGTGGACAAGAGCAAATGGCAGCCCACAGACTGGGAAAAGATTTTCACCAATCCTGTATCTGACAAAGGGCTAATCTCCAAAATACACAAAGAACTCAAGAAACTAGTCAACAAAACATCAAATATCCCTATTAAAAATTGTGTACAGAACTGAAGAAAGAATTCTCAACAAAGGAAATCAAAAAGGCTGAAAGACAGTTAAGAAAATGCTCCACATCCTTAGCTATCAGGGAAATGCAAATCAAAACAACTTTGAGATACTATCTTACCCCAGCCAGAATGGATAAAATTATAAAAACCAGTGATTACTCATGTTGGATAGGATGTGGAGAAAGGGGAACACTCCTCCACTGCTGGTGGGAGTGCAACTCATACAGCCATTTTGGAGATCAGTATGGAGGTTCCTCAGGAAAATGGGAATTAGTTTACCACAGGACCCGGCAATCCCCCTCTTAGGCATATACCCAAAGAATTCACATCCATGCAACAGACACATCTGTTCAACTATGTTCATAGCAGCACTATTTGTAATAGCAAGGACCTGGAAGCAATTTAGATGCCGCTCAATTGAAGAATGGTTAATGAACATGTGGCATATCTATACAATGGAATACTACTCTGCAGAAAAAAATAATGGTATCTTGAAATTCACAGGCAAGTGGATGGCACTTGAAGAAACCATCCTGAGTGAGGTAACCCAGTCACAAAAAGAGGAACACAGTATGTACTCAATCATATATGGATTTTAGACCTAGATCAAAGGATCACCAGCCTATAATTCACACCACCAAATGAACTAGGATACAAGGTGTTTCTAAGAGATTCATATAAAGTTCCTCAAAGAACTGGGAAGGGACAAGTCCCCCAGAGCTCTGGGTAAATGGGGGGGGGGCAGCAAATAGAGAGAGAAGTAGGAGAAAATGTGGGGGAGGAAAGGAAAACATGTGCGACCAGGAAGATTGAGCCTGGTTAGGAATAGAAGACAGGAAAGAGAGAGAGAGAGATAGAGAGAGATACAGACACAGAGAGAGAGACAGACAGAGAGAGAGAGACAGAGAACATAAAAGAGGGAGTCAATATTGGTTTGAAGATAATATTGAGCACAAAAAAAGGTCTAGAGAACTACAAGACTGCTCCCAACTAACAATTTGAGCTTCCGTGGAAAGGCTATCATAAATGCCTTTCCTGGTGAGTGAGATCAACAACTAACTTGTCCATGGAGCCCTCAACTAATTCCTGTGGAAATAGAATCAAACACCCATACATAAATACTGAGTCGAACTAGAACCCAGATGCAGATGGAGAGGACAAGACCATGCAGCAGAAACACATACAGACAGCTTACCTGAACAAGGAGGAGCTAAAGGCCACTAGACTGATAGCTGGGAAGCCAACATGGGACTGACTCAGGCCCCCCTGAATATGGGTCTCATCCAGAAAGACTGAGCAGTCTAAGGAACCTTAGACAGTGGAGCCAGGATGTATCCCTGGTGCACAAAAGGACTTTGTGAACACGTCCCCCATGGAGGGATAACTGCCTTATTCTAGAGACAGGAGAGAAGCCCTAGTCCCTACTTCATATGACCTGTCAGATCTATATGACCCCAACTGGATGGCATTCCCCTACATATGGAATTGGGGTGGGGGGATGGGAGGGGAGGGTGGTTAGAGTGCATCTGAGAGGGCAGAGAGGGTAAATGCAAGGGAATGAGGGAGGGAGGGAGGAAGGGAGGAAAAGAGGGAGGGAGGGTAAGGGAACTGGGATTGACATGTAAAATAACAAATTAAATTAAAAAAAATGCTTTGACTCCAAAATTTAAGTTGAAGGACAAGTTACTGGGGAAAAGGATTTCTATTTTTGTTTCCACAGAAAATGAAAAGATGTGCATTCCTTCCACACTAATGTGGTTTGTTCAAGCCAGACAGCCTGAAACAGAGTACCAGGTGATCCTACATTCAAAACAGCTGGACAAAGCAGCCTTACAGACTACAGCCAGGATTTCTGAATCTTCTTCTAATCCCCCATGACAGCTCCCCTTATCAGCAGGAAGTAGTTTGGAAAGAAAGACGCCCAAATTCCCAAATATTGTCTATAATTATTTTTTTCATTTAAATGGACTTTGTTATATAAAATAAATTAAAAAAATAGAACCTAAAACAAAATGCACAAAAAAAGAAATACATTTATGAAAATGAATATGATTTAGGTGTAATAATGTCTATAACTTTTGATGTAGAAATTCAGTTATTCAGTTAGTATATTCTAAGAGGATATTGTCTAGTCAGAAACAAGATTCATATAACTCTTAAAGAGTTACATTGAGTTATTGCTTAGACTCCAACAGAATTGAATTATCTGAACAATCAAAAATAAAATACCTTTAAAGACCATTTATAAATTTATCACTTGGTCTATAAAATGTTTCTGAAGAAGAATAATGTAGAAAGATTAATATCAGCAAGTGATTTATAAAACAAACAGAAATTTAAAGATATATTATATCATTAATAACAGTGATCTTAGGATGATATGATAATTATATTTATCATTTTATTAATATTTTTAGAACCGTAGGAATACGCCTAATACTGGTTTCCTAACAGAAAATTACTTTCTACTGATTCAATATTTAAACACACTGGTTAATAATGAGAGAATTACAAAATTGATTTGTATGTGCAAACAATATCTCTCTTTTAGATTTTTTTGAAGTAATTTTCTAGTTTTTAATAAAAAACTGCTCTTCTTTGAGCTATGCTTTATTTACAATTGCTACACATTTGAAATATTTCTTGAATACCATATGCAATGATGGTCTGGAAATATATTGAAAACTTAAACTTTCCTATCATCTTTATAGCTTTTGTTATGGAGACTATTGACGTGTTTATTTCTGGGCATAAGTAGATAATGTCCATCCCAGAAGCCAATGAGGTGCCTTCCTGGAAGTTACTGTCTAGAAGCCCATAAATCATACAATTTATGGCCTTTGATATTAATTGTCTATCAGAACTGGATGGTGAGAAACTGACCAAGTTGATCATAACATTATTCTGGAATGGGTATAAAAGCTTCTTCCCTATCTATGAGGCTTCAGAGTACTGGAACTCGCTAAACAGACAATTTGTCAAGAAAAATAAGCAATGGTCATTCCTAGCAGTACACATTGCATCCTACAATACCACTTTCCAGGCAAGAGGTACTTACTAGTGAAAGTGACACCACTCTTAAGGGGATAAGTAATTTCTGATTAAATATGAAATTGAATGCTTAAGAGGCAGTACATGGTGTGTCAAAAGTCTATGACAGGGTAGATCATAGATACTAAGACTGAGTCTGTTGCTCCCTCTCTCTTTTTTTCTAGATAAACAAATTTTTAAATATTTTATATTTGTATCAGTGGACTAGTATTCGTCATTAGCCTTGATCAAACATGCTTATCTTTTCAGTGAATGGAGGTTAATGCCTGTTAATAATGACTCATGCCTGTTAAGATATTGAGAACATATGACTGTTGAGTGGTCATCTTTAAATAGTGCACCCATCTCATCTGTTGATGAAAGTTTCTGTTCCACCCAGTCTTGCAGCCCGTTAGCCCGAATAAATACACAGAGGATTATATTAAATATAAAATGTTTGGCCTATTCATGCTTATTACTAACAAACTCTTAGAACTTAAATTAACCCATAATTCTTATTTATGTTTAGCCATGTGGTTTACCTTTTGTAAATAAGGCATTCTCATCTTTCTTCCTCTGTGTCTAGCTAGTGACTATGTCTCTTCTCAGAATCCTCTAGTCTGGTAGCCTCACCTATGTTTTCTGCCCAGCTACTGGCCATTCAATGTTTTATTAAACCAATAAGAGTAACAAATTTTTACAGTGAACAAGACCATTATCCCACATCATTCTTCAAAGAAAAAAAGAAAACACTCTCAAAGAGGAGGCAAGATAGCATGGTTAGGGGCATGAAATGGCATGAATATGATATGGCTATGGTACTCACAAACTCACAGCTTTATTGCCTGAGTAACATCTACACAAGACTGAGGCAGTAAACTTTAAGTCATAGATAAGGGAGAGCCATATGGGAATCTCACCTCACTCAAGGAATTAAAGACTGTTGAAAGCTGAAGGAAAGGAAGTCATTGTTTTCAGTGCTATAACCATTGGTGAGTTAGTCATCATCCAATTGACAGTTTTACACTCATGCCTATCGAGAAGGCTCTGATTAAACTGGTGGGTCACTAAACTAAAACAATACCAACAACAAAATAGATATGAAAGCAGGATGAGCACTCAATAGAAGGAAGGGGTCTAAAACTGGGAGGAGGATAAGAGTGTGGAGTGATGAATATGACCAGAATGTATTCCATACATGGTTGATATTGTTGGGAGTAAATTAACAAAAATGTTAATGCTTTAAATGTTATAAAAATATACAGCTGTATTTATCAGATCCATTTTAGAATAATGCAATGTGAATATGGTGACATAAGTTCACCAGAGAACAAATATGGACATTCTTAAAACTAAAAAGAAAGTGTTTCATGTCAGCCAATAGTTGCATGGGGAACTTGCTCAAATCATGCATTCCAAGGCCTCCTAGTTTTGTTTTGTTTTGTTTTTCCATTTTATGAATTTTGTGGAAGTATGACAATATGTATGACGTACTAAGCAGCAGAACTACAGAACCCAAAAGCAAGGTTAGTATATTTAGGGACTTTCCTGAGTCCTGGAACTACGAGCCAGCTCTTTGATGGATTAGGACTTTGTTCCTATTTTGGCAAGTATTAGAACTTACATGCTGAGTTTTAATGTTGAAATGGTGCCTCTAACAGGGTGTCAGTTGTGCTAAGGTGGATGGGCCTCTTACAGTGGAAATGTGCAGAATGCTGGGGAGTGGCTTAGGAATAATTCTCCAAAGTTAGAGACCCAGTACTCTAAATTTATAACTAACAGTCAAGTGAGTACTTGTAATGAATAGATCAGACATTGTTCTCTTTAAAAGTATTGAATTATTTATTAAACAAATAATCTTAGCATGATAATTTAATATGAATTTAATTACCAAAGATGAAAACACTGTAGTAGGGAAAAGCCAGTATATTAGTAAGTGGCAAAATAGGTTATTTTTTTTTAAGTGGCTAGCTTTCTTTATATTTGTATCTGCAAATCAGGGAAAACTGTATACTAATTACTAAAACAGAATTATTAGCATATTAATTTTAAAATTGATTTTTTGTCATGCCCTTTTCCTTTTACTGAAAATAGATTATTTTCTCATATAACATATCCTGATTATTATTTCTAACAAAATAGTGCTTAAATCTTTCAAATCTAGCTAGAGTCTTTAGTCTTTACTCCTGCACCATGAGATCGAGAATTTGTTGAGAGGGAGTAACTAAAACAGAAGAGCAATTGTACAACTCTAATGTCAACAAGTGAGCAAACTACGGATGTTACAGAGGAAGGGGTTTGTGAGCCACAGGACTGCAGACTTTTAGTTGGAAAGTGTCCAGAGGGAAATATGGCAGTCTTCAGGTTGCCAGCCTCTGCAAATTACAAGCATTTGGAGTTTATATTGAGGTGATGGTAGGAAATTTCAAATAGGATTTTACTTTTTTAAATATTTAGGTTTTCTTTTTTATTAATTCTTCTCTCATACAATACATTCTGACTACAGCCTCCCCTTCCCCCACACCACCCAGTTCTCACCCGCCCTTCTCACCCAGATTCATTGTTCCTCCATTTGCTTTAAGGAAAAAAAAAAAAAAAAAAAAAAAAGGCTTCTCAGGGCATATCAGTTGAACATGGCATAACAAATGTGATAAATCTAGACACAAACTCTCATATCAAGGCTGAATGAGGCAAACCAGTCAGAGGAAAATGGTCCCAAGAGCGGGCAAACAAGTAAGAGAAACCTCCACTCACATTGTTGGGAGTCTCATGAAAACCCAGGCTAAACCACTACAGCATATGTGAAAGAGATTAGTACAGGCTTTTATAGGCTCTATGATTGTTGCTGAAATCTCTGTGAGCACCTATAAGCCCTGTGGGCCATGTTCTCCTATGTCCTTCACCCCTCTGGTTCCTACAATCCTTTCTTAATAAAATTATAATTACATCACTCCCTTCTCTTTGCCTCTCAAATTGATAGCTTCTATTCTTTTTATTCTTCTATATACATATATGCACAAATTTGTCAACACTACCTGCTGAGTCTGTTTTCACTGTTTGTGTGTATATGATTTCAGGGTAATACCAGTTAGAAAACACATTACTAGGTGAAGCTAATTCTCCTTCCTTAGCAGTCATTATTTATGTGTAGTTCTTTATCCAAGATTTGTTTCACATGAGATTTTTCCCTTCTTTCATTTCCATGCCTTTTGATATTGCCATTGTTTCCATAGATCTTTTCTCTGAAGCCATTTCAGGAGACACTCTCACAGAAGACTTAGTGATCCTTTGACTCTTACAATCTTTCTGCCTCCTTTTTCTTAATGGTCCCTGAGTCAGAGGTGCTAGGGTAGTTTTGTAGATGTATCTGTTGAGGCTGGTCTTGCCAGGATCCATTGATACCTGCATGGTGTTCAGTTGTGTTTTCTGTAATGAATTCCATTTGCTGTAAAGAGAAGTTTCTTTGAGAATAAGTGAGAACTACACTTATCAGTGAGTATAAGGATACGTTTTTAATGGAGTTAAGAATTGTAAGGCCGGGGAGCACACTAGACCTGCCTATCCACACAGGACCACACTGAAACCCTGCCTGTCTGATCTCTAATCCCTACCTCTGGTCCTCTGCTAGAGTTCCAGGCTCCTCCCTGAGATCTGCCTATCCAGGCTGGATCACCCTGAGTCCCTGCCTACCAGATCTTTGACTCCTATCTCCGGAGGTCAAAGACCTCTGCTAGAGGCCTCAACTGGAGACCTCTATCCCCCCAGGGGCCATCCTGAGTCCCTGCCTGCAGGATCTCAGACCTCCTTTGCCAGGCCTCTGCTGGAACCTAATTTTTTAACCCCATTGCCTGGCCCCGGACTGTGGAGAGACCTCCTAGAGAGCTTGGACCACCCAGAGACATGGAACATCTGACCCACCTAAGCCCACTAGGAGAGTATGAGAGTGAGAAAGAGAGAGAGAGAGAGAGAGAGAGAGAGAGAGAGAGAGAGAGAGAGAGAGAGCACCTGCACCTACTAGAAGAAATGATGGGAAGAAGTCAACACAAGAAAGACTTAATAATAGAAAGACAAGCATGACACCACCAGAATCAAGGGACTCTACACCATCTAGACCTGAACACCCCAAAGCAGATGAAGCTGAAGAGAATGATTTTAAAAATATCTTCATAGGCAGAAACATCCTGAGTATCAACCTAGCCTTTGTCTTCTACCGCCAGGCCTCGGCTAGAGGTGAGTCTAAGACCAATTGGGGTGGCCTCTCCCTTACACCCTTCCCTGGGAACTCCCTGGGTTTGCCCTGGATCCCCCTGCTCCTGTGTCCTGTCCCCATCGAGAGCTTTCTTAGAGCTCTGATACACCCCCACCCACCCCTACCGAGAACCTGCCCTCCCCTACCCTGTGCCTTACCCTGCCCACTGTTCCACTGCTCTGGTTGAGCACCAGGACAGAGGGTGAAGCCAACAGTCCAGACAACTTCAGGGAACTTCTGGGAGCGGCTCTGAACACAGGAGACCTGCCTATCCACCCGGGACCACCCGTAATTTACGCCTGCCTGGTATCTGACCCCAACCTCCAGTCCTCTACTGGAGTCCCAGGACCCACCCAGAGATCTGCCTATCTCTGCAGGACTACTCTGAGTTCCTGCAGGCAGGATCCTTGACCCCCATAGCAGGGCCTCTGATAAAGAGGCCTCAGCAGGAGAATGCCAGGTCCCAGTGAGATCCTCCTATCAGTGCAGAAACATCCTGAATATCAGCTCAGCCTATGTCCTCTACCACCAGCCCTTGGATAGAGGTGAGTCTGGGCCCAATTCGGGCAGCCACTACCCCACACCCTCCCCCGGGGAACTCCCTGGTTTGGGCTCGGATCCCCGTGCTCCTGTGTCTTATCCCCATCAAGAGCTCTCTCAGAGATCTGATACATCCCCACCCACCCCCAAGGAGAGCCTGCGCTCCACCTACCCTGCCTACTGTCCCACAGCTCTGGTGAGCACTGAAACAGAGGGTGGAGCCAATAATCCAGACAACTTTGGGGAACTTCTGGGATCAGCTCTGAACACAGGAGACCTGCCTATCCCCACCACCGGTCCTCTACTGGAGTCCAGGTCCCCTTACAGGGATCTGCCTATCTCTGCGGGACCACTCTGAGTTCCTGCCAGCAGGATCGTTGACCCCCATAGCAGGGCCTCTGCTAAAGAAGCCTCAGCTGGAGAGTACCAGGCCCAGGCTAGATCTGCCTATAGGCATAAGGAACATCAAGAGTCCCAGCCTTCAGTATCTTTGACCCCCATAGCCAGTCAGCTACTGGAGCCTGATCACTGACCCCAATCCCTGGGCTCCTGCCTGTGGAAACACTTCCTAGAGAGCTGGGACCACCCAGAGCTACAGACAAGGAAACTCTGACCCACATAAGCCCACCAGGGAAGAGCCATAGAGAGAGGGAGAGACCCCACCAATCCCTAAGGGAAGATGACAATACAAGAAAACAACTAACAACAGAAAAACAAGCATGACACCACCAGAATCTAGGGAATCTACATCAACTAGACAGGAACACAACAACAAAGCAGATTAAGCAGAAGGGAACGACTTAAAAATTTCTGTCATAAAAATGATAGAGGCCCTCAAAGAAGATGTGAAAAAAATCCCTTAAAGAAATGGAAGAAAAAAACAAACAAAAAAGTGGAAGAAATGAACAAATTTCTTAAGGAAAGTAAAGAAAGTACAGAAAGCCAAGGGGGGGGGGGAAACAATTAAGCAAGTGAAGGAAACGGTTCAAGACTTGAAAACTGAAATAGAGAAAATAAAAGTAACACAAACAGAAGGAATACTGTAAATAGAAAAACTGGGCAAAAGATCAAGAACTACAGACGCAAGCTTAACCAACAGAATTCAAGAGATGGAAGAGAGAATCTCAGGCACAGAAGATAAAATAGAGGAAATAGATTCATCGACCAAAGAAAATCATAAATCCAACAAATCCTAATCACAGAACATCTGGAAATGTGGGATACTGTGAAAAGGCCAAATCTGAGAATAATAGGCATAGAGGAAGGTGAGGAAGCCCAGCTCAAAGGTGCTGAAAACATATTCAACAAAATCATCGAGGAAAACTTTCCCAATCTGAGGAAGGACATGCCCATGAAAGTACAAGAAGCATACTGAACCCCAAATAAGGCTGGACCAAAGAAAAAAGACTCCTTGACATATAAAAAAATCGTAACACCTAGCATACAGAATAAAAAATGTATATTAAGAGCAGCGAAGGAAAAAGGACAGGTAACATATAAAGGCAGACCTACCAAAATTACACCTGACTTCTCCATGGAAACACTCAAGGCCAGAAGGTCCTGGATAGATTTTTCTACAAGCCATCCCAGGCTACTATACCCAGCAAAATCTCAATCAAGAACAAGATATTTAATGACAAAACCAGATTTTCCCAATACTTATCTACAAATCCAGCCCTACAGATTCTGACAAAGCCTTAGACAAAATTCAATACCATTTCATGATAGAGGTGTTGGAGAGATCATGGATAACAGGAAAATACCTAAACATAGTAAGAGCAATATAATGTAAACATTCAGCCAACATGAAACTGAATGGAGAGAAGCTTATAGCGATTCCTCTAATATCAGGAACAAGACAAGGCTGTCCTCTCTCTCCATATCTCTTTACTATTGTACTTGAAGTTCTAGCTAATGCAATAATAAAACAAATGGAAATCAAGTTGATACAAATTGGAAAGAAAGAAGTTGAACTTTCACTAATTGCAGATGATATGATAGTTTATATAAGCGATCCAAAGAACTCTACTAGGGAACTTCTACAGCTGATAAACACGTTCACCAAACTAGCATGATAGAAGATAAACTCAAAAAAAAAAATCAATAGCCATACTATATACAGACGACAAAGGGCCTGAGGAACTAGTCAACACAACACCAGATAACCCTATTAAAAATGGGGTATAGAACTGAATAAAGAACTCTCAATAGACTAAATGAAAAAAGGCTGAAAGACAGTTAAGAAAGTGCTCACCATCTTTAGCTATCAGGGAAGTGCAAATCAAAACAACTTTGAGATACCATCTTACACCTGCCATAATGGCTAAAATTAAAAACACTAATGACAACTAATGCTGAAGAGTATGTGCCTAAAGGAAAACACTCCTCCAATGATGTACAGCCACTTTGGAGATCAGTACAGCAGTTCCTGAGGTTAATGGGAATCAGGATACCACAGGACCCGGCAATCCCTGTCTTAGGCATATACCCAAATGATCCACATCCATGCAACAAAGATATCTGTTCAACTATGTTCATAACAGCATTATTTGTAATAGCAAGAACCTGGAAGCAACCTAGATGCCCCTCAACTAAAGAATGGAAATGAAGATTTGACACATTTACACAATGGAATACTGCTCTGTGGGGGGAAAAATGTAATCTTGAAATTCGCAGGCAAGTGGATGAAACTTGAAGAAACCATCCTGGATAAGGTAATCTAGTCACAAAAAGGAACATGTTACATACTAGCTCACATATGGATTTTAGACATAGAGCGAAGGATCATAAGCCTATAATTCACACCACCAGAGAAACTAGGATACAAGGAGGATTGTAAGGGATTCTTATAAGATCGCTCACCGAAGGGGAATGGAACAAGATCTCCAGAGCATATGGTGAGCAGGTGTGTGTGTGTGTGTGTGTGTGTGTGTGTGTGTGTGTGTGTGCAGTAATGGAGAGGGAACTAGGAGAAAGAGGAGAAGAGGAAAGCACGTGGGACTAGGAAAATTGAGTCAGGGGAGGAATAGATGAGAAAAGAGAAAGAGAAAGAGAGACAGAGAGAGACATAGAGGGAGAGATAGAGACCATAAAACAGGGAGCCATTATAGGTTTGAAAAGAAAACTGAACCTAGAGAAATGTCCAGAGACCTACAATTCTGACCCCAACTAACAATTTGAGCAACTGTGGAAAGGTTACCATAAATGCCCTTCCCTGATAATGAGATCAGCAACTAATCATCCACCATCATGGAGCCCTCATCTAGTTGCAGAGGGAAACAGAAGCAAATACCCACAACTAAACATGGAGCCTTACTGGAATCCAGATGCAGAGAAGGAGGACAAGACCAGTCTGCAGAAACACATAAAGACAGCTGACCTGAAGAAGGAGGAGCTAATGGGGCCCCAGACTGATAGCTGGGAAACCAGCATGGTACTGAGTCAGATCCCCTGAACATGGGTCAGCTAGAAGGGACCTCAGACAGTGGAACCATGATGTATTCCTGGTGCACAAAAGGACTTTGCGGGCACATCCTCCATGGAGGGATACTCCCTTAACCTAGAGACAAGAGAGAAGTCCTACTCCAAATGACTTGACAGATTTTGATGACCCCTCCTGTAGGGCATCTCCCTACATGTGGAGTAGGTGTTTGATGGGAGGGAATGGTGGTGGTGGGGTCATGAGAGGGTGGGAGAGTAGGAAGAGGAAGGGAGTGAGGGAGAGGGAACTGTGATCGATATGTAAAATAAAAATAAAAAAATCATAAAACATAGTAGCATCATGAGTATTTTATTGACCTGAGGAATAGCTGAACTAACTCTTTCTCTTTCTTGTACTAGATTCTGGCTCTATATAATTGAATAAAATTGACTTAAGCCAATAAAAACAAAAGAATTATAAGGCCTGACTGGCCACACAATCCAACCTGGCACCATTATTGTTGAACAAGTACAGGGTAGGAAAATGAGAGAGAGAGAGAGAGAGAGAGAGAGAGAGAGAGAGAGAGAGAGAGAGAGAGAGATGCAGGATGATTCATATGGGGTTAGAGATAGATCTGAAGAGGTGAAGGCAGAAAGGAATGGCCTGCTTACCACACAGGGCCATGGTGATATTAGGGCCTGAGTTCTGCCAAAGGCCATGATTTTGTCCATGGGCTCGATGTGGCTGTAGGCATCTGTTTTTTAATTCCATGATCTGTGGCACCACTGAGTACCATGCAGTTGCCCAGAATCTGGGTACCATCTGTGACTATGTCCATGTCTCAGTGATATGTTACCACAGGGTCCATGATGATCCAAGAGGCTGCTTGTGCTACCACGTGGGACCTTGAAGGCATGCAGATCCAGGAATTCTGCACTGCCAACCAGGACCATGGTGACATCCATGCTGCCAGTGCCATGTCTGGATCCATTGTACTGTTGTAGCCAGTCTCTGAGTTGATGTCCATGGATTCTGTTGTTACTGAGGGCATTGCAGAGGCCCACAGTCTGGACTGAGACCTGAGGCCATTTTGATCTTTGTGGGTCAAGCTGCAGCCAGTGCCACATGGACTTTGATGGTCCATGCTGCCACCTGAGGGCATGGTAGTGTCCAGACCTGAATGTGGCTTCAGGCTATGTCTAAGTCATTTTCCTACAACACACAGAGTATGTGGTTCTTTTTTTTTTTTTTTTTTTTTTTTTTTTGTTAGCAACAAAGGCAGATATTTGGGTCTGGGCAGCCACCTGAGGACCTGTTGACATTTGAGGGTCATACCAACACTGGAGCCATGCCAGTCTGGTCAATCTGTAATGGAAACTAGAGCTACAATGACATCTGGGCCTAGGCTATTGCCAAGGGCCTTGGCCCAGCTGCAATCTGTGTTGAAGTCTATGGGTCCTTATTACCATTGGAAGAATTAGTATAGGGATGATGCACAGAGTTGGTTCTGCCACTCACTGGCTGCAGCATTGGGGGGGGGGAGTGGGCCCTAAGTCTTCCCAGGGCAGCACTGATAGCATTGCTGTCAGGGATGTGGATGAGCCAGCTGTGAAGACCTGAGAGTGGGAGAGAAACCCTAATAGTCAGTCATGCAGTGGTATGGGAAAAGAAGAGAAAGCCACCCCTTTACACGCACTTGCTTATAACCCATCACCTTCTGGTCCCCATACAAGAGTGAGGGAGCTGATCCTGAAGTCACAAAAGTGGGAGAACTGGTACTACCACACATCTGCAGCAGCACTTGCGAGAGCATGTCCCACATTGCTCCAAGACAACACAATAGAGCTGATTCTGTTGCCTGGTCTCATGTGAGCTTGCCAGGAGGACATGAGGGCAGTTGGACTAACCCTTCTGCCCCTGCACATTCTTTGTCTGCCATATGGTAGCATGGGTGAGGAAAAAGAATGCCCTGACTCTCTTTCCATCTGCAGCAGGGGAAAGAATTGGCTCTGGGGTCAGGAGAGTACTAGAGCTGTCATTGCCTTCAACAGCTACCTTACATGAGAGAACAAACCGCTCACCTTGCCTAGAGACCACCCTTGGTGGGGGAACAAGTGAGTCAAACATGTAGGCATGAGAGCTACAGTGCTTCCCCTGTCCCCTCTCTCTTATACTATGGGGTGGCAAGAGTGAACAAAATAAACCCATCCTCCATACCCCTTGCAACCTGGGGAAGGCAGGAGAGCTGACCTTAGGGGCACTAGCATGCAGGAGCAAGTCCTGTCCATATTTGGCCAACTCACTTGGGCAAAAGAATCGGGCTGTTCCTTGTGGTGTGAGTACGTGAAATGCTCATAATTGTCCATTGTTCATGAGCATCACACTTGGATACAACCCCCCCCCCACACACACACACCTTGGTAGCTTTCATAGTACATTTTAGTACTATGGAAGCTAGACCACAGGAAGGAGGCATTCAGGTTATATTATGTTTTAGTTAACCAAGGCTTGTGTCCTAAATATGCAATGTCTTCAGTAATAAGAATTTCATTCAACCACTGAGAAGTAACCAGTGGTAACTGCAATAGCCTTTATTGATTTAAACAAAATTTTATGTTATTAGATCAGCCACCCTTCAAAATGAGTATATTGGAAGCAACATACAGTTGAAATTTTTTTCTTTGCTAATTATAGGTTTCATTTATTATCAGGTACTTTCTTTTCTAATTGTTGATGATTTTGCTTCTTTAGAATTTGAAGCTTAATACATTTTTTTTATTTTTTGCTTCATATAAGGCATCCACTTAATTGAGCATATTTATTATGACTTTTTATCTGATACTGATCTAAAATAAAATTCACTCAACTTGTCCAAATGTAGGGTAATATCATATTTTACATTGTTATTCGTGTGTGTGTGTGTGTGTGTGTGTGTGTGTGTGTGTGTGTGTGTATGACAAATATATACAACTCCCTACAGTTGCCAGGAGACAATGTTAAATCCAGTGGAGCTGCAGACAGGGATCTTTCTGACTTGTCCAACTTGGGTGCTTCCAAACTCAGGTCCTCTACAGAAGCAAGTACTCTAAACTCCTGATCTATCTCACCAGCTCAAATGTAGAGTACTCCTGGGTAGCTATCAAGAATCCTAGACTCTAAAAAATTGTCTTAATTTGTTAGGGCTGACAAACAAATCACAGGTTGGATGGCAAAAGCACCATAAATTTATTTTTTGTAGCCTTAGAGAATAGAAGATGAGAATTGGTATTTCCCCAGCTTGGCTCTTCTTGATGTCCATACTTGTTTTGCAGAGAGCTTTGTTTCTCACTTTGTGCTCACGTGACCATTTTCTCTGTGGTATCTTTTATTTCTTATGAAAGATAAAGGATCTAAAGCCATGATGTGATCCTTCTCATTTAAAATTAATTACCTTTGAAAAAGTCATCCTTCTAAATATTGTCACATTCTGGAATAAAGAAGGTTGGGGTTGGCCCAGGTGAAGTTCAAACTGATATATTTCATACAATAGCAATAGCTATGCCAATGAAGTTCACAAGCTACAAATTATAAATGAAATAACTTATCATATTTTCATAAAAATCAAGGCAAATAACTTATAAAGAAGGATTTCTTGATTTGGGGAGAGGACTCAGTGAGAAAGGCACTTGCAGCAAAACCTGATGATGTAGCTATTCCTAAGACCCACAAATTGGAAGCAATGATTTTGTCAAGTTTTTCTGACTTCCACATATGTACCATGACATGCCCTCCCCTACACACAAACAAACATACTAAGTAAATATAAAAGAATAGTGAAACATTGCTAAGGTGAGAAAGTTGATATACTTAGAGAAATAATAATATTTAAAATTTTAAATCCAAAATATCAGATGATCTGATAAAGTGTATTTTAATTAATTTTCATTTAAATTAAAAATAATCTTAGTCTATATAACAATCCTTCTTCCTTCCAGCCTTCCATTCGCCCCTCCAACTATTCACTCACCCCCCTTCTCAGAAGGGTGAGGCTTCCCACTGGGTATGATCAATGTCTGTCATATCATTTGGAGCAGGACCTAGGCCTTCCCTCTGTGTATCCCTCCACAGAGAATGGGATCCCAAAGCCCATTCATCCACTAGGGATAAATACTGGTTCTCCATCTAGAATCCCAATAGACTACCCAAGCTCCACAACTTACATCCATGTTCAGAGGGCCTGGTTTGTTTCTATGCTGGTTTCCCAGCTGTCAGACTGGGGTCCATGAGCTTCTACTTGCTCAGGTCAGCTGTTTAGATGGGTTTCCCCAGCATGGTCTTAATCCCTTTGCTCATTACTCCTTCCTCTCTACACCTGAATTCCAGGAGTTTGGCTCAGTGCTTAGCTGTGAAGCTCTGCTTCTGCTTCCATCAGCTACTAGATGAAGGCTCTAAAATGATATTTAAAGTAGTCATCAATCTCATTATAGGGGAAAGGCATTTAAGGTAGCCTCTCCACTATGAAGATAAAGTGTATCTTTATTTGATAAAGTAAACAAAATAGTACTTTAAAATAATGTCAAAGTAGATTTATTAGGCTAATTACACAGCTCATTTTGTGAAGAGACACACCACCATGCCTGATGATATGACTTCTGCCCTAGGATCCACATGGTGAAGGACAGAGCCATCTCTTGTAATGGTCCTTATATATCCACATGTGGATGACATGTACATCTCACCCCACCAAAAATATAATTTTAATGTAATCATAAATAAATAAATTTAGTTCTCTGTCATAAAGTGGGGATTGCATGCAATGAGGTAAGTCAATCTCCCCGTTTCTAAAGAAAAAACACCAAATATTTTGATCTCCTAGCAACTATAGTTGGTAGATTTGAAAACAGGTGACTAATAAATCACAGATTCAAATTCATAATTGCCTAATAATCTGAAGCATGGAGAGGGGGCTGCTATCATTTTTTTTTTTTTGAAAAGAATGACATGTTTTGCCTTTTGTGTCATTTTTTTAAAATCAAAATAAATGAGGAGGTGTAAAATGTCTACTTGGGAAAAATCATTGACACACATTAGTTAAAAAGAAATTTTAAACCTATTTTTATATCCAGAATAAGTGGTTATTCAGCTTGTAGTTGAATGCAGTTGACAGCATTTATTTTTGTTCTTATCCATATTCTTAAGAAAAATATAAATATGAAACACAGTAAGGCACATCAACTCACATAATTCTTAGTCCACATCTTGTTTATATATACATATATAAGTGTATATGTATTTAAATCTACTCTTGTGCATGACATCCAGATAGTTTTCCCTCCCCCTACTCCTCCAAACATGGAATAAAAGGATACAATAAGACTAAACAGAAACACTCATATGAAGGCTGTGTGAGGCAACCCAGTAGGAAGGGGTCCTAACCAGGCAAGTGAGAAATGAGTTAGATATAAAAGTAAAAAAATTATGGAGGAAGGAGGATGTCAGTCAGAGGTATAATTTATTTGACAAAGTTTCTTTTTTACATTGGGATAGAAATAATACCCACACTTTTTATGTCAACTTAAAAGTGTTGCTTTATAAATTAAATAGGATGATGTTTATTAAGCATTTAATCAAATGCCTACAAACAATTAAACAAGGATTTTAGCTTGCTCTGTTTCCTTCATTCTCCTTTTTATCTGAAATCAGAAAGGAGACTCCTGTCTTGAGAAAGCAATATTACGGAAGTCATATCCAAGTGAAAAAATATTATTATATTTTAATTTAAATCACGTGAGATATTTCATTATGCTTGTCATCAATGGAGTGACTGCAAAAATCAATTTACATGTCACCTTCAACAATTAATTCTGTGTTTGGGAATGTAAGATCAAATTAAAATCTGTTGCATAATAGATTAGTCTAATGAACTATTTCCTCCTGCCATTCACTAGTGATGTACATATACTTATCCTGCATCTCTGACAGTTTATGTCTTTTGACCATTCCTCACATTTCCATTTTTGTCTACCAAAATCTGCTCTGTTTCTATTTTTACTTAAAAATACTTAAGGCCAAGCAGAAGTGGTGTATGCCTTTAAACCCAACACTTAGGGGGCATAGGCAGACAGATCTCTGAGTTTGAGGTCAACCTGGTCTACAAAGGAAATTCCATAGCCAGGAAACCCTGTCTCAAAAGAATAAATAAATAAAACAAACAAAAAAAAAAACCCTTAAATAAATTCACAAAGTCTTTTTCTTTCTGTGTATGATTTACTTCATTTACTGCTATTGTTTGCTTTAATTGTAAACTTGACACAGCCTAGACTAACCTGTGAAGAGAGGCTCAATCCTGGATTTTCTAAAACAACATAGTCTATGAGTGTGTCTGTGGGAAATGTTCTTGTTTGCCTTAGTTGATGTGAGAAGATCCTGACTGAAAATAGGCTGCAGCATTCCCTGGGCTTGCTTCCTGAATTCTCTAAGAGTGATCTGATCATGAAGTTTTGCATGTATTCATTACTCTCTGCTCTTGACTGTGGATGTGATGTGACTTGTTACTTTAAGTTCCTGCCTTGGTATTCCAAAAATGGTGAACTGTGGGCATCAATTATGAGCCAAATAGCTTTTTTGCTCCAACTAAATTTGTCAGGGTATTTTATGACAGCAATGCAAGTAAACCAGAACACTTAGAATAACATCCTTCCAGTTTGCCCATGTGGTTGCAAATGGCATTATTTCTCTGCAAGGTCCAATAATATATTGTTCATAGAAAATTTATGTGCTTATTTATTCCCTTGTAAAGTAGTGTGTTTATTTGTAGATAAATGGTATTTTTCCATATCTTGGTTAAAATGAGCAGTTTACTAGTAATAGAAACTTAGACACTTCTTGAAATACTACTTTCATTTGATTACATACCCAGAGGAAGGACTGGTAGATTGTTGATTATATAAAAGTAATTATTTAGGATTCTACTTTGTGGCTTTTCTTTATGTAAGAGATATCTTTATATTCATTGTTGGTTAAAAGCCTTGTATTCTGTGCTGGAAGTATAAATCAGTGGTAAGGCACTTGACTAATAGGTGTCAGGCCATAGCTTCAGTGAATATCTAATACCAGGGGCAGAGATGGAGGTATTTCCATGCAAAAGTCACTTCATCTTTCTAAGTGTAAGCATAAAACATTTCTTCCCTGTGGTACCATAGTGTCGAATTAAAACAGAGTGCTGATGATATTTGAAAATAAAAAGGAAATGAAAACAAAGCAAATATGCTTGGAGTACTGTCAGACAATCAGGAGCCTAGAGCCCTAGCTGTAGCACCAAACTTAGAAAACATTACATTTAAGATTTCCATGTATCCTAGTTAATGAATTTTTAACAAAATCTGTACTTCATTTTAAACAAAGGCCACATGAATATTGGTTTTAATTTATTGATACAGGCAATTGGAGTAAAGTACCTGGAAATAGTTTATCCTAGCTTGTTTGCCACCCCCAGTACAGGAGTGACTCTACTATAGGCAGTATATGCGGAGAATCCATCCTCCCACCATCTAGCCAGCTTATCCTAGATATCTCTGACCAGTGCTTGCAGTCACTCTCCAAACAAAGTGCTTTTCTGTCTCTGAGAAATACACTTTCCCAAGGCCTATTTAGAATTACAGAATATTATAGTTTGTACAAATTGTACAAACATGTTTTGAATGTGCTTGGTGATTTTAAAATGCCTAGGTAAGAGTGGAGTGTGTACATGGAGAAATTAACAGCCACTGCTTCACTGACTGATCTGGAAATTATCTCCCCAATTATAAGCTGTGTTGGCATTTCCAGATGTTCATTAGTTATTGCTTACTCAGAAGACTGACTATGTTGGTCTTCATATATTTTTAGGTTTATTAGAGTGTGAGTGTACACTGTAATTATGAGATGCAGATGAGCAACCATCTGCAGAAAGTTCTCCTCCTCTCAAGGACTCTCAGATCAAACTGAGTCATATTCTACTGATGAGTTTCCCCTGGATTAAAGCTTCTCAGTGCTGAAAATGACAATAATTATGGTGCTGAAAATATAATGCATATTTGGACAAGAGACTTCCTTCTCTGCCCTTTTATACTTTTAAAACAACTTCTAAAATATACAACTTGTGTGACACATCATGAAGCCCTTTAGGTCAACATATTTATTTATGTCTTTAGTGGATTGTTACTGATAAATGAGTAATTACTTTCAGGTATAATTTGGACACTCAATGCAGCAACTTGAACGTTTATTAGAAATTGTTAATGGTATTGTTTTATACAGTTAGTCACCTTAAATAGTCTCCTGAGTCTCAAAAAATCACATTGTCTCAGATTTGTTGTTTGATTAACTACATGCAATGGAATGTATAAAGTAGAGAAAAGAATGTAAGACAGCCCCAACTGTTATAGTATAGTCTACCATTAGAAATGGAATACATTCAAATTCAGTCAGCAAAATTTGCCTAAGACAAAGAAATTTGCAGAATATTTGAGCAAGTATTCTGTTTATTGTGTTAGCCTTTATCTTGTTGACTGCATACTGAGAACTGTATTCTTTCAACATTGTGAATGAAAATAGTAACCTTGTATACTATTTTTGTAATCAATGGTTATGTTTTCAATTATAAAAGAAAAAATAGCTTGGGAGAAGTAAATTCAGGGATGCATAAGATTAATTTCCAGGTTGAGAGATTTCCTTCAGACTTATTCTTCAATTATTCAAAACACATTTACTGGAAACTCCAAATGAGTGAAGCTGTACTATGTACTTGATAGCCCTTGAGAGGAACAATACAACAAGTTTTGAAGTTATACAATATTGGGAAAAGATGTAAAAACTAAATAACTGTAAGTACGAGCACAATTGAATTGATGCCATCCCTATATGATGCCCTGGGTTATGATTTGGATATCAAGGGGTACCCAAAGTCCACATGTTGAAGACGTGTCCCCAAATGATTGCATTATTCACTGGTGCTTTGGTCATGAGAATACTACTATGGCATAAATTATGGGTGCATTTGTAGCTGGATGAACTACTAGAAGGAAAGTCACATTAGAGGGATTAGGTATATAAAAGTGTGCCTATTACTCGTATCTCTGTATATCTTGTTTCTGGCCCTGACCCCTTCCTAACTTTTTCAGTCTTTATAGTCTATTAGGAGATGAATAACACACAGATACCCCTTCACATTGATGCTATCTTTGCCTTACCATTGATCATGACAATAGGCCCAGATGACCAAGAAAGAAAATCTTTTCAACCTGGAGCCAAAACAAATCTTTTCACTCTCACACTCCTTCTTTCAGCTATTTCATCACAAGAATGCAAAGATACTAACATATTCCAGATTAGGAAGTATGAAGCACTAACCCCTGCTTTTGCTCTGGTGAAACGATCCTTTCCTATTTCTGGATAGTACTGTCTGTGTAGAAGTTCTTTGGTATCATTACCTCAAATTTAACTAAGGGTTATGGAAGACTTTAATGAGTTTTATTCTAATTATTCTTTCCAAAGTCAGATATAGGAGTGAAACCCCACAGGATCAGAGAAGCAGAGAAGCCCTGTTCCTTCCTTCAAAAGGGCTGAGATTCCTTTCTGCTCTGCCTTAACACTTTGTGTCCTAACTGTCTTTACTCCTTCCAAACTTTTGTGGTTAATTTTGGTTGGCTAGTGGCTAGCTCTGCACTGTATCTTCAAACAAACTTTATTTGTTAGAACATGATCAAAATATCATACAACATCAAGAAAGATTTTTATCTAACAGTAAAACTACATACAATAAGTATAATAACTATATACAAATACATAGAGGTAAGAAATACATTAACAATGTCTAGTCCATTTGCATTTGACAAATTCAGAGAAAATACTCCATTATCTATCCTATTTTGGTTTCTATCCTAACTTGTACTAACAACCTAAAATCTTAAAACTATCTTTTTATGTCTCTCAATCTCATACACTTTACATATCTTTTTTGAGTTTCTTTTCTGAATTTGGTAACAAGGAAACCATAAATGTCTAGTCTTAAATTTCATCAGATTCCTGAGAAAGATATAATACTATCTGAGTAAACAGGAAGCAAAGAACTTATAAAACCAATAAATAACAGCAACAACTGGCTGCCTGGACTGTCATCCAAAGTTCCTCTGAAAAGTTGGGGCACCCATCTTCAGGCTAGAGGCCTAGAATATCTGACAGACTTTTCTATGAAGCAGGAATTTTAAAGGACTGTCCTACCTTGTCTTGGTAAAATTTGGCAATCACTTTCCTTTGTGTTCTGCTAGTCCAATTTATACACTTTATTGTCAGCTATCAAAGCAAGGGCAGTTGCTTCCCCAGTAGCTTACATTTGTCATGAAGAAAGTAAACTCCATGTGGAGTTTCTTCCATGACCACCATCTTTCTCTGAAGTAGATTGGTGCTGCCAGGAGCAGATATGTCTCATTATCAAAAAAACAAAACAAAACAAAACAAAAAACCAAAAAATGATATTATTAAAACATCTTAAATGCCATATTTTTAGATCTCTGAATTATTTGAAGAAAATGTATCTATCTAAAATATATCTCTGACCTTGAAAATATAGCTTACATACTACAGTTTGATTATAATAAATGACTCACTACTAACCTGTATTTCTTTATTATCCTAAATAATTTGTAATATTAACTTTCAAGGACTACAAATTTATATTACATTTTGAATGAGTTATATAATACCTTAAACAAGACTAGAAGGGTAGGTATAGTATGTACTAACAAAATAACCTTAAATTTGTATCAATATACAAAAGTATCTTAATAAAGAGAAGAAACAAATGTATCATATAATAAAATAAGCTCAGATTTGTATCAATATACAAAAATCCATACCAATATAAAATATTGAAGACTAGAAGTTGAATTTTTGGTTTAAAAGTAGAATCAATAATCTACCCTTTTATCCTATAATTTCTGCAACTTCCCTTTTCTTTTAGAACAAGATCCCTGAATCTAATCTTGTTTGTTCAACTTTTTCGTTGATCCTTACCAACAGCAACTTGTAACAAACATCCCTAAATGATGACAAACATCCAAATCCACAGAAGAAAAAAAAATCCAACACATATATTGGGAATATATACATAGTATTCCTTAAATTACTTCCTGTGTTCTGAGGGTGACAGCATCTTTAGGAGATTCTGAAAAAAAATGGAGATAATCATAAAGTCCTTGGGGAGCTAGTTGTATCTTTTCTTTTCCAGTTTCTTTATAATGGGAAAGTACAGGGCTCATTTCAATCCTGAGTAGAGTAGTCTTTGAGGTTGGACAATCATCTCAGCTAGCTATCTTTCATTTTTCCTGACAAGTTTGTAGTCCATAGTCTATATTTATCTGGTGTTTGTCAGATAGGTGGCATTACCACAATCTAAGAGGAATTGTCATTGTGGGGCCCCTATCTTCCTTTTGGAGACTTAAAAGATCTTTGTTAGGAGTGGTCATGGTTCACCTCACAAAACTTAAACAATTTAAATGTCATATGCAGCAGAGCTTAACAAGGGTATAGGACCACAATTTGGTAAGTACATTCAGAGCAAAAACTTAATTTCTAGTTATCTGATAGAGACTCAAATCCGATATCACATATAGGAAGCTAAATGAAACCTTCTTCTAGAATTACTTAGTACTCTATATGGCCATTAATATCACAACAACAACAACAAATATATATATATATATATATATATATATATATACATATATATGTATATATATACATATATGTGTGTATACATATATATATGTTAAATCTTTTAAAATTTAAGATAATATTTATACCTTAAGCAAAGCTTTAAAGATTCAAATTAAAATAAAAAATTATGAGATTGATGGCATTAGAAATGTCCCTTAATTTTGGTTTTTCTTCTGTATTATATCAGGTGGATATTCTGACATGAGACATATTTTGGATTTTCCTTTAACAAGCATGTTTTGGTTTAGAGAAGGAGACAGCCACATTCCAACTCCAAGGCCAGCTTTAAGTTTTAACAGAACAGGGACTGCAAGAAGATGATTTTCTTTATACATCTGTAGAAAACAGCAGAAACAACCATTTGGGAATATTTATGAAATATTATGTTTTAGGAAATGTAATATACCAATAAACATTTACTATTATTCATGGGACATTTTCTCTGGGTGATTTGACCTTTTTATTCAGATATGTCATTTGTTCAGTGTTAGTCAGATTGCTTGATTTGATGCCTTCATTCTCCTCGAAAGAAAAAAAAAAAAAACCCTGCCCCAATGGCTAACTTTCGGGAGTTTCCCATTTGGCAAGTTATATCTGATCAAATGAAAAGCATCTGTTATTCTTATAAGTTAGTTTAGATTAAATGGTCACAATGTTTGATGAAGTGATCTCTTGTAATCCAAAGCTGTTTCTTGTTGAAATTTTATTTTTATCAGTTTTAATGGCATCCATGGTTTTTATTCTTCTGTGAAAACAAAAGCAAAAGTTCTTCTGTAGTGTAACACATATCCTGGTTTCCATTCAGAGGTCAACACATCGTTAAAGTATACAAGTTGATTTAATTCAGCAGATTTTCCTATTATCCCATGTTTCTCCGCAGATGTTATTCCATCCTCTTTAGCATTTAAATATTTTAAAGTTAATAATGAATTGTGTAATCTATTTCTGGGTGTCTTAACTACCCCTGTTTGTTTAAGCATATATTTTAAGATGTGATTAGATCTTCCTATAACTGCTTGCTCTGTATGATTATGTGATATACCTGTAATATTCATTTTACAAAACTTCCATTTTTACTAAAGATATATACTAAGGCATTTTCTTAATTTCTACAGGTATCCCTATGATGCCACAACTTATAATAAGTGTATAATTACAAAATCAGCCTTTGCAGAGATCAAATCAGATGCTCATTAAAATCTTAAATATGTGTTTATGGTATAGTGTACACATTTTGATTTTCCAAACTCTGAAAAATGAAACATATTCATTTGCTAAATATTATTTCTTTGAGTACCCTGTGGGTTACTTCTTGCAGATAATGAAGTTTGGTTATAGGAAGAACAAGTAGGACGTTTTCCTATAATTTCCTTGACTTGTTACTAAATAATGGAAAAATCTTTCTGAAACTCATTGCAATTAACATGGTGCTTCTTAATAAATTATGAGGCTTCCAGAACATTTCCTACCAATAGCTCATCAATTTCCTAATAATTTTGTCTGTGCTAGGTGGCCTGGTAGACTTCTATGAGATTTGCTATGTATAAACCAAAAGGGATGGTTTCTATTTCTGATTATTTCTTTAAATGAATAAATATCAAACTTAAATCTGCATCATCTGGAATATTGAGAGACAGTAACTATATTAAGAGGTTCTGGTAAATCTAATAATACCATGAGAAGAGCACATAGTCTTGATTTTGAATCAGGATTCTTTGAGTCATTTTAATTAAATTTCCTGATTTATAACCTGCTTTTTCTGATTTCCTTTCATCAGCTTAGAATGTAGGGGCTCCAGAAGTTGGTGTTTCCTATACAATGTGAGGAAAGATCCAATTATTCCTCTTTGTAAACTGAAGTCTCTTGCTTTGGGGATATTTGTTATTAATCTTTCCCCCAAAA
This sequence comes from Phodopus roborovskii, assembly GCF_943737965.1. Lineage (NCBI taxonomy): Eukaryota > Metazoa > Chordata > Mammalia > Rodentia > Cricetidae > Phodopus > Phodopus roborovskii. The sequence goes on from NW_026126418.1 coordinate 48,387,385, forward strand.
AATTACTGTAAGCTCTTTGACAATGTTCATTTTCTGTCCACAATGAGGAAATTTCATCATTAATGAAAGGAACCAAACTTCTCCTTAGTCTATTCCTGCTAAGCTGTGAAGTCTTAGTTTTCCTTTCAGAATCAACTAAGAAATCTTTTTACATGGGTCTTTAATTTATTATTCTGTTTGGGTGATAAAAATATCCAAGCTAAAATAATTAATTCTATCTGCATTAAATTCCTATAGGGGAATGTGTAGAAGATAAAATAACGATAATACAATAAAACTTGACACAAGCAATTTACATGTGCATCCTATAATTTAACTTCTACAAAAAACATTTTCTCTCAGCATCAGGTTTTAATTTTCTTGACTATGTAAGTCCCTATCACTTTGTAAGGTTTGAAATAATTACTAGTTCTTGAGTTGTCAATCCAATTGTGGGCCATAACCAGCAATATTTCACAGCAATGTTAGAAAATTATTAAGAGATCATATTTGATCTTCCTTGATTTATATTTTGTGTTGATTTTTTTAAAAAAATATCTAATATCTTAGGTAATTAATAGAATCACCTCTTTGTATTTTTTTTCAGGAGCAATTTGGAATTTCCAACAAGGCAAAACTTCTTCAAGCATTTTCTCTAAGGTATCTGCATATGAATCAGAGAGTAAAATATCATTTATATAATGGTAAATATTGATAGAGGAAACAAATTATTTTCATTGCTGTTGTACAAAATATTAACACAAGTTAAGGCTGTTTAACCTTCTTTGGGGACAGAGATTCCCTTGATATTTTTTAACAGATTGGGAATTGTTTTAAGTAGGTACCATGAAGGTAAAACTTTCCTTATTCTGTTCCTGAAAAGGTATAATAAATCAGTAACCTTTTGAATTAATCATTATAATATACCATCCTTTAGGTAGTAGAGAAAACAAGGAAATTCCACACTGTTAAGAGCCCATTGGCTGAACCACCTTATTAATAGCTCTTAGATATGTGACCATCCTCCATTTTCCAGATTTCTTTTTAATAACAAATTCAGAAATCCAAGGACTAGTTGATTCTTCATTATCTTGTGCATTTAGCTACTCTTGTACCAACTGTTCTATGGCCTGTAATTTTTCTGTTATCAAAGGTCATTTTCCAACCCAGTTGGTTTTTCAGCTATTTTAAAGGTAGGGCTGTTGGTACCTTTGATACTAGCAACTGTTTTACCTTTGTTTATGTACAACCTGAATGGTCAGTGACTGTATTTTTTTTTGTTTCTTTCAATATTTTCCCCAGAGACATATGCTAGTTTATGGTTTGTTTCTGAGATTAGAAGAATATTAATCTGTAATAAATCACATTCCCATAAATTAATTCCTATGTTAGCCACATACAGCTTTAATTTCCCTCTCTGTTCTTCAAGCCTTATACATTCAATCCATGTTGATCTTTGTTTTACTTGAAATAAAGTTCCAATTCCTGAAGCTGAACTTTTACCTCCAAAGGAGGCCAATTTGGATGCCAAGATTATATTGCAATTACTATTTCTGCCTCTGTTTCTACTAAACCCTCAACTACAATGCCATTTCTTCATATTTTTCATTTTTATCTTTATTATTTATTAAAGTTAGCCAAAATATTTGCTTTATGGCTTCTTCTGAAAAATTTGTTTTATCTACTAAAGCTATTAAGTCATTCAGAACAGTATGTTTTTTCATAACAAATGTTAACTCTTTTAATTCTTCTGTAGAGGACTTTCCCCAATGCTGACATTTGATACAGAGGCCTGCAGGAGGCTTCTTAAGGCATTTTCTAGTGGGAAAGTGTTATCTTGTCTATCCTGTGTTAGATTGCATTCATTAGACAATGTTGGCCTTGGCCACATCTACTGCATATTCCAGAAGGCTGGGACCTTATGTTTGGATTATCTATAAGAAAAAAAATTATATATATATATATATATGAATATATATATTAGGAATATATATAATATAGGAATATATATAGGAATATGTATATTAGGAAAATATATATATATGGAATACATATATATTAGGAATACCTAGCCTGCAATCTCTTTTCAGATGATCTGGTTTATCACATTTCAAACATCTAATCTTTAGATTTCTCTTGAAATTTTTAGAAGTTACTTTTTCTATCCAAGTATCATCATAAGTGTAAAATCTAATTTCAGCTCTGTTTCTAATCAATTAATTTATGGGTGCTGATCTTGCCTTTAAAGACCTGGTCACTCTTTTACATTCACAATTATCATTTTCAAAAACCAAACATTTGATTAATATTCTTCTAACTTCCAGATTTGATATTATTTTATTTACAGTCCTTGTAAAACAAAATCAGTGAAACGTTCTTTTCAGCCTTGTACAATTGTAGCAAATGGCTCAGTTCTCTTTCTTGATTCTTCATTCTTGTCCCAAACATTCAAATCTTCTGTATGGCATGGGGGACAAGGTATGACTATCAAATATAACCTGTCCTTTCTTGTCAGCATAACAGCACTCAACAAGGATTTGACCTTGGGAAATCTCATAACCTCTAACCCTACCTTGCTGTTTCATCTCTCCACCAAATAGTCCATGGTTGCTGAGGACCAGATTCCGAAGCTGCTGTAACTAAATCTTTCTAGTTTTGAAGAATATTTCTGTTCTAATGGACCATGAATTTAATATATGCCTCACAATGTGTAAATGCATATCTATCATATGAAATTATTGCCTCCTTAAATCTCTTCAAATATAATATTTCTATATGTTCCAGTAAATTCCTGAATAGCCTTTGGGATGCCTATCCTCTCATGGTCATTCTTGAATGGTAACTGAATGAATTAAGGGTAGTTTTCTAATAACCTTGTACATAATGCTCTAAACTCCTTTGTGTTTGAATATTACTTAGTTACATTAGTCTTTATTGCTGTGTATGTGAATACTTTTCTTAGCCCATTATCTGTCTTTCTAAGGATTTTATCAGTCACATTTTTATATTTGGTACTAATATAAAACAATGTTTTTAGGGATAAAATAAGAGTTACCAATAAATATGATACTTGACATTATGTCAAGCCTAACTAATTTGATCATACTTTTATGTAACTGTTCAATTTTCCAACAATCCATTGTGGAACTATACAGCAACCAAATTCTGTGCATAATGTTTCCCATTTTTATCGTGGGGAAAAAACATTCTCTCTTTTTAACCAATTCCACCCTTTACTAATTCATGGGTGTCTCACCAGATGTGCTACCTATGACAGTGAACTGTGAGGCCAGTTGAGGTGGAGAGGCCTGGGTGTAGAACATAGCATTACATAGATTGGCTGAGGGCAGTGGCAGCTGCAACTGCTCACATATAGATTTGAGCTGAGAGTATGTGGCAGTTGTAACAATAATAGAAGCCAGAGCAGGTGTTGGGGTAGCTAACTTAGTGTGGCAGCAGCCTGAGCAGGAAGATCTAGGAGAAGCTCACACCCTACAAGAAAAAGGAGCCAAGTAGCCTATCATCTCAAAGGTGGGCACAGGGAAATATGCAGAAGCAGCACCTGTGTTGGGTAGGAAGTGAGAGCACAGAACTGCTTGAAGGCAGAGCTAGCTGCTAGTAGGAAACTGATTCTGATGCTTTTAGAGCTCAGGCCTCTATAGAGTTTGAGGAGTGTGGGGACTGTTGTAAAAAAAAAAAAAAAATTGCAACTGGAAAATTCCAGACTCTTTTGGAGGGCTTATGGCATGGATGAAAACCCCATCAACTGTGGTCAACTGTGACCACCTCTGCTGCAACCACAGGTGGAAGCTGCCAATAACATTAGAAAAGCCAGGGCTAAGCTATAGTGCCCTAAATTTGGACACAAGATGAAGCATTGTTCTATTTATTCTTTATCAATAAAATTTCAGGAGTCAGATATTGGGATAAGAACCTGAAGGATTAGAAAAGCAGAGAAGCCACCAGTCTTCTCCTACCTGTTCCATTTCTTCCGTCAAAATGGACAAGATCCTTCTCTGCACCCCCCTTACTACTTCCTATCTTATCTATCTACAACCCTCCTAAACCTCTATGGTTAATTTTGGTTGACTAGTGGCTAGCTCCTCTGTCTAACTCCAAGCAAGCTTTATTTGTCATAAACATGATCAAATTATCACACAACCTTCTGATGTACACTAAGTCCTGAAATTAGAAAGTCAACAATGAAAAGCTGCTTAATATGTCATGAAAATTCAAGTCAAAGCAAGGATAATACAGTTCCCACTAAATATACAACTTTTAAAAGGAAAATATTTGGAAGGTTAGTGCTTGAAAGAACAAGTGTGAGTGTAAATCAGAACTGGTAATGGGTTTCACCATTAAAGAAAATCACACCAGTCCAGCATTTTGTATGTCATTATATATGTAGGTTTCCATGGTCACAAGTAATGCATGGGGTATTTCTTTTTCAAAAGATATATATATATATATATATATATATATATGTATATATATATATATATATATATGGCTCACTGAATGTCCATTAAAATGGGGATTGTCTGGATTATAAAAATATGAGGTGTTCCTTCTTTTTTCTTTTTTCTCTCTGTATGTTTCTCTAAGAGTTGAGGTTCAAATTCTGAACCTTGTACATGCATAGGGAAACTCTGAAATCAAAGGAAATTCTGCTTGCTGTCTTTATCCACAGATAACACACATAACCTTCTACTTCAGGCTGATCCATTTCTTTTTCAGAACACTTGAATCCAGATGGATGAGTTATACAGTTATTTTAGATGGTGTACATATAGTGCTGTGTCTGATAGCAGCCGATTCATGGGAAAAAGGCAAGTAGATATCTGAGAAATAGTGAGTTTTAATTTCCCAAGGAAGACTACCTAGACACATAGTTCTAAACATATGGGGCTTGACCCCTTCCACATGGGTTGCATATGGGATATCCTGCTTATCAGATATTTACATTACAATTCATTAGAGTAGCAAAATTACAGATATGAAGTGGCAACAAAAATATTGATGAGGTCCCCACATGATAGTCACATTAGGAATGTTGAGAACCATTGAGCTAGAGTGTCTTAGAGTAAATGCAATGGAATCAAAATCAGTGTTTTAGTTGTAAGGGATAGTACATTAAAAGGCTCAATGTCATCATGGTCAAAGAATGGTATGCTGTGCTGTCAGCATGAGGTTGTAATTAAGGATAAAGAAAATAAAGAAAAAGAACCCTCTGGAAATGCAGAATATAGAGACTTCAGCATAAAAATAAAGCAAAACAAACAAACAAACAAAAAAACAAAAAACAAACAAGCAAATATACCCCACACTCCTTAAGTCTATCCTTTTGTTTTGGCTATAGAAAATTTATTTCACTTTAAAATTTTCTTTTTAACTTTTGAAATTAAATATAATTACATCATTTTCTCCCTTTCCTTTCTTTCATCCCTCCTCATGTACCTCTCTTTGTTCTCTTTTAAACTTATGACCTATATTCTTAAATTGTTGTTTTACATATACATATATGTGTGTATACATATGCATGTTACACACACACACACATATATATATATATATATATTCCTAAATATATATAACCTGTTCTGTCTGTACATTACTAATATATGTATAAATTGCCTATATTGTTATCTTGAATAGGAGTGGTGCCATTTATATTCAGTGTAGATAAACACACAGCTCCCTGCTCATTGCAGTAATCTTTAGAAAGAAATGACTAAATACAAAGGGTTTTGTTATTCACAACCAAACCCCTAACCAAATAGCCACATTTTTTTTTTTTAATCTACAGAAAGAAGATAATTGTCTCTTGTTTTCCCAGTTAGACCTTTAGAACTTGGAGAGTCAACAATTACAGTACCATCACTAATGGACTGAACATTATACAAATAACTTGAAAATTGCCCTTTGTCTTTTCTTCTATTGGTTGGAAATTTTGAAATGTAACACCACAAACCAGACAGCACAATATTTGCGACTTGTATTGTTTACTCCATTAGTAACTCTAATGTTTACTCACAATACTGCTTCCTCTCCTCCCTCTGTCACTCATTTGGTAACATTTTAGCAATATTTACATTAACTCTCTTGGGAAGGTCCCTAGAATTTGAAATCTAGACCAAATATGTGTTGTGAAATACCACAGCTAGTGAGCTAGTGGAAGTTTACAGAAAAAGGAGGTTTTTTTTTTTTGGTTTGTTTGTTTGTTTTCTTTCTTGTAACTAACATGAACACTGTATTTTTTCTGTTTTATTCTATAATTTATCATACTTTTGTCTCATTTTAAAATAGAACTTCAAAGGATTATTTATTTGCAAAACAAATGACTTTGCTATCTGCTAGGATGCCCCTTACACTGATTAGTATGCGTATTTACAGTCCTAAAGTAATGGATGTGATTCACTTAATACAGTGAAGTCCATTAAATGTTTGCTAAGCTAATGAGGAAAAAACATGTGAGTAGTATTCAAATTATATCTGCTCCAAAGAGGAATAAAATTACCAATATTTTAATTAGATGGTTAATTCATTTCAGATTATTCTTTATATAATAAGAAAATCCAGTTTGGGATAATACTATGTCATAGTTTCTTTGAAAAAATATCATTATATTTTTACTGACAATTGCCTTAGTTTGTCCACTAGACATACAACACAATATTTACAATAAGAAATAATATGCTTCCTAGGTAACAAAATGTTTACATATGACTATCTACTAGAAGTCAGATAAAACTTTAAATTTAGAAGACAAAATCTATGATACTGTGAACTGTCTGAATTAAGTTCAAACGTCTCAAATACCCAGGGTCTTCTTTGTTTGACTTGACAGCCTTGACTCAATATATGAGACAAAGAACTTGCAAAGATGCCACTGAGTTTGTTTTATATTGTCTATGTATTGATGGGCATGAGGTGTATCTTTCAGTGTGGTTTCTTTACCCATGATTATTCTTCCTTGGGGATATAGGGATATATATATATATATATATATATATATATATATATATATATATATATATATTGTTTTCGGGGTTTTTTTGTGCGTGTTTGTGTGTGTGTGTATGTGTGTGTACTTCTTTCACTTTGAAGATCCCATATCCTATATGCCCAGGCCCTGGGCATGCTGCCACCATCTCTTCATATATTTGCCAGCCCTGTTGTGACTAGAAGGCCTATGTTTGTCTTAGTGACTGGGTAACCTCACTCAGGATGGATTCTTCTTGTTCCATCTATTTCCCTGTGAAATTCAGGATTCCATTGTGTTTTTCCACTGATCAGTAATCCATTGTGTAAATGTACTGCATTTTCTTCATCCATTCATCATTGAGGGATACCTAGGTTGCTTCCAGCTTCTGGCTATTACAAATAATGCTGCTATGAACATAGTTAAACAGATGCCCTTGTTGTATGAATGGGCATCTTTTGGGTATATACCTAAGAGTGGAATTACTGAATCTTGAGGAAGATTCCCATTTTCCTGAGGAACTGGCATACTGATTTCCAAAGTGGCTGTACAGGTTTGCACTCCCACCAGAAGTGGAGGAGTGTGTCCCTTTCTCTACATCCTCTCCAGCATAAACTGTCTTTTCTGTTTTGATTTTAGCCATTCTGACAAGAGTAAGAAGGTATCTCAGAGTTGTTTTGAATTGTATTTCTCTGATAACTAAGGATGTTGATCACCTTCATAAAGTGTCTTTCATCCATTTTAGATTCCTCCATTGAGAATTATCTATTTACATCTGTACCCCATTATTTATTTGGGATATTTGGTGTTTTGGTAACTAGCTTTTTGAGTTCTTTGTATATTTTGGAAATCAGCCCTCTGTCAGATGTGGGGTTCATGAATATCTTTTCCCATTTTGTGGACTGCTGTTTATCTTGTTGACTGTGCCCTTTGCCTTACAGAAGAAGCTTTTCAATTTCAGGAGGTCCCATTTATTAATTGTCAATCTCAGTGTCTGTGTTACTGGTGCTATATTCAGGAAACATTCTCCTGTACCAATTCATTCAAGGGTACCTCCCATTTTATCTTCTAAGAGGTTCAATGTGGCTGGGTTTATACTGATTTTTTGATCCATTTGGACTAAGTTTTGTGCATGGTGATAGACATCAGTCTATATGAAGTCTTTGACACAGGAGCATCCATTTATGCCAGCACCATTTGTTGAAGATGTTTTCTTTTTTACATGGTATAAATTTAGCTTCTTTTCAAAAAATCAGGTGTTCATAGGTGTGTTTGTGGTTAACATCAGGTATTTCAGTTTGATTCCATTGTTCTTCCTGTCTATTTTTGTGCTAATAAAAAGCTGTTACCAGGACTATAGCACTATAATAGAATTTGAAGTCAGGAATGGTGATACCCCCAGAAGTTCCTGTATTGTACAGAGTTGTTTTGGCTATCCTGGGTCTTTTGTTTTTTCCACATAAAGTTTAGGGTTGTTTTATCAAGGTCTGTGAAGAATTGTGCAAGGATGTGGGGATTGCATTGAATCTGTTTAAATTTGAGACTTCCTGATGGATTTCGCCTCTGAAAAGAAATTATGTTTTTTATCTCTTTTGATTGATTTTATTTTAAAGTATAATTTGTTAGATATAAATATTTCTATACCCACTTGTTTCTTGGGTTCATTTGGTTGGAAAATCTGTTGCCAACCTGTAAACTCTGAGGTAACATCTTTCTTTGTAGGTGAGATATGTTTCTTGTATGTAGCAGAAAGATGAATTCTGTCTTCTTATCCATTCTTTTAGATTGTGTCTTTTTATAGGTGAGTAAAGACCATTGACATTAAAGGACCATTAATTGATAATTCTCATTTGTTTTGGATTTGGTGGTGGTTGTGATGGTGTGTGTTGATTTCCCCCATGTGTCTTTTGGCTGATGGTAAAGTTGGATTATCTATTGCCTATGTTTTTGGGGGTGTAGTTAATTTCCTTGGGATGGAGTTTTCTTTCCAGAACTTTTTGTAGGGCTAGATTAGTTGATATGTATTGTTTAAGTCTGGCTTTGTTATGGAATATCTTGGTTTTTCCATAAATAGTGATTAAAAGCTTTGCTGGGTATAGTGTCTGGGCTGGCATTCATATCCAGGACTTTCTGGACTTCAGCATTTCAATAAGTCAGAGTAATTCTGATATGTTTGCCTTTATATGTTATTTGGCCTTTTTCCTTTGTTGCTCTTAATAGTCTTTCTTTATTCTATATGTTTTGTGTTTTGATTATTTTGTGGTGAGGGTACTTTCTTTTGTGGTCCACTTTATTCTATTCTGTAAGCTTCTTGTACTTTCATTGACATGTCTTTCCTTAAGTTGTGAAAGTTTTGTTCTTTGATTTTGTTGAATATTTTCTGCACCTTTGAGTTGGGTTTCTTCACCTTCTTCTATACCTAGTATATTTAGGTTTGGCTTTTGTAGTGAGATAGTCCTTCTGTAGCACTGACCACGCCCATTGGGGGGGTGGAGCGATGGGCAGAGGTGACCTGAGGAAAGAGGTCGGAGGGGGCCAGGAAGGTGCTCTCTTTCTGGTGTGACTGGGACAGGAGAGGATTGGGTTGAATTTCCTGGTGTTCATCTGTCTAGGTTGTAAGTTATTTCTCCCTGGATAAACATCTATTCGGCCTATTTGTTTATCCTGATCCTTATTTACTGCCATAGGCTTTTCCAATGTTTCCCATATTTCCTTCTTGTGTCAGGGATTTGTTGGGCTTAAGATTTTCTTTGGTCAATGAATCTGTTTCTCCTAGTCTATCTTCAACACCTGAAATTCTTTCTTCAATCACTTGTATTTGGTTGATTATGCTTGCATCTGTAGTTTCAAGTCATTTGCCTAATTTTTTTTTATTTCCAGCACCCCCCAGATTGTTTTCGTTTGTATGTTTGGTTTTGGATTGGTTTGTTGTTGTTGTTGTTGTTGTTTTGGTATGGTTTTGGTTTTTGGGTTTTTGGGTTTTTGTTTTGTTGTTGTTTTGTATCTATTTCAATGTTCAAATCATGCACTGTTTGATTGTTTCTTGCAAGTTTTGGTTAGTGTTTTCCTCCATTTCTTGAATTTTTTTCTTCTATCCCTTTAAGGAATTTTCTCGTGACCTCTTTGAGCATCTCAATCATCATCATAAAGTTGGTTTTAGGGTTGTTCTCTTCTGCTTCATCTGATTTGGGATGTTCAGGTCTTGCTCTTGTGGATTCCCTAGACTCTATTGGCGTCATATTGATCTTTCTGTTGTTAACTTTGTTCTTACAATGTCATCTTCCCATCTTTTCTTACAGTTTATACTGGTAGGGTCTCTTTCTCTTCTGTTGGGTACGGGACCAAGGTTCTCTTCCGGTGGTTGCAATTGGGTCTAATACTATGATGGCTCTCCTACTCCAGTGGCCAGACTCCTCCCTTGGTTGGAGGTTAGACCAGGATGCTGATAGACTCTGGTTAATCCAGTCCACTAGAGTACACTCCCCTGAATGTAGTCCTCAGTTTTCAGTCCTCTGGAATCTATGAGCAGGGCACCAGGAGGCAGGCCAGAAACAGTCCCAGATTTACTCCTTCCCAATTGTTAGAGGTAAGACAAGGGCACTGGCAGACTCCAGGTTAGCCAGTCTGCTAGGGCAGGCTCCCCTGCATTCAGTCCTCAGACCTCAGGATGCTCTGAGCAGGGCACTGGAAGCACAACTAGCTCTTACCTCTAACAGCCTAAATGGGCTGGCCCTGCTGCTTCTCCTCAGCTTGGTGGAGAAGCCTGAGACTGAATGTCTTCCTATCCTCAATTTGGTCCAAGAATGAATTCCTCCTACCTCAATATGACTGGAAAATGAATGTCTGACACTGAAACCTTGCTCCTGCCTTATATATTTACCTAATTCTGGGATAAAAGGCATGTGATTACTGACACTGGGGTCATATTTGTGTGAGCTGTTTCTCTGTAAGAATGGATCAATCGTTTTAGATCTGGGTGGCATTGGACTCACAGAGATCCATCTACCACTTAATCCTGAGTCCTAGGATTAAAGATGTGAACAACCATCCTTGCTTTTGGTTGCTGGTATTAAAGATGCATGGCTGGCTTTCTAAGGCATGTGACTGGCTTTGCTTTCTGAATCTTTAGGCAAGCTTTAATAAATCATAAATAATATATCACCACACATAAACATGAAAATGCTTGGATAAGAGAGGTGATTTCCAGAGGACTGAAGAAAAATAAAAATCTCCAGTATTTTAGGTCAACTAAAAAGGGATTGTAGACTGGGTATTCCAAGGTATAATGTTTCTTCTAAACAGAAGGCCTTTGACATCTGGAGAATGCAGAAGGTATGACAAAGGCCTACATGGGACCAAAGATGCAAATCAACAACGGACAGATAGGGTATCTCTTTATTGTTAGAAAATGCCTTGAGGGGCCTCTCTCAGATCCCCATGTCAAATTTGGTGCAGTCATTCCCTATCACCAAAGGGAATTCTCACACCAGAACAATTAAAGTACCTAATGCCTATTGTAAAACCATACTGTTCCAGATAATAGTACCTTCAGATGATAAAATAAAAATTTCAGGAGAAACTGTAAAGCAAGCATCTTGACAAACTTCTAAATATGATCAAAGACCAAAGTTAAAAATACAAGAAAATGCCAATTCAAAGGAGAAGAAAAACAAAGAATACCATCAAAATTAATAAAGATTAGAAAAGATGATAGTTCACCAAATAGTGTGATCATTTAATCTAAACTTACTTATACAACTAACAACACTTTTCATTTGATAGATGTAATTTGACAAAAGCGAAACTCCCCAAAGTTGTTAGAGTTGGGGCAGGGTTTGTTTTTGTTTCTGCAGGAGAATGAAGGCATCCAATCAAGAAATCAAAAAGTCAATGGGAAAATAACACATCTGAAAAAAAAAAAGATGAATTATCCAGTGATAATGTCCCAAGAAAAGAGTAAATTGGCCCACTGATATATCATACCTCCCAGAGAATAAAATTTCATAATCTTTCCAAATGTTTGTTTCTGATGTTCTCTATAGACCCATAAAGCAAATGGTATTTTTGTAGTCTTAGTCCAAGTAAAAATTAAAGCTGCCTTTGGAGTTGCAATGTGGTTGTCTCCTTTCCTAAACCCATGCATGCTTGCTAAAGGAAAATCCAAAATATCTTTCTCATGTCTGAAGAGCCACCTGATATGGGACAGAAGAAAAACCAAAATTAAGGGACTATTCTATTGCCATGAACCTCACAATTCTTTGCTTTTAGTTTGAATATTTATGCTTTTCTTAAGATATAAATACTAGCTCAAAATTGATTATACACACACACACACACACACACACACACACACAAACTTTTGTCATGATATTAGTGGTCATATAGAGCACTAATTCTAGAAAAAGGCTTCATCTAGCTTCCTGTATGTGACTTCAGGTTGAAATCTCTATCAGGTAACTGGGAATTAATTTTTTGTACTCTGTATGTACTTTTCAAATTGTGGTCCCTTTACTTCTTCCAGATCTGCTGTATGTGATATTTACATTGTTTAAATTTTCTGCAGTGAACCAAAACCATGCCTAACAGTGACTTTGAAGTCCACAAAAGGAGGATGGGGACCTACAAAAACAATTACACCAGGATTTTTATAATGCCACTAAGTGCCACTAAGCTTAAAGACACCGCTGAAAGATTGACCTTGAACTACAAACTCTTGGGAAAAGTTTCAAGTTGCATAGCTGAGATGGTCCAGCCTCACATACTATTCAGAAAGGACTTGAGAGAAGCCCTGCACTTTCACATTATGCAGAGACTGGACAACAAATGATACAGCTATCTCTCCCAGGACTTGGTAATTATTCTAATTTTTCCAGGTCTCACAAAAATTGAAAATTCAAAGGAAATGGACAAGTTTCTGGGTAACTATCACTTACCAAAATTAAATCAAGAACAGATAAACAACTTAAATAGACCTAAAACCCACAATGAAATAGAAACATTCATCAAAATCCTTCCATCCAAAAAAAGTCTAGGGCCAGATGGATTCAGTGCAGAATTCTACCAGACATTCAAGGAAGAACTAATACCACTACTCCTCAAACTGCTCCACAAAATAGAAACAGAAGGTTCATTGCCAAACTCTTTTTATGAGGCCACAATAACCTTGGTACCCAAGCCTCACAAAGACATGACTAAGAAAGAAAACTATAGACCAATATCCCTGATGAACATCGATGCAAAAATACTCAATAAAATACTGGCAAACCGAATTCAAGAATACATCAGAGAAATCATTCACCATGACCAAGTAGGCTTCATCCCTGGATTCCAGGGATGGTTTTACATACGAAAATCTATCAACGTGATCCACCATATAAACAAACTGAAAAAGAAAAACCATTATCCAATGTATCATACATGTATAAGCCACCTGTAGTAGCAGGTCTTTGTGGTATAAGTCTGTATTAACATGTGTTTATGCCTGAAAGATGCAGTGTAGATTGAGAAATGGCAGGTAAAGATGCTAAGAAAAAGACAAAGAGCTGGGGATAGAATCAGGAGGGCATTCCAGTGAATACTGAAACATCAACCCATTCTTCACCATTCTTATATACCCCAGCCAAAAATGGGAAAATGGTAAAAGACTTCTTTATCAAGATAAGGAGAGAAACAGACTTTCTTCCTTAATTTTCCAAACATTTGGTAATCATGTCTTATACTAAATTTCTCATTTTCTGGATTTGAGAGTTAAGAGTAACCACATCTCAGACCAAGTGCCTTGTTATTTAGATAAGACATCCATGACTAGGACCAAGAACCCTACAGTAGCAATGCCTTAGACCTTTAGGTCTTATGACTATTAACCTTGAAAGAGTGTGGAGCTAGACAGTAATTTACCACAGAAATTGAGGAATGGTGGCACAGTACTTGAGCAGTGGAGACAGAAAGTAGTAAGATGGGGAGTAGACAAGATCTAGGCCTTTCTAGCCTGAGGATTTGGGGAGATTAGAAGTCTATGTTAACACTACTGTTTCACTTCTTGGATTGTTCAGCTTTTATCCCAATATTTGATTCATACTTTCATTGAGTAGGATTAATTAAAGTGATCTTCAGTGAAGAATTGTTTTATGTGTGAAAGGTCTATTCTACATCTATTGGGATGTTCATGTGGATCATTGTCTATTTGTAAGGTGGGTTTCCTTCATTGTCTTCTTATGTAGATTCATACCTGTATTGCTGCAATGAAGCCTAGTTGCTCATGGTGTCTTTTTCATGTGTTCTTGAATTCAGTTTGCAAGTATTTTATTGAGAAATTTTGCATTTATGTACGTAAAATAAATTTTTATGCTATTATTTGTTTTTAGATCTTTATGTGCTTTAGGTATCATAGTAATTGTGGCTTCATAAAATCAGTTCAGAAATTCTTTCTGTTTCTGTTTTATGGAAAAATTTGAAGAGTATTGTCATTGACTCTTACATGAATGTCTGGTAGAATTCTGTGCTGAAACCATCTGGCCTCGGGCATTTTGGGGATGGGAAACTTTTAATTACTATTACATCACTAGAAGCTGCCAGTCTGTTTAAATTGTTTATTCAGGTTTTATTTTAACTTTGGGAAGTAGAATATAATAAGAAAATTATCCATTCCTCAAGACTTACCAATTTAATATTATCATTATTTAAGCATTGTCTTTGTTCCTTCAGTATTCCTGCCTTTCTTGCCATTTGATAAAATAGCTCTCACTATATTTCATCATCTCCAAGCTGTGTTCTGCTCCAGGAAACAATGACAAATGACTAATAACTGAGTATAACTTCTTTATGTCTGCTCTAAAGCCAATACTGTGGGATGCATGGCTAAGAATGTACTAAGCTTCATTCATTCATACATCCATACTCATATTTGTAATCTGGAAGTGTTTCAGGTATTCATTTAACCAATTGAAAAACTGGATTGCTCATACCATTAATCAAAATCAAAATATTGTAGATTATAATATATAATGTATATGTAATATTTTAAAGAAATATTAAGGAAAAATAGTTCTTACTGGATGGTGGTGGTCTATGCTTTAAATCCCAGCACTTGGGAGGAAGAGGCAACTAGATTTCTGTGAGTTTAAGGCCAACCCCTAGTATACAACACTAGTTTCCAGACAGCCAAGTCTGTTACATATTGAAACCCTGCCTTGAAAAAAACAAAATAAAACAAAAAAAAGTGCTCTGAAAAAAAAAAACAGTTCTTAAAGACAGATGAATTTTAAAAATTATTTTGAAAGCATATCATACAGTTTGTTTATAAAGGTGAAAGAAATAACTCTTTCCAGGAGTTGTGCATGTTTATTTCAAGGACTCAAGTGTGTTGGCATCAATGCCCCTAATCATAAGCACTCCACCAATGACAAAGTTAGATGTCCAAAATTAGAGTGATACTGTAAAACAGAACATTTGGGTCATGTCATAACTACTCATACCACAATATATCTGAGCTCTTTATGGAATTATCTATAAATATGTAAATTGATATGTAAATTAGTATTTTACTTTTCAGGAAAACAATGAAGGCTTTTTAAAGTATGTGTGACCCAAAGCATTGAGCATCAAATTTACTTATATTTTTCCTATAAATAATTTGAACAATTTACCAAGAAGAAATTATAGAATGTTCCTAGGGATCTTTGTCCTTGAGCTTATACAACCTGTTTTTTTTTTTTTTTTTTTTTTTTTGTGGTATAAACATAAGTTAAGGACTTGTGAGAAATACAAGAGAGAAAGGGGTGAGAGGGAGAGGGAGAAACAAAGACAATATTTCACAGAATGGTACAAAGTTTTATAATGTGAATGGGGATGATGTACTTCAAAATCTCTTAATGCTGCTTTCATTCTATACCCTTAAACTAAACTCTTTTGCATCCACTTTCTCATTTGTTAATTGTGGAGTCAACATAAACAAACTTCCACCTAACTTAGAGAGTTATCATAGTAACCCATCTATATTTAATAACTGAAGGTTTTATATCAGTTAATATGCCAAGCATTATATGGTGCTGCAGTTGTTTACAAGCATGTTCAATAATATATTCAAACTCCTGTTCTTTTCCATTATTCATTTCTTATCTGAGCTATGATTGTATAATGCTAATTCAGCTATCTAGTATCTTCTAGCAACAACAGAATAAAGCAGATAGTGCCTTTGTTAGAGAGTTAAGTTGAGTCTGCTTTAAAGTTGTGGCAATTAATTACACAACTTCACCTTAAGTATATAATACTTTAGCTTTAACTTCTTCATCTGGCAATGTATTAGTTTTATTAACAGAGATATGTGAATATAGCAGCATGATTAGTTGGCTATTATCATGGTTAATAACTATTGTCTGCATCCATGTGCCTATAAAGGAATAGTTGCTTTGTGAAAGCACATAAACATCTTTTCTATTAATTTGTTCATTCTTCTTCCAATTATTTGTGAATAGAGGGCTAATTGGAGGGTTGGGAAAACAGATTCATCCCACCTGAGGGTTCTAGTGTAAGACTAACAGTAATAAGCTTTCA
This sequence comes from Phodopus roborovskii, assembly GCF_943737965.1. Lineage (NCBI taxonomy): Eukaryota > Metazoa > Chordata > Mammalia > Rodentia > Cricetidae > Phodopus > Phodopus roborovskii. The sequence continues at coordinate 48,403,898 of NW_026126418.1, forward strand.
TTCTGTCATCTCTAGCATGGAAAACCTTTGTCCTTAAAATATTAACTGGCATGGGATATGATTTTAAAATTATATTTTCTCCTTTTGATACATAGGTATATATATATGTACATGTAGTGTATATGTATGGGAATTCTTAAATACTCTCAGTATGTGTTAATATCATAGAGCCTTGGGAAGAAGTAAAATGACTGCTGCATGAAGCTTGCCTAAAGACTTCCCAGGTGTGTAAATTTGAGCAAAGGAACTGTGAATGACTACATAAAATACACATGAACCAAAATAACAACTACACATGATGAAAAACAAGGCATTTATAGAATAGATGTTTTAAGTTCTAGTTTTCTTAGACATTTTGTAAAACATAAAATAAAAATAAAGTGAACAATAACCCTCTAAACTGAGAGGAAGTACTGTAGATGCAATCCACAACACTTTTTATTTTTTTTAACAATAATAATTTTGGAACTACATCTAATAGCATTTGTAAAAGATAATGCAGCCTTGAGAAAACTATGATTATTAAGCTGTACTTCCATTATTCTAGGCTCTCTAACAGTTCAGCTGGGCTGACACTTGCAAGGTTAGTTGCCAAAAAACATTTTTCCCTTCAAGAGCTAAAAGTATGAAAAATAATAATTTAGACAAGCTTTTACAGGTCTAAGAATTTAGATAATCAAAGATCTCATTTTCTATAAATTGGAAGGTTATAACTTATACCCTGAAATAATCATCATAATTAATAACAGGAATACTTTAAAAAAATCTCTTCAAGGATGGTGCCAACTAATAATCTGAGCAACAGTGGAAAGGCTATCTTAAATGCCCTTCCAGATAATGAGATTGATCACTAACTAGAACCTTCATGTGGTAGCTGATGGAAGCAGAAGCAGACACCCATAGATAAACACTGAGCTGAACTTCTGGAATCCATTTGCAGAGAGGAAGGAGTGATTAGCAAAGGAGTCAAGACCAGGCTACAGAAACTCACAGAGACAGCTGACCTTAACAAGAGGGAACTCATGACCCCTAGACTGATAGCTAGGAATCCGGCATTGTACTGATTCAGACCCTTTGAATATGGGTCTCAGAAGGCCTGGGAAGTCTAAGGGACCTCTGATAGTGGAACCAATATATATATCAGTTGTACACAAAAGGACTTTGGGAGCACATTCCTCCCTGTGGAGTGGGTGGGAAATGGTACTGGAGGGGGTGTCAGGGGCCATTGTAGGTAGGGAGAGGGAACTGTGATCAATATGTAAAATAAGAAAAATAACAATAATATAAAAGAAGACATGACTTTTTAAATGGAATTACATAGGAAAAGTTATTGAAGGATTATAATTACATTTATCTTAATAGTCAAGAATCAGGCTGTGGCCTGCACTATTATATCAATATTTGCATTGTATTTTGACTACTGTTTTTGTGAAATTCCTACTCTCTTAAATGTCCTGTGTGTGTATGTATATGTTCTTTAGGCTTTCATACACATACTATTCTTTTTGACAAAGCATACAATGCTAATCTTTTTTTAAAAAAATTCATTCATATTTAAAAAAAGAAGACATGAAAAATATCTATGATATATATTTATGTTTAATTTTTAATTCAAATTTAAAAGAATAAAGATTTATAAATGGAATCAAAGACTAGTTAATATACAGAATTAATAATATAAATTAACAACAAAGTTAGAATCTAAATATGAACAAATTAGTCATAACTCTCTAAGTAATGTTTTATTATATATACTCTACTCCAAGAGCAAGGGATATTTTCCCTGAAGTAGGTTAGATTTACTGGTACATCTTCAGAAGTCAGAAGTACAATCAATCAATGCTGTAACTGGGAGACAGATTTAAGATCAACTTTAGGAGACATTTTTTAAAAAAAAAAAAAAATATCACTCTCTGGCCTAGGATATAAGAGCTTGGATGCATTCAGTAAGATACTGAAATGGCTTCAAGGATGGTCAGTAGAGAATTAGTACACGAATGGAACACAGAAGTCTTAGGAGGAAATGTTCACCAAACATTTTCACAGAACAATTGAAAAGACAGCTGAACAAAAATCAAGTGCCAGATGAAAATGATCAGTGTATAAACAAGGAGAATCAATAAAAGAGTTTGCTTTTAAATTAAAACAAAACAGCTTGTGATGGGAGATGCCATTATGTATACATGTTTCTCATACTGGTTAATAATAAAGCACTGTTGGCCAATAGGAAAGGAAGATAGGAGGGACTAGGAGACAAGGAGGAAATAGGAAGTAGGAAGGAGGAGTCAAGATGGAGAGTCTGAAGAAAGCAGTATGCCGCCGGCTCACCGGTAAAAGAAATACATAGATCAGCACAAATGGGTTAATAATTAAGGCAGAGCTAGCCGATAAGAAACAAGTAACAGGGCCAACAGTATTGTACCAAATACAGAGTCTCTGTGTATTATTTGGGGCTGGTGGCATGGCTGCGGGACAAGACCAGCAGCGGTGGGCGGAAAAATCATACTCTTACAAATGGTGCCCACGTGGCTAATAAGAATTTACACTTAAGTTAAAAAAAAAAAGCTTAAAAACACAGTGTTAGAAACAAAAGAACACAGACAAGCAAGGTTTCTTGGTAGCAGCATTTTTCTCGGTTGGAATCTGCTTTGCAAGAGACAAGCAGATATTTGCGTGGCTCCTTTAAGCGAGGATTCCTGACTCAGCAAAAGCCGCAAAAAAGCACAGGGCTTTTAAGAAACTCTGCTAACAATTTATTGGTGTGTATGAGAGATGGCAATGGCAGTGACCACATCTCCAAGCCGGCAGCATGCAGTGAGCGCAGCTTTGAGTGCTGGCAGTAAAAGTACCCGCCACCATCTTTGGTAAACCGCAGCAGAAACAAAGACTTTCATTTTAACAATGTTGTTGTTTAACAGCTAAAGACTCATGGCCAGAAAAAGATAAAGATTTACAGTAGAGACAGATTCACATTAAGAAAAGGTGCTAAAAGTTTACAGTGTGTTTTAAAAAAAAAAAAATACATAGGCTAGGGAGAGAAAAATAAAATGGTTTAAAATAGACAAAGAGGAACTGGGTGTGGTGGCACACACCTTTATTCCCAGCACTCAGGAGACCTAGGCAAGCAGATCTCTGTGATTTCAAAGTAAACCTGGTATGCAGAGTAAATTCCAGGACAGATAAGAGTTACACAGTGAAACCCTATGTCAAAAAATAAAAAAAATAAAAGTAAAATAAACAGAGTAATAAAGGCACGTAAAGATGAAAAGCTCAGAGAGAATCTGGTTACTGTATGCTATTGTGTTGTCTCTACATTGTTTGACTGCTGAGAAAATAACAACTGATAAAGGAAATGCTGATGGATTAATTCAATTTATATATTTTAAAAATGCTTTGACTCCAACATTTAAGTTTAAGGACAAGTTACTGGGGAAAAGGATTTCTATTTTTGTTTCCCCCAAAATGAAAAGCTGTGGATTCCTTCCAGACTAATGTGGTTTGATCAAGCCAGGCCCCCTGAAACAGAGTCGCTGGTGATCCAACATTCAACATTCAAAGCAGCCTCGAAGACTACAGCCAGGATTTCTTCATCTTCTTAGGATTCCCCCATGACAGCGCCCCCTATCAGCAGGAAGTAGTTTGGAAAGAACAACGCCCAAATTCCCAAATATTGTTTATAAATGTTTGCTTTCATTTAAATGGACTTGGTTATAAATGGTTAATGATCACAGCCAGTTCTTTTTAAAGGTAAAAAGGGAATTATGGTATAGATATGAATACTTTGTTTTGGAATGGATTTTCATTTATCGATACAATTTAAGGTCAATGTTGTGATATGTATATTTCTCTTCTTGTTTATGTATTGTGTTTATATAGCTCATTTAGAAATGTAATGTATAATTTAGTACAGATTTTAGATAGTTACCTATAATAGTCAAAACTTATAGCTAGGTGAGTTAAGTTTTCTAGATATACAGAGATGTATTTGAGATGAATAGGCATTCTTCAAACCTTTCAAAGACCTACAGAATATGGCATTTAAAATGATTTAGGGTTTTACTTGACAATGAGACATAAATGCTCCTGGTAACACCACCTGTGTCAAAAAGGAAGATGGACATTAAAGAAACACGTTTTGGAGTTTACTTCCAATATGACAAGACTAGCCATTTGGACAAGATACTCCTCTTGTTTGGACTGTTTGACTTTGTGATGTATAAACTGGACATGCAGGACCCACAGGAAAGTGACTTCTGATTCAAGATGGACATTGCTACAGAGATCCTGCTTCATGGAAGAGTCTGCGAGACAGTATGCAGGACACAGACAAAAGTGACGGACAAACTGCCAATACAAGAAGACAGTTTAAAGTCTCCTGCTTTGCTGAAGAGTCTGCCAGACATACTATGGCCTATGGGCTGAAGATGTAAAATTACAAAAGAACTTCGGGTGACCAAGCAGTGAGTTGTCTCTGTCATTTCTAGAGTTTATATATTATCGTTCTGTGGTCTTTGAAGGAGTTGAAGACAGATAGTTATGGTATAGACTTTAGACACACAAAGAATAGATGATGGAATATTTTCTTAAATCTTGCTAAATGTTAATGGGCTAAATATTGTTAACTGTGATTCTTATTTGATAACTGTTATGTGATATATTTTGCTATGTTAAGGTTAAAACCCTTTTTATTTAGACAGAAAAGAGGAGATGATGGGAGATGCCATTATGTATATATGTTTCTCATACTGGTTAATAATAATGCACTGTTGGCCAATAGGAAAGGAAGATAGGAGGGACTAGGAGACAAGGAGGAAATAGGAAGTAGGAAGGAGGAGTCAAGATGGAGAGTCTGAAGAAAGCAGGTATGCCGCCGGCTCCCCGGTAAGAGAAATACATAGATCAGCACAAATGGGTTAATAATTAAGGCAGAGCTAGCCGATAAGAAACAAGTAACAGGGCCAACAGTATTGTACCAAATACAGAGTCTCTGTGTATTATTTGGGGCTGGTGGCGTGGCTGCGGGACAAGACCAGCAGCGGTGGGCGGAAAAACCGTACTCCTTACAAGCTTGGATGACAAATTCCTTTCTAGGACACATAAAGCCCTGGATTCAATCCCCAGCACTACACAAACGGGGTGTACACAATTGCAATGCTAGGCAGTGAGAAGTAGAGGCAGGAGAATCAGGATTTCAAAGTTCAACAATTCACTCCTCCGTTAAACACTAAATTAAAAAATAAAATACTGAATCAAAATGTTTAAGATATTTAAAATAATCATATTGAAATTTCTATTTAATTATTGCAGACAGCTAAAATGTGTTTTTACACAAACTCATATTTTACACATACCATATTTGTCATGTCTCTAAGTATCAGTTTTTGGAAGTTATGTGTACTGTATGTAGAACTTTATAATAATGCAATGATTATACATTTCATAATGAAATGATAGTCATGGTCAGTTACATAATCAGAGTCCTTAAACATCATGTAGTACTGAAAACGTTTGTAATTTTTTCTAATTAATGTTCCTCGTCATTTTAAATTGGACTTACTTAGACTGTAAATATTCTTGAAGCGTGCAGTTTATATGTGTTATAGCTAGACCTTTATACCAGGCAGATTCCCTGGAACAGTATTCTCAATAAGTGATAATGAGAAAAAAAACTTATTTTTTCAAGGGGTATATAGTTATTAATCTTCTTGTAAAGTAGAATACAAACATTTCTGTGTGGCACTGCCTCCTGATAAACTGAATTAAATATATACTAACCTGCACTGAACTTTAAAATTTTTAATTTGCTATGTAGGAGTGGAGTACTTGAATATTCTCCTAGCCAAGTGTTTGTGTAGCCAGATGGGAAGAATAACACTTCCTATCATAAAATTTCAAATTTCCACAATGAGAAAGCAAGAATTCCCACCAAGAATGATAAGGATGTATACCATGGAGATGCAGAATTGGTAGAATAAAGGCTTAATTCTTGTTTGCTTCCAGATGGTAAGTTGTAGGTTGGCTTTGTTCAGTTATCAAGCTGCTGGGAAAGGATTACTCTGCTAAGAAAAGAGCTTCTAAATGCTGCAGTAAAGGAACATTTTAGAACTGTATAATACTTAGAGCTTGAACTATTTCAGCTAACTTGTTTCATGGAGACACATTCCTCTCAATGTTCTTGTTTTAGGTATCATTTACTGACAGTTTTAGAGTTAAAATTCCAGAAGATCATTAGTTGGCTTGTTAAAAGATGTTTGTTAAAATATAGAAATTATTTAATTTTATTTATCTATTTTCAGACTAACACATCTGAACTGCTTATATCTAGTTAGATATAAGTAATTTGTGCTCTGAGAAACAAAAATATCTAAAAAGTAGTCTTTATGATATAGGGTTCTCTTTTTAAGGCTTCTCTTTTCTTTAATATCGCTTTGACCTTGAAAATGGTCTGGAATAAACCTACACATCTATTATTCATTCCTGACCTCTGGGCTGTCCACAGTTTCATTGACTTACACCCATCCACCTGCCTGTAAATTAAGGGAGCTATAAAGATGAATTGATCAACAAAGAAATGAGTATAGATAGAAAGGAAGAAAGTGAACTCAGAAATTATAGTACTTAGAGGTCTGGGCAATAAGGACAAAGCAGCAAGCCAGATATTAAAGGTTAAGAATGAGCTACACAGGCAATAAACTAGAAAGAGACGAGTTACTGGTCTGAGATTGAAACAGTTATTAAAACAACAAGATGTAGCTAAGACATAAGAATGAGAGTGAGCAGTATGTCAGAGTAGAGGACACAGTCACCAGCAGAAACAAAGTCTGAGCAGTGGGCATATTGGAGGGATATAAATATCAACTTATCATATACACTTGTTATATATTTATACACACAATAAATACATTTTATGAACTATTTATCATGTAAATTAATTAAAAATGATTTATGGTAGCAAGCTATAAAATCAATAAGGATTGTGAGGTCCTATAGGCTACTATAATAAACACAATTATGTTCCAGGTCCAGTAAATTCCACTTAAAAAGCAATATTGTCATATGTGATTGAATAAAGAAGTGATCTGTAACATCATAGCAAAATAAAATGTCAAAAAAGAGATCCTTTTTTTTAAAAAAAAAAATTATAAGAACAGGTGGTGTCCAAACAGAAACATTTACAAAGTGATGGCTTAACTTCAATGGGTCAAGATAGACATTAGAAAATGTGATTTTCTATCATTATTCAAAGATGAAATGATTGTATGCATAAAACTCTACCAGGGAATTCCTTCCCCAACCCCAAAAATCTACAAAAGAACTCCTACAGCTAGCTGATAAATACCTTACTCATGTGACTAGATATAAGATTAGCTAAAAAAAAAAAAAAATCAGTAGCCCTCTTATACTACAATGATAAATAGACTAAGAAATCAAATAATTAAAACCGTTTTCAATAGCCTCAAAAAAATATAAAAAGCTCAGTGTAGCTCCAACTAAACAAGTTAAGAACTTGTATGACAGGAATTTCAAGTCTTTGAAAAAAGAAATTGAAAAAAGGAAAGATCTCCAATGCTCATGGATCTGTATGATTTGCATAGTAAAACCAGAATAAAAATAGCCATCTTAACAAAAGCAATCTATATCTTCAATGCAATTCCCCAATAAAATTTGAAAACAATTCTTTACAAACCTTGAAAGAAAATATTCAACTTCATATGAAAATACAAAAATCCATAATTGCTAAAATATACCTGTACAATAAAAGAACTTCTGAGAGCATGACCACCCCTGATTTCAAGCTCTACTATAAAGTTACAATAATAAAAACCATATGGTATTGACATAAAAACAGACATGTGGATCTATAGGTTCAAATTGAAGAACCTAATATAAATCCACACTTTACGGAAATCTGATTTTGAAAATTGTGATATGAAAAAAAAAATGTCTTCAGCAAATGGTTCTGGTCAAATTGGATATCAGCATTTAGAAGAATTCAAATCAATCAATATTTATCACCTTCAACAAACTCAAGTCAAAGTGGATCAAAAACTTCAACATAAATCCAGTTACACTGAACATGACAGAAAAGGAAGTGGAAAATAATCTCGAACACATTACCACAGGAGATAACTTCTTGTTTTCTGAACAGAATACCAATAGGGCTGGTACTAAAACTGATAATAAGTTGGACCTCATGATATTGAAAGATTTCTGAAAGGCAAAAATACCACTGTGAGTAGAACAATTGACAACCCACAGAACTGGAAAAGATCTTCACTAACCCCACATCTGACAGAGGTCTGATTTCCAAAATATATACAGAACTCAAGAAACTAGACATCACCAAATCATATATTCAAATTATAAAATGGGGTACAGACCTAAACAGAATTCTCAGAAGGAGAATCTCAAATGGCAAAGGAACACTGAAGAAGATATACAACATCCTTAGTCATCATAGAAATGCAAATCAAAACAACTCTGAGAAACCATATTACTTCTGTCAGAATGGCTAAGGAAAAACAAACAAGCAAAAAAAAAAAAAAAAAAAACCACACACAAGTGACACCTTATGTTGGAGAGGATGAGGGGCAAAGGAAACACTCCTTCATTACTGTCAGGAGTGCAAACTTGTACAGCCACTGTGAAGTCAGTGTGGCAGTTTCTCAGAAAACTAGGAATTAACCTACCACAATACCCACTCTTTGGTATTTTCCAAGAGGATGCTCAATCATACCATAGGACACTTGCTTAACCATGTCCATAGAAGTTTTATTTGCAATAGACAGAACCTGGTAACAAACTAGAAGTCCCTCAACCCAGAAATGGATAAAGAAATGTGGTACATTTGCACAGTGGAGTATTATTCACATTTTAAACACAAGAACACCAGGATATTTGGAGAAAAATCATCCTGAATGAGGTAACCCAGACCAAGAAAGAAAAACACAATATATACTCACTCATAAGTGGATATTAGCTGTGAAATAAAGAATAGCCATGCTTCAAGTGACATCCCCAGAGAGGCTAGATAACAAGGAAGATTCATGGGAATGAGACACCAATATCTCCACGAGAAGGGGAGTTTATGAGTAGACTGAGGGTAAGTGGTGATGGGAATATAAGCAATCATCTTGGGGAATTAGGGAAGTGCTAAGAGGAGAAATTCCAAGTATGAAAAGAGTCTGGCACAGGGGGAATCTCCCAGGAGACTACTTCGAGGAACCCAGCTTGGACTCCTCACAAGAGTGGATAAGTACCCTAAACAGAATGTCTCCTGTGACCAGATTGGTGCCTTGCTCAACTGTCATCAGAGAGAAACCATCCACCAACTGATAGAGAGATGAGCAAAGGTCCACAACCAAATATTAAGCAGAGTATGGGAATCTTGCACAAGAGAAGAAAGGTATGTAGGTACCATGGGAAGGGGCGAGGACATCATGGGAAGGCTCACACAATCAACTAACCTGGGCTCATAGGGGCTGAACTGACAACCAGGGAGCGGGCATGGGATTGACCTAGACACACTGCATATATGTCACAGATGTGTAGCTTGGTACTTTTGTGGGACTTCTAACAGTAGGATCAGGGGCTGTGCCTGACTCTTTTACTGGGATTTGGAACCCTACTCCTCATACTCCTTACCCAGCCATAATATATAGGGAGGTTAGACTTCCTGAAATTAAATAGGCCATTATTTTATTGATACTCATGGGAGAACTGCCCTTTCCAGGAGACAGAACGAAGAGGATGGAGGAGGAGGAATTGGGAGGGGAGAATGGGAGAATGCTGTGTCTTGGATGTAATATAAATAGATAAATAAAAAATAAATAAAAGTAATCCCCCTTACAAAAAAGAAAATGTATTTTTTCTTCAAAGAATTATAGTTTTATATTCAATAATGAACATAAGTGAAATTGGACTTGCAGAAAAAGGAGAGAGAGAGAATCTTTGTCACCCCCTTTTATCACTGGAAGTAAGTTTTGGTAAGCAAGGCAGTCAAGGGGGATAAAATAGATCTGGGAATATTGATCTCCTCCAGGGCATGAATTGGAGGTTAGGGTATGTGAGGTAACTAGAATTTTCAGGATAATGTACCTGAAAGGTAGTAGCTATGCAGACAAAGAACTCCAAAGATATAATTAGAATGAGTATATTTTTTTCCAGGATGCATAATGAATGGACTACAAATCTACTGGCTTAAAACTGTATATATTTGTTATCTTCCTGCTTTTATTAGGTTGGGTGGGCAACCACAAAATCACAAAATTTCTTGCTTGGTGTCAGTGATCTGTAATTCATTTTTTTTCTGAGTGTTTTAGTCTCATCAAAGTTCAACTGGGGAAATTTCTTCTTCAAAATATCCTTTGTTTGTATACAGAATTTATTTTCTTTTTGTGTCATAAATCTGAGCCTGGTTTCTTGAGATATAGGCCATAGTTTGTCTCAAGTCTGAAATGCCACCCTCAAGCCTTTCCACATGGGATATTTCCTTCTTAAGCAATTGCAGGAGAGTATTTTCTTTTTTTAACTTTTTAAAAATTAAAAATAAAAACCATACAAAACTTTTTTTTTTCATTTCACATACCAGTCCCAATTCCCACTCTCCTCCTGACCTCCCCATCTCACTCCCACCCTACCCCCATCCACTCCTCAGAGAATGTAAGGCTTCCCAAGGCGGGGGTCAAATTATGTGGCTTATCACTTTGAGGGAGGACCAAGGCCTTCACCCTTTATCTAGGCTGAGCAAGGCATCCCTCCATAAGGAATGAACTCCAAAAAGCCAGTTCAAGCACTAGGGATAAATCAAGGAGTTTCATGTTATACAATTAATTATCGGATTGACAACTCATCACCTTCGCCATATCTTATTTGCAATAGAATAATCTATAAGCAAGTCACAAGTCTTGTCCAGAAATGAAGATAGGGGACTGTGAAGAGCTCATCTCTTGTGGTTAGCAATCAACAGGGACAGAGTCTTCAATGGTCCTTGGATAAAATTAAACTAAAGAGATTCCACAATTCTGAATAGACTACAGTTTCAAAAGGGAGTATAAAATGTTCAACATAATCTGATTATTTATAACACTCACAGCATCATACTAGAATGCAGTAGGGATATTATTAAAACTTTCTGTCTTAAATCTTAAGAAAAGGTAGAACATTTTCATCAACTTTATTCAACATAGTACAAGAATTTCTGGTCTCAGCCATTAGAGAAATTAGGAAGGAAGAAGTTAAAATAAAAGTAGCAATATTGTTTTCTGAGGTCATGGAATATAGAAAAGAATTTGCTACTACCACATTGCTAGACCATCATAATTCTCTATTGCTTACTGTCTCTTATCCTTATACTTACAGACAAGCTATCAAATCTTTTAAAAGACACTCTCTTTATAGTAAATCTGTTACTTTGCACCATCACAGGAATCCATTATTACACTAACAGATGAAAAATTATGGGGAGCCCAACAATAAGGGATACATCTATAATAAGGGGTACAGTTCCAGCACCTATGTATGGGTCAGGGAGAATCAAGGAAGGGATGACAGAACATGGACCTGAGAACTTCCACTTAAAACTTAACAAAAGCTTAAATGAGGGTTTTAGAAACAAAACAACAAAGTCAAGCAAGGCTTCTTAGTAACAGCATTTTATTCAGTTTGGCTCTATTTTGCTAGACTAACAGAGACTTGTGCGTCTCCTTTAAGGGAGATTTCCTGACTTGGCATAAGGGGAGAAAACCTGCACAGCTTTTAAGAAGCGCTGCTAACAAATTAATGGTGTGTACTAGATCTGGTAATGGCAGTGACCACATCTCCAAGCCAGCAGCATGTTGCTGGGTGGCAGCATAGACCAAAGCAGTGAGCATAGCTCTCAGTTCTGGTGGTAAAAGTACTCGCCGCCATCTTTGATAGATAGTGGCTGAAACAACTGTGGCTTTCATTTTAGCAGTGTTGTTGTTTACCAGGCGATGAGGAATCAGAAAGGTATAGTTGGGGCGAACAGAGGAGAGCAAGGAAAAAGATACCTTAACAGAGGGAGACATCATGGGCTTAACAAGAAGCCTGGCACCAGGGAAATCTCCAGGAATCCCAAAATATGGCTCCCAACTAAGAATCTAAGTAATAGTGGAGAGAGGCCACATTAAATGCCCTCCCTTGTAATGAGATTGATGACTACCTCAAATGCCATTGTAGAGCCTTCACCTGGTAGCTCATGGAAACAGATTCACAGATAAGCAATGAGCCAAACTCCCAAAATTCAGTTGTAGAGTGGGAGGAGTGATGAACATAGGGGTCAAGCCCATGCTGGTGAAACCCACAGAAACAGCTGACCTGAGAAAATGGGAGCTCATGGACTCGAGTCTTACAGCTGGTGAAACTGCCTAAGACTGATTCAGGTCCCGGGAATGTAGGTATCAATTGGGAGACAGGGCAGTTTGTGGGGCCTCTGGTAGTGGAACCAGTATTTAACCCTAGTGCAAGAATGGACTTTGGGAGCCCATTCCCTATGGAGGGATTCTCTTTCAACCTAGATACATGCGAGAGGGCTTTTGTCCTTCTTCCATCTCCATTCAGAAAAGGACAGACCTCCCATGGGCTTGCAGAAAGCATGGCACATCAAGTTGACCCAGGAAGGAACTCCTCCCCTTATAATCCAGCATGGGGAACAAGTTACCAAAAGCCAGTTAAGTGCCAGGAAGAGGTCCTTCTCTTACTGTTAGAAACCTTACTAAGAGTCCAAGCTACAAGATTGGCACACACATGCAGAGGGTCTTATGCAAGCTCCCTGACTGTTGGTCCAGTGTCCATGAATTCAGGTCAACTGTCTCTGTGGGTCCTCCCATCATGAACCCCTGGCTGGTACAATCCTATCCTTTCTTCTGTAAGACTCTCAAAGCTCAGCACAGTGCTTGTCTGTGGATGTCTACCTCTACTTCAATCAGTTACTGGATAGAGTATTTCTGATAGTGATTAAGGAAGTCACCAATCTCCTTACTGTAGATGGCCAGTTCAGGTCACCTTCCCATTATTGCTATGAGTCTTAGTTGGGGTCATCCTTGTGCTTTCATGTTGAGTTCTCTGGTACCAAGTTTCTCCCTAGCCCTGAAATAACACCCCCCATCAAGATGTCTCTTTTGTTACTCTTCCCCTGCATCCTGCCTCCAACCTGCCACCTGCACCATCCTGCTCAACCCACTCTCTCTAGTTCCCATCCCTCCATCACCTTAACCCTCCAGTATGCAGTTTACCCTATGTGATGATATCTTTCTTGTACAAATAAAGTCTGTCTGGGGGTCAGAGAATGGAGCTTGCCACTAGCTAAACATAGATGTCTGTAGGTCTGTACAGACAGACAGGAAGTGACATAGCTGGTCATAAATTTGCCAGCTAACCGTAGCTGGAAGTCTGAACCCATAAATGGGAAATGGCATAACTGGGCGGAAACAGTATATAAACAGGGACAAACAGGAAATCGCTTTCTTATCTTTTGTGCTGTGGCTTGCTCCTTCTCTGTGATCTCTCAGTATTTTTCCTCTAGATCTGACTCCAGCCTTTTATTATCTAGACCAATTAAGAACTCTCTTTACAACCCTACTTCCCCTTCTCAAAAAAAAAAAAAAAAATCCTTGCATCCTTCTCTGGGCCCTCCTTGTTATCTAGTCTCTATTGGTTTGTGGTACGTAGGTTTGTTATTCTATAGTTTACTCCTAATAACCACCTATGAGTAAGTACATATCATGTTTGTCTTTCTGTATCTATATTACATCATTGGTCAGAATGATCTTTTCTTGTTCCAACCATTTGTCACCAAATTTTATGGAGACCTCTAAAATTGTGACACATAATAATCATCTTTATTTATTAACATATGAAAAACTAGCAAAAGAGGCTCAAAGGTGGAGGCTTTTTACCTGAATGTATATGGACTTGATCCCAACAAATACTAGTGACATGTGATCTTATTCAAAGATGGATGTCTACTACTAAGATGTATTGAGATCAATTGTCATCATTCACATGTAAAATAGATAAGATTGAGATATCATCTAACAAACAATGGAGGACAAATGCCTAAGCACAGTCAGAAAACTAATGTGGGGCCCATGGTGTTATTTTGCCACATTCAGCCATAGTGCCATTATATAATAAGTATATTTTCAACCATTTCTTAAGATAGTTAACAATAGTAGCCATATCAACATTCCTAAATGTTAGTTTTTGTTAGGGAATTTAAATTGTCACATTCATCCTGTATGGTAGAGATTCTTGCTTGCTTATCTAGAGACCTTTCTTATTACTCATCCTAATTAGTACATCTTCCATGAATCTAATCCTTCCCCACCTAGCTCCTGGGAATTAAAATCTGTTGAGAGCATTTTTATGCTTAGTGTAGAACATATTTGCTAAGTCCTCATTAGTCAGACAAGTTGTGGTTCTCCTATACTCTATGACAATGATCAGATTGTTACTGCTCTAGAGACTATAATTTGAGTAAAGATGAGCATCCTATTCTAAATTAAGCTTTTATTTTTCATAGCTAAGAAGTGTTTGTCTTTCTCTGTCTCTCTTTTCATGCATACAGCTCTAACTGCTTCTAGCAACTACTTGATTTTAATAAATGGAGCTGCAAAAGTATTTAAAAGTTGAGAAATTTTATAATTTTTTTTTTCCGCCCAGAATTAGGAAGAAGAGACATGGGACTTTCTTCATTTGAGGAATTTCTCCTTATGATTATTCTGTGATAAATCTGTTTTTTTTTTCAGTTGTAACTTAACAAAAGCGTGTTGTAAATTCACTCCCCAGTTTGGTTAATTAACTTAGCTATGAGACCATTTTGATCCTTTTTTTTTTTTTTTGATTTTTTTTTTAACTACTGTGTCCTTAGTTTATTTCATACATTTCTATGATCCTAATTACTCCCCATGTTGATATACTTATATAATTTGCTATTGATGGCCTTGTTCCTAAGTAAATAACAGACTTTATTGAATTGGCAATCTACTATTAAAATTTTACTTTAATTAATATTCACCTTTTACTGAATTATTTTTTACATAATTTGAAGTTTGCAAGTTTCTTTCTCAACTTCCTAAAAATGATCCCATCAATAATACATACTTTTCTAATCTTTAAAATAATTCTTAATCCAGAAATAATCCTTAATCCATTTTTCATAGCCTAGTATAACTATATACCATGAGTCCTGTAGTGTTACCATAGCTCAGTCCTAAAATCTCCATCTTGCTTTTGTCTTTAAGATGCAACTCTCCAAGTCATCTTTCTAAATCAATATGCACACTACCTTTTGCCTTCAGGATAAATAAAATGCTCAGTGTGACTTTTGAAGTTTTCATGACCACATCCTGTTCCATCTCTGTGCTAAACGTGTTTCATTTAACTTCTATACTTCACGGTTTTAATATGCAACATTTTGAAAGCCTCCCTTTTCTCCAAGCATACATGTTAATCTGTTTCAAAGTTATACATCACTTTCTTCTTCTCAAAGATCATAACCAGAATTTATTTTCCTATATCCAGGAAGCAGCTGTTCTGAAGACCTCTGTTTAACAACAGCTTTAGGTCACAGGCAGAATTAATGTCCTCTTACTCTGTGTTCAAATTGCATAAATGTTCAGTGTTCCCACCTCATAAAACTATTTGTGGTTTCAGAGTCAAGAACTATTCTTAACCATAAATGCTTAGGAAAAGATAGAATACAAGATTCACCCATCTGTCTCTGGAGGATTTACATAGTGCCTGGACATGGTGAAGACTCAGTGCACCAGTGTCAGTGAGAGATGCATGCTTTCCCAGAAAATGTTTAGATTTTACAGTTTGGGCTAAATCTATGTGTCACATTCTCCTACCTAATGATTCCTTTCACCCTCTGGGTCACCAAAGACAACAAACTCGAATCCCCTGTCACAGGCAAAAGCTGTAAAAGTACAGATCCATTACTATTGTCTAAGAAAAATAATCATAAATTTACTTCTAATAAACAACAAATTACACCCAAAGACTAAAAGATGCATGGTGTACATGCAATGTAATAAGAGTTGAAGTAGAACTGCTAGATTAAATTGATGTGGCTACTTTTCTCTGTTACAGTTGCATTGAGAACACATTTCTACTCAAAATAACATCCTTTTAGGGTAATAGGATAATGTTTGGAAAATGTGTAAATGCAACACAAACTTACCTTTACACAAACAGAGGCAGTTTTCAGGAGTCTGAATAACATATGATTCATCATGAGTATAAAACACTTTGTCAGACATTCCTGTTTCAAGCTTCCTAAGAGAACACAGTAGACCAGTATGGCTTGGTTCACTTCTATATATATTTAAAGTTTAAAGATGTGCTAATTCTTTTAAAGGGTGTCTTCACTCTACCTCCCATGAAGGTTTTCGTACATGTGTCAAGAGGCTTTGAATGTTTGTGAGAAAATGATTTTTGAGTTTTGTGTAGATCTTGCAAATATATAAAGATTTTATGTATCAAAATAGAACCTAAGTTGTACTCATGAGACATTTCTGAATGAAACTCATATTTTCACATGGATGCTTACTGTAATAAAACTGTGAAATTCAACTGTCTGTATGGGGAATGCTTGTGTACTTTAAGCAAATTCCAAACTCATTAAAAAGAAAACAATGGGTAAATATACACTAAATATTTGGGATTTAAAAAGTGGTAAGAAAATGGTAATAACAAATATTGAGTGTTTTCAGTATGGTAGGAGATTTGACAAGTCTGAATATATTGAACTATTTAAACCTCTCAACTGACATATGCAGTATGATGTTGTACTCATTCTTTTTCATTTATTGAAAATAGATTCTTTTCATATACAAAGTATCTTGATTACAGTTTTCCCTCCTTCTATGATTCCCTGTTCCTTCCCACCTCTTGTAACCTCTAGATCCCTCTCTATCTCTCATTAATAAAGAACAGACTTATAGTAGAAAACAACTAAATGTGACAAAATAAAATATGAGAAAAAAATATCAAATCCAGAATGAACAAGGCAACCCAAGAAGGAAAAGAGCTCCAAGAACAGGCACAAGAATCAGAGTTCAAATCTTTCCTCACTCAGGAGTCCCATAAAAATATTAATTTGAAAGCTATAATACATACACAGAGGACCTGATATGGACTTGTGTAAGCCATGTTCCTGCTGCTTCCATCACTGTGAGATCATACAAGACTTGCTGAGTTGATTCAGAGGGCTTTGTTCTCCTGGGGTCCTAAGTACTCTCTGGCTCTTACACTCTTCTTTTTCTTTTTAAAGGTTTTCTGTATTTTCCTTTTTATTCTTTTTTTTCCTTTTTTTATTTTTTTAAACATTTTTTAAAATTTATTTTATATAACAAAGTCCAATTAAATGAAAACAAACATTTATACACAATATTTGGGAATTTGGGCGTTGTTCTTTCCAAACTACTTCCTGCTGGTAAGGGCTGCTGTCATGGGGAATTCAAAGAAGATTCAGAAATCCTGGCTGTAGTCTGTAAGGCTGCTTTGTCCAGCTGTTTTGAATGTAGGATCACCTGGTACTCTGTTTCATGCAGTCTGGCTTGATCAAACCACATTAGTCTGGAAGGAATCCACATCTTTTCATTTTCTGTAGAAACAAAAATAGAAATCCTTTTCCCCAGTAACTTGTCCTTCAACTTAAATTTTGGAGTCAAAGCATTTTTTTTTTAATTTAATTTAATATTTTACATATCTATCCCAGTTCCCTCTCCCTCCCTCCCTCCTTCCCTCCCTCATTCCCTCCCTCCCTCCTTCCCTCCCTTTACCCTCTCTGCCCTCTTACATGCACTCTAACCACCATCCCTTTCCATCCCCCCCCCACCACAATTCCATATGTAGGGGAATGCCATCCAGTTGGGGTCATGTAGATATGACAGGTCAGATGAAGTAGGAACTAGGTCTTCACTCCTGTGTCTAGATTAAGGCAGTTATCCCTCCATGGGGGATGTGTTCACAAAGTTCTTTTGTACACCAGGCTCCACTGTCTGAGGTTCCTTAGAATGCTCAGTCCTTCTGGCTGAGACCCATAATTGGGGGGGCCTGAGTCAGTCCCATGCTGACTTCCCAGCTATCCATCTAGTGGCCTTTAGCTCTTCCTTGTTCAGGTAAGCTGTATCTATGTATTTGTGCAGCATGGTCTTGTCATCTCCATCTGCATCTGGGTTCTAGTTTGACTCAGTGTATATGTATGGGTGTTTGCTCCTGTTTCAAACAGGTATTAGATGAGGGCTCCATGGATAAGTTAGTTCTTGATCTCAATATCCGGGAGGGGAATTTATGGTAGCCTTTCCACGGAAGCTCAAATTTTTAGTTGGGAGCAGTCTTGTAGTTCTCTAGACGTTTCTTTGTGTTCAATTTTATCTTCTTTTATATTATCTCTCTGTCTCTGTCTCTGTCTCTGTATCTCTCTCTCTCTCTCCCCTGTCTTCTATTCCTAACCAGGCATTTAATCTTCCTGGTCGCACATGTTTTTTTCTTTGTTCCCCCTCGCTTTCTCCTACTTCTCTCTCCATTCGCTGCACCCCCCACTTCCCCTGAGCTCTGGGGGACTTGTCCCTTCCCAGTTCTGTGAGGGAATTTATATGAATTTCTTAGAATACACCTTGTATCCTAGTTTCTCTGGTGGTGTGAAATATAAGCTGGCTGATCCTTTGATCTAGGTCAAAAATCCATATATGAGTGAGTACATACTGTGTTCTTTTTGTGACTGGGTTACCTCATTTAGGATGGTTTATTCAAGTGCCATCCACTTGTCTGCGAATTTCAAGATACCATTATTTTATTTCTTCAAAGTAGTATTCCATTGTGTAGATGTGCCACATTATCATTAACAATTCTTCAAATGAGGGGCATCTAGGTTGTTTCCAGGTTCTTGCTATTACAAACAGTGTTGCTATGAACATAGTTGAACAAATGTCTTTGTTGCATGGATGTGAATTCTTTGGGTATATGCCTAAGAGGGGGATTGCCGGGTCCTGTGGTAAACTAATTCCCATTTTCCTGAGGAACCTCCATACTAATCTCCAAAATGGCTGTATGATTTTGCACTCCCACCAGCAGTGGAGGAGTGTTCCCCTTTCTCCACATCCTCTCTAGCATGAGTAGTCATTGGTGTTTCTAATTTTAGCCATTCTGGCAGGGGTAAGATGGTATCTCAAAATTGTTTTGATTTGCATTTCCCTGATAGCTAAGGATGTGGAGCATTTTCTTACTTGTCTTGCAGCATTTTTGATTTCCTCTATTGAAAATTCTTTCTTCTGTACCCCATTTTTTAATAGTGTTATTTGGTATTTTGTTGACTAGTTTCTATAGTTCTTTGTATATTTTGGAGATTAGCCCTTTGTCAGATATAGGATTGGTGAAAATCTTTTCCTAGTCTATGGGCTGCCGTTTGGTCTTGTCCACTGTGTCCTTTGCCTTACAGAAGCTTCTAAGTTTGAAGAGGTCCCATTTATTAATTGTTTCTCTCAGTGTCTGTGCCCCTGGAGTTATGTTCAGGAAGCGGTCTCCTATACCAATTTGTTCAAGGGTACCTCCTACTTTCTCTTCTAAGAGGTTCAATGTGGCTGGATTGATGTTGAGGTCTTTGATCCATTTGGACTTGAGTTTTGTGCATGGTGACAGACATGGGTCTATCTGAAGTCTTCTACACACCATCATCCAATTGTGCCAGCACCATTTGTTGAATATGCTGTCCTTGCCCCATTGTATAATTTTAGATGTTTTGTCGAAATTCAGGTGTTCATAGGTGCATGGGTCAATATCAGGATTTTCAATTAGATTCCATTGGTCTACCTGTCTATTTTTATGCAAATACCAGGCTGTTTCCAGAACTATAGCTCTGTAGTAGAGCTTAAAGTCAGGAATGGTGATGCCTCCTGAAGTTCTTTTATTGTATAGGCTTGTTTTGGCTATCCTGGGTCTTTTGTTTTTCCATATAAAGTTCATTATTATCCTTTCAAGGTCGGTGAAGAATTGTGGTGGTATTTTAATGGTTATTACATTGAATCTGTAGATTGCTTTTGGCAAGATTGCCATTTTTACAATGTTTATCCTACCTATCCAAGAGCATGGGAGATCTTTCCATTTTCTGGTATCTTCTTTAGAGTCACAAAGTTCTTATTATATAGGTCTTTTACTTGTTTGGTAAGCGTTAAACCAAGATAGTTTATGTTGCTTGTGGCTATTGTAAAGGGTGATGTTTCTCTGATTTCTTTCTCTGTCTCTTTGTCATTTGAAAAAAGTAGGGCTACTGATTTTTTTGAGTTTATCTTGTATCCTACTAGTTTGCTGAAGGTGATTTTAAGCTGTAGTTCCTTGGTAGAGTTTACTGGGTCGCTTATGTAAACTATCATATCATTTGCAAATAGAGACAGTTTGACTGCTTCCTTTCCAATTTGGATCTCCTTGATCTACTTTGTTGTCTTATAGCATTAGCTAGAACTTCTAGTACAATATTGAAGAGATATGGAGAGAGAGGGCAGTCTTGTCTTGTTCCTGATTTTAGAGGAATTGGCTTAAGTTTCTCTACATTCAGTTTGATGTTGGCAGTTGGTTTGCTGTATATTGCTTTTATTATGTTTAGGTATGATCCTGTTATCCCTGACCTCTCTAAGACCTTTATCATGAAAGGGTGTTGAATTTCGTAGAAGGCTTTTTCCGCATCTAGGAAGATAATCATATGGTTTTTCTTTTTCTGTTTGTTTGTATGGTGGATCATGTTGATAGATTTTCATATGTTAAACCATCCCTGCATTCCAGGTATGAAGCCTATTTGGTCATGGTGAATGATTTCTCTGATGTATTCTTGAATTCGGTTTGCCAGTATTTTATTGAGCATTTTTGCATCGATGTTCATCAGGAATACTGGTCTGTAGTTTTCTTTCTTAGTTGTGTCTTTGTGAGGTTTGGGTACCAAGGTTATTGTGGCCTCATAAAAAGAGTTTGGCAATGAAACTTCTGTTTCTATCTTGTGGAACAGTTTGAGGAGTAGTGGTATTAGTTCTTCCTTGAATGTCTGGTAGAATTCTGCACTGAATACATCAGGCCTTGAAATTATTTTGGTTGAAAGTCTTTCAATGACTGCTTCTATTTCATTGCGGGATATAGATCTATTTAAGTTGTTTGTCTGTTCTTGATTTCATTTTGGTACGTGATAGTTATCCAGAAACTTGTCCATTTCCTTGAAATTTATAATTTTTGTGGAATACAGATTTTCAAAGTATGAACTGAAAATTGTCTGGATTTCCTCTGTGTCTGTTGTTATGTTCCCCTTTTCGTTTCTGATTTTGTTAATTTGCATTCTCTCTGTACTTTTTCATTAATTCGGATAAAGTTTTGTCTTTCTTGTTGATTTTCTCAAAAAACCAACTCTTGGTTGCATTGATTTTTTGTATTGTTTTCCTGGTTTCTATTTTGTTGATTTCAGCCCTCAAGTTGATTATTTCCTGGTGTCTACTGCTATGGGATGAGTTTGCTTCTCTCTGTTCTAAAGCTTTCAGTTGAGCTGTTAATTCTCTTATGTGACTATACTCTGTTTTCTTCATATGGGCACTTAGTGCAATGAACTTCCCTTGTAGCACTGCTTTCAAGGTGTCCCCCTAAGTTCGGGTATGTTGTGTCCTCATTCTCGTTGAATATTGGAAAGTCCTTCATTTCTTTCTTTATTTCTTCTTTGACTCAGGAGTGGTGCAACTGCACATTGTTAAGTTTCCATGAGTTTGCAGGTTGTCTGCTATTTGTGTTGTTGTTGAATTCCAATTTTACAGCACGGTGGTCCCATAAGATACAGGGGACTATTCCTATTCCTTTGTATCTGTTGAGGTTTGTTATGTCACCTAATATGTGGTCGATTTTAGAGACAGTTCCATGTGGAGCAGAGAAGAATGTATATTCTTTTGTCTTTGTATGGAATGTTCTATAGAAGTGTGTTAACCCCAGTTGAGACATAACTTCTGTTAATTTTTTTGTTTCTTTGTTGAGTTTCTGATTTGTGGTCCTGTCTAGTGTTGAGAGTGGTGTATTGAAGTCTCCCACTATAAGTGTGTGAGGTTTTATATGAGCTTTGAGTTTTAGTAGTGTTTCTTATACGAATGTGGGTGATTTTGTATTAGGGGCATAGATGTTCAGAACTGAAACTTTGAGTTGATATATTTCTCCTGTGATGTATATGAAATGATCGTCTTCATATCTTTTGACTAATTTTGGTTTGAAGTCTAACTTTTTAGATATTAGGATAGCTACCCCTGCTTGCTTCTTATTTCCATTTGATTGGAAATCTTTTTTCCTGAGGTAATATCTATCTTTGAACCTTAGATGTGTTTCTTGTATGCAGCATAAGGATGAATTCTGTCTTCGTATCCATTCTGTTAACCTGTGTCTTTTTATAGGTGAGTTAAGACCATAAATGTTGAGTGTGAATAAGGACAATTGATTATTGATACTTGTTTCATTTAGGTTTGTTGTTGGCAGTGGTATTGTGAATATATTAGTTGTGCTTCACCCTTGGTTTCTGGTGTAGTTGGATTATCTGTTGCCTACATTTTTGTGGGCGTAGTTACCTTCTTTGTGTTGGAGTTTTCCTTCCAATACTTCCTGTAGGGCTGGATTTGGAGATACGTATTGGGAAAATCTGCTTTTGTCACTAAATATCTTTTTCTCTCCATCTATAGTGATTTAGAGTTTTGCTGGATACAGTAGCCTAGGCTGGCATCCGTGTTCTCTTAATACTTTTAGAACATCTATCCAGGACCATCTGTCCTTGAGGGTTCCCATGGAGAAGTCAGGTGTTATTTTGATAGGTCTGCCTTTGTATGTTACCTGTCCTTTTTCCTTTGCTGTTCTAAATATTCTTTCTTTATTCTATATGCTAGGTATTTTGATTATTATATGTCAAGGGGTCTTTTTTCTTTGGTCCAGCCTATTTGGGGTTCGGTATGCTTCTTGTACTTTTATGGCCATGTCCTTCTTCAGATTTGGAAAGTTTTCCTCGATTTTGTTGAATATGTTTTTGGCACCTTTGAGCTGGGCTTCCTCACCTTCCTCTATGCCTATTATTGTTAGGTTTGGCCTTTTCATGGTGTCCCACATTTCCTGAATGTTTTGTGTTAAGGATTTGTTGGATTTATGATTTTCTTTGGTCGATGAATCCATTTCTTCTAGTTTATCTTCTGCGCCTGTGAGTCTCTCTTCCATCTCTTGAATTCTGTTGATTATGCTTGTGTCTATAGTTGCCAAGTTTTTGCCCAGCTTTTCTATTTCCAACATTCCTTCAGTTTGTGTTGCCTTTATTTTCTCTATTTCAGTTTTCATGTCTTGAACTGTTTCCTTCACCTGCTTAATTGTTTTTTCTTGGCTTTTTGTACTTTCCTTAAGGAATTTGTTCATTTCTTCCACTTTTTTGTTTGTTTTTTCCTCCATTTCTTTAAGGGATTTTCTCACATCTTCTTTGAGGGCTTCCATCATGTTTATGATGGTAATTTTTAAGTAGTACCCTCCTGCTTCCTCTGCTTTGTTATTGTGTTCCATTCTAGTTTGTGTAGATTCCCTAGATTCTGGTGATGTCATGCTTGTCTTTCTGTTGTTAGGTTTTCTCTTGTATTGCCTTCTTCCCATAGCTTCTTCCTGTAGGTGTTGGTGGGGTCTCCCCCTCTCTCTATGGTACTTCCCCGATGGGCTTATGTGAGTCTGAGATTCAATATCTGTAGCTCTGTGTGGTCCAAGCTCTCTAGGAGGTTTCTCTTTAGACAGGGATCCAGCGATGGGATCAAGGATGAGGATCCAGTAGAAGATGCCAGCAGGTACTCACAGTGGTCCCCTAGAGATAGTCGGATCTCTGGGAAGGTCCTGGGACTCCAGCAGAGGACTGGAGGTGGGGTCAGAGACCAAGCAGGTGGAAATTACGGGTGGTCCCGCGTGGATAGTCATGTCTCCTTTGATCAGTGTTTCTCAGAGAAGTCTCAGAAGTAGGGTGGACTCTTGGCTCCACCCTCTGTCCCAGTGCTCAGCCAGGGCTTCAGGACTGTGGGTTGGGTGGGGCACAGGGTGGGGGGGTAGCCTGATGGTGGGGATGGGTGGGGGTGTATCAGAGCTCCAAGGGTGCTCTTGATGGGGAAGGAGACAGGAGCAGCAGGATCAAGGGCCAGCCCAGGAAGTTCGGGAGAGGGGGGGAAGATGTTGTAGGGGATAAGCAGCCCTGATTGGGCCCAGACTCACCTCTGGCCAATAGCTGGTGCAAGAGGACAAGGGCTGAGCTGGGACTTGGGAAGATTTTGCTGGACAGTTGGATCTCACTGGAAACTGGAACTCTCCATCTGAGGCTTCTTTCTTTGGCAGAGGCCTGGATTTTGGGGTCAAGCTTGCTGTTACACTCTTTCCATTTCTTCTTTGTATGGACTTTCCTGAGCTCTGGAGTAAAGGATTTATTGGTTTGTTGTTTTTTGAGACAGGGTTTCTCTATAGTTTTGGCGGCTGTCTTGGAACTCATTCAGTATACTGGGCTGGCCTCAAATTCATAGAGATCCACCTGTTTCTGAGGGGAATGATTTAATGAAAACATGCCTTTTATAGTTCTGCCCTTAGCCCCCCAACGTCTCTCTCTCTCTCTCTCTCTCTCTCTCTCTCTCTCTCTCTCTCTCTCTCTCTGGCCAATATCTGTCTGTGTGTCTCTCTATTCATTCCAGTCTGCTGCAGGAGAAACCTTTCTGATGATGGCTGAATAAGACACTGATCTATGAAAAAAGTAGAATATCATTAGTAGTCATTTTATTGCTACCTTTATTTTTTGGACCAGCCATATTTGGTTTTATCTGAGGTCTCTGAGCTTTTTATTTTCTGGTTCTTGGTCAAATCAGTCATTGGTTGACCACCCCTAAAAGTTCTATGCTACCATTACCTAGTATATCTTATAGGTAGAGCATATTGTGGCCACATTGGTGTTTAAATTTCTGTTTTGGTAGCCTATAGAGTAACTTGTACTAAAGAGACTAGAAAATTGTGTTGATGTTTCTATGTAGGTTCAAGATCGACTTCTCCATAGTTATTGAGTTTTGTGGGTCCTCAGCAATGTAATCTCTCAGTTGGTTTTTGGAGCATAACTCATTTTCTTAGCAACTATTAAGAGGCCTCATTAGGATCACCATTAATAATTTAGATGTCACCAGTCCACTAGATTTCCATTCCATGCCTCAAATTCTCCCCAAATCTGTCTCTACCTGCATTCCCTAACAGAAGCCATACTCCTGCCTACTGAATAAATTCTCCCATTCATGTCCCAAAATGATAATTTTTTATAGTTCCTTTTATTTTCCTGAAAATTTCATGTTGTCACTTTTAACAGCTGAATAATACTCCATTGTGAAAATATACATTTTATTTATCAAGTCTTCATTTGAGGGACATATATGATGTTTCATACAGTAACAGTGAACATATTTGAGTGCCTTTTTGTAGGAAAAATGACCTTTGAGTATATGCCCAAGGATGGGATAGCTAGATCATGAGGTAGATGGATTCCCATTTTCCTGAGATATCATGACAGTGATTTCTATAGTGTCTGAACAAGTTTGCACTCCCATTAGCATGGATGAGTACTTCTATTAAGCAACATCATTGTCAGCATGCGTTGTCACTTGATTTGTTGGTCTTAATCATCCTGATGAGAATGAAATGGTATCTCAAAGTATGTTAAATTTGTATTTCCCTGATTGACATTTCTTTAAATATTCTCAGACATTTGAATTCCCTTTATGGACCATTCTCTTCTTAGATATGTATCACATTTTTCAATTGGACTATTTGGAATTTAATCTAGTTTCCAGTCTTTATTTTCCTTGTGTTTGGGGCATATATGATAAAAACTGAAATATTATTGGTGAATTTTTCCTTTTCTATTAGTTTCCTTTTCTATTTTTCTCATTAGTTTTGCTAGATATTAAAGTGGCTACACAAAATTTCTTCTTAGGTCCATTAGCTTGGAATATTTTTTTTTCATTTACCCTGAAGAAATGACTCTCCTTGCTGTTAAGAGGTGTTTCTTAGATATAGCAGAAGGATGGATCTTGTTTTAAAATTAATTTTGTTATTCTGTGTCTTTTTATTGGGGAGTTGAGACCAGTGATCCTGGGAGGTATCAATGAGCAATGGTTGTTTATTGCTCTTATTTTGTTGTTGTTGTTGGTGGTTGTATGGAAGTGTGTATGTATATGTATGTGTGATTCCTTTCCTTTCGTTTTGCTGGAAATATTATTTATTCCCTGTGTTTTCATGGTTTTAAATTACCTTCTTATTTTGCAGTATTCCTTCTAAGCATCTTCTGTAGAGGTGGATTTATAGATAGAGATTGCTTAAATTTGTCTTTATCATAGACTATCTTATTTTTTCCATCAATGGTGATTGAAAGTTTTGTTGGGTGTAATAGTCTAGGCTGACATCTGTGGTCTTGTAGAGGGTGTAGCAGGTCTATTTAAGTTTTTCTGGATTTTAGAGTCTTCATTGAGAAGTCATGTGTAAATTGAATAGATCTTCCTTTATTTTTTATTTGATCTATTCCCCTTGCAGCTTTCTATATTATTTCCTATGTACATTTAATATTTTCAGTATTATGTGGCAAGGGGACTTTCCATTCTGGTCGAACATATTTGGTGTTCTTTATACTTTTTGTACCTTTATAGGCACCTCCTCTTTTACGTTAGAAAAGTTTTCTTTTATAATTCTGTAGAAAACATTTTCTAGGCTTTTGAGCAGAGTTTCTCTTCCGTCAGCTATTTTTATTACTCTTGGGCTTTGTCCTTTATAGTGTCCCAGATTTCCTGGAAATTTGTATGAGGATTTTTTGGTTTTAACATCTTTTGACCTTTGTATACATTTTCTTTTCTATGCTAAACAACTGATATCTTCTCTTCCATTTCTTGTATGTTTTTTTAATGAAATTTGTCTGCTATTCCTGTCAAATTCCTGAAATTTTAATTTTCAGAGTTCCCTCATTTTGTGTTTTCTTTATTGCTTTAATATCCATTTTCAGGTCTTGAGATGATTTATTCTTTTTTTTTTTTTTTTTTTTTTTTTTTACAGTGTTTGTGTTTCATTGATTTCTTTAAGGGGTTTATTAGTTTTCTCTTTGAAGAACTCAATGAGCTTCATAAAGTCAGTTTTAAGGCTGTCTTCTGCTTCAGCTATGTTGAAATGTCCAGTGTAAGAATTCAGGCGTTACATCGGCCTGCCCTGTCACCTGGCAGAATGCACTCAGGCCTTACTCTGGTCAGCCCAGGGTTCCATGATTACTAGTCTGCAGGCATGTGTAAAGGACCCCTTTAAAAGTCAGACCCTTGCCCACATATGCTCTCTTTTGCTTTATCCTTTCTCTCTTTCTCTCCTACTTTTGGTTGGCCACCCACTTCTTCTCTCTCCCTCTCTTTTCTAGTGTTCCTGGTGCCTCTAAGTCTCTTTCCTTCTCCCTCACTCTCCTTTCTAAATAAACTCTTCATTTAAGCTCTATTTGCCTGGTGTGTTATTCCCTCCCACCTCTGTCACCCTCACCTACTATAGAACCTGCTATGCTCCCCCTTGTGATTCCTTACCTTGGGACCCTTAATCAGGACCCCCACCCCTTATCCACCTTTTATTCTTCTAACTGTACCTAAAGAACAACTCTCAGGGTGTAATATGGTAAGGGAGCTAATTCTAGTGAAGACATATTGTCATGACTGTTATTGATTCCATTTTTACATGGGTGTCTGATTGGGTTGATGATAGGATTAAGTGCTAACTCCCGGTTTTGTCTTTATTGGATGGGTATTTTGTTCCTTGGCTTCTATTTTCTCTCTGGATTTTCAGAGAATATGTTGCTTTTGTGTTGACTGGTAGGATTTTTTTTCTTTTGGTTTTGATAATTCTGGACACTGGGATTTCTAATAAAATGTATTTCTGGGTATTGGGAGCTTATACTTAGGAATCAAGTTATGCTAGGAGTCTGAGGGTTTCACAGGAAGGAGGAAAAATGTTCAACAAAGATATGTGATTTTGCCTCCTTGGAATGGGGTGGTACAATGAAGAGAGGTTATCATAGGGGGTCTTCTATAGCACTGAGGATGAGACTGGAAGTGTAATGAGTCTAGTGACATAGAAGGTGAGAGGGATATCTATAGATGTTCTAACTTATTTCTTCACAGGTGTGGTCTGTGGGTTAGTGGGGAGTGCCTACTGGATTTGGGAGCTGAGTCAATGTAATGAGTCAGGGGAGGGAGGATAGCAGGGGAAGATCTGTGGGATCTACAGAAGATAGGTGCAGGGAGTACAGTGAAGATTGTCACAGATGTTTATCTGCAGTGCTGGGAATAAGTTTGGGGTGATGGATTTAAGAGAACAGAGCTGTTGTACTCATTTTAAAGAAAGTGAATTATGAGATATGAGAGTAACTTACCCTGCTGCAAATTTAATCGCTATGTTACTGCCTCTGTTTCATTCCTGTTCAAAAAATGCTGTTGATTTCCTGAAAATGGAGGAAGTATTTACTGCACATTGTCACTGTCAAACTATGGTGTTCAACTATAAAATTTATTACATTTTTAAATCATACAATTGCATTTATATATAAGCAAGCTTAACTATTCAGGCGCCATTCACATGAACATTTATCTTTATTTTAAGTGAAATTATAAGTATTTAATCACTGAATTATATAGTTGAAAATAATTCAGAAAATTTACGCAAGCAAATGAAGACCTAGATATATCAGCATATAATTTGAACAAAATTGTAAGAAAAATAATTAGCAAGTAATTGAAGATTATTTTGAAACTTAAGAAATATTCAGCTTAATCATCAGTAGCAAGCATTGCAAATGATTGAGAAGAGCAATTCCCAGTGGAGGAAAGATTCGGCAATACAGTCACCTAAAAAGGTAATCAGGAAACAGCTGAAATATAGAGAAGTAGTTTGATAAAAATTACAGTTAATAAAGTTCAATGACTTACTTGTTTCTATTTACACAAACAACAAAGAAGTAACTTTAAAGAATGAGCAGATTTTTGTTTCTACTATGTGCATTACATACTTTTATTTTACTGCTAGAATGTTTCTATATCAAGAAAAGGTACTCTTGCCAGCTCACCATGAAAAGGAGTATTGTCTAGTTTTCAACTTCCTGATGAAATTGAGGAATAAATTATGTTCAAAAAGCAGAATACAACCTACCCTAGAGTTAGAAAATCAGTATTTTATTAACAAATACAAACAATGTAGTCAAGGATTCCAAGAGCTTTATAGTACACATTAAACCTTGATTATTCCACCTGCCATTAAAAAGAAGTCTAGAACACAATTTTTAATGCGGTCATCTCACAATTATCAAGCCCAAATGCCAACTTAGTTAATATATTAGGTTTGGAAAGCTTTGTATACAATAAAGCTAGGAAGGAGAAGGGAGTGTTTCTACAGTTTTCTGCTCACTACAGAAAAAGGGAAGATAGAGACCAGAAAAATGATTGCTGCAGATTTTGCAAAAAGAGAATTCTCTACCATGGAAGCTGAATTAGGTACATGGGAGAATTATGGGAATGGAGACAGATTTCACATCTGCTTAAGATGCTGTGACTCCTCTTATATGACTCGGGCCAACTACAAGAGTAGAAAGCCAGTGCATTTTAGAAGTAAATAGAAGGAAAAAAATCAATCTACTCTGAATATTCACATATATTTGTATATGTATACATATATATGTATATATATATATGCACATATGCATATGGAAAGATATTGTTTATAATTGCATATATACCTGTATAATTGTAATATGTGTATTATACATAGATATGCCAATTAATATAGATATATTTAATATACACATGGCTTTAATTGCTGTTGTTGAAATTATACAGAGGATGACAAACTGTTAAGTAGTAGTTTTCATGTTTCATATAACCCATCACTGTAAGTAGAAATTTTAAAGAAATATTGGTTTTCCACAATACGACCAAACTTAGAGGAGGCTTGCTGCTGGGAAAGCTTGTGAGGGACATGAGCCAAGTAGGATGAGGGAAACAGAACTCAGATACATCAACAGTACTTTATATTCTTTCATTTCCTGTGGCTCCACGTTGTCCTGCTGGTGAGGAATTTTCATGGCATTGTTCATCCACAGTTCTTATATGGCCCTTGTACCACAGTGCCTGCTCTGTAATTAAGAACACATCAGAGTCACAAAGTTTTGTTTGGCATTGCCATGTACCATTATTTAGTAAATCCTTAATTTTACATCTAAATGCAATAAAGATAAGTAAAACTTAAGTGAAATTGCATGTGATAACCTTGATAATTTTCAAAGCAAAAGAGAAAACTATATTTGGTGGGGCTAGAGATATGGCTCATTAGTTACTAGTTCTTGCAGAGGACCCAGGTTCTGTTCCCAGCACTCATGTCAGCTACCTCACAATGGCTTGTAACTCCAGTTCCAGAGGACTTGATACTTCCTTGTTGCTGTCATAGATACTTGCATCCATATATTCAGGCATACCCACAAACATAATAAATAAAACTTTTTTGAAAATAACATTTCATTACTATTACTATTAAGTTTTAAAACATTATTTTCTGCATAATTAATGGCATTGTAATAATGAATTTATAATTATATAAGAAAAACATCTCTATATATATTGCAAATTTGTACAGTAAGTTTTGAACTTCTAGTTAGTATGGTGAGATTTTCTAGTTTTAACATCTGTCCTCACAATTTACTATACAATGCTTTTGAAAATACACAAGCCAAAGTCAAGTTATATTATTGGAAATAAAAATAAAACTAAATTCTATATCAAGCAGAGGGAGGATCAGTAACTTTATAATTAGTAGTAAAATGTAAGCGATTGAATTAGACTGCATGTGCCCTCTATTTGCAAAACAGTAAAATTCTGC
This sequence comes from Phodopus roborovskii, assembly GCF_943737965.1. Classification (NCBI taxonomy): domain Eukaryota; kingdom Metazoa; phylum Chordata; class Mammalia; order Rodentia; family Cricetidae; genus Phodopus; species Phodopus roborovskii. Next base: position 48,434,852 of record NW_026126418.1, read on the forward strand.
TTAGGGTTTATCATTGTGGATCTGCAACTCTAGAACAGCTCAGTCATCTCTAGGGAACTTATTAGAAATGTAAATTCATCAAATTCAGAGGCCTCATTACAGACTTGTCCAACCAGAAACTATATTGACAGGATGAGGGACAGAGAGATGGCTGCTGGTACCTTCCTAATGTCAGAGAAGCTCTTATGTCAGGTTCTCAGTCCACTGGGATTCTCAGGCTGGACTTGGTAGTCTTGAAAAACCTCCATAGTTTATACTACTTCCAGAGGCCATGTTGGTTGACATGATTCCTCTTACAGTTTGGGGATATACTGGTCTTCCTTAAGGATGTGCTCATGTTTGTGGTTTGTGTTATTGACCGAAGTCATGTTGGTCTCCACAATCTGTGCAACTGAGAAGGCCATTTTGGTGCCACTGGTTTGTGATGCCTCTTGGGCAATATATATGTCAGTCATCCATGTTGCTGTGATCTGTATTACATCAGAGGAAATGTGAATGTCTGTGGTCAGTGCTGCTGATAGAGACCATGATGAGGTTAGTGCCCTGTGTTAACACCAGGGACCATGTTGAGATCCATATTCTGAAATGGCACTGGAGGCAGTGTGAATTTCCTCCGTTGACATTGCCACTGAGGGCCATGTTGGTGTTCATAATCCTTGCTGCTAACAAAGATTGTGTGGATGTCCATGGTACATCATGCTGCTGGAAACCATGTCAAAGTCCATAATCCATGCAGTTTCAGAAGGTTATGGGACAGGAAGCATCTTATGCCTTAGTACTGATGACTGTAGGCTTCTAATTAAAATCAAAAGACATTGAAGGATTCTGTGACAATCGCCCACTCCCGAATAAATAAATAAATAAATAAACAGTCTAGAAAGAAAGCTATTGAAGAGAGCCCTTAGAAATTATGACAACGATTCTGAAGTGTAGCTCAGCAAAGGGAGATGGCAAAACATGAAGTTATCTTTAAAGGACTGGAAACAGGGAGTTTGATCATACTCCACTGAGTAGATGGGTAACACAAATTGGACTTGATGTATTTTTTTCTTCTTTTGTGAGCAGGAGAGAGACTGCAAGGGTCTAAGGGTGGATCTGAGAGGAATGGGAAGCAAATGTGGTTGATGTTCATGCTATGAAATTCCCAAAGAAGCAATGAAAATATTGTATTGAAAAAAAAAAAAGGAGATGAAGGAGGTTGAAGAAAGCAAAAGGCACCTCCTGACTGAGAAACTTCTGTAAGTCAAAGACACAATAAACAAGACAAAACATCAGCCCACAAATGGGAAAAGATATTCACCAACTCCACATCTGACAGAGGGATAATCTCCAAAATATACAAAAAACTCAAGAAACCAGTCACCAAAACACCAAATAACCCTATTAAAAAGTGGAGTACAGAACTGAATAGAGAATTTTCAATAGAGGAATCCAAAATGGCTGGCTGAAAAACTATTAAGAAAGTACTCAATGTCCTTAGCCATTGGGAAATTCAAATCAAAACAACTCTGAGATACCATCTTACACCTGTCAGATGGCTAAAATCATAAACACCATAAATGCTGGAGAGGATGTGGAGAAAGGAGCATACTCCTCTATTGCTGGTGGGAAAGCAAACTCATACAGCCACTTTGGAAATCAGTATGGCAGTTCCTCAGGAAATAGGAATCGGTCTACCACAAGATCTAGCAATTCCACTCTTAGGCATATATCTAAAAGATACACCTTCATGCAACAAAGTCATCTGTTCAGCTATTTTCATAGCATCATTATTTGTCATAGCCAGAACCTGGAAATGACCTAGATGCCCCTCAACTGAAGAATAGATAAAAAATAATGTGGTAAATTTGCATAATGTACATTTGCACCTTTCAGTGGAAAAAAAAAAAAAACAATGGAATCTTGAAATTCACAAGGCAAATGAATGGAACTAGAAAAACAGATAACATCATAGAGGGGGTCATTATAGGTTTAAAGATAAATCTGGTACTAAGGAAATGTCCAGAGACCTACAAGGAAAACTCCAGCTAAGAATGTAAGCAATAGTGGAGAGGCTGTCTTAAATGACCTTCCTCTATAATGAGAGTGATGACTACCTTTTATGCTATTCCAGAGCCTTTATTCAGTAGCTAGTGGAAGCAGAAGCAGACACCCACAGCTAAACAATGAACCAAACTCCTGGAATCTAGTTGCATAGAGGGAGAAGTGATGAGCAAATGCATGAAGACAAAGCTGTAGGAACCCACAATCACAGCTGACCTGAATAAGTGGGAGCTCATGGACTGCAGTCTGATAGCTGGGAAACCAGCATAGGACCAACCTAAACCCCCTAAACGTAGGTCTCAGTTAGGAGGTCTGGACATTCTATGGGAACTCTAACAATGGAACTAGGATTAATCCTTCTATACAAAAGGACTTCAGGAATCCATTCCCCATGAAGGGATGGGTGCTCCCTTAGCCTAGAGGCAAGGGGAAAGGGTCTAGGCACTACCCCAAATAACATGACAGGTTTTGATGATCACTCACTCACACAAGTCCTCACCATCCCTGGGGAGCAGATGAGGGATGGGATGGGAAGGTCTGTGAGGGGCATGAGTGGATCGAAGGTAGAGGGAACTGGTATTGTTATATAAAATAAGAAAAACATATTAAATAAAAAAATAAAATAAAAAAGAAGACAAAAGACATTGGAATTTCTAGATGCCTAAATAAGAAAGGATAGTTATCCCTATTTGCAGATTATATGATATATTAAACAAAAGAAATCCAAAAAATTCTAACAGACAACTTCTAAAACCCATAAAAATTTTCAGTAAATCAGAAGGGTACAAAATAATCTTATATAACTCTGTAGTTTTTCTTCATACCAAGTTAAAACACATTCAGAAAGGGATTATTATTATATTACAATAGCTGCAAAGACAATAACATACCTTATAATAAAGGTAATTAAGGACATAAAGACCCTTTCATAAAAACTCCAGGTCTCTAAAGAAAGACATTGAGAGAGACACAGGAAAATGGAATAACATCCTGTATTTCTTCAAGAAGCAGCAGAATTAACATTGTGAAAATAATCATTCTACTAAAAGCAATATATAGATTCAATGTAATCACAATCAAAATGCCCACAATATTCTCCACAGAAAATTAAAAACTAAAAATTGACATAAAGTTCCTATGGAAACAAAAAAGAGCCCTAATAATTAAGCAATCCTGAGCAAAAGAGGGATTTTTGGAGACATTGTTATTCCAGATCCAAGATATGTTATAGAAACATAGCAATAAAAGAATATGGCACTGGCACAAAAACAGACATGCAGATGAATGGAATAAAACAAAAACAAAAATCTGAGTTCTTGTAAGTGCATCTATATGATATTTGACAGAGGGTTTTTGTTTTATTTTGTTTGTTGCTATCAATTAAATATAAGCAGAAAATAAAATGAGCACATTCTAGCTTTCTGGGATCTTGCTGGGTGCCTTTTGAAAAAAGAGGCTGGGACAGATTAAGTGGAGATTATGAGAGACACCTTAGATATAACAATAATGTACAAAATATAATCATAAACTAAACTATTATAGAGAAGTAGATACTGTTTATTTTTACATACTGAAGTGTTGTGGAATGTGAATTTAACTATATAAAGATGTGTTGTGTTTGTTTACCTTGCCTACCTGATTGTTCTAATAAAATGATAAATGACCAATAGCTAGGCAGAAGATATAGGTGGGACTTTAGGGCAGGGGAAGTAAGTAGGAAGAAGAAAGACAAAAAGATACTAGGGAGACACCAAGGGACAGCCAGACAGACACAGAGAAAGTAGGAAAGCAGAACATACAGAATGAAAGGCAAAACACAGATAAATAGAAATTGGTTAAATTAAGTTTAAGGGCTAGTGGGAAAAACATGAGCTAAGGGCCAAGCTTTCATAAGTAATTAAAAGTATGTTATTGTCTGGGAGTTGGCTGGCAGACAGAGAAACAGCTCCACTACATTGAGGAAATATGCAAACAGGAAATGGTGACATATTATAAAGGCTGAAAGGGAGGGACGCTTCACAGAATGCTTGTCTTTGACTTAGGAGGCAACATGAAGGGTGAACTGACCATGCAATAGGGAACAATAGAAGAACTTTTGGATTCAAGTTGATAGATGTTCATGAGATACAGATGACTTTATTCTTAGAACCAAAAAAGTGAAAAAACAGATAGGAAGAATTATTTAATTAAATTTCTTATTTCTTTCAAGTGAGAAGATAAGGCAGAATAAAATTTGTACAAATTTATAAATATGTATATACATGCAAAGCCCTTTGCAGTGTTGCTGAACTGTCTACATTGTAATGAATATGAACTGTATCACTCATCATTCTAAAATATTTGAAAGTTTATGACCAAAGAAATGATTTATTTTTTAAAATAATTTAATTGAAAAAATGAGTATAATAGGAAAATAAATGAACAACCCAAGCTAAAATTAGATAATCAGGTTTTTTTTTTTTAAGTCTGGAACAGAAATAAAAAATGGAATGATAGTAATTTAAAGTATCTTTTTACTTCTCACGGTCTATTTCAAGAACACTAAGCAGTGCTCCTAATGTTTCCATCATCTCAAAAAGTATACAGCAAAAGCTACTTCTGAACAACATATACCAAAACTACTTTTCTACAGCAGCAATTTGAGATTTCCATTGATGAATTTCAGAATTGTATGTTCAGATCTTCATGAAAACAATTAATGCAAATTAGAAACACAATACATTTGCTTGTTTTTGAAACTATATTTTATCTTGGTGGGTGAAGTGTTGCTTGTACAAGCAGTCTCATCACAATGATCTAAAGGAAGATGAGAGGCAGAGACAGGAAATCCATGAATTTTACACTGCAGCTATCCTCAGGCACTCAACAACAAGGAAGAGATAATATTTCAAACAAGGTGATGACCAACACTTGAGATGGTCTCCTACACACACACACACACACACACACACACACACACACAAGTGGACACTACCCTAATTACTTAGGATTCTTAAAGATCTAGAGAGTATCAATACATTCAATAGTGCAAGCATTTAGGCAAAGTGTTAGTGGATTATTTAAAAATAAAAAAAATTAAGTTATCCACATAATCCAAAGCAAATGTGGAGCAATATTAATATGAATACTTTTCATGAATTTGTTTCTACTGCTCTCCAATGTCTACACTCTTTATTAAATCCTGTGGATAAATATCATAATGCTTAAGAATAATGTATTTTGAGACATAATATGCTACTTCTTATGCTCTACAGTAAATCGTTTTTATTTTATCTAATCTGCAAGAACTTGTAAAGGACTAAAAAGACCCCCTTTGCATTACAAATAATAGCTACTCATGCTTCAGAGTCTTTAACGTAATGTACCTGACAATTATAGGAAAGAGAAGACACAGAATCACATATTGTGGACTGTGAAGATGTTAGAGAACCTCAGAAAACAAACCATTGGTTATAATAACGTCCCACTTCCTCCTCCTAATCAATGAGTAAATTTTGTTTTGTTTTGCAATTATGAGTTAAGATACACACAAACACACACACAGAGAGGGGGGAAGACACACACACACCCACACACACACACACACACACACCGAGAGAGAGAGAGAGAGAGAGAGAGAGAGAGAGAGAGAGAGAGAGAGAGAGAGCTATACCAGGCATTACCAGTGGAAGAAAAGAGGACATCAGGAATACTAGACATCCATGCCTGATATTCCTCTTAACACTCACCTAAAGGTACCATCAGAAATCACAGATTTTCAAGGACACTGAGTTCACAATGATCTGGGACATGGCAAATACATCTAGAAGAGGGTCCCATTTGCCTTTTATAAATAGACATATTTTGCCACAAAGAGTAATGCAGATGAGGGAAAGGAAAGTTATAAGACAATATTTCTTAAAAATCAAGGAAAATGCAGACACACACACACACACACACACACACACAGAGGGAGAGAGACAGAGAGATAGAGAGAGAGAATCATCATAGTACACACAGAAAAATGTACTTGGGAATAATTGTACCAAAAGCCTATTTACATTGTGCTCTGGAGGCAGGGGGGAGACAGACAGAAATGGAAATAGTTTTTCAAACCAGGGTTAAAAATGAGCATAAAGACTAATAACACCAATATTATATGTAAATGATGAAGTCAATTACAAGATACTTTTACACCAAGAGATCTGGTGCTTTAAAATGTTTATATTTAATATTGGCTGAATTTATTTCTGTCTTAGAAATGACTCCCTCAGCTATAATCTGCCTTAATATATAGAAATAGAATAGCTCGAAAGCTTCCTTCCAGAAGGTTGCCACAGCAACAACCTTCGATATACATGCGTGAAATTGAGGGAGGGTGGAATCCAGCTGAAATGCAGTGGACTATGGAATGAAATATAGTTGATTTTCAAGGATGCAATGAGAATTCTAAGGGATATGGAAAGAAAATGAAACAACCTGACTGCACATGATGTGAACGAATTTCAGCTTTGGTATCTCTGAACTTAGGCAGCTCTGGAGACACCTTCAGAAAACCTATACTTCAGGGATGCTACTAGTGAAAGACTGACAAGGAGAATGGACACAGAAATGATGCTTTAGGAAGGAGTGGGGAATGTGTTATCTAACAAGTTTGTAAGGTGTCTGAAGGCCAGTCAGCCTTGACCACTAGCCACCTTTTTGCTTTTGATTGAAGGAATTCACCAAACACCTTTTAAAATGCTTTATATGCTCTAAAATATGATTTGGACTACACTCAGCATCGATATGATCTATTTCACCCTCTTCTTGAGTACCTGTGAGACTAAATAGGAAGGAATTTCCTGGTAAAATCAATCCAGTAAATCAGATAAATGAATCCATGTTTGACTTAATTATCCCTTACATGATCCCTTTGGAAATCACTTCCTGATTCCTGCATTAAGTACCAATGGCCATGAACACTTCCTGATTCCTGCATTAAGTATCAATGGCCATAAACACTGTAGGTAGTCTCCAGGATTCAATATTCAATGGCTATCATTTCTTCTCCTTTTTTTTTTTTTTTTACAATTCTATTTTTTTCCGTATTTACATTGAACTTGATATCAACCTGTTGCCATTCCTTGGATGAGTCATTTTATGGTGCTTTAACAGTTACAGCTACACTCTGAAATAGAAGGCATCACCCCTTTTTCAAACAAGGGGCCTACTCACACAGTTAATATGCAAAATGGTCAGGAATGGATGCAGTGTGACCCAAAGGTCCCTTCTCTCCATATTCACACTCACTTCCTGATACTGCCTCACCTGTGAGGATATATCTATCCGCTATGATGCCACAGTGGATAGTGAGGAACCTTCAACTCACCAACAGAAAAATCAGACCATGGAAACAGATTTCAGGCAGAGATAAGAAAAGTGATTTAGCTTTCAGCCTTAACTGGCTCTGCTCTCTAGTTCTGTCAGAGATAATCCTACACTGATATGCTACATTCTATTTTAGTACAATCTGTGCTCAGGTAAAAATGTGGCCACAGATAAGTGTCCTCATCCTGCATCAAGGAAATAATCATTTCCAAAGGTGGAGAACAATCTGGAACACCACAACAATCAAATATTGAGTTGGGGATGCAAGTGCCATTGGACACATCTACAAAACTACCCCTACATTTAAGGCTCAGGAAATATTGCAGAAAGATTTTAAGAGTCAGATGATCAGGAAGTTTGCTGCGAGACTGTGTCTCCTAGTAATTCCAGAAGCTTCATCTATAAACTCTTAACAGTATGACTGCATAACCAGAAGCTGAACAAGGACCTAAACAGTTTACATGCCAAAGGGGAATGGGAAAGAATCACAAGAAGTCAACCCTACACAAAGAGTTATGTAGGCAACTAAGTAGTGCTGAGAGTGGAAGAAATAGTCTTCTTCAAGGAAGAACACAACAATTTAATATCCAATACAAAATGGTCAGCCCCAAAAACATAGATACAGGTAAGTTAATAAAATATGAGTTGGTTGTGCTTAGGAAAATATGTTTATATACATATACTTGTATGCATGTAACAACCATTAATGAAACTGAAGCTATGAATTTGAAATAGAGCAACAAGTGGTATATGGAAGAATATGGAAAGAATAAAAGAGAAAGTAAAACGGATGTAATTATAATATCAAGCAAATAATAAAAATTTAAGAAAACAAAACATGAACATAAATAAGCCTTCCAAACCAAAAAAAAAAAAAAAAATGTGGCCCAGAGGGCTTTGAATGATGCACTGCTCCCTCTGCTGGACAGTGGAGGACAGAGTGAAAAGCATCTTCAAATCAAATAGTCTGCCACCATAAACTAATTTTCTTTACAATAAATAATAGTGTAATTCATACAGACAAGAATGATCACAAGAAATCAAAGTAAAATTGGCTCCAAATCATTGAGGATCAATATGAGCCTCCAATAAGGACTTTCCTTAAGCAGAGATGTGCCTTCTGTGACTACTTTAGGTTTTTATTTATAAGGATTTATAAGGATATCAAAAATGTCTTCTGCCTTAGAGTTGTTATTGATCTGTTTTGAAGACAGTGCTAGCATCACTATCTCAAATTTATGCTATCTGAAATTGGTAACTATATACACACTGTGAATGATGTAAGCATGTACTTTCTGTGAATGATTCCTGTGTACCCACTGTGCATGCTTTAAACATGTGCTATCTACGAACCATTCCAAGCTACACATTGTGCAATGCACTAATGGTTTGCTATCTGTAGACCATTCCCTTAATCAGTTCTCAAAAATCCAGCACAGAGATTTAATGTTAATTACAAATACTCATCTAATACCTCAGATTTGTTACTAACTCTGACATTTAAATTAACCCATATTTACCTATGCTTTACCATGTGGCTTGGTACATTTTTTTAGCACAGCAAGCCCATCTTATTTGTTTCTGTATCTGTTCTTTACACCTCTTGCTCCACCCTTCTTTTTCCCCAGCATTCTCTTTTCAGGTCTCCTACCCAATCTTATTCTGTTCAGTTATTGTACTGTCAGCTTCTTTGTTAAATCAATCACAGTGTCATATATTCACACAGTGTAAAGGAATATTCCACACAGAATGTCTACTCTGTTAAGCTAAACTGTGACATCAAAATCACCTCTCTGCCTAAGCTACTTCATGTGCTTTTCATGAAAAAGCAGTTTACAATCTACAGGAAGACTAGAGCATGAATATGTCTTCAACAGAGCAAAGCAGTTCATTTTCCACTTCTATAAGCCCAAGAAGAGGACCTCAATTCACAAAAGCTCAATATATCACTTTGAGCACATCTATTTTATCAGATCCACAGAATAATTTCATGATGTAGAGATTGTTAAATAGAAATTAAGAAAATCTGCCAGGAGCAGGTTTCAGAGAACTGGTGAGTCTAATTTAAAATACTGTTTCTAACAAAATATTTTCACTTTAATCTTCATCCTTTTAAATGGAAAGGAATGTAAAACAAAGAACAAAACATTGTTTTGCTTATTTTTATTTCACCACATGGATAGTCCAGAAGGACTCAAGATAGTTTGGAATATCTGTGAGGGCTTTCCTGAAGGAGATCACCATTAACAAGTTGAGGGGAGAAAGTCATCCTCTTCAATGTGTGTGTATACCATCCAGTTAACTGTGGGTCTCATTAGAACATGTTAGGAAATTTCCATATTTATGAATTTCCATATTTCACATGAGCTGGCACATCCATCTTCTCCTGGGCACACATATCAGCTCTCCTGGGTTTGAACTTTAAGACTCCAAAAGTTACACTGCTAGCCTTTTCTATCTCAGGCCTGTGGCTTTGGAATGTGCTAATAGTTTGAGTGAGAATGGCCTTCAGAAGAATTTTTTGTTACAATGTTTTGTACCCATTTGGTAGAACCATTGGTAAAAAATGGGTGATGTGGCCTAATTGGAGGAGGTGTGTCACTGGGAGTTAGTTTTGAGGTTTCAAAAACCCACACCATTTCACTTGGCTCTCTCTGTCTACTGCTTGTGGAGTAGATGTTAGCTGCCAGCAACTGCTACAGTGACATGCCTGACTGCCTGCTGCCAGGCTCCTGGCCGTGATGGTTATGGACTTACTTTCTAAAACTATAAGCAAACCCCCAGTTATATATTTTATCTTATACATTGTCTTTACCTTTGTGTCTCTTCTCAGCAACAGAACAGTAACTAAGAGAGAATGGAAGTTATACTACTGAGTCCCTTGATTTTCAAGTCCTCAGGCCTGAACTCAAAATGTACCATAGGGTTCTCCTGCCTACATCTTGTCGAGGTTAAGTCATGACACTTCTAAGTAGGTGCAGTCTTGTGAACCAATGACTAATATTATCTATCTCCCTATATGTGTACCTTTCCAGCTACCTGTCTAAATATTGTTTCTTTTTCTCTAGAAAGCTCTGGCTAATGGGGTCTATTAACACATGTTCAAAGTATTCAAAGATTTAGAAGAATGCAAGGCTTCACTATGGCAGTTCTGGCAGAAATCATTAATTGTGTCACACCTCTCTCACTATTTATTGTCATGTAATGTGACATTCCATTCTTATATTCTCTTAATGAACAGTTTGTATGTTTGTACAGGTTTTTCTTTTGTCATGAACTAGAGAATCATTATCACTGAATATGTCAACTTTCTATAGAAAAGGAGAGTAAATAAGCTGGGTGCAGGACTGACAAGACAGAGTCAGTTTCCTAACCCCATGCCAATACAACTAACAAAAGAAATGGAATGATGTTTGAAACAGTCTACATCAGCAAGATAGTCATATGAGACACTGAGTTGATGTTTCTCTTTGCTATAATTGAAGTAAAATGGGGTGCTGTCCAGTGCATCAATATATTAGCATTTGCTCTGAGATAATAAATATAGTCAGGGACAGATTGGCACATCCTAGGAAAGATTAGTGGCTCAAGGTTAGTGGATTTTTTTTTTTGTTTTTGTTTTTTTGTTTTTTTGTTCACATCCATTTAATTTTCCCCATCTTTTCACTGACAGTAATAGCAGTTCCACAGGTCATGGGCAGTGCAACAAAAGATAAGCTGAAGTGCTTGCCACCATGAGTTAGACAAAGATGCTACCCACTGTTACAGCCAAAACTCCTTTAACAACATATTTCTGCTGAGACTGAGGCTGAAGCAAATGATGCTTCAGGTAATGAGCTGCTGGATTGGTAATAGATATCTGTGCAGTTCAAAAAATCATCAAGATAATATCTGTGTTTCATAGTGGACCTTGAGCCTTTGCTACAGAATTTTCTCAAGGTGATTTTAAAAATGTACTAAATGATATCACAGATCTGGCACTCAAAATTCTGCATTTTATTAAGCAGATCAAGTATATTAATATTAATGATATTAACATTTATCAACAGATATTCCAATCATGTTTTCTTCCAGATACTTAGACATAATGGGGAAAAGACTGCTGTGCTGTCTTAGGTAAAATAGCTAAGATAATGAACCAGGCATGAGGAATGATTACTTTCTACTGAAATTCGGTAAAGGACATGGAGAAAAGTGACTGACAAAATGTCAACACAAGTGGGACATTTTGAAATGTCTTGCTTTGCTGAGAAGTCTGCCAGACACACTATGCCCTATAGGCTGAAGATGGAACATTACAGAAGAACTTCAGAACTGACCAGGCGAGTTGTCTCTTTCAATTCTAGAGTTTATATATTATCCTTCTGTGGTCATTGATAGAGTTGAAGACTGATAGTTAAGGTTATAGTTTTCCTTGTTTAGGATTAAAGTTACATATAGGACTTTAGACTCACAAAGATAGGATAGATGATAGAATATTTTCTTTAAATCTTATTAAATGTTAGTGGACTGAAAAAATTATTATTTTATGTGTATAGGTAAAATAACCATCTCTCCAGTCCCAATGAATCAAGTAAGTTTTTCAAAAAAAAAGGAGGTGTCTAAATCTTATGATTATACTGTTTATCTGTCACATTATTTTTAAAATATAAAGATTTAAACAATTTACATTGATTGATAATTAGTCAGCGAAAAGTAAAAGGAAATCATAAATATTAGTGAATAAATCCTATATGCTTCAATCTAAAACATACACTTTAGCAAATCATCTTTGTCATCTTTTTTTTTACAACTGAGGTTTTCAGCAATTTGGGTTCTGTTCAATCAGAAACATACAACATGATACTCTGGCAGATTGTTTAATCTGGATATAATCAAGCAACATTCCTTAGCTTTGGATTCTTACATAGCTAACACTATCACTTGCTATTAATTGAGTTCAAATAAAGAGAAACTATGTATTATACAACATAGTTTTCTTATGTGATTTTTAAAAATATATACATACAAAATTAACCCACAGAGGGCTGAGATGAATAACTGATATGTACTGACTAGTTAAAGAAAAGAAACTGAAGAAAACAGCAAATAAGCAAACCGAATGAAGAGAAAGATGAAGTCTTTCATACAGCCATCTTAAATGTGGGATAATTTTGGAACCATTATATGTCAGTATTTCCCATTTCCATTTTAATTATATATGTGGAAATTCTAATATTATTTGACGATTTTAGGACGATAGTATAGAGATTCAAATTTTATGGAGTAAGGTAAAATTAGAAATATAGAAACTCTATAGATTCTGGTTGGAAGTTTTACCTCTAACAAACTAACCATCTGGTTAATTTCCTTGTTTATTTTATTTTATTTTTTTATGAGACAGGCATTTAACAGTCTGGATTAGTAATATATGTCAAATAGAATTAGCCAACATCAGCTTCGGAATCTATGCAATTTGAACAATATATTATTACCACTCTCACAGGATATTGCAATGGAAATACAACACAGTAAGCTAGAGTCAGAATCCACTTTTCCAAATACCCAGACTTTTCCACCACATTAAGCATCCACCAAATATGGAGCTATACTGTGTATTAGAAAAAGAAACAGCCAGCTGACATAGCATTATTCACACAAAGGCCCAATTATGTTCAGAGAAATAGAATCTAAATCTCCTTCAATTTGCACTTGCATATTGCTTAAATACGTGCATTTATATATTTCATAATATCTCTGAGGACGATATAAACATTGCTGACCTCATTTTCCATTAGTAACAGATCTGGAAAAAACTGAGGCCCTTTCCCAGAGTAACAGACCTAGTGAATCATGATATAGGATATTTCAAAACCAGCCTCAAGTCAATATGCATCACTGCTACTTTATTGTGATATGGCCAAGATCAAAAAATAGTATCAATAATTTCATGATTTATTTTGCTTCTTATATTTTTAATGTACAAATGTTAAAGACCTTGTGCCAAACCTGCCTATTGTTAACAATGATTTTATAGTGCTGCTTAAAACATTAAAAGTGTTTAATTCTAGATGGGCTGTGGTGGCGCATGCCTTTAATCCCAGCACTTGGAAGGCAGAGACAGGGGGACCTCTGTGAGTCCAAGGCCAGTCTGGTCTACAAAGTGAGTTCCAGGACAAACAGAAAAACCCTGTCTTGAAAAACCAAAAAAAAAAAAAAAAAAAAAAAAAAAAAAGGAACTGTTTTTAATTCTAATGTAAGTTTGTGGAAGAGCAATTATATTTCCATTTAAATAAATTTAATCATTCTTTTCATGCATTATATTTTCATTAGTGAATATTTTTTTAATAAAAATTTAACTCAGGTATTATTGATAACAATACAAAAACAGAAAATGAAATTCAGAGGATGTGGCTAGGGGAAGTTGGAAGATGGACTTGACCAACATACTGCATATAAATGAAACATTCAAATAATAAAACATATTTCTTAAAAATTACCTGGAACTTTTGGAATTTTAGAAATATACATTGCAAACTATGTTCATTATCTGAACAGCCAAAGTTAAAGTTAATGAAGCAGTAATTTGGGCTTATTAGTTTGGTGAATAACACATGTCAGTCAATATCTATCTGAAAAGAATCAATGCCCCTTCCTAATAGCACCTCAAATTTCTATTAAGGAAATAGCTTGATTTTCTCCAATTTCAATCATATTGGATAAATGAACAACTGATACTAGCATGCAGCACACCACCTCCTTCTGCTCTTAACTCTGTATGGCTGGCCTGTTTTTCTTGCAGTAATGGCCAGTTCCCCTTTATGAACATGATTCGACCATCTGTAACAAGGGTGGAAGAGCATGACAAGGTGATTTATCTCAGCAGGCCATATCTACAGTACCTCATTTTCTCTATTATGCATGCTGCTCTCCTAGCTTTAGAACACTCTGTTCTTGTTTTCTAGCCCATCAAATAAGTCATGGGCTTCAGTCTATTCTTCTCTCTCTGCTTTCTATAAATCCTTCCAATATATCAAGTTCATTCAACTGCCCAGATGTTATCTCTATTAATTAAAATGTGAATATTAATATATACCTTATAATTTCCTTATTTCTAAATGATACCCAGCAGATAGAGTATTTAAATGAAACATTTATCCTTGTGTGAATTCTCATATTCATTTCATAAGCATCTTTGCTTTGGCAAATATACAGTACTCCTCTACTACTTTATATGTATGCCCTTGTCATCTGAACATAACTGAAACAATATCAAATTTAATGGATTTGGGCTATCATTTTTCATATACACTATTTAATAAAGTACTATTCACAAAGTGCAGACAAAATCAAGTTATATAAAGAGATACATACAAATTGGAAGAAAAACATAATATATAAAATTATCCTAATTCAGTAGCAGATGGACAGTTACCAAAAACATTTTCTTTATGAGAAGCATAATTTGCTATTAAGCCTCACAAATATTTACAGAATAAGAGAGTTCTGGAAATTGGAGTAGGAGGTAAGGGCAATATCCTTCCAAATAGGTTTCATTTCAATGAATGTAATTTTCACTAATAAGCAAAACATCAGAATTAACTGCCTCTACCCTAAGATTTCCCGAAGGAAGGGGGGACATTTTCACTTATTACAGAAAACTGCCTAACACTCTGTCACCTGTTATAAATTTCTCCCAAGCCACAACTTGTTTCTAAATTGAGGATGGAGAAACTTTCAACTACTGAACATTAAAACATCTATACCCTGGCATGGAGATATAAATAAACCTCCTAAGAATCTGTTATACTTATAAGAGATTCCTATTGTTGGATGAGGTGATGTTATGTAGCTCAGTGTTTATAAATTTACAAAGCCAAAGTCAAGGGTATCTTCTGATGTTAGAGCTATAGTTTATTCATAAAGCACATAGTTTTGACCAAGAGAGAAGACTTTTGTGGATTTTTAAAAAATTATAATGACTTCTTAGATTTGCATTACTTAAATTTTATAAACTTCATGGTTTGCAAATATGTTTAGCTAGTTATGTTTCTAACAATCATGTTTCCAACCCTTGTGTGTTTTTAATATTTACAATAACTTATCAGTCTTTGCATGAATGCCTTATTTTTATTCATCAACAGATTTATACATTTATGTTTTCAATCATTTTAAGCCACATCATCCTCTTTCTGTCCACTCCTGCTCCCACTGAATCCCTTCTTCCCAGTAAAAAACCTCTTAATTTTGTGACTTGTCTTGTTCTTTTATGAAGCATTGAGTTTAATTAGGATTGTTTGCATGAGCATGGGCCAGAGGTTATTCCATGGAACATGGGTAAATTACCACTTGCTATAATAACTGAAGAAACTAAATAACTCTACTCCCCCCATTAATGAATAACTATCAATATTTCCTCAGAGAGAAGTGAGGCAAAACTCCTGATTCATAGAGAAATGTTGAAGGGCCCCATCTTGTTTAAGTCACCAAAGCTACTATGAGTTCATTAATGCTATAGCCACATCATGTACAGATGACAGCATTCCTCCTCATAGTCAGCCTTTTAGAATGTTTCTGCCCCCTCTTCTATAATATTCCTTGAGTCTTGGAGGGTTTATTTAGATGTCCCTTTTAGGGTTAAGTATTAGGTAGCCACTTAATTGTCAGTACTTTGAACATTTATTTATTTATTTATTTATTCATTTGGGTGGAACTTTTTTTTTTAAGACAGAGTTTCTCTGTTGCTTTAGAGACTGTTCTAGAGCCTGCTCTATAGACCAAGCTAGCCTCCCATACACAGAGATCCAACTTTCTTTTCTTCCTGAGTGCAGGGATTAAAAGCATGCACCACCACCCTGTGACCATTTATTTATGATTCTGCATTAACACTTGCTTACTATAAACAGGAACTTCACTAGTCAAAGCTGAGAGTAGTATTAATCTATAGGCATAAACATAAATGTTTTGAAGGTTGTTCCACACTATATTCACTAAGAAAAACTGTTGTAGGTTTGTTTTCCTCTAGGGCCTTTGACCTCCACAACAGTTATGTATTTTCTACAAGGCTTAGAGTAACAGGCATAGGTTTCCTATTAGGGAATAGAAGCAGTTAATTATAACCATAATACTAACCCCGTTATAGCCATGGCTTTGTGTTGTTTATCATGTTTGTATTTGGTTTTCATCATTCACTGCTGGGTAATATCATTCATGGATATTCTGCCCAGTAGACAGCACTACACTTCACAAACTTGCTAGCAAGGAGGAATCTTCTATCTTAATTCCAGCCTGATTTCTCTGAATCTTTTACTAATTTATGTGGCACATTTACTAACCAGATTCAGAATATAGTTCTGGCGGACAGGAATAGCAATGATAACAACCTGTAGTGATTTGAGAGCTTCTGAGACCTCCCTAATAAGTAACTCATAGGAGTTATTCAGTACCCAGCATTGGGAATTTCGTTGAATAATCTACAGCTTTTGTGTGCTTCATTATCTACTCACTCACAGGATTCTCTCTCACCCTCCCTCTCTCCTTCCCTCTCCACCTTCCTTCCTCCCATCTCCCTTCCTCCCTCCCCCACCTCTCAGGCAGTTGGTATAGTTTAAGTAGTGATATCCAAACAAAACACCTCGTGAGCACTCTTCAGTATATAGTATTATTTTTGTTATATTTTAATTAGTTTACAAAAATAGCATGTTTCCAAATGAATGTTTCATACATCCTTAGTTTTGGTTAACCCTTCTGTTCAACCCCTCCTATTTCCTATTCTTTTACTTCCATCCCCCTTTCAGTACTTTTCTACCCCCAGCAGTAACCTCTATTTACATGTGAGATTGCTATGACTCTGAGCCAGTGCCTGCTTTCCAAGGACCTTAGCCATCCCTTTGGTTTTAAGAGTTCTGTTCTACTGAACAAGGCCAGATTATAAATAAATATTGTAGTGATGACACACCATTAAATAGAAGAGATTGTTGAAAGTATGATTCAAAAATAAATATTAATAAAAAATAATATTTTTAAAAAAGAAAGAAAAAGTAATGATTTATGAGACAATAATGGATACAAAACTTTCATAGCAGAAAAACTAAGAAAATATGACGAAGTTAATGTGAAGATTCTAAGAACATAATTTCAATGTTTATGTAAAAAACAGAGTATGACTTACAAATGAAAGAATGTAAACAAGAAGAATATTTAGTAACATAGTTTCAATATTTGGAAGACATTGTCTTGAAAGCTTGAGATTTGATATTTTATTAAAAGTCAAAAGAAGATTGCAATCATACATAATATTGCAAGTGTCTTGCTCCATTAACTTGAAAAATGAAGTATAATTAAGATAAAACAAAATTCACAAATTTAATGAGTATGCCTTAATTAATTTAAACACACAGACATGTGTGCACGATAACCACTAAAATGAAGACATAGAAGAATCTCATCATTGCTTCTCTATGGTTCTCTGTAAAGGCTACTGTATTCCATTACAAGTATTCACAGCACTGCTTAAACTCAGGGCAGTATGATTTTTGTCACATTTTAGAATTTCATATAAGTGCTACTGCAGAGTAAGAAATGATTTCATGTCTAATTACAGTAAGGTACTTAATATTTTTGAGATGTAGTTGTGTTTAATTTATATCAACATTGTTTTAATTTTAGGGAGTTCTTATTTTTATTCTCCACCAATCCTCTCATATTTTAAATAAATAATTTATATAAACTGTGCCTTTAAATAAATTATTTAAATAATTTAATTTAAGACACTCAAAAGAAAAATTAGATTGTGTAAAAAAGAATAAGGATATAGGTATTTTATAGGGTGATGTACTTCTTAGGGGAAAGGGGCTCCTAAATGGTTTTTAGGTTTATTTATTTTTATTTATACCTTTGTTTTGCCTGCAAATATGTCTGTGTAACACATGTGTACCCCATGCCTGTGGAGGCCAGAAGAGAATATCCAGTCCTGAGGAACTAGAGATGCAGGTGTTTGTGAACTGCCATATGGGTGCTGGGAATCTGACCTGGGTCCTCTCGAAGAGCAGACAGTGCTCTTAAGGACTGATCCAGCTCTTTACTCCAGTGGAAAATACTTTAAACTAATAGTGTGGAAATTTCACTCAGGTCTTCACATATAAATAATGTTACATGTATTAAAACAAGTGGAGAAGCCATGCCATAGAGTAAGAGGACAGGAATTTATTGTAGAACAGTAAAAAGTAAAAGGCATAGATGAATTCTCTGTATGTTCAGAACTTTACCTTAATAATTTAAATCAATTCTGAGACACTGTCAAGTTAACATCCATCATGTTTGGCATACATATAAAAGTGACAGTCAGATATGATATTTTAAAAAAAAGCTGACAGAGATTATCAAATTGATGAAGTATATAAAAATGTTTATTTCTCCCTTTCCAACAATAAAACATTTCAAATAATATTTTCTTATTGCTGTAAATACTCAGGGTATTGAAGACCCAGTTTCTAGTGGAAATCATGAAGGAAAGGTAATAGCTGCCTACATGTAGGGCCATACACCAGTTCCAAACTGAACTATTGATTGTATTCTGTTGCGAGTAGGTTTTTCTGCCGGTCTGTACCCACCTAGGCACCAGCCCCAATTATCACACAGAGACTCTGTATTAGATATAAATGCTGTTGGCAAGGTACTTGTTTCTTATCAGCTAGACCTGTATTAAGTATTAACCCATTTCTATTAATCTAACTATTTCCTCAGGATCTCATCTTACTGGATAGGGCCTGGCATTGTGCTCTCCCTGGTCTCTAAATACTGACTCCTCCTTACCACTTCCTCGAATCCTCCTTGTCTCCTAGTCCCGCCTATCTTGCTTTCCTATTGCCCAACAGTGCTTTATTCATTAACCAGTATGAGAAACATATTTACAGAATGACATCTCCCATCATCTCCTCTTTTCTGTCTAAATAAAAAGAAGGGTTTTAACCTTAACATAGCAAAATAAATCACACAACAGTTATCAAGTAAGAATCACAGTTAACAATATTCAGTCCATTAACATTTAGTAAGATTTAAGAAAATATTTCATCATCTATTCTATCTTTGTGAGTCTAAAGTCCTATATGTAACTTATCTTTAATCCTAACTATCTGTCTTCAACTCCTTCAAAGACCACAGATAATATATACACTCTAGAAATGACAGAGACTATTCACTGCCTGGTCAGTCACCTGAAGTTCTTCTGTAATCTTCCATATTCAGCCTATAGGCCACAGTGTGCCTGGCAGACTCTTCAGCAAAGCAGGAAACTTTAAACTGTCTTCTTGTATTGGCAGTTCGTCAGTCACTTTTCTCTGTGTCCTGCAGACTGTCTGGCAGATTCTTCCATGAAGCAGGAACTCTGTAGCAATGTCCATTTTGAATCAGCAGTCACGTTTTTGTTGGTCCTGCATGTCCAGTTTATACAGCATAAAGTCAAACAGTCCAGACAAGAGCAGTATGTTGTCCAAATGGCTAGTCTTGCCATATTGGAAGTAAATGTCATAACACGTTTCTTCGATGTCCATCTTCCTTTCTGATGTAGGTGGTGTTGCCAGGAGCAGTTATGTCTCACTATCAAGAAAAACCCTAAACCATTTTAAATGCCATATTCTGTAGGTCTTTGAAAGGTTTGAAGAATGCCTATCTATCTCAAATACATCTCTGTGTATCTTGAAAAACCTAACTAACATAACTCTAAGTTTTGACTATTAGACTATCTATATTATACATTATTGTTAAATGAGCTATATAAACACCATAGCTAAACAAAAGGAGAAATATACATATCACAAAATTGACCTTAAAATATATCAATAAATGAATATCCATTCCAAAACAAAGTATTCATAGCTATACCATAATCTCCTTTTTACCTTTAAAAAGAGATTGGTTGTGGTCATTAACCATTTATAACCAAGTCCATTTAAATGAAAACAAACATTTATAAACAATATTTGGGAATTTGGGCGTTGTTTTTTCCAAAATGCTTCCTGCTAATAGGGGGCACTGTCATTGGGGATCCTAAGAAGTTACAGAAGTCCTGGCTGTAGTCTGTAAGCCTGCCTTGTTCAAGCTGTTTTGAATGTTGGATCACCAGGAACTCTGTTTCAGGGGGTCTGGCTTGATGAAACCAAATTAGTCTGGAAGGAATCCACAGCTTTCCATTTTCTGTGGAAACAAACATAGAAATCCTTTTCCCCAGTATCTCGTCCTTAGACTTATATTTTGAAGTCAAAGTATTTTTAAAATATATAAATTGAATTAATTCAGCAGTATTTCTTTTATCATTTGTTATTTCCTCAGCAGTCAAACAATTTAAAGACAACAGGATAGCGTATAGTATCCATAGTTTCTCTGTGCTTTCCGTTTGTAAGTGGATTTTTATTACTCTGTTTCTTTTTACTTTTTATTTTTTTTATTTTTTGACACAGGGTTTCTCTGTGTAACTTTTATCTGTCCTGGAATTCACTCTGCATACCAGGTTTACTTTGCAATCTGCTTGCCTCTTTCTCCTGAGTGATGGGATTAAAGGCATGTGACACCACACCCAGATCCTCCCTGTCTTTTTAAAACCATTTTATTTATTTTTTTCTCCCAAGCCTACATATATCTTAAAACAGACTGTAAACCTTTAGAGGTTTTCTTAATGTGAATCTGTCTTTACTATAAATCTTTATCTTTTTGTAGCCACGAGTCTTTTATCTGGTAAACAACAACATTGCTAAAATGAAAGTCATAACTGTCTTAGCCACAGTCTATGCAAGATGGTGGCGGGTACATTTACCCCAGAAGTGAGAGCTGTGCTCACTGCCTTGGTCTATGCTGCCATCCAGCAGCATGCTTCCGGCTTGGAGATGTGGTCATTGCCATTGGCAGCTCTGATACACACTAATAAATTGTTAGTGGAGTTTCTTAAAAGCCATGCAGTTTTTTGCCACTTAGCTTAGGCTGAGTCAGGAAATCTCCCTTAAAGGAGCCTTGCAAATCTCTGCTTGAATCTAGCAAAACAGAGTTAACTGAGAAACGTGCTGTTATCAAGAAGCCTTGCTTGTCTCTGTTGTTCTTTTGTTTCTAACCATTTCTTTAGCTTTTTTTTTTTTTTTTTTTTTTTTTAGCCAAAGTTCGGTGCCATAGTATTCAGCTAATGGGTGACTATATACTTCAGCAAAATGAGAGTGGAAGCCAATAAGTTTGTTCTTATATTTCTTGCACTAACACTTGGTGAGTTTATATACAGAATGTATTTCAATGAGACAGTCAGGGAAAGTCTGGTTGATGGCATATGATAAAGTATCCTTAATGTTATATACACTAGAGTATAAGTTACAGTCATACATGGTGGCATATTCTTTTAATCTCAGCACTTGTGAGTTAGAGAAAGATGGACCTCTGTGAGTTGGAGGCAAGCCTGGTCTACAAAGAGAATTCAGGAAAGCTAGAGGTGTTATATAGAGAAACCCTATCTCAAAAAAAAAGTCATTAGATTTTTATATCAAAACTAGCATCACATGATGCTGTAAGGCTACATAATAGTTTTTAGCTTATTAAATAGACAGCAAATAAAAATAAAAGAATCACACAAAAAGAAGATTTTAACTAGTATTAGGAATTACAATGCACAGGGCCTCAAACATATCAAGAAGGGCTCTACCACTGATCCACAAAACATTGCAGAAAATAGACATTATAAAAGGACTGAGTGCCAGTGCAAAACAAAGCAAAGGAAATATGAAAACACACCTAAAGAAACGGTGCTTTTCACTTTACCCTTTCAATTAATCAGCTAAATAGTTGTCCCATTTTTTGAAAAGTGGGATAAAAATTCCTACTTTTAAAAATGTTGTCCTAATATTTTATTTCTTTTGAATACAATTTATATACCCGTGAATTTGTAACACCTGGAGCTCATTAGAACCCATGTCATCTGTATTTAGCAAAGTGACATAAACAGAAGGAAATTGAATTCATTTGTAGCAGACATAACTGTCATTAAAAAAAAAATCTGTGGGTAGAAGGTTTTGTGAACCCTGCACTTACTATGAGCAAGCTTTCAACTCAAATTGTTTCACCTGTGAAATCAGATGTTAACTACACTGACAAGACTATTATTATCAATGTAACAGAAAAGACACATATTATAAATGTAAAACTCCCCATCATATTCATTATTCAAATGGAAAATACCATAGTATTAAAAATAAAATTCAGTGACTAATTACACATTTGGAGCAAATGCACACTCCCCACCTTGCTCTAGATATTAGGAAGATGAACTTTATGGATGGATCAATCCCATGGCACTTGGTTATTTGGCCATCCCTTATCAAGAAACTTAAGTTTAGGTATTTATAAATTCTCTACCACCTTGAATTTTACCTGGTTCTTACTTGTGATCCCATTCCAATAGTCCAAGCTTTTCCCATGTTTTGCCTAGATGACTTTAAAGATCACATCTGGTTTCTTTTATGGTTACTTGAATATTTCATTGCTCTTGCTAACTCTCTTCAAAGTCAGCACTAGCCTTGTGAAATGTAAGTTTAGTTGCTCCACATTGTGCTCAAAAGGTGTTTCTAATGACCTAAAAATAAATTCACATACTGCTCCCTATGACAACAAATGTCCAGTGGGTCAGTTTTATTTCCTATAATGGTCACTGACATGAAAATATCTACTATTTCTGGTAAAGTCATGTGCCTTCTCTTTTTAAAACCACTTGTGGCTGTTATGCTTTCATTCCTTCTGCTTGCTGCTCACATTTTAAAATTGCTTTAAGACCTAATGTTCTTACAGATTCCTGGTCTGCTGGTGTGATAGCTGGTGGAATACAAGTCAGAAACTGGAAACATGGAGTAACTGGGCTTTCTGTGGATAGGTTAGCTGTGCCCCATCGTGCAAGAAAGGCCCAACACACGTGTTTACTTACTGAAGCATAGAAACAACCACCTCACAGACTTTCTACTTTCTCACTTTTTTTTTTAATTCTACAATGAATGGTTCTGCAAATTATCACACCATTATCAATGCCATCTTTTAAAGAGATCTAAATTGGAACCATGAGGATCAATCCGTACATGCTGAGCTGTTTCCAGTCGCTCAGGGTCTGCTAAACCAGACTCTAGAATAAGCATACATTTAGAAAATTATAGAAATAGAAAATAATAAAATAAAGAAAGAAATTACAGCAGTAAAACTTCCTTTATTTTATGACCCATGTGATCATTTCAGTCTGCTTTCTGTTGTCTATCTCTGCCTCATACTAGGCTGTGTAGATTAGCATTAGGATAATCCCTCTTCTGCCACCCTTTTCCCAGATTTCCTTGTTGTGCTCAAGTCCCCAGTCAAGGCTGAACTCCAGTGTATCTTATCTGACAGGGCTTTGTCTGGACTTATTACATATTACAGCCCCTAAAACACATTTTAATGCCTGAAGTTACTTCCTTCCCTTTTTATGCAGCAGCTATGGTGAAGACTGCATGATTTAATGTAAATTGCTTTAAGGGTAAGAAGAATTTTGGTTTTATTGTCTGTTGCTGTATTCCCAATTTAGAACATTGAAATTTTGCAATACAGGAAAGATAAATGGATGGTTTACAGTCTCAAAAGATTTAAAATATCTGATTGTTGTACAGAAAATAATAGGCTATTAAAGATAAATAAAAGGAATTTGAGAAAATAAAATGGTTTATATAAACAAACAAACAAAAGTTTTGAAAATCCCAAGGAGAAATGAGCCTTAATGAAGCCAAGACAGTCTGTATGTGGAAATTGTGATTCAGAGTTTCTAACAGCCTGCAAATTAAGAAAATGAATTGATTCATGGATGGAGGCAGGAAGGATAAATATGTGGAGATGTTTTCCCTTGTAACACTGATATAATTGAGTTTATAGTTTTAGGCTCATTAAAATACTTGTTGATTCTACCACAGCATCAAGATGTCTTAGGAAACGATCATTAAAAATTTCCCAAACATTCAATTTACTGATTCTTAGCTACAACATTCATTTTGTTTTCATTCTATAGAAAATTTTTCATTAATTTATTCTATTAGAAGTTGTCACAAATATTCTTCATGTAGTGAGTTACCAAATAAACCTGTTTTCATGATTAACTAGCTTTTCAAATTGTGTTTTCCGGGAAGGAAGAATTTCTGACATAAAGTTAAGTAATTGATGGATGAAAGGATTTGTTTGGCAGGCCTTCCATTTCCTATGGCTAGTTCATTAAGATATGCTGAACTTGAACAAACAACACAGATTCTAGATAACATGGACACAAAGCTGAAAGATGAAACAATAAAATATTAAAATGGTCACACTACAAATATACAATTAGATTCAAAATTCCTATGTATTCCCCTTTTACATATTTTTACTCAGAAAACCTTAGACTTAAGTAAGTTGTATATTATCTGTATGCTTAAAACAATCATATATTAGATGGGCATTGGTGGCACAGGCCTTTAATCCCAGTACTCTGGAGGCAGAGGCAGGTGGATCTCTGTGAGTTCCAGGCCAGCCTGGTCTACAGAGCTAGTTCCAGGACAAGTTTCAAAACAATACAAAGAAACCCTGCCTTAAAAAAAAACAAAACAAAACAAACAAACAAAAAACGAAAAAAAGAAAAGAAAAACACAAATAAAAAAATCATATATCTTCTTTAAATGTAAATATGTGTATGCATGTAAAAGCTGATTATCCTCCCCAAAAGTGAAGGCAACATTACATGACACAGTTGTGATATTTTGTTTTGTAACAATCAAGGAAAGTCTTAAAGCACAGCACCAAGGCCTGAACCGAAACATGTATTTGAAAGCCAAAAATGAGGTATTAAACAGTCTAAGCAAGGAAGTCAAGTACAGGATTGATATTTTTAGTGAATCATCTATATGTACTGTCTTAGTTGGGATTTCTCTTGCTGCAATGAAACACCATAACCAAATTGCTTTGAGGAGGAAAGGGCTTACGTGGCTTATGCTTACACACTGTAGTCCATCATTAAAGGAAGTCAGGACAGCAACTCCAACAAGGCAGGAATCTGGAGGTAGGTGTTTGCAGAGGCAATGGATAGGTGCTGCTTTCTCGCTTGTTCTTCATGCTTTGCTTAGTCTATATTTTTATAGAACCTCAGACCACCAGCACAGAGATGGAAACACCTATAATGGGATAGGCCATGCCTATCAATTACCAATTAAGAAAATGCCTTACAGCTGGATATTATGGAAACATTTTCTCGATTGTTGTTCCCTTCTTTTAGCCAGCACACATATCAAATACTTACTTATGGAGACAAGATTGAATGATTGTGGTTTTATATGCAGTTCTGGGTAACAACAAGAATTAGCCAATCCAGCAAGGATATTTGACATCACTACTTATGCATGGAACACGTGATAAAATGCATTGTAAACAACAGTATTATACATTTATCATAAGTCGAAAATTAAAAGAAAAGTTAAAGGGAATTTCACTAGCATTCCTGAGGTACATAAGAAGAGGCAATAAATGAAAAAGAAAAGCATTCTGGAATGCTGGGGACTATTGTTAGTTAACACAGCCAGGTGTTTATAATTTTACATTTGTAAATAAGGTTGGTTGATCAACTGCCCAAAATATGCTTCATTATGCTTAGCAGAATGAATGTCACGATGCATGCTTGTCTCTGATTGGATGAGAACAAGAAATACACAGCCCTGTGAGTCTTGTTTATATAAGCACCAGACTAACACAATTCAAGTCTTTTTTTTTTTTTTTTTTTTTTGTGGAATCCCATATATGGACCTGGCCGGGGTACATAATCCCAGCCAATATTTATTAAAGCTTGCTTCAAATTTGACTAAAAAATTATGGTAGTGGTCTTATTTTCACCCAGTGGTATTAATAAACCATTCCAAATTTCAGCAAGTACCATGAGTGTGCAAGTTTGTCCTTGTTCCCTCAATGTTCATTTCTACATTTCCCAAATTTGAAATTGACCTAAATACTTTTATAGTTCTAGGAGAGCAAATGTGTCTTTATAAAACTCTCTCAAAAGACCAATGTTTGTGTGATATAAATCTTTTAGTATGTAAAATATATAACATATCATTGCTGCCTTTGAAATAATGATTTTATTACCAATATATAATTGAGTAGTATCCCCTGTTACTGGAACCTGTGTCACTTTATTGCAGAGAAAAATAGCAACATGGATTTGAATGACAATGAAAATTTTCATTTTCAGTTTAATAATTTCCTAATGTTGTTGATCTTGAAAAAATCTGAAGTATAAATTAACAAAATTCCACTCCGATCTCTATCAACAATGAAATGAAAATAATTATAGGTAGACCTTTGACTTATTTTACACATTTTAAATAATTTTGCTTAAGGGGGCATACAAATTAGTGTGTGGCTGCCTCCAGTTCTCTACGAAACATTTCAGAATATTCTCATACAAAGTTCATGGCAGAGCAATACAACCAATCACTACTTTACAAATTAAAAAAAAATTCTTAATAATGTAAAATTGTAGAATTGTGCCACTGAAGAAAGAATTATGATAATGGCCTTTAAAATAAATCCAAATCACTTCATTCATATTTAAATATCAGAAATTAATTTAGACATATTTTAGAATGTAAGTGTTCTTCTACAATGTCTTGAAATAAATTGGTGGTTATTAAATCCTCAGAGTTATGTGAAGTTCAGTGGTAGACTATTTGCATAAGATGTTTGAGGCTATGATTTCAATGTTCTGTATCAGAAAAAGTAAAATTAGTGTTGCTTATAAAAGCTTTGCCCTTTCAAAATAAAACATACATTTGCTTTCCAGCATACCATAATAATATCTAAGAAACAATAATTATAGGAATAATTATGTTACCACAGAGACAATAGCCTAGAAAGGAAGGAATGCATTTTTACATTATTTACTTCCCAAATAATGTTCAATTTCAAGACACAATTATTCGGGTAATGACTTTGTATTTTTTTTTTAAATATTAAAAGTGTGTTTTTTACTAAAACAAGGCAAAAATAAAAATCAGGATTCCTGAGCATGACCACCTTAAAGGAAATGTCTCAGAAAATTATTATCATGGACAAGTTCAAACTCTCCTGATTTTTAATAACTGATATGTTCTATAATTCTACAGAAGAAAGAATTTTTATCATTTTAATGATAGATTAAAAACATAAGGCATTCATATAAGTGGGATAACATATGTCAAATATGTAAATCATCTTGTGTCGTGGTGAAGCAGTTGTGATCTTTTTCTAGTGAAAACCCATAGTTGATTTGCTTTTCTCTAACATTTTGCAAAGTACATTCCATTATTGTCAATGGCCTGCCTCAAGAAGGATAGTACCAGGATGTTTCTTCTGTCTGACTGCACTGTAGTGTCCACTCAGTACCATTTCCCCTCCCTTCCCCCACACACTCTCCTTCTGTAACTTCCTATCTATGAGTAATTTTTATGAGATTAGATCTTCCAGGTACTCTACGTGGTGAGACACTTGGGCACTTGACTCTCATGCCTGTCTTCTCTCTTAACAACATTTAGGTGGCAACAAATGGCAGAATTCTATAGTTTTATTAAGGCTGTCCCATTCTTCATGGCACTGGAACTCAACTATTACTTGGTTCAAATACAAGCAAATATTTTATTTCTATGATAGAAAAAAAAGGAAACCAAACTCAGGGGTTCATTTTGATCTTCTCTTTTTCAAAACCTTCTGAAACAGATCCCATGGCCTATTCTAAGATGAAAATTTATGTGGAAATTCCAGGTACTTGGTAATGAGTGCAATTGAATTATCTGTGAATTTTCCTTGTTTGAAATTATGTTTCTGGAGATTCTACCTTCTAGAGAATAATTTCATTTGTAAAAATATTGAGCATATAAAATATTACATCCTACCCAAAGTGCCTGAATAGTTTACTATAATTAAATTTATAGCTGACAAAGTGGGTATTTTTCTGATTTTCCCCAAGGATATAGTTTTCAGCTCTGACACAGAAGATGAGAGCTGAGAGAAAAATGATCAGGGACTGTCTGAGACTAAGAATCATATGCTTTTGTAACAGACAAGAGAGCCAAACATGGATTGGTTTATGAAACACAGCAGTCATTCCTGAGGATGTCAGTCAGTGTTAAGATGTCTCTTTTCAACATCTTCTAAAATTACTTGATGTTCTCTTGAACTTCATTAATTACTAAGCATTGGGCAGAAAACACAAAGCTCAGAGAAATTTCATTTCAGCTTTTACTATAATTGAAAATATGAGGTTGAGAGAGAGAGCTCAGTAGGGAAAATGCCTGCTGCAAAAGCATGTTGATCTGAGTTCAGGTCCTGAGCATTCATATAAAAACTACACACGCAGTGCATGTTTGCAACCCTGGCCCTGGCAAGATGGGTGGGGGGCAGGAAGAGGATATTTGGAGCTCTCTGGCCCACCAGTGTACTCAGTGAATGAACTTAGGTATCAGTGAGAGAATCTATCTTAAGGTAAGGTAGGAAGTGATCAAGGAAAAATGCTACCAACTTTTGGCTTCTATATAAGTGTACACATGCTTACTCATGCATCTAAATGACACATTTATGAATACTAACAACAGAGAGAGAGAGAGAGAGAGAGAGAGAGAGAGAGAGAGAGAGAACTGATAAATGCATTTCTAACTAGGACAAAGTGTAGCAGTCTTGCAGTGAACTTGTAAAGGTGGCCACACTCCCTTGGGTGTGGCCTTAGGCAGACAGAAGTGGAAAGAGGGAAGCTTGAGGCATGGCTTTCCCTGGTGTGATCTTTCTGATGGGTCAGCCAATCTGGTAGGAAGGGCAGAGAAATGCTCCCTCAGTTCTTTGTATTTTTCTGTGTAATTGTTCCCCATAAACACCTATTTATCATTTATCTTGGGTCTAGTGAAATAATTACACATGCTCACCTTCAGAAAAGGTATTTTTATCTTTGCTTTTATGGCATATATTTACCTACTACATAAATGCACACATTTCACAATGCTTTAATTGTTTTTTAGCAACAAAGTGTTCTTGAAGGTGTATATATTTTGTATTTGTGAAAATAAAACAATTGTTGCTACTGTAGTCATCATGACCCACATCTTCAAAGATTCATATGACTTAAGTTGACTTCTTGTCCAATTAAGATACACTTTGAGGCTAGAGAAAAGATATAATCTGTTAAATGATTCAGGAACTCATAGTTATACAGAAGATGCCAATTTAAATAGGTATCACTGAAGGTCACCATGGATACTGACATCCCATCAGTCCCCAGGAAAGATTCTGTAATTAAGAGGGGAAAGTTTTATAAACTGAGTCTAGTAGTCATGTCCACCATCTTGATGGAAAAATCTATTGGATATATAACTCTTCCAGCAGAGATAGTCTGAAAAGAGGTGAGTCTTAGAAAAGAAGAATAGGAAAATTGCTGTTTGTTGTTGATGTTGTTGATGATGATAATATTTGTGAGACTGGATCCCACTATGAATTCATGGCTGGCCTGAAATTCACTATGCAAATCAGGCTGGCCTCAAACTCACAGAGACCTGCCTGCCTCTGTCTTCTCAGTGCTTGGATTAAATTTTTCTACCACATCTACCACTATGCCCAGAAGGAAAACAGTTATTTTTTTTTTAAGCTGGGCAGTTTATTTGCTGGTCTAATTTTATACATATTTTATTAGCACTTTTCATTTAGCATGTTTTTATGATCCTAGTATATAATTTTGACTCATAGACAGAGTCAAAAATCACCCTTCCAAGATTATGGATGCGGCTAGATTTGTGGATTTCTTATTATTTTAATATAAAGAAAGAAAGTCACTATGGACTATAAGTAACAATTACCAATGATGAATTGGGTGTTTGATAAGGCATTGATTCATGGAGAAGACAACTTGCACAGATGTAAAAATATGAAATGATGATGACTTTGGCCAGGGATCAGTGTATCTTCCCTTGCCATCTTTGTCGAGGGAAGTGTGTCATCTCTCAGCATATTTGTTCTTGTTCAGTGTGCTATCTATCAACATTTTTGTACATATTCAACGTGTTCACTCCTGGCATCTTTATCTTTGATGGTGTTCCCTCCCTCAGCAGCACAAGTGTTCCTAAAGGATTACTTGTATCTTCTAATGATATCTCAGATCACCTGTGAGCATT
Source organism: Phodopus roborovskii (assembly GCF_943737965.1). NCBI lineage: Eukaryota > Metazoa > Chordata > Mammalia > Rodentia > Cricetidae > Phodopus > Phodopus roborovskii. The sequence goes on from NW_026126418.1 coordinate 48,465,409, forward strand.
TGGAGAGACTTCTCTGGAAATCCCTTAAATTGTAACACTAAGCCTATATTCAATTATGGAAAGATAGGTTACAAAAAGTCCACCATACTACCTACAATTCAGCAAGAATATCCATTGCTACACATGGACCAAAATTCCCTGAGGTGTTCTACTGAAGCCACACTCATCAGGCACTTACTTGTATACTGGTCAGCATTTCTCACACTCTCTCTAGCTCCTAAGTGGTTCTATCTGAGATCTTATGTAGTAATTCCCTTTCATTCACAGTAACTTCCACTTTAATCTCTGTATCTAAGGATCCTGACTCAATACATAAAGCAAGCCATTTAAAATAATTTTTAAGTTCCTGGTATCCCTAGACAAGTTTAGCACAGACAGTGAAGCTGCCAAGGCTGCAATTATAGTCTAGACAATATGTCTACTTCACCTATTTAGAAAGCAGACTTTTTTGTTTGCATCTATACTGAGAGCCCATGGATCCCTTTATACTCACCAGTACATTCTAAGAAAAAGAAAGGGATGACTATAAATGGAAAGAATAAAGCCAGAGAACTAAAATAACAGGAAAAATGTCAAGCCCAGAAAGTCAGATAATAGAAAAAGAGGATGATGAAAGTTCATCAGCAGGGAGTGATGAAGTTTAACCTGCATCAGTGTGTGCATAGGCACCTACAGTTATTTACATGTGAGTAATATTTTCTGAAACACATCATTCATATGTGAAGTGATCTTGACCTACCCTAAGGTAGCCTACTGAAAATTGAAATATTTTAAAGGTACATAAAATTATTTAGAAGTTAAAAAAATATTCTAAATTTTATCATTAAGTATATTAAACTTTGACAAATTTATTATATTCTGTAATAAAAGTTAATTGTCATGACTATATAACTAGTAAACTAATATTCATAATAACATGTACATGAAATTACAAATAGTAACACCATCTTGAAGACTGACTCTTAATTTATTCAATGGGACATTGACATCTATCATGTATCTAATGCAAGCAAGAATATATGACAAAGAGGAACAATACAAAAAAGTCCAGTGAATAGCCACACATTAATTCTTGTAAATATATATATATATATATATATCAATGAACAATGTGCCATTGAAGTTAATATATATGTTATGGAGAGGTAATAGCAACATTTTCTTCAAATAAGAGTAATAGTGAAGATGAAAAATAGATATTGGAATATATTATGTAAGTGTGTTACAAATCACACATTTCCCTTAAATTAGCAAAATATATATTCAAAAATGCTCTAAATAATATACATTATGTATAAGTTATATCAGATCTGAATATTATCTAGGAGAAATATACCAAAAATTCTTTAGTAAGATGTTTAATATGAAGAAATATAAAATAGAAGTACATGTAATCAAAATGAATGATTTTTTTGTTACATTAATAAAGTAAAATTGTTGAAACATTTAGTTTTACAATTTTTATTAAAGGTTGTACCAGATTTTTAAAATGTACTTAATTACTAACAGAATAGGTTTAATTAATCTGGATTATGTAACAGCATTAGACTAACATGGAACTAACAAAATAGATATATAAAACAAAAGTTTGCAATAATGTAAGACTAAACAATATTATGCAAGTATTTGTATACTCTATATAGAAATGCCTAGGATTTGTCTTACAAAGTTATAGTTACATAAGGTATAAATGAAATTGTAAGCATCCTGTAAAATAAACACATATCTGCACATGTATGAATATGTCATATTAATAATTATTGTTTAAACATTTTGAACTTAAAGTAGAAAACAATTAAATATCAAAAATCGATATTTTAATTATTAAACATGGTTACAAAGATGAATGGATGATAGCGTGGGTTATAATATTAGACCAAATCAAAGTAGAAGGGAATGAGATGAATATAACTTGGTAAGAAATATACCTATGTATTATAAAAAAAATAAAGACTTTTAGTTTAATCAAGCATTCATCCCAATAACTAAGAAATTGAAACAAAAAATAGTGGTAAACAAAGTAGAATTAAATTGAGAGTAAACTTCAATGTAGAAAATAATGAAGTAAAAGTAAACATAAGATGAATGACAAATCGAAAACTTGTCTTTCTTATGATGTAATTAGAATATACATAATGAAACTATGGGAGAAGACAAGAAACCTTTCCAGAAATCAACTATTACTCAGTATTCTTCACTTTTACAAATGTATTATAATACTATTTTGAATGAACGTTTTATCAAGAAATATCAAAATGTATCTTAGTAACAATAACACATTCTTATTCCTGAAAAGGACAAACTTACTGTATAGCCAGGATATCAAAAGAATCCACCATTCACGTAGCCGTTGTCAGACCCTGCTCTAGTCTCAGAGCAGACATCATCAGTACAAAGTTGTTCCTTTCAGTTAAATATAAGTCAGCTAAGTCTGTTTTACTAATCCAGTCCTTTAGGTAAACATTGAATTATGTCTCCTAAACTAAAAAGCCATTTCAACAAGAAAAAAGTAAGTTTTATATTTTTTTACTTTTATTTTATTAAAAATTTCTTCTCTCATAAATACATCCTTACCACAGCCTCACCTCCTTCTTCCCCTCCAAGACCCTCCCACCTCCCCTCTTCTCCATATCCACTGTTACTTCATTTCCCTTCAGAAAAGGGCAGGCCTCCCAGTGACGTAACTTGAATATGGTATAATATGATGCAATCAAACTATGCATACCCTCAATGGGGACTATTATTTTTGTTTCTCATACTGTTCGAAGACTCCTTTTTAGGATGACATTTCTAAACTAAAATTTAATGTTTGATGAAGTATATTCGGCATAATTTGCCTTGGTTCAAATACATTGAAAACAATAGAATTAATGTTGAACAAAGTAATTTCACAACTTGGACGGTGTGTGGCAATTTGTGATTATGACAGCTTTCAGTTGACCAAGCTGTTATCAGTCATTGCAAAGACCTGAGAGTAAAAGTGTGTAATAGAAACAAGTATTCACAACTGGAACTTCTCCAACAAAAAATAGTTTGAAATGTAGATTAAATAGTGCTCATTGTTATAGTATTAGTAAGCTACCTAGTTCAGAGAATTGCTTATTTACAAATGCTTCAATTTGAAAAGACCACAAACCCTTAATTTTTCGGTACATTGGTGTCATTGGCTTTCCCCCTCTGATTCAGATTAAAAAGAAAATACTTCAATGGAAACATATATATGGACATACATATACACACATATATGTGTGTGCTCTCTATATATTTAATGGAATATATATGGAATATCTATATCTATATCTATACCTATATCATCTATATCATCTATATCTATATCTATATCATATATATATATATATATATATATATGCAAAAGTCTTCAGCAAATACAATAAATTCATACCATTGTTTTCTACAGACTGCTCTCCTTACATCTGTTGCTGCTTCATCATAGGTCAGACATCTCCACAATCTTGGCATAGTCTTCTTCAGCTTAACACTGACAGTCCTGATTTTGGAGGCAACTGAGATGAGGTCTATATTATACAAGTGAATGTGAATTTGTCCATACAATATAGAACATGTGCTCATTTTATTGTATCTTACTATAAAACTTTATATTAATGCCATGGGGCATGGTGGCACACATATTTAATTCCAAGACCTGTGACTTCTAGAATAGCTTGTTCTACATAGTGAGTTCAATGGTAGCTAGAGTTATATGGTGGTGGGGAGACCTTGTCTTGAAGAACAAAACAAAACAAACAAACAAAAAAACCAATCCAACCAAATAATAATTTAAGAAAAGCTTTTTACTAACATCAGTTAATATTTATATTTCCATATTTGTGAATACATTTTCATTCAAACAGTGAATGTGCTTTACTCTAATAGTCAAAGTCATTTGATCCCCTTGAGATAGTTGTGACTTAGAAGAATTATTCTCCCATGGTTCTTTGTAGCCAAGAATGACATATAAACTGAATTTTTACTTACTAGAGATTAAAAAGGACAGGGTGGCAAGTTCAGTGTGTTTGTGTGTGTGTGTGTGTGTGTGTGTGTGTGTGTGTATGTGTAAATGTGTGTAACTTATCATGTAACTTTATTTGTATATGTGTTGCACATATGTGTGTATGTATGTTTGTGTGTATAGATTTATGTACTTATATATGTAACTTTATTTGTATGTGTATTGCACATATGTGTGTGTATGTTTGTGTCCTTGTGTATTTGTATATGTGACTACTCTACATTTGTAGCATTAACAATCCATTTCTAATCTTTCCTATTCACAGTTTTATCTTTGCATTATTTTTGCTTCTCAGTAATTCAGATCTTTCATAATGTACAATAATTCAGTGACCTTATGCTCATTCATATAATCAAGATCAGATGATGTATGATTAGCCATTGTTGAAGAAAAATGGCAAATAAGTAAACATTTATAAATTATCATTAAAATATGTTCCAGACATTCTGATGACATCCCTCTTACCACAAAGTAGTGAGTGATAAAATCAAGGTTGGTAACTTCTTCTGGACATAACAACAAAAAGCAAATGTTTAACTAGAGAGTATATTCTGTTCATCTGTGTACTTAATTTTACCTATTGTACAAAAATTCTTACACCTAAATGCTTACATTTGAAGATTGTATTTAAAAGTTAAAGCATTTTAAGTATCTTATTGTCTTTATGATATTTAACTCATAAAATTTTCTGAACTGTATTATATAGGCTTCACATTAAAGATAAGAAACCTACATTTCAAAGAGAAGATAGATGTTACTTAAACAGATATACGTATTTTAAAATTAATATACCTCAAAATTGTAAACAACAGAGTAATTAATATATAGACAGAAATGAGTGAAATAAAAATTCACACCCAATAACTTTGATTTACTTAAACAAAGTTCTTAAATAATTAAATAGGTAACACAAAATTAAGTAGAAAGGCACAAACCAGTGACAGGCATAAGAAGAGTTTAAAACAAGTATATAGAAAGAAAAAATAATATATTGAAAGAGGTTTTAAAAACATTTTAAAATGAGGCAGTGGTTTACAAATGATACTGGTGGCTTGCAGACTATCCAGACTAGCCTATTTGTTCATTTCTTGGCTAATGAGGGATCCTTTCATCTGTGGAATGACACTCAAAGTCATTATGTGGCTTAGTGTCCACCAGCAGTCACACAATAGTATACACCCATGACTTTTAAACACAGAAACAATAATTTTCTTCCCCAAAGCAGGCCATAAAAACCAGATCCCATCTTCCCTAGCAAGTAAAACTTAAACTAATTTTATGTCTTGGAGGTAATAATAAGAATCAAGAAATTCTCCAACTTACCTCATCTGTTTACAGAACTGAAGATCCTCAATTTATAGAGTTTTGCTTCATATTCAGGTTGAGAAAATGCTGTACAGAGGGGTTGAGAAGAATATAGCAGATAGATTTGGTGAGACTTTCCTACTAAGTGTTACTATGGCATCACACCACATTTTCCATCCACATTTACAAATCTGAAAGCTTTGCTATTTTATAAAATTGGTTGGGTGGTATTAGCTACTTTTAATTGATGTGATAAAATACCATGACCCAAAGCCACATTGGGGAGGAAAGTATTTATTTAAAGTCTTAAATAGTATAATCTGTCATCAAGAAAAGCAAGTCAGGAATTCAAGGAAGGCGCCTAGAAATAAGGAGTAAAATGGAATGAAAGAATGCAGCCTACTGATTTGTCCCACATGGCTTGTTCAACCTGCATTTGTGTACAGCTCAGAACCACCTTCCCAACAGTGGGCTGATCACCTTCATATCATTAATTGAAATGCTCTAGAGATATGACCAACCTGATGGTCATATCAAATAAGGGTCCCTTTCCCGGTTTTTCTGATTTGTAATGTGCTGAAAAACAAAAGCAAACAAACCAGCAACATACTAGTTACTCAAATTTATCATGTTTTTCTCTTACTGGCCTCTTTTATTAATAAAGGAGAGGGAGAAGGACCAGTCTATCTCCCCTACATTTTATATTGACAAGTTTTTATATATTCAACTGTTGCCTGAAATGTGGACAATAGAAACTATATGTGCTAGGTGGATATAGTGATACAATTTATTGAAATTATATAACTTTAATAGAGGCTGAGAATTGTGCTAGATCTCACAGCTGAGTTAATAATATACTTTGATGTCACTTGAGATGGTCTGATATCCTGCTTTGTCATCTGCTATTTGTTTAACCTACCTTTAAGAGAACAATATAACAACCAACTTTAGATGCCTTGGATTTCCAAAATAATCAGCCTTTGTAGCCTAAACTAATGCATAGTTTTATTCTTAAATTATGTACTCTTCCATACCTCTGACTGAGAGTAATACATGTGTATATGAGCTGAAAGCAGCCTACTGGTGGAAAATCAAATTTACACAGCAAATATCCACCTCAAATATTGAAATGACTGTTGGATATAGGCTGACAGTGTATGCTTATAGTATTATATGCTATTCTTAATCAGTTGGGGTTAGTAAAGTAACTTAAAATCTTAATCCCTTACAACACTCTGTTTAAGATTTCTGTAAAGAATTCCTCATTCCTTCCTTTAGTGTTTTTCTTTTTCTGTGTTATTCAATAAATGTAGGGAAAAATCTCTTGATTGGGGACTGACCTATTCATAGTTAGATAAATTCACTGAGAGTGATATGGACACAATCATACTCATAGATACATCAGACATAGACACAGCCAGACAAGTAAGCACAAACTACAAACAGACAAAAGACAGGGATAACAAGGGAGGAAGGGAGGGTGGGGGAACTGGGATTGATATGTAAAATAAACTTGCTTCTGATATAAAAAAAAATATATTTAAAAAATAGCAGAGAATCCAAACATGAGCTTGGTCATGGCCAAATGAGGAATTTTCTTTCCTTAGTATATGACACCATAACACTGACATATCCTTAGTAATTTTCAAACACAAGTGGAGACTGTGAATGCTTTTTTAGATGGCAACTTGGTAATGTTCTACAACATTGAAAATTCCCTAATTTCTAATTATCTCAGGTGTTTATGACCTGTGCAATCTTTTTCAGAATCTTCTGAGGGAAGTCTTATTCTTTCTAAATGACAAAAACTTCCATTTATAGTTTAATAGACATCAGTTGTTTTGGCTGTGCAATGACCAAGGCAACTTATAGAAGAGTATATTGGGATTTACAGTCTGTAATCATTGTAATCCTAATGGCAGGAAGCAGGGCAGTAGGCAAAGTAGACATGGTGTTGGTGCAGTAGCTGAGAGATTACATATATCCACAATCTGGAAGGACGCACACACACACACACACACACACACACACACACACACACACACACTTAGGGGTTGGGGGGAGGGGACTAACAGCTCACTGGGAATGGAATAGGCTTTTGCCTACCCTCATGACACACCTTCTCCAACGAAGCCATACTTTCTCTACATTCCCAAAGAGTTCTACCCACTGGGGACTAAACATTCAAATACTGGAGACTATGGTGCAAATTATCACTTGAGTCACCACATTACTTATCTCTTATTATCTACCACCCACTCTCAGTTTTCTAAATATAAGGAATCTGAGTAGGTAAACTAGCAAGTATTAACATGCTTCATGTATTTCTTGTAGAACTGTATTTGCATTATCTAACAGTTCCTGAAGATTGTTGCCACTGGTGAAGTTTTTAAATAGTAGTTTTAATTAATGTGCAAGCCTTGCCCTAGGTTATATAACTTATTTCTTTCTTTAGCTAAAGTTATTTTTAAAGTAATGTTTCTCTTTGTTAGGGAATTTATTTTAACAGTAAAGAATACCTACCCATTTAATTCTAACTGGAAAAACAAAAAGAAAGCCCCAAAAGTTACATAGACTTTAGAATGCGTACATATATATGACTTCTGTATCACAACCTTTATGTCTTTATATGTTTGCAAAGCATCTGAGAAATATGAGGTTCATATTCCTGAACTGTTAACTACAACACATCTTGCAAAGCCAGAGAATTTTGCAAAAATTTGTAGTGTATGTTCAATGGCATGCTCTTGGAGATGAGTGCAATAGGACCTTTGACTTACAAAGTGGGAAAGGCCACTGACAGAAATTTCATATGGGTTATTAATTGAACAAACTGCTTGATGGGAGTTGCCATTCTGCATATATGTTTCTCATACTGGTTAATGAATAAAGCACTGTCGGCCAATAGGAAAGGAAGATAGGAGGGACTAGGAGACAAGGAGGAAAGAGGAAGTAGTAAGGAGGAGTCAAGATGGAGAGTCTGGAGAGAGCAGAACCCCCAGCCGCCTCTCCCCGGTAAGATAAGACCACGTGGAAATACATAGAAATGGGTTAATAATTAAGAAAGAGCTAGCCGATAAGAAACTAATTCCTGGCCAAAAGCATTATATCAAATACATAGTCTCTGTGCATTATTTGGGGCTGGCGCAGCAGCAGGACAAGACCAGAGGCAGGCAGAAAAAACTTGCTAATTTTTATTGTTTACATTATTTTTGCTACAGTGTCTCATTCTGAAGCCCAGAATGACTATGCAGTCAACACAACATTCAACCTCATAGAAGTCCCCCTGCCTCACCCTTCCACCTGAAAAACAACTTGCTTTAGATTTTCTTTGTAGATAACTTTTGGCATGGCTAATGAGGAATTTCCACCTGGTCTCCCTGTCTCTTTGAGCTTCCTCCCCTCTAAGCGATGCTGCCACAGCTGCAAGCTGTGCAATTATCCATTGCTCCCTCTGCTTCAATCTTTTTCTTCTTACTAAGCCAGTAGGAAAATGTTAAACCCCTTAGGTACCTGCATCTATTAACAGGACCAGGAGATTAACTGTCAGTGTTGCATAGATTCATGATTAGTGAGCTGACATCAGAGTTCTCTTTTATTTTCTCCTTTTTAGTAACAGAATGCAGTGGGAACACCATAAAGTGATGGCTGCAGGGCTCTGATTTGGTGCAGATTGGTCACTAGTGTTGTATCTTGAACTGTCATTTACAGAATTCCAGAGAAAACATTTAGGTTTGATCTACGACAAATTATAAAAGAGAACACAGTGTTGTGTGGCCTTTAGAGGAAATTTGTGTAATCAATGAGAAACAATAGCATGAGAGGAATATGTAAGGCCCCTTCTACATCTAAACCAAATTGTTATGTGCCCTATAATTCCAGTGAAAATGAGTATTTTTATTAGATTAAATATTTAGAAAGTTATGATTTTGTCATGAATAATAAAGAAATGGTGAACAAATACCCAATTAGAATTACCAGAAAATATTCATGAAATATTAAGCATACTAAAATATTTTGATTTTTAATTATGGGGACAGAATATAAGCTTATTAAAACATTTTTAATCACAAAAGGCTTTTCAAGACCTATCATTCATTTTGGCCTTCACCTCTCTCCAGAAAAAGTAAAGACAATTTAAAAATATTCCTACATATTTTAAAAACACAGAGTGCTTATGTAGCATAGTGCATTGATTCTCACAGAAGTGCTGGGCTTGACAATTTCAAGTTTGCTTGAAGAAATGTCAGAAATACAACACTGAGAATCATACTCTAGTTGTAATGAACCAGAAACTCTTGGAAAGGGAAACCATTCTGTGTATTAGTATGCCTTCCAGTCACCTTGATGCACAGTAAAATTTAAGTCACCATTTGCACTGCCATTAAGAATATTATGTATGAAGAAAGCCACTGTCTATTTGAGTCTGAACATCATTCTCATGTATCTAAGTGTCTCCAATCTTCAGTTTCTCCATTTAAGGTTTAGAGAAAATTGTAGATGAGTAGGCAGAAAGATAGTGAAGGCCAAAGAATCAGGGAGATTTTTGTGAGACTATGTTCCCAAGTAATGTCAGAAACAACACCAACAAACTATTACCAATATGACTGCATAAATTTAAGCTGAACAAGGGCATCAATAAACATGTCAAAGTAGATGGGGAAAAATGCCAAGAGGCCTCAACCCTACACAAAGAACTATAGGCAGCTAGGGAGTAATGAGAGTAGGAGAAACAATTTTCCTTAGGGAGGAATATAACAACTGGCTATCCAATATCAAGAGGTCAGCCCTGAAAACATGTACAAAAGTAACAATACCCAGACTGATCAGGTCACATTTAGGAAAACATAGATGATATAGATATAGATAAATATAAATATAGATGATTACACACACACATTCGCGCGCGCACACACACACACACACACACACACACACACACACACATATATATATATATATATATATATATATATTCTGGTTAAATCGGATTTTACTAAGGCCATGTCATGTTCATATATATATGTATATATATGAATGTGACATATATATATATATATATATATATATATATATATAGAGAGAGAGAGAGAGAGAGAGAGAGTAGTGCTCATAACACAAATTTAAAAGAGAGTAAGGAGAGTTATATGAGTGGATTTGAATGGAGAATGGGAAGGAAGAAATGATGTAATTATATTGTAATCTCAAAAACAAAAGAAAAATGTTGAAGATATATTAACAGTTAATGCTAAGGATTCCCTTTTCATCTTAGAGTTTCCAACCCTCTATGTGTAAATGGTATATATTATCAGCTTTTCACATTAGATCTCTTCACATTAAAATAATGGTTGAAATTCATTGTGTAATTTTGGATACCTATCCTACTTGATTAGAGTTATACACATTGATTTCCCTCATCTTTTAAAATGGCTCACAATTTTTTTATTGGAAATTATATACTATGTAGGGTAATTGGAACTGAGCTTGATAGGTACCTGGGGTAGGATTTTACATTAATCTGCATGGTGCATAGGTTATGTCTAACGTTTGCCGCCAGCTTTAAATTTCTTCCCTTAGTGCTTTTTGTTCTTACTTCTCCTCTAGTCTTGGACTTTCATGAAGAGTCCTAGTCAGACAGAGTATGTGTCCACAGATGTCATTGAAATGGCTTTGTGCTGTTTTCACTGTGGTGCCTTTCAGTGCACTGGTGAGGCATGGGAGAAAAGGAGAGTATTTCCGACTAAATTTGTTTTACTGAGCCTTGTCCTTATATAACATATTTAAAGAAGTGTCTTCCCAAGTAAGGCTTTTATTATAAAGAATGGCTTGCCCCATTTCAAAATAGCCTTCCTTCTGACAAAACTGCTAGGACATTCATACTGTCTACTCATTGTGAGATTCTAATGTGATCTCTACAGGTAAAACCCTCATTGATATAGTTGCCCCACCAAGAATTGACTCTGAGGAGATTCTTGCTTTCAGTCTGTTACTACTACTGCTACTACTACTCTACTACTATAGTATAGTAACACAATACTTGGGGCACTGAAGGACTAACACATCACAAGTCAGTAGCACCTGAAATAATAGTTACAGTTTCTAGAAGGAACTGGATGATTATGACAAGCTCCAAGTAGGAACAGAAAGGGAGACACTTTTTCCATTGATTTGAAAAAATTGAAAGTGTAGGGCAGTGATTCTCAACCTTTCTAATGCTGTGATCTTTTACTAGAGTTGTTCATGTTGTGGTGACTCCCAATCACTAAATTATTTCATATGACTTCATAACTCTAATTTTGCTAATGTTATGAATCATAATATAAATATCTGATATGCAGGATATCTGATGTATGATCTCCACCCTCCTCACAGCAATCTCTGCTGCCAGGGAACATGAGTGTAATGAAATAACATAGGGAAAAACCAGGTCCAACAATTTATCAGACACACCAGGCATAGCAAAAGATATAACACCTCACTTGGACACCATACACTGATGAACACTAAACATTGCAAAGATAAGGCTCCAAAAGGAAAGGAACCCCAGAATCAGCTTGGCTCACTGCCTTTGACACAAATTAGTGAGCTGTCTCCTGACAGCTCAACCTGAATTGCTTGTTCCTGCTCCTGACTTAGTTCAGTGAATTACTTACCAAGTGAGTTCGCAACTTCCCTCTCCGTATTCACCTGTAGCATAATTCACTCCCAGAAATGATATGGCTCATTACCTTATCTATACAGAATCTTTCTCAGCACACCTCTGAAACTTCTTGGATTCTTCTGCATCGTCTTTAATTGTATTCATTCTATAACACATATATATCTGTCTATATTTATACCTACATCTATTTCTATAATATATATGTAGAGAGAGAGGTGTCCTGTGTGCTTTGCTATATTATTAATTAATACTAGAATAATTAACTTTCATTTGCCTCAGCCAAACTACCAAGGAAAGAGAATTTTGTGATAAAATGCTATCATTGTAGCTGCCAATACTTGAGGATTGTTATGTAGTCAATTCTGAGATCATGAAAGACACAATGTTTCTGCTGTAATGGATTCATGCCAACAAGGAAGGGCCAGGGCTCAAGGAATATGGATGGAGAAAATACTGAGAACAAGCTTTAAATGTGGTTTCTCCGGGAGGCAAGGGAGTGGGAGAATGAAAAAGCTAGCAACTTCATGGTTCAACTAATGTGAGTCATCTCAGTAGGCACTGATGACAGTGCACCATATCTGGATGTGTGTGGTAATTCAGAACTATAGTTCTGAATCAATACATTTGCATATTTAAATTTAATTTATTATTTTGTGTTTCCACAGAAAATGAAAAGCTGTGGATTCCTTCCAGACTAATGTGGTTTGATCAAGCCAGACCGCCTGAAACAGTACCAGGTGATCCTACATTCAAAACAGCTGGACAAAGAAGCCTTACAGACTACAGCCAGGATTTCTGCATCTTCTTAGAATCCCCCATGACAATGTCCCTTACCAGCAGGAGTAGTTTGGAAAGAACTATGCCCAAATTCCCAAATATTGTCTATAAATGTATGTTTTCACTTAAATAGACTTGGTTATATAAAACAAATAAAAATAAAAAATACATTTGCATTGAAATAATGTGCTGGGGTGAAGTGTTGACTACAATAGGGCTTGATTAAAAATGAGAGGGAAAATGGCCTCAGGGTCAACCCAGGCTACAACTTTCAAAGTATCTCAGAACAGATAATAAAGAGCCTGTTTGTTTTAATGTGTGATCTAGAGACTTTAGGCAGGCAACTCACAGCTTTTATGAGATTTAAGTATCACTCTGTTCTGCATGGCAACCATTTTACCTGTGGCTACAATTCTCGTGAGTTCAATAAATATCTAATTTTCATAGTGTTAATCTTTTTCCTGTTGTAAAGAATTTATGTCTGCTAAGCTGTTGCACCTCAGATCTAAAACCAGATATCTCTGGTTCACATTTCGATTATTATAGTGATCTTGTATCTATAGCAAGTCTAAAATATACATAATAGCTTCCAGAGTCTAAGGGATTATGCTGAGAAAGTTTCTTTTCATGGATTATTTTATAGCCTAAGTGAGAATGTAGGAAATTCATTCATTTAATACCAAGTACTCTGTTTATTAAGATTCAAGATAACATGATGAAAAGGATTTGTTAGAAATGTATTAGAAATTGCGTAGAAACTCTTTACTTAAGAATAATTAAAATTACTGAAGGCATTAAGAAATAAATCTGGCATTATTTTTAAGTTACATTTTTTTTAGAAACTCTAAAGTAGGAATCTGAAGACTTGAGTCCAAGATTATTAATTACTACGTAGACAATAGTAACAGTTGCATCCAAATTTCTTAGTATGTAAACTCGGAAAATACTATTCATATAATTTACAGTATAATTAAAAATATATTTTAATACATGTCACAAAGTATTCCAGAGATCTAGATAGGCGTGTAGTATACCTGTGTTCGTTCATCAATTGGTAATTTATCTTTCAGTTATAGTTCATTTCTATAAGAAGAGAGATTCAGGAACATTTCATAGTGTAAGAAACAAAAACCATGGATTATAATTTATTTACAGTTTAGATGTTGCATTAATTTGTTATGTATAAGAGGTCAATCCTTACAACAACTGCAAAGAGATACAATTTTAACAATATACTCATATGATATAAATATTACTAGAATTGTTACTTATGTATCAAACTTCAAAAAATTAACTTTTTTGAGATTTATTAATTTATTTGGAGTCAAAAGTTGATTTCTTTTTTTCTTAACTTAGTTGTATTCTTGGCAAATATTTTTTATATATTTTATATTTTTTATGTTTAAAAATAGTTTTATATTTGAAACAAGCTTGTTTTGCATATAGATCCCAGTTCCCATACTCTCCCACCCTCCCCTCCCCACCCTCCACCCGCCAACTTCCCATTCCCTTTCTGTTCCCCAGGGAGGGTAAGGCCTTCATGGGGAGTCTTCAAAGTCTGTCATATGATTTGGGGCAGGGCCTAGGCCCTACCCCATGTGTATAGACTGAAGGTGTATCCCTCTATGTGGAATGTGCTCCCTTTCGTGCACCAGGCATACATCTCGGTTCCACTCACTGTCAGAGGTCTGGTAGACTGCCCAGGCCTGTTAACTGAGACCCACATTCAGGGACTCTGGGTCAGTCCAATGCTGGTGTCCCAGATATCAGACTGGAGTCCATGAGCTCCCCCTTGTTCAAGTCAGCTGTTTCTTGGGATTCTCCAGCCTAGTCTTGACCCCTGTGCTCATCACTCCTCTCTCTCTGCAAGTAGATTCCAGGAGTTTGGATCCATATTTAACTATGGGTGTCTGTTTCTGCTTCCCTCAGTTACTAGATGAACGCTCTAGGATAGAACATAAGGTAGTCATCAATCTCAATATTGTGGAGGAGCATTCCAGGTAGCCTCTCTACTATTGCTTGGATTTAGTTGGGTAATCCTTATAGATCACTGGACATTTGCCTTGTGCCAGGTTTCTCTTAAAACCTATAGTAGCTCACTTTATTATGGTATCTCTTTTCTTGTTCTCCTCTATTCTTTCCCTGACTCAATCTTGCTGCTCTCACATGCCCACCTCTCCTTTCTTTTTCCTCCTAACTCCTCCTTTCCCCATGTGCTCCCAATTTCCTTGAGAGATCTTGTCCCTTTCCTCTTCTATAGGGTACCATGCGTGTCTCTCTTAGGGTCCTCCTTGTTTCCTAGCTTTTCTGGCAGTGCAGACTGTAGGCTGGTAATCCTCTGCTCTATGTGTAAAAATCCTATATGTTTTTAAAGAGAATTTATGTTTGTGATTTCTATTGCAGCTTGGCTAAATTGTGTCAAGCTCTGAAAAGTAATTAATTTTCTAATGTAGATGAAAAGTGAATAAGATAAATGGCATTAACTGAAGAAATATAATACATATTACATTATGTAAAAGAGAGAAAACACAGTATTTGAAAATATCCTTTTATAATTAGTTTATACATTTAACTGATTTAAAACAACAGTTATGTCTTTAAAGATTGAATTTTAAATATTGAAAAAATGCCTTTTTCATTTTTGAAATTTGATTGTAAATTAAGTAGAGTATAATCATATCAATTTTATTTAATTCTCATAATGAGAGAGGAAAATGTAAATGAATAGTACATGGAATACTGCCATAGTTTGATTATGTAAATTAAATTTTGATGTAGAGTTATTAAGTAATTTTCTCAGATGTTAATGTTTAACAGAGTAAGGCTAATTTTCTTTTCCTTGTTTTGACTAATCAATGCTACTTTTGTAGAAAAATTTGAAACTTTTATATAAGCCTTAATGAAGCCAGTTAGTCTCTTGAGGAGAGTAATAAGATGTCAGTTGTTGAATGGTAAATAGAATAAGTATTTGAGTAAGGCAAGCTATTTCTTTTGCATGTGCTCTTTCTCATTCCAATGAAGCAAATGAAAATTCACCTTTTAAGACTGTGGGAATACAGAGTGAAATATGAAAACAGATTTTGTGACAGTGAATGAAGTAGAAGAGTGAGAATAATGTGTATTTGAATTTATACACTTAACATTGCAATAAAAAAAGAAGAGAAAGTAATTTTGTTTATAGTTACTTTCTATGAGTGGTTGTAGGAAACCCAACAGTCTCAATGTTAAAAATGCAATAAAAATCATTTTATATAGTAGTTACTTATTAGCTATCAGTCAAACATTTGTAATTAATAATAATTCTTTTTATGGTTATTTGGGGGCTGGACAGTGGGACAGAAATGTTTTTTGCTTTTGAAAACTGGACTGAGTATAACTACATTTTGTGTTTTGAGTTGATATATTTTTTCCAATAGTATAAGTAACTACCACGTGAAATAACTTTCTTACCCTGCCTTGGCAAAATTTTGCAGTCACTTTCTTTTGTGTTTTGTTTATGCAGTTTGGACAGCATACTGTTACAGTTGAGGCAAGGGCAGTTTCTTGCCAATATTACTAGCTTTTGTCACAAAGACAGTCATCTCCATATGGAGGTTATTCAATTCCCATCATCTTCTTTTGAAGTAAAATGGTGCTGTCAGGAGCAGATATATCTCACTGTCATGAAAAAGCCTCAGGTTATTAAACATTTTAAATGCCATCTTCTGAATATCTTTGAAGTGTTTGAAGACCATCTATCTATTTAACCTTGAAAACATATCTAATATGACTATCAGTTTGGTTATTATAGGTGACTAACTTCTAACCCATGTTTCTTAATTATTCATTGCATTTTAAAATGAGCAGTGGAAGCACAATACTCTAAAATAAAGTAGAACCATACACATTTTATAACACAAATAACTTTAAATATGCATCAATAAACCAAAATTCAGTCCTATGTAAAATATCTTCAGATTAAATATGCTCTTTGGATAAAAGTAGATTCAATAATCTATTATTTTATCATTTCTATACTGAATCCTCCTTTTTTCCTTTAGAAAGAGATTCTTGAAACTAAGTATTTAGTTTATCCTTTTACTGACCATTACCAGCATTTGCGAGTCCCCTCAAATGAGGACAAACATCCCAAACCCACTGAATAACAACAACCACCACCACCACAAAACAAAAACAAAATAAAAAATAATCACCCCATCTCTTTGGAATGTGGGTATTGTTTTCTCTAGACTGCTTCTTGTTGTCCAGGGGAACTTTGGAAGACCCTAAAAAAAATCAGGATAACTGTCAAATCCTGGCTGGAAAATCTATGAGGCTGGACAATCTGAATCATCAGCCTTGAAGCTATTTTAAATGCAGAACTCTGAGGAAACTGCAACAGAGGCATTCTGAGATGATGGATCACCTGGGCCAATTGTTTTCTTTGGTGTCTGCTCCCATTACTCTGAAAACACGAAAAGTTTCCAAGGGTAACATACATATCTGCATTTATACAAGGCTATACACTGTACACAAGTCAAAGTTGATTTTTTTGTTTTGTTTTGTGTTTGAGCAGGAAAAATATACATCACCTGTGGGTTAGCTTTTCTAGGTTTATTGTCAGTAGCCAGAATATTTAGAGGGCCTTCCCAAAAATCAAACCTGATCCTCTTTAACCTTGAATGAATTCACAATCTTTCACTTCCTGTTGAAATAAAATAATGTTTTCCCCAACATAATATATTTTTGACTTGCACTTTGAAGTTAAGACATTTCTAAAATATATATTTTAGTTTAATTTAGCATTTTCCATAATCCAAAGTCTATCAGCAAATATTAATCATTCATCAGCAATAAAAAAATTTTGTGACATCATACAGTATCCAGACTCCCTGTATATTGCACATATCCACATGGCTTATTCTTTATTATTATTCTTTATTATTATTATTATTATTATTATTATTATTATATACTTTTCTTTTTAAAGAATTTATTAGTTTTAAACTACTTTTTACCTCTGACTATATCCTTTTTATTTTTTTTGATAATTTTTTAAATTTAAAATTGAAACAAGCTTGTTTTGCATGTCAGTCCCAGTTCCTACATCCTCCCATCCTTCCCTGTTCCCTCCACCAATCCCTATCCCATTCCCTTTCTGCTCCCCAGGGAGCATACTCCATGGGGAGTCTTCAAAGTCTGTCATATCATTTGGAGTAGGGCCTATGCACTCCTCCATGTGTCTAGGCTGAGGGATTATCCATCTATGTGTAATGGGCTCCCAAAGTCCATTCTTATACTAGGGATAAATACTGATCCATTCTGAAAGGCCCCATAGACTGCCCAGTCTTCCTAACAAACACCCACAATCAGGGAGTCTGGGTAGGCCCTATGCTGGTTTCCCAGCTGTCAGACTGGGTCCATGAGCTACCCCTTGTTTCTGTGGTTTTCTCCAGCCTGGTCTTGACCTCTTTGTTCATCACTCTTCCCTCTCTCTCTGCAACTGAATTGCAGGTGTTTGGTTCAGCATTCAGCAGTGGGTATCTGCTTCTGCTTCCATCAGTTACTACATAAAAGTTCTAGGATGGCATATAAGGTAGTCATCAATCTCATCTTGGAAGGACATTTAAGGTAGCCTCTTCACTATTGCTTAGCTTGTTAGTCAGGCTCATCCTTGTAGATCTCTGGACATTTTCCAAGTACTAGATTTCTTTCTTAGAAACATTTTTTAAGCACAATATAACCTGCTCACAGTTTTTTTTTTTTTGTTTGTTTGTTTGTTTAGATCTGCCTTTATTGAATATCTCGAATGTTCTTTAAACAAATTAAATGAATCTTAAAATGCTATGTCAACCACCAGTAGGGCCCAGCATAGTACATGACATTGGCATGTGACTCTCTCAACTGGCTCCAGCCTGCAGGTGGTTTCTCTATGTTGAGCCTATCAAAGAGACCCCAGTCATCAGGAAGCTGCATTTGAATCCATACCCTGAATTATTTTTTTAAACTTCCTCATGTTTAATGTGAATGTTCATGGCCAGACATTGGATACCACTTTTAGGAATACTTTCTGTCCCACCAGCCAGCTCCCAAATAACCACACAGAGACTTATTATTAATTTTAAATGCTCAGCTAATAGTTTAGGCTTGTTACTTACTAGCTGTTACAACTTAAATTAGTCTATATTACTTGTCTACATTCTACCATGTGGCTCAGGCTCAGTATCTTTCTTTAACATGGCATGTTCATCTTTCTTCTGCCTGTGTCTACTGGAAACTCTACCCTACATCTTCCCATAACTCTCTCTCTCTCTCTCTCTCTCTCTCTCTCTCTCTCTCTCTCTCTCTCTTTCTCTCTCTCTCTGCAAGTCCCACCTAACCTCTTTCTTCCTAGCTTTTGGACATTGGGGTATTTATTAAATAAATGATAGCAACACACCTTCACTTTGTACAAAAAAGACTATTCCACAATAGAGATGTATTTCGTAGATAAGACTAAGTAATGTGTAAATCCAAAGAAATGGTTTCATACAGGAGGGAAAAAGGGGTATGGCTTAGACATCAAGAGTCATATTTTGCATTGTTACGCAAGTAGGCTATGGTAAAGTTAGACCTAGTTCTACTCTCCCAAAAACTTGAAGATGAGTTTAAAATAAAGAAATATTTATGTTAAAGCTTCCAGTGATTAACCTATAGATTATATATTTGTTACTTGTCAAAATTTACAAATATAGTGTTTATGTTTGAACATAGGATGATGTCAAAGTCTATAAACACAATGCTAACATCAACTCTTAATGTTGTAGTACAAATTTAAAATACCATATTTACTTTAAACATCGTTGTTTACTTGCCTTGTCTGCAAGAGGCAGAAAATGCCTCAAAGGGAACAAAGAAAAGGAAATCCATGCCTAATATATAATTTTTCATAGATTTCATGTCAACCACAGGGAGTCTGGCAAGTCTTGTTTTCCATTTTACTGACTCTTGTCTTTAAAATTGTCATTGCTTAATTTATTTTTAATCATATTTTATTATTTTAAACAATTTTTAATTTTAAACATATTTTAATTTTATTCTTCCCATCCCTAAAGCCTTTCCAGTTCCTTTGCCCATGCTTTTTCACCCTACATTTCTTTCACAATACAACAGAAGAACACAACCAAGAAAACAAAATAAAGTCACACCCCATAACAAAGCAGAATAAGAAAAAGAACCACACACACACACACACACACACACACACACACACACACACACACAATATCTGTGAATTATATATGTTGATCATCTACTCCTGAACATGAAGCCTACATTAGGGGCACTGTCATGGGGATCCTAAGGAGATACAGAAATCCTGGCTGTAGTGGTCTGCAAGGGTGCCTTGTCCCAGCTGTTTTGAATGTTGGATCATCTGGGACATTGCTTAGGGGGGTCTTGCTTGATAAAACCATGTTAGTCTGGAAGAAATCCACAGCTTTTTATTTTATGTGGAAACAAAAATAGAAATTCTTTTCCCAATCACTTGTCCTTAGACTTAAATTTTGGAGTCAAAGCATTTTAAAAATGTATAAATTGGTATAATTTAACAGTATTAATAATCAAGTGTATTGTAACAATTATTTCTTCCTTAGTAATTGAGAAATTTAAAGACAATATCATAGCATATTCTTTGTGATTTCCATCTCCGTGTGGCTTTTTTAAAATATTTATTTCTTCTACTTTTATTTTTTCATTTTTTGACACAGGGTTTTTCTGGGTAACTTTTATCTGCCCTGGAATTACTCTGTATACCAGGTTTACTTTGAAATCACAGAGACCTGCTTGCCTCTGTCTCCGAGTGCTGGAATTAAAGGCCTGTGTGTGCCGTCACACTCAACTACTCTCTTTTTATTATTCTTTTTTTATACCATTTTAACCTGTTTTTCTCTCCCAAGCCTACGTATATTTTGAAACACACTGTAAACCTTTAGAAGTTTTTGTTAATGTGAATCTATCTTTACTGTAAATCTTTACCTTTTCTGGCCACAAGTCTTTTATCTGGTAAACAACATTGGTCAAATGAAAGCCATAACTGTATTAGCTGCAGTCTATCAAAGGTGGTGAGGGTACTTTTACCACCAGAACTAAGAGCTGTGTTCACCGCCTTGGATTATGCTTCCATCAAGCAGCATAATGTCAGCTTGCAGATGTGGTCACTGCCATTGCCAGCTCTTGTACACACCATTAAGTTTTTAGCAGCGCTCTTTAAAAGCCTTGCAGTTTGTTGCTGCTTATGTCAAATCAGGAAACCTTCCTTAAAGGAGCCGTGCAATTTCTGCTTATCTCTAGCAAAACAGAGCCCAACTGAGAAAAATGCTGGTACCAAGAAGCCTTGCTTGTCTCTTTTCTTTTGTTTCTAAAACCCCTTTTTAAGCTTTTGTCAAGTTTTAAGTGAAAGTTCTTATTAACCATGTTGAAGATGGCCATTTAGTTATGAGTTGTTTTTCCCTTCCAGCCTGGTCCCATAGCCTCACCAGCCCCAAATAACACTCCGAAACACTGTTGATCTGTTACTATCATTTCTTATTCACTAGCTCTGTCTTAAATAATCATTACTTCCCCCTTTTACATACAAGTGTTATTTGGTTTTACCCTACATTCCTGGGGTGTCTAATTTCATATTCTTGGTTACCTCATCAATATGAGATAAGGGTTACATCTCATGGAGTCATTTTATCAGTATTTTTTCTTTTTCTTTCTTTCTTTTTCTTTTTTTTTTTTTTTTCTGTCTTTGTCATTTTTTCAAACCAGCATTATTTAGTTTTGCTCAAGGTACCTAGACTAACTAGTCTCAGGTTCTTCATTACCCAAGCAGTGTTCACTATGGGTTCCATGTCCTGTAATGGACCTTAAATGACACAGACATTGTTTGTTTCCTCCCACAAACTTTGTATAACTATTTCTCTAGTGTATCTTGCAGATAACACAAGATTGTAAACAAAATTTTATGGGTGGCTTGGTGTTTATGTTTCTCTTGATGGTGTATAGATTAGTTTCCTGGGCCCAAATCACAGCAACATAGGAATGAATGCTCTACGTAGACACCAGTGTGATCTCTCCATATCCCCCAAGTATTGTGTTTGTGTTCTCTTCAGCAATTGGGCCTGATTGTCAATTTGTAGCGAGCAACCTATAGTCTTGGCAACAGTCTGAGTGGTTTATGGATTCCCACAGGGCCCCTGTTGCCAATGATTTAATTAGAAGTAACTTTATCTAGGTACTAGAAGAGTTAATTTGTTGACAAGAGATGGCTAGTTATGACTCTATCTCCCCCTGTGGGTTTGTGTGTGTGTGTGTGTGTGTGTGTGTGTGTGTGTGTGTGTGTGTGTGATTTTATTTAGATCATCTTCATATTTGTATATATTTTAGGAAGTTTCTACTGTATTATGTTTCCATACTACACTTCAAAAGTGTATCCTGGCAACTGCGTGTCAATCCACAGGAGTACTGTGGCAGGGGGCACCGTTACAGTGGATCCATCCCAAAAGCTCAGTGACTAAGTCTGTAGAGCATTATCCGACCAGCGTTGCTAGTCTAGCTCTGATGGGGATCCAGCAATGTTTACAATTTTTTGGATTTCAGCCTGAAATGCTTATTACCCCATATTCTGCTGCCGAAATAAAATTTTTAATTGCCTCATTAGATTAATGGGCTATTTTAAAATGTAGTTTTGATGGAGATATGGATAACCACTATCCCAAGCATCCCATTTTGAGCTTTTTAAAGGAACATCCTGTTATTTTCCCAAAAGTTACCCATGAAGTACCCATTGAAGGTGCAGTAACCATTTTTACCAATGGTTCTAAAACTGGGTGCGGCACATATGTAATTGGAGAAGCTGCCCCAATTATCTGTCAATTTATGCCAGGCTTGCCTCAAATAGTGGAGTTTCAAATAGTGTTAGAGGTTTTTAGGAAAGTTCCTGATGCCTTTAATTTAATTTCTGATTTCAATTATGTGGTTAATCTGGTTAAAGATTTGGAGATAGCTGGGAAATTAAAAACTAACAGCCCTATTCAGACACATGTAACCCAGCTACAAGAGCTCATTTGGAAACGTTCTCAACCCTTTTATATCCAACACATTAGAGCACATACTGGATTGCCTGGAGCAATTAGTGAGAAAAATGAATTAGGGGATAAGTGTACCCAGATGCATTTTATATTTGCCTCTCTCCCAATTGATAGAGCTCAGCAATTTCATTCTCAATTTCATGATAATTCGAAGACCTTGCAGCATTGCTTCGGGATATCCCACGCAGCCACTCGTGATAGAGTTAAAGCTTGTAAAAATTGTGTAGTGCATTTACATCTGCCTACTTGGGGGGTTAATCCCAAAGGATTGGCCCCTCTTAGAATATGGCAGATGGATGTTACTCATACCATTGTATTTGGCACATTAAGGTATGTGCATGTCTCTGTGGATACATGCTCAGGAGTGATACATGCTACTCCTTTAAATGGAGAAAAGACAAAAAAAAAAAAAATAATGTAATTACCCACTGCTTAGAAGCGTGGGCTTCGTGAGGTATGCTGCAGCAATTAAAGACTGATAATGGACCAGCATATACTGCTGCATCTTTCTCTGCATTTTGCAAGCAAATGCAGATGGATTTGAGACATGGTCTTCCCTACAACCCACAAATTCAAGGTATTGTTGAATGAGCTCACCAAACTTTGAAGGAATGCTTAATAAAACAAAAAGGGGGATTAGACCAAGGCCACACCCCCAAAGAGAGAATATCTCTAGCTCTACTGACTCTTAATTTTTTTCAATTGGATGTGGATGGGCGCTCAGCTGCTGATTGCCATCACAGTGCCCTCCCCATTGATAAGGGATTTGTAAAATGGAAAGATGTCATTTCTGGACTATGGAAGTGTCCTGACCCTGTGTTATCATGGGCAAGAGGGTCTGTTTCTGTTTACCCACAGGATAAGTCAGAACCTCTGTGGATTCCTGAAAGAATGACCAGGAGAGTTTCTGCCTCTGAAGATGGCAAGGCACATAAGCAGATTGATGCACCTGATGCTGATGATCATGATGGAGGTACTAGTCAACAAGATGGCATCAGATCCACGATGAGGGATCCTGTCGGTGTTTCCTAAACCTATGCCAATTAGGCATTCTTCCCAAGTTTTCCCCAGATTTTTTAGTAGCAATTAAAGTTTAAATTTACCCCCCCTTTTTTTTTTTTTGCCTTTAGATAAGGATATTAGTCCTGTAGAGGGAAATGTAAGTTTTGCCCTGGGAGGGATGCTCATCCTAGTCAGTCTCATTGCTTTATGGTGTATCTGCAGGATGAGGGTTACACAGCGGAGAAGTAATGCCATGATTGTACAAGCCTTCGCAGCCCTGGAGGTAGGGCAATCACCTCAAGCTTCGTTAACTGTGCTTAAAAGCTAAGCAGTCATTGCACTCAGGATGTGAGATGTAGTACTGCACTTGAGGACAGCTATTAGCGGCTTCATGGAGGACAAGTCTGATTGCATATAGGTTGGTATCATAATCCCATCTCTGAGAAAAGATACTGGACAGGTGTGGCACCAGCTTGGCTGATAACTGGGTGCGGGGCCATTACAATGTCCCTTGTTCATCAGAGATCAGACCTCTACCCTTGCCTGTTGCATGTTAAACAAAAAAAAAGGGAGAACTGTGGGAAGCCGTAGCTACAAGGTGGTGCCTGGCTGGATGCCAGGTAGTCTGAGCTTAGCTGTAAACAAGCCAACCCCAAGGTGGATCCTGGCTGGATGCCAGGTAGTTGGAGCTTAACTATAAACAAGCCTTATTTGGAAGTGCTTGATGGATCTGCTGTGCTTCCTCCTTGTGTGGCCTATCTGGGATCACCAGGTGGCATGAGCTGATTGGGCAGTGAACGCACATTTAAGGGCTTGCTGGGGCTGGGAGGAGTAGAAGCTGGTGTACAAGGTTCCTGAATAAACTGCTTGAAGAAGAGTCATGGTCGTGATTCCTTGCTGGTCAAGGTAGACACAACATCTATGCACCAAATACAAAGGCACCCACAGGTGTAAAAGAAATTCTAATAAAACTCAAACCTCACATAAAACCTGACACACTCATAATGGGAGACTTCAACCCTCCACTTTCACTGATAGACAGGAACACCAGACAGAAACTTAACAAAGAAACAAAAGAACTAACAGAAGTTATGTCTCAATTGGGTTTAACAGAAATCTATAGAACACTCCCACCAAACACGAGAATATACCTTCTTTTCTGCTCTACATGGAACCTTGTCTACTAAGAAGCACATAATTGGCAACATAACAAACCTCAACAGACACAAAAATAATTGGAATAAACCCATGCATTTTATCAGACCACCATGCTTTAAAGTTGGAATTCAACAACATAAATTGCAGAAACTCTACAAAATCATGGAAACTGAACAATGCACAATTTTACCATGCCAGCCTCAAAGAAGAAATAAAGAAAGAAATTAAGTACTTCCTAGAACTCAACGAATGAGACACAACATACCTGAACTTATGGGACACCTTGAAAATAGTGCTACAAGGGAAGATCGTTGCACTAAGTGCCCATATGAAGAAAATGGAGGATAGTCACATTAGATTATTAACAGCACAACTGAAAGCCCTAGAGCAAAAAGAAGCAAACTTAACCCTGAGGAATAGATGCCAAGAAATAATCAATTTGAGGGCTGAAATCAATAAAGTAGAAACCAGGAAAACCAAGCAAAAAAATCAATGCAACAAACAGTTGGTATTTTGAGAAAATCCACAAGATAGACAAACCTTTATGTAAACTAACCAAAAAGGCAAAGAGAGAACGTGCAAATTTATAAAATCAGAAAAGAAAAGGGGGACACAACAATGGACATTGAGGAAATCTAGACAATTTTCAGGTCATATTTGAAAACCTGTACTCCTCAAAAGTTGAAATTTCAAAGGAAATGGACAAATTTCTGGATAACTATCACTTACCAAAATTAAATCAAGAACAGACAAACAAATAAACCTACTACTCCTAATGAAATAGAAGAGTCTGGGCCAGATTGCTTCAGTGCAGAAATATTCCAGAAATTCAAAGAAGATCTAATACCAATATTCCAAAACCAATACTCTCCAAATTGTTCCACACAATACAAGAAGACAGTTCATTACAAAACTCTTTTTACGAGGTGATAATCACCTTGGAACCCAAGCCACACAAAGACACAACTAAGAAATAGAACTGCAGACCATATCCCTCATGAACTTTGATGCGAAGAACTCAATAAAATACTGGCATATCTACTCTAAGAACACATCAGAGAAATCATCCACCATGACCAACTAGTCTTCATCCCTGTGATGCAGGGATGGTTCAACATATGAAAACCTATCATTGTGATCCACCATATAAACAAACTGAAAAAGAAAAACCAAATGATCATCTCACTTAATGTCAAAAAGTCTTTGACAAAATTCAACACCCTTTCATGATAAAGATCTTGGAGAGATCAGGGATAACAGCAATATACCTAAACACAATAACAGTAATATACAGTAAACCAACAGTCAACATCAAACTGATTGGAGAGAGGCTAAAAAGTGATTCCTCTAAAATCAGGAACAAGACAAGGCTGCTGTCTCTCTTCATATCTCTTCAATATTGTACTTGAAGTTCTAGCTAAAACAATAAGAAAACAAAAGTAGATCAAGGGGATGCAAATTGGAAAGGAAGAAGTCAAACTGTCACTATTTAAAGATGATATGATAGTTTACATAAGTGACCCAAAAAACTCTACCAGGGAACTCCTACAGCTGATAAACAACTTCAATAAAATAGCAGGATACAAGATAAACTCAAACTAATCAGTAGACCTACTATATACAGAGGACAAATGACCTGAGAAAGAAATTAGAGAAATATCACCCTTTACAATAGCTACAAACACCATAAAGTTTCTTGGGGTAATTCTTGCCAAACAAGTGAAAGATATATATAATAAAAACTTTGTGTCTTTAAAGAAAGAAATTAAAGAAGATACCAGAAAATGGAAAGATCTTCCATGTTCTCGGATAGGTAGAATAAACATATTAAAAATGGCAATCTTGCCAAAAGCAATCTACAGATTCAACACAATCCCCATTAAAATCCCAGCACAATTCTTCACTGACCTTGAAAGGATAATAATCAACATTACATGGAAAAACAAAAGACCCAGGAGAGCCAAAACAACTGTGTACAATAAATGAAATTCAGGAGGCATCACCATCTCTGTCTTCAAGCTCTACTATAGAGCTATAATCCTGAAGACAATCTGGTATTAGCACACAAATCAATAAGTAGACCAATGGAATTGAATTGAAAACCCAGAAGCCTGCGAACACCTGACTTTGTCAAAATAGCTAAATGTATATAACGGGAGGAGGAAAGCATCTTCAACAAATGGTGCTGGCACAACTGGAGGACAGGTTGTAAAAGACCACCAATAGACCCACGTCTATTGCCAAGCACAAAACACAAGTCCAAATGAAACAAAAACCTCAATATAAATG
Organism: Phodopus roborovskii; assembly: GCF_943737965.1. NCBI lineage: Eukaryota > Metazoa > Chordata > Mammalia > Rodentia > Cricetidae > Phodopus > Phodopus roborovskii. Next base: position 48,492,725 of record NW_026126418.1, read on the forward strand.
TAGCCATACTGAATCTCTTAGAAGATAAAATGGAAGGTACCCTTGAACAAATTGATACAGGACCCCACTTCCTGAACTTAACTGCAGTAGCACAGACACTGAGATCAACAATTAATAAATGGGACCTCCTCAAATTGAGGAGATTCTGTAAGGCAAAGGACACAGTTGACAAGACTGGGAAAAGATCTTCACCAATCCTATATCTGACAGAGGGCTGATCTCCAAAATATAAAAAGAACTCAAGAAAGAAAACTCCAAGACACCAAATAACCCAATTGCTGGAGAGGATGCAGTGAAAGGAGATCACTCCTCCCTCCACTGCTGGTGGGAGTACAAACTTGTACAGCCATTTTGGAGATCAGTATGGTGATTCCTCAGGGAAATGGGAATCAGTCTACCATAGGACGTGGCAATACCCCTCTTAGGCATATACCGAAATGATCCATATTCATACAACAAAGACATCTGTTCAAATATTTCATTGCAGCATTATTTGTAATAGCAATAATCTGAAAGCAACCTAGATGTACCTTAACTGAAGAATAGATAAAGAAGATATGGCACATTTACACAGAGGAATACTACTATAAGGGGAAAAACAAACAATGGAATCTTGAAATTTGCAGGCAAATGAATGAAACTTGAAGAAACCATCCTGACTGTGGTGCCCAGTCACAAAAAGAGGAACATAGTATGTACTAAGTAATATATGGATTTTAGACATAGAGCAAAGGATCACCAGCCTATATGTCATACCACCAGAGAAACTAGGATATATGGAGGATTCCAAGAGATTCGTACAAGGACAGGAAAGGAACAAGATCTCCTGAGCATATTAGGAGTATGACACATTGAGTGGAGAGGGGTCTAGGACAAAGAGAAGAAGAGGATTGGAAAGCACATGGGTTGGGAAGATTGAGTCAGGGGAGGAATAGACAAATAAAAGAGAGAGGGAGAGAGAGAGAAAGAGAGAGAGACCATAAAAGTGGGAGCCATTATAAGTTTGAAGAGAAAAATAAGCCTAGAGAAATGACCAGAGACCTACAATTCTGACCCCATTTAACAATTGGACCATCATGCTTTAAAATTGGAATTCAACAACAACACAAATAGCAGAAAACTTGCAAACTCATGGAAACTGAACAAACTGCATTTGCACAACTCCTGAGTCAAAGAAGAAATAAAGAAAGAAAATAAGGACTTTCTAATATTCAACGAGAATGAGGACACAACACAAATGAACTTATGGGACAGAATATTAAGAGCAGTGAAGGAAAAAGGACAGCTAACTAAAACACGAAGTTCATATAAACCTCACACACTTATAGTGGGAGACTTCAATACACCACTCTCAACACTAGACAGGACTACAAATCAGAAACTCAACAAAGACACAAAAGAACTAACAGAAGTTATGTTTCAAATGGGTTTAAGAGACATCTATAGAACATCACATCCAAACAAAAAAGAATATACCTTCTTCTCTGCACCACATTGAACCTTCTCTAAAGTCGACCACATACTAGGTAACATAACAAACATCAACAGATACAAGAGAATAGGAATAGTCTCCTGCACCATATCAGATCACCATGCTTTAAAATTGGAATTCAACGACAACACAAATAGCAGAAAACCTGCAAATTCATGGAAACTGAACAATGTGCAGAAACGAAAAGGGTAACATAACATGGACACAGAGGAAATCCAGACAATTTTCAGGTCATACTTTGAAAATCTGTATTCCACAAAAATTGAAAATCAAAGGAAATGGAAAAGTTTCTGGATAACTATCATTTACAAAAATTAAATCAAGAACAGATAAACAACTTAAATAGACCTATAACCCACAATGAAATGGAAGCAGTCATGGAAAGCCTTCCAACCAAAAAATGTCCAGGGCCAGATGGATTCAGTGCAGAATTCTACCAGACGTTGAAGGAAGAACTAATATCAATACTCCTCAAACTGCTCCACAAAATAGAAACAGAAGGTTCATTGCCAAACTCTTTTTATGAGGCCACGATAACCTTGGTACCCAAGCCTCACAACTAAGAAAGAAAACTACAGACCAATATCCCTGATGAACATCGATGCAAAAATACTCAATAAAATACTGGCAAACCGAATTCAAGATTGCATCAGAGAATTCATCCATCATGACCAAGCAGGCTTCATCCCTCGAACACAGGAATGATTTAACATACGAAAATCTATCAACGTGATCCACCATATAAACAAACTGAAAAAGAAAAACCATATGATTATCTGCCTAGATGCTGAAAAAGCCTTTGACATAATTCAACACCCTTTCATGATAAAGGTTTTAGAGAGGTCAGGGATAACAGGAACATACCTAAACATAATAAAAGCAATATACAGCAAACCAACTGCCAACATCAAACTGAATGGAGAGAAACTTAAGCCAATTCCTCTAAAACCAGGAATAAGACAAGGCTGCCCTCTCTTTCCATATCTCTTCAATATCGTACTAGAAGTTCTAGCTAATGCTATAAGACAACAAAAGGAGATCAAGGGGATCCAAATTGGAAAGGAAGAAGTCAAACTGTCTCTATTTGCAGATGATATGATAGTTTACATAAGCGACCCAATAAACTCTACCAGGGAACTCCTACAGCTGATAAACACCTTTAGCAAACTAGCAGGATACAAGATAAACGCAAAAAAAAAAAAAAAATCACTTGCCCTGCTTTTTTCAGAAGACAAAGAGACAGAGAAAGAAATGAGAGAAACATCACCCTTCACAATAGCCACAAGCAACATAAAGTATCTTGGTGTAACGCTTACCAAACAAATAAAAGACCTATATAATAAGAACTTTGTGGCTCTAAAGAAAGAAATTAAAGAAGATACCAGAAAATGGAAAGATCTCCCATGCTCTTGGATAGGTAGGATAAACATAGTAAAAATGGCAATCTTGCCAGAAGCAATCTACAGATTCAATGCTATCCCCATTAAAATCCCACCACAATTCTTCACCGATCTTGAAAGGATAATAATCAACTTTATATGGAAAAACAAAAGATCCAGGATAGCCAAAACAACTCTATACAATGAAAGAACTTCAGGATGCATCACCATTTCTGACTTAAAACTCTACTACAGAGCTATAGTTCTGAAAACAGCCTGGTATTGGCATAAAAATAGACAGGTAAACCAATGGAATCAAACTGAAAATCCTGATATTAATCCTCCCACCTATGAACACCTGATTTTCGACAAAACAGCTAAAATTATACAATGGGGGTGGGGGGAAGAAAGCATCTTCAACAAATGGTGCTGGCACAATTGGATGAGGGTGTGTAGAAGACTGCAGATAGACCCATGTCTGTCGCCATGCACAAAACTCAAGTCCAAATGGATCAAAGACCTCAACATCAATTCAGCCACATTGAACCTCTTAGAAGAAAAAGTAGGAGGTACCCTTGAACAAATTGGTATAGGAGACCGCTTCCTGAACATAACTCCAGGGGCACAGACACTGAGAGAAACAATTAATAAATGGGACCTCTTCAAACTTAGAAGCTTCTGTAAGGCAAAAGACACAGTGGACAAGACCAAACGGCAGCCCATAGACTGGGAAAAGATTTTCACCAATCCTGTATGTGACAAAGTGCTTATCTCCAAAATATACAAAGAACTCAAGAAACTAGTCAACAAAACACCAAATAACCCTATTAAAAATGGGGTACAGAACTGAAGAAGAATTCTCAATAGAGGAAATCAAACAGGCTGAAAGACACTTAAGAAAATGCTCCACATCCTTAGCTATCAGGGAAATGCAAATCAAAACAACTTTGAGATACCATCTTACTTCTGCCAGAATGCCTAAAATTAAAACACCAATGATGACTCATGTTGGAGAGGATGAGGAGAAAGGGGAACACTCCTGCACTGCTGGTAGGAGTGCAAACTCATACAGCCATTTTGGAGATCAGTATGGCGGTTCCTCAGGAAAATGGGAATTAGTTTACCACAGGACCAGGCAATCCCTCTCTTAGGCACATACACAAAGTATCCACATGCAACAAAGACATCTGTTCAACTATGTTCATAGCAGCACTGTTTGTAATAGCAAGAACCTGGAAGCAACCTAGATGCCCCTCAATTGAAGAATGGTTAATGGAGATTTGGCATATCTACACAATGGAATACTACTCTGCAGAAAAAAATAATGGTATCTTGAAATTCACATGCAAGTGGAACACTTGAAGAAACCATCCTGAATGAGGTAACCCAGTCACAAAAAGAGAAACACAGTATCTATTCACTCACATATGGATTTTAGACCTAGATCAAAGGATCACCAGCCTATAATTCACAACACCACAGGAACTAGGATACAAGGTGTATTCTAAGAAATTCATACAAAGTCCCTCACACAACTGGGAAGGGATAAATCCCCTAGAGCTCAGGGGAAGTGGGGGGGGGAAGCGAATGGAGAGAGAAGTATGAGAAAGCGAGGGGGAAGAAAGAAAAAAAACATGTGTGACCAGGAAGATTGAGCCTGGTTAGGAATAGAAGACAGGAAAGTGAGAGAGAGAGAGAGAGAGAGAGAGAGAGAGAGAGAGAGAGAGAGAGAGAGAGAGAGAACATAAAAGAGGGAGCCAATATTGGTTTGAAGATAAAATTGAACACAAAGAAAGGTCTAGAGAACTACAAAACTGCTCCCAACTAACAATTTGAGCTTCTGTGGAAAGGCTACCATAAATGCCCTTCCAGGAGAGTGAGATCAACAACTAACTTATCCATGGAGCCCTCAACTAATGCCTGTTGGAAACAAGAGCAAACATAAACTCTGAGTTGAAGTAGAACCCAGCTGCCAATTGAGAGGACAAGTCCAGGCAGCAGAAACACGTAGAGACAGCTTACCTGAACAAGGAGGAGCTAACGGGCTACCAGACTGATAGCTGGGAAGCCAGCATGGGACTGACTCAGGCCCTCCTGAATATGGGTCTCAGCCAGAAGGACTGAGCAGTCTAAGGGACCTCAGACAATGGAGCCAGGATGTATCCTTGGTACACAAATGGACTTTGCGAACACATCCCCCAAGGAGGGAAAACTGCCTTAATCTAGAGACAGGAGAGAAGCCCTAGTCCCTACTTCACATGACCAGTCAGATCTACATGACCCCAACTGGGGTGGGTGTATGTGAGAGGAGGGTGGTTAGAGTGCATGTGAGAGGGCAGAGAGGGTAAAAGGGAGGGAAGGAGGGAAGGAAGGAGGGAGAGAGGGAGGGAGGGAGGGAGGGAGAGAGAACTGGGATGGACATGTAAAATAATAATTTAAATTAAAATAATGCTTTGACTCCAAAATTTAAGTTCAAGGACAAGTTACTGGGGATAAGGATTTCTATTTTTGTTTCCACAGAAAATGAAAAGATGTGGATTCCTTCCAGACTAATGTGGTTTGATCAAGCCAGACCACTTGAAACAGAGTACCAGTTGATCCTACATTCAAAACAGCTGGACAAAGTAGCCTTACAGACTACAGCTAGGATTTCTGAATCTTCTTCGAATCCACTATGACAGTGTCCCTTACCAGCAGGAAGTAGTTTGGAAATAATGACGCCCAAATTTACAAATATTGTCTATAAATGTTTGTTTTCATTTAAATGGACTTGATTATATAAAATAAGGAAAAAATAGTTAAGTAGAATTAGCCAATAAGTAACCTTAGCCATTGGCCAGCACTCAATTAGTGTCTGTGTGTTTCTTTATGGGTGAGAAGGGAGCAGGACCTGCCAGGCCAGACAGTGTATGTTACACTTGACCTTCCTAATTCTGTGACCATTTAGTGCAGCTCCTCATGTTGTAGTGAACTCTAATAATAAAATTATTTTGTTGATACTTCAAAAGTATAATTTTAGTATTACTATGAATTATAATGTAATTTTCTTATATGCATAATATCTGATATGAGACTTTTGTGGGGGTCATGATCCACCCATTGAGAATGTATTTTAGGACATCTCTTGGCGCTACCATGTTCTATGGTTAAAGTCAATGGGAAACTACAACAACCGATTATTGACAGGGTGACAAAGGGCACAAACTTGTCAGAAATGAAAAAGATGTGGGTCATTTCTCCAGGAAAAGACTCAAGAATTGCTGAGGTTCTTGTCAAGAGTACAAGACATGCAGAATGCTTAGGTAGTAGGGGCAGGAATTAATAGATACTAGCTAAGGCCACATGATGAGTTACAGAAAAGAGTTTTAGAATTGACAAATTGACATGAGTTATTTTTTTAATAACCAAGTCCATTTACATGAAAATAAACATTTATAGATAATATTTGGTAGTTTGGGCATCGTTCTTTCCAAACTACTTCTTGCTGGTAAGGGGCACTGTCATGGGGGATTCTAAGAAGATGCAGGAATCCTGGCTGTAGCCTACAAGGCTGCTTTGTCCAGCTGTTTTGAATGTAAAATCACCTGGTACTCTGTTTCAGGTGGTCTGGCTTGATCAAACCAGGTTAGTCTGAAAGGAATCCACAGCTTTTCGTTTTCTGTGGAAACAAAAATAGAAATCTTTTTCCCCAGTAACTTGTCCTTGAACTTAAATTTTGGAGTCAAAGCATTTTTTTTTTTAATTTAAATTATTATTTTACATGTGGATCCCAATTCCCTCTCCCTTCCTCCTTCCCTCCCTTTTACCTTCTCTGCCCCCTCACATGCACCTTAACCTCCCTTCTTTCCCATCCTCCCACCCCAATTCCATATGTAGGGGAATGCCATCCAGTTGGGGTCATGTAGATCTGACAGGTCATGTGAAGTAAGGACTATGGCTTCTCTCCTGTCTCTAGGTTAAGGCAGTTATCCCTATATGGGGGATGTGTTTGCAAGTTGACATGAGTTTTCTGTCATATTGTATTAAGAATATTTGTACAGATATGTGTGTTTTCTTTATCAATTACTTTATCATGTAATATAAAATTAGTGGTTATCATATTTAAGTTTGAGATACTAAAATAATATCCCTCCAGGAATGTTGACAACTATTCTAAATTTATAATGTGTTTGGGGTTATGGTAGCGATAGTTGTATTAGGCATAATTGTGACTTTGTTAAATACAAAATGAATTTTCAATTGTATGTGGGATAGTTGTATCATGTTAAGGCATGATTATGACCTAATTATTGTTTTCATTTGGACATATGTATTTGTGTACAATTGATAAGAGGTGGACTTTTGATAGCTCATCTTAGTTGTCAACTTGACTCCATTTGAAATTAGAGATTTTTTTCTTAATTTGAAGTAGAAAACCCATTTCAAAACCAGATCTTTATGCTAGAAACAAAAGCCTTTAAACCATACAATTTGAACTAGAAAAAAAGCCACTAATCCTGATCTTATATTGAAAAACACATATTTAATTTGGATCTTTTGAGATGAGAAAATCCACTTCTAATTTGGGCCACTAAATATGTTTGAACTCTATAGAAGAAAATGGAAGAAGAAAGCTTTTGCTCTTTGCCTGTTTTCTCTTACCTTACCAGCAATTCTGTCCTTCACTGGCACTACAGCCAGCTTATTGGTATTCCAGTATATACTAAAGTTCAGCTGAAAGACATCCCGCCTTGTGGACTGAGTAACCACTAGAATCACAGTCTTTCTATTCACTCCTACATACTATTGAATCAGCTATACTACCACATGTAAATCACTCTAATAAATGTGTGTATGAAGAGAGGAGAGTCAGATATCATCCTAGTCACCATCATCATCTGTTAATCTACAGAGCCCTGATTCTGCTAGACTGAGAATCAAATGAACTGTTATTTACCTGATGCTTCATCAGACTAGATGGAGTAACAGCCAAAAAAAAAAAAAAATGTAAAACACACACACACACACACACACACACACACACACACACACACACACACCAAAGCCAAGATCAGACATCCATACTAAAAATTAAAATATGCCCTAACTCCAGTGGCTTATATCCCCCCAAAAGGGAACGAAACATACAATATTAATGGCATTATGAGTTCTGCTTGACCAAAAAGTATTATGGCTGGACAGAAATAGAAACTATAGAAAGCATATAATTTCTTAGAGGATAATAAAAACAATATAAAACAAAAATTGAGGCAAGATAGAATCAAAAATGAAGTTTAAAAATTCCTAGAATTGAATGAAAAAAAAAAACACCAAAATCTATAGGATACAATGAAGAAGTCCCAAATGAGAAATTTATAGTATTCATTACATATATTAGAAAACTGTAATTTGATGTGGTTGTGCACATAGTAAACCAAGCCCTTAAGAAGCAAATGCAAACAGATCTGTTAGTTTGAGGCTAGCCTGGTCTATGTAGTAAATTCTAGGAGAGCAGGGGCTATATAGTTGGGAAACAAAACAACAACAACGAATCCTAGAGAAATCTCATATTAATAATTTAATTCTCTACCCAATAGCCTTGTAAAATAAGAATAAACAACACCTAGATAATTGAAAGGTAAAAGAGACCTGTCTGTTTCAATATAATAAGGATAATTTGTAACAGTCTCACTCCCAACATCCTGCCAAGCAAGAAAATACTTAAATTCCCAGTATAATCTGGGACATGATGTCTGCTGTCACCATTTCTGATCAACATAGAGCTTGAAATCATAGCTAAAGTTGTAAGAGAAACAAATGACATAAAGGGAATACAATTAGTAATAAAGCATTCAAAATGTCATTAATTGCATATTATATAATTCTATGCATGAAACACAGTAAAGACTCCAACAGAAAACTTTTATAGTTAATGAATATATTCAGCAAAGCAATAGTATAGAATATTCCAGGACCTGTATTGTGTGAAATCTTTCCACTTATGTTTTATGCACATTATTCTTACCATATTCTGTGTATGTATACTTTTATTATGTTCAAGATATTTGGTATATTGATACAATTTGGGATATTTATCATGCTGCCCTTTATAGTTCTACCTCTTGTCTAGACATTTCTACTCTACTTCTATTTTAGGGATTTATATGTATGTATATGTACATAGTTATATTGTTTAGGTATCTGTCCCTGCTTTACTCAAGGAATTTTCATTCAGTTTTTTTAGCTAAGTTCCTGAATGTTACAGATTATCTTCACTCATGTTTCCTTTACCTATGAGAATAGTCAGACATAGATGCTTAATCTTTAATCACTTCATAGACATGCAGAACATGGCATTTAGATGTTGTAATATTAGTACTCCATTGACATGAGACACTGTTGCTCCTGACAGCATCGTGCATTTTCCTGAAAATATGTTGTATACTGTTGTTGCTCCTGCTGGAGTCCATTCTCGCCTCAGCTAACGGCCTCTTGAGCAAAGAACTGCCCCCACCTTGACCACTGATTTGGACATACAGTCCTATGTGCTTGCAGGAGACAAATATAGAAGACTGCTGGACCTTTCCAAGTCAGGGTAAGACAGCCTTTCTACCTCCCTGCTGTTGTTGTGGTCTGTCAAGTTCTCTTGGCCTTAGCAAAAACTGGGTGTACCAACGTTGCTGTGAGATCTTAGGTAACTGTCCATGTAACTTGCTGTTTCTGTCCTTGCTGCACCTTTTGGAAGTTGCCCATCCGCACTTCCTGTCTACCCTAGTATCTTTATTTTCCTTCTCAGGTCTTGATGAGGTTAAAGATTAAACTATCACAATGATTATTCTCTCTTCCTAGTTAGAGATATAAGATACCAGACTTAAATTTTCCAGCTTAGGACAACTCTATTGTAAACTCTGTTATGCCTTCGCTCTAGGACTAGATATGTAGGTAGTTTTGTTCTTAATTTTCCTTTTCTTAGAGCTCACTTGTTACTCACTATTTTGTATTTAGCTTTGTATCAAGCTTAAAGCTTTTCTTTAGACTAAAAGGGGAATTGTAGTGGGATATTCACTTTGTCTCCTTCTGTGGCACTGACCATGCCCATTGGGGGGTGGAGTGAGGGGCAGAAGTGACCTGTGGAAGGAGGTCTGAGGAAGAGCCAGGGAACATTCTCTTGCTGGCGGGATGCTGGCGGGATGTGGAGAGGAGAGTATCCAGTGGAACTTGCTGGTGTTCATCTGTCTAGGTTTTAAGTTATTTCTCCTGAATAAACATCTATTTGGCCTATTTGTTAATCCTGATCCTTGTTTAACTGCAATAGACCTGGAAACTTCATCTCTAATAGCTAATTTTCATAATGAAGATAGTTGCTGATTTGAAAGACCCCTTTCTGAGAAATGCTTTTATACTACCACAAGCCTCTATACAAGCTTCCAAAGGAGGGAAACAAACAACAGTCCCAACTAGCATGGAACCACAACATGCCTATAAACCACAACAACCTTCAGTGGAACATAATCCTAAAATGTTTGTGTTTCTTTTTTCCTTCTTTCCTCTCTGGGCCTCAAGTATTCCAGAATATCACCCAGGAATAGACCTTGTGTGATCACATTCTCAACAACCAGCTGCAGAGCTCCACCCTTAGGTTGCTTCTATTTCACTTTGCTAGTCTAGATTATAGGGATATGTGCATTTTTATCAATTTACAAATTGAGACTTAAAACAGCATCAATGAAATTTTGATACCTTCACATTATATTCAGAAAATTGAAGGCTGACATTTGCCCCACCAACCCAAGAACAAGCACAGGAGACACAGCAATCAGTTTAGGCTGTGTGAATCAGTGCAAGACATCTTTAGAATATCAAATCCCAACTCATGTGCCAAGCTCTCATCACCAAAGTTGGATCAAAACTCAAGCAGACTTGTTATAAAAAAAAAAAGATAAATTAAGAACTGAAATTTTGCTTCTATTTTTTGTATTAGATATTATATATAGATGAATAGCACAAGCACACAAAGATATATGTATATATAGAGTTATAGACACGCACATAATCTTTGAGTTTTAAAATATACATTTCTCAAATCCAGCTATTTTAAAAATAGCTTGTGTGGCATATTTTTTTTTCAGAATCAGCTACTCCCTAAGACTTTTATAACTCTGGATGTGAACTATATATTCTTTGGTTGATGTATATAGTATTATGTTTATGATTATAAACCCCATGACTCTGAAAGAAATTTTTGGGTATGTAACACATCTTTGGTTGATGTATGTAGTATTATGTTTATGATTTTAAACCCATGACTCTGAAAGAAATTTTTGGGTATGTAACACATATTTTAGAAAAATAATACCAAATTTCACACATGTATACTGTTTCTACCCACAAAAATCTTGTGAACTTGCCTCACCTTCTTGCATAATCATGGCATAATCTTTTGACTTCTCATAGTATCTACAAATTGCAAAACAAAGCTGGCCCATAGAAATTTGGTGAGAATAAAGTAAGATTCTGCAGGACTCATGAGCTTCAGGGCAATGTCTGAAATTTTCTAAGGTGTTATTGTTTGTTTATTGAAGATTACTTTACTGAAAAGTTCACATTGTTATAATGCATCTTAAGAGTTGGATATCCTTGATAACTGTATTTCCAAGACAATGTCTTGGAACTTTGATATATATATATATATATATATATATATATATATATATGAACAGATTTTACACAAAATGATAAAAGATGCAGGCAAGAACATGGCAAGCTGCCAGCTGCCAGAGCTCTGATGGTTAAAATAATGAATAAAACAGAAGAATTTTCCATATACACAAAGCTAGAATTTTGGATTATTATACCTCCTCAAACTAACAATCCCCCCCCCTTAAAAATCATTGCTTTGGTTTAATTCTGTAATGCTACTATTGTTCTGCAAAGAATGGGAATGAATAGAAGCTGTGAGTATTTAATTAGGACTGTCTCCTCAAGATCTTCATTACAACATTATACTTCATAGTTTCTTCAGGCTTCGTTATTCTCTTCTATATAACTATCTTAAATATTCAGATTCCTTTCTACCACTCCAGGCTAGGAAACAGAAAGCATCCTATTAATAATTATTTTATGCAAAAAATAGTTACTAGAGGATATGACAATAGGATTGCTAGAATGACTGCAGGAGCACAGCCTATCTCTGAGAATTCCTCCAAACGTGCTTATGAAGGAACTGACCAAGAACAAATAAACAGTAATCAGCTTACAACCACAAATCGACACTACAAGCACCCAAAGTCTACTCTCTTACTGATTCTTGCCTTCTCCAAACACTGGAGCTGACAGATATCTACAGTAATTTGCTGTGCATAAATAATTGTTCACCTTTTGTAAAATTCCAGTCTAACACACAGGAACAGATTTCCCTTTGGCCAATATTTTGCAAAGGAGGGAATGCAGTTTCTACATCATGTTGATACAATTAGTATTTGCAGTGTACTGTAAACCTTCAAATACCTGCTTCTTTCCTCCCACAGAAATGTGAACATATATATATATATATATATATATATATATATATATATATAAATTTTATGTACAAGTTCTTTAATATGTAAATGTTATTGATTTACTTAGAAATATAAAGATCTGCTCTAATCTTTTCCAAAAGCAACTATTTGTGGAACTTAAAGACTATTATTGCATAAAGAGTAGGTTGCAAAAAAAAAAAAACAAAAACAAAAACAAAAAAAAGGCTATTTTTAGCATAGAATCTTGTACGTGAAGCACTACATTTCAAGGAGAAAAGTTAGGAGTGTTTTCTCAAAAGAAAATTACTGGTTTTGAAAAGCACTAGAATTCTCTGGTCAGTTTAGTAAAGTTGTTACTCTAGTTTTGAGAAATTGCTCCTAACAATTCCACTGGAAATGTAATGTTTCACATGTTCCTGCTCCCTCAAGTGCTAAATTCACTTACACTTTTGGAAAAACTTCAGGGCCATGCTGTCCCTCTTTTGAATAATACCTACAATTGTGAACTTGGAATATTTGTGATTATTTTACATCATCTTGAGATATTTTTCTGTGTATCCTTTTTTCTGTGTGGAAACAATGATGTAGTCTTGATGATAATGTTTTTTTTAATATGTACTTTTCTCTATGTGGTAAAATTATGTGACAATGCCTGAGTCTGCTGACTCAAGTGTGTTGACTAAGATGGGGAATACATTTAACTGTCATTCATTCACTTTTATTTGTCAGCAATAGAGGATAGCAAATTTTGTACTTCTTGATCAGTCACCTTTGTGTATTTTTATTTTCTGAAATTCATTGGTTTTGTTCACTAGATTTTGAGCTGGTTAAAAGTACAACTTAAAATTAATGAAGATATTTGTATTTCAGTGTATGTTGCTCTAACTTGTTAACTGGCTCAATATAGTTTCATAATATGTGTGATGGTGGGACTCTATAAATTATCAAATTGTGAAAAACTAAACTTCAGTGAGGCCATTAGAATGAGGCTACCAGGGTGGGCACTAATCCATCTTATATGCAATTTCCAACTGAAAAATCTGTGTGGATAAGAGCCACCTCATGACAAACCAAAGAGTCAACACCTTGGTTTGATTTTTACCATCTTCTGTGAGGAAACAATGGATTTCAGCCAACAGTTTGTGGTCTTCTGCAATTGTCTCTGTGAAAAAGTCAAATTTTTGTGCCGTTCAGATTTTTTGATATTTTGTTAGTTTAGTGTTCTTTTCTCTAAAATGACTATACATATGTCTAAGTATATATATATATATTATTATATTATATTATATATATATATAATATTTCTAATTTAAATTTATCTTTTCCTGATCTTTCATTTAATTTGTTATTATAACTGCTTCAGTTAAATAATCATATCCAAAACTGTGTGTTTTAAAAACATGTGAACTTACCAGTGCATCCTGGAAATTTCTAAAATATGAACTCAGTAAACTATTGGTTTACCTTGAGAGTTAACTTACATTTCTTTGATTAGATTGGGATAGAGTTTGTTTCATTTCCTCACTAATTTATTGAGAATATTTTTTCACATATGCAACATTTTGATTTAGCTAACAACATGGCTTGTGTAGAAGTGGTCTATTATGGTTTGGATCTGAAATATGTTCTACAGGTTGTATTCTGCAAGCCAGTGGCATTTCTTGTACATGGTGGGAAAGAGCATGCTCCAAATAAGATATAGAGACTACCACCACTCTTCCTTTATTGTTATCATTCTTCCCAGCACTCAGGAGGTAAACATTGTTGCTCTGTTATGTTCTCCTTGCTGAGTTATGGTACCTCATGGACATGGAGAAAACTTCATAAGTTACAAGTAAGAATGTCTAGTTTCTGTGTAGTTAATTTTATATATTTTCTATAAGTGAACCCCGATTAGTGTTAGCACTTGCTCCACAGGTGTTTGCAAACTTTATTTTCCTTTATAACCTGGAGTTATAAAGCTTTCTCCTTTATAACTCTGAGTTATAAAGGAGAAAACACCATGAACATAAAACAAGATCAGTCATAGAGTTTACATGTTTAATTGTGAGAAACAGACAAAAGTAAACACTCATGCAAATACCATCTATTTGAAATACTCCAAAAACAAAACAAAAAACCCAAATAGACAGACAACAAAAATGGAAATGTGTTCCAAGTATGAATCCTCAATTCTTCGCAGGATATAGGATGTGACCTATGCCATCAAACTGGAGAAGATTAGAGCCTGAGAGCAGTGTTGCTTGTGTTTGAGGTGAGGGAATCTCAGAAAAGCAACACCAAAATCTGTACATGAGAAACAGTGTTTGTCTCCCAGGAAGCTCTCTAGCACTAAAGACTATTTACCTTCCAATAGACAGAGGACCCTTGACCCTCACTGGTCTGATATTTTGCCTAGATGACAAATCTGGAGGTATACTTGGTAATAATATCCTCCTCATCTAGAGAATTGTGTATGCTTATTGAAACTGAGAATAACTGAACAAATACAGTTCTGATTCAAGGCCATTTTTCCTGTTGGCCTTCACTATTTGTGATAATGGGAAATTTATGGTTCTACTAGGTGTATTCACACTTCACAGAGATTTTTCATTTTCACTTCTCTGAGGTTGGAGGATCCATGCTGTCCATGGATTCTCAAGTCTACAGCATCTATTCTATAGCTATCTGAATCTCTGTCTATTCTAGCTTGCCACTGTCATATTTCCAGTCTGTTGGTATTACCATGAATTTAATCTGAAAATCACATTTTTCAGCAATTTTCATTGGAGTTGGGCAAGCAACCTAAGTACATTCTTCAATCAGTCATTTTTGTTTATACTAGTATTCCTAGAATATATCTCAATGGGATTATTTTTTTTCAAAATAATTTTACTAACTCTAAAAGCAATTATTAATTGTAGTGCATCAATCAATAAGGTATTTATGATTGTACCTAACATCACTCTTACCAGCTTACCATAATTTTACTATTTGTTCCCTCTTTTAATTCAGAAATGAATAAAGCCACAGGTATCTCAATTTTGTTAATAAAATAAATGAAAGAATAATGGGAATTATTTGATACCACTTATAACACATAAGTTATATCATGGTAATTGACTTGTCATTCCTCTGTGAAAATAAAGTCTGATTTTTACAATTAATGAAAATTTATTCTTTCAAGTGTCCTATGTTACCATTCATATGAAATATAAAAACACTGAACTTGAAAATACTAAGAACTGAGTAGAAGTTTCTGCATCCTGGGGTATACAGAAGCAAGAAATGGATAGTAAAAGATTGGTTAATAAATACTTCTAGGTTAGGAAGGGATAAGAAGTTCTGTTTTACAGTTATTGACAAATGCTATAAATAACAATGATATGCCATACATTTCAAAAGCTAGAAGAAATGATATTGTCACAAAGAAATGATAAATATGAGATTGCTATGTGCAACTTGAATTTCACATAATAGAATGTACACATGTATCAGAACATCATGTTATCCCAATAATATATATATATATATATATATATAAATTTACATTTTATATGAATTAATAACTATTTTTAAAATAGCATAGTATTACTAAAGCTCTAGTATACTAATTTGTTTGCCAATGATCTCAAAGGAAGCAGCTCGTCCAATTAAGACTGTATTTATTTATTCTAATTCCTGGCTTCTCTCTGTGCCCAACGAAATCAGAAATCCATGACAAATGAGACTGAATGTTACTGAAGAGAATTATCAGAGTTAAAGAACAAGGCTACCAACTGTGAAACACAGTGACATAAATAGAATAGAACAGGTTCAGACAGAAATGAAAGAGAGAGGGAAGGCCAATCTATAGAAGAACATTCTAAATGAGAAGGGTAGCTGTCACTTCCTATCAATGCACACACTTTTGAATCCCACTTCCATACTGTCACAGCTTACAGGAGTACACAATGGCTTGAGTGGTTGTTGCTAGGAGAACATTGATTGCATTTGTTTGTTTTCTATTTCAAGTAGCAGATTTCTCACTCCGGTACTTTAAATAGTCACAAAAGAATAATCAGTAGTGCTCATCACTCATCTTTCCCTTTGTCATGCTTTAAAAACTGAAAGAATAAATAAAGGAAGGAAAGAAAAAAAAAGAGAAAATAAGCATACCATCATATATGCTTGTTACTAATTTGTAAACAATTAATGTTGCCTATAATATGAAATATTGGTTAGCACTTGGGCTATTTAAAAAAAGACATGAAATTGAGAAAAGGTGGGAATGTGAATACAATCAAACACATCATACACATCTATGGAAGTCTTAGATAATAAATTAAAATTTGAATCAGTTTTCTGTGGAGAGGACATTGGTGTAGATAAGTGCTAATCTTTTTGGCATACTTAGTTGCTGTGTTCTAGTCAGGTTCTTTTGATTTTTATCCATCTTGCTTTCTTGTGAATCTCCAGCTACACTTCTATGTAGTGTTTTCTGTAACCTGGGCATAGCCTAGGCAAGCCTTATCCTGCTTTGGTTGCTGCTTTTCCTATTGGGTCATAATTATCGATGTTTGTGGGATCTTCAATCACTGTTTCAAGCTTGTGCGTTGGGCCAAAAATTTCACAATTTCCAATTGGGGCACTAAACTAAAGGTGGTTCCAGCAGCAGTCACTGGGGAATATTAAATCCCTGTTGGTATAGCTCACTAAGGTTTGTTGTAGGAGGGCTTACAGCTAGGTTTGTATAGATTGATTGAGTCAGAAGAATTTGGCAGCTGTGCTGAGTTAAGTCCAATGTTAGAAGAAGTTTGTCACAGTGCTGTTTATGTGGGTCCTGGAATCTTAAACAGAAACTGATGGAGTAGAAGAGTATTGTTTGTTCTCATTGTTACCCTAACTATAACCATTTGTTCTTTCTCATGTAACTTCTGGATAACCATACACCAGGAAATCATTAATCTTCAGTTTTGATAGTATAAGATAATCTATTAATATTAATTAGCTATAGCTGATTGATTAATTTATATTATTCTAGTCACATATTCATGGCTTTGTATCTATTTTTCTACCTAAGTGCAGCAACTGTCTATTATTAATGGGAATTTCTGCATATTTCATTTTTGTTCTGATAGATATTTTTCTTCATGATCTTGAAGAATGTAGTATTGAATTCTAAATACATATATTATATTTATATTTTCTTAATTATTTGGATTTTTCAAGAAGATATTTCTTTAGTTAGCATTTTTCTTGAAAATAGTATTTAAAAACAATTTTTACTTATTTCATTTTAACTGGTACACATATGTAACTTTATGTATCAATCATATCTGCTCAAAGAATATACATAGTTGTTTGTTGCTTCTAAGTAATATCTGACACAAAAAATATTTTCCTTGAAATATCATCCTGCTTACTTTTGCTATAAGTATTGAGTTTATATATAATCCTAACCTTTTGTAATTTGATTTTATCTGTCTCAATTGCTAAATGATATCTGTTCCTTCTCCTCTGCATTTTTATAGAAATGAAAAGCTTATACTAGCTGCTATGGGCATTAAAATTGTTATAGAATATTTTAAAGAACAGTATTAAATGATAATATATGCCCAGTTTGCATTACCACACATATTTTATTTGCACATCTGTTATCACATATATGGTTTGTATTGTTATTACTCCGGACAAATAATACATTATGAAGCTAACATATGTGTATAAAATGAATTAAAACTTCAAGTATTTCTTATTAACATATTTGTATTTCTAGCGTTGTCAGGGCATTTCATTTTGACTTCAAAAATATCTTTAAACACTCATTTTGGAGAAATTCCATTTTATGCCATTACTATTAAAAACAAATCCATCATTCATTTTCAATAGTATTTTAATCACATGTAGAATTCAAGCTTAGATTTTGGTTTTCTTTTTGTTCTTTCCTTTAGTTTTAAAATGTGACACACCAGACTAGCAACCATTGTTTTGTCAGGGGAACATCATTTCTAAGGAATCCTATGTGCATGATGTTTTTGCCCCTGATTGTCTTTATTGATTTTTTTAAAAATTTCAGTGTAAAAATAACCAGTTTCATGAATAGATCTCATTGTAATTTGCATATGTTCACTTTCCATTACATTTCCTTATATTCTCCTCCTTTTATTGCTCACTTTCTTTTCCTCAAAGGCATCTAATTTCTGTCTTGTATCATACATGTCATACATAACACCTATAAACACATATGAAATTTTCATATGTAATTGAAAATCTTATATTTGCCTTTCAGATTATAGTCTATTTTGCTTAATATAGTTAACACCTTTTGTACATTTTTCCACAATGACATAATTTCATTCTTCCTTATTACTGAATGACATCCCATTGCTTATAAATGTCACATTTCATTAAACTGTTTCTGTATTGATGGCTACCTATTTTGTTCTATAATTTGTCTATTACTAATAGTCTTGCATTAAGCATGGACATGAAAGTGTATTGTGTGTAGTACACTCACTTGAATTCTTTTATGCATATGTCAAGAAATATATAGATAGCTCATATGTTAGGTTTTAAGGGTTCTGAAAAATCACCGTATTATGATTTTTCCACCCTCACCTACATGTGCTGATGTTTCTTTAACACAACAACAAAAACAAAATAAAACAAACAAAAACAATAAACTGTTTCCTGGGTGTGTCTTAAAAAATTCTATTTTCTATTCAATATTCAACTGCAACTTGTATTTTACTTATATTTACCATCATTATATTCTTGCTGTTTTTCAGAAAATTAAAAAATTTAAGGTCATTATTTTTTCAAACATCTTTCAATCTCTATTTTCCCCCAACACACACCAGTAGTTAATATATATACATGTTGAATTTTCTCCTGTGTGTAACATATATCATTTAGGCTACCACATTTTCAGGTTGGTTAATCAGATAGAATTAAAATATACTTTTTCTACATTTGCTTAACCTTTTGCTATTCTAACTTAAGTATTCAATAAAGTGAACTTTCCATCTCAGTCAATGTCCTTTCAGCTGTATATTTTTCATTTCTTTCATTCTTTAACTTCATATTCATTCTCTTTTAAATATAACAAATTAATATATAATAAGATAAATCAAAAATTATTATACTGAAATCAGACAAGATAAACCAACATATGGTAAAGTGTCCAAGAGAAGGCACAAGAATAAGTGGTACTTTTGTTCACATACTAGGTATCCAGTAAAAACACTAAATTTGAAGCTATAATATAAGCACAGAGGACCTGGTACAGATGCTTGTAGGTCCAGTGTTTGCTGCTTTAGTCTCTGTGAGTTCATATGAGCTTTGATTATGTTGTTTTAGATGGTCTTGTTCTCTTCGTGTCCTCCATTTCCTCTGACTCTTTACACTCTCTCTGCCCCTTCTTCTACATGATTCCCTGAGCTCAAAAGAGAAAGTTTTGATGTAGACATCCCAATTATGACTGAGTTTTCCAAGGTCCCTCATCTCTGAGTAATGGTTGGCTGTTATTCTCTATGATTCCATCTGCTTCAGGAAGAAGGTTCTCTGATGATGGTTGAAAAAAGAAGGCACGGATCTATAAGAATAGATAGTTCCTATATTTTTCTATTGAGTTTTTGTCTGGATGAATTGTCTTTTGTTGAGAATTGGGTATTAAAATTTTCTTCTGTTAATGTGTTAGGGTCAATATGTGATTAGTGCTATAGTGTGCTTTTTATACACTTTGGTCCCTTTGAGTTTTTTACATAGGTGTTAAGACTTCCAATGTCCTCTTGGTAGATTTTTCCTTTAATGAGATGTAGTGTCCTTCCTCATGTCCTCTCATAAATTTTGGTTTAATATCTATTTTGGCAGATAATAAGTGGTATACACAAGCTTGCTCTTTAAGTCTATTTACTTCTAATATATTTTAAATATCCTTTTCT
The DNA here is from genome assembly GCF_943737965.1 of Phodopus roborovskii. Classification (NCBI taxonomy): domain Eukaryota; kingdom Metazoa; phylum Chordata; class Mammalia; order Rodentia; family Cricetidae; genus Phodopus; species Phodopus roborovskii. The sequence goes on from NW_026126418.1 coordinate 48,513,000, forward strand.
GTTGTGGTAATGTCTATCATTGATATTGAGTTGTGATTCTTGGACAAAGTATAAAAGATGCATGCTGTTTTTGAACTGATTTTCTTCATCTGTGTCTTTTTATTGGAAAATTGAAACCATCAATGTAGAGAGATATGAATGACCAGTGGTAGCTGGATTGTTGTTTCCTATTAAGTTCTTGGTGGTGTTGATGGTGTTGGTGTTGTTATTGGTGGTAGAAGTGCTGATGGTGGTGGTGGTGGTGGTGGTGGTGTGTGTGTGTGTGTGTGTGTGTGTGTGTATGTGTGTGTGTGTATCTTCTTTTGAATTTTATGGTTCAAGATTATTTATTTCCCATATTTTATTGTATTAACCTCTTTACCTTAGAGCTTACCTCCTGACACTGTCCTTGAGACTAAATTTGTTTTTTTTTATCAGGTAATGTCTTATTTTCTTTGTGTATGGTGATGGAAAGTTTTCCAGGGTATACCAGTCTGGACTCATCTGTGGTCTTTTAAAGTTTTCAGTACATCTAACAAGGCTTTTCTGGCTATTAGAGTCTCCATTGAGAAGTCGGACACTATTCTAAAAGGTCTGCCTTTATATGTTATTTTTGTTTTTCCCTTGAAGCTTTTAATATTGTTTCATTATCCTGTGTGTTAAATGTTTTAGTTATTACGTGTCCTGGGAAATTTCTTCTCAACTCTATTTGTTTTCTTATATGCTTCTTATAATTTGATGGTCATCTGTTTCTTTAGGCTAGGGAAATTTTCTTCTACATTTTTGTTGAAAATATGTCCTATGACTTTGGTTTTGTCTCTTTCTTCACTTTCTTAGAATTGGAACTTTTCATAGTATCCCAGATTTCCTGGATATTTGATGGGAGATGTCATTCTGCAAATATGTTTCTCTTATTGGTTAATGAGTAAAGCACTATTGGCCAATATGAAAGCATGATAGGCATGACTAGGAGACTAGGTAGAAAGAGGAAGAAGTAGGGGAGGATCGAAGATGGAGGACAGAGAAAGAAGAACGCCAGCCCCTCTCTCCCGTAAGCTAAGACCACATGGAAGTACTTAGATTAATAGAAATGGGTTAATATTTAAGACAGAGCTATCCAATAAGAAACTAGTAACTGGCCAACAGAATTATATATTAATACAGAGTCTCTGTGTATTATTTGGGGCTGGTGCAATAGTAGGCCCAGGCCGGCAGGGGGAAAAACAACTCATAACAGATATTTTGTTCCAGGAGATGTTTAGATTGAACATTTTCTTTGACTGATGTACCTATTTCTTCTATTATATCTTAAATGCCTGAAATTCTGTTTTGTTTTGATGAAGTTGTGTCTGTGATTCCTGTCTGAATTCCTAATTTTTTTCATTTCCATATTTTCTTCAGTTTTTGGCTTTATTTATTCAATTTATTTTCACTTTCAGATCTTGAACAGTTTTATTTCGTTCCTTTCACTGTTTTCATTATATTGTTTTCTTATTTTACACAACCCTGTTCCCTCTCACTTCCATCCTCTCATGCCCCCCACTGGCCCACCCATCCCATCACCCATCCACTCCCCAGGAAGGGTGAGGACTTCCATGAAGGATCATCAAAATCTGTCAACTCATTTGGGGTAGGGACTAGGTCCTCCCCAGTGTTGTCTCTAGGCTATGGGAGTATTCCTCCAATGAACCCCAGAAGTCCTTTCATGCACTAGGGATACATCCTGGTTCCACTGCCAAAGGTCCTTCTATTTGACACCCACTTTCAGGGGGCCTGGTTTGGCCCTATGTCAGTTTACCAGCGGTCAGACTGGGACACATGAGTTCCCACTTGCTCAGGTCAGCTGTTTCTGTGGGTTTCCCCAGCATGGTCTTGATCCCTTTCTTCCTCACTCCTCCCTCACTGAAACTGGATTCCAAGAGTTTGGTTCTGTTCTTAGCTGTGGATCTCTGCTTCTGCTTCCATCAGCTACTGGATGAAGTCTCTAGGAAAGCATTTAAGGTAGTCATCATTCTCATTATAGGGGACGGGTATTTAAGATAGCCTCTCCACTATTGCTTAGATACCTAGTTGGGGGTCATCCTTGTGTATCTCTGTGTAATTCCCTAATATCAGATTTCTCTTTAAACTTATAATGGCTCTATATATTGATGTGTCTTTTTTCTTGCTCTCCTCTATCCATCTCCCCACTCAATCTTCTTGATCCCTCTCATGTTCTTATCCTCCCTTCCCCTTTCTCTTTCTCCTTACTCCCTTGGCCCTCCCCCCATGCTCCCAATTTGTTCAGGGACTCTTATCCCTTGCCCCTTACCAGGGGACATTGAATGTCTCTATTATGGTCCTCCTTGTTTCCTTGCTTCTCTGGAGGTATAGATTATATTCTGGTAAACTTTTACTCTGAGTGAGAACATAGTATGTTCATCTTTCTGTGACTGACTGGGTTACCTCACTTAGGATTGTTTCTTCTAGTTCCATCCATTTGCCAGTGAATGTCAAGATTCCATTCCTTTTTTTCCACTGAGTAGTGCTTCATCATGTAAATGTACTACATTTTCTGTATCAATTCTTTGGTTGGTTGATCATATAGGTTGCTTCCAGATTCTGGCTATTATAAGTAATGATGTTATGAATGAAGTTGAACAGATGTCCTTGTTGTATGAATGTGCAAAATTTGGGTATATGCTTAGGAGTAGAATTGTTGGGAGTCTCCTCCTGCCTGATGTCTGACCCTCACCACCAGTCCTCTGCCAGAGCTCCAGGCCCTGGCCATAGTTCCACTTATCCCTGTGGGATCATCCTGAGTCCCTACCAGCTGGAACTTTGACCCCCATCGCTAGGCCTCTGCTGGAGATGAAAATAGGACCAGTTGGGTTGAATCCCCCCACACCCTTACTTGGGAACTCCCTGGATTGGCCAAGAATCTCGCTCACTCCTGTGTCCTGTCCCCAGGGAGAGCCCTCCAGGTGCTCTGATACACCCCCACCCCCTGCAAAGAGCCTGCCATCCCCCCACCCTGTGCTATATCTAACCCACTGTCCCACTGCTCTGGTTGAGCACTGGAACAGAGGGTGGATTCTTTGGGGAAATTCCTGGAGCAGCTCTGAACACACTAGACACACCTATCTACACGGGACCACCCTGAGTCACCTCTTACCTGATCTCTGACCCCCACTGCCCATCCTCGGCTGGAGCTCCAGGCCCAAGCCAGAGATACCCCTATCCCCACAGACCATCCTGAGTCCCTGCCTGCCAGATATTTGACCCCAATCACCTGGCCTCTCTGGAGCCTGATCTTTGACTTGCATTTCCAGGCCCCTGCCTGAGGAGAGACCTCCTAGAGAGCTTGGACCACCCACAGATACTGACATTGAAGCACTAACCCACCTACCTACCTAAGCCCACTAGAGGAGTAGCATAGAGAAAGAGAGAGAGAGAGGCCCCTGTACCCACTGGAAGAAATGATGGGAAGATAATCCTGGGACCCTACACCATCTAAACCTGAACACTCTCTCTCTCTCTCTCTCTCTCTCTCTCTCTCTCTCACACACACACACACACACACACACACACACACACACACATAGATGAAGCAGAAGAGAATGACTTAAAAATATCTTCATAAAAATGATAGAGGCTTTAAAAGACAATGTTGGAAGATCCCTTAAAGAAATGGAAGAATAAACAAACAAAAAGTGGAAGAAATGAACAACTCTGTTAAAGAAAGCAAGGAAAGCCAAGAAAAAACAATTAAACAGGGGAAGTAAACAGTTCAAGACTTGAAAACTGAAATAGAGACAAGAAAGAAAATACAAACTGAATGAATGCTAGAAATAGAAAGACTGGGCAAATGATCAGAAACTACAGTTGCAAGCATAACCAAAAGAATACAAGAAAAGGAAGAGAGAATCTCAGGTGCTGAAGATAAACTAGAGGAAATAGATTCAATGACCAAAGAAAATCTTAAATCCAACAAATCCTTAACACAAAACATCCAGGAAATGTGGGACACAGTGAAAAGGCCAAACCTAAGAATAATAGTCATAGAAGAAGATGAAAAAGCCCAGCTCAAAGATGCAGAAAACATATTCAACAAAATCATTGAAAAAAATTTTCCCAATCTGAAAAAGGGCATGCCTATGAAAGTACAAGAGGCATACAGAACACCAAATAGACTGGAACAAAGAAAAGAGACCCCTCAACACATAATAATAAAAATACCTAACATACAGTATAAAGAAAGAATATTGAGAGCAGCAAAGAATAAAGGCCAGGTAATACATAAAGGCAGACCTATCAAAATTACACTGGACTTCTCCATGGAAAATCTCAAGGACAGAAGGTCCTGGATAGATGTTCTACAAGTACTAAGAGTCTATGGATGCCAGGCTAGGCTGCTATACCCAGGGAGGGGAGGGTGTTTAGAGTGCATGTGAGAGGGCAGAGAGGGTAAAAGGGAGGGAAGGAGGGAGGGAGGGCTGGAGGGGAAGGAGGGAGGGAGAGGGAACTGGGATCGACATGTAAAATAATAAATTAAAAAAAAATGCTTTGACTCCAAAATTTAAGTTGAAGAATAAGTTACTGGGGATAAGGATTTCTATTTTTGTTTCCACAGAAAATGAAAAGATGTGGATTCCTTCCAGACTAATGTGGTTTGATCATGCCAGACCACCTGAAACAGAGTACAAGCTGATCCTACATTCCAAACAGCTGGACAAAACAGCCCTACAGACTACAACTAGGATATCTGAATCTTCTTCGAATCCCCCAAGACAGCGCCCCTTACCAGCAGGAAGTAGTTTGGAAAGAACGACGCCCAAATTCCCAAATATTGTGTATAAATGTTTGTTTTCATTTAATTGGACTTTGTTATATAAAATTAAATAAAAAAATATAAAAAAAAACTCTCAATCACTATAGATGAAAAAAAAAAAAAAAAAAGGTATTTAATGCCAAAGCCAGATTTTCACAATATGTATCTACAAATCCAGTCCTACAGAAAGTTCTGGAAGGAAAACTCCAACACAAGGAAGTTAACTATGCTCACAAAGATTTAGGCAATAGATAATCCCACTTCACCAAAACCCAATGGTAAAGCAGGGCAAATATATTCACAATACTACTGGCCAACAACAAATCTAAAACAAACAAGCATACTGCCTTAACCTAGAGTCAGAAGAGAAGTACTATTCACTACTTCAAATGACTTAACAGATTTACATGACCCCACCTGGATGGCATTGCCCTACATGTGGAATTGGGGTGGGGGTATCGGAGGGGAGGGTGGTCAGGATGCACTCAAGGGGGCAGAGAGGTAAGGGAGAGGGAAGGGTGGAGGGAGGCAGGGAGGGAGAGGGAACTGGAATCGAAAAAAAAATTAACTTGTAATAAAAGATGCCATCCCCCCCCCCAAATAAAACAATCAATGGTCCTTACTTTCCCTCAACATTAATGGTCTTAACTTGCCTATAAAATGGCACAGGCTAACAGAATGGATATTGACACAGAACCTATCATTCTGCTGCATACAAGAAACACATCTAACCTTCAAAAACAGACATTACCTCAGGGTAAAGGGCTGGGAAAACATCTTCCAATCAAATGGACCAAAGAAGCAAGCAGGTGTGTCTATCCTAATATCTAACAAGCTAGACTTTAAACCAAAATCAATCAAAAGAGATGAGCTGAACTTGAATCCAGATCCAGAGAGGGAGGACAAGACCAGGCTACAGAAACATAGCTAACCTGAATAAGGAGGAGCTTATGGACCCCAGACTGAGCTGGGAATCTAGCATTGGACAGACTCAGACCCCCTGAACATGGGTCTCATTTTGAAGGCCTGGGCAGTCTAAGGAACCTCACACAGTGGAATCAGGATTTATCCCTGGTGCACAAAAGGCCTTTAGGATCACATTCCTCATGGAGGGATAATCCCTTAACCTAGAGGCAGGAGGAAGGGCCTAGTCCTTACTCCAAATGACTTGACTGATTTAGATGACACCTCCTGGAAGGCATTGCCCTACATATGGAGTGTGTGTGTGTGCGGGGGGAAGAGCAGGTAGGGTGGTCTGGGGGGGGCATTGGTGGGTGGGAGAGAGGAAAAGAGGGTTGGAGGGAGGGAGAAGGAACTGGGTTTGATATGCAAAAAAATAATAAAAATGTAAAAAAACTATAAAATCTTGGAAGACAGAAAAAAGATGGAAAGCACAGAGAGACTTTGGATACTGTATGCTATTCTATTGTCTTTATATTATTTGACTGCTGAGAAAATAGCAACAACTGTTAAATGAAATACTGCTAGATTAATCCAATTTATATATTTTAAAAATTCTTTTAGTTCAAAATTTAAGGACAGATTACTGGAGAAAATGATTTCTAGTTTTGTTTCCACAGAAAATAAAAAGCTGTGTATTCCTTCTAGACTAACATGGTTGGATCAAGCGAGACCCCCTGAAACAGTGTCCCTGGTGATCCAACATTCAAAACAGCTGGGACAAGGCAGCCCCATGACAGTGCCCCCTACCAGCAGGAAGCAGGTTAGAAAGAACGACACCCAAATTCCTAAATATTGTTTATAAATGTTTGTTTTTCATGTAAATGAGGGTGGTTATAAATGGTTAATGACCATAATCAATCTCTTTTTAAAGACAGAAAAGAGATGATCAGAGATGTCATTCTGTAAATATGTTTCTCTTATTGGTTAATGTATAAGCACTGTTGGCCAATAGGAAAGCAAGATAGGTGGGACTAGGACACAAGGAGGTTTCTGGAACAAAGGGAGGAGATTCAACATGGAGGATGGAGGGAGCAGAATTCGGGCCCTCTCTCAGAGCCTTCACCTAGTAGCTGATATAGGCAGAAGCAGATACCCACAAGTAAACACTGAGCTGAACTCAGGGAATCCAGCTGCAGAAAGGAAGAAGTGATGAGCAAAGGGGTCAAAACCAAGCTAGAGAAAGCCACAGAATCTGCTTACCTGAACAAGGGGAGCTCATGGCCACCAGCTTGATAGCTGAGAAACCAGCATAGGATCATCCAGACCCCCTGAATGTGGGGGTTAGTTGGGAGGTCTAGTCAGTCTATGTGGCCTCTGGAAATGAATCATATTTATCCTAGTACATGAGTGGACTTTGGGAGCCTATTCCACATAGAGGAATACTCTTTCAGCCTAGACAGACAGGGTAGGGCTTGGACCCTGCTCCAAATGCTATGATAGACTTTGAAGAGTCCACATAGAAGGCCTCACCCTCCCTGGGGAGCATAAAGGGAATAGGATGGGAGTTGGTGGGGGGAACAGGGGAGGACAGAAGGGTGTGGGAACTGGGATTGACATGTAAAACAAGCTTGTTTCAAATTTAAATAAAAAATATTAAAAAAAGAGAGTAGAATTGCTGGATCTTGGGGTAGACTAGTTCCCATTTTCCAGAGGAAATACCATACTGATTTCAAAGCGTCTATACACGTTTGCACTCATACTAGCAATGGAGAAGTGTTCTCCTTTCTCCACATCCTCTCTAGCATAAACTCTCCTTGGTGTTGTTCATTTTAGCAATTCTGTGTGTTTTGGTTTGCATTTACCTGATGGATAAGGATGTTGAGCTCATTAAATGTCCTTCTGCCATTTTAGTTTTCTTTATTTAGAATTCTCTGTTTAGTTCTTTATCCCACTTTTTAGTTGTATTATTTGGGTTTTTGGTAACTAGCTTCTTGAGTTCTTCTTATATTTTAGAAAGCAGCACTCTGTCAGATATGGGGTTGGTGAAGATCTTTTCCCATTCTGTAGGTTGCTGTTTTGTCTTATTGACAGTGTCCTTTTCCTTACAGAAGATTCTTAGTTTCAGGAGATCCCATTTATGAACTGTTGATCTTGGTATCTGTGCTACTGGTCTTATGTTCAGGAAGCAGTCTTCTTCCTGTACCAGTTTGTGCAAAGGTATCTCTCACTTTCTTTTCCAAGTGGTTCAATGTGGCTGGGTTTTGGTCCATTTGGACTTAAGATTTTTCCATGGTAATAGATATGGATCCATCTGTATTCTTCTATATGCCAGCATCCAGTTTTTCCCAGCACCATTTGTTGAAGATGCTTTTCTTTTTCCATTGTATAATTTTATTATCTTTGTCAAAAATCAGGAGTTCTTAGGTGTGTGGGTTAATATCAGGGTCTTCAATTTGATTCTATTGGTCTACCTGTCTGTTTCTGATCCAATACCAAGCTGTTTTCAGGACTATAGCTCTATAGTAGACCTTAAAATCAGGGATGGTGATGCTTTGAGAGGTTCCTTCATTGCATAGTGTTGTTTTGGCTATCCTGGTCTTTTTTTCATATAAAGTTGAGTATTATTCTTTAGAACATTTTTTAGACCCTCAGAACTTAGACCTTATATTGCCTTTCATGGTTTATCGGAGACATAAGTATTTATTATGGAGAACAGTCTTTGTAAAGCAAGTTCTTTGAGAAGTTACAATTGAAGTCTATTTATCCTTTAATATGAAGCTTTTGAACAAGGCAAACTATCTGTAGTGCATTAATTAATGAGCTAACAATGAGGCTGTAGTCGTGGGGCAAGGACCTGATTGTCTGCTGTTGCCTAATCCTTAAAGGCAGACAGGCCCACACTACTCTCTCTCTCAGCTATGTTTCTTCCAGACAGGCCTGCAAAAACCCTTCTTCCCTTTACCCACTCTATACTAATAAAACTCTTAAAAGTGTATTTCATTGTATATTTTGTGTTCCATTCTCAAGCAAAGTCAATAACAGTTTTCACATCCAATATGAAGATATAGATTTAGGAATTTGTCCATCCAGTTTTTGGTCTTGCTTTAGTCCAGTATTTCCTCACTGTATTTCCTTTCCTAGTTCTTGAATGATAGTGTATATCCTGTGTTTGGACGGCCTGACATCCCCACATTGGGTCTCTCCAAATATTAAGCCTCCCACAATGTTCCAACCTGACCTAGGATTAGAAACCCTGCTGACAGCACCAAGATACTGGGCTTTCTGTTTGACCTGGTCCCCAGCATTACCAGCATGTGAAATTAGAGATCCAACACAGGCCAGAAAACAACTGGTACTCCAAATTAATCAGAAATGACCAAAGAGTCATGGGGCCTCTCACTGTGCCCTGGATGAAGGATTTTGTGGGTCTCCAAAGACTGCCTTTGTCCCCAGTAGGGTGTCACAAAACCAGAACACAGAAACCAGACAGAAAAGTGTCATAGAGCTAAAATTGCATTTTCCCAGCATGGCTGTTCATGTCAGTGGGGGTCCCCAGAACCATTGTGAAAATCTAGGTTCAGAATTTGTGATAGAATCATCTTGCTGCAGTCTCCATATGATTGAACACAGAAAAACCATTTCCACCATTTTGAACAAATTAAAGCAAGCTTTTATTAAACTATTAAATACTGACTGTGATTGAATTTAGTCAGGATCACTAACTGTAAAGTTTCTAGGTGAGTGTCCTCATATATTTTTTTAAGGGATTTATTTCTTTCCTCTCTAACAAGCTCTATCACAATTGAAAAGGCTGCTTTCATTTTTTTTTTTTTTTTAATTTGTACTTTAAATACTTGTGCTTGGGATATTCAGGTAGGGTTTCTGAGCCCCAGGGAGACATATTATCTTGGATGTTAATTGTGTTTTGATGATGGAATATAATCATCTGATACTGGAAAGATTGTTATTTTATATGCTGATATATGGTTTTATCTTTGTTGGGTATGTGTTTTGTTCCTTGGTTTCTATTTTGACCGCTGGTTCTTAGGAAGACATGTTGTCTATACATTATTTATAGGAAAATCTTCTGTGGTTTTACTAAGTATGGCCATTGAGCATTCCAGATAAAATGTGTTTCTGGGAGTTAGGACCTCATGTTTAGGAACAGAGATGGGCTAGAGTAATGAAAGGTTTCAAAACACTAAGGACAGCTGAATGGGCATCAGTATATGCTTAGTTAGTACCCTGGAAATGGATGCAAGGAATAAGGAGAAGACATAGAAGAAGTTTTTCTAGCCAGTTGGGGGATTGGACTTGAAACTGAGGGAGAGATGGCTATCTGATTCCCTGGCAGGAGTGGTCTGTGTTTACATAGGCAGTGTACCTGCTGAAGTTGGGGGTTGAGAAAAAGCAGCAAGTTTGTAGATGGTAGTTTGGAGGGGAAGATCTCCATGATCTCCTGGATATTGATTTGGGTGGATGGACACTGCAGCAGGTGTTCTTCTGCCGAACTGGTAATAAAACTGAAGGATTTGATTTGGAGGAACTGAGGGAGAGATGAAGGTCTTCAGTTAGCCTCTATGCTTCTATACCCAGAGTGCCCTCTGTGTTCACAGGAATTCTCCCATTTCTTAAAGTATAAATTTTATTTCTCTCCTAATATTTCCTCAACCGGAATTTTCACTTACTCTTGTCCTTTATATCCCTATTTGATTAGTATAATTAGAAATCTTCCTTGATATATTTATGCCACCTAAACATGTAGACAATTATTCTTTTATTTTATTTTTTGTGGTTTACTGTTATCTGGGAGATGTTAATCGTGTCCTTTTTAACTAAACTAAATTTTTTAATTCAATGGTGATTTTTATGTTTCAGTATTTCCTTTTTGTAACACAAATAATAAAAATGCAGAGACTGGTAATGGGTTATAGCTGAAGTTCAGAAAAGCAAACCAGCAAGTCAGTAACTTTTATCTCTATCAAGAATAAAAATGGGAGATCCTGTCTTTTCTGTGACTAGATACTAAATCTCTTCTTGGCCTCACCATGGCTGGAGACTAATTGCCACATGAGACCCTTGCTTCCTTATATACCTCTTTAGTGCTGGAATTAAATGCAGGATATCTGTTTCTCTTTTAGACTGATTAACTCTCATGTATCCCGTGGTGGCCTTGACATCTCAGATATCCATCTTCCTCTGTCTCCTGCTGGGATTAAAGGTGTGTACCACCACCTCCTGACTTCTATGGATGATTAGTGTGACTGGTTTTGCATTCTGATCTTCAGGGCTTTATTAGATTGTAAATAATATATCAGCACCCTACCTTGGTCCATGGCAAATCCATGAGTTGTGTTGCATGTGTCTACCACAATAATGCATCTGAAGTTTCCAATGAAAACATAGCAATTATCAACTTTCTGCTTGCATGGAAAAGGAACCAAAATATCTGTCTCTTTTTATTATTCATAAAATGTACATGTACATAACTGTTTCTTCCTATACTGCTGCTGGTCCCCAAGCTCCTTGATATCTTGTCTATCTATGTATTTATGTATTAAGCAAGGTTGATAGTTCTTAACTCCTATTTCTGAGTTTTTCCTCTTAGAAACTAGAGAACAACATAGAAAAAATCAAGTATATGTCTCACTAAGAGGTCTTCTCTACCTAGGAAATAAAACACTCTAATTCTTGGGAGCTTTCTGTTAAGTACCTTCAAAATATCCTGTACATTTGTAGAGTTTATATTTATTATTTTATACTTTGTATTTCATAGTTTATAGTCTTATTTTTTGGAAGGTTTGCAAGGAAGATTGAAAATCACTGTTAGGGATAAAATTTTAAAATTATGTTTCAATATGGAGTTTCTCTCCATGAGAAGTTAGTATAATTCAACACTTAATATCAATTTGTTTAACTTGATAAAATACCTTATCTAGAAACATATACTGATATTATTTAAATTATAAGTAACAAAAACCTATTCCCCCTGAACAGAATTTGTATAATATAACAATAACACATATAAAAAAATAAGTAGGTTATATGGACAAAGGGTCAAGTAAGAAAGTCAAAACTTTCATTTTATATATTCAAAATTTAAGAAAAGCATAATGTTTGTTTCAAATTATTTGTGGGGCTATTGCTAGCTTAGTGGAAACAAAATTTAAAATATTCTGAAAGGTTATTAAACCTAAACTACTATAAAATTTAAGAGATGATATAAATCCTATACAAATTAAAAATCTGCAAAAACATAGAAATCTTTGTATGTGAAAGGGTATGTTATTTTAAATATGCAAGAAATTAACCTGTAAATATGTATGTATTCATGTTTCTGTTCCAGGGATTAATAAATCTACCAGTGAAGAAAAATGAAGCATAAAATAGACTCATATAAGTAGAAATTAGTGAATACATTAGAAAATCCTTGTTCAGTAGGCTCTTTTATTAATTATGGGGAATGGGTAAAACTTTAATAAGTAAAATCTCTAAACAAGAAAATTATACTGTGCTACATCAAGGGAATAAGAATTGTTTCCTGCTCTCAGCATTTCTTTACCTACCTATATTCCTTGTCTAGTTTTGAGGACTCATAAGCTTTCTTTCCCTGTTTCACAGCAGGGTTTTGCTGGTGTCATTGTTCAGGTTATGTTTAGGCAGCCGTGTTGATGACACATCACATGTGTAGCTTCTATGACATTTCTAGGAGACACAGTCTCCTAGAAAATGTCATTTTCCTATGGAGAGAGAGAAGGCATAAGGTTTCATGTGAGAGTTTGAATGGGAAAAAAAGAAGGGGTGAAATGATATATTGAAATTTGAAAAATGTTTTAAATGATAAATAAAAATTATGCTCCTTAGTCTATGATCCAATATTTGAATCTTGAATGTTTTTGTGTGAGTGAGTAAATAGCGATTTAAGCAGGGCAAAGGTTTCTAATTGCAAATTAGTAGATTTACTAATAGGGCTACTGAAACTGAGATTAAAAGAGAACAAAAGGTTTTCAAACTAACATAAAATAAAGACATGAAACAAAAGTAAGTGAATAGTGGAAAACATGCTATATATATGCACAAGTCCAGTTCTATCTCCATCACAGAGAGGAAAGCTTGAAAAATAAATTAGAGAATTTAGTCATTTGCAAATCAAATGCTGTCTATGTGTCTGTGAGCATCAATGGCACACAAAACTGACCACATAGAATGAGCTCATTATTTGATAACTAGGACATTCATTAGATGAATAATTACATAAAGCAATTAAAGATCTGGTGAAGACTGAATTTATTCACATTAATTCAGAGAGACAAGGAGCATTAGCAATGAAAGTCCCCCATTCCTTAAAACTAGTAACTAAAACCTAGAAATTTTTCTTGAAGTCAAGGAAATTTATATGTTTCTAATATTTACTAAGCATCACGAAACTCTCATACCCTTTCCTCTGTTGAAGACAACTGGTTACTATAACAACCACCACTGCAGTGTTACGAACCACACACACGTAGACACACACACACACACACACACACACACACATACACACACACACACACACACACACACATACAAAGTCCTTGGTGTTCCTTGCTCACAGAATAACCAGCTAATATAGAAACAGAGGGAGATTTTGTAAGTAATTGAGAACATGAAAGGAATTTGAAGTTATTCTCTTTAGAAAGCAAGTTAAAGCAAACCTACAAGGAACAGAGACTAAGAGATTAAGAGGCTAGGAGAGCTCCCAATATGTTTTTGTTGCAATAGTAGGAAAATACTAGCATATTTACTCAGAAATGCACCACTTCTAGATGACCTGAGGGCTGTGGGAAAAGAAGGGAGAAACTTCATATTAGAAAAAAAAAAAGCAACAAATAGGCTTTCCATCTCTCTCTCTCTCCCTCTGTGTGTGTGTGTGTGTGTGTGTGTGTGTGTATGCATGTGATGAAGATGTGTATATATGTGTACATAAAAATGTATGCATATGTGTGTCCAAAAATTCAGCATGGTAACATAGGACTCCTGAGCAAAGAAAGAGTAGAGTAACAATGAAAGGATGTCTGCATTTTCAAGCTTTCCTTCCAAATCACTGGGAAGGTAATATTATAAAATCTTAGCAACTTAATTAAAAGCTATTACGTTTTCATTAAATGTAAGTAGTATTTACTAGTAATAAATGTTCTTTATCTTAAATTTATTGACATGCCATTTTGTTTTCCTCTACTTAATTTTTTTTCACTGCACATAGGATAAAGAATTACACAAAATAGTGGGTGCATTGTAATATTTGAATATTCCTGTGATGTTTAAACCAATTAACTGTATCATCTAAAATATTGTTTCTTTACAATAAACTTTTTAAATTTGAATTTGAAACAAGCTTGTTTTGCATGTCAATCCCAGTTCCTTCCCATTCCCCTACTCCTTTTTCCCACCCAACACCCACACTAACCTCTTTCTGCTCCCCAGGGAGAGTGAGGCCTTCAATGGGGTAACTTCAAAGTCTGTCATATCATTCGGAGCAGGACATCGGCCTTCCTCCGTTTGTCTAGGCTGAGATAGTACCCCTCTATATAGAATGGGCTCCCACAGTCCATTCCTATACTAGTGATAAACACTGATTCACTACTAGAGGCCCCATAGACTTCCCAGTTCTCCTAACTAACACTCACATTCAGAGTGTCTGTGTTAGTCCCAGCTATCAGACTCAAGTTCATGAGCTCTCTCTTATTGAGGTCAGAAATTCCTGTGGGTTTCTCCAGCCTGATCTTGACCCCTTTATTCACCACTCATCCATCTTTGCAACTGGATTCCAGGAGTTCAACTGAGTGTATAGCTGTGGCTGTCTACTTCTGCTTCCATCAGCTACATAATGAAGGCTCTAGGACGGCATATAGGGTAGTCACTAAATTCCTTATAGGGGAAGGGCATTTAAGGTTGCCTCTACACTATTGCTTATAATGTTAGTTGGTGTTATCCTTGCAGATCTCTGGGCATTTCCCTAGTGCCAGATTTTTCATTAAACATCAACGCCCCCCCCCCTATATTATGGTATCTCTTTTCTTGCTCTCCTCTATTCTTTACCTAACTCAATCTTCCTGCTCCCTTATGTTCCCCTCTTCTCACCTTATCTTTCTCCTAACTCCCTCACTCCTCCCCCCTACTCCCAATTTGCTCAGATCTTGTCCCTTTCCCCTTCTACAGAGGACCATGTTTGTTGCTCTTAGGGTACTCCTTGTTTCCTAGTTTTTCTTGTATTATAAATTTTGACTGGTAATCCTTTGATTTATGTCTAAAATCCATATATATGAGATATGAGTGAGTATATACCATGTTTGTCTTTTTGTGACATAGATAATCAGGATAGTTTCTTCTAGTTCCATCCATTTGCCTGTGAATTTCAAGATTCTATTTTTTCGTTGTTGTTTTCTTGTTTTTTTTTTTTTTCCTGCTGAGTTGTACTCCATTGTGTAAATGAACCATATTTTCTCCATCCATTCATCAGTATAGGGGCAATTAGGTTGCTTCCAGGTTCTTGATATTACAAATAATGTTGCTATCAACACAGTTGAACAGATGCCTTTATTGTATGAATGTGTACCATTTGGGTATGTGCCTAAGAGTGGAATTGCTGGATCTTGTGGTAGACAGATTCACAACTTCCTGAGGATTTGCTATACTAATTTCCAAAGTGGTTGTATGAGTTTGTACTTCCAACAGCAGTGGAGGAATATTCCCCTTTCTTCACATCCTCTCCAGCAAAAAATATCTTTGGTGTTTTTGATTTTAGCCATTCTGACAGGAGTAATGTTGTATCTCAAATTTGTTTTGATTTGGGGCCAATTCAGGTGGAATGCCCTCCACACCCTTCCCTGGGAACTCACTGAATTGGACCCGGATCTTGCTCCCCCTGTGTCCTGTCACCATCGAGAGTATTCCTGATGCTCTGATATACACCCATCCACCCCCACCAAAAGCCTGCCCTCTCCCTACCCTGTGCCCTACTTTGCCCTCTGTCCCACTACTGGGACAGATAGTAGAGACAGAAATCCTGCCACCTTTGGGGAAATTCCTGGAGCTGTTCTGAGCACACTAGACCTGCCTATTTACAAGGGAACACCTGGAATCCACACCTTCCTTGTCTCTGATCCCCACCACAGGTCATCTATTGGACTTCCAGGCCCTTCCCAGAGATCTGCCTATCCCCTCAGAGCCATCCTGAGCCACTGTGGACTGGATCCTTGACCCCCATCACTGGGTTTCTGCTAAAGAGGCCTCAGCTGGAGATTGCCCGGCCCAGGCTAGATCTGCTTATCAGCATGCAGAACATCCTGAGTCCTATCCTTCTGGATCTTTGACCCCCCCCCCCCCATCGCTGGTCTTCTGCTAGAGCCTGATCTTTGAAGCCCATCACCAGGCACCTACCTGCCTGAAGAGAGACATCCTATAGAGCTTACAACACCCAGAGCTACAGACATTGATCATCTGACCAATCTAAGCCTACCTGGGGAGTATCAGAGAGAAAGAGAGAGAGAGAGAGAGGAGAGAGACCCGCAACTACACATACTAGAAGAAGCAATGAGAAGACAACAATAATACAAGAAAACACCTAACAATAGAAAGACAAGAATAACACCAGCAGAATCTAGGGAGTCTACACCAACTAGACCCGAACACCCCATAGCTGATGAAGCAGAATATAACAACTTAAAAATTACCATCAAAAAATAATAGAGGTCCTCAAAGAGAGAATATCCCTTAAAGAAATGCAAGATAAAAAAAAAAAAAAACGAACAAAAAATTGGAAGAAATAACAAATTTCTTAAAGAAAATACAGAAAGCCAAGATAAAAACAATTAAAAAGGTGAAGGAAATGGTTTAAGACTTGAAAACTGAAATAGAGAAAATAAAGAAAATACAAACTGAAATGCTGGAAATGGAAAGATTGGGCAAATGATCGGGAACTACAGATGCAAGCATAACCAACAGTATACAAGAGATGGAAGAGAGAATCATAGGTGCTGAAGATAAACTAGAGGAAATAAATTCATCAACCAAAGAAAATCTTAAATCCAACAAGTACTTAACACACAATATCCAGGAAATTTGGGACACAGTGAAAAGGCCAAACCTAAGAATAATAGGCATAGAGGAAGGTGAGGAAGCCCAGCTCAAAGGTGCAGAAAACATATTCAACAAAATCATTGAGGAAAACTTTCCAAATATGAAGAAGGACATGCCCATGAAAGTACAAGAAGCATACCAAACACCAAATAGACTGGGACAGAGAAAAGTGACCCCTTGATATGTAATAATCAAAACACCTAACATATAGAATAAAGAAAGAATATTAAGCACAGCGAAGGAAAAAGGACAGGTAACATATAAAGGCAGACCTATCAAAATTACACCTGATTTCTCAATGTAAACTCTCAAGGCCAGAAGGTCCTGGATAGATGTTCTACAAGTACTAAGACTCCATGGATGCCCGGCTAGGCCAATATATCCAGTAAAACTCTCAATCACAATAGATGGAGAAAACAAGATATTTAATGACAAAGCCAGATTTTCAAAATAGGTATCTACAAATCCAGTCCTACAGAAAGTTCTGGAAAGAAATCAACAACCCAAGGAAGTTAACTATGCTCACAAAGACATAGGCAACAAATCATCCCACTTCACCAAAACCCAAGGGTAAATCAGGACAAATATATTCACAATATCACCGACAACAACAAATCTAAAGCAAACAAGCATTAATGGTTTTAACTCACCTATAAAATGACACAGGCTAACAGAATGGATAGGAAGGCACAATCCATTCTTCTGCTGCATACAAGAAACACAGCTAAGCTTCAAATGAAGACATTACCTCAGGGTAAAGGGCTGAGAAATGATCTTCCAATGAAATGGACCCAAGGAGCTAGCAGGTGTGGCTATCCTAATATCTAACAATTTAGACTACAAACAAAAATTAATCAAAAGAGATGAATTCAGTCATTTCGTATTCATAGCAAGAGAAATCCGTCAACATAAAGTCTCAATTCTGAACATCTATGCCCCAATTTCAAAAATACCCTCATTCATAAAAGATACTCAAACCTCAAATAAAACTTCACATACTTATAGTGGGAAACTTCAACACACCACTCTCACCATTAGACAGGGCCACAAGTCAGAAACTTAACAAAGACACAAAATAATTAACAGAAGTTATGTCTCAATTGGGTTTAACACACATCTATAGAACATTCCATTCAAACACAAAAGAATATACCTTCACTGTTACATATGGAACATTCTCTAAAATTTACCACGTACTAGGTGGCTTAACAAACCTCAACAGATACAAAAATTGGGAATATTCCCCTGTATCTTATCAGACCACCATGCTTTAAAATTGGAATTCAACAACAACATAAATTGTAGAAAACCTACAAACTCATGGAAACTGACATTCAGCAATTGTACCATACCTGGGTCAAATAAGAAAGAAAAAGAAATAAATGACTTTCTAAAATTCAATGAGAATAAGGACACAACATACCCGAATTTATGCGACACCTTCAAAGCAGTGTTACCAGGGAAGTTCATTGCACTAGGTACCCATAAGAAGAAAACAGAGGATAGTTACATCAGAGAATTAATAGCACAACTGAAAGTCTTAGAACAAAAAGAAGCAAACTCACCCTGAGGAGCAGACACCAGGAAATATTCAATTTGAAGACTGAAATCAATAAAATAGAAACCAGGAAAAGAAATCAAAAAATCAATGCAACAAAGACTTGTTTTTTTTTTTTTTTTTTTTTTTTTGAGAAAATCAACAAGATAGACAAACCTTTATGCAAACTAATGAAAACAGCAGAGTGAGAACATGCAAATTAACAAAATCAGAAATGAAAAGGGGGACATAACAATAGACACAGAGGGAATCCAGACAATTTTCAGGTCAAACTTTGAAAGCCTGTACTCCACAAAATTTGAAAACTCAAAGGAAATGGACAAATTTCTGGATAACTCTCTCTTACCAAAATTAAATCAAGAACAGACAAACAACTTAAATAGACCTATAACCCCTAACGAAATAGAAGCAGTCATCTAAAGCCTTCCAACCAAAAAAAAGCCCAGGGCAAGTTGGCTTCAGGGCAGAATTCTACCAGAAAATCAAGGAAGAGCTTATCCCAATACTCTTCAAATTGTTCCACACAATAGAAACAGAAGGTTCATTACCAAACTCTTTTTCAGAGGCCACAACAACCTTGGTACCCAATCATCACAAAGACACAAGTAAGAAAGGAAACTACAGATGAACACTGATGCAAAAATACTCAATAAAATCCTGGAAAACTGAATCCAAGAATTCATCAATGAAATCATCAACCATGAATTAGGCTTCATCCCTGGGTTGCTGGGAGGGTTTAACATACGAAACTCTATCAACGTGATCCACCATATAACCAAACTGAAAGAGGAAAACCACATGATCTTCTCCCTAGATGGTGAAAAAACCTTTGACAAAATTCAACACCATTTCATTATAAAGAACTTGGAGAGATCGGGATAACAGCAACATACCTAAACATAATAAGAGCAATATACAGTAAACCAACAGCCAACATCAAATTGAATGGAGAGAAGCCTAAGGTGATTCCTCTAAAATCAGGAACAAGACAAGGTTGCCCTCTCTCTCCATATCTCTTCAATATTGTACTTGAAGTTCTAGCTAAAACAAGAAGAAAACAAAAGGAGATCAAGGGGATCAAATTTGGAAAGGAAGAACTCAAACTTTCTCTATTTGAAGATGATATGATAATTTACATAAGCGACCTGAAATACTCTACCAGGGAACTCCTACAGCTGATAAACAACTTCAGCAGACTGGCAGGATACAAGATAAACATAAAAAAAAATCTGTAGCCCTACTTTATTCAGATAAGAACGGGCTGAAAAAAAATCAGAGAAACATCACCCTTTATAATAGCCACAATCAACATAAAGTGTCTTGGGGTAATGCTTACCAAACAAGTGAAAGACCTATATAATAAGAACTTTGTGTCTTTAAAAAAAGAAATTAAGGAAGATACCAGAAAATGGAAAGACCTCCCATGTTCTTGGATAGGTAGGATAAACATAGTAAAAATGGCACGTTTGCCAAAAGCAATCTACAGATTCAATGGATTCCCCATTAAAATCCCACCACAATTCTTCACTGACATTGAAAGGATAATAATCAACTTTACATGGAAAAACGAAAGACCTAGCATAGCCAAAACTGTACAATAAAAGAACTTCAGGAGGCATCACCATCCCTGACTTTAAGCTCTACTACAGAGCTATAGTCCTGAAAACAGCCTGGTATTGGCACACAAACAGACAAGTAGACCAATGGAATTGAATCAAAAGCCCTGATATTAACCCACACACTTACGAACACCTGATTTTCCACAATACAGCTAAAAGTATACAATGGGGGTGGGGGGAAGAAAACATCTTCAACAAATGGTGCTGGCACAATGGGTTGATGGTGTGTAGAAGACTGTAGATGGAAGTGTGTCTGTTGCCAAGCACAAAACTCAAGTCCAAATGGATCAAAGACCTGAGCATAAATCCAGCCATAGGGAACTTCTTAGAAGAGAAAGAGGGAGGTACCCTTGAACAAATTGGTATTGGACACAGCTTACTGAACATAACTCCAGGGGCACAGACACTGAGATCAACAATTAATAAATGGGACCTCCTCAAACTTAGATGTTTCTGTAAGGCAAAGGACACAGTGGCCAAGACCAAACGGCAGCCCACAGACTGGGAGAAGATTTTCACCAATCCTATATCCGACAAAGGGCTGATCTCCAAAATATACAAAGAACTCAAGAAATTAATCAACAAAACACCAAATAACCATATTAAAAATTGGAGTACAGAACTGAAGAAAAAATTCTCAATAGAGGAAATCAAATGGTCTGAAAGACACTTCGATTGTTCTCAACATCTTTAGGTATCAGGGAAATGCAAATCAAAACTACTGTGAGATACCATCTTACTTCTGCCAGAATGGCTAAAATTAGAAACACCAATGACAGCTTATGTTGGAGAGGATATGGAGAAAGGGGAACAATCCTCCACTGCTGGTGGGTGTGCAAACTTGTACAACCATTTTTGAGATCAGTATGGCAGTTCCTCAGGAAAATAGGAATAAGTCTACCACAGGCCCCAGCAATCCCCCTCTAAGGCATATACCCAAATGATCCACATCCATGCAACAAAGACAAAGACATCAACTATGTTCATAGCAGCGTTATTTGTAATAGCAAGAACCTGGAAGCAACCTAGATGTCCTCAACTGAAAGATGGATAAAGAGAATGTGACACATCTACACAATGGAATACTCTGTGGAGAGAAAAAAAAATGGAATCTTGAAATTCAACAGAAACTTGAAGAAACCATCCTCACAAAAAAAAAAAAAGAAAAAAAAAAAAAAAGAGGAATATGGTATGTAATCCCTCATGGATGGATTTTAAACCTAGAGCAAATGATCACCAGCCTATAATTAACATCACCAGAGGAACTAGGATACAAGGTGGATTCTAAGAGATTCATATAAGGTCCCTCACAGAAAGTGGAAGGAACAAGTTCTCCAGAGCACATAAGACGGGGGAGGGGCAGTGAGGGGAGAGGAACTAGAAGGAAGAGAAGTGGAGGAGAGGAAAGTAGGTGGACTAGGAAGATTGAATCAAGGGAGGAATAGAAGACAGAAGTGTGTGTGTGTGTGTGTGTGTGTGTGTGTGTGTGTGTGTGAGAGAGAGAGAGAGAGAGAGAGAGAGAACGTAAAAGAGGGAGCCATTATAGGATTGAAGAGAGAACTGAACCTAAAGAAATTTCCATATTCCTAAAAGACTGACTCCAACTAACAATTTGAGCAACAGTAGAAAGGGTACCATAAATTTTCTTCCCTGATGAGATCAATGACTACCATAATGGAGCCATCATCTGGTACGTGTTGGAAACAGAAGCAAACACACACAACTAAATACTGAGCCAAACTAGAATCCAGATGTAGGGAAGGAGGAGAAGACCATGGTGCAGAAACATATAGAGACAGCAGACCTGAACAAGGAGGAGCTAACTGGCCCCCAGAGTGATAGCTGGGAATCCAGCATGGGACTGACTCAGACTCCCTGAACCTGGGCCTCAGCTAGAAGGCCTGAGAAGTCTGAGGGACCTCAGACAGTGGAACCAGGATGTATTCCTGGTGCAAGAAAGGAACTTGCAGGTACAACCCCCATGGAGGTATATCCCCTTAACCTAGAGACAGGAGACAAGTCATAGTCCCTAGTTCAAATGACTTGACAGATTTAGATGACCCCTCCTGGATGACATCACCCCACATGTTTAGTGGGGAGGGGATGGGAGTGGAGGGCTTTCAGAATACATGTGAGGGGGGAGAGAGGGTTAGAGTGAGGGAGCGAGGGAGGGAGGAAGTGAGAGAGGGAGAGGGAACTTGGATCATTATGTAAAAAAATAAATAAATAATATACAAAAGAAAAGATGGAGAGATAGATTATACTGACATAAACTAAAACGAGAAAAATTAATATTGGACTAAAAAGAAATTTATAATAATTTTCGGCAAAAATATGCTATTGATATAGGAACCAAGAGCCTTTCATTAGTATGATGTTCCTGCCAAAGTCTCACTTCTAGCTTTGCTGGCCCTGGCGGCCTTTGGCAGGACCTGTGCCTCTATTAATCTATGTACACTATTGTCTGCATCATGCATAGCCTAAATCTCCTTAGTTCCCTCATCTAGAAATCTTTGTATCTGTTCAAGTATGGCTTAGAATAAACTTTCTTTTCTTTTCTATCCTCCTTATCATCCATTCTGTGCCACCCTTCCAAGTTTGATTTTAATCTCTTCTTAGGGAAATTATCCTGCTCACATCAGCCTGATGTAATTTCTCCCTCAATCTAAATCTCAACACAAACATTATACATTTAGCCCACATCTTTGGTTCCACTATAGTGACTGAAGTAACACAGCGAAAACAGCCTGTTTAACAACAAACTACCCAGGAACTACCAGTTTTATTCTTTGCTTCCTCCAAATCTTTCTTCTCTTACTCCTTTTTTTCTGAGCACAGTTGTGATAGTCATAACAACCAGCAACATCTATATACCAGTCATCACTGCAACTCTTCCTAGCTGTAGTGAAGAAGAAAGTTTATTGTAAATAAAAGGGAGAAGTAAGTGCGGCCGAGGATATCTGGGAGAGGACAGAGTGGACATAACTTGGCTTAGCTGAGCTATATGGGGTAAGAGGGAGGAGAAGGGGAAGGGAGAAACGGGAACAAAGTGCAGCGTTCAGGAAGGTAAAAGTGAAAAACGGGAGTTAACCAAATTGTTTGGATGATATAGAATGAACCTGTTGGGGGAAGGGCAGCCTAGCCCTTGGATTGAGAGCTCAGATTACAGGGACAGGTATGGCAGCCACAACTGTAACAGGTAAAGACTAAGGGATGCTGGGAGAATCTGGAAGCCAGGTCCAATTTGATACATTCAATTGGCTCCTATGTAGGCAGAGATTTCCTGCCCCACCGTGTTCTCAAATAAACACACTGAGGCTTACATTAATTACAAATGCTCATGCAACAGCTCAGACTTGTTACTAACTATCTCTTACAACTTAACCCATTTCTATTAATCTATGTGCTGCCTCAAGGCTCATGGCTCTTTTCCATATTCTGGGCATCACTCATTATCTATTTGGCTGGTAACAATTCTAACTTGGACCTTTTTTCCTCCCAGAATTCTTAGTTTGACTGCCACGCATATTCTTTTTGCCTGGCTACTGTCTAATCATCAATTTATTAAACCAATTCCAATCACAAATCTTTACAGTGTACAAAGGGAGTTTTCCACAGCATACCTGAGTCTTGTCCAGGGTTATTAACAGAGATGAAATATGTAAGTGATTTTAAATCCGAATTTCGCCTTTCATTTGATTTAAATCTTTTGATCAACATTTTTATTTTATTGATTTTGTTCTGTTTTGTTTTCTTTTTAAGACATGAGTTTTTCTGTGTAGCTCTGGATGTCTGGATATCCTGGAAATCACTATGTAGACCAGGCTGGCATCCAATTCACAGTGATGCACCTACCTCTGCTTATCAAGTGCTGAGATTAAAGACACATACCAACATTACTGGCCATAACAGATTTTAATATAATATATTAAAGTATTCAGAACTCAACCTCCTTATTATCTGAGAGACAAAGTTATATTTTAAGTTTTATTTACTATGTCTTAGATATCCATGAAGCAAAATGCCCCTTGCCTAAGGACAGATAGTTCCTGAAATGTTGGAGGCTATTGTTTATGAGAGCTGACAAGCTACATGTTTTCATTCCCCTAAACAAGTTTGTTTGACCCATCTCCACAGGATGTGTTTGATCACATGTGGACAAGAGGTTCACAGGCAGGAAATACCTTGGTATGTATGCTTGCTTCTGACTGGATATGATGGGGAAAAACTTAAGCTGTTGAAAAACTTTATTCATGGACATTTTCTGGAAATCCAGAGATGGACCTGGCCAGAACCAATCCACCTGGACAGTATTTAAAGCTTGCTTTAAATTTGGCTTTAGATTGTACGAGGTAGGATTAACAATAAACTTACAGAAAAAGTTCCATTAATTTCCATTAATAACTCCATTTTGTAATTGAAGAAAATAAAGTCTAGAAAATTTACCAAATGTCCAAAAACAAAACTGCAACCAATTTCATTTAAATTTCCAATTGATCTGCTTGCAGTTCGGAGGTTGCATTTGAAGGGCTCTATTAGTCCCAAACATGGCAAAATATGGTGCTGGTGGCGTTAATCCCAGAGAGCAAGATGGGAACACTATCACAATGTTAAGCTACATTTGAAGCAAGCTTGATTTTATTGGGAGGGAGCATTTAAGAGCTGGTTAGTGATTGCCTCCCAAGTCAAGTAAAAGAGAGCATCTCCAAATCCATTTCTTGGGCCCCTTTAAGTCATAAGTAGTTACAGAAGAGAGACAATGAAGCAATAAGGAAATACAGAAAAATCTCAAAAACCAATAAAGAAACAACAACAACAAAACCACCATTGGGAAGGGTCAGGGTATGCAAAGAAATAAGTCAAGGCCATGGATTGGGGAAGATCAGGTTCCAATAAACAGATGTAAAAAACAATAACTCAGCTCTTACAGTAAAATAAAAATTAGTTTTAGTGATACTGCGTAATGGCTTCTGCCTTCAAAATGGAGTCAGGCAGGTTATTCAGTGGATACTGTTCTTCTGACCTTCTCTTTTGCTAAGAAGTCACTGGACTCCTTATTTAGCTACTTTCTATGCCTGGCTCACCAGGGTTAAGTTATCAAAATTTCTTATTTGGTTACACTGACTAGCATGGTAAATTAGAGCTTACCAACTCATTCTAGCATAGACTCACCCTTTTGACAAAAAAAAAAAAAAAAAAAGAAAGAGAAAAACCCTCTCTTCTGTCTTGCTTAATAAATTATCTCTTTCTGTTCGATATTGGTGTTGGGTGTGGTCTCTAGGCAGTGTATGAGTCCCTTCAGTATCCAATAGTAGAACAGATTGTATGTGGCAGAAAAACCTGGGGTGTAAATAAGGAAACAGCAATGGAAAAGGGCAGTTACTGAAGTAGGTTATTTTGCTTGGAAGGAGTAGAGCAAAGGAGTCTTCCATGGACTGACTGTGGTTGGATGCCTTGTTTTTTTTTTATTTAAATTTGAAACAAGCTTGTTTTACATATCAATCCCAGTTCCCCAACCATCCTGTCCTCTGTTATCCCCACCAACCCCCATCCCATCCCCTATCTGCTTCCCAGTGAGCAGACTTCCATTGTGGAGTCTTCAAAGTCTATCATATCATTTGGAGCAGGGCCTAGGCCCTCCCCCCATGTGTCTATGCTTAGGGCATATCACTCTATGTGGAATGGGATCCCAAAGTCCATTCATATACTAGAGATAAATACTGATCCACTACCAGAGTCCCTGTAGACTGCCCAGTCCTCCTAACTAACACCCACATTTAGGGAGTCTGGGTTTGTGCTATGCTGGTTTCCCAGTTATCAGACTGGAGTCTATGAGCTTCCCCTTGTTCAGGTCAGCAGTTTCTGTGGGTTTCTCCAGACTGGTCTTGACTCCTTTGCTCATCACTCCTTGATCTCTGCAACTGGATTCCAGGAGTTCAGCTCAGTGTTTAGCTGTGGGTGTCTTTGTTCTGCTCCCCTGAGATCTAAGACAGGACCTCTGTCCTCAAGCAGTTGCTTGCCTTAGATTTGCTCAACCTGAGAATTGTGGCTGGTAAAGAGAATTAACCCCACTGAGAACAGATGTGCAAGATCCTTTTCTGAGTAAATGTGAACTTGCTCAAAAAAAGCATAATACTTTGCCTTACAAAGCAACGTTTATAGATTGATGGGTTCTGATGTGAGTCAGCATCATGATTGAGTCAGACACTTGAATGAGCTCTTAGGAATGTTTAATAATAACAAAGAACTAGTAAGGGACTGTGTTTGCTTGTCTCAATGTCAGTGAAATTGAAAGCCCTACTGTTTTCCATCAGAATGGTAGATAGGACAGACTTGGCCTAATGAAGCAAGCAGGTCTGACAACCAATTCTGTTAGAAGATGAGTTTGTCTGCAATACACCTGGGCCTGGGAGGTTGAAGATGGCTTCCAATTAACC
Organism: Phodopus roborovskii; assembly: GCF_943737965.1. Lineage (NCBI taxonomy): Eukaryota > Metazoa > Chordata > Mammalia > Rodentia > Cricetidae > Phodopus > Phodopus roborovskii. Next base: position 48,539,427 of record NW_026126418.1, read on the forward strand.
ATTCAAACTGAAGGTGTAGCCCATAAAAGAAAAATGGAACCTCTCAGAGACTTTGTATTTTAATAGGTTTGACCTTTATGAGGTTCAATTTTTGTGACAGGCTATGCCACAATAAAATCATGAAGAAAGAAGACTAATGAGTTCTAAAAATAGGAGCTTCAAACATTGTGGTTTGCAGAAGCTTGATCCCCAATTCAGTTCAGAATAAACACAGGTATGACCTTATCACACCCAGACTCCTAGCCATAGTGGGCTGTGTAAATAAGGTCCCCCCCACCTGTCTCTGTTGATTTTCTTCCTCCTCCCAGTTCACACTGGTTCTATGTGCCAAGGCAAGCAGAACAGCACAACTATCTCTCTTCTCTTCTATGAAGTCACTTGACTCTTGAAGGTGAGAGTACTTTATTACTTTTCTTCAAGATAAAGTTGTTCTCCATGGTCTCCCACTACTACTTAAATGGGATAATGTCTCATTTGCATAGAAGGTCAATGGCACAACCAGAAGCCAGACAATATCTACGATCCATTTTAAATCTCATCTTTGCCAGAAATCACTGTTAGGACCTTGTCTAAAGCAACATTTCTTCGCCCCAGTTTTCTATTTCACAAAAAAAAAAAAAAAATGCTTATTATAGCCAAGCACTTGATTTATTTGTTTGCTTGCTTTTTAAATCTGTTTGCCACACATAGTTTTCATAACACTATTTTTTCCCTTATTGCACTTCTGTTTCTGTAACTATTGTATTTTCCATTAGCTGGGAGGGATCCCTCAGATTATTTTCAAGCTTTTATTCCTCTACTACTGTCAAATCCCACTGTGTCCTCTCCACACCTACTTATGTCTAATATAACAACTGTCAAATTACTTGAAAATGAAGACTAAATTTTCAATTTCCTCCCCTGTAACAATCATGCAATGCAATTTTCTAGATCACTTGTATTATCAATACACAATAGAGACTCTTTCCAGGAAGAGTTATTTTATCCCCTAGATTCTTGATCTTCTCAATCTGGACTCTTTCAGCATCTGCAGTGAACAATTGAATCTTAGAATTCTCTCTAAACTTTCTTTTTCCATTTGAAGTTTCCAAACTACTTTGTCAACAAAACACAACTACTGGGTCTGAGATCAGCCATGTAAATGGGACTCAGTGGCTAGTTCATGGCAACACTTGCCAAAGAAAATGAGACTATCACCTAGCCACAAGTGCAGAGTTTTTGGCAAAAATAAACATAGTTTTAGATCATATTTGTAAAGGATAGTTTACAGTGAGTACTTAACAGTATGTCTGTCACTAGTCTGTCTAATCCATTCCACATAGTTTTTAAACTCTTGTAATAGAGTTTTCATCAGGAAAGCATGTTTTAGAATCTACCTGTAGAGATAACTTCCTACCATGTTCTTGAAGGTCTTCTCAGCAACCATGGAAAATGACCTCCCTATTGATAGTTGATCCACATTTCTTATTGTTTTCTTGACTTATGAAACCCTTATTCTGCAGGCCTTAACTTGTATCACTTTATCAGTCACTGCCTCTGCCCATCTTTCACTTGGAAATCTATGAGTGGTCATCCTTGCTTCAAACATCCCCTGCAAGTTGCCTCACTGCTTCCCACATTTTAAGAAAGCTTTTGTCAAATAACTGATGAACTAATTCCAGTCACCCATTCCGTCTCATGTTCTTCAGAATTATCCATGTTTTACACACATTTCATGGTGATAATCTTAAAAGGTGTCTCAAATTTGACCTTAAAACCAGATGCATTTTTATGCTGTGAAAGTATCAAAAATAGTGCCACTGCTCTTCCATACTAATCTAAAACAGACATCTTGTCATATAAATTATAACAGTAAATACATTTTTCCCATGTTTAGTTATTACTGGTTAGTGCTTTAATGATGTCTTACAAAAACATGAACTAAAAGATAGAAATTCACCTTTCTATGTGCGGATCCTTTGATACATTTTGAAAAGAAGAGTAAGGTTCACCTACCTACAATGGACAAACAATAGTTCCTTTAGTAGTATCTACTGAAAGGCAAACTTTCAGCCTTGGAAATTACACATTGACAAGCAAAGAATCATATTTCAAGCAGCATTTATTATACTAACATGCACATTTAAACAATGGTTTTATCCGGTTAATTTCTGATTGTTCTTTTCCCATTCTATCTATATTTATTACAGGAGTATGTCATCAAAGAATCTTAGAAATGCCTGCATTTGTCTGTGATTTGTATAAAAAAATAGCATGTAAAAGAAGATGAAGATAATATGGAGAGGAGTGAGGCAGAGAAGAAAGACTGAAAGAAGGAAGGAAACAGAAATGAAGATAACAATAAATTTTTTTTTTAAATGCCATATGATAAATGAAGTTTTGACTGGTTAATGGAAAAGAAATGCGGAATTTAATAAGAATCTTTTTATTTTCTTCTGTTTTCAATCTGAAAGCCAAAATGAATCTTATTGAATCTCAGGCAAAAAGAAACTTCTCTCTGGTTAGGCAGCCTGCATGGAAGCAACCTAGGCTCTCTATGTGTGTGACAGTTGTGTAGCTTGGTCTGTTTGCAATGCAAGGCTACTAACAATAAGATCAGGACCTGTCCCTAGCACTTAGCTGGCTTTTAGGAACCTGTTCCCCATTCTGGGTCACCTCACCCAGCCTTTATGCAAAGGGAGGAGTTAAATTCTACTCTAAATTGATGTGCCATGATTTGTTCAAGTCTTGGGAAGCCTGCCTCCTTCTGAAAGTATATGAAGGAGTGGATGGGGGGAGGGATGTAGACGGCAGTGGGGGAGGGACAGGAGGAGAGGAGGGAGGAAAAACTGTATGTAAAAATAAATATAAACAATATTAAAATGTAAAAAATAAGTCAGGCACAAAAGCGCTAGAATAAGAGATTGAGAGGGAGAGGGAGAGAGAGAAAGAGAGAGACCTCTTTCCTAACACTGGGACTCGGTGCTCAGAGACAGTCCTGAACATACAGTGTCTGACTGCAGCAGAGTAAGGTTCAATGCCAATCTGCCTCAGTTGGCGTTGGACATTATTACTATTCAGAAAATGAGAAAGGATATTGGAAGCCAGATTGACCAGGGAGAATGAACACAGACCAAGTAATTACATTTAACAAATAGATCATTTGAAACCTTCAGGACTGCAGATTCATATAGTGAGAAATCTCACCTCAGTATGTAACCTGCAAATTGCAGCAAAAGTCTTGTTAAATAGACTGTGGGATTCAAGATAAGGTTTTTTCCTTTGTTCTACCATTTAACTTACTGAGAGTTATTTTGTGTTTGACTATCCTTTCCATGTACTATTCTAGAGGATTTACATTAAAGAATACTTTAATGTTTTTCTAGATATATCTATAATCCATAAAGATTAAATGGAATTTCTTGAATTGGACAAGAAGTGATGGGGTCAAGCTCTACACTCAGACAAAACTCTGATATCCAAAACTTTAAGTGAGATATATTTAGTGTTTGAAAACTGTACTTCTTTTTAAAAATAATTTTGTAAATATCATATGATAATATACCAGATTTTAACACTGAGAATTAGAAGATTATGCATATTAAAAGAAAAATGAATAAATAAGAAAATATAGACACATAAAATCCTTATTTCTAAACACTGAGTATGACAATATAAACCTTCATTTTCTGAAAGAGTTGTTACTTATCCTTATCAACTTAGAAGAAAATCATCATCTTTATTTCTTAACCAGTACACCGAACATATGCATGTGACTTATTCACATTCATTTTATTATCAGTCAAGCAATAGTAAAATTAAGAACATAAGATATTTTTCATTTATTTCAAACATTTATTCTTGGACAATGTCCTGTCAGATGTAAAAAAGTTATTGTTCATGACAATTATAATTCTAGATAATTCTTTAAAATAATAACAAAAAATAAGGACATTGCAAAATACATCAAAGTCTAGCTATAGAAATTTACATTTAGATTCTAAACATGTATGTCTAGTTCAGACCTTTGTTAAACAGTTAGTGTAGTGATGTGAAAAAAAAAAGGTCAGACAGGATATCCATCAAAAGATATTTGGTAAAACAATAAAAAATATCCAAAATAAATTCTTTGTTTACAGCATAGTCAAGAACACATATCTCAGTGATGGATATTCTGGCTAATAGGCCACACATTTCATGCTAGGTAATTTTCTCATCAAACACTTATATAATGCCCAGCATGTAGAGCTTAGAAAGTTGTTTTGTATTTTTACCAATATTAATTACTTATTTAGAGAATCAGCATATGAAATTGATCAACTATCATCAGGAAATTCTTCTTATTTTGAGTTCTTTAAGGGATAATTGTTAATAAGTCCACACATTATAAATATTATTTTGTTAATAACACACCCCCTAAGAGTGTTAATACTTTTCCATCTAAGATATGTATGAGTACTTTCTATTCAGTTATTAAACTTTACTCCTTCTGGTTTCTTTTTTCTGATTATGCCAACTTGATTCCAGTAAAATGTTGTGTTGGTCCATTAAGGAGAAAAGGCATTAGGGCACAGAGCAGAAACTTAGAGGATTATGTGTTTCTGTAGCCTGGTCTTGTCCTTTCTCTCTAAATCTGGACTCCAGCTCTGCTCAAATTGTTAGTTGGGGTCAGTCTTGTAGGTCTCTGGACACTTCTCTAGAGTCAGTTTTCTCTTCAAACCAATAATGGCTCTCTCTTTTATGCTCTCTCCTCTCGTTTGGGGACCTTAACTTGGCTGATATCAACTTTTGTAGAGGTGGCAATGACAAATTTCTGGTGTGTTCTTTTCAGAGGAACTCTGTTGAAGGCAAGAGGTCCTGTCACAAGTAGCAAGCCACTGCCCAGCTGCTTCAGGAAAACTACCCACTTGCCTCTGTGGCCCCCAGTGAGGATGATCAGGACAGTCCTGTGAGTGATGCTGGCACAAAGCTTTCTCACATGCTGACTGAAGGGCTTTTTGCCATGACTCAGCAGCTTCCTAGGAACATCTTCTGTAGGGTAATACCGGGGCATTTTTTGAAACTTAACCACCCAGCTACCACCATTCTTGTCACCACCAACTGGTTTGGTGACAGTAGCAAGGACCTTCTCCTTTATCTTCTTCTTTTCAACCTTAGTTTTTGCAGCTGAGTATGTTCTTTTGTACAGGGCCTTTCTGAAATACATGCAGATCTGGAGTACCTGCCAAGTTTTCCTTCTTGGGCTTTTTACCCTTAAGTCACCCTTTTTTGGCTGCATCAGCAGGAGGAGCACCTGAGGCATCACCGCCAGCCTTCTTGGCTACAGGTTTTTTTCTTTTCTTTCTTTTTTTTTTTTTTTTCATTTTTGTCAGACTTCTCGGCTTTTTCACCCGCCATCTTGCAAGATGGGAAAGAATGGCAGTTTCTAATTCTTTATGCAAGCCAACAGAAAGAAAACTTCAGTATGTTATCTTAGAGTAACAATATTTATGGAATCTAACTGGTACAGCAAAATTATTTCTTATGTTAATTTAATTCTTCTTGATTTCAATTACAGAATTAAGAAGACATCAATTGAATGAGGCTACCATCTAAGAAACGAAAGGTCAGAATTTATTTCTAAAGCATGAGAATACAAAATATATCAATATTTACATTAATATCAATATTTATCTGTATAATCTATCTATCTATCCATCTATCTATCTATCATCATCATCTATCATTTCCCCTCAAAACAATATTATTCTGTAAACAGTCTTAATCTTTTTTGTTGGTCTACGTTGTACCAATCACTAAGATTGCAGCTGATTAACTGTCATCCATAGCTCTCTCTAGTGAAGGATACTATGACACATAAACAAATGAATTTTGTAGAAACTGCATGTGTTGCAGCAATAATACTAAAACATCAAATAACTAGAGATAGCCATTGAGATTCATTTAACAAGCTCCTCCTCATATGTCTGTGATAGTCTCTAGAAATACAGTTTGAAGAATTTGAAACCTTAGTCAGTATCACAATCAACTCATGATACCTATGAAGAGGGCTAGTACCCATATTGACAGTTTGTCATCTATGGTGTATGGTCGATAATATGAATAAATATAGATGGAGGAGGGTATAAAATTTTGTTTTATTTTGTTTTCAATTAAACTGACTTAATTAATGAAATAATTCAATTTTGGTGTCTTAAGAAACTATCTCTTGCAGCCCATCCTTGTCTCTCTAATGAGCCAATGGTAATTTTAAACTCATACTCTTGTCCTAATTTCCTAAGTGGTTTCAATTGTACATGTGAGCCAACACATCTGCTTTATGCCTTGATAGTTAGGAAGTATTTTTGAAAACTGGTCATAAACATTGAAATGCTATTAAAAGGTAGTCAAAACAAAAGGAAAAGTCTAAATCTAAGAAAATACTCATGCTGAACTAACTGGTGGTATTAAAATAGTTCCTACTATAGAATGGGACTGGGATGAAGCTCCAGATCAATGCCTGCTCCCATATCCTCTCTGCATGCTCTTCACTAACAAAGGAGTAGCATCACAACTCAATAATTTTGGTATATACTCATTTTAATTGGAGCAAGTTTACGTAAATTGGAGCAAAAGGAGAGAATTCAGCCCAGAGTCAGAAATATATGTTCAGCTTTTGAAATCAGAAGTCTGGCAAGGAAGTACATGGGTACATTTAAATAAGTTTACTCAGTTATCACACACAAAGACTTCATTTCGAAGCTCCCATGTAATTCTTCACTTACTATGCTTGTAAACAGGTCCAGAGTATAGGACATATGTTTATTCACATGGTAGATTACATTTATTTATTTACATATGTTTAACGATTCCTATTTTTCTTTTGATATTGATATTCAGCTTGACTCCACAGTGTTCAGATATGATACAAGGTATTATTACAATTTTATTATATATGTTGAAACTTGTTTTGTGTCCAAACATGTGGTCAAATTTGGACAGAGTTCCATGAGCTGCTATGACTAAGGTACAGTGTTTTGTGATTATATAAAATGCTCTGAAAATATGTTAGGTCCTTTCGGTTCACAACATCAGATAGCGCCATCATTTCTCTGTTTAGTTTTTGTCTGGACAACCTATCTATTGGTAAGAGTCAGGGAATTATTGAAGTAACACACTACGGTGTGAAGATTACTATGTGCTTTAAGCTCTACTACTGTTTCTCTTATGACCTTTGCTGTCTTTGAATATAGTACATAGATATTAAGAACTGAAATGCCCTCTTAGTGGATTTTTCCTTTAAAGGATATGTAGAGTCCTTCCTCATCTCCACTGATAAGTTTTGGCTTGAAGCCTATTTTGTCAGATATAAAATAGTTACACTAGCCTTCTGTTCTATATTCATTTGCTTGAAATATGCTTTTCCATCCATGTTCACTGAGGCGATGTCTATCCTTGATGTTGAGTATTGTTTCTTGGAAAAACAAAAGGATGCATATTGTTTTTGTATCTACTTAATTCATCTTTGTCTCTTTGTTGTGTAACTGAGGCCACTGGTGTTTAAAAATGTCAATGAGCAATATTTGTTTATTCCTGTTGTCCATTTGTACATGTGTAATGTGTGCACGTGCATGTGTGAGTGACTTAGAGAGATAGAGAGGGAGAGAGAGAGAGATTCTCCTTATTTTATGATCTAGGATTATTCATTGTTCATGCTTTCTTGGGTGTAGCCAATGTCTTCAATTTGAAGTTTTTATTTTAGTACCTTCTATATGGATACATTTGTTGATAGATATTCTTTAATTTGGTTTTATCATAAAATGTCTTATTTTCAGTAATATTGAATATTGCTGGTTATAGTTGTCAGACACAGTCAGTGTCTATGGTCTTTTAGTTTGTAGTACATCTATGCAGGCCCTTCTGACAGTTAGAGACTCCATTGAGAAGTCAGGTGTTATTTTAATGGGTCTGTATATACATGTAACTTATTTGAAGATTTTAATATTCTTTCATTGTTCTGTTCATTTAGTGTTTTCATGATTATCTGCTGAGGGAACTTTTTTCTCTGGTCCACTTTACTTGGTGTTATATATTCTTCTTGTATTTTATAGGTATCTTCTTCTTTAGATTAGGAACATTTTTTTTCCCATAATTTTGTTCAATATATTTTCTGCGCCTTGGACCTGGGTTTCTTTTCCTTTCTTTTATTGCTACATTTCTTAAATTTGATCTTTTCAAAATGTTCCATATTTCCTGGATGTCTTGTGTCTGGACGTTTTTATATTTAAATTTCTTTGGGCTCAGACCAATAGGTAGAATTTTCTGTCCCTCCTGCTAGCTCCTAAATCACTTATTATTCATCATGAAAGCTCAATTTATAGCATATGCTTGTTTTTAACTAGTTCTTATGACTTAAATTAACCCATTTCTATTAATTTACTTCATGGCTCAAGGTTTTATTACCTTTACTCTGTATTGCCTATGCTGCTTCTGTGATCCCTACTATCGCCTCTCTTCTTCTTCCCGGCATTCTCTCTGCCTTAAAAATCCTGCGAAGCTGTTGGATGTTCAGATTTTTATTAAACCAATCTGAGTGACACATATTCACAGTGTTCAGAAAGATAATTCTGTCTAATTTAAAAGGAAAGGTATTGGCTCTAGCACAATACAACTATAAATAACAAGATTATCAGGTAAAATTACATTTACAATATCCAATCAGTTTGCTTTTGGCAGATTTGAAGAAAATATTTCATTATTCATTCTAGCTTGATGATTCCAGAGCTCTGTACCCAATTTACCTTTTCTAACTAAGGGAAAATATAACCATAACTATCTAGTTTTTAACCTCATCAAAGACCCCAGAAGAATATAGCACTGCCCAAGTAAACAGAAAGTATGCTGCAAGTTACTTCAAAACCAATAGAAATGACAGTTATCTGGCTCACTGGACAGTTACTTATTGTTCTTCTGCAACACTGAAGCATCTATATCCAGCTTAAAGGTCTAGAATAGGTAACACACTTTTCCATGAAGTAACAATTTAAAGACTGTTCCACCCTGTCTTGGCAAAGTTTGGCAATCACTCTTCTTTGTGTTCATCTGATCCAGTGTGGACAGCGTATTGTCAGTAGTCAAGGTAAGGGCAGCTTTGTGCCCAGGACTAATTTTTGCTACCAAGAAAGCAAACTCAGGATGAAGGTTCTTTGAGCCCATCATCTTCTATGAAGTAGATTAGTGTTGCTAGGAGCAGATGTATCAATGCGATTAAAAGCCTTGTGCTATTAAAACCTCTTATATGTCATATTCTGTAGATCTCTGAAGTGATTGAAGACCACCAATCTATCTAAAATATATCTGTGACCTTGAAAACATACCTAACATGGCTACAAGTTTGATTGTTATAGGTGACTAACTGCTGAGCTGCATTTCTTTATTATCCTAAATAGTTTGTAATAATAACTTTCATAAACTAAAAACTTGTATTACATTATTAAATATATAATGTTCTAACAAAAATAACTTTAAATTTGTATCATTATACAAAAATCCAACCAGTGTCATATATTTGAGACTAGTTGTTCAAACGCAGACTTGTCTATCCTTTTATGTCATCATTTTTATACTATATTCCTCTTTTCAGAATGAGATCCCCAAGTCTAATTTCCTTTGTTTATCTTTCTGACCATGAGCAATAACAATTTTATTTGCCTCACCCCACAAATGATGACTAATATACATAACCCACTGAATGACCAGAAAACATCCTTCCAACCTTATGGGAAAGTGAGTGTCATGCTTTCTAGAGTACTTTTCATTGTCTGGGGACACTGGCATCTTTTGAGGACTCTTAGAAAACTGGTATAATGGGCAAGTCCTTGGAAAGTTAACTGTATCATTTGTTGCCCAGTCTCTGTGCAATGGGAAAGTATGGGATTAGACAGACTTTTCTGTCCCACCAGCTAGTTCCCCAAATAAACACACAGACTTATTATTAAATATTAATCTAGAAGCTTAAGCTTGTTTTTTGCTAGCTCATAAATTAACCTATTTATGTTAATCGATGTGCTGACCTTTTGTGGAAAAATTCTTCTGTATTCTGTGACCAAGTGTTGTTTCCATTGATTAATAATGAAGATGATTTGACCTATAGCAAGCCAGAATAAGGCTAGGTGAAAATACAGAGAGGAAGGACATAGTCAAGAGAGATACAAACAATTGGTGAGGAGTAAGATGCTGGAGGACAGGAAAAACCATGAGCTATGTGGCAAAATATAGATTAATAGAAATGAGTTAATTTAAGTTGCAAGAGCTAGCTGGTAATAAGCCTGAGCTATAGGCCAATATTTCTGTAATTAATATATGCTTTTGCGTGTTTATTTGGAACTGGGTGATCAGGACAAAATAAAAGACCCACCTCCATTTACATATGGCATCCAACATGGGGCTTGAACTCATGTCCCCTGAAATTAAGGGTCTTATGCTCTACTGACTGGATTGAGCTAGACTGGCTCATTTATATCATATACATACTACCCATTTTGCTTGCTCTGAGTCTTATGGCATTGCTTTTTGACTCCTCCCCTTTTCTACCCAGCATTCTCCCTGCCCCAAATTCCAGCCTATCCATCAGCCAGTCAGCTTTATTAATAATGAAAAGAGCATGTTTTCACAGTGTACACAAGTATTTTATCACAGCAATATGGCTTATGTGAAGTCCTTGTTGGAATAGTCTGTAATGCTGGACCATCTCAGACAACAGTTTTGAAATTGTTCAGGATGAAGAACTTTTGAGAGAACTGCAACAGAGGCATTCTGAGATGCTGGATAACCTGGGCCACCTGTTGTCATTGGCATCTACTCCCCTTGTTCTGCCATGTAGTTTTTCTTTTTATTAGGTCTGTATACCAGATATTCATGGGGTTCTCCATTATCAAATCTAATCCCTATTAACCTTGAACAGCCTTTTGTTTTCTGTGGAAACAAAAACATAACCGCTTCTACAATACAAAATATTTTTTTTTACTTCCATTTTGAAGTTAAGACAATTTTAGAATATATAGGTTGATTTAATTTAGCAGTTTCCGTAACCTGGCATCTCTCAGCAGCTATTGTTTGTTCATCAGCAATCAAATATCCTAAGACAACACAATAGCAGACACAATCCAGACTCCCTGTGTGCTTCTCATCTTTAAGTTGCTTCTTCTTTTTATTTTTTTTAATTTTATTTGCTTCTTTAAAGGATTTCTGTATTTTATAATTTTATAACTGTCCATACACTTTTTCTTTTATTTATTAAGCCTCTGTGTTCCTTGTTAAACACACTGGAACCTGCTTACAGGTTTTTTTTTTTTTTTTTTCAATCTGGATCTGTCTTTACTGCATATCTCTATGGTTTTCTGACTACAGAAGCATTTAAAACTACTAAGCAGCACAGTTAGGAGGATGTCTGTTTCAGGTTTTGCAGCTGACGCCACCCCACTCCAAAGTTTGTGGAAGATAAAGTCTATACCCAAAGGTCCTGGAAAATCACCATGCTTTTGTGTTTTTGTTTGTTTGTTTTATTTGTTTGCTTGTTTACTTTTGTTTTTCCCCTGGAACTGCATTAAACATCTTAGATCTGAAGTGTCACGGCCTGCATTGCAACAAGCATTCTTACTTGGTTCGGTGTCTTATTTTTGTTGTTGTATATTGTTTATTTGCTTAAAGTTTTTTCAGGCCCTATGTGGGAATTTACAGTTCCAGTTGAAAAATCTTTTTGTAGACAGATTTTTCTGTCCCTCTCTGCCAGCTCCTAAATCATAACACGAAGACTTAACACATATGAAAACTCAGCCAATTGCTTAGATTTGTTTCTAACTAGCTTTTACAACTTAAATTAACTCATTTTTATTCATTTATTTTCTATCCCATGGCTTTATTACCTTTACTATGTACAGCTCATGGTTCTTCCACTGAATCCTGGTGTCCTTCCTTTCTTCTTCCCAGCATCTCTCTCATCTGAAAATCCTATCTCAGCTTTTTATTAAACAAATCTGACTGACACATATTCATAGTGTACAAAATATTATTTTGCAACAAGGACTCCATTTCTTCTATATTGTCTTCAATACCTGAGATTCTTGTTTTCTGTTTGTAAGTCTTGCCTCTGAGGTTCCTCCTCAAAGTACAAGAGTGTTTATTTCCAAAGTTCCCTCATTTTTGGTTTTCTTTACTGATTTTGTTTCCACTTTTAAGGCTTCAACTATTTTATACCTTTCTTTTTACTGTTTGTGTTGACAGATTTGTCTAATTAATTTCGTCTTTATAAAGCTGTATCTTATTCATAAAGGTGACTTTAAGATCCTTTCTTTTATGTACCAGCTTTGTTGCCTTTCCAGGGCTTACTGGCAGAGTTCTTTGATTCTACTGGAAATATAGTGTCCTGTCTTATCTTTTCAGCAATTCTTCTGAGATCCTGCCATGTGTGGCAACTGAGACTTTTTAGTAGAATGTATTTATGTATATTGGGTGCTGACCCTTTGGGATGGGATGAGTGGTGGGTTGAGTGGGTCCACAGGAGGAAGGGAAGCAGAATGTTCCACCAGGATCTGCTTACTTTCCTAGAAATGGGGATAGATTGTGAGGAGAGGCCTCAACAGTAATCAGCTATAGACCTGGGGATTATATTTGAAGGTAAGGAGACAAAGAACGATTTGAGACTTTGATGTCTTTCTGTTTCTCTGGCAACCACTGCAGGGTTCCTGGACAATGCCTTTGGAGTTGGGGATTAGGACCATAGCATGCATGAGGAAGAAGATTGAAGGAGAAAAGTCTCTTGATATTGGGAGATGAGGACAGAGGAAAAGGGAGGCCACCTGTAGGTGCTTTCTACAGAGGTTTGGGATACAGCTTTTGAGAAGAGGAGAGAGAACTGATGATCTGCAGCTAGCCTGCATGCTTCTCTGGTCACTGTGCTTAGAATTTTTAAATACCCCAATTTGGTTTATAATGTATTTGACTTTATTGTGTATATTTCCACAAAGCAACTTATATGTAGTATAACTGAAAAATTAATCAAATACTCATTAATGCACCATAGAATTGAGACAAGGAAAACTGATGCTCCCAAACTAGAGAGAAAACCAGAAGAATGTGTATGGTGACAGCACACTACTTCAGGTGCCTGTTGTCAGAGGCACACTTCAAATTATGCACGGTGAGCTGCTATAGTGCATGGTGTGAATGAATGTAACACACACACACACAAAATTTTGGCATCTCAAGTTTAAGAGGACCAAAGCAGTTTCCTGACTGTTGCTGTCGTGAGTTACATATGGATATCAATGTGGATTGAAGAGAAAAATATACTTGTTTAAGGCTAGCCAAAAAGTAAAATTGATGTTCTGGAAGATTTCAAGATATTTTGTATACTTTTTACAGTGTTTAATGATCTATTACTAAAATGTCAACCACGTTATTCAAAAGATCTTTTTAAAACTTATGATGTGTATACATATGTCTCTGTGTATAGACATGTGCACATAAGTGTGGGTGACAACAGGGGCCAAAACTGGGCATTGAATTCCCTGGAACAGGTGTTATAGGCAGTTGTGAACCATTCAACATAAGTCATGTGAAGTGAATTCAGATCCCAGAAAAAAAGATGTACCTATCTTGCTACCTCTTGGATCCCTACATTTATGTTATTATTTTTAAAAACAGTATGCAAAAAGACACATTTCCTTATGGCACTTTTATACCTGCTTTTGGCAGAAGCATCCCTCATTTCCTCAACTTCCCCATAGTCCCATTCTCCATCACCACTAAACCCAGCACAAACATTCCCACCCCCAGCATTCCCCTTTTCACTTTCATGTTTCCCATGTCCTATTATCTACCCTCTTGTAGTGATACAATGTCTATCTTTTATTTAGTCACTGAGATAAGCTTCTACTTAAGCAGATACGTAGTCCAACTTCTTTTTATTCATCAGTAATAGAAGTCCCACAAGCTATGGTGTTATGCGAAATTTGACTTTAGGATTCAATACTCATTCTTCTAGGCATTAGGCTGCCCACTGATAAGAAGCTTACTTGATGCCATGGCAAAAGCATCTGTGTGTCCTAAAGTTCTAACACTTTCTGAGCTAATGGTAGGGTTATACTGCTGCACAAAGCAAAATGAATATATATATATATATATATATATATATATATATGATATTGTATTACACCTCTCATGAATAGGTTTCTAAAACCTACTTTGTATGTTGATCAAAAGAAATGTAACTCGAAACATCAAAATATAACATGGAAATATATGCAAGCTTTGAATATAAAAGAAAGTGATGACAAAACAATATTCATATTCTTTAAAACTTTATATTTTTTAATTGTGTGTGAGAGAAAAAGGAGGGAGAGAGAGAAAGTACATGTTCATGAATATATAGGTACATCCAAGAACAGAGGTGTCTGATAATCTGCAGCTAGAGTTGTGACCTACCCAACCTGGGAGCAACACTCTCTATCTCTTACTCTTTAATCTAGGATGTCTTTCCAGACCATTATACTATTTTTAATGCAATCTTTCACGTTTACTGAAAGATGAAATCAGGTTTGTGGAGATAGTCTCATTGACCAACAAACAATGAAAAAATATCAAAAGATTAATGCTTTACTGTTTGTATCTGCCCAACATCTTTCTCAATTTCATGCCTTCTTTACACTTTCTACAGTTTCTATCCCTTTGAGTTCATAACAGTATTTTATAAAGTGTCTTCTTTCTCTACCTTTCAAATATTCTTCTTCATGTGCTTATTCTAAAAATTAGGAAATTAATATTTTTGAAGACCATTTAAATCCAAAGTCATATCCCAGTCTTAAAGATTTCTTGTTATTATGTCTGTTTATATTTCCAGCTGGGTAAAAAGTACACCAGAAAATGAAAACTCTAACAGAAAGTTTAGGATTTCTTCCAAAACTTCCAGTTCTGTCCTCTCTGTCTCAATTGCTGCTAAGTGAATTTCTGTACTCCAGCTGTTTCCTGCTGAGTGTCTAAAATTAGTGTGCTCTTTCATATTTGATCTCTGCTTGGCATATTGGGGGTTCCTTAATATGCCTACTTTTGCCTCTGACTTTATTATCCTAAAAATAATCATTTATCTTACTCCAACCTGAAAATTAAGTGTATATTCACAAGACTAAAACCTTCCAGTGCCTTTTTATTTTCTATAAAAATAAATTTCAAATTTTTACCTGGGATAGGTTTCTGAAGTTATGACTGACTTATAATTGCTTTTCCAGTACTTGTATTTATTTAAGTAATTCATAGTTCATCATATATTATACTTAAGGGTATTCCAAGCATGTTCAAAGATTGCTACCAGTGCAATATAGCGGATTATCACACATGATTACACAAAGACATTTATAGGCAACAAAAGAAAATTCTGAAGTAGAGTACACATTGTCTATGAGCAGTGGTAGTGAGCACAGCTGACAAAAAAATTGAATGCACATGCTATGCCAATGAGAAAATGAACATATGTGTGAATTTATATCTGTCTAATAGAGGATCCAATGCAAAAGAGAACTGCATAACATTTATACAAGGAATTTGGCAATATTGTGTATCATTTTGTCATATCTGTCATAATAGATATGATACAGGTAGCATCACCTGATTTAAATCACCCAATTCTTTTATGGCAATTAGACAAATGTAAAATGTGTTTTAGAAGAAAAGCTTTAAAATGGTAGGAATTTACAACCACAAGTTTGTAGATAACATTTTATTATCCTTACTGAGTTTAGCTTTAAAATCCCACTATAATCAACATTTATATTCCTCCTTGCTTGGTAGGGTATATTAAAAAGTTGAATAAGGAAAGCTTCAAAACTGTTGCATACTCTATGAATAGATTTATAACCTAAAGGCAAATTCATGCTCTAGAATAATAATATGTCAATTAGAAATTATCTTTTCCAATAGAATATACTAAGTATTTTCTTTATTAATATGTTTATATTTGTTTACAGCTTCAAATAAGAATGTTCTGAAATATATCTGTAGATAATATTTAAGCCAATTTCTATAGCTACAAAAGTATAAAGTTTAAAAAAGTAGCTATTTATTTTTAATTGAAACTATTTAAGTAGTTGAGCAAGTCATGGTTTCGTTTTCTTTTTTTTTAAATGTTTTGTCTTGTCATTTACTTTTCATTTTTCTTTGCATTTAAGAATTTAGAACATACAAATATGGAAAATTCTTTGGTCTCTTTCACACTGTTTAATTAGTTTAGGGATTAACAATGCTATTCATTATTGTAGTTCTACAGTTCAAGATTGCATTATTTAAGTGAAAGAGAATGAAATCCCAGGCAATAAGTGAGCAATTCAGAGCTCTATAAATACCCTGCCTGGAATATTTATTCATTCCAGCACATTCTTCATCAGACTCAGGATTTAGTGAAAATATGTGGACAATTTCCCCATCTTGCTACTTTGCCATCTGTCCTAAAGTAATCATTACATTTCTACAACAATTATGTTGTGGAATCTTCATTAACAAATAAAATACTGCTTGGAACAATTAAGCTGGCATTGAAGATGTTGGCCCATCAGCATGCTTTATTCATAAATTCCCACATGGTCCACATATGCTGGTCCTATTGTAATTTAAACTACAAGTCTGTAATTTTATATTAATTTGAGAGCATAGAATAAATCATCAGTAAATAAGGTAAATCAAGTTAAATGTCAATTTTACACATGAATCAAAATCAAATATTTTTAACCTTTGTAATTGTGAAGAGAAACTGAAAAAAAACTTAACAATCCTGTGTTGCCAATGAGTGTATTAAATATCATTTTATTTCTAACATTCCATTTATTCCCCATTCTTTCCTTCTACCTGTAGTCAGCAGCTGACACCTGTGCTGACTTGCTTACCACGCACTAAAGTGGGTGAGAGATTTTGTGTTTGACAATATAGTAGCAGTGGGCCATAATAAAAGTTGGAATAATTTTAAATGATGTGCACAGTGGGTTAAGTAACCATCAGATTACTGCTATCTGTACTAATACATGGCATTGTGAAAAGGCCTAAAAGAAAGAAAATGTAGAAACTCGGAGATGGCTATTTTTATGTACAATACCATAATAGAAATAAAACAGTAGATTTCATCAAAGCTATTCTAATTTCTATCATATTGCATAATTTTACTGATTTTTGGCTTTTCTCTGGCAGCAAGTAAAATATCATATGGCAAAGAAAATTGTCTCTAGGGAAATATTCCTGTGAATTATTTTTCTTAACAATCTAAAAATTAATTGAGTACTTGTGTACTTTTGCTGGGAATTCAAAGGCTGTAGCCTTTTGAGAAACAGTGAGGTGATCCCACACGAAATTTCAAAATAGGAATTACTGTATACTGGAAACAATTCCCTATCTGGGTATTTGCCAAAACTGATTTGCAAACAGAAATTCTAATCACATTCACACATCATCAGTCATTATTTGGAGATAGAAACAACCAATGCATCCATTGACAGATGAGTGGATAAAGAAACAGAATCATGGCTGTGCAAGCCTTCCCACAGGGCCTTGGTCCTGCTTCAACAATGTAACAGGCTTTGCTGAATCCCCATGTAAATCTTTATACTTTCTGGGACTGGATGGGGATGGGTTAGGCCAGAAGATGGAAGGGGGAGGGGGAGCTATGCTTGGAAAAAAAAAAAAAAAAAAAAAAACGAAATAAAATGTTTCAAGTAAGAAAAGAAGGAAGATACAGAGTGACTATGCAGTGGATTAGTACTTAAACCCTAAAAATGAAGTAACTTCAAAGTGTGCTACAATGTTGACAAACTGTTAAATGAAACAGAGTAGTAGCAAATGGATGACAGAATGGATTCCTTTGTATGGATGTTAAAAGTGGAGGTATGAGTGTAGACCAAGTTGCCCTCTTCAGAAACACCTGTCTCTGCCTCTTCAGCATAACCTACTGGCCTGTGCCATCAGAGAGGAGAGGATAGCATGTGGGACTAGGAAGATTGAGTAAGGGGAGGAATAGACTAGAGGACTAGAGGAGAGAGGGAGAGAGAGAGAGAGAGAGAGAGAGAGAGAGAGAGAGAGAGAGAGAGAGAGAAAAAAAGGGAGCTATTATAGGTTTGAAGAGAAAAATGACTCTAGAGAAGTGTCCAGGGACCTACAAGACTGACCCACACTAACAATTTGAGCAACAGCGGAAAGGCTACCTTAAATGTCATTCCCTGAAAATGAGATTGATGACTAACTTATCCACCATCATAGAGCCCTCATCTAGTAGCTGATGGGAACAGAAGCAGACACGTACAGCTAAACACTGAGCCAAAATGGAATTCAGATGCAGAGAGTGAGGACAAGACCAGACTACAGAAACCCGCAAAGACAGTTGACCTGAACAAGGAGGAGCTAATGGGCCCCCAGACTGATAGCTTAGAAACCAGCATCGGACTGACTCAGATCCCCTGAACATGGGTCTGCCTGGGCAGTCTAAGGGACCTCCAACAGTGGAACCAGGATGTATCCCAGTGGAACCAGGATGTATCCCTGGTGCACAAAAGGACTTTGGGAACACATTCCCATGGAGGGATACTCCATTAACCTAGAAGCAGGAAGGAAGGCCTTGACTTGACAGATTTGGATGAACCTTCTTGGAAGGCATTACCCTATATGTGGAATGAGGGGGTGAAAGGGAGGGGATGGTGGTCTAGGGGTATGAGAGGGTAGGTGAGATGGAAAAAAGGAGGGAGGGAGGGACAGAGGGAGAGAGAACCTGGGACCAATATGTAAAATTAAAAAAAAAAAAAAGATCAAATGGAAAAAAAGTAGAGGTATGAATTAAAAAAGTTAAGCAACGAGTTTTATTAGTAGATACATAGGTATACTTTTACAGAATGAAAATAAGGTAGAAATCGATGGTAATAGCACTTGGAAAATTGTGAAAATGCTTAATTGTATGTTACATATATTTTACCACAAACTTTAAAAGTAGGTAAAAATAGGTTTTATTTTATTTTTTTTTATTTATTTTATCTGACCAAATCCATTTAAATGAAAACAAACATTTATAGACAATATTTGGGAATTTGGGTGTCGTTCTTTCCAAACTACTTCCTGCAGGTAAGGGGCACTGTCATGGGGGATTCTAAGAAGATGCAGAAATCCTGGCTGAACTCTTTAAGGCTGCTTTGTCCAGCTGTTTTGAATGTAGGATCACCTGGTACTCTGTTTCAGGTGGTCTGGCTTGATCAAACCACATTTTTAGGTGAAAATAGGTTTTACTTTTTATAATTTTGTTAATTATTTGAAATCTTCATTCAATGCCTTTTGATTAAAATCAGTTTTAAACCTATTGTTATTTAAAATTAAAAACATTCTTATTTTATATACCATTCCCAGGCCTCTCTCCTTCCAGTCCTCCCATGCCCCCCACTAAGCCTGATTTCACCCCTCATCCACTCTCTAGGGATGTTGAGGCCTCCTATGGGGGAATCATCAAAGGCTGTAACATCATTTGGGGCAGGGCCTTGGATCTCCCCCATGTATCTAGGAAGAGAGTATCCCTCCATAGAGAAAGGACTCCCAAAGTCCCTGCACTAGGGATAAATACTGGTTCTACTGCCACAGGTCCCTGATCTCCCAACTGACAGGCACATTCAGGGGCCTGGTTCAATTCACTTTGGTTCTTCAGCTGACAGACCCTGTGCTCCCACCTGCTCAGGTCACCTGTTTCTCTGGGTTTTCCGAGCATATCTTGTCCCCTTTGTTCATCACTGTTCACTCTATACAACTGGATTCCAGGAGTTCAGCTCAGTGTTTACCTGTGGGTGTCTGCTTCTGCTTCTAGCAGCTACTGGGTGAAAGCTCTAGGATGGCATTTAAGGTAGTCATCAATCTCATTATAGAGGAAGGGAATTTAATGGAGCCTCTTCACTATTGCTTAGATTCTTAGTTTGGGTCATCCTTGTGGATCCCTTTTTTCTACTTCCAGATTTCTCTTTAAAGCTATGATGGCTCCCTCTTCAGCTATCTCTTTTCTTGGCTCACTTTCTCTAATTTTCTGCTGGACTCAGTCTTCCTGATCTCTCATATGCTTCTCCACCCCTCCCCTTGCCTAACCTCCCTTTCCTCTTCCCTCAAGATCCTAATTTACAATTCTTCACAGAACTTGAAATAATACTACTAAATAATAATACTAAACTTTATATGGAAAAAGAAAAACTCCAGGATAACCAAACCAACCCTTTACTTTAAGAAACTTCTGCATCCATGATTTTAAGCTCGAATACAGAGTGATAGTAATGAAAACAGCTTGGTATTGGCATAAAAAACAACAGGTAGACCAATGGAATCAAATTGAAGATGCAGATATTTATCTACACACCGATGAACATCTGATTTTTGATAAAGAAGCTAAAATTATAAAATGGATAAAGGAAAATATCTTCAACAAATGGTGCTGACATAACTAGGTGCACACATGTGGAAGATTGCAGATAGACCCATATCTATCTCCATGCACAAAATTGAAGTCCAAATAGATCAAAGACCTCAACATAAATCCAGGCACATTGAAACTCTTAGAAGAGAAAGTGATAAGTATCTTTGAATGAATTGGTACAGGAGACTACTTCATGAACATAACACCAGTAGTGCAGACACTGAGATGGACAACAAATAAATGGGACCTCCTAAAACTGAGAAGCTTCTGTAAGGCAAATAATCCAGTCAATAAGACAAAACAGCAACACACAGATTGAGAAAAGATAATCAACAACCCCACATCTGAAAGAGGGCAGATCTCCAAAACACAAAGAACTCAAGAAGCTAGTTACCAAAACACCAAATAATCCAATTAAAAAGTGGGGTACAGAACTAAATAGAGAATTTTCAATAGGGGAATCTAAAATGACTGAAGGACACTTAAGAAAGTGCTCAACATCCTTAGCCATCACAAAATGCAGGTCAAAACAACTTTGAGATACTGTCTTACACCCATCAAAAGGCAAAAGTAAAAACCATCAATGATAATTTATGCTGGAGAGGATGTGGAGAAAGGGGAATACTCCTCCATTGCTGGGATGAGTGTAAACTTCTACCTACACTTTGGAAATCAATATGGTGGTTTCTCAGAAAAATGAGTATCCATATACCTCAAGATCCAGCAGTTTTGCTCTTAGACACATACCCAAAGGATGCACATTCTTATCAGAAGTATGTCTGATCCACTATGTTCATAGCAGCATTATTTGTAACAGCCAGAACCTGGAAGCAACCTTAATGTCCTTCAACTGAAGAATGGATGGAGAAAACATGGTCCATTTTTCACAATGGAGTGCTACTCATTGGAAAAATAAAACAATGAAGTCTTGAAATTTACAAGCAAATGGATGGAACTAGAAGAAACCATACTTAGTGAAGTAATCCAGACCCAGAAAGAAAAACATGGTATGTACTCACTCATAAATGGATATTATATGTAGATCAAAGGATTGCCATCCTATAATTCTCAAATCCAGAGAAGCTAGCAAGCAAGGAGGACACCTGGTGAAGGGAAAAGAGACAAGATCTCCTAAATCTAAGTATTTTTAAGGTAGAAATTACAACACATGTCAAAGTAGGTATTGTAAAGTTTTATCTATCTTATGAAGTATTTTAATAGTTTAAAGTACTTGTTCAATACTCGGAGGAAACTATTTGTTGTTCACAGAGAATATAGTGTTATTAACAATGCAATCCCTTGTTCTACAGACATACACTCTTTTTTACAGTATTTTATTTTAGATGTCATTTTTCTTGGTAGTCAAAAGCAGATATATGAATACAACCAACAATGAGTGAGTGAGCCTGCCTCCTTCATCAGTTGCCTCCACACATTTACCTGCCCATGATCTGCTGAATGCCCCAGGCCCCTGAAAACACAACATATGCATTTCAGTATCTAGAGCTAGATGTTTAACAGTCCATTTGAAAAGATGTTAGTTAGTGTGTTGTACATAAAGGGAAAGTAGTCTAAAAAATACAAAACAAAATCTTGATTGTAGGCCTTACTCTCTCCTTTAAATGATATATATTTTAAATTTGGCCATAGAAGGCATTGTATAATAGTTTGAAGGAGGAGGGGAAAAAGGGAGAATTTATAGTTTCCTCTATTGGTAGATGCTGTTAACTATTTGTGAATTATATGTACTGTAGTAATTTTATGACCTAATATCCAAAGCAGAAGTCCTTTTGTGAGAACACTGTCCTTCAGTGATGTGAACAATGGGCTTTATTTGGTATCATGTGGAGATTTAACTACTCCTCTTGTGGGATGGTTAATGTCTACAATGCTCCATCTGCTATCTTCTTTTCATTCATTGGGATGACTGCTGTCCTTAACTTTCCTTTACCCTTGTATTTGTAAGGATTCATTAGAGTAGTGTGTGTGTGTGTGTGTGTGTGTGTGTGTGTGTGTGTATGTATGTGGTGTGTGTGTGTGTGTGTGTGTGTGTGTGTGTGTAAGAATTCTATATATGGGAATATATATGAAAGAATAGCTCTCTATATACATGTGTGATATAACATTATATGATTTTGTTTATTCTGGAGTACCCCCACTACTGCAAGTAGAAAAGAAAAGTTAAGGATAGTCATCCTTGTGAATTTAAAGTACATGTTTATTTTCTATAGAGATATAGGTTTTTATATAGAGTGAGGATTTATTTGAGTGTATTTCAGGCTGCTGCAGTCCAGCTAACCTAACAATGGCTGGATATGAATGGAAATTCTAAAAACCCAGTAGTTGCTCAGTCCATAGGGCTGAGCATCTCAGATCATCTTCAGTATATGCTGGAATCAGGAAGAAGTAGTCTCTAATGCCAGTGAAGCAATGGACTTAGTAGCAAGGCAAGGGCAAGCAAGCAAAGTACAAAAACCCTATTCTTCCATGTTCTTATACTGGTTTTCAGAGAAGTTAGGACTCAGATCAAAGGCATGTCCTTTCTCATCTCCAAGATCTGAGTTAAAAGTGTTTCTTTCTACTTAAAAGATCTAGAGTAGAAGCAGATCTTCATACTTAAATTTAAGCAAAAATGTTTTCCATCTTGGGGTTTTAGTTCCAGATGTAGTCAAGCTGAGAAATAACAATAGCTATTACAAATCCATTCCTTGTGTACTCTGATGACCCCCAATGGACACACATATCTCTATATGTTGTGATAATTTTATTATATTATTGTTTGAATAGGAATGTTCCTCAAAGGTTCATACATTTGAAATCGTGTTATTTGGGAGTTTTGTTAGTTGAGAGGAATTAAGTGTGTTCTTGTTGGAGGAGGAGTGTCAGTGGTGGTAGGCTTTGGATTTCATGTGTCCAAGTTAGGCCCACTGATTGTCTCACTCTTCCTGCTATCTGACGAGCCAGATGTAGATCTCTAGGCTCCTCCTCTAGCACCATGTATACTTGTGCAGATAATGGACTAGAACTCTGAAAATGTAAGCCATCTCCAATTAGATGGTTTCCTTTAAGAATTGCCAAGGTCTTGGCCTCTTTTCATAGCCATATAACACTCATTAACATGGTCCATAACACACACACACACACCATATACATATACATATACATATACATATACATATACATACATACATACATACATATATATATATATATATATATATAATCATTCCTTCTATCATTCCTCCCTTTCCTCCCTCCAAACACTCCTCCTTGCACCTTTTTAAATTAGTGGCCTCTTGTTTTACTCAATAAATTTTCAGTAAATTTTAATTCATAGCTCTAGACTCAAACTATGATCAAGCTTTTTCAGAGAAATAATGTTCACTACTTAGCATCCTTGTATCGTGCCACATCCTGCTAAATGCACGCTTCAAGGATAACTGGCAAATACCACAGATTTGTTGCTTTTGCTATCAGCTCCCACGCTCTTGACAAGGGTAGAGTTCTCTCCTGATAGATAGGAGAATGTATTGCAAAATTGCTCTGAGCAGTGTAACTTAATAATTAAAAAAAAAGGACCACAAAGGTCTTCTCTAAATTGTCAGTACTATCCCAGATAAACCTTGAATAGGTTTGTTGTGGAGGAGTCACTGCTGGACAGCAAATTATTGTTTTTGTCTGTGAATCAGGGCTTGTTTCAGGAAACACACACAATGGATGGGAATTAAATTTTAGAAACTACATTAGGGCTGCCTGTAAACTTGGGGTTTCTCAGAAATAAAGCAATAATAAACATGTTAGCATGGTTTTACATTTCCCTCATTTGTTAGTCACAGCAATGATGATTTTGGAAGAAAGTAAATCATCAAGTTAAATAAGCTTATTTTTTTTTAAAGCAAAGAACAATCTTACATTCCAGTCTTATTTAAGAAAAATGAAGAATCAGACCATACTACTGTCTTTTAGAACAAACACAAATACATAGTTATGCCGTATAATCCCCACTATATTGCATTTAGGTTCTTTACGAACCTCTTTGAACACAGAAGGATATATATATTTATCTCAATCCTCTTTTTTTTTTTTTTTTCTGTTAGTGCTTATCATAGAAAATTAGGAAAGAACTTCAGGCAATTGGCCAAGAAGCCTTGACAAAGAAAAGAACATCATTCTTTCTGTTGTGTACTGTATTAAAGACTAGCTAATTTGATGAAATGAAATATTCATTGGTTCATGGAGTCATTTCTGTGAACTGTTGTCCATCTATGGACTGATGGGAGATGACAATCTGTAAATATGTTTCTCTTACTGGTCAATGAATAAAGCACTGTTAGCCAATAGGAAAGGAAGATAGGAGGTACTAGGAGAAAAGAAGGAAAGAGGAGGTAGTAAGGAGGAGTCAACATGGAGAGACTACGGAGACCAGACACCAGCCCCACTCCCCGGTAAGATAAGACTACTTGAAAATACTTAAATTAATAGAAATGGGCTTATATTTAAGACAGAGCTAGCCGATAAGAAACAAATACCTGGCCAACAGAATTATATCACATACAGAGTCTTTACATATGGCATCCATGTGGCTAATAAGAACTTCCACTTAAAATTTAACAAAAGCTTAAAAAAGGGTTTTAGAAACAAAAGAACAGAGACAAGCAAGGTTTCTTGGTAGCAGCATTTTTCTTTGTTGGTGCTTTGAGAGAGACAAGCAGATATTTATGCGGCTCCTTTAAGGGAAGATTCCTGACTCAGCATAAGAGGAAAAAAACAAAACAAAAACAAAAACAACAACAACAAAAAAAAAAAACAAAATAAAACAAAAAACAAAAAAACACATGGCTTTTAACAAGCATTGCTAACAATTTATTGGTGTGTATCAGAGCTGGCAATGGCAGTGATCACATCTCCAAGCTGGCAGCACGCTGCTGGATGCAGCATAGACAAAGACAGTGAGCACAGCTCTCTGTGCTGACAGTAAAATAACCGCCACCATCTTTGATAAACCGCAGCAGAAACAACTATGACTTTCATTTTAACAATGTTGTTTACCAGATAAAAGACTCGGGGCCAGAGAAAGATAAAGATTTACAATAAAGACAGATTCACATTAAGAAAAAGTGCTAAAGGTTTACAGTGTGATCTAAAATATATGTAGGCTTTGGAGAGAAAAGGAATAAAATGGTTTTAAAAATACAGCAAGGAGTTGGGTGTGGTGGCACATGTCTTTAATCCCAGCACTCAGGAGACAGAGGCAAGCAGATCTCTGTGATTTTAAAGTAAACCTGGCATGCAGAGTAAATTCCAGGACAGATAAGAGTTATACAGAGAAACCCTGTATCAAAATATGTAAAAATAAAAAGTAAAGTAAAAGTAATAAAATAAGGCACATAAAGATGAAAAGAATCTGCATACTGTACAGCATTATATTGTCTTTGTATCTTTTGACTGCTGGGGAAATAACAACAACTGTTAAAAGAAATGCTGCTGGATCAATCCAATTTATATATTTTAAAAATGCTTTGACTCCAAAATTTAAGTATAAGGACAAGTTACTGGGGAAAGGAACTCTATTTTTGTTTCCACAGAAAATGAAAAGCTGTGGATTCCTTACAGACTAATGTGGCTTGATCAAGCCAGACCCCCTGAAACAGTGTCCCAGGTGATGAACATTCAAAACAGTTGGGACAAGCCAGCCTTGCAGACTACAGCCAGAATTTCTGCATCTTCTTAGGATACCCATGACAGTGTCCCCTATCAGCAGGAAGTAGTTTGGAAAGAACAACGCCTAAATTCCCAAATATTGTTTATAAATGTTCAATCCAGCCACACTGAACCACTTAGAAGAGAAAGTAGGAGGTACCCTTGAAGAAATTGGTATAGGATACCGCTTCCTGAACATTAGTCCAGGGGCACAGACACTGAGAGCAACAATTAATAAATGGGACCGCCTCAAACTTAGATGTTTCTGTAAGACAAAGGACACAGTGGACAAGACCAAATGGCAGCCCACAGACTGGGAAAAGATTTTCACCAAGCCTATATCCGACAAAGGGTCGATCTCCAAAATATACAAAGAACTCAAGAAACTAGTCAACAAAACACCACATAACCCTATCAAAAAATGGGGTACAGAACTGAAGAAAGAATTTTCAAAAGAGGAAATCAAAAAGGCTGAAACACACTTAAGAAAGTGCTCAACATCCTTAATAATCAGGGAAATGCAAATCAAAACAACTTTGAGATACCATCTTACTCCTGCCAGAATGGCTAAAATTAGAAATACCAATGACAACTCATTCTGGAGAGGATGTGGAGAAAGGGGAACACTCCTCCACTGCTGGTGGGAGTGCAAACTCATACAGCCATTTTGGAGATCAGTATGGCTTTTCCTCAAGAAATGGGAAATTATTACCACAGGACCCGGTAATCCCCCTCTTAGGCATGTACCCAAATGAACCACATCCATGCTACAAAGACATCTGTTCAACTATGTTCATAGCAGAACTATTTGTAAAAGCAAGAACCTGGAAGCAACCTAGATGCCCCTCAATTGAAGAATGGTTAATGAAGATATGGCACATCTACACAATGGATTACTACACTGCAGAAAAAAAATTAATGGCATCTTGAAATTCGCAGGCAAGTGGATTGCACTTGAAAACCCATCCTGAATGAGGTAACCCAGGCACAAAAAGAGGAACATAGTATGTACATGTTCATATATGGAGTTTATTCCCAGAGCAAAGGATCACCAGCCTATAATTCACACCACCAGAGTAACTAGGATACAAGGTGTACTCTAAGTGATTCATATAAATTCCCTCACAGAAGCAGGCACAGGGGAAGTGGAGAGGCAGTGAGTGGAGAGAGAAGTAGGAGAAAATGGGGGGGGGAGAGGAAAACACATGTGATTAGGAAGATTGAGTCAGGGTAGGAATAGAAGACAGGAGAGAGGAGAGAGAGAGAGAGAGAGAGAGAGAGAGAGAGAGAGAGAGAGAGAGAGAGAACATAAAAGAGGGAGCCAATAATGGTTTGAAGAGAAAGTGGAACCCAAACAAAGGTCTAGAAACCTATAAGACTGCCACCAACTAACAATTTGAGCATCCCTGGAAATGCTACCATAAATGCCCTTCCCGGATAGTGAAATCAACAACTAACTTATCCAGGAGCCCTCATCTAATACCTGTTGTAAACAGGAGCAAACATCCATACATAAACACTGAGTAGAACTAGAACTCAGATTCAGATGGAGAGCAGAAGACCAGGTTGTAGAAACAGATAGAGAAAGCTGACCTGAACAAGGAGGAGCTAACCGGCTCCCAGACTGATAGCTGGGAATCCAGCATGGGACTGACTCAGGCCCCCCTGAATATGGGTCTCAGCCAGAAGGACTGAGCAGTCTAAGGGCCCTTAGACTTTTGAACCAGGATGTATTCCTGGTGCACAAAAGGACCTTGCTAACACATCCCCCATGGAGAGATAACTGCCTTAACCTAAAGACAGGAAAGAAGCCCTGGTCCCTATTTCAAATGACCTGTTAGACCTACATGATGGCATTGCCCTACATATGTAATTGGGTTGGGGGAATAGGACAGGAGGGAGGTCGGGGTGCATGTGAGAGGGCAGAGAGTGTAAAAGGGAGGATGGGAGGCATGGAGGGAGGGAGGGAGAGGGAACTGGGATCAACATGTAAAATAATAAATTGAATACAAAAAAATGCACAGAGGAAAAAAAAAAGATGGAAAGCACAGTAGAGAAACTTTGGATACTATATGCTATTCGGTTGTCTTTAGATTGTTTGACTGCTGAGGAAATAACAACTGTTAAAAGAAATGTTGCTGGATTAATTCAATTTATATACTTTAAATATGCTTTAACTTCAGAATTTAAGTCCACGGACAGGTTACTAGGGATTTTTTATTTCCACAGAAAATGAAAAACCATCCTGAATGAGGTAACCCAGTCACAAAAAGAGGAACATAGTATGTACTCACTCATATATGGATTTTAGACCTAGATCAAAGGATCACCAGCCTATAATTCACACTACCAGAGGAACTAGGATACAAGGTGTATTTTAAGAGATTCATATAAAGTCCCTCACAGAACTGGGAAGGGACAAGTCCCCCAGAGCTCAGGGGAAGTTGGGGGGGGATAGCGAATGGAGAAAGCAGTAGGAGAAAACAAGAGGGAGGAAAGGAAAACATGTGCGACCAGGAAGATTGAGCCTGGTTAGGAATAGAAGACAGGAAAGAGTGAGAGAGAGAGAGAGAGAGAGAGAGAGAGAGAGAGAGAGAGAGAGAGAGAGAGAGAGAGAGAGACAGACAGAGACAGAGACAGAGAGATAGAACATTAAAGAGGGAGCCAATTTTGGTTTGAAGATAAAATTGGATACAAAGAAAGGTCTAGAGAACTATAAGACTGCTCCCAACTAACAATTTGAGCTTCCGTGGAAAGGCTATCATAAGTGCCCTTCCCGGAGAGTGAGATCAACAACTAACTTATCCATGGAGCCCTCAACTAATGCCTGTTGGAAACAGGATCAAACACCCATACATAAACCTTGAGTCGAACTAGAACCCAGATGCAGTTGGAGAGGACAAGACCATGTGGCAGAAACACATACAGACAGCTTACCTGAACAAGAGGAGCTAAGGGCCACTAGAATGATAGCAGGGAAGCCAAAATGGGACTGACTCAAGGCCCCCCTGAATCTGTGTCTCAGCCAGAAGGACTGATAAGTCTAAGGGACCTCAGACAGTGAAGCCAGGTTGTATCCCTGGTGCACAAAAGGACTTTGTGAACACATCCCCCATGGAGGGATAACTGCCTTAATCTAGAGACAGGAGAGAAGCCCTAGTCCCTACTTCACATGACCTGTCAGACCTACTTGACCCCAAATGGATGGCATTCCCCTACATATGGAATTTGGTTGGGGGGTGGGAGGGGAGGGTGGTCAGAGTGCATGTGAGAGAGCAAAGAGGGTAAAAGGGAGGGAAGAAGGCAGGGAGTGTGGAAGGGAAGGAGGGAGTGAGGGAAGGAGACAGGAAGGGAGAGAGGGAGAGGGAACTGGGACCAACATGTAAAATAATAAATTAAATTAAAAAAAATACTTTGACTCCAAAATTTAAGTTGAAGGACAAGTTACTGGGGAAAGGATTTCTATTTTTGTTTCCACAGAAAATGAAAAGATGTGGATTCCTTCCAGACTAATGTGGTTTGATTAAGCCAGACTGCCTGAAACAGAGTAAGAGGTGATCCTACATTCAAAACAGCTGGACAAAGCAGCCTTACAGACTACAGCCAGGATTTCTGAATCTTCTTTGAATTCCCCATGACAGTGCCCCTTACCTGCAGGAAGTAGTTTGGAAAGAACAACGCCCAAATTCCCAAATATTTTCTATAAATGTTTGTTTTCATTTAAATGGACTTTGTTATATAAAGTAAATAAAAAAAAAAAAAGAAAAAGAAAGAAATAAAATGAGAAACTGTGGATTCCTTCCAGACTAACATGGTTTGATCAAGCCAGACCCCCTGAAACAGCATCCCAGGTGATCCTATATTCAAAACAGTTGGGATAAGGCAGCGTTACAGACTACATCCAAGATTTCTGCATCTTCTTAGCATCCCCATGACACAGACCCCCCCCCCATCTGCAGGAAGTACTTTGGAAAGAACAACGCCCAAATTCCCAAATATTGTTTATAAATGTTTATTTTCATTTAAATAGGGTTGGTTATAAATGGTTAATAATCACAACCAATATCTCTTTAAAAGTAAAAAAGGGGATTATGATATAGATATGAATACTTTGCTTTGGAATGGATTTTCATTTATTGATACAAATTAAGGTTAGTTTTGTGATATGTATATTTCTCCTCTTGTTTAGGTATTATGTTTATATAGCTCATTTAGAAATGCAATGTATAAATTAGTACAGATTATAATTACCTATGATAGTCAAAACTTAGAGTTAAGTTAGTTAGGTTTTCAAGATATACAGAGAAATATTTGAGATGGATAGCCATTCTTCAAACCTTTCAAAGAGCCACAGCATGGCATTTAAAATGGTTTAGGGTTTTTCTTGACAATAAGGTATAATTTCTCCTGGCAACAACAACTGTATCAGAAAGGAAGACCAATATCAAAGAAACTTGTTATGGACTTTGCTTCCAAAATGGCAAGACTAGCCATTTGAACAAGATACTGCTCTTTTATGGACTTCTTGACTTCATGCTGTATAAAGTGAACATGCAGGACCCAAGAAAAGTGACTGCTGATACAAGATGGACAGTGCTACAGGGTTCCTGCTTCATGGAATAGTCTGCCAGACATTGTGCAAGATACAGATAAAAATGACTGACAAACTGCCAGTTGAGGTGGACAGTTTAAAATTTCCTTCTTTGCTGAGGAGTCTGTTAGACACACTATGGCTTATAGGCTGAAGATGGAACATTACAGAAGAACTTTGAGTGACTGATCAGGCAGTGAGTTGTCTCTGTCATTTCTAGAGTTTATGTATTATTCTTCTGTGGTCTTTGATGGAGTTGACGACAGATAGTTATGGCTATAGTTTTCCTTAGTTAGGATTAAAGATATGTTACATATAGGACTTTAGATTCACAAAGATAGGATAGATGATGGAATATTTCTTTAAATCTTACTAAATGTTTATGTACTAAATATTGTTAACTGTGGTTTTTATTTGATAACTATTTTGTTATATATTTTACTATGCTAATGTTAAAACCATTATTTTTATTTTAGACAGAAAAGAGGAGATGATGGGAAATGCCATTCTGTAAATGTTTCTCTTATTGGTTAATGAATAAAGCACTGTTGGCCCATTGGAAAGAAAGATAGGTGGGACTAGGAGACTAGGAGGAGAGAGGAAGTAGTAGGGAGGCAATTAGTCATGGAGGACAGAGGGAGTAGAATGCCAGCTCCTCTCTCCAGTAAGATAAGACCACGTGGAAATACTTAGATTAATAGAAATGGGTTAATATTTAAGACAGATCTAGCCAGTAAGAAACTAGTAACTGGCCAACAGCATTATATCTAAATAAATAAATAAATAAATAAAATACAGTAAGACAAAAAGAATTACTTCATGGATGTTCTAGTATGAAATATAAGAGAGTTTTAGAATAATTTTGAAGTCTCAATATTATCAAAGTTTTCCAAAAACAGTACATTTCCAATTGTGATCTTTAGCAAGATGGGAGGGCATTTGGATCTTACACGATGGTGAAAGGATATGGCTTCCTTGGTTTCAAGGGAAATTTACAACACTATGTGGTCATTAAAACAAATCCACAAATATCATTAGGAGCTAAGACTCTGAGAGACATGTGCATGAAATGCAGCTCATTGTGAATAACTGCTTATGTACACCCTCCCCCTTACCTACTCCAAAATCTAATACTGGGCCAACAAGTTACCCTACAGGCAGAGCACCTGTGCCACTGAAACATATTCAGGGTTGGGTGTACCTAATTACTCAACTGCAACTTTTTATGTTCAAACTACAGAGTTAAATTTAATCCCAATAAAGACATCTACAAAAGGACTCCAGGGCTGGGCAGTGGTGGAACACTCCTTTAATCCCAGCATTTGGGAGGCAGAGTCAGGTGGATCTCTATGAGTTCAACACCATTCTGGTCTACAAGAGATAGTTTCAGGACAGCCTCCAAAGCCACAGAGAAACCCTGTCAAAAATAAATAAATAAATAAAATTCCTTCAGCAGCTTAGACTAAATGTGGTCAGAAAGTGAGAAAGTGATGAGAAAGACTGTAAGTGCCAGAGGATCTAGAAGTTTGTTATGAGACTGTGTTTCTGAGTATGGTCAAAAGCTACACACATAAATTCTCACCAACATGACTATCTGATCAAGGACAACAACAATAGACATGCTAAAGTGAATGGGGCAAAGACCACAGGGCCAAAACCCTATACAAAGAAATTACAGACAACTAAGCAATGCTGAGTGTGGAAGAATATTCTCCTGGGAAGAGCACACTAACTGATTATCCAGTACCAAATGGAAAACACTGAAAACATACATACAAGCAATATTACAAAGACTAAGCAGGTTGTAGTTAGGAATAGGTAGATATATAGATGTTTGTATGTACATAGATAATTGATAAATAGATGATAGAAAGATAGATAAATAGATGTAATAGATGTAACAAAACTTAATGGAAAGAAGTCCTTTAATTTGAAAAAATGGAAAGATTTGAGCAAGAGGAGGAAAAGGGGAAATGCTGTAAGCACTTTATGAACTCAAATAATAAGTAACGAAAAGTGGAAAAAACAAAAACAAAAAGAACATATACTTACATATACAAAATGAAATTTTCCTCAGTTGTAAAGAAAATAAAATCATGAAATTTCTTCTATTTATTTTAAAGAAATTCTATGTCTCTCTCTCTTTCTACTTTCATTGCTCAAAATTACACTAGTATTTATAACAAAAACATGTATTCTTAGTGTATTAAAACCTAATGTCTTTGTGTAATATTATCTGTCCATACTAAAGGTGCACACTTTTTGTGTCTTTAATCCTGTCGACTTGTGTTAATAATTTCAGGATGTAAGAATAATGACAACTTTGTGATGATTTTAGGAAGTCACTTTGATTGCCAAAGAGTACATTGTGTATAAGCAATCACATTGTGTTCACAATCTCTAGTTAAAAGTTCACACTCTGCTGACCTTTGAACTCGGCAGTTTTCATAATAGTTTATTGTTTCAAACACTGAGATTCAAGAAGTTGCATGGAACTCCTGTAAACAGTAGACAAGGTTTAACAAGCAACTCAGTCACAGTGGAATAGCATTAGTGGAGTGGCAAGTGTTGTAGTGCTCATGAAGTGAACACATTCCCAAGATAGGTTAGGCTGAGAGGGGATAGAAATATTTGATTCCAGAGACTTCAGTTGATACTTTTTGCTGAAATCATTTACTGAAAATTAATATTTCAAATACATAAATTTGGACACTAGTTTCTAGAAAGATAAATCAGAGATGGAAAAGTATTCTAAGTAGAGATTATAGTTTGTAATTAGGCATATCCACAAGCACTAACATGAAAATAATTTAAGAAACAGAATGTTTATCTGGCAATGTTGGAGCATGGAAGAGAAAAACTTCATATTTCTGAAGACTGTGATGATGACTGAAGAAAATGAAGAGTAGATATTCCATGAAGTAGTCTGTGCTATGACAGAACAGAGGCTGTTTTGTCCATCAATAGGATTATGTGTTATCAATTACTTACTTCAAATAGACAAAATAACAGGTAGATGAAAGAAAAGCAAAGTTTATTGAAGTTATTATAGTAAGTGAGGAGTACCTTAGTAATCTTCATTGTATCTCAAATGAAGGATGTCCATCTAATATCAATTTTACTGGGTTTTTGATAATTGTACCCATCCTTGCTTCAGAACTAATCACATTTTTTGTGTCAAGTTAGTTGTTGCTCAACTGAGTGAGTTAATTGGTTGGAAACAGATTTTAGAATATTTTCTGAGGTCAGCTCACTATTTTATATTACATTTTTGTATGAGAATTTTCTGAAGAAATACTTTGATCAAGTTAGATGGGCTGTTCCCCCCAGTCTGACATTTAAACTCATTGGAAGCAGTTGAGTTCAACTCCAACATTTATAAAGATATCATCTTGGAGACAAGTCCTTTAGGACACACTTTCCCTTGTCAATCTATTAGCCATTATAACCCTATACCATGTTTTGTTTAAATGCTATTATATCATTGTAGTTACCTAAGACTCCTTCAAATTGCTTACACATGCTTTCAGTCAACTATATTATTACTAAAATGAAAGTACTAGTGGGGAAATTGGTAGCTGAAATGCTTTGGAATGAAAGCGTTATTGAAAAGTAAAGGAACTCTAACATTTAAAATGTGGGGGAAATGGCGATGGACAGTTAAAGAAAAAATGAAATATGGATATTCAATAAAAACGATAAGATTCAGTATTTTGGTGTGGGTATTGGAGATAATACAAAATTAAGTCGGTCCCTATGTAATAAATAATTATAATAATTTAACTTAATAAATATTTAAATAAAACTTCAAGTTCTTTGCATGTTTCTTTGGTTTCATTTGTTAAACTAATCCAAACACTTTATGATATTTGTAAGATTAGGGAACAACTTTCAATGTTTCATCCAATTCCATATATATATAGAAAGTATTTGTTACCACTGGGGGATAGTTAATAATTATCTGTTTGACTTCATTTATGTAAACAGAAATATTAAAGTATGTCACCAAGCTGCTTAGCTCAGACCTACAGAATATCACATCATATAGCTTAATAAATCAAAATTACATAAAAGTTTTCTGTTTGGTTGTCATTTATTTCTATATGTGTTTTATCCCCTTAGTATTACTTACATAACAAGTAGCACTTAAGTGTACAAAGTGACAAAGTGAGAGTTCTTTTTTTTTTTTTTTGGTCTAGACTAATAATTATGCTATTTTATAGAAGGAAAGTGGTCAGAACTCTTATAATATTTTTTATTTGTAAAATGTACATAATCATTTATTTTATTTAATAAGTGTATCAAATATTGCATAAAGTATATGATAATGACTTTGTGATATTGGATGAAAATATTTTTTATAATTTTTATAATAATGGTTAATACCTTTCCTGTATGTGATATTTTTATGGTAACTGTATACAACATATAAATTATAGATAGAAACTATATTATGTCTATTGTGGTTTAATAAGGATCAGGATAAACAAATAGGTCAAATAGATGTTTATTCAGGGAGAAATAACTTATAGAATAGACAGATGAACACCAGCAGATTCCTGATCCCAAGAATGCCTCTGGATCCTCTCCTGTCCATGTCCTGACAACAGGAGAGTGCTCCTGGGCTCCTCCTCAGACCTAGTTCCTCAATCACTTCTGCCCCTGTCTCTACCCACAATGGGCATGGTCAGTGCCTCAGATGTAGACAAAGGGAATATTTCACTAAAATCCACCTTCTAGTCTAAAGAAAAGATTTAGACTTGATACAAAAATATGTACAAAACAGTGAATAACTAGTGTGCGCTAAGAAAAGGAAAATCGAGAGCAAACAAACGTAAGACCTATGTATCTAGTCCTAGGGTAAAGGCATAACTGAGTTTACAATAGAGTTGTCCTAAGCTGGTAAGCTTAAATCTATTACCTAATATATCTAACTAGAAAGAGAGAATAATAGTTATGATAATTTAAACTTCAACATCATTAAACCTGAGAAGGAAAATAACAATACTAGGGTAGACAGAAAGTGTGGATGGGCAACTTCCAAAATGTGCAGTGAGGACAGAAATAGAAGCCTACCTGGACAGTCACCCAAGGTCTCACAACAATGTTGGTACAGCCAATTTTGGCTAAGGACAAGAGAACCTGATAGACCAAAACAAAAGCAGGGAGGTAGAAAGGCTGTCTTACCCTGACTTGGCAGAAACTGGCAGCATCCTATGTTTTTCTGTTGCCTTTACATTCATTCTTTATTCTCTGCAGAAAATAGAATACATTGTTGTACTTGGGCAGGCATAACACCTACTAACTACATATTGTTTCCCTGGGTTATATTTTAGCTGATGCTGCCCTTGTGGTAAAGAGAAATAAGAACTCTACAGTAGAAACAACCCTCCTTTCCACCTGGTGGGAATTAAGACATACTTTTCTAAATTTGAGATGGGATGCTTATAAAAATGTTCCACTAATAAGTGTTATCTAGAACGGAACCTCACAAACATTCTAATTACATAGCCAGGTCTAGGCTGTGGGAGGTACTCATCCATAGAAACCAGGGACAGAGATGATATGGCAGGATGCTACTAAAGACAAAGGTGTAAATGGGACTGATTATTTAAGCCAGAAAATCATCCAAAGTGAAGCATCTAGGAATCACAAAGAACACAAATACATTTAGATAACAGTCAAAATTATAGTAGGCTAACACTGTTTTTATTCAACTGTGATGGAACATGACAAGGGACAAGGCAGTAGTAAGAAAAATAGAAACACTGAGGCCTACTTTTGTGACCCTGCCTCTGCAAGTTGAAAGCTCAATGGAATCTGAGATTGGAGGTAGCAGATAGTTTTAGCCAACTGTGAGTGACAATTTCCTTCAGATTCTGCTAATATTTTAATGCATGGAAAAAATGATACAAGGTAATTATTAACAATATCTATGAAAATTTAAGTCACCAGAGAGCAAACATCCAGAAAAGAGATGAATTTAATCTATGTTCAGTACCTTTCCCAGAATGCAATCTAATGAATCCAGAATAATATGGATGTATTGACTAATTTTATGTAAACTGGTCACAGACTAGAATCATCTGAGAAGAGTTAACCACACTTGAGAAAATTCCTCCATAAGATTTGACTATAGGAAAATCTATATAGCATTTTCTTGGTTACTATTGGAGGAGAATTAAGCACATTTTAGGTGGTACCATTCCTGGACCGGTTGCCCTAGGTACTATAAGAAAGCAGGCAGAGCAAAACAGTACCTCTCTATGGTCTTTGCATCAACTCCTGTCTTCAAGTTCCTGTTCCATTTGAGTCCCTGTCCTGACTTCCTTCAGTTACAGTTAATTAATGTGGAAGCATAAGTCAAATACAATCCTTCCTCCCCAAATTGCTTTTAGTCATGGTGTTTTTATAGCAATTGTAACCTAAACTAAGGCAACAACCTTCTTTTTCCTTACCTTCATTGACTTATTTTTAGCCAATAGGATTCTTAGAAGCAAACTTCCATGAACCTTGTGCATAAGGATTTGCATGTCTATGTGTTTTCATTCCTCTTTCTAGAAGCAGAATGGTTGGATTTTCTTAAAATTGCTTAAAGTAACCAGCAGACTGTTTACAATGTGATTGAATTTCTTTATATCCCTACCAGAAATCTTCAGAGGTTTTGTTTTCCATATTCTTGCTAAGCCTTGTTATAGAAAACCTTGTAAATTCTGCCATTTTAATATATTTCTTAGAATATTAAAAATGTTTTTAGTATAAAATTTTATAACTAAAAACTAATGACATTGAGTCCTACTATGACAGATACCGAGTATTAGTTTGGTTTTAGAAGATATGAGAAAAACAGTTTATTCTTAGGTAAACACAAATAAATTTAACTTACTATTAATGAAATAATACAAAGTGAAAATATGAGTTTATACAGCCAAATAACAAAGCAAGTAAAACACTGATGACTTCAACAAATACCTTTGCAATATGATATATAGATAAGTGACTATGTGAGAAAATACTTTTTTTTATAGGCTTCAGGATTTATGGGATTTTGCCTTTGCAGTTGGCAGATGTCGGAGTTCCAAGTTTTGTGTTTTATACCTAGAGCTTGACTTAATGGTCATAGAATATCTGGTCACACAAAATCTTAAAAGCAAAAGCTACCAAGTGTTTGTGGTGACTCTTCATACTTTTAGCTATTTATTTTGATGGATTATTCCTTTTGGTAGGATGTAGTCATCTTTATGCCTTTACATTTATTTTAGGCTAAAATTACTTTGGTAGCTATGAGTACAGCTACTTACGCTTATTTTTTTGTTTTCTCTGTTTCTGCTTCAAGGTGCTGCCATTATAACTTCTCTGTGATAATGGACAATAACCTGGAATTGTGAGCTAAAACAATCTCTTTCTTGCTTCAGGTGCTTGCTGTCCTAACAAAAGGAATGAAGCCAGGACACAAGTGTTTACACATATATGTCTACAATATCACATACCAAAACTTCTTTGATTGAGTTATGGATACTTGCTTACCTTTCACAATCTTGTATTAGGGGCCTTACCAGAATAAAGGGAAGACAATCTATTATAGGTAACATCACTGTGACCTACAGCACTCAATCAGAGTATTTTTAACATTTAGGTAGATAAAGGGACTATAGTACAAGAGGAAACTAAAGAAATGAGTATAAGGCAATGCACTCTGTACTCAGAGTTCAGCTTTTGGATGTGAAGCTACTAATCCAGTTTTGGCATAGACAAATAATGCTTCCTAGCAGAAACACCTGGTGTCCCATATTTCTCTTAAAGCATCCATTATTTCCACCTGCAGTGACACTCTTGATTGTGTTCTTAGCTTGGAGATCGTGTTTTCATTTTAGTCTGTGATGATATAATCTGAGTTATTATTCATGTGAGCTTTTGGAAAGTGACTTTTGTGTATAAATTCCCAAGATTTATTTATGGATTTGCACACTCATGGATGGCAGCCCTCCCTAGATTCAGGTGAACGATGTCATAGAATATTATTTTATGGTGTGAGACTTTTGTTTACTGCGTTTTTTAAACTTGATGAATATGTGATTCTTTGCCTGTGTAAAACACATGATGGTCTAATAAAGGGGTGAGTGCCCATTAGCAAGGCAGGAGCAAGTATAGTAGGGTTTGGTAGGCAGAGTATAAATTTAAAAATAGAAAAGAGGAGAGAAGAACATCAGGGGCAGGCCATCCAGACACCCAGCCAGTCAGTCAGCCATGGGGTAAGAAGGAAAGAAAGATACGCACAAATAACAAAGATGAAAGCCCAGAGTGAAAATGTAGAAGGGCTAAAAATGAGCCCAGGTAAGGCCAGGCATTCATAAGTAGTGATAAGATATCACGTGTGATTTATTTGGGAGGTGGGTGTTGGTACCCCACAAAGAGAAAAGATCAAAAACATCACACAACAGAATGTTTCACATTTGCCAGCTGATTCCTTTAGAAGAATTTTAAGACACCACTGGCTAAAAAGAAGTGAGTGTAAGAGAAATATTTTGCAAGGCTACTAGGTAGTGATTTTATAGTTTGTTTTTGTTTTATTTTTTTCTAGCGATAAATCTTGACTCTTTTCTTCCTTGAACTTTGTGTACTACCTAGTACCTGAGGCTGAGACAACTATCTTGCACTGAGGATGTAACAAGCCAAATGGTGAAAGACCATACCCTAAAGGTGGTAGTGTACAATATTGAAAAGTAAGAAACCAGACTCAAAAGAGTTGCAAGAGTGATAGTAAGGGGTAGTATGGGAATAGTAATGTGGTGATGTGGGTCAGTGATTAAGAGCACTGGCTGCTCTTCCAGAGGATCCAAGTTCAAATCCTATCAACCATATAGTGGCTCACAACCATCTGTAATGGAATTTTATGCTTTCTTCTGGTATGTATGTGTATATGTAGACAGAGCACACATACATAAATAAGTTTTAAAATGAATGAAGGATAATAAGAATGATATTTTTAGTTCAATTATAAAAAGAAATAAAACATTCCATTTTAAAATATACATTGGAAAGGATATGGGTGTTCCCAAGACAAAAAGTTCATAAATATTTGAGTTATTCTATATGCAATTATACTGGTCTGACAATAGATCATTAGATCATTAAATAGCATATGCATTTATTCATATATATGCATATGTATATATAGTGTGTAGAACATATATATTGTATGTCATAACACATATACAATTTAATATGTATATACATACATATATATGTCAACGTTTTACTTTGAACTTCATAAATATGTCTTATTGTGTATTAATTTAAAAAAATTTAAAGAGCCTAGAACTTTAGTGAAAACAAGGGCCTTCAGAATCACCGATTCACAACCAATATGTGGAAATATTCCCTTTTTTCTAGTGATCTAATGTTAGTTAATGATCATTTTTCCTTGCAAGAGAAAAAAATATACCATATAGCATTTTCTAACATAATGAGCAAAGATAAATTCAGGAAAAAATTGCAAAAGTCATTGGGTTATTCTGTTTCCTACTGCATAGTCAGAACAAATTCCTCTCTCCACAACAAGAAAATTTATAGATTGCTTTACTTTGTAATATCTGGGATGTGTGCCTTCCTTCTGTATACTGTGAGTTCGTGGAGGTTTGGGGCTATGTTCTATTTATCTTGAGTCCCTCCAGCCGGACTCTCATTCTTTACAAGTGTTGTTTGACCCAAAGTGTTGTGAAGTGAAAGTTGAGGTCACTAGTTAACTGATTTGTGGAAATTTGGGTAATGTTTTTATTGATTCCCTCCATCCACATAAGAATGTTGGATAGATTAAAAACTTTTAAAATTAAAAAAAAACTTTAAAATTAAGTTAAAGTGTTTTCATAGTCTCTACACCATTGTCATTATACCATGAACAGTTGAATTATTAGGTGTAAGTTATTAATTTGTCCAGAACTTAGTCAGATTAAATAAATAATATCTTTAATTTTAATTCCTCCAGAGGGGCATATATGAATAATACCCTAGAATGGTATTCCTTATTTTGTTTGTGGTAATTCCATTTTCAAAGCTGTTCTGTGTCCTTTGTTATCCTATGTCCTTAGTATCCTAAGTGCAATTGGCTGTGCATCAATCTCTTTATCCTCAGTAAGAGAAACATCACATCATTTTGTCTCATTTGTCAGACAAGGACAGTCATGTTCATGGATAGCAGAACTAAAACTAATTATTTGCTTAGAATTTAGGATAGTCAGAAACTTCATTATTCTCCTGTGCAACACCCTTTCAGAAGTGTCAACTTTCACTCAAGGGAGTTAACATATCTGCAAGGCTTTTAAATATCAAATATTTTCCCCACACCTAAAGATGTTTTGGCATGTGTATAAAGAAGGAAATCCAACAAAGGTGTGAACTCAAGTGTTGTCATAAGCTAAAGTCATGTGGATTCTTATTTAGCATTGCACTTAGAGCTGTCAGGTTTTTATCATAAGAAGTGTGAGAGTCATGGAGCCTTGTGACTTCAGGAAGGATGTGGCTAATATCATCCATTACCTATTACTTGCTGTTCAACTTAAAACTTGCCAAATATGGATATTTTAATGCACTGAACATAATTGTCAGAAGTTCACATTAAGGAAGGTATTTTTGTAATTAAACTCTGAAAATCATATTGTCCAAAGGAGAGAATAACCATTTTAGACTTCCAGAAAAGAGTTTTGTATCCATCACCACAGAACTAATGATTATCTGTAAAGCACATTCATAAACGTTGTTCTTTCAGAGTGTGTTATTTTTGCTCTTGGTACTGCTTAAGAGGACTCAGTACAGTAATCACTCATCTGATTGGCAACTTCATAACCTTGGGTCACAGAGGGTTCTAGTGTCTCATTATCTGCATAACTCTGTTTAAGAGCTCGAGTGCTTCTCCTTCTTTTGAAACAGACAAATCAGAAAATTTATTTTTACCATTTTATGCTTCCCAACCACACTAGGATAAATTTGAAAATAATTGGGAAGTTCTATATATCAAATGTAAACTAATTTAATATCATAAACTGTGTAAGACCCCTTTAAGTACATTTACTAGTCCAAATATTTTTATTATTAAGATGTTGGATCTCCCAAATCTAACTATAGTTTCAAAGTATTTTCATTCAAAATATTAGAAGGAGTTCTTATAGAAAATGATGAGTGGAGTTGCCAGTTCACCAGCAAATCCCAAATATAAAGCAAGGACTTATTTGAAAAGGTTATCTGAAATATGATCCTATATGATGTGAAAGTGTATTTTATAATAATGAAATCATTGTTATCATATTGATATTGCCATCAACAAACAAATTATACAAAGCAAAGTTGATTATAGATACACATGTTAGGAGTGGTGATATAGAAAAAGATTTTGGACAATTCAGCAGAGAATGAGGAGTCAATAAATATCACAGTAACAGTGAAAGCACCAATTGTAAAATAGAAACAATGACTATAAATCTATGCCTGCATCTTCTGTGAAACTATCATTAAAATTAAAAGCATGAAGCCAAAACAATGAAACTAAATGATAAAAACTAAAATTAAAAACTTTGTGATTGTCAACAGACAAATATTTCGTGCATATACTGCACATATATCCATAAAACTTATGGAGAAACAAGGAACGTTCAAAGTAAACACACATATTGAATATATTTGTTGTGTAGTTTAAGCCAGCAGTGCAAAAGATGTTTAAATGACTATTACACTAGGAAAGAAAGAGACACATACAAAAAGATAAATAACACACGAAATCACAAACTTACACTCTAGAAATAGATGACCTAATAAAAACTAAGAAAGAGTTCTTTGCAGTTTGACACACTATCTAACCATAATATGAACAGAGCAGAAAAAAAAAAATGAATGAGGAATATCCAAAGCAATCAAGAAATAAGAAAATCTAAACCAAAACTGGCAGTGCAAATAAATGGTTTTAATTTTCCAATTAAAGAATGCAAACAAGGTAATATTGAAAAGATTATTCAATGGTTTGTTTTTTGCAAGAAATATTACCTCTTATGAAAAGAAATACATACTGAAAAATAACGAAGATTATTATATACCCATGATATTGTAGACAGACACTTGTACACATAGGTGTCTTAGTTTCATGCCTTTTGTTAGGATAAAATACCCTGACAGCAATACTGGGTTTGTTTCAGCTCACATTACCAAGTAATTGTCCCTTTTCACAGAGAAGTTATAATGGCAGCACTTAGAAGCAGAAACTCCTATCAAAGCCATGATAAAAATAAATTAATGAATTAATGACCATTTGTTTGCTTGTGTTCAGTTTGGTTTCCCACTCTTATGATGACAAGATACCCCTGTGTGGAGAATGGCACAGCCCCAGTATGTTGGGTGTTTCCACAACAGTTAAAATGATTAAGACATGTTCACAGTCAAATTCACAGGTCAACCCATGTTAATCATCTTCCATTCATTGAGACTCTCTTCCCAGGTGATTTTATGTCCTTTCAAGCTGACCATTCATGCTAACTATAACTATTTCAATATGTAACAGTTGCATCACATTTCAAGTAAAATACTTTCAAATTTTTGATTATTGGATCACTAGGCAGTAATTTTCAGATTTTTTTTTTGTCCTGAGTTTTGTTTTGAGTTTTGTCCTGAGTTTCACTTAGGTTGGTGGTTTGTTCTCAGGCAATCTTAAGGTTTAACTGATAAAGACAACCTTAATACTCTCAGGGCTCCATTAAACACTGAGCAGCATCTTCCTGACAGTTGATTCTAGCCTCCTTACTTCAGAAAACCTGCATTCATATAATTTTTACCCATCCTTTTGAAACACATGCAAAGCTTTCCCTAGCTTCTTACCAGCTTTAAAATCCAGCAAATGTATTTTTACATGAGCTGAGATCTATCTCTCAAATACAAGCACAAAAATGTAGAATCTAAACATACTTGTAAAAATATCCTGGAAAGCCACTTTACCTGCCATATACTACATGACCAATAAAACATTTTTACTCTCATTTTATATTTTATTTATTCTCTTTAATTCTTGAATATGTTTGGCTTTACATCATTTGATTTTATCTTCCACAATGTCATCAACTATGAGAAATTTGGGCCACAACTATTAGCGAGATTCTCATTACTGTAGTAACAGTCAAGGTGCAGTATACATGAAGAAATTGAATAGCTTACTTAGTTAACAATTTGGGAAGCTTACCATCAACAGTCAAGTTGTCCCATTGATTGGGATTTTGATCATGTGAGAGACTGTTTATTTTGATCTTGGCAGAAATTTTGTAATAATCCTTAGAAAAGAACAGTCAAAGAATTGCTGGACCTGCAGCTATCCTACCAAGCTCAGCTTTAAACGTTCTTGTTATTTCTCAAGACTGATTACATTGCCCAGGAACCAAGTTTGTAAGAAAGTCAAACCATATCCACTCCACAGCACTATCAAAACCCCTTTCATTGATGAATAAGTCTTCTTCAAATCCAGATGAGTATTCAGGTGAAGAAACTAGACCAAATTCCCATTATTTAACTTTAGGTTCAGCTTTCTTCCTACATGCTAGTATATTTCAGAACATATTGTTAATTTACTTTTGCCTTACCAGTTTTCATTAAAAGATAAAGTACATATGAACCTTTAGGCCCTGTTTATTTTTCTTCATCTTCCTAACTGTATAACTCAGAATACACTGAGCTACATTTGGCCATCAATGGAATACCATACTTATACTTTGTGACTACCTCAGATGATCTTTCCCTATGCTGGTTCATTTTTATGCCTTCCATGTTTCTGTACTTGCACCGGAGCTGACCACTTTCTGAATAGCAAGTGCCTGAGGATGTGTCCCCCACCTCCTCCGACATCAACTTTATGACAGCTGCTTCTGTACATGGTGTTCTGATTTGGATTCTGTGGCTGAAATAATAAACAATATCCGT
The DNA here is from genome assembly GCF_943737965.1 of Phodopus roborovskii. NCBI lineage: Eukaryota > Metazoa > Chordata > Mammalia > Rodentia > Cricetidae > Phodopus > Phodopus roborovskii. The sequence continues at coordinate 48,584,087 of NW_026126418.1, forward strand.
TGCATGATGATTCATAGGGGGAAATCTTTAGTTTATACTTCTAGATCATCAGATTAATATTCATCAATGAGGGAAGCCAAGGCAAGAACCAGGAGGCAGGAACCAAAGCAGAGACCATGGGAGAATATTGCTTGCTTAGCTTGTGGCCTTAACAACTCAAGGCAACCTGCTCTGGGGTGGCTCTGTCTGTTTTTGGCTAGGTCATCTCATATCAACCATTATTCAAGCAAATGCCCCACAGACATGCCTACAGACCAGTGTGATGAAGACAATTCCTAAGTTGAGTTGCTTTCTTCCCAGCTGTTTCTCATTAGTGTTAAGTTGACAAAAATAACAAGCACATGTGGACATGATAACAGGATAAATACATATCAGGATTAAATAATTACAGCTTCCAGGTAAATGCTTTCTCAGGTAATGGGAAGTGCTTTAGGCAGATGAATACACTGACAGATACACATTTAGACATGGTTCCAATCATCATTTTCATAGTTACCTAATACTGAAAGAGAAAAGTTCTCTTGTAATAAAAGTTGAGGGTTCAGTCAGTGATGTCTTATAACTACAACATATGAAGGATTTACATTTAATATAAGGGATAGCCTCAGATAAAGTGAAGAATTAACCTTAATACAGCAGCCAGTAAAAAGAATACCTAATATTTAACAATATTTTTTTCTTTTGGTATATAAGAAAAGTTGAAATTAAAAATTATGATCATATAAATTACAAATAATAATTGAAAAAGTTAACCAAATATTTGCTTCTTTAACTGTTTTTTAAAGTAGACTGCTCTTTGTACTGGATGGTTCTTATGTTTGCTTTAAAGGAATGGTTCTAGATCTCAAAACAAACTTTTGACTTAAATGCCACAAAATCAAGAAAAATACTGGACAGGATGTTTTTCTCTCAAACCCACTTTCCCAAGTATTATCAATCTTTTATCTGCTATACAGGTACTAGGAATCAAACCTAGGTACTCTGGCATAGTATCCAATGTTTTTACCTTCTAATATGACACGCCTCATATTTATCAACCTGAAATCAATCTACCTAATAAATGTTTCCAGTGGAAATATCTCCTGGCTTTCTCTCTCTCTCTCGCTCTCTCTCTCTTTCTCTCTCTCTCTCTCTCTCTCTCTATCTATCTATCTATATATATATATATACTCTTCCACAGCTTACCTCAAATTATTAATATTAATATAAAAGTCATCTTTTGCTTTTTGAAGCTAAGACATAGTATGAAAATATATAACTGTCAGAATGATGAATAAGAACAATATAGAGATGGGTCTCCAAGAATATCCTATTACAAGGAGGAAAGAAGGTGGTGAAGATAAAAATAAGTAGACTAGGGGAATTCCTGATAATTTTACTAACAGGAATTTCCAAGTAAGTGTCAGTTTTCTATGTGGATCCAACCCATTTTATTGTTTCTAGGAGGAAGTAAGGGAGAAGATAGTTGGCACACTGAGGCATGTGTGTTACAGGGCATCTGACACAGGTTGTCTGTAGACAGGGATAACAAGAAAAGATGGGAGGATGGGGGAACTGGGATTGATATGTAAAATAAGCTTGCTTCTGATTAAAAAAATATATTTAAAAAATAGTATAGAATCCAAACATGAGCTTTATCATGGACAAATGTATCCAAAGAGAAATGATGACTTTTTTTTCCTTAGTATATGACACCATAACACTGACACGTGTAGATGCCTCTACAGTTATCTTTAGTAATTTTCAAACACAAGTGGAGACTGTGAATGCTTCTTTAGATGGCAACTTGATGATATTATACAACATTGAAAATTCCCTAATTTCTAATTAACTCAGATACTATGACCTGTGTAATCTTTTTCAGAATCTCCAGAGGGAAGTTTTATTCTTTCTAAATGACAAAACATCCATTTATAGTTTAATAGACATCAGTATGTTTTGGCTGTGATAAAGTGCAATGATCAAGGCAACTTATAGAAGAGTATATTGGGATTTACAGTCTGTAATCACTGTAATCATAATGGCAGGAAGCAGGGCAGTAGGCAAAGTAGACATGGTGTTGGTGCAGTAGCTGAGAGATTACATATATCCACAATTTGGAAGGACACACACACACACACACACACACACACACACACACACACACACACACACACACTGCATGAAATGATAAAAGAAATGGATTCAAAGTGAACTTTGTCCACACCTCTTTGTGGAACTCAACACCATTCCAACCCATTTGCTATGGGCACATAGAAGCTGAGAGATACAGCAGCTCAGGGCATGGCTGTTGCATTCCTTTGTTGATCATGACAGTAGTAAAATGTCTCCATAAGAAGCAGATGGAATGAAGCCTCTGTTATTGGGATATTTGGAGAAACATGTACACAGGCAGCATTTAAGGAAGTATAAGAATAGCCTAAGACTCTCTACTTGGACATAAGTTCTAGTGAGCAAACTTTTAAGAGTAAAGTATAATTGAAGTACTCAATTAAAGAAGCAAATTCAAAAATACCTAAAAGTTTACATTTTCCTAGATACATGATTTCATAGGGATTATTTGACCCTCCTGAAGTCCTATGGCCTGTCAGATTTCTGGACTAGATTAACACTGAACTGTGTTGTGGAGCTGTAAACAGAGTATCACCAATACAATATTATGTAGTGTGGGCATTACAGATGAACAAGGCAACTTCAGTGATCCACTAACCTGCTTGGCTTGTATTCAGAGCATTTATATATTTCAGTGTATCTTCTGTTAAGTAGCTTACAAATGAAGATTTCTGCCCTCCAATCAAAATAAGAAAATTGTAATAAAATAGAGGGAAATTAATGATCAGAACAAGGATAATGAAAAACCAGAACTGCTAATGCTGTTGCCATGTAAAACTTTCTCATGAGACCAGCCTGCTTGAATTATCCCTTGTTGAATCAAGGACCCAAAGGAAGTGTTTATGAATAAAATATTTATTGGACATTTACTTGATTCTCAGGAATTAGGCAAGGGGGGAATATTTGTAAAACTCACTCTATATGTGCCTGAAAATAGGTGTTAGTAGATGTTCAAACATTGATGGAATACCACAATAGAAGATGTGAATCAGTAGTGAAGAACAGAATTGAAAGGAATAGGTCTAGGCTTGTCAAGTGAGGAGGGGGCATTCATAGTAAAATTTGACGTTGTTTAGCAACAAGCACAAAAATCCATATGTGTGAAAGCAGCAAAGATCTCTCCTAGCAAAGATAACTAACCTGGTTAAAAATTAATGTATTTTAATTCAAGTGACTGAATATGCAACAGACTTCTGGAAACTAAAAATAAAAAATAAAAATAAAAACATGGCAAAAGCAGCAGCTTGTCCTTTAGTTACAATAAGAGTTTTATAATTGCACACCACATAAAGATACCAGTTATAAAAATAGGGAGAGACAAAATGTAAAAGAAAAAAGTACCAGACAAAAATCGAAGCACTATTTTTCTCAGTCAAAATTAGTACATTAAACATTCCAACACAGCCACTACCACCATCACCATGTAATGGCTAAATACATTATATATTTATGGCATTTTCTTTACTCCTTCTTCATTTAATGGGTATGTAAGCTATCAATTTGACACAAGCCTATGCATACCTGAGGAACAACTTCTATCAGAACTGGCTGTTGAATGACATTTTACTTCTTAATTGATCTGAAGGAGAGCCCCATGAAGGTAGTGCCATCCTTATAGGCAGTTGGACCTAGGCTGTAATAAAGTAGGAAAAATTATCTGCAATGAAAATAAGCTGTGATAACATCATGAATGTATGTACAAGTCTCCTCTATGACCTTGATTCCTATCTTGGCTTCTTGTATTATGATTAACTGTATCCTTTAAGCCAAATTCTTCTTCTTTTTTTTTTTTTTAACCATCATTGCTTTTAGTCAGTATTGTATCCCAACAATGGAGACACAAACTAAGACAAGGTCGAAGAGTACTGCAAAAATTACAGATGGGAAATGTTTCTGTAACTCACTGACTTTGTTTCCTTTGGATATGTGAATGATAGCATTTCCAGTGCTTCCACTGTTAAATTCTTGAGAAGCTTCTTTTCCCCCTTCCACAGTGGATGTGCTAATTTATATTCCAGGTAACAATGCCCAAGGGCTCTTCTTTCACCAGATTGCCAGCACTTGCTAGCTTTAGTTGTTTTTGAACCAAGGTTACATCTCAATAAGGCTTTCATTTACACTTTTTCTGATGATTAGTGATCTATGAAAACCCTTTTAAAAATAACTGTTGATTATCTTCATCTCCATGGAGAAATGCCTATGTAGATTTATAGGACATTAAAAAACATATGATTTATCATGCTGTTGAGATTTTGAATTTTTTGTATGCTTTAATTATGAACTTCTTTTCAGAGGTACAGGTTAAATGTGCTTCCCCTATTTTCTGAGTTATTCTCATCTGTGCAACTTTGATTTGCTTCATGTGACTTCAGATCCATTCCTAAAACTCCTTACTTACTGCCATGTCTTGTGTTTTCTTTTAGAACTTTCAAATTATCTCTAAATATTTAACTAATTTTTGGTTGATATTTGTTACTGGTGAGAGCCTAGATACATTCTTCCTGTACATATCTAGTTTTCCAAGCATCCCCAAACAGATTAACATAATTCCATCATATGTTATTGGAAGCACCCATGCTTTCTTGCAGCGCCAAAGGTCACTCAATACAACTTTGAGGAATGAAACTAGGCCAGAGCAACACTGAGTCTGTGACAAATTTATTGAGAGCAATCACACTTTTTATACCTTTTTAAGAAACCAATTATAATAGCAAATGCCAGGATTAATACGATTGTTGCCAGGATAAAACACAAGATTAATAACTCTAAGACCAATTGTTAAGCCTTCATGTTCCCTTGAAATACATACAAAAAAACATACAAAGAAATCTGAAAAATCCTTGCCTGAGGGAGTACATAGCTCTCCCAGGAAGTGGAAAGCACATTGTGCCTCAGGAGCCATGGACTCTAGCCTCAAAAACCTATGATGCATGCATCTCAAGGTAGCAAGGCCAAGCCAACTCCCTGGTTTCCTGCAAGCTATTAGCACCTTGGTTGAAACCAGTAGCTTTTAGGTATATAAGTTTACTACCAGAATCTTGTTCTATTTCATTATTTTTATATTTTCAAAGATTAAATGATGTGTTCTTTGATATCATGAAATCTAATTCTTAAGCCATATGGGAAAATAAAACTACTATTTATTTTGTAGCTATTTTACAATAAAATATAGGTCATTGTTATAAGAAAAAATTGTTAAAGATGAATTTAATCATCAACATTATTCTAGACTTTGTTATTAAAGATTAAATATAAACTTGCATATTCCATTTAATACTCAAAATAATCACTTTTGGTAGAAACTATTCATATATACGTGTGTATGTATATACACATATACATATATTATACATATAATGTACACACACATATATACATATATATATGTATATATATATGCACACACACATATGCAAATACACACATGAAACAAATATAGAAAAAGAGACCATAAATTTTAAAGAGAGTAAGAAGGGCCATGAGAGATATTAGTGGAAGTAAAGAATAGAATGGTATAATTATAATTTCAAATATTCAAAATATATTCAAAGAAAGAAAATATAGTATCTTAAACACAGGAAGTGACTTCTTAAAGTAGGACATTTAACATGCTAGGATGGAGTTTTACCCTTGAGTCTGTTATCTGCATTCCTTTATTCTTGTATGAATCTTACATAATATTTAAAAGTTGAATTTAAAAATATAGTTGTTTTTAAAAGTATAGACTTCCATGGTAAATTAGAAAAGTATGTTCAGAATATACTCTTTCATTTGATTTCTCAATTCAAATACAGCACAAAACACAAACTCTGATTGTATATCCAAATTCAAATGTTTTATACATGTTGGGAAAGGGTTGCTAAAACTCAGGAGGTAAATATCTCACAAGTCTCAAAAATAACTTGAAGTGATGAGGTTCACAGTGTCCCTCCATTAGGATATATACCAACTACTATGGAGGAGAGGCTCTCCAAAGTGACTGGTTGACTGAATGTTGTACAAGGTATTTTGTGGACTGAGCTCCTGTTGGTGTGTCACACATATTACTGTCAACGTTTTGATGATAAAGGTGCCTCTGACTTGTCAGTGGCTCTGGATAGTAACCTTTCACTCATTCTCTTGGAAGTAACCCCTGGAAATCACAGGATCACTAATCTGGGCTAAGGTGGAATAATTTCTTTGGACATTTTAGGTGCCATGTATAAGATGAATATGTTTGTTCATACTGACCCAGTAAAAGCTATACAATATCAGCATGTTTTTGTGATTTAATTCAATGTCTTCACCCTTCTTGTGGTATTTCAGGTAATATATCTATATGACACTTGCTCTATACATACCTCTTTATGGATAATACATTAATTTATGTATTTATTCCCCTCTTAGTCTCAAATATGTTTCACTTTTTCCTATACAATTTATTTCTGCAGCTTCTGGAAAAAACAAAGATGAAATATTAATTAGTATTGTCATCCTTCTTGGCACTTCTTTGTAAGAAAACCATAGAGAATTCCCAGGGAAGAATAAAAATAGAACAAAGTCCACACCCACTTCATGGACCTTTTGACAAATTTCCTCAAGGGCTATGAAAACCATAGTTCAACTCCTATTGAAAATATTAATAAATCATAGGAGTGTTCTGAAGATTACAAGGCATTCTTTTTCTCCTTTTGAAATTCAAACACTGATCACTAGGAAACAGGGAAGCTTCATCTTGGAGTCTGAATATAAACACTCAAAATTGTTTATAGGACCAAGTAGGAAAAAGTAATTCACAAATTCATCATAAGTAATTCACTCTGTACTAACTGAATCCATGAATTCTATAAGGACAAAACAAGATTCTAAGTACTGTCAAAGGATAAGAATTGTGACAATTTACATATATTCCTTGACTTTGATTTTGATTCTATCACCATGCAATATTTTACTCAATAAAATATAATGGAAACTTCAATAGGCTCCACAGCATTGATTTGGTTTTATGCAGTGAGAATGATTGAAAACAGCACAAACAAAGCAAAAGAAAGCTGATTGACCATTTCAAACTTAATTTCATTGTGAGGAAGGAACAAAAAAAAATAGTTTGAAAATAAGAAAAAACAAGCAAATAAGTAAAAATTTTTCTAAAGACTTGCTGTACCCTTCTCAATATACAGATCTAGTATCGTCCCCACATTCAGTGCCCCTGACTGCACCACAATCAACCTTTAAGATGGTGCCAGGACTGAACACGAGATAAAAAAAAAAAGTATATGTCATTCTAATCAAGGGAAGTTAAATAAGAAGACATTACTATCTTAAACAATATTCATGAAACTCTGGTGCATCCAATTTCACACCAATAAAAAAATGCACTACAAGATTTAAACACATGGACTAAAATCAGTCTATTATTTTGGTGATTTCTATACCCCACTTTCTACAATAGAAGAATTACCTGAATAGAAAAAGAGAAAAAGAAATATCAGACTTCAATGACATAATTGCCATGTACAGAATATTCCACCCAAATACAAAGAACATGCATTCTATTCTGTAGCACACAAACACTTCTGTGAAATAGACCACATCCGGAAACACAAAACTATCCTTTACAAATTCAACGAAATGAAAGTCAATGTGCTCATAATACAATAAAGCTTACATTTGGCAATAAATAAATTTCTAGTAAATAAGTACACTCATTTAGATTAAACAACTTATTAATGAATGAGTCAAGAAACAAATTTTAAGAAATTCTAGAGTCAAAGAAAATAAAAATACGACATAACAAAACCTCTAAGACACTGTGAAAGTATTCCTGTGAGAGAATGTTATAACTCTAAGTTCCTACATTAAAAAAAGAAAAAATCAAAGCACAAATCAATGACAGAATGATGGAATTCAAAAATTTTGAAAACAACCAAAACCAAACAAGAGCAAAGCAAATCAAAACCCAGTTAGTTGCAAGAAATAATAAAAATATAGGGCAGATATTAATAAAATAGAAATGAAGAAAATGATAAAAATCTAAAAGCACCCAAATTAATAGAATCAGAAAGGAGCAATGAAATATTACCAACTATACCAAAGAAATTCAGACTATTATGAGGGGACAATTTAAAAACTTCTACTCCATGGAATTGGAAAGCATAAAATAAAAAAAAAAAAAAATAGGTAATAGCAAAACCATCAAATTTAACCCAAGAATAAACCAACAACAAAAATAGACTCATAACCAATGAGAAGATTGAAGTACTAATAAAAAGCATTCCAACTAAAAACATTTTAAAAACTCAAAACATTATAGGACCAGATGGATTCACTGTACAATTCTACCAGAACTTCAGAGAAGATCTCCAGCAAATCCATCTTTAAACTATTTAAAACACAGGTGTGGGCACTGGTGGGGACCACTCCCAATCTCTATGAATCCAAAATTATTCTAATACAAAACCAAGTAAAGACACACAGAAAATAAGAAAAAAGAAATATCCTAGATGGACATAGATTGAAAAATGATTATTAACACACTTGCAAGCAAACCTTACAGCATACATCAAAAATATTATCCACCATGATCAATCTGAAATTCAGGGGCGCTTCAACATACACAAGTTAATTTGTAATAAATTACACAAATGGACTCAATTATAAAAATCACACGATAATCTTAATAAATAAAGAAAAATAATTTCTTGGATCCATCATGCCTCAGTGGTAACACAGGACTAGAGAAAACATTCTTAAACATAGTAAAAGCTACAGAGAAGAACCCCATAGCTCATAGAGAATGTAAGTACTAGAGAAAACATATATCAGCATAGTAAAAGCTGTTTTACTAAAAAGTTGCAGCCAAACCAATATTAAATGGAGAAGCCTTGAATAAATCCCAAAAAGTCTATCCCTATTCGTTTTCAATATTGTATTCAAATCTCTAGTCAGAACAAAATGACTTGATTTTAAATAGCTCTTATTATATGATGTAATACTAAATGATCTTTGTATTGAAAACCATCTATTCATGCAATGTTTATTTGTAAGATGGATGTCTGTCTCATGTTTGGATTGCATTTGCATGTTATAAGCAGTTTGAGAAAAAATTTTCTTCATAGCAAATGAATCCCTTCACATGTCCTTAACCATCACTTATTATGTAAATACTAAATTATCAATGTGTTCATCTCCTATAAATTGGCAAATATAACTGTAATTTCACAGATTATTTAGAAGTGTGTGTGTGTGTGTGTGTGTGTGTGTGTGTGTGTGTGTGTGTGTGTGTGCCTAGCTTTGAAGATGAAGACATATCTGAGTGTGATTTATCCTATCCAAGAAGCTTTAGTTATACTATAGTTACATAGGTTATGCTACAATAGGAGAGAGTTAAGCCACTAAATTTTCTGAGACTAATTTACTAATGTGGAATGTGTAAAATCTTTTAACAAATAACCATACTTCCTCAATCAAATTTACATGAGATGATACAGGCAGGAATTTATTTATGCACAATTCTGATAAAGAGATATCAAAAGTGTTAGAAAAATGCATCAGAAATCAGGGCACATAATACTGCTGTTTTCCTTTTGAGGATTAATGGGAAGATTCATCTCAACTTCCCAAATATTTATATTTATCTTACGGGAGAAAATAAATGACTTTGAACAATGCAACCCAAACTTAGTGAAAATACCTATCATCTATTAATCTTGTTCTCATTCCATTATGTAGAAGACTCTGTTAGGTTTGCAGAAGAGTTTAAAAAAATCCCATGACCTTTTCATTATTAGCTTACAGAAACAGAAATCATTAGAAATGGGGAAGATGTTCCTTTAAGAGCTAAGGTAAGAAAGATGTTCTGCTTTACCTCAATCACTTCCCCAAAGAAATCTCTGGAAAAAAAAAGTTAATGCTATATTGCCTTGGGAAATGGCTCAGCAGTATAGTTAGTATGGCCCTTGCATAAGACTTGAGTTTGGTTCAGGACTGATTACTGTTCTCAACTGCCTCAGGCTCACCTGTAACTCCAGAGGTATGGGAGATGTCTCCTTCCTCCTCTGGCCTCTACCTGAAGCAGCTTTCATGCGTACACACTCACATATAGTTACATACACAAGTATACACTTAAGTAACAGTAAAATAAATACAGAGAGGAGAGAGAGAGTTAGATAATACTTTCAAAGCAGTTTGGCTTTCTGCTATTTAATGCACTCAATGTTGAAGACGAAGGTCCTCCATATTAACAGTGTTAATCCATCATAACTCTCTGTTTCTTACAAATTATTCCGTATCACACAGTAGGTAAAGTCTTCCTTATTCTCTTTATTTTGAATTCAATTACCATGCCTGCTTCATTTCATGGGTTAAAATTTTATTGGACTTGTGTCTGTAGTGAGATACTTACTTTGTCTCCTTCTGTGGCACTGACCATGCCCATTGGGCATGGAGCTATAGGCAGAAGTGACCTGTGGAAGGAGGTCTGAGGAAAAGCAGGGGAACGTTCTCTTGCTGGCAGGACTTGGACAGGAGAGCATCTGGTGGAACTTGCTGGTGTCCATCTGTCTAGGTTGAAGGTTATTCCTCCCTGAATAAACATCTATTCAGCCTATTTGTTTATCCTGATCCTTATTTAACCATAATATCTGGTGTCAGAAGCAGGATAAGGATTTTCACAGGACCTGGGTTTCACGCCACTCCCCTCCCCCAACATCCCCAACAGGCAGGGTCCCTTGCCTAAACAGGTGGACTCACCACAGCTTTGGGACATTTGCCTCTGCCCTACAACTCCTTTGCCTCCACAGTGGGCCTGAGAAGGCACTCACTGCTTCTCATTTTTTGCCCATTTCCGCACTTTGCATTCGCTCAGAGCTGCTTGGTGCCTGCCCTGCTTGTGCATTTCCCGCTGTTAGCCCTGCGGTCCCAGGAATTCCACAAGGCTCCTTCTACTCATTTGTCTAACAAAATTTAACTTGCCATAGTTTGTAAGAGCTGTTCTACAGGGACCGGGATCAGAAGGATCGTCTGCTGCTGGACGATATTTGTGGTACACTTCCGGGCAGAACTGGGATCAGATGGGTCCTCTGTGGCTGGCCACTATTTGGAGGAACACCTCCAGGCTAACTGCCACAAGTTGAGATCTACAACTAAAAGCATCAAAGTTCCAGAACAGCAGAATTACACCTAAGGTAATCGTAACATCCTTTGCAATTTAAGCTGATATAATATCTGAGATCAATTGTTCCTTTCCTATGGCAGATAATTTTACAATGCAGGACTTTAGGAATTATTTTACTTCATATATAGAAGGAATTTTAGCAGAAGAAAATTATGACTGGACCAATATGTACTTTTATTTTGTAATAGTAATGGGTTTCATCATTAACATGATATTCTTAAAGAAATGGTTTGAGATTACAGCAAACAATAAGGAACATGTACAAACCATAGGAGACTTAGTAACAAGGATTCAAAACATGGAAAATGATAGAATTCAAAGAATAGAATACTTAGAAAAAAAGGTTCAGAATATTGAAGATGACATTGGAAAGCTGACAGGTAGAATACAAACCGTGGAACATAAAAATGACCAAGTAGAAAACAGAATTTGTTCCATGTCTTATGCCTCAATAACCAGAACAGAAACAATGTAATGCATTAACATGCTAGCAGAAACAGCTTGTTCCTGGTTGGAGGAAGCTACTAATAAGTTTAAAAAACTGGAACTTCAAATAGAAAGACTAGATGATAGAATCTCTTCCATGTCTGAGGATAATGGCAAGCTAGCAGATAGAACATTGTTTCTGGAAGGCAGTTTACATGCCATTCAGATAATATCTAAGGATGAGAATATTAAAAACATGAAATCATTTGTAGTTGGAGAAACCAAGAAACTGACTGATGCAATGAAGTCTCTAGAAAGATATTTGATTCAAGAAGTTCAGACACTCAAAGAAACAATGGTGAATAGATTTCAGGCTTTAGAAGACATTCAGTCTAATACATCAGAAGAAGAACTACAGGTAACAGGACATGAAAAAGACATAAACTTTCCACACCATTTAGGGTCAGGGGAGCTTTCCCTGTATCTATTAATAAAAAACCAAAAAAAAAAAAAAAAAACACCCAAAAGGTGTCATTGCATATCAGTGGGAACCAATATGTATGGTTATAAAGGAAGCAGTAGTGCCTTATGGCATGCACTCACCATATGTGAAGCAATTAGTAGAATAATGGGCAAGGAATTACAAGTTAACCCCTAAGGATTGGGATCACTTAATATCAGTTATCCTTGAAAACTCCTCTTCATTAGAATGGAGGGCTTTATGGAGAGAGGAAGCAAATCTCTTGAACTTCAGGGTTTAAAGAAAGGTTATAAAGCTCCCCAAGATAAAATTCTTTGTGGGGGTCTTTATGCTGACCCAGAAACCCAAGCTGCCTATGATGAACATATCATGTCTCTATGCAGTACAGCAGCTCTGAATGTTTGGGATAAGGTTCATGAATTAGGAGACAGGATGGAATCCTATACCAAGATAAGGCAAGGACGTAGAGAATGCTTTAGGGCAGTACAATTAGAGGTAGCAGACATAGATTCTAGGCAAATACTCATAGAATCTTTAGCTTATGAGAATGCGAATCCTAAATGAAAACAGGTGCTTGGCCCTTTAAAAATGCTATCAGCGCCCTTGGATGAATGGGTCCTATATACAGCGAACATTGAGTATAATGACAATAAGACTGAAGCATGGATAGGAGAAGCCACATCTAAAGGTCTGAGAAGACATCAAGATAACAGAGTTCTTAACTATGGTGACTTAGAAGCTTGGGTAGGAGAAGCCATCTCCAAAGGTTGAAGAGATATCAACATGTCAGATGTTATAACTGTGGTAAGATAGGACATCTAAAAAGAAACAGGGATTGGAACCCTGTCTCAGGTAAAACAGAGCATGAGATGGATTGAATGTATAGAACCAGAAGGACAGAGAGGAAGGTTGAAACCATATGTGGCTGATGCAGTGATAAATTTATGGGGTCGTGATCTAATACAGCAATGGAATACACAGATTAACATTCCTCTAGTATTAGATAGGAACCAGAAATGACATCATGATTGTGGAAAAAATATTATAAAGTACTATACAAGACAGATACCAAATATCCAGGCTGTACAAAAACAGAATACAAGTGCTGAACAAACAGAGGAACCAAAAGCCCTACCTTTATAATGGCTAACAGAGGAACCTGTCTGGGTAGGACAATGGCCTATGACCTCTGAGAGGTTAGAAGCTTTAGAAAGCCTGGTTAAAGAACAGCTAAATGCTGGACATATCGAGGAATGAACCAGCCCTTGGAATTCTCCTGTATTTGTGATAAAAAAGAAATCTGGTAGATGGAGAATGCTTACAAACCTGAGAGCCATCAATAAAGTTATCCAGCCAATGGGCTCTCTACAGCCTGGAATGCCCTTGCCTTCTTTGATACCCAAATAATGGCCTATTATAGTTATTGATTTAAAGGATTGCTTCTTCACTATACCTTTACAAGAACAAGATAAAGAAAAATTTGCCTTCACGGTACATAATTACAATAATTCTCAACTGGTGAAGAGAAATCAATGGAAGGTTTTGCCACAGGGAATGATAAATAGCCCCACCCTGTGCCAATATTTTGTACAAAAACTGTTAGAAATAATTCATAAACAGTTTCCACAATCCATAATCTATCATTACATGGATGATATATTGTTAGCTGACAATAAAGGGAAATATTAGAAAAAATGTTTGAGAAAGTAAAGGAAGTTTTACCTCGCTGGGGATTGCAAATTGCACCTGAAAAAAATACAAAAAGGAGAGTCTATCAACTACTTAGGATATAAAATAGGTCTACAGAAAATTAGACCACAAAATGTACAGATCAGAAGAGATCGCTACCAGACTCTTAATGATCTTCAAAAATTACTAGGAGAGATTTCTCAACTGCAAACCATTATTGGAGTAGAAGGGCATTATTTGAAAAACTGGAAAATGGGTTTCAATGGGCCACTGCTCTGAGCTCAGAAAAGGCTGATTCTGTTATTACACACCTATTGGAGGTAATGGCCATTATGGGCATACCTGCACAAATAAAACCTGACGATGCTCCAGCATATGTCTCCAGAATACTGAAACAGTTTTGAGTATTATAACATAAAACACATAACTGGTATACCACACAATCTTACAGGACAAGCAGTGTTTGAGAGATCCAATCGTACTTTAAAAGAAATGCTCCATAAACAGGCAGGAGGATCCAAGACACCCCAACACAGATTACATAATGCTTTATTAACATTAAACTTTCTTAATGCTGACGAAAAAGGAAAAGCAGCTGCAGAAAGACACTGGACAATATAAAAAACTTCTGAACTAAATCAGCTAGTGTACTTCAAGGATGTATTGGCCTCAGAATGGAAAGCAGGATATGTGTTACGTTGGGGTAGGGGTTTTGCATTTGTATCTACAGGAGAAGAAAAACTTTGGATACCATCTAAGCTAATCAAGATCCGAGTTGAACAATAGAAACATCTTAATGAAGAGAAATGACAAGTCATCAAACAAAATTAGGTCCCATGAGATGTTCTGAGACCTCTCAAATGTAGGGGATGTGTTCTGTTCTTGTTCATACAGGAGAACAGAGAAAACCTATCATCAAACAGCCAAAAGACACTGAACATGTAGGTAGCTACAGAAGAGAAGACAGCTCTCCAGAAACAATCACTTGATGAAGAAGAATTTGATATATTGTAAAAATATTTAATTCTAGTAAACTATTTCTATACAGAAATCTATTTCTCCTTACTATCTAGTATTCGTGAACTCCCAATTCATGTAAACCAATGCTGGCTTTGAAGTGGGATTTGGCTTTCCTTCTCTAAATTCAAGCATGTTGTTAAGATTAAATTCATGGTATCTTCCTTAAATCAAGAAGCCAATTGGTGTAAGGCAGAAGAAAACAAAATCTGGTGACTCATTTCTTATACGCAATTTTCTATTTGAAATTCTAATTTTCTCATATACATTTTAATGCTTATTGTTGCCTTTCCCTTATGCATACCTTAAAACTTGAAAATTTTACTTTAATATTGATATTTAAGTTTTCCACAAGGAATAATAACGATTCCTAAGAGCAATCTTTGAACTCTCCAGAAAGAAGATGGGGCCCCATGTCATCGTTTCCACTTGACTCAAGCTGATTCATCTGGACAACAAACATCACCCTAAAACCGGTTTGAGACTGTTTTGCTTGAGACAACTCATGACTAGCTAGCTGTAATGGTGCACCTTCTTAGTACACCCTGGCCAGAGTTTCAAATAGAACTACAGTCAAGCATTTTCTGCCACACAGTGACTAGCTACATATGTCACAGCCAGTTCTGTTATGAAATTTGGTTGCTAAAAATTTTCTTCCTACAGGATCCCATGGAGCAATCATCGTCCCATTTCTGCAGGAAATAATGTTAAGTTAATGATGCCCTCTTTCCATACCCTTGGAATTTTGGATCATAGTCATCTTCTTTGGGTTGGTTTTAGTTATTTAGGGTTGAGTATGGAAGGTGATGCTTACACTCAGGTTTATCTTTTAGACAGGAGTAGGGTATGGTTGGGAAAGGTATAATTTACATGGGATATAGGTAGATTAGCCTATGTGTGAATTTGAGTACAAGTGAGATAATAGTATTTTACAGCTTATATAGTTATATATTCTTATATGTGGTAAGCTATGTAAAATTAAGTTTATATTTAATTATATTGTGTGAAATCTTTCAACTTATGATGTTTTATGCACATTATTTTTACCATATTCTATGTATGTATACTTTTCTTGGATTCAAGACATTTTGTATATTGATACAATTTGGGATATTTATCATGCTGCCCTTTATATTTCTACCTCTTGTCTTGACATTTCTACTCTACCTCTATTTTAGGGATTTATATATATATATATATATATATATATATATATATATATATGTGTGTGTGTGTGTGTGTGTGTGTGTGTGTGTGTATGTATGTATGTATGTATGTATGTATATAGTTATATTCTTTAGGTATTACTGCTTTACTCAGGGAAGATTCAATCAGTTTTTTAGCTAAGTTCCTGAGTATTACAGATTATCTTCTCTCATGTTTCCTGTACATGTGAGATTAGTCAGATATAGATGCTTAATCTTCAATCACTTCACAGACATGCAGAACATGGCATTTAAATGTTTTAATATTAGTACTCCATTGGCATGAGACACTGTTGTTCCTGACAGCACTGTGAACTTTCCCAAAAATATGTTGGACAATGTTGTTGCTCCTGCTGGAGTTCATTCTCACCTCAGCTAATGGCCTATTGGGCAAAGAACTGCCCCCACCTTGACCACTGATTTGGAAATGCAGTCCTATGTGCTTGCAGGAGACAAATATAGAAGACTGCTGAACCTTGCCAAGTCAGGGTAAGACAGCCATTCTACCTCCCTGCTGTTATTGTGGATTGTCAAGTTCTATTGGCCTTAGCCAAAACTGGGTATACCAATGTTGCTGTGAGACCTAGGGTGACTGTCCAGGTAGCTTGCTATTTCTGTCCTTGCTGCACCATTTGGAAGTTGCCCATCTGCACTTCCTGTCTACCGTAGTATTGTTATTTTCCTTCTCAGGACTTGATGAGGTTGAAGATTAAACTATCACAACTATTATTCTCTCTTCCTAGTTAGATATATTGGGTACTAGACTTAGGTTTTCCAGCTTAGGACAACTCTATTGTAAACTCAGTAATGCCTTCACCCTAGGACTAGATATGTAGGTCATTTTGTTCTTGATGTTCCTTTTCTTAGAGCACACTTGTTATTCACTGTTTTGTATATAGTTTTGTATCAAGCCTAAATCTTTTCTTTAGACTAAAAGGGGAATTGATTATTTCCTGGTGTCTGCTCCTCGGGGTGAGTTTGCTTCTTTTTGTTCTAAGACTTTCAGTTGTGCTGTTAATTCTCTTATATGACTATCCTCTATTTTCTTCATATGGGCACTTAATGCAATGAACTTCCCTTGTAGCACTGCTTTCAAGGTTTCCCATAAGTTCGGGTATATTGTGTCCTCATTCTCGTTGAATACTAGAAAGTCCTTAATTTCTTTCTTTATTTTTTCTTTGACTCAGGAGTAGTGCAATTGCACAATGTTCAGTTTCCATGAGTTTGCAGGTTTTCTGCTATTTGTTGAATTCCAATTTTAATGCATGGTGGTCCGATAAGATACAGGGGACTATTCCTATTCTCTTGTATCTGTTGAGGTTTGTTATGTCACCTAGTATGTGGTCGATTTTAGAGAAGGTTCAATGTGGAACAGAGAATAAGGTATATTCTTTTGTCTTTGTATGGAATGTTCTATAGATGTCTGTTAACCCCAGTTGAGACATAACTTCTGTTAATTCTTTTGTTTCTTTGTTGAGTTTCTGATTTGTGGTCCTGTCTAGTGTTGAGAGTGGTGTATTGAAGTCTCCCACTATAAGTGTGTGAGGTTTTATATGAGCTTTGAAATTTAGTAGTGTTTCTTTTATGAATGTGGGTGACTTTGTATTAGGGGCATAGATGTTCAGAACTGAGACTTTGATTTCTCCTGCGATGAATATGAAATAACCGTCTTCATCTCTTTTGACTAATTTTGGTTTGAAGTCTAACTTGTTAGAAATTAGGATTGCTATGCCTGCTTGCTTCTTATTTCCATTTGATTGGAAAATCTTTTTCCTGAGGTAATGTCTATCTTTGAAGCTTAGATGTGTTTCTTGTATGCAGCAGAAGGATGGATTCTGTCTTCGTATCCATTCTGTTAGCCTGTGTCTTTTTATAGGTGAGTTAAGACCATTAATGTTGAGGGTGAGTAAGAACCATTGATTGTTGATGCTTGTTTGGTTTAGGTTTGTTTTTGGCAGTGGTATTGTGAATGTATTAGTTCTGCTTTACCCTTGGTTTCTGGTGTAGTTGATTATCTGTTGCCTATATTTTTGTGTGCGTAGTTACCTTTCTTGGGTTGTTGTTTTCCTTCTAATACTTTCTGTAGGGCTGGATTTGTAGATATGTATTGGAAAAATCTGGTTTTGTCATTAAATATCTTGTTTTCTCCATCTATATTGATTGAGAGTTTTGCTGGATATAGGAGCCCAGGTTGGCATCCTTGCTATATTAATACTTTTAGAACATCTATCCAGGACCTTGTGGCCTTGAGGGTTTCCATGGAGAGGTCAGGTGTAATTTTGATAGGTCTGCCTTTATATGTTACCTGTCCTTTTTCCTTCATTGCTCTTAATATTCTTTCTTTATTCTGTATGCTAGGTATTTTGATAATTATATGTCGAGGGATCTTTTTTCTTTGGTCCAGCCTAATTAGGGTTCGGTATTCTTCTTGTACTTTCATGGGCATGTCCCTCTTCAGATTTGGAAAGTTTTCCTCGATGATTTTGTTGAATATGTTTTCAGCACCTTTGAGCTGGGCTTCCTCACCTTCCTCTATGCCTTTTATTCTTAGGTTTGGCCTTTTCACAGTGTCCCACATTTCCTGGATATTTTGTGTTAAGGATTTGTTGGATTTAAGATTTTCTTTGGTCGATGAATCTATTTCTTCTAGTTTATCTTCTTCGTCTGAGATTCTCTCTTCCATCTCTTGAATTCTGTTGGTTATGCTTGTGTCTATAGTTCCCGATTTTTTGCCCAGTTTTTCTATTTCCAGCATTCCTTCGCGTGTGTTGCCTTTATTTTCTCTATTTCTGTTTTCCTTCACCTGCTTAATTGTTTTTTCTTGGCTTTCTGTACTTTCCTTAAGGAATTTGTTCATTTCTTCAACCTTTTTGTTTGTTTTTTCCTCCATTTCTTTAAGCAATTTTCTCACATCTTCTTTGAGGGCCTCTATCAGTTTTATGATGTTAATTTTTAAGTCGTTCCCTTCTGCTTCCTCTGCTTTGTTGTTTTGTTCTGTTCTAGTTAGTATATATTCCCTAGATTCTGGTGGTGTCATGCTTGTCTTTCTGTTGTTAGGTGTTTTCTTGTATTGCCTTCATCCCATAGCTTCTTCCAGTAGGTGTTGGTGGGGTCTCCCCTTCTCTCTATGGTACTTCCTCGGTGGGCTTATGTGGGTTAGAGATTCAATATCTGTAGCTCTGTGTGGTCCAAGCTCTCTAGGAGGTCTCTCTGCAGACAGGGACCCAAGGATGAGGATCCAGTAGAAGATACTAGCAGGAACTCACAGTGGTCCAGCAGAGATAGTCAGATCTCTGGGAGGGGCCTAGGACTCCAGCAGAGGACTGGAGGTGGGGGTCAGAGACCAAGCAGGTGGAAATTATGGGTTGTTCCACGTGGATAGGCAGGTCTCCTTTGTTCAGAGTTGCTCCGAGAAGTCTCCGAAGTAGGGTGGACTGTTGGCTCCACCCTTGTTCCCAGTGCTCAACCAGAGTGGCAGGACCATGGGTAGGGTAGGGCACAGGGTAGTGGGGGCAGGCTCGCGGTGGGAATGCGTGGGGGTGTATCAGAGCTCCAAGGGTGCTCTCAATGGGGACAGGAGACAGGAGCAGCAGGATCAGGGATCAACCCAGGTAGTTCGGGGGGGGGGGGAAGAGATTGATTTGATTTCTATAATTTATTTATGGATTTTCTGTTGCTTTTATTAAACAGCATGGTCAAAAATATTTGGTGAGGAAAGGGTTTATTTCATCTCATAGCCTAAAGTAAGATCAGAAACCTATCGGTAGGGACCCATATAAAGTCGAGTGTAGCTTGCTCTCCATGACTTGCTCAGGTTACTTTCTTATATACCCCAGAACATCAGTATAGCGATGCCTCCACTGACCACAGACTGGGCTCTCTCATATCAATCATCAATTAAGCCACAACATGGGCTTAACCATAGGCTAGTTTTGTGGGGACATTTTTTCATCTAAGATTCTCTCTTCCCAAATGATGCTAGCTTGCATTCAGTTGAAAAAAACAACAAACAAACAAACAAACAAACAAAAAAAACAAATTAGCCAGTACATGTAACAATGCATTTCCACCTCCAAGATAAAGGAAGTAAAAATCCTGATAGTGATAGTTCTTAGGTGTTATGATAAAATACATGCTGACTATGGTTGACATTATTAGCTAAACTGAAATATCAGAATTTCAGGTGATTACAACTTTTAGTGAAAGAAATAAAATAATTTTCAGATGTGGTACAGAAAACTGATCAAGAACACTGTCTTAGAATCTAAGCTTTGGTCTGAATTTCTAATCCAAACATTTAGTACCTATGTAATTTGAAAAAAAATATTTCAAAATTTATGTGCTTTCCTTTATTACTCATAATAATTACCTTGGAGAGCTATACCAATTCATATAAATTTATACAAAGGGTTAAAAGAATATCTTTCTTCCATAGAAAACTCTTAATTATATCTATTTCCTATTATCTTAAAAGAGAAATCTCCAGTTACTAGAAACTTCTCAATTTCATATGTGAGCTAAATTTTTACTGAATATTGATAAAATTTCCCAACCTGTCCTAAATAAATTTACATTCATCTATGTCTTAGTGATGTGCCAACATTGTTTTTCATTTGTCACTCCAAACAAATAATACTTACTTAAAGAATAACTTGAAAAGGCAGAAGATATGCAAGCCAAAAAGGAAAAGAATGGTTTCTTCTACCAAGTTCAAAGGATGGAAATTAAGTATTATCAGAGAAAGTGAAAATACATGCCTCCCTGACTGATTTTTTTGTCTCAATTGTTTGGGCAAAGGTCTAACTTGAGTTCAACTGGTAACATTTTGGGCAAATGCTTCATCTATCCAAGGCCTCCTCTGATATCATTGAGAAAATAAGGGCATAGCTGAGGCCAACGATCATATTTTCTACTGTTATCAGTATTCCTTCTTACATTCTTTGCAGAATGGTTCCCATTGACATGACTTTTATAACATTCTAAATCATTTTGAAAAATTTTATTTTTGGAAATTTTTAGCCTTCTGCAGTATTTTTTTTTCATTTATAAGCAATACACACAACACCAACTCACTTGTTTCTAGGCTAAGACAATAATTCTATTTCCATGTTAACTCTTGTTAGTATTAGTCTTTAGTAAAAACAATTATTATTATTCTTATTTTACAGCAAGAAGCTAATGGCCACCCTGCCACCACATCTGCCTGCTACTATGCTCTGGTAGGGGAAATGAGGTATTGTTTAGGAATCAATATTTTGTGAATCAATAGCTGTGACATAGCTAGGTTTTTGAATTTTATTAATTTAGTAATTTTTGTAGTTATTGAAAATTCTCTCAGGTAAGAATAAATTTCAGTTCTTTGAAAACATTCAGTTATACCCCAGGAAAGCTAGAAACAAAATCCAAACACTTAGGTAATGGCCATGTTGAACTTTCAGGCACATTGCTTTCTTGAGAGGAAGCAACTCTGCCAAAAAACAAACAGTCTTGATGAGGGTATGTACAAAAGTCTCTGTTTCCAGTTGTGAATTTTAAAGGAAATGTTTTAGCATTTCCAGGCCTCTCATTATTTCCTTATTTTCAAGAAGATTCCAAATGACCTTTAAAAACATCTTAGGAAATATTCCCAGATGCAAACATTAGAGAATGAAGTAGTGCTCTGAGCAATCAAACAGGGCATACTGCTATTTGCCAGCCATTAATATACCCTAAGGATTTGCAGTTGGAGGCCAAGGCCTGGAAGATAAATTTTCTAACATGATGGGGTAAAAGTGTCCTGTTCCTATAAAGTATTTGTGCAGCTGTCTTAGAAAATATCATTCCATGGGTTTTAGTGCATGGATATTCATGTTTACTTTGTAACAGTTTTTTTTAATTTTTACTTTGTATTGTTACAAATAACCCACTGATCCCATTTACTGTTATTCATATGTGTAAGTGTTTTAGATCTGACCACTTGGTATTGAATTATCAAGAATGGGATGCTCCCTATGGAAGACTGATTCTACTCATTTAACAGTTGTTAACTAACTGCCTTTAGATCTTCATCTAGTTAAGCAAACAGGTGACTATTACTTAACTGCTTAGTTTTTGTATGTGGAGGCTAGTATAGTTCATTCATTGCCTATGCATCACACAATTTCAGGTGGATTAGACAGTAAAGATATTAAGCTGCCAGATCTGACGATGTAGGCCTATAATCACAGCTATACTAGAGGCTGAGGCAAAAGGATCACATGTTCAGTGCCATCCTGAGATATAGGCTAGTTGTTGTATCCTACCTTATCTATCTGACTATCTGCCTGTTGGTGTGTTATCTGTATGTGTGTATATGTTAGGCATATCATACAATTATTTCAAGCATAAGTACTTCAAAAACTCTTTCTTAAAATTTATTTACTCCACCAAAATTTAAATGTTTTCAAAAATCCTATAATCCGGATTATCTGCATAGCAGGAAATGCTTGACTGAAGTTCTTACCTGAGGCTCTGGCCATGGTGTAATAAGATGCCCTATTTCAGCTAGCTAGTATAGAGTTGTCTTGAGCATTACAGTCCCAAACTGGTTGTAGGGTGATGTTTATAGACCAGATGCATCAGGTTGAATCAAATAGAATTAATGAAATGGGGTCCTATCGTCTTTCCTGAGAGTTCAAAGATTGATGTTGGGAATTTTTATTGTTCCTTATGGAATATTTAAACATTAATATCAACACAGAAATTTTAACTTTTATAGGTATAAATATTGGGAAAGGCAACAGTAAAGATGAAAATAAGTATGAGGGAAATTAGGAATTCAAAGAGAGAACTAAGTTTAGACAAGTGACAGTCCCTAGATTTTGTTTTCCTCTGTCTTACAAAAAATGGCTTCTTGATGTAAGACAGAAACTCTGAATTTTATTTTAACAACATGCTCAAATTTAAAGGAGGAAACCCAAATCTAAATCCAAAGCCAGCAATGGGTTACATGAATTGGGACTGAGAGTGTACTAGGAAGTAAAAAAGAAGTAGATTTTTGTATAGAAATAGTTTGCCAGAAGCGGTCAAGGTCAGGCTGGAGAAACCCACAGAAACAGCTGACCTGAAGAAGAGAGAGCTCATGGACCTTAGTCTGATCACTGGAGGAAAACCAGCCTAGGACCAACAAATACCACCTGAATGTGGGTGTTAGTAAGGAGGACTGGGCAGTCTATGGGGCCTCTGGTAGTGGATTAGTATTTATCCTTTGTATCTGAATGCACTTTGGGAGCCAATTCCACATAGATGGATACTCTCTCAGCCTAGACACATGGGGGAGGGCATATCCCCTGCCCCAAAAGATATGACAGAATTTGAAGAACCCCCATGAAAGGCCTCAACTTCTGTGGGTAGCAGAAAGGGGGTGGGATGGGTGTTGGGTAGGGTAAGGCAACTGACATGTAAACAAGCTTGCTTCAAATTTAAATTAAAAATACCATTAAAAAAAAGTATAGTTTGCCAGGATTAGATGGTACCATACATCATATTCTTCTTTGTTTGATGGTTTTCTGGATAGCTATCTTCTTTTCTTTAGATAACTACATGTTATCTAAAGTCTTTTGTTTTTGAAGTTGGGTGTTTTCTGTTTTCTTGTAAAGACGAGAACTTTGTAACTTTGAGAGGTCTCCATACAACTGTAAGGAAATATCATAGATGACTGATTGTTTCTCCTCATCAAGAGGTTTATTTTGCTCAAATTAGATCTTGATCAACTTTGAAGCTATCCAAAGCTTTTCTTCTTCTATAGATACAAAGGAAAACCCCTACCCCAATGTAACACATATCCTGCTTTCCATATTGAGATCAATACATGCTTGAATTACACTGGATGGTTTAGTTCAGAAGTTTTGTTTTGTTTTCTTGTTTTTTTTATTTTATGTTTGTTTGTTTGTTTTGTTTTTCTCTTGGCCCATGTCTTTCTACAGCTGTTTTTCCTTTCTCATTAGCATTTAGAAAGTTTAATGTTAGAAAGGCATTATATAATCTGTTTGGGGGTCTTTGTTCCCCTTGCCTGTTTATATAGCATTTCCTTTAAAGTGTGATTAGAGCTATCAACTATTGCTTGTCCAGTAGGATTGTTAGATGCTTTTTGTTATAACATAAACTGTTAAAAAACTGTTTCAATTTGCTGGAGATGTATGTTGGAACATTGTCATTTTTTATTTGTGCAGATATGCCCATAATGTCCATTACCTCTAATATATGTGTGATAACAGAATCAGCCTTTTCAGAGCTTAGAGCATTTGCCCATTGAAACCCTGAAAATGTGCCTATTGTATGGTACACATATTTTAATTTTCCAAATTCTGCTAAGTGAAACACATGCATTTGCCATATTTTAGTTCTATGCATACCTTTAGGGTTACTAATAGAAGACTTTAGTTAGAGAATGAACAAGTAGGATATTTTTTTTACTATTTCCTTTACTTGTTGCCAAGTGATGGAAAATCCTATTTTTAAACCTTTGCTATTCACATGTTTTTTTTTTTTATAGAATTCCAAGGCCTGTAGCATACTTCCTATTAATAAACAATCAATTTTATCCTTGCCTTGTGCTAGAGGAACTGGAAGAGCTGTATGGAATCTGAATATTCTATTCCTGAATATTTCTTGTATAAACAATGAAGTTAATTCTGTATCATCAAAAATAAATTCAACCATTTCAATGTGTAATATGACTCTCTCTGCATATTGAGAGTCAGTAATTATATTGAGAGGTTCTGTGAAATGTATAAGTACCATGAGGATAGCATACAATTCTGCCTTTTGTACTGAGTTATTAAGAGCTTTGAACAACTTTACTTATATTTCCTGATTTATATCCTGCCTTATCTGATTTGTTTGTATTGGGGACAAAGTATGGAAGGATCCAAATTGTTTTCTTTGTAAATTTTATTCTCTCACTGTTGGGATAATTGTTGCTAATTATTCTCCAACAGTTACTGCAAGCTCTCTGACAATACTTACTATCTTTCCATAAGGAGGAAATTTCATCATTAGTTAAAGGTACTATCATTTCTGCTTGGTCCCTTCCTGTCAGTTGATGAAGTCTTAATTTATGTTTGAAAATAAAATCAGAGATCTTTTTTACATATGTTTTTAGTTTTTTATTCTGTTTATGTGGTAGAAAAATCCATTCTAATGTGATATCTTCCCTCTGCATCAAAATCCCTGAAGTGTAGTCTCTAGATGGTAATATAATCAGAATACAGTCTAATTCTTGATCCATATGTTCCACATGTGCTTCCAGTATTCTCTTTTCTTTCTTTCTTTTTAGCTTCAGCTGATAATATTCATGAACTATTTGGTTTCTTGTCATCTTTTTAGGGCCGTTTTCAAGTTTTTCAAATCATGTCCATGTACAATGGTCTGTAGTTGAGAAATTTCTCCTAGTAATTTTTGAACATCATTAAGAGACTGGTAACAATCTCTCCTGATCTGTACTTCTTGTGGATAACTACATATTTTATGTCCTAAGTAATTGATAGAATCTCCTCTTTGTATTTTTTTGGAGGGGGCAATTTGTAATCAGCAGTGAGGTGAACATTCCTTTACTTCCTCAAACATTTTTTTTCTAACATTTCTACCTAAGAATCAGTCAAAAATATATCACATAATGGTAAATTATGGATTTTGGAAACAGTAGGGTCGAGTTGTAGAGATCAGGGAAACTGTCAGGTGCTGCAAGTGCCTGTGAGTGATCTCCAATTAGCAGGTGCAGATGCTCTGACAGCTGGGTGAAACCTAATTGCCCCAAGTCCTGTGAAAATACTTATATCCCAATTCTCACCCAATTCTCACACCAGATACCACATGGGAAATTAGATTCACTGGGACACAATATAGGTTGAATGATGTTTTTTGGTGGAAGACATCACTTATACACCTGGATGCTCTCTGCAACTCGACCAGGAAGTAAGAGAGTGACCTGAGGTCCAGGACCTCTGACCTACCCTCCCCCTACACTGTGCACATGTGCTCATGTCCCAATGGGTGTGGTCAGTGCAATAGGTTCTGGTGGGGTGGATATCTCACTATAGGTTGTTTTCCAGACATCTTGATAGAAGGAAGAGCCACATATTGCCTATGGTAGATATGACACTTGCTATATTGATTTCAATGGTATAGTAATCTGTTCTCATTGTCATTCTCTGTCGCTTGTTTCTCTCAACTCACTCTGGAAATATATCTTTGGGTTATTCAGATTTTACCAGATATTTTGAAAGTTTAAAACCTAAGATCCACATGTAAGAGGAAATATACAATATATCTCTTTTTGTATATAAGTTGACCTCACTCAGGATGATTGTTGCTAGCTACATCCATTTACCAGTGAATTTTATGATTTCATTTTTATTAATAATTCCATAATATTATATTATATTATATTATATAAATGCACTTTCATTATTCATTTATCTTTTGATATATGCACAGATTTTTTTCTACTTTCTGGCTATTAAGAATAGAGCAGAAGTGATCATGGATAAGTTAATATCTTTGTAGTAAGATGTAGAGTGTTTGATATCTGCCTTTACCCAGTTGTTATTCAGTAGAGACTTGTTCAGGTTCCATGAGTTTGTAGGCTTTCTGTTGTTTTTGTTGTTGTTGAAATCCAGCTTTAATCTATGGTGGCCTATATAATGTAGCATATATGCCCAAAGTGGTATAGCTGTATTTTGAGGTAGATCTATTCCTAACTCACTGAGCAACCACCACACTGATTTCCTTGGTGGCTGAACCAGTTCTCACCAGCAATAAATAAGTGTTCCTATTCCCCATATCCTCTCTAGCATGTGTGTCATTTTTTTCTCTTAAACACATCAATTCTGACTGATAAAATGAAATATCAAAGTAGTTTTAATTGACATTTCCATGATTTATAAGGATATTGACTAAGACATATATCAAGAAATGAATGCATCTTTTAGGTGTTTCTTTTTGGCGGAATACAGATACAGATTATTATGATTCCAAGAAATTCTTGTGTTTTTATATTCTCATTTTCATCACTACTTTAAATAATTTAAATCTCCTCTCTTTTTTTCATTAATTTTAGCTAAGGGTTTGTTAATCTGTGGATCTGCTAAACAATCAAAAAAGTACAATGATTTATTTCATTGATTCTTTGCATTTTTTCTTGTTTCTGTTTCATTTAGCCTAACCTACCTTTATTGATAATATTACTTCTTGCACTAGACCTTTCAGGTATGTGTTTAAGTTAGTATTATGAGATCTCTCCAATTTTTATTTTTCTAGGCACTTAGTGCTATGAGTATGTTTACATTTCCATTAACTTCTAAAATGTTATTAATTTCTTCCTTTATTTCTGTCTTGGCCAAATTTTCATTCAATAATGGGCTGTTGTATTTTAATGAGTTTCTATACTTTCTGCTATTCCTGTTGTTAATAACAAGCTTTAACACAAGATGGTCAGGAAAAATGCAGAGTGTAACTTTAATTTTCTTATGTTTGTTAAGACTTGTTTATATCCTAATATACCCATTTTGGAGAATGTTCCATGACCTGCTAAGAAGAACATATCTTCTTCAGTGTTTTGGTGGAATATTCTAAAGATGGCTTCTGGATCCATTTTATTTATGATGTCATGTCTCACATTATTCTCTTTAGATTTAGTCTCGATGACAAGTCTTTTGTCAGGAATGGAATATTGTAGGTTCTCACAATTAGTGCATGAAGGTGAATATGTGATTTTAGCAAAGTACTGTTTCTTTTATGAACTTGGATGTTCTTATGTTTGGTGCATAAAGACTAATTTCTTCTTGGTGGATTTTTCCTTTAATGGGATTACTCCTTGAGTCAATTTGCTTCGTGTATCTTTTTCTGTTCTTCAAGGCAGAGGTTCTCTCTATAGTCCTGGCTGTCCTGTAACCAGGATGACCCCCAACTCAGACGTTCTGCTGATTTTGCCTCCCAAGAGCTTGCATTAAAGTCATGTGCCATCACATCAAGTTTAGGCTATCTTTTGTTTTCCTTTACCCTGAGGTGATCTTTATCCTTCATGATATGGTACGGTTTCTTGATATACCTAAGTGTAGGTCTGGTTTTCTATTTCAGTTGTTAGTGTGGGTCATTTTACTCAGGAATTGAGCCTATCATATCGAGAGTTATCAAAGGTACTGCTTTTTGATACCTTTTGTTTTGTAGTTGTGGTATGGTTGAATATATCCTCTTTTGGTTACTGTGTTTGGATTATTTGTTCATTGTGTCCCCTTAAATGTCATTAACATATTCAGACTGGAAATTTCCTTTGAGTGGCTATTTTACAACTGGATTGGTTGATAGAACTTTTTAAAAATTTGTTTTTAAGGCCGGCATCTTCTACTGGATCCTCATCCATGACCACATCCCCAGGTCCCTGTCTGTGGAGACACCTCCTAGAAAACTTGAACCAACTAGAGCTACAGATATTGAACCTCTGACCCACATAAGCCCACTGGGGAAGTACCATAAAGAGAGGGGAGACCCCACCAACACCTACTGGAAGAAACTATGGGAAGACGGCAATACAACAAAACACCTAACAACAGAAAGACAAGCATGACACTACCAGAATCTAGGGAATCTAAAACAACTAGAACAGAACACAACAACAAAGCAGAGGAAGAAAAAGGGAATGACTTAAAAATTACCATCATAAAAATGATAGAGGTCCTCAAAGAAGATGTGAGAAAATCGCTTAAAGAAATGGAAGAAAAAAACAAACAAAAATGTAGGAAATGAACAAATCCCTAAAGGAAAGAAAAGCAAGTACAGAAAGCCAAGAAAAAACAATTAAGCAGGTGAAGGAAATGGTTCAAGACTTGAAAATTGAAATAGAGAAAATAAAGGCAACACAAACCGAAGAAATGCTGCAAATAGAAAAACTGGGCAAAAAATCGTGAACTACAGACACAAGCATAACCAACAGAATTCAAGAGATGGAAGAGAGAATCTCAGGCGCAGAATATAAACTAGAAGAAATAGATTCATAGACCAAAGAAAATCATGAATTCAACAAATCCTTAACACAAAATATCCAGGATATGTGGGACACCATGAAAAGGCCAAACCTAATAATAATAGGCATAGAGGAAGGTGAGGAAGCCCAGCTCAAAGGTGCTGAAAACATATTCAACAAAATCATCGAGGAAAACTTTCCAAATCTGAAGAAGGGCATGCCCAAAAACGTACAAGAAGCATACTGAACACCAAATAGGCTGGACCAAAGAAAAAAGACCCCTCGACATATAATAATAAAAACACCTAGCATACAGAATAAGGAAAGAATATTAAGAGCAGTGAAGGAAAAAGAACAGGTAACATATAAAGGCAGACCTACCAAAATTACACCTGACTTCTCCATGGAAACCTTCAAGGCCAGAAGGTCCTGGATAGATGTTCTAAAAGTATTAAGAGAACACTGATGCCAGCCTAGGCTACTATATCCAGCAAAACTCTCAATCACTATAGATGGAGAAATCAAGATATTTAATGACAAAACCAGATTTTCCCAATACATATCTACAAATCCAGCCCTACAGAAAGTATTTGATGGAAAACTCCAACGCAAGGAAGGTAACTATGTACGCAAAAATGTAGGCAACAGATAGTGCAATTACATCAAAAACCAAGGGTAAAGCATAACAAATATATTCACAATACCACTGCCAACAACAAACCTAAAACAAACAAGCATCAACAATCAATGGTCCTTACTCACCCTCAACATTAATGGTCTTAACTCACCTATAGAAAGACACAGGCTAACAGAATGGATATGAAGACAGAATCCATCCTTCTGCTGCATACAAGAAAAAAATCTAGCTTCAAAGATAGACATTACCACAGAGTAAAGGGTTGGGAAAGATTTTCCAATCAAATGGAACCAAGAAGCAAGAAGGTATGGCTATCCTAATCTAACACGTTAGAATTCAAACCAAAATTGATCAAAAGAGATGAAGACGGTCATTTTGTATTCATTGCAGGATAAATCCATCAACACAAAGTCTCAGTTCTGAACATGTATGCCCCTAATACAAAGGCACCCACATTTGTAAAAGAAACACTACCAAAACTCAAAGCTCATATAAAACTTCACACACTTATAGTGGGAGATTCAATACACCAATCTCAACACTAGACAGGACCACAAATCAGAAACTCAACAAAGAAACAAAGAACTAACAGAAGTTATGTCTCACCTGGTGTTAGCAGATATCTATAGAACATTCCATCCAAACACAAAAGAATAAACCTTCTTCTCTGCTCCACATGGAACCTTCCCTAAAATCGACCATGTACTATGTGGCATAACAAACCTCAACAGATACAAGAGAATAGGAAGTCCGCTGTAACCTATCAGACCACCATGCATTAAAATTGGAATTCAACAACAACACAAATAACAGAAAACATGCAAACTCATGGAAATGAAACAATTTTCAATTGCACAACACCTGGGTCAAAGAAGAAATAAAGAAAGAAACTAAGGACTTTATAATATACAATGAGAATGAGGACACAACATACCCAAACTTATGGGACACCTTGAAAGCAGTGCTACAAGGGAAGTTCATTGCACTAAGTGCCCCTATAAAGAAAACAGAGGATAGTCACATAAGAGAATTAACAGCACTGAAAGCCTTAGAGCAGAGAGAAGCAAACTCACCCGTGGGAGTAGACACCAAGAATTAATCAACTTGAGGTCTGAAAACTACAAAATAGAACCCAGGAAAACAATACAAAAAACCAATGCAACAAAGTGTTGGTTTTTTGAGAAAATCAACAACATAGACAAACCTTTATCCAAACTAATGAAAAAGCAGAGAGAGAACATGCAAATTAACAAAATCAGAAATGAAAAGGGGAACATAACAACAGACACAGAGGAAATCCACACAATTTTCAGGTCATACTTTGAAAACCTGTATTCCACAAAATTTGAAAATTCAAAGGAAATGGACAAATTTCTGGATAACTATCACTTCCCAAAATTAATGCAAGAAGAGATAAACAACTTAAATAGACCTATAGCCCACAATGAAACAGAAGCAGTCACTGAAAGCCTTCCAACCAAAAAAAAGTCCAGGGCCAGATGGATTCGGTGCAGAATTCTACCAGACATTAAAGGAAGAACTAATACCACTACTCCTCAAAGTATTCCACAAAATAGAAACAGAAGGTTCATTGCAAACTGTTTTTATGAGGCCACAATAGCCTTGGTACCAAAACCTTACAAAGACACAACTAAGAAAAAAAAAAAAAACTACAGACCAATATCCCTGATGAACATCGATGCAAAAATACTCAATAAAATACTGGCAAACTGAATTCAAGAATACATCAGAGAAATCATCCAACATGACCAAGTAGGCTTCATCCCTGGATTGCAGGGATGGTTTAACATATGAAAACCTTTCAATATGATCCACCATATAAAGAAACTGAAAAAGAAAAAAAATATGATTATCTTCCTAGATGCTGAAAAAGCCTTCGACAAAATTCAACACCCATTCATGATAAAGGTCTTGGAGAGGTCAGGGATAACAGGAACATACCTAAACATAATACGAGCAATATACAGAAAACCAACTGCCAACATCAAACTGAATGGAGAGAAACTGAAGCCAATTCCTCTAAAATCAGGCAAAAGTCAAGGCTTTGCTCTCTCTCCATACCTCTTCAATATCATACTTGAAGTTCTAGGTAATGCTATAAGACAACAAAAGGAGATCAAGGGGATCCAAATTGGAAAGGAAGAAGTCAAACTGTCTCTCTTTGTAGATGATAGAATAGTTTAAATAAGCAACCCATTAAACACTACAAGGGAACTCCTACAGCTGATAAACACCTTCACCAAACTAGCAGGATACAAGATAAACTAAAAAAAAAAATCAGTTGCCCTACTTTTTTCAGACAACAAATAGACAGAGAAAGAAATCAGAGAAACATCACCCTTTACACAAGCCACAAACAACATAAAGTACCTTGGGGTAATGCTGTTCAAACAAGTAAAAGACCTATATAATAAGAAATTTGTGGCTCTAAAGAAAGAAGTTAAAGAAGATACCAGAAAATGGAAATATCTCCCATGCTCTTGGATAGGTAGGATAAACATAGTAAAAATGGCAATCTAGGCAAAAATAATCTACAGATTAAATGCTATCCCCATTAAAATCCCACCACAGTTCTTCGCAGACATAGAAAGGATAATAATCAACTTTATAAGGAAAAACAAAAGACCCAGGATAGCCAAAAATTCCCTATACAATAAAAGAACTTCAGGAGGCATCACCATTCCTGACTTTAAGCTCTACTACAGAGCTATAGTTCTGGAAACAGCCTGGTATTGGCATAAAAATAGACAGGTAGACCATTGGAATCTAATTGAAAATCCTGATGTTAACCCACACACCTATGAACACCTGATTTTTGAAAATACAGCTATAATTATACAATGGGGTGAGGAGCATGTTCAAATAATAGTGCTGGCACAATTTGATGTGGTTGTGTAGAAGACTGCAGATAGACCCATGTCTGTCACCAAGCACAAAACTTAAGTCCAAATGAATCAAAGACCACAACATCAATGCAGCCACATTGAATCTCTTAGAAGAGAAAGTAGGAGGTACCCTTGAACAAATTGGTATAAGAGACCGCTTCCTGAGTATAACTCCAGGGGCACAGACACTGAGAGCAACAATTAATAAATGGGACCTCCTCAAACTTAGAACCTTCTGTAAGGCAAAGGGCACATTGGATAAGACCAAATGGCAGCCCACAGACTGGGAAAAGATTTTCACCAAGCCTATATCCGACAAAGGGCTGATCTCCAAAATATACAAAGAAATGAAGAAACTAGTCAACAAATTACCAAATAACCCTATTAAAAAATGGGGTATAGAACTGAAGAAAGAATTCTCAATAGAGGAATTCAAAAAGCTGAAAGACACTTAAGAAAGTTCTCAACATCCTTAGCTATCAGAGAAATGCAAATCAAAACAACTTTGAGATTCCATATTACTTTTGCCAGAATGGCTAAAATTAGAAACACCAATGACAAATTAAGCTGTAGAGGATGTGGAGAAATGGGAACACTCATCCACTGTTGGTGGGAGTGCAAACTTGTACAGACATTTTTGAGATCGGTATGGTGGTTCCTCAGGAAAATGGGAATTAGTTTACCACAATACCTGGCAGTCCCCCTCTTGGGCATATACCCAAAGGTTCCACATCCATGCAACAAAGACATCTGTTCAACTATATTATTAGCAGCTCTATTTGTAATAGCAAGAACCTAGAAGCAACCTAGATGCCCCACAATTGAAGAATGGTTAATGAAGATGTGGAGCATCTACATAATGGAATACTACTCTGCAGAAAAAAATAATGGTATCTTGAAATTCGCAGGCAAGTTTATGGCACCTGAAGAATACATCCTGAATGAGGTAACCCAGTCATAAATAGAGGAAAATAGTATGTACTCACTCATATATGGATTTTAGACTAGATCAAAGGATCACCAACCTATAATTCACACCACCAGAGTAACTAGAATACAAGGTATATTCTAAGAGATTAATATAAATTCCCACACATAAGCAGGAAGGGACAACTTCCCCAGAGCACAGAGCAAGTGGGGGGCATTGAATGATAAGAGAATAATAGGAAGAGGGGGAAAGATAGGAAAGCACGTGTGACTAGGAGATGGAGTAGGGTGGAAATAGAAGACAGAAGAGAGAGAGAGAGAAAGAGAGAGAGAGAACATAAAAGAGGGAGACAATATTGGTTTGAAGATAAGATTGAAATCAAAGAAATGTCTAGAGAAGTACAAGACTGCTGCCTACTAACAATTTGAGCTTCTGTGGAAAGGCTACCATAAATGCCCTTCCCAGAGTGTGAGATCAACAACTAACTTATCCATGGATCCTTCATCTAATACCTGTTGGAAACTGGAGCAAACACCCATACATAAACACTGATTCTAACTAGAACCAAGATGCAGATGGAGAGGACAAGGCCAGGCTGCAGAAACTCAGATACAGCTGACCTGAACAATGAGGAGCTAATGGGCCCCCAGACTGATAGCTGGGAAGCCAGCATGGGACTGACTCTGGCCCCCCTGAATATGGGTCTCAGCCAGAAGGACTGAGCAGTCTAAGCAGCCTCAGACAGTGGAGCCAGGATATATCCCTGGTGCACAAAAGGAGTTTGGGAAAACATCCACCATGGAGGGATAACTGTGTTAACCAAGAGACAGGAGAGAAGCCCTAGTCCCTACTTCAAATGATCTGTTAGATGTACATGACCCCAACTGGATAACATTCCCCTACATATGGAATTGGGGTGGGTGGATGGGAGGGTAGGGTGCTTAGTGTGCATTTGAGTGGGCATAGAGATTAAAAGTGAGGGAGGGAGGGAGTTGGGGAAGAAGGGAGTGAGGGAGGGAGAGGGAACTGGTATTAACATGTGAAATATTAAATAAAAATACAAAAAATTGTTTTTAATTATGTATGTTTTTCTTTCTCTGTCATTTTAATCAATGACTGTGCTGGATATACTATTGTGGAAAACTATCTGATGCCTTTCAGAGTTTACAGGAAGTCCATCCATGCCAGTCTGGCTTTCAGAGTCTTCACTGACAATCCAAGTGTCATTTTATTGGGCCTATCTTTATAAGTGACTTGTTTTTTTTTTTTTTTTCTCATGGAGATTTTAATATTCCTTTGTTGGGAACATATAATGTTTTGATTATTTTTATTTTATGGTGAATTTGTTTTCTCTATGCCTCTTGTATCTTTATAAACAACCCTTACTTTAGATTAGGGATATTTTCTCCTATTGGTTTTATTAGAAATATTTTATGTGTCCTTAGTCATCCTCTATACCTATCATTCTTATATTTAATCTTTTCATTGTATCACAGATATTCTGGGAATTTTGTGACTAAACATTTAACGATTTAACAATTTCTTTGGTTGAGCCATTATTTCTTATCCTTTTCTTTAAGATACAAATTATTTCTTCTATATCTTTGAATCTGTTGATGAGACTCACAACTGAGATTTTTGTTTGACATGAGCTTTATTCCCAGTTATATTTTAGCTTGGATATTCTTTAGTTATTCTATTTCTTTATCAAAATTTACTTTCTTGTCTGGAATGTTTTCATTATTTTATTGAACTGCTTGTGTTTTTATGATTTTTGTTAAGGCATGTGAGTTTCTCAAACATATTTATACTGCTATTTTGAGTGTTGAGTTGAGAATTAGGTGTTAAGGAGTTGCAGGACAGGCCTGTAATATAACAGACACTGTTGTTAAAACAGCAACAGCAAAAAGGAAGGCTTGGGGTGGTTCATAAGACTTGGACAGCAGCTACCAGGTCATGGATGTGTGTTGTTTGTTTGTTTCTTTCTTTTTCTTCTTACTTTTTCTGTTTTAATTCTTCCATATGCTCTGTCCTTAACTCATCAGTGAGAGTCAAGCCATCTTTCTAGGTAGAGGGGTAATGTTGAATATTTCTGTCTGTGACAAAATTAGTCTTCAGTTGGTCCTGAACTTAGAGATGTCAGCCTAAGATTTTGGGATGCTCCTTGCTTCTAGAACTTTTCAGAATACCATGCTAAAAATATCCATACATTTTATAAATACAATGAGTCATAAATTTGTACTGACATTTACACTTGACATTAACAAGTTTTATTTAATGTGTAAAACTTAACTTGATTTTTTAAAAATAGATATATTTTTCTTTTTCTAAAAATTTCAGATTATGAATGAAATTATCATAATTTCATCTACTTATAATTATATAGAAATATTTCATTTATACAGTAAAACTTAGAATTAAAATGTTCACAATTTTATAAAAAGAAATCTCAGGGGAAAAAAGGAAAAATAGCCCTCTGCTTAATTTTTCTTAAAGTATAGGTGTAGAATGTATTCCTATGTACTTTTGTATCAAACTATTGCATTTCTTAACATCATTTGATATAATAGTATATTTTTTTAGTCCATCAATTTTATAAATTGTTATGTTATATAAATTATTTATATGTGTTCACTTTCTAGTCTACTAATTACATATAGAAACATACGTAGATATTTGTGTATTTATATATTGATGAAATGCATATACTTTATATAAACATGTATTACAAATTCATGTATTTACCTTCAGTTATATTTATTACAATTTTTAGTGATCATATCCCATCTTTTGAATTCTTTAACTTAAATTCTAAGATATAATGCCTACCATTATTTACATATGATGGGAGAGTGGGACTAAGAAAAAAAGATGACTCACTTGAATCAAAGAAGATTTACATATTACTTAAAGGTGTATGAATGCACAAATATTCATATCAAGATAAAGAATATTCATGATGATCTCAACTGTTTTTCCTTAGAAAATGATCATTTCCAATATTTAATACAATGTTTGTCTTTTCCTATTTGTTCCATATCCTCCATAATCATATAAGCTGCTTGTTGAATGATGGTTGTCTGTCAGGTGGAATGACTTAATATTTCCATAGTTTTAGGGTTAGAATTGATATCCCTACTATATAATGTTAGTTTCAACTAAATTCAATAATAGGGCATGAACATTCTAAGAAGTGACTTAGGGCAGTCACATCCTGAATTCATATCTATTTTTCTTTTGCAATATAGAGCATCAATGTACATTTTGGATAATTAGAAGATTTTTGACCTCCTTATTCATGTTCCTTAATATGTAGTGTGCTTTTACTATGTCATGGAAACAGTATTTTACCTGCAAGCTAGGATAACCTATAGAAAGTGACAAAGGTTACAAATATTGGAATCAGCTACAAGTATCTAGAGTTGTAGGGAGACTTGTCACTTTCACTAAGAGACTATAATGTTCATATAACTAAATACTCCAACACTGAAAGACGCTGTGCAAACAAGAGCCACTCATTTAATATATACTGCTTTGAGACTTATATAAACTGAAACCTCAAGGTGTAACAAAAAATCTGGGTTCATAGTTGAGTCTTTTAAAGACCAGTCTAACTGTCTAATAGGCAAATTACTCTAAGATAAAGGAACATGGTGTGATAAGTGAGTTCTATAGCATAAAAAAAAATGTGGCAATGCTATAAGGTCTATTTCTTTTCCAGAAAGTATGTATGTGTTTAATATCACAAAGGAGAATGAAGTATGTTGTATATCAAAGGTGGAATTAAGAAGACACAAAATGAAAATCAGTACACCACATGAATGTCAATAAAATGGTACAAACTCCATATCTAATATATGGTTGAAATGAAAGTATGCAACATAAATGACAATTTATAATACAGTTCTGAAGTGATAGTAGACCTGTAATCCCTTAGATGATAGTCACAAAGTCTTATAAATTGTTAAAGGAAGGGTATATATATATATATATACACACACACATACACACACATATACACACACCACACACACACACACACACACACACACACACACACACACATATATATATATATATATATATATATATATATATATATATATATGACTTGTTAAAAGTTTAAGTAACCAGCATAAGCTGTCATCAGTGTTTCTGATTTTAGCCATTCTGACATGAGTAAGATGGTATCTCAGAGTTGTTTTGATTTGCATTTCCCTTATGGCTAAGGATGTTGAACACTTTCTTAAGTGTCTTTCACCATTTTGGATTCCTCAATTAAGTTCTGTATTTTACTTTTTAATTGGATTATTTGATGTTTTGGTGACTAGTTTCTTGAGTTTTTGTATATTTTGGAGATCAACCTTCTGTCAGATGTGGGGTTGGTGAAGATCTTTTCACACTGTGTGGGCAGCCATTTCATCTTGTTGGCTGTGTCCTTTGTCTTACAGAAGGTTCTCAGTTTCAGGAGGTCTCAGTGTTGGTGCTATTGGTGTTATGTTCAGGAAGTGATCTCCTGTACCAATTTGTTCAAGGGTACCTCTCATGTTCTCTTCTAACAGGTTCAGTGTGGCTGGATTTATGTTGAGGTCTTTGATCCATTTGGACTTAAGTTTTGTGTATGGAGATGGCCATTGCTCTATCTGCAGTCCTCATTACAAAATCATCCACTTGTTCCAGGCCATTTTGAAGTTGCTTTCCTTTTTCCATTGTATAACTTTAGCCGTTTTGTCAAAAATCAGGTATTCTTAGGTGTGTGAGTTAATATCAGGATATCAGGAGTATCGATTCAATTCCATTAGTCTACCTGTCTAAAGAACTTGTTTTGAGGACTATAGCTCTGTAGTACAGCTTGAAGTCAGCGATCATGATGCCTTATTGAACATTGTTGTTTTCGCTATCCTGGGTCTTTTGTTTTTCTACATAAAGTTTTGTATCATCCTTTCAAGGTCAGTGAAGAATTGTGCTGGGATTTTGATGGGAATTGCATTGAATCTGTAGATTGCTTTTGGCAAGATTGCCATTTTTACTGTTTATATTAACTATCCAAGGGCATGGGAAATCTTTCCATTTCCTGGTGTCTTCTTTAATTTCTTTCTTAAATGACACAAAGTTCTTGCTATATAGGTCTTTCACTTGTTTGGTTAGTGTTACCCCCAAGATATTTTATGATGTTTATGACTATGGTAAATGGTCATGTTTCTATGATTTCTTTCTCAGCCCCTTAGTCTTCTGTATATAGTAGGGCTACTGAATTTTTTGAGTTGATCTTGTATCCTGCCATTTTACTGAAGGTGTTTATCAGATGTACAAGTTTCTGATAGATTTTTTCAGATCACTTATGTAACCTATCATATCATCTACAAATAGTGAAAGTTTGACTTATTACTTTCCAATTTGTATTCCTTTTTTTTTCTTATTTCTGTAGCTAGAACTTACATTTAAACAATGGAATACTACACAGAGGTTAAAAACAAAAAAACAATGGAATCTTGAAATTCACAGATAAATGGATAGAACTTGAAGAAACTAGTCTGAGTGAGGTAACCCATTCACAAAAGAGGAACATGGTATGTACGCATATATGGATTGTAGACATAGAGCAAAGGATCACCGGCTTACAATTCACCCTTCCAGAGAAACTAGGATATAAAGAGGAACCGAACAGATTCAGGCAATGTTCCCCACAGAAGGGAAAATGGACAAGAAGATCTCCTGAGCAAATTTGGAGCTGGGTGGGTAGCAGTGGGTTGAGAGGGAGTTAGGAGAACGAGTAGGGGAGGATAGGAGAACATAGGAGCAAGAAGATTGAATCGGGTAATGAATGGACGAGAGGAAGAAAGGAGATCCCATAATAAAGGGTGCCATTACAGTTTTGAAGAGAAAACTGACACTAGAGAAATGTCCAGATACCTACAAGGATGACTTCAACTGACAATCTGAACAATAGTGGAGAGGCTACATTACATGACATTCTCTCATAATGAGACTGATAACTAAATTATATGCTATCCTAAAGCCTTCATATAGTAGCTGATGAAAAGCGACACTTACAGCTAAACACCAAGATGAACTCCTGGAAGCCAATTTTAGAGAGAGAGGAGTAATAAGCAAAGGGGTCAAGACCATACTACAGAACCCCACAGAAACAGCTGACCTGAACAAGGTGGTGCTCATGGACCCCAGACTGATAGCTACAAAACCAGCATTGGGCTGACTCAGGCCCCCTGATCGTGGGTCTCAATTTGAAGGTCAGGACAGTCTAAGGGACCTCTGACAGTGGAACCAGGATGTATCCCTGGTGTAGGAAAGGTCTTTGGGAGCACATTCCCAAGGGAGGATACTCCCTTGACCTGGATACACGAAGGAGGGTCTGGGACCTGCTCCATATGACTTGACAGATTTTGATGATCCCTCCTGGGTGGCCTTTCCCTCTCTGTGGAGTGGGTTGGGAATGGGATGGGTGGGGGATTGGGAGCATGGAAGGATGGGAGGGAGAGGGAACTGGTTTCAATATGTAAAATAAGAAAAATAATAATTAAAATATGAAAATATAATTATCTGACATAATATATATATATTAATGTGTGTGTGTGTGTGTGTTATAAAAGATACTCTGTGTCTTGCTATTTTATGTAGCAGTGTGTCTTTGAAGCCATTGGTGTGTGATCTTTCATGGGGACATGTTAGCAAGCATTATTCACCCCAGACAGACCACAGATGATTCTACACAGATCTATATCAGTGAGCCATTGAGTTTATTAGGCTTAATTATGGGAAGTGGTCAGTTTAAGTAGCATGGATTACTGAAAGTCAGATGTATCACCAAAATGATACTCTGGGCTGGGTCTTGGCTCATGAAGGCTGTGTCTCTGGATCTATGTTCAAAGTTTTCAGTTTCATTTGCCAGTTAGAAAGTATCACTGCAGATTTGTTTCTGCCATATAAACTTGTAGCAGTTTTGAGAATCTTGTTTGAGCTCTGCAAGTTTTATTTATCTCCCTTAGTTTTAGAAGTCTCATCCTCTCTCATGGAGAAAATATTTCATCTCATAGAAAATTACTGTGGGGGACCTGATGACAGAATGGAACAGACAGATCACTTTCAGTTTTATAACTCTATCATATCATCTCACCCTGCTTCCTAGTGATTTATATTATAATTATTTAATTACATATAAAGTTTTCTATTACAAATTTCTAATACAAATGATACTGTGATTAATTACTTTATTTATTACTTACCCCTTTATGGTAAAATTAACATTTCAAAATTATCTGTTTTAATTTCCCCATACATATTCCATGTAGAGGAATAGTGTATTTTCTTTCTTTTTCTCCTTTTTTCCTTTTGAGATATTCCCCATTTTGTGATAGCTTCTTTTAAAGCAAAGAATTTATCGAGTATAAATTAATATTAGCCAATGGCAATCAAATATCTCAGGTATATTTGGAGTGATAATATATATTACATAACTAAGAAGAAATCACTGAATAATAGAACTGTTGTAATGTCCATTTTACAGGACTGTATGGTATGTACTCTAATGATAAAGCATGTGAGTCTTAATTACATTCAAAACAGCTACACAAGAAACACAAGTTTTGAAATACTATTGCTTCCTTAAAAGGCAGTATGAAATTTGTTTAACTGCATCAAATGCCATGGAACACTTGTCTATATTTTCAAGGTCTATTTAAAGATAGAATAGTCTTCACTCTGCAGAGTCTCTGGAAGTCTCTTTTAACTCATACTGTACATGTTTCTGTGACAAAGAAATTTTGATTCAAGTGAAAAATTGATTCACCCTGATGTTGAAGCCCGTTTGGACCAATTTCACTGAAATTTCCAATTAAGAAAAAGTAATGAATGTATGACTTCCCAAATGTAGCATCTATCATTGCATGTATGATTGCATCAGAAATTGATTCCAGCTCCTACAGTAGTTTTCATTGCTAATCTATGTTTCATGAGAAACATGAACTATTTCTCAGAAGACTAGTTTCTTTTTAAATATCTGAGGTCTGTTAAAGATGTCAAAAGAGGGACTTGCAAAAGTGTACCATTTAGGCAAACCCTAATCAAAGAGTGTAAGCTCTCTAGAGACTGAAGAACATCAATGACTCAGCATGAATTTAACCAAATGATGAGCTGTTGAAGTAGATTATTTACAGTATAGAAGAACAGGGTTATTTTATACATCTCACCTCCAGATTCATGACAGAATCTATTTCTGTTTTAAACCAGATATTTCTATTGTTTATTTATTTATTCATTTTTGCTTATGGAAGTCATAGGAAACAAGAGTATCAGGAAGAGAATTTGGGAATACACTGCTGCCATGGAAAACAGCAGCCTTAAAGCAACTTCAATAAGAAATGTTCATAACAAGAATTGACTCACTGCCCAATCCCTCTGCTCCATTCATTCCAAAAATGTGGTTCCAAGAATGTAAGGAGTCAATTTATCACGTTTTATATAGGAGCTCTACCTCTCTGATCCCCTCACATATTACACTTACTAAACGCTACACATAAAGCAGACAATGGATGCGTATTTTGGAATAATTTCCTTTCTTCAAAAAAATGTATAAATAGGTTTACTTTGTAAGTTAACTTTAGGCCCATTTGTTATATCTGACAGGTGTGTGGTTGAAATGTAGACCAGAAACATCAGCTATGGAAACTGTTGCTCATCACTTTTTACACAGGAGGTAATATCTTAGGGATGTCCCATTCTTACTAAGACAAAACTTCTTTGTTTAGTCACTTAGGCACTAACTTGGTATCATGCTTTTCTAAAGTTATTGCTCTAAAAATACTTACATGACAATATTATATTATTTGCCATTACACTAAGGGCAATATAAATATAATATGTTTCTTAAATGTCATCTGGATAAGATTCAGTAGTAAAATTTTTGATGTGTTATTGATATCAGAACTTGAAGGTAATAATTCAAAAACTCCTAAAGTACTTCACAAAATCTGTATATTTAATCTAATAATACTTTGCTTAAGGGAAATTTGAATTTATTAAAATCATGTTTGAATATCAAAAGATAGAACTTTTCTTTAATTGACCATGAGAAGAAATGACAATATTTTCCATTCATTTCATACAATAAAATTATGGAAAAGGAATTTAATTGACCTGACATTCATTGCTTCCCCTAGGCAATCAATATAGTTGTTTCAGAGGATTTAATGATTGACTAATTATGTACTCATCCTGTAGGCTGAGATTTACCCTTGCAACAGTCAAGGGGAAACTGAAGATAGGTGTTTAAGTTTGGGCATGCAAAGTCATCTATGCATTGCTTCTCTAGTGCTATGCCATGTGGCTCCTAGTATGGTCACTTCAAGGCTGTTCCTTCCAATGTGTAATGTTATTTGAACAGATTTTCTATAACTGTGAAGGTTTTGGATGAATGCTTGAACCAAGTATAATTTAAAAGACTGTCACGAGTATTCTTTTACTATCAACATTCACTTTAGAAACTTCTTATTTCAGAGAAACTAGTAATAGATACAAGAGGCAGGAAGTAATAGAATAAAGCAAAATTATTTTTTCTGTATACTTTCCCACTGTGTAGATATCTAATCTCCATCAAATAATCCAGTCTCAGAATGGTAGTCAGAAGCAAGAAGTCTCCTACTGCATGTTTGTAAAGGAATTTTAATTGTAAAAATTTTTCATTAAATCATACTTTATAACCATAACATAACATATGAATCATGATAATAAATCTTGCTCAATAACCATGTGTTATTTTAGCAAATAACAACCTTGGTAATCTATGTATGTAATTTCAACCATGGCAGGTTTTTTCTTTCATTATGATTAGTAGCATTTTATTTGTAAAATGTATTGTTTTTTCAATTTATTTTTCAAGCCAAATTACCATTGCTTCAGCTTTTGCCAAACTTCCAGAGAGGCAGAAAGGTATTGCCTTTGTAATTATGTATTTAAAATTGGTATATATTTATTATGCTTTGAGAGAGGAGGTTAGCAGA
The DNA here is from genome assembly GCF_943737965.1 of Phodopus roborovskii. Lineage (NCBI taxonomy): Eukaryota > Metazoa > Chordata > Mammalia > Rodentia > Cricetidae > Phodopus > Phodopus roborovskii. The sequence goes on from NW_026126418.1 coordinate 48,627,637, forward strand.
CAGGAGACTTAAACTTTATCTGTGGAGTAAATATGCAATAGAGAACTTTCATTTTTCTCTTTCATTTGGGCCCTTATGCTCTTTAAAATTTATGACTTATTAGTCAGACTGCACTGAATTAAAAATGGAAACAGATGGCCATCTTTACTTTTCTCTAATTTTCAAGGTGTTGATACTAGTGTCCACATGATAACTGACTCTTAATATCACATCAGCTTTCACATAGCATATGGTCATCACTAACCTGAATAGAAGGTAGTTTTCTATTAAAAACCTCTGGCAACATTTCAAGTTACTAAAAGTCAAGATGTTATCCTTCTTGGACATTGTCACATTTTACTAACTTCAGAAAGACAAACTATAGCTAAGATATACTGCACTTATATTGGCAAATGTTTATGATTTTTTGATATACTATGTACATATTCTAATATATCACAGGTATGATAGTAAAACATACTTAGGAAAGTAAATCGTTTTTATTTATTTATTTATTTATTTATTTATTTATTTTATTATTTTACATGTCGATCCTAGTTCCCTTTCCCTTCCTCCCTCCCTCCATTTTACCCTCTCTACCCCCTCAAATGCACCCTGACCACCTTCTCCTCCCATCCCCCAACCCCAATTCTACATATAGGGCAATGCCATCCAGGTGGGGTCATGTATATCTGTCAGGTCATGTGAAGTAGGGACTAGGGCTTCACTCCTGTCTCTAGGTTAAGGCAGTATCCCTCCATGGGGGGGGGGTGTTTGCAAATTCCTTTTGTGTACCAGGGATACATCCTGGTTCCACTGTCTAAGGGCCCTTAGACTGCTCAGTCCTTCTGGCTGAGACCCATATGCATGGGGGCCAGAATCAGTCCCATGCTGGATTCCCAGCTATCAGTCTGGTGGCCCATTAGCTTCTCCTTGTTCAGGTCAGCTGTCTCTATGTGTTTCTGCAGCCTGGTCTTGTCCTCTCCCTCTGCATCTGGATTCTAGTTCAACTCAGTGTTTAGGTATGGGTGTTTGCTTCTGTTTCCAACAAGTATTAGATAAGGGCTCCATGGATAAGTTAGTTGTTGATCTCACTGTCCAAGAAGGGCATTTATTATAGCCTTTCCATGATTGTAGCAAGTATGGGTTTTCTCCAGCCGCCGCCAGTCTTGTCCCGCCACTGCACCAGCCCCAATTAACACACAGAGACTCTGTATATGATATAATTCTGTTGGCCAGTTACTAGTTTCTTATCGGCTAGCTCTGTCTTAAGCAGTAACCCATTTCTATGTACTTCCACATGGTCTTACCGAGAGCGTAGGACTGGAGGTTATGTTCTCTCCAGACTCTCCACCTTGACTCCTCCTTACTACTTCCTCTTTCCTCCTTGTCTCCTACTCCCTCCTATCTTCCTTTCCTATTGGCTAACAGTGCTTTATTCATTAACCAGTATGAGATACATATATATATAATGACATCTCCCATCACACGGTTGCTCAAATTGTTAGTTGGCGGGAATCTTGTAGGTCTTTAGACCTTTCTTTAGGTTCACTTTTCTCTTCAAACCAATAATGGCTTCCTCTTTTATGTTCTCTCTCTGTCTCTCTCTCTGTCTCTTCTGTCTTCTATTCCTACCCTGACTCTATCTTCATAGTCACGCGTGCTTTCCTCTCCTCCGCCTCTCTTTCTCCTACTTCTCCCTCCATTCACTGCCCCCCCCCAATGGTTTGTTTTTTAGCCTTGATAATAAATAAACTTTGTAGTGTGATTCCTGCAACTAATATTAAATAAATAAAAGTGAAACCAATGCAACAAAATCTCTAATATGCTCCTCATCATAAAAGCTGATTCAAAGAGCTTTTTATTAAAAAAAAAAACACTTTCCATAAGTATGCTACACTTTAAAATTTATTTTGTACCTACAGTAATAAAATACAAAAAGTTTAGTATAATTGTGTGATAGAAAACCAAACTTAGTGAGAAAATGAGGGGAGACAAAGTTAGATTATACATCCCTTAAGCGCTTTCTATGTGTCAGTGATTATTGTATATGGAGGGACTCCAAATGTACATAGCTGACATAGGTGAAAATGAAGCGATAGATGACAAGCCATTCCATGAATCATGGCTAATTTTCACATGGGATTTTGGAGGCCAGCTTGAAATGGACACTGTCAATTAATGGGGTCAAGAGGCTTTAGTTCACTTTTGTTCGGCTGGGAAAATGTTCATAGAGATGCCAACCAAACTCATATGGCTTTATAATCATTATTTCTCACACTAAATTCTAGTTGTAAGACAAAGCTGTAAATAAACCTGGCCTGAATTTTTACAGTGGATACTGCTCTTTGGCAGGTAGTTTGTTAATGAAAGTGATCTCTCTGTTAGATGCAAATAGCTATCCTAATATTTCAGAATTTGTGCCAATAGTTTACCTAGAAAGAATCTGCACTCTAACATCTGGTTTGATGAATATAGTGAACAACACCTCCTGGACCTGCCCACAGTAGTTGTAAGATCAAAGAATGTCGTAGTTAAGTAGAGGTTTGGTACCCCTCCTCTGAGAGCTTAGATGAGAAGAGCTCCTCTCTAACCTCCTCCTGAGTATTAAACAAAGTAGTCTTCCTTAGAGCATAGCAACAAAGAATCACATTCAGCGTTTTAAATTTGGAATATATGCATTTATATGACATATTCTTAAAAGTATATCATAGACATTACATGCAGTATATATGCTGCTTTTAGAAATAAGCTTTAAAATACAACCACAGTAGATCTGCACATTAAATTCATCTTTGATTGTAAATATTATTTTATTATTCAGGGGTTGATCACATCTTCAGCTGCACTGTCATGCTAACATTTCATTATCCAGTCACAAAAAACCAGACTTATATTAGAGGAAAATGCCCATCTGGGTCATATCAAATTTAATTACTCTAATACTCATATAATTATGGAGATATCAAGTTCTAAGTATATGAGCTCCCTTAAAAATTAATAGTTTTTTCCATGAGGAAAGAGTATAATTCATTTAGTAAGATCACATTTCAAAAGGAAAGAAGAGGTTAAAGTAGATCAACACAGACAACAAACAGAAAAAATTTAAAATTTGTTTCTTTCTGCCTCCACACCCTTGACAACTCCCAATATAGAATACAGTGCACTAGTAACAATAGAAAACAAATCCATTTAGGGTCAACTGGGAGATACCAGCATGATTTTTCATTTTTTTTATATACCACAATGAAATTTTTGTCCCTTTTCTGGTTATTATACATTCAAATGGTGGATCCTTGGTAGAAACAGACATTGTAAGAGAGCAATAACTAAACTGTGAAAGTCATACATTATTAAACTGGATAAGTGAGCCAGGGAAAAGGGCTATGAAGCACAAATTTCAGTATCAAAGCTATGGACTCTGTAATATCTAGAGGAGGGAGGGTAGCGAGGAAGTTTACAGAGCCAAAGGGTAGTTGGGGGAATCTTACTTTGATTTAGTGCATTAGTACCAGTATACACAGCAATAAATATTATAAGTTGAGACCCTAATGGAAGAGCATGCCTAGTTTGTTAAAAGAAGTATTGATTTGGGAGATGATAAAGTAGGGCTTTAATCCCAGAACTCAAGCAGAGGCAGGCATATCTCTGTGAGTTCAAGGCCAGGCTGCTTTACAAATTGAGTTCCAGGGTATGCAGGACTATTACACAAAGGAATCCTGTCTCAAAAAAAAAATAAATAAACCATAGAAAGAAATATTGGACACAGTATGATGGTGCTGAAGTAAAGAGGAAAACCTTCATTCTAAAGAGTTTGGAGGTAGTAAAGCCATTTTGGAAAGGCCTTTTGAGAACTGGAATGGACATGACCTATTACTTATGCAAAACTAGAAGTAACATCTGTTTGGCTTCACTAATTTCAAATTTTCTCTTAAAGTCCATATCTTGGAAGTCTGAAATTTGTTGGGGAAGGATGCATTCTGAGGAGCAATGCAGTCAGGAGCAGTCTGTGGATTACTCTTTTGGTCTGACCATTGGTAGATGTCACAGGCAGAAAAAATCTGTTGGATGATATGGAGTCTAAAATGCTGGCTTGACTTCTGCCAACCTGAATTCCTGACATGAGGATTTATTTTTTAAAGGTACCTCATCTTCTACCATCTGTATTCTTATCCAACGAGTCCCCAAGTATTTGTTTGTGCTGGCTCTAAGATAACCTCACTCTGTACTTCCCACTGTGTTGAAGTTCTAGTCTTGATACTTGTCAATGCAAAAACAAAACTAAATATTCAAGGCCAGCCCAGTCAGAGTACCTAGCTGGTGGAGGGTGTCCGGATTGAAACACTTAACAGTCAGCCCACCACAAGCCCTGCCTGCCAAATCTTTGACCCCCATTGCATTGCCTCTGCTGGAGGTGAATCTGGAACCAGTTTGGGCTGAGTCCCCCCCACACCCTTCCCTGGGAACTCCCTGCATTGGCCCCAAATCTCGCTTATCCCTATGTCCTGTCCCCTGACTCAATCTTCCTAGCCCCTTCCTCTCCTCATTTCCTCTTCCTCCTAGTTCCCTATCCACTCATTGCCCCCCACAACTCCTCCTATGCTTAGGAGATCTAATCCCTTTCCCCTTCTCTGAGGGACTTTATATGAATCTCTTAGTACCCTCCTTGTATCCTAATTTCTCTGGTGGTGTGACTTATAGGCCAGTGACCCTTTGCTCTATGTATAAAATCCATATAGGAGTGAGTACATACCATGTTCCTCTTTTTGTGACTGGGTTACCTCATTCAGGATGGTTTCTTCAAGTTCCATCCATTGACTATGAATTTCAAGATTCCATTGTTTTTTATTTCCGCAGCGTAGTATTCCATTGTGTAAATGTTCCACATCTTCTTTATCCATTCTTCAGTTGAGTGGCATCTAGGTTGCTTCCATGTTCTTGCTATTACAATAATGCTGCTGTGAACATAGTTGAGCACATGTCTTCATTGCATGGATGTGGATTATTTGGGGAATATACCTAAGAGGGGGATTGCCCAGTCCTGTGGTAGACTGAATCCCATTTTTCTGAGGAATCGCCATACTGATCTCCAAAATGTCTGTACAAGTTTGCACTCCCACCAACAGTGAAGGAGTGTTCCCATTTCTCCACATCCACTACAGAATAAGTTGTCATTGGTGTTTCTAATTTTAGCCATTCTGGCAAGAGTAAAATTGTATCTCTAAGTTGTTTTGATTTACACTTCCGTGATAGCTAAGGACACTTTCTTAAGTGTCTTCCAGTCATTTTGAATTCCTCTATTGAGAATTCTCTATGCATTTCTGTACCCCATTTATAAAATTAGATTATTTTGTGTTTTAGTGACTAGGATTTTGAGTTCTTTGTATACTTTGGAGATTAACCTTCTGTCAGAAGTGTGGTTGTTGAAGATCTTTTCACACTGTGTGGGCTGCCATTTCCTCTTGTTGACTGTGTCCTTTTCCTTACAAAACTTCTCGTTTTCAGGAGGTCTCATTTATTAATTGTCCATCTCAATGTTGGTGCTATTGGTGTTATATTCAGGAAATGGTCTCCTGTACCAATTTGTTCATGGGTATCTCCCACTTTCTCTGAAGAGATTCATTGTGACTGAATTTATGTTGAGTTTTGTGCATGAAGATAGATAGACATGGATCTATCTGCAGTCTTCTATACACCATCATCCAGTTGTGCCAGCACCATTTGTTGAAGATACTTTCCTCCTTCCATTGTTTACTTTTAGCTGTTTAGTCAAAAATCAGGTGTTCTCAGGTGTGTGGGTTAATATCAAGATATCAGTATGTTCAATTTGATATTTGATTCCATTGGTCTACCTTTCTCTCTCTCTCTCTCTCTCTCTCTCTCTCTCTCTCTCTCTCTTTTTCAAATACCAACCTGTTTTCAGGAGTATAGCTCTACAATAGAGCTTGAAGTCAGGATGATGATGCCTTATGAAGTTCCTTTAATATAAGTGGTTGTTTTGATTATCCTAGGTCTTTTGTTTTTCCATACAATGTTGAGTATTATCCTTTCAAAGTCAGTGAATAATTGTGCTGGTATTTTGCTGAGAATTGCATTGAATCTGCAGATTGCTTTTGGCAAGATTGCCATTTTTACTATGTTTATCCTACCTATCCAAGGGTATGGAGGATCTTTCCATTTTCTGGTATCTTCTTTAATTTCTTCTTTAAAGATACAATGTTCTTGCTATAGCTATATAGGTCTTTCACTTGTTTGGTTAGTGTTTCTGCAAGATATTTTATGATGTTTGTGGCTATTGTAAAGGGTGATGTTTTTCTGATTTCTTTCTTGTCCCCTTTATTGTTTGTATATAGTAGGGCTACTGATTTTTTTTTTAAGGGCAAGACAAGGCTGCCTTCTCTCTCCATATCTCTTCAATATTGTACTTGAAGTTCTAACTAAAGCTATAAGACAACAAAAGGAAATCAAAGGGATACAAATTGGTAGGAAAGTAGTCAAACTTTCACTATTTGCAAACTATACGATAGTTTATATAAGTGAACTGAAAAATTCTACCAGGGAAGTCCTACAGCTGATAAACACCTTCTGCAAAGTGGCAGGATACAAGATTATCTCAACTCCCTTCTTAAAGGGAGTATAAGTTAGCTTATTCTGGAACCATTAAGTGTGACTGTGGCCTGGTAAACCAGATTCAGGTTACCCCAAACTCCAGGATACAGTGTAGTTTTGTGAAGTTTTTATAGTTTAGAGAAAAAAGAAAGTCTCAAAACAAGGAAACTTAAAATATATTTGTGGAGAGAGGCCCATACTTCAGGCCCAGATCAGCATCAGTGAAACATTTGAATACAAGCCCAGAAACAGCATCAAAGTAGGCCTCAACTTCAGATCCAGAGCAGCAACATCACTGGGAGGTTGGAGATTCAGTCCCCAAGCTGTGTCAAGGGAGCCATAACCTTAGACCTGGGAACAGTGTCAGAGGGAGGCCCCAGCCTCAGACCCAGGAGTGAGGAGTGATCACTGCATAAAACAACAGCAGCAATTTCCAGTTGTAGCTTCCATAAAGTTTGTAAAAGATTTCCTCTGGGAAAGTGCACATGTGTCCTAGCCAGCATCCACTGCCGTTGCTCGCTTGTAAATAACTCAATACTAGACCAACCTCTGGACACTCAGTCCCACCAATACCTTTAATGGGAGGAACATCCACAGGAGCTGTATCCCGATCTGCACCTCAAGGAGTGGCTACCCTAGCATTAGGTCCACTTCCAGCAAAAGGAGTGTTCACCAGAATCTCTGCTGTAGTTTTTCTTGAAGGAGCAGTCATTAGAGCCACAGCTCCCAACTATACCAATTGAAGTAAGATAGTTTTCTGGAAGCACAAGCTTCACTTATATTTATTAGAGGAAGATATGTGTGACAGCCAGGTAAGAATACACTCAACAATATAAAGAGCAACATGGCACCACTAGAAACAAGAACTGAACAACAGCAAGAACTGAACATCCCAACCATATGAAGTAGAAAAAAAAAAAAAACTAAAAAGTAATTTTATGAGGATGATTGAGGCCCTTAAAGAGGAAGTAAAATATTTCCCTAAAGAAATAGAGACAAAGACAAATAAAAATTTGGAAGATGTTGACAAATCAACAAGCAATCAAACAAGTCAAGGAAATGATTCAAAACATGAAATCTGAAATAGAGGAAATAAAGGAAATCCAAATTGAGGGAATTCTGGAAATGGAAAATCTGGGTAAATGATCAAGAACCACAAATGCAAGCGTAACAATAGAATACAAAAGATGGAATAGATAATTTCAGGCATTGAATATAAAATAAAGGAAATACACTCATTAGTCAAAGAAAAACTTTAAATCCAATGTATCTTTAACAAAACATGCAGAAAATCCGGGACTCCATGAAAAGACTGACCTGAAGACAAATGGGGATAGAAGAAAGAGAACTCCAACTTAAAGGTATAGAAAATATATTCAACAAAATCATAGAAAACATTTTTCCAATCTAAGGAAGGACACACCTATGAGAATGTAAGAGTTACAGAATACAAAATAGACTGAACCAAATGTTCCCTCTCCACATAATAATCAAAAGACCAAACATATGGAATAAAGAAAGAATATTAAGAGCTGCAAAGGAGAAAGGCCAGGAAACATATAATGGCAGACATATCAGAATTACACCTGACTTCTCAACAGAAACAATGAAAGCCAAAAGGTCTTGGTGAGATGTTATGTAGAAACTTAACAACCACAGCTGGTAGCCAATAGTCCTTTACCCAATATTGTGCTCCCATAACCAGAGTACTGAGCTGCCAGAGGGTGTTGTGATTGAAGCACTTAACAGACCACTGAGAGAAGTGAAGAAGAAGCTGCTTTTTGTTATTTCAGAGAGTAATTGGCTTATATACCCAAGCCAGAGGATGGACTAAGCATAGGAGAAAGCCATGCATCACCCACACCTGGGGTCAAGGTATAGGCATTGCCCACAGGGAATTTCTGAGAACAACCTTGCTTGCTCATCCTTGAGAGCATGGATTTTCTACAGCTAGGTGGGGAGGAAGAGAGCTGTAAGGGACAAGTACTTAAATTTCCCAAAAACAAAGCTTTCAATAATCATGGATGAAGAAAAGAAGATATTCCATTTTAAAACAAAAATTAAACAATATCTACTTACAAAGCCACCTCTACAGAATGTACTAGAAGGGAAACTCCAACTCAATATAATCCAAAAGAACACATAATCGATGAGCTTATGGCAACAAATCCCAAAGAAGGGAATTGTATACACTATGCCATTGCAAAGAACAAAAACAAAACTAACAGAAACTAAAAATCACTGGTCATTAATACCCATTAATATAAATTGTCTCAAATCACCTATAAAAGACACAGGCTAACAGCTTTGATATGAAAACATAGTCCATCCTTCTGCTACATACAAAACACACATCAACCTCACAGACAGACATTACCTCAGAGTAAAATGTTGAGAATTTTTTTTTCAGTCAAATGGACCTAACATACAAGCTGGTTTACCCATCCTAATATGTAACAAAATGGACTTCAAACTAAATTCAATTGAAAAAAGATGAAGAAGGACATTTCATATTCATCAGAGGAAAAATCCATCAAGAGGAAATATTAATTCTGCTAAACTATGTCCCAAACACCAAGGCTCCTACATTTGTAAAATGAAAATTACTAAAGATTAGACAAAAATTCAAGCTCTCCATAATAATACTTGGAGACTTCAACACCCTACTCTCACCACTGGACAGACAAATCAGACAATAGATTAACAGAGAAATAATGGAATTGAGAGATGTTATTACTCAAGTGGTCTTAACAAACATATACATTCCAAGCAAATACAAAAAAATATACACTTTTTCAGCAGAAAAAAAGAAACAAAACAAACCAACAAACAAACAAAAAAGAAATCAATAAAAAAAACAAAACAAAAAAAAATAAAAACAGAATCTTGAAATTAACAGGCAAATGGATGGAACTAGAAGAAAACACCTTGTGTGAGGTAACCTAGACATATGTAGATTTTAGATATAGAGCAACAATTACCAGTCTAGAATCCACACCACCAGAAAAACTAGGCAACAATGAGGACCTTAAGAGAGATATACATGGTCCCCAAAAGAAGGAGAAAGGGACACGATCCCTCAAGCTAATTGGGAGCATGGGGAGAGGGTAAAAGGAAATAGAAGAAAGTGAAAGGGAGAAGAGGATGGGAGAAGAGGCCATGAGGGAACAGGAAATATGAGTCAGGCAAAGAACAGAGGAGAGCAAGAAAAATGATACAATAATAGAGGGAGCCATTATAAGTTTCAAGATAAATATGGCACTAGGGAAATATCCAAAGATCTACAAGGGTGACCCTACCTAACAATCTAAGCAATAGTAGAAAGGATACCTTAAATTCCCTTTCCCAATAATGAAATTGATGAATAACTTATATGCTATCCTAGATCCTTCATCCAGTAACTGGTGGAAGCAGAAGCAGACACCCACATCTAAACACTAAGCCTAACTCCTGGAGTCCAGTTGCAGAGAGGGAGGAATGATGGGCAAGGAGGTCAAGACCAGGCTGCAGAAAGTCATAGAAACAGCTGACTTGAACAAGGGACAGCTCATGGACCCCAGTCTGATAGCTGGAGAACCAGCATAGGGCTAACCCAGATTCCCTGAAGTGGTATTAGTTGGGAGGACTAGGCAGTCTGTGTATGGTGTCTTTGATAGTGGATCAGTATTTATCCCTATTATACAAATGGACTTTGCTAGCCTATTCCACATAGAAGGATATTGTCTCAGCCTAGACACATGGTGTAGGGCCTAGGCCCTGCTCCAAATGATATGACAGACATTGAATATTACCCATGGAAAGCCTAACCATCCCTGGGAAGCAGGAAAGGGAATGGTATGGGATTTGGGAAGGAGACAGGGGAGAAGGGGAGGGTGTGGGAACTGGGATTGACATGTAAAATAATATTGTTTCAAATTTAAGTAAAATAAAAATGTTATTATAAAAAACAAAATAAAACAAAAAACCCAAAAATACAATAACACAAAATACACTTTCTTTTCAGCACCTCATGGAACCTACTCAAAAACAGACCTCATACTCAGTAACAAAGCAAACCTCAACAAATAAAAATAATAATAATAAAAAGGAATAAACCCTTGTACCCTATCAGATCACCACATCTTAAAGTAGGATTTCAACAGCAACTTTAATATTAGAAAGCCCACAAACATCTGGAGATTCAATAATCATCAACTGAACTGCCATTGGCTCAAGGAAGAAATAAACAAATGAAAGACTATCTACAATGTAATGAAAATGACTGCACAACATACCCATGCTTATAGGACACAAGGAAAGCAGTTCCCAGAGAAAAGTTTACAGCACCATTTGCCTACATAAAAAATCTGGAAAAATCCCACACTAGTGCATTAACAGAAGAACTGAAGCAAATGCTAGAACAAAAAGAACCAAACTCTTCCAGAAGGAGTAGAAGAAAATATATAGTAAAATTGAGGACTGAAATCAATAAAAAAGATACAAAGAAAACAATGCATAGAATCAATGAGACAAAGGGTTGGTTCTTGTAAGTAAGAGGAGTAATTCAACAAAATAGACAAACCTTTACCCAAACTAACCAAATTGCAGAGAGAGAATATCCAAATTAATAAAATCAGAAACAAAAAGGGGGGCATAACAACAGACTCTGAGGAAAGTCGGAGAGTTATTAGGTCATACTTCAAAAACATGTACTCCCCAAATTGGAAAACTTTAATAAGATGGACAATTTTCCAGATAAGTACCACATACAAAATTAAATCAAGAACAGGTAAAAAGTTAAATAAACTGATAGTGTCCTAAGGAAACAGAAACAGTTATCAATAATCTCCCATACTCCCCCAAAAACCAAAAAACAAAACAAACAAACAAAATGAAACAACAATAAAATAAAAGCTTTGGACGAGATGGATTCAGTGCAGACTTCTATCAGTTGAACAAAGAAGATCTAATACCAATACTCAAATTATTCCACACAATAGAAGCAGAGAGGGAATTGCCAAACTTGTTATGAGGCTACAGTTACTCTGATACTCAAACCATGCAAACACACAACTAAGAAAGAGAATTACATATCAATTTCACTCATGAACACAGGTGCAAAAATACTGGCAAATTGAATTCAAGATCACATCAGGAAAATCATCCGCCATGACCAAACAGCATCTTCCCCAGAGATGCATGGTTGGTTCAACAAATAAAAATCCATGAATGTAATCTGCCATATAAACAAAATGAAAGAAAAAACCCCTTGATCATGTCACTAGATGTTGGGAAAAATCCTTCAATAAAATTCAACATCCCTTCATGATAAAGTTCTTGGAGATAATATGCATACAAGAAATATATCTAAACATAATAAAGGCAATATACAATAATCCAACAGGCAACATCAAAGTAAACAAAACAAGCCCATTGAAATTAGGACCAAGACAAGGCTGTCCACTATCTCCATATCTATTTAACATAGTACTCAAAGTTCTAGCTATGGCAATAAGACAACAAAAAGATATCACAGGCATATAAATTGGAAAAGAAGAATTTAAACTCTTGGTATTTGCTGATGTTATGATAGTTTACATAAGGGACCCCAATAAATTCTACCAGAAAACTCATAAAACTAACAAATAACTTCAATAATATACCAGGATACAAGGTTAACAGAAAAAAATATCAGTATTACTCCTATATTCAGATGACAAACAGGCTGAGAAAGAAATCTGAGAAGCATATATCCAAAGGAGGCACATTCACACCACAAGGGCATTTGCTCAACTATGTTCATAGCATCACTACACTTAATGGGCAAATCTTGGAAACAACTTAGATTCACCACAACTGAAGAATGGATAAAGAATATGTGTTATATTTACACAACGGAGTACTACTATGCTATAAGAAACAATGACATCCTAAAATTTGCAGTCAAATGGACAGAACTAGAAAAAATCCTGAGTGAGGTAACCCAAAACCAGAAAGACAAATATATTACTTACTCACCCATATGTGGATACCAGACATAAAGCAAATGATACCTTGCCTATAATTCACAATCCTAGAAAAACTAGAACCCTCGTCCAGAAATAGATGGAAGAATAAGCAGAAATCCACAACTAATCAATGGCATACAATCAAAGTGAGGGAGAAGCAATAAGAGAAAAGTTGTCAGGACCATGATGGGGAAACCCAAAGAAGACTTGACCAAGCTAATGAGAGATCACTGACCCAGGTCTTACAAATGGGGAACCTGAATAAGACTGAAATAATATAAGTGAGAATGTTGTCACTGGGACTATATATGGTGTCACTGGCAGTGGTTCTAAGATCTAACACTAATGCACAAATTCACTTAGTGCAGCCCATTGTATACAGAGGAATACTTTGTTCATCATAGAAAGGGGTGTGGTGGTTGGAGAAGTTTATTGGTCCTGCCTCAATGAGATGATGAGACAGACTTAGTAGACTTCATAAAGGAGGTATTTCCCTTTCTGAGGAACAGATGGGAGGTTGGGCAAAAGTGGGGAGGAGATCTGGGACTGGAATATAAAAATAAATTAATAACACTTTTTTTTTTTAAATCTAAGACCTGGAAAAATCATCCCCATTTCAATGATAGGAACAGCTTTCTAGCAAGATGAACCTTAGCCATGATGGGTCTTTGCTGATGAATGAACCGATGTTTTTATCCCAGGATTATGTTAATTACAGTTCAAGTGAATGTTTTTTAATATTTTGTTTAATTTATACCCTACTTTGGGTTATGCTGCTCTCACTTTCTTGACCTTAACTTTTCTTAACTTTCTGCCATCCATCTTAGGATGACTAAGTGAAAGTCCCTTGAAAGATAGCATTTTCATGCTCTAGATCTCCTAACGTCTAGAACTGAGGCAAATCTATTTCCATTCATCATGAACTGTCAAATCTTGGATGTTCTGTTATGTCTACTGTAAGTGGACTAAGTTATGTTGAACATCTGTGGGGGAGGGATGTGATAAATTCAGCTTGAGTCTTACTAAAATGTCTATTAGTCATTGAACACCAAAAATTCTAAATTGAGAAATGACATTTGCTAGTTACCAGAATGTCAGAAGTTTTAGAATCTATAGTTCTAGATGAGGTTAACCAGTGACTACAAATAGAGAAGAGCACCAAGTTCTGCAACCTAAAGCTATCCAATATTAAAAGATGTAGTGGTCAAAGGAGTAATACAATGTGAACTTATATCGTGGGAAATAACATTCTTTGGAACACAGTATAGGTCAAATGATGTTTATTCCGGGAGACAACACACCTGAAACCTATTTCAGATGTTTCTTTGCTTGCCCAGTGTTAACATTCAGGCATCTGTACTGGCCTGTCCTTGGGATTCTGATATGATACTTACTCAGCTGCAGCCACAATGATCACCACCTGTGCACATTCACTATATTCCCTTTGAAAAGGCCCCTGCCCACCTCCCATCTTCCTTTTTCTTTCTCTGCTTCTCTGCCTGCCTCTCCATCTCTTCTCTTTCTCTCTCTCTCCCTCTCTTCTCTTCTGTAGCTCATGACTTCATAGGCTTGTCTCCCCTGTCCCATCCCCTCATTTTCAAATTCACTTTCCCCCAATAAATACCCTCCACCCAAGCTCTGTCATTTTCTCTCACTGCAGCTTTTTAAAATTACAACACCTAGGATTTTACTTTTCAAAATTGGTGAATGTACTTCTGGATAAATCCAGCCAATCTTTTCAGTATTAGACACTCTATGTGATGATCATGGATGGAGAGTGGTGGAAATGATGCCAGATAAGGTCGAAGAAAATGAACCAGTAACTAGAGAGGCCTCTACCACTTCATTTGAACAGAATAGATGACACAGTTTCTTCCATTGGGTGCAGAAAAGTACAAGGTATGGTATTCATCTGTCAAAACTTTAGACAGATAGGGCAGCTTCATTAAAAAGAGTTTCATATTTGTATACATGAGCACCACATGGCTTATAAAAGTCCAAGAAGAAATGTTCTGTATGTAAAATAGAAAATTCATGCCAATTATAGCTGTTGAAAACTTTCTAAAAACTAATGAAGTGTTCATATGGCTCAGTGAATTCCTGAACCATGTTAGTCTATTTGAACAGTTAAAATGGGTACTAATAAAGCAGTTTACATTGGAATCTTTTCTCCCTTCTTCTCTCTCTTCCTTCTATCCTCCCTCTCTCTCTTCCTGTAACCATCACTTCTCTTCTCTGTTTACTATTTTCCTTTTCTTTATTTTTACCTGGATTGTGGTTTTGGGTGTCACTATGATGCTAGTACCAAAGAACCAATGTTCTGCCCAAAGTGCTCTACTTCCCCAAACACAGACATATTTTCAATATTCCAATATCTGATTTAGGGAATTGGGCATGACCTGAAAACAAGTATTCTAAACAAGCATTTTAATTTCTCTGAATGATTTTTTGCAAAGCAGAAAGTATCAGTCTCCAATTGTCTCATAATAAAAATTAATGAGATAGTGTGTCTTTAATCATATTTCAATGCTGCTGTTTTACATATTTTGGTTATAAGACTATACTGGGTTTAAGACTTTCTTGCTGCTGAGAAATGGCTATAGATGATCATTCCTTTATCCTATAAAACAGAACATAATTATGGAATACTAAAATTATCTGTTTCAAGTACTAGCAAAATTATTTTTGAAAAAAAAGACAGCATATACCAAAAGAAAACTAAATTGGCATACTTTAATTCTACAAAAATGTATAAATATTTAAATTTACAACAAAAGAACAATTATCCCATTTAGTAATGCTTACACCATTTAAAATGTTTAAATCATTATGCACACTCTACTTTTATAAATGTTAAACACTGTGTGGAACATGTCTAAACATTTTTGAGATTATGTTCTCTAGCTGTGACTACACTGGTTTTAAATAACAGAAGGTACCTACCTCTCTCAAAGAAAATTCTGTGACTATGGATTCCTGTTTCCCTCTTGTGCTATTTTTAGCTTTAGTTACACCAGGAACCAAACATCTGTGTCTTTTAGTTTTCAACATCACCATTAAACAGAAGATGAATATTTCAGTTTTGAAACATCTGTTTCATATACATTTTAGGTGGAGCCTTATCTAGTACTCAGTTTTCATTCTAATCCAGCCTACAAGGGGGGATGATTCATTCTCTCTCATTTACAGTGGCAATAAAGCATTGCTGTAATAATGATTACCCAATTATGAGGAGTGGTCCTCATCTTAACTATATTGACAAAAAGACTGTGTCAAACCACTACTTTCTCAGGGTGGATTTTAAAAACATTAAATGAAAATTTCCTGTAGAATTTATTAAACACTATAAAACAAAAATTGGGGGGGGGGCAAGCCTATGTACCAACTAGTTAAAACAAAATTTCTGGAGTCATCCAACTTTAGCTTTATACAGTATTTTCTACTTGATAACACTCTGAACAAGATGTAGTCAAACCAGACACTCCTGTGATATACAGAAGAAATGCAGTGTTTCCACTCATCTTTCTCACATAATGGTGGCTACTGACTGAATCCTAAAACATAAACTGCCTTGATACACTGAATTCCTGCTGCCCAGCTAAACTAGACATGAAGTTCTCAGCTGTACCAAATAACATCTCAAGGACAATGACTCATATTTGGTGAGGTCTTGAATTTTTTCACATTTGTTCAAATTGTTTTACCTATAATTTAAGAATGCATCGAATTTTGCCTCTTCTGAAACTAAAGCATGAATTCAAGGTAAGATATAAATATGATGACAATGACTATACTTACTCATTTCTCAAATGTAATAACAATATGTATGCAAGCCAATATTCTGAAGTTTGCTGAACCAATTCTATTGCATCCTTCACCTCTCACTAAGCTTAAAAATCATTATGAACAAGTTATGTTATTTTATCATAGCAGTTTAGTTTCCTCTCCTTTATTTTTCTTATTCTTATTGGACTGTTT
This sequence comes from Phodopus roborovskii, assembly GCF_943737965.1. NCBI lineage: Eukaryota > Metazoa > Chordata > Mammalia > Rodentia > Cricetidae > Phodopus > Phodopus roborovskii. Next base: position 48,644,190 of record NW_026126418.1, read on the forward strand.
CTAAGCACTTAAGGAGAAATCAAATTTCCATATTAGGTTTATAAAAAAGTGACACTGAGAAGCTAAGAAATACCTTCTAGTTTCCAGGTAGTCTACAAAGATGCAAACACAGAAATCACCCAGTGTTCACAGACATGGAAGGTTTAATACTCTGTGCAAGCTGTAGGTCAGCCTTTCTTTATCTTGAAGGAAATTACAAGAAAATATATGAAACAAAGTTCCACCAGTTACAACGGAAGAGAATTGATGCTGCTTTCTGCAAACCATTTGCTTTCTGATGCTTACTGATGGTGTTCTCTTGTTCTGTAAATATTATACCTTCAGGGAAAGTCTTCACTGCGCTGCAGGTCTTCTCCTATTGCCTGTGGTCTTATTTTATTGAACAGACAGATTTTGTGAAAGTAAGAAAAGAAACATCAAAATTAAAATTTTCCTAAAGAATCAAGTTACTAATAAGAGAGTTTTGATGAAGGTATTTTTTTTTTCATTATTGTGCCCTTATATATTTTTGGCAGTAGTTTTAATAGTCCTGGCAGCATAACTCTATGATCTTTGGGAAAAATGCACTATATGTTCATGGCTCAGTTTTATTACCTATAAACATCGAAGCTAGTGGTATAACACCTTTAATGTTTTAAGGTTTCTATAATATCTTTTGCTTATTTTTGAAAATAAACTTTATACAGTCATCATCAAAACATGAAAATAAATATGATTTTCAAAGAATGTACTTATCTCCTTCCTAGAACTAAAAATCTTGGTCCTTCTGTGATCAAGATAACACAAGTGAAATTCTGATACTTATTTTCAGTTAAATGAAGTAACTTATATCTTACAGCAGCACTATAATAAAATGGCATATTTCATTTCCATAAGGCGGGTGATTTTAACAAAGAGGACAACATATAGTCCACACTTTAATATGAAGGATATTAGAGAAAAATTAACATTTTGCAACAAAGCACTAAAAGTTCTCTGTAAAGACATTACCGAACTCTAAAATTTTAAGTTCAAAGACATATGACACAGTGCTGCTTAACAACCTCAATACACACTCAACTTCATTACTTCAAGAAGTTTACTTAGTATATACCAAAAGATAACACAAGAAGCTGAACATAGCCAGGGGACAAAACTGATATTGATCGTGCCATAAAAAGGACTTACACAACTGGGTGTGTAGAACAAGTAATAGAGTTCTTACCTTACACAGATGTGGCCCTGGTACTAAAAAACAACAATTTCCTAAATAAATGTAACTGTATTCCCAAGTGTGTGTTGGAGCAGGAGACTGGCAGAAACTTATTTCAAAAAAGAGCAGACTTATTTTTTGGTCAGAAGGATAGCAGCTAGAAATTACAGACATGACAAGAGTTCACTGTTTAAATAGAAACCTAAAGAAATGATGTGAATGGCATCTATGGCACAGATAGAAACAACATTAAGCAGAAGCTTACTTGGCAGCCAGTATAGTGTAATGAAAGGCAGGATGCCAAGAGATTAAGAAACATAGATGTCTACATGTGTACACATACACATGTGTGGATGATATTTAATGCACATATCCAAGTGCAGAGAGTACATGCATATATGTTATGTTTGTTGAGTGTGTTTGTCTGCATATAAAGACATGAGGGCTATTAGATGAGTTGAAAATTAATTGGAAAAATTACATTCAGGGAAATATAAACATTCTTATTTATTAGTATCTATGTGACTTTAATAATTAAAGAAATAAGTATAGCATTGGTTAAGAATGCATGTAATAGTGCATATGATTTAGAAGTTCAGAAATAATAATGTACACTAAATGTGGTAGCAGATTAATGGTTTCTGGTTGTATACCAAAGGGAACATCTAGTTTGTTTCCAGATTTTTAGATTCAATTTGTCCAACATTTTGATACCACAACACAATAGTGTCATGTATAAAATCAACAATTGATAACAATGAGGTCAGTTACCAAAAAATATAGATAGCAAAAAATATTTGAACAAGTTTAAATTTTGCTTTGGGCCTAGTCCTAGTCAATTTTGGCTGCAAGAAGTTTCAGGCAGATTGTGAGACACAGGTAAGACAGGCTTAAGAATTTTGAATTTTCTTAGTTGGGGGTCTTCCTTGTGGATTTTTGGACATTTCCCTAGTGCCTGATTTCTCTTTAAACCTACAGTGGCTACCTCTATTAAAATATATCTATCCTTGCTCTCCTCTACCTGCCCTGACTCAATTTTCATGACCTCAGCTAACAATCTAAGCAAAAGTGGAGAAGCTACATTAAATGTCCTTCCCCTATAATGAGATTGATGACTACCTTAAATGCCTTCCTAGAGCCTTCATCCAGGAGCTGATAGAAGAAGAAGCAGAGATCCACTGAGCCAAACTTCTGGAATCCAGTTGGTGAGTGATGAGCAAAGGGGTCAACACTATGCTGGGTAAGTAAGTAAGAAACAGCTTAATTGACTAAGTGTGAGGTCATATACCCCAGCCAAGCAGCTAGGGAACCAGTATAGGACCAAAACAGGCCTCCTGAACTTGTGTGACAGTTAGGAGGCCTAGACATCTATGGTGTCTTTTACAGTGGAACCAGAATTTATTCCTAGTGCATTAATGGACTTTGGGAGCCTCTTCCTCCATGGAGGGCCTAGGCCATGCCCAAATGATGTGACAGACTTAGGTGTTCCCTCATGGAAGGCCTCACCCTCCCTGGGGAGTAGACAGGATGTGGGATAGAGAGAAGAGGGGCTTAGTGGGTGACATGGGAGGATGGTAGGGAGAGAGAACTGAGATTGATATGTAAAATAAGATTGTTTCTAATTTAAATAAAAATGAAATGGAAAAATGTTTGAAAAGAAAAAGTCTAAAGTGACATACATATTTTACATGTGTATTCATGTTTGCATATGCACACCCCCCCCCACACACACACAAGCATTCGTGTGCAAGCCCATGTGGAGACTAGAGGTCAATCATAGACATCATCACTTGATGTACAGGACATGGTTGTTAATTTAGCCTGGAACTTGCCAATTAGGCTAAGATGGCTGCTAGAAAACTTAAGAAATTCACCCTTCATCACCTCCCCAGTTGCAAGGATTAAAAACACATGCAATTACATCTAATGGTTAATTGCTATTTTAAATATGGGCTCTTATAATCAGGCTAAAATCATGGGTAGCACTTTGCCAACTGTGTGAATGATCCCTCAGTTCTCAACTTTATAGTTTTGACTTGTGTATCCAGGAGGTGAATATTGCATTTGTTATTATGACAAAAAAACCCCAGAAGAATGGATAGACTGGAGCAATCGAAAAATCCATTAGCCCAGATCAATTTCCATTGTGTATGTGTGTGTGTGTGGTGGGGGGGAAGATCAGAATCACTTTGATTCCAATCAAGACATTAATTCTCTGTACTGAAGGAAATTAATTTTTAAAACCTTAAATCTTTCCAATTTTGGTGGTTTATATCATTCTATCTCTCCATGCATCTATTTTGTTTTTCTTCTTAGACACTGTGTGGCATATATCCAAATGATGTGGTGAGTCTTTGAGAGTTCCTCTCTTGTATTTCACTGTGACCATAGAAATGTTCATTTATATAAAATGCTGCTGAAATTCACCACCCATTAAGCAATTATATTCTTTTAATGTGTTACCCATCACTATGTCTATGTGCTTTGATTGACATAAGTAGAGCATGTCACATAACAAACTCTTGGAGAGTCTAAAATTTCTTATTTTCAGGAAAACCCTATATGGCGTTTTTCATGCTATTTGAGTCAGAACCAGAAGAGAATGTAGGAAAAAAGAGTAAAAATAGAAGACTGGCTTGTCAGGTTCGATCTGATCTGAGCGGTCATGATCGGTTTAAGGGTCATTATCTCTTGAGAGCCATGGGTTCCTTCCTGTTATAGTATAAACTATGTCTTTCCCAGGAATTAAAGCCCTGATGTTCAGTCTTTTATCTAAAATTTTGAGAAGTCTAAGAATTTCCTGAAGTTTTAGGAGTAAAAGATGCTTGAGCTTTAATCCGAAAACTGAAACATTACAAGTTGGAATTTTTCACAATTATAACAGTGTGGAGTCAAAAGGGAAAACCATCTAGGAAAATTAATTCGTATTTTCAGGTCTTGTAAAAAGTTTATCTTTCTCATTCTAAAGTCAGGGGTGGGGGCAGAGAGACAGAGAACAGAGATAGAGACAGAGTCAGAGGAGAGAAGAAAAGGCAGAAATAAGAAGAGAGGGATTATAAAGGAGGTGCAGTTAGCCATGTAATGCCTTTTCTAGATCATTTAAAATAAAAGGTCAAAAGAATGGGCTATTTGCTTTTAAAGAATTTCCTTCTTGTTCTTCTGGTGTTATATATAAAAATAAAACATACATGTACAACAACCATATGACCACTTAAGATGTTATTAAATATAAAAATTTACTAATATCCCACCAGTGGTTTTTCTTCTTTTTCATAACATTAGTTTATTCACTGTGAATAAGGGGGATTTAAGGTTGAATTAACACATGAAATTGTCCTAATTAAAACTGAATCATATTTTACGCCAAATCAAGCCTCCTAGTTTAATTAAGGTAAGTTTAATTAATTCTCATAGATTTTGTTTTCCAATGATCAATGTTAGATTTTATAACATAGCAATAAATTATTAGAGTGCCATACTTTTTATGAACTACAAAATGCCAATGACATCATTGACTGAACTAAAAGTGATAAATAATAGTTTAAAATTTGAATCTAAGAAGGGTCCCTTTACTTATAATTCTAGAGTGAAGGGCAAAGGTACAGCTTAGTGTATGGAGACAGAGGGTAGCTGGATTCAAACCCTGACATCAGCTCTCAGAGCAAGGCTGCCCTCAAGTTTAATTGGAAGTGAAGATTCTCACTCTTGTCCCCCTTGATATCTGACTCACTCCTCTTATTATTTGACTTAAATTTATTGTTTAGATCAAATGTTTAAGTTCTTTATTTGGTATGATGATTTTATATTCTACAAATTCAGGAGCAAACTTAATTTCTTTTTCTTGTCCTGAACATTTGGTATCATGAATTTAAGGCCCATGAATGATTTCATATGCACTCTAATTGTTAGCCTAGAAATTCACCATGGTTTCATGAAGATTTTTTTAAAAAGTACATTTTATAAAGCAATGATAATATTTCATAATTAAGATAAGGCATTGCACAATCTCTCTTTTCATCATTATTACAAGACAAAATAAACCAACCCCAAAATAATCCTGTGACAGGAGGCTACCAAAGACATTTTAAAAGCAAATATAAGGTGTGTATTTTTCCCAAACAGTTCAAAGGTTTAATAAGCTTCCTAATACTTATATTTTATGTGCTTCTTCAATCAGATACAAATTTTAGTTGGGAAATAAACATTCCTAAAAATGAACTATAAACAACTGTGTTTTAGAATACTAAAAGTATTTTTTAAACTTTTAATTCAACAAAGTTAATATTTTCACCAAACTGAAATAATGAATAAACAAAAGTGTAGACTTTCATGTCTTGGGAGAAAAATGGTCTTCATGCCCCCAAGGTCATGTTCCTCAGCAGCCATTGTTGAGATCTGCTGCCACTGCAGTCCTGCATGGTAGGCACCATTTTGTCTTCTTCAGAAGGTTCATCAAGACATTGGTTACTGTTAACATGTCTCAAAGTGAGTCTCTGTAAAAGACAAACATTGATCAGTAACTTAAGAGCACATAGGGTTAAAGCTGCTCTTCAAAAAATATTATCTACCATTTTAACATATAGTAATATGACATGTTTTTAAAAGGAGCTGTACACACGTGTCTCTAAATTACCATAAATGGAAAGTCATTGTCTAATTCACCACTATTTGTAGGTGATTAAATAAATAGGTTGATATTTCTTACAGGTGGGGGAAAATTCAGACATTTTTGTTAAACACTTGTTAATGAACTTGGAGTTTAGTGGTGACAAATATTAACAAACTTAAGAAAAATTTTAGTTTTATAGCCATGTGTTAGAACAATTTGTAAAACACAAAAGTCAACCACACAACTTTTATTCAACTAAACTATAGTGTCTTAGACATTAACTGTAGACCAGTAATTAGTATAGCCAGATATAATCTTACTTCATGGGATGCTTACCATATTTAAGAATCTACAAATTTATCAATATTAAATCAAAACAGGGATAGAGATATATTTTGTTGTCATCACAGCTCAAATAATTTCACCATGTTTAGTCATCACAGAGCATATCTTTCCATTTGTAATGAAATTCACTTTCTGGGACTTCACATTCCAGCATGTTTTAAGGCAATATGCTTTCAAACTATTAATTATATATTAACTTTCTAATTTCATGGGCAGTGCCCAGAAATCCAGGAAAAGATCTCTAACTTAAAATGTTTTCACATATATGTGGTCCTATGCAAGTAAGTCTTGTAAAATATATTCTAAACATATTATTTTTACAAATTACCAAAATTAAAAGTTGGGATGTATTCTTTTTTATAATGTTTTTTTTCTTGATATTATATTGGGGGCTATGTGTGGTAAACATATAGAGAAACATTTGAAACTCATCCTGTGCTTCCCTGTTGTAAGACAGATAAACAGAGGACAGGGTGTTGGGAAAGATCTCTCTCTGACAACAAGCAGGAAATTAAAGGCTTGGCGATTAAAAGTGTACGTAATGTCAAGATTGAGGCCTTTGTTGTCATTTTTCAATATAGAGTATCAAGCCATTTTTAGTTAAAAAAAAAAGAAGTAAAAAAGACATGGCTTAAGATAGCAAGAAGTTGGTTGGTTTATTCTTAGGATGACAGGAAATTCAACCATTAACCAGTCTGAAAATTCAGATAAAAAACTAAGCAAAAACAATATTTTCCTTTTAAAAAAAGTGTAAGTATGATCAACAGCAACAATATAAAAATTCTAGTAGTCTATCTCAAAGCGGAGTTAGCTTATACATATATTCTCTTTCAAAAAAGCACTTACCAATGCATGGTTCTAATAGGTTCTTTAAAAAAAATAGAATATATGCATTCATTGAGTAGGTTACCACACATTGACTTATAAAAATGCAGTGCCATTACTATATTGTAATGTAAACACTTATCACAGAAATGGAATGATTTGATCAATTACCTTATGTCATATTGGAATAAAGAGCTTTAGAATAAGTATTATAATCACACAAATATTATTGTTCTTTATAATAAATATGTAAATATTCTCATATAAAAAACTAATTAGTAGTAAAAACCTACTTCTCCCAAGGTAACAAATGAGCAAAAACAACAACAACAACAAAAAAAAAACTCTGCTTTGCCCAATGTAGCACACCAGAAAGCCAAGCATTTCAGACTCAAGAATTCCTGAGTGTGAATTCCCTTCCCTTTTTTACCAGTTCTGAGCACTGAGGAAAACCACTCAAATCATTATGAAGACTGATTATTCATTAGAAATGTGATTTACATTTAACAAATGTTCACATATTTCCTTCTCCTTTTGCTCAAACATTTGATCTTTAGCCAATGAACTCTGCATCCTTAGAAACCAAATAAGAGCAACACTGTTAACTATGTGTTTAGGCAACATGACTTATGGTTTTAAAAAAAAATGACCTGTATAATGTGCATGTGTATTTCTGACAGTAATCAAACTATGGTCCCTAGAGCAGAAACTTGTAGGTTGGTTTCTGCGCACAGTGTCTAAGGAGATATTTACCAGTGTTATCATCTACTTTAAGAATAAGCCTCTTTAGCATTCTTGGTTTCCTCACTGTCCAGATGGAGATCTCAAAACCTTGTGCCAGAATATGACCTTTAGAAAAGTTAGCTACCTTCCAGAAACTGCAAGAGTTATGAGGGAACTGCTGAAGGCTTCCCTGCTGAGAGACGGTTTCTGCCCTCATACTCAGTGGTAGACTCATAACATTAAATGTTTATGCCCCAAACATTCTGTTGGATATGAACATAGAAGATATGGAGGCTTAGAAAACAAACTCAAATGTTACATAGAAGTTGCCTTGTGATGATTCCCCTTAATGCAAATGGTCATTCCTACTCCAACTTTTCCATCTTTTATTTAGATTGTCCATCACTCAAATGTGCTGTCTTCCAAATAATACATATTCTGCCCTCTTGTCTCCTTGCTTCTTTTCTTAGCTGTGCCACAAATCCTGATGCTTAATTGTGCACCAACAGCTTTAGGTGGCTTACAGGAACTGGTAAACCTCTAGAGCCCCTAATGTGTTCCCACAGCCATTGGCTGAACAATTAAAATTTACTATTTATTGATTTTTTCAAAAATCCCAAAAATGCTTTTATTTGTATGCCACAGCCATTTATTGACTTGAACTAAATAGATATTTACTTAATTATTTAATGAGAAGAGGGTCACAAATAATGGAAGTGATAAATAAAATAAATATTTCTGAAGATCTTTGATTCTTATAATTATATCTCCTATCTGACCACAGAAGACATGTGTAGATATGACTTTTTTGTTCATGAGCTGTTGAACATAACTTAGATTTTATTATGGGATTTACTTAGTGTCTAAGAATAAAGCAATGGTAATTTATAAAAGATGTGAAATATGGAACACAGACACAGACACACACACACACACACAACACAGAGTTGAATCATCTGAATAAAATGTAACAAAATTAAATAATTTCAAAGTTCCAAAATAATTCATTTTTAACCTATGTTATATTTAGTCATGTTTTCCCATTTGACACACAATCTGTTTTCATATAGATGTGGCTACTTTTATGCTAATACAAAAATATTTCACAAAATATTTAACCCATTATATTCACAGACATATACATAGATATACATATATATGACATAAAACTGGAAATATTTTTTGTTAATGATAGACTAATTGTTACTTAAAATACCAAGTCTCCAATTTAAAGCATAGCTAAGAAGCAAAAGATAGAAAAATAACTCCATAAAATGGTTTATTAAAATTTCTGATTTTGAAAACTAAAATTACTAAAGTAAATTTAAGAACTCTGAAACACAAACCTCTACAAGCCATTAAAGAAAAAAATCACCAGTATGATTTCCAAAAATATTTCTAAAAACTTCTGCTCTTGTATAATTTCTTAGTAGCCATTTTTGCGAAGTGCTATCATTACAGGTCTCCATGGAAGGATGGTAGGAGCCATCCGCCACTTTGCTTATTGAGAGGCAGGACTGCGTAATTATGTGAACAAAAGTGTGGGCCTGTTTGACAAAGAAAATAATGAATAATGACAAATCCAGTATAAAGGCAATAATAAATCAATCATCGCAGACAACATACAATTTTTCTAGAAAAGGATGGGAGACACACGTCACAATAATTGTTTTCATGAAGAAGAGAGTGGCAGCCTTTCAGATGGCTTTTATACCAGCTTTACTCAGTAGAATAAGTGGAGTTAAGACAGATTATTAAGAAGAAATTTGACATTAGATGATGAAACATTTTACAAAAGTTATTTTGATAGAATTTTGTTCTCATAATCCTACAATAAATATATTTTAATGCCAAGTGAGTTGTTTTGAGGGAGGTCATTAAAATAAATTGCTTAATGTGCAGAGTTTCTCTGATATTAGTACCCTCCTATGTGTGCCTTTAGCCTGAGAGGATGCCAAAGGAGACTATTTGAGATAATTTTCTGTTGTTTTCATGGGTCTAAGCTGGACTTTCTAAGGAATCCACACATAAAATGACATAATTATTAGACAGTATGACAGAATACATGAAGAGAAAGAGCAGGAAAACATCAAATCCCTTGTGAATGTAATAATTAATTTCATCTGACTGTGTCTTATTTCTAAGTATAAGTTCAAGATATTAAATAAATCATCCACTGCAGGGCCAGCCCAGAGAAATACCAAATAATGTTGTTGATTAAATTATTTAGTAAAGATAATGCAGAAAGTAAATTCTATTGAAGCAAACTCCCATTTGTAAGAAGTGTGTAATGGATGCAGTCACTGGATTCACCTTTACATGGTTTATCTGCTAGGGAGAAATGGTATGCAGTGATTTCCACAGTCTGAAAAAGTATCATAAAGTATCCTATCTTACCTATCAGATGATGGTGCCTGAGACACACGTTGACTAGCTTTCTTTACTAAATATTGACATACCTACACTGTTTAAATTAGGCAACATCATCTACTGTTAATTGATTTTTCTTATTGCTCTGAACTTTGCCTAGAAATATGGCAAAACTCTCCTGTTAGGAATTGTAAATTTTATGCATGCATCATTTTTCAAGAGGAAGTTTAACTTCTCAAGAAATCTACACATTCTATTATTTTTCAAACCAGATAACATTTAGTTTTCTTTGTTTGAAAGCAAAAGTGATGCATTTATTTTTGCAAATCTTCTGATCACAATAGAAAATGATTATTGATTATGTCACACGTGTGCTTATGAGACTGAATTCATTGAATTAAATATACTTCTTTCATTTACATTGTATGATTTGTTCCTAAATACTTTTATTAAGTTTTTGAGCATTCCATGTATGTATTTTGTCAAATTTGCAATGAATATTTCATTACAAGGATGTCATTGCAAATCACTTTTTGGAGCAATGTGACATGCATGTTCCTGTGCAGCTTACTGACAGATATCTTCTTTTTATGGGATTATTTAAAATGTTGATGGTGGAGTTATGTGAATCTAAAGCTAGTATTATGTTTTGTGTATAGTATAGCATCACTTAATCATTCTGTCCCAAATGTAGGTCATTGTGACTCACTGCTATGTATAGAATCTGAATCACAATATCTAATGATATAAATTTGTGATTCCTGTAGTGACATATTTGTATCATATATGTCTGTCATGAACTAGTTAAAAATCAACTTTCCAAACTGCACAGTTCCTACTTACTACCAACTGAAATCAGTCTAGGAAAAATAATTTTGGTGAAGAAACAAAAGCAGAACACTTGTATTAAAAAATACTATTTAAAAACTGGTAATTTTGGTGAACAGACACAGCTAGGTGGATAGGTGATTTCAGAAATGACCACAGATATCTCAGTTGGCATACTAAAAGTGTAAAATAAGAATAATAAATTCACATTCTTACAATGCAAACTGCACACCCATAAAATAAGTATTCTAAAAATCAAATGTAAACAATCAAGAACTAATCAACACTACACTACACAACACTACACAACAATCAACACTAATCTACTGAAATTTCTATTAGCTGATTCTAGCAAGAAGTCAAAGCTATGGGTCATTGGGAACATAGAAAAGTAATGGTTGTCTAATGGTTTACAAAAGGTAAATTGAGCTATGGTTTACCAGAAATTCTACACAGGAATATGGAATGGTTATACTCATAGGACACTTACCTTGAAATTATATTCCCATTTACCTGCTTTCTGATAAGAGCAAATAAAAGAGATTGGTCAAGAATAATTTAATATAAGTCTCTGTGGTGCCAGTTAAGTGGTTACCTACTACAATTGTTTCCTGTGGACAGAATGTACAAGTGATTCCCTTAGCCAGCTTGCTCAGTCATGTGAAAAGCAACACTTATTTTTAGCATCATATTTTTCTACCCTGCCCCCTCCTTTTTTTTTCCTTGTGGAATTGTGTTTGTTAAGCAGAAGTGCTCTGATCTAAATTTAGATTGTAGCATTGTATGTAGCTGCCTGGATGTTCAAAAGGAAATGTGATTAAGCACACACACTGCAGGAAAATGTAAATTTGGAATAGACTGGAGTACACTTGTGATGTAGAACAGAATAAAAACAAACATAAATAAAATAAAATGGATGAAACATGAACATGAAGAAAAATATTGACTATCTAGTGATGTGCAATTTGATATTTTCTCTTTGAACTTGCTGGAAGAGATATTCCATGTAGCTGAAACACTTGAATAATTTTATTGGTATTCTATATCAAATATATCCTGTGGTGCTGATTAAAACAGTTGTGTTTTCACCAAATCAAACCAGAGTTGCCAGCTATAAAAGAATGCAAATACTTTTCATGTTGTATTGTTTAAGGAACATTGACTTTTACATGCTTAGAAGGTTGTATTTCTATATCTGTGCATCTGTATCTCTATATATGTAAAAGTGACAATAATCAATTTGAAAAGGAGTGAAGGTGTTGGAATTTGGAAAGAGGAAACAGAAGTGACAGGAGGGAGAAAAGAGAATAATGATGTAATTATACATTAATTAAAATGTATTTTACAATACTACACAGGAGAGTCAGAAGGTAGTGTCAATCTTTTAGCCAGAGAGGTATTTTTCACCAATGCATATTTATCTCCATTCAATTAGAAGAGACTTTATATATTAATTGCATTATGAAGTCAATTAACTAAAGTTCCTAAGCCATTATTGTGATAGCATGATTGTATAGCTGTTTGCATTCTAAAGAGATCATGTTTATGCTGATGATCTTTCTTATCATTAAGGAAAGGAGACAATCAGATACTGCAAGTGACTGTTAGCATGTTTATAACAGGGTACCACTGTCTACTCTGCTTATTTCATCCTCATCACTGAAAGCATATTATTTTTAGTATTTCAATTACTTCGAGAGGCAAATTAGTATTGGAGAAAACTGCCGGCTTTAATTGACAGACACTTTGATGCATACACGGCTTCATTAAAAACAGAGAGGCTAATACTAAAGCTTTTATAAGGTTGTGGCAAGAATGACATAACCAAACAAGGAAATTACGGCCTTCTGTTGGCTTTCTTTCCTTCTTTCTTTTGTTCACCTAACCAGATAAACCAAACCATCAAGAGAGCCTCTTTGCGCACAGTGTTCGGCATGCTCTGAAGGTTCTATGTGCTCCTATTGACTTTCTTTTCTCAGAGAAAAAGGAGCATGGCAGGGAAAATGATGGAATATTTCAACACTTCACACTGTGAGATTCACAATTGGACTAGTACCTAGCTTCCTTTGAAAACTTTATTAAAACCTAAATCCTAGATCGGCTCCTAGCAGGGTAATCTTTGTGCTTCAGGTTTGTATGACGAAGCTCAAAGGAGAGGAGTTTAAGGTTCGTTTCAGCCCTGTAATTTTGTGAACTCTACCAGTTTTTATTCCGACTCAAAAGTGCACCACCTCAGAGATTTCTCCAAGAAGAGAATTTTTTGCCCTTGCTAGCAAATGACAAAGGACTGAATTAAAGAGGTAGCAAGCAGCACTTTCTACCTTCACTGAGGGGATGTGAGAACGAAGCCACTGAACAAGGACTTCTCCATAACTCAGCATCTCTCATCTGTGGCTTTCTTCTGCCTTCCACGTGCAAACACTCATACACATAAAATCATAATAATTCCCACTCCACCCCCCCCAAAAAGAGTTTATGAGCTCTAGAATCACTGCTTATAGCAGCTATCAGAATACACTGTGGGAAGATAAGTCCTTAAACATAACACTTAGAAGAAAGGAAGTTATCAAAAGTATTTCAATTTTGTAAAAACATTCAGTTACCACAAAACATAATGAAATTTCAAAAATAGTTTTTAAAGGGCAGAGCATGGTAATGTGCTATTCTTCCATTCTCATGTGCTTTCTTGGCATTCGCATACACACCATTTAAATTATTATTCAATGTTGCATGGGAGAGGAAGAGATATGACCTCTGTCACACACATGTGTGCAATGACACAAGTGTGGAGGTCTGAGGAGTCAGTTCTCTTTCCAACTTTCTGTGAGTTACGGAATTCGAGCTCCAGTCTGCAGGGCTGTACCTCAAGCATCCTTACCAACTGAACCATCACTTTAATTGAGCAAAAGTGCCTTTATGTAAGCTGAACTTCAGAATTTAGTTTTGAATGCATAAACATGGGGGTGAATTAAATGTTGACATTGGGAATGATACGAGATTACTTGTTTACAATAAAAATTCTTAGAATAAATGGCATATTGTAAGCATTTTAGGACACCTCAAAAGCCTAATACATCTCAAATTTATACTTCTATGAAATATTGCAGAATAAAATTACAAGAAATATGTAAAAATCTGCCTAGCTGTAAAGCTATGGTTTTTCATTTTTCTTTTAAAATTACTAAGGATTCAATATAAATGTTACTGATGGTAAAAAATATAAATTTAACTATCAACAATATAATCAAAGTGGAGGAATTTTACTTGTGACTCTAGAGACTATTGCTTAGACAAAAGCTTCATAAAACTTTAAAGATTGGAATGTTACACTGAAATCAACAGTTTTATTTTATAAAATATATCACTCTTTTTCTTTCCTAACATGCATGCACTGTATTTTACTACTTTTAACACAAACTAAATAAATTTTATGGTTTAACAAGAAGTAGCAATATTCACAGACTTATTTTATCTGTTCTTTTCCTCATAGAGGAGGTAAAATCAGATTCAAAGTCCAGTTTCCACACTTGTTCTTAGTATAGTGGTTATCTTCAGGAGACATAATATAAAGGGTGGTAGTAACAGACAGTTATCAGTGTGGTAATGGTTGGAGTTCAGTATATTAAAAATAAAAATGTGGCCAAATAAAGAAGTAAAGATAACTGTCAGCAGAGAATACAAACTTGCAATGTGGGAGGATTCAAGATGTTTGCCTTTTTTTCCATTAAAAAGAAAAAATTGATTTCATTTTATATTCCAACCACAGTTTTTCCCTCCCACACCTGTCCCCACAACTACCCCTTGCCTCCTCTTATTCTCCTCACCTCCACCATAGTCCACCCACAATCCACTCCCCCTCACTGGGAGGGACTCCCATGAGGAGCCTACATAGTATGGAACAATAGGGTGGGGAAGGGCCAGGCCCCTTTCCCATGCATTAAGACTGATTTGTCTTAATGTCACAGAAAATAATTGCTGTCCTCAGAGTGTGGAAACATGCAAAATTTAGGTTTCAAATTAGCATAGCACATCCATTTCTAATCTTGTAAGAACTGATTTTTATTTTCTGTTTTGCATACCAGTCCACAGAATAGTGGAATTTAGCATGGAACTCAAAATATGTTTTAAAATAAGATGTTGTTATTATACCAAGTGTACCAGAGATGCTGAGAAATATTAGGCTTCACGTAACACTTAACCTATAGAGCGTGGTTACACCATTATACTTATCTCATAAGAATAAAGTTTAGTTTTTTTCTTGTGAATGTATCAGTTGCCATTTAATAATGACTAACATGTGACCCAATAATCAAATCATCCTCCTAAGCCAAGAGGTTTGAAATAAATAAAGGTGTTTCAGAGGCTTAGCCTTCAGAATAGAATATATTTCTTTTTTATTAGCTCCATCTGATGGTTGAACTAATTTTTGCACATGGCCTAAGTAAATCCTCAGTATGTTTTGTTTGTTTGTTTTGATTTCATTACCCTGCTCTCCATGTAGGCAGGTATGATATGTTGCGAGGGGACTAGTTGACTAACTCTATTTCTAACTAGGACTTTTGAGTCTACTGCCAAGTAATAGATCCCTTGTAGCATTCTTTGCAAGAAAAAATACATCTTGCTAATATCATCAGATCTTTTGAAATTGAGAATTATAAACATCAAATATTATAATTAAATAGATTTTAAAATACAAACATATTTCAATATTTTCCTTTATGTAGATATTTACATATACATCTATCTCATAGAAATATAACGTACTGGATTTTCACTGGAAATACACATGAAGATAAACAAGTTTTACTTCGCAAAATGATGTTATAGCAATGGCGTAGTTTGTCGAAAACACATTTATATGCTATGCCACCTTAATGTCATCTAAATATAATTATTCATGCTAAACTACAGTTCTTCTTTGGCTTTGTTTTTGGAGACATTAACCGAGCTTAGGTATAAGTGATAAGTAAGTCATAGGAAACATCATACCTCAGCATCATATTCCCATAGCTGATTTCCTCTCATATGGTGGCATTTTAACATGATTACAGGTCCATTGAGTCTGGATACATCCAGGCACAAGTCATCAGTTCGGATTTCTTTATCAGCAGTATAAGAAAACACCTGAAAATAGAAAATTTAGCTAATAAAATAATATCTGGTTTGCAAAACTCACTGTTTAGCACATCTGTGGACATTTTCATATCCTATCCACAAGGTTCAAATCTTCTCTGCTGACCCTGAGAAAGCTGCATCATATTGCTATTATTTTGTTCAACAGCAAAGTATGAGAATGTCATCTTCCTTAGAATACTATAATGGCACTTTGCTTTAACAAGTGACATTAGTAAATGCTTATTAATTTTCTTTGCATTTCCTATGTGATACATGTTTAATGGAGAATACATGTGTCAGTTAATACTGAAGTTTGTAGACAACAGAGTTCTACAAAGGAATGTTCTCTCTTTCTCATCAATTATCTAATTCTAAATGGTCATTATTTTTTTTAAAAAAAATAAAGTATATTTTATAAATTTTATTAATGTTCTAAGCAGATTTATAAATATGAGGTGATTATCTTGTTCAAGGTCTCAATAGCCATAGCCTTGCATTCTACTGTGATTCTCGCCTATGATTTTAACTAAACTTGACAACATTAATTCTTTCAAACTACCCACAAAAATGCCAAGGCAGATCATTGACTCACTGAGAATTCAAATTAAAACTATAAAGTTTATTATTTTGTGTTAATGTTAATAACTTATTTATAACATTAACTATTAATGTTTCATGAGGACTATTATAAGCATTAATGTGAAATTGGCTTTCTTCTTTTGGGTACTATCAGCAAAGTTTAGCGTTCCATGAGTTCTTTGGTTTTATTTGAATGTCAGAGGGACTACAATTAGAAAGTTCATCTCCAAGGTTTTCCCAGGAATCTGAGATCAGCTCCATAAGAAATGAAATAAGCTGAAGCTCTAAACTACAAAGCTGGAAAACTACATGCAGTTACATATAATATTCAAACTGCATGTTTGCCTGCTTGCCATAAGAGGGCACCAGATTTTATTTTAGATGGTTGTAAGGCACCGTGTGGTTTCTGGAAATTGAACTAATGAGATCTGGAAGAGCAGCCAGTGCTCTTAACCTCTGATCCAACTCTCCAGAGCCTTCATCCAGTGGCTGATGGAAGCAGAAGCAGACACAAACAGCTAAACACTAAGCCAAACTCCTGGAATCCAGTTGCAGAGAGGGAGGAGTGATAAGCAAAGAGGTCAAGACCAGGCTGGAGAAAGCCACAGAAATTACAGAGTTGAATAAGGTGGGGCTCATAGACCCCAGTCTGATAGCTGAAAAACCAGCATAGGACCAATCCAGACCCCCTGAACATGGGTGTTAGTAAGGAGGACTGGGCAGTCTATTGGACCTCTGTTAGTGGATCAGTATTAATTCTTGTTATATGAATGGATTGTGGGAGCCCATTCTTCATAGAGGAATACTCTCTAGGCCTAGATACATGAGGGGGAGGGCCTAGGCCCTGCTCAAATGATATGACAGACTTTGAAGATCCCCCATGGAAGGCCTCACCTTCCCTGGGGAGCAGAAAGAGGATGGGAGGGGGACAGGGGAGGAGGATGGGTGAGAAAACTGGGATTGATATGTAAAACCAGCTTGTTTCAAATTTAAATTAAAAATAAATAAGTAAAAACTAAATCAAAAGTACAGGCTGAACTACAGTCTTAAAATGATAGCATAGCTAGAGCTTGGTAGTGATCACTAGACAGACATGTGTGAGGCCCAAGGTTAACCCCTAGTACCTACCAAAATAATTTGGCAATAATTAAGGCTAGAATACATTGTCAATATTGTATATGAGGAGACGATAGGTTTGGAAAGGTTTAAACAAATCTGAGGATTTATGGAATTCCTTTGCAGAAACTCACTACTGTGTAGGTAATTTTGTTTTTTAATAAAAGTAAAAAAATTGAATTGTATTAGTAGATAATACTTCTACTTGAAACCAGGTGCAATTAAACAAGATCAACAACAGGCATTGGTTACATCCATATGAAAGGACAGAGAGAGAGAGAGAGAGAGAGAGAGAGAGAGAGAGAGAGAGAGAGAGAGAGAGAGAGAGAGAGAACCTCAGAAGTGTCCTCAATCAAAACAGGAAATTGTAGTTGCTCTTGGTTGCCCACAAGAACTTCATGATAAGACACTATTCTTTAATATGATCCATAGTTTCTTTGTAAAATAGACAAATCAAGCTAGAACCAAGCCAAAAACTTGCTTTCTGTAGGTTAGGTTTAATAGTTCTGGAAGTAGTGTATCATGCAGAATGCTGGCAGAAAGGTCATCAGTGGACTTACTTGGCAATGGACACTGCAGTCTACAATATTGATCAACTAGGCAGGATATGCCCATTTGTACAGTATGCTCATGATAGTTGTGGAATAACCAGTCACTTTCTTTGGGAATTTAAGATCAACTTTACTGTGTTGATATTAAGTTTATGGTAATAAATAAAGCTTGCCAGAAGATCAGAAAGCAGAGCTAGCCACTATTTATCCACGGAAACCAGGCAGTGGTGACACACACCTTTAATCCAAGCACTTGGGAGATAGAGGCAGAGGAATATCTGTGATTTCAAGGCCTCTCTGGGATATACAAGATTGATCAATTCTGAAATAGAAACAGCCCTCACACCTTTGATGATCCCAGCAGTTGAGATCATACACTTTAATTCCAGCACTAGGGAGAGGGAAATGGGAGTGACAAGGATAGTCAGAAAGACAATACAAATGGAGAGGAAACATGAGTTCATGGTATTCAGTTCGAGAATTCCTAGAGAGGAGCTCTTCGTTCCAACTGAGGACTAGGAAGAGGTAAGAAGTGGCTGGCTGCTGTATTTCCCTTTATATCTGACTCAAGGTTTTCATGATTAAGACCAATTAGTATTCATCCTACATTCTACAGGTGAAGTCAAATCTGGCCAAAATCTCTCAGAAGCTCAGAGGTCCTAAGGAGAAACCGATTACTGTTTTAGTAAAGGGACATGTTGTAAAACTATTTTCTAAACACTTACACTTATACCCATAGATTGTGTTCTCCTCCTTACCCAGAAAAAGCTTCTTGCTTCTGTGAGCATTATCTAATGAAGACACTCATATCCAATAAATGATCAGAGAATTGAGTGAGTAGTCTATGTTTAGACTTAGAAAAAGACCACTATCATTTGTCTCTTCCCCCCCAAGATTCGGGGATCATCATGAGAAAGGAGGCAGAAAGAATGTAATATTCAGGGTATAATAGATGATGTAAACACTGTAATAATGATGAGAAATGATTATTGCATTCATGAACTCAAAGCAGTTATAGTTACCTACACCTATTCTGCACAAAATAAACCACATCAATTTTACAGAATGATTGCAGTGAGGAAAAATGAGATCCCCAGCTATTTGTAGTTAATGATCACTGAAGCAGGCTTATTATTCTTCAGTTCTATACCCACTGGCAAATTGTTCTGTATGTATTAATAACCTCATAATTGTTCATATGCAAATGATTGTTATTGAAACTCAGTTAATTTTTATAGCAATAAACTTAGTAAAATATGAGGAGTGTGTTGGAAAAAACAATGGTTCCAGAGGACTATGAGGTAGAGGCAGACAGGATATGAATAGGGAGAGATTATGGGTTTATATAAATGTGTTAAATTGTCAAAACATAATGAAAAATTATTAAAATGTAAAAACAGCTTCCTGTAAAGAACTGAAAAATTTCCTAGAGTGTGGGAAACTTTTCAATGTCTATGATGAATCTAAAACCTTCTTAAATCCACCACATGAAATAAAAATTTTTCACAAAATTTATACATTCACTTAGAAACATAAATAATTGAAAAATTATGTGATATTAATTTAATTTATTTTAATTTTATATATCGTAGATTTTATGTACAAAATTCAGAGATAAATTTATATATTTCTTACTCTCTTTCATGTCCATACTTTTTAAGAAAGATCAATAAGTTACAAATAAGAAAAAAATAACCCAGAATAGTATTTTGTAACTGAAAAATTCATTAATGAAACTACATAAATAACTTGATCTAGTGAATCTGCAGGATATAAACTATTGGAAAAACTTATTTTATTCATAGCACTATGTCAATATTACAAAATATTCTGTAATAGTGCTTCAATGCTACTGCAAAAGAATTTCCTAAAACTCAGGGGAGATGGAGGCATAGAGATAAGTAGGAAACAGGTACTACAAAAGGGGAAAATGGGGATACTTTAGCTGGAGTTTATGAAAGGGAGTATAACACAGAGGAAGGAAAATTAACTAACACTAAATATGTTTTTAAAATGTAGTGAAACATAATAACAAACATTATTTAGATGCAGGTGTACATGTTCACACAGAATTATACCACATTTAATGATAATATCTCCCTTCAAGAGCCATAGATTATCAAACAAAAGTCCCAGAGCCAGGCATGTTGCTGATCAGAGTTGTCTAAAAGACTTCTAAAATAATATAAATTATTGTTGTTGCCTTTGGTTGCTTCCCAGAATTTGAGGTAAGAGCCAAATTTAGTAAGTGTTCTCTAGAGTAGTAGATTTCAACCATCCTAGCCCTGCAGCACTTTAACACACTTGCTCATGTTAGGGTGAACCCCAACTCTAAAATTATTTTTGTTGCTAATTTCACAACTGTAATTTTGCTATTGTTATGAATTGTGAGGTAAATATGTGTGTTTGCCTACAGTCTTTAGTGATCCCTGTAAAAGGGTCATTCAACTCCCAAGCACAGGTTGAGAACTGCTGCTCTAGAACTGAATTCATATCTAGAATTAATTCATATCTCTATCATATATATGTATATATACACACACACACACACACACATATATATGTATATATATATATATATTAGTATAAAAGTAGTTCATAGATATAGACTAAATAGATATAGACACAGAAAGGGAATTCATTAGAGTGGCTTACAGACCATAGTCCTGCCAGTCAAACAAAAGATGTCTGCCAATGGAAAGTTTAAGTTTCTAATATGGTTTTGGTCTCCAAAGATGGATATCTCAGCTGGTCATCAGGATATGCATCAATCGTGATGAAATAGGCTCTAGTGCCAGTGATGGATAGACTTGTCAATGAGAGGAAGAGTAATAAAGGAAAGAGGAGAGTTTCTTTCTCCCTTGTTTTTATATAGACTACTACCAGTATTGTTCCAGATGAAAGGTGCATGTCCTCACTACAAAGGGTCTGTACTTAAGGTGGATCGTCCAACCTCAAAAGATTCACATTAAATTGAACCTTCCTGCTTCATATTATTCAATTTAAAAATTCCATGAAGTGTACCCAGGAGCATGGATTTTAATTCATTGCAGATGTAGTTAAGTTGACACCCAAGTATAGTCATCACAAATACCCCTTGAAATATGATCAGTCATCCCTCCATTCACTCCTATTCTTTTCTTACCCTCTTAATTTAAGAGATTAGAAACCCAGAGGCCAGGGAGAAGTCTGAGCTTGCAATTGAGTGGAAGTTTTGTTTTATCTCTTGGCAGTATTCCTTCTCTGTAACAAAACTTTTAGGCCAAGATTATTCAAGTACAATAAGCAAGAAACAAAAATATTCCTAGGTGTAATAGTGAATAGATCTGGCTCCCTCTTCTCCCCTTGATTTCTGGCTCCACAGATCCTGGCTGTGGGAAAAACACACCATGTACTGAATGCTGCTTCAAAGAATATACCATCTTCTGGAGAACCCTCTCCCACCCCTCCAAGCTGCTGCCACCTATCTGGTGCTGTAACTATATCTTTAAAAGGCCATATTGCTATCAGCTCAGCTGATTCAGAATGGGGCAGGGAGCATCATAAGACCAGTGAGTTCTGTGATTGTGGGCCTACTGTCTTACCTCCTTGGCTGTGAAGTGAGTTGCCTGGTCAGAAAGAATACCATTATAGTACAGTTGATAAAAAACAACTGTTAGTTTTAAAAGAATCATTATTTGCAATAAAGGCAAATGTATAACCAAAATAAATATCCATTTAAGTAAGGGCAAAACATCATCCTTTCCACAGAGGAAGAACTCCATGTAGTCAGCCTGTCACCAGTTTGCTGGTTGGTCACCCTAGGGAATGATGCCACATATGGGGCTCACTGTTGTTCTATGCTGTTGGCAGATCTGGCACCCAGCAGAAGCCATAGCTAAGTCAGTCTTAGTGAGTAACAGTCCATGTTGTTGATGGTCCATGCATAATAACCATCTCTGTTACAATTGATATTTTGTTTGTGGGTTCATTGGACCATGACAGCAATGGGTGGGGACCCATTGTCCACCAAATGGGTCATCTTATCAAGTTCATTACTGAACTGGTCCTCAGCTGAAGTCACTTCTAGATGAGCATTTGCATGGGACACAAGTATCTTCAGATCCTTTTCCATTTGGAGACACCTAACCAAATTTTCTCCAGTTGTCTATCTGGTTAATTTTCTAATAATACTCTTTCCATGTCCCTGACCATCAATGCAATCCACTTACTATAGCTCATGAATAAGTGACCAATAGCACATCTTGTTATTTTTCTTTTCAGCAAAATGTATTATCATAGGTAATACCCAAAGATCTGCCCAATGTAAAGATTTCCTTTCACTGGTGTCTTTCAGAGATTTCCCAGGAAGGGCTTCAGCTGTCCACTTCTGAGTGGTGCCCTCATGACATGTAGACCCATCAATAAACCAGGTCCTAGTTTTTTGCTTCTCAATCAACTGATCATAGTACACACACCATGAGGCATGCATGGAAGTAGATGGCATCATAATGCAAGTAGAAACCCTAGGTATTTGGGAGAATTTTTCAGGTAATTTGTTTTTGCCTTCAGGATTTGCATGGGTCCAATCATGCACATACCACTTCTAATGGAGAATGGATTACTGCTGTGCACATCCTACTTTATGGCTTGACAGGTCAGATAACACCCAGCCCATATTGGTCAGCACAGGTCACATGGTAACTTGGTGACCTATTGTAAAACATTTATTTCCCAGTATAGTCCAGTAGCAGGACAAGAGCTGTCTTTCAAAGAGATAGCAGTTGTCTGAAGATGATATTCTGCAAAATTCCCAGTGGTCATTTCTAAATACATGTAGACATGAGCAACATTAAATGGCCTCAGTAGGTTCTGAAAGTGTGTGCATGCTTATGAACATTTATACCTAACAATAAAAGTTGTAGAAGAGGTCATAAATTTGAGAAATTGCAAGACCAACACCACAGAAGTTAGAAGAAGGAGACAGTGGGGTAGAAATGAAGAAGATATATGGTATTGCTAGGAAAACAAGGAGTGCCCTAAAGAGACATATATGGTCCCCTGGAGAAGGGAAAAGGGACAAGATCTCCCAAGCAAATTGTTTTATGAAAATTTCAAAAAGTAATATTAAAGCAATATTAATTTGTTTTATACCTGATAACTATTCTCATATTTACCCTCAATATATTGGGATGTTTAATTCATTATAGTAAAAGACTTGACTCATTAGTTCATACATGCCTTTACTATTTTTGATTTGGAGAATATTATGTTTTCTTTCACATCTATTTTCTCTTGATCCAAACCTGTTATTTTCTACTTTTGAAGTATCCCTGATAGTTACAGACCCATGAAACTTACTTTGGGAGTAATGAAGCAAATACATGAAATACCTGTCACGGATATGCTACACAGCACACATTCAGTAACTAGTATTTAGTACTACCCCAGTCTTGAAGCAATTCTCAAGCTGTAGATATGATGTAGATTTCTACATTGATAATCTGCCTGGAGTCTATGATTGACAGTTGCTTTTCCATGTCTATGTCATGGCTTCTCCTCAAATACCTAAAAAAAGAAAAAGGTGCTCATTTCTGGTGGTAGACTTTCTTGAAACCTTCACATCCTATATTTCAAACATGCTTATGGCTTGTGGGACAACCTTGAGTATCTTGTTAGAATTTCTAGGATATCACTGTCCCTTGTGATTTTGTCTGTTTGGGTGTCTCAAGATTCAATAGTTTCTTTCAGTTGCTATTTGGGATTTCCAGGTCTGGACCTTCACAATTTGTTAACTACTACTGTAGCTGAAATCTTTATATGTTGGACCACACAGTAACATACACATTTACCAACCTAAATAACAACAAAACTACCTTTCTATTCCAAACATGTTGGTGACTGATCTAGGTTTCCTTCATTAGTGAAGTTTTATAATACCTTTTTACATACATTTACAAAAGTAGACTGTAAAAAAGGAGTTCTTAATTTGTCTAAATAATAAAATCCCAGAGTCAGATATGTAGAAAAAGCTAAGATATCAGATAGAAAAATGAGTAAGCCACCTCCTTGTCTCTGCAGACAAGACAGGGAGTTCCTGTTTCTTTCCATTTATTTATCTCTCCACCCAGTCATCTCACTTCTCTGTGCCCAGTCATCTTATTTACTGTCTGTTTCAAGCCATCTCACTTCCTGTCTATCTGTACAAAATTCCAGACCTCTAAGTAAAGTTAGCTACTGGCGAGCTCCAATCTCTGAACTTCAAACAGGCTTTATTTGTATAAGCAAGATATCACCACAGGAGACTTCCTCCTTTTTCTGCTTCCCATCCAAATATCTTCACAGGTGGTAACCAGTACTTCCTAGAACTAGAACTGAATTACAGAAACTACTGATTTAGTATGTGTCAGTTTTCCCTGCCAAATTGACTTTAATACTGATTGAGCTTAAATTCATTCTTTTTAGTTAAGCCAAAGAGAACTATGAGCCAATTGTCTGGGTGCCTTTAATTCTATCAGACAGGACAAATAGGAAGAAGTTAACAGTAATAGAACCCCTATTTCTGTAAGAAACTCTATGAAATATGCTTCATATTAAGTTCTCCTTTTTACTTACTGTATATTAAATATATTTTTATTAGTACATATCAATTTATAGAATAGAAGAATGTAAAAATCAAATCTCCAAATGTAGGCAGAATCTGTGACATTGCAATTCAATATACTCATATTGGTTCAATTGTATAATTCAGCCCATAAAATTTTTGTTTGTTTGTTTGTTTGTTTGTTTTTAGTTTTTGGAGATAGGGTTTGTTTGTGTTGCTTTGTTGCTTTGGAATCTGTCCTGAAACTAGCTCTGTAGAACAGGCTAAGCTCAAATTCACAGAGATCTACCTGCCTCAGCCTCCCCCAAGTTCTGGAATTAAAGGCATGAACCACCAATGCCTGGCTTCCATAAATATTGAAAGAGAACATGTCATGATCTATTATCAAAGGGAACTTTACTGTGAATGGTAAGATAATTCCCATGAAAACAACAGCATAGTTGTTAGGGTTTGATAATTTAAAGTTTAGATTGTGCTATTTAGAAATTTTAATCTAAACACTGAATGATGTGGCATCAAAATATGTCCTAATTTTTAAACTGAGTTCCCTTTAGGTTGCCAGGATGAAATGGGAAATCTAAACTTCCTTACAACCCCCTCCTCTGGCTATTGCCTCTGCCTAATCTCAACTCTTATAATGAGCAGCCTTTATTTATTTATTTATTTATTTACTTACTTACTTACTTACTTACTTACTTATTTTACATCCTACCAGAGTTTCTCCTCCCTCCAAGTCCTCCTTC
Organism: Phodopus roborovskii; assembly: GCF_943737965.1. Lineage (NCBI taxonomy): Eukaryota > Metazoa > Chordata > Mammalia > Rodentia > Cricetidae > Phodopus > Phodopus roborovskii. The sequence goes on from NW_026126418.1 coordinate 48,669,769, forward strand.
CCACCTCCTCTCTGCCTGCTCCCATCTGTTCCTCTCTTTCTATTAAGAAAAATTCAGGCCTCCCATGGACATTAATAAAAACATGGCATATCAACTTGTAGAAAGACCCTGGCCTTTATTAAGACTGGCAAGGCAACCCAGTATGAGAAGTAAGGTCCCAAAAGCAGGTAAAAAGAGTCAAAGATATCCCCTGCTCCCTAGAGTTCCATAAGGAGGTCAAGTTATGCAACTCTCACATGTATGCAGAGAGCCTAGGTCAGTCAATATTCTCATTCAAACTTTCTCATTGTAACAACTTTTCCAGTCTGGCAGATTCAAATCTCCTTCCTGAGGGAACACTTGAGGATTTTTAGAGAGCTTCCATTCTTGATGTCTCTCACCATCCCTCTAACAAGGAAGACAATGCATGTTTTAAGGTGTGAGACACTCTGGGAGATGCTGGTCACAGGCATAGCAGTTCAGTCTCCTCATTTCTGTTGATTCAGATAAAGTCACCACATGTGAGGCAGGTCATAGCCTGCCACACTTATCAAGTGACAGAAGCACACAGAAACTCTTAGAATGGTGTCCTATGTAATTTACAGGGCCTTGTTTATTTATAATGGAAAATAGTCAAGTCTTTCATGATGGGGTGAATCCATGGTGCTGCACGTTGTCCACATGTGCAAAGCTGCCCCAATCATCAATTCTCTCCTTATAGGGAGAGCAACTACCTCATTTCTATGTAATAATATAGTTTTGTCCATATTCCTATGTCTCCTGATATGCACTGAATGTGTTCTCTTAAATTATATATAGCTTTAATATCATACTTAGAATGTGAATCTCTTTTAGAAATGTTCTCATTATACTTGTAATTGGTTATCATGGTATCAGTGTAAGAGGGGCCCTTCATCCAAAATGACTGGTGTCTTTAGAAGATAAAGTGAAATTGAGCTCTGGAACGTTGAAGTAGAGCCTGGAGTGACTGTTTTATTGAACTTTCCCTGGGTTCATAAAAAGATGCCCTCTTATACTTTATTTCTGCATCCATGGAAACTTAAGCAGACCAAAATAGTAGGAAGCAGATATATGTCATTAGCAATGCAGATATAGGCTGTTTCTAGAAGCATCAGAAGATGCTAGACTGGGATTTCAACTCTAACACTCTCCCTAAACTGTCAATCATCTGAGAGATGCTAAAGTACATAAGAACTGAAGGGTTGCTTCAAAGTGGAACTCCATGATGCACCTTCTATGAGGTCACCATCCATGACTAAGTGGGACTTTATGGTAATACAGTAGTTTTGGAGTTAACCTTGCTCCTGTTGCAACCCCTTATCTATGTTCTATAAGAAAGCCCAAACTAATTGGTCTCACCAAATTGGATTTGTTGCAGACACACTTTGGTCAGTAATTGATAACTTCTAGGGTGATTGGGTATTTTTTTGCATCAACCAGGGAAAGTTAACAGAGAAGTGACATATTTAAAAAGCACAGAACATTCAGATTGCTATGGCCAATGACGAACAGGGTGGGGGGGATAATTCTCAGCAAGGTTTCTGAGGCATTGGACACTTCTGATACTTTCATTTCAGCCTTCAGCTTCCAGAATAATATTCTGTTGTTTTAAGACATTGTGTTGGGACAAATTGTCTAGGACAAGTAGTCCTAGAAAAGTGACAGATCTTAAGATCCTGATGTGGGCTAAAAGATCTTAAAGGCATGGAATCTTTTTTCCAAGCTATCCTTCAACACTTTACATAGGAGTCTAAATTTATCAGTCCAGTCACTATCCATCCATCCATCCATCCATTATTATAATAATTGAAATTTAATGTAAGTCCTTTGACATAGACCAGTGGTTCTCAATCTATGATCACAATCATATTAGCAAAACTCTATCTGAAAAAATACCACATTAATATTCATATCAATATCAAAAATACAGTGATGAAGTAACAACAAAAATAATTTTTTAATTGGAGTCACAACATGAAGGTTATAACATTAAGACAATTGAGAACCAGTATACTAGGCAAATACTGTATGGCCAATCTACATCCCTATTATGAAACATGACATAGACTTTAAATTAGTTGGAACAAGTAAAAATCGTTAACAGCTGATAACTATATTTTCCCACAGCATCATGTCATTTGTCTTCATCATAATTTCCTGTTTAGATGCATCTTCAGAGGGTGACATGTTTTAACTGTGACTGGGTACATTACCTGATATTAGGATATTTTATTTAGATCAGATGGACTCCTGTGCCTCAAGTAATGTCTTTAAAGTAATAAAAATATACATAGGACATAGGACACCATTTCATCCCAACCTCAGTTCCCTTAATTGTCAAGACATTTATTTCAGAGAAGGTAAATAATTGTTATATTCCATATAAATATATCATTTGTTCTAATTTTGATGGGTTATAAGAATGCTCTATTATTCCTTATGTTTTTTCACAGTATGAAATAATGTTTTGTATGTGTTTGTGTGTATCCTTTTTAATTTATACCTTTTACTGTCCTTTTTTCCTCTTAAATATCTAGCATTAGCATCAGAAGATAAACTTGGTTCTAACAGCAAAGCTGCAAATAGAGATTTGTTAATCCCTGCAAGATGCCTTCAGTAAACAGCTCAGGAGCTGGGCGCCCTCTGCTGGCTTTTATTGCCAGAATTTTTTTTCAACTTATATAAACATCAAATAAACATATTCATTTTGTTTTATCTATCAATTTTTATTAATTTAAACTTTAAAATAAATTTTGAATAAACAAAAACATTCAGTATGTATTCAAACAGTTCATACATAGTACATAGGAATTAGGTTTATTACTTAAGATGTAATTTTCCTGTATTTAGCTTCTATTTTATAACATGTTTCCTGCTGTATTTTTTGGAGTGGTGTTTACTATAAAATTTCTCATATTGAGGATTGCTCATATATCAATTGCTTTACTTTCTAGATAAAAAACACTGATGGAGAAATGTAACAAAAATAAAACACAATACCCCCATCCTTAGCTCTCTGCTACCATTCTTCCATGTTAACACATGGTCTCTCATATATGTTTAGTTAGACTTCACACCCTCTGTAGACTTCTTAAATTTTTTGAGCACAGTTAGTATTTTGAGATCAGTCAATAAACATCCAGAAGGATAAAGTATAAAATAAAAATACACATATTTGAAGAAAAATATAGTAACATAAAAAAAGAGAAATTCTTTAATTTTATAAAGATATAATTGATTTCTTAAAGCATTTGGTCTCTGCTCTGCCATCTGTCTGTCTCTCTTTCTTTGTATTTGTCTGTGTCTCTCTGTCTTTTTCTGTCTTTGTCTCTTTCTCTTTTTGTACCTGTGTTTGTGTTTATATTTGTGTCTTTGTGTCTGTCTGTCTGTCTGTCTGTCTGTCTGTCTGTCTCTCTCTCTCTCTCTCTCTCTCTCTCTCTCTCTCTCTCTCTCTCTCTCTGTGTGTGTGTGTGTGTGTGTGTGTGTGTGTGTGTGTGTGTGTGTGTGTGGTTTTAACTTTCCTGAAGTAAGAATAGATGTATTGGAACTCCTTAGTGAAGCAGTTCAGGAGAGATTTCCCCAGGTGATGCCTTTCCCAAAGCCCTAAATAATTCAAGCTCATGTTTAGACTGTAAGCTTGGTGGTTTGGTTAGAAAAGTGTAGAATATTATTTATCTTACAATTGTGATCCTTAAGGGAGTTGTATGTATTTAGGTAGTACCTGCAGTGTGTTACAGCCTTATTTTCTAAATTTATATCTCTAAAAACAGGATGGAGGTGTCAGCATGAAGGACTGAGTTTGGGCTCCAGTATCTGCAAACAAAGCCAAGTGTGATGATGCGCATTTGTAACACCTTTTCTGGAGGGAGGACACAGGTAGTTCCCTGGGGCTCAGTAGTTACCTACTCTAGCTTAAGAGTAGAAGCACAAGTTTCAGGAAGAGCCCCTGTTTAAAAAAAAATCAAGGTGGATGGCTCTTCAAGAATAATGATCTCCATGGTAGACCTCTAGCTTCCAGAAAATGAGTCTGCATGCAAACACAGACATACAGAGATATATACATACCTGCATATACGCACATGTTTATGAACACACAAAAACAGAATATGTGTGTTTGTGTGTGTGCCAATGAAATGACTTCATCTTCAATATCACCTGTAAAATCTTATCTCCTGCTCCTTTATTCTGTGTGTAACTTTATATTACATGTTCCTTCTTGTGTGCCCAGCAAAATCATATCATTCATCCACCCTGATGTGCTATGTACAGAATCCTTCCCACCCCATTTTGCCATGGAGAAAGTAGAGTAACATTTTTTTATTAAGTATATGGAAATATGCCTCAGCAGACAGCTTATCTTCACTGTACCATAAATAAACAGATATCATCTCAGTACACTTTGGTATTGGGAAATATGGAAATGAAAGTTTTTGGAGAATTACACACCACAATACTTTGAGATCCATTTCTTTCTATAACTGGAGATATCATGACTGAAAAGCTTGGTTCTTTTACCTGTAACAAGTTATACAGAAAACTTATCTCTTGAGGTTGTATTCAAGACCAGATAAGGAAATTCACTCATGTCAGCTATTGAAACAAAAAGACTTCAAGAAACATCTGAGTATCTGTGATCATCCATGGTATATACAGGAAGAATATTATTTGGTTGCATCTTATCTTAAAATTTCTGCTAGAAAGCTATGTATATTTTGTAAAACCTTACACTCTTAATGATAGTACCTAGACTGTGTTCATCATTTCTTTGGCAATGTATAACAAAAAGCTAATTCTATCCCAATAATTGCTGACTGCACTGGAGTGAAAACCATTTGTCTTTGAAATCTTTGACTTTACTTTGTAGAAAATAGAACAGGAATATACAATAATACAATAGGCAACACACACTGAACCAATAAAACTATGACTAATTTTTATGTTTCTATTCTAGGTGATTGCTAAAGTCTCCCATATAAAATAATATTGATAATAAAATCTATACACTCCTAATATTTAATTCTGCCTAAATTGTTTTAAAATATCCTAATTTTGTTACTTCCAGAATTAGTGAATGTATGTAGGAAATTCAAGTACAGTTGGAATGTTTTCCAAACTATTTCCAACTAAGTCTCCTTGTATTTGCAGATGTTGCTCAATTATGACTGTAGTGCAATGTACAGATGGCACAAGGTTCCTATGCTCTGGCGTACTGTCCTACATAAACTCTTTCCCTTGAGTATGAGATTGTGACTATGAAAGAAAAGGCACTCCTGGGTAGTGTTATGTAAGATGTTATATAAGATCTCAAACTAGACAGCAGAGTTGATTGTACTGCTTGTAGTTGCTTTGACTTTTTGGAAGAAGACCACATGGTAGAGAGTTGAAGGTAGGCTCTGGTGAAAGACATTCTGGCAGAAAGCAACAAAACAGGGAGAGGTGATGGGATTAATCCTATGCTTACAAAACAGTGAATTTTGAAAATAAATAGGAAGCCTAGAAAGTAATTCATAGATGTAACCATAGCTTCCCTGAAAATCCTGACTATACATATGTGAGATTCAGAGCCATTTCAAGCAACCAAATTTTAAAAATCAGAACCATGTTAGGTTTTAGTTAAACCATGCATGTCATTCATCTATGGATGCAAAACTTTCCCCCTATTTAAACTGCCTACAACAGTTTTATGTGTTTTTTTGTATAAATTTTTTTCTGGTCAATATTATTATCACTACTAATAAAGTGATTTTTTTGAAACAAGTTCTTTCTATCCCCCTCCTGGCTGCCCTGGAATTTGCTATATAGACCAAAATGGTTAAATTATTTCTTGATGCTGTTTTCTAATTTTTTTTCAAAATTCCATTATTCCTTAAGTATTATTTGCAGAAGAAGAAAAGTAATCCCATGGGTAGAATAGTGTTTACTCATGGGCAGCAATACACACACACACACACACACACACACACACACACACACACTCACACCCTCCTGTTAGGACTCTGTCATTTATTAACACCATTGCAAGGCAAGATATTGTGATAAAATGAAAAGCAGATGCTCTACAAAGGAAGCTGATGTACCATTCTCTTTAGCATTATTGCCAGAATGAATGTGTTTCAAAGCAATGACTGGGCCTCCAGTTGGAGTGAAAACATTACACTGAAACAATGGTTTATATGGAGATTTAATCACAAATGAAATGGGGTAGAAGATGGATAGATCATAGATATTAGATATTGATAGGTGATGAAGATAGGTAGGTAGGTAGTTAGGGAGGGAGAGAGAAAGAAAGGAAGGAAGGAAGAGAGAGAGAAAGAAAGGAAGGAAGGAAGAGAGAGAGAGATGATAGATAGATAGATAGATAGATAGATAGATAGATAGATAGATAGAGACAGAGAGAGGGAGAGAGAGGGAGAGAGAGAGATTGATAGGCCCCTATCAGAAGAATGGAGGTGGGAACAGGAGGGAGACCAGAAAGCAACTTCAGAGACAAGTCCGATTTCATGTTCAGAGTACCTCTTAAGCATCTGTCTGAAGAGTTTTGACCAATTCTCATAAAAAGAAAAGTGTTGTGGTTTAAATAGGAATGGTCCTCACAGATTCAAATATTCAAATATTTAGGCTTTAGTTAGTGGCACTACTTGACTTGAGAAACATTAGGAAATGTAGCTATTTGGAGAAAGTATGTCACTGGTGGTGGGCTTCGGGGTTTCAGAAGCCAAAGTCAAGCTTAATGACTTTACTCCCCCTGCTGCCTGGGGATACAGTTGTAGAACTCTGTGCTACCTATCCAACACCATGTCTGCCTGCATGCTTCCATGCTTCCCACCATGATGATAATGTACTAAACCTCCAAAACTGTAAGCCAGTCCCAGTTAAATGTTTTACCTTCTAACAGTTCATGATCATGATGTCTCTTCACAGCAATAGAACACTGATTAGGACAAAATGTCTGTCTTTTTATAAACTTTTATGGGCAGCAGGAAGTTTTATAGCATGCGATTTAGTTCAGTATAGTTTATGTTAAAGGATGTGGAAGAGCAAGCACCAAAATGTAAAGCTGTAACTCATATCACAGACTGCTTGACTACTAGGCTGGTGACACTGCAGGGAGGTGTAGCCCCATTCAAACTACAGGACAAGAACTAAAGATACAGAATGTGCTCTAGCAGATATATGACCATTAAAGTCCATGCTGACATAGTCATGCAGATGTACACACACACACACACACACACACACACACACACACACACACACACACACACACACACACGGTTTCAATTGCTGTGATAAAATATCATGACCAAAAACAAAGCCACTTCATAGGAAAGTGTGTATTTTAACTTATACTTGCGCATCACAGTCCAACACTGAGGCAAATAATGGCTGAAGCTCAAGCATGGCAGGAACCTGGAGGTAGGAAGTGATACAGAGGTCATGCTTGGGTGCTATTAATTGGCCTGCTTCTCTGATAGTACCCAGGATGTCTAGCCCAAGAAAAGCACTGACCACAGTGAGTCAGGCCTTCCCGCATCAACAAATGTACCACAAACTTGTTCCCAGGCCATTTTGATTGGCACATTTTCTCTTTTGAGCTTTCTTCCTTCAAAATGACTCTAGCTAATTTCATTTTGACATAAAGTACTTTGAATGTATATCTATGTAAATTATCTGTTTAATGATGACACTTTAATGGTAAAAGAATCTGCTATGCTTTGTGAATATTATTTAATAGTTATTTTTGTAACATTTGTCTTCAAAGAATTTCACTTGTGATCATAAGATCATTTCCTTAAGTGATATGTGGCATATAATTAGACAAATTTTAATATATGGAAAGTTTCAAAAGTCAAATTATAATGTATGAATCATATAAATACAAACTTGCTATGTATTTTTACAGATAACTCACACATATAAAGGCAGACTACAATTTAGATATAATATAAAATGTTAACTTTTCAACTCAACACAATATTTCTTTAGGTATAAATGATACTAATATTTTATTGGTAGTTACAAGCTTAAAGATTTCTGATTTACTTATGTCATTCCTTATACTCTAGATTCTTTCCTATATAAGCAGCTGATCAGGGAGATAATCCCAACAATGATCAGTGTGGTACATATTATTTATGATTTATTAAAGCTTGCCTGATGGTACAGAAAGCAAAGCCAGACACAAGCTACAGAGCCATGCAGTGGTGATACACACCGTTAATCCCAGCTTTCAAAACAGGAAGTCATAAAACCAGTGGTGTTGGCATATACCTTTAATCCCAGGACTCCAGAGATAAGCAGATGCATCTCTGTTAGCCTAAGGACACACTGAGCTACATGAAATTGATCCAATTCTAAAGAGACATAGCTAACACAAGTGTGATTTCAATACTTGGGATTTCAAGCCTTTAATGCCAGGCACAAAAGGAAAAGCCAGCAGTCTGATATTGCAGTCTGAGTGCAGACTGGATTCCACTTTGAGATTTAGTGGAGAGATTTATTCTCCATCCACTCTAAGGATAGGACAGCCCTTTCAGCCTAAAGTAGAGGTAAGAGCTAGTGCTGGCTGCTTTGCTTTTCTGATCACCGGCTTGAAGCTTGAGCCCCAATATCAGACTCTTGGTCTTGGTCTTTTATTATTCATGTTACATATCAGAACTGGATTAGGAAAAGTCAGGAGCCAATAAATGGCACATTATCAAAGCATCAGATCAGCATAGTCCTGCTGAAAATGTCTTAAACTAGTGTAGAAGGGTCATCCCAGTACCAGATCTTAACAGGAGCTCATTCACACATACCATCAGCCTTAAATTTACTTGATGTATGTGCTTATCTGTGTAGTTGAGGGGGAACGAATTGAATAATTCCCTATGTGTACCTAGGTAAACAAAACAACCACTGGTATTGAAAATATTTGGTCAATGATACAAGGGAGCTGGTATTCTGATGTGGAGCTGGAGTCCAGTGGAAAATGAGAAAATAAACAGCATTTCAAAGTGCATTCTATGTACTAGACTATAGTCAAGTCTCCAGCTGCAATTTTTATTGCATATTGCATCTCATTGTATGTCTCATTTGGTAGAAAAATTGTTTAGCATGCAAGAAACCCTGGAACCACTCCCTAGCACCTACCAACACATAACATACTGATGGACGCCTGAATTAACAGCTATAAAAGAATAGAGATAAAAGCATCGAGTATCTGATGTTCAGTCATACTTATAGTATATTAAGATCCCTATACTAGGTACTCTACATGTGGGTCACTATTGTGTGGCTTGGTCTATTTGTGTGGGCCCTGGTAGTGAGACCAGGAACTAGCTCTTGTGCATGAGCTGGCTTTTTGGAGCACACTTCCTATTGTGGAATGTCTTTATCAACCTCGATGCAAAGGTGAGGGGCTTGGTCCTGCCTCAAAATGATGTGCCGTGCTTTGTTGAGTCTTCATGGCAAGCCTTAGAGGAAGTGGTCAATGGAGGGGAGTGGGAGGAGGTAAAGGAGGGAGGACTGTGCTTGATTTGCAAAATTAACAGAAAATTTAAAATAAAAAATAAAAGAAAATACAATGAAAATTTCAGTTTATGATTTATTGCTTTGACTCATTAATGATAACAATCCATGTATCTTTGGTAATTTGATTAGGCCATGAAATTTCTGCCACCCAGAAATGGCAGAGCATTTGCTGCTAATACTGGAAAGGCAACAGACTGGACTCACTGGAATGGCTATTTCTTGAAACACTTGATCATTCACTCCATGGTTACAATGACGTTAAGATGTAATTTTGATTTTTTTTTTTGTCAAAAATAAAACAAAATCACTTTGGATTGTTACAAGTATAAGTACATATTTTACATTTTTGGATAAAATAAACATCCCAAATCTTCCTAGGGAATTTCAGCTGGAGGGTTGCAATGGATCTACATCTATCCAGTAGACTTCCAATAGAAGATTATGAATTACCATTATAATAGACTCTAGGCAGTTCCCATGGTAACTCATAGAAGCCTTTTTCCTATACTGGAAAGATATCATTTCTGTATATACCACATGTAGTTTCTTGCTTTGTAATGGATCAAACCTTTTGATAACAGAATAAAAGAAATGAATTGAAAAAAAGTTCAATGCTCCGTCCCTGCTTGCTGTGAAATCGTACTTGGACACCAAGTATAAAGAATAAAAAGCCTGTTTCATTTGGGCTGAATTCTCTGTGTCAGTTTTTAATAACAAAAGTGGGTGTCAAAATGTTTATGTGAGGATTATCACAAAAAAAGATTGCAGGTTATCCTTTTACAATCTTTCTACTCTGGCTACTTTGTTCCCTTAAAGGAAACTTTGCTTCCTGACATTTATATTCCATTACAATATTAGTCTCTCTATTATAAACTTAACTTTGCTCTGTCCAGATCTACACAAGCAATTCAATTCATGGCAGCAACTCTGCTGCTGTTTCCCATGCTCAATTCTTTTCTTGTTTGTTAATTTGTGAAAGGTCTTAAACTATGGATTTAGTCTGACCTGTTTTCTTTGTATATTCTTACCTTACCTCTTTGGCTTATATAAGGAGAATCAATCTATAAATGTTTATTATATATTATAATCTATTACATTTGTATATATCTATATAAAATTTAACAATATTTACATGCAATTTAATTATCTATGTTAGATAGCAATGAGATATAATCACAGAGTGGATAAATTTATATTTCTGGATTATGTATTTAAAACAGCAAAATGTCTATTAAACACACAAAAAATAGGTGTGTAAAATAGGTAGAAAATTAAACTACTTAATAAAATTTCTGTAATAAAAATACAGTTTTATTTCCTCTGCATAAAATATTATATGGAATTCATAATATTTGGAAGTGATTACTCACCTAATTTTTTATTCTAAAGTATTAGTACCCTTTTCATCCCACTTATGGATTTTCAGTAACTTTCCTTCTCATGTTTTTTTAATGATTTAATGGAATGTTAGTAACTTCACAAACCATACTATTAACTCATGTAAGTAACAGGCATATAAAATAAAGTAAATAGGTGGGATAAAAGAAACAATTCTGTTATGAGATAAATATTTCCATTCAGTACATTTTCAGCTAATGTTCTACTATTGATAAACAATTTTATGGGAAATATGAATTAAGAGAAATGCATGTCTCTTTAAGTAAATGGGCATAGTAGGAGATGTGTATTAAACTAGGCTGAGTTGGTAAATAAATTTTCTTTTCATTTGACTAGAGTATTTTAGTTTGTAAAATTAGTTTTTAAGGGTACATATGTTTTTACCAGGAGACTAGGGTATCACTTTAGTTTATGTCTCATAGGAATGAGTCCACTGTGGTGGTATACTCAAATGAACTAATACTGATGAATAGAATATTTCTTTTGTTGTGTTATATGCCATCATCTAGTACCATCATTTCCTAAAATCCTTCTCACAGTCTACTCATCCAAGCTAAGTCTGGCTCTCCTCTGTCATGCCCCCATTGTCTCTTTCCCACACATGCTGTCTTTATCAAAATTCATAGATGAAATTTTTAGTATTTAAATATCAGGCTTAATTGAACTTATAAGAAGCTAATGTTCTTACATTACTGACATAAGAAATAGAAGGGTAGAAAAAATAGACTCAAAGATGTAACTTATATAAAAGTTTGCACAGAAATTTGCCAAAATTTCCTTTTCATTTTTTAAATTATTTTATATAGATTACACATGTATATGTATTTGTATGGAGGGGGTACTGCTTAGAAGGAGGAAGAAACAGAGAGTATAAACATATAGATATTTCAAACTTATAAAATGAAGTCTATTTATAGTACAGTAACTAAAACTTTAATATAAACCATTGTCACCCAAAATGAGTATCATTATGAAGAAATAAAAACATCATGGAAACTAAGGCTTTATAGAAACCACAGCTCTACTGAGGCTGCAAGTGGAGATTCCTTCTTTGTCTTTCCTAATTTCTGATACCCATACACTACTGTCCATACTAAAACCTATAAATGCTTTTTCAGGATTTAAACATCAGGTATAATGGAACTTTTTTTCAAAAATGGTATTTTAACATTACTAATGTTAGGAATAGAAAGGTATGTGTGATGACAATGGCACAACAAAGTCTGCCTTCATGGCTGTAATGCCTTGCTCTTGTGAACAGGAAAACCATAATCATAATTTTTCTTTGACCAACCAAATAATCTAAGTAATGTGTCCATGTTGAGATTCTTGCCACACTCAACTGGGTCTGCAAGGTAGTTTTGGCCACACAACAATCATGGTTTCCAGAGAGTAGCAAGTGGATGTTTGAGCCACAGACCTTTGTGTATTTTCCAAGCATCAATTTCATTGTCTAGAAGGGATGAATGTTCTTTATATGTTTTGCCTGAAGTTTTGAAGCCTTCTTTTAAACACTAATAGGCTCTAGAGTAGCTTTAAAATTTATGTTTCAATAAGTTACTTCCTCGGGCTTTCAATGAGTTATTATTCTCATCTGTGAAAATTATTTAAAGATAGGAAAATTTTTCCTTTCAATAAGATGCCATTTCTGTAAATAAGATAAATAGACATTCACAAATAAAGAGCAATAAAATGGTTAAAGCCAGCAAGAGAATTGTATATTGTTAACGAAAAATCATGAAAAAAATGTTGGTACTTTGAATTCAAATATAGAAGGATTCTATATATGCTGAACAGTAATAAAAATTATAACATTGTGTAGGGAGAGTAGGTTTTAAATAGGGCTGAATAAGTAGAATTTACAGAATAGGAAAGTTGAGAAAAAGTATTCTCAAATGGTATATAAAGAGGCAAGGTTATTTTAAACAACTAACAAGGATACTTTTTTAAAATATGTCTACGCCTTATAAATAGTTAATATTGTGAAATTTGTATGAATTTGTGTAACAGATAACATTGCAAAGGGAAGGAGGAAGAGGTTACACTGTAAATAGTTTCAACTGTTAGATAATTAATGCCTGGGGAAGCTTTGAAATTATTTTCTTACTTGTTCTGTATATTTTTTTTCACAGTTTTTGGTAGTTTTGCAAAAACTCAACATTTCATTACCTAGAGGAACACAGGACCACAATGAAAATCAGTGTAATAATTTGAAGATGAGACTTGCAAGGCCTGAACAGGGAGGCATACTTACTAGTGAGTGAAAAGAAAAAGAAAAGATATAGAAAACAAGTAGTAAGAGGAAATTTAACAGGCATGCTTTATATTCAAGGTATCCAAGGGCAATGCAAGATGAGAGAAGAAAACTACGAATAGGGACACTGTAGGACAAAAGTCTTGGAATAAGGAGTTAGGTGATTATAGGCACCATTAGTATGAGATCATTTTTGTTCTTTAAAGTAGAAATATTACATTAGTCAGTCTTCATGAATTGGTGAACTCCAAGAAATGGAAAAGATGTTTTAGTTCTCTTAAGAGAATCAAGTTTCAAGGAAAAACTGTGAAGAAATGAGTAATCATTGTACACATGACAACAATAGACTCATTGCTAAACACCCAAGACTTAGTTAATGCCACTGCAGCTGGTCCTTCTGATATTTACTAGAGATGAAAAGTTTATTGCTTTAAAGATTTTAGCACACATGGCTATAAAACCAGAATATTAAGGCCAATGTAAAAGGTTTGTTTTATTTACTAATGTCAAACACTATATAGGCTGCATATAATTAGCTTGATGGTCATGTATTTCATAGATAAACAACTGAGACAAGTTTTTAAGATGTGTAATGAATAAACATGTTTTTACCTCCTTCACTTACATGTTTTGATATAATCCTCAGTGTAATAACATTAGAAAATGGCATCCTTAGGAGGTGGTTATGAGAAGTCTATTATCATTAGTATAACAAGTACCCATATAAAAACAGATCCCAGAGATCTAGCTATCCCCATCCAACTTGTATAAACCTAGCCAAAGTGGTAAATCTTGGAAGCAGAGAAAAACTTGCTCATCACACATTATATTTGCTGGTGTCTTCACCTTGGGTTTACCCTCCTGCAGAACACATGGTAAATCTCTGCAGATTATATGTCACCCAAGCTAGATGAATATCCTAGCAGCCAAACACATTCCATATGCCCCAAATCCCACAGTTTTCCCTTGCCTGCCAAGAACTAGAGGATAAAAGCCTATGGGAAAATTCTTTCTTTTATAGAAACGATAGCTCAGCTTTTCTTGAGCTTATTCACATTTAACTCATTTAAACAATTAATTAATAGTATATCCTCTCTCTTTCCTCAGAAGCCATTTAATTCACTTGCAAGTTTCCTTTGTGAAATTAATGGTAAGTTTTTATTACAATGTGCAAAGTCTTTGAAAGGAGGAAAATCCTTTTCAGATGCTTCTAGGTAATTATGGTGTGTTCACAAACAGAAATTTTAAAATAAAAGATATCTCCTGAGTTAAGGTATTTGTTATGATCTTAGAGGACATTAAATATATTACTAAAGTGATTAAGCATTTTTTGGAAGAAAGTGTATAATGAAGAAAGTATTTCTTTACTCTCACAAATTGTAATGCTCCTGTCCTAAAGTCAGATATTTCGATACAGAATCGAAATTTAGGGAGGAAAAGACATTTGTATAAAAGTGTAGATAATATTTGAATATCATGTACTTTACTTGGTTTAAAACAGGGTTTTCAAAGGGGCTATTGTATGATTCCCTGAAGGTTCAGAATCATTCACTCTTATTAGTAACTTGGAATGTTTGCACATGCAGTCAAGATGTCCCTAACAGAGTGTCTCTAGGGAGAAAGGAAATAGAAGTGCTTCTTCTAAACTGTATTTCTATTACTCTATAAGCTACTCTTTATAAAGCAGTGTGCTATGGGTGGGGATTGGTTACTTTTTCTTTTTTCATTAAATATGTCATAATTCAAAGGTAAAGATTCAAGTAAATTATTTTCTTCATGCTTTTTTAAAACTAAAATGGCCATTTTATAAATTTATATTAATCCTATTTGTACCTAGTTAAATTATAATTGATGAAAAATTGAAGTAAAATTTAGTTATCAATATTTAAATAGAGATGCATATCCGACATGACTGAAAATCAATTTCCAAATACTAAACTGATTTCTTTAAGATGGAACATTTACAATTTAAAAGTCTTTCATTAAAAAAGAAAGTAACAGTATGGTACAATAAGCTTGTTCAGGTGCTTATTGCCAACCTGAAAAACCTGAATTTGTTTCCTGGGACCAAAATGATGAAAGAAGAGAATCAATTCCTACATGATGCTGTCATCTGCTAAACACATATGAATCTTGCCATGCACACACAAACAATACAAGCACACACACACACACACACACACACACACACACACAAAGAGAGAGAGAGAGAGAAAGAGAGAGAGAGTAAATAAAAAAGTATGAAGGCAAACATTATTTTGAAAACATGTTATTTCAAGTCTATACATGGAAATATTAAGAAAATGCCAGTCATAAAGATACTTGCTACATCTCAGACACAAAGTAATAACTATGTTGCTCAATATGCTGCCAAATGAGAATTGAACATCAACCTTCTCATATACAGTCATAATCAAAATTATGAATCCTAATGACAACTAATGTGATTACAACCTCATAACTCTAAGGAGTATGATGGAAATCAATGCAAGCACATTAAAAGTAAACTTTGGGTGGATATATTTGATTGCATTTAATTGGGATTCATATACCCAGTCATCCCCATAAACTAGTAAGTTATGAAAAAACTTAACCTGACTAAAATCTGGAAAACAGCCCTTTGTACCTTAGAAATGGTTGTGTGAATGAAGAAGCTAAGCCCATTAAAGTTGCACCATGATGACTCATTATGTCCAGCCATTATTCCTATTAAACTTCATACATTTTCCAACAGAAAGTTTCTTTTTATTAATACTTATAATGTTGTATAAAACTTGATATTACAAATTTATTTTAAGCCTATATACACAGCAGTAAATATGGGTACTCACCAATTATCAAGTAAAAGGATATGAAGCAGTGATTTTCAAAATAGAGGTCAAAGAACGCTTTCACAGGAACATCATATAACATGCTATAATCAGATTCATAATAGTAAGAAAATTATGGTTATAAAGTACCAATAAAAATAATTTTGTATTTGGAGGGCACCACAAAATGAAGACATGAATTAAAGGACAGAAGCATGCAGAATGTTAGGAGTCATTGATATAGAGCCTCTCCTAAGACAAGGAAATTGTGCAAATAATGTTAAGAGTTAAACTTTGGGAGATCAAATTAAATTACAGTTCATTCATTAAAAATGTCTAGTTTATGTTAAGATTATGTTACTAAAATAATATCTGATAGAAGATAAACTAAATTATTTGGAAACACATAATTAGAGTACAGAGTAGCCAAATACACAATAGCAGAACAAAGGAAATATACTGTGGAAAATTTGAAGGTAAGTGGCACATGCAGGTGATGTGAGATGTCATTCTGTATATATTTCTCATACTGGTTAATGCGAAAGGAAGATAGGAGGGACTAGGAGACAAGGAGGAAATGGGAGTAGTAAAGGAATCAAGATGGAGAGTCTGAAGAGAACAGAACTGCCATTCCTCTGCTCTTGGTAAGACCAGGTGGAAATACATAGAAATGGGTTAATACTTAAGACAGAGCTAGCCGATAATGGCCAACAGCATAATATCAAATACAGAGTCTCTGTGCATTATTTGGGGCTGGTGCAGCAGTGGGACAAGACTGGGAGAGGGAGGAATACCACTACATGCAGGGAGTGATAAATTTTCACAAAAATACCTGAACAAGAGAAATGATTGGGATATCAGACCAAGCAGAAAAGCCATCCAGAAAAGAATAAAGGGTTATTTGGATATATCAACTAAAGCAATCTGGAATTTATTCTTGATGCAATAAAAGCTGATAATTTTAATAAGATTTGATATCTAACATAGCATGAATGCTGTTCTAAGGAAAATTATCTGTATATTTAATATATGGTTGAAAGAGACTATAGGAGATCCTAGATGTGAAGAGACTGTGCAGGAGAATACAAGAAACAGTTATTAAAAGGTAAGAGCCTGATGATATATACTACTTTAGAAGTTCCTTTATTAGAGTTTAATTTTGAATGCGAGTCTGAAAAGAAACAAAGTGACTCAAGCTTGGGAAAAGGTAAAAATTCACATAAATTAATTGACCATGTATCCAATAACCTCTCAAGGAGTATAGACATGATAGTATTTCATTGAACTGCTGCCAGGATTCTATGTCCTCTCCATATAAGCATACACAAAGTCCAAGTACTCTACCATAAAATTAACATCAGTAATTTATAAGTGCTTTCATTTAAAAAAAAAGTATGTCAAGTTCATAATATTTTAGGTTTTGGAAAATGGTACAGTCAGGATATCAAAACACATTAAAAAAAGGTGACTATCAACAGCTGTAATAAAAAAACACAGCTCATCTCAAGGGCAAATACATCAGAATACTATGAAATTTATTATCAAGGACATTAAAAGCCAAGAATGTATGGAATAGTAAGTTCCACACCCTGAAAGTGAACATTTGACAACTAAGATTGAAATATCTAGAAAAGCTATCTTTTAAAATTGGCATAGAAATAAGGGCATTTTTAAGACCATCATAAATTTTGGCAACTCATGAAGGTACTTAAAATAATACTATAACAGAGGATTTTAAAAGGCTATCACAACCACTGTGGCACAGGAAGAACATATTTCACAATAGAACTAGATGGATAAAGGAGGGCTATGGAAAAATTGTAATTCAGAAAAGCCTTGACTCCAAGCAATGAGAAACAAAAACCAAAAGCAAGAATAAAGAAAAATGCTGTCAATTGCAAAAATAACCATAGGAGTTAGGAAACATCTTCCAGTAAAAACCGTAATATATAGTGTCTTATATTGTTTAATAAAAGACAAACACCAACTGACAGGATTTAAAAACTAAATCCATTGACAATGAAAAGATTGAAATGAATGTATCAAACAAATGAAAGTCAATACCAAGTTTGGATGGCTATCCTGATATTTGATAAAGTATATTTTGAATCAAAACTAGGAAGAAGAGATGAAGAAGACAGCTACATATTAATACAAGTGATAATTCATGAAGATGTAACAATTGAAAATATCTGTGCATCAATTGATAGGGCTGTTAATTGTATAGAATAAATGTTAAAGCATAAAGTGTAGATAGCTCTTGATATAGTATGAGTTGGTGAAAAAACCTTCACTTATCTCAAGGTACATGTTCTAAACTAAATTAAGCAAGGAAACTTGAATTAAAATACACTGACATCATAAGTCAAAAGGACTGACAGCTATAGAATATTCTACCTAACATACATATGGTATTCATTCTCATTAAAATACCATGAAGCCATGTCTAAGATAGATTACACTGTAGGCTACAACACAAATTTCCACAATACAAATCCTTTAAATATTTTCTTATACCTTGCCAGAAAATAGCAAATTGTAACTAAAAATCATTAGGAATACAAATTAGTGAAATTTCAGAGATTCTTAGAGACTGAAAAAATTAACTCTTCATTTTACTGAAGAAATAAAGATTTAAAATTTCCTAGAATAAGATATAAATGAAACCACAGCTAACCAGAAGTTTGGGGTGCAGCTAAAGAAATTCTAAGAGGACAGTTCCTTGCCAAGGGGGCTACTGGCTAGCTTTCCTGTTCTCTTCAAGTATAAGGCATGCTACTGGAGTGGGAAAAAAGCAACCAATTGTGTTATGTGATTTTGAACCCTGTGAACTACAAAAACGATTACTCTGGAATAAGTATTTTCATTTGTGTGATGATAGCAAAAAATGTGTTGGGAATAACTATACTCTTGTTGGAATTCAAGCTCAATTTATAATTTAGAGCTCCTTTGTGGTAATGTTGACTGGGTATAGAACTTGTAGGTAGGTAGAACATAGGCCTTAGGGAAGAATCTACTCCAAATACTTTTAGACAGTATCAAACTGCCACTAAATACTTACTTTTATAAACATAGATTGGTGCAGCTCTTAGCTTTCATAAGAGAAGCCTGTTCTTGTAATAAATGCTAATTAATAGAGATTTACAATTGTTTAAAATATGGAGAATGTGAGGCTTTGGAATGTTTAACCCTAAAATAGACATTCTATAGCATCCACTCTCTGCCCAAGATTCAAGTGTTATGGTAGATAGAATATGATGATGAGAAGAAACGGAAGAGGCTGGGAAAATTTATGTTCTGGACACAATATGGCTGCTGCCCACATGAGCTCATGGTAGCTGTGACTGCATTCACAAGACTTGCATGATATCAAACTAGACAAAAAAGCTAGCATTGAAACGAGAAGAGCTCACAAAATCCTAACACTATCTAAGAAAATATTGGCAATTCACATCTTCTAGAATATGGAGAGTAAGTTTTCTTCTGATATGGCCACTTGTATGTGAGCATATTCACACACATCCCTATACATACACATACACTGACATCACTAAGGGGATATAGTGGCTTTTAAGAAAGTAAGATTTTATAAGATCAAACAGACCCCCTTAATGTGGATGTCAGTTGGGAGGCCTATGAAATCTATGGGACCTATGGCAGTGGGATCAGGATTTATCCCTTGTCCACAAATAGGCTTTGGGAGTCCATTCCCTATGGCGAGACACTCTCTCTGCCTAGATACATGAGGGAGGGCCTCGGTCCTTCCCAAATGATGTGAAAGACTTTCATGATTCCCCCATGAGAGGCTTCATCCTTCCTGAGGAATAGATAGGGAGGATAGGGGTGTGACAGGGGGATAGATGGAAGGATGGGCAGGAGAGGGAACTAGGATTGATATGTAAAATAAGATTGGTTTTAATTTACATAATAATTAATTAAAACATAAAATTTTACACTTAAGACAAAAAGTCATTTGGCTATATGAGGAGTTGGTGGGGAGTAAATATGGTATATTTAAAACAAATACATTTTAACTATGTATACGGTTCTAAACCAATACAGTTTTAAAAAATCAGAGAGACGAAAAAATGATATATCCTGAAAGTCTTAACCAGAGCAAGCAAATCAGAAGTAGAAAGCAAGCAATAATAAATAAAGGAATGGATTATATGTTCCTGAAGAACATAACAAATATTCATGAGCCTCCTAAAAAACAAAACAAAAAAGATATAATCTGGTGAGAGGCACTTAACAAAATGACTAATATCCATCATCAGAAAAATGCAAATCAAAACTACCTTGAGATTTCATCTTATACCATGAAAGTTTCCAAGACTATAAAACAAATGAAAGCTATACTGCTGATAATATGGAGTAAAGGAACACTCATCCATTACGTTTGAAAGTGCAAACTTGTACAACCACTATGGAAGTCAGTGTGGTGATTCTGTAGGAAGATGAGAAGCAATCTACTTCAAAACCAGATATACCACTCTTGGGGATATACAAAAGGAACTTTACATCCTCTTATAGGAAAATTTATTCAACCATGCTCACCGCTATTCTATGCATAATAGCCAGAAATTGGAAACAGAATAGGTATCTGTCAACAAGTGAATGGATACAGACAATACATTTGCACAATGGAATATTACTAAGCTGTTAAACAAATGAAATAATGAGTTTTACAGATAAATGAACAGGGCTAGGAAAAAATCTGAGTAAATTAACTCAGATCCCAAAAGATAATATAGAATTTTCTTATACATGGATTCTAGCTGCTAAGCCTTTGTAAAACAGACTACAACATATATAACCACACAGAATAAATATAGAATAAGGTACTAAAATTAAGGATTGAATCACCCTAGGAAAGGGAAAGAGAACAGATAGACAGGGATGGATATGGGGTTACTAGGACAAGAGGATCAAATGAGAGAGGGGGGAACAGGGAGAACATGAGGTGGGAGAGCTAAAGACAAAGGCCATTGAATGGCTTCTATGGAAACAGTACAGTAGAATGCTGCAGTCAGGACAACCTTCCAGCAGTTCACAGAGACTGGAGAGGAGATGTGGATAGGAGAACTACTGGAACACAGGCACACACACATGAAAACACACACACACAGAATGAGAGAGAGAGAGAGAGAGAGAGACAGAGACAGAGAGAGAGAAAGAGAGAGAGAGGTAGGGGAAGAAACTTTATCTGAGGGTCAAAACAATTTTTCATTTTACTTTTCTACTGGTTGTTCCTATTCTCTTCTTTCTCTGTTCTGTTCTTCCACCCTTATGCTTACCTTCTTCCTCATTTTATTGTTCCCTTACAGATTATGTACTCTAGCAAAATCTTTGAAGCAATATACAAGTCACATTCTATTTTTCAAGTGAATGATCATAATTAATACAGGTGAAAAACAGCATGTTTTCATTTCCCTTACACAATCAAACATTTTCCATAATAATTCCCCTTACATAATTAAACATTTTAAATATTACAAATGAAAAACAAATTATTTCCAAAGACCAACTTACATTTATGCCTAAGCAACTTGCTATAGATTAAAAATATGTAAGCAAGCAAGAATTTTTCTCAGCTGTTTCTCTTACTGTCAGGCTGCATTTTGTGGTTACAAAGAAATGATTAATAATTTTATTATTTATCTCAAAAGATAATCTTATAAAAATCTTGAAGAACCACATTTGTAAACTTTTATACATGGAAAACAATGCCATCTCTACTTATACCCTTAAGGTACATGTACATTCATCAGCAGGTTTTTTATTAAATAATGTAAGGAAGCAGAAGGGAGAAATGGGTACAAAGAATTAATCATCACCTTAGATCACCAATCCATTCTAGCAAGTAAGGTAGGTACATCAGCCAGCAATAGTCATGCTGCCATTGTTTTTGTTCCCTGATCTCAACAGGTCCCTTGGTCCACTATTAAAATGTGCTTTTCTATACTTTATATTGTTCCTCAAGTTTTTTTTAATCTCAAAGCCATTAACAAAAACATGTCAATATAACTTTACTAAGAATCTCTCTGTCTGAATTCTTTCTAAGGGGGTGGTTGAGTCATCAGTCTTCTTCAAGAACAATGCAGTACCCAGTGGAGGTGAGAAATCCCCTGAGAGTTTTCATACAACTAATAACATTATGAGGGATGTGGTGATCACAAGGGCTACACACAGAGCTATATTCAATAGGAGCATGAGATCCTCAGGACATGAGGTACTTGGGACTCCGCCTCTCCAAGGCTCACTTGGCATAGCTTTATTATTTACCAAGCCATATCTTAGGAGTTACCGTACTGCCTAATGTTCCCTTTACAAAATCTCTGACAGTAGAAGCTTCCTATAGTAGTAGATATGACACAACAGAATATCTCTCAGGACCAAAGGCAGCCTCATGTTCTGAGAATGAGCTACATCCAATCAAAATGTAGGCCAAAATGGCTGTGTGGGAACTCTCAAACAACCAAGGATAATATTAAGGACATTGGTTGCTCTCCACAAACTGATGATAAAGTACTATTGTAGAAGACAATACCTATACAACCCACTAAATAGGGAGAAGTAAAGTTGATGTCCACCTAGACGGTTTGCATGTACTGACTAGTGTTCATGGTTCGAGATACTCTTCATGGTACCAAAGAAGAAATGTAAACACTATCTCAGCTAGTTTTTTCTATGCATGACATGAATAGAAGATGTGCTAGCAGTAAAAAATTTGTGGGACCAACCAACTAAGATCTTATTGATTTAAGGCCCACTCCATGAAATGGAATCCATCACTGACACAGCTTAAATGACCAATAATTTAAGACATAGGTGGTCAAGAGACCCAGGATAAAAGCAAATACCACTGTTTTTCTAAAGGATATTAGCAACAGATGACAGAAGATGACTTCTTAAGAAACTCTGCAATACTCATAGATCTTTGCCTGGCTCGGCCATTATCAGAGAAGCTTCCTCCTTAAGTAAATGGGGAGAAATGCAAAGACACACAGCTGGATAACATGCAGGGAATGGGAAACCTTGGTAGAGCCAGTCCTGTTCATTCTCCTCGGGAGTAGGGACCACATGGCAGAGAAAGTAGAATGATTCTAAGTGTCAGAGTAGAGGAAGGATATCAAACAAAGAAGGACACAGCATGACCAATGCATACATGAAGTCACAGAGACTGAAGTAGCATTCACAGGGCCTGCATGGTCTGGGCCTGATGTTGTCCCAGTGCTAAGATAAAAGAAGACACATGCCCATATCCCTACACTACAGCTATCTCCAGTTGATAAGTATTCTCAAAGGAAAATTATTTTTCTCCACAGAGTCTCATTGGGTATGCAAACCACTCATAAGATCAAGCCAACAGAAAACAATGTCAATGCTCTATTGAGGATTCTTATATTTTAGCCTGGGGGGTCCTTTCTGTATATATCATGGTTTCCAGTTTTGTGTTTATATGTGATTTCTATGGGTTTTAGTTTTGTGTATCTCTCTATGTATATGTGTTCCTTGAGGTTTTTCTTTGGCTTGCTTTTTCCTATTCTTGTTTATTTGTTTGTAATTTATCTAATTACATATTATTGTTATTATTGATTATTTTATATGCCTTCTTGTATCATAATCAGAATGAAAGGGTGTGGATTTGGGTGGGTAGAGATGTGGGACAGTACCTAGGAGTAGTTTTGGGAGGGAAAAACCATAAACATAGTGTAGTGCATTAAAAATCCCTTTTCAACTTTACAAAAATAATTAAATTTAGACAAAAATATGGAATTTTAACGTAGCCAAAAAAATCCAGAGGATCATTGAGAAATACTTTCAAAACTATAAGTTGTCCAAAACTAGAAAATATCTACAAAATGAATAACTTCTTGACTAATATGTCCTACCACAGTTTAATCAAAAAACATGGATCGCTTAAACAGATTATTCATAATAGAAAATTAACCGTTGAGCAAATGTCCATATTCTGTAAACCATTGTATATATTATAAAGGGGCATCTAATTATAGTGTTGTATTTCTGTCATACCAGCACTCTGGATGTGAAGGCATGGCCTAGAGTTAAAGGCTATATAGTAAACTCAAAGCCAGTCTGGGATATATAAAGTCTTATCTCAAAAGTGAACACAGAAACAACAAAATAGAAAGCGAAGAGACAATATCAAATTTATTGTATAAAGCTAGTATTATCCACATATTTAACTCAACAAAGACACATGACAAGGATACCTACACACCTATTTCCTTGATGAAGATCAAGGGAAAAATCACAATAGCAAAATATTGCAAAACTAATTCAAGAATACATTCACATTAAGAATATTATATGCCATGATCAAGTGGGTTTAATTTGGGAATGTGAGGATGGTTCAGTATAAGCAATCAAATAAATAAATGTAATACAGCATGTGTAGACTTAAAACAGAAGTCACAAGATATTTATAACATGTGGGAAATACTATTGTCAAAGAATATCATATCATTGTTTCATAATCAAAGCACTGATAAAACTTCAAATGCAATTCAAGGAAGATATTTTTCCCTTTCTTTTTCCTTTTTTAAATTTAAATTTGAAACAAAGTTATTTTTCAGGTCAATCCCAGTTCCCTCACTCTCCCATACTCCCCTATTATCCCCACCAAACCCTATCCTATCTCCTTTCTGCTCCCCAGGGAAGATGAGGCCTTACATGGGGAGACTTCAAAGTCTGTCATATCATTTGAAACAGCACCTAGGCTCTCCCCCATATTTCTAGGCTTAGAAAGTATCCCTCTATGTTGGATGGGCTCCCAAGTTCCATTCTTATACTAGGGATAAATACTGATCCTTTACCAGAGGCCAGTCCTCCTAACTAACAACCACATTCAGGGGATCTGGGTCAGTCCTATGCTGGTTCCCCAGCTATCAGGCTGAGGTACACGAACTCCCCGTTGTTAAGGTCAGCTGATTCTGTGGGTTTCTCCAGCCTGGACTTGACCCCTTTGGTCATCACTCCTCCCTCTCTGTTACTGGATTCCAGGACAACTTCTATAAGGTAAAGGGCATAGTCAACAAGACAAACTGGCAACATGGCAGCCAACCTCTCATCTGACAGAGAGTTGACCTCTAAAATATACAAAGAACTCAAGAAACTAGATACAAAAGTATTAAATAATCCAATTTAAAAAATGCTGTATAGGTCTTAATAGAGAATTCTCAACAGATAAATCTCAAATGGTGATAGGCACTTAAAGAATTACTCAATATCCTTAGTCATTAGAGATTTGCAAATCAAAACAACTCAGAGATATCTTCTTACAACTGTCAAAATGGCTACAATATAAAACACTAAAGAAAGCTTATCCTGGAAAGGATGTGGAGTAAAGGGAATATTTATCCATTGTTTGTGGAAGTGCAAACTTATATAGCCTCTTTGGAAATCAGTATGGCAGTTACTCAAAATATCAACAATCTACCTTGAGACCCAGAAATACCACTCTTGAACACATATCCAAAGAATACACACTCATACAACAAGGACTTTGTACAACTATATTTATAACTGCATTATTTGTAATATCCAGAACTTGGAAGCAACCTAGATGCCCCTCAACCTAATAATAGGTAAAGGAATTGTGGCACATATTTACAGTGGAGTACTACTCAGCAGTAAAAACCAATGACTTTTAAAATTCACAAGCAAATGGATGAAACTAGAAGAAACCATCCTAAGTGACATATCCCAAACACATGAAGACAAACATGCACTTAATTATAAGTGAATATTAATCACAAAGCAAATGATAGCCAGCCTATAGTTCACAATGTCAGAGAAACTAGGAAACAAGGCGTCCCCTAAGAGAGACATACATTGACTCTCACACTAGAATGGGAAATAGAAAATATCTCCTGAGTAAATGGGGAGCCTTGGTGGAAAGATAGGGTAGGAGGAGAATAGGGGTGGTAGAAGGGGAAGGGGAACAGAAAGTGGAAGGGGAAGGAGAATATGAAGGATCAGGAAGGTTCATTTGGGGGAATAACAGAGAAGTAGAGCAAGGAAAATATACTTTGATAGAGGGAGCCATTATGGGGCTAACAAGAATCCCAGCACTAAGGAAATTCCAGAGTCCACAAAGATGACCTCAATGAAGAATCTAAGCAAAAGTGGAGAGGGTACCTTAACTGTCCTTTCTATAATCAGAATGATGACTACTTTAAATGCCATCATAGATCTTTCATGCAGTAAACTGATGGAAGTAGATGCAGAGATCCACAGCTAAGCACTAAACCAAACTCCTGAAGTCAAGTTATAGAGAGGGAGAAATGAGCAAGGAAAACAAGTTCATGTTGGGAAAACACCCTGAGAAAGTGGGGGCTCACTGACTCTGGACTGGGGAACCTGCATAAGAACAAACTAGGCCCCCTGGATGTGGGTGACAGTTGGGTGGCTTGAACAGTTTATGGGGCCAGTGGCAATGGAACCAGTAATTATTTCTAGTGAATGAACTGGCTATTTTGGAGACCATTCCTTATGGAGGAATTCCTTGTTCATCCCTGATAAAGTAGGAACATCCTGGTCGTGCCCCAAGTGATATAACAGACTTTGCTGATTCCCCATGGAAGCCCTCATCCTCTCTGAAGTAGATGGGAGGTGGGGTTGGGAGATGGTGAGAGGAGTGGGAGAACAGGAGGGAGAGGTAACTGGGATTGTGTGTAAAATAAGATTGTTTAAAAGAGAATATAGTTTTTAAAAAAGAAAACCAGTTAGAGAGCCACCAATGGAGCCACTAAAGAAAATGTGGTACATCTACACAATGAATATTTTACTTACCTATAATAGGAAACTAAATTATATTATTTAAAGGAAAATGGAACTGAAGATCATTATGAGCAGGAGAATAATTCAAACTCATAATGCCAAATACTGCAGATTTTCTCTCATGTGTGATCTGCAATTTAAATTTATACATGCTTTCTATGTGTGTGTGTGTGTGTGTGTGTGTGTATGTGTGTGTGTGTGTGTAAGTTATGTATTAAAATGGCATATACAAAAGGAGAGAATTCTAAAAGGAGAGGAGGGAGGGAACAGAAACTACAGGGGAATATAAAATACATGAAACAGCATGAAGATTTGGGAGGGGGATGGGACTAGTCAGAGTAGGAGAATGGTGAGAAGGGACAGTGGGAATGCACATAAGAGCAAAGTATAAAGTCTAATACATAAATAATTAAAAATACCATAGCAAACTCCATTATTTTATAGTTAATATATCCTTATCAGTAAGCAAATGCCTCATTTTAGAAATGTAGTTGAGGAAAGGCAGTGACTCAAGACCAGCCTCAGCTCAGCTGCATGAGAAGCTCATGGCCAGCCTGGGCTACATGAGACCTCTAAAAATAAAACAACAAGCAATCCCACAGGAATGGAAATGAAGTAAAATATTTGGGTTTGTTATGACTTATGTGTGAAAGCAGGATGGAGAATATAAATACTTCTATTGGCTGGAAGCAACTAGTAAAAATTCATAAGTACATAACTATAAAAATTTGATGTTGTTCCTATAGCAACACAATAGAACAAAACACACGAACAGAAAGGATAACTCAGAATAACATCCTAAAATATGTTCTCTTCCTAAAGTTAGGAACTGAAAAATTTAAACACATTTATAGTAAATAACTTAGAACTACTGAGATTCATAAAAGCAAAAATCATCATAATAGAGTATTACTTGTGGTATAAAGTTTTTATACTATTAAGTTTTTAGAATAAAAGAGAAACTGCTGTTAACTGAGCAATTCATGAATCTTTCTCTTACTTTCAGCATAAGCCTCTTAATGTTGCATTGTTTTTCAAGATTATAAATTATTTTTGAATTTATAATATAATTACATCATTCCCCCCTTTTTTCTCCCTCCAAGCCTTGTCATATGTCTCCCTTTACTCTTTCAAACTCGTGTCCTTTTTCCTCTTTAAATGTTACTGTATATATTTTTCCATGTATATATGTATTATGTAATATGTATTTTTATATATACATATATATATATATATATATATATATATATGTCCAAGTATGTGAATCCAACCTGCTCAGTCTGAATAAAAAAACATTAGGAAATATATTATTTAAGGGCTCATCTCACTTGGTTATGTAATACCAACTGTTTTCTACTTTGACAGTTGAAGGATGATATTTGAGGATATATTTATAAATAATGGTCACAGTAACGTCAGCATGGCAGAATGAATTGAACATATTGGTGCACCATGCTTCCTTAGTTGGATTATAAATCACATGTCTTTAGAAGAAAAAACAATTGAAGGAAATAATTTTCTTTACTTGTTGTTTTGTTCTTAAGGGGGACAGTTCCTTTACACATTTTTTAGTGTACTATGCAAGCTCTCTGTGAAATGTGCTCCCACATTCAACTGTAGTCATTTTCCTCTTGATTCAGAATACCAAAGTCAGCATGTATCACTGTACAGGATGCTGACACATGCTGAACATAACAGATGTTGTAACCTCAATTTACTTTGCCACTAACACAGAACATTTTGCTGTTGTCCCCAGCAACTCCTGTATACAGCATGTTTATAATCTGCTTTCTCAGATTTAGCATCATGGTTTTAGTTCCCAGGAAAACTAAAGGTGGCTTCCTAAAGTGACTCTGCATCAGTGACTCACACAGTACAGTGACTCACAAACAAGTGGGTACTTGGTGTCTCTCCCTGAGAAACTTTTCAGTGCTCAAGGAAAATATAATATTTTTTCCTTATTCTCTAGGATGATAATTAATTGGACTGACACTCAAGAAATTCATACTAGATCTATCTACTCCAGTTCTGACTCATATACTCAAAATTTTATTGAAAATCAAAAACTCTTACGAGTTCTTATACACATAGCAATTAACAAAAAAAACAATACAGAATAATCACCACTGAGAAAACACTGTTGTTGTAGGAACATTATTTTCTTTATTTGTTAATAGCAGGGAAAACCACAGGCATTTATATGCATCATGATAAAATGAGATCTCCAATTATACTTACTGTCTTCATTTAACATAGGCTTATTTTAAGTTTTGCCCTTTGTATTAATCCTGTATTGTGACCTTAAGATATTTCGGATAATGTTACAGGCATAATTAGGTTTTGATTGGAATACCCATTAATCTATTATCAACATGTAAACCAGGGCAGACACTGATGGTTTTAAAAGTAACCCTTCTCGCCTACCCCAAGTAAGGAGATGAAAATGAAAGACTGTGTACCTGGTTTCCTCCCATGCCATGGCAGTTGAATATACCCACTTTTTCATTTTCTTTGCGGCCCATGTTGTCTAAGCATTGATTGGTTTCAACATTTCTTATCTAAAGAAAACACACAAAAAAATTAAAGGGTCAAAAAAATTCAAATACTTAAGCCATAACTCATTCTGATAAATTATAGATTGTTGAATAATTAATACACTTTTGTAAGGAAATTCCCTCAGAAATGTGTTTTAAATAATACCTATCTTTATCTACTTATGATTAGTCTTAACTTAATTCTAAATTCTTCCTAGCTTGAATTAGAACAACGTTGGTTTTGAAATTAGCATCTAATCAAGCAATAAACAAAAAAAAAAAAAAAAAACAATGTGTTTTAAACATTACAATGTTCTGAAATTCCATCCAAATAACTAAATTGTTCTTAAACACCTATAGAATCATATATAAACATGACAAAACATTGGATTTGTACTTGAGTTCATATTGTTTAGATAATTTTATGTTGTAATTGACAAATAATAAAAACTAATTACATTGCTTTTTTGTGACTAAGAAAGTTTTTACACTTTCCTTTCTTACAAATTCTAAATTTAACAGAAATATTTTAATACTAAAACACAGTTACAATTTAAATGCTGTTTCATATTGCAAATTCCTCAAAAACAAATTGACAAATGTTGACATAGGTTATTATTCTATAATCACACATTGCATTAGTTCCATAGTTTTCATAAAGTTAATACAAATTGGAATGGTTGTAAATTTAAAAAGTCACTTTTTTGTATTAAGTTACCAAAACACTTAAATTAAGCATAAGTTTTTATAACAGAAGCAAAGAAAGAAATACCTGTGTGTGATGAAGTATTTTTAGATCATTTACCTTATTCATCACCCATGTACATATTTATATTTATCTAACCTGATTCTGAAATTGCTGTACCTGTCTTCAATGTAAAGACATATATATATATATATATATGTATGTATGTATGTATGTATGTATGTATATATATATATGTATGTATGTATGTATTGTACATTTTGAAATTACCTAGATATTGTTTTTCTACATGGCTATCATTCTTTGGCTACAGAGCTCTTCATTTTTTTTTTCAATTAGTTAAGTGAAAGATGTTTGTTATAATTTTGAAGAAGAGGAGATGGATGTAATTTATTTGTCCTATTTTGTGAGCTTTATTGATAACTAGTGTTTTCAGGGTATCCAAAAACATACTTTGGCTAACTATGAACAGTTTTGAACATACTGGGCACAATTTGGAAGAGGCAAAGAATCTCAAGCTCTCTTTGAATATGGAGAATTTTATTTCAGAATTATGGACACTTTCATCATTAAATCTGAGCAGCATCCCAATGGAAAGGGCAGAGCATCCTGTGATTATTATACTGAAAGCATTTAGGCTTCCAGAAGTACACCCAAATAGTGGTATAAGGTTGGATTATATTTTCAAGCTGATTTAAGTTGTTTGAAAACTGAGCCCATAAACAGACCATTTTCAAGACCAGAACATGCACAATAATTAGGAAGGAAAAATTGATACAATGTGTAGTAAATAGGTCTGTGTGCAATTCACATAGTCCAATAAATCATATACTATACAGTTAAGTTATTACATCATACCTCTTTTCAACTTGTGATTACAAGTAGTTCTTTACAAGGTTCATGGCACTTGAACAGATAAAAGTTACAGTGTTATATCTAAAGTCATTTGTAAGGCATTGTATCTCTGTATGACAATAAACATCTCAAAGCATATTTTCCCAAGTGTATAACCTAACAGAAGTTTAGAGGAACATTAAATAGGCATTTGACATTTGATTCTGATAAATTAAGTACAGAATTTTGGAAGAACTCCAAATTTTGGAATGGACAAGTGTTGGAATGTCTAACTTAGGCATGAGATGTTATTATTTGTTTACTATTTACAATAAAATTACTTTTACAATAATAAAGAAGACTGCCTAGAATATGTTACCCTTAGTAACAATTATTGATTTATCATCTATGAATATAAATTTGTTTTCTATTCTTTGGAATCTCTTATGAGTTCAGTGATTAAATCAAAAAACATTAAGAAAGTTCACATCTTATATAAAGCACTGCTTGGTGTAGGAACTATAGAAATGAACAAAAGAAACATTTATTTCATTGTGTAGCTAACATTTAAGTATGAAAAAAGCAATAGAAACATATTCTCAGTGTGAGAAGATTAATATGACTGATGGGAGAGGGAAAATTACCCTCCCTTAAGGATGAGCCCCTTAATTATCTATTCAATACAAAATAATCAGTAAACAGATTCACTATGCTGTATGCATATATTTATACATATTTTTGTAATAATAACCAAAGAGGCCATAAGAGAGGGAATGAAACAGAGAAGGGTGGAGTTAGAAGGAAGTAGTGAAAAGAAAAGGTAATAAATTGTATTTTATTTTAAAACATTAACTTAAAATACCTTGTAAAAACTCATGCTCCCTGTCGACTGGAGGGGGATGGGATGGAAGGGAAGTTGGGCCACATGAGGGAAGGAGGGAAGGAGGGAAGGAGGGAAGGAGGGAAGGAGGGAAGGAGGGAAGGAGGGAAGGAGGGAAGGAGGGAAGGAGGGAAGGAGGGAAGGAGGGAAGGAGGGAAGGAGGGAAGGAGGGAAGGAGGGAAGGAGGGAAGGAGGGAAGGAGGGAAGGAGGGAAGGAGGGAAGGAGGGAAGGGGAACTGGAATAATATGTAAAGTAAGAAAAAAGACAATTATTATAATCTGTCCATTATAAGACATGCCAATAACTTATCTTAGAGAAAGAAGTGGTAGACATACATAAAGCTAAACCAAAATCACATAATTTCCCCCTTTATTGTATAAAGACTTATAATCCATTCAGATATAATTAATTACTATAGCCATGTGGGTGATTTTTAAGAGTTGATTTAAAAAGTTGGCTTTGTCAATCTTTGAGCTTTATAACGTTTTGTGATATTAATTTATTTGTAAGTCTTCTTTGTACATTGATCACAGTTCCTCACAAAGACTGATATTTTTATTGGCAAGATTATATAAAATCACTGCAAAGAAGAGTGTAAGGAGCAATGTTTTTTCTGCCCGCTGCCTGGTCTTATCCTGCCGCCGCACCGCCAGCCCCAAATAACACACAGAGACTCTGTATTATATATAATTCTGTTGGCCAGGTACTTGTTTCTTAATGGCTAGCTCTGTCTTAAGTATTAACCCATTTCTGCTGATCTATGTATTTCTCTTACCAGGGAGCTGGCCGGCATACTGTTTTCTCCAGTCTCTCCATCTTGACTCTCCTTCTTACTACTTCCTCTTTCCTCCTTGTCTCCTAGTCCCGCCTATCTTGCTTTCCTATTGGCCAACAGTGCTTTATTCATGAACCAGTATGAGAAACATATATACATAATGGAATCAAACATCAGGAGAGGTTTTTTTGTTTTTTTCCTTTTTTATTTTTCCTTGGATATCAAGTATTTAACTGAAGAAAAACACAATTGAAATATCTCATTCAATGTTTCTATACTGGTTATAACAACAATTTTAAAATATTTGATCAAATAAAATGTATTTATTTATTAATTCTTTTTTTGAGCTTCTCCTTTTTTATTTATTTTACATGTGATACCAGTTCTCTCTCCCTCCGTCCCTCCCTCCCACCCTCACCTTTACCCTCTCTGCCCTCTCACATGCACCATAAACACCCTCCCCTCCAATCCCCCAACCCAATTCCATATGTACGGGAATGCCATCCAGTTGGAGTCATGTAGATCTGACAGGTCATGTAAAGATGGGACTAGGGCTTCACTCCTGACTCTAGGTTAGGGCAGATATCCCTCCATG
This sequence comes from Phodopus roborovskii, assembly GCF_943737965.1. NCBI lineage: Eukaryota > Metazoa > Chordata > Mammalia > Rodentia > Cricetidae > Phodopus > Phodopus roborovskii. The sequence goes on from NW_026126418.1 coordinate 48,702,875, forward strand.
GGGCATATATTCCCAAGGTCCTTTTGTGCACCACAGATACATCGTGGCTCCACTGTCTGAGGTCCCTTACTGCTCAGTCCTTCTGGCTGAGACCCATATTCAGGGGGTCCTGAGTCAGTCCCATGCTGGCTTCCCAGCTATCAGTCTGGGGGCCCTTTAGCTCCTCCTTGTTCAGGTGAGCTGTCTCTATGTGTTTCTGCAGCCTGGTCTTGTCCTCTCCATCTGCATCTGGGTTCTAGTACAACCCAGTGTTTATGTATGGGTGTTTGCTCCTGTTTCCAACAGGTATTAAATGAGGGCTCCATGGATCAGTTAGTTGTTGATCTCACTATCTAGGAAAGGCATTTATGGTAGACTTGTAGGTCTATGACTTTGTGTTCAATTTTATCTTCACACCAATTTTGGCTCCAACTTTTATGTTCTCTCTCTCTCTCTCTCTCTCTCTCTCCCTCCCTCCCTCCCTCCCTCCCTCCCTCCCTCCCTCCCTCCCTCCCTCTCTCTCTCTCTCTCTCTCTCTCTCTCTCCTGTCTTCTATTCCTAACCGGGCTCAATCTTCCTAGTCACACATGTTTTCCATTCCTCCCCCCTGGCTTTTTCCTACTTCTCTATCGATTTGCTGCCCCCCACCCCTGTCCCTGTGCTCTGGGGGACTTGTCCCTTCCCGGTTCTGTGAAGTACTCTATATGAATCTCTTAGAATATACCTTGTATCCTAGTTCCTCTGGTGGTGTAAATTATAGGCTGGTGATCCTTTGCTCTAGGTCTAAAAGCAATATATGAGTGAGTACATACTATGTTCCTCTTTTTGTGACTGGGTTACCTCATTCAGGATGGTTTCTTCAAGTGCTATCCCCTTGCCTGCAAATTTCAAGATACCATTTTTTTTTTTTTTTACAGAGTAGTATTCCATTGTGTAGATGTGCCACATCTTCATTATCCATTCTTCAATTGAGGGGCATCTAGGTTGCTTCCAGGTTCTTGCTATTACAAATAGTGCTGCTATGAACGTAGTTGAACAGATGTCTTTGTTGCATGGATATAGATTATTTGGGTATATGCCTATGAGGGGGATTGCTGTGTCCTGTGGTAAACTAATTCCCATTTTCCTGGGGAACCGCCATACTGATTTCCAAAATGGCTGTATGAGTTTGCGCCCCCACGAGCAGTGGAGGAGTATTAATCTTTCTACACATCCTGTCCAGCATGAGTCATCATTGCTGTTTGTAATTTTAGCCATTCTGGCAGGAGTAAGATGGTATCTCAAAGATGTTTTGATTTGCAATTCCCTGATAGCTAAGGATGTGAAGCATTTTCTTACTTGTCTTGTAGCCTTTTTGATTTCCTCTATTGAGAATTCTTTCTTCAGTTCTGTACCCCATTTTTTAATAGGGTTATTTGATGTTTTATTGACTAGCTTCTTGAGTTCTTTGTATATTGTGGAGATCAGCTCTTTGTCGGATATAGGATTGGTGAAAATCTTTTCCCAGTTTGTGTGCTGCCTTTTGGTCTTGTCCACTGTGTCCTTTGCCTTACAAAAGCTTCTAAGTTTGAAGAGGTCCCGTTTATTAATTGTTTCTCTCAGTGTCTGTGCCCCTGGAGGTATATTCAGGAAGCAGTCTTCTATACCAATTTGTTCAAGGGTACCTCCTATTTTCCCTTTAAAGAGGGAATGTTGCAGGATTGATGTTGAGGTCTTTGATCCATTTGGACTTGAGTTTTTTGCATGGTGACAGACATGTATCTATCTGCAGTCTTCTACACACCCTCATCCAGTTGTGCCAGCACCATTTGTTGAGGATGCTGTCCTTGCCCCATTGTATAATTTTAGCTGTTTTTTTGAAAATCAGGTGTTCATAGGTGTGTGGGTTAATATCAGGATTTTCAATTCGATTCCATTGTTCTACCTGTCTATTTTTGTGCCAATACCAGGCTGTTTCCACAACTATAGCACTGTAGTAGAGCTTAAAGTTAAGAATGGTGATGCCTCCTGAAGTTCATTTATTGTATAGGGTTGTTTTGGCTATCCTGGGTCTTTTGGTTTTCCATATGAAGTTGATTATTATCCTTTCAAGGTCAGGGAAATATTGTGGTGGGATTTTAATGGGGATTGCATTGAATCTGTAGATTGCTTTTGGCAAAATTGCCCTTTTTACTATACTTATCCTACCTATCCAAGAGCATGGGAGATCTTTCCATTTTCTGGTATCTTCTTTAATTTCTTTCTTTAGAGCCACAAAGTTCTTATTATATAGGTCTTTTACTTATTTGGTAAGCCATACACAAAGATACTTCATGTTGCTTGTGGCTATTTTAAAGGTTGATGTTTCTCTGATTTCTTTCTCTGTCTCTTTTTCGTCTGAAAAAATTAGGGCTATTGATTTTTTTTTTTTTTTGAGTTTATCTTGTGTCCTGCTTGTTTGCTGAAGTTGGTTATCAGCTGTAGGAGTTCCCTGGTAGAATTTATTGGGTCGCTTATGTAAACTCTCATATCATCTACAAATAGACACAGTTTGACCATTTCTTTTCCAATTTGGATCCCCTTGATCTCCTTTTCTTTTCTTATAACTTTATCTAGAACTTCCAGGACAATCTTGAAGAGATATGGTGAGAGAGGGCAGGCTTGTCTTGTTCCTGATTTTAGAGGAATTGGCTTCAGTTTCTCTCTATTCAGTTTGATGTTGGCAGATCGTTTGCTGTATATTGCTCTTATTATGTTTAGGTATGTTCCTGTTATCCCAGATCTCTCCAAGACCTTTATCATTAAAGGGTGTTGAATTTTGTTGAAGGATTTTTCAGCATCTAGGGAGATAATCACATGGCTTTTCTTTTTCAGTTTGTTTATACGGTGGATCACGTTGATAGATTTTCATATGTTAAAACATCCCTGCCATCCAGGGATGAAGACTACTTGGTCATGGTGGATGATTTCTCTGATGTGTTCTTGAATTCGGTTTTCCAGTATTTTACTGAGTATTTTTGCATCGATGTTCATCAGGTATATTGGTCTGTAGTTTTCTTTCTTAGTTGTGTCTTTGTGAGGCTTGGTTACTAAGGTTATTGTGGCCTCATAAAAAGAGTTTGGAAATGAACCTTCTGTTTCTATTTTTGTAACAGTTTGAGGAGTAGTGGTATTAGTTCTTCCTTGAATGTCTGGTAGAATTCTGTGCTGAATCCATCTGGCCCTGCACTTTTTTTGGTTGGAAGGCTTTCGATGACTGCTTCTATTTCATTGCAGGTTATAGGTCTATTTAAGTTGTTTGTCTGTTCTTGATTTAATTTTGGTAAGTGACAGTTATCCAGAAACTTGTCCATTTCCTTTGAATTTTAAATTTTTGTGGAATACAGGTTTTCAAATTATGACCTGAATATTGTCTGCATTTCCTCTGTGTCCTTGTTGTGTTCCCCTTTATGTTTCTGATTTTGTTAATTTGCATATTCTCTCCCTGCTTTTTCGTTAGTTTGGATAAAGGTTTGTCTATGTTTTTGATTTTCTCAAAAAACCAACTATCCTTTGCATTGATTTTTTTTTTTTTTTTTTTGTATTTTTTTCCTGGTTTCTATTTTGTTGATTTCAGCCCTCAAGTTTATTATTTCCTAGTGTCTACTCCTTTTTCCTTCACTGCTCTTAATATTCTTCCTTTATTCTGTGTGCTAGGTGTTTTGATTATCATATGTTGAGGGCTCTTTTCTCTTTGGTCCAGCCTATTTGGGTTTCGGTATGCTTCTTATACTTTCATGGGCATGTCCTTCTTCAGATTTGGAAAGTTTTCCTCTATGATTTTGTTGAATATGTTTTCGGCCGCTTTGAGCTGGGCTTCCTCATCTTCCTCTATGCCTATTATTTTTAGGTTTGTCCTTTTCACAGTGTCCCACATTTCCTGGATGTTTTGTGTTAAGGATTTGTTGGGTTTAAGATTTTCTTTGGTCGATGAATCTATTTCTTCTAGCTTTTCTTCTGCATCTGAGCTTCTCTCTTCATGTCTTGAATTCTGTTGGTATGTTTGTGTCTTTAGTTCCCAATTTTTTGCCCAGTTTTTCTGTTTCCAGCATTCCTTCATTTGTGTTGTCTTTATTTTCTCTATTTCATTTTTCAAGTCTTGAACCGTTTTCTTCACCTGCTTAATTATTTTTTCTTGGCTTTCTGTACTTTCTTTACTTTTCTTAAGGAATTTGTTCATTTCTTCCACTTTTTTTCTTCCATTTCTTTAAGGGATTTTCTCACATCTTCTTTGAGGGCCTCTATCATTTTTATGATGGTAATTTTTAAGTCGTTCCTTTCTGCTTCCTCTGCTTTGTTGCATTCCGTTCTAGTTGGGGTAGATTCCCTAGATTCTGGTGGAATCATGCTTGTCTTTCTGTTGTTAGGTGTTTTCTTGTATTGCTGTCTTCCCATAGCTTCTTCCAGTAGGTGTTGTTGTCTCCCCCCCCCTATGGTACTTCCCCGGTGAGCTTATGTGGGTCTTAGGTTCAATATCTGTAGGTCTTGGTTGTCCAAGCTCTATAGGAGGTCTCTCAGCAGACAGGGACCCAAGGATAGGGTCAGGGATGAGGATCCAGTAGAAGATGCCTGCAGAAACTCAGAGTGGTCCCACAGAGATAGGCGCGTCTTGGGAGGGACCCGGGACTCCAGCAGAGGACTGGAGGTGGAGGTCAGTGACCAAGCAGGTGGGAATTATGGCGGGTTCCCCCTGGATAGGCAGGTATCCTGTGTTCAGATTTGCTCTGAGAAGTCCCTGAAGTAGTGCGTACTCTAGCCAATGGCTGGCAGAGGAGGACAATAGCTGGGCTGATACTCAGGATGTTTCTGCACAGATAGTATGTCACTGGGAACTGGCACTCTCCAGATGAGGCCTCTTTCTTTAGCAGAGGGTGTAATGGATCTTGCCAGCAGGAACTCAGAGTTGACCTCTAGCTAATGGCTGGTGGAAGAGAACAAAGGCTGGGCTGATACTGAGAAGTTTCTGCAGGATAGTCAGGTCTCACTGGGAACTGGCACTCTGCAGCTGAGGCCTCTTTCTTTCTCAAATAAAATATATTATATTGGAAAAAAACTCAAAGCACGGAAAGAGTAGACAATGTAATGTAGGTGTTCTTTCTGCAAGGGAACTGAGAAAGTGCATTTTAGTTTGTGAGATTGCAGTCATAATTCCATCTATGCAAGAGCAGTTCAAACAGGAGAATAGCAGACAAATGCTCACTACAGTTACAGAATACTGGACTAATTGGTTAGATGCTGTGGCTATGTCTTCTAGGTTGTCAAGCAATTACTTTTGAGACTATTTCTTCTTTGATTTATCTTAGAGCTTTGCTAAATTTGTATATTATTGTCCATTCTATATTTTAGTTCAAATATTTTTTGCATCTTAGTTTCTTTTGAATAATTAGGTTGCAGCTAAAATTTCAACCCGTTTACATTATCTATAACACTGTATGCTCCTGATTATGCAGCTGGTTAGTCTTCATTCTTTTGTATAATTCCTTCAAATTATTTTTTTTCTTTGACTGAATCTTAGTTTCTTTAACATTTAAATAAGAAGCTTGATCAGGGGCCATTTCCTACTTCACTCAAAGATTTAACCTCTCTGCACATTCAATTAAAAGACCTCTACTTTGTTTTAGTCTCTTTGTTTTGTTAGTCTTCCTATTTTTAAACTTTTTGTGCTTATCCTCTCATTATATTTTCCCTTTTGTCTTTTCCACCTAGATTTTGGCTGTATGTGTTTTATCTTAAAATGGAGACTATAGATAGGGAGCTTCAAGAATCCACAGGGGACAGAATACTGAGACACTTCAGAGTATAGAGTGGAGAGCTCATCTGTGTGGAAAAGGTGCTACCCAGGTTCTGCTACAATATGTAAGTTAGTGGGTAAATCCTTTCTCAAGAAACTGATGTATATGGGAATCTTTATTTGACCCCTCATTTCTTCCTCCTGTTCCATCTGCAAAGATGACAATGTCAGGCCAGTGAAGAGTGTTGCACTTGAAGCCTGAATTGTACTTCAATATCTATTTTTGTTGTCAAAGTCAGACCATCTTTTCTCTTTTCTTTTCTTTTTTAATTTTCTTTTTTAGCTTGTATCATGGTGCTCTCTTTGTTTAAGTTGAGTGATGTCATTTCAAAAGTATTCCAGAATAGATCCATTTTTATTAGTAGAAGACTGTCATATATTTGAAATTACAACCATGCTTTTGGTGTCTTAATTTATGTGCAAGTAGTATCACTTGTTCTTCCAAATGTAGCACAAAGTGGTTATTGTATCTGAAATAAAGTGAAGTCTGTCAAGCTGGCTGGATACTAAATCTGGGAGAATAGAAATAGATATGGATGCATGGTTTGGAAAACTTGTCAAAACGAACCTAGATTAATGTCTGCAGGTTCATATTTCTCTGCAATCTGTGCACACTGACAAAAGCTAAAGCCAAACCTTTTTACTGGTTTCAAAATCCAGTACCATTGCTACCATAATAAGAAATATTATTTCTGATTTATGTCTTTCTACCTATTACATATTGTGTTCACTTATTTTCCTTCTGTTTTTGTCACTTTGTCAAAACTACCTAAAAAAAAAAAAAGGTAACATAAACGAGAAAAGAGGTTTCACAGATGCTTTCAGGGATTTTATTCCGTGATGGTGGAGCAGATGTGGATTGGCAGAGTAGCTTGAACATGGCAGCCAAGAAGCAGAGAGAGAACCTACACTGCCCCCTTCCTCTTTTTTCTCTTTCATTTCATCTTCTATCCACAGCCAATGGCTTAAACAAGCCACGTTTAGGGAAGGTGTGCATTTCTACCTAATTATTTGGAGAAATAAAATGTACTGACAAACCCAGAGGTGTGCTTTATTAATATCCTGGGAACTTTGAAATCCAATCAAGTTGAAAATCAATACTTATCACCTACTATCCTAATGAAATATGACAAACATTGATCTGGTATTTTCACAAGTAATGAAGCTTGGAAATGCCAACCCTGACTTTCATTAAGTGTATATTATAAAGGAGATCAGGATAGCAAGAAAAGGATTATTATTGAGCAAAAGCAATGAAAGACATAATTATAATTAATTAATAATTATAATGGTTATAAATCATTCAGAAACTGAGTTTGGAAACAAGTTATGTAGACTAGAAGCAAGGCCAGTAAGGTGGCTCAGCAGATAAAGACATTTGCCTCCAAACATGAAGACCTAACTTCTATCAATAGGACATACTTGGTGGAAAAAGACAATAGATTCCTACAAGTTTTGCTCTGACCTACATAGACATGCCACAGTGTATATGATTTTAATACCAGAAATCCATGAATAACTTGGTAAACAATCAAGTGTGGTCTCGTGAAGTACATCACGGGGTAAGAAGTGGACAAGATACTAACAGTCTTAAGAAATGACAATCAATCAATAAGGAACTTTATCCATTAACAATCCCTTATATGTGTGTTATATGTCCTAAATCAAAATAACTAGGGGAGTGTGGGAAACTCTTTGACTTACTTTGTATGCTGTGGTACAGCTTTAACTGTAAGGCATGAACCAAGGCATTTCTAACTGTAATTGGTTGTCTACTTTGAGTTTTCTTTGTTTACACATAATCTTTTTGCTTGGAAATAATTCTTAGGAATATAAATGAAGGTATTGTTTCTTTCAATTTATTGTTGAAGTTGGAAGTCAGCAAGCTATGACACAGTTTATTATGCACACCAGAAGCCCTCTTAGCAATAATTAGCTTTTCTTCCCTGTGCTGGAATGGTAAGAGGAGAGTTTATTTGTCTAAAAATAACAGGATTGTCCTCAGCCCAAAATCAAACTTTACATTTAAAATCTCCATTGTAAAAATAAAGGATACCATCATTTACACTTTAACAAGAACTTTGGAAAATGTTAATCACAACTACATAGTTATCCTTTAATTGGGTATCATCTAACTTATTATTTACACATGTCAAATACTTATAATGACTCTGTATTGTAATGTTAATCTTCTATAAGAGATTTTTGAATATATTAATTATAATATATAACAATAAATTTGATTGGATCAAAAGAACAAACAGAAAATGTGTGCATTTAACAAGACAAAACTTACTTTGCTCAAATCCTAAATTGTATATAGTTGACTGCAGCTGTTTGTATCAATATCTACTTAAAAATAAAATTGGGTGAATTCTACTTACATGATCAGAAATATTAAATATTTCACATACAGTTGCACAAACTCATTTATTCTGTCTAAAAATTAGCTTCTAGTTCTCAAAGATTTTGTAATTAAAGCATGGATAGAGAATGTCCACATATGTGTGTCTGACCTATAATGGGATGCTAGTTACTGAGTTATCGTATTAAAGGGTCAAGAACACTGTGAATCTATAAATAAATCTGATTACCATGGATGGAAAGGCTTTAAGCATTTTAGCTTCCACACTTGTTAGTAACTGAATTTATCCATAATCCTTGAGCCTTACAGCTTTACAGATGTCTATTTTTATCTGTTTGCTCTTTAAAATATTTAAGAATTATAACACCATGAATATAAGGGCATTAACTAGTTTATGTGGTAAAAGGATCTAAAAGGAAAAGTGCTGAGGTCAACAGCACAATACAAAGTACACAGACCAATGCCAAAACATGTCTAGGCAGCAGGCTGATGGAAATTTTAAGTACCAAGGGTTAAGTCATTTGGCTCCACATATACTGCTTTTCATCTTTCATCATCTTTTTAAGCTTGGATTGTCCTCTGTTCCAAATCTCTCTCTCTCTCTCTCTCTCTCTCTCTCTCTCTCTCTCTCTCTCTCTCTGAAGGTTATTTATTTTAATCTTGTATGGGAATTAGACCTTATATTTAGAATATCTGAACCTGTCATGTTAAATCCGCATAAGCTAAAGAGCTACTTAAGAGAGAATTTACTGTTGCAAAGGACTCAACCTCCTTATTTCATTATGATCTGCTTACTGAGTCTAAAAGGCACATGCTTCATTAAGTTACTTAAAGGTTTGAGTTCAAAGAAACTGGACAGCTTTTAACTATTTGTTAATTTCACATAATTTATGAGCTGAGTAAAGTAATATTTAAATAATCTGAGTAAGATGTAAACTTCAGACTGTATGATAATAATGTCTGACACCAATAATTTTATTCATGTTGTTTTGGTGTTTATGTATAATAATCATCAAACAGAATAAAGAAAGCTATGAAGAAATGATTGATAGAGAAATGTTTGCTTTTTTTCAACATAGAACAATCTTAAATATATAGACCTTTTACAAAACTTAAACTATGCAAAATGTTAAATGTTTAAAAGGTCACTAGAATTAAGGTAGAAGTACATGATTAGATTAAAAAATAATTCTAAAATAAATAGCTTCTACATCTGACACTTTGGAATTCTATTAGCAAGAAAGTCCCTTAATGTAGAATGAATGACTTGACATGTGCTAAGAAAGAAAAAGTCTCAAATCATGACTTTTGCCCATTAGCACTTACACTAACTCATTATCAAGATGCCCATCTTAAATTATATGTACTTGGTTAAGCAAAATTGAATTGAGGAGAGCTTGCTGACTTAACTTTTCTGTTTCCATGGATACAGATGCTGTGTTGGATATCTCTGGAGCCTGCTTTTAAAATGTGAAACAACAGTACGTTAATAGACCAGAAAGCTCAAAACTTAATATATCTCACAGATGTTTGAAACTCATTGGGCGTGTGAGTAAAACCACAGCATGATTATATGGGGCACTTTTGATTTCCACTGTTAACTGTTTCCTTTGCCTTCCTGATTGTCTGCATCCTCTCTCAATTACATTATCCCTGCATCCTCTCTCAATTATATTAGAATGTCTCTAGAGTAAGGGATTTTATTTGTTTCCTTTTAATTTTACTTTGTGTACTTAGCACAAGAAACATGACTCATTTATTTGTTGGAACTATTTTAGTGAATATAATGCAGTTTTCTTCTTCTATGATTTATAATCAAGGCATGGCCTATACAGGGCTAGACTAACATATTTGAATCCTGACTTTAATAATTAACTTTCTAAGTGACCATAGGTCAGTTTTAATTTTTATGTAACAGTATCTTCATTAACTAGAAAAAAAATACCAGATTACAGAGAGTATTGTCATTTAAAAATAGTAAAATTAATAAAAGTCATTTAGAGCAGTGTGAACACAGTGAAAAACAAGCTTTGCTGCTGCTTTATCCCAGACCCTCTGGTTGACACCCTGACTTAGGTATTTGCTAAAGCCCTACCATCTGCACACAAATGATACTGTTGAGGCTTAAGTTTTTTGAGAACTCCAGTGACAGAAATGAGTTCTTGGGACTTTCCTCAACCCATTGTGCCCTATTCTATGTACATTTCAGAGACCCAAATCAATCACTGATATCTGTGGAGAATATTTTTATATCAAGTATAAGTACTTGGTTGTTTACAGAAGATGAATAATTCAAAATTCATAGGAATTTACATACATTGAATTTTACTTTAAGAGGAAGTCAGTTAGATATATTTAATATGTACAAAGCTTACAATTGAATTATTCTTTTTTAATTTGAATTAGAAACAATCTTATTGTATATATCAATCTCAGTACCATCTCTCTCCCTTCTACCAATGCCTCCCACTGCCCCATCCCATCCCTCTTCTGGTCCATAGAAAGTTTGAGGCTTTCATGGGGGATCATCAAAGTCTGACACATAATTTTGGGCAGCACCTAAGTTGAGAGAGTATCTCTATATGGGAATGGACTACCAATGTCCATTCATAAACTAGGGATAAATGATGTCCCACTATCAGAGGCCCCATAGACTTTCCAGGCCTCCTAACAGACACCCAGGTTCAGGGGGACAGGTTATGTCCTATTCTGTTTTCTGAGGTGTCAGTCCATGAATTCCCCCTTTTCAGATCAGCTGTTTCTGTGGGTTTCCCCAATCTGGCCTTGACTCCTTTTCTCATCACTCCTTCCTCTCTACAACTGGATTACAGGAATTCAGCTCAGTGCTTAGCTGTGGGGCTCTGTTTATGCTTCCATCAGCTACTGAATGAAGGTTCTAGGATGGCATATAAAGTAGTCATCAATCTCATTATAAGGGAGGGACATTTAAAGTAGCCTCTCCACTCTAAATTAGATTCTCCCCCCTTTTTTGTTTTATTATTTTTTCTTATTTTACATATTGATCCAAGTTCCCTCTCCCTCCCTCCTTCTTAGATGGAGTCATCCTTGCATATCTCTGGACATTTCCCTATTGCTAAATTTCTCTTTAAACATATAATGGCTCCCTTTATTACGGTATCTATTTACTTGCTCTCCTCTATTCTTCCCCCAACTCAATCTTTCTTGTCCCTCATGTCTCCTCCCCCTATATTTATACTAATTCCCTCTCCACTCTCCTCATGCTCCCAATTTGCTTGTCCTTTTCCCCTTCTGTGGGAGACCATGGTTGTCTCTTTTAGGGTCCTCCTTGTTTCCTAGCTTCTCTAAGGGTATGGGTTGTTGGCTAATAACCCTTTGCTCTATGTCTAATATCCATATATGGGTCAGTAGATATTATGTTTTCATTTTATGACTGAGTTACCTCACCCAGGATGGTTTCTTCTAGTTCTATCCATTTGCCTACAAATCTCAAGATTCCATTTTTATTTTTTATTTATTTTAATGCTGTGAAGTACTCCATTTTGTAAATGTACCACATTTTCTACATCCATTCTTCAGGTGAGGGGCATTGAGGTTGCTTCCAGATTCTTGCTATTACAAATAATGCTTCTATGAACATAGGTGAACAGATCCTTGTTGTATGAATGTGCGTCTTTGGGTATATGCTGGATCTTTAGTAGACTCCCGTTTTCCTGAGGAACTGCCAAACTGATTTCATTTGCATTTCTCTGATGCCTAAGGATGTTGAGCACTTTCTTAAGTGTCTTCAGCCATTTCAGATTCCTCTATTAAGAATTGGTTTGTTTGGTGTTCCCTGAATTTTTAATTTGGCTGAAAACACCTAGTTTTGTTTAATCAAATAAAGCTCAGGTTTTTCCAGGAGTAATCTAGTGGCCCCAGTGAGTTTCCCAAAGGTGCTCTTTGATTGTTTCCACATCATAGCTAAAAGAGAGGCACTGATTTCTTAACTTAAGCTATTGAGAAAGTGTGAATAATAGTCTATATCAAGAAAAGAAACACTTTTCAAATGGTGAGATTGGGTTTCATGATTAATCAGATATTTGAATAAAGAGGTGAGAATAGTAATTATTTTACAGAGATTATCAATGGATGATCATAGCTTATGTGAGAGGAGTGTTCTAGTTTAAAATGCATTTTCATACATTCTGAGTATAAACATTTGTGAAATCAATGTTAACATGCATATATTACATATTAGAAAGTAATGCCTATAATATGCTCCCCATAACAACAAATAATAGATAAACTAATGAGTGACAGAAATCACACATGTCAAAAATTCTTTGTGGAGTGGATGGAGACTGGTGAAGGGGAGCAGAGAGAATCAGAAGGCGGGGGAACTGGGGTTCGTATGTGAAATGAAAACAAAATAAAAAGACGAAGTACGGAAAGTATTACTTCACATAAAACTTTTGGTTACATGGTTCAGATTAAATAGATAGAAACTGAGATTCTATACTAAGTAGGGGATACAACTGATAAAGAACAGAAATTTGATCAACAGAATATTGAGAAGGTGTTTCAAAATATTCTGAAAAACAACTCAGCTCCACTCACTGTGAATTAATTCTCTTTCACTGTTTTCTTTCTATGAATTATGACTAAAAAATATACTACACTGAACTTGATTACATATTTTACTGTTGTTATCGACAAAATGCTAAATAAAGTATAAACTCATTTATTAGTATTATTTCCTAAATAAATTATATTATTGTGGTCAAATTCTTTTGTCATAATCAATATTAAATTGTCTTTAAAACAGTAACTTGTGCAATAGCAATTTGGAGACTTCAAAGAGAGAGCAAATATCATATAAGAAATAAATCATACTTTGGGCAATTTATTATTTGTTATGAGTACAGTATAACTATGCAGCCAATTATATACATTTAATAATGTAAGTATTTTATAAATGAATAGTATACTCCTGTGAATGTGAAATCCATTTGATAATGCTAAGATCTAACTTACATACTTCACTTTTTCTTTTATATGCAAAATTTTAAGAGGGTATAGACATTTATTGTGTCTTACTGAAATATAATGACTATTGGAATAGTTAAGGGAATCCATCTATCTCTATTAATCCAGATTTAAGGTAATTTATAAAATATCAGAGAACTTTCACCCAGTAGCTGATTCAAACAGATACACAAAACTACACCCCAAATTAGGCCAAGCTTGAGGAATGCTGCTTAAGAGAGGGGGAATTGTAGGACTGACATAATTTGGTCAACTTGCAGGACTCATAACAATGGGAGAAGGGGCTGTCCCTAATAGCAGGCTCTTGGAGACCCATTCTTCATATTGGATTACCTTGGCCACAAGGGGAAGTGATTAGCCTTACAAACTTGAAATGCCATACATTGTCCTCATGGGAGGACAGAGGAATAGCAGATGAGAGGGATGAGAGGTAGGTGGGGGAGGGAATGGGAGGAAAAGAAGGAAGGGAAACTGTGTAAAAATATAAAATAAATCCATAAATAAATAGATAAGTATAACTGGAGACAAATTTCCAATCTTAGATTTTGTTCTGGAAATACATTTTATTGTTCAAATATAGTATCAAAATTTGTGGCTGCATAATTTTAATGATTTGTTAAATTTTAAATCTCAATTTTTCTTTCAGTCCTAAAGACATTAATGGTTATAACACCCAGAAGCAAAATCTACTGGAAGTTCACAGAAAAAAATGTTAGAGAATATGTCTAATCAGCCCAAACACTGTCTGTTGGAAAAGAAAAACTAAAATACCTTTAGCTCAATCTTAAACTTTCCCTTACTTTAGAGTTTCTTACAATGAAGACTTTCTTGGTCCTTGAAAAAAATTGAGAAGTAATTTAAAATAGATACATTTAAAAACCCTTATACACTTTTATGCACAACATGAAAAAATATTGAGTTTCTTTTAAATTGCTCCATTTGCAAAGTATATTTATAACTTAAGCAAAATAAATAATTCATACCTCACCAAGTGAGTAATAACGTCTTGGGATCTGGGAGTCCGGATAGATGTTTTCTAGGTACCAAGAAAAAGGCTTACAGTTCAGATTTTCCCTTAGTGTTTTTCTTACTGACACATCTCCATAATCCACTTTGACAACACCTAGAATATTTCAGAAAAACGTAAATCAGTTTGTGCTATTTTAACACTATTTCAATCTGTTTACTTAGCTACCAGTTTTCTTCACAATTCTACAAAACTCAAATGCCACAATTGCCACTATATGACTTTCTTACTATCATTCAATTACAACACTAAATGTAGAAAAATGTATCTTTTATTGCTTAAGAGTTTTGAAACGTAAATGTTTGCTACAAAGTACTTGTAATTCTTGAATTAAAAAAATCATCAGCTAAATATAAATTAGTGTTAATTTAGTACCTAATAAGCAAAGCTTAACTCATCTATGTAATGCATCTGTTTATACTTAACGAAAACTTCATTGCTTTATTAATGCTTATATTTTCCCTATAGAGTCATTTTTCTCCATCAGAAGATTGTTATGGGACATTTATGTAAATAAGATATTCATAATGGACTGTACATATGCTATGTTTTTCTTCATGTACCTTTATCTAAGTTTACTATAGACTGTGTTCATTATTTATTGATTTCATCCTATTTTATGAGCCATCAAACATCACTTCAAGGCATTGAAGAAAATTAATAATTAAGAAACTAGCAAACACAATGGGTAGAAACATATCCACCTTATTACTAGTTTTCATTTAAATCATATAACTTTATTTCAGTTAACACAGGCTATTGGAATTTAAACAGTTCACTAGTGGTCAGACAATGTTGTTTTCTTTTAAAAAACAAAACAATAATACTATAAATTTTATATATATGATATAGCAGTAATTTGATTTGTCATAATTTTTCACATTAAAAACATTTGACTGGTGATTAAATGTGTTAAGTAATTAAATATTCAAGTAATTAAATGATTATTTATTACATTGTTTTTTAAATACCTCAATAATTAACTCATTAATTTAAAGCTGATAACTATCAGATGCTAATACACACACATAACACATACACAATATCTAGTATCTAGGCTGCTGTATCCTGAAAAAGAATCAAAGCCCATGAGCTATTGTAAAGTGAGCAACAATTGTTTAGACACCAGTGTTTGTGACAAACCCTGTCATCAAGTCACAGTTTTCAAAAGCAACTACACTCCAAAGCCCATACCCATAAGCTCTGCTCTACATCCTGTGTCTTCTGAGAATTGCTTATTTCAAAATTAAATACCAAAGTATTGTTGTAGAGCATCCTGATAACACTCCAGCTGCAAAAGCAATTCGTTCTAAAAGAAATATTGATTATTTAAACTGGTCCTTGGACAGAAAACATCACTATTCTGATTTGAATTTTTTTTAAGAGACAAGAACTGTCTTAGAATATTTTTATCCAGAACTACCAACCTGTATTGTAGGCTTGTAATAATGAGATTCAAAACATGTCATGTTTCAATATAAATGATAAGGAAGATTGGTGCATTGTAGTAAGAGTTATGATAGTTAAAATGACATAAAACTTAGCCACCAAGTTTAAAAAGAATGTCATGAAATCTAGAAAGTACTGAACCCTCCCAGGCTGTGATTCCATAGCAATTTTAGTGTTCTGAATTAATTTTTTATGGTAGGTAGAGCTAAATGAAATGACTTACTTAATATCTAAACTCATTTTTCAGAATTATTATTGAGTAGTAGTGACTTTAGGATTTATTTTCCTGAAAAGGGGTTTAAATAGTTGTTTTCTGACTAAATGTTGTTTGAAGATTTGTGTATCATTTAAGAATAAGTAAGATAAAACACAAGTGCTAACACTGGATTGAATAAGGAGTGGAAAAGAAATGATTATTAAGAAAAACACAAGGTTTTGAAATTGGCTTTGTCTTAAAGAATTATGTTAAACTAACTTTAGGAATTCACATTAATGAGATTGATCTCAATAACTTGGAAAGATATCCCCACCACCACAACCACAACAGTTTTCAATCTGTGGGTCATGACCACTTTACCCAGACCTCTATCTCCAAAAATATATCACAATCCATTACAATAGCAAAATTAGTTATGAAGTAGCATTGAAAACAATTTTATGGTTGCGGCTCACGGCAGCATGAAGAACTGTACTAAAAGGTTGAAGCATTAGGAAGATTGAGAACTGCTGCTCTATAGCCTAACCATTCTACTTAGAAACGAAATACTACATAAAACCCAGCAGGACCCAGGTGACACTGCAATGTTTTCACTTTCTGAGAGCCTTCCAGATAGGTTGGGGCATCTGACTGGGTCTGATCAATAAAGCATTGGAGTTATGGGAATGCATAACTCATGGTCGTAAAGAGTGGCTTCAGTCCTCTGCAGCTCTATATTCCCCTACTGCAGGGGTAATAAATGCCTTGTATTCATGGTTGAAACTAAAAGGTAGCAGAACTTTTGATGTCTCCATGATAGCCTGGTTATATCAGTGAATAAGGTGTAGAACCTGGATGAGGATATTCGAGTACTGTGGCTTGAAACACTAACTCACTTTTCCCCAAACTTTTATCTCTGTATCACACTTCTCCAGAGTACTTTGTTCAGTGGTTTCTCCAGCATTGTTACTATGACAGCTACTAGGCATTTTAAACTAGCAAAAGAAATGTGACTTCACAAATAGCTTCATTGCCGAGGCTCTCAATTTTCTTGATTAGTACAAATGTATGCCATTTCTCGTGGAAAATATTAAAAGCATCGGTGATAGCTCTCAAAACTGGGAACCTGGAGCACACTGCATAGCATGCACTTAGTGCAACAGGTTCCAGGGTGTTACTCTACAAGACTCCATTTGTCTAAGCCTCTTCCTGGAAGCTCAAATGCTTTCTGCTTCTTGTCAGCACCTGGGTTGCGATTGGGGACTTCTTTGCAGCTTGGCTTTTCAGAGTTGCCTTTGCAGACTGCTTATCTGAAAAGGACTCTCAATTTTATTGTTTACTCTGGCAGGGCGCAAAATAGGGAATCTGATTAGTTTTAGGAGATTCCTGGATCTATTTTGAGTTGTTTTCCTTCATGTTTAAGGAACTTGCCTGAAGGAATGAATGTGTATATCAGTGAACGGTAGACCTGGCCCAATCAGTTTGTTTGCTGAATTTTGATCAATTGTGGTTTTCTGTAATTTTTTTTTTTATGTTGCAAAGAGGAGTTTCTTGATTTAAGTTAATAGCTGCACTAATTTATGGGAACAAAATGCACTTAAAATTATGCTATTTCAATAAAATTATGATTGCAAGTTCTCTTCCAAATCTATAAA
Source organism: Phodopus roborovskii (assembly GCF_943737965.1). Taxonomy (NCBI): domain Eukaryota; kingdom Metazoa; phylum Chordata; class Mammalia; order Rodentia; family Cricetidae; genus Phodopus; species Phodopus roborovskii. The sequence goes on from NW_026126418.1 coordinate 48,720,362, forward strand.
TTTGCTAACCCCCAGTTAGGTAGGTTTATATTATCAGCCATGATTCGCCTATTGTTGACTGCCTCCAGAATCCAGTTAGAGTGCTTCTTACTTCCACTGTGATATTCATGCCATGATTGCCCCTGTGTTGCTCATCGCACTTCACAGAATTATAACTAAGTAGGACTATTGGCTGCTCTCTCTCTCTCTTATATTTCTTTTATTTATTTTTAGTTTACATATTGATCCCAGTTCCCTCTCCCTTCCTTCCTCCCTCTTTTCCTCTCTCCCACACTCACATGCACCCTGACCACCCTCCAATCCCACCCCACCCCCACTCCACATATAGGGTGATGCCATCCAGGAGGAGTCATCTAAATCTGTCAAGTCATTTGGAGTAGGGACTAGGCCTTCTCTCCTGTCTCTGGGTTAAGGGAGTATCCCTCCATGGGGGATGTGCCCCCAAAGTCCTTTTGTGCACCAGGAATACATCCTGGTTCCACTATATGAGGACCCTTAGACTGCTCAGGCCTTCTGAGACACATATTCAGTCAGTACCATGCTGGATTCCCCGCTATAAGTCTGGGGACCCATTAGCTCCTCCTTGTCCAGGTAAGCTGTCTCTATGTGCTTCTGCAGCCTGGTCTTAGCCTCCCTTTCTGCATCTGGATTCTACTTTGACTCAATGTTTATTTGTGGGTGTTTGCTTTTGTTTCCAACAGATACTAAATGAGGGCTCCATGATGGCGGATAAATTAGTCGTTGATCTCACTATCAGGGAAGGGCATTTATGGTAGCCTTTCCTCTGTTGCTCAAATTTTTAGTTGGGGTCAGTCTTGTAGGTCTCTGGACATTTCTTTAGGTTCAGTTTTCTCTTCAATCCTATAATGGCTCCCTCTTTTATGTTTTTTAATGTTCTCTCTCTCTCTCTCTCTCTCTCTCTCTCTCTCTCTGTCTCTCTCTCTCTCTTCTATTTCTCTCCTGCCTCAATTTTCCTAGTCCCACATTCTTTCCTTTTTTAGAAATTTTTATGGTACCTCTGGTACAATAAAAGCTAGTCATTAGGGAAGAGACTTTCCAGTCAAATCCTGCTTGGGCACCTGAGTCACAGGTCTGAATTCCATTGTGTTCAGCTGTAGGGATTTAACTTCAACCTTGATTGCTTCAATGAAGTAGTACCAAATTCATATACTTTGCGCAATTTGGTTCAATTTTTTAACAGGTGTTAAACTGAAGTTCATAATTATCTCAGGTAGTTTCTTCACTAATTGATACATAGAAAGTGTAAGAGTTTGGGGTTCCTATTTTCCAGAAACAGGAAGACAAAATGCCCTAATTCCATGTAAAACCTTGGAATGTTAAATATATGATTGTATTTTGTACCATAACTAGAGTAGAGAAATAAGAAATTATTTTTCTTGAGTACTGTATGTTCAAATAAATCATTGGTGCTCTAATTGGCAAGATACAATTTTCAAATTAAAATCATTTGGTGAGAATATGAAAATATTAATAAAGTACAACCCATATACACTAGTGTTATTATAAATAATTAAAATGAAATAGATGAAACAACAGAAACTGACTTAAAATTCCTGAGAAAAAGAGATATGGTCCAATTCCTTTCTATTCATAATAGTCAGAAATATGTAGCCAATCAGAGTTGTATGAAATGTTGTCATATTAATTAAATGTTTGCATATTAAAAGAGTAAACAAGTTAATATTTGGATGAAGAATTTACTTTTGGTATTTGAACATTTTAGTATAAACAGAAAACCACCTTTCATTTTGTTATTTGCATTGAGCAGTTGCCCTAAATATTATGAATGAAGATTTGTATTTTCTTATGTTCAAATGAAATAACAATAACAGCAAGAGATATTTTAAAGCCTACTAATGATTATTTTATCTTACAGTCCTTAGTATTATATACTATATCAGACTTTTGCTTGGAAATCTAGTTGTTTTAATTCAAAACTTCTCATTTTATCCACTCTGAAATTTCATTATGTATATGAAGATTATTCAGGGTTCTGAACCCTCAAGATGTTACAGAACAGATCAAAACACATTGACTCTCTCGGCTGTCATGAAGTTATTATATCTTTAATTTACCATTTCCTATTATTAACAAGATTTTAATCTAGTATTCATAATAGATTTTGCATAGTGTCTGTAGATACACCCAATACTGAACTATCAGAGAATGGCTCAGTTTTTTAAATTGTATTTCATACTCATAGCTGGTCTTGAAGTTGAATTTTGTAGGTCATCACCTCAAACTTCATTTATATTTATACATAAAAATATCATATTCAATTAATGATAAGCTATATAGACATGGATTGTGCAGTAGATTTTTTTCCACAAAAGATCAATTTACATCAGGTGAAACAAATGAATTATAAAGTTTGCTATCTACAGACGTGGTTTCTGTCCTCAGCTTCAAGGCAGGATTCCTCTGTCATCTCTGAAAAAGCAGAGGGAGCATTGACATGCTGGTAATGTTATTAATCTACCTGTGAACACTCTAGACTTCATTGTTTTGTTGTTTTTATTCCCATGGAGAGGAACAAATTACATATAAATTACAGATTAATTTTCCTGTTTCTTAAAATTAATTTTAAAGTTTATACTTATTTTAAATAATACTAAATCACAAAGTAGGTGTACCAAATTTAAATATCATCTGTAATATGTCAGTCTTAACCTTACATTTTGCTTGTAGGCACTTTTCACTTATATATGAAATTATAGGTACAACTTTTCTTGCAAAAATCAATTTATAATTTGAAATTGCAACATGGTCTTTTTCTAAAGAACAGCATGTCATCAATACTTTTCCAAGTCAGACAAAATCTCCTGTAAGAAAATGTTCCATATTACACAAGGAATATAATTAAAATATTTTTATTCACATGTACCAACCATATTAATAGGGTTCAGCATGACATTTCAGCACATGCATGAACTATGGACTGATGAAATCTAACCACATTATTTTGTACCTGTATCTCCACAAACTCTTCTAGATGGGCTTTTTAAATGCTGAAACAAAAATCTTTTTTACAAGTTAACAAAAACAATAATAATTTATTTAACATATCAACATGATTATTTTTATTTATTTTTCTTTTTTTATTAGTTTATTTTTTTACATTCCAATTATTCACTTTCATTTTTATTATTATTTATTTTATTATTTTACATGTCGATCCCAGTTCTCCCTCCCTTCCTCCCTCTCTCTTATCCTCTCTGCCCCCTCACATGCACTCTGACCCCCCTCCCCTTCCATCCCACAAGTAGGGCAATGTCATCCAGGTGGGGTTATGTAGATTTGTCAGGTCATTGGAATTAGGGACTAGGACTTCTCTCCTGTCCCTAGGTTAAGGCATTATCCATCTATGGGGGAATGTGTCAGCAAGGTCCTTTTGTGCACCATGAATGCATCCTGTTTCCATTGTCTGAGGTCCCTTAGACTGCTCAGTCCTTCTGGGTCTGAGTCAGTCCCATGCTGGATTCACAGCTATCAGTCTGGGGGCCTGTTAGCTCCTCCTTGTTCAGGTCAGCTGTCTCTATGTATTTCTGCAATGTGTTCTTGTCCTCTCCCTCGTTTAACAAGTCTCTTACTGTGGTTTGAATAAGAATGGCCCATACATTCATGTTTGAATGATCTGTCATCAGGGAATGGCACTACATGAAGTATTAGGTGGTTTGGGCCTGTTTGGAGTAAGTGTGCCACTGTGGGTGGGTTATGAGATCTGAAATGCTAAATCCAGGACCAGTGTTCTTTTAATCCTTTCTGTTGATTCAGATATACTATTCTTGGCTCCTTCTCCAACACCATGTCTGCTTGTGTGCTTCTATGCTTCGTGCCATGCCGATAACTGATGAAAACACTTTAAGCCTGCCAATTAAATGCTTTTCTTTATGAGTTTCAAATGCTCATGTTGTCTCTTCACAGAAATATAACATTGATCAAGACACTTACAATTGAACATTAAATCTATTTCCAATTTTATACTTTATAATCACAAAGACACAACTAAGAAAGAGAACTACAGACCAATATTCATCATTAACACTGATGCACAAATACTCAATAAAATACTAGCAAATGGAATCCAAGAACACATCAGAGAAATCATCCACCATGACCTGACCAAGCAGACTGCATCCCAGGGATGTGGAATGGTTCAACAGAAAAATCTATCAATGAAATTCACCATATAAACAAATTAAAAAATCATATGATCATATCATTAGATGATGAAAAAGCTTCTGACAAAATCCAACACCCCTTCATGATAAAGGTCCTGGAGAGATAAGTGATAGCAGGAACATACCTAAACATAATAAAAGCAATATACAGTAAACCAGCAGCCAACATCAAACTAAATGGAAAGCAACTCAATGTGATTCCTCTAAAATCAGGAACAAGACAAGACTGTCCACTCTCTCCATATCTCTTCAATATTTTACTTGAAGTTCTAACTAGAGCAATAAGAAAACAAAAGGAGTTCAAGGGGATAAAAATTTAAAAGGAAGAAGGCAAACTTTCACTATTTGAACATGATATAATAGTTTACATATGTGACCCAAACAACTCTACCAAGGAACTCCTTCTGCTGATAAACACCTTCAGCAAAATGGCAAGATTTAAGATGACCTCAAAAAATCAGTAGGCCTACTATATACAGACAATAAAGGGACTGAGAAAGAAATCAGAGAAACATCACCCTTTATAATAGCCACAAACAACATAAAATATCTTGGGGTAATGTCAAGTAAACAAGTGAAAGACCAGTAGAGCAAGAACTTTGAGTCTCTCAAGAAATAAACTAAAGGAGAAACGAGAAAATGGAAAGATCTTCCATGTTCATAGGCAGGCAGAGTACATAGTAAAAATGGCAATCTTGCCAAAAGCAATCTACAAATTCAATGCAATCCCAATCAAAATCCCAGCACAATTCTTCATAGACCTTAAAATAACAACACTCAACATTATATGGAAAAATAATAGACCAAGGATAGCCAAAAAAAAAAAAAAAAAAAAACCCTGAACAATAAAGGAACTTCAGGAGGCGTCACAATTCCTGACTTTAAGCTCTACTATAGAGCTACAGTTCTGAAAACAGCTACGTATTGGCACAAAAATAGACAGGCAGACCAACGGAATCCAATTGAAAACCCTGATATTAGCCCACACACATATGAACACCTGATTTTTGACAAAGCAGCTAAAATTTTACAATAGAAAAAAAAGAAAGCATTTTCGTCAATTGTGCTGGCACAACTGGATGCAGGTATGTAGAAGACAGCAGAACGATCCATATCTATGACCATGCATAAACTTAAGTCCAAATGGATCAAAGAACTCAACAAAAATCCAACCACAATGAATCTCTTAGAAGAGAAATTAGGAGGTACCCTTGAACGGATTTGTACAGGAGACTGTTTCCTGAACATAATATTATTAGCACAGACACTGAGATCAACAACTAATAAATGGAACCTCCTAAGACTGAGAAGCCTTTCTAAGCAAAGGACATAGTCAACAAGACAAAACAAAATGGCAACCCACAGACTGGGAAAAGATCTTCACCATCCCCACATCTGACAGAGAGCTGATCTCCAAAATATACAAAGAACTCAAGAAACTAGTCACAAAAGCACCAAATAATCCAATTGAAAAGTGGAGTACAGAACTAAACAGAGAATTCTCTATACAGGAATCTAAAAAGACTGAAAGACACTTAAGAAAGTGTTCAACATTCTTAGCCATCAGGAAAATGCAAATCAAAACAACTCTGAGATACCACCCTACTCCTGTCAGGATGTCAAAAACACCAATGCCAGTTTATGCTGGAGAGGATGTGGAGAAAGGGGAACACTCCTCCATTGCTGGTGGGGAGAAAACTCTTTGGAATCAATATGGTGGTTTATCAGGAAAGTTAAAATCAGTTCACTACAAATCCAGCAATTCCCTCTTAGACATATACCCAAAAGATGCACATCCATGCAACAAAGACATCTGTTCAACTAGTTCATAGCAGCATTATTTGTAATAGCCAGAACCTGGAGGCAACCTAGATGTCCCTCAAATGAAGAGTGGATAAAGAAAATATGGTATATTTACACAATGCCATACTACTCAGCAGGAAAAAAAATGGAATAAATACACAGGCAAATGGATGGAACTAGAAGTACCCATCCTTATTGTGGTAACCCAGTCACAAAAAGAGATACATGGTTTGTACTCATTTATGTATGGATTTTAGAGATAGAGCAAAGAACACCAGCCTACACTTCACACCTCTAGAGAAACAAGGAAGACCCCAAGAGAGACCTACATGATTCCTCACATAAGGGGAAAGAGAAAAGATTTCCTGAGCAAATTGGGAGCAGTCAGCAGTGGAGGGGAGGGGAAAAATTAGGAGAAGGAGAAGGGGAGAAGAGGAGGGGAGAGGAGAATTATTGGGAGCAGTAAAATTGAATGCAGGGAAGAATAGAAAAAAAAACAGAAAAGAGATACCATAATATAAGGGGTCGTTATAGGTTTAAAGAGAAATCTCACACTCGGGTAATGTCCAGATACCTACAGGGATGACCACAATTAACAATCTAAGCAATAGTGGAGAGTCTACCTTTAATGCCCTTCCCCCACAAAAAATGAGATAGATGACTACCATATATACCATCCTAGAGCCCTCATCCAGTAGCTGAGGGAAGCAGAATCAGACCCACACAGCTGAACACTGAGAGGAAATCATGGAATCCAGTTGCAGATAGGGGGAAGGGATATGCAAAGGGGTCAAGACCAGGCTGGAGGAACCCACAGAAACAGCTGACCTGAACATGGGTGAGTTCATAGATCCAGACTGATAGCTGGGAAACTAGCATAAGACCTAAGATGTACCCAGACTCCTTGAATGTGAGTCTCAGTTAGTATGCCTGGGAAGTCTATGATACCTCTGACAATGGAATCAGGATGTATCCCTAGTTCCGAAACAGATGTCAGGAGCCCATTCCCCATGGAAGAATACTCCCTAAGCCTAGAGACATGGGGGAGAGCCCAGGTCCTACTCCAAATGATTTGACTGACTTTGATGATTCTTCATTGAAGGCCTCACCCTCCATGGGGAGTGGATGGGAGATGGGATGGGGTGTTGTGGGAGGATGGGAGGTAGCAGGAATTGGAATCAATATGTAAAATAAGAAAAATTATTATTTTTAAAAAAAGGTAATTTTGTATAGGTTTTATAATACCATTGATTATCTTAGAAGAATAATTTCTAGGAAAAAAATATGATACTTCATGTACTGATTTTAGGCTGTAGGAACCATGGAGAGATGTTATATGAAGCCCAATGAACCACAGACTAAAGATTATTGGCAAAAGACATTGCACTTTGCACATGTACATTCCTTTTGTGATTCTCCTCTCAATTACAACCTTAGTTGTGTTGAATTTACATTAGCATTACAAGTAATCTAGAAATAATTAAAATAATATAAAATCTGAAAATATGTGTTGTTTAATGTCCAGAAGATTAATGTATGAATTATGCTATCTACATAAATCTTCAGAATCTGTCCTCAGAAAAACATCATGAGAAGCCTGCTACCCAAAAGTGCACCAAAATTTATATATTTCTCAGCAGTGGATGAAGACAATTTCCCTTCAAAAGAGAATTATTTTAATTTTACTCTTTAACTCACCACTTTTATTTGGCAGATATGGAGTGTCTATCATTATTATTTTAAATACCAATAATTTAAAATAATTTTATATGGCTAAGAGAGTTAAGATGATTGTTGCCAAGCCCAAGAATTTTAGCGCTATCCTTCAAATCCACTTGTTATAAGAAGAGAACTGCCTCCCACAGGTAGTACCATGTGAGGAGAGACATATGTGCAATAGTACTCGAATGTTCTTTCTTTTAGTGTTTTATGCCCTCTACATTGTGTTTACAGATGTTTTTAATAATATTTTAGGATATCAAAACTGCCCAAGTGTACCTTTATCATTTAAAATATTTCCTCTCATATTTTCCTGATATTAATTGATTACCTAAAATTATTTGAGTGATTAACCAGCTACACTCCTCTTGGCTTTTACTATTTTGTTCATTTGTACAGATAATAACACGTTCAAATATTTCAATTTTTTTCAAATTTATTTTGATAATTTTTTAATAAACTTGTTTCACATGTCAATCCCAGTTCCCTTACCCTCCTATCCTCCCCTCTCCCCTTCTCAACCCCCATTCCATCCCCTTTCTGCTTCTATGGGAGGGTGACTCCTCTCATGGGCGATCCTCAGGGTCTGCCACATCATTTGGAGCAGGGCCTAGGCTCTCCCCCATGTGTCTATGCTGAAAGACTATCCTTCTGTGTGGGATGGGCTCCCAAAGTCCATTAATATACTAGGGAAAAATACTGATACACTACCAAAGGTCCCATATAATGCCCAGTCCTCCTAATTAAGACCCACATTCAGGGTGTCTGGGTCGGCCTTATACTAGTTTCCCAGCTATCAGACTGGGGTCCATGAGCTTCCCCTTTATTTTTATGACTTGATTTTAGTTTTATATCAGATTTTGCAGTGTTGTGTATGATAACATCTTGCCTAAGACTTCCTAGCTTGAAAAAATTAAAAATAAATAAATAAATAAAAAATAAAACTCATCTTGTATAAGGCAACCCAGAATCAAATGGGAAAACATGATGTGAACTCACTTATAATGAATATAAGCTGTTAAGTAAAAGATAATCACCCTAACTTATATAGTTCCAGAGGATTTAGATAAATAGGAGAGGTCTTGGAGAATGTATAGATTTCCCTATGAAGCAGAAATAGAATAGATTTTGTAGGTAGACTGTCAATGGTTAGGAAAATAACGAGAAGGATCAGGTTACAGAGGGAGGAAAGAAGCAGAAGTACAGAGAGAGACAACAGGAATAGAGGGTGATGTGGAGACCTTATGAAGTGGAAACTTCCTGTAACTTATGAGTGTTACCCTCACAAGGACTTCTAGTAACGAAGGATATGGATCCTGAACCAGCTGCCTTCTGTAAACTGGCTAGGCTCACCATGGTGAAACTGGACACCAACATAGTCACAAAACTGCAATCCACAACTTCTCCTGCCTCTAAGATGTGCTGGGACAATGGTGTTTTTTTATTCTTGAATTCATTCTTTCTCACTTTCTTGCATGCATGTGCGCATGAATTATATCTGTCAATAAATGTATTTATGAGAGGTGAATTGAATATGCAGTAACATATATATTTATATTACCTGTATATATAATTAAATAAATTTAAATAAATTTTGATCCAAAGCATTATTTAATCTTAAAACATAGGATGCATAACAGCAATGCCAAATACTTTTTATAAATTCCATTAATTTATTCTACATTTAGAAAGTATTCTTTTCTGATAAGCTAATAAAGAAGTCTTGTTGATTTTTAATTATGTGTTATTAGAAAAAATATTCATGAATTCTACAGTAAAAAGGTCTCATCAGAAATAGTGAAGATTTGTGTTATTTGACATATTAATGCAGATCTAAGAAAAGAAACCACATATTGCAAATTCTTGACTATAATGACAAGGTATAGTAGAGATTTTGTAATAGAAATCATATTAATATATTTATAAAATTGTGCATCTATGGCAAAATTCAATATATGTAATTCAGATTAATATTAATTTATTTAGAAATAATTTGTTTAGGATTTATCCTAATCTGTCTTTTATAGGGTATATAATATTGAGCAAGTCATATAACATTAGAAGTTCTTAATTCCTACTCTACTATATCACATGAAACTGACTTGTTCTTCTAGGTATTGTGATTATTGAGGGAATGAAATAAAACATAATCATTGCATGTTACAAATATGCACTAATGGTTAACATTTATGTTTGCTATTTTAACATGCATGTGAACTTCAAGAAGCCTATCATTTCCAACAGCAAAATAAGCTTATTGCACTTATAGTGTCTTGCTGTGTTATATCAGATGAGTTGTGTAGGGAATCAATCATTACTTTGGTCCAAATGCCCTTTAAGTAAGAAATACACAGCACATCACTTTCAAAACCTCTCACAGTTGTATTCCTGGAGGCATCTTTTGTAGTCTCATTAAAGAATTTTCTTTCATTCCCAAATATTAATAAAAATGAAGCTGACACTCCACTCTTTCTGCACATGCCTGTTCTCCTGCCTACATTAAGCATTAGAGTGATTTTAGCACATGTGCCACATTTAACAAAGAAAAACACAAATTACATAATTACAGTCTCAATTAAGATACTACACTATGAACAGCAGGAAAAAGATTTCTTCTATAACTGCTCACAAAAAAAAAAAAATGTTGATTGTGCTCTAAGCAAACAATTTTAAACTTTATTCTTGCCTCTATTGTCAACTAATTTTCCTCATCTGTCGTAGGCTGTTATAAATGAGTGTGCTTGAAAAAGCTACAGAAGAATCATTAGTCTGCCCCAGCGGCCCTGTACACTGCTGTTATAGGCCAATCAATGACAACAATTTCAATAAGCATAAGCTCAACTTGTCCTTTCTGTGAAGGGTAGAGTGACATGTTGCTCTTGGGTCTTCTCTTAGGTGTTTGTATTTTTCTAACAATAGTAAATAACTGATACAGAGAACAAAGCAAAATTTACTGTGTACATCAGATGCAGTTCTGAAACTGGACTCAACACTACTTGGTATGAGGATATCCCAGCATTTCCTAAATATAGTCAATATCCAATCAGGATGAAAAAAGTCCAGCTGCAACAGCTGTACCATTGTGTTGCAAAAATACTCTCTACCTAATATGATTTCTCTCCCTTTTTTAAAGAGGTTAATAAATTTTTATAATACCATTGTGCTAGGATCATACTTCATTGTAATTTAACATACCCTTTTTGTACAAAGAGGGTCTTTCTGCAGGTAAAGGGAAAGGCAGGATGTCACCATTTTGTAAAGAAATACATGGGTAAAGTATAGTCTTGGTTTGGGTAAGACTTGGCTTGCCTAGATGAAACAAAAACGTTTACAATTATAGCTAGGAATTTAAGTATTGATTTTCACCATCTTACATTATTTCTCCTGTTCTCTGACATTGCCTGTTGTAAAAAGTTAATATATCAAAAACATTGGTCAGAAGATGAAAAGGGTTGATGTTAGAAAATTTCAATTCGGTAAAAGTCGATCATTATTGCCATTATTAAGTCACAAATTGCATTGAAATTCTAATTATTTGTGTTAAGAGAGACCTTTTACAAATAAGAGATTTAAGGCTTAGAAGACGAAAGTGCATATAAAAGTACTTGTGACTCCTGGAAAGTACCTTCTGTGCTTTTTTTTCCTTCTAATATATTTTTCATGTTTTCTTAGTCTGTTATAAAATGTTCAGGATGACAGGGGACAGGACATTGAACAAAAAATGTGTATACATAAATTGTTATTTGGGTCCATACTTTTAGATCTTTGGGCATTTCCCAAGTGCCAGATTTCTCCTTAAATCTATAATGGTTCCATCTATTATGGTATCTCTTTACTTGTTCTATTCTTTCCCTGTCTCAACCTTCCTCATGCCCACTCTCTCCTCCTCTTCTCCCCTTCTCTTTCTCCTAACTCCCTCTCTCCTCTTTCCATGCAATCTAGGCAATAGTGGAGAAGCTATCTTTAATGCCCTTACATGATAATAAGATTGGTAACTACCTGATGTGCCATCCTAGAGCCTTCATCTAGTAGCTGATGGAAGCAAAACTAAAACTCACTGCTAAACATTGAGCCAAACTTCTGGATTCCAGTTGAAGAGATGGAGGAGTGATGAGCAAACGGTCAAGACCAAACTGGAGAAACCCATAGAATCAGCAGACCTGAACATGGGAGAACTCGTGTACCCCAGTCTGATAGCTGGGGAATCAGCATGGGACTGACTCAGACCCCCTGAATGTGGCTATTAGTTAGGAGGTCTGGGAAGTCTATGGGGCCTCTAATAATGGATCACTATTTATCCCTAGTACAAAAATAGACATTGGGAGCCAATCCCACATAGAGGGATGCTCTCTCAGCCTAGACACATGGGGAAGAGCCATATAGTAGATGTAATTTTAGTATTTTTGACAAATTCCATACTAACTTTGAAAGTGACTGCAATAGGTTTTACTCTCACTAATAAACATACCTAGGAACAGTTGATCAACAAAATATACATTCAATGTGTGTTTTAATAATGGTGGAGGTTTTTCCATTTTGGCATTTCTGTCATATTGGTCTTTTGCTTCTTTGATGTGACTTTCATTTTCTGTGTTTTTTTATTTTTTGAGAAAGGAAGAACATAGAATTTGGTATATAGTAAGGTGGGAAAGATGTAAGAGAATTTGGGAGATGGGGGAATTTTTTTTAAAGAGTAAGTTTTCATTCTGTAATAGTTATTGTTTTATTTCAAATTATTGTAATTAAAATAGTCAATTTAAGAATTTATGAAAGAGGACAAAATGGATACTATGTGGACAGTCAGAATTCTGCTAAGTGTCTTGATTTATAAAACAAAAGCTAAGTATTACATTTTTTAAACTTTCACTTTTGCTCACACACAGACACTCACACAACCCCACATTTTAAGGAATTATTTTATGAGTAGTCATTAGGTCTACTTTGCAAGTACCTGGAAAAGCCCTGCTTTAATCTATTTACACAATGGTGCATATGAGTCTCAGCATCTGAATCAATTCATGAGAATTATAATGAAGACACTGTTTGCTTAGGACACAGCATAGAAAGAGAGTAATGGAAACAGAAATGTACAGCATTGCTTCCCCCACTTTAATGACTTATGAAGGGTTTTAGTAATGAGTAAAGCTTATGTATTTAACAATTTCATGTGCTTTGTGTCATTTTTGTAAGATAAAACAAAGGCAAATTACATATTCTTTTCTCCTACATCTTGTTGATACACTGATTTATATTATATTTTGAAAAAAAAATATAATGTAGAGTAGTATTCCATTGTGTAGATGTGCCACATCTTCATTATCCATTCTTCAATTGAAGGGCATCTAGGTTGCTTCCAGGTTCTTGCTATTACAAATAGTGCTGCTATGAACATAGTTGAACAGATGTCTTTGTTGCATGGATGTGAATACTTTGGGTATATGCCTACGAGGGGGATTGCCGTGTCATGTGATAAACTAATTCCCATTTTCCTGAAGAACCGCCATACTGATCTCCAAAATGGCTGTACGAGTTTGCACTCCCACCAGCAGTGGAGGAATGTTCCCCTTTCTCCACATCCTCTCCAACATGAGTCATCATTGGTGTTTCTAATGTTAGCCATTCTGGCAGGAGTAAGATGGTATCTCAAAGTTGTTTTGATTTGCATTTCCCTGAAATATGAGTCTCAGCCAGAAGGACTGAGCAGTCTAAGGGACCTCAGACAGTGGAACCAGGATGTATCCCTCCTGGTGCACAAAAGGTCCTAGCGAATACATCCCCCATGGGAGGGATAACTGCCTTAACCAAGAGACAGGAGAGAAGCCCTAGTCCCTACTTCACATGACCTGTCAGATCTACATGACTCCAACTAGATGGCATTCCCCTACATATGGAATTGGGGTGGGGGGATGGGAGGGGAGTGTGGTTAGGGTGCATATGAGAGGGCACAGAGGGTAAAAGGGAGGGAGGGAGGGAGAACTGGGATCGACATGTAAAATAATAAATTTTTTAAAAAAATGCTCTGACTCAAAAATTTAAGTTCAAGGACAATTTACTGGGGAAAAGGATTTCAATTTTTTTTTCCACAGAAAATAAAAAGCTGTGGATTCCTTCCAGACTAATGTGGTGTGATCAAGCCAGACCGCCTGAAACAGAGTACTAAGTGATTGTACATTCAAAACAGCTGGACAAAGCAGCCTTGCAGACTATAGCCAGGATATCTGCATCTTCTTAGAATCCCCCATGACAGCGACCCTTACCAGCAGGAAGTAGTTTGGAAAGAACGATGCCCAGATTCACAAATATTGTCTATAAATGTGTGTTTTCATTTAAATGGACTTTGTTATAAAAAATAAATAAATAAAATTTAAAAAAAGAAAAAATATAATGTTTGGTAATGAGATTTTTTTCTAATAAAACAAAATTTAAAAGAATGATGAAGCATATAAATGAGCACTAAATCTAATGTCAATTCTTTATTACCCAAAGAATCCAGTAGATGGAAACCTTTCCCTTGAAATAGTAAAATTGCTACAAATGCATGTGGTTTGACTTCCTTGTCTTCAAGACAGAGAAGCTGGAAATAGCTAGGGAAAAATACCCTCCTAAGAGCATATCAGAAAGCCCACAATTTACCTGCTTTCAAAGTGGTTTGAAAATTGCATTATCAAAGTCAAGTTGTTTTGACCTCCATGAGGTGAATGAGAAAAGGAAGAACATATTGATTGATTACTGGAGTCAGGTTCCTGGAGGCTTCAGTTTTGATTGTCTTCCTCCATCAGTGTCTATACTGCTATTGCCCTTTTACAGTGATATATTCACTGGGTTAATAGCTACATCTGATTTTGTCCATCATAGCTCACTGAAAGAAAACCATGGATGAACAGAGTAAGACTCTATGGGGATGAACAAAAAAGCAGAACTTAGACTCTCCCAAGAAGGTTTCAGTGTGTACTCTCTTATTGATTCCTCTTTCCCCAAGTGCAGATGCCCTATTGTTCCCAGGCCGGTCATTACCTTCTCAATAGACTTGAAAAGTACCTCTGAGGATACCCAGAGCTGGTTCTGACCTTGACTGTCCAGGAAATGAATGAGTGTACTCTAAATAACTGATCAGATTTAATCACTACAATGAATTACATCACTATTCATCTATTAGATTAGCTCCTTAGGTCACTGTCTCTTTGAATGATACCACAGGGATAATCAAAATTCTAAGGAGTCCTTCAATATGAAATATAAGCTGGCACTTTTGTCATTTCAAATTACAGTGTCAAATCAATATTTTTTTGAGGAAACTACACTTCTCTTTAAAATGGGTAGCTAAAAGAACTCCATGCTTAGAAGCTGAACAAATAAAATAATTACGTACAATAGTGCTCTCGTGCACATGTATAGCTAAGTTCCAAAACCAACACTACAAAGTTGCACTGAATTACATGATAATAAGGTAAAGCAAATTTTGTCTCCTTTTCATTAGTTCTCAAGTTCATAATTAAGCTTAATTCAGAGCCTTGTCAGTGGTAATGGCCTTAACTGCTCTGACTGCTCATCCATTTCCCTTGCACAAAGCAGGAGAAAACAGATCACATTTCACTGAAAACTCATTTAACCATTTCCCCATATGCTTTTAAGGACACAAAGGTAATTATGTTTATTTAAGATTTGAAAACCAAATCTCCAGGTTAACAGTATTTAACTATCTATGGACAGTGACTGATTAATATTTATTTACTTAGATTTATATATTTAGATGATATTTAGTGAATGTTGGAAATATACCACAAATCTAAATAACTCTCAGAAATGCAGTTTAAACTCATGACCAGTAATCCAATTGGAGGGTTTAGTCACAGTCACAGCCTCAATTTCTGTAAGGGTCATTAAGAGAGATATTTGGTGGTAAAGGGAATGAGGTGGGGTAAGTAGCTCCTTATCCCTCTGAGGTGACAGAGGAAGCTAGATAAAGGAACTCATCAAGCCTGATAGAGTAACTTATGCAGTGCATTTTGTAGCCACAATTTTGAGAACAAAAACGGCATTCTCCTGGCTAAAGTCTCCCTTGAACAAACAAAATGAAGCAAGATACAACATGCAAAGCTCCAGGTAGCTATGTTATCAAGATTTAAAGAAAATCTTCAAATTTCTTAAAAGAGTGTACTTGACATACTTATAAGCTATTATACTTCCAAATCCAAGGCAAGTCTTGTATCCAAGTTGCAAAAACAGTTGTTACCATGCTGTGAAGAAAATGTGTTTTGTGCCCTTGTGAGAAGAATTTCTAAACGTAAGGTATTTAAAATATACATAGTGTAAAAGTAGATTGTTCATTTGCTATAAATGTAGGGTATTTTTAAAATTTTGTATTTTTTTATTCATTCATTTATGTTTTTGAGGGTAAGTACAAACATGTTTCTTCCAGGAAAAAAGTTCAGTGATAGGATTTTGTACCCCATGTACCTGTTATTTATACGACTGCTAGTAAGTACACCAGGTATTTAGTTTTGGTTATTATAATTCAGATTTGTCAAGGGTTAAGTAAATTGCATAGAATCGGAAAAATCCAGGGTCAGGCACCCCTCCAAGAAAGTTCAAGGCAAGTGGTAGGCGTAGGAGTGCTAGGGTTGACCATGAAGAGAAAGGACTTTGATCTTGGGAATAACTACCCACTCACCAGAGCACATGGGAATTTTGTTTTCCTGTAACACTCTCAAAGGACTCAACTTCTCCCAACTCCTTTCATCATAAGTGACCTTGTTATTAAAATGTATAGCAAAATGTTAACCTTTTAAAAATGCAGTTTATCACGTACTAAGAATAGTGATAAAATATTTTCTAATAATAATTTAGGAATAGTATTAGTGGTTAACTGATATATATCAAGCTCATGTTTCCCTCTTATCTACATTAAAGATTTAGAATGGCTAAAAAAGAAGTAAATGAAAGAAGATATAAGATTTTCATAGTTTGAGCTTATCCACTATAGATGTTTGATTGAGAGTGACCTCCATAATTTTATATAATTGAACTGATTAATTCAGAAGGAATAGGATATGTCCCTTAGTTGGAGAAGGTATGTCACTGGGGGGTAAACTTTGTGGTTTAAAAAGCTAATGCCAGGACTAGTCTTTTTCTCTGCCTTGAAATTGTGGATCAGATGTATGCTCTCAGCTACAGTATCATGCTGCCTGCCATGATGATCACAGAGTTACCGTCTGAAAATATAAGGCACTCCCCAATTAAATGTTTTATTTTATAAGTAGCCTTTGCCCTGGTGTCTCTTCATAGAAATATACATGTTAAAATGCATGTATTTTAAAAATGAAGAATTCATCTTGACTATGAAAGTGTAAATTATCTAAAAAAGGAAGAACAAAGAATAATCACATACAATTCCAGTGTACAAAGGCATAAGCATATGTGATAATTTTCCAACTTCTTTGTAAATATTATTTTCTATTTACAAAAAATGCATTTGTGGGTTTTTTATTTTCTTGTAATTATGAGTAGTTTCTTAATGAACTGTGCAAACATTTAAGGGAACACGTGATAATACATGGAAATGATTTAGTTGTTCAGTCTCATTTTGGCAGATTTCAACAAGTAAAATATGGCAAATGACACTCGGTTGAATACATAAGTGAATAACCATATGAATTTTATAATAACATGTGAAGCTTATCAATAAAGCTTCAGGGATCAATTTGCAAGCACATGAGTAAATCAGCATAGCAGAAGGTATGCCAGATGCTTGTTCTCTTTAGAACTTGGACTCTTTCATAGGGAACTGAAATCTACCCCTAGGTGGAGACATGGCTCTGTTTCTCCCTTAAGGGTTAATCTGGTGTGATTTATCAGGGAACTGACCAGTTTACCATTCATGGGAAGGTTGATTTACCTTCCTTTAATGGGTTTTCTTTCCCATAGTCTCTCTATCTTGAGTGTTGTCCCTCCAAGTCTCTATGGAGGTGGCTGAACCTGTCAATGTTTTTTAGTTAGGCTTCAGAAAGGTGTAACTATTCTTTTCAGTCAGTCAGTCCTTTTCTTTCTGATGCTGAGCAGAGCCTGACTATGGTTTTAAACTCCCCAACACACACTTAGGGTGCCCTTACCCTTTCTTTAAAGCTCCCTCTCTGTCTGTTTGCCTTCTTCAGTCTCCTGCTCCCTACTGCTTTGAGATTGACAGTTTGCCTGGCCTTTCTCTTTTCAAGACCTACAAACTGTCCACAAACTTCCACTTGAGTCCATTCATTGTCTAGAGCTTCCTTTTGTATTTATTCCTAAATTATTTTATTAATGAGATTAAAAACCTTAGAAGAGGACTCTGATTTTCCTAGTATCAAATGATGGCTCTGATGGGATTGACCAAGATTTCTGGTAATAGTTCTTTCCTGCCTTTTAAGAAAGTGAACCTGCTCTTAGAGCCTTAAACAGCATTATGTTGCAACACCATCCTCAGTAAGTTCCACTCTGGTCTCAAACTAGATGAATTTCAAGTTAGTGTAACAACAAATCTCAAACAATCTTGGAAACCTTGAATTTCATTTTCTATGAATTCTAATAACTTCCTTACAATCTAAAGAAAAATTTGCCCTTTCAAAAGTTAGAAATTTAGAGTCTTCAAAAAAATCTGTCTAAATGTTTACTAAAAAGTAGCCTTGAATATTTTCCAGAATTGCTAAAAACATCTTTTTTTCCAAGTATATATGACTGATTTATGAAATAAGATATTAGTAAGTTTTATGTTCGCTATGTGTTTCCCTGTGTTGTGCATAAACTGAGAAACTTTTATTCACTGATTTTCATTCACATATAATAAAGCAATTAAGCAATGAATTTGTCTATAGATAGTTTGTCCACATTGTTGACTATTATGGCCCCAAACTTAATATTTCTAGGGAACACTGAGACTTGGCCAAACACAACATGTTTGAAGAATTCTAATATAATTCTTTAGAATACAAAAAATTAATTGAAATTGAGAACAATTTTCAAAAATTGCAAATAAAAATTTAAGTACTTGCTTCACACCTATAAAGCATGATTATCATAAACCCAGAGATGTAATACCTCAATTCCCTTCCCTGGTAACAAAGAACATAAAACTTCAGAGGTTCCTCCCAACCTCAGATGTTTCCTTTCCTGCCTTTGTTTCCTCTTCACCCTGAATTATTGAGTCCTCTCTCTTTATGCTCACTGTCTTGAAAGTTCAGAAACCATTTGTAGTATTTTATACAGAAATGCAATTAAAGTTAGAGCAATAAGTAAAAACTAACTTTTCTTCCATATTATGTTTCAGGCTTTTTCTCATTTATGGAATTATGTTCTGTACTGTTGACTCTTAATGTTTTTAATACTTCGATTATCTGGAGAACATTTTAAAAATGACCCAAACTTCAGAAATATATTCAAGCTCCACCCCTTACTTCAGCCAGTCACAAGACTAAGTTGGACTGTGAGTTTAGATTAATAGGGTCACTTGTAGTTTCCTATGATTCCCCAGGCTATTCCAAAATGGACCCACAGGTAAGGTAGTAATGAATCTGCAACACTCCAGTGAAATTCCATTACACAAAATTTCCAGTCAACCCATGTCTTTTTTAAGTTATCTATTGCTGTGAAGGAACACCATGACCAAGGCAACTCTTATGAAGGAAAGTATTTAATTGGGGCTGGTCTACAGTTTCAAAGGGTTAGCCCATTATCTTTATGACAGCGTGCAGGCAGATATGGTGCTAGAGAAAGAGTCCAGAATTGTACATTTTTATCCATAGGCAGCAGAAACAACTGTGTAGTGGGGATATCTTAAGTATATGCGACCTTAAAGCCTTCCCCCACAGTGGCATACTACCTCCATCAAGGCCACATCTTCTCCAACAAGGCCATACCTCCTAATAGTGCCATTCCCTATAATACAAGCATTCAAACACAGGAGTCTATGGGGGCCATTATTATTCAAACTACCACACCCCATGACCAGGTCTAGGTCATGCCTGTTGTTTTTCACTCACATTTACAGCATCATCTCACATCTTGACTACTATAAAACCACACTCTGCTGACTCCATTATATATCTGCAGCCAACTCTGATTTATCTTGGTAGAGTATCCTCTGAGGCACTTTTGAATACTGGGTGCCAATACTCAATGCTTAAATCCAGTTTTGTTTCAAAATAAATGCAAACCCTTGATAAGTACTTTTGGTTCATTGGATCTAAACATATATACCAATATCTCACTCTTGTATTTTTAGAACATTTATCACCTTGTGACTGGAGATTTATAATTTCAATCACCCATTTGATAGCTTACTTGAATATCTGTGAAGGCAACACAACAAATCTATTTCAAAACTCTTGGTTTAGCACAACCTAAAATGACTTTCTATTAATCTTACCCATTTTCAGAAATGATATTTCCACTCAACCTGTAACTAAAACTAATGTTTATTCCTGTTTTATTGTTGGAAGACACTGTTGGCTGGTCAGATGTCACATGTAGTGAGATATTTACTTTGAACATGTCTGTTGGGGTTGAGGAGAGGGAGAACTAGATCTGGGGAAGCACCCCTTCCCTCAGCACTCTATTGCTTACTGATGGGACAGAGCACATCAGGAGGCATCCCTGGGACCAGGAGTTCATCTTTCTCTGTTATAAGTTATTTCTCCATGAATAAACATGCATTCAGCCTATGTGCTTTTCCTGGTCCTTACTAAACCACAATATCTACAGTCTCCCCATGGTCTAGCAGTTTATCACAACAAACTGCAAAATGGAGCTCTCTATTTCCAGCAGAACTTCCTGTCTCTACCTGACATTATCTGGAGAATGTTCTTGTGCTGGGAGGATTTATTTTATCTGAAAGATGCCTCTAATCCAGATGCCTGATTCATTTTTAGCTTGACCCTTGGCACAGAACCCTGCTGAGAAGATTTGTAGTAGGGGCTCTGCTTACTACCACACACTAAGCCTTGTGATAAGATTGTCCCACTTAATGTAAATTAGGATTTGTCACCTGGCTTCCCAGTTCTATATATTCCTTATCCTCTGAAATAAAATTGAGCTGATCCTTGGAAATCTGTCTTCCACAGGGCTGTCTCTGTTCATGCTCATGGGCTGCCAAAGGTTTCTCTAATCTCATCTGTCTCTTTCTCCTATCAACATGGTGGCCAACAAACTGTGCAACAGAGATAACCCAAACATTTTATGATTCTGTTTACCTTACCACTCTATTCTGTCTACCTTATTACCCAACACCCATTGGTTCTGTCTTATTAGAAGAACCTAAGGCAGTACTGAATTGCTGGCTTTACATTTTTCAAAGGGCACAATGCCTGCCAGGGCTTGTGAGTCCTGTTAATCAGTTGAATAGTATAAGATAAGAATTATGGTGATTTCTCAAGAAACAGAACACAAATTTAAATTTACACACACACACACACACACACACACACACACACACACACACACACAGAGTACATTCTTCAGAAAATCCATGTAAGCACATGGTGGAAAGCCTATAAACACGAGAAAATGCTGATAAATAAAATCTGCATTGAACATTCCAACCTTTGACTTGGAGAATAAATTCCTGTTATTTAACCTACCAAATCTATGCTATGATATTCTATGGTAGTATGAAGAAATTTAATAAAAATTTCCATTTCTTTCTTCAGAAATGTCAAGCATAGCCACATCTTACAACTTGATAACTCTAAAAGGCTGCAAGAAGTCTTCCTGAATGGTTTGTTCATAAGAATCCACCTTCCTCCATAGTTTTCTTTTAACCCTTATTTATTTTCCTAGCATCACTTTTATGCCTTTTACTTTTTAATATTTATTTCTCGTTTCTCAGTTATTCATGTATCACACTGGCTCTCATAAACTCTATGAAAGCTGATTCCATCCGGCCTAATAACTGTGATGTTTCCAGCAGAGCACCTGGCATACAGTCATGCTTTATAAATGTATATTAATTCAGAAACCCCTGGAAAGCATAAGGAAAATTCAGGTATCCTCTCTTCCTCTGTTTATGAAAGACCCCTGGGAATAAAAGAATAGATATGAAGCTGACACGGTATTAGTTATCAGGCAGTAAGAAAGAGAAGTCTCTGTTTGTAATTACTTTTTAAAGTGTTGATACAGATTAGATAGACGTGTTGCATTGTTATTGTTCATTTCAGTAGAGAAAATTGGAATACCTAAGAATAAATGTTATCAAGCCTGCATGTTAGTGAGTAAAATTAACAAAGCTTTTCATAGTTCCATCATGGTTTCCCCAAAGTTATTTTGTGTCAATGTGATATTTAATGTCAGCTAAGATAAATTACATATCAGGTATTTACAGATCCCCAAGGAAACTTTATTTTTTGAATATATTAATTACAAACCTCAACAAAATAAACTTAACTGATTCATAGTCTCCAGCAGATGGTTTATAATTCTAGAATACAAGATAATATCCTGTAAGGAGTATGGTATCCCACTTCTGACACCAGATATCACAGTTAAATAAGGATCAGGATAAACAAATAGGCCGAACAGATGTTTATTCAGGGAGAAATTACTTACAACCTAGACAGATGAACGCCAGGAAATTCCACCCGATGCTCTCCTGTCCAAGTCCTGCCAGCAAGAGAGCTTTTCCCGGCTCTCTCTCTGACCTCCTTCCACAGGTCACTTCTGCCCATGGCTCCACCCCCCAATGGGCGTGGTCAATGCCACAGAAGGACTATCTCACTACAGTATCCACTAATAATTTTAGGTGTAAAACAAAAAACTGACTGAAGGAAGTTGAAGTTAATGTTGACTTAGTATCTTGCTGCTCCTGAGAACTTGTTATGACCCACAGACAATATGTAGGGTGTTACTCTGGGGTGAGGATTAAAAAAGTCAATATTTATTGAGAGATTCAATGGCCACAATAATAGATGTTAAACCATTTTAGTAAGGAGAAAACTGAGGCACATAAAAATCAAATAATATATGTAATCTAATAAAAAGGCAATGGTTAGAAACAAGATTCAAAGTTGATAAATCCATTCCATAAGCTCAGGTTTTCTTAATCTCCACTGCAAGTCAATTCTATACAACTTCTTTCACTGACTGTGTAATATGTCTGATTCTCAATCCAAGATCCATGAATTTACTATCCTTGTGTAGATGACATGATTTCTTTCTTGTTCATTATGCTTTATGTTCAATTAGAAAGTTATTGGTTACCCTAAAAATACATTTGCCACTATTGCACCTTAGGGTTCTTGTGATTTGCTGGTCATTATTTTGGTTCTAGACATCATAGCTTGATAGTTTTTCTGGTTGCATCTCTCTATTAAAAGTTTACATGGAAACTTGTGGTAGCATGAAAGCTACATATGTTCTTTTACCTATTGATAAGTGTAGCTCTTTCCCTTGATCAAGGTAAGTTCTCTATGCACCAGATGGAGGAAACCATTTCAGAAAAACAAGCAATTAATCAATATTTGAATTGTGAAGCCATGTTGTAATGGACATATCTATAAAACATCTTCTGTTCACAAATCTCCGGAAACATGGAAGAGGTTAGAAAGATTGTAAGAGCCAGAGGAACAGGAACCATGATACAAGCTTGTGTTTACTAATAATGACAGAAGGTACACCCATAAAATCTTGTCAATATGATTGCCCAAATATGAGATGAAGAAGGACAATATCAATAGACATGCCAGTGGGAATGAGAGGAGTCATCTTAACGTGGGCAGGTGAAATCTCAGGAGGCTTCAGCGTTACACACACACACACACAAAAAAAAAAAAAAAAAAAAAAAAACTCCAGGTAATTAAGGAATACTGAAAGAGAGAAATAGTCATCACCAGGGAAGATCACAACAATTGATATCCAATAACAAGTTGTCAGTTCTGTAAACAAACATAAAAACTGCAAGTAACTTTATACAGGCAGAAAAGGCTGTCTTTAGGAATGTTTGTTTATACATATACATAGATTCATTCAAAAACAATGATAAAAGAGGCCATAAACTTGAGAGGAAATGTATGAAGAAAAATCTGGAGGGAGGTAAGAAAGAGGTGGTGATATAATTATGTAACAATCTCAAAATAAACTAAAATTACATTCTAATATAATCTACCAATAATGATGGTAGTAATTAGAAGGTATCTGCCTCAATACCATCAATAATGGAATTGCCTTACACTGGCATCATTTATTTCCCCATAGTTCTTTAAGAGGCAGATTGATCTGCATGGGGTTCTCAGCTCTGTATTGGGGTTCAGTAATATATCAGGAGCTTTTGTATCATGCTCTGCTTTGTCTAAAGAATAATCATCTTCATACTGTCTAATATCTCATGAAAAGAAGCTCATAGTTAAACTTTAAAGAAAAAGAATATTCATATAGGTTTTATCTATATGGGAATATTAATAATACATGACAGTGTACTTAGATATTATTTTTTTTGATCCAAAAGTATTTTCATATGCTTCACACCTTTTACCATTCACTGAATTTTTTCTTTTAATGAAACTGGATTCATTGGAACCACTTAAAGAAAAAAACTTTTTTATGCCAGGAAAAGGCCCGCATCTCAAAACTCATTCTTGAACCAGTCTCAACATTTCTTGATTGTATTTATGAACCATTGAATGGCTTTATTTCAATTAATTCAACTGTCTGACATTGTTAATCAACATTTTGAAAACTTTTTGAAAAATCAGTATTATCATAAATCATTATACTTCTCTCTTGAAATAAGTGCTACCATTCTGTTCTGTTATTTTTTTCTTTCTTTCTTTTCTTTTTTTTCCTTTTCTTTTTCTTGTTTTGCTTTTTGAGACATATTTCTCTTTATCGCTTAGGATCATCTCCTGGCATTTTCTCTGTAGACCAGGATGGTCTCAAACTATGAAGATCTGCCTTCCTCTTCTTTCCAAATATTTAAATTAAAGGTGTATGCCACCACTTCCCACATTAGTATTCCCATTATCTATAACAGTTGTTGCCAACCTATATGCCATGATCCATTTGGGGGATTCAATAACTTCTTCACAGGGAATACATGAGATCATTAGAAAATACAGACATTAACATTGTAAATCATAGTAGTAATAAAATAACAATTATGACTTAGCAACAAAAATTATTTTGTGAATCGTGATACCCACAACATAAGGAACTGTATTGAAGAACCGCAGCATTAAGAAGGTTGAGAACCATGGTATAACAAAGGTTTTCATCCTTAACTGATTGAGTTTGTTTCACATATTGTTTTTAGACAACATTCAATCCATGTATGCAACATAGAAATATACCATTGGTCATCTTCTCTCCATACTCTTGTTTCAGTATAATAATTGACAAGGTCATAAATATAGTCTTAATTTTTAAAAGTATAATAGAATCTATTATCTTCCAGGTTACTTGGTTCTCGGTTACTGCCAAACTATTCTATTTTTACCTTTACTAGAAAATGTTCAGAATATGGAGATGGGAGGATTAGCTATTTAATTCTTTCATGCTTTTAAAACAAAAAGATTAATAAGATTAAAGGAAGAATATAAATCAGAGATCTGATACTTTTTTCAGAATTTGTTGTTTAATAATATTAGGATCTTCATAATTGTGTTATGGGAAGATGTAAACACACAGACATGCATAGGCAAGTGAACATTCACTCACACTCACCCTTATAAATTAGAGATTAACACAATAAATTTAATGTTGTCTGATTCATTTTGGATGATTTGGGACATCTATTTTTCTTTAATTCATTGTATTTTATATTATTTATTATGATTTTTACTCGTAGGCTCCATAACCAAAGGGAGGACTGTTGGACTGTATCTTCATGTGCACAGAAATTTCTTCTTTTTTATCCCAGTTCCCTCTCCCTCCCTCCATCCTTTCCTCTATCCTTCTCTTCCTACCTCTCTCCCACCTCCCAGACCCCCTGACTACTCTCCCATCCTAACCCCTCCCCATTCTACAGGTAGGGTGATGCCCTCCCTCCTGCCTCTAGGTTAAGGATGTATTCCACCATGGGGAATGTGCTCCCAAAATCCTTTTGTGCACCTGGGATACATCCAGGTTCCACTGTCAGAGGTCCCTTAGACTTCCCAGGCTGTCTAACTGAGACCTATGTTTAGGGGGTCTGAGTCGGTCCAATGCTGGTTTCCCAGCTATCAGTTCCCAGCCATTAGCTCCTCCTTGTTTAGGTCAGCTGCCTCTGGGTTTCTGTAGCCTGGTCTTGTCCTCCCTTTCTGCATCTAGATTCCATTTTTGCTGTGGGTGTCTGCTTTGTTCATCAGCTATAGCTACTAAATGAGGGCTCTATGATGGTGGATAAGTTAGTCATCAATCTCATTATCAGGGAAGGGCATTTATGGTAGCCTTGTGGTGGCACAGAACTTTCATACTAGCTACTTTTAGAATGATCTCACTTAACTTTGGACCACTTCCTTTACATCATTTTGTTCATGGTTTATGCCAAAATGATTTTCTAATATAATACATTCCTCATTTCATATGACAAGCTCTATTTTAAAAAGAGTGTACTTCATCATTATGTCTTTTAAAAAATGAAGTTTAAAGGTAGAAGCAATGAAACTCCATCATCTCACCAGACATGAAAGTGTTCTCTATTGCACTTCCCTATTTATGCCACTCAAAATCTAGTCTAATCAGGCTACCTCTATTCTCCTTTTGTGACATCCTGTGATTGAGTAATTCATAACAATCCAATATGAAACTTGTTTTTTTAAACAAAGTTATACTTTCCTTTGACTCCTCCCATAAATTCTTTCCATGTATCTGTTATTGTTTAATTCCACATCAGCTTTTATGCACTACTTTCTTACATATCCATGGACACATCTTGCTGGTTCAATAATATTTTTCTCACATGGTTATCAATGTATAGAAGTGTCAACATATATAACACATTTTATAAATAAATGCTGACTTGGAGATGATTTTAGTTTGCATTAACAATTAAACTCATTACTTTTGGTTAGTATAAAAGAGAGAGGCCATATTTCCCTTTATGAAATTAATATGAATTTTGTAAATTAAATCTTAATTTTATTGCAATAAAACTCCTTTTAAATAAGCTTATTATGTATATTCATATTATAAAATTAATTGTATAAGTGAATGAGATTCTGAGATATTTTATCATAAGATCAAAGTAAAACATTCTCTCTTTAAGACCTTTTGCCTTTCATAAACAAAGCACAGTATTTTCCTTTAGTCTTTATTGGTGGTATAACTGCATTCCATAGTTTATTTAAACTTGAGGATGTGCTTGGAAAGATTATTATAAAACTAATATATCTAACAACTGACAATGACTTGATTATTTAAAATCTATATTCATTTTTATATCTTATGAAGCTAATGCAGTAAAATCTAGTCTAATCAGGGTACCTCTATTCTCCTTTTGTGATTGACCTTTTGTGACATCCTGTGATTGAGTAATCAATAACAATCCAATATGAAACTTGTTTTTTTAAACAAAGTTATACTTTCCTTTGACTTCTCCCACAAATTCTTTCCATGTATCTGTTAGTGTTTAATTCCACCTATAGGGGAGTGGTCTCCCAAAGTCCATTTGTACACTAGGGATAAATACTGATCCACTACCAGAGTCCCCATAGATTACACAGGCCTCTTAACTGACATCCACATTCAGGGGGCCTGGTTTGGCCCTATGCTGGTTGACCAGGTGTCAGCCGGGGTTCCATGAATTTCCCCTTGTTCAGGTCATCTATTTCTATGGGTTTCCTCAGCCTGATCTTAACACCCTTGCTCATCAGCCCTCCCTCTCTGCCCCAAATAATGTGACAGAGTTTGATGACCCCCCCCCCATGGAATGCCTCACTCGCCCTGAGGAGCAGAAAGGAAATGGGATGTTGGATGGGTGCTGGGCATGGTGACATAGGAGGAAGAGGGAACTGAGATTGATATGGAAAATAAGTTTGTTTCTAATTTAAATAAAAAATAATGAGTGCTTTAGAATTATAATAAGTGATAAAAAGATCCTCTAGGAAACTTCTCCTTTTTTTTCCTTAACATGTTTCAAATGAATGAAATTGAGAAGTAAATGACAATCTCACCAATTAAGTTTAGTTATGTGCCGTATATATGAATTAAAGTGTATTAAATTAGATTATCTAGTTGTTTTAAAATGACATTTAGTTTTATATTTTCACAAATGGAACAGATATTTATTTAAAAAGCACTGCGTAAGAAACCAGCATATTTATACATATTAGAATTTTGCTTTTATGTGATATGGAGACTGAAAGCTATGATTACAAAACTAGATTTTATATTAGAGAGAGACAGATGGACAATGGCCAGAAACTAAAAACAGAGTAAGACAGCTGAAAATGAATAGAAAGGGAAAGTAGAATACAAAGAAAAATGCAACAACACCCAGCACACAGCTCTACTCATGGCTGAGTATGGGACAGTAATAAAAAGTCAAGAGCCTTATCTGAAAGGTAAGCCAGGTAGCCTTCAAAAGTCCACTCACGACATGCTTGTCGTTCTCATAAGCCTCAGATCTAGCTTATTAGGTAAGATAGTTATCCCACCATCATGATGGGTTATCAGGGGAGAGTCTTCTTGAACGTCCCACAGTCTCAGAAGGCTGTGCCTGGGTAGTCTCTTGTGATAAAATCTGTATTGGAAGAATCAACTACACTGGGAGGCTGATAAGGAAGAACAACCAACAGTCAAAAAATGTTTTGTTTGCTTTTGCTTATTCAGGTTGAGAGCTGCAGGAGGCAGCTGTAAAGAAGAAAGGGAAAAGATTTTGGTAGTGGTAAGCTTATCTCACACAGTAAGGTAGTGGTATACCTGCCTTCAGTGACTGGGAGATTAATCCAATTACCTAAGGATAACTGCAGAGCTTAATAACCTCAAAAGTGAGATTAATGGTTGGCCCACCCTCAAAGACACTCCTCTGCCACAAGGATCACTGGCTTATGAATTGAGAACTCATAAACATCAGTAGATTATCTAACCTTCCATGGACATATTCCTTTAGCCAGGGGATTCCTTTAGCCAGGAATCACATTTTGAAGTAGAGAGACAGGGTCTACCTATATAAATCACAGGGATATATTTGCTTCTGCTATTCTTAAAGTATGCAGGAGACATCCTGTCTCAGTTACCACTATATTATTGTGTAGACATACCATGACCAACACAAGTCATATAAAAGAAAACAAATAATTGGGGGCTTTCTGGTAGTTTTAGAGGTTAGTCCATGATATTCCTGGTGGAAAATAGACAGGTATTGTGCTGCAGCAGTAGGTGTGAGCTTTACATCCTCAGAAAGCAGCAGACAAAGAGAGAGAGAAAGAGAGAGAGGAGAGTCAGGAGGAAGAGAGGAAGGGAAGGAGGGAGGGAGGAAGACTGGGCTTGGCATGGGGTTTTGAAACCTCAAAGCCCACACCCAAGAGACACCTTCTCCAGCAAGGTACCTCTAATCATTCCCAAATAGTTCCATTAACTAGAGGCCAAGCATTCAAATGAGTTTATCAGGTCCATTCTTATTCAAATCACCACATGCTACTACTCCCTCTGGAACACATAGGCCTGTAACCATATCATAATGCAAAATGCATTCAGTCCAATTTCAAAAGTAGCTATAGTTCTTCACAATCTCAATATTTTCTCAAAGTCCAATCTCCTATGATACTCAATGAAAATTCTTAATTGCAATGTCCTTAAAAATAAAAAGTAGATCCTATACTTCTAACGTACCATGGTGAAAAATATGCATTGACATTCCAAAAAGGAAAAAAGGGAGCATAGTGAGAAAATACTGAACCAAAGTAAAACAAAACACATCAGGACAAACCCCAGAAGTCTGCATCTTTATGTCTCATATTAAAGTGCTCTTCAGATTTAAGTACTGTCCAGCTATAACTATTTTAACATATTTCTCTTTTGCTGTTCCATACCTATCCTCAGATCACTTTGCCAAGGGTCCCATGGCTCTGGCTTTTCCAACATCTTGGAGTCTCCAGAACAATCCAGATTTTATCTTCATAGTCTCACACAATAGTCCCCCCCCCCAGGCCTCTAAGCAAATAGGGAAACCCCTGCCACACACACCTAGTCTCAAAGGCTTTCCTTAACTTCAGAGGAAGATTCCATAACCACTTTCTTGTACCTTTCTTAACACCATCATGGGTGAAGCTGTCAAGTTTTGATTGCTAAGCCCACAAACTGAGTCCATCCTTGAATTACATTTGCACAGGCTTATCATTTTGTCTAGGCCTATAGGATCTCTAATATCTTTGCCTTTAACAGGATGCAGGATTTGCTGTGTGGAGTCTCACCCTGATGCTACCACTCCCCTTATTCCATTCAGCTTCAAGTCTTTCTTTAAGCTTTCCATCTGCTCAAATACAGTACTTGACTCCAGTGTAACATTTCTCAGTCCTATTATATCCTCAAACTGTACATTTTATATTTCTCTTTGCCCTGCTTGCTCCTTTTCATTGTAGCTCTGCATAAAAGTAATCACTGGCAACCATGTGTCATATGGCAATGACAGTCAATCCTAGGTTGTCTTGGCATTTCTTTTGCCAATAATATTAGCCATAAGGGTCTTCAATTTAGCCCACGGTAGATTTTGTAGGAACAGAACAAAAACTAGGTACATTCTTTGCCAAACTGTCACAAAAATAATGGTTTCTAGGACAGATGATAATATTCCTTCCCTCTGAAACCTCTTGAATTAGTTAGTTATTCCCTGATGGTTCACATGGCTCTCAGCAAAACAGTTTTCCAGTTACTACTAATATGATCCATTAAGTAATGTATAAAACATTCAATTACTTTTTGCTTCCAATGTACTTCAATATTCCTCCAAACATCAGCAAGGACAGTCCTTTCACATTAATTCCTATGTCTTAGGAAATAGGATTCCAGACTCCAGATTCTGTCTTAGTTACTGGCAGTTAGAAGACACCATGACCAAGGCAACTTGTGCAAAAGAAAACATTTAATTGGGAGCTTCCCTACAGTTTCAGAGAGTTAGTTCATGATCTTCAGGGAAGGAAGAATACCAGCATGGCCTTGAGCAATAGCTAAAATACTTAGAATCTGATTTGCATTTAGCAGGGAGAAGAGAGAGAAAGAGAGAGAGAGAGAGGAAGAGAGAGAGAGAGAGAGAGAGAGAGAGAGAGAGAGGCCACACCAGGGTTTTGAGAACTCAAATTCCATCCCTAGAAACTTAACTTCCTTCAAAAGGCCACAACTCTGATTTTTTCCAAACAGTTCTACAAGCTAGGGATCAAACATTCAAACATATGAACATATGGGGGCCATTCTCATTCAATCCATTATCTATCTCTGGATTACAATATTAGTCACCCCAAAGTGCACAAACTAGGGAGTCTCCAAAAATGGGAAGTAGACTCTACACAGACTACATAGGTAAGTGTGGCCAATATATATTCCTGAAACTTTGAAGATGGGAGCTGCTAGTGTGTAGAAACCTCTGGCAGACTCTTAGTCCTTGCCAAAATCAAGACTCAGTACAATCTTTTATTTTATAAAAGACACAGTGCCGCAATCCTAGCAGTTGGCAGCCTCCAACCTTGGCATCCAGAAGAGGGTTCTCCAACAATTTCTTGTTTTATGTGTTTTGCCTTCTAATTTTTATTATTCTTATACTAGTATTTTTACTTTTAAAAAGATTATGTTAATTCCTATTTCTCTTCTTATATTTATCTTATTTTTCTCACTCATTATTAAAGACGCCTTTTATCGGCCAAAATATATTTTACAATTATAACTCATCATTGAAAAAAAAAATTTCTCACTGTTTTCCAATAATGACATATTACTCATTGAGATTCAACAATACATAAATGAATATTCCTTGGGAGACTTAGAAATTTCAAATTTTATGATTAGTTTACATATCCCTAATAACCTTCAGAACTCTATGATATGGAAAAGTATAATTAATGCATTAAAATAAAATTCACTAAGTTTAATAATGACCCATAGCAGTCATGACTATACACATACACACACCACGCTCACATGTGTGTAAGAAAGAGAATACGCATATATATATGCGTATATGTATATATATATATATGTGTGTGTGTGTGTGGGTGGGTGTGTGTGTGTGGGTGGGTGGGTGGGTGTATGCTACTCTGTGTCATCTTTAAAACACTGAATAACCAGACACCTACAAGGATGACCCCAACTAACAATCTGAGCAACAGTGTAAAGGCTACCTTATATGCGCTTCCCTGAGAATGAGATTGATAACTAATTTATATGCCATCATATAACTCCTCTAGTAGTTGATAGAAACATAAGTAGGCACTCACAGCTAAACACTGACTTGAACGCCTGGAGTACAGTTGCAGAGAGGGAGAAGTGATAAGAAAAGGGGTCAAGACCAGGCTATAGAAACCCACAGAGACAGCTGACCTGAGCAAGGGGAGCTCATGGATCCCAGACTGATAGCTGGGATTAGTATTATAGTAGAATAGTATTAGTATTATAGTATTATACTAACTCAGACTCCCTGAACATGGGTCTCAGTTAGAAGGCCTGGGAAGACTAAGGGACCTCTGACAGTGAAACAAGGATGTATTCCTGGTGCACAAAAGGACTTTGGGATCTCATTCCCCATGGAGGAATACTCCCTTAGCCTAGAGGCAGGGGGAGAGGGCATAGACCCTACTCCATATGACATGACAGATTTTGATAATCTCTTCTGGAATGCATCATACTCCCTGTGGAGTGTGTGTGTGTGTGGGGGGGGTGATGGGATGGGAGGGGGCATCATGGGACATGGGAGAAAGAGGGAACTGGGATCAATAGGTTAAAAAAAAGAAAAATAATAAATATAAAAAATAAAATAAAACACAATAAACTGAAGAAGATACATGGAGAGATCATGAACTTGTGGGGCACAATTAATAATTTAACAATGTGATATAAAGGAAATTTATAGATGTAATATAATCTTCATGAAAATTCTAGCAAATCTTTGCAAAACTAGAAATTATCCTATACCTCATATAAAAGCCACAAGTCTTCTGCTAACAAAAATAATCCGATGCAACAAAATAGTTTTGGAGGTATAACAATATCCAAAATTACACAAAAATAGAATGACACTGAAACATAGAGAACTTCAGAGAAACTAGAAAAATAACTTATTAACTTTTGTCTTATTTACAAATATTATTGAATGTAACACAGTTCTAAAAGATATTCAATTTCTGTACTTTCTCAGTGTTATCAATCTTAATATAATTTCTTGGAAATGAGACTTTCTCCCTTGAATGACTAAAATTAATGCTCTATAATCATTAGATTTTGATGATTTCTTTCACAGTGTAACACTGAGTTATATGTTGATGCTCTATAAAATTTGATTAAATGTGTTCTGGACAACAAAGATGCTGTGATACTTCCTATAATAAGGTTAATTTAAAATGAATTTTTATTTTAACTCTATGAGGTACAAATAGAAATTCTGTTTCCATAATTGTAATTTAGACACCATTTTTTTAAAGCAGTCTTAATTGCATACAAATACTTATTATTACATAATTTAAACCCTACAAAGATACATTATTATGTCTTTGCTAAATATCATATACTTTTTATAGCATTTCATTCAGTATATAGCCATGGAATTCTTAACTTATATAATTTGCAGCTCAAAAATAATAGGTCTTAAATGCTTGGTATATCAACAGGAATTATTTAAAGTTAGAAGATTAAGGCCAACTCACCTATGTTTCCCTGTCAGTTTCTTTTGGTGGTTTTACAGGTATTGAAACATTTATGCCAACCACTGAGCAGAGAGCTCAACTGTGTTTCTTTGTAGATGGGTTAAAGCATCAGGGTGATGTTTTCAGATGAATAAAGACATTGAATTAAAAACACAATTGCATAAACATGTGGAAGGCACAGGCCAAGGAGTCAGTTCAACACTTTTAGCTAACTAAAGTTTTCATCTATTATATGTGTTTCTAAAGAGGTTTACATAAAAACTCTCTCAAGGCAAAGAATTAGCTCATATTATAATTTCAAGCTACATATATAAAACATTTCGTTTCATCACAGTGCTCTTTGCTATATATAATTTTCTTTCATGATCATAATGTAAGAAATAATGGGTGATTATGTGAAGAAGAATTGACATTTTAAAAGTAGAGGTCCTGTAATTAGCTGATAGATTGAGAGATAACAATAGCTGGCAGAATACTCAGTAAGTCTTTTGTGGTAATCCACAGAATAAATGAACAGGATATTTACCATTTAAAAATGTAACAAGTGTTACAGGCATAATTCAGAGTGTCATTCCAAAAGGCTGTAGACATGCCAAAGCTTGGGGACTTCCAATAGAAAGACATTAATGTCCACAGAGCTATGGTTTAAACAGGAGTTGGATGATTGGAGAAGTACACATCTGTCCCAACAAGCTGACTGTGTTCTAATCAAACTGAGGTAATGCAACAATAGTTAGACTTAGAAAATGAACGTGGTTTTCTGAAATCTTTAGCAAAACCCAGAGAGTCAAAAAGCCAATTAGAAATTAAAATGGTAGAGAACAATGAAACCTTAAAAGGTGCACAAAGGATTATGACCCCTGACAAACAAATTGATATATTTTCCCTTAAATTAAGTCAGAATTTACTAAAACATACTTTATTAATTCAATAATTAAAAGAGTTAAAAGTTGACCCTAATTACTGAAATAAGTGGGCTCCCCATCAGAAAACAGAATGCTAAAAGAAGACTGATTTTCTTTCTTATTTCTAGTTCTAGTAGATCACTTGCAGACAGCATTTTAAAGAAGACTTACTCATTGCTAAATGTAATACTCAGCTTTTGCCACAAAGAAACAAACCAACACTGTATAGAACTGCCTAAGTATTTCAGCACAAATCTCTTTAGGGCAGTAATATGGTTGGATTTAGCAGAACCTCTCCCTATCTTTTTGTTGTTTCATCAAATTTCAGTTAGAATTCAGGAAGAGCTTTAGGTTCATGAGTACTGGGCAGTGTAGAGTGGGATAAATGAGGGCTTCTTCATGTTGTCATGTGTCAATATGGTGAAGTGGCTTACACAGAGGGAAAATGAGAGCTAATGAAAGAGTAATGGAAAGGGTAAAGGGAAGAGAAAAAGGAAGAAAGAGAGGAAGAGAAGAAAGGAAATAAGGAGAGAATGCAAAATTATTCAAGTTGAAGATCAAAATTATTCTATGATATGCTATAAAAGCATATCATAAGAATACATCTAACTGATGCAGGTGTGTTGTCAGGAATTAGTAGTACTGCCCTCACTAACATTCATTGGACAGTAATGCAACTCCAAGAAAAGTAGGTCAGTATTTATCCTTTGTGTACAAACGAACTTTGGGAATGAATTCCACATAGAGGGATACTCTCTCAGCCTAGACCCTGCTGCAAATGATATGACAGACTTTGAAGACTCTCTATTGAATGTCTCACCCTCACTGATGAGCAGAAAGGGGGTGGGATAGAGGGTCGGTGGTAGGCACTGTATTAGGAGAGGGAGAGGGAACTGAGATTGACATGTAAAACAAGATTGTTCCTAATTTAAACAAAGAAAAATCATAAAAAATGCAATATTGATTAACCTTAGGAAAACCACCTTCATCATCATATCTCCCCCATCAGGTAAGTATTCCATCTTCAAGACCCAGATTGAAGTGGTGTCTTTTTCTTAGTTCAAATGATCCAAATTAAAGATGTGTCTTCTTGCCTCAAAATTCAAGATAGGAATGGATCTTCCTACTTCAAATTAAGCAAAAATCCCTTACAGCTGTGCTCTCCATTTTTAGGTTTTATTGAAATCTAGATATAGTCAAGTTGACAACCATGAAGGAGTTCTTGCACTCAAAATATGAACTTTCTTACCTGCATTGTGGAGAATCAATCCGATTTCCCCTTTGTTATCTGGATCAATAATGCCTCCCATCACTATTATTTATTTCTTACTCTATTGGCTTAAAGGCATCTGAAGCCCAAAGTTTCCAGGCAAATGTCTGAGCTGACAGTACAAAGGAATGTTTGTTATTACTCATAGCAGGAGCACTTTCCCTCTGGAACCAAACTTCTAGTCCTGAAGAATGTAAAATAGTGGAAACATGAAGTTGGTGTTTTCATAACATTCAGAACTACTAGTAAAGTAGGCACTAATCTTCTCTTCCCTAGTCAACTGATAACAGGGAACATCCCATGAGACTATAAGTGATGCTTCAGAGAATACAGCATTGTAACAAGAAAAGAAACCATAGGCATTGGGCAACTTCATGAGATGTGATTTGCCTGTGTCTTCAGGACATGCTCAAGCCTGATCATGTATATACCACTTCCACGGAATAATGGACTACTGCTATGCACATACTAATTTAAGACTTGGTGAATCACATAACACCCAATGCATGATGGGCAGCTCAGGTTCCATGGTAACTTGGTGGCTTATCATCAAACTTTAGCTTCTATTAAAGCCCAATAGCATGCCAAGAGCTGTCTTTCAAAAGGAGAATAGTTGCCTGCAGATGATTAGAGACTTTCTCCAAAATCCCAAATGTCTCTTCTGTGATTCACCTACAGAAGCCCCAAGCAGTATCCCTATTGGCTACTGACACCACAGGTATAATTGGGTCTTCTAGATAATATGGTCCAATTGGTAGAGCAGCCTGCACAGCAGCCTGTACTTGATGAAGAGCCTTCTCTTGTACCAGGCAGGCATCACACAAAGATGCCAACTTTCTAGTCTCTTGTTATATGGGCTGGAGTAACATACCCAAATGAGGAATATACACTGTCTCCAGAATCCAACTAGGCCCACTAAATGCTAGGCATTTTTTTTTATGGTTACAGGAGGGGCCATATTATCCTTTATGTTAGAAGGACTATATCTGCATGTCCAATACCACTGAACTCCTAGGAATTTCACTGAGGTAGAAGGCCCTTGGATTTTTGTTGTCATTTATTTCTTTTCTGATGATGTGCATTATCTGTTACCAATGAGTTGAGTCTAAAGGGTTACTCCCCACGGACCACTTGGTCCAATCAGCATAATGTCCTCAATATAGTTCGCCAATATTGTACTTTATGGAAGAGACAGATGATAAAGGTCCATTCTAACTAAGTTCTGACATAGGGCTGGAGAGTTAATATATCCTCAAAGTAAAACTCTAAAGGTATACTACTGACCTTTCAAACTGCAAGCAAATATTACTTTTAGAAACTAACATGATATTGTCTCTCAGAATGAATCTGTTTGAGCCTTTGAAGTGTGTGAACTATAAACCTAATCCACCATGACTGGATAAAATATTTTAAGATATAGATTAAATAAAAAGTTGAAGTCAAATAAAGAGAAAACACACAAACATACATACATATACACATGAGCTCAATAAAAGATTCTTAAATATTCTAATTTATTATAATGGTATTTTTAAAGGCATTGAGAGCCATGTAAGTATACCCTGACAGATTATGATTGATGTACATGTTGATATGGCGTCATAAACATAATCATTTGATGGCAATTTCCAGATGAATAATGAAAGCTCATAGTAATTTTAGAATATTTTACACATCTTCAAAGAAATATTATCCTTTTAATATAAAACCTAAGAGACTGCATCTCTTCTAGTACCCTCCTCTGCTGGCTTGTCTTTCCAGACATCCACCTCTGATTAGCTAGGGTGTAAAGCAAAATACTGCCTATTGCTAACTATCCAGGAACATGAATAGCTAGATTGTTTTCATGTCAAAGTAAATAAGCCTGAATATAGAACCAATGAACTGTATGAGGACTGCCATTTTCTTTAAATTTCAAGCAAGAGCCATAAACAAGGACATAAATATTAATGATCTTCCATCAACTGAATCATGCAGTCAGCTCTTTATAAGTGGCCAGAATTAAACTAGTGCAACATATACACAGATGCCTGAAAACACCCAATCAAGAAAGGTAACCATTGTAATAACAAGTAAGACAAAATAACACAATTGCCTTTCTTATTATTCACAGTTCTTCAGAATTTCAGTTTAATTAACTGTATTGGTCCCTATGTAGATATTTATATCTACACTCATCAGAATACATTTCCTTCAGAACTCTTTTTGTGGGATTTTTTTCTGATCCATGTTTTTAGTCAATCCAACCTAACAGATTGCTTTAGACAGCATTCTACCCCATTAAGTTAAAGAAAATAGTCAGTCTAACTTATAATTCATTTTATTTGGGAGCACAAATCTAATTCATATTGATTTTGAGTGAACCTTTACATACCCATTTGCTCTGTTTTAAGCTGGGCTTATACAGATCAATGCATCCCACAACCCACAACATGTACTAAGTAATAAATGGGGAAGGAAAATCATTACTTACTGTCAAGTAATTATGTTTACATTCAAATAAACTATTATAAGATGTGCAAGGCCACCCTGAAGGATGAATTCATGACCCATGGATCACAAGAAGCTTGCTTTACTTTGTTTACTCAAATGAATCATATCTGTTAATTGTTTTCAGGAAATTAAAGTATCTTACCCTTACCTCCTTTCAGTTCTCAAGACCGAGGTCATTGTCGACAGTGCATGGTCTTTCGATCCCCGGAAACCTCTAATTGGTGAACTGGAGTTCATAGTAACAGAGACTACAAGCAGCAGATTTATACCCTGAATTGTGATAAACTTTGGGGTTAAGCTGGTCACTTGCCCACTCACAGCTACACTCTCACTTTATACTTTTCACCTTCGACATTTGAACTTGAAGCACAAACACAGTCTCCAACACCATGAAGTATAGTCTAGACATGCCACACTGATGCTGTGCTTCAAAATCACCTAGAAAAGGAAACCTACTCTGTTCCAAATG
Organism: Phodopus roborovskii; assembly: GCF_943737965.1. Classification (NCBI taxonomy): domain Eukaryota; kingdom Metazoa; phylum Chordata; class Mammalia; order Rodentia; family Cricetidae; genus Phodopus; species Phodopus roborovskii. The sequence goes on from NW_026126418.1 coordinate 48,759,004, forward strand.
CATTTTGACTCTCATCTCCAGGCATCAGTGTGGTTATAGTCCTCTGTGAAGGGAGGAGAAGGAGTTTCCAAAGAACAGAAGTAGATATAAAAGTAGAAGGGATACTGTGTTATTCTCATCACGTTGCTTTACATTTAGGCAGCTCTACAAGCATGGAACCAATCAGCCCAGGATTCTGCTTTCCAGCAAGGGTGAACAGATGGACTGGAATGACACTACCCATCAAAATCTGTTTTGTCCTGTTTTATTACAGTGATTCAGATAAGGAATGCCAACTGAAATAAGCTATAAACATGTTCTACTTTCAGTGATTGCACACATTCACGGGGCCATGAATAAAAGACAGGAATTTCATTCACTATAGTTTCTTGTCAACTGAAGATGCTAGAAACTAAGAATGACAAGTATTTGCAAAGTAATGTTAGGTATATGAAAACTTGAACTTGGCATGAAATTGGCAAATGTCCAATTCAGAAGTATGAAAACACATGAACTAAATTAGCAAATACAAACGTATTTTTGAAAACTATTGATTTGAGAGTGCATACAGTTGTGTAAGTGCATGTACATGTATGTGCAAGTATATGGATATATACATGTTCATGTTTTGGTGCACATAAGTGTGGAGAGGGTCAAACACAAGCTAATATTTTGTTCATAAGGTGCTTCTTTTTGAAATGGTGTCTCACTGATCTGGATTTCTGTAAGCAGGCTAGGCTGGCTAGGCAGTGAGTCCCCAAATCCACCTGTTTCTGACTTCATTTTTAGCATATATGCAATGAGGAATGAATTAAGAACACCTTGCTATCAAGGTTAACATGTTTTAAAATTTAATCAAGATATAATTTGATCATTTCTCTCCTCCCTTATTCCCTTCCTATATCTCACTCAAATGTCAGTCCCAAATTCCTGGCCTTGCTTTTTTCACCATTGTTGTTATATGTAAATAAAACAATTTAGAAATAAATACAAAGTTGTTTCAGCTTCTCTTGCTCCTACTGTCCTGCTTCTATAGTTGGCCAGTTTGTATTAGACAACACACTGGGAGCTCATCCTTGGGAAAGGTTAATTCTCACTTTCTCAGCATACATTAGTTATCTATAGTTATTTGTCTAAGGGTGAGCCACATGAGATTTGTCATATCAGTTTCTGGGACTTTTGGATCTTGTTTAAGCAGCCATGCTATTGAGATTTCATAGCTTCCCTGTCAAAGATAGAAGGCACAATCTAACTGCAGACATTCTGGTCCTATGATTCTTTATATACTGACTGTAATATCTCCTCAGCCTTGGGTTTAGTAATAGAAATAGGAAAAGATGAGCAAGAAAAATGAAAACAGGAACAATCATGGTTTTGCTATGCAATATTATGTATTATTTTTTACAGTAATCATTAGATTGAAAGACATTTTAAGTTATTTTGAACATTGGTATTAGTTTGAAATGCAAGGTATTATGTAATTATATTTAAAGTAGACATGGTGTTATGAATGCCTGCTTTAGAATGGCCAAGTATCTCTCTTTACTGATTGTGATTCAAAGGAAAGTATTACTATGTGGTGAAGAGGAGATAAAAAAAAAGCAGCAAAGATATTTAAACTCATATGAAAAATCCTCTGAAATAAGGGACACTGTGAGAAAGCTATGGCACTTAAGAAATGGTTTTGCATTCATTAGAATAAATAAAAAGCAAAGAAATATGTCAAAAGCAACTGAATATTTCCATGGCACAAAATTTGCTGTTGGACAAAGTCTCAGTTCTGAACATCTATGCCCCAAATACAAAGGTACCCACATTCATAAAACAAACACTACTAAAACTCAAAGCTCATATAAATCCTCACAAACATATAGTGGGAGACATCAACACACCACTTTCAACACATAGGACCACCAATCAGAAACTCAACAAAGAAACAAAAGAACTAACAGAAGTTATGTCTCAACTGGGGTTAACAGACATCTATACAACATTCCATCCAAACACTAAAACTATACCTTCTTCTCTGCTCCACATGGACCCTTCTCTAAAACTGACTAGGTGGCATAACAAACTTCAACAGATACAAGAGAGCTGGAATAGCCCCATGTATCTTATCAGACCACTGTGCTTTAAAATTGGAATTCAACAACAACACATATAGCAGAAAACCTGCAAACATACAGAAACTGAACAATGTGCAATTGCATCACACCTGGGTCAAAGAAGAAATAAAGAAAGAAATTAAGGACTTTATAATATTCAACAACAATGAGGACACAACATACCCCAATTTATGGGACACCCTGAAAGCAGTGCTACGAAGGAAATTCACTACAATAAGTGAACATATGAAGAAAAAGAGAGGATAGTCACATAAGAGAATTAGCAGCACAACTGAAAGCCTTAGAACAGAGAGAAGCAAACTCACCCCATAGGAGTAGACGCCAGGAAATAATCAACTTGAGGTCTGAAATCAACAAAATAGAAACCAGGAAAACAATACAAAAAATCAATGCAACAAAGAGTTGTTTTTTTTTTTTTTTTTTTTTTTTTTTTTTTTGAGAAAATCAACAAGATAGACAAACCTTTATCCAAAACCAACAAAAAAGCAGCAGACAGAGACCATAAAAATTAACAATATCAGAAACAAAAAGGGGAACATAACAAGGAATACAGAGGAAATCCAGACAATTTTCAGGTCATACTTTGAAAATCTGTATTCCATAAAAAATGAAAATTCAAAGGAAATGGACAAGTTTCTGGATAATTATCACTTACCAAAATTAAATCAAGAACAGACAAACAACTTAAACAGACCTATAACTCTCAAAGAAATAGAAACAGTTATCGAAAGCCTTCCAACCAAAATAAGTCCAGGGCCAGATGGTGTCAGTGCAGAATTCTATCACACATTCAAGGAAGAACTAATACCAATGCTCCTCAAATTGTTCCACAAAATAGAAACAGAAATTTCATTGTCAAACTCTTTTGATGAGGCCACAATAACATTGTTACCCAAGGCTCACAAAGACACAACGAAGAAAGAAAACTACAGACCAATGTCCCTGATTGTCATCAATGCAAAAATACTCAATAAAATACTAGCAAACAAAATTCAAGAATTCATCAGAGAAATCATCCACCATGACATTGTAGGCTTCACTCCTGGTTTATTATACGAAAATCTATCAACGTGATCTACCATATAAACAAACTGAAAAAGGAAAACCATATGATCATCTCCCTAGATGCTGAAAAATCCCTTGACAAAATTCAACACCCTTTCATGATAAGGTCTTGTAGAGATCAGGAATAAGAGCAATGTACCTAAACATAATAAGAGCAATATACAGCTAACCAACTGCCAACATCACACTGATTGGAGAGAAGGCAACTGACACAGTAGACAAGACCAAATGGCAGCCCACAGACTGGGAAAATATTTTCACCAATCCTATATCTGACAAAGAGGTGATCTCCAAAATATACAAAGAACTCAAGAAACTATTCAACAAAACACCAAATAACCCTATTGAAAAATTTGGTACAGAATTGAAGAAAGAATTCTCAATAGAGGAAATCAAAAAAGATGGAAGACACTTAAGAAAGTGCTCAATATCCTTAGCTATCAGGGAAATGCAAATCAAAACAACTTTGAGATACCATCTTACTCCTGCCAGAATGGCTAAATTAGAAACACCAATGACAACTCTGTTGGTGGGAGTGCAAACTCATATAGCCATTTTGGTGATCAGTATGGCTATTCCTCAGGAAAATGGGAATTAGTTTACTACAGGACCTGGCAATCCCCCTCATAAGCATATACCCAAAGATGCACATCCATGCAATAAAGACATCTACTCAACTATTTTCATAGCAGCACTATTTGTAATAGCAAGAAGCTGGAAGCAACCTAGATACCCCTCATTTGAAGAATGGATAACGAAGATGTGGCACATCTACACAATGGAATACTACCATGCAGAAAAAAAATACTGGTATCTTGAAATTCACAGGCAAGTGGATGGCACTTGAAGAAACTATCCTGAATGAGGTAACCCAGTCACAAAAAGAGGAACATAGTATGTACTCACTCATATATGGCTTTTAGACCTAGAGCAAAGGATCACCAGCGTATAATTCACACCACCAGAGGAACTATGATACAAGATGTATTCTAAGAGATTCATATAAATTCCTTCACAGAAGTGGAGGGGGGCAGTGAATGGAGATAGAAGTCGGAGAAGGTGAGGGGGAGGAGAGGAAAACACATTCGACTAGGCAGATTGAGTCCAGTTAGGAATAGAAGACAGGAGAGGAAGGGAGGGAGGGAGGGAGGGAGGGAGAGAGAGAGAGAGAGAGAGAGAGAGAGAGAGAGAGAGAGAACATAAAAGAGGGAGCCAATATTGGTTTTAAGAGAAAATTGAACCTAAAAATTGTCTAGAGACCTACAAGACTGTCTCCTACTAACAATTTTACCATTCTTGGAAAGGCTACCCTCAATGCCCTTCCGGGAAAGTGAGATCAACAACTAACTTATTCCTGGAGCCCTCATCTGATACCTGTTGGAAACAGAAGTAAACACCCATACATAAACACTGAGTTGAACGAGAACCCAGATACAGAGGGAGAGGACAAGACCAGGTTTCAGAATCACATAGAGATAACTGACCTGATCTAGGAGGAGCTAAAGGGCCCCAGACTGATATCTGGGAATCCAACATGGGACTGACTTTGCCCCATCCCCGAATATGGGTCTCAGCCAGAAGGACTGAGCATTCTAACGGACCTCAGACAGTGGAACCAGGATGTATCCCTGGTGCACAAAAGGACCTTGTGAACACATCCCTCATGGATGGATAACTGCCTTAACCTAGACACAGGAGAGAAGCCCTAGTCCCTACTTCAAATGACCTGTCAGATCTACATTACCCCACCTGGATGACATTGCCCTACATATGTAATTGGGGTGGGGGCATGGATGGGGAGGGTGGTCAGGGTGCATGTGAGTGCTCAGAGAGAGTAAAAGGGAGGGTGGGATGAAAGGCGGGAGGCAGGGGGAACTGGTTTCGACATGTAAAATAATAAATTAAATAAAAACAAAAAAGAAAACAAAAAAAAGAAGAAGAAGAAATTGACTTAAACAAGGTCATTTATGATGGTATCAACAACATGAAAAAATGAAGGAGTAATCTGACAAACTGTTCATAAAAATGAAGTAAATGAAAAGGTATGCCATATGCCATATACAAGAATTAAATGGTTCAATATTATTCAAATGTCAATTCACCTATAAAATTCTTATAGATCTAGTGTATTTCTGATTAAAATGCCATCTTTTATTTGCAAAAAATAATTAAAAACTGATTTTAAAATGAATGAGTGTGGAAAGTCTTTTAGAAAGCCTAAACAACTGTAAGTAAAGAACAATGACATACTACCCACTTTAAGATTCACTATTAATGTTATAGTAATCAAGAGACTGAAATATGATATCCATATAGAAAAACAGATAAGTAGAACAGAATGGTCAGAAATGCATTCACATACATCAGCAATTTATTTTTTGACAAAGATGCAAAAATAATTCAGTAGTGAACAAGCATAGAACTAACTATAAAACTTAGAAAAATACTACCTTTGTGGGGGTAGGAAACAGGAGAGATAAGAAATGAACTATTGATACACACAACAGTGTTAGCATTGTTTGGATCCACCAGCAGTGGAGGAGTGGTCCCCTTTCTCCACATTCTCTCCAGCATAGGTTGTCATTGGTGGTGTTCTATCAAATAGATTATTTCAATAGCAATATCACAATGCTTACTTAAATTATCCATGTTCCGGTGACAATTGTATTTACCCTGTTTCATCTTTTTGTGTATATTTATCATTTCATATATTTCAAGGAGAGTTTAAGTATAGTAGAACTAGATTTTTGAGAAATTCTGCATACATATACTTTCTAATCCATGGTTAAACATCAATGTATTTGTGCATGTATATGTACAATTATCGTATATATAGAGTATGATAGTACTTATAGTTTCAATCACCATTAGGGTCTTGAAATACATTCCTTGGCTAACAAGAGGAATATCTTATCCAGACCATCCCTTGAAACAATCAGTTATCCCTTGATCCATAGTATTTGAAAGCTAAAGTTTTCTCACATGTGAGGAGCTGAAGGATTTGAGCACTTGAAACGCTTGCCAAGAGTCAGGGAAAATGTACCAGTCAGGTCCTCCTCCAAATACTCTCCATTAAACTGAACACTTTCGTAATCTATTAGTGACTAAATACAGACAACAGAATCATTAGCTTTCTATCAATGACAGCAATATTTTACTTTCAGGATCTAACATATCACATTAGTATCCAGGAAGTGACTTGAGACTCCATTCCAGACATTGTGCTTTTATAAGATTTTCATAACTCAGATGAAATACGAACCATGGAGGAAAGTAATAAAAAATAAACAAAGGATATTGTTATTAGTATTTACAAGATTTAGTACTATAATAAAGCCTCACTTAAGAGGGCTGGAAAATACGTCTTTTCCTCTGTCAGAAAGAGGTACAAGAGACCACAGACTAGTGAATTATGGATTTAATGTGTGTATGAATCAACTGATTCAACCTTAAGATTCCCAGAATTACATCATCATCAGAAGCTGTCAAAGCAATAAGAAAATAAGTCTTTATCTATGCCCTCAATACATTGGTCATTTTCAATGCATTGAGTGAGTTGTAAGACTTCTAACTAATTTCAATAAATCCTCAAGTTAATAAAATCAACTATTGTTAAATGTACTGCTTTAAATAGATTTTATTAAAGGCAATCAGAAGCATTTAGTACTCACAAATAGGTATAACATCTAATCTGAAGAAGACATGATGGCTATTTGATGACAAATGATTATTAATCTGCTTCTTAACAGCTAATGTGCCTTTGAAAAACATGACATGCAGAGCCTTACAGTTTCATAGCTAAAAATCTCTGTTAAACTTCAGCAAGATACAAAATCAACTAAGTAAAAATGGAATAAGTATGGATTAGTATATGGGTAAGAAATAAAAATTTAAAAAATGTCAAAGATTTAACATTGCTGAAAATATACTTAATATATAAAAATAAGGAGATTGGTCACTTAACAAAAGATATGCTAGTAATCAGATGGCCTAAGCATTAATCAGCTATCCCAGCAGTAAAATAAGCATTTTATGTAAAATGTGAAATGAGCCAAAATATTCCAATAGTTTCCCTGCAAATTATTTTAAAAATAATTTTTGCCTTTTATTAATTGATATATATATATGTATATATATATATATATATGTGTGTGTGTGTGTGTGTGTGTGTATGAACTGATTAAAAAGCCTTTCTCTAATATCCTAGGTTTCCCCCATTAAAAATTAAAATTCAGGATCTGCAAATCGAACACTTGGATTTTCACACTCTTAACTGAAAATCAGAATAATTCACCTATGACTCATTTTGCCAACAGTTTTTTTTTTTAAATAGAGGATTAAGAAACATCTACTTTAGAGCCATTAGCTTTAAAGTTACTGGACTGATAGAAGCAACTCACATGCAAATGTACAGGCAACTTTTCTCAAAAGGAGAAGTAGAATGGCAACAAAGAGAAATCATCAGCATGCTGTTCAGCAGCATTGCAGTAGTAATATGGGATCTGCAGGAAGGCAAACTGAGAAGCCTGAAGCCATTTTAAACTCAAGGGAACCTTAATGACAAATGAGAAATTCTATTCCCAATAAGAACTGACAGTAAGTTAAGATACTGGCAGGGAGAAAGAATGTAGAAACTGAGACTTTATCATCAACTAGGCAAACTTCAATTCCCACCTTGGCACAATGGTAGCAAGACAAAGAATGACCTTACAGTCCATTATCAAAAATGATCTGCCCTTAGAACATTGTGTCTAACACTCTAGAACATAATTAAGTAGATAATTTTGCCTTAGTAGTTCATGGAAAAGTACCACATTGTACAATCTCTCAAGCTTTTTAAAAGCTACATGTGGATTCTGTGGAAGTTATTATGACACAAGTAAACTAGGGTTTTTCACTTGCACACGTTAGGAATAAGAATAGAGAAAAGCTTGCTTTTCATAGTTATACAATCTTTTATCACCATATAATTATAATGGTAAAAGATAAAAGACATGTATGTCTTGTATAGTCTATTGATGAACTCAATATCAACTCTATTGATACACTCAATATCTTGATACATATGGAACAGACAGAAGCATATTTATTTGTATATGTAGAGAAAATGTACTTACATGAACATTTAGAGATATTTTGCAATGTAATTCATGTATACACATTTGAAGTATCATACACCACAAACTGAAATATTCTTTTTAAAGGTAAATTTTAAACAATGCAACCACAATTGTAATCTATTTCTCATGATAAATTATGTTTGCATAAAGAGAAATAATATCTGTCACTGTCTATAGTAACAGAACAAGATTCACATTTTAGATAGTAGTACATGTGGTAAACAATCAAAGGTTTTGTGGGCTTTATCAAAAATATGAAGGTATCACACATACAAGTAAGTTGTCTTGAATTAAATCTGCTTATTGAAAACCTTAGGTTTTAGGCAGGGACCTTAACTTTTTCTCAGAAGTAAAACAGTAGACAGAGAGACAGACTCAAGTCCAACATGTGATGGGAGATGTCATGCTGCAAATATGTTTCTTATATTGGTTAATGAATAAGGCACTGCTGGCCAATAGGAAAGCAAGATAGGTGGAACAAGGAGACAAGAAGGAGAGAGGAAGTAGGAGGGAGGAGTCAACATGGAAGAGTGAGAGAGCAGATCACCAGCCCCTTACTCTGGTAAGATAAAGCCACATAGAAATACTTAGATTAATAAAAATTGGTTAATATTTAAGACAGAACTAACGAGTAAGAAACACTAATAACTAGCCAACAGCTTTATATCAAACACAACTTCTCTCTGTGTTATTTGGGGCTAGCGCAAAACTGGGACCAGACCAACAGGGGAAAACATACACATTGGAATGACATCTCCCATCAAACATGTCTTTTGAACTTCAGTACTAAGCTGTGTCACATGTATACACACACACACACACACACACACACACACACACACACACACAAACCACTATATGGAATGTAATGAATTCCTCCATCAGTATTTTTTTTTGGTAGATTACCCATAATATTATTCCAGGTATATTATAATAGTGAAAATAATCAACAAATCTACAAAGTATGCTCCTTGTGAACTATGAAGTTATCCTAGAGATTAGTGAGTTGCAGGGCTGAAAAAGGATGGTCCAGAAACATGTTACCACTGAAAGGGCCACTACTGTCTACAAGCAGAAGTCTTTGCAGCAATTCCTACATAGAGAAGAGATTATTTTGATTATTTGAGATGTCTCACATATTTGATTTATTGATGTTTAGGACAAGTGAGTTGTAGCTTCCTCACGAGTTCCCAGATTCAATCCTAGGAATCCACAATATTGGAAGAGAGAGTTGACTCCAGCATTCCCTGACTTCTACATGAATTTCCATGATGGGTACATAGATCCATACACATGCATATATGTGCACCTATGGTAAACCTGTGTTTAAGAAACTTAGTGTGTTCTTAAAAGTTTTGAGAGAACTCTCTTCCAGAGAAATGTCTGGAATGTGACTTTTTATTGTCTTAGGTTATCCAAGCTACTGAGACAAATTTAATTAAAAACCTAGGAAAAAAGCATAGTTATGAGAGCTGTAATAGATAAATGGACTATATCCTTGTGTAATGACATTTTTAACTTGCAATAAAAAGATGAGATCTTATTATTTTCCTAAAAGAAGCATTTTGCTAGTTTTTGTTGCAAAATGAAAATGATACAGTTAGTTAAAACTGACAGCTAAATGGAATATGAACTTCCTTAGTACAGTCATGAATTTTATTTTGAAAAGTGTCTTGCTGTTATAGTTCTAGGAATTTGTCTGAACATAGCAAATAGGTAGTTAAGATGTTTATATTTTATAGTGTACACATTTCAACTCAAGAAATTTCTGTTACAATTACTGTTCTAGTTGTTCACTGGATGCCTAATTATTTATGGGAAATACACTGATATTTTCAATTTGCCTCCAAAGAATGCATTAAAATAAAAGTTAATGCTAGATGAAGGGTTAGATGAGTACAAGTGTGATAAAGCAAGTGTGCAGTTTAACAGAATATGATTGATATATAATTCTCTACAAAGGTTCTTCAAATTATAAAATTATAATGTAGTTTCGAGGAAGACTCACTACTTATCCAATGGTATAAGAGTGGAAAGTTAATAACACCCTGGAATATTTAAACTGTATGGCAGTTTAATTTAAAATGTGTTTTTACAGATATTCAAGCCTATTTTACCTTGACATGGAAAATGTTTAATTGGTATTATGCATTAATTATTATAGTTCTTTTGAGGGACACTTGTTTTCCTTGTTAAATGCCACAATTTGAACCAGGATTTAGGGACCATCTATGTTTTGTAAAGACATCTTCAAAAGTTTACTAGAAGTATAGAAGTATCTTATCCACTGGTTTCTTTAAACACTAATATGAATATTATTTTTGTAGTAGTTTCCCAAGCATCTTTGATAATACTTTTACTGAAAGAGTAATTATAAAACTTTGTATTTAATTTAAATTAAATATGGAACTACATGAAACATAATCTTACATTATTGTACTTAAGAAAAAAATCAAGACACTTTGGAATATTTTCAGTGTTAATGAGTAATAGTCATAAAAGAAATCAGTAAATATATTCACATTTTAACAATAAAATTGTGTCTAAACTATGATCCTTCACTAAGGTATTTGTCATTTTATCTATTTTCAGAAAATGAATATCCTGGCAACATGAGTGAGCTAATATTGTGAGAATACATAGCAGAGAAAAGAGTTCAGGAGTCTCTAGGTTCAAGTTCCTGTACTTAACAATATAAAATTACTTTACATAATAAAGGTTAGTATGTGTGTGGTATCTATATGGTGGTTGATCAATTAGCTTAGTATATTTATCATTATTTTTTCTATGGAAGACATATTGACTAGCTCAAGTAGTTCTGAGGACTAGCCCTGCCCTAAATGTTTATAAGTTAATACTGTGTCATATATATCAGTTTGAAATGCCATCCTCCTGTCTCTTATTAAACATATAGCTTAGTAATAAAACTATATATGGTGATATAGAGAAAACTAGAAAGGGCCAGAACTTAGGTTTTAGACTTCTAAAAGAAAAATTAAAAAAAAAATAAATAAAAAGAACACACACAAACACACAAACAAGCTCAAGTTCAGCAGGTTTTATGCTATGCCAGATTTTACTAACATGACTTTTTTTTTTTTTTTTTTGAATCAGTGTTTTCTTAGATGGAGCTTAAAGACAACTTGCTGCATTAGGTAAATACTGTTTTGCTACAATAACATAGGACCTTTACATGTGCTTGTGGTACTGTAATGGGAAAAATGTTCAAATTCAGAAAAATAACTGAAATCTTGCATATTTAATGACATATTAAATTATAAAAAATCAGTTATTTAAATAGAAATGTTAAAGTATTAATAAAACCACATATTATTTTAAAAAGTCTTGATTTCCTCTTATTCTCATTTGGTGTTCCTCAGCTAAGTTGTTTCAAGAATTAAGTGCAAAGGCAAAATGAAAGTGTTTTGTAAACTATAAATCTATGTGGTAGGAGCTGAGATTGAGATGTGACCACAGATGAGGGCAGGCACAGCTTTGAAGCTAGATGGCATTATTCTAATGATAGGTGCATACAGCCAAACACCATGTTGTTTACAAATTTAAAATAAGTTCAGGGAAATAAGAAATTATATGGATTATCATTATATTTCAGATGAATTTAATCGATGGCTGCAGAAGTGTATAGCAGGTAATAAACAGATCCTGCTACAAGCCATAAGATCACACAGTAATTATACAGCCATCATATCAACTCAGAAAAATTAAGGATTCTTTTTATAGATTAAACCAGTAAAAAAGTTGTATTTGGCTTTATAGTGTTTTGAATGAATAGGCTGTTTGTTTCTGTAGATTTTGCTGGTAGCTTATACTTTCTGCAACAAACTTGGGATTTACTTCCCACAGTTTAGCACTATCTAATCATCTACTGGGAACAATTTCTCTCATGTAGTTGGATTTTATTGGTTATACTTCTTAGCTATGTGTCAGGTCCTTGTTCCCCTATCCAATGTAATTGCAGAAATCTGCATTCCATCTAAGACATTCCCAGATATTCAAGGACAAGAATTACTACATACCCAAAGTTTTTGATTCATAGCTGCCTAGATGGATAGCAAAGATAAGTATACCCTGGTTTTACCTCACTGGAAGATAGAGAAGTGATAATCTAAATTGACCCTGCACTAAAAGATTCTCAAACTTCTCATTCCAGTTTATTTCCCAAAATTCCAGCTCAGAAATTTACTGTTCTCTCCTGTTTCCCTGAGACAATAATAACAAAGTAATTAGCCCATTGCTCATCTTCAGAGAAAAGTAAACCTTCCCTAAGACCTGTGTTACTGTTGATGCCAGAGCACTGGAAAGAGCCAGGTTTTGTTTCTTGTGCAAATTAAACTTAGACACTCTCCTTGACCAACAACCCTAAGCAATTAGTGCTAGCAATTTTAGTTTCTTGCTCTATGTGTATATTTTATGTGCCTTGATGACCCTGATAAACTCAAGCCTCACATTGCATTGCAAAAGTATTACTGTTGCAAGAACTGGGGAACAACAGAAGAAAGGAAAAGGAGAGGAGAACAGAAGAAGAGAACAGAAGTTGGGAGAAGGAGGAAAAGGAGGAGGAGGAAGGAACATGCAGAGGAGTAATTGTGAGTCAATTATTCCCCCCAACCCAGATTTTAGTTTCTTTGCTTATTTTTAATTTAATTTAATTTTATTTATTTCTTTATCAGACCTGAGAGAAAACATAAGAAGCATGCTTTTTAAAGTTTTTGGTATGATTCATTCAGAGACATATCCCAGTTCTCTATATCTGACTAACTGTCATAAAAATGAGATTTCAAAGGATGAGAGAAATAAGATGGATGTGGAAATAAAAGGGAGAATATCTCGAAGCTCCCAAGAAAACATGCTCCCAGCTATACAGAACTGGACTTGACACATTCTCAGATTACTAGAGTGAGACTAAAGAGGTCTGAGTAGGCAGAGATGGAGGGTACTATTAAGGAAGTACAAAAAGAAGGTAAACTGAGAAACCTTGCTTTGTTGGAGACACTGAAAACCTAAAGTAAGTTTGAAAAAAAAAATTGTTTCATGCTATTGGCCACAGGAGTCAACAATTTCTATGTTGGTGAGTCTATCCAGGTTAATTGGGATCCAGTTAAACTTTGTTCAGCTGTTTCCACTGAAGGAAGTTCTGAAAGTTTCTTTAGTAACTTAGGACCTCCTATTTTAATCTGCAATATACCAGTAAATGAAAGTACCTATCACATGCATATGAGCCTTAATGAAGTAATATAAGGACAGCACATTTAACTTTGTATAACATGATCAGCAAAAACTAAGTAAAATGGGCATTTATTATAAGTGAAATATGGAGAGGTTATCTCTTGTTTACTCTACCTATAATGAAAGGGCAATTTCTTAGGATGTTATTGGTTAGCATTAATTATCAATATGACACAACCTGGGATCATCTGGAAAAAGAATCTCAATGAGAGACTGTCTACATTGGGCTGCATGTTTGTGGGCAATTACCTTTATAAGTTAATTGATATGAAAAGACCCAGTTTACTGGGGGTGGCAGCATTTTTTAAGCAGGAGTTCCTAAACTGTGTAATTCTTTCTCTGTTTATGAGTGCAGATGTGCTATTACCAGTGATTTCTAACAGCAATTTCCATGTCTAATCTGCACTAATGTACTATGAGTTGGGATTATGGGATAAAATAAATGTTTACTCTCCCAGGCAGTTTTTTAGCAGGCTTTTTTGTCATAGCAACAAAAATGAAATTATACCAGACACCCACCTTGACTCCAACCAAGAGAAAAGTTGGCCTAGACAGGAGCATATAATGCAGAAAGAGTTGAAATAAAGTAAAATGACAAGTCCATGGTTTATTTCATGGTTTATTTTCACATTGCAAAAGAATGATAATGAAGGAATTGGAACTAGGTAGGGACTGAGACCCTGGTTGGATAAATGAGCCACAATTAATTCAATTATTTAAAGATCCTATTGTTTTCAATATGATATATAAGAACTATATTTTCAGTACTATAAATATTAAAAGTAAATAAAATTATACTCTATAGATGGTAACATTTAAATTCATTTATATCATTAGCAACTATCACCAAACAAGCTTTCAAAAATACTTTTCCTTGTGTAACTGAATTCTTAAAAATTTCATCACGAAATAATTACATCTTCTATAAGATGGTCTGATTATTAAATAGTTAGTTTTATAGAAAACTTTTAAAAATGAAGTTTGATATGTTATAATCTGTGGTTGATTGATAGGGTTACTTTATTTCTTCTTTTTACAAATACATAAAACCACTTATTTTATTGATCAAAGTGTCTAGAAACTATATTTTCTTTGTGATGGAGACACGTAGATCAATACGATCTTATATGAGATTTGTGTAGAAGTGACTGAGTGTTCTTATGAATTATAAGCCAAGTCTTTATTATATATACTTTTCCAATTCATATAGAGGTTTATGTGTTATGAAATGCACAAAAGAAATGGAATGTATCCATTTTGTAAATCTGGGATCTTTCAAAATAACAAACGCATGCTTCATAGCACCATGACATTCTAAGGCTTTATCAACAATATACTGAATCAGAATTAACTGCTCTGAGCCAACGCTATGGTTCAAAGCCCTCTATTACCCCCTATGTTCTTCATGATACAGACCACTGTTCCTTCATTAAATACAAAGGTACTATCTCACCAGCACAGAATATCACCTCCACCAAACATTCACACATACAACATATATATTTTTGTAATGTTATTAAATCTAGAGGCATCTAAAGTTTAAAACACAGTTTCAGTTGCTGGAAAATTGGCTCAAAAGTTAAGAGCTCTTGTTTTTGCAGAATACCCAAGTTTGATTTCTATCTCCTGTGCTGTGGTAAGCCATTATCAGTAACTCTAGTTCTTGGGCATCTGTCATCATCTTTTGACATCCATGGGTACCAGGCAAGCATGTGGCATACATGCATACAAGCAGGGAAAACTCATATACACATAAAATAAAAATTCCAAAATAGAAAAGAAAATATTAGTTTGTAATTGTCATTAAAGTTTGAAGTTTGGGAAACATATTCCTGGGTCCTTCTCTTGAAAATCATTCTCTTTATTCATCTGTCTTCGAAAATCCCCCATGGGTATAGGGAGCTATCTTGCTATTCACTTGTTACTTTCTAGAAATATCATGTTCATTCATATAGTAGGAATTCAAGAAATATTTTTCAGATGAATAATTAAATCATTCTTACTACAGAATTAAATATTAATAACATTTTATTGATATAAATGATACCATTTGAATGTTTTGGTCTGTAACTACACAGACTCCTACTTGCTGAGATTTTGCCTTAGTTTTCGCACTATCTGAGAGAATTTTGTTTATTTCTCAACTGTATGTTTCTATTTTTGAACTAATAAACAATAGTCCTTATATTTCCAGAACACTTCACTACTTGTATTACTAGTTTTGCTCGGTATTTAGCATTCCACACTCCACTAACATGTTCCAAAGAATGATTTAACACTATACTCAATTTGCATTGCTTGTCAGCATGGAAGGCCATGTATTAGCAAATCTTTCCAGACATCTTTCCAGAATGCTACCTTCTTCTGGCTTTTGTCTCTGCACTGTGTAACTCTAGTGCTCAGATTTGCATGAGTTCTCAAGTCCCAGTCAATTAGAATGATTTCATCAAAAATTGAGCTATGCTCATCACAGCATAAAAAAGACTCTTACAAGATTTTATATTGGATCTTCCAGCAATGTTCTGTCTGCAAAAATTATTTTATAGAACATTATTTCTTTCTTTAATCAAAATATTTATGACTAAAAATGTTCATCATGCTTATTGACATTTTGACAAAAAGAAGATCACTTCTTTAATATTATTTTCAGTTTAGACACTATTTAGAGTGTCTTCGTCATACTTGTACTTTATTTACACTTTATGAATAGGAAAAACTAACAGCAAATACAATGGCATTTATCATCATTTGTATGTTTAATTACTGATTATTATAATAATAAAATTTAGAATTTAGTCTTTTAATTTACTTTTAATCTCACTGGATGCAATAGTTCTATTTACTAAGAAATGCCATATGGCTAATGTTAGGATATTCTTAGTGATGTCTATATTTATATTTAGCTAATAGAGCTCATTTTAGTGGTATGCTACTTTTAAATGGTAATTATTATCAATAGGTATTTACAACATTTTAACCACTGTAACAGAATTTATCTTGAAATCTAACATTCACTTCTAATAAGCTAATGAAAACATGTAGAAAAAAGATTTATCTGGAGAAATTCACCACTGTTTTTATCCCTGTGACCCCCTCAGAAATTCTGGAAAAGCTCTATTTGATTCTGACTATGTTCTTTCATCCTTAGTGCTCAACTATGAATAATGTGTTGACTCTGGACAGCCAGATATTCAAGTGCATTTCCAGGAGCATGTAGAATAAAAGTGTCAGGGATATTTTTATGGAGCCTCTCCAGTGCTCCACCATAAAATAGTATTGGAACTTCTTCAAACAGATTCTCCTGCTGTGATACACAGTGAGGGAGCAATGCATCAGACATCAGAGACAGAGCAGGCCTAAACATGAAATAGATGCTGACTTATTATTATGACTATGACAGACTTCAGGGTCAGTACTCCTGAGGGAGGAAATACACACGTTTTTCAAAGGATCCTCAAAACATATAGTGAAACCTAAGTGTGTGTGAGGATTCTTTGCCTCTTGACTATGAACTCTAACTGAAACAAGCAAAAAGGTACATATTAGGCCTGTGAAACTATGAAGCACTATTACTGCTCTTCACCTTGAATACATTAAGAGGGTCTAATAACTGAAGGTGTTAAAGAAACTTTTCAAGAAGCTATTCATTAGGGCAGAGTTTTCCATTCTCAAATGACGGAGAAGTCATTTAAGGTGTGAAACACCAACCACTAGTTGTGGCAGAATTATAGAGTAATTAAGGAACATCAGGGACAGAGAAAGGTTATAGGCTTCTCTCTAACTCAGTAGTATCTCTATGGACTTGGGTCTCTTCTTTAAAAGGAAGGCATAATAGACAGTGTAATATTGTGATCAAATCACTTATGCAAAGCTGAACAGAGGATAAGTGCAGGGCTCACTATCTTGTATGGTGATAATTTATAAGCCTGGATGTGTTCATGTGATGGTCAGTACTGACAATAAGAGGATCTAGAATACCCAGAGACAAGGCTCTAGGTATGTATTTGAGGAGTTAAATTGATTACGTTGAGATGGAAAGACTTGAAAAGTAGCCCCATTCCCTGGACTGTGAAAAGGGAGCAGCTAACTATGTCCCAGAAGTTTTTGCCTTTTCCTCATTATTGAAGATGCAAATGTAGCAGTTGATCCAAGTTCCTGCCGTCACGCACAGTACCATTCAACAATGAGACAAATATTTCCATAAAGTGCTTTCATCAGGGTATTTGCCACAACAATAGGAAAAGTAACTAAGGTGATGCTTACAGGATAGTGATCCTAGAAGTCTCAGAATCTGCTTAAATGCAAATTAGCTTTATTTCTACTGGAACTGGATAAGAAAGATAGGTTCATTAATATCTACCTGTCTGATATTAGCATTTAGTCTATCCTATTATTAACTTCTTCTCATGCATAAGAAATAATAAGTACTTCTGCAATGGTAATGAAATAAGATTACATATCACAAGTGTCAAGGTTGTAATTGGATTATTGTTTTTGCCTTCACTAGAAATCCATGGTAATAATCTTTGTCTATTATTCCATTTGGACAGGACTGAAAATAACAAGTATTTTTTTCTTTTGTTATTATTATTTAACAATGTGACCTCTTAATTGCTCTGATTCTACTATTTAGAGCAACACAAATTTATGAAAAATAAAGAAAAAGAAAAACACCAAGACCTATATTTTGTAGAGAGATTATATCTAACCGTTATGTAACAAACAAATTACTGGAAAGGTGTCAAACAACTAGGATGACTTAAAAAGTTGAAAAGAGAAACGGTTGCAAATGTAAGTATTGAATACTTGAATATGTAACTGGAAAACAAGTCCCATTGTTTTCACTAGGTTTCTGTTGCTGTGATTTAAAACAAAATGACCAGATGTGTCCTGGAAAGGACAGGGTTTATACCAGCTAAAACTCTCAAGTTGGGTCACACTCTTATCACAGAGGAATATTAGGGCAGGGATCTGGGTATAGAAACTGAAGCAGAGACTCTGGGGGAGTGCTGCTGAATGGCTTGCTCCAGTGGCTTCTTCAGCTTGCTTTCCCCTAACATGTAATGAACTAACTCAGTGGTGGTACTGCCACCAGTGAGCTGGGTCGATCCATACCAATCACTAATTTTAAAAAATGTACCACAGCCTTGCCTGCAGTTCAATCTGGTAGGAATATTTTTTCAGTTGAGGTTTCCTTGTCTTTTCACAAATGAAGTGTCAAACGGGCACATATACCTCTAATTGCTTTTCTATAACTAATAAAGGCATTTGGAAAAAAATATTATATTTATAGTAATTGTGAACATTCAAGAGCTCTCTCTTTTCTATAGCATGTGATCACATAAATAGGCAAGCAATATACTAAGGTCCTGCTAAGCAGGCACAAGCTAAGTGGTTTACATAATTTACTTATTTATTTTATACCAGAAGTCCTTTAGTTTAGGATGACCTCGAAATTGTTATATAAATTTGCCTGGTCTTAAATGTTTGATACTCTTGTCTTTCCTGATTTCAGGAATTATAGGTGTGTTCATTATCACACATGACTCTAAAGGTAGAGTTGATGACAGAAGAAACATAAATATTGAATATATACAAGGCAAAGATACTGAAATTTTAATTGATTAAAACATATAAAATAGCTAACGCATGGTGACAAATGGTCATGACCTTACACTTACTCTAATGATGATTACAACTGGATGTGATGTCCAAAGAACCATGAGTGTGACATCAAATCTTCATTTTTTCTTCTGTTCTCCCAGATCAAATGTCCCCCTCCCCAGTCTGATTTCCATCTCTGTAGTAAACACCTGCTGCAGTCTCCCTTGACTCATCCTAAAGACATCACAAAGATCACCAACTCTGCTTCCTCCACCTTGTCCCACTATTCCAGCTTCCAAAAGCAGAAGGCATACCCAGGTAACACACCAGATGAACAGGCCAGGGAACCAGGTCCACAAAAAAAAAAAAAAAATTCTACCAGGCAACACATAGATAGCAAGCTGTTCTAAAATACACGGGGAGGAAACAGAAACCAAGAAACAAAGCACCCAACGAAAACAAAACCATATATCAGCTTCCAGACCTATAATCACCCCAATCCCTAATGTCTAGATGACAGCATAAAAGCACATGAAATAACATCCAGTATAATATGTCTTCACCACAGTCCAGCAACCCTGCCACAGAAGGCCCTGAACATGACACCATAGCTGAAGGTCAAGAAAAATACATAAGATAGCCTTTATTCATATGATACAGGTTCTTAAAGAAGAAATGAATAAATCCTTTAACAATCCAGGTAAACACAAATACTGCATGAAAATGAGTAAAACTGTTCAAGATATGAAAGTAGAAATAGGATCAACAAAGAAAACATAAGCTAAAGGAATGCTGGGAAGTAAACTATCCAAACAGGAAACACATAGGCAAGCCTCAAGAACAGAATACACTAGATGGAGTAGAGAATCTCAGGTGTTGAAGACAGAATAGGAGAAATGGATACATTGATTAAAGAAAATGTTAAATCCAAAAAAATTTTGACACAAAATATCCAGGTAATCTGAAATACCATGAAAGATCTAAGAATCACAGAAGTAGAGGAAGGAGAAACACAGATCAAAGGTCAGAAAATATCTTTAATTATTGAATTTTATGACTAAACTTATATAATTTTAACTACAAAAATCTACTAAAAATAATCAGGTATTTGAACTAGGTGGTCTGAAGTATTTGAGTAGGTTTTTCAAACAAGAATAGGACACAATTTTTTTTATTTAATTTAATATATTTTAATTTTTATTTAAGTTTGAAAGAAGCTAGTTTTACATATCAATCCCAGTCCCCTCATCCTCCCTTCCTCCCCTGTTACTCCCACCAACCTCTATCTCTTCCCCTTTCTGCTTCCCAGGGAGGGTGATGCCCTCCATGGGGAGTCTTTAAAGTCTGTCATATCATTTGGAGCAATGCCTAGGCCCTCCTACTTGTGTCTAGTCTGAGAGAGTATCCCTCTATGTGCAATGGGTTCCCAAAGTCCATTTGTATACTAGGGATAAATACTGATCCACTACCATAGGCCCCATAGACTGTCCAGTCCTCCTCAAGAATAGGACACATTTTGAATATAAAATAATTATTTCCAACCAGGAGCAACTTCTTTTTCTATAGCACACTATCATATAAATTGGCAAGCAATATACAAAGAGCCTGATAAATTTGCAAAGAAAAAACAAACAAGCAAATAAACAAAAACCAGAATATTTCTGCTTGTTTTCATATGCATGCTTATTTTATTTATTTACTATATATAACATATGTTAGTTACTGTACATAATTTATCAAATCTCTTTTACTATTACTTCTCAAAAAAAACTGACTCAAGTATAGGAAACAATATAGACATCGAGTTTAAACCTATTTTTCAACTTTCTTTTTATTTATTCTTTGTGTCTTTCACATTATGAATCTCACTCCCATTAATTTCCTATCCCTGAATATCAGCCCTCTGCCCTTGCATCACCCCTCTCCAATAAAATTGAAGAGAAAAAAAAATAAATGGAAAAACAGGAAGAAAATCTCTTCTTGGCAGCTGTAGTGTGACATAGTGAGTCACACAGTAAACCCCTTTGTCCATTTCTTTTTACTTGCAAGTGTCCATTGCAAGAGTCATTGATCTAATTTGAGGCCTCTGGTATCTGCTACACAACCCATGCTGGGCCCTCACTGGAACTCCTCTTGGTTATCCTGTGTTCTCCTATGTTGTGGAAATCCTGTAGCTTTGAGTTGTCAAGGCCAGTTCCTTCATATGTTCTAGCAGATCACAAATGAGGTGTAATTTGGGATTGTCAACCCATATCCCTGGTTCTGGGCCTGGTTAGTTGAGGGTTGTTTACTCCACCAGTTTTCCCTTGTCACCACCAGGATGTGCTCCCCTGCATGGCCTTGGCAAGTTCACCCTTTGTAATGATGAGCAAGAGGTGAGGTCAGTTCTCCTGCTTCCATGTCCTCAGAGTCACATCTCCCACACTTACATCTTCAGGGCCAGCTCTATAGTGCTGCCCAGGCAATGGCATAGGGGCCACATAACATGCAGCATAGGAGGGGCAGGGCTAGCTCTCCTATTTGCTCAGGCTTTGATGGCCAGGGTGAGGGTCTCACTTCTGCCCATGCCAGCACAATAAAGATGAGTAATGAGGAAAACTCTTACAATCTCACAATATCGTAGCTGGCTCTCCCACACCTCTGCCAATGGGATTGGGTCTACTCTGCTGTGCAGGCCAGGTGCAGGGCCTGTTCTCCCAAGTGTTGCAGCTGGTGGTGGGCTGGGGCAGCTCTCCTGCCTTCTGACCTCAGGGCCAGGTCTCACACCTGCCCCAGGTGTTGATGGCCAGTAGGTGGGAGCCATCATCTCTCCCCAGCACATGCAGGGGTTTAAATCTTAAATCAGTTCATAAATATAATGTTACAATTTGTCCTAGTCAGCGTTTCTATTGCTGTGAAATATCTCCATGACCACAGCAACTTTTTTTAAACATTTTTTTTTAATTTATATTACAATCAGTCTTGTTTTACATATCAATCCCAGGTCCCTCTCCCCTCCCCTCCTCCCCTGCCTACTCCCTCCTCCACTCACCCCTATCTCATCTCCTTTCTGCTTCCAGGGGATGGTGATGCCTTCCCTGGGGGATCATCAAAGTAACAGCAACTAAAAAGGGATATATTTAATCCTGGTGGCCTTACAATTTCAGAGGTTTAGTCTATTGTCATGTCCAGAAGTAAAGCAGAATGTAAGCATAGTTGGTGCTGGAGAAGGAGCTTAGACTTCTTATTTCTTGACTCATCAACAACAGGAATAGGTCAGTCTCCCTGGATGTGGCTTGGCCATATATGAGGCCTCAAAGCCCATTTCCACAATGATATCCTTCCTCAATCAAGATCACCCTTACTCCAACAAAGCCATACCTCTTTCCTAATAATGCCACTCTTTTGGGGGCCATTTTCTTTCAAAACACCACACAAGTAAATATAAGATATTACTTATATTCACACCACAGGGCCCTTATGGGCAGAATGTAGCCAAGAACAGGACAGAGAGATTCTAACCCCTGTTCCATCACCAAACTCCAAAGAAGTCCCCACCCCATGCCATGCATGCAGCCAAATGTACCAAACAGGAACTTATGGTACCAAGTGTTTAGGCATGATAATAATCTCTTTGTGATGAGGAAGCATGGCCTAGCACAGTGCTATGGCAACCTGAATGGGGCAAGTAGACCCAAAGTCAGGCCTGGGGCTATCCACCTTTTCAGGATAAAACAGGGACCCACCTGGAATCTTGAAGCTCCAGCCAGACAGGTACTATTAGAATGAATAGATTGCGATATGGTGTTTTATGAGTGTAAGAGAGAGGCAAAATGGTTAAGGTCCACTGGAGAGAAAGCAGATTGGAAGAGATGAGAGAGAAAGGAAACATGCTGCTGAGATGGTGAGGGAACTACCCTATAACCAGTGGCAACACATGGGAAAGTGAGCCATTTACTTTGTCTGCACAGCTGAGCAGAGATCACCCTGTTGATGAGAGCACAGGTGAGCCAACCCTTAGAATGTGACTGTGCCAGACCTAGCCCCACCCCTTATCTGCCACATCGCTGCATGGGCTGGGGAAAGATGCCCTTCCTCCACACCCACCCATCAACATCTAAGGCAGGTGGGAGAGTTGATCCTATGGAAACAAGAGTGGGAGAGTAGTGCCTGTTTCCCACAAGCTGCAAAACTCAAAAGATCAGGTCTTGCAAATCAACCTTGTTAGCAGAGGTGTAAGCCAGCCCTGAAGTTGTTCATTTTTCATCTTATTTCATGACAGCATGTTGGGGGGTGGTAGGGGTGGAGGGCAGATTTGAAGGGACAGGGAAATAAATGGGATCAAGATACATGATGTAAGAGACCCATTCAGTAAATAAATAAATAAAAAAGAGATTAAGGCCATTGTAGTGGTTTCATAAGAATTGCCCAATAAGCTGTTATATTTAAACAATTGGACCATAGTTTGTGAAACTGTATTTGGAATAACTAAGATATGTGACTTTTTTGGAAGAGATATGTCACAGGAGTTGGACTTTCAGGCTTCAAAAGTCCAACAAGGTCCATTCTGTTTCTCCACTCTGTCTTTCTCTCTGTTTCTCACTGTCTCTGTCTCTGTCACTTTCTCTCTCTCTTTCCCTGCCCTGCTGCTTGGAGACTAGATGCCAAGCCTGTCTAGTATGCCTGCTGCAGAGATTCCCCCAGGATGGTCTTGAACTCAGCCTCTGAAACTGTAATCAAGTCCCCAGTTAAATGCTTTCTTTTAGAAGATGCCTTAGAGCTATTAGAAAAATGATAGATGGTTGAAAGAATATTTATAGTTTTTTAAAACATTTTTTCTTTTGATTCTTTAGTTTTACTAATGCAATGTGACAATTGTATACCTTTGGTGATTTTGTTAAACTTAATTTACTTTTACAGATGTGATCTCTAGTATTGAAAGAGGTTAAGTGATTTCCTGAAGCTCAGTCTGGATTATTTGTATTTTCCATTATGTTCAAACTGGATCTAAATATAACAGTAAAATAAGTAAAGGAAAGTGTGACACTATAAACCAGAGGACAATGCTGCATAGAGGCTTAGGATAATTTGTCAGGTGGATGAGAAAATTAAAGTGAAAACTAGCATAAATCAAGAGTTCTTAAGCTTTCCCTGTTTTCCAATCTCTGAGTAAATGTTAAACAGACCCACAAATTGCTCAAGGAGTAAAAAGTTGACATTAAATTCTGACTGGAGAGTCCCAACAATAGGAGACATTTGCCTATTACTCAGTGAATACTCATAAGCATTCAGAAACTCTTCACTAGAGGCTAAAGGAAGCTCCCACCAGACATGAGTTTGGGTAATTACAGGGATAGTGTGTTACTCAAGCATGCCTCACTAGTCCCTGATGAAATTTTATTTTAGGATGTTTTAGGTCTAATGTGTGTACATTCTCTTTATTCTACAACTGTGATGATCAAATAAATTTAAATTTAACTTAAAGTAAAAAGCAAAGAAATAAAATTTCAGTTGCTTGATTGTTTTCAAGACACTCAAATGCCCCTTACTTTCAGCTAGCTAGTAGCTAACATATTGAACAACAAAGGACAGCTTTATCACTGCAATATGTACTATTTTGAGCAAAACTTTTCCTAGACATGGCTTCTTCAACTGGGATGAAAACACTCAATACAGACAACATAGAAGTCTTTATATCACATGTTAATCTGTATTAATTTTCTGTAGTTGGTTTATTTTAATAAAAACATTAATATGTGACCTCATGGTTCCAGAATTTCAGATTATTATACATGTTCAAGTTACATTGCAGATATCCAAAACTTGGGTCTGCACATTAGGCAAATGCTCTACAACTACATCCTACTTCTGGACTCTCTATGGCTTTTCAATTATGTAGTCACAAGTATTCCATTATTTTAAGATGGATTATACATATGAAAAATTAACTTAGTATGTTTGTGACACATTTTTCAGATTAAATTGAACAATTTATCTGAATATAAATTTATTTCTGTGATTTTCCCCATATCAAACTAATATTGTCAATGGTTTTTACTAGATTCTTTTGTGAATATATTGACATCAGCTTAGGCTATTCCTGAAAAAAAAATTAAAAAAGAAAGAAAAAACCAACCAGTTGTCCTTTAACAACACTGTCAGACTATAATTTGTTAGTTCAGAGATAAAAGGATCATAGTATCAGCAGCATATCATCTTGTGAAAAATTTCTGCGTGGACAGTGGGTATCAGCAATGTAGGAAAACAATGAATTCCCTTTAAATGTTTATGAAATTGTGTGATATGACTATGCAATTTTCAAATAAGTCTTTTGGGCCATAAAAATAGAACATATTTAAATCTGAGGTTAATGACTTAGAGAAATGTATAAAGTGAAGCAGTATATAAAATTTCTTCCTAAAACCACATTCTGCCAGGTTGTATCATTAAACTAGTAGGGAGGGAGAAAAGAGTATATATATTTGGAAACTTATTCCTATTTCCAAGCCACTGAGGGGGATACTCACTGAAATACTCTGTCTATAAATAGACTCTAGTGACAGAATCACATATCTTCTCAAAATGCAAAGTGTCATTCTCATGGGTTCAATTAGTCACAGTAAAAACAGTCAGAGCAGCCTTCTCCCTTACTCAAATCACCCATATAATTTTGTTTTCGAAAATATTTTCATAACCTATTATCTCATTTTCGGCAAATAAAATCCCTGAGAGTACACCTATCCCTTTCTAATTATTTCAGTAATTAGGAGTAATCTTGATTAACTGTGCTTTTCACTGAGGGAGCTGTGAATGGTGAGGTAATCTGAGTGATGAAAGACCTTGAAGACTTATCATAGACAAGGTCCACTCAAGATAGAGGCTATTTTCCAGATGCAGCAAAAGCATACTAAGCAAGAACATGGTGTGAGTTATTGATTCATTTCACGAGATTGCAAGAGCTTGGAACTAACTGCTCCATTACCTTTATTAATTAAAGTGCTAGTAATCTTCTGTGCAGTGCCAATGAGGTCACGTACTGTTTTCTTCTGCAGGGTAAACTGTCTATTTTAAGACTGATTTGAACATTACTTGCTGTCACTTGTCATTTATTACTTTATTTTCAGCAAAAATATATTAAATTTGAACAACATATTAAAATCAAACATTAAATTTTATCTGGAGCTTGTGAATAAATAAATGTATATTTTTACTTTACAACTTTATTCTCCCTTCCCCAGTATAAATAGTTCTAGTTTTCTGAGGACTATAACAGTTGTTTAATAGTGCATTTGTAAAAGGAAATTCACTAGGTTTTGTACACATCTTTGATCTCTGAAGAGAATCTATCTATGTTCCATACAGTAGTATTTCAGGGAATGGTTTCATGAATAATTGACCTGTAATTGTGGCAGAGTTCATGGTAGAGTAAGAGGGCTTGAAACCTAGAACAGTCTGAATTGGTGTCCCATAAATTTTTTCAACTTCCCTGATCCAAACTTCTGGGTCTCTAAATAGAAATAGTAAACACTAAATGTTATTATGCACACAAAATTCTTGGCATATATCATGTGATGTCAATTAAAGCAAGACTAGGCTAATTAAATTCCGTCTTTCATAAAATAAGAAAACAGTAATTTAAATATTTTTTTCATATGAACAGTGCAATGGTAGTTGAATGTGGTAGTGCATTCCCATTCTAGCACTGGGCATTTTAAAGGATTCTGAAATTGTAGGTGAGCTGAGCTACATAGGAATTTGAAGCCAGTAGGGACAGTAAGAGCAAGACTCTCAAACCAAAAGTCACATTGTGTAAAGTGTAGGAAACTAGAGCAGTAGAGACATAAATTCTCTGTCACAATAAGATTCTAGCATTTAATTGCTATTCATATTTGTACACACGTGGAAATAAATTACTGGTTGTGAAATAAGAAAAGGGACCATGCTACAGAAAAAGGAGCTTTAAAAAATGGAAGAAAAATACAATAGAATTAGTACAACATGAAAGGTGAAAACAAGATTACTGAGGGTGGAAAAGAACAAATGTATGAAAAAGTAAAATAGAAGAGAGAAGTGAGTTACAAAGAACAGCCAAAGAATGAATGAGGATGTCAGAAGAACTGTGTATGACCTGTGAACTAGGGTCATAGTTTCATTGATTTTATGGCTAAAATAAAATTAAAACATACAGATATATATTATATATATGGCTAAACAATTTCCAAGAAGTGCATTAGGATAATAAATATTTAATTTACAAATAAGAATGGATGGGAGGGGGTTAGGATTAAGAGACATGAAGAGACATGAAGAGCTTAGAGACAGGCAACAAGATAAGGGAGGGTCTTTTTTGTTTTTTGCCTTTTATCTATTATGCAACAAAACAGTGGAGTTATTTTATATCTTTCTAGTTTTCTCCAGACTGTTTGATACATGTTCAATAAATATTTTCCAATAGCTGAATAAACAATTTCTTTTAAGTATTTTCATACTTAATATGTATTCATATTACCGATAAAATTTTATTCTCTGAGACATACTTTGAGATACAAAGTACTTATAACCCCAGGTTAACACTGTTCCCAGACACAGCACTTTCCAAGAATGCTTATATTTCAAATTTTAACCAGTCAATGGAGTTCATATCTTCAATTATATTCTCTGTGGAACTCTCAAGCCCTAAGCGACTACCACTCCTCTAATTCTTTCATGTTGATCTCAGACAACAAGGTCAGTCTTTAAGTTTTAGGCAATCCTAAACTCACCCATCTTCCTTTCCCCTTTTTCATGACAGAAACCATAACTTTAATTTCTGTATATTCTGCTCCTGACTCACATAATTGTTTTACCTTTGTGGACACTCATATGGTTTGTGATGTCTCTAGAGCTCTGGGGATTCTGTTCATAATGAACTTCTACTTCATTTCCAAGGCCATTTTATTATAAGTGAATTAAACAAGCCCCAGGCAATTTTCACAACTCACACTTGGACAGAGGAACCAGAATGTATCCCTGGAGCACAAAAGGACATTGGGAGCACATTCCCCATGGAGGGATACTCCCTTAACATAGAGATAGGAGGGAGGAGTTACCCTCTCTGCCCTCTCACATGCACTCTAACCACCCTCCCCTCCCATCCCCCCACCCCAATTCCATATGTAGGGGAATGCCATCCAGTTGGGGTCATGCAGATCTGACAGGTCATGTGAAGTAGGGACTAGGGCTTTTCTCTGTGAAGAAGGGAGGGAGGGAAGGAGAGAGGGAGGGAGGGAGAGGGAACTGAGATCGACATGTAAAATAATAAATTAAATTAAAAAAAAATGCTTTGACTCCAAAATTTAAGTTCAAGGACAAGTTACTGGGGAAAAGGATTTCTATTTTTGTTTCCACAGAAAATGAAAAGATGTGAATTCCTTCCAGACTAATGTGGTTTGCTCAAGCCAGATCGCCTGAAACAGAGTACGAGGTGATCCTACATTCAAAACAGCTGGACAAAGCAGCCAGGACTATAGCCAGGATTTCTGAATCTTCTTCGAGTCCCCCATGATAGCGCCCCTTACCAGCAGAAAGTAGTTGGGAAAGAACAATGCCCAAATTCCCAAATATTGTCTATAAATGTTGGTTTTCATTTAAATGGACTTTGTTATATAAAATAAATTTTAAAAAAATTTAATATATATATATATATATATATATTAATAAAAAAGGAGGGAGGAGTTAGTCCCTACTCCAAATGACTTGACAGATTTTGTTGACCCCTCCAGTAAGACATCACCCTCCCTGAGGAGTGGGGGTGGGTGGCATGGGTGGGTTGTTGGGGGGCATGGAAGGGAGGAAGAGAGGGAGGGAGAGGAAACTGGGACCAATATGTAAAATAAGGGAATAAATTAATAAATAGGGAAAAAAACCTTTAACACACTCATTAAAAAAAAGTACATAGAAAAATATTTCAATTTTGGTGAACAAATTAACAAATTAATGTGAGACTTTTCACCTTTGCCATTATGCATAATTCCAAATTGGTTGTTCAGAGATTATTTTGATACAAATTTTATAAAAGTCATTACTAAAATGTAAAGCACTATAGGAATAATTAAATTAGGTTTTGATTAAGGAAAAAGAAATAAAAAAACAAATATTACCTACCTAGACTGTCTGAGACCAATAGAACAGTGTGAAATTGGAGATAATAAATAGATGGTATATAAAAATAGGTAATATGAGATATGTATTATACAATGTTGAAAAAAGAATATACGGTTTACAATTTTAAACTTTAACAAAATATGTATTTTATTATTCATACAATACTCTAACAACTAGCATGCTGAATGAGGTGGGTTTATAGATTTTCCAAAGATTTTATTTTAAATTTAAAGATAATTCAAAATTAGAGAAGATAAATTCTAACCCAAATACAAGTATAATGAAGTTAAATTATATTATAATTTTAGTTCCATATCTTTTTTTTCTTAACTATAAATACAAGTAGAAGACTCACTTCATCCCTCTTCCTTTTCGATTATAATTTATAACTAAAGCAATCTATCTTTAATAAGTATTTTCTCTTTGTTTCTGCTGTGAACACGTATACATTTGTAAGCATTTTAAAGATATCTTTAAATGTGAAAAGACAGCATCTTCTTATATTGAACTCATATCAATGTTCCCCAGTACTTTTCATTTTAAAATTGTACAATTTATTTTGGACCTTGTTATTAGCTCAGATTATGTGCCGTTTTGGGCTATCATGGGTTGCCAACCATATTAGGGATCACTTAATACAGAGTTTTTAGTAGACAAATATTTTAAGACTATAATACTGTACTCATTAGTTAATAATTGCATATTTAATTTTTCTTAAGCATTGTGCAGAAAATTATAACCAAAGTGAACTAAATATATTGACAAATTTTGGATTCTTGTTTCAGAGATTTAACCAGTTGGGTTCCTTCTAGACAAAAACAAAGCCCTGTAGCATAAGCAGGACCACATTAGTAGGAAGTAATTTCAGTGCAGCTCTCCTTACTAACAAGTTTAAAACCATTAACATAAAAAATATAATTTTACCAGGGATCTCCAATCAGAAAATAAATTGGACAATTTTCAATGTCATTTCATAATAATTTCCCATAGACTTGCATTTCCTTTGTTGGCTTAATTAAAACAAAAACAAACATACAAACAAACAAAAACTCTAGGACATCTGAATTAAAAATGAAATCTTAATACATTCCTTTAACAAACCACATTTGTAAAGAAATGATGAATCTATTCAGTGGCATGCATTTGCAAAAACTCCTAAGTGCCTCAGACTAGCAATTTTAATTTAATTCATTTTATTTTATTTAAGTCAAAGTTCAGCATGTTCTTCAGATTGGCCTTAAAACCTGATCTCAAACTATATTCCAACATTAACTTTTTCAGGCAGTGGTATTACATGAATGTGTTGTCACCATGCTCAGCTCAGAGGGATACAGAACACCAACAATGGCTAAAAAGGATGTAAGAAACTATCATTTTTTATTTATAAAAATTATATATAATACACATATAAATGTGTGTTACAGAATTTGGTGTGAAATACTTCCCCCACAAGTAGTAGACAATCTATCAAAATCCAATCAACTGAAAATGGAAAACCATCATGGAAGCTGTTTCTTTAGGAGAGTTTTGGAGACTAAAAGAAATAGAGGCTGTTGCTATTGTACCTTTTTTGCCTACCAGAAGTTGAATGAAAGTCCAAGTTTCTAAGACACAGAACACGTTGGACACAGTATTGACTGGATTTGTAAGTGTAGATTTAATGCTCATCAAAGAATCTTCTTTTTGTAATAGAAAGAAACCATTACAGAAAGCCACAGCCAGTAAAATTGTAAAGAAAAAATTGATCTGGGGATACCCATCCCTAGTTAATATATCTACACAAAAATGCTTTACGTAAGAGCCAGATACATCATAGAAGATGGACAGAAAATTATAATATCCTAAAGACCAGGAACTCTCCTGTGAGATTGTACCTTCTACCTGCAACAAGGAAGCTATACTGATGACAATATGGTTATCTTTAACAATTCTATAGCCAGTTGGCATTCCTCTCATATTCAAACCGAATCCTTATTTTTAATATGTACTACTATAACTAAATCTATGATGATTTATACTAAGAATGCAAAAAAATTTCATTTTCAAAGCCTCCAATGATCCTTAGTACCAATTTCCTGTAATCTCAACAATCAGGATTTAAAGAAATAATTTTGATTTATTTTATAATAGAAAATCATGCAGCTATAGTCTGTGAAATGTAAACAGAATTTCTCAAGAGATAAATGTTCAAAGTTTATAAGTTAGATATTTCTTCTCTTTTCCCTTTGTTCAGAAGTTAAAGGAATGTATATACATTTTTAAAATTCTTTTCACTGAAAAAAGAGTAAGTTATTTCTCATTGGCTATCAAAATTTTTTCTCAATTTTTCCACATAGACAAAAGTTTATTTTATGACAAGAAAATATCATTAAAGATAAACAAATACAGCACTTTTATGTGTAAATTAAATGAGCCTTTTGCAATAAATATGTGATGTTTTATATAAGTATTTTTTCTTTGAAACTAAATTCAATTCAAGTACTGTATATGAATGAAATATTGCTGTTTAACATTTGCCCTTTGGGGAACAAAGCCACTGATTAAAGCAAAGATTTTGTGATGTTCAACTCTATGGATGTGCTTATCTCTCAGCATTTTCTGATTCTACTACTATGTTTTCCTATTAAATCTGAATATACTTGTGGTGACATTTAACACTATATACTTCTGTTTAGCTACAAAAGAAATGCTGACAATGTTTCAAATTGCCATTGTTGGACAATGACTAATAATATTTTGAAGTGAGCAGTTCCAGCTATTGTAAAAGCAATTAGCACCTTATTGCTCCTCTTAGACAAATTAAAATGAGGAATATGTCTCCTGTCAGAGGAGAAAGTGAGCTCTATTACCAAATCTACAATATGCAGCTGATGCTTTATTTCAATGTCGCCTTTTGTTTTCACAAAGGAAAATAACCTAATGTCTTTGGCAGATAATATCAGAGGGGCTATTTCCTGGATTGTAGGAACTTTCAGAGCTTCAGAGGCAGCTGATTTCATTATGCTTGGGCTGTCAATCACACAACTAGTCATTTGTATTGCTATAGAACTTCTATTGCTATTTCCTCATGGACATTTGTCTACTCTTTTATAGGGTGTTTAAACAATCAACTCTGTCTCTTTACAAATAGCACTGTAGAAGATTTTCTTGCCCATAATAGAGAAGTAAGATGGTCTCCTTGTATCATTGTTAGAGATTTGGATTTTCAACTTAATATCAAAAACTTTGAAACCACTTTCCTCTATTATCTTGATACCTCTCTTCTTTTTGCTTGATGAAGAATGTCATGCCCCATAAGTTCTTTATGTTTTTTTTATCACTTCTACAAGGAAAACTCATTGACATATACATACACACAAACACACACACACACACACACACGCACACACGCGCACACACACAATCATCAACCTTTAAACATAATTGGATCTAGAGCTATTCTCAGTCCAAAACTCTTCACCTTTAAATATCACTCAGTATGCAATGAAGAATAAGTGACATATTTTCAAATCCATGTTGTCTTATATCAGAGGCTAATATGATAATTCTCTGTGTGTGTGTGTGTGTGAGAGAGAGAGAGGGAGAGAGAGAGAGTGTGTGTGTTCATCACTGCAGAAAGACATAGTGCACAGTGTACACACCCATCAGCTTGAACCAGAAGATTTTATCTTATGCTTCTTCCCCCTCTAATTAAACTTTCAAGTTGTAATTACATGTTTTTATTTCCAAAATATCCTCAGATTTTGCATTTTTCTCCATATTATTACGAAGGCATGGATTTACAGAAACAAAAGTTTGTATTTAGTTTAGAGCAACACATAGTGTAGCCTCCAATTTTTCCCCTTTCTGGTTTTTCTATCCTGTACAGCTTTAGTGACTCACTATCCATTTATGTCTTTCACTGGTAAGCAATTGCCTTTGAGATGAACCCGTGCTGTTACTAAACTCTTGCAACTGTGGTAATTTTTTTCTCAATTCTTTGACAGCATGATGTTCAATGCTAGTTCTCTGAAGAGATAAGCTGAGATCTTTGAGTCAATAAGATACATTTCCCCACTAATTTTATTAGTTTTTTTTTTTCTGTAGCTAACTTCTGTTCATCTTAGAAGACATTACATTTGGAAAAGTAGTCTGACTTTGTAAAATTATTT
Source organism: Phodopus roborovskii (assembly GCF_943737965.1). Classification (NCBI taxonomy): domain Eukaryota; kingdom Metazoa; phylum Chordata; class Mammalia; order Rodentia; family Cricetidae; genus Phodopus; species Phodopus roborovskii. The sequence goes on from NW_026126418.1 coordinate 48,792,418, forward strand.
TTGGAAGCTTTGTTATGTTCTGTCATACTTTTTTTTCTCATTCACCTTATTTTATATTTCATTCTGATGGGTAATTTACATGCTCTATTCACCTTCATGCATTACAGGAATGAGAATTGGCAGGATGATCTCTAGTTATACATTTATTAAAAAATGAGTGATTAAAATCCAACAGCAAGAATTATTATTTATAATCATCCATCCATGGTTCTAATTAATTGCCAATGAGTTGAATATTTCTATCTAGGGCTTTCCACTTTTTAGCTCTAGCTAAATATCTAATGTGATACCATAGAAAATTCTGCAGACACCATTTTTCTTTAATTCTGATTCATAATTTTTTTCTCTTCTTTTTGAGCCTGGGACTTTTCTACTTTCTAGTAAAAAAAATCATACTTTTCTTTCACAAGCAAGTTGCACATTTTATAGAGGAGTCCTTACACTGCCAAACACCAAGGATATTCACCGAGGAATTGTCTCCACACTGGTCCTTTATTAAGTCACTCTTTCCCTTTTCCATAAATGTTTCTGCATGAATACAGTGCAATGCTATTTTAAGTAAAAAGTTTGTGTCAACTCAATTTTATGTTGAAGCAGTGACAATGTTCCATTTTTACTAAGATTTCTGAAAAGTATGTTCATGTGGTTATTCTTACTTCTTTCTTCTGTGTCATGTATTCTTGCCTTCTTTCCTTCTCTTTTTTATAAAATATTAAATCCTACAGGGTCTGGAGGAAAATTTCAAAGTTCCTGTGTTTTTTAAACTTGAATATGTCATTGAATTTACTGAGTCACAGGAGCAGAGTCAGGAAAGCATGGCAAGACAAAAGGAAACGAAAGATTAGTAAAAATGCTCTTTTTTAAAGAATACTCAAGAGTCAGTCATCCCAAAGCCCTATGACATTTAAAGGCCAGGTTTAAGTAAATCTACAGACACCTAGAATGGAACAATTAATTCTGTTTATGAAGTGTGAAGAAAAACAAGTGTAAGGAAACCCAGTCAAGATTCCTATAGATCTTCTCTCCTCTCTCTAATCCCCCAGAGCCAATCCTCCTGTTGTATCCCAGCTCTACAGCAGAAAACTCTTGCCAATCTTCCCTGCCCCCACACCCCTTTGGCTCCCATCTCCAGAGGATACCACAGATCTTCCCCTTCTAAACTTGCCACACAGATTTATTTTTCCAGCCCCCAAATTCAGCAAGTTCACCCCTGTTACCCACGGGCTATAAGAAAATGAGGTAGTCTCCCATGCCACAGCCTCACTCAGTTGCTTCAGTCCCAATACACTAGTCCCATCCCATGCTATGCAGCAAAACACCTATTGCAGCCTTCCCAGCTGCCTTCTCATCACCACTCCCATCTCCTCTGGATCCCACATATATTTTCTTCTAACCTTATGCCTCCCATTCCTTACTTGTTTCCCAACCCTGAAGTCAACAGTCACTCCCTAATAATGCATATATTGATATATTGATTTATTAAACTTTGCCTGAGGATTCAGAAAGCAAAGTCAGCCACAAATTATAGAAGGCAGGCATAGACCTTTAATCCCAGCAGCCAGAATTTAGGAGGTGGTGATATATACCTTTAATCTTGGTACTCAGCTCAAATTCTGAATAAAGAGTTAGACGGATCTCTGTGAGTCCAAGGCCACCCAAAGCTCACAAAAAGATGAAGTCAGGACCTGGGATCACAGATCTTTAATCCCAATCTTAGGCAGGTATTTAAAACAGGAGCAAGGTCTCAGTATCAGGAAATCACTCTCCAGCCATGTTGAGAATAGGAATGCCCCAGTCCTTTTAGAGATAAGAGCTCTCTGATAGCTTTTCTGCTTTGCTTTACTGGTCCTCAGCTTGAACCCAAATATCTATCTCTACGTCCTTTATTTATCATGTTACACCCACAAGTCATGCCATGCCTGCCAGAAAACCAGATAGGATGCCCGAAGACCTTCTATTCTCTCTGTGTTCCCATCCCCTAGTCTCATCCTGAGCTCTGGACCAGAACACCCTCTGCAGCCTTTCCTGTCCAGTTGTTCCTATTTCCTGAGGATCCTACACATCTTCCCTTTCTAATCTTCCTTCTTAGACTTGTACTTTGTTCTAGATCCCACCTCCAGTAGACATCCCCTGCTAACCTAAGAGCCATTCCCCCCAGGACAATAAATAGGGTGAATAAGAACCCACAACTCTCCTACTACCCCTGAGATCCAATCTCCTTGTTTTATTCCACAATGTAAGAGGAAATCAGCTGTTGTATCCTTTTTGTCTCTGAACACATTTTAAATGGAACACAAAGATCTTCTCCAAACATCCCCAACATATCCTAGCCCCACTCCCCTTCAATACCAGCAGGCATTGCCTGTGAAGACCCCAGTTTGATACATCAGGAAAACAGACAACACATAGCCATCACACTCTCTGGTGAGAAAACAGAAATTAAAACAAAAACACCCTCCCAGCAAAGACAAATCCAGTATTCAACACCTAGAACAAAAACTCAAATCCATCCCAAACCCAGATGCTTAGATGCCAGATCACAAACAAAATCAAGAACACCTAAGGAAATATGAATCCTATTGTGAGTATTCCAGCACAGCAGAAGCACAAGAAAAATATCACAAAACCAAAAGATAAGCAAGCTCCTTAAGGATTAAGTTAACAAATTTCTTTAAAAGGTTCAGGAAAACACAAACAAAAAGTGGAAGAAATTAACAAATTTCACAAAGAAATTCAGAAAAAAAAACAGTTGAAGGAAATTAATAAAACAGAGCAAAACTTGAAAATGGAAATAGAAAAATTAAAGGAAACAATAAAGGGAATTGGAAAAAAAGAAATTCTAACAGGAACTATAGAGAAAAGCTTCACTAATAAAATACAAGAGATTCAAGAGAGAATCTCAGGTGTTGAAGGTACAATACAAGAAATGGATATATTGCTCAAAGAAAACGTTAAATCTAAATTTCCTGACACAGAGCATTCAGGAAATCAGGGACACTAGAAAAAAAAGATAAAATTTAATAATAATAGGTATAGAAGGAGAAGAATACCACTTCAAAGGGACAGAAAATATTTTCAACAAAATCATAGAATCAAATTTTCCTAACCTAAAGAAAGACTGGCCTATAAAGTTTCAGGAAGCTTATATACCACTAAATAGATTGGACAAGAAAATAAAGTCTCCTTGCCCACATAATAATCAAAACACTAAACACACAGAACAAAGAAAGATAATTAAATCTGCAATAAAAAGATCAAGTAACATATAAAGGTAGACCTATTAGAATTATTCCTGACTACTCAAAGCAGACTCTAAAAAGCTCAGAAGGGAAATAACAGGTGTGCTGCAGAATGAAAGTCCAGAGATGCCAGCCCAGACTACTAAACACAGCAAAATTTTCAATTACTGTAGTTGACGAAAATAAGACTCTCCATGATAAATCTTTTTAATATCTAACCAAACAGACGTTAAACAAAATAAAATAAAATGAGTCAGGGATTGACAATAGATGCTCACTAAAGGAAAAGTCCATCAAGATGACATTTCAGTTATCAACATTTATTTCCCAAACACAAGGGGAATCAAGTTTCTAACAGAAACACTATAGTAGTGTTTAAAAGATTAAAAGATGTATATTGCCTCCAACAAGCCAATAGTGGGAGGCATCAATATCTCACACTCACCATTTGAAATGTTGTCCAGACAAAACTAAACAGGGAAATACTGAAGTTAACAGACTTAGTAAACCAAATAGTTCTAACAGATGTTTATAGAACATTTCACCTGAATGCAAAGGAATATATCTTTCAGCACCTCATGGAAATTTTTTAAAAAATCATAAAACAAATCTCAACGTATATAAAGAAATTGAAATAACTCCTGGAATCCTATTAGATTACCATAGAGTAAAGTTAAATATCAAAACAAACAAACAAAAAAACCAGACAGCCTACAAACTCATCATGGAAACTGAACAACTCACTTATTAATGACTATTATGTTAAAATAGAAGTAATGACTTCTAGAGTATAGTGTACGGTGATATCTTGTTTGTACAAATACTGTGTGTCTGAAGAGCAGAATATGGATCTTGCTACTAGCCAACAGACAGACAGGAAGTAAGGTGGCTGGGAAGAAATGGTAAGTGAGATGGCTGAGCAGAGAGGAGAAGAAACAGGTACTTAGTCTCTTTTCAGATGGGAAGTTGGTGAGGTAAGGTGTGGCTGTGTCTGTCTCTTTCACCTCTCTGTTCTTTCAGCTTTTGCTCCTATGTCTGACTTTGGGATTTTATTATTAAGACCTATTAGAACTTGTATTACAACAATGAAAATGAATATCCATCATACTTAAAATTTATGGTGCACAATAGAAATGGTGCTATGAAAGTTGCTAAGTAACAACATTAAAAAAAATTAGCAGGAAAAAGAAAGATCTCATACTAGCAACTTAAAATCATATCCCAAAGCTCTAGAACAAAAAGGAAAAATCACATCCAAGAGGGGAAGGTAAGAAACAAACACAGGGCAAAACCAACAAAAAAGAAACAAATACAACAATACAGAGAATCAACTAAGCAAAGAGTTGGTTCTTTAAAACTATCAAAAACAGAGAGAAGTGCTTATCCAAACTAACTAAAGAGAAGGAAAAGAAAACCCATATGGAATAAATCAGAAATTAAAAGGAGAACATAACACCACAGAAATCTAGGAAGCATGAGGATATTATTTAAAAACCTGTATACCACCATATTGGAATATATTAAAGAAATGGGTAATTTTCTTGATAGTTAAGACTTAATTAAAATTAAATCAAGATCAGATATATTACCCCAGTAAAATAGCAGTTATTAAAAAATTTCCATCCCCTCCAAAAACAAAAAAAAAAAAAAAAGAAAGAAAGAAAAGTAAAGCCCCAAGACAGATGTTTTAGTACAATTCTACCAGATGTTGAAGGAAATGTTAATACCAATTCCCATCAAATTATTGTACAAAATAGAAACAGAATATACAAAGCCTAATGCTTTTTATGAAGCTATACTTACCGTCATATCCAAAACCACATAAGCACTCAGCAAAGAAAGAGAATTGCAGACAAATTTCCATTGTGAACATAGGTGCAAAACATATGTAATAAAAATACTTGTAAACTGAATCCAAGATCATATCAAAAACACCATCCACCCTTATTTCATCCACCCTCCTTCTCAGAGATGCAGGAAAGGCTCAATATATGAAAATCATTCATTGTAATCCATCACGTAAACAAACTGAAAGAAAAAAAAAAACTCATGAAAAGGCCTTCAATAAAATGAAAAACATTTTATAATAAAAGTACTGTGGAGATCAGGGATACAAGAGACACACCTAAAATCAATAAAGGTAACTTACAACAAGCCTATAGCCAACATCTAATTAAATGGAGAGAAATTCAAGGCAATCCCATGAAAATCAGAAACAAGACAAGGTTGTCTACCCTCATCTGAACAATAAAAGAATGGCTGGGGGTTTTGTCATTCCTAATTTCAAGTTGTCTTAGAGAGCTATAGTAATAAAAAACTACATAGAATTGGTATAAAAACAGACAAGCTGATCAATGAAATTATGACCCAGACATAAGTCCACATATCTTTGAACTCTGTTTTTTTTGTTGTTGTTGTTTTTGTTTTGTTTTTTGTTTTTTGTTTTGTTTTTTTTGTTTGTTTGTTTATTAAGAAGCCAGAAATAGGCACAACATCTTCAACAGTCCAGTCCAGTCAAACTTGATGTCTGAGTGTGGAAAATTTTAAATAGGTCCATACATTTCACACTCATAAAACTCAAGTCCATTTGGATCAAAGAGCTCAACATAAAAAAAGATACAACTTAGATAGAAGAGAAAATGGGAAATATCATTGAATTCATTGACACCGGAGATGATGTCCTGAACAGAATATTGATAGCATAGGCACTGAGTTCAACAATTAATAAATTGGACATCATAAAACCAAAGAACTTCTGTAAGGCAAAAAGAACCATCAACTGAACAAATGAATGGGAATATAGAATGGGAAAAGATTTTTTTTAACCAACTCTACATCTAATAGAGGACTATTATCCAGAATATATAAAGAAATCAAGAAGTTAGATATCAAAAAACAAAATAATTCAATTTGAAAATAGAGGAGTCATGAAAAGCAAAAATTCATGGGGTACAAATCTTGGAGAATTTCCAACAGAAGAATTTTAAATTGCTGAGAAACACTTAAAAAAGAGACAGTTCATGCTGGTGAGGAAGTAGAATTAGGGTACTACTCCTCCATTGATGGTAGAAGTGAAAAATTGTACAGTCACTATATAATATGCCACTCGCTCAGAAAGTTGGGAATCTATCTACCTCAACATCCAATATACCTCTCTTGAGCATATACCTAGAGTACTTCCATCCTACCACACAGATACTTGTTCACCAATGTTCCTTGCGGCTTTATTTTTAACATGCAAGAAAACTGAAACAACCTAAGTGTCCCTCAACAGAAAAAGTGGTAAAAAAGTGGAATCAGCAATTGGAATGTAAAATAGATGAAAAAAATAATTGATAATAATGAAAAAAAAAGCTTAAAAAAGAAAATGTGGAAATGTGGCACTTTTACACATGGAATAATACTCAGATGTTTAAAAATGACATCATGAAATTTGCAGCCAAATAGACTGAACAAAAAAAAAATCATAAGTAAGGTAATCCAGACTTTGAAAGACAAATATCTTATGTAGTCACTTATATGTGAATACTAGCCCTTAAGTAAATGCTAACAAAGCTATAACCTGTAGACACAGAGAGGGTAAGTGTGGTTCTCCTTCTGCCTTCGGAATCATCAGCTGCCTGTCTAAGAGGAGAGATGGAGCAGAAGCAAGTGAGCAGGGTCGGACAACTTGGAAGAGCAAGCTCAACTTTATTCCTGAGTATAGGGATGTATAAGAATGGGGATGCGAGTTGGGGAATCACTTAATTTGCATTAGACAGCACACTCCTATCACAAAGCTCCTAGTACAACTTTTAGTTATCATATTTGAAAGCATGATCCTCTCATAAAGCTTTTGGCCTAATGTCTTATTAACATATTGCAGCAGGGCTAGTGCTCTAGCTGGGAACTATGCCAAGAGTCACACTAGAGATAAATCAGGTGTATCCAAGCTTAGAGGCAGATTTCAGATCTTGGCCAAGTCAGGTAGAGAGCAGTGAAAGAGCAGGAAGATTCACTGTGGAGGGAGTCATCCATGTTTCCAAGCTAGGAGAGAACCGTGGTAGACTGTAACATTAACCAACAGGTAAAAAGGATGGGTCCAAGGGGGTTGACACAGACGTCCCTTAGTAGGAGGAAACAGAATAGAGCAGGTAGTGGTGACCGTGGGTAGGGGATGAGATAAGTTGTACAGAGAGAATGCAGGGAGAAATTACTGTAATTTGGTGTTTGGGGGAAGTGATATGGAAATCTAACAGGGAACTGTCTGGAATCTATGAAGGTTATCCTAACTAGGACTCCTAGTAGTGGACTGATATGGAGTCTCAACTAGCCATCTTTGTTGCAAGGTTTCCAGTTCTGGGAATGGGTTACATTTAGTTGAGTAGTTAGACAAGGAATGGCTCCATGATAATTCTCAAAAAAATCCAGGCTGTTACAAAAAAAAAAAAAAAAAAAGAAAGAAAAAAGAAAAAAAGGCTGCTCTTGACGAACTGACAGTAGGGTCCCATTGACAAGGAAAACACCCCCCTTATAACTCAGGCACATGGAGAAGTCTAGTTGGTCCTGGCATGGATCTTTCACCTGTATGTTCTAGTGTCTCTGGTAGTAGAAGTTAGTATGCAGGCTACCAAAAGAGAATCATGGAACACATCCCATCCACAAAACCTCAGACCTACAATCTGTCCTGCCTGCAAATATGCTAGGGCAAAGGAGTTCCATTTCAGGAGAAGTTCCTACTTGACAGTTTTGTGTTTACAAATAATCACAGGCTAGGTAGTCCAGGGACCCTAGGTGAAACCAAACACTACTCATCAAACAAACAAACAAACAAACAAAAAACTAGCAATAAAATAGCTCCTAATATTCTGCCATACTCATATAGTAGTGCCTTATTCAGTCATCATTGGAGAAGCTTCCTCCTGCAGCAGATGCTAACAGAAGAAGAGAGCCACAGATATTATATGGAGAAAGAGCCTAAATGGGAGGTCTCCATCAAATTCCTTCTCTCAGAACTCAGGGAATCCCACAGATTGTAAGATCCTCAGGATTTGGAGGACTCCAGGAGAACAGGGCCTTGTGACTCAATTAAAAAAGAACATATAAGCTTACAGAGACTAAAGCAGCAAGCACAGGCCTGCACGGAAAAAAAATGAAGAAATGAAGGAAAAAGGCAGGGAGGGAGGAAGGGAGGGAGGGAGGAAGGGATGAAGGGAGGAAGGCAGGGAGGAAGGAAGGGAAAGAGAGAATGAGTTAGGGAGGGAGGGAGATATGGAGAAAGGAGGATAAAAGATGTGTGTTCTGTGTGAAGCTTCTAAAGGAGTAGCATACATCTTTGTGGTTTTCATATAATCATATAAAACCATGCAAGTGCATGCAAACATACTAAACATTATTCTTACCTTTATTTTATTTTGTTGTCTCATAAGGAAATTGGTGAATTTTTAACAATTAGTTTCAGAGTTGACTTAATATAATTTTATAAAGTTGCCTAATTTCAAGACAGTATAACATTGATATAGTTTTGCTAAGGGGAAAGCACTGTCCATAACTACTGGAACAGAGGATAGAGAAAATAACCCATATGCCCCTGATATGTCTCTATCGAAAGCTAAACAACTACAGGGCAATTTTATATTTTGAAGACCATCCAATTTGTTGGAGCCTCAATGCAATGAGAGTTGGTCCTAATGTGGAATACTATGTTTAAACATGATATCCTATTTATTAATATTATTTAATATTTTTATTTTATATATTGATCCCAGTTCCCTCACTTTCCCATCCTCCCATGCCCTCCCCCATCCACCCCTAATCCCATACCACATCCAATCCCCAGAGAGAGTGAGACCTTCCATTGGGGATCATCAAAACCTGTCAAGTCATTTGGTGCAGGGCCTAGGCCATCCCCAGTGTGTCTAGGCTAAGGAAGTATCCCTTCATGGCTAAGGAGCTCCCCAAGTCCATTTGTACACTAGAGATATATCCTGCCCATTTCTTCTAACTGAGACCCATGTTCAGAGGGTCTGGGTCGGTTCAATGCTGGTTCCCCAGCTGTACAACTGGGGTCTGTGTAATCTCACTTGGTCAGGTCAACTGTTCCTGTTGGTTTCTTCAGCATGGTCTAAACTATGATGACATATCACGATACTTTAATATTTCATTCAGTTACATACTGGAAGTTAGTATCTGGGTTCCCTTGGGAAAAAAATAAAAAAATTCCCATTTTACAGAGAAGTTCCTCAATTGATTCACTAAGGTTCAAGGACTTAACAAAACTGAGAAATTTTTATAAAAACAAATCAAGTTTTAAACATTTTGGCTGCAGTCAGTTTGTCTGTGTCCAACACCTAAGCACAGTGAAGAAAGAAAATAGTATCTCAACTCATTATACATTCATATATGTATATATCCAATGATAAATTAAAATCAGTTTTCTTCAGCTTTTTTTCATCAATACCTTTAGCTCTTCTTTTCTCTCCTTCTTGTTCATGCTACCTAAAACAATTTAAATATTGAAAAATATCTAATAGAAACACTTGAGAAATTTACAATATGTATCTGTTTAACATATATGTACATATTGTTTAAAGCTTATTTATCTTGATTTTATGTGCAAAAATGCTTGTCTACAAATATGTATGTATACCACATGTAAGGTTAACACCCATGGAAGTCAGAAGTTGGTATTGGGTTCCACTGAAACTGGAGTTACAGGTGGTTGTGATCTATCTTGTGAGTGGGTGCTGAGACTCAAACTCCAGTTTTTCTAAAAGCAGAAAGTACTCTTAATAACAAAGCCATCTCTCCTGCCCATACATATTTTTCCTTAGGTATTAAGTTAATTTACCTCTAGTTTATTCAATGCTCAAGTCTTTGTAGTATTTGTAACAACAACTAAGCAATAACATAAGAATAAATTAGCTCTTCTTTATGAAAAGCTTCCAATTGAATGAAATATCTATTAAAAATGCTTAATTATACATGCAAAAAATACCTTAGAGATAAAGTGTCATGGTAAAGACTATAAAAACAAAATCATTGACCAGGATTTTTAAGCATATATTTTAAATGAATGAAAGATTAGGATATTCAGCAGTTAAAAATAGACTGCACAAAAACAGATGTTTTAAATCTTTCTATATTTGTATTCAAATGTGAAAAGAAAGATATTTTTGATCTTCAAGAGTTACTCAAATATTTTCTGTAAGAAAAATAAATTATTTAACACAGGACACTTGCATTAATGTCGCAAATAGATCGCATAGACAGAGCACATTTGCTTTCACAATTATTCAAACCAGTCAAAAGCATTTATTTGCTAATGAAGATTACTGTATTTGCTTGCAAAATGCTAGTGTCTTACACAAGTAGCAAATTATCCTTTTCTGTTTCTTCAGTGAGCAGCAGTTATCTGCTTATTTCAATAGCTAAAGGTTTGTGGTTTGGGGAGAAAAAAAGAAATGTCATTTCCATTTAGAATCCCCTACTGGTGATAAGATAGCCATCAGAACACATAGACTACATTAACAATGTGCTGTCAGAGTTACATTTTAGCTTTACTTTTCTCTGAGCTATCTTCCTAGAAATCTATTTTTATTAAGTCTCTTTAAGAGTTTTTTGGTAAAAGATTAACATTTCTAAATAATAGAAAAAAAAATAAAAGTCTAAAGAAATTTTCCAGTGTACATTACTTTAATATATACTGTCAAATTATTGCCACACATTATACCCTCCTTTCTACAAAAGTTTCCTTATTTTTTTTTGCATTTCACATGTACCCAATTCCTTGATAATATTCCATATTAATTAGAAAAAGGGAATACTGTTACAATAGGAGTGTTATAAGAGGAAGTATTTAAAATCTGCAAAATTTTAACTTATAATGTTTATAATGATGATAAACAAAGTCTTCTTGCTCATTAATTAACCCAAGCCTGTTTTACCACATTATTTCCTGTTATTACTACTCCGGTTAAATTAGAAACATAATTATAACAGAGAAAGAGATGCTATCGTTTCTCCCCAGGTGTGGAAGAGGGTATTATAAGTTTGATTGTGTTCAAACCCAGTCACTGAATTATTCTAATGCATGTGTTTCCTTCTGGCTCTGCTCTCTATCACCCTTATTACTTACTTCCTCAGGGCTGAGTGAATCAATGCTACCCTCAAAATATATTTCAAAAAAGAAAAATTCTTTCTCACTGAACTCCTAGGCAGGACTATAATTGCTTGTTTTAAGGAAAGAAAGGTTTCATTGCCTTAGTTATAATATGATCAATGTTTCATATTGTGGTATGTTTTACTATGCATACCCTGGAGCTCACTGACTAGAATAGGCAGAATTGGCAAGTCTCATCATATGAACTTCATCATGAACTTGATTTCCAGAAACATACTAAATAGCCAAAGAAAATGAACTGGCAAAGCACATCAAAATATAAGACAAACAAGCTCACGAGCACTTCTGTTGTATTTCTGTGGTAATACTTCTGTGGTAAAATTTCAATCTATGATAACATAGATTAAGATAATTTATGAATCTTCTGAAAAGCAGAAGCATGAGGAAATGCTCTACCACCTATCATTGAGATTAGACTTATTATCACACAATACCATGAAAATGAAAGTGCACTTCATGTCATGGTTTTGAGTCTGAGGGTGATCCCTAAAGAAGCCTTGAGGAAAATGGAATAGTTCTCTTCCACATTTAACCTGTATTTGACAGCAATTCCTCCACAGATCAGAGGAGGGGAAGACTGAATCTAAAGGGGTGGGGAAATCTTTCACAGAAAATTTTGCCAGACATTCTTGAGACCTGACGACTATATATCATCTATCAAGTAGTCATCAAATTTAAAGCAATAAAACTTCCTTCTAGACAAGCTAGAATTTTACATATAAAATGTGTTCGTAGGCTCATGAAAATTTAATTCACCACAGTAAATTAGTTGATGCCGATTTTTATGTTACAAAAATTTTCTAGTCATGATTTTTCTTTAATGACACATTTCAAGTGCTTCCTTCTTACAAGAGTTAGATAACAGGGTGTTTTGTATGCTAAGTTCAGTTCTCATATGAGGTGACAAAGCTAGGCTCTATTTATTTTATGTCTTTAATAACTATAAAATGCCACCTAGATGATGTGTTAGTAGAGAATGAGGACATAAAGTTTTTAGGGATTTGTGGCAAATAATGTTGACCTTTATACAGCAAATAGAAACAAATCACTGCTACTTAAATTTTAATTCCATTTCAATGATGAATTTATTTTAAGTATGCCAGCATTAAATGGAACATGTATGTATTTAAATACTTGTTTTTGATTTGGCATTCAAAGCTAAAGGATCCATTTTTATAGGTAGTTATTAATAGTATTACAAAGGTTAGTGGTTTTATATTTAGTAGATTCAATAATCAGTTACCTTGTTCATCAATTTGGGCAAAACAGGCAATGACAATGTCAAAAAGAGTATATAAAAATGAAAATAACAAGTACTTATTAATAACCACAGAGAAAGTTAATACACACAGAGTAATTTCCCAGATTTGTTTGTCTTATATTTTGATGTGCTTTGCCAGTTCATTTTATTTGGCTATTTAGTATGTTTCTGGAAATCAAGCAGACACAGGAAATAGGTGTGCTAGGTAGGGAAATCATGATATATTTAAAACCTCTAACAAGATTTTATGACCCAAGAATGTCACACATACACATTCATGTCCCTTCCCTAATCTTAAATGAGAATGTATATGTGAATTTGAGTACAATTTTCATACAAAAATGTTTAATGGTATTTGATAAAGAACTAACTTATTAATATCAACAGGAAGTTAACACGTAGCTAAGTAGTCATGTGGTCAAGCTTTCCCAACTACAGCACAATATATTTCAGTCACTGATTACTTTGTATTCCACAGATGTGAAACCATGAGTGACTATCTTCAACATAGTATCTGTAAACTCTATAAACTCATAGTCTCTATAGAAACATGAGGTGCATAGGCCATAATTTTATGTCAATTAACATAACCACACATTTTTTCAGTAAAATAAACAGCAACACAATTCAATGATTATCTTATGATAGCATAAAAAATAAGGAAGCATGGAATCTATTTAAGGAAGACAGATGTTAATGTGCTTTGAGCTACAAAGTAAGTTAAAGCCTCTATACCTGAAGGATGATAGAGAATTATGGTGTACCAAGAGTTCCACAAGTCTTTGCTACTCTTCTTTATGAGACGTGTAGTCTAAGCTCTGTTTCTTTCCATGTGATCCATTTTAGGTTCCTCAAATCCAGCTGGTCATAATCCTCTTATCTTGTGTTTCACCGTAGGCTAGCTTATATCAAATCTACTGCAGTACCTGATATCACTCAGTAGCAACCAGTGGTGAGCATGGTTATTGACATTTGTAGCTTAACTCAGCCTTCATATGCAGATGGCAGACTGATGGAAGACATCTTAGAATCCCCAGCCATCTTCCAGCTGAACACCACCAATGGGTAGCCTTTAGTGTTTTATAAAATATAGGGGGGACTTAAATATCAGTTATGTTGTCAGAGGAATTACTGTGCTAGGTCCTGCCTCACTCATGATTCATAGGGTCAACACATAATTGCTTGTGCTTGGGACAAGCTCAAAATTTGTGGATAAATTGTGAAACAGTAGCAAAATAATCTAGAACCAGAACAACCAACAACAACAACAAAAAGACTATTTTAAAGATAATATGTTAGAAATAAATGTGGACATAGAGACAAAAATAGACTTATTAAAATCCAGAAAAGGCTTTGGAAGCTTAAGAAACCTTCACACCAAGGCTGCCACTGATCAAGTCTCTGTTCCTTGTTCTTGACCCTGATGCTATGTCCCTAAAGCAAAGATCTGAGTCAGAGGATGACATTTCTTCAGCATTGCTAAATTATCATATTTGTACCAAACAATCAAGGGCAGAAAATAGTCTCAGCATTCAAAAGATCTGAAAAAACCAGTTATTTCCATTAAAACATGGATATTTATATTGGAATTAGATACAAACTTCTTCATTGCCAAGGAAATTAAATTGATTTCCCATAATTAAAACTATGCATGCTTAATCAATAGATTGTAATCCAAACTTTAACTTTAGTGCATTCCTGTATTGCTAGAGACTTAGTTCTTGAGTCTTAGATTCCTGAGAATTCCATAAATTGGAATCATAGATTCTATGCCTTCATATTTATGTGAGTAAATTTGGGTATATGTATCTCTCTGAATATAAATGTATTCACTTTATCAGTTTTCATGAGTAAGTATCCTTTAAAAACTATATTATTTCATAAAACAAAGTATCATAAAACTTCTAAAATGTACCTCTCGTTGGTAAAATATTTTAAGTAATAAGTGACACAAAAAGAATGAATACAAACATTTATTTATAAAATATTATTTTCTCTAGGTAACTTTAAAATATAGTTATATGTTAACAAGTCTTTACTGCAAATCAAGTATTGAAGCATTATCTTCAAATCATTTATCTTACTAACGCTCACAAATACTTTTAAGGTAAACATTAAGAGTGTTATCTAGTTCACACAAAAACTGATACACTATATGTCTATATAACTTTCCTAAGGTTAAATAGCTAGTGCTGCATTAGGACATGTTTGTCCATAAAAGTTAAGCTGACCTATTTACTTGTTTATATTCTAATGAGAAGAAGAAAAAATATGATAAAATAAATGGCAGTGTTTAGTTATACTAAATTAAAGCCAGTAGAAGGAATAATATTGGGACTACAAACAAACAAAAAAAAACAGTAATAATATCATTTGGTATGAAGCCTAAAACAGGAAAAAAAATAAAGATTTGATGATGAGAGGCATGAGCAGAGCTCTAGTTTGGGAGATAGGCTGTGGTCCTGCATGTTCTGTCATCTAGGTTTATCCATTTCCCTGTGAATTATTCCAGGAGACTCCACATTCATAAACATAAGCACTTTTTCTCCTCTACAACATCAGGTATCATTTTACTTTCTTCTCCATTGTTAGACTTCTGCAAATCCTTGCTTCCTCTCAGCTTCCCAACAAACTGGGTAACTACGGGTGTTATTAATGAACATTTATTTTTCACATGTATTTTGGGGTTTACATTTATTAGTCACCGTTCTGTAACTGTAAAGGGACACCATGACAAGGGAACTTTTAGAACAGAAAACATTTAATTAGGAGCTTAGTTACAGTTTCAGAGGTTTAGTTCATTATCACTTAAGTGGGGAAGCTTTACATCCTGAACCTCAGGAGCAGAGAGAAAGGGACACTGGGCATAGTGTGATATACTTCCTCCAACAAGGAAATACTTCTTAATACTTCCCAGCTGTCAAACGAGAACCATGTATTTAAATATATGAACCCTTGTGATTGTATGTAGATATAGGTGTTTGACTATGAAGGGCGGCTGCCAATGTTAGTTGTATTTATCAAAGGTATTCTGTTTTGTTTTTTTTTTTTGTTTTTGTTTTTTTTTTTTTTGACACATCTGTCACGAAAATTGGAGTATATAGATTTAGACAGGCTTGGTAGGAATTAAACCCTGTGCATCCAGCACTAGTATATACAGGTGCATGTCCACTATGCCTATCTGTTTTAAACACTAAATACTGGGAACCAAAACTACCAGGTTATTTTTTGTATTGTTTTGTTTTTCAAGACAGGGTTTCTCTGTATTGCTTTGAAGCCTGACTGGAACTAGCCATGTAGACCAGGCTGGCCTCGAACTCACAAAGATCCACCTGCTCTGCCTCCCCTCAGGTTCTTAAAATTAGCTAATAAGCACTTAGCTAATTTAAGCATTTGTCAAATTCAAGCAAAAATACACTTATGCTACTAGTTGCTAGAACATTTTCCTCAAGTGTTTGTACTAACTGTTGGAAACTGGCATTCTGCTGACTAAGGTGTGGCCACATCATAGCTAAGTCATGCATTACAGTGCTGTATATGGACTCAGGATACATGTGAAAGCTTGCTCCTTTTAAGCAAGTACTTCTCTATCATCTCTAGTGCTTGCTCTCCTCTCTTCCCTCTCTCTCTCTCTCTCTCTCTCTCTCTCCTGTTCCTGGTGTCTCTATGTCTCTTTTCTTCCCCCCTCACTCCCCTGTTCTAATAAACTTCTCTCTCAAGCTCTCTCTGCCTCATGTGTTATTCTCTCCACCTTGGTTACCCTCCGTGCTATGAAACCCATTATGGTCCCCCACATGGCCCTCCACACAGGACACCCGCCCCCTTTTCTAGCTTTATTCTTTAACTGTAACAAAGGAACAACACTTACTGGCTTTAACACCTATTTTGATTCTTTTCTCTAGAAAATACTAAACATAGGAGAAGAAAATAGTAAGTCAGTATTTCATGTAATTTTTTTCCTTTTGTTTTTTGGGGATAGGATTTATTTGTGTGGCTCTGGTTGTCCTAGAACTAGCTTTGTAGATCAGTATGACCACTAACTCACAGAAATCCATGTTCCTCTGCCTCCCTAGTGTTATGTTTAAAGGAATATACCACCAGCACCTGGCTTCATGTAATATTTTGTACCAAAGTTTCTAATAAGAAAATATACTTTCATTATTACTGTCCTTAGAAATATGATCTAGGATGGACTTTATGGTCAAATTCAATAGTTTGTAGGATATCAGTACTATCAATACTAAGATAGGATATCATCTGAAAGTGACAGATAAAATATCTTTGGCCTATCTGGCCAAGGTCTAGTGAAAGCTGGAGTAGCCTTTGAAAACATTACAGTGTCAGAGAGATGATAGGACATGGAACATGAGTTGTCCTTATAAATAAAACAGAAATTTTATGCTAATTCATGCATTGTGTATTTTTCTCACACAGCCACCCACTTACTACTGTTTGGCAAGAGCAATAGAGGAAACAGACTTGTGTGAGCACACTGACACAAATGAACACAACTTGCTGGCATTCCTTCAGAATAGCCTAGGGACTCCCTGAATTTCCTTTCTTGCTTATTTCACTAAAATAAACAAAACATGGAGAATAAAAATTAGAAAAATATGTTAAAGGATATAGAGCAGAATGCATAGTAAGTGTCACTTGGTCGCCAATCAACCATCAGCATAAGCACTGGCTTTTCAGTTTCCTATTTTCTCTTGAGGTTTTCCTTTATGACAAACAATAATTGATTGGAGAGTATAAATACACAGAAATTTTATGTCTTTTTAGCAGGAGAAAAAATCTAACATTAACAAACAATGTTCACAAATATAAATTTCTAGTTACTGACCTATAGTATTTACATAAGCAATAGCTTAGTTGGATACAAAAAATATCTTTAAAAAATAATTTACTTGATCATATTTCATCTAACATATGTGGTTTTATTTATTTTTTGGTAGAACACATAAATATTCCTATGTTTATTAGGAGTACAACTATTTGGCAGTCATAAATACAAAGGGGAGTAAAATGTGTTTTCAAAATGTAAGAGTTGACATGGTGCCATGGAAACTAATGGCAGGCACAAGGCAGGGACAAGTGAACAGATGTCTGCTATACAAAGTATCAAAAGAAACAGTATTTCAATGGGAAGGGACTTGATTTGGTAGGACTGAGATTATACAATGTCTGTTTAGGAGGAATACTTTAGATTATTAGAAACTATTTTTGGGCAAATAGTTTTAGAGTTTAAATAGAATTATAAACTTTCAACAAAAGTCTTTGATCAAAATATGATTATAATACTATAATAATGATATATCAGTAAAAATGATGATTTTGTAAATTTTTTTCAATAACATCACAGGAATGTAACTTTAGCAATGCCAAAAATATTCTGAATATTAAAAACTGAGAATGGGGGAGGCTTCATGGTAGGGATATGAATGCATATTCTATAAATGGAATAGGGAATAGTGGAGGATTAAGTAGATGAGGAGGCAGGTTACAAGATGAATTATTGTGTATCAACACTAACTATAAAGATGTTAAAAATCGTAAGTTCATTACTGGAGAAGCTTTCTCAAATACATAAAAACATAAATATAAAGAGTTTAACTGGAGTTACCATTGAAAGAGTGGTAAAATGCCCTTCCTGAAAACTATTAGTTATCCCAGTTCTGGATATAGGTTACCTCTTTTTGAGCTGTTGGTTAGTGAATACTGTACAACTTAAACAAGTTGCTCTTTAATACCATACAAAAATTAATAGTAAACTGTTTTTAGAGGAGACAGAGAATATGGCAAATTCAAGCTAGAATGGGACTGGAAACCTTATCCCTATTGACTAGCTTTCACAGCATAAGATGGAGCAGTGCACACTGTCAAAGGAGGAAAGCAATCAGTTTTACACAACAGTTATCATTTTGAGGTACAACAATGGCCAGGCTAGCAAGATATGCCACAGGTGCAATGGTGGCAAGAACATCACAGGAGCAACCAGTCACTTTCTGAATTGATTTAAGGCTCACTTCACAAGATGGAACCCATACATGGGACAAGAACATGAGACAAGATAGATCAATGGTTCTGGAGAGAGCAAATATTGTTATTCTAATTGACCCCTAATGAATTACCCTCACTGATAGAGCAGTGCATCTCTTAGCCATCACCAGAGATGCTTCCTTTGACTGAAGATTGGGATTAACAGAGACCAACAGCTGGTCAAGGTAAGAGGAGATCATAGAGTGCTTAGACCTAAATAGGATAACTAGATCACAGTCAATCCTCTCAAAGCACAGGAATCATAGTGGAAGACTGGGCTACAAGATTCTAAGGGCCAGATTGTAGATGGATAAAACAAAAGTATACACATATAAACTCACAGCAATTGTGACACTATTTCTAAAAACTGCACAGGAATAAACGAGACAATATCCCAGCATACTGGGGATGAGCATACTGAAGTTGCATCCTTAGATGAGAGGATACTGACAATCAGGAGCTGTTGGAGGGATGGTGAATTTTTTTTTTAAATTCAGCTAATGAAAGGTTACCTGTTCTCTGGTAGATGGCCCTGCACCCATGCAAATATAGGCAGCACTAAGTGAACTCACTGAGAGTAATAGAAAAGAAGGGACAAAGGGAGGAAGAGAGAGAAAAAGAGAAAAAGGGAAAAAAGAAAGAAAGAGAGAAAGAGAGAGAGAGAGGAAGGAAGGAAGAAATAAAAAGAAAGTATAAACATGGGATACATGAGATTGGGAATGAGTAATGGTTGAGAATTATGGAGAGAATTAAGAGTGAGCATAATCAATACATATTATATGCATGTACAAAACTAACAATGGAAATTAAATGCATTTTCATTATTTTATATACCAAATTTAAATTGGTATATAAAAAGATCACAAAGTAACCCTACTTAAAATGACTCAAAGAATGCTATTATATGAAAGTACCATCTACAGTATAATATTTTCATTAATATGGAAATAATTATCCATTTAATTAATATTTCTAAGACAAATTATCATCAAGAAAAAATTTCATTTAAAATAATCATTAAGTATTTACGACTGATAAAAATGGCAGTCAATTCAGCCACATTCGCTATTGTGTTATACAGTGATTTAAATAGCTATTTGTATTAATTATGCATCAGTATTCATTTTCCCTAAGCTTTCAAAGTGAAACAAGAGCTTCCATTACCAAAAGTCTGTTTAAATTTTTATGTACTGTTAACTCAGGTTCTCTTATTTTCTATAATCAACCAAGGTTTTCACATTTAATCTCAAATATTAATAATTTAAAAAAGATGCATTATTTTAACTGAGTTATCATTTTTCAGTCTGTCCCATCAGAACTTAAATTGATGGTAAGAAGAGATTGCTGTATTTAGTCTTCATTATGAACTTTACTGATATGATAACCATTTGATGAATTTTAATTTGCTATTCAATGGGCTTATAATATTATAGAGTAATAGTGATAGAAGAAAGATGTAACATATGAACACACATATATAAATATATTTATATATGGGAAAAGGTAGTCAGACAGAGGCAGATAAGAAGGAAGGAGACTAAAGGATCATGTATAAACATAAGCTGACTCATTGAGTAGCTGCACCCATTTTTTTCTTTGCAGGCTGTTACTTTAATGATTTCCTATCATCTTTTAACATCCACATTTTGCTGTTAAGTGGGTAAAGTTACTGGTTCATCAATTGCCCCTTCTTTCCAAATTTTGCTCTCGATTAAATTGATTTGTAACATGCACTAGATTTTAAAAAGTATTTGAAAAATTGAAATTCTCATAGAGATGTTTGAAGATATTTCAAGTTGTCACAAATCTTAAACTTAGATCACTACTATTCCATTGACAACATGGATTTTATTTTCTGAAAGTCAGGATATTAACTATACAGATAAATAAGGAGATGCATGAAAATATATCCAAACGGACAATGATATAATTTTTACTCCCAAAAGATAAAAACTATTTGTTAACTCTTTTAGGCAACATTTTGATAAAGTGTCTTTTAAAGAGGTACCAAGAAAGCCATTAAAACAGATAAGTTGCATATATACCAATTACCTAGAAGTCTAAAGTAATTCAACTTTCTCCTGAGAATTAGGTGGAACAACCTCTACCTGAGAGAGACAACATCTCCTCCACATAGAATGGCTGTCATATTTATCAGCCCACTGGTTATTCACTAAGAATACTTACTTCAATGGACAGATTACTGACTGTCTCATAAGGAAAATGATCATGTAATGGAATGCTCATATCTCGACTCTGTTATTAGTAAAGGTGGGTGAGTGTTATTTGTTATTATCCCCAGGAAGCATTTGGAAACTCAGGCTGTTTCTAGCAAGCACAGACATACAGTCAGGACTTCTCTTTTTCTATGGTTGAGAAGTTTATTAAAATTTATCATGTTGAATGGAAGTCTATTGCCTTTCCATTTTAGTACTATGACTGTCAGAGTAAGTATGTTGATAATAATTGACATATGTTTCTATAATAAAAGGATTTCAGAAACAGAAGTTGTGATAAGAGTTCATACTCAACCTCTAACTCATCTCTCACTAGATCTCCCTATAAGGTAATCACCTTATCTCTGGCTTGACGTTTCCTACCAGGAAGGTCATTTAATTGTAACTACATCCATTATAATTCTAGAAGATTTATCAGTAAACAATGTCTTCTTATAGTTTTTTTATGAATCTCTACATATACATAAAGTCGTCTATACAATGAATGTTTTCTTTTAATAAAACATCTTGTTCTCTCAAGTTTTGTTCCCAAATTAAATCTTTACTTTTTTTTTTACTTTGTTTATATGGCCCTGGTCAAATTCTTTTAATATATGGTTACATTTCATCTGGACTTCACTTTCTTTTATTGATACATTATTAAGGTACTTGAGACTTGTGTTTTCTTGAATTTAATATGATTTTTAAATAAAACATATATGTATTAAATATACTTAGTGCTAAAATTTTCTAAATTAACAAGTCATAAAATGTCCTTAGTTTATCAGTTTTAAAAATTATTAATGCTTTATTAGTAGAGTACACCAACAATTCACAGACTATGTAAAATGTTAAAAAATAGAAAGGTGGCATGATAGACAAATTAATAGTGGCAATTCCTCATCTTCATTTATTGCTCTTCCTCTTCCTCCTGTTAGGTAATTTCTCACTCTATATCTCAAACTGGCCTTGAACACACTATGTAACCACTCTATATCTCAAACTGCCCTTGAGCACACTATGTAATCAAGACTGTATTCCTAACTCAGATGCTAGGTTATATATGTGTGCCACCCAATCTGGCTGATGAGGGAGCATGTCTGAAAGATAGTTTTCAGTAATGACAACAGATTTTCTTCTTTTATAGCATAACATTAAATGATATACATAAATTAGCCTTAAATTGTTTGATTCATGTAACTGACATAATTTGGTTTATTTGCATAGACTGGTACCTACGTTATTGACTATATTAACAAATAAATTTATATAAATAATTGTGGGGTAAGGTAGTATTTTCCCACAAGCAGTTAATAACATAATGGCCATTAACTCTTCAGGGTTGATGATTGCATAATTACTCTGCTGCTGATAAAGTAATGCTGTGGGTCTATGTGTTACCTGGCATCTACCTTTGCAAAACAAACAAACAATAAGAAAGAAAGAAAAAAAGAACATTTTCTCTTCCCTTGGCAAAAATCTTAACCCATGTTACTGATATGTCTTTTCCTTTTCAGCTATATCTACTGTCCAACTTTCTTTTCCATGGAAGACTTACATATCACATTTTTTTTTAAAAGGTCAGGAGGGCAGATCGGTCAATACTGAAATGCCAAGAGTTTAATTTTCACCACTCTTATATACCTTAACTAAAAAATGGAACACAATAACATGTATATGGAACAAACAGACTTTTCTTCCTCACTCATTCCAAGGGTTAATTAATCACACTTTAGCTCTAAATTCTTGTCCCCTAGCCTTGAGGTCAGGAGTAGTTGTACCTCAGATAAAGCTTCTCCTTCCTTAGCCTTGACAGTCAGGAGTAGCCACATCTCAGATTCAGGTCTATTGTTATTTAGACTAAGAAGGCCATAACATCCTTCTGTAGCCACACCTTTGACCTTTAGGTCTTGTGACTTGCTGACAGCATTGAATCTGCCTTTGTTCCAAGATGGAGTGCAGCCATCTTTATGGGCACCTATAAATGCCCCCTTCTTAATATAATTCAAAAATACCTGTGCTTCTGCTACACTACAGATGACTGTGTCTGTCTTAGGTAGTCTTCTGAAACCTTCCAGGCTTACCCATCATGGGAAGCACAAATTCCTTCATGTATGTCCTATCCTAGGTATCTTGGAGGCAAAAAGACTTTACCCATTTCTGACTACCAGCCTCTGTAACAAACCTGAGTCAACTTTTCATTGAGAGTTCACAAGCAAGCTCAATAATGGATATGGTTTTGTGGCTATAGCATCTCCTGCAGAAGGACAGGATGAATCAAGATAAAAATGGCCTTTTAATACAGCATGTAAGAAAATATATGTTTAAATAATCTGTGTAAATATATATGGAGAATGACTCTCAGATTCTAGAAACTACTAGGATCCAACATAATCTATCACTAAAAATTTATATGTATAGTTTGAAAATGAATATTGCATGTCATTTTTTGTTTGTTTGTTTTCTTTTGCTTTTGAATGTGGCTGTAATAACCTCAGCTTAGTACATTGGGGGAAACATAGCTATGTTCTATTATTAAATCCATGAAAGTAAGTAAAGATATTCCTAGTCTTTTAAAGTCAACTTTAACTTGTCTTGTTTTGTTTTTTTTGTTTTTTTTTTTTTTTCACTTTCCTATGAGTTCATATAACTAGGTCATTCCAGATTTGAACGTATATTCTATTTTAAATAGCAAAAAAAAAAAAAAAAATGAATATAACATAAGAATTCCAGCAGATGTGATTTACCAGGAATTAGCCTGAGAGCTTAGAAACAAAAAGTCTGTGTTCTAACCCATCTGGATACCAATAGCTTCATGTAAGTGACTGCTGTCCACTAAATTCTGTTAAGAATCAGAATGGAAAGTTTAAAGTAATTAATTATATAACTCATAAGATGCACAATTCTAGTTGTGACAGAATTAAATAATAAAATGAGGACACTGTGAAAAACTGATAAGATGAAAATAGCTATGATAAAGCTTCTCTTTATGTACTGTGGCCATATTTGATTCATATTTAATCTTCTTACATAAAATAAAACCCTCAGCGATTTCCTCATCAAAAAAGGACAAAGAAAAATCATGCATTTTATAAAGGGCTTTGGATCATTTGCACAAACACAAAAGTTATTAAATTTCTACCTTGACTAGTTCAACAAGTCTTGGAGACGAGAAAATTAATCGTGACGTCTTCAAATCCAACTGGGATAAGAATTGTTCATTAGGTAGGTAATTTTGTTGTCTGAACTCTAGAAGGTAGTTACTATTCTATGAATCAATACGTGATAGAACTTAAGCAATACTCCCTTGAGAAATACTTGGAAACTACTTAGATTTGGTAATAGTAAGAGTCAGGGAACAAATAGAGGAGAACAAGAAAAAAGATTCCATAATAGAGGGAGCCATTATAGGTTTAAAGAGAAGTATGGCACTAGGGAATTAATCAAGGTCTACAAGGATGACCCCATCTAACAACCTAAGCAATAGCGAAGAGGCTACCTTAAATGTCCTTCCCTGATAATGAGATAGATGACTACCTTATACACTATCCTAAAGACTTCATCTAGTAGCTGATGGAAGCAGAAGCAGATGCTCACAGCTAAACACTGAACTGAACTCCTGGAATTCAGTTTTAGAGAGGGAGGAGTGATAGGCAAAAGGATCAAGACCAGGCTGCAGTAAACAACAGAAACAGCTGACATGAAAAAGGGGGAGCTCATGGACCCCATCCTGATAGCTGGGAAACTAAGCATAGGACAAACCCAGACCCCTGAATGTGGGTGTTAGTTAGCAGGACTGGGTAATCTATGGGACCTCTGGTAGTGGATCAGTATTTATCTGTATTATAAGAATGGACTTTGGGAGCCCATTCCACATAGAGGGATACTCTCTCAGCCTAGACACATGGAAGAGGATCTAGTCCCTGCTCCAAATAATATGACATACTTTGAAGTTTTCCCCACAGAAGGCCTCACCCACCCTGGGGATCAGAAAGGGGAACAGCATTGGTTGGGGGGGTAGGAGAGGAGGGGAGGGTCAGGGAACTGGGATTGACATGATGATGTGGACCTACGAACATCACCACATCACCACAGCAGATGCCTGCTCAGTGGGTCTCCTCCCCTGAGGCAGGGTTGAGGATAATATGAAGCTTACCCATTCCTGGAATAAGCTAAGTTAGTTTCAACTTGTTTCCAATACCTGTGTCATTGCTGTCATGCTTACTTTCACCCACTCCCAAAGGAAACCTGCCAGAATCCTGAAACAAAAGTGGAGTATGATCTTTATGACATTAATAGAGAATATTTTTAGGTTGATAAAATATGTAAGATTTGGGGCACACTAATTAATATACATAATGACAAATAAAACAATGACTTCTAAAATAGAAACACTTTACTTCAACATACAAATTACTCTAAGATAGTTTTCAACACTTCTAGTGTATGTGAATATTTAAAACAATATATTTCATTACATGTATGATTATTTACAAAATATAAACATCTACAAATTCATGAAATAACAAACTACCTAAAAGTAAATGATTCAAGAATATTAGTTTTTAAAATTACATAAGATTTCTTCAAAAAAGAAATACAAATATCAGCAATAAAAATAATTGAAGAAGTTGTTGATTCATTGAGGATAATACAAGAAAAAGAATGAGACAACTATGAAAAAATGCATATGTTCAAAATCCAGGAAAGGAAAATTTGGAGTTTGATTTAATAATATAAGAAAACAAGACATGGTTACAGCAAAAAAAAAAATCACTAAATGTAGAAGAGTGGGTGGAAAGATAGTAAGAGTCTGAGGATCAGTGATTTAACAGTGAGATTATGGTTCCTGGTCAGAAAGTCCTTTCCTATATCAATGAGGTCAAGTGTATTTCCTATTTTCCTGTGTAAACTCAAGCCAACCCAAATCTCAGCATAAAAGGGGAATTGCCTATAAAGTACAATAACTCAACAAAGAGCTATTGGTAATTACTGGCTGATATAATAGGGGAAGTTGGTTTTATTTAAGTATGTAAGCCTTTGTAAGTTATCCAGGCCACACTGAAATATCACACATTCATGAATATACAGGCAGCACAAATTGAAATCAGTATGTGAAAAATCAAAAAGAGGACATAAAGTTGAGTGAGTAGGTAAAGGGGATTGATGTTGGAGGAGTGGGGGGAGGGGTGAATATGATCATAACACATTATATAAAAATAAAACTAACTGTGTCCCATACAATTAAATAATGCAACACTTTTGATGAAATTCATCAACATGGAATGCAGCTCTCATACTGATTTCAAAATTTAGCTTTCATGATACGACAACGATTAATAAATATGTGCTGTCATGCTAAAACACAATAAAATGGCTCATCTTTTTCTTCTCATCAAGTCACATACAATCAGTGACAGATCAGAATTATTGCTGTGAAAAAGTATTTACTAAATCATAAAAAGGCAAATTTTACCAGAGTTTCTTTCCTTTCAGAAGTGCTATAGGCTTCACTGAGAAATTCATGTTAGCCAACTAATAAAGAATATTCTAGTTCTAGCCAGCCCTTGGCTAGAGGTGAGTCTGAGCACATATCAGGTAGCTTCTCCCCTACACCCACCCCCGGGAACTCCCTGCGTTGGCCCCAGTTTCCTCTACTCCTGTGTCCTGTCCCCATGGAGAGCACTCTTGGAGCTCTGATATACCCCCACCCACCCACACCACGAGCCTGCACTCCCCCTACCCTGTGCCTTACCCTGCCCACTGTCCCACTGCTCTGGTTGAGTACTGGGACAGAGGGTGGAGCCAACAGGCCAGAAAACTTCCAGAACTTCTGGGAGTTGCTCTGAACACAGGAGACCTGCTTATCCATGCAGAACCACCCGTAATTTCCACATGCTTGGTCCCTGACACCCAGGCTGGTTCTCTACTGGAATCCTGACCCCTCCCAGAGATCCACCTATATCTGCAGGACCACTCTGAGTTCCTGCAGTCAGGATCATTGACCCCCATAGCAGGGCCTCTGCTGATGAAGCCTCAGATGGAGAGTACCAGGCCCAGGCTAGATCTGCTTATAGGCACAAGGAACATGAAGAGTCCCGGCCTTCAGTATCTTTGACCCCCATCACCAGTCTCCTACTGGAGCCTGGTCTCTGACCCCCATGCCCAGGCCCCTGCCTATGGAGAGAATGACTGGAAAGCTTGGACAACCCAGAGCTACAGATATCGAACCTCTAACCCACCTAACCCCACCGGGGAAGAACCATAGACAGAGAGAGAGAGACCCTAACAACACCTACTGGAAGAAGCTATGAAAAGATAGCAATACAAGAAAACACCTAACAACAGAAAGACAAGCATGACACCACCAAAATCTAGGGAATCTACACCAATTAAACAATAACACAACAACAAGCAGATGAAGCAGAAGGGAACAACTTAAAAATTATCATCATAAAAATGATAGAAGCCCTTAAAGAAGATGTGAGAAAATTGCTTAAAGAAATGGCAGAAGAAACAAACAAAAAAAGTGGAAGAAATGAACACATTACTTAAGGAAAGTAAAGAAAGTATAGAAAGGTAAGAAAAAAAAAAAAAACAATTAAGCAGGTGAAGGAAATGGTTCAAGACTTGAAAACAGAAATAGAGAAAATAAAGGCAACACAAACTGAAGGAATGCTGGAAATAGAAAACCTGGGCAAAAGATCAGGAACTACAGATGCAAGCATAACAAACAGGATTCAAGAGATGGAAGAAAGATCTCAGGCACAGAAGATAAACTGGAGGAAATACATTCATCAACCAAAGAAAACCATAAATCCAACAAATCCTTAATACAAAACATCCAGGAAATGTGGAACACCGTGAAAAGGCCAAACCTAAGAATAATAGGCACAGAGGAAGGTGTGGAAGCCCAGCTCAAAGGTGCCGAAAACATATTCAACAAAATCATTGAGGAAAACTTTCCAAATCTGAAGAAGGACATGCCCATGAAAGTACAAGAAGCATACCGAACCCCAAATAGGCTGGACCAAAGAAAAAAGACCCCTCGACATATAATAATCAAAACACCTAGCATACAGAATAAAGAAAGAATATTAAGAGCAGCGAAGAAAAAGGACAGGTAACATATAAAGGCAGACCTATCAAAACTACACCTCACTTTTACATGGAAACACTGAAGGCCACAAAGTCCTGGAGAGATGTCCTACAAGTGCTAAAGGACCATGGATGCTAGCTCAGGCTACTATACCCAGGAAAACTCTCAATCACTATAGATGGAGAAAGCAAGATATTTAATGACAAAACCAGATTTTCCCAATACATATCTACAGAAAGTATTGTTTGGAAAACTCCAACCCAAGGAAGTTAACTATGTCCACAAAGACATAAGCAACAGATAATCTAACTACATCAGAAACAAAGGGTAAACAAGACAATGATATTCACATTACCACTGCCAACAACAAATCTAAAACAAAAACAAAACAAAACAAAAAAAAAAAAAAAAAAGGATCAACAATCAATGGTGCTTACTCACCCTCAACATTAATGGTCTTAACTCACCTATAAAAAGACACAGGCTAACAGAATAGATATGAAGAAAGAATCCATCCTTCTGCTGCATACAAGAAACACATCTAAGCTTCAAAGATAGACATTACCCCAGGGTAAAGGGTTGAGAAAAGATCTTCCAATCAAATGGAACCAAGAAGCAACCAGGTGTGGCTATCCTAATATCTCACAAGTTAGACTTCAAAACAAAATTCATCAAAAGAGATGAAGACAGTCATTTCCTAGACATAGCAGGCAAAATCCTTCATCACAAAGTCTCATTTCTGAACATCTATGCCCCAATACAAAGGCACACATTTCGTACAAATAATGCTACTAAAACTCAAACCTCACATAAAACCTCACACACTAATAGTGGAAGACTTCAACACACCACTCTCACCACTAGACAAGAACGCCAATCAGAAACTCAACAAAGAAACCAAAGACAAACAGAAGTTAATTCTCAACTGGGTTTAATACACATTGATAGAACATATAAACCAAACACAATAGAATATACCTTTTTCTCTGCTCCACATGGAATCTTCTCTGAAATAGACCACATACTAGCTGGCATAACTAACCTCAACAGATACAAGAGAATTGGAATAGTCCCCTGGATCTTCACAGACCACCATGCTTTAAAATTGGAATTCAACAACAACACAAATAACAGAAAACCTGCAAACTCACAGAAACTGAACAATGTGCAATTGCACCACACCTGGGTCAAAGAAGAAATAAAGAAAGAAATTAAGGACTTTCTAATATTCAGTGAGAATGAGGACACAACATACCTGAAATTATGGGACACCTTGAAAGCAGTGCTACAAAGGAAGTTCATTGCACATAAGAGAATTAATAGCACAACTGAAAGCCTTAAAACAAAATGAAGCAAACTCAACCTGGTTGAGTAGACGCCTGGAAATAATCAACTTGAGGGCTGAAATCAACAAAATAGAAACCAGGAAAACAATACAAAAAAAAAAAAAAATCAATGTAACAAAGATTCGATTTTTTGAGAAACTCAACAAGATAAACAAACCTTTATCGAAACTAATGAAAAAGTAGAGAGAGAACATGCAAATTAACAAAATCAGAAACGAAAAGGGTAACATAACAATGGAAACAGAGGAAATCGAGAAAATTTTCAGGTCATACTTTGAAAACTGTACTCCACAAAAATTGAAAATTCAAAGGAAATTGACAAGTTTCTGGATAACTATCACTTACCAAAATTAAATCAAGAACAGACAAACAACTTAAATAGACATATGACCCGCAATGAAATATAAGCAGTCATCGAAAGCCTTTAAACCAAAAAAAGTCCAGGACCAGATGTTTTCAGTGCAGAATTTTACCAGACATTCAAGGAAGAACTAATACCAATACTCCTCAAATTGTTCCACAAAATAGAAACAGAAGGTTCTTTGCCAAACTCTTTTCACGAGGCCACAATAACCTTGGTACCCAAGCCTCACAAAGACACAACTAAGAAAGAAAACTACAGACCAATATCCCTGATGAACATCGATGCAAAAATACTCAATAAAATACTGGCACACCGAATTCAAGAATACATGAGAGAAATCATCCACCATGACCAAGTAGGCTTTACCCCTGGATTGCAGGGATGGCTTTACATACAAAAATCTATCAACTTGATCCACTGTATAAAGAAACTGAAAAAGAAAAACCATATGATCATCTCGCTAGATGCTGAAAAAGCCTTCAACAAAATTCAACACCCTTTCATGATAAAGGTTTTGGGGAGATCAGGGATAACAGGAGCATACCTAAACATAATATGAGCAATATACAGCAAACCAACTGCCAACATCTAACTGAATGGAGAAAAACTTAATTCGATTCCCCAAAAATCAGGAACAAGACAAGGCTGGCTGGCTTCTATCTCCATATCTCTTCAATATTTTACTTGAATTTCTAGCTAAAGCTCTAAGACAATCAAAGGAGTTCAAGGGGATCCAAGTTGGAAAGGAAGAAATCAAACTCTCTCTGTTTGCAGATGATATGATAGTTTACATAAGTGACCCAATAAACTCTACTAGGGAACTCCTACAGCTGATAAACACCTTCAGCAAACTAGCAGGATACAAGATAAACTCAAAATTATCAGTAGCCCTACTTTATTCAGACGACAAAGAGGCAGAGAAAGAAATCAGAGAAACATCATCCTTTACAATGGCCTCAAGCAACATAAAGAATCTAGGGGTAAAGCTTACCAAACAAGTGAAAGACCTATATGATAAGAACTTTGTTGCTCAAAAGAAAGAAATTAAAGAAGATACCAGAAAATGGAAAGATCTCCTATGCTTTTGGATAGATAGGATAATCATAGTAAAAATGGCAATCTAAGATTCATTGCAATCCCCATTAAAATCCCACCTCAATTCTTCACTGACCTTGAAAAGATAATAATCAACTTTATATGGAAAAACAAAAGACCCAGGAAACCCATAACAACCCTGCACAATATAGAATTTCAGGAGGCATCACCATTCCTGACTTTAAGCTCTACTACAGTGCTATAGTTCTGAAAATATCCTGGTATTGGCACAAATAGACAGGTAGACCAATGGAATTGAATTGAATATCCTATTAACCTATGAACACACCTATGTACACCTGTTTTTCGACAAAACAGCTAAAAGAATACAATGGGGCAGGGACAGCATCTTCAAAAAATGGTGCTGGCACAATTGGATGAGGTTGTGTAGAAGACTGCAGATAGACCCATGTCTGTCGCCATGCACAGAACTCAATTCCATATGGTTCAAATACCTCAACATCAATCCTTCCACACTGAACACTTAGAAGGGAAAGTAGGAGATACCCTTGAACAAATTGGTATGGATGACTGCTTCTTGAACATAAAAACAGGGTCACAGACTCTGAGAAAAACATTTAATAAATAGGACCTCTTCAAACTTAGAAGCTTCTGTTAGGCAAAGAACACAGTGGACAAGACCAAACAGCAGCCCACAGACTGGGAAAATATTTTCACTAGTCCAATAACCGACAAAGGACTGATCTCCAAAATATACAAAGAACTCAAGAAACTATTCAACAAAACACCAAATAACCTTATTAAAAAATGGGGTACAAAACTGAAGAAAGAATTCTCAATAGAGGAAACCAAAAAGGCTAAAAGACACTTAATAAAGTGCTCTACATCCTTAGATATCAGGGAAATGCAAATCAAAACAACTTGAGATACCATCTTATTCTTGCCAGAATGGTTAAAATTAGAAACACCAATGATGACTCATGTTTGAGAGGATGTGGAGAAATGGGAACACTCCTCCACTGCTGGTGGGCATGCAAACTCATACAGCCATTTTGGAGAACAGTATGGTGGTTCCTCAGGAAAATAGGAATCATTTTACCAAAGGACCCATATTACCCCTCTTAGGCATATACCCAAATGATCCACATCCATGCGACAAAGACATCTGCTCAATTATGTTCATAGCAGCATTATTTGTAGTAGCAAGAACCTGCAAGCAACCTAGATGCCCCTCAATTGAAGAATGGATAAAGAAGATTTGGCACATCTACACAATGGAATACTACTCAACAGGAAAAAAATAATGTAATCTTGAAATTCGCAGGCAAGTGGGTTCCCATTGAAGAAACCATCCTGAAAGAGGTAAGTTAGTCACAAAATAGGAATATGGAATGTACTCGCTCATATATGGACGTTAGATATAGCTCAAAGGATCACTAGCCTATAATTCATACCACCAGAGGATCTAGGGTACAAGGTGTATTCTAAGAGATTCATATAAAGTCCCTCACAGAAGGGGGAAGGGACGAGTCCCCCAGAGCACAGGGGAAGTAGGGGGGGCAGTGAATGGAGAGAGAAGTAGGAGAGAGGGGGTGGAGAGGAAAACACGTGAGACTAGGATAGGAGGATTGAGTCAGGGGAGGAATAGAAGAAAAAAGAGAGGGACACACACAAAGAGAGAGAGAGAATGTGTGTGAGAGAGAGAGAACATAATATAGGTAGTCAGTATGGGTTTGAAGAGAAAATTGAACCCAAAGAAAGATCTAGAGACCTACAAGCCTCCCACCAACTAACAATTTGAGCATCCGTGGAAAGGCTACCCTAAATGCCCTTCCCGGATAGTGAGATCAACAACTAACTGATCCATGGTGCCCTCACCTAATACCTGTTGGAAACAGAAGCAAATACCCATACCAAACACTGAGTCGAACTAGAATCCATATGCAGACAGAGAGGACAAAACCGGGTTGCAGAAACACACAGAGACTGCCTACCTGAACAAGAAGGAGCTAACAGGCCCCCAGACTGATAGCTGGGAATCCAGCATTGGACTGACTTAGCCCCCCCCCCCCGAATATGGATCTCAGCCAGAAGGACTGAGCTGTCTAAGGGACCTCAGACAGTGGAACCAGCATGTATTCCTGGTGCACAAAAGTCCTTACGAACCCATCCCCCATGGAGGAATACTGCCTTAACCTAGAGACAGGATAGAAGTCCTAGTCCCTACTTAAAATGACCTGACAGATCTACATTACCCCACCTGGATGGCACTGCCCTACATATGGAATTGAGTTGTGGGGATAAGAGGTTAGGGTGGTCAGAGTGCACGTGAGGGGGCAGAGATAGGGTAAAAGTGAGGGAGGGAAGGAGAGTGGGATGGAGATGGAACTGTGATCGACATATAAAGTAGTAAATTAAATAAATAAAAAAGTGGGGAAAAAACACCTAAAATAAGAATATTCTAACACTTTAAAATTTTCATGCTGTACATTTTTTCTGAATATGTCAAACCTGTAGTTATAAAAATGAATTTTCATGAATTCCCAAAGAAAATGGTTTCTATACACAAAAGACTATCATTTATTATATCTCAGCAACAAAAACTGTCACCATGCCAAAATTATTTTTATTTTCTATATGTAGACCTAACAATTAAAAATGAATATAGGTATGAAAATTTAACAGTGAACTGGTGATGCTTTTCAAGTATTCTGCATTTCTTAAGCTGGTAAGCTGAGTATCTCTCTCTGTCTCCTTCTCACCCTCCCCGTGTGTGTGTGTGTGTGTGTGTGTGTGTGTGTGTGTGTGTGTGTGTGTTTGTGTGTGTGTGTGTGTGTGTGTGTGTTTACCTTTAAAGATATTTTCCAGGATTCAGAGCTTGTCTTACCTGCAATATAAATCAGATTACTGTGCCATTGCTGAATAATATATGTTGTTTCCTAAACTTAAAATCCTTTAGAGATATGTTTCTAGATTCTACCTATTTAATTTCCCCTTTTTTTCTGTTCAAAGCAAAATCACAAACTGTCCACTGTGAAAAAGAGAGCCCTGAGGTAATATCCAGAGAGCTGCCTCTAGCCTGCTAGCATCCAGCCTGAAATCCACCTCCCCAAAGAATGGAAATCAATATTAATAGAACAGCAACTGCTTCAAATATGTGAGTACACTCAATTTGCAAGTTCCTAAAATCTTTTCTCTAGTCCAACAGGAAGAAAAAGAATACCTGCATTTACAAGGCACGTTCTGTGAAGAATGACTTATACTTGCATCACTACATTTAAAAGGGTTTTCGAGGGTAATCAGATTGGTTCTAACTGAACCATTCCAAGTACAGTAAAAACTGCCTCAGTCCTTAAGGGCCTATGGGCTTTAAAATCCATGATGTTAGACAGAGTATTGGCATCCTTAAGAAGACAGACAGAAAGCAAACTAAACAAGTACTAGAAATCTATTCTTAACAGCGCTGCCATGCGGCTTTGCTACTCATTTACACTCCAGTTAAAGACAGAATTAGAAACATACCCATGCTTTCAAAGTAGCCACACGGTGAAAGGATGAGGACCAATACAATTAGGACATAAAATAATCAGCAAAGTAATCAGACAAAAAATAATGTTCATGTGTATGTCTTCACAGATTCCTAACAAACAAACAAATCAGAATTAAGAAAAAATAGAAATCAACAGGTGTAAACCTACATTTATTTTATATATTTAGGAAAATTGTATTATGCTGTTTTGTGTCTTTCTAATCATGGAGTTATTCCAAGTGAGAAGAACTGAATTACACTGTACTTCTATAATTATGTAAATGTTGCAAAGACTGGCCACCCATAAACCTGTGGGCCTTTCTTTCCAGGCATATGAAGAGAGCCTTTACCTTTTATTTTATCTATGGGTGCTTAGCCAGGTTCTGGATAATAAAGAAGGGACAGAGCTTAGGACGTGATTCCTTGTTATAAACCAACATCTATAGGTAATTCAACAGTAAACAAAACAAGATGGCTCCCATCTAAATAAACATTTTATTTGTTAATTCTTCAAATTTCCCACTGATTATTTTTATGTTCTGTGAAGTTAGAGGAGATTTTCTAGATACTAGGAAAATCAGTCTCTAATAAACTTTAGACAGAGATAA
This sequence comes from Phodopus roborovskii, assembly GCF_943737965.1. NCBI lineage: Eukaryota > Metazoa > Chordata > Mammalia > Rodentia > Cricetidae > Phodopus > Phodopus roborovskii. The sequence goes on from NW_026126418.1 coordinate 48,827,336, forward strand.
TTAAAGCTAACACAACACTGTAGCTGCTAACAGTAGGTACTGATGATCTGTTGTCCATGGTGTCAATATTCATTTCATTTTCACTGCTGTAACAAAATACCCTGATTAGAAAATACTTTAGGGTAGAAAAGTGGCTTATACTTCTAGATTATACTTCATCACAGGAGAGAAGTCACATTGGCAGAAGCTCAAAACAGCTAATCACGCTTCATGAGAGAAATAAATGCATTCAGGCCTGCTTGTTTGCTTTCTTCTCTCTTACACAAGCCCCCATACCTTATGGATGGTGCTTCCCATAGTGGGCTATGACTTCATCAGTCGATGCATACATATATATCTGTTTGTCATTGCAGTGAATAATATAATTTTATTCATGCATGTAAAAGCCTGTATTTTCCTTTTTAAAATTCACTATCAACAAAGGATATAGAAACTCAGAAAATAATGAATACTTGTGTGAGTTTGACTTTTAAACTGCAGTATCTATCAGAATTTATCACTATTTAACTCATACTCAAGAGCAGCATTCATGATGGCTACAGTAACAAGTTTCTAGTTTTCTCATAGAACACAGGTCATCGATTTCCATCCACAGATATTAACAACATTCTGTATGAGTGTGCATGTGCAAGGATGTGCTAGTGACAGACTTTTACATATGTTCTTTGTTGTTCCAGTCCATTGAACTTCTTGAAAAGTCACTTAATGTTCTTAGTCTTCAACCCCCCACTTTTCTGTGGAAAAGGGTATTGAGGTTTGCAATTTATATGAGCTTATGGAAAGCTTAGAATCCTGTGATTATCCCTTGTGACTTTCAACCCTTTGAACATTAATGAATTTGTATGCCTTCTCTTGTCAGTTCATTTCAGTCAACCTTCAGAGACTAGAAAGGAAAGGTCTTTTAGCATATCCTAGTATTGCTTTCCAACCATTATTTTCATTGAAAATTAATCATGGTATGTGGTTCCAGTGATCCCTAATCACTCATATTGTTAATACAACCTACATGTAATTCCCCATAATACAGTTCATTATTTCATTAGTTCCTTATTTATATTGTAACTAAATGTCTATAAGTAATTATTTTCATTCAATAAATACCAACAAAATAAAATGGAAAGGTTATATAAATGTCACTGCTTTCCTGCAGATTTTATGTTTTGTTGAACTCTATGAACATCTGGACAGAATTTCTACTATAAAAGGAAATATTTCTGGAAGTGTTCCTTGAAATACCATTTTTCTTGACATAGAAGGGACTTGAAAAAAAGTGTGAAAAGGTCCTTTTAATTGCACATTCACATAAAGATGCCTTCATTTTTCTTTCTGATACTCAATTCTAGATCATAAGAAGGGAACATTGAATTTTCTATTTTTCATACTTTTTATTATAAAAATCCAGTTACTACCATGACATACAGCTTCAGAAATTAGTGCATTCCCTTTAGAATGCAACCTGCACTTTTAAGCTGTGCACTAGATTATAGTGCAGAAAAGTGTCTGAAAGTGAAAACTCCTTTTGTTCTTAAGGGCTACATAAGAAGGTGTTGCGTACCTGGAAGCCATGTAGAAAACTCAAAGAGAGAACACTCAAATTGTTTTGCTAATATAGTCAGGGCACTTTGAATTTTATTTTGATATTCACGTCTATATTTTGACACCTTGAAGGCAATCATTATATTTAACTTGCAGAATTAGTTAATTAATTAATTATAAGGCTGGTTAGCCTTGTATTGCTGTTTATTATGCTTCAATTTTTCTCTTATCCTGTTATTTCATTCTCATTTTAGCACATCAATATTTAGTCTTTTTCTAGAACAATCATAGAAAATTAAAATGAAATCATTAAGAATCACACAATTTCCTACCTTTCCTGGAATTGAACAATTCCTTATTATGAAAAATATTCTTTCACATAAGTAATATTTGAATGCTGAGAAATTTTAAAAAGATAATAACCATTCCCATCACCCATTTTCAGTCTCCATTTAATTTTAGTTATATACAATTAGATCTATGCAACTAAAGTGGGAAGACATTTATGATTAGTAAATTTTCATTACTTCTTTACTTAAATTTATTGACTATTTACTAAATCATCCTGTTTAAATACAAATTAAAATTTTTCCTGGTATGTATCAAAATGAATATGAATATGTAAAAACTTCATTATTTACTTGAATCGAGAATAAAAATAGATGGAAAAGATTTTTAAAATGTCTAACATATTTTTTCCCTCTTTTTAGGTTAAAACTACTGTATTGAAAATCTTTCTCATGTAATTTTTTTGTTTGTTTTAGCTCTTAAGGTAATAATATCAATGAATCATGCATTCACCATGTTTAAGTTTTTACTTTCCTTTTAGAGGAAGGAAAGTGTCAGTACTGCATACCTGGAGATATGATATAGAAGAAATCTTTAAATTCATCCATCCAAACTTCTGCCAATCTTCTGTTGTTTTTGTTAATGACATGTCCAGTGCCACCAGGAAATGTATATGGAGTTGCCTTTCGAAAAACATGACCTACGTGAGAGCAAGTCACAATCTCCAAAGAGCCTCCACATTGCCAGATCTAGGGAGAAGAACAATCCTGTGTAAGAGCCAATGGGAATTATACAATGAGAATTCATAGCACGATCAAAGCCTAGGACAAACTTTAGAGATGCTACACATTTCAGCAAAGTATGATATAGACATAGAATTTAGAGCTATTATAATCACTTTTTACAAATAAAGACCATCTCTTTTTATAGTTGTAGCAATGGGATCTTGAAGCTAAGATGTACCCATATTCTGATACTAGTGAATCTCATGGTGAATTGATACAAATGTGCAATGTCAAAATCAAATTTTAATTTGAAGAAAAAGCCATCAATGTTCTCTTTCCATTTTGGAGTGTAAATTCTTATGCAGTCCCAGCTATCAATTTGATTCCTAAATGTTATAGAGTTGGGTGTCATTATTCTTACTAAAATTCTAGTATGCTTTTACTTCTGCTAACTGTGTAAATATCCAACTGTTTTTTCTAGGACATTCTTTAGAGACCCTGAATTTTGATTTACTTTTACACTGTAAACATTATTTTAATAAGAACTAAGAGTGTTACATTGTAAACACTTATTCAAGAAAATGTTTTTAAGGAAAGATATTTGAAAACAGGAAATCTTGGAAAACATATCTCAGATTTCTTAATATTCTCCGATCTACTTTGTAGTTGAAGGCAGGTATTACATAAAGTTTTCACAAGTGTTTATTTCCATAAAATTTGATTGTACAGTCAAATTCTTTACTAGTATATTGGGCTTTGATATTAATGTATATAGTTGCCCCATGCCAGTAAGTTGTGCATGTGTGTATTCAATCAATAATGGATTTAAAATACTGGGAAATGTTATTTTTATTAAATATACATAGGGTTTTCTGTTACCAAAAATAACCAATAGGGCCTGTAAGATAGCTCATGGATAAATGGTTCTCTCTCTACAGTCAAACAACCTGAATCAAGTTTTAGAAGCTGAGTGGTGGAAGGAGTGAGCTGATAATAGTAAGTTGTCTTCTTCCATCCAAACATATGTGTATCATAAATGTACACACACAAAAAAATATTGTAACAAAAGATATACAAAATAATAACTATTACATAGCAATCATTGCATTGTTCTAAAATATACACTCCTCAGATGTTTTGAAGTACAGAGAAAAGTATAAAAAGGTCACATGTAAGTATTGTGAATTTAACATAATAGACTCGCACAGTCACAGATCTTGGTTCACTGTGGCAGGACTTGGAACTAATTTCAACCATCCCCATATGTATAAAAGCCTGATTGTTCTCTTGATATCATGACTTCACCTTACAAATTACACACTGTAACTTCAGAGTAGGCATTTTAAATACCCAAGAAATTGTAAATTGATTTATATTCACATCTAGCATATTTCATTTACACCTTTGTAAAATAGCAAAAACTATATTTTATAGACATGCCACATATTTTTTCATTTTTTTTCTACTCATAGGGAAATGATACTCATTTATGTATCTTCCTGGAAATTTGTGTGGTGGAAGCTACAAATGATTATTTAGATTAGTTATATAGTAGACTCAATTTTTATAATCGCCTTTCCTGTGTGCCACTTCACAGTTTTCCCTTCTCTTAAAGTATGATATAAATGCTATTTGCCATTTCTCTTCATGAGCTCAAAATTGGTCCCATACATGTGTTCTGAATGCTGATAACTTCAACTCTTCAACCTAGAATTTACCAATGGGATATGGATATAGCAAAATATTTACTGAACAATCCTTTTGCTTGGCTTGGAGATAAGCATATATGCTAGTTGAATTTTTGAGTCAACTCTCCTCTTTTTTGTTCCAGAAATTTATAAACTGTTATTAAATGGTTCCACAAAACTCCCTTATGGCTGGTCAAGTTAAGAAATAAAGCAAAATTGGTTCATTGTCATATCTGATAACTGTTAATCTTTTTGAAAAAAAAAAACCACATTCAATCCATCATCAACCATTGATGGTATTGTCTGTAAACTAATTTATAGGATATTCAATTACTCAGGATGCTACTACAAAATATGAGACTCTGGCTAGATAATGTCTTCAACAACAGAAATTCAGTTTTAATGTCTAAGAAGTTATGACATCTATCATGCTACTAGAATGATCACTTTCTGATGAGAGTATTTTCTTAGATAATAAATGGTCACTTACTTTCTGTCTCTAGACTCATAAAGAAAAGTTATGTTGTCATTTATTCCTCTTATAATCTCCAAATTCTTTTGGATTGAGGATCCTCCTTTTGAACTAACTGTTCAATTATTATAGATCTATTCTCCAGGTACAGTCATATGGGGATTCTGCCCTTCAATATATGATGTTGGGGGAATGTGATTAAAATTATGACAACAAATCTCTTCAATCAATGTCACCATCCTTTAGCAAGTTTGATTCTCTTGTTATTCACTTGCCTTGTCAATGATTGCTCTCTGAAAAATTATGTTGTTCTACGATATTAGAAAGGGTTTTGTTTTTTTTTTTTTTAATTTTAATTATTTGACTTTGCTTCACTGCTAAAATCCTTGGTTTCTCCTTGAACCGAAAATGCAAACAAAATAATTTCAGTCTCTCTAATTCAATAATATAATTCTTTTCCTGTAGTAATAACCTGGTATTTTCTATAATCACATTACACATCAAAGCCTCCTCACATGCTTAATCTATACCTTTGTAATTCTGTCATGACTCTTTCCCATTAGACGAGATAGCTCTTTCTCATTCTTATCCCAGCTAAAGTATGTCTCATAGGAGAGTTTTCTAAAGGCTAGGGAGATACTTCATTAATTCTTATACTGCTCTTGAAGAAGACCCAAAGTGTATTTCCTCACCCATTATGTAAAGTCCCAGAAATCATGTTGGATGACAGTCGTTTGTGGTATATGCACAAATCCCCACATAGACACTCACACAAATGTTTAAGTTAAAAAGAAAATCTTGAGAAGATTTTTAAGAGAGGTTCTCTGCATCCATAAATTGCCTCTTTTCTTACCTAGAATGTAGACTATAAAGAAGCAAACATGGCTGGTCATTTTTGTAGCCCTGAGAGCCAAATATCAAGTTATGTTCATCTCAAATCAGCAAGGTAATTAGAATGTTGGCCTAATGAGCAAATGAACAATATAAAATTTAACTATCAAGGTTAATATGAAGAAAAAAGTACTTCTGATAGAATGAGGAGATAAGCATGTTTGGGATTTTTATTAAGTTATGTATTATAAAGTATTTTAAAAATATGGATTGAGAGAAATTAACTTGTCAAATATGAGCTGTTTCATGGTTCTTGGGAACTGAAGAAATTACGTAGAGGGTGCCATCCAGCACAATAAAATAAAAAAGAAATAATTCACAGTTCATGGTGAACAAGGTTGTTGAGTGACAGAAACTATAGCAACATTACAAGTGCTACTATAGCATTATTTGGACTTCCAGAATAATCTCTCATTCCCTATAAAAAACATTATTCAGGGACCCCCAAATCCTGGCCTCTGCCAAAGAACGAGGTCTCAGCTGGAGAGCTCCAGTTTCCAGTGAGATCCCACTACCCTGCAAAACCTTCTCAAGTTCCAGCTCAGCCCTTGTCCTCTTCCGCCGACTATTGGCCTGAGGTGAGTCTGGGCCCAATCGGGGCTGCCTGTCCCCTACAACATCTTTTCCCCCTCCCTCTCCTGAACTCCCTGGGTTGGCCCCTGATCCTGCTGCTCCTGTCTCCAATTCCCATCTAGAGCACCCTTGGAGCTCTAATATACCCCCACCCATCCCCACTGCCAGCCTACCCCCCCCCTACACTGTGACCTACCCACCCCCCACTGTCCTGCTGCTCTGGTTGAGCACTGGGACAGAGGGTGGAGCCAACAGTCCACCCTACTTCGGAGACTTCTCAGAGCAACTCTGAACAAAGGAGACCTGACTATCCACGCGGGACCACCTGTAATTTCCACCTCCTTGGTCTCTGACCACGCCTCCAGTCCTCTGCTGGAGTCCTGGGCCCCTCCCAGAGATCTGCCTCCCTCTGCGGGTCCACTCGGAGTTCCTGCAGGCAAGATCCTTGACCCCCAAATCCTGACCTCTGGCAAAGAACGAGGTCTCAGCTGGAGAGCACCAGGTTCCAGTGAGATCCAACTACCCTGCAAAACCTTCTCAAGTTAAAGCTCAGCCCTCGTCCTCTTCTGCCGGCTATTGGCCAGAGCTATTGGCCAGAGTTCCACTGTGAGTACCTGCTGGCATCTTCTTCTGGATCCTCATCCTTGACCCCATTCCTGGATCCCTGTCTGCGGAGAAACCCCCTAGAGAGCTTGGACCACACAAAGCTACAGATATTGAATCTCAGACCCACATAAGCCCATCGGGGAAGTACCATAGAGAGAGGGGGGAGCCACCACCAACACCTACTGGAAGAAGCTATGGGAAGAAGGCAATACAAGACAACACCTAACAACAGACAGACGAACATGGCAGCACCAAAATCTAGGGAATCTACACCAACTAGAATGGAACACAACAACAAAGCAGAGGAAGCAGAAGGGTGCGACTTAAAAATTACCATCATAAAAATGATAGAGGCCCTCAAAGAAGATGTGAGAAAATCCCTTAAAGAAATGGAGGAAAAAAACAAACAAAAAAGTGGAAGAAATGAACAAATTCCTTAAGGAAAGTACAGAAAGCCAAGAAAAAACAATTAACCAGGTGAAGGAAACAGTTCAAGACTTGAAAACTGAAGTTGAGAAAATAAAGGCAACACAAACCGAAGGAATGCTGGAAATTGAAAAACTGGGAAAAAATCGGCAACGACGGACACAAGCATAACCAATAGAATTCAAGAGATGGAAGAGAGAATCTCAGGCACAGAAGACAAACTAGAAGAAATAGATTCATCGACCAAAGAAAATCATAAATCCAATAAATCCTTAACACAAAACATCCAGGAAATGTGGGACAGCATGAAAAGGCCAAACCTAAGAATAATAGGCATAGACGAAGGTGAGGAAGCCTAGCTCAAAGGTGCCGAAAACATATTCAACAAAATCATTGAGAAAAACTTTCCAAATCTGAAGAAGGACATGCCCATGAAAGTACAAGAAGCATACCGAACCCGAAATAGGCTGGACCAAAGAAAAAAGACCCCTCAACATATAATAATCAAAACACCTAGCATACAGAATAAAGAAAGAATATTAACAGCAGCAAAGGGAAAATGACAGGTAACATATAAAGGCAGACCTATCAAAATAACACCTGAATTCTCGATGGAAACCCTCAAGGCCAGAAGGTCCTGGATAGATGTTGTAAAAGTATTAAGAGAACACGGATGCAAGCCTAGGCTACTATATCCAGCAAAACTCTCAATCAATATAGATGGAGAGAACAAGATATTTAATGACAAAACCAGATTTTCCCAATATGTATCTACAAATGCAGCCATACAGAATGTGTTGGAAGGAAAACTCCAACCCAAGGAAGGTAACTATGCCCACAAAAATGTAGGCAACAGATAATCCAACTACACCAGAAACCAAGGGTGAAGCAGAACTAATATGTTCACAATACCACTGTCAACAACAAACCTAAATCAAACAAGCATCAACAATTAATGGTCCTTACTCACCCTCAACATTAATGGTCTTAACTCACCTATAAAAAGACACAGGCTAACAGAATGGATATGAAGACAGAATCCATCCTTCTGCTGCATAAAAGAAATACATCTTAGCTTCAAAGATAGACATTACCTCAGGGTAAAGGGTTGGGAAAATATTTTCCAATCAAATGGAAATAAGAAGCAAGCAGGCATAGCTATCCTAATATCTAACAAATTAGACTTCAAACCAAAATTAGTCAAAAGAGATGAAGATGGTCATTTCATATTCATCTCAGGAGAAATCCATCAACACAAAGTCTCAGTTCTGAACATCTATGCCCCTAATACTACAAAGTCACCCACATTCATAAAAGAAACACAACTAAAACTCAAAGCTCATATAAAACCTCACACACTTATAGTGGGAGACTTCAATACACCACTCTCAACACTAGACAGGACAACAACACAAATAGCAGAAAACCTGCAAACTCATGGAAACTGAACAATGTGCAATTGCACCACTCCTGGGTCAAAGAAGAAATAAAGAAAGAAATTAAAACTTTCTAATATTCAACGAGAATGAGGATATAACATACCCGAACTGATGGGACACCTTGAAAGCAGTGCTAAGAGGGAAGTTCATTGCACTAAGTGCCCATATGAAGAAAACAGAGGATAGTCACATAAGAGAATTAACAGCCCAACTGAAAATCATAGAACAGAGAGAAGCTAATTCACCCCGCAGGAGTAAACACCAGGAAATAATCAACTTGAGGTCTGAAATCAACAAAATAGAAACCAGGAAAACAATACAAAAAATCAATGCAACAAAGAGTTGGTTTTTTGAGAAAATCAACAAGATATACAAACCATTATCCAAATTAACGAAAAAACAAAGACAGAACATGCAAATTAACAAAATCAGAAACGAAATGGGGAACATAACAACAGACACAGAGCAAATCCAGACAATTTACAGGTCATATTTTGAAAATCTGTATTCCACAAAAACTGAAAATTCAAAGGAAATGGACAAGTTTCTGGATAACTATCACTTACCAAAATTAAATCAAGAACAGACAAACAACTTAAATAGACCTATAACCTGCAATGAAATAGAAGCAGTCACTGAAAGCCTTCCAACCAAAAAAAGTGCAGGGCCAGATGGATTCAGCACAGAATTCTACCAGACGTTCAAGGAAGAACTAATACCACTACTCCTCAAACTGTTCCACAAGATAGAAACAGAAGGTTCATTGCCAAACTCTTTTCATGAGGCCACAATAACTTTGGTACCCAAACCTCTCAAAGACACAACTAAGAAAGAAAACTACAGACCAATATCCCTGATGAACATCGATGCAAAAATACTCAATAAAATACTGGCAAACCGAATTCAAGAATACATCAGAGAAATCATCCACCATGACCAAGTAAGCTTCATACCTGAAATGCAGGGATGGTTTAACATACTAAAATCTATCAACGTGGTCCACCATATAAACAAACAGAAAAAGAAAAACCATATGATTATTTCCCTAGATGAGGAAAAAGCCTTCGACAAAATTCAACACCCTTTCATGATAAAGGTCTTGGAGAGGTCAGGGATAGTAGGAACATGCCTAAACATAATAAGGGCAATATACAGCAAACCAACTGCCAACATCAAACTGAATGGAGAGAAACTGAAGCCAATTCCTCTAAAATCAGGAACAAGACAAGGCTGTCCTCTCTCTCCATATCTCTTCAATATCGTACTAGAAGTTCTAGCTAATGCTATAAGACAAAAAAAGTAGATCAAGGGGATCCAAATTGGAAAGGAAGAAGTCAAACTGTCTCTATTAGCAGATGATATGATAGTTTACATAAGCGACCCAATAAACTCTACCAGGGAACTCCTACAGCTGATAAACACCTGCAGCAAACCAGCAGGATACAAGATAAACTCAAAATTATCAGTAGCCCTACATTTTCAGACAACAAAGAGGCAGAGAAAGAAATAAGAGAAACATCACCCTTTACAATAGCCACAAGCAACATAAATTATCTTGGTGTAATGCTTACCAAACAAGTAAAAGACCTATATAATAAGAACTTTGTGACTCTAAAGAAAGAAATTAAAGAACATACCAGAAAATGGAAGGATCTCCCATGCTCTTGGTTAGATAGGATTAACATAGTAAAAATGGCAATCTTACCAAAAGCAATCTACATATTCAATGCAATCCCCATTAAAATCCAACCACAATTCTTCATTGACCTTGAAAAGATAATAATCAACTTTATATGGAAAAACAAAAGACCCAGGATACCCACAACATCCTTGCACAATATAGAATATCAGGAGGCATCACCATTCATGACTTTAAGCTCTACTGCAGAGCTATAGTTCTGAAAACAGCCTGGTATTGGCATAAAAATAGACAGGTAGACCAATGGAATCGAATTGAAAATCCTGATATTAATCCACGCACCTATGAACCTGATTTTTGACAAAACAGCTAAAATTATACAATGGGTCAAGGACAGCATCTTCAACAAATGGTGCTGGCACAATTGGATGAGGTTGTGTAGAAGACTGCAGATAGACCCATGTCTGTCGCCATGCACAAAACTCAAGTCCAAATAGATCAAAGACCTCAACATCAATCCAGCCACATTGAACCTCTTAGAAGAGAAAGTAGGAGGTACCCTTGAACAAATTGGTATAGGAGTCCGCTTCTTGAACATAACTCCAGGGGCACAGACACTGAAAGAAACAATTAATAAATGGGACCTCTTCAAACTTAGAAGTTTCTGTAAGGCAAAGGACACAGTCGACAAGACCAAAAGGCAGCCCATAGACTGGGAAAAGATTTTCACCAATCCTATATCTGACAAAGGGCAGATCTCCAAAATATACAAAGAACTCAAGAAACTAGTCAATAAAACAACAAATAACCCTATTAAAAAATGGGGTACAGAACTGAAGAAAGAATTCTCAATGGAGGAAATCAACAAGGCTGAAAGACACTTAAGAAAATGCTCCACATCCTTAGCTATCAGGGAAATGCAAATCAAAACAACTTTGAGATACCATCTTACCCCTGCCAGAATGGCTAAAATTAGAAACACCAGTGATGACTTATGTTGGAGAGGATGTGGAGAAAGTGGAACACTCCTCCACTGTTGGTGGGAGTGCAAACTCATACAGCCATTTTGGAGATCAGTATGGCGGATCCTTAGGAAAATGGGAATTAGTTTACCACAGGACCCGGCAATCCCCCTCTTAGGCATATACCCAAAGGATTCACATCCATGCAACAAAGACATCTGTTCAACTATGTTCATAGCAGCACTATTAGTAATAACAAGAACCTGGAAACAACCTAGATGCCCCTCAATTGAAGAATGGTTAATGAAGATGTGGCACATCTACACATTGGAATACTACTCTGCAGAAAAAAATAATGGTATCATGAAATTCGCAGGCAAGTGGATGTTACTTGAAGAAACCATCCTGAATGAGGTAACCCAGTCATAAAAAGAGGAACACAGTATGTACTCACTCATATATGGATTTTAGACCTAGATCAAAGGATCACCAGCTTATAATTCACACCACCAGAGGAACTAGGATACAAGGTCTATTCTAAGAGAGTCATATAAAGTCCCTCACAGAACTGGGAAGGGACAAGTCCCCCAGAGCTCAGGTGAAGTGGGGGGGCCCGAATGGAGAGAGAAGTAGGAGAAAATGAGGAGGAGGAAAGGAAAACATGTGCGACCAGTAAGATTGAGCCTGGTTAGGAATAGAAATTAGGAAAGAGAGAGAGAGACAGAGACAGAGAGAGAGAACATAAAAGAGGGAGCCAATATTGGTTTGAAGATAAAATTGAACACAAAGAGAGGCTGAGAGAACTATAAGACTGCTCCCAACTAACAAGTTGAGCTTCCATGGAAAGGCTATCATAAATGCCCTTCCTGGAGAATGAGATCAACAACTAACTTCTCCATGGAGCCCTCAACTAATGCCTGTTGAAAACAGGATCAAACACCCATATATAAACACTGAGTTGAACTAGAACCCAAATGCAGATGGGAGGACAAGACCATGTGGCAGAAACAAATAGAGACAGCTTACCTGAACAAGGAGGAGCTAATGGCCACTAGACTGATAGCTGGGAAGCCAGCATGGGACTGACCTAGGGCCCCCTGATTATGGGTCTCAGCCAGAAGGACTGAGCAGTCTAAGAGACCTCAGACAGTGGAGCCAGGATGTATCCCTGGTGCACAAAAGAACTTTGTGAACATATCCCCCATGGAGGGGTAACTGCCTTAATCTAGAGACAGGAGAGAAGCCCTAGTCCCTACTTCACATACCTGTCAGATCTACATGACCCCAACTGGATGGCATTCCCCTACATATGGAAATGGGGTGGGGGGATGGGAGGGGAGGGTGTTTAGAGTGCATGTGAGAGGGCAGAGAGGGTAAAAAGGGAGGGAAGGAGGGAGGAAGGACTGAGAAGGAGGGAGAGAGGGAGGGAGGGAGGGAGAGGGAACTGGGATCGACATGTAAAATAACATATTAAACTAAAAAAAAAAAAAATGCTTTGACTCCAAAATTTAAGTTCAAGGACAAGTTACTGGGGAAAAGGGTTTCTATTTTTGTTTCCACAGAAAATGAAAAGATGTGGATTCCTTCCAGTCTAATGTGGTTTGATCACTCCAGACTGCCTGAAACAAGAGTACAAGCTGATCCTACATTCAAAATAGCTGGACAAAACAGCCCTACAGACTACAGCCAGGATATCTGAATCTTCTTCGAATCCACCAAGACAGAGCCCCTTACCAGCAGGAACTATTTTGGAAAGAACAACGCCCAAATTCCCAAATATTGTGTTAAATGTTTGTTTTCATTTAATTGGACTGTTATATAAAATTAAATAAAATTAAAAAAAAACATTATTCAGCAAAGTACCCAGCATTGTCACTATACTCATGTTTTTCCTTTAAAGTGACAGGAATTTGGAAAAGTAACACAGTATGTAGTGACCAGGGAATTTAGGGTCTTCTCATTATTATGATGTTATTCTATGCTAATAATATAAGGGGTCCCATAATAATGGAAAGAAGGGTTTTCCTTCTTTTCCAGTGATTAGAGCAAAAACAAGAAAGAGGGTTAAGTGTAATAAATAGAAACTAACATTTCCCTGCAAGATAGAATCCTATGAATAGCAAATAGGCTAGCTATTCCAAGTACTGTCATTTGAACAGAGACAAAGGTACTTAAAATGTTCTTGGAAAATCATCAAGCATACAATAAAATCTCATTTCTAGTGTAATAAAAATGTTGTCTGATCTAAAGAATCTTAGGAGTGGGCTTGGTTTGATGGTTTAGCAGAATTGGCAAGTCAAATGAATAAGTGACTGAAAGTGCTGCTAACTTCAAATCCTTTCTGAGCCTTATGTATGGTGCATGGAAGAGAGAGCTATAAACTAGCAAAATAGCTCACCAGCAAGTGTTTGCACAAGTAAGAAAGAAAGCTTGGCATTGTCTGTTGTGGAAAATACTAAGACCATCTTCTGGCCACAACTCTTGGAGTCAGAGAGATTGTCCAAAGGAAAGCAGGATTTAGAAAATGGTGAACTTATCACTGTAGATATTCACTACCAAGAGCAGGGGAATCTAAACAGAGCTAATCACAGGTAATCGTAAACAAACATATTATGCATGATCTACCATTTTTTCCAGTCCATTCTTTTGCCTGATTTGGAGGGAGAGAACAACAATATACACTCAAAGGATATACACTCAGAGGTCTTCTGTCAGCATCGTCCCATGAGCAAGAGACACAAATATCAATATTGTTGTTAACATAACAAGGCCTTTATTATTAAATAATATTATTTAATATTAATTAATTAATAAGATTATTATTAAATTAAAGAACAAGGGTTCTTTAAATTGGAAGCCATCAGAAAACCCTAGAATTTATCCTAAATGACAAGCATTAGCCCTGTACACTGCTTTATTTCAAAACATAAACACATGTCTGGAGACAAAATAAAGCATTCTAAGTAAATATTAAGTGTACACCAAAGCAAATTCAGATTGTATGGTGAGTCCTCCCTAAAGCAGTGATTGATACCTGTCCTCAGAGTTCTCTCTCTTTACTTTTGTACTGAAAATAGGCATTAGCACTAGGTTTATGTGCAATGTTCAGGGGTCTCTCCATCTACTCTTTCAATTCCTGGAACTCTCACAGCTTGTGGTCTTATGGGTTCTATATTAATAATAGGGCTCAGGACACAGTAAGCCCAAATATGTAAACTTAACATTTGAAGAAAAAACAAAACAAAACAAGCAAACAAAAGAACCTGTTGAAACCAAAGGGTAACCCTGACCCCCACACACACCACCACCACCACCACCACAACAACAACAACAACAACAACAACACACACACACACACACACACACACACACACACACACACACACATACACACACACCTCATCTCACCTATGGTAATAAAAAGATTCTCTGACCTCCATAATCTGAAAACCACTGGACCCACATTCTGTCTCAGCTCATCCTTGGGGACTAGGCAAATCTGAGAAAACAAACTGGTTAAATCCATTAACCTATAACTCTTTTCTGTTACATTAGATCATTAACCTTAGTCCACTCTTGCTTCATTACTCATTCACTTCACTTTAATTAACATTAAAATGTACAGCATTACATGGGTCTTTGGACTCCCTTTCCGAAAACTTCCCTCTCAGACAACAGTTTTACTAATATTGTTTTTCAACCAGTCATCTGTCTTGTGCAACAAGAGTATCAGTAACCTGGAACCTAATAGAGTAAGGAAAGATACTAACCCCCCCACACACACACAGAACATAACACTATATTTTGAGAATACACACACCATAGAGAATGGAATTTATTGAAGTACTGTGATTCCAAGAATCTCTGTCCTTTCTGCCTTAATAGGTAAGGTGGGAAGTTCTAGTTTTATGCTCTCTTCCTAAATGGCACAGATAAGTTCTATGCACAAACACAAAATTCCCAATAATGGTTGCAGATTTATAAGGATGAATAGGAATCTTTCTTTGACTCTGACTCTTAGCTAAGGTTAGGAACTTTACTAGAGATGGTGACAACTGATCTATATAACTCAGCAAATACTGATTCTTGATGACTGACTCCTGGGATATGATTCAGTCTCATCATCCATCTGTGCTCATAGAATATGCCATAGATATTCATAGTACATTTATTTTTGGCAAATCATCTCACAAAATAAAGATATAAAAATTGGACTACATGGTAATATCAACACTAAGCAAATATAAAACAATTGATCTATTAATGGCAAAGTGGTATCATTCACACAGACACTAGACCATTGGTTCTCAACCTTCCTAATGCTGCAACCCTTTAATATAGTTCCTCATGCTTTGGCAACCCTCAACCATAAAATTATTTCATTGCTACTTAATAACTGTAATTTTGCTATTATTATGAATCCTAAGGTAAATATCGGTAAGAAGGATGTCTCATATATCATATCCAATGGGTTTGTGACCCACAGCTTGAGGACCACTGATCTAAACCAAAATGAGGAAGTTGAAACACAAGTTTTAATTTAAAGTATGTGGGCAATGAGCCCAGAACCAGGGTTATGTGTTGGTCCACCACAACATCCACTCCATCCGTGATCTGCTATAGCATGTGAGTGGAGGAAGAGAAAAGGGTGCATCCGTGTGTGGACCCAGGGCTGTAGGATCTCAACAACACAGGGCATTAAGAGAAAGTACAGAGAGAGTCCCTGTGAGGGCGCAGCATTGATGGTGTAGTAGAGACCAGGGGCCTTAGATCAGATCAATAATTCCTTGCAATAAATGCCTGCATATAAAAATGTATGGATAAAAATGTTTACTGTGTGACTCACAGTGTTACACTGTAGATTTGATGACAAGATTTTCCTTTTCTCTTACTTGCTATTTCTTCTCCAAAATTATTGTTGTTTTTACTATTAGAGGGATGGAGATGGGTGTGATAAGGAAGCATGGTGTGAGATACTCAAAGAATAAATAAAATAAAAAAGATAAAAATACACTGCACAGAGTGTATATACCCTAGTGATTACTCTGAAAGTTTATTTAGTAAATATTTTGGAAGAAAGGCACAAAATTGTGAAGAAAAACAGCAATAATAAGACCTCTAGGAAGAACATGCATGTCAGGTGTGGGTACCTTCCTCTTGCAATCACAGAACTCTGGGCATTATAGCAAAGGAACATGAGTCATCACCAAAGCATGCACTAGGCTAGGAAACAAACAGAATTTCCTTTTATTGACAAGTTCCTTTGCGGTCCATCTTTCCCTAAAACCTATTTTGTAGCTGAGGAAGACTTTTAAATTTGGATATCCTGTAACTACCTCCCAAATGGTATTATTAGAGGCTTGCCATGCCAAGCCTGGTTTAGACAGTGCTAGGACTTGAACCAAGAATATACAAATAGGCAATCGCTATCAATTGAGTTAAAAACATATCTCAAACAGAAATATTCTGTCACTTCCACTGTCTTTGCATATTTGTAAAACTTAGGAAGTGCTCATGCCCTTAACTTCTCCACTACAAAATAATTGTGATCATAGAAACTACTTGAAGATTCTGTTACTTAATTTAGGAACAAGTAAAATGATTGCTTACCTAGCATTTAATTTTCTTGCTGATGTAGTGTTGCTGATTCTTGTCTTTTGAAGGAAAACACATTTAAAATCTTCACTTTTGCACTTCTTTATAAAGTAGAATATCAGTGTCTGAACAGTTTAAGTACACAGTGTTGAGTTTAAGTTCATAGTCGATTATTTTTCAACTAGAATACATTATATTTTCTAAAGTTACTTTACAAGAGTTCACCAAACAGGATAAGCTGAATAAAACACTTGTCTCTTCCACATGAACTGATAATGCCCAGATTTCATTGCATCAATAAGCAAATCTGATTGCTGTTTTCGAAGCTTTCAACAGATTAATATTATTTTTATTTATCTCTGTCAACCAAATTTGACTGGATATAAAATATAGTCTTTGATCCATAGAAACATAAAGCTAGTAGCTGTGTTTGTTTCCATATTTTATTCTTATAAACTTTCTTTGATGATTGAGAGTAGTTAATCAAAATTTAAAATGTCCATTGCTCATTTGATTGTCTGTTTGATTTTGTCACGACTGCCAAGAGAAAATTAACTTATTCTATCCTTTTCATGTGTTTTGGCATCTACAGCAGTGACATTCTAATTAAGGATCACACAATTCAGAAATGTGGTGGCTGGTGATTATAATTTCAGAGCTCCAGAAAGCTAAGGCAGAAAGACCCTGACAAGTTCAAGCATAGCCTTGGTTGCACACTTAGTACCAGGCTGGTCTAAGCAAAAGAATAAGACCTTGTCTCAAGTAAATAAATAATAAAGATAACTGTCATAATTACATATGCTGTAAAGATAACTGGCATCTGTACTTTTACTTCAAGAGTAACTGTTTCCAATTTAAAGTTTTACTAGACTGATACAGGCAGCTACCTGTTTTATTCTGAGTTTCACCTTCTTCCCTGCCTGCCACCATCTCTGCACTGAACCGTAGTTTATGAAATCCTCAATAATAAAAATAAATGGCATATAACGAGGCATGCAGAACAATTGTTATGATTGTGTCTTTAGATGTGGAGATTGTCTCCCTGCTCGGGCCCCTTACCAGCTGAGTGACCTCACTTGTTTTCTTTCAATGCTTTTCGTTGTAGGTAATAAAAAAAAGATTAGGAAGTTGTACCCACGAGGGCTGTTGTGATGATTAAGGAAAACTAGGGCATGTAAAGATATTTAGCCTTTATATGGAAAATAAATTTGAACACAGTAGACTAGAGAGATATATTAAGGAGTCTTTGTAATAATCTAGGGACTAGCTGCTAATGTCCTAGGGTGATGATAATGAAATAGAGAGGCGTGTAACAGCCTGATATGATTTGGGGAATTAAAATTATGAATTAATGCATGTGTTCCTCGAACCATTATGTCCTCTACTAGGCATAGCTCATTTTTCCTTCATGTAAGCAGTCCTTGTTTGTTTTCTATTGATCTGTTTTCACTAAAATATAACATTTACTACCTATCTCTATTACGTGCCGTGCCACTCAATTTTGTATACTCAGATTCTTATACAGTTAAATATTTATATTTTATTTTGGAGGTTTTATTTATGCACACACACACACACACACACACACACATATATATACATATATATATATATATATAATCTTTGAAGCATCATATTTTACTTTGTAACTAGAATGCAATTTATTGTAAAAATTAAATCTGAATTTTAAAAGATCAACCAGTAATCTGTGATATAAGTAAAATAAACTGTCAATTTCATTTAGGTTTATAGTATATACCAATTGAATAATTTATTAAAAGTAATATTGAGAAATATGGGGAATTGCATAATACCTTCAAACATGTCTATCATACAACTTAATGAGAAGTACCGTTGTTGCTTTCATTGTGATTACAAAGATAAAACTAGCTATACTGATGGTATATAGTACAGTTACTATTAGTACTTCACACCCAATTTTGTATACATACATGCACACACACGCGCGTGCACACAAATGTGCACACACACACACACAGAGAGAGAGAGAGAGAGAGAGAGAGAGAGAGAGAGCAAGTAGATGGATGACAAACTCTTTCTTACAATTGTACAAAAGCCTACTGGTACAAGCAAGATTCATAAAGCCACTATTTTTATTTGATAGTCATGTGACATTCAGTAGGAAGTTTTGATGCATTTTAACATAAAACTTGTTTGATATTTTCTCATACAATATTTTGATGATATTTTTCTTCCTTGCCAAAACTTCCCAAATGCTCTAGATTCCCTTGCACATCTGATTTCATGTGCACTATTCCACTCCTCTTCCTTTCTCTCAGAACAAGTACAAAACAAAAACAAAATCAAAACTCGATACATACTAAATGAGGAGGAAAAAAAAAGATAGGCAGACATAAAGGAATGGAGGAAGGAAGGAAGGGCCCAATCAAAACAAAATGAGAGAAAGAAAGAGAGAGAGAGAAAGAGAGAGAGAGAGAGAGAGAGAGAGAGAGAGAGAGAGAGAGAGAGAGAGATCAGAATTTGTTGAATGTTAGGCCAAATACTACCAGGCATGGAGTCTGATAATTACTTTGACTGGGGAATGCCATCTTTGCTTGTTTGTTGAGTTATGTTCTACTTTTACTTTGCTTTGCAACAGTTGATTCCTGTGATTTGTTAGTCACTAGAGCTGTAGTCTTTTCTTTCTGGTACTTTTTTTTTTTTTTTTTGAGACAAATTCTTGTTATATAGGCCCAGCTTCCCAAATTCATGATCTCCTGTAATAAATATCAGAGCATCCCTAGCCAGTCAATCTACTTAGCAAGTTCCAGGCCAGTCACTGACCTTGTCTCAATAAACAAAGTCTGTCTCACAGGTGTCAAATCTGGGTAGGAGTGTGAGCATTTTCCCTCTTTTGGAAGGCTACATTGTACCTTCTGGTACCATGAACTCTAGTCTTTGGGGGGTGCATTAAGGGTAGTGCCTGATCAAGAAACTGTGGGCCCTGTGTCTGAAGTGCATTGTGTCATCAGCAATAGAGAATTGAGTTTCACTCCTGAGGGACAAAACAGGCAACAGTTATAGTCTGTGGTCTAGTTTTGTTAGATGTTTTCTGGCTCTTGGGTGAGCACATTGTTAGCCTAGATGTAAATTTTCATTGAAAATATGCATGTACATTCATATTTGTAGAGACGTTTGTGTATTGTGGGGTTTGGGAAGCTACTTAATGGTATGATTCCTTTTGTATTTTTTTTTCAGACAACCTTATTGTTATTTGACCCTCCTTTCTCCTGTTTTTATCTCTTTCTCTCTAGATAGAGCCCATATTATTTTCTCATTTCCTCCATCAGAACACTGTAGCCTGTTATTCCCACTTCTATTGATCCCCAAACCAAGCAAAAGTCTCTTTTTATTTTCTTGGTATCTTCAGTTATCAGTATATGAACTCATATGGGAAACCAAGAAAGCACTAAAACTCTAAGGATGCAGCTGTGACTACAATCAACTGTTTTCTCATTGGAGTTAAGGCCCATTCAACTAGAGGGAAATTTCAGGTACTGGAAACCTAACCAATTACCTGGGGCTAGTGAAGTTGAATACATTGGAGGAGAACATACAATCACTATTTTATTTACAACATATAATTCCTAATTACCTTATGAATATTTATCTTTATATTTATGTTAAGTGTGGTCTTACCCCTCATTAAGCAAACTTCTCTTTAGGACAAAGGTCTTTAAAGAAAACCACAATGTATCAAGATGCATAGTTGCAGAGCCCACTCTCATCGTATACATGTGCAAATCAAATTCTGCACCCCAGGCTGGGGAAGTTTTGCAAAAGAAGTGACCCAGAATATCAGAGAGATTAATGTGAGAATCTTCCTAGTAATGACAGAAGCTGCACCCATAGAGTCTTACTAACCTGACTGTGTAAATATAGGATGAACCAGGTAAACAATAAACATGATAATGCAAGTCGGGGGAAAGACAAGGAGTTCTCAACCCCACACAAAGAATTATAGGCAGCTTAAAAATGCTGAGTGGGAGATAGTTTACCCTGAGAAGATCACAACCTTGGTTAGCAGATAACAAATGATCAACACTGAAAATATGCATATGAGTAACATTATACAATCTGAGATATCATATTAATGAATATATACCTATACATGTTTACATGTATGCATGTAACAAAACTTCAGAAGAAGAAGAAGATGTCAGAAAATTGAAAGAGAGCAAGAAGGGCTATATAGGAGGGTTTGGAAAGAGAAAGAGGAATGGGAAAAATGTAAGTATAATCTCAAAAAATAAATAAAGTTAAAAAACGGTAGATGACTTCTGAGGATGACAAGTATGGTAGACATCTGGTCTTCATATGCAATCCATATACATTCATGTGCAAAACCATGAACACACACACACACGCTCACAGTAGAAGAGAAAGTGCAATAGTATAATAAAGGTGGTCTTGTCAACTTCATTAGAAAAAGATATATTTTCCTCTCCTATGAAATGTTCTTGTTTTAGATAGGTCTCAATTTATATAAAACTAGTAGAAACACCAAACATGAACATGTATCCTTGTAATATGAGCACAACCAAGCTGAGACAGGAAGACAGGGAACTGTAATACAGATTGTCATGCCATATGTCCCACAACTCTTCTTTAAACTGTGGGTCATGACTTCATACGGAGGCAATGAAATTGAATGTTGGGCCACAAAAGTTTGCCAGGAGTAAAAGTCTTCTGAATGCATGTAGACTGAAAGATTAATTAGCAACCTGATGTGTACTGTATTCCAAACGTAGCTAACAGTACACATCATTCTCTTGTACTGCAATGCATGACTTTATTCTAGCCTCAGTTCTGTAATATATAGTCACACTTTGTACTGCACATGTTGACTGTCACAATATGCAACACCAAGTTTGCAGAAGTAAACCAGCATAAGTTTGAAGCTACCATATGCAATGACTAACATGTTTTTCCAGTATATGAAAAGCATTAGCTTAAAAAAGTTAAATGAGTTTTTTTACTTTTGTGTAAAATAGCTGAATGTTTTAATTATACAAATAAAGGATAATATTTTTCTGGTCACCATGATTTGTCATGTAAATATCAAATAAGAATAGCTTTGGATTGTATTATATTAGGATGTTTGACTTTTAAATTGTTGTCTGAGTTGCTGACTTGGGTCTCATTAAAAAATAATAAATAAATTTTGGCGTGGAATTAAGGCAAAATTTTCAACATTTATTAAAATGGCCCTACATATAATTCTGCCATTTTCTACTGTGTATTCACTCAAAGTGGTGTTCTAAACATTAACAATTATAAAAATCAAAGCAATGCTCAATTTGGAAAAACACTAAATGTATTTGAAGTCCTAAAACAGGAGTTATCAACCTTCCTAATGATGTTACCCTTTAACATAGTTCATCATGTTGTGGTGAACCAAGACCATAAGATTATTTTTGCTGCTACTTCATAATTATAATTTTGCTACTGTCCTGAACTGTATTGTAAATACATCTCTTTTGCAATGGTCTTAATAGTGCCTGTGAAAGAGTCACTCAACCCTGAAAGCATCCAGACTCACATGTTGAGAACCACTGTTCTAAAAATTCATCCAAGGTGTAGTTATTTGCACAGAATAAACAAATATATCTCTTTCACATGCATGAAAATTTCATTATTAATAATTGTTAAAATAGGGTACATAGCATCACTGGCTTAAGATTTTTTTTAACCTTAAATGTATTGCTAAATGCCCTTCCCCTATAATGAGATTGGTGAGAACCTTAAATGCCATCATAGAGCCTTCATCCAGTAGCTGGACCATGCTGGGGAAACCCATAGAAAAAGCTGACTTGAACAAGTGGAAGCTCATGGACCTCAGTCTGATAACTGGAGGAACCAGCATAGGACCAAACAAGACACCCTGAATGTGGGTGCCATTTGGGAGGCCTGGGCAGTCCATGGGGACTCTGGCAGTAGAACCAGTGTTTATCTCTACTGCACAAATGGGATTTAGGAAACCATTCACTATAAAGGGATACTCTCTTAGCCTGAAATGATGTGTCAGACTTTGATGATTCCTCATGGGAGGCCTCACTCTCTCTTGAGCATAGATGGGGATGGGATAGGGGATTGGTGCAAGGAATGGGAGGATAGGTGGAAGAGGGAACTGGGATTAATATGTAAATAAAATTGTTTTGAATTTAAATAAAAATTTTATTTAAAAAAATTAAAAACCAAAATATTTGACTATGTGATTCCCTTGTTTTACAATTAATACCCCGAATAAATCCCAACTGTGAGTATGTGGATGTGACTGAATACTTGGAAGAAGAGCCTGGGATTTGTTGAATGATATTCAGGTGAGACACTCAGCACTTTAATATTGGTTTCATCCTATGCCTGATCATAGTTTGTCTGAAATCTGAAATGTCTGCCTCTTCTTGTCACAGAGCTCATGGCAGCTGCATGCCACTGTTCTAGAATTCATGCCCAAACAACCCTGTTTGTTTATTAGTAGACTGCATGGCACCCAGTTACACTGCGTGGGGCCTCTTGCTCTTCTACAAATGCCACAAATATATACAAAGAAAACGAATAAGGAAAAAAAACCAATAACCCAGAAAATAGTTGCCCTAGAGATCCTGAGATTCTGAACCATATATCCAACTAACTTCAATTGTCTCATTTTTAGTTTTAGTAAGGTCTCGTGTAACTTGTATAATGTCCTCCTGTGTAACTTGTGAATTAGTCCTCCAATGTACCTTGTAAGGTGGTTCTCCTGTGTAACTCAAAAAGTGGTCCTCCTGTGTAAGTTGTAAAATGGTCAAGTGTTTTGCCAGCATGATGATGGATTTGAAGAGTTGGTGTGACCTCTCTCTCCTCTCCAGAATTTTCTCTCAGTATTTGGCTGGCATGTGTTTTGCAAATGCATATTGGCCATTGGCTTTGTGTCAAGCACTCTGCTGAGTAGAGAAGGGGTCATAGAACAGGGTTCTGTTTTCAAGTCACTCACAGGCAAATTGAATTATGCATGGCAGAACTGGGCATATCAAAGTCTACTTGCATTTTAGAAGAGCAGAATTTCATGCTGTCAAGGAAGGAAATGATAGAGGGTATCATTCATGCCAAGCCTACTGTGATCATGCCCAGAATTAACAACCCTTCACTGTAATCAGCTGTACCTTTCTTGTAACAGATGTGTGAAAACTATTACAGTGATATAGTTCAAATGAGTACTTTTTGAAGTGGGGAGAGGAAACAAATAATTCTAATTCCACCAATAAAAACTATAGTTCTCTTTCAAAAAGTATCTTACAGATCCTTTTTTATAAAGCAAGACAAGTATGAAACACATGGGAAAAAAACTACATTGGTATACCCATGTGTTTATTAAAATGCTGAAAATCCACACTGAGAGGGAATATATTAGTTACCATTTTTGATTAATAAAATAAATTAATAGTAGTCAGTGCAAACCACATTGGGGACTTGAAAGGAGCACATAAACAATTATGAGAATTCTGAGGGTGTAGGTTAGTGACAATACATTGCCATAGAATGCATAATGCATGTTTACAACATCAACTGTATATGATGTTGTATATGTGTATGTGTGTGTGTGCATGTATGTGTGTGTGCCTCTGTGTGTACAGATATATGAAACAACAACATTTAACATATTACTCTGCTCATATAGTCAGTGGAAATAATGTTTTCCAGCCAACACAATGCTTAAAGCATAGTAAATATGATTTCCTCCTCTCATTCCCTATCCTTGAAGGTACCATTCTTTGACATTTCAAGTTACTTCCTGTTAAATGTTTTCTGAAGAAGCCATGGCTAAATAAATGACTTTGCTTCTTATTGAATACAATGTCATTTCAATCTTCTTTTCAGTGTTTTATGAGCTAATAGATTAGACATTCAACTCATTTAAATATCTCAATCAGGTTTAGCTTCCTCCCTTCTCCTTCAAGAAGACATTTATTCTTTTCTCTAAAGTTAAACACTACCCTGGACTTCAAGAATTCAAGAACAAAGGTGTTGGATCCAGGAGATGAGGCTTTGTTAGTCAGGAGTATCAATTGCTAAATACACAGATTTTTCTATGATGCTCAGAATATTCAGCTACATAATAATACCGTAGGAACTCACAGTATTCTGATAAGGATGCAGTAAAATAATGAATATGCAACTTCATATCATTTTATCACCTCATAAGAGTCCTCCTATATTACAGGCATTTATTTTAAATTATCCATTATATTCCACATTACTTTGTATTGAAATATTTGCAATCAGTCCATATTTTGTTTTTTTCCATTATGCTAAAAGGATAGAAAACATAAAATAATAACTTTGATGATATTTACTTTAAGTCATTCTGAAATTTCTTTTCTGTTTGCTGGTAAATGTGTTTTAAAAGTTTTTCTTCCACTACATATCTTCAAAATCCAATTACCTTATCTTATTTTCAAGAATCCTGAATCCATCATCCAGAACTGCTCATGAAGCTTTTTATGAGCTTTCATTATTCTTACTTTCTTGCTTCTCTGCAGCAGTTGACACTATTGACAATCACCATAACTTTCTATGTTTTTGTGACATTATATTAGTTCTTCTCTGACAGGTTTGCCTTCAGTATCTCTTCCTTCTCCCACTCCTGGATGTAGGTGCTACTTAAGGACGTGCCCTGTTCTGATACTTTCCCGATTTTCAATCTTGGCAAACCCATCTTTGCTCAGATACTTCTTTAATTATAAATGCTGTGAAGGTACCTTTCAAATTTGTCACCTTACCTATACTTTGCCTCAACTCTTCAACACAATTTCTAACTTCACCAAGTACATCTTCAACTTTACATGACCTTATTGAGGGTAGAGTTTTCATTCTAATCCCCAAACGGGATGACAAAGTATTTAGTTCCTGGGGTCTTTTAAAGTTACAGAGATAAACAAGGACTAGTCCCTGTCAGTAGGACTAATTACTAAACTCAAACATGTCATCATGGGATTAGTGAGATGATTTTATAAATAGACTGTTTATTAAGGCATTTCATTAGAAATTTCCAAAATCCTGATGATTTCTCAAAACCTCTTGCACTTTAGGTAGCCACTTAAGAAATACACTACAAAAAAATAGTCTTGCCAGTTAAATTAGAGACAACAAAAACAGAATTTAATTGCTCAATTAAAATAAATAGATGGTATAGAGAAATGATTGAATGTTGCTTCAGTATGAAATTACTAAATAATGGTAATATATAGAAAACTTTTATAATGAAGTGAGACATTACAAAAAGAAATTAAAAGCAAGCAACCGCCCTGTTGCAATAAAAAGGGTTGATATCTTCATGATAATTTTTTCTAACCATTTTAACATTTTCAGTACAAATTAGTGGTTAGTTTGAAAGTTAATGAAAGTGTTTTCACAATCCTTAATCTATCTAGTCAGATTTTTAGATGTGGTGAATAGTGTGAAGTAGATAATTTTCAAGGATAATTAAAAATCTGCTAAAATCTACAATCAGGTTTTCAGTGATCCTTAATTACTGTTGCATTTGTACTTAACTTTCAATTTGAAGTTAGATCAAAGTCTCTCCTTAGTATTATCTCACACCTCAGAGTCATTCCTCATATCTAGGATGTGCTATTGCTGAAACTGTTGAGGCTTATTTAAATGAATTTCATAATTAGTTTCTTTTTTTAACTACATTTCTGGTTGACTAGAACAACAGTGAAATGATTGGTAGGCAAGTACTTCAGATAGATATCACTAAGTGTGACAGTATAATCATAGCTTAAGATGTTGCACATTTACTGCAGTTGTTACCATAGAGATTTAAATTTGGATCTTTAATAAAAAGTACACTGGTTTGACTTTGAATGCATTAATTCTGGCTAGCAGTAGGTTTCTTAGTCAACTGTTTTTGAAAACAGCAGCATTGGAACTTTGTCCTAGAAATCATTGTGGAACCACATACTTTAAAATTATCTTAGTTTCTTGAGATTTTAAAGGATACATTATTTATTATGTAAATAAAAAGCAATTACACAAAACACATATGCAATTCTTTGTGATACCTCATTCATTTAATTTTTCCAGAGGAGATACATAGGTCAGATATGAAATCTCTCTGTGTTTCTCAGTCTCTGTTTCTCTGTCTCTGTCTTTCTCTCTCTCTCTCTCTCTCTCTCTCTCTCTCTCTCTCTCTCTCTCTCTCTCTCTGTGTGTGTGTGTGTGTGTGTATGTGTGTGTGTGGGTGTGTGTGTGTGTGTGTGTGTGTGTGTGTGAGTGTGTATGCATGTGTGTTCAGGGAGGTCAAAGAAGAAATATGACACCATCCTCTCTTGGTTTCTACCTGACTCCCTGAAACAGGGTCTTTCACTGACCCTCAGATGCCACATTTTGGTTAATTGTACTTCACTGATCCTCCTGTCTTTGAACCATTGTGCAGGTGTTACAGAGCCTAAGAGCAGGTGTGACTTTTTATGTTTGGATATAAACTCAGATTATCATACTATGTTCTCATTCATTCTTCATGTTCACAGACTTAGGTACCAAATATTCAAGTGTTAAATTAGAAAGGATAAAAAGAACAAACCAGGAAACAACAACAACACCAAACATAGAAGAAACTTAGATGTCTATTCTATGCTCTGAATTTCTGATGTTACCTATAAGTCTGGACCATTGAAATTTACCAAGCATTTTAATTTTGTTATTATGTGTGAATCTGCATGATGTATGTGAGTGGCACAAGTAGAACAGCATGTGTGCAAAATTTAAATGACAACTTTGAGGAGTCATTGCTTTCCTTCTAAGTGTTGTGGTAATTGCACTCAGGTGAACAAACTTGCATGACCAGCACATTTACCACTGAGAGGGTCTCATCACACCTAAATTTTATAATTTATAAATTCTTCCTGTGCTATATGAAACCACAGCAATTTTCCTCCTATTTAAACATAATGTTCCATATAAAGGGACCTAGAATTATACCATGTTTTGTCATTTTTTTTATAAATTCTCAGAGTAATTAAAATTAAAAAGGCTGTATTTGTGGTAGCACACATGGAGTCTAGTGAAGGTTTAGTTACATAATATGCTTATTGTATACAAAGTATGTGTAAGTAGATATATGCCTGGTATTTAGAAGTGACAGAAAATATAAAAACTTCAATATATATTCAAGATAAATAAATTAGTGGGAGAAACACTACCTCATATACTTAACAGTGCTGAAATTTATTATGACAATTTGTATAAAAATACGCTATAACTTACTGTTCAAGCAAAGGCCTTTAAAATCACATAGACCTATAGAACATCGTCTGGACTGTTTAACTCTTTCCTGTGTGTCTCCTACCTGGAACAGTGCTTCGTAAATAGCAAGCATATTTTGACTTTAACATAATGCAGTCAACTAAAATACTTTTTCTGAGATAATGAGTTGTATTTTCAACACTTTCATATCTTTCAGATGCACTGATCCTCTACATTTAGTATGGATGAATCCAACAAATATCATGACTCCTTAAAACTTTTATGTGTACTGCATGCTTTATCTTGAACATTCCTCTGCAAAAACTTGTACAATTCGATTTTTCATATCATTTAATTTAGGCTCAAATACCCTCTTAGTGGTACTCCAGAACAATCTAACTAAATTCTCCATCACTCACCATTCATGTTTGTTACATGTTTTTCTACTAGACAGTGGTTTTTATCTCATATTGTCATAGCAATTATTATGCTTACTCATTTATTATCTTTCATCTCCCAGTAGCATAAGTGCCATGCATACATGTTCTATATATATGAATGTATTTTTCAGATAAAAATAAATGACCTAATTTAAATTATTAATAAACTATACTTTAACATAATGCCAAGTATCTCATTAACAAAACCATATATACATATAATGATAAAAAATATTCAGGATTTATGCATATTTTCTTAAACTTTCCATTTTATATGAGAAAAGTTAAAGCTCAATTTCAGGGTTAGTTTAATTTAATAATAAATTAAAAAAATTTCCAAGATATTTCTGAGTTCATTTATCATATTTAGATATAAAAAAGAAACAATCATTTCTTATGTCAGGAACAGAAAATATCAGAAAGATATTTTCTCAATATTTCTTTCCCTATAGTTTTACTAAAACATATTTGATCATGTTTTCCCCTCCTATAATTTTTCCCAAATCCTCCTCAATTCCTTACCCATACAATTTTATGTGTTCTCTTTTTCTCTTTATCTAACTTCCTCATCAACATCAAAAAACGAAAGCGAGAGTCAAAGGCCCACAAAAGTCATAAAATGAAAATCAGTACGGGCAAAAGACCAATAAGACAAATAAGGTCAAAACAATGCAAAAGGAAACAAAAACACACAAAATACCACTGAGTTCTTTTTGTGTTGAGTAATAACTCCTGGTCATTTTTAACTCTGTTTTGCTTGATTTAGCAAATTTAATGGAAGTTTATATAAAAAGTTAGTACAAAGATTATATGACAAACATTTATATGTATTGTTTTGCAGCTTAACATACTTTGAAAGACTCATCACTATATATATATGTATATATATATATATATATATATCAATAAATGACCAAATAATCAAAGAACTGTTTCTCTAAGAAGATAGAAATGATTACAAGATCATTGACAGACAGAATTAAAAAAAAAAAAAAAAAGGAATCCAAATGAACAGAATTATATACAATCAGGGAAACATTATAGAAGATTTAAAAGAAAAGTCAGATTAATATCAGGAAATACATTTAAAAACTTATGTACCATTGGACTTGAAAATCTAAAAGAAGTAGACTAATTTCTAGATTCATCAAAACTAGAAAAATTGATCAATCAGAACTGATAAAGAAGCAGACTTTATTCTAATAAAAAAAAAACAAGGATTGATTTCAATACTCCACTCTATCCAATGTACAAATTTTAAAAATAATGACATCAATAATTTAAGGAGACACACAAATAAGGAGTTTTAAAAATTAATAAAAACCCTTCAGACGAAAAAGCAAACCCAGTTCCAAGTGCATTCACAGAATGATTATTCCATTTTTTCAAAGAAGATCTATAGAAAATGAAAATTAGTTTATTCAAAATAGGAGAAATAGAAGAAACACTTCAAAGCTAATTTTTGAAGCCAGTGTCAATTTAATACCTAAATCCAGTAAAAACATAAGAAGACTATATTAAACATCTCTAAATAACCCTCAATCATAGTTCAAAGTAAATATACACATACATGAAAAATATAAACCATGATGGATTTGACTTTATATCACAGATGCAGTTAACTTTTAGCATAAATAATTCAGTCAAATAAATGGACTTAAATGCAAAATATTACATGATCATCTAAGTAGATTCTTAAAAGTGTTCTGAATAAACACATCATCCTTTCATAATTATCCTAGAAAGAGTAGATTGGGAGGGATCATATTATATATGACAGATTCACAGCCAATACCAAGGTTAATTGTAGCCTCCTAAAAAGATTTTGTCAATGACTACTTCTATTGTTTGGCAATTTGAATAGTATTGGTATTATGGAAGAACAGAGAAGGAGAGGAAAGAAAGTGATACCTTTTTTTTTTTTAATTTATTTTATATAATCAAGTCCATTTGAATGAAAACAAACATTTATAGACAATATTTGTGAATTTGGGCATTGTTCTTTACAAACTACTTTCTGCTGGTAAGGGGCGCTGTCATGGGGGACTCGAAGAAGATTCAGAAATCCTGGCTGTAGTCTGTAGGCTGCTTTGTCCAGCTGTTTTGAATGTAGGATCAACTGGTACTCTGTTTCAAGTGGTCTGGCTTGATCAAACCACATTAGTCTGGAAGGAATCCACATCTAGAAAGTGATACCTTAATAGAGGGAGCTGAGCTGCTTTGGGCTTATCGAGAATACTGGCACTAGGGAAATCTCCAGGAATCTACAAGTATGACCCCAAATAAGAATCTAAGCAATATTGGGAAGTCTACCTTAAATGCCCTGTCCCTATAATGAGATTGATGACTACCTTAAATGCCATCATAGAGCCTTCATCCAATAGCTGATGGAAGCAAAAGCAGAGATTCACAGCTAAGAACTGAGCCAAACTCCTGGAATCTAGTTTTAGAGAGCGAGGAGTGACAAGCAAAGGGGTCAAGATCATGCTGGGGAAACCCACAGAAGCTGCTGAACTGAGCAAGTGGGAGCTCACTGACCCCAGACTGACAGCTGAGCAACCAGTATAAGACCAAACCAGGCCCCCTGATTATAGGTGTCAGTTGCCGGGGGGGGGGGTGGGTGGAAGGGGGGACTGGGCAGTCTATGAAGCCTCTGGAAGTGGAACCAGTATTTATTATCCCTAGTGCACCAATGTCCTTTTGGAGCCCATTACAATGAGGGATAGTCTCTCAGCTTAGATACACAGAGGAGGGTCTTGGTTCTGCCCCAAATGATGTCATAGACTTTGATGATCCCATACAGGAGCCCTCACCCTCCCTGGGGAGTGGACAGGGAGGGGGTGGATGGGGAGAATGGGATGACACAGGGAGAGAGAACTGAGATTGGTATGTAAAATAAGCTTGTTTATAATTTTAATTTTTATTTAATAATAATATTATTTAAAAATAATAATAATAAATAAATAAAAATAGTCTATTTAGCACTACAGAAAGATCTCAAAATAAGACTGAACAATGAATAAGAAATATCTTGATCTTCAAAATCTTCCCAATTAGAGAAATTCAATTTAAGCTACTCTCAGATTTCACCATACTCTAGTCGGAATATTTTAGATAAAGAAAACAATTGAAACAATGCTGCCAAATGTTGAGAGAACTGTTGGTCAGATGACAAACTCGTTCATCCAATCTGGAAGTCAATGAGGAGAAATCTCAAAAACCAAGGCAGATCTACCATACAAAACTGCTATGCTAAACCCTTCCTAAGCACATGCCCAAAAGGATTGACTCTTCTACTCCACAGATACTTGCTCTGTTTTGTTCACTGATACAATAGCCACAAGATTTGAGAACAAAACACAAACAAAATGTCCTTCAACTTTTGACTAGATGATGAAAATATGACACATATACATAATAGCTTACTATTTCAACTACAAAAATGGAGAGATTTTGATAAACCTAGAAAATATCATACTAAGTGAGGCAATCTATACTCAGAAACAAAATGCTGCACATTTGCTCCTTAAATAATGTGCATGCAAGTTATAGTTTGGATTAAACGAGTATATAATAGACATTTTTACCTTTTCTAGCTTAATTTAACACATGTAGTCCTGTAAGTTTAAAACTTTAGCCTATATAATTTAAGAAAAAGTTCAAGCAATGAGAGCTTATGAATCTCATTCTAAAGTTTTATTCACTTTTAGTTTACTTGGTCATTTTCTTTGTACTTCCCTCCCACCCACCAAACCCCATGCTGTTTTCTCTCTCTTCTTTGGAAAAAAAAATAGCAAACAAAGAAACAAATAGAACAACAACAACAAAATAAAAACAACATAAACATATACACCATAAAAATGCAGTCAGGAGAGTATGATTAAAACAATTAAATTTCTTATATGACACTTGTTCAGTCTCATTTTAAAAACAAAAATGATAAAAGTTATAATCTTTAAGAAGATTCTAGGTTTTTACTTTGTGGTTTAAATATAAAAAAGCCCCCCCTTTGAATAAGACATATATTCCGATAATGGATCAACTCAGAGGGGTAGATTAAACATTAGAAGACCTTGATATAAAGCCAGACATGGTAGATACTAGCTATAATCCCAAATCAGAGGGTGGCTGTTAGGAGTACATGACTAGCCTGTGCTATCTAATGAGATCTGGTGTAAGGCAATCAACAGCAGCATCAGCAACAAAAAGATAGAGAGAAAAAGGTAGGAAAATGGCAGAGAGGAAATTTAATAAGCATTAGAGCTAAAAAAAAAAAAAAAATACGTCTACTGGAATGGATTCCTCATGCAGGAAACAAAGGAGTTGTTTGTTGGATCAGTTTATTAACATGGTTTATATTCTTTATAAGGTCACATATACATATGACCTTAGGTTATCACTTCATAATTTTATTAAAACTGAGCCAAATAAATCACAATATAAATAATATTAAAGTTTCCTTTAACATATTTTAGGAAAAATGTTCCAAAAAACACATAAATCAAAGTGATGAATAACATATGATTATGTTAAGATTAATTTCAATTAAGTAAAAGACTTCCATCATATTCTAGCTCCTATAAATAAAGTTATGTTTTCTTCATTGACAGATAACATTTTTCCTCATGCAAAATAAGTAAGTTTATAAAAAGGCAAAGAGTTCTTCTAGAACTATTCCAGGAAGACTTTTGTCTGAAGTGATTTCCAACTAGCACATCATTCTGACTTGTTTCATTTGTTAAAATTTACATTGGATGGAAATTTCTGGGTAATTTTTTGGTCTCTTCTAATACTGTAAAACAATTTCTTTAGCTCCTGTTCACACTGCTTTCTCGAACCCATGCTTTTCATTTTTCTGCTGATTATTGTGTTCATTAACTTTTTGTACCTCATTGCTTGTGCAGTTTGAAGAGAAATCAATTTCATACCCCAAGAACTTTTTCTTGCTTATATAAACCACACATATAATTATTACAATGCAATTTGTAAGAAAAGCAAATTGGTACACAGAAAGTAAAGTCCTATCTCTGAAGTAAATATTGTTATTAATGTTAATAATAAAAATAAATAATAATTCCATAATAATAGAACTATATTTTCCCAAATGCATTTTGTTTTGTCTAACTATAGGCCATCATTTGAACTAATTGATCAACATTTTTGAGTTTGGAACAGATTTTTCGACATGTATTTTCAATGCTCCAATCCCATTTGTTGAAAATACTGTTTTTCCCCTACAGACCTCTGAATATTTGGTTACAATATCATGCTCATATATTTGTGGGTTTGTTTCCATATTTTCAGATTGTTCCACTGCCTTGTTTTTATTCCTATTCCACTGTCTCAATTACTATAATTAGCAATATATTTTAAATCAAAGAATTTTTCTCTTTTCCTTACCTAAAAGTAGGAGAAAATGTTTTTTGTTAAAACTTCTTAATCCGTGACAGCCTATGAGGCTTCTTGTATGGGGTCTCATGGAATTTGGGAGCCCATCCCACATAGAGGGATACTTTTTCCACCTAGACACAAAGTAGAGGGCCTAGGCCCTGCTCAAAATGGTATGAGACTTTGATGATTCCCCATGGAACACACTCCATGGGGAGCAGAAAGGGGATGGGCTAGGGTTTGGTGGGGGTGATGGGAGGCTGAGAAAACAGGGATTGACATGTAAAACAAGCTTATTTCAAATTTAAATAAAAAGAGGGGGAAAAAAATAAAATGGGTCCAAAAATACAAAAACAAAACAAAACAAACAAAAAAAAACTAAACTTTTTTCAAATCCATTCATTTGATCAATTTATTTTTCTTCTTTAGATTGTCAACATGGAGATTCATAGTGCCTTTTTTAATCATACAGTGATGAATTCCACTTAAAGGTAACATTTATAATTTGAAAGACTCACTTTTAAAGTCTTGTAAGGTATTTTTTTAAATCCATATTCACAAGAGACTTTGGTTTGTAGCTAAATATTGTACTGGTTTGCTTAAATTTCTGTATCAGAGAAATGCTGATTTTACAAAGTCAACAGGGCCATATTATTTCTGTTTTTTTTTTAATTTCTAAAAATATTTTTATTGAAATCTCTGTATTGTTACAGAAATTTTTGATAGAATTTAACATTAGCATTTATAGCACCTGGCTATAGATGCAGAATCCCTTAACCTAGAGACAGGAGGGAGGGCCTAGACTTTACAGATTTTGTTAATCCTTCCTGGAAGGCATCACCCTCCTTTTGAAGTGGGATGAGGGGGGACATGGAAGGGAGGGATAGAGGGAAGGAGGCATAGGGAACTGGGATTGATTTGTAATATAAGAAAATAAAGAAAATAAAAAAACAAAAATAAGGTGAAGAAAAAAAAAGTGTTACTGCCTGAAAAATATTCCCTATAATTCACACATTTCTTCACTGGATGTGAGACTTATGTGTTGATTTCCAATATACTTTAACATTTTCCTTTTTCTATTATTATTTTCAACACAATCCTATTTTAAATACCAATACCATTTCCCTCTCCCTCCAGTACTCCTGCTCCACCCACTTTCTTCCCACCCCAACCCCTTTTACTCCTCAGAGAGGGTGAGATTTCCATGGAGAAATCAACAAAGTCTGAAGCAGGACAAAGGCACTCCTTCCTGTATCTATGCTGAGAAAGGTATCCCTCCATAGGCAATGAGCTCAAAAAGCCAGTTAATGCACTAGGGATAAATACTGGTTCCCCTGCTATTGTCCTTACAAACTGAGCAAGCCACTCAACTGTCAGCCATATTCAGAGGATCAGGTTGAATCTCATGCAGGTTCCCCTGCTGTCAGTTTTGAGTCAGTGAGCTCCAACTAGCTCAGGTCAGTTGTTTCTTTGCATTTCCCCATCATGTGCTTGATTGCTATGCTAATGTTATAGAGCTCCTCCCTCTCTGCTACTGAACTGCAGGAGTTAGGCCCAGTGCATAACTACATTGCTTCTATCAGTCAAGGGATGAAGACTCTAGGACTACAATTAAGGAATTCACCAATCTTATTACAGGGGAAGGGCATTTAAGGTAGTCTTCCCACTATTGCTTAGATTCTCAGCTGGGTTTAACCTTGTGGATTCCTGGGTATTTCCCTTGTGCCAGATTTCTAGCTAAGCCCATAATGGCTCCTTCAATCAAGATATCTCTTTCGTTGTCCTCCCCTACTGTCCTTCCCCCAACTGGACCTTCCTGATTGCAAATTTTATCAAATTTCCTAGGATATAATTCTGTACTGTCCATAGCATTCTTCTAGTTTTTTGTTGTTGTTGTTTTTTTTTTTTTTTTAATGTAACTAAAAAAAAAAAAAAAAAAAAAAAGAAAGAAAAAAAAATCCATCGTTATTTCTATTTTCCTTTTCACAGCATTGGTAATGGTTGTCATCTGTTTTCCACAAATTGGGAAAGAAATTTAAATTTGCCTGATTTTCCTAAGAAAACAGACTTTTGTTTTCATTATTTTTCTTTAAATTTTTACTTTTTTATAATTAACTCATCTCTGCTTTCATCCTTATTATTTCTTCTCGTATGGGGAACTTGGGAGATACTTTATATGTGTATTGCATATTCAGATATTGAAGTGATTTTGATGTGCATTCTCTCATGACAAGATTTTAAATATAACGTTAAGTGATACTCAGGAATCAAGTGGTTTGCTCAAAGCTGCAAAGGTTATTACCATATTTGAAGAAATGGCTTCTATGATACAGTTCACATGTGGGAAATAGTATACCCAAAACTTTTCATCTTTTTTTTTATACATATGAAATATTGCTCTTGAAAGACCCACGGAGGGCCTGGACCCTCATGCCTGGACTCAGGAAAGGCGCCCCCCCAAAAAAAAAATCACTCACGAGAAGTGGTCTTGATGCAAAAGCATGAGGTCTTTTATATTCCAGTGCACTGGGGTCCACAGCCATACTGCACGTGGGGTAAAGGACTGAGAACCCTGGGTACAGGGTTCAGACAGCTTTTATAGTGTTACAACAAAGCCCGCGAATCACAAACCAATCATCTCATATCATCCAGTGTAGACCAATCAATTTGAACTATCCAAGCCCGCACTTTGCCCAGGAAGTCTGCTTTCACTAGGGCTCCTGGGTAGTGTGGCAAGGCTCATTTCCTGTTCTCATTCACTCACAGGTGCTGTCTGTAAACCACCCTGCCATAAACTGTCAAGAATGACCTTTCACCTACTCACTGCTGGGGGCAGAGTCTAAGGAAAACTAGGCTAAATTTTTCCATCCTTACACTCTAGAGACTGACAAACTAAAACTTTGGAAATACACCTATTCCAACTTACTTCCAAAGACAGTATTAGAGCTGGTTTTGGGACAGACTGTTTAACCTCCAATAGAAATTTCTTAGCATTGTTCTATCGTGGCTTGTAGGAAGACCTTTTCAGACCTTCTTCCCAAATCAACTTAGCCGATTCAACACCAGGAGACTATTTCCATTGTCACATGAACAAATTAATATGGAGTATTATGGCCAATGTTCTTTGAGTTATTAATACTGTTCCCTTTGATATTGTTTATGAAATATAAGGAATTTTGGTAGCAATATATGTTGGGTAACATGCTGATAAAATTGCTATTTGAATACAGCTGACACTTTTATAGTAATTCAAAGTTCACATTATTTAATCATTTATTATTCATTTAGCCTTCCTTCTGTAAAATCCATATCTATGAATTCTGTAAAATCCCAAACCCTTACCACCTTCTAATAATTAACAGTTCATTTACCTCATCCATTCTGTGATTTTTTTCTAAGATACTAATGACTAATATATTAACATACTTTATTGATCTTGTGAATCATCACTCCTCTATAATAAAATGCAAGTTCCAAAAGACCATCAAGTTTGTCTCTCAGTATTATATACTCAGAATTTATTAAACTTAATAAATGTAGATTAAACTAATTCATTTATTAATTCATTTATATCTATATAGTATCCTTAGTGATTGTGCTATATCAGTGACATATATAATTTCATGAGGAGAAAGACCTGAAGCTAAATTTTTGATGAGGTGTTAGAATCTCTCTGTGGCTATTCTCACTGCTGCTGGGTATGGATTTTCAACCACAGGAGAGACCAATCAAAGAAAGATATCACAGATGAGGCAACCATGTCAGAAATCTGGAAAAAGAATGCATTTGTGTGGTAGTTTAATTCTCTCCATAGTACCAACTCTTTATTGGGTTACATTATAGATGGATGACTGAAGATGCAATAACAGGACACATAACAGCAGAGCTGGTATTCCCATAAGGCTAGGTTTGGTGCTCAGTCATCCTCTTCCCAAACTACTGCCAACACCAGAAGACAGGAATTTCTTTTTTTTTTTTTTCTCTCTCTCTCTTTTTATTTTTATTTATTTATTTATTTATTTATTGTCTTCAAGGGTATTTTGTAAAGCTTTGTCACTGTATTTAAATCTAATGTTACTAAGGAGCTTGAAATATCTGTTTACTCTGAAGTCTATAACTTTTACCTAACTTGCTAATTTCTAGAAGTTTTAGCATTTACCAAATCATTATAAATAAAGGGACAGTACAATGAAAAATAAAAGGCAATTAGCAATGCATTCCTTTGTTTTGTTTATATTTCCTTTAGCCTTTCCAGTATAGTAATATATTTCACCTTCTAAATATTTCTAATATTTTACTCACAGTGGTAACTGAAAATTCTACAGCTTCAAAACCACACAATCATTACTGATAGCCAATTATTCATCTGTTTAATTTTGCTCACATGAACTTATTTGACATATATAAGAAACAATTTTACCTTTTTGTCAATGATATCTATGTCTTATAGGAAAGGTGTTTCTTTAGATTAAGAAAGCATCATGCCAGTCATCTTTGAATCCTCAATAATTAAAAAGATTAAATCTACTACCTATATGCTGAATATACGTCTGTCATGAAATATGTAACCTGGATAGTTAATTTAAAATAATAGTAAAAAATCACAATATACAATATATCCTCCTGAGAACAACACCTAGACAAATATTGGGGGTGCTTAAAGCAATAATAATGTTTGAAACTTTTGAAAACATTCATTAGTGAGTATTTTAATTTGTTAATATTCCTAAGTATTTGACCATAGAATCTACTGTCATTTTCCAGTGTTCTGATTATTTTGAGGGGCTTCAGTTACCTTCTTTCTACTTTCCTGACATTCACATGACATCTGTTATCCATGTGTAACTTTGCCATAATTGCTGTTCAGGCCCTTCTTAATAATCGTATCAGTCATGTAGTTATCTTTGAACATATCATTTGTTATCCCTCCAATGTGGAAGGTAGGTAATCAATATAAGAGGGGGGTTAATGGCAGACTATCAAGCTTAATATATAGAAAAGAAATAAGAGAGCACTTTAAGAAAGCATAATAAAGAGAAAGTAAGCATCTGGGTCAGTGGTCACCACACTGTTGTTCTGTTAATTGTTTTCCTCACACAATCCCAGCAAATGTCCAGAAAGTCTCAGTGAATAAGAACTTACAGGCTTTTACTATTTACTCTAGGAATAAAAGCAAATTGTTGTTATATTTATTAATATTTTTTCATTTCTTTCTTGGTTTTATTTGTTTGCTTGTTTTGATGTTTTGGGTCATTTATTACTTCTGTCATATTTAGATGTATGCTAATAAGAATCTGTCTCCAAATGGTTTCAAAGTTTCTGCAACAAATATTACATAGACCTGATAAGAAGACAAAAAAAAAATCATGATACTAGCTGTTTGTTGACAAGTCGTACATACTATTAATATATATGAAAATAAACAAAAATATTTAATTATGGTCATGATAACCATCATGCTTATGGACAAATGTAACCTAAAATGGCTTTACAAACATCTCAACTACCTCAGACAAACTAAAGTCTACATTAGAAAAGACTGAAACTTAAATCACTATTTTATTCACACCTTCCATCTTTAAAAACTGCTACTTGGTATTTTTTAATTTTATCTTGACATGATGTGTGTGTATGTTTATGCACCATGTGTGCTGGTGCTGGTATTGGTTGGAAAATGATGTCCATAACAAAAGTTATAAATGATGATGAAACACTATTAGAATGCTAGGATTGAATCTGAATCCTTGTAGAGTCTACAAGAACAGAAAATACTTTTAAGCATTCAGCAATCTTTCTAGTTTTCTACATTTTATCAGTTTCTTACACAACATCACATATTTTTGTGTTACTAGAAAACAAACTTTCAACTTCAAGTTCAAAATTAATTTTCAACTGGTTATGTAATGTGTCCAGATTCTACTCATTTGATTTTACAGCTGATTTTGCTAAAATGCTACTGCTTTAATTGCATTGTACTGAATTTTATTACAGAATAGTTAGTCTTATTTTTATTTTTTTAAAAATGTGTGATTGAAGGTAAAATACATGAAACCTCTTTTCTATTTCTTAGAATAAAGATACATTTGGGAGGCTGCATTTCCAATTTTCCCTATAAAATATTAAATAATGTTATATAAGTTTTGTTCTCAATTCTTATTTATTTGGAAGTTCTTTCAATAAGTTAACTTAAATCTTCTCAAATAAACTCATTAAACACTAATGTCTATAGCTATGAAAACAGTCAGGC